>NC_072411.2:38155000-40655000 GCF_028858775.2 Pan troglodytes
TTTCTGCATTTCTAGGTGTCGGGGATGCCTTGATTATTTTCCAAAGTAATCTAAATTTTGTCTCCAGGGATCCTTGCCCCTCCTAAATGGGTATTATCTGGGAATAAGACAGCTCAATTGTTTATGGAGCCTTTATTTAATATTTGACAATATCTAGGAGAAAGTCACACTTAGTTCAATTATTAAAATAAAGCCTGTAGGGTATCTCCCCAAAAGAGTATCCCAGAATCATTATTTTAATTTAAGCATAATTGTAAAAGGGGGCTGGGAAGCCTGCAGTAGGGGGAGATAAATTTTCAAGTGTCATTTTAGGAAAACAAAGGCTTTGCAAGAAAAAACATCCACTTTCCCCCCTAGTTACAGGCTTAATGTTATTAATAAGTTAGATGTCAGATGTATGCTGTTATTGGCAGCATGCATACAATTTAAATATTTTAGCTTCCATTATACAACCGAATCTACATGACTGACCTTCAAGGGCCCCATTCATAAGGGATGAGGAGAGGGAACAATCAGCTACTTCATGCAAGGGCTGGCCAGCAGACTGGGTTTCCCCACATTGTCAGACAAACCACGACACAGGGAAGGCTTTGGAGACGCTCTAACATGGCAGGGTTGGGACAGAGAATGATGGGGGTGGGGGGCACCCTTTTGGGGCAGGGAGGGAGCCAAGGCTTGTTTTTCTTTTGGAAAAGAAGCGATTCCACCTTTGTTCCAAGGGAGAATGAAATATCCATTAAGACTGGTGACACTGGGAATTTTGTTTTGGCTCAGTTCCTTTTGTTGTGACTCCACGGTAAAGGAGAGGAATCTGGGGTAAGGAGGTTTCAAGCCAAGATGAGAAAGAAAAAGCATGCCTTCCAAGGATTTCTTCTATTGTCTCCCGGAGAATAAATATTTATAGAGAGGGTTCAAGTGAAGTCTGTCTCAATGGTTGTGGCTTTAAGACTAAGCCTTTGAGAGAGTGCATGTAGAACTATGCTTAAATGAAGGGTGATCCAATTAGGCTTCTCAGGGAAAACCAAGAAACCTCAAGATAATTTCCTATCTGAAATCTAATTGTGTCCTCAAGTAGAATACGAATACCACTTTGAATTACCCCAGATCCATAGACGACAGCAAAAATGTACAGCCAAATTGGATTCTATTTTAAGTAATTAAGTTATTTCCCTTCACAGGATCTATAATTTGCCTTGAACAAATGTGATTTGCCTCAGAAAGATAAGGCATTGCAATTTTTCCTCCAAAATGGATTTTCTGTGCCAGAAACAATTACTAAAAGTAGACCAAATATTGTTGTAATTATATCCTACTTATTATCTGAGTGCATGCCTGGAGTACCCTGTTTGTGTTCCAATGTGAGGTAGGTATGGCTAGAGTTTAGAAATTATCTTTAAATAGAAACCAAAGCTGAAATTTACTCAAGAGCCTGGGGCTTGCACAATGGTCGTGTTAATAGCAACGGGTGGTTACATAAGTCTCCAAAATCTTGTGCAAAATGTGAGCAACAGGGAGCTTGCTTCAGTGGACCTTCCTTCTGACTCTAACAAATATCAGTATTAACTTGTAGCTGCTTGGCTGAGTCCTTGAGGAGGTGCTAGGTGTTGCGATAGTTTAAGAATAAAAGTGTTGAGATTTGCATAGAAGATATTACAAGAGGAGTATTTTGGTCATGGTTAATTTTATGAAGAAAACATTCACTTTTGGCTTTCTTTATTAGCAGTTCAGTTGACTTATGCCCAGGTGTTCTGAAGGGCAATAGTAGGTAAGAGTTAAGAGCAAGAACTGGAACAATAAACAGAATTAGTTCTTGGCTTTGCCCCCTTGAAAGTGCAAAGTATGGAAAGTCTCTGAATCTCAGTTCTCTTGTCTGTGAAAAGGGAGTGATGGTTATCTACACTGAGGAGACTGGATGAGGAAAGCACACACCGTCTGGCATTGCACAGACCTGGGTTTCACAAGTGGATGGTGCAGTAAAATCCAAACACGACTGCATACCTTTTCTTCTTTATACATGCTTATCCTCTGAAAGATGACCTTTCATACAAATAGGTGCTGGCTGGCCATTTCTAAACTTCCATTTGAATTTAAAGTGGTGAAGGCTTCAGATTCGTTAAGTCATGTTACCTGGTTTAAAATACAGGATTTGATACTTACTACATGCCTTTAACCAAGTTACTTAGGCTTTCTGTGCCTCCGTTTCCTCTTCTATAAAATGTAATTAGTAACAGAAGCAGAATCTATCAGAGTTGTGATAAGGGATAAGTAAAATATTACAATGAAATACCTAGGATAGTGCTTTGCATACCATAAATGTATTACTTTTTTGTCTTCTACTAGCCAAAAGAATGTCAACAGAAATCAGAACATAACACTAAGTAAGTTTAACATGTACTTTTATTAACAACTTAATACAAGACTGTACACTGTAGGTGCTGAAATCAACCCACTCCTGAAAACTGAAAAACCAGCATTTCTATACCACTTTGGGCTTTGGTTATAAGTGCCATCTTCTACAGCAAAATCATGTCTTAAGAACAGGAAAAACGTTCCACGGGAATGGAGAGATTATCTATGCATAAACAGCTGGGGATCATTTCTAGCTTTACGTGATTCACTACACGCTCTGGAATGTTCAGTTCCCTTTTCTACAGTCCTACCACGAGACATACAGCAACTAAGAACTTGGCCACAGGTCCTGCCTAGACACACATCAATATGAAACAAAAAAAATTTATATAAATAAGTCAATTAAACTTCACAAAAACTAAAGAAACACAAGACAAAAATCCAACAAGCAATAAAAACTGTACAATATTGGTCAGTCTTTTATATCTGAAAAATGTGTAACTTAAAAAAAAGTTATTTATCGTATAAAAAAAGTCTTTTACATCTGTGTTAGCTGGAGTGAAAACTTGAAGACTCAGACTCAGTGGAAACAGATGAATGTCCACCTCGCTTTCCTTTGGAGAGGATCTTGAGGCTGGACCCTCTGCTCACAGAGGTGAGTGCGTGCTGGGCAGAGGTTTTAAATTTGGCTCCAAGGAAAGCATAGAGGATGGGGTTCAGACAACAGTGGAAGAAAGCTAGGGCCTCGGTGATGGAAATCCACTTGTGCACAGTGTTCTCAAACTCACACCCTTGCTTGATGATTTCCAGGAGGATGAAGGAGTCGATGCTGATCCCAATGTAGTAAGGCAGCCAACAGGCGAAGAAAGCCAGGATGAGGATGACTGTGGTCTTGAGGGCCTTGCGCTTCTGGTGGCCCTTGGAGTGTGACAGCTTGGAGATGATAATGCAATAGCAGGACAGGATGACAATACCAGGCAGGATAAGGCCAACCATGATGTGCTGAAACTGGAACACAACCACCCACAAGTCATTGGGGTAGAAGCGGTCACAGATATATCTGTCATCTGCCTCACTGACGTTGGCAAAGATGAAGTCGGGAATAGTAAGCAGGAGGGCAGGGATCCAGACGCCAACATAGACCACCTTTTCAGCCAACAGCTTCCTTGGCCTCTGACTGTTGGTGGCGTGGACAATGGCCAGGTAGCGGTCCAGACTGATGAAGGCCAGGATGAGGACACTGCTGTAGAGGTTGACTGTGTAGATGACATGGACTGCCTTGCATAGGAAGTTCCCAAAGTACCAGTTTGCCACGGCATCAACTGCCCAGAAGGGAAGCGTGATGACAAAGAGGAGGTCGGCCACTGACAGGTGCAGCCTGTACTTGTCCGTCATGCTTCTCAGTTTCTTCTGGTAACCCATGACCAGGATGACCAATCCATTGCCCACAATGCCAGTCAAGAAGATGATGGAGTAGATGGTGGGCAGGAAGATTTTATTGAAATTAGCATTTTCTTCACGGAAACAGGGTTCCTTCATGGAGTCATAGTCCCCTGAGCCCATTTCCTCGGTGTAGTTATCTGAAGTGTATATCTGCAAAAGAGGCAAAGGAATGGACATTCACTTCCAATTCAGCAAGCATTAACCCAGTTAAAAAAAATTTTTAAAGCAATTTAAAAAACCAATTCAGGCTTGCTTTCTTCAGGAAATTCTGAAGTAGTGGGCTAAGGGCACAAGAGAATTAATGTAGAATCCTACAACTCTCCTCCCCATCTTTTCCCATAGTGACTTCATTATATCCTTCTTTGGTAGAACCAATTACAAAATTCTTTGTTTAGAACAAAAGGGCACTGAGATGCTGAGGGTTTCAAAGTCACATCTTGGCTAACTCCTCTGCCCCGCCCACTAGAGGGAAGAAAAAAAACCTTCCTTAGGAAAAAAAAAAACACACACAAAGAGGCCACTCCCAGGCGGCGTGGGGGGTGGGGTGGGTGCTGCGAGGAGGGGCAGTGATTAACTTTTTGTAAGAAGTTTTTCTCCCAGGGAGGGAAGAGGGGAGAAGGGAGGATCACGGGGGGAGGGCGGGGGCGTTGCAAAGACTCATTCTCCTAAGGCGCAAAAACTTAATTTTCCCACGCCTGCCTAAACACAAACCATTCTGGGCTTCAAGCAACTTGTAGTGGGTAAAGAGAATGCGGTCTTAAAACGAAGGCCCTTCGGTGCTTGGGGTATATTGGGCGGGAGTGCCAGAAAATGAACAAACGGCACCTCCTCCCCCAAGCGGGCGCTCCTCCGGGGTGTGGGTCTCTTGCCATCCTCGTGTTTATCACTTGGCGCGTTTGGGACGTTAAGGAGCGGGGCATTTTCCTGGGTGGAGAAGGTAACGGGGTCTGCACCCGTGGTCCTCGCCCCAAGTTTCATTTCCTCACTCTCCCGGGTGGCTTCCCATTACCCCGCCACTGATCCAGTTAACCCGGCCGGAGGTGGGCAGCTGGAAGCCTCCAGGCGGTGGGCACGCGGGGGGCCCGGTCGTCCAGCCCCGGGCCGCCGCGGCTGCCCACCACACCCACGCCAACCGCCCGCAAGCAGCGCTGCAGGGGCTCCGCTGGGCGACACGCCAGGCTCTGTCCCACAGGGTGCTGGGGAGCGACTGGGCGGCTCCGCCGCGAGCGTCTTTGAATTGCGCGCCGCTGCAGGAAACCAAAAACTCCCTAGCAAGAGGGTTTCAAAAGGTTTCTGGAAACCACCGACGGTTAAACATCACAACTGGACTCGGAGAGAGCCAAACGGTTTCCCCACTTGCACCTGCCCGTCTTCGCGGCGGCGACCTGGCAGCCCAGGTGCGGTCTTAACCGCCCCCGCCCCCCACCCCGTACCCGCTCCTGTCCCCGGAGCGCAAATCTCAGGGCTGGCAGCTGCGCGGTGTCAAAGGGGAGGTCAAACCACTCCGCTGACCTCTGCACGATCCCAAACTCTCGAACTGCAGGACCCACTCGCGGCCGTGGGGAAGAGGCGCGCTTCGGACGGCGGGAAGGTTTCCCCCTCAAACCCAAAGCGCGCGGGCGGATCAACTCCTAGCTGCTGCCACGACTCGATCCCCTCAGAGGATCGGCGCGGTGGGTCCATCCGCCTCTCCCGCCCTCTGCCTACTGTGCTGGGAGACTGGCACAGCTCCGTCGGCCGCACAGAGTTTAACAAACACGCACCCAATGTCAGGAACAGTCACCAGGCGCTTATCCCCGAAGTTAAAGCGGGCGCAATCTCCTCCTGGGAACTCAGCCCAGGCACGCCGCCCTCCGCCTCTAAATTCAGAGAATGTAACTCGCTCCAAGACATCCCCGTTTCCCCAAGGAAGAGACCGGTGGTCTGAGTCCCGAGACAGCGCGCACGCCTTCTCTGCACTTGTGCACAGAATGTTCTTATGTTTGCAAACAGCGTGCAAGCCGCCGCGCGCGGCGGGACTCAAGGGGGAGACACATGCAGCCATTGGAACGCTCTTTCCAGTCGTTTCTCCTCGACTTACAGAGAAAAAGATTCCAATCCTGCTCCCCCCCCACCCCCCCGCACTATATAGGCATGGTCAAGAAAACTCCTTTCGGTGACCCTTTTTTGGAGTACGGATACCTCCAATGTCCTGGCCGCTTCTGCCCGCTCGGAGAGGGGCTGCGCTGTAAGTTCAAACGTTTGTACATTTATGACAAAGCAGGTTGAAACTGGACTTACACTGATCCCCTCCATGGTAACCGCTGGTTCTCCAGATGCGGTGGCTACTGGAGCACTCAGGCCCTTGGCGTCACTTTGCTACCTGCTGCCGCAGCCAACAAACTTAAGTTTCTGGCCGGGGCCGGACTTTTATAAAAACACGCTCCGAGCGCGGCGCATGCGCCGCTGGGGCGGGGAGGGAGAAGGCGGGGTGGGGGAGAGGGGCAGACGCAAGGAAGGAGGGCGCAGGGGCGGGGCGGAGAGGTGCGCGGCTTGGGAAGCCCAGGGGACCCTGCTGTTTGCGGGTGGTCGGTAGTGAGTCCGGAGCCGGACAGGACCTCCCAGAGGCATTTCCTAAGTTTGAGGGAAGCGGGATGCGCCTGAAGACAGGTGGGAAGCGCGGGCTAGGAACGCGTCTCTCTGTGGCGCGTCCATCCTTGCTAAAGTGGATGGAATTCCAGACCTGGGAATGCTACAGTAGAGACACTGAGGCCCAGGGAAGGGGAGTGACTTGCTGGAGTAACCCAACCAGTAGGCGGCAATGCTGGAAGTAGGGCCAAGCTTCCAACGCCATTCCCCGCGCTTTCAGCACACGCAACCCATTCAGGAGGTAAAATGAGTAAAGATCCTTCCTTCGGAGGATGTAGCTATACGTGCACATTCACAGCATCACTAGGGTCAGGTGCAGATAATTAGGAGATACTTTCAGAAGAAGGTAGGATTTGGCATAATTCTGGAGACTGATCAGATGTAGATGTGTATTGCTCAGTAATTTCATAATAGCGGTAACCAATTCGCGAATAGTGCTTTATTATCCTAAAAGTATGCTTTATTATAAGAGTAATTTAGCGACCAGTACTTTTTGTAACAGATCACTAGGAACTTGCACAGAATCACTCATTCATTCTCACAACACCGTGTGGGTATTGCCATCACAGAGATGCATTTAGTCAGATATTTATAGAAGGACGAACTGCGTGCCACGCACTGTTCTAGGCGTTGGGGATCCAGCGTGAACCAGACAAGGCCCGCATTCGGAGAAACCAGCAAATAAGCCCGGAGAGATGAAATGCCAGGGATGGGCAGGGATTCCAAGCCGGGCTTGAACCCAGGTCTTCGGTCCCCATACTCGGCGTCTTCCACGATTTTGAGCAGAGGACAAGCTTTGGCACGAATCAGAAATTAGGTTGAAGAACTGGGCGGGGCGGAGTGGGGGTGGGGGTCAGACGTTTAAAGCGATCCCAGACTGGCTGAGGTTTGCAGTGGGCGCGCAGACAGTGCTTTCCCCCTCGCGCCACTTCCCGCCGGCGCGGAGACTGGGTGGGGCGGGGGAGCGAGTGTGGGGCGGGGCCGAGAAACTGCGTCCGCAGGCGGGGTGGCCGCTGCGGAGATAGCTGGGACCGAGGCGCGTGCGTCGCGACACGGACCCCAGAGGCCCCCCCACCCCGAAATGGTCCCGAGGAGAGGAATTGCCCAGACTGCACTCTACACACGACCCCTCTTTTCTATATCAAAAGAGGAAACATTTCAGTCTGAGTGTTCCAGAGGTAGTTCGGAGGCAGGGAACCTTTTCTCTACAGAGCATGACTTTCCCTCTTTGTCTGGGACCCCTCCCTAATGCTGGTGGTTAAAGGTTCTCATCTACTCTGCACTTTCACTGACACGGGAAAGATGATATCCGGGCCGGGAGATGGGACTCTCAGAAACGAACGAGTTAGGACACAGACTAATGGCCAGATAAAATCAATTCTAATATTACATTTGTAGAATTAAAAAAAAAAAAAAAGAAACTCCAGGTTCTTGGAGGGTGGTGGCTGGAAGAGGTTTCGGAAGCTCCACGCCCCTTCTCACAGGCCTTGCATTACGTATTTCTTCATCTGTATCCTTTATAATATCCTTTATAATAAACGATAACGGTAAGAAATAAAAATGAAAATAAAACCGTAAAAACACTTTTACTTTTTTCGAATCTTTAATAAAACTTAAGGATCTTCATATTTTTATAGACACGGTAGATCCTATCTACTGAAGGTCTAGAATTTCAGAGCATTTTCATGACTTGCTTTTCACAAAGCCTGGTAGTGGCAGAATCAGTATGTTTTATCCTGGACCGTAAGCTGCACCGTACCTCAAAACTCCTCCCTGCACGATGTCTAAAACCTGAAAGGTGAGATCTCCCAAATCTGTCCAAAAAGGGAAAGAGGAGAAAACTCGGAGCAAAATGGTTTGCATAATAAATATTTGTTGATTGTAGGCAGACAAAAGAAAGCTCCTTCCTTTATCTGAAGACTCCTTTCAGATCTTTTTAGGGATCTCTACTAAAAGGAAGCAGATAATTAAAAGAACAATGAGATGCTATTTGGTGACTACCAAATTAGGCAAAAATCCATTTTTTTTCAAAGATAATATTTGGTCTCCGGATTTGAAAAGACCAGCTGTCTCTCGCTTGTCACTGATGGGAATGTGGCTTGGGACAGCCTCACTGGAAAGCATTTTCTATTCAGCAGGAACTTCAGAACAGTAATTCCACTCATAAAAACTTATGCCACAAAGGTATTTGTGGAAGCATTTTTTTTAAAATAGTGAAATGTCTGAACATCCCTAAATAACCACTGTTAGTGGAATAGTTGACAAGATTTTGGTTCATCCACATCTGAAATTCCATATGGACATCGCGAATGTTATTTGTGAAGAATTTTTAGTGACATGGGAAAATACTTATGAAACATTAAGTGCAAAAGGCAGGATTCAGAATTGTGTATATAGTGTGATCTCAGTTATGTTAAAATATGCATTTGGAAAATATAGGGAGGAAAACCAAAATGTTTATAGGCGTTTTCCTTGGTGCAGAATTATATTTGATTTTTGCTTTCTTCCTGGGATTTTTCTATGCTTTCCAGATTTTCTGTAATAGACATGAATCATTTTCATATTCATTAAAAAGCCAACAAATTGTATGACAAAAAGGGAATCAGAAGGCCTCCCTTCATGTATGTTTCCACTTCTAAAGTATCTACTAGATGTGAGACTTTTTTCACAATAGTCCTGTCCCCTTTTCAAGGAAGGCTTGTTTTCCAATGGGCTAATCTTAAACTTCTATTTCCACTGGGCTACCTAAACCTTATTCTCAACTATTCTATGATGTTCTTTAAAAAACAAACAAAACTCAAGCATTTACTGAGCGCTTGTTACGTGCAACTGACCTCATATAATCCCCTCAATAACTCTACAAGGCAGGTGCCATTCCCTTTATTACATGGTAAAGAAATTAGGGTCTGGAAAGATGAGGAACTGGCCTGTGACCCCGGAATGAGGATCTGCACCCAGTCTGTCTGGCTCTGAAGCCCAGGTCATTTGGCATTTACGTACATACTGCTTTGAGTGGCATCCCTTGTGATGTTACTCAACTTTTAAATGAGTATATGTCATACTCCTATCCCTCCAATATTTTAGGTTCCTTAAAGTGAATGCCCAGATATCCTCTATCCAGCTAGCCCATTGCTGAACAAATACTGGGCTCCTTAATCTTTTACTGAATCTTTCTTAAAAGAATGAATGACTTTCCTGTGTGGCTCTGGCAACAGAGTCAGGCTTAGGGGCTGTCAGGGATTTGGCAGGGTCCCCAACTTCTCAGGTTGGCTTTAGCCCAGGGAATAACTAGCCTTGGCCACAGTTTGGAGGGGATGCTTACAAATCCAGTGACACAGTGGCAAGCATCCTGCCACCTCCTGTTGCTCGCTCTGCAGCTGGTTGATTTGTGTGTGAGTGTGTGTATCTGTGTGTGTGTGATGAAAAGCTGTACTCTGTCCCTAAATTGGCTTCATGTTAGCTAGGCAGAAAGCTTAGGAACAGACCTTTTCCCAGTGGTGGATGGCAGGAGGTTAGAGAAAGGAGGAGGTGCCAGGAGGAGGTGGATGGCAGGAGGCATTAAAGGCCTTCAGAATACACAGGGTCTTCTGGTTCCTTCGCTGGCCCCTCTCCTGTCTCTAAAAAAATTGATCGCTTTTGTTTCTGAAAGAGGAAAAAAGTGCAAACTTCCTTGACAGTAGTAAGGGATACTTAGAGAAAGTTAATGTTTTCCTAAGTGATTTAAAAAAAAAAATGGAGACTATTTCTCAAGGCGCAAGTAATTCTAACACAGGGTTACAAATCTCAAACAGACAATGCTATCAAATGTCAACTATTTCCAAGCTGGTGTTAGGTGGAACAAATTGTCCCTTGCCTAACCACACCCCGCCCTCTCCTCCTTCCCTAAATCCTTCTGTCTCCAACACCTACAGATGAAAAGTGACTTTGAAAACAAACCCAAACCTTCCATCCTACAGTTCTTTACCAATTTAGGAAATTATTACTGTTTTTTGGGGGAGAGCCATTTTTACTCTAGATTTAAGTTGTATCTTGAATGTTGAAAAGGTCTGCCTTCACTAAAATGGGATGATTAGTGATTTCCATCAACGCTTTATAGCAGTCAAGACTAGTCAACAAATTTCCTACACAAAGAGAATAAACTAGACTAGTAAACAAATATAGGCAATTTAGAGCCATCCTGGTAAGTCATTTAAACAAAACAGCCACTTAATTAACAGTGCAATGATCATTACTCCACTAGTTCCACTGCCAGGAGGATGACTGTTCACAAAGTTCGCTATGCTCCTGTGGCAGGTGCTTGTGTGGCTTTACGGGTGTAAAGAACAGCAGCAAACAGGCTCGGTGCTATTGCCTCAAAAATTATGGTGTCAAACTGGGAAGGAGGGCACTGCTTTAGGAAATAATTGAGTGAGTGAACCCTGTCCTCCATGGAATAGGCTTGTCATTGTTTTCCTTAAACCAGTAATTTATTGGTGGTGACCTCAGACAGCTATATAAAAAGAGGAAGCGCCTAGAGCCCTGTGGACTGTCAAGTTTTGTAAAGAGAACTGGGCATCCCATGGCAGAGCCTTGGTGCTCCCAGAAATGTGGTGATCTGATCACCCATACAGATGGGCTTTGAGATCTTTCTGAGGTCATTCTTCCAAGAATATTATATTAGCAAAAGAACAGGGTGGGAATTACTTGTGTGTGTGCATGTGTGTGTATGTGTGTGTGTAGGGGAATCCATACAATGTTTTGCTTGAGTTTTCTAAATCTAAAGCTATCTGTCAGCTATCAAAGCTGTGTCTTTGAGATTTGTAACCTTCTGTTAGAATTACATGCCCCTTGAGAAATAGTCTCCTTAAAAAAAAAATAACTTGGGAATGATCTTAAAGCTACTTGTAGGTCTAAGACACCAGTGACAACATCTAAAAACCTGCAGGTATTGTAAATGAGTGAGGCAATAGGGACTGGTGGGGACTGTGGAGAACCAAAGGGTGCATGCCCTGTCCTAAAGCAGCAACCACTACCCTCCATTGCCCTTTGAGGGAATTTGGGCCATATTATTCACTTTTTTTGTTTTTTTTTTTTTTGAGACGGAGTCTCGCTCTGTTGCCCAGGCTGGAGTGCAGTGCAGTGGCACAATCTCGGCTCATTGCAAGCTCCACCTCCTGGGTTCACCCCGTTCTCCTGCCTCAGCCTCCTGAGTAGCTGGGACTACAGGCACCCACCACCACGCCCGGCTAATTCTTTTTGTATTTTTAGTAGAGACGGGGCTTCCCTGTGTTAGCCAGGATGGTCTCGATCTCCTGACCTTGTGATCCGCCCATCTCGACCTCCCAAAGTGCTGGGATTACAGGCATGAGCCACTGCGCCCAGCCTATTCAACTTTTTTTAAAGAGAAAGTGAAAGTCCTGATTTTTTAATAAGAAATCTCTCAACTTAAAAATGTTGGTTCAAAACAAACAAACACAAAAACTCTACTAGCTTCCAGTCTTCCAGTTTACACTGACCTAAGGTGTTGATGATAGCCATCAAAAGAAAGTATGAGACTAGGTATTGTGGTTCACACCTGTAATCCCAGCACTTTGGGAGGCTGAGGAAGGCCAATCGGATCACTTGAGCTCAGGAGTTTGAGACCAGCATGGGCAACATGGTGAAACCCTGTCTCTACCAAAAAAGTACAAAAAAATTAGCCAAGTGTGGTGGCTGTAGTCCCAGCTACTCAGGAGGCTGAGGCAAGGAGATCACTTGAGGTTGGGAGGCAGAGGCTGCAGTGAGTCAAGATCGCATCTCTGCACTCCAGCCTGCGTGCCAGAGTGTCACTCTGTTTCAACAAAGAAAAAAAGAAAAAAAAGAAAGGATAGGGTTAGGCAGTCAGGAGACTTGGGAGGATGGAACAGACACACATGGACAAAAACTGGCTGCAGAATCCTTTTGGGATGGTCTCTTTGTCATAATTTGTCTCTCTGAGACTGAAATTAGTTACTTGGGATTTCCAGGTCAGTACTCCCTTGCGGCACCTAACCGCACTCAGGTTAATGTCAGGGACCCTGAAGAGAATTGACAAGCTTTGTGTGATCCTTACATTCCTCAACCCTTTTCCCATCCCCAGGCCCTATGCCTTCTTCACTGTCTTGATGCATGAGCACTGGGCCTGTCTTTTCTTTCAGTTATTACAGGACAACGTCCTTCAGGGAGAAGAACATTCTTCCTTCTTCTCTTTAAACAGTGGGAACAACAGCAGAAAGGAGGATTGCAAGCCAGACAGAGTAGCTTTGTGGTTCAGAGCACAGCACTGGAGTCTGCTCAGACAGTGGCCTTTGTTGTAATATCATTTGTTTTAATATCCGGCTAACAATAACATTCTACTTTTTGGATTATTGGGAAGATTAATATGATATCTAGGTAAAGACTTTAGTACAGTGTGGGGCACTTAGTAAGTGCTTAATAAACATAACCTATTACTAATATAGGTTCCTATCTCTGCTGCTGAAATGTCTTTCTTGTTGGTCGAGGGCTTTGCTTAACCAGACAAATGGCTTTCTCCACCATTACCCACTGAAATGAGGTAAAGGGAAGTGGAGTCTTAAATAAAGTGTGAAGTGTTCTTACTTTTAATTGTGGTCAGAAGAGAGATCTATGCAATGAGGGAAGGAAAGAGAAGACATAAAGAATTTCTCATACGTGCCTTGAAAGCCCTTCCTGTCTTTGCAGTCTCAGATTCGGGGTTGAAAGGGGTCCTTAATGCCATTTGGTCTCATTATCTTCCATGCATTGGAAGGAGCTCCTTTTCAGCAGGTGGTCCTGTCTCTGGACACTCCTGGGATGGGCAGCCCACCCTTTGGAAAGGAGCAGATCCCACTGCCGGGCAAACCTGATCACTAGACGGTCCTTTTTTTTTTTCTTTCTTTTTTTTTTTTTTTGGCTAGGCACCTGTCTCTCCTGTTTTCTAGCCTCTAAGTGTAACTTAGCTAGAGCTTGACTGGAGGAGACGCCATGAGAGGAAGCCAAGGACCGCGGCAGCCAAAACCATCCTGAGGCTAAAGCAAAAGCTGTGCTTTCCGAGACACTTATTTCTGCAGCCACAGGGATGAGTCTAATGAGAGGCTTCTTTGTTCCATTGGCAAGTCTGAGAAGGGTATCTGGCCAGGTTAGAGTTTCTTTTCATAAAGGAAATTATCTCCAAACATAGAAGAGCTGGGGATTAAGTGACTCAGAAGATTTAGTGCTGGACTTTTTAAGGCCTCCTGAGACTTTCAGATATACTTGCCTTGGTGAGAAAATCTGGGGTAACAGCAGCTCTGGAAGCAGGTTAATAAAGAAGGCAATTAACCCCATCTTTGCTTGGTTTTATGTTAGGCAAAAGCAGGTTAAAATGAATACTTGAAAATGTGTCTGAAGATGTGTGTCTGAATGGGCTTCTTTTCAACAGGTGCCAGTGGCTGCCTGGAGAAAGCATTTCCATATAATCTGTTCACCCCCTGTAACCCCCTCCAATCACAAGCTCGGGCTGTTTCCTGGAATCTTTGTAAATTGGGGATGTTCTGTGTCTCAGCAGCTTCTTTTTAAATGGAAGCCATGAAATTGCTTTCAGTGTCATTTAAAAATACTGAAGTGGAGTGCTTTGGGTTTCTCCCTACTTTGTCCGCTTGTTTATCCTTGTGGTTAACCAGCTGCAGCATAATCTCCTGGCTGTGTTTACTCCTGTCCTATGTGCCCAGGGCTGCCCTCCGTGGCCTGCTTGCTATTTTGAGCCCAGGTGGGGCAGCCCCTTGCGGGGAGTGGGCATCAAAAGTCCGCTTCTGCCCACCTTGTCTCTTTTTGGTTGGGAAATTGGCTCACGTGTGGATAATTTATTGCTTGTTTGGGGCAGACGAGACAGAACGAACTCCACAGAGACACTTTGAACAAGGCGGAACAATTTGGATTAATCCTTTCCGCAAACAGAGTTCCATTTGCATGAGGGGATTGCTGAGAGTTTTATCTTGGGTGATAAATGGCAGGCATTCTAGCTCCATTGGCGAGCATCGCCCCCATGCAGGTTTAGATTAGGCTTCTCCAGACTGAAGAGGATTTTTGTTCTTGGCCAGGTAGATTTTCACTTCAGGGTTAGGGTTCAGGCAGCTGGTTACCTTTCTGAGGGGGCTTTTTTTTTTTCCTATTGCCTTTCGCCCATCTGGGGTGTGCTAAGGTTTTTGTCCCAGTGTGGCAATTTTCCAGGCTAAAAAAAGAACCACCCTCCCTCCTTCAACCAAAGCCTCCTCTGCCAACTTTTCTCACACACGTGTGCACACAAGAGCACGCACACATGAGATCACAACCAACCACCCTAGAAAGCCCAGTTCTCTTGTGCTGCTGAATTTTTTGTTTTGCCTTCTCTCTCCTCTGTCATTTGCCTGCTGCTGTTCCGCACCCTCAATTCTAGAAAGAGGAAATTCTACTCAGGCACTGCCATGGATTTCTCTTTAGGTTTCTACCTAGGAGTTCAGGTGCTGCGGGTCACCCGTTGGCCCCGAAAGTGAGAGGGGCTCCCTGGTCCCAGAAGACAAAGAACTCCTGTGCCTGTTTATGCTAAACCTAAACATTTAATTGATCCTGCTTTCTAGCAGGTCCCAGGAGACTTCATCAGCCTCTTTCTAGGAAGCACAAATATACAGAAGATATTTCTTCTGACCATTCTCCAACAATCAAGAGATGTTTGTTGAACTCTACTTACTTTCAATAGTTTGTATTGTGAAAACATGAAGTTGTTTTCCAAAGGTGAAAAAGTATGTTATTCGATCTATATTTTTCAAACTATATGCTTCATTTTCTTCTTGAAAATCTGTTTTATCCCCACCTTCAGTCAGAGAGAATCTTAGAATGCTGTGGTTTTCTGACCTGTTGTCTGCAGTCTCTGGGCCCATACCTTTGTGCCCCCTGTGAACAGAACAGGCTGTCTTGAATTAATTCTGCAGAAGAAAGAACTGAAAATGGGGGAGTGTGAAGCATACCTAAGAATCAGAAATAAGCAAAACTCAGCCAGTACAAGGTCTGAAGTTTCTCTCCCACCCTCCTGCTGTCCCACTTTGTTGTAAGTATAAACAGCTCTCCTCTGCTTCTCCTAGCGAGCAAGCTAACGAGGGAAGTGGGTTTTACTGTGCAAGCTCTCCCTTCTGTGTGTTGCTGGGGTGGGGTGCGCTGGGGGCAGATGCGTCTGTTTTTTCACCGGCCCGAGGCAGTAGCACAGGCCCTGTAATCTCCCTGGTCCCCCTGTGTCATCTTCCAGAATTTCCATAGAAGCTGAGGCAGCCCCAGCATGCCAGGCTTAGGCTGCCTGGTGATGGACCCCCCCCACCACCCAGGGGAGTACCCCAAAGAGTCCCTTGGGTGGTGCTACTCTGGTTCTCTCCCCAGAAAACCTGGCTTCTGCAGGTGAAGAGGTTGAAGGACTCGAAAAAAAAAATCTACCCAGGGAACCATCTGGGCAAAGACTTGGACGTGTAAAGCAGCAGGCTGTGCTCTGGAAACTGGAGTAGATGGGTCTCTCTGAGCGCGACTTGGTGTTAAGGGAGTAATGGAGATGTCAGTGAGCAGCAAATGAGACAGCAGTGTAAGACGAGGAGCTCACCACACGCTATGAGGCAGCTATCAGGGAATCCCATTAACTATGTATGTAGCAGGAATGCTGTGAGAACTGTCTAGGGTAATCTATAAGGCTATTTTGTAAACTAGAATAACATTAATTAAAAGTTAATTATCAGGCCGGGCGCAGTGACTCACACCTGTAATCCCAGCACTTTGAGAGGCCAAGGCAGGCAGATCACTTGAGGTCAGGAGTTTGAGACCAGCCTGGCCAACATGGGGAAACCCCATCTCTACCAAAAATACAAAAATTAGACAGGCATGGTGGCATGCACCTGTAATTCCAGCTACTCTGGAGGCTGAGGCACAAGAATTGCTTGAACTCAGTAGGCAGAGGTTGCAGTGAGCCAAGATTGTACCACTGCACTCCAGCCTGGGTAACGGAATGAGCAGAATGAGACTCTGTCTTAAAAAAAAAAGAGTTAGTTATCATAAAGATAAAATGTTTTAATTAAATCTAGATTAAGTAAAAGATGAAGTTGAGCATCTACCCATTCTGGTTTCATAAAGCACAGGAACCAATTTTCAGCCTAAAGACCCCAGCTCTGCTGTGAAAGATGGGGGAGATAAGGTGATTGAGTCTGCCACTGAAGAAAACCAAGGCTAGTGTTGAGTGTTCTCATGATGCCAGGAAGTTTCCTCAGTTCTTCTCCCTTGCAAATCTGGTACCCATACTCTCACATGGCCCGGGATCTATCCCATAGCATTTTATTTTTTCCGTGTATCTTCATGACCTGCTTTCTCCTACAGTGGCTTCTCTTCCTACTCCCTCTTGCCCCTTTTGATTTCCTTCTCTTTTATTTCTGAGGTCTCTTCATTCTCCCCCTTCCTTCCATCCTCCTATCTTTCCTCCTCTTCCTCCCTTCCTTCCCTTCCTTCTTTCCACAAACTATTTTGAGTGCCTACAATGTGCAGAGCTCTGCTAGGTGCTGGGAGAGACACTAGATGAATAGCATACAGTCCTTAGCCTCAAGACACCTAAGTCCAGTATGGGAGATAAAATAGGGACATAAAAAACTGTGATATAAGCCAGAGCAGGATGGGCAGTGCAAGTGAAGTACAAACAAGGCCCAGCAGGGAAAGAGGAGGCCTTTCACATAGGAAAGGCATGTGAAGAATGGGTAGGTATTGATTGGAAGGTATTCAGCAGGAAGGAGGAAAGCCGGACTCAAGTGAGAAGGCATGAATGAAACGTTGGAGCTGCAAACAGGGATCAGCTAGTTTGACTGGAATATAGGCTGGAGTTCTGTCTGCAGGGGTACATTAGGCCAGAGCATAGATGGTTTTATAGACAAGGCTAAGAGGTCTGGACTTTATTCTATCAAGTAACAGGAAAACTGTGAAGATTTGGGGTTGGAGAATAATATGCTCAGAGCTTGGCTTTAGAATAATTAATCTATAAATATAGTGTCAAATGAATTGGAACGAGAAAGCTAAGGTGGAGAGACCAGACAGAAATCTATCTGGATAGCTCAGGTGGAAGGTTGTAAAGGTCTGGGCTAGCCACACATGGTGGCAATTGCAAGGCTGCTAATGGGTGGAAGAGATCTTGGAGAACCAGCATCTGGTGACTTATTGATGTGGGGCTGAGAAAGAAGGGGGAGATGAAGGGAGACTGGAATTTCAGCTAAGATGTGAAGAATGGAGGTCAAGGGGAGAGACTATTTTGGAGGGGAGGGGATGCTGTTTAGAGAAAGTCTGAAGGCTTACCCTTGTATTTTTCAGAGTTTGTATGTTGGTTTCTCAGCCACCACCTGCATCTGACTTGTGGGCTTTTGTGTAGCACAATGATATCCTGTTACTTATGTCATCGAAGTGACTTCATCTCCTGTCACATCTCAAACAACAACGATCGGAGGTGGCAAAACTTGGCAGACAAAAAAAAAAATGCAGGCTTTGAGATCCTTTCCTTACATTTCTAAGGTCACTACCTGGGTAAGGCCAAATCTGGATTTTAGGGGGAAGGACATTTGTTAGATCAAAGAAATTAGTATGTGGGTATCAGTTAGTGCTGGGGACTTTTTTCTATGGGAAGAAAGGCAGAAGGAAAGAAGCAAGTGTCACAAGAAGCTTAAATACGAGTTCAAATCAACATCTGTGATGTAATAATAGTTCCAATACAATCATGTGTAACTTTTATGGTTAAAGATGAATTACACAGAAAATAAGGAGTTGATAGTGTCCCCCATCAGACCAATAGTATCAGAATGAGCAGGGTTGGGGCTCAGTAGTTCAGATGAGAAACAAGTTGTTCCAACCCAGTGTGCCCTGGGAAAGTTTTGCAGGAGAGATGGACTCTGAAGCTGAGCTTTACTGCAGTCCACATTACCACTACAGCACCTACTTCCTGGTTGGGCACATTGTTGGAATGTCATACCGAGGCACCCGAAGTTTAAATAATTTCAGGACTCCTTAACTGCAAATATAATTTTTAGCAGAACATTGAAAATAACTTGCTCTAGACTTATGCCTTTATCTGTAAATTTTATCACAGTCGTTCTTAAGGAAAATAGGCACCCTTTGCTTCCAGACCTTTGGTCCCTTATAACTGTTGCTTTGCCAAGTGTCCTGGTCCACTTTTGAGTGTCCAACTTTGGTTCTTAGAGTGCAGTTCCAAGCTGGCCCTAAATATAACTTGTTATTATATGTAGGTTCTCAGAGTGTGGCTCCATTCTTCACATCTTAGCTGAAATTCCAGGCTTCCTTCACCTCCTCCTTCTTTCTCACATCAGTGAGTCATCATATGCTGGTTCTCCAAGATCTCTTCTATCCATTAGCAGCCTTGCAATTCCCACCACTGTGTGGCTAGCCCAGACTTTTAAAACTTTCCACCTGAGCTATCCAAATAGATTTCTGCCTGGTCTCTACACCTCAGCTTTCTCCTTCTCATCCATTTGTTTGTTTTCAGACCCATTTTCTCTTTCCTTCTTGGCCTCAGATTATGTTTCTGGCCCTTCGGTTACTTACCAGTGGCTCATCTCAAACATGCTCTTCCACAGTTGGGTTTTTGGGTGATTTACTGGAAAGGGGAATGTGGGGGGTAAGGTGAGCTCATCACTGACCTTTGACTCTGTCAGGTGGTGCAGGCTGGTTCTCAATCTGTGAGCAGTGGACCCCAAGGGAAGTTATTGTGAAGGGTCTAAATACCCACAAGTGCCAAATCTTCTTGTAGATTGAATATATAATGTGCTACAATTTTTGAAATGCATGTGGATGCTATTGTGATTCATAAAATATGGAATTGGTTTGGAAGTGTCTTGAATTCATAGGAGTTTTGTGTGTGTGTGTGTGTGTGTGTGTGTGTGTGTGTGTGTGTGTGTGTGTGTGTTTAAGAATGTTGTTCGGGCCGGGCACGGTGGCTCATGCCTGTAATCCCAGCACTCTGGGGGGCTGAGGTGGGTGGATCACCTGAGGTCAGGAGTTTGAGACCAGCCTGGCCAACATGGTGAAACGCCATCTCTACTAAAAATACAAAAAATAGCTGGGTGTGGTGGCAGGCGCCTGTAATCCCAGTTACCCAGTAGGCCGAGGCACGAGATTCGCTTGAACCTGGGACACGGAGGTTGCAGTGAATCAAGATTGCACTACTGCATTCCAGCCTGGGTGAGAGAGTAAGACCCTGTCTCAAAAAAAAAAAAAGAAAAAAAAAAGCCAAAAACGAATGTTGTTCGTCAACAGACATTACCACACTACCAGCACGATCGGCTTTCATCTGGTGGTTCATGAAACTTTGTGGTTGTTAAAAGTGATCTTCATGTTCCGCAGAGGAAAGGCAGCCCTAAAGGGAATATAGTTTTTGTCTGGTGCCCAGAGCCTATCTACCCCTACTTGGGCTGCCAGAGAGTGGAGCTTGGGACACGACCAGTGTGGAATAGGATGGAAAAAATATTTCTCTGTACACTGATCACCACACTGCTTGCAGCAGGGAGCTATCAACCTAGAACCAACCACATAAGGGGGTTGTTATTTGTGGAGGAGCTTTCAGGTCCTCTAAACCTACCTCCCACTCTCGGCAGGAATCCCTTATAGAACCTCCCTGTGGGATGAACGTTAGCTTGGCCCTGATCCCTGCATTAACAGGTAGCCCTGTTTACTATAAAGTAAATTCAGATTCCAGGACCTCCACCTTGGTTGTTTCTGATTTGGCAGGGTTGGGGCGGGGCTTTGAGCATTCGCCTTTTCAAATAATGCTCGAGGTGATTCTGATGTCAGCCAGAGTTGAGAGAGAAGATTGTTATGAAAGGACACAAATACCTCATCACGGTGCTTTTTGTTTGTGAAGTGCTCACTAAGGCGTGAACAGCGTCATGGTGGGGCTCCTGCAGGCTTTATATTTATACCCCGTTTCTTATTTCTCACACCCACTCTGGTAGATAGATCCCTATTTCAATAATGAGTGAATTAGGGTTCAGGGAAGTGAAACCTGTGTGCCGGCTGGGGACTGACAGTTGGAACCCCAAGTACAAATGAAACCAGGGAACAGTGGGTGTGACGAGCACTTGAGGAGCGACAGAGAGTTATGACCTCGAACCCACAAGTGAGACTGCAAACACAAGTAGGTGGGAGCCCAGTGGCAGGAGACTGACACTGCTGGAATCAGGGTGGGGGCAGTGCTGTTTAAGAGCTTCTGACACACTGAGTTCCTCCCTTCATCCTAAGAGACCTGGGCTCACTAGCAGAGGGGCTTTGGCAAGTTACTTGATGGATTAGGGCCTCAGTTTCTTCATCTGTGAAGTGGAGATAATAATAGTGCCTGCCTCCTGCTGCGAGTCTAGTCATCAGTATCATCAACATTGGTGGTACACCTGCTGGGTACCAGTCCTGGGATGGGCGTGCTCCTCTCTAGAAGATAAAAGCCCATATAGAGACTATGGTGGAAGGAGCAGGACAAGAGAATCAGAAGCTCACCTCATTCTTAATGTGAAGAGACATTAAGATCAGGAAAGCCAGATGCTTGATGTTCTCTCTCATACCCATAGCAGATGGGTGCCTCACTGGGTTCCCCCAGAAGCTGATGGTGAGCAGGGGGGTGGCAGCCACTTTTATTTTCTCTTTTCTTTTCTTGTCTTCTTTTCTTTTCTTTTTTTTTTTCTTGGATCTTACTCTGTCACCCAGGCTAGAGTGCAGTAGTGTGAGTATGGCTTATTGCAGCCTTTAACTCCTGGGCTCAAGCAACCCTCCTGTCTCATCCTCCTAAGTAGGTGGGACTACAGGTGTGTGCCACCATGCCCAGCTAATTTTTGTTGTAGAGATGGGGTCTCACTCTATTGCCCAGGCTGGTCTTGAACTCCTGGCCTCAAGCAATCCTCCTGCCTCAGTCTCCCAAAGTGCTGTGATTGCAGGTGTGAGCCACTGCACTCAGCCAGCAGCCACCCATTTCTTACAGGTGCTCCAATGTGAGGGGGTAACAAAAGGCTGCTTTCAAGGCAGCAGCCCAGCCCCCATGTCTCCTGTCTGGTCCCTGAGGAGTGCACATGTGATCAGGAGAGATTCTTCTTTTGGTCACAGGGATCTTAATGATCACTGGGACTCGGGCTGTTTAAGATGTCACTTAGAAGTTCAAATCTACTTCCAGATGGCTTCCAAGTGAGGGATGGCCTCTACAGTGAGGCCAATCATGTGGTATATTCTTACCTAAGTGGGCCTTGCTGCCCTGCACAATGGCATCTCGGCCCATGGGCCAGCCTCGTAAGGTCTTTAAACCTATGACCACCAGGTGATCTTCTCTGGGGAGTAGCAGAACTTCCATGAGTCTGTCCAGGGATCTTATTTAGAGATGAGTCATACTTTTCTACCCTGTCAGCTCTGAGTTGAAGTAGAATGTACCAGCAACAGACTAGGATGACCTCGCAGCTAGCTGTCCATAGGAATACACCTCTTCTTTCTTCCAACCTCTCCGTTTCCTGGCGTTTCCTCTAAGTTAATGTCTTGCTAGAATGGTTTGAGTTGACATTAACTGTCTGCTATGTTTTATGCAGCACATGGCCACCTACCAAGTGGCACTTTCCATTTTGGGTATGGGGAGCAGGGTATATTTTATACCTCCAATCCCATTGTTCTTTATGAATCTTTGTTCCTTCACCCCTCACTTCCCAAATCGATCACTTTGCTTCTTGATTATGATATCCCTGTGGGTGAACCCGTAGATAGCAGAAACTGAGCTGTCTCTGCTGTTGATAATTTTAGCTCTTCTTGGAACTCCTTTCTTTTTGCAAATGCCTACCAGGTGTCCCCAAGTGAGAGATGATACTTGTTTGTTTGGTAAAGTCACCCAGATAAGAAGAGTCAGAATGAACAGCTCCAAAAGAGAAGTGGTTTCCTCGGTCACCGACTCACCACATTAAACATTCACCCTGGCTCACTGTCTGAAATGAGTCAGTGGTCCTTTCAGAATTCCCTTTACAACAGTGTTTCAAAGAAATCTGTGACTGAGGTTGCAAATCATTTTTTCGTCACTGCAGCTGACTATTTTGCATTTTCCCAAGGTGAAACTCAGCCTGTCTTTTCAGGTGTTGAGA
The DNA here is from genome assembly GCF_028858775.2 of Pan troglodytes. NCBI lineage: Eukaryota > Metazoa > Chordata > Mammalia > Primates > Hominidae > Pan > Pan troglodytes. The sequence goes on from NC_072411.2 coordinate 38,177,548, forward strand.
AAGAGAGTCAAAACTTCAAAGTTGAGGGGGTGGGGGTGCGGGGCGGGGGACCCAGCTACCAAAGGGAAGCCCGAAAGCACTCTTTTCAAGGATAGGAAAACACTCACCAAAGTCAGATTCTAACACTGAGCTGAGTGGTTTGCTATGTGCAGCTTTCTAGTGGCTTGGATTTTTCTTTCCTAATTTTTTTTTAAACCATCATCCTTCTGGTTGCCATCATCCTCTTAGCATTCCTGACCTCCCAGAGTTTGGCCTCACTTGATTTACCGAATATTACCTTCCGGCTCCTTTTTATCAAAGGCCATTGCTATATCCATGGTGGTCTCCTCCCTGACCTCACTTCACACAGATTGCAGCAGTGATTTTTCTTTCCTTTCTTTTCTTTTTTGAGACAGTGTGTTGCTCTGTTGTCTAGGCTGGAATGCAGAGGCATAATCATGGCTCACTGCAGCCTCTGCCTCCTGAATCAAGTGATCCTCCCACCTTAGTCTCTCGAGTAGTTAGGACTACAGACACAGGCCACCATGCCCGTCTAACTTTTATTTTTTTGGAGACAAGATCTCGAGATGTTGCCCAGGGTGTCTCGAACTCCTGGGCTCAAGCCATCCTCCCGCCTTGGCGGCCTCCCAAAGTGCTGGGATTTCAGGCATGAGCCTCCACGCCTGGGCCAGGAGTGATTTTTCTATGGGAGTTATTATCCACTCATTTCTGCACCACCTTCTGCATTGATAGAAATCCTTTTCATCTTAGAGCCCATTTTCCATCCCATGTCCTGGGTAAAAGCTTCCTGATGGATATTCAGTTCCTTACTTCCCCAAATGCTTGCTGAGCACTCTGTCCCAGGAACCAGACATAGGGATAAAGGCAGTGCACAAGGCCGACCAGGAACCTGTCCTCATGGAGCTCACAAGGATCCAGACAAGTGCACCTGCACTTATAGTTCAACCTAAACCAAACGTGGAAGGCTTTCCGAAAGAGATGACCTCAAAACTAAGACAGAACAAGTAAATGGGAGTTAATGAGGTGAAGGGGGTAAAGTGAGGTGTTTTGCTTTTCCTTGCACTCATGGTATGAAGCATCTTCTGGCACTCTGTTTTGCATCAGCTTGTGTTGTTTCTATGCTCAATGTAGGCATGCTGTTTGTTACCTTTAAGGTGCTATAACTCTTTGAGAGCCAGAGAGTGTGGTACTTTTCCACTTATCCTTCTCAAGTTTTAGCACAGTATGGTATAGTTTGCAAGGAAGGAAAGTAGCATTTAAGGAGGGCCCATTGTGTGTCTGTCACTTTGTGTGCAAGAGGTAAAAGCTACTGTGTTACTGAAAGGAATGGGAAGCCATACGGTTAGGGCAGTGCCACAGGCTGGAAATCAGGATAGTGGTTGTATTTTTGTCTCCACTGCTGAGTGGGTGTGTGATTTTGGGTGAATCTCTAAACTTCCTCTGGGCCTGACCTGATTTCCTCATCAGTGGAATGAAGGGATTCCACTCCAGCATCTTCCAGCTCTGTCATCTACTTTTTCCTGTGGCCTTGCAGGCCATCTGGTTGTTGTTGAACTGGTGGGAAGACAACTGCAGAAGTCAGTTCAGGGGTTAAATCTGGAAACCCAATGTGGAAATGAAACCGCAGCCCTGAATACATTAAGTGCTGGGTTAGTTGGAGACTAAGGAAAGAAAGTCCCTGAGGAATGAGCCCATGTGAGCTTTAGCGCCTCTGTGCCCACTACCAGGAGCCCCCAGTGCAAGCTATCAGCCAGGGAGGAACAGTGTTTGCTCGGGCTTTGCTCTGTGGGCATGCAGAGCTTCCACCCGGCAGCATCTACACCTGCGGTCTTGTAACCTAGCTACAGAAATAGCAAGTATGTGCGCAGAAGGCAAGTTGATGAGCTAGACAGTGGGTACAGACACTTACAGCAGAACTTTGGTGCTGAAAACACCTAGTTCAGGACATCATGTACTAACTCAAGGGTGCCTCCCCCTTTTTGTCTCTCTTAAATTTTTCAAAACAGGAAGAAACTTTTCTTCAACTGCAGGCACCAATAACCTATGACCTTCTAGAGAGATCATTTTGGAAACCATCTAAGAAAGCTACCCTCACTGAGGGGATGCTAATCACTCTTTTCCCCTGTCCCCACAACTCCCCACCCTCCTTTTTTTTTTTGTAACTCTGGGCTTCTGGCAACAGTTTGGAAGGTTGGCACAAGGCCATCTGAAACCACAGTGGGGTGTTAGGTAATCTGTTCTCATTAAAATGCTGTTCTGTGGTTTAATTTTCAACGGTTTCTTTGCAGCTTGAAAACACATGTACTATATTTTTTGAGGTAAGGAGAGATGGCTGTTACAGAGGCAAAAAGGCGGGAAGATGGGGTGCCCCTAAGACACTTCCTGGTATGTGTCCAGAAAAGAAACAGCTGCTTTCATTCTAGAGGGGGCAAATTGAGCCTAAGGCAGCATTTAGGGAGCTTCCTGGACATAACTGACTCTAGGGACAAATGCTTCAAACACATCTGAAAACTCTCCAGATTGAAAGGATCAAATCATATGACCATTCCCCCACTTAGTCATTGAATTGAGCACTTTTATTGACTGTCTACCAAGTGCCAGGCACTGGGAGACATTTCAAATCACACCTGAGGACAGAGAGACAGAAGCCACTGCCCAGCAGGAGATCACCACCAGGTGGTTGATGACAAATAGGGCGGTGCAGTATAGTGGGGTAAGCAAGCTGCTTGTTTCTTCTCATCCTCACCTTCATGGAATTCCCACCTTTTGAAGTGTATCAATGAAGATAGCAAACTAAAGCCCAGGGTTATCATTTCTTTCTAAAAAAGAGAATTGCAACACATTCAAATGCTCTCATTGCCACAAAAAGGCCTTAAGGTTGCCAAGTTTTGAGTTCAAGCTTTAGATGAGTTGCATTCTGTCATGAGCAGCATAACCTCTGTAGGGGTGGTAGGGTGTAATCCCTTTCCTACCCATCATAAGGGTTACAGCCAATACTGCTATAACAAAAGACAGGTTAACAAGAGAAAAACATAGCAAATGTATTAATCAAAGTTTATATGACATAAAAGCCTTCAGAAATGAAGACTCAAAGACCCAGAGAAAGCTGTTTTTATGCTTAGGTTTAATGAAGAATGGACAGCGGGTAGAAATGTGATTGGAGAAAGGGTATGGTGTAATGGTGATAGACTGAGGGGGATATCCAGGGAGGCTGTCTGTTCAAATTCTTCTTGGCCTCTCTGTGCAGCATTCCCTCCTCCCAGGTATGGGGGCAGGACCCCTCCGGAATGAAGGTCTTCAAAGGAGAAGGGAGAGAGTGACCTTTCTGGTTTTATGGCTTGCTTTAAGGGAGAGGGGTTCTATTTTCTATGATCTGCCTTGGGGAAGGAGAATTCTAGTTTGTATGGCTCACTTTGGGGGAGAAATGAAGAGAGGTGGAAGACAGGAGGGGAGGAGAAGGTCAGAAAGACTTTGCTTCTGAGGTCTTCCAATCTCCTTTAGTTCAAAGTACTCAGCGTGCCCAAGTGCCATGCTCTGGGTTGCTGCATTCTAAGTCCCAGAACCACTCACCAGCAAGACTAGGGTGCCATCCTCATGCTGATAACAGTGGGTAGTTCAGACAGTCTTCTAGGAACTGTCTCACCTCCCCCACAACTTCCCCCTTCTTTGTCCCAACCTTCTTGACTGACTCATTCCCACCTCACACAGCTCTGGCTCTGTGACCATGACCTTCATCCTTAACTTGGCCACTCCTGCTCTTTGCCCCAACCTTCTTGACTGACTCGTTCCCACCTCACGCAGCTCTGGCTCTGTGACCATGACCTTGGTCCTTAACTTGCCCATTCCCAGCATCTTGGCTTTCTTCCTAGTTCTTCTCTTTGGCTCTAAGCAATGCTGAGGCTCAAGGAACCTAGGCTAACCCCTATCTCTCAGGGTGACAGAAAAGCTCCAAAGGATGATGTCCAGGTGTGACGAAGATGGCCCCCCAGTAAACTGAACTAACCAAATTCAGCCCCAGGCAAGTTGGACAGGGCAATTTTGACCCAGGTCTGATTTGAACATTACTAACCAGATGAGCATTTTAAGTCATACTGATTCCAGTAACAGGTGAAAATTCTACCTGTTCCAATAAAGGACTAAAAGAAACCTATCCTTGGAACTTTTAACCCCTCCAACATTTTTCTTTCTTTCTTTCTTTTTTCTTTTTGAGACAGGGTCTTGCTCTGTTGCCCAGGCTGGAGTGCCATGGCATAATCATAGCTCATTGCAGCCTCAACCTCCTGGGCCAAGTGATCCTTCCACCTCAGCCTTCCAAGTAGCTGGCATCACAGGTGCACACCATCACACCTAGCTAATTAAAAAAAAATTTTTTTTTTTAGAGATGGTATCTCCCAGTGTTGCCCAGGCTTTTCCAACATTTTTCTTCCCTCCTGTCTGTCCTTACTCTTTGGGCCAGTTTCTCTCTATTTTTTTGACAATGTTATTGTATGTGTACTAATGGAGAAATGTGCATAGTTACTTTGGGTCTTTGTTTTGAGGGACTCAGGGCATTTAAGTTTTCAGAAAGCATCCACAATAGGTTAATATTGACAAGTGCCTCATTTTCCCTCTCCTAATCATTAACTATTTGGCTCAATTGAGACATTCGGTCAGGGTTCCTTAAAAACATTTTTAGATAAGCATGAAGGCTTTTGATTTTATTTAAAATCTTCTCATTGGTGGACATTTTTTGAGACAAGTCAAATTTGGTGACACTTAATAGAAGTATTTTATATATAGATGCTCCTTGACTTACAAGGGGGTTACATCCTGATGAAAACCCTAGTATGCTGAAAATAATGGAAGTCAAAAATACATTTAAAGGATAAAATGGTTGATGGCCACTCCTGACTTGCTGCCTTCATGCTGGGAAATTCTCTTGAGTTTCATCTCAAGACTAATTGCCTTCCTCCTCTTCTCACTGGAAGCAGGAGACACAGATGGACTTTTTGTAGACATGATGGTATTTGAAACACAAAACACAATATCCAAAAAAAAAACACTGACCACTTGGTCCACTGTAGAGCATTGGTCACTGGCCCTGCTGACTGCTTGGCTGACTGGGAGCTGTGGCTCACTGCTGGTGCCCAGCATCATGAAAGAATCTCTTATTGCATATTGCCAGCTCAGGAAAAGATCAAAATTCAAAATTCAAAGTATGGTTTCTACTGAATGCATATTGCCTTTTCATTATCACAAAGTCATAATTCAAGCCATCCTAAGTCGGAGACAGTCTGCCCCAAAAGGTGAGTGAGGAGTGAGCTGGTCTGATTTATTGTCAGAATTTGTCAAAATATTGACATTAAAGCAGGTAAAAATCAGTGTGGTTTTCTTCGTGGAGGGTTTCACTTTGACTTTCAATACTGTATCTGAGGGTTTGATGAACCCAGAAATGCAAAGTGAAACTTGGGAGTATCAGCGCATTTCAAGCCAAACAGACCTCTATGAATGAAAGTTGAGTTCCAGTTGAGCTTCTTATCAGCATAGACCATTTGTTAGATGTCACCCTCTTCTCTTCATAAAAAAATATGGTCCCTTGTCTCAAAGGAACTTGTTTTTAAAATAAGATATATTGTCAGCCACCAAATAGCATGGCATTTTCTAACTCTTCTCCTCAAAGTTCCGTGCTCTTCTGGACTACTTTATTTTTATTTATTTATTTATTTATTTATTTATTTATTTATTTATTTAGACAGGGTTTCACTCTGTCACCCAGGCTGGAGTGCAGTGGCATGATCTTGGCTCACTGCAACCTCCAACTCCTGGGCTCAAGCGATCTTCCCACCTCAGCCCCCCAAGTGGTTGGGACTACAGGTGCAAGCCACCGCGCCTGGTTAATTTTTGTGTTTTTTGTAGAGACAGGGTTTCACCATGTTGGCCAGGCTGGTCTCAAACTCCTGAGGTCAAGCAATCATACACTCACCTCGGCCTTCCAGAGTGCTAGGATTACAGATGTGAACCATAGCACCCGGCCTGGACTACTTTATTTAAACTAAAGGTGCCATCTTTTTTTTTTCTTTCTGTTTTATTATTTTGAAGTTCTACCTTTGGAGGGTGGGTTGTAAGATCTTCCTGCCCCATCTTCTGGAAGACTGGAGGAAGGGGAGTAATGAAGGCAAGGCTGGCAGAGCCCTTTCCCCCAACATTATCTCTTATATGGGTGGGGGCACATGGTAAGGGTGCCCCCTGCCTCCTCCCTTGGCTGTGACGGCTCTGGGAAGCAATGTAAAGGCTAGATGGTGTGAAGAAAGGGAGGCCTTGAGCCACCAAAAACGCATTCTTCTATCTTGACACTTTTGATATGCTAGGTTTGAGTGGATCAATAAAATAGTGTGATGGAAAGCCACCAGTGTATTTCTCTTGGTGCACATTCAACATAGCAAATGCTTCATTCACTCAGGCTCCGGGAGGTTTTGTGTAAAAGTAGAAAAGGTACAGAAGAACCTTTTGTTTTCATAATACTTTAAACAGACTTAGTGTTCAAGGTGAAATTCGGGGTGTATGTCTGTGCAATGAATGTGACCCTTAGATCTGTAAATCCCTGGAGTCTGGGTACCTGAGTCTGAAAAGGGTCTTTCAACACCGCCTCCCACCCCGCTTCCATTGCTTGCTTACAGTTAAAGTTTAGCTGAGGCAGGATCAAAATCAGTGATTGAATGGCAAGGTGCTATTGTCCTGGCTCCGCCAGAGAGTTTACACATACTCAGAATATTAGACGTGATTGACAGAGGGGTGTGTGTGTGTGTGAATCAAACCCCTTGTTCTGTTTTGCAGTCACAGAGAATCCTTTCCTTTTGAAATCCAAGAAGGTCCCCTTCTCTCAGCTTGTGGAGGGAATTAGGCAGCAAATAACCTGAACATTTTTTTTTTATAATCGGCTAAAACTTTAATTGATGTAGAGTTTATGAAGTGAGTAGGAATTTCAGGATGGCTTTTTTTTGCCTGTCTTTCAAATGCAGCCACCTGTAGAGGGGCATTAGTTCTGATAGGTGTACAGTCTTCCCTAAATCCTCGGATGTGACCTTGGTTATTGTTCAAACTTTACATTTAAATAAACCAGAAATTTATTTTGTATAACTAGATGATATTAAAAGAAAACTGGCCAAATGATCAAAGCCGTTCTGTCTGTCTTTTAAAAAATAGTTCAGAACAGAATCCTGCATACAGGTTAGGATTCTATGAAACAAAGACTTTGTATGTGACTTGCAGAAATGATTGTGCACATAGTCTGAAAGCCTTTTAATGGCCTCGAATTGAGGAGTCTACAATCAGGAAGGGCCAGGTGGACCTGAGCTGGGATGAGTGCTTTCTTGGCAGGGAGCCCATTCTCATGATGAAAGCTGGGAAAATTTGCTGGAGGAGAGTAATCCAATGATACGAAAGGATTAGGCAGGCTTACATTTAGCAAACTGTAAACCATGAATGTGAATGCTGCACCTCTTCCCCACTCAGACAGCTGCCTTGCTTATAAAATAGAGCAACCATAATTAAATAAGAGGAGAAACTAAAGAGAGAGGGTGGGAGGAAGGAAGCGCCGGGTGTTTCAAAATGATATCGTGTGCATACAAACCAAGTTTGACAGCATTAAGTAATTCCTGGTCAGTGCTAATGAAACACTCCCCAGCATCACTCCAAAGACAGGTAGAAAGTTTGAACCTGCACAGACTCCAAGTTCACCTGCCACTCTTTGCTCGTATTGGTCCAGCCACTTTTTTTCGCTTCTGATTACTTAGCTATTAATGCCATTAATTAAAACCTGCCTTGCTTTCAGATGTATTATGAAGCTGTTTGTAAAATGCTGTGAAGGCAACTTGTTCCAAGAGCCATTAATTCTGGTAAGGGCCATGTCAGCTTCAGTTATGTGCTCATAAATGCAAACCCAACCTGGTCAATAATCTCCAGGGATGGTCTAAATTGCACAGCTGGCTTTTTAGAAAATGTGTGTGGAGGAACATGAAAAGATTGTTGAAAACACCCGAGTAAGGTTAGATAATAAATGGAACTATACTGAGTAGGGGGAGGGCAGAACAAAGAAGTTATTATTGAGCATGAGGTATGTACTGTATTCTACAAAGGGGTGATTTAGGCTGGGTTAACAAGGTATTTGGGAGGAGGTATTAAAATAGGAAGGCAGCATAAAGCATAATAGGTTTGACCAAATAAGTTCCCAGCAATGCGTGCTTCAGGTCCTCTTTCTTTCTTTTGCTGGCTGTCCTATTGTCATCACTACTTGGGAGGATCGGGGAAATGGAGGTGGAAGGTGACTCCTTGAGTTACCAGTTTGTTGGGCCTATAGACTTTCATGTTAGGACTTTTTTAGAATATTATTTTACATACTGTATTTATTTAATCTGTAAACCATATTCAGATAATAAAACTAAGTAGATAATAAAATGAACTCACTAGTATGCAGGCTTTCTCATATGATGGATGAGTAGGTACACGATGGATAAATAAATAGATGGGTAGATGGATAAGTAAAGGCTTCATTCATCCACTTATTTAACAAATATTTAGTCAATAAGAACCATGTGCCTAACATTGTTCTAGGTGATGGAAATGTGGTGATAAAGAGACATGGTTCTTGTACTCAAAGAGCTTTATCTTTTAGTGGGGGAGGCATGCAATAAACAAGTAAATATGTGGATGTGAAAGTGACAATAAAGAGCTACAGAGACAATAATACAGGATAATGTGATAGAAATGGACAGAATAATTAGATAAATTTATAGCCTAACAATAGAGCTCCAAGTAATTTAGTGTTGTGGTCTTCAATCTTGATTTTAACAACAGAACCTACGTATTTTTTCAGTTGAAAATACATATCCTATAGGGAAACCTCAATAGAGACTAGAGGTAAAAGCATATTTGCCCTAGTTGTTGTGTAGAGGGGTGTGTGTGTACAAGTGTGTGGGTGTGTTTGTGTGTGTATGCTGGCGCCAGAGCCCTCTCCACCAGTTTAGGTACATTATAACAAATTGATTACAAGTTGTATCTGTCGTAAGAGAAAAATAAGTTAAAAATTAAGTGGTAATTGTTCCGTTGCAATGGGGTGGACAATATTGCTGGCAGTCTCTCATGAAGACATCCATAATCTGTTTGTGTCATTCACTTGACTCATTGATCAGGGTCTGCACTAGGTCAGTTTTTATACTTATTGTTTCTTTTCATTTTTAAATATTTTAATTTCTTTTCCTATTTTTATTAAATTAGAAAATCATATCTTGCAGTTATGAAGGTTTGAGGAAAGGCACATATATTTGGTTCTGGATAGTTTAGTCTCTGGATTTCACAGATCCAGAAATTATGGCAAGGGCTCTCTCTAAAGACTACGTTCAGTGCTTTGTCAGGTGCTCAGAGGATGAGCTTATCACATCAAATGGGGGATGACTGGATGCTGCACATCAGGAGATAACAGCAAATGGATTCCTAATCTATTCTTGGGTTCCATTTGGCTCTGAACGTATTTATTTATGTTTTATTGCCACATTTAGGTGTGTTTTTAAATACATAAAATAATACATAATAGGTTTTCCTCTCCAACAAGTGTGAAAAACCATTAAATGCTGGGAACAAATCAATTTTTTATTTTGTATTTTTGAGCTGTTTACACCATAGTTCAGCCTTTTAAAAATCCCTTTATCTTATCCTTTTCATGGCCATGCAGGTTCAGTGTGTACAAGATACTGACTATATCAGTGAGATATGCCCTTATAGCAAGTCACGTGAAACCATAGAAATGACCATGAAGAAATTATTTTTTATCTCATCTCTCATTTCAAAACCTCCTTCCTTGCGAATAGCCAAAATATGTCACTATCTATCAGTGACTGCAATTTCCTCATGTTCCTAGCTGTCACCATTTCCTTTGTGGTGGTGGGTGCTGTGATGTCCACTGCCCTGATCCCCCTCCAGTAATTAAAAATACATTCTCCCCCATCCCCAAGTTGCTGGACATGCTTCTGGAAGACAGCTCTCAGCTGTCAGTGCTCTCTGGGGATGCCTGGGCTGAAGAAAAGTGCCTCAGCCAAGGTCACACCTCCTTCCAGGGGCTGACTGATCATTGTGCAGCAGAGAGGCCCAGCCCCCTCAGCCCAACTCAGAGCACCTCCGAAGGGTCATCCCCACTCAGGAACTCCTCCCCACAGGGCTAGCTTAGGACCTGATCACAGCTCAAATTTTCCCTCTGACCAATCTTGCTTCCTTTCCCTCCTTTCCATAGGTGTTAATCCAAGAAGAAGCCCTAAAACACATCCTGCATGTTGGGGAACCCAACCTGTGATAGCTGGCCCCAGAAAAGATAGGATCAAGCACTCACTGGAATGGGATTTTAGGTCTAGGTCATGAGCTGTCTGGTGGTGATGAGGCTCTCATCATTGGTGGTAGGTGAAGCACAGAGAGCTCAATGTGGCAGTATAGCTACTAAAACTTTTGCCGGCCAGGCGTGGTGGCTCATGCCTGTAATCCCAGCACTTTTGGAGGCTGAGGCGGGAGGATCACTTGAGCCCCGGGGTTCCAGACCTGGGCAACATGGAAAGACTCTGTCTTTACAAAAAACACACAAATTAGCCAGGCATGGTGGCACATGCCTGTAGTCCCAGCTACTCGGGGCACTGAGGCAGAAGGATCACTTTAGCTTGGGAGGTCAAGGCTGCAGTGAGCAGTGACTGTGCCACTGCACTCCAGCCTTGGCAACAGAGTGAGATCCTGTCTCAAGAAATCCCACAAAAACACACAAAAAAACTTTTGACGGTAGTGAACTTGGATGGCACAAACCTGGAAAAGAATGTGATAGCTCATGCAATGTTTAGGCTTTTGAGAAATATGGTGGAAATGGGAACTTTAAGGAGAGTGGAATTTGGTGGCTGTAACTAAACTTTGCTCTGGAAAAAGATTATGAAAAGCTGAGCATGACTAACTGGCAATTAAAATCTAAGTTTAAAATCCAGACAGTCTCTTTGGTAGCGTATGAAGAAGCTTTTATCTCCTTCAGTGGGAGAAAGAGCCAAGGATCAGGCTCAGGATTTAAGTAGAAGAGTTGCCGAGCTCTAAGGAAGGCTAAAGTCTCAACTGAGGCTGGTCTACTCTTACAAAGTTATGGCCTTAGTTGGGAAAGAATAGCCTTTTAGATACAGGATAGGGACATCTGGGTTAATGCATCCAAAAATCTTGAATCCTGAGATTCACCTGAACCTTCTGAACCTGAAGAAGTGGCCTATATCGCCCTATCAAGAATGGTGTTCCCTTCTAGCTTAAAGATGATATCGAGGTTTCTCCCTGCAGGATATGTGCTCCTTCCTGGTAGGATCTCCCCTCTCCTTTCTTTTGTCCACTAGGTCAATGATTAGGGCTAAATCATAACATAAGCTGAGGACATGCTGGTCCTTCCCAGAGAGGGAAGGGGCTATGCTCCCCAAAGAACTGCAGGACCAGCAAGACCCAGGAGAGGACTGGATTCTGAGGATGTGGGACTGACGAGGGCAGATCGTACATTTGATAAAAGAGAGGTTATTGATGTGGGGGTTCTCTCCTGGAATATAGGGTTTAACACTCTGGGAAGAACTCCCAGGGAATGGTACAAACACATTGGTAGGATGGCTCCTGGAAGCATGAAAATGTGGTGGTCAATACTAATTGAGGCCAAAATGACAAAATTTTTGTGGCAGATGGTGGAAGAAGGAATTAAGAGGCTTGGTGAAGTAAGCACATGAGAGAGGATATACTACATAAGGGTGAAAAACCTTCAAGATGACTATGTTCTACAGAAGGGCCAGGAAGACGCATCACTGACCACTCCAATAAGGAATGTGCTGGAGAGGGGTGCACCAGCATTGCTAAGAAGCTCATTGGTGTGGCTCCCCTGTATCCCCGGCCTGACAATAGGGAGATGCTGTTACAGAACTGAGTTCACAGATAACAATGAGGATCATAGGAACCCAAAACCGTAAGAGGCCAGGTGGCAGCATTACCTGTCAGAAGCCAGGTAGGTACAACTATTGTAATGAGCAACAAGGTCAAATGGCATCCAAGAGGGCCTGACCTGTAGATGGTTATGAAGATAGTTAATAGAACTCAGTGTCCCTAAGGGCAATATAGGTGGCCAGCCAATGAAAGTACTGCTCAAGAGAAATCATGGGTGGATGACCAGGAGACTGAGTGATGTTGACACAATAAAATTCATGATCCCTTGCCCAGTTTCTGGACCTGAGTTAGTCTTTGGACCAGGAACCCTTTGACTGAAGGAGAGTTCATGTCCCCAGGAGGAAGTATCCTGAGACACTATTGTAAGTCTGTTTATAAATGAGTCTCCCAGTCCTTCCCCTAAAGGAATATATGACTGTATATTCTGATACTTTATGTTGTGGGAAGGGGAAGACCCAAACATTTTTGAGAACTGCTGGACTCAGTGTGAGAGACTTTAGGACACTGAAGACTTAAACCATCATCATAGGCCCCCTCTTAGAGTGGGGGTGTAGGGAGGTAAGGTAATGAATAAAGTCCTGGCTCAGTTCTGGTTCACAGTGGGTTCATTGGATCTGTGGACCCACCTGGTGGTCATTTCCCTGGTTCCTGGAAGTATAACTGGAGTAAATATACTTGGTAGTTGGTACAACCCCCACAATGGGGAAATTGGCCCGTGGGGTAAGAGGTCAAGCGAAAGTAGTGGGCAAGGTCAAGTGGAAGCCATCAAAGTGGCTTCTTTCCATCCTGCCCACTGGCAAGATAGCAAATCAAAAATAATATTGCACTCCAGGGCTAGGGGAATGGCAGATATTAGTACTACTCTTAAAGATGCAGGGTAGGAGTCTCCATCATAACTACATTATTTTTGAGATGGAGTCTCGCTCTGTCACCCAGGCTGGAGTGCAGTGGCGCGGTCTCAGCTCACTGCCAGCTCCACCTCCCAGGTTCACGCCATTCTCCTGCCTCAGCCTCCCGAGTAGCTGGGACTACAGGCGCCTGCCACCACACCCGGCTAATTTTTTGTATTTTTAGTAGAGACGGGGTTTCACCGTGTTAGTCAGGATGGTCTCAATCTCTTGACCTCATGATCTGCCCGTCTCGGCCTCCCAAAGTGCTGGGATTACAGGCGTGAGCCACCACGCCCGGCTCATAACTACATTTAATACACTAATCTGACACCTGAAGACAGCAGATGGATCCTAAAAGATGATAGCAGACCACTGCAAACTCAACCAAATAGTAGCCCCAATCACAACTTCTTTTTTGAGCAGAATAACATGGCCTTAGATATCTGATATGTGGTCACTGGTCTGGCTAGTGCTTTCCTTTCCAACCCTATTGGAAAAAAGGATCCAACCCTATTGGAAAAGAGTGCTCTGACTTGGAAAGGAAAAGAGTATCCATTTTCAGTTTTGTCCCAGGGCTATGTTAATTCCCCTGTCCTCTGTCATATGATAGTCTGAACTAACTGGCCATCCCAAGGAATATCACTTTGGTCCATTATATCAATGAAATCATGTTAATCAGATTCGATGAGCAAAAAGTGTTCAGTACTGTGGATACCTTGGTAAGACACATATACTCCAGAGGGTGGAAGATAAACCCTACAAAATCCAGGGATCTATCACATCAGTAACATATTTAGGGGCTACTGTTCTGGGACCTGCCAGGATATTCCCTCAAAAGTAAAAGGACAAATGAGTGCGTCATGTACCTCTGCCACAAAGAATGAAGCACAATACACAACCCTTGGTAGGCTACTTCTGGTTGTGGAAGCAGCATATTCGGTATCTGGGAGTGCTGATCTAGTCCATGTAGCTGGTAACATGGAAGGATGCCAGTTTTGACTGTTGCCCAGAGCAGAAAAGGGCTCTGCAGCAGGTACAGGTTTGGGTTATACTGTATGACCAGGAAGACTCTACAGTATTGGAGGTGTCAGTGGTAGGAAAAGATGCCTTGTAGAGTTTATGGCGGACCCAATAGGAGAATTATAGTATAGACCGATAGGTTTCTAGAGCAAGGAAATGCCATCTGTAGTGAAAATTATATCCCTTTTGAAAAATAGCTTGTGGGCTCTACTAGAGACTGTGTGCTTAATACATGGCACACCAAGAATTGCCCCAAATGGGCTGAATTCTGCCAGGTTCATATGGTTGGGAAGGCCCAATAACAGTATATAATAACATGAAAGTGGTTCATCCAGGGCTAAGCATGAATAGGACCAGGGGGCACAAAACAGCTATAGAGTCAGGGCACCCAGAGCCCCACGTCACCCACTATGACTGCATCAGTGTCCCTCCCTCAGCTCACTTCTGTGATTGCAAATGGATCCTTTATGACCATCTGATGGAAGAGGAAAAAACCCTGAGCTTGGTTTGTGAATGGCTTGACTTGGTATGTGTGTTTAAGCTGAAAATCATGGTGGTTGCACAACAGCCCTTCTTGGGGCGGCCTTGAAGGATGTAATGAAGGAATATGCTCCCAGTGAGCAGGGCTTTGAGTGGTACACCTTTGTGTGGAAGAAGAGGTGGTTCAGAGGTTAGAATATATACTAACTCAACATCAGTGGCGAATGGCTTGGCTGGCTGTTCAGGGACCTGGGAGGAGAAAGACTGGAATATCAGGATCAAGAAAGTCTCGGGTAGACACATGTAGATGGACATTATGGGAGTAAGAAAGAAGGGGGAATATTTTTGGTTTTCATGTTAAAGCCTACTAGAGAGCATCCACCATGGCAGAGGCACTAAACAACCACGTAGACAAAATGACTTGGCCAGTTAATATCAGCCAGCCTCTGTCATCAGCTGCCCCAGTGCTGCTCCAGTGGGTCATGAATAAAGCAGCCATTGTGGTAGGGATGGAGGCTGGGAGGGAGACAGGGGTTGTGCATGGGCACAATAGCATATAAATTTGTGCTTCTCATTCCCAGAACTCTGGGACTTATGATTGAGAGATCTTGGCTCCCAAAGGGGATCATGAATACTTCTGCCAGGGTATGAAGCAAGAGTCCCTATGACTGCTGCCTTCACACTGCAGGGTTCCTTGAGCCAAGAAATCAGCAGACGAGAAGAGAAGTCACCATCTTGGCACAGGTAGTTGACTCTGATCATCAGAGAGAGGTAGGGCTACTTCTACCTACTTCTATACAATGAGGGCAAGGAGGAATGTGGCACCCAGGCGATCCACTTGGATAACTCTTTGAACCCCCTTGCCCAACTCAGACAGTAGATGGACAAGTCCAGCTACTCTGGCCTGAGAAGGGCATGGTGATCAGGGACTCAGACTGCTATGAGGGTCTGGGTCATGCCACCAGGTAAGCCAGTGTGAACAACTGGCTGAGGGTGGGGGGAATCTAGAAGGGGTTGTAACAGGTGGGAAATGATGAATATTAGTTGCAGCCTGGAGATGAGCTATAGTGACAGGGACTAACCCATCTCATTAACCTTCCTTTCCTAAGTTTTCTCTGGGAATCCTCCTAGAGGAGTGGAATATGAGCAATGCAAGGGGAAGACTGGACTGGATATGTGATGCACTTTCAGATCTTCCATTAGGACTGAAGGACAAATTCCTCTTGCTGCTGGGAATGCTGCTGGAAAGATGGCTCTCAGTCCTTTTAGGGGATTGCCTTGGCTGATAAACTTCCTTGACCAAGGGAAAATCTACATCCAATAACTGACCAATGATGGGGCATGTAGGTTTGTTCCCCTCACCTCTATTCAGTTAAACTTTGAAGAGCTTTTCCTTAGATCCATAGCTCCCTGGAAGATTGGCTGAGGACTTTGTTGGGATGTACTGCAGCTCGCCTTCTCTCAATCTTGCATCTCCCCTGCCCAATCTTGCTTCCTTTCTCTCCCTTTAACAAGTATTGATCCTGAGCCTATTCTCTAATACACATCTTATATACTAATCTCCACCTCAGAGACTGCTTCCTAAGGAATGCCTTCAAAATGGAATCAAACCAAAAGGCATGTTTTCGACAGCCAAGTGATTTCTTTGAGGGAAGCAGTGAATCTATTGGTGTTCAGATATGCCCTCTTCAATTCACGGGGAATGACTTCCTTAATGCACACAGAGTTGGAACTTCACCAAAACTGATGCCAATGTACTTTCCCAATTTACATCATGGCTCACGAGATAAGTGTTGACCCGACGAAAATCATCTCTTAGAGCATAGATTTTCAGTGATAAATAATGAGGTAAATAATATCTTAGAAACTAAAGAGTCTTGCAGAAGATAGTGGTGATGGTTGCATAACATTGGAAATATAATGAATGCCACTGAATTGTATGCTTAAAATGGTTAAAATGGAAAATTATGTTATTTATATTTTATATTTTACCACAATTTAAAAAAATCAATAATGTAATATACTAAAAACATTGACTTGTGTACTTTAAGTGGATGAGTTGTATGGTTTATATCATTCAATTATATCTCAATGAAACTTTTTTATATAAAAAAAGAGTCTTAAGGGGGAAAATCATCAACTGTTTCTCTTTCGTATATGTGCTCCACCAGAACTGAATTTTGTCCACATATAAAGGGTAATCTCTGCACAGACACAATACTACCTTTCTCCCACATTGCATACCATTGATATTATGCAACATCTACCAATGTTCTTTGATAAAGAAATTTTGTTGGTAGTTCTGATTCTTCTCCATAGTATTTATCATTACCTTTGTAGCTGGTTTCACAAGCTCTTTGGCAATAGCATGGCATATACTTACTTTACGATGTCTCTGTAGTGTTGTGTTTTCCATTACTTTTAGCAACAAAATTCTTCAATTTTGTATTGGGAAGCGCTTGTAATGCTTGCACTTGTTCTGGCAAAACTTTATTGTTCCATCAGATAAGTCACTATAGAAGTCACTATACTTTGTTGGAAAATGACACTGAAACTTTTGTGGCTTCCTGCTGTTATTGAAAAACATTTTTATAACATATGCCACCCTGGAGGTCTAGGGGCAAACATATTACCATCTGATACAACCCAATTTTCAGAGTTTTCTGGTCATACTTCCTATTCTTGACTCACAGTCTTACATTTTTGTTAGCTTGTATAAGATCATCACAGTCATGTTCTTACTTCTCCCAGCAAATACTGCTTCACTGCTCTTTGTTGGTCCTTGAACCTGTTCTCTTTTTACAGTAAGATGTTATCATCTTGAGTTATAATATTTACATTACGCTTTTCATCATCATCACTTTTGATCCACTGATACATTTTTGTAAATTAGAGATAATCACAACATTAACAACTAAAGATACAAATTCAGTAAATGAAAAGTGACATATGTTATCTGAGACAAAATACACACCATGTAAATGAATGTCAGCCTAGATGAACTGACGCAGTGCTGGGGGTAACCTAAGCATTCAAGGATCTCATTTTGAGCAATCACACCCTGGTCTTTTCCACTTCCCCTTCTTCCTTTTTTCCCTTTGTTGGTCCTACCTGGACTCCTTACCTACTTCTTTCCCTCCTCGTTCTTCTGTTTCCTTTTTGAGAGTTAAGGAACATTAAAATAGAAAGAGACCTCGGAGATTTTAAAATCTAATGATCTCATTTTACAGATGAGGAAACTGAAGTCCAGAGAGATACAATGAACTTCGCCAAGTCAGAGGGACGAGATCTGCCCTCCTGGCTTCTCTGACTCATGGGCCAATGCTTTTCCATTTTGCCACGACTCCAGTAAACTTTCTACTTCAGATTATCTTTCTGGTCCTCTTGTCGCTGACAGTGGTTGAATCCATAGTGGTTAAGAGCGAAGGAGACAGGCGTTTAAGGGAGTCAAAACTTCCTCCTTTCCCTCCCTCTCCTTCCTTCCCTCCCTCCTTCCTTCCCTCTCTCCTTCCTTCCTTCCCATTTCTCCTTCTTTCCCTCCCTCCCACTACTGCCAGAATGGCCTGATAATGTCACTCTCTTCTCTACTCTTTGGTGACTCTTAAATCCCTATAGGATAAAGTTCAGTCTTCTACCTGGACATGTGACAGTCAAGTCATTTTTGTGTTCTGACTCCTGCCCTCCTGTCTGGTCTTATCTTCATCACTCTGTATATTAGCCAGGCTGGTTTATGATAATATTAACAAACAGGTCCAAAATCTCAGTGCCCTAACACAACAAAGATTTATTTCATATTTATAAAAAGTCTACTGCAAGTCTGGCTGACTTTCCAGAGGAACTATTCTTTATGTAGTGACTCAGAGATCCAGGCTGCTTTGGCCACACGATTTTTCCATTTTCACTAGATTTCCTCCTTGCCATGGAGGAGGAAGAGACAAGAAGATAGCGCTCAAGTAGGGAATGAACTCTTCTGTGCTTATCCTGAAAAGAATTTTATCAGCCAGAGTTTACCATCTAATTGCAAGAGGGCTGGGAAGTGCCAGAGAATGCTTGGTGAGGACTATGTTTGTGCCATGGTCCTTCCTTCCAACTGCAGTTCTGGAAATATCTGACTACTTGTCCCCTGAGCACAAACTCTTTTAAGCCTCTATGTCTTTCTACTGAGGCATTCCACCCTGCCAAGCATATACTCTTCTTGCTGACCTGATAGACTCTTACAAACCCAAGTCTCTATTTCTTTTTCTTTCTTTCTTTCTGTTTGAGAAGGGGTCTCGCTCT
Source organism: Pan troglodytes (assembly GCF_028858775.2). Classification (NCBI taxonomy): domain Eukaryota; kingdom Metazoa; phylum Chordata; class Mammalia; order Primates; family Hominidae; genus Pan; species Pan troglodytes. The sequence goes on from NC_072411.2 coordinate 38,196,177, forward strand.
GATGCCCAGGCTGGAGTGCAGCGGCGCAATCTTGGCTCACTGCAACCTCCACCTCCCAGGTTCAGGTGATTCTCCTGCTTCAGCCTCCCCAGTAGAAGGGATTACATGCTCATGCCACGACACCAGGCTAATTTTTGTATTTTTAGTAGAGACGGGGTTTCACCATGTTGGCCAGGCTGGTCTTGAATTCCTGACCTCAAGTGATCCGCCCGCCTCGACCTCCCAAACTGCTGGGATTACAGGTGTGAGCCACCGCGCCTGGCCCCAAGTCTCTATTTGTAAGAAGCCATAGCTGATTTTCCCAGGCCAACATAGTGGTTCATTCTCCACGTCCCTACTGCATCTTGTCGTTATTTCCATCACAGCACTTCTTGTTTTGTTATATTTTTTTGCCTGGCACTTTTCCTCTGAAGAGAAATCTCCTTGTGGATAGGGAAAGTGTACTTTCATCTTTAGGTTCTCAGTTTTGTATGATGGTACCTAAAGTCTTCATACCTGTGGCTGAATAAATGAAAGAACAAATAAATGGCCACACAACTCTCCAGCTTCTTGTTATGTTCTGTTTCACTACCCCTACCGTAGCTCAATCAACTTTCTTCTTCTCTTGTCTGGATAACCACAGAGCCCCCTTTGTGTTATCCCTCTTCCATTCTTACCTCTATCCAATCCATTCTCCACTCAGCAACCACATCATTCTGAAACACGAACCTGAGTGGGGCTTCCTATTTCCTTAGAATAAAATCCAAACATCCAAATTCCTTCCCATGACCCACAAGGCATGTGCTGGCCCCTGCCTGCCAATCTGGCCACAGCTCTCTCTCGCTTGCTGTGGTTCCCACACAGGGGCCTCTTCTTAGTTCCCTGACACACTAGGATTTTTCTCCCCTCAGGCTTTCTCAGGGCTGGTTCCTGCGCCTGGAATACTCCTACTTCCTCTTCTGCCCTGGTTAGCGCTTTCTCAGTCTTTAGCTTAAATGCCATTCCTGGCCGGGCACAGTGGCTCACGCCTGTAATCCCAGCACTTTGGGAGGCCAAGGCTGGCGGATCACGAGGTCAGGATATCGAGACCATCTGGCTAACACGGTGAAACCTCGCCTCTACTAAGAATACAAAAAATTAGCCGGGTTTAGTGGCGGGCGCCTGTAGTCCCAGCTACTCGGGAGGTTGAGGCAGGAGAATGGCATGAACCTGGGGGGCGGAGCTTGCAGAGAGTGGAGATCGCGCCACTGCACCGCAGCCAGGGCAACAGAGCGAGACTCCGTCTAAAAAAAAAAAAAAGCCATTCCTCTGGCGGTTGCAATGATTTTGTTTTGATGGCAAATGATAAACTCCCACTTGAAATACCCTAAATAATAAAGGAAATCTACCGACTCATATATCTAACAAATCCTGAAATAGTGCTGGCCTCAAGACAGGCTTCATTTATGCCTTGAAGGACCTCATAATCTCCAGAGAAAAAGAGAGACCCTTCTGGTAGTTCCTGCTGAAGTCCAGGGATTCATTCTAGCTCATTGGCCTAAACTGTATCACATGCCACAGCTAAACCAGTCCCTTTAGGAGCGGGACACTCCAGGGGGAGGCACTAAATTTGCTTAAGCCAATCAGGACACTCCCCCCGCCCCCAGAGCTGATGATGGAATTGTGCATGACCAAACAACATGGGGGCTTTGGGGAGGGTTTAACTCCCAGAGGATAGACAGTACTTTCAGCAGAAGAAGTGGGAAATAAATATTGGGAATGCATCCAAAAAGATATGTTTATCATATTTTCTCGGAGGAGCCATCACTGCCCACCCCCATCTAAAGAATCCCCTCCGTTATTTTCTGTTACTGAATCCTACTTCCTTCCCTCATAGCACCTGCTACTGTTTGTAAATATTTATTTTGTTTGTTTTCTGATTTATGGTCTGAATCTCCCACTAGGCTCTGTCATTGGAAAAGATTTGATTTGCACACCTACTGCTGGAACATACGAGAAAATTCAATAAATATTTTCTTAATGAAAGAAAAAAATGAACAATTTTCTTCTTTTCCATTTTAGCCCTGGTTTTTACTAACAGGCATGGAAGGATAAGGGTGAATGTGAGCACTATATTAGTTTGGCTTTTCTTTGTCTGGAAGCTTAGTTCTCTTTCCCTTCCAGTAATCCCTCAAATTCCCTTTTCCCAGATCTCGTCTTATTAACCCACCTGCTCCAGGCACTCCGGTAATTTGGTTGTCCTTTTCATTTTTTTTTTCTTCACCTAGCTTGATTTAGAGCCTTCAATAGAAATCTTGATTTTTTTTCTTTAATTGTAGTCAAAATTATTTATTTAGATAAAATCTTCTGATTTCATAACAAAAGTAGTAGGATGATACAAACTGCATAACCAAAGAGAAATCTTGATTTTTATAAAAGAGTTAAGTTATATTTTTCCAGAGGATCTAGGGACCAAGTCTCCTCTTTTTGTGTTCCCCTAATGCCTACAAATGTAAGGGTGTGCTTTACTGGGTGAAAAATCAACCACCCTCATGGAAAACAAGACTGAAGACAATGCCAGGTAGCAGAAAGAGAGAGGAAAAGTTAAGAGCAGGCCAAGAAAAAGGAAAAGCTGCCAGGAAAAAATAAAGGTTGGAAAACAGTGAAGTAGGAGGTCTTTTGGGTGAAAGGGACATAGCTCAAAAGAAAAAAAGTCATAATGAACTTGGAAAATGAAGATGAAATAAATCACATAATAAAAGTAGACTGGAGGGAATTTCTTTCCTTCTGATATTTATTCATTTATTTTTCAACAACTACTGAGCTCTACTGTGTGCCGGGAGCACTCTTCTAGGTGCTGAGGATATGGAGGTGACCAAAACATACAAGTCTCTGCCTTCCTGGAGCTCATATTCTAGAAGGGCAATACAGACATTAAGTAGACATAGAATATGGACTGCTGGACACAGATGTCAGAGTGAAAATACACATCTGCTTTTGCTCCTACTTGACACATCATAGAATGCCATTAAAGGTACTTTTTGAAGGCAATACTCATGGATAAGGAAAAGGGGAGAGAAGTCAACAGTAACAAAGGCGGGAGCAGGAAGGCAAACTTGAGAAAACTACATCTTAAGTGGGCAGAAGAGAAAGGTGATTAGTGTAAACCAGGTTGACACTAATCACATTCCAAAGTACAGGAACTGGTGGCATCAGGTGAATCTGGAGTGGAGTGTGTGTGTGTGTGTGTGTGTGTGTATGTGTGAAGGGAGCAGGAAATAAAGAGGATCAGTTGAGAATTTGTCGAAGAAGCAGTCAGCTCTCCAGACAGTCTCTTATTTCCTTGCACCCCTGCAGAGACTGGAGCTTTATTCTTTGGAGATGGCATCAGGCCCAGCTGAGAATGGAGGACTGAACACAAACAAGGGGATTAAGTGAGTGTATGCAGACTGGATGCCCCAAGAAAGATGGCATCCAGGCCTGGAACCTTCAGCAGGAGACTGGAGAAGTCTCTCTGAAGAGTCTGACCATCTCAAGAGAGAAATATCCAAAGATAAGAATATTGGGGTTTTCCAACCAAGTGGGGCAGTGTGACCACCATGTCATATAGTGAAACTCTTCACTCAAGAAGTCCCACCTGGGTATTCAGAGCTACCAGTCACCAATCAGCATTTTAGTTCCCTGTTCCTCAGATGAGCAGATGGCCAAGGATTACTAGACATCTGCACAAAGGTTCTAACAGGAAAGACAAAACGAAAACCAAATATACAGAAAAAAAAAGCAACTTGGAAGAAACAGATTATGTAAAGAGAAGAAAATTTAAAGAGGGAGAGAGAAAATTATCATTAAATGTCCAGAGAGATAAAAAAAGAGATATTGCAACAATGAAATAAGTACTGGATGCTAAAAAAATAATACTCAGAGAACTAAAAGGAGCAGTTGGAAATTAAAAATATAACAGCAAAAGTGAAAAACTCAGTAAAGGAATTGGAAAGTTGAAGAAGCTTTCCCCAAGGTAGAGTGAAAAAGACAAAGAGATGGAAACGTAGGAGAGAAAAGATGAGAAAATGAGAGGAACAGTCCAGGAGGTCTAAATAATAAGGATTTCAGAAAGAGAAAAGAGAACAAAAGAGAAGGGGACAGTCAAATAAAGAATTCAAGAAAAATTCCCAGAAAGGATAAATATGAGTTTCCAGACTGAAAAGCAGGCACCATGTACTCATCATAATTACACAATGGGTGAAAATAGTCCTATGTTCATATCATAATGTACTTTCAGAACATGGAACTAAAGAAAGAGCTTAAAACCTTGCAGAGGGCAGAAATATGCCACTTACAAAGGATCATTAATTAGAATGGTTTCAGTTCTCAATAGAAGCTTTGGGAGCAGAAATTCAGTGGAGTAATGCCTTTGAAACTCTGAAGGAAAACGTTTTCAGGCCTAAGATTCTACTTCCAGCCAAATTATAAATCAGCTGTGAGCATAGAAGAAAAGTATTTTCAGATGTGCAATGTCTCAAAAAATGTGTCTTCCATGCAGCCTTTCTCAGGAAGCTATTGGAGCTTATGCTTGGAGTAAACCAAGAACAATAAATATGCTAGAGTCAGGAAACAGAATAGCCTTAGGATGATGGTGAAGAGAGATTCCAGAATGTCAGCAATGTACCAGACATATTGGGTGACCATTCTCGATTGCACCATGTCAGAAGGTGTAGTTTGGAGAGCACGGCAAGAAATTGAAATGATAGGGGATATAATAAGTATGGTATCTATTGAGAAGATTTGGGGAAATGGTGAAATTTGGGTTTCATTACTGATACGAACATTTAACTCTGAGCAAATAGGAAACAGTAAAATGAGTAACTCCAGCAAAACAGAAATAATTGGAAAGGAAAAGTAATAATGGAATTCTATATGGTTCATTGATTGCATTTGCATAGGCATAATTATGTTACACTGAATGTTAACTTATTCAAAAATACTATATATGAGGAGGACAGAGGAATGGAAAGTGTGTGCATGTGTGATGGGGCAGAAAGAAGAAAGAATCAAAACCCTTAGTTTCCATACTGAGAAATCAGTAGATAATTCCTAAACATTATTGCTTTTTTTCTCTTGTTTAGAGACTTGGAGGCAATAATAACAAGAAGAATATCAGTTAAAGTCATTGAATGTAATGGCAAACAGGCATATGAAAATGTGCTCAACATCATTGATCATCAGAGAAATGCAAATCCAAACTATAACGAGATGTTATCTCACCCCAGTTAAAATGGCTTTTATCCAAAGGCCGGGCACGGTGGCTCACGCCTGTAATCCCAGCACTTTGGGAGGCTGAGGTGGGCAGATCACAAGGTTAGGAGATCGAGACCATCCTGGCTAACACGGTGAAACCCCATCTCTACTAAAAATACAAAAAATTAGACGGGCGTGGTGGTGGGCGCCTGTAGTCCCAGCTACTCGGGAGGCTGAGGCAGGAGAATGGTGTGAACCCGGGAGGTGGAGCTTGCAGCCAGACGAGATTGTGCCACTGCACTCTGGCCTGGGCAACAGAGCGAGACCCCATCTCAAAAAAAAAATGGCTTTTATCCAAAAGACAGGCAATAACAAATGCTGGTGAGGATGTGAAGAAAAGGGAACCCTTGTCCAGTGTTGGTGGGAATGTAAATTACAACCACCATGGAGAACAGATTGGAGGTTCCTCAAAAAACTAAAAATAGATTGGACGTGGTGGCTCACACTTATAATCCCAGCACTTTGGGAGGCTGAGGTGGCCAGATCAGCTGAGTCCAGGAGTTCAAGATGAACCTGGACAACATGGAGAAACCTCTGTCTCTACAAAAAATACAAAAAATTAGCAGGGCATGATGGCATGCATCTGTAAGTCCCAGCTGTTCAAAAGGCTGAAGTGGGAGGATCCCTTGAGCCTGGGAAGTGGTGGTTACAGTGAGCCGAGATCATGCCATTGCACTCCAGCCTGGGCAACAGAGCAAGACCCTGTCTCAAAAGCAAACAAACAAACAAAAAACAAAAACAAAAACCCAAACCAAGCCAAAACAAAACTAAAACTAAAAATAGAGCTACCATATGAGCCAGTAATCCCACTGCTGGGTATATTCCCAAGACAAAGAAAATCAGTGTATCCAGGAGATATCCACACACCTATGTTTACTGGAGCACTGTTCACAATTGCCAAGATTTGGAAGCAACCTAAGTGTCCATCAACAGATGAATGAATGAAGAAAATGTGGTACACATACACAACAGAGTACTATTCAGCCATAAAAGGAATGAAACCCTGTCTTTTCAGCAACACGGATAGAACTGGAGGTCATTAAGCTAAGTGAAATAAGCCAGGCACAGACAAACATCACATGTTCTCACTTACTTGTGGGATCTAAAAATCAAAACAATTGAACTCATGGATAGAGTGTAGAAGGATGGTTACCAGAGGCTGAGAAGGGCAGTAGGGGGATAGGGAGGAGGTGGGGATAGTTAATGGGTAAAAAATGAAAAAGAAAGAATGAATAAGACCTCATATATGATAGCACAACAGGGGGGACTATAGTCAATATTAATGTAATTGTACATTTTAAAATAACTAAAAGAGTATAATTGTTTATAACACAAAAGATAAATACCTGAGGGGATGGATACCCCATTTTCCATGATGAGATTATTATGCATTGTGTGCCTGTTATCAAAACATCTTAGGTGCCCCATAGAGATATACCTACCATGTACCTATGAAAATTAAAAAAAAAATAGTCATTGAATATAGTTGGCTCTGGATAGGAAAAATGGAAGGGGTAGGAGATCTCTGCCACTCATAATGAACTTTGTAGATATAGTTGATTGTGTAAACTCTGCATGATTAACATTTAAAAAGAATAAGACCAAAATCAAGAGAAAGGAAAACACCAGAAAGAAATATAGGTTGGGTGCAGTGACTCATGCCTATAATTCCAGCACTTTGAGAGGCCGAGGCAGGGGAATTGCTGAGCCCAGAAATTGGAGACCAGCCTGGGCAGCATAGCAAGACCCTGTCTCTACAAAATAAAAATTTTATTAAAAAATAATAAAAAAGAAAGAAATATAGCAAAATGTTAGTCATTTATCTCTGGGTTTGTGGTAATAGATTATTTTCATTTTTAAATTTTAATTTCTAAAATTGTCTACATTTCCTACAATGAACACAGCTTACTTTCTAAAAAGCGCCATATCGTCATTTATTTTAATAATATATTTTCCTATTTGGAACATTGCTCTTTTTCCTTCTATTTTTTAGTTGACATGTAATAATTGTATATATTTGTGGGATACAGAGTGATATTTCAATACATGTATATAATGTGTAATGATCAAATCAAGGTAAATAGCATGTCTATCACCTGGAACGTTGATCATTTCTTTGTGCTGTGAACATTTAAAATCCTCTCTTCTAGTTATTTGAAAATGTACACTAGACTGTCGTTAGTCATGGTCATCCTGCAGTGTATAGAATGCTAGAACTCATTCCTGCAATCTGGCTGTAATTTTGTATCCCTCAACCAGCCTCTTCCTATCTTCCCTCCCCTCTACCCTTCCCAGCCTCTAATAATCACAATTATTAGAGCTCTATTTCTATGAGCTCATTTTTCAAAAGCTCCCGCATATGAGTGAGAACATGCAGTATTTATCTTTCTGTGCCTGAACATTTCACTTAATGTAAATTCAGGTTCATCCATGTTGAATATGGCTTAGTTTTTAAAGCTTGAAACACCCATATTTTAGGTTAAGGGGGAGAGAGTTATAGAGAAAGATATTAGTTTTCTTTCTTTTTCTTTCTTTTTTTCTTTTAAGAGACGGGGTCTCACTCTGTCACCCAGGCTGGAGTGCAGTGGCGTGATCATAGCTCACTGAAGCCCCTACCTTCTGGGCTCAAGCGGGAAAGATACTAGTTTTGATAGGAGGATTTTGGTGGGGGGTGGGGGGATTGCTAATGGTGACATTTGGCTAGATCTTTGAGGGAGCAAACCATGTGGACACTCAGAGGAATGGGTGAGAATGTGCTTGAGCCTGTGAGGAACAACAGAGGTCAGCTGTGATTGGCGTGGAGGGAAGATGGAGGTCAGACAGAGAGACCATGAGGTTAGACAGGGGCCGGGGACCAGGCCCTGTAGAACTTTATAGGACATGTTAAAGACTTCAGATTTCATTCTGACTGCTACAGAAAGCTGTTAAAGAGTGCGGAGGAGGAAAGTGCCATGATCTGATTTGCATTTTAACGCTGTGACTGCTGTGTGTCCGGGTATGGGAGCCACAGAGGGCAAGGTGGGAAGAAGCAGGCAGGACCTGAAGCTGGGAGAGCCGTCAGGAGGCTTTCGCTGTCTTCCAGATGCACGATTCTTCAGGATTAGTCACTGGTGTTCAGAAAGTTTTTATTTTAGCAACAGGAACCTTTTTTCAAAGGAAATCTTACCTTGATTTCTCATCTATAAAACATTAAAGTGAAGCACACAAGTGAAGTGGCTTTAGTTGAAGTAGGAGGTGGGGGGTCCAGAGCCTCCTGCCCCCTCCCCTCATCCCTGCTCACTCTACCTGGTGATCCCTGGAGGTAAGCCTTTGAACCTAGAGTTCTGCTGATCACCATCTGGACCCTGGTTCCACCTAGTCCCCTCCTTTCATGGAGGAGGCCAGCCATGAGAAGTGGGACTCGAGTAGGAGGGTGCTCTGTGGTAGGCAGGCCTACGAAACCTACCCCTAAAGTCTGAGGAAGCAGAGAGGCTGAAGAAAGAGGTAGACAAATGCAGTTTCTCAGAAAGACACATTTAATAGGGACTTAGGAAGAGAAGCCATGTGTTGTCTCTGGTGGCGGTGCCAAGACAAGATAGTGGATCTCTGTGCCATTACCCCCTAGACCCAAGGCTCAAATATCATAGGGAAAGAATGCGTAGGACAATTTCTTAAAGGATAGGTTTATGGTGAGTACCATAACATCAAGTTTGTTTTGACCTAGGGGTAGGACTTATGGGAAGTACCGCTCCTACACAAGGGACAATAGATAAACTGGAAATCTTAGAGGCCTTCCCCAAATTGGGGTTAATCAGAAGTTAACATGGCGGATTAGCATCCAAGATGGAGTTGCTTTAGCCTCCACAGAGGGCTTCCTAGGGTTTATGTTGAGGGAAAGGAAAAAAAAATCATGCTCCATGTCCCTGTGGGGAGACAGCCTCTGTGGAGAAGGCAGAGCAATACCCTGGGATTTTCATGCCAGCTCAGGGCAGTTCCCACTGCACCACTCTGCTTCTGGCAGCTTTTAGGTCAAGTGTAGTATGTCAGGTTTTCACTTTGTCTAGCCATCCACTTTCTCCCAAAAAGGAGACACGCTTTGACCCAACCTGAATCCAAAAGACAAGCTGGGGGGATGCAGTGGCCCAAATGAGGACAGTGGTGGGCCTCTTCTGTTGGGAGGACCTAGGCTCTAACTTTCCCCACTGGTGGCATGCTAGTAAATGTTTGATGACTGGTAGAAAGAAGGAAGGAAGGGAGGGAGGGAGGGAGGGAGGGAGGGAGAGGGGCAGGGAGGGAGGGGCCCTCTAGCACTTGCAGATTTCTGCGGTGTGAATGGTCCTGTCATGATGGATTTATTGTCACCAACATGAGGTCACTGAACTCGAAGCTGGGAAGAGATATGCACTTGCATGTCCTTATATAGTACTTCCCCCATACACACGGCAGATCAAATAACCTCACAAGTTTAGACAATAGCAAAATGCAGTAACAATGAGCAAGTGAGGACTTTTGAGTATTTATGGCCTTTTATTTAATTTATTAATGACTGTGTTTAATAACCAGCTGTGTTTAAAAACCAGCTGGCACAATTTCTGAAACTTTAACAATCACCTCTCTCAAGCCAGTTTGAGCCATCTCTGGCTCCCCAGTGCTCCATCTCTGAAAAAAAAAATCCCTCTGAACTTCAAATGAAGAAATCCATCATGACAGGACTATTTACACCACAGAAATTGGCAAGTGCTACAGGGCACCTCCCTCCCTCCCTTCCTTCCTTCCTTCCTTCCTTCCTTCCTTCCTTCCTTTACAAATGATACATCTATACAGAACAATAACACTCGGCAATAAACAGGGGTAATGGATATACGCAACACCTCAAATGAAGCTAAGACATTGTGCCAAATGAAGGAAGCACATCTTAAAAGGTTTGCATAAGGTTTGGCTCCATTTTTAGGACAGGCTTGCAAGATGAAACTCTCATGATGGAGAACAGATCAGTGGTTGCCAGGGGTTAGGGATGGCAGGAAGGAGTGACTCTAAAGGGGCAGCTAGGGACAGCCTTTTTGGTGTTGGATGTTCTGTGTCCTGATTGTGGTGATGACTGCCTGAATCTATATATGTTTTAAAATTTGTAGAACTATATACCCACCCAAGTCAATTTTATTGTATGATAATTTATTGTATAATAATTTTCAAAAAGAAGAAAATTAGCATATTATGAAGCCCCTTTCCCCTAAACCAAAAACAACAAACAGATAGAATATCATTATGAATAGGGCAAGTCTTTCTACCCCTTTGGACCTTTTTTGATTCCTCTGTGAAATGAAAGGCCTGGACAGTCAGGAGTTGCAGATGCTAATGCCTGTGAGGAGGCAGTGGGTAATGTAAGTGGAAGACAACAGGGAGTGGTGGGGACTGTGGAGAACTGGTGAGTTTACACCTGCCTAAGGGGAACAACCTCGGCTTCAGCCTCAGCTCAGAGTTGCTATGCTGGACTGCAGCCCTGGTTGGGTAGATGTTTTGCATTTCAAAATAAGTGAGAACTCTGGATTCTTTAAAGATGAAATTTCCTTATTTGTAAGCACTACCAGAACCCAACCATGTATGTCTGTGAATTGTATTCAACTAGGACACCACCAGTTTGCAGCCCCTGGATGGCATGTACTATACCAAACTTTTGAGCATTTTAGGTCATGACTGTAAACTCTGATAAGCAATGTACCAGGTTCTTTATCAGAGATTTGGAAGTAGTTTTGGAGGGTCTCACATCACCGAATGTAAAATCGAGACCTCTTTGTCCGACTTAAAATTTGTGCAGTTGAGGTGCTCAGTGTTATTGTGGTTGTCAGAATCCACGTGTGGGGAAGAGGACCCAGTGATGACCTGGATTCAATGGCTCTGCCCATCCCCCCACCCTGTCCACCCTGCAGGAGCACCTGGAAATGCGTCATTTAGTCTGTTACAGATCATAGCCTCTCATAAATGGACCTGACTTCTCCGCACACTTTACCAATTTCATGATGATGAGTGAGGATTGAGTCCATCTCTCATTTCCACTATGGAACCATGATTGATGAACTTAGCATACGTAGATTTACACTAAGCATGTGACAGGGAAAGGCCTGTTATAAACAGCTGAAAAATGGCATCTGAGTAGGAAGCCACACACATCCAGCACGAGAATAGGGGGGATGGAGCGCCCGTGTGAGGGGGAGAGATGAGTCCATGGGTTGGAGGGCATGGCCTCAGGCTGGAAGGATGGGTCCCCCTCTCCTGCTGCACAATTGCATGACACGCCACATTGCACACCAATGGAAGAGCTCATCCCCATCTGTGGGGGTGGGCCTGGGGATGGGCGGGGACTACAATGGAACTTGCAGGAAGGAAAGTGCTTTACTCCTTAGGGTTGCATCCCAGAGCCCCAGCACTGGCTGAAGGAGAAAAAGACTAGGGGGAAGGAATCTGCAGGCTTGGAAGTTTCAGCCCTGGAGCCTCAGAACTCATGAGGGAAAGTGAAGCCTTTACTTGCCAGGGAATTGTGGTAGCTAGAGCTTTTGCCCAACACGGTTTCCCTTCCCCACTTCATCTAATAACCAAATCTGCTTTTTTGAGAGGGAGCCCATTCCGTGTAGTTTCATGTAGTTTGGGAAGAAATGTGACTGACCTCCTTTCCAAAGAAAGGCAAATAGCCTCTAATTAGAGCACTATTCCCCTAGCCTCAGCGATTAGTTCAGGGATGAACATGTGACTCTAGCTGGTATAATCTGAGTTCTTCCTGGGAGCTGCGCAAGAACTAAACTGAAAGAGGCACTCTCTTTTCTCTATATTAGCTGTAAGGATGATAACCTATAGCATCTTGCAACTACCTAAGAGTTCATGAAAGAAAAGTTGAGGGCCGGGTGCGGTGGCTGATGCCTGTAATCCCAGCACTTTGGGAGGTTGAGGCGGGCAGATCACGAGGTCAGGAGATCGAGACTAGCCTGGCCAATATGGTGAAACCCTGTCTCTACTAAAAAAAATACAAAAATTAGCAGGGCCTGGTGGTGTGCCTGTAGTCCCAGCTACTCAGGAGGCTGAGACAGAAGAATCCCTTGAACCCAGGAGGCAGAGGTTGCAGCGAGCTGAGATTGTGAAACTGCACTCCAGCCTGGGCTACAGAGTGAGACTCTGTCTCAAAAAAAAAAAAAAAAAAAAAAAAAAAAGAAAAAGAAAAGTTGAACTTAAAACTTCATTTAAATGGTCTTGATTTTGATGTTATTGGTGGAGCCCTGGGATACAGCCCTACTTGAAGTCTACCTCTGGACTTTCTAGTTATGTGCGCCAATTTCTTCCTTCTTTCCTTCCTTCATCCTTTGTTTCTTTTATCTTGAGCTAGTTTAAGCTTAATTTCTGTCATTTGCAACCCAGAGTCCTGAGTAATATATCAGCTTATACGTATACCTAATACTAAGCAGGTTAACACCACATAGTAAATATATTAATAGTGAATTAAATACTATGCAAATATATTTATATATATTATATATATATAAGTTTATTCAACTAATGTAGACTATGTGCCAAAACTATGCTAGATACTAGGGGTGAAATTATGAACAAGATTCATTATGGTTGACCTATCCCACTTTGGCCTTATTGATATTAAATTAGATATAATGTGACTATAACATACAAATGATTTGCCGAATTATTGCCTACTACATGCCAGGGCAAGGCAACAATAAAACAGTGAACAAGACAGATATGGTTCCTTGCCTCGTGAAATGTAACTCTGACTTAGTTTTCTTATCAGTAAAGTGGGTATAATATGAGTACATTCTTCCCAAGGTGGTTGTGACTAAATGAGATCTATGAAGTGTTTACAATAATTTGTAATAATAACGGGCATGGTAGGTGCCCAATAAATAGTAGATTATAGTTTTTATGTTTTTTAGAGACAGAATCTTTCTCCATCACACAGGCTGGAGTGCAGTGGTATGATCATAGTTCACTGCAACCTTGACCTCCTGGGCTCAAGCAATTCTCCTGTATCAGCTTCCCAACGTGCTGGGATTATAGGTGTGAGCCACCATGCCCAACCTAGACTGCAGTTTACTTTTTGGCTATCCAAGACTCCTTTTTTTTTTTTTTTTTAAGTTTGACTGTGTGTGTGTGTGTTTTTTTTTTTTTTTTCCTACTGCAACAAAAAGTAGTTTTGGGGGTCAGATAGAAATGGTTCATATTCTGCTTCTTCCACTTACTAACTAAAGACTTTGGGGGAAATTGCTTAACTTTTCTTGAGTCTTAATTTACTCATCTGTAAAATGTAAAATGGAATAATAATCCCTTCCTTGAAAAGGTACATAGTGGGTGCATAATTATTATTATTAATTCATCCCCCAAAATGTGATAATAACATTGCTTGAGAAAAATCACCTCAGAGGAAATAGTAATAACAGTTATTATCTTAGTAAATAGCATGGAGAATCAGTGCCTAGCCCAGTACTCACACTTTTCATCAACATACTTCTGGGAACAAAAGAGGGAAACTCATCTTGAAGGTGGGAGTTGCGGGGGAGAGTAATGACCTAGTGTGGCCTTCTACAAATGAAAAGTCTGTGTAAACTTACACAAATTTTTGCATTCCAGTCTATGGTAAATTCAGACCTATTTTAATACAAAGATGTTTTTATTTTATTTATTTTTTGAGACAGGGTCTTGTTCTGTCACGCAGGCTGGAGTGCATGGCTCACTGCAACCTCTGTCTCCCAGGCTCAAGCAATCTTCCCACCCCAGCTGCCCCAGTAGCTGGGACTACAGGCGTGTACCACCATGCCTGGTTAATATTTTCATTTTTTACTTTTTATTTTTAGCAGAGATGAGGTCTCGCTATGTTGCTTAGGCTATTCTCAAATCCCTGGGCTAAAAGGATCCTCCTGCCTTGGTCTCCCAAAGTGCTGGGATCACAGGTGTGAGCCACTGCACCTGACCATGAAGATTTTTTTGTTTTGTTTTTGTTTTCCTTTGAGACAGAGTTTTGCTCTTGTTGCGCAGGCTGTAGTGCAATGGGGCTATCTTGGCTCACTGCAACCTCAGCTTCCTGAGTTCAAGCGATTCTCCTGCCTCAGCCTCCCGAGTAGCTGGGATTACAGGCATGTGCCACCACGTCCTGCTAATTTTGTATTTTTAGTAGAGATGGGGTTTCACCATGTTGGTCAGGCTGGTCTCAAACTCCTGACCTCAGTTGATCCGCCTGCCTTGGCTTCCCAAAGTGCTGGGATTACAGGCGTGAGCCACCGTGCCTGGCCGAAGATGTTTTAATTTACCTACTGGTTACATTTCTTTCATTCCTCTTCTTCCAACTGACACTTCCTAGGAAGTGGCTGGTTTATCCTGTGGCTTCATGCACCTCCTGATCCCTCCTGCCTCTCGCTGCTGCTGACTGAGGATCTGTAACCCCAGTTTGAGAAGCACAGCTTCAGAACCCTCGAAGTAGCAGCGGGCTGGGAAGCAATGTCCTAGTCAAAGTTGTGTCACAAAAGGGTGGCCCTGAGGCCCCCACAGTGAAAGAGTGGGAATGGGGGCTAAGTAAACTGGGCCAGGCTCTCCCTGCCCAATTTGGTAAATGTGTGCTAGAGGAAACATATGCTGTGTCATTCCTGTCACCAAGATGAGGAGAAGGCAAGATAAAGACGTGGAGAAGTACCTCAGTCAGGGCAATAAATCCCAAAGGAATATTCCCTGCAGCAGGCTGTGCCTGAAAGATGCTGGGCAGAGGGAGAACCAGATAGGGCAAGCCAAGCGCTGAGAAGAGGGGACAATAGAGATGACAACTTAGCAAGGAAGGGAGGAAGCTTGGTCACTGAGAGTCAACTGCATGCACATGGGGTGTGGGGGGCTGAAAAACTTTAGTATTGGGCACTCCCCCACAATCTTTTGATGTGGTCAGGGTGAGATGTATGAACATCGTATTTGCTGGGTTTGACCTACAGTCAGTTGCATGGGCCATATGGTTTCCCTGACCCATAAAAGCCACTAAGTGAGGAAGTAATTTATTGCTAGAGATCACTGTCCGCCCCAGAATATCCTGGTGTATTTGCCTCATTGTTTCCTTAATAAGGGGTTAGAGAAGAGCAGGATTGTGGAAGCGGGGGAAGGGGGTGGTGCAGGATGGGCCATTCTTAATTCTAACAGTGAGACCCCGTTTGTTTGGGAGGGGAAGATAGGCATGCCTGGATCCTCCTGCACAGCGCTTCACAGGGGTTTTTCCTGCCCTACAGCTCAGCAAATTGTGGGAGAGGGAGAGCTGGGAACATAAAGGGGTCATGAACTTCAAATGTATAACTTAGTATTTGCACAGATTGTTTGAAGAGAGGACATTTCATAAATGGCAAATTATTCCGGATCCTGAGGAAAGAGGCCAATATGTTTTAATGAATTGGTGCCATAAAGGAGAGGACCATTTCCTCCCCTAAACAGTGCAAATTGAGAAACATTAAAACAATAGCTGCTGATAACCCTTTCACTGGAGGCTGGAATTCCGACAGTGGTTCCTTTGCTGGAGTAGCTGCCCTGTTTAACAATGAGCTCCACACAAAGCTCATTGTGCAATGAGCTCTGAATCTGCACACTGGAAGACCCTGCAGCAGGCGAGCCTTGAAGGTTTGCTGGTACAGCTGAGAGTCTTTTCTTCCTTCTTCTTTTCTTAATAGCCCCGGAGCTTTGTAGCAACAATTATTTCAGTGATTGCGTCCTGGGTTTCTTAGTGTTATCTGAAGATGTTATCTGTAAAGACTTGCAATAGGAACATTGCTCCAACACCTTGTCTGATCTGCTTCTGCTTTTAGTATGAAAACATATGTACTGATGCTAAGAACATTTTTGACTTTCTGTGTTTTTCAGGTTCTGTAAAGGCAAGTTCTGCTAAATTGCTACCTGGTCATTAAAAAAAAGGTCCCTCAGTGCATTTTGGACTAGTGCCAGATAATCCTAATCAGCACAGGGGCTAAATGAACCCTGGGGTCCCTTGTCAGCCCTTGGACAGGTAGGATTTTTAAGAAGCTAGGTCCATGTTAAAATATGTCCTAATAATATCTCAGAACAAACATTTCACATGGGTCTTTATGGCCTGCACAACCTGTAAGGCCTCTGTCTTCTCCCAGATTGAATCATACTAACCATGGACTTTGCGGGCCACTGCTCCTGGGTCTTTCCAGCTTCTGGTAATTAAAGGTTGAGGTACTACCTGGAAGAGTTTGTATCTGGGAATGAGATGGAAATCTAAGGAGACCATGAGCTCCACCATGCCCTTTAATGTCAGCCATTTGTCTTCTGAGGGTAGTGTGGGGAGGCAGGGGGCTAGCGGTTACTTGTAGAACTCAGAAGCAGTGAGTGTGGGTTTTAGTACTTTGTCTTGTGGGTCTGGTTTAGCACTTACAGTCATAGGACCTTGAACTTCCCAATGACATTGTGTCACTTTATGAAACGATTGGGCCTGTAGAATCAGGCGACTTGTTTAAATCGCAGTTTATGTTACTACTTCGCTGTGTGACTCTGGGCAAGATTCTTAATCTCTCCGGACCTTAGTTTCCTAAACTGCAAGGCAGGGCCCATAATACCTGCCTCAAATGGGTTGTGAGGATCAACATCTGCAGCATGTCTGGGAAGAAATTGGAATGAGTCCTTTGTGTGTGAGATCCAGCCGGGGATCCCCTACTCTCTCCATAATACGAGAGACGTGAAGGCCCCATCCATTTAGTCTGTTATCACCCAACTCAAATTCATTGTTTCTGAACTTTTCTTCTCCTAAACTTGTTCTTTCTGTAGGTAAAGTTCCAAAGGCTTTCATAGAACAAATATAGTTTTTAGAAGGGATATCATCCATTCACACCTTAGCTTGAATCTGTTTAGGGACTAACTAGTAGATGATGACGAAAGCAGAGGAAACATAAGTGGGTAGTAGAGAGAAGAATGTGAAGGTTTTCCAGCACAGGGATCTCGGTTCTTGACCGTGGGTGGAGCGAAAGCAGTCAGTGGGAAGGGACTCATGGAAGTGTTGAGTAGAGAGGTAGAAATGGAAGAATCAAGAACCAAGAGAACATGGGAGGGGAAAACAGATGAAGCAATGATGGGGCATAGTGTGGCTGTTAGCCCCAGGAAGGAGAAGTCAATTTTCCTCTGAGATACATGGGAAGGCAGAAAGAATGGGGGTAGGGGGCAGAGATAGAGAGTCCAGAAAGGGGAGAAGGAGATTGGCCAAGCCAGTTCAGCAGGTAAGAAGGAAAAGGTGAGGCTTTGGCACCAGTGACCATTGATGTACTCCTTGCCTCAGACACTTCCGCTTGATGGTGAGCAATTAACGTATTTCCAACGACTGTCAGTTTCCACATCTATACATGGGGATGATAATGTCTTATTTGAAGAGCCGATTAAATGGGACACTGCAGAGCGCTCAGGACATGTAGGCTGTGAGTAGGCAATCCTCTGCACATCATTTGCATCTTCAGCCTCATTGTTCACTGACAGTGGCAGACTCTGGGTGGCCTGGGGATTAGGAGAGGATCCAATATTTGGAGGAGCCACTGTGGGATGGTAGTAGTAGCAAGAGGTGGCAAGGGCTCAGTGGAAGTGAGAAGCCATGAATTAATAGTGGGCCAAGTCCACAGTGTCAGTGATGTTCAACAATGTCTCCAGTCCAGGATCAGGACCAGACAGTACAGAGCCAGGCAAGGGGGTCCAGGACTAGGGCCTGGACTTTAAACCAGGAGGGTAGTTACAGGAGTACAGAGAACAGAGTGCTCCTGCTGTCTGCATTGCCAATAGCTGCACACGGGGAAGGCAGAGGGGTCAAGTCTAGAGAGGTCTTGGCGATGGTGAAGAGCTGTCACCATGGTGACAAAGTGGAAAGATGCTATTAGGAAGGACAGGCTGGGTGGCTGCTTAGCAGGAAAGCAGACCAGAAATACTAATGTGAAATGAGGCCATGATCCAGGGACTATAGGGTCAAGAGGCCTGATGTGATGTCAATAAGGATGTCAAAGTCTTGAGAGTCCTTAGGTGGCCAGAAATAATAATATGGACTAAAATTATCCCAGGATGAAGAACAAGGTCATGGTGAGGGACAGTCATCAGGAAAAGCCATGACATTAAGAGATGGCCCTGCTAGACCTAGCAAGTCCACTAGGGAGAGGCATATGCTTTGATGGGGACATAGTGGGGGATATTTTGAAGGAGAGAGGTGCATATTGTATTTGACTTACACATTAAAAAAAACTGAGCCAACATTTGAAATTTTTTTTGAAAAAAATAATCGAGATTTCTAACTTCTGTAGAAAAATAGGATTATCCGGCCAGGCACGGTGCCTCACGCCTGTAATCCCAGCACTTTGGAAGTCCGAAGCTGGTGGATCACCTGAGGTCAGGAGTTTGAAACCAGCCTGGCCAACATGGTGAAACCCTGTCTCTACTAAAAATACAAAAATTAGTCAAACCTGGTGGCACATACCTGTAATTCCAGCTACTTGGGAGACTGAGCAGGAGAATCACTTGAACCCTGGAGGTGGAGTTTGCAATGAGCAGAGATCACACCATGGCACTCCAGCCTGGGCGACAAGAGTGAAACTCCATCTCAAAAAAAAAAACAAAAGAAAAAAGAAAAATAGGATTATCTGGCATTCCTGTGTCTGAATTTCTAGAGGGCAACTTCACTCTCCCTATTGGAAGGCAGAGTGACTTTTCAGTTTGCTACATTCCCTGTCAGTCCCCAACACTGAGGTTAAGTGTCATTTGTTGTTTATTTTTGAATCCTGTTCTGGTCTCTCCATGGAAGGAAAATATTTCTAAGTGTGCACAGAAATATGCACCTGGAGGCATCTGAGTTGGTGACCTTGATGTGAAGCAAGGGCTGTGCCATTGAAGCTGGGCCCTGATCCAATGGCAGAAGAGGGGATCCTAGTTGTTCCAGGAGTACCTCATGGTCCTAGTGCCAGGTAGAGAACAGAGATGGGGAGACAGAAGTAGTGTGCAGGAAAGGACTGAAAGAGGGAGACAGGAAATGGGGAGGTGCGAGTCAAAGGATGTAAAGTAGCAGATACGTAGTAGAGATAGTAGTGAGCTAATGTTAATAAAATTGTATTGTGTTAGGGAAATTTTTTTTTTTTTTTTTTTTTTTTTTTTTTTTTTTTTTAGATGGAGATTTGCTGGATGCAGTGGCACCATCTCGGCTCACTGCAAACTCCACCTCCCGGGTTCAAGTGAGTCTCCTGTCTCAGCCTCCCAAGTAGCACAGCACCATGCTTGGCTAATTTTTTATTTTTAGGAGAGACGGGGGTTTCACCATGTTGGCCAGGCTGGTCTTGAGTTCCTGACCTCAGGTGATCCACCCACCTCAGCCTCCCAAAGTGCTGGGATTACAGGTGTGAGTCACCGCGCCTGGCCTGTGTTAGGAATTTTTATTAAATAGGTAGGTTTTGGCTGCTCTTGTCACAAAAAAAGTAACAAGTAAAATGTCTTCACTGTAGCAGCCATTTTACTGTTTATACGTGTCCCATAACATCATGCTATAACCTCGAATATACACAATAGCATTTGTTTAAAACAACAAAAAAGAGAAGAGACGGAAAAAGAGGGTGAAGAATTTTACAAAAATAAGCCACTGTCCCTAGGGCTACTTGCTTGGGTCCCTTGAGAGTCTTGCTCATTCGAAGTGGTTGTATCTAGCTCTGCCTCCTCCCTGTCACAAGGACTGAGCCTATGGGACGGAGGGGCTTTGTGGAAGATCCTTTTGGTCTCCTGCCTAGCAGCAGGCTGTGAGGTCCCCATCCCATCTACTTCTTGGTGGCAGAGTTCACCTCTTACTTTAGAAGTTAGAAGTATCAGATTTTCCATTTTTCTAGCCTCCCTTGCAACCAAGGCATGGTATATGATCCAGTTCTGGCCAGTGGATTTTAAGGGAGTTTCCTTGGGGGCTTTGGGAAAGGTTTTCTTCCCCCTTTGGAGTGTGGTTCATGAAAGGAAGCATCCAATTTCTTCCACCAGATGTTATTGCATTGATACAGAATGCCTAAACCACGGTGACCATCTTGTTCCTGTGGGAGGATGCATGGCACAAGGAGGTTGGCAGAATGGAAAGCTGCCAAGTGCCTGGTCCTTGGCATCATTTTTGACGCACTGAAAAACCTTGTACCACTCATCTCCAGAATTTTTGATGTGCAGCAACACATTTTCTTCACTGTTTAGGTTAATGTAAATGAGATATTCTGTTACTTGCAGCTGAAAGCATTCAGATGGACAGAGACTTTATCCAGAGCTGGGCTTCTTCATGGGAGACATGGGCCAGTGCGCTGAGGGATACATTCAGTGACTACATAAGCGCAGTGTATTTTCCTAGTGTGTCCGTTTGACTCGATGGTAGCTGAAAACAGTGCTTTCATGTGAAAACAGACATGAATATTGGTATAGGGAATAAAATTCACATTATAAAACAGGAGTCTTGAGATTGCTTCCAGGAAAGCATCCCAGAACCTTGGGAAATTTTATGATACAAGTAAATAGTGTTTCTCTTTCTATTGTGCACAGATTTGAGAAACTCAAATTAAACTGCAATTGGAGAGATTAAGCCAGACACAGGAAGGATTGTGTCTATTGTGATTATTAAAGAGGTTCTGAATTGGAATGGAGACAGGACAATGGAATGTCAGAGCTTTGGGAGTTTTAAAGAGAGGAGTATTGTGATTTCAAATGCAGTTTTGCCTGGACTAGTTTTCTCAGCTTTCTAGGTCTCTGTCAATATCTTACCATTGTTTTGTATTTGTGAAGAATAATGATTTTTTTTTCTTAGATGATGATTGCATTCCAGACCCTTCAATGTTTCTTTGGTAATTTATCCTTTGTTTTAATTCAATGTGCTACTCAAAATGCTGCCCTGGAGTTTTCCTTTAAGTAGTTAATGTGAATGAAAGCAGAAAATTGCCAGGAGTCAGCCAAATGTTGAGACAGATTGTAAATACCTGTAGGGAAAGTATTTAAGCATTTCCGATAGGAAGGATACTGTAAATTTTACATGCAAGGGCTCTGCATCAAAGCCCAGATCCCAGCTTTTCTTCCCACTTTGAGACTTCTTAGACAAGGTCATCACAATGGATCTACTGTTTCCACTGGCATTTACATCACCACTTTATCTTGTTATTCCTGATTTCTTGCCAATCATATTGAGAATTTCTCAAGGGGAGTAAAAAAGAATAATCAAACCAGCTTTGCCTCCTTGACAGTGAAGAATAAGAAGAAAAGATTCTCTCTCTCAGAGACAGGCTTTCTGTTTTTTTTTTTTATTTTTGCAGTATGTTTTAATTTGACACTCCACCTTTGACAACCCCAGGAGTCTAAGCCGATGAAAAGCTGAGTTAGTTTTCTCTTCCCCAGCTCAACCTCACATTAAGCCTTTTTTTTTTTTTTAAACCAGGAATTTTGGAAAGGTGTTGGTTTAGGGGATAGCCTCATGAGACTTTACTAGGTTACAAACCCAATCTCCAGGCCACTAGACTGAGGACATGGCTGCAGTCTTTGGTTTTGTCAGCAATGGAGGCACAAAGGGTGACAATAGGAGGAAGGAAGGAAGGATGGGAACGCTTTGGATTCTGTCTGTTCCAGGAGCATCTGCCCCCATTTTGAAGAATGTTTATCATGTGCTAGCTTGTTCTTCCAGGCTAGATCTGACTTCCCATAGCAGTTCTCTGTTCAGCCTCCAGCTTCTTAGCAAGGCAGAGTGTGTCCCTTCTGCCTTCATCTACTCATTCACTCTTTCAACAGATTCATTAGGTGCTTAATCATCATTGCAACAGTTAACATTCTGTGAGGGATTCGTCAGGAGGAGGTGTGGGTTGGAATGGTTAAAAGCATGGAGTCTGATGCCTGATTGCTTGGGATTTCCTGTCTTAGACCATTTTGTGTTGCCACAGAATACCCGAGACTGGTAATTTATAAAGAAAAGAAGTTTATTTGGCTCATGATTCTAGAGGCTGGGATGTTCAAGACTGGGCAGTCCATTTGGTGAAGGTCTTGTGTTCCTCATGGGTAAAAAGTGGAAAGGAAAATGGGTGTATGCAAAGAGACCAAACAGGAGAGGTAGCCTTGCTTTATATCAACCCGCTTGTGTGGTAACAAATCTATTCCTGAGAGAGCAAGAACCCGCTCATTCCCCCACTCCTTGAGACTGCATTAATTCCTTCATTAGGGCAGATCCCTCATGACCCAAATGCCTTTGAAAGGTCCCACCATCTGTCAACACTGTCACATTGGCAAATACATTTCAACATGAGTTTTGCCGGGGACAAACCACATCGAAACCATAGCACTTGGGATTGAATCCTGGTTAGCTAAATGACCTGGTTTCTAAACTTCAGTAGGCCCTGGGGCAGTAGCATTCCACCAGCTTGTTGTGAGGACTGAATGAAGCATTGCATACACAGAGCTCAGCCCAGCTCCTGGGGGAACATAAAAAGCTGGTAGACTGCCGTCTTTGGAACGATTGTTATCATTGCCATTAGCGTTTGGGAGCTCACAAACATGGCAGCCCTTTCTATAAAGCTTTTCTCACTCTGGGTTTTTTTTTTTTTTTTTTTTTTTTTTTTTTTACCTTTTCTTCCTCCTGAGACCACTTCTGCTCACCTCAGTAATTCACCAGGTGGACATTCAACATCTGCTCCAGGTGCATTGCACTGTGCTCAGTGCTGTGGGGTGACAAAATGATGGGGTATCATTGGGCCTTCTAGAGGGCCTGCTGTCTGAAAGGAGCTAAATGCTGATGGACCCAACACCAGGCAGGACCTGATGCATGCTGATTTGTGTGCTAACACATGGGAGGGAGCCAGGGGTGTTGGCATGCCAGGAAGTGGGTGGAGAAGGGCTGATTTGCAACAGAACCTTGGGTAAGTCACTGCCTCTCTTGGGGCTTCACTTTTCCCATCTGGAAGGCCAGGGAGTTAGCATTTTCAAACTTTTTAGACCAGGACCCATAGTAAGAAGTGCCCACAATTTTATGTTGCCACTCTCAGAACCATATACATAATGGAAACATGTTTCATGAAGCCATACTTACTTGTACTACATGAAATTCTCTGTG
Organism: Pan troglodytes; assembly: GCF_028858775.2. Taxonomy (NCBI): domain Eukaryota; kingdom Metazoa; phylum Chordata; class Mammalia; order Primates; family Hominidae; genus Pan; species Pan troglodytes. Next base: position 38,219,503 of record NC_072411.2, read on the forward strand.
TTGTCTTTTTTTAAAAAATGCTGGTTATAACTCATTATATTGACTTTCTGACCCCTTAATGGTTCAATTCAAAAACACTGTACTAGATGATCCCTAAGAAGCCTATCAGCTTGAACTTTCTGTAATTTTCGGTCTACATGGGTTGTATGGGTTTAAAAGAAGAAGGAAGGAATGATTAATCTCCTAGTTTTAATGACTGGCCAGAGCCCAGCTAGATTAATTAAAAAAAAAAAAATATATGGTTGGCTCCCATAGCAGCTTTCTGGAGTTCAAGGACATGGTCTGATGGAAATGAAGAGGCTAATTGTTGGGGTTCATTTGCTGGATCATGATGAGGCTGCAAACAGAAAAAGTGCATTACTCATGACAATTGGGTCGTTTGTGGAAAGGGAAGAAAGGACCCTGTCATTAAAGTTTGTTTCTCTCCTGCTTTCTAGATATGGGAATTCTGGAAAGAATCCACTCTCCTCAGAAAAAAAAAAGTCAGCTTGTTTTAATTCCTAAATGGATATGGTCCTGTGAACTAGGGGACTTGGGAGAAATGACTTCCCTGCCTATGTAAATGTTTGTTTTTGCCTTAATGTGTTTGTCCATTTGCTTGACTGCTCAGAAGATAGTCATCTGAAAACACAAGCTTCAGGAGAAACTTTAAAAAACCCAACAACTAGTGCAAAAAAACCTACCACCCAACCCCCAAAACGAGAATACCAAACTGTGACCTCTCTCTCCACCTTCTTAGCGTGTACTTTAGTGCACTTTTCATAGAGAAGCCTCCACTTCCCAGTGGCCCCTTTGGGACAATGCCTTTGGCTGGGGCTTCTGAACACCCAGGTGGTTTCATGAAGTACCTCCATGTTATCCAGAACCAAGAGAAGACTTTTTCTTTCATTCCTTCCTCCCTTCCTCTCTCCTTCCCTCCGTCCCTTTCTCCTTTCCTTTTTCCTTTCCCCTTTCCATTTTCCCCTTTCCTGTTCCCTCTCCTCCCCTCCCCTTCCCTCCTTTTTCCTCCCCTCCCCTCCCTTTCCCTTTCCTCTTTCTTTTTTGGCAGCTCTTTGCACCCTAAGGAAATTTCTGGAATTCTGGTGACTTTCTGAGATCAAATGGCCTTTTTAACATCTCAAGTCTTTCAAAGTCCTTTGTTCCAGACTTTCACCCTTCAGTCTGGAGCAAAGGACTGATCAACACCAGCTGGACAGGCCCTTTGGGAAAACATCAGCAGGAGGGTTCACGGATATAGTCATTGGCTTAAAAAAGCCAAGACTGCTCTCTGGCCCTTCCTATCTGTTGTCTGCCTTCGATTTTGATGAAAAACACAGGGTTTAAAGTTGGTATGTTACTGGACTTCCTATGCCTCTGTAAAAATGTGGTTAATAATATTAGGTTGGAGCAAAAGTAGTTGTGGTCTTTGCTATTACTTTTAAATATCAAAAACTGCAATTACTTTTGCACCAACCTAATAGTAAGAAATTTATAGGATTAAATTATATATAGGTCGGGCGCGGTGGCTCACGCCTGTAATCCCAGCACTTTGGGAGGCCAAGGTGGGGGGATCACGAGGTCAGGAGTTTGAGACCAGCCTGGCCAATATGGTGAACTGCCATCTCTACTGAAAATACAAAAATTAGCTGGGCGTGGTGGCACACACCTGTAGTCCCAGCTGCTTGGGAGGCTGAGGCAGGAGAATCGCTTGAATCTGGGAGGCGGAGGTTGCAGTGAGCCAAGATTGTGCCACTGCACTCCAGCCTGGGTGACAGAGCAAGACTCCATCTCAAAAAAAAGAAAAAAAGAAAAAAATATAAATACATACAAAGGGTTTAGAACCATGTGGGAAATTACTCAGTGAAATGCAGCCAGCACTGTTACTGTTGACCAGTTTATCATCCCAGAAAGAAGGTGGCAAATACAAAGACAGACATGGAGAGAATGAAGCTAAAGGAGGAACCCTGAGCCTAAGGTCATGCTGCAAAGCGTAGGGGGGAAAGGTATGATCTCTCACCCATCTTAAGGGTCACCACCATAACAAAAGATAGGCTAACAAAGAAAAGCATAACAAATGTATTTAATCACGTGTTATGTGACATGGGAGCCTTCAGAAATGCAGACCCCAAAATCTAGGGAAATCTCTGTTTTTATGTTTAGGTTTCATGAAAAATGGACAGCTGTATAGAAATGTGATTGAACAAAAGGGTGTGATCTAATGGTCATGAAGCCGGAGACCCAGCAGGGCCTGTCCAGATTCTTCTTGGATTTTCTCTGTAACAGTCCCTCCCCTGGGGTATAAGTCAGGAACCTCTGAAATTAAGGTCTTCAAGGGAGAAGGGAGAGGGTGGCCTTTCTAGGTTTTTATGGCTTGCTTTTGGGGAAAGTGGTTCTAGTTTCTATGAGCCACCTTAGGGAAGAGGAATTCTGATTTCTATGACTTGCTTTGGCAGGGAAAATAAAGAGGGGTAAGAGATAGGAGAGCAGGAGAAGGTCAGAGAGTCCTTGCTTCTGAAGCTTTCCAATTTCCTTCAGTTCAAAGTACTTAGCATGCTCAAGCGCCATACTTTGGGGTATCATTTTCTGAGCCCCAATGCAAGTCAAGTCAATTGAACCAAGATGGTGTCAGATCGTTTGATCTGGTCCATCCATTGGGCATGGGAGGGAGGCAGCCACAAAGTCTTGGTGAAAAGGGGGTGAGAGATGGGCCTTTGTGAAATAGGGATAGAGATCTGAACCCTGCAGGGTTCCTAAATGGATGAGCAAACCAACTGGAACTTGTCACTAGTTGGCGCTGGCTAAAGGTGACTATAATAATAACCTTCTTTTACGATAGCTGGGTCCTCTCCTCAGAGCTTCAGGCTTTCTGAATTCAGAGCCTTCCTTAAGGTAAGGAAATGGCAGTTTGCTTGAATACAATGGTCTTTTTAAGGCAGCTCAGATGTTTATCTTATCCCAATATTTACCCTATTGAATAGGATTTGGGTGGCTTATTTTTCTAATTCTCTGGGGAGTGGGATTTCGTTGTGTTAAGTTGAATATCAACTTTTAAATGAAAAAATAGATCAAACTGAGAGAAAATCCTGTTCTGACCCAGGAGAGAAAAAGGCTCTGGTAAAATCTGGCCTGCATTTTTCTCTACCCATAACCTTGAGGGTAAGGAGCCCAGGGGAATGGCTGAAACAACTGCAAAAAACAACTACAGGACCCGAGTCCAGGCCTGCAGCAGGGAGCACCCAGGATGTTCTAGAATCTGAGTGCCTAGAACAGCTGTTGACTGAGCCAGAGCTCCCACCCCCTCGACTCCCCAGGTGGCCCTGGGTCTGGCCAGCCTTCCTGTTTGAGCCTGGGTTAAATCCTAACATCATTTATTTTTTCCCAGTTGGTCTGAAATAAGCCTCAGGAAATAGGATCTAGGACAACAACCTCTTCAAGTAAAAAGGACAATGGCCAAATTAGCCCTCAGGGTATAGGTATGTGTTCAGCTACCATATCTCTTTTTAGAATGGAAGATTTAATTTACAGTATCCTCTTGCACCACCACTGAAAGCTTCCCTTCAGATCAGACTCAAGACAACAAGTGTGTATTCAGATTATCTGAAAGTCTCAAGGGTTTTTTTCTTAGCCAGGACCATAAGCACTAGACATGTATTTACTTAGTTAATCCTCTCAACCATCCTCTAAAATAGGGTTTATAGATGAAGAAACCAAGGCACAGTGAAACCAGGTTACGTCAGGATTAAATAGCTCTAGAGCAGCTGAGCCAGGGTGTGAAAGTGTGTCTGCATAACTCCGAAAGCTGTGCTCTTAGCGCTATACCCTTGGAGCAGTCCTTGGAAACTAAGCATGGTGTGGGTGTGTAAAGGTAGTGGGCTTTATTTCCCTTAGTAAGCTTCCAGTCAGGTTAGAAAAACAGGACTGGCCAGAGGAGGGGAAAGAATAAAGCGATTGCTTGTAAGTTTAGAATTCAGGTTGCAGTGTGTGTTGTTTGTGTGGTTTCAACCAAATTCTTTAGGTTTCCGAGATCGTGGCAGGAAGGGAGGACATGCTGCCACTTCCAAGACACCTGAGCAATTTCATTTGTGCTCCTTAGTGGCTGAAGGACCCATGGGTAAGTAGTTCAGCAAGAAAAGACTGCAGTTGTGCCAGACAGTGGGCATCTTTTTGCTCTGCACCTTTCCTGGAGGCTGAGACTTTGTGAAAAGAGGAGGTAGACAGCAGCTGCCCATGAGCTCATGAGAATAAAAATCTCAAAGCAGCCTTAAGTATTGTACCAGCAAGGTCTTTCTCATCCAGACTTTCACCTCCAAACATGAGAATTTCCCTAGTGATATTTACACATCTCCCATCAGGGAAGCAGGATATTTCCCTGACCCCTTCATGGGCAGGAACTGGAGTGCATGGGTGCTAGAACTAGCTGGCTGCTTTGGTGCCAGAAGAAGTAGACTCCACTATCTTGGTCCCACTGTGTTTCACCCCTTTTAGGAGGAGCAGCACAGGTGAGTGGGTGCAGGAGTCTGGGCGAGTGCTTTTGGGAGCCAGCAGGAGCAAAACTCTGTGTGGGCCCTGCAGCAGCATCTAGGATGGGTGCCCGTGACCCCTGAAGCTCCAGAAGGAGTGTTACAATGCCCTTTTAGCTCTGCCATCCACAGATGGCTTAAGTGTTAACAGCTCAGTGGAGGGTCAGTGTGACAGCCTTTTGCACCCACACTCACGACACCCGAGTTCTTGTTTGGTATCCAGGAGGAATGAGGTTGCACAAACGAATAAGAGATGGTAAATGCAGGGGATTTTATTGCTGATGAAAGTGGCTCTCAGTGGAAAGGGGAGCTGAAAAGGGAACAAAGTGGGAAGGTAATCTTCCCTTGGAGTCTGGCCATCCCCAGCCGGACTTGTCTTCAAAGCTGCACCATCAAGCTGTCTCTCTAAAGTCAAGCTGCCTCTCTCTGACGTCCAACCATAGTTTCCAACATCCAGCTGCTTCTCCTCTCTGCTGGCTGAGCCTGGGGTTTTTATGGGCACAGGATGAGGGGCGAGGTGGGCCATGGGTTTTGGAAAAGGCAACATTCAAGTGGGAAAATAGGGATGTATGTTCTCACTTTGGGCCCTGGTATTAGGCTTTTTGGCTTGAAGGTGGGGCCCTCGCCAGAAAACCACTCTCTTTTGCCCAGAATTTCCCTGTCTCCTGTCCCTGTCATCAGCACAGATTTGCTTATTCATTTATTTCAATCCACAAGTGTCTACTGAGAATGTTCTATATGCCAAACACTGTTCTGGAAGGTTGGAGCACACGAATGGAGCACACGAATGGTCTGTAGCATTAACAACAACAATGAAAACAACAACAATGTTTGTTGGTATAGTGAAAGGTGGTACAAGCAACATTAAAAATTAATCAGGCCAGGCGCAGTGGCCCATGCCTGTAATCCCAGCACTTTCAGAGGCCGAGGTGGGCAGATCACAAGGTCAGGAGATCGAGACCATCCTGGCCAACATGGTGAAACCTGGGCATGGTGGTGCGTGCCTGTAGTCCCAGCAACTCGGGAGGTTGAGGCAGGAGAATCACTTGAACCCAGGAGATGGAGGTTGCAGTGAGCTGAGATCATGACACTGTACTCTAGCCTGGTGACAGAGCGAGACTCCGTCTCAAAAAAAAAAAAATCAATACAGTAGAAGAAAATAATTGTACCATGTATGCCAATTAACTGGCCAATATGCATGATATGTAAAAAGCACCTATAAACCAATAAGAAAAAGACATCCCATATAAAAATAGGGAGATAAGAGGACCAGATTATTCCCAGAAAAAAAATTGGCTCTTGGCTTGCATTCAGAATTTAGCAATGTGGGAAAACCCATTCACGAGTGGTAAATGCTGCAAACAGAAATAGGTATGAAGGTGTTACATCACTTGTATGTTAGTTTCTTTAGTTTGGTGGTAGACAACTGAGCCAAAATTACCCTTAATAGATATCTTAAGTCCCCTCAGTAAATTGTACATGATTTTGCATGTACAAGCCTTTGCCCTAATTTTTAAGAAGCACTGGCACAGACTAAATGAAGGAACAGAAGGAATGCCTACCTGACGAAGTCTTGCGATTCACTCCATTCTGCCTTTAAAGATAATGGAGGGATATAGGTCAGTTTGGGTCTGTTGGGTTTAAGGTGCCCTGGGGTCCTCTGGCTGGAGCTGTCCAGCAAAGAATGGTGAACACAGACCCAGGCTTACCTCATAGCTGGGGAGACAGAGGCTGGACTTTGCACTGAGAATCAGCTGCTTCTGTGGGTAGATGGGCTGGACTGGGAGTGAGGAGAGGACTCCTCCTTGCTCAGTTAAAGTACTCAGAAGGAGTCCTAATGTTTTGGGGTAGATGAGCCTATCAACATCCTCCTGCCTCTGAGGGTAGGGTTCTGGAGACCCCTTGGGTGTCAGGCCCAAAGCAGGAGGCTCTGAAAGGGGCAAGAGGTGATCTTGGAAGAGACCACATGCATCTGTTTTCCCTAAAATGATTCTACCTCTAAACAGGAACTGGAGACCTCGGGTGGCTGGAGAGAAGGGTTGGGGGAAAGAGGAGGGAGATGTACCACAGCTTGCTCTGGCTGGCTGTGTGGTGTGGCCTTCTTCAGGGTCCTCAGGAACTAGAGTGGGCTACTCAAACTTTAGTGTCCTTAAAAATCAACTGGAGAGTTTATTAACCTGCATATTCATGGACACTACCCTTAAAGATTTTGAATCTATATTTAGTTTATCATAAGGTCCTGAAATTTGCATTTTCATAAGCATACTCAGTGCTACTAATACAGCATTCAAACTGGCTGAAAAGATACATACAATACAGACATGTATTTAAAAATACAGGGAAGATAAAGGTGAAAAGATCCTTCGGGGCACTGGCTTGAAAGACAATCCAAAGGACCTATGCCACAGTATGTGGATGTTTGATAATGGGCATGTCTGTTGTGAACGGTGCTTTGGCATTCTGCCTTCAGCCTGCACTGAGAGATGTGGGTGAGACTGGCTATTGTGTTTGCTGAAGGATGTTGGGAAGATCCAGCCCCACACATAATAGAGCTTCCTCTTTAGAGATTCATAGAACGGGGTCCTTTGTATCCCACTTCTGGGAGACCTGTGCTTCTCCTCACTAACTGGTTTGCTCTTATCTTGTGGAAAATGGGGGTCTCCTAACTGATTGGATTTCTTGGTCTGCTCTCTCTTCTGGGAATCATGGCTGAATCAGTGCAGCCCACTCCTTATAACTCTGGTTTGCACTTGTGTAATAATCACTACTCCTCCCTCTACCAGGCTTCATATTAATGTCTTGCCTTTTGTTTCTCTGTCATGCCTGATGACTATTAAAAATTATTTTGGGGGTAAAATTCATATAGCATTAAATTCACCATTTAAACCATTTTAAAGGGTACAATTCAGTGGCTTTTAGTACATTCACAATGTTGTGCAAGTGCCACTAGTATCTGATTCTAGAACATTCTTGTCACCCCAAAAAGAAACCTTTTAAAAATTAAACAGTCATTCCCCATTTCCCCTCCCAACCAAGTCCTCAGCAACCAGTAACAGCTATTTATCCCTATGGATTTGCCAATTCTGGACTTTTATTTTATTTACTTTAAGTTCTGGGATACATGTGCAGAATGTGCAGGTTTGTTACATAGATATGCATATGTGCTATGATGGTTTGCTGCACCCATCAACCATCTGGGTTTTAAGCCCCATGTGCATTAGATGTTTGTTCTAATGCTCTCCCTCCCCTTGCTTTCCACCCCCTGACAGGTTTTGGTGTGTGATGTTCCCCTCCCTGTGTCCATGTGTTCTCATTGTTCAACTCCCACTATGAGTGAGAACATGTGGTGTTTGGTTTTCCGTTCCTGTGTTAGTTTGCTGAGGATGATGGTTTCCAGCTTCATCCACGTCCCTGCAAAGGATATGAACTCATTCTTTTTTATGGCTGCATAGTATTCCATGGTGTATATATGACACATTTTCTTTATCCAGTCTATTATTGATGGACATTTGGGTTGGTTCCAAGTCTTTGCTATTGTAAATAGTGCTGCAATAAACATCATGTGCATGTGTCTTTATAGTAGAATGATTTCTAATCCTTTGGGTATATACCCAGTAATGAGATTGCTGGGTCAAATGGTATTTCTGGTTCTAGATCCTTGAGGAATTGCCATACTGTCTTCCACAGTGGTTGAACTAATTTAAACTCCCACCAATAGTGTAAAAGTGTTCCTATTTCTCCACAGCCTCACCAGCATCTGTTGTTTCCAGACTTATTAATGATCGCCATTCTAACTGGCATGAGATGGTATCTCACTGTGGTTTTGATTTACATTTCTCTAATGCCCAGTGATGATGAGCTGTTTTTCATATATTTGTTGGCCACATAAATGTCTTCTTTGAGAAATGTCTGTTCATATCCTTTGCCCACTTTTTGATGGGATTGTTTGTTTTTTTCTTGTAATTTGTTTAAGTTCCTTGTAGATTCTGGATATTAGCCCTTTGTCAGGTGGTAGATTGCAAAAATTTTCTCCCATTCTGTAGGTTGCTTGTTCACTCTGACGTTAGTTTCTTTTGCTGTGCAGAAGCTCTTTAGTTTAATTAGATCCCATTAGTCAATTATAAACAGAATCATACACATATTTGTGTCTGGCTTCTTTCATTTAGTACAATGCTTTCAAGGTTCATCCATGTTGTAACATGTATCAGTACTATACAGATTTTTATGGCTGAATAATATTCCACTTTGATGGATATATCCATTTAGCAGTGGATAGACATTTGAATTGTTTCATTACTCTTTTAAAAAATATAATTTCGAAAATAAATTGTTCAACCAAAGACACATCTTGTATGTTCATTGCAGCACTATTCACAGTAGCAAAGACATGGAATCAACCTAGGTGCTCATCAGCAGTGGGCTGGATAAAGAAACTGTTATACATGTACACCATGGAATACTATACAGCCATAAAAAGGAATGAAGTCATGTCATTTGCAGGAATATGGATGCAGCTGGAGGCCATTATCCTAAGCAAATTATCAGAGGAACAGAAATCCAAATAAGCATGTTCTCACTTATAAGTGGGAGCTAAACATTGAGTACTCATGGACATAAAGATGGCAACAATAGACACTAGGGACTACTAGAGGTGGGAAGGAGGGATCAGGAGAAGGGTTAAAAAACTCACTCTTGGGTACTATGGTCATTATCTGGGTGACAGGATCAATCATACCCCAAACTTTAGCATCATGCAACATACCCAGTTAATAAACATGCACATATACCCCTAAATCTAAGATAAAAGTTGAAATTAGTAAAAAATAAAAATAAAAAATAAAAATAAAAAAAAATATACTTTTGTCTTGTATATAGCTTTCAGCCATTTCAAATCTTTTTGTAAATAGGCAGAACACAGGCAATTAAAATTCATCTATATGTTTATGTATGTATAGCTGCATGTACAATTCTATATAACAGTCAACAAAAATAAAATATTACCATTATGTTTGAGCTCAGATACTAAAGTTTGTTTTCTAATTACTTGGCAAAGTATCAATTCATCAATATACCCAGTCCTGAGTCTCTCCTGGGTTTCATTTCACCTAGAGGTTATGGCAGTCTGGGGATGAGAGCCGCTTGTCTTGGGGGCTAACTGCTAACTAATCCACTGTGGCTCCCCTGCATCAATAACTCCTTCTGGTCAGAGACAGGAGCAAGAAAGGAGAATGGTATTGGGCTGCTCTTCCCAAGTCCATTTTCATTCATTGCAGCAATGGATGGGTTTCAATTAAAATGAGGTCATGGGCTATTAAGATGACTGCAGAGTCTGTGGGGGAGGGTGAGTCACTTGTGTGCATGTGAAATGCCCGTGGCTGTTTTGTAGAACTTGGGCTCCAGTCTCTGTTTTCTTCTGGGAGTGGGTTTAAGAGTGGGCAGCAGAGGCGTCACTGGAAATGAATGTTCTCCGTGTGGGATCCAAGATCACTCCCCCTGCCTCTACCCTCCCCCTTGTCTGGGTTCAAGAACAAAACTGTGTGAAAGCAATAGAGGAAAAAGTAGCCAAACTTCAGTTGGTAACATTCTTGGAGATCTCAATAATGTGCAGCGCCCTGAACTAGACCATGCGGTTGGGAAATAAGGACAAAATCAAGACATGGATGGGCAGTGGGTGTCTTAAGGGCATGCCCAGCACAGCCACACTCTGCCTGGTCAGTAGTTCTGGTGGCAGCTGCAGCCAGGGAGGTTGGGAGGGATTGTGCCAGGCTGTTCTTGGCTGCTGTGGATGGCTGCCACACTGTCTGTAGAACATGCCAAGGGAAAGTCAGGGTGCCAAGCTGGTCTCTGACAAAAAACAAAAACTCCCAGTGTCTGAAATAAGCTCAAGACATTCAAGGATGGGTCAATTCCTTATGGCTTTTTTTTTTGAGATGGAGTCTTGCTCTGTCGCCCAGGCTGGAGTGCAGTGGTGCAATCTCGGTTCACTGCAACCTCCACCTCCTGGGGTTCAAGCGATTCTCCTGCCTCCGCCTCCAGAGTAGCTGGGACTACAGGCACGCACAACCATGCCTGGCTAATTTTTGTATTTTTAGTAGAGACGGGGTTTCACCATGTTGGTCAGGCTGGTCTCAAAATCCTGACCTCATGATTTGCCCACCTTGGCCTCCCAAAGTGCTGGGATTACAGGTGTGAGCCACCGCACCCAGCCTTTATGGCTTCTTTTAAGGGGTGAAGTGAGGCAGTGACTGTGTATTCCTGTGACGAGATCACTCAGAGCCACCCTGTAGATGTGGAATTCCAGGCTAACTGAATGGAGCAACTGGCTCAAGTAGGTACGTTTTATGCTCTGATGTCCTTTGGGGCTGTGCTGCCTAATCAATTCACCCTGTCCTCCTGCTTTGGGAACGAGGTGGTGGTGGAAGAAGAGGGGCTGCCCCATACTGGGCTGGTTGGGTTGGTTGGGTTGGATCTCTGATTAAATGGGAGGTGTCAGAATTTGGATTCCTCAGAGGTCTGAGCTAGAGCATGGATGTTGCAGATTCAGGTTGCAGATCTCATGAGAAGTAAAGCAAGTTATGTTAAAGACCAATAGAGTCAGCTCATGTTCAAAGTTGGATCCAAGAGTAAATGCCAAATGCATAGCTCCAGAAGTAGGCCTGAGAGTTGAAGTTCAGGGTCACAAAGCCAAGACTTGGAGGATTAGCAATCAGGCAGGGAACAAAGTAAGAGAGAGCAAGAGAGACAGAATGAGAATGTGTGTGTATGTGTGCATGTGCGTGCACATGTAATATTCATGTGTGTGTGTGTTAGCACATGTTTAGTTAGGTCGATCATGGTGCATATATGTGTATGTAGGGTTTGTGTGTATAGAGCATGCCAGGTGTGTGTATGTGTTTGAGGCCAGTGTGTAGAGTATGAATTTATGTGGTGGGCCCCTAAGCATTTGTCTGGACTTTGGTGTGTGAATTTAGAGGCTGGCAGCTGTGTGATGATGTTTGGGTTTTGGGTTGGGCTGACGGTGAACATGTACCTCACATATGGTTGAAGCCAACTGTAGATAAGTACCTTGCCTTCTCAGGGTTGCTGTTCCTTAAAGGGCTACTTGGAATTGAGATCCAGGGTTGCATTTAGACCTTTCAAAAGTACTAAAATTAATGGAGCAGTGAAATATATTGAGAGAGGTAAAGAGAATTACTGGGACCTTAATAATAAATGCAGGCTGACCATTCTCAGGGAAAATTTCTCCCTCAAACCTCTGACTTTCTAGTTTCTAATTCTAGCTTCTGAGTTCAGATGGCTTCAAGAGACTAAATTCAAAGGCAGCTCAGAGGTTTGCACTGCATCTTCAACTGTCAGCAGCTCTGGAATGCACTTGGAAGGGAGGGTGGAGAATCAGGGTCACCTTACAGTTTTGAGGGCTCTGTGAAGCTAAAGGTGAGGTCTGGGCTGGGGGTGAGGGTCACTGAGCTCTGGAGTGGGCTCTGCTGGGTGACCGTGGACAGGTAGGTGTTGCCGGTCTTCAGCATCTCATCCACAAACCAGAATGTTGTTGGGGTGGGTTCCCCAAGACCCTTTTAGGGTGGCAGTGTTGGGATTGCGGGCTGGCAGCTGCCTCTGGTTTCAGACAAGAGGGAGAATTCCCAGAAGCATTTGTGCTCCTTTTCTACCACTTTGAAAAGTTTTGAAATGTGGTTTCTGGAAAAATGACCAAGTGCTCCTAATGGACAAGGTCCTATACTTTTTAGGCAACTGATACATGTTCACAAAATTAATAATTTTCCATAAAGGTATGTGTTTTCAGGTGTTTGGGGCTGGGTTAAAAGACATCATAAAATTCAATGGCTTCTTCCAGACACTTCTCAACCCTGCATTGAAAGCTACTCGCAACATCCCATGAGGCAGGTACTATTAATGTTATCCTTCCTTTCCCAAATGAGACAGAGGCACTGCAAGGTTAAGCTATGGAGGCCTACCTGCTTCACCCAGTGCTAGTTTCTCTTCTCTTGGATTCCCAAGGTCTTGGTTACAGAAGATCTCTTTCTTGATCTAAGGATATGCTGATGTGAAAATACATTGTTTTTTGAGGGAGAAGCAAATTCTCAACAGATTCCAGGTAATGACAAAATCCTGTCTGTCCACCCTGCAGGAAAAGCCCTAGGGATGAAGTGGCTCTGACATCCAAACTGTGGAGCCAGCTTCCTGGTGGCAGGGAGAGCTTGGATGTGGGGCAAGCCCAGTGAAACTTTGATTCAGTGAAACCTTTGGTTTCAGGGCTTTCTAGTGATATTAGCACAGTGGTCTCAGGTTCCAATGATAGGTGGAGGGATTTCATCTCTCCATGGAAGACCCTTTCACACATTTATTCATATGTTATTAAGCATAATGTTTGGAGATGTTTTCTATTAAAAAATAATCCTCAAGTCCATGGAAAGGAAAAGAATCAGCACCCCTCCTAACCCCCTTTCAAAATCTTCCTCCCCTGCAGCCTAGCTATAGTTTTGTGCTCAGAGACTGACAGAGGTGTCTTGCTCCAATCGCTGCTCTTTGTTTTTCCCTCCACACAAGTTAATTTTCCCAGGGTCAGGCAGTGACAGTTCACTATGGACACAGCATTTTCCTGCAAGATATTTTCTGAAACCACCAACAGCCTTTTGGTTTTCAGGATTCTTATTTAAAGAAATTTGCATTAATAGCTCGTTGGGCCCCCTCATTTACATACATGTTTGAAAGGGCAGGAGCTTGGGGAATGCAATGAAAAAAACAAAACATGAATGCCCAGGCATTGCACGCTCCACAGAGATGCCCAAGACTATTAAAAAGTAGAAATTTAACTTCCAGTTACCTCAATGAGTTCATGTGGAGTTACGGAGGACGGGAAAAGAATAAACACTGTTAATTTTTTCTTACCTTTGCAACTATGATAGAGAACGTTAGCATTTGGCTTCCCAAAAGAGAATAAAGTTTTTTGGGTGATGTTTTTGTTCTGGGGGTGGGGAAAACTTTGGGCATTAATGAAGATGCATTAAAGAATGAAATAAAATGTGTTCTAAGTAGCCAAAAATGTTTTGCAGCTAGTGCTGGATCTGATTTGGCCAGCACCCTGCAGGCAAGATTTCTGAGTTTACGATTCTGAAAAGATAGGCCTGTGAGTCAAAATGCAACTTCTTTTTAGCCAATGATGTTTTATATTATTTAGGAAGCAAGCTGGATTGATGACATTAGGAAGTCCTGTTGAGACAGGAATATGAGTGTGTTTTGTCTTCCATGTAGTGGATCCTGGGGTAATTACTGAATAAGAATAACTCATTCCAAGTTTTAAAATTAAAAAAAAGAGCAAAGAATCACGTAGCCATATTTTTAAAAGAATATGAGAAATAAGATGGAAATATAAATTTTAGTGTCCTGAAGATTTCTTTAGATTTGTTGAATCTGACTTAACTGATGTCCATGGACCCTCTGTCCCCCAAGGAGTACATGTTGAGAATTCAAAGGGCACATGAACTTGAATAGGAAAAAATAATTACATCTCTAAGTGAAAATTGGCACGTCCTTTAATTATGAAGTTAGATGACAAGCCACAGTAACATTAGCAAACCCATAATATTGCCACCAACAAAAACCACAGCTATTTCCATAGCACATTGAAATTATTACAGATATCTCAAACTATTATTGACTTCAGTACTTCAAAGTTCTGACCCTTACTGGGCCAGCCCCTAGGTCTTGTTATAAGTACTTTAATATATAGTGATATCTGTCATTGCTACACATCCTTATATCAAAACTTTGTTTTCTAATACTATTTTGATAACTATCTTTCAGTGTAGTTGGTTTCCTTTATAATTCTGGGTATTTTATTTCAAGCATTGAAAAGCATTACCATGAGAAGTTCAGAGATTCCAGAATGCCAGAGGACACAAAACATGGAAAAATCTAAAGCTTAATCCCTTCTCTAAAGTCAGTGAGACTGGTGGGGCAGTAGGGGTGAGGGGACCTGTTGGGGAAAGGATAGAGGTGGAGGGAGGAGTGGGGAGGAGGGAGGAGGGACATAGGAGCCAACCCAACCTGACCCACACATTGCCTCACTGAGTGATCTGGGACAACCGGCTCTCTCTGAGGCTGCATGTGCTGATGTTGACTGTGACAATAATCTCGTTATTTCTAGGAGGCTCAACTACATTCTACCTATGTAAATTTCTCAAAATATCAAATTATTTTTCTTGCTAAGCTGAAGGCTGTTGGAAATGTACAGTAACTCCCAACTATATGTCCAGTCTAATAAAAAATAAAATTACCTTAGAGCAGGGGTCCCCAACCCCTGGGCTATGGACGGGTAATGGCCTGTTAGGAACTGGACCACACAGCAGGAGGTGAGTGGCAGGTGAGCGAGCAAAGCTTCATCTGTATTTACAGCTGTTCCCCGTGGCTCACATTACTGCCTGAGGCCGGCCCCCTGTCAAATCAGTGGCAGCATCAGATTCTCATAGGAGCACAAACCTTGTTGTGAACTGTGCATGTGAGGGTTCCAGGTTGTGCACTCCTTATGAGAATCTAATGCCTGATGATCTGTCACTGTCTCCCATTACCCCCAGATGGGACTGTCTAGTTGCAGGAAAACAAGCTCAGGGCTTCCACTGATTCTACATTATGGTGAGTTGTATAATTATTTCATTATACATTATAATATAATGGCAATAGAAATCAAGTGCACAATAAATGTAATGCACTTGAGAATCATCTCCAAACCAACCCCCCTCCCCAGGTCCAAGGAAAAATTGTCTTCCATGAAACCGGTCCCTGGTGCCAAAAAGGTTGGGGACTGCTGCCTTAGAGGCCTGTGAATTATTAAGACATGAACTGAAAACTACTGTATTAATTGTGTGTTGAGAAGGAACAGAAGCTGTCTTCCTTCCTTGAATCTATATTTGGACTCCCTGCACTCACTCGCCTACTGGAATCCTCCTCCTTTGTTGCTGGTAACTTGAACCATCCAGGTCAGTGGTTCTCAAAGTGCAATCTGTGGACCAGCACATAAGCATCACCTGGGAGCTTGTCATAAATGCACATTCTCCAGCCCAGCCTCAGGCATACTAGGAATCAGAAGCAATGGGGGTGGGCCTTTTTGCTAATTATCTACTTTCTCTGGGTGACCCCTGATAATCATAGGTTTTGACCCACATGGTCCTTAGTTTGGCTTCTGTACCATCCAACTTTTTGGAATCTATCTTCAGGGCTGAAAAGTCTCACTTGTCAGTGTTCTTTATCACAGCTACAGGTATATGTGACTCTTAGCTGGATTACAAGAGTGGAAGGGGAAGCCTGGGGGTAGGGGTGATGTGCTTAGTGAGCAACTCATTCCCAGTTCCTTCAGCTTCCCTTTGCCTTGGGGCTCCTTTGCTCTTGGTGTTCGCCACCCCTGCCCTGCTCCAGCCCATCTCCAAGAGGCCTCCTGTTTAACACATGAAATTGGTCACAGTGGAAGTATTTATACCATGGAAATAGCAAATGTTATACATTAAGATGTTTTTTGTTTGTTTCTAGAGAATCAGTTTATGAGCCCACTTCTGAATGAATATATTTAAAACAACATTGGCACTTGCTAGTTTCTACGAACTAAGGAATGTCACTTCACCTCTTAGGTATCAAAAATTCAGAAGAGATAGAAAGTCTAGGTAAGAGAATGGAAGTCATCCATAATTCTACCACTCAAAGATAACTTTGATTAATGTTTTGATGAATTTCTCATCTTCCATGCTGTATTAGTCAGAGTTCTTCAAAGAGACAAAATGAATGGGATAGATATCTATATATTGATATAAATATAAATTAGATAGAAATATAAATATATGAGAGAGGATTTATTAGAAGAATTGGCCCGCAAGATTATGGAGGCTGAGACGTCCCACAACAGGCCGTCTGCAATTTGGAGACCTGGCTCACGGTTCAGTTTGAATCTGAAAGCCTCAGAACCAGGGAAGCTGATGGTGTGACTCGCAGTCGGAGGACAAAGGCCTGGCAACCTGGAAGGCCACTGGTAGAAGTCCTGGAGTCCAAAGGCTGGAGAACTTGAAGTTCTGATGTCTTGAGGGCAGGTAAAAAAAGAGCATCCCCGCTCCAGGAGAGAGAGGAAAGACCCTTTATCTGCCTTTTATGTTCTCTCTAGGTTCCCAGGTGATTAGATGGGGCCCACCCACATTGAGGGCAGATCTTCCCCATGCAGTCCAACTCACAGGCCAATCCCCTCTTGAAAGACCCCCCACAGATGCACCCAGAAGGCATGCTTTACCACTTCTCTAGGCATTCCTTCATTCAGTCAAGTAGAAACTTAAAGTTAACCATCACATATGCCAATACTGGAGCTCATAAAACAATACCCCAAAATGAAGGCCTCAGAAAGAGCCTCAGAAGCAAAAGTTCTTCTTTACCTTCTCCTGCCTTCCTGTCCCTCAGTCCTACTCTCTCCCAAGGCTAGCCATAGGAACTAGAATCCCTCTGCCCCAACATGGGTCATAGAAACCAGAACCCCTTTTCCTCAAAGCCAGACATAAAACTTAAAAATATTACTCTAACTTTCCCCACTTCTTTCTGTGTAAAAACTCGCCATAAATAAATTATCTGACCTACCTTGTTTGGTGGAGGTCATAAGACCCCATTCCAGAGAGGGTCCTGCCCCACACCCAGAAGGAAGGCATACTGCTCAGTGAGGCCAAGAGGAATCTAGACACACAGGCCTTGCTGGGTTTCCTGGCTCAGTCTATTAGTGTTAGCTCGTACCCTTTTTGTTCAATCAATCATATTTCTACAAGGCTGCCCATACTTTGTTGAACCTAAGCATGAAAATGGACAATTTCTCCTGTATTTATGCTTCTTCATTCTGAAGGTTCCTGTGTCTATACATTAAATAAACTCGTAGGCCTTTTCTCCAATTAATCTGCCTTTTGTAAGTTGATTTTTCAGTGAAACTTTGGAGGGCCAAGGGGAAAGTTCCACTATGCACTTACTCTATGCATTTTGTTTAAATATTTGAGATTATACAATTGGGTATCCTTTTTTCATAACAATTGTATCATAACCATTTTGCTGTGTCATTAAAATTATTTGAAAACATATTTTTTGATGGCTGTGTAATATCCCATCCTTGGGATTAAACACTTCACCTGATCGATCTGCATTATAAATAATGCTGCAATGTCTTTTCTCTTCTGCATTTCAATAGTTTTCTTAGATTATGTTCCCAGAAGAGGAATCTCTGAGTCAGTTTTTGAGGCTTAAATACATATTTACAAATCATTTCCCAAAATGTTTGTCCTAGTTTATATTCACGCTGATGGAGAGGGAGTACTCCTTTTGATCTTAGCCATGATGTTAGCCACATTAAGAGCTATATTTTAACTTAGACACTAGCATTTTGATACACATGACACACATTGCATTTGGATGTCTATTTGTTGTCTGACAGCTTTAGAAGGGGATGGCCAAATTTGGAGTGTTACTAAAAAAAATATGGTATCAAGACAACTGAAGCTCTTCTGGTAGAGGCTGGCCAACTTGAATAAAAATGATAGTTATATTCTTCCAATGTGTCAGTCTTTTGTAATTTAAATGCTTGCAATGAAATTTGAAATGCCGGTAGACATTTCGTATATTACTATATTGAGTAAGGGTGACTGCGATACACAATTTATCCTGCAGCAGGAGTGGCTGGGATAATTAACTGTTATACCTTATTTATCTTTTACTGGAGACATGTAGCCCTTCTCTTCTATCCTTAGTGGTGACAGGATGGGACTGAGAAGCAGGAATGAGGATGAGGGGATGCACCTAAGATCGTACCTTTCATTTTATTAATTAAAAATGTATGGCTGGGGGTAGTGGCTCATGCCTGCAACCCTAACACTTTGGGATGCTGAGGTTGGAGGATCACGTGAGGCCAGGTGTCTGAGACCAGTCTGGGCAACAGGGAGACTCCTCTCTCAAAAAAAAAAAAAAAAAAAAAAAAAAAAAAAGTCAGGTATGGTGGTACCTGCCTGTAGAGGCTGAGGTGGGAGGATTGTTTTGAGCCCAGAAGGTTGAAGCTGCCATGAGCCATGATCATGTCACTGTACTCCAGCCTGAGTGGCATAGTGAGACCCTGTCTAAAAATAAAATAAAATAAAATAAAATAAAATAAAAACAGCAGCACCTTTATGGTTTTATCCTTATTATGAAAGGAATATATGCTCATTGTAGGTGATTTTAAAAATATAGACAATTTAAAATAAATATTACTTATTAGTTGTTTTCTTCCAGTCTTTTTTCTATGCACATGTGTATGTATATAGTTTTAATATTTTGTATATATTATTTTAAACCAAAAAGGCATGCTGTGTATGCTGTTGTACACTCTCCTGTTTTGATTCTCCCCTTTTACTCCCCTTAAACTAAATAGACTTTAAATGCCTTTCCATGTTATTTAATAGCCCTCTAAGCATCCTTTTAAATGTCTTCCAGGATTCTATATTTGGATATACTATTTTTATTTAAACCATCCCTTATGGTGGGACACTTTTGCATCATGTGTTTTACATTATTGTCAATAATACTTGTTATCCCTGAACTCTGAGTTTTATAGCTAGCAGACTTGTTTGGGAACAGTTCAGAAAGAAGCTGACTCAGTCTTAGAAGGTCTCGGCTGACCAGCTCCAGCATGGATTATTGCTCCTGTCTGTCCTATTTCTGCTTTCCTCTCTGATTGTTCTCTTTTCCTTTCATAGGCCTGTGACAGAGGGAAGTCTAGAGCTCTCCATCTTCCCCCAGCTCACTTTGTCTTGCTCTTCATCTCAGGAGGCCACAAGGCCTGAAACTGAGATCATCGATGTCATGCTGGCTCCTCTCCTTGCTTGTTAAAAATAATCAGGGACACAGTTAAAGAATAAGATAGTACAGATGCTCCTCAACTTATGATGGGGCAGTGTCCTGAATGTCCTGATAAACCCATCATAAGTGAAAATATTGTGTCAAAAATACATTTAATAAACCTAACCTACTGAACATCACAGTTTAGCCCGGCCTAATTTAAACGTGCTCAGAACGCTTACATTAGCCTGCCGTTGGACAAAATAATCTAACACAAAGCTTATTTTATAATAAAGCATCAAATATCTCATATAATTTATTGAATACTCTACTGAAAATGTAAAATAGAATGATCGTATAGGTACTCAAAATATGTTTTATACTGAACAAGTATCAATTTTGCACCATCATGAAGCTGAAACATCATAAGTGGAACCACAATAAGTCAGGGACCGCCTGTACTGTGAGGATTAGAACAAGGGGTTACTCACCTTACCCTTGCCAACTTCCCAATTCTCTATAATTTCCCAGAGGTGCATTGTAATTTCTACAATTAATTTTAATTTTTGTGGATGCATAGTAGGTGTATGTATGGGGTACATGAGATGTTGTGATACAGGCATGCAATGAGTAATAATCACATCATGGAAAATGGGGTATCCATCCCTTCAAGTATTTATTCTTTGTATTACAAACAATCCAATTATACTTTTTAAGTTATTTTTAAATGTACGATTAAATTATTATTGGCTATAGTTGCCCTGTTGTGCTAGCAAACCCTAGGCCTTATTCATTCTTTCTGTTTTTTTGGTACCCATTAACAATCCCCACCTTCCCCTCTCCTTCCCACCTTCCCTCTGGTAACCCTTCTTCTGCTCTCTAGCTCCATGAGTTCAATTGTTTTGATTTTTAGATTCCCCCAAATAAGTGAGAACATGTGATGTTTGTCTTTCTGTGCCTGGCTTATTCCACTTAACGTAATGACCTCCAGTTCCATCCATGTTGTTGCAAATGACAGGATCTCATTCATTTTTTGTGGCTGAATAGTACTCCATTGTGTATAAGTACCACATTTTCTGAATTCATTGCATTAGTTTGCTCTCACACTGCTAATAAAGACACACCCAGGACTGGGTAAGTTATAAAAGAAAGAGGTTTAATTAACTCATAGTTCCATATGGCTGGAGAGGCCTCAAAGTCATGGCAGAAAGTGAAGGGGAAGCAAAACACATCTTACATGGCAGCAGGCAAAAGAGAGCTTGTGCAGGGTAACTCCCATTTAGAAAACCATCGGTTCTCATGAGACTTATTTACTACCACAAGAACAGTATGGGAGAAACGGCCCCCATAATTCGCTTATCTCCACCTGGCCCCACCCTTGACACACAGGGATTATTACAATTCAAGGTGAGATTTGGGTGGGGACACAGCCAAACCATATCATCCATTTATCTGTTGACAGACACTTAGGTTGCTTCCAAATCTTGGCTATTGTAAACAGTGCTCAAACAAACTTGGGAGTGCAGATATCTCTTTGATATACTGATTTCCTTTTTGGGGGTATATATCCAACAGTGGGATTGCTGGATCATATGGTAGCTTATTTTTAGTTTTTTGAGGAACCTCCAAACTGTTTTTCATGGTGGTTGTACTAATTTACATTCCCACCAACAGTGTAAGAAGGTTTCCTTTTCTCCATATCCTCACCAGCATTTGTTATTGCCTGTCTTCTGGATAAAAGCCATTTTAACTGGAGTGAGATGATATCTCATTGTAGATTTGATTTGTGTTTCTCTGATGATCAGTGATGTTGCATACCTTTTCTTATGCCTGTTTGCTATTTGTATGTCTTCTTTTGAGAAATGTCTATTTAAATCTTTTGTCCATTTTTAAATCAGATTATTAGATTATTTCCTATAGAGTTGTTTGAGTGCCTTATATATTCTGGTTTTTAATCCCTTGTCAGATGGGTAGTTTGCAAATATTTTCTCCCATTCTGTGGGTTGTCTCTTCACTTTGTTGATTGTTTCCTTTGCTGTGCAGAAGCTTTTTAACTTGATATCATCCAATTTGTCCATTTCTGGTTCGGTTGCCTCTGCTTATAGGGTCTTACTCAAGAATTTTTTGCCCAGACCAATGTCCTGGAGATTTTCCCCAATGTTTTCTTGTAGTAGTTTCATAGTTTGAGGTCTTAGTTTTAAGTCTTTTATCCATTTTGATTTGATGTTTGTATTTGGCAAGAGATAGGGGTATAGCTCCATTCATCTGCATATGGATATCCAGTTTTTCCAGCACCATTTATCAATGATACTGTCTTTTCCCCAGTGTCTGTTCTTGGCACCTTTCTTGAAAATGAGTTCACTGTAGGTGCATGGGTTTGTTTCTGGGTTCTCTATTCAGTTCCATTGGTCTATGTGTTTTTATACTAGTACCACGCTGTTTTGGTTACTATAGCTCTGTGGTATAATTTGAAGTCAGGCGATGTGATTCCTTCAGTTTTCTTCTTTTTGCTTAAGATAGCTTTGGGTATTTTGGTTTTTTTGTGGTTCCATATAAATTTTAGGATTATTTTTTCTATTTCTGTGAAGAATGTCATTGGTATTTTGATAGGAATAGCATTGAATCTATAGATTGCTTTGGGTAGTATAGACATTTTAACAGTATTGATTTTTCAAGTCCATAAACATGAAATAGCTTTCTATTTTGTAAATGTTGTCTTCCATTTCTTTCATCAGTGTTTTACAGTTTTCCTTATAAAGATCTTTCCCTTCTTTGGTTAATACTTAGGTATTTAATTTTATTTATGGCTATTGTAAACGAGATTACTAATTTACATTCCCAACAACAGTGTAAGAAGGTTCCCTTTTCTCCACATCCTCACCAGCATTTGTTATTGCCTGTCTTTTGGATAAAAGCTATTTTAACTGGAGTGAGATGATATCTCATTGTAGTTTTGATTTGCATTTCTGTGATGATCAGTGATGTTGCATACCTTTTCTTATGCCTGTTTGCCATTTGTATGTCTTCTTTTTTGGGGTTAATTAAATATTTTAAAAATCATAAAATGTTTCTTACAAAAGAGCATTACATTCTGCACACTGCTCTGAACAGATGCCAGGGACATGTGGACTATTGTTACTTTTCCTCCCTGTCCCACCCCCCCAAATGTTACAGTGACCACAAAGCAAGGTGTTCATAATAATTACATGGGGGGAATTTCTTCAAACCACCAACAATAACAAAAAATAAAATTGGCTCACTCTGCTGCTGTTTCAAAATTTCAATGTTAGTTTTTTTTTTTTGCATGCCCTTCCCCCCTCCAACCTTGTTTGTAAGGATCTAAAACATTACATCTGGTGAACAGCAAAGATTTCACTACACCTTAAATGCAGAACACCTATGAAGCAGAGGAATGTTAGCTTTTTAAACACAAGCAGATTGAAAAAAAAAAAAAAAAAAGATGCAGGACTCCTTCAGTTCTTCACTAGTCTTAGAAAAACTTTCCAGAATACTGCTTCACACTATTCTGCGGCAAATACTGTGCATTCTGTATCTGGTCCTGTGTTCCTGTAATGGTAATGATCCGATCTTCGGATCCTTCTAAAGGCTCATCAATTTTGATCGAAGCTCCCTACTCATGACAGATTTGTTTAATCCACTGACCACCTTTGCCAATAATAGATCCAGCCAAATCTTTGGGAATAGTTACTTGTGTAGTAATAATAGGTCCACCAAGATCACCATATGAGCCATGACACCCTGCATAGGAATAATCATATCTGGAGCCACCCTGTGGTTCATAAGCCATCTGGCATTCTGATGCGTTCCATGTATCTATTGCAGAGCCCCAAGTTTCATCAGCACTGAAATCAACCACGCCGTCGTAACGGTTTCCAGGTCTCCCTTTTCTGTTATAGGTCATGAGGTCTCCCCACTAGGTGGTGGTGGTGGAGGAAGAGGAACATTCCGAGCTCTGCTACCACTCTGGCCACCTCATCCGGGAGGAGGGGGAGGTGGTCCTCAACGAGGGCTCATATAAACATAATCTCTTCTAGATGGAGGCATGGGACGCCAACCCCGACCAGGAGACATTTTGTCAAAACCACCTCTTCCCCGCATCAGAAATCTCACTGGGCGTCCACGGTGGTCAGCAAACACCATTGTAAAACCACCATAATCATAGGTTTCATCGTAAAAATTGGGATCATAAGGCTGTGCATGTCCTTTGATGGGAGACTCAGAAATAAGATCAAGGACGATCTTTATGCACTCTACAGCCCTATTGGGTTTTCCTCCAATAAGAACAACTCTATCAGTGAAATGAGGACAACATTCCTGGAAAAGCGTGATGGTTGTTTGTGTGTTTTCTCAGTTCTTTGATTTTAGCACCTTTGACCCCAATAATTCCTCCTGCTAGACTCTGATGAATCAACAGCCTCAACTCGCAGTCAAAATCCCTTCCTTTATAGTGTTGGTAATTTAAGTATTCCACAGCATCAGATTCGAGCGGGAGCTGGCTGGTTGCAGTGGGTGATGGCAACTGCGGGCCCTCTTCCAAGGTAGTGATGATTTTCTTCAGAATTTCTCCAATTGTTTCGATATCAGCACTGATATGCAATATGCGCTGGGGGCCACTGCTGTCTAGAACTGAAATGCTGGCGTTGTAGTCTGTATGGAGAGCCTTAATATTCTTGCCTCCTTTTCCAGTCACTGCTCCAGCATTCTTGCTCTGAAGCAGAATGGGTAATTCAACCATCTCATCAGTGTTTCTGGATCTTTTAAATGCTTGTTCCTCTTCCATATCTTCTGCAGGGCATTTACCAAATTCACCACTGGTTTCAGTGTTAGGGAAGGTTTCTTCTGGCTGTTCAGTTTCCATATTCTTGTATTAAATGGACACACCAATCAGTTGTTATATATCCTTGCAGAGCAGAACTGAAGTGTTCTTGGTCGGACCAACAACTGACACCCCAGTGCTGCAGTAGCTGCTTGAGGCCACCATCCCTCTGACGCCGCACTTGTGTGTCTTTTCTTGAGAAATTTCTAATTAAATTTTTCCTCCACTTTTAAATCAGATTATTAGATTATTTCCTATAGAGTTGTTTGATTACTTTTTAATTTCTTTTTCAAATTGTTCACTATTGGTATATAGAAATGTTACTGATTTTCATATGCTGATATTTTATCCTGCAACTTTACTGAATTTATGAGTTCTAATAGTTTTTTGGTGGATTCTTTAGGTTTTTCCAAACATAAGCTCACATCATTTGGAAACAAAGATAATTTGACTCCTTCCTTTCCAATTTGGATGCCTTTTCTTGCTTTCTCTTGTCTGATTTCTCTAGCTAGGACTTTCAGTATTATGTCGAATAATAGTGGTGAAAGTGGGCATCTCTGTCATCTTCCAGAGCTTAGAGGAAAGGCTTTCAGTTTTTCCCTATTCAGTATGATACTAGCTGGTGGTCTGTCATATATGGCTTTTATTATGATGAGGCATGCTCCTTCTATACCCAGTTTTTAGAGGGTTTTTATTATGAAGAGAGTTGAGCTTTATTAAATGCTTTTTAAGCATCAATTGAAATGACTATATGGTTTTTGTCCTTCATTCTGATGATATGATGTATCATGTTGATTGATTTGTGGATGTTGAACCATTTTTGCATCCCAGGGATGAATCCCATTTGGTAATAATGAATGAACTTTTTAATATGTTGTTGAATTCAGTTTGCTAGTATTTTGTTGAGAATATATGCACCAATATTCATCAGAGATATTGGTCTGTAGTTTTTTTTTTTTTTTGATGTATCTTTGTCTGGTTTTGGTATTAGGGTATTACTGGCCTCATAGAATGAGTTTGAAGGTAGTCCCTCTTCCTCTGTTTTTCAGAATAGTTTGAGTAGGATTGGTATAAGTTCTTCTTTAAATGTTTGGTAGAATTCAGCAGTGAAGCCATCTGGTCCAAGGCTTCTCTTTACTGGGTGACTTTTTAGTACAGCTTCAATCTCATTACTTGTTATTCATCTGTTCAAGTTTTGGATTTCTTTCTGGTTCAATCTTGGTGGGTTGTACGTTTTAGGAATTTGTCCATTTCTTCTAGATGTTCTGATTTATTGGGATATAGTTGATCCTTTAAATTTCTGCAGTATCAGTTGTATGTCTCCTTTTTTATTTCTGATTTTATTTGGATATTCTCTCTTTTTTTCTTCATTAGCCTGGCTAAAGGTTTGTCAGTGGTTTTTTTTTTCCCCGCAGTTGCAAGATTTAATAGAGTGAAATAGAGTGAAAACAGCTCCCATACAAAGGGAGGGGACTCAAAGAGGGTAGCCGTTGCTGGCTCGAATGCCTGGGTTTATATCCCAATCATTGTCCCTCCCGCTGTGCTCTCAGGCAATAGATGATTGGCTATTTCTTTATCTCCTCTTTTTGCCTAATTAGCATTTTAGTGAGCTCTCTGATTGGTTGGGTGTGAGCTAAATTGCAAGCCCCATGTTTAAAGGTGGATGTGGTCACCTTCCCAGCTATGCTTAGGGATTCTTAGTCAGCCTAGGAAATCCAGCTTGTCCTGTCTCTCAGTACCCCCTCTCAACAGGAAAACCTAAGTGCTATTGGGGAGGTTGGCTGATGACCACTCTAACTGCTTCCTGCTAAATTGGGGCATAGTAGGGGCTGTGCAGTTGAGATTTCCTTGGGAGGGGTGCCTTCGATGTCTTTAACATCAGAACATGGGCTAGCAGGCCGGTCCAGGGGTCTGTAGTAGATCTTAGTCATGGACTGCATCTGGGGCTCCATTTGAAGAATCATTTGTAGTTTTACAGCTTCGATTCTGGAAGAGACAAACTTAATAAGGAGGTTAAAGATACAGGGTCCAAAGAGGAGTAGCAATATTATAGCTGCTAGAGGTCCTAAGAAGGGGAGAATCCAGGGCATCCATTGGCTGAGGAGGCCCCAGGGTTCAGTGTTTTGAAGCTCCTCTGCTCTACGTTGTATTCTATCTCGAATTTCTTTAACTTTCTCGGTGATGATTCCAGATTGATTAACATAATAACAGCATTCTTCCCCTAAAAATAAACATGTTCCCCCTCTTTCGGCGGTTAGCAGTCTAAAGCTCTTCGATTTTGAAGGACTACTGCTGCTAGGGAGTTAAGTTGATCTTGCAAGGTGACCAGGGAGTCGGTGACCCGTTCCATGTCACCATTTAGTTCTTGAGATAGTTTGTAGTAGAACTGAGTAGAGGTTGTGATACCGCCAATTAGTCCACCTAGTACTCCTGCTCCATTAACAAAAGGAAGAATGGGTACTCTTTTGTTGCGGGGCTTAGGTACGACATGATTGTATAAATCTTGTTCAGTGTAGATGGTCATAGGGGACAGTAAGAATGAGAGGAAACACACAGATTCTGAAGAGCCATTCAAACAACGATAGGCTGAGGTACCACAGACAAAAAATATTCCTGAGGGTAGGCAGACTATTCGTGTGGGAGGAGTTACCCACCTGATGGATTGGGAGTTGGTTGTGTCTATAGTATTGCT
Source organism: Pan troglodytes (assembly GCF_028858775.2). Classification (NCBI taxonomy): domain Eukaryota; kingdom Metazoa; phylum Chordata; class Mammalia; order Primates; family Hominidae; genus Pan; species Pan troglodytes. The sequence continues at coordinate 38,246,366 of NC_072411.2, forward strand.
AAATTTTACACAGGTGAGGTCAGGATCAGTCAAGGGAACCTCTAAAAGGTCCCCTTGAGTGGCATAAGTTTGAGCAATTACTTATTGGCAGTTATGTTTTATCTTTTCTTCACTGTCTGGAAGAAATGTGGCTGGGTTAAGAGTTGCACAAGTGCGCAGTTGCAGCACTGGCCCTTCAACAGAGCCTGATATTTGTCAGTTTTAACTTTCAAAAAACCAACTCTTTGTTTCATTGATATTTTATATCATTTTCTTTATTTCATTCATTCTGCTCTGATCTTTTTTTTTTTTTTTGAGACAGTGTCATGCTTTGTCACCCAGGCTGGAGCGCAGTGGTGTGATCTCAGCTCACTGCAGCCTTGACCTCCTAGACTCAGGTGATCCTCCTGCCTCAGCCCCCCAAGTAGCTGGGACTGCAGGCATGTGCCGCCATGCCTGGATATATATATAATTTTTTTTGAATTTTTTGTAGAGACAGTGTTTCGCCATGTTGTCCAGGCTGGACTTGAACTCCTGAGTTCAAGTGATCTGCTCTCTCAGCCTCCCAAAGTGCTAGGATTACAGGCATGAACCACCGTGCCCAGCCTTTTCTTAATTCTATATAACATGCTTATGCTACAAATTTTTTTATATTACATTTTATTTATTGTTTTCCTAGATTTAGAAAGTATTCTACTACTTTTAACGTCTCCCAGTTTCCCTCATTGCATTATTTTGATAGTTATATTGTAGTGTTAGTCACATCAATATTAATATTCCTTTCACTGTGATTATATCAACATTAATTATAGCAGAGCCAAATAATGTACTACAGTTACAATTCCTTCTTTTTTGTGAAATGTTGTATTTCCCCTGTAGTTAATAATTACCCTTTTTTTCTTGGTATTGATATCTGTGACTAATATGTCCCTAAAGTCTTTACCAGAGTTTTAAAAGATCTCTCAACATTGTTGAAACTCTCAGATAATTTATCAGTCTTAGCTTCTTTTTGAAAGACATTTTTTTCTGGAACCTTATTTCTTTTATTTTAATTTTTAATTTTTTGAGACAGAGTCTTGCTCTGTTACCCAGGCTGGAGTGCAATGGCACAATCTCAGCTCACTGCAACCTCTGCTTCCTGGGTTCAAGCGATTCTCTTGCCTCAGCCTCCCAAGTAGCTGGGATTACAGGCGCGTGCCACCATGCCCAGCTACTTTTTTTTTGTATTTTTAGTAGAGACGGGGTTTGGCCATGTTGGCCAGGCTGGTCTGTAACTCCTGGCCTCAAGTAACCCATGCACCTCGGTCTCCTAAAGTGCTGGAATTACAGGCGTGAGCCACCATGCCTGGCCCTGGAACCTTATTTCTATCTGATTTCTTCTCAGGTATACTGAGATTTCTCTCATCATTATGTTTGGAATTCACTGGGCTTTTTCTCCTAAAGGTCTTGTTTTAGTTCAGGCTGCTGTAACAAAGTACTTTCGACTGGGTAATTTATAAGCAATAGGAATTTATTGCTCACAGTTCTGCAGGCTGGGAAGTTCAAGATCAAGGCACAAACAGATTTGGTGTCTAATGGGGGCCCATTCCTCATGGATGGCACCTTCTATGTGTTCTCACATGGCAGAAGGGCAAAAGAGGCAAAAAAGCTTCCTCAGGCCTCTTTTATAAGGGCACTAATCCCATTTGTGAGGGCTCCACCTCTTAATAACAACACACTGGGGCTGGGTTTCAGCATACGAATTTTGGAGAAACACAAACATTCAGACCATAGCAGATCCTTTATCTTTCTCTTTCTTGGTTTATTCCAGTGGTGTGCTGGTACATGTAACAACCACCTGGGGGTCAGGGAGGGTTGAGGGGGATGGGAAGCCCTAGTTCATAGTGTTTGCTGATTTCTGTGGTATCAATAGTCCCATCATGGCTGGTTTTAAGTGACCAATGTGATGTCACTAAACTCAGAGTTGAAAAGAGACAATCTTGGGTGCTGGCCTGAGCCAGCTACAGCACACCACTGGGTTACTCCCTTATTTTGATGGAACACATCTACTACTTCCTGAAAAAGGGTATATGGGAAGTAAATGTTTTGAAAACTTCACTTTTTTTTTGGAAAATGACTTTTTAAACTTTCACACTCAATTGACTTTGTCTTGATATTAAAATCTAGCTGGGGAATAGTTTTCACTCAGAACTTTGGGAGTGTTGCTCCATTTTCTTTGAGTTTCCAGTGTTGCTGGTGAGAACTCTGGTGCCATCCTGGCCTCATCCTTTGTATCTTATTTTCCTTCTCTGGAAGCCTTTAGAATCTTCTCTTCATCCCTGATTATATACAATTTCATGATAATGGATTCCCTGCCACTTACAGTTCTATATCCTTAGCAGATCCTTTTCATTCAGGAAGCTCATGTCCTTCAAGTCTGAGGAACTTTATTAAATTTCTTTAATGGTTTCCTCTCTTTCATTCTCTCTCTTTTTTGCTAGAATGCCTGTTTGTTGGATATTGGATCTCTTGCTTTGATCATCTAATTTTCTCTTTCTCTCTCAATTGCTGAGAGGTTTTCTCAACTGTATTCCGGAACTTCTGTGTAATATTAGGCACTCCTGTCAGAGTGCTGACACTTGGGTTTGGGGCCATGTCATACATCTGTGTTTCCTCCAGAGTGTCTGCCTGGCACAGTGCTTGACTGGATGGAGAGGCAGAATCAGCAAAGGATTTTTGATCCAGATGAACCTGGTCTTGAATCGCAGATCAGCAAAAAATCATTTAACTTCCTGGTTCTTCAGTTTTCTTGCTTGGAGCTGAGCAAGGGGGCAAGTCATTCCATGGGGAGGGAGACTAGAAAGCTTGAGGGGTGGTCTACCGACCTGGTTAAAGGAGAAGACCTTCTTCCCATTCTTCTACCCTTTCCCCAGACTGCATTCTAAGTAGTGCATTTTAATCTTCAAACTCTAAAATGTCATGAGAGATTACTTTGCAGTTTATAGTACCCAGTGTCACAGTTAAACAATTCCATCTTGCTTACAAGGAGCATTTTGATACTTAAATAAGATTACTGCGTTTCAACGATGAACTTAAATTGTCTTTTTCCAGGTGCTTTCCACATCTGACCTCTCTCAACCAAATTAATGACAAAATAATGACTAAGATTTCGTGAGCATTTTCCACATCCCAGGCCTGTTCTAAGTGTTTAACATGTATTAATTAATTTAATCCTCAGCAGCCCAACCATGTAGGCAATATTATTATCCTCATTTACAGTTGAGGAAACAGGCTCCAAAAGCCCTTGGGTTACACAGCTAGTCAATGTAACATTGGGACTTAAACCCTGACATTAACTATGGATTGTCTGCTACTATGAAATCTTCATGAAGGAGGTTCTGAATTTGGACTGAGGTCCAGGGAGGTTTCCCTAGTGGAGGAGCTGAGCATGGTAGGACTCACTCTGATGCTGAGTAGGAATAAAGAACAGGCCTTAGCAGATGCTCCAGCCCACGAGGGAGGAGGCTCCTTAGGGCCGCACACCCTTTGCAGCTGTCCCGGGAGCTACCAGACAGGCTTGGTCAACAGAGGGGACTCTTCTGTGTGAACAGCCTCAACCACTAACACACTGTTTCACCTCAGTAGCCCTGCTCAACTCCCAGCAGGCCTTGTTTAAACAGGCAGCTTGTAGCAGCTGGGGTTGGCTCAGTGGAACGTGTGGGCAGCCAAGGATGCCCCGAGTGCAGGTGCCTGTCTCTGAATGTGCAATCATGCAAATCCGAGGACCCAGACTGATGTGAATTGAAAGCGTGGTGTTCACTTCCAATAAACTCAACTGTCTATCGCCAGAGCAACACAGGCTTCCAGTCTTCAAGTCATCAATACAAATGAGCATTTCTGGTGTTAGAGGAGAAAAGTGTGGGGTGAATCCCAATCAGAGCTTGCTCCCTTTCAGGCAAGCAGCATCTGGAAAAGGCTTTGGAGGGGCAAATACCTTTCCTAGAAGTAATTTTCACAGGAACTGTTCAGGACACAGGAGGCATTGCAGGAGGAAGGAGCAAGGGAAATCACACCATGTAGTCATAGGGTCTTGAAAATCACCTTATCCTCTCTGTTTGTTTTACAGAGGAGTTAAGAGAAAGTCAGGGAAGTTAAGGGACTTGCCCAAGGGCACCTAGCTCATCAGTGGGCTGCTCCTCCTTATCCTGAGTCCCGATTTCCTTTTAGCCACTCCACCCACCAGGCTGTTTCTCTAGTTCACTGCTTTGAGCACCAGGTCACAAGTGAGCACACATACCAACAGCTCTCCTCCTGAAACCGTCGAGGGAGGCGAGTGATAGCAAACTTTGTTTAGTGCAAAGAATGGAAAAGGCTGCTTGAAGCACAGAAAAAGGGAAGTCAGAGCAAGTTGTGGCGCAGATGTCTGGGCATTGCTGTGGGGACAGAGTAGTTCACAAGACACAAGGCTTGTCAGCCTCTCTTCTGAACCTCTGCGCCCAAGGATTCTCAAGGAGCATTCAGATTAGATTTTAACTATGGATACTGTGGTTGCCGGTAATAGAACGGCTAATAAAAAGCAAAGCTGGGGTGTCATCACCCTATCAGCAGATCAACAGTCTCTTCTTTGGTCCATAGGGCTGACCATGCAGCCTTATAGCCCAGAGGCCCTGTTACATAATCTTTCCACAACTCCCCTCTGTTTCTCACTGCACTGCCCTGGCCTTCAAAGTCCATATAAGTGCTGTAGAGATAAGCCTCATTAGCCTCACAACTTGCAGTAAGTGCCAAGATCGTGTTATTCAAATGCCACTGAGGCCAGTGCAAAGGGAGCTAATTAAATGGTATGGGCTTTCTAGCTCTGAATCATCAGTTCAGGTGGTTACCTTTAATGCTATCTTCAAGCTCACCTTCTAGGCTGGTCTATGTGCCTAAGCTCCCACACCATGCCTCCAAGCCAGGAAAACCAGCAAGGAAGCTCTTCTGGTACCAAATGGGGGTTACCAACTGGTATTTTTTCACCCCCATTCCTACCTTGAGGAGAAATGGTAAGTTCTGTTGGGCAGATACACGTAGGCAATTGAGGTTCTGTGAGAATGAACACCTCACATTTTAAAGTTCAAAGACTAGAAAGAATGAATGGAAAGTGAGCATGCATTTTCCATCTTAACCCAGAGCAGCCCACAAACACATTAGGATTTCAGTTTTAGGGGGAAATTGACCTGCCAACCCCAGTTCCTGAGGGAGGCAATCTGATTGGCTGTCCGTGGGTCAGGTGTCCATAGTTGGTCTAACCACCAGAAGGGCTATTGGAAGCCCAACCATGTGAACTGTATTGGGAAGAAAAGGGGGTTGTGGCGAGCTCAGCAGACACTGGAGAGATGTCTACTCCCAATGTCTAATTAAATATTCAGGCTAAATGGCCTTTCTGTCACCAGTTAGTCTATTTGAGTTTGGGCCAGTTTTCCCAAGGCAGAACCACCATTTCATTCCAGAGTGGAATCCAGGCTCTTTGGAATAGACAGAGGGAACAGGGTACTTAAAACCATCTCCTTACAACTCAGGCTTGTAGGCTTTGATCAAATCCTTTTGTTTCACAGATGAGGAAACAGGTTCAGAGAAAAGACATGAACCTGCTCAAGGTCAGCCTACCCACCTGTAAAAGGCACTTTGTGAAGTGAAGGGACTTGGAGGGCCACCTTGTTAAATCCTTCACCAGCCATCAGCTCACTATGGAAATGCTGACTGGATAAATAGTGTACCTCTATGGCAAGATTTGTGGCTCTCAGAGGCCTTCCCGTAACAATGCTTAAGAAGGTTTTAATGATCTGCCTACTGGGCATTTCTGAAGCATTCATTTTAGGGAAAGCCAAGGTGCTCAGACTATAATTCTGAGGCTAATTTCTCCCTGGACCCTCCTGACCTGGCTGCAAGAGGGAGTGAACAAGGAGAATGACTAGGATTGCACCAGCCCCTTGATTCTTATCCTTTTGACCTTGTGCTTCGAAGGGAGACGGGTTTGGTGTGACTTTTTACACCTGCTTCAAATGTTGTTACAGAGCAGATGAGGGAGCTTGCCATAGCCCAGTACCTTTGCCTGCAAAATATCTTGCTGTAGTTCTTATACTCTTGACCCTGAGATCAGACTAATGCTCGGAACCAGTGGGGCGTAGATCAAGCTGGGGGTGGATATGGGAGCTGGCCGATGTGAAGAAAGGGCATTGTTAGAGCTTCTTTGAGCTTTCTGTATCCCAGATCATGAGGAAGCTGAAGGATTAGGGAGGAGAAGATGAAAGGCAAGCCAGGGAAAACAGGCAAAGGAAGTAGTTATTAAAATAAAAGGTGAAATTCATGGGAAGTAAATCCAATGTTTTGTCCATACTCAACTGGATTAGGAACATGTAATGAAAGCAAATAGATTTAATGGGGTGGGGATGATTAACGTTGTCTTGCAATACGTTAGGAAATGACTTTGTTCAGGAGGAGTGGAGGGCTATGAGAGGAAATTAAACTTAATTTTTATCTCCTTACGATGTTTTAGTTGCTTAACTTCTTACAACACACCTGTAAAACCAGAAAGAGAGAGAGGCCTGAGGTTTAATATGTTGTTTGCAAAGTAACTGGAGATATGAATGTCTTGAGTGTGTGCTTCAGTCTTATCAAGGATCCAGTGTTTTTTTTCTAACAATTTGTTGTAATAAGTAGATGTCCTTAGTGGTATTGGGGACTCTGGTTAAAAATTACCTTTCAAAGAAATGAAAGTTTAGTGATTATTGGCTTCCCAGGACCCAGGTGAAATTTTATCCCCATCATAAACCTCACAACAAATCCTCTCTCCTTGGGGCCCTTATATTAATACCATGTCATTTGTACTACTCATCCTTCTATTGCATCATTTGTAGTTGTGTATTGCTGGTACATTACAGTGAGATTTGAATTTTCAGACTGTTCTAATTTTGGCAGAGAATAATAATTGTGCCTTCTTTATTTTTAATAAGACATTTCTCTTCCCCACTTGCAGAAGGCACATGGCTACCCAGCTAGAATCTGTATTTCTCAGCCTCTCTTGCAGCTAGATGTGGCTGATGATAGAAGAATGTAAATTGACATCCTGTGAAGAGAAGTCCACAGTTGTTCCTTATTAAAAGAATGTTTTCGGCCTTCCCCTTTTTGCCCTCTTCCCTTTATTACTGGCTAGAATATAGGCTGGCACATGCCAGTAGGATAATGGAAGAAAAGAAGGGACTTGAGTCCTGGGTTGGCTTTAGGGAATCAAGTTGTCTACCTGCTTTAGACTGTCTATCTGCCTCCTGATATTAAGTATAAGAGAGAAATTTAGGTCTTGTTTTAGACTCTGCAATTTTGGTCTTGTAGTAGCCACTTATTCTATACTTAAACTAATATAGAAGTGAAATGCTTTGTGTTTCTTCCCTTTCCTTGCTAGGCAGGCACAGATGTTTCCCCTAACCTCCAGGGAGGGTGTGAGGCTTCTGTTCTTCCTGCTTCTCAGAAGGTGGGAACTGATTTTTACTTTACTTGAGCTCTCGGTCAGATGGGTCATCGTGTTTATGTTGAGGGAATAAGAGGAGAAGAGGGTTTGAGGAGGAGGTAGAGGGAAGGAAGTGCCTTGGTAGAAAGAAGGATTTATTCAGTGCCAGTAAGAATGTGGGCAAGGGGAGTGCAGAGAGGGAGAAGGAGGGAAGCACAGGGTGGCCTCAAGAGCTAGAACCAAGCCTGAGAAGTTACTAAGGAGAGGGTGGGTCTGCTGTATGGGTAAAGCTGGGAGAATGGAGCTGACAAAAGACCAGCAAGAGAAGTGTTGTTCAGGCACAACAATGAAACTGATAATGGCACTTGAGAGGAGCCCAGGTTTCTGCCAGCGGAGCTTGCAGTGGGTGTCTGGCGATGCTTTCCTTTCATCAACAGTTGGCACCTTGGCCCATCATTGCCTGACCAGAGTGACATCCATTCATGCTCCAAGGTTTTGCTCAGTCCCCACTGATTACCTATGTACTTCTTCTGTGTCTTTTACCCTAGGATACTGCTGAACTCAAGATAAGGCCAGTGGTTGCACAATTCCCTCAACATCTGGACTTGGGGGTAGACCTGCCAGATTTAGGATAAAAAATACAGGATTCCCAGTTAAATTTGAATTTGGAATAAATAATGCATTTTTTTTTTGTATAAGTATGCCCCATGCAATAGTGCATGCATTCTACCTGGCAACCCTACTTGGGGATAGAGGGAAAGGTTGCTAGACATCTCTTGAGCTAGGCCAATGGTAATAATACCCCAACTGCATTACTCTTTCATGAGTATAGATAGGCTTTCTTAGTCAGCTTGGCTGCTATGACAAAACACCTTAGACTAGGTGGCTTATAAATAGAAGAAGTTTATTTCTTACAGTTCTGGAGGATGGAAAGTTCAAGATCAAAGTGCCAGCAGATTTGGTATGTGGTGAGGGTGGCTTTTTGGTTCTTAGATGGTACCTTTTTGCTGTGCCTTCACATGGTAGAAGGAGCAAGGCAGCTCTCTGGGGCCTCTTTTAAAAGGGCGCTAATTCCATTATCTGATCTAATCACCTCCTAACAGCCCTACCTCCTAATACCATCACATTGATGATTAGGTTTTGACAGATGAGTTTTGGTTGTGAGGGAGGATCACAAATATTCAGACATAGCAATGGTACAAATCTAAAGCAGGAAGATTGATTTCTAGTACCACCCACAGCATGAGGAAGTCAGGGTTCCCTTGCCTTATCTCCCCAACCTGACTGTAAGATTCTTGGGTGTGGGTTGGGGGACAGGCACTAAGTCCTACACATCTGTGTGTTTCACTCAGCACAACACAGGGCTGAGCACATGGTGGGCATTCAGTGAAGACTTACTCCCAAGCGGAATCCAAAGGCTGTTTGCTGAGTTGGAGGGAGAACTGGACCAAGAGTCAGAAGATGAGGTCCTGTCCCTGGTATTGTCTTTAGCTTGGCATGTGCTTTTGAATGATCTTCTCTATGTCTCCGGGCTCTGGTTCTTTTAGGCATAAAACAAGGAATTTAGATTAGAATTTATGATTTTCAACTTGAGCCCTTTAGGAAAGCGGGAGAAGTAAGAAGAGATAGGGTCCAAATAGGTAGGACCCCAGATGTATGTCACCTACTTGAAAGAGATCACATGCAGCAGCTTTCTCTCTCTGTATCTTAATAGTCAATTAACATGATTCTGACCCCATGTATCTCTAACCCCTCATTGAATGGAGAAGTCCATTTTCCTGTGGCTATTCTTCTCCCAGGATGTTCTCGGGGACTCCTAGGCTTGCTACTCTGACCCAGGACATCAGCCTGGTTACTGTGGTCAGAAAGTCTGGTCAATCTGGCTGCAGACCTGCTGTCCCCTGCCATCAGGGTTGTCATGATGCCACTGCTGAAAGCCAGACTGTCTGACTCAGCCACAAGCTCTTCTGCTCATTGCCATCCCTGCCCTGGCCCCATATCTCAAGGAAAAACCACTCCTTGCACATTTTCTCCAAGCCCAGACACAGTCCTCTCCCTCCCCTAAAGAAGTCTAACTAAGGGTGGGCTCCATGACCCAGCCTAGTGGTCCTCAGCGCATTCCCCAGAGTCCCAGGTATTCACTTTTATTAACTCCACTGGGGGTAATGTTTTAGTTTGTTCGAGCTGCTGTTACTAAAATACCGTAGACTGGGTGGCTTAAACAATAAGCATTTATTTCTCACAGTTCTGGAGGCTGGGAAGTCCAAAATCAAGGTGTTGGCAGATTCAGTGTCCGGTGAGGGCCCACATCCTGCTTCATAGATAACTGTTATCTCTCTGTGTTCTCACTTGGTAGAAGGGGTGAGAGAGAGCTCTCTGGGGCTTTTTTCAAGGGTACTAATCTTATTCACAAGGGCTCCACTCTTATGACTTAATCACCCCCACAAACTTTCTAATATCATCAAATCAGCGGTTAGAATGTCAACCTATGAATCTTGAGAGGACACAGATATTCAGTCCATGACAGGTAGGGAATGGGGAGAGCTAACAGTCCAGTATGCATTTCTCTCTAGGAAAAACCATTTTTCTTCTGCTTTCAAGTGTACAGTCTGGCTTGGAAGCTCACTTTACATGTCTCTCTTTGGCACATACATGCAAATATAAGAAGACCTCACAGTTTCCTCCAGGGACAATGAGTGGGGACTTATCTTCCTTTGATGGAACTGAAAGGCCTATGAGCTTCCCCAAATAAAGAGGGGAGGGGCTCCAAAGCAAATGGCAGCCTCTGCTTCTAGAAAGCAAAACTAAAAGTCACCCCCAAAGTTAACAATTCCATTACTGAAATTTAAAACAAACAAAACCCCTCTTTACCAGATATTCTACTGTATCCGATGTCCTGTGTTAGGTGTTTTTTTTTTTGAACAAAGTTTTAAAAAAGTTTGGAAGACATCAGAGGTTTAAAGTCTAGTAGAGGAAGAAAGAGTAATAAGGAAACAAAACTGGGGGGCATAGGATAGAGCTCCCTTGTGTGGTATCAGAAGGCAGCCCTGGGAAATGGAAGGAAAGAGAGATTGGGTGAGGGAAGATTGGGTTTGGGCACCCTAGAGGCTTCTTGGAAAAAATGAAATTTGAACCAGACCTGAAAGGATGAATCTGCTTTGGAAAAGCAGAAGGGAGAACATTCAAGTACAGTGTCTTGACCTGCAATGGCTAGGAGGTGTGGATGAACATGTGTTTGTGAGAAGGTGAGGGGACTTAGAGGGCAGCACCAGGTGTCTTCACTCCCTTTCACTAGCTGGGATAGAAGAGACTTCATCTCCTGTGGCAACTCTGGTCAATTGCAGTGGCTGCCTGGAGTGCTGGGCTGAGAACAGTGTTAAGGACACACAGTGCTCAGCAGCGAAGAGTGCTGTCATTGATTAGTGATGTCTGCTGCAGGTGTGGGAGGGGAGAGGAGTAACATGTGTTTCAAGAACATGCCAGTTTTTCCCTAGACACTGTTTGGTGCATATTCCAAAGGACATCCGGTGTGGGGAGAATTTTATTCCTTTTTCCTCTCTTGAATTACAATCAATAAATGCTGAGAGCAACATCTGTGACTTTAAACGCTATCTTATCACCTCTCTGCCAATTTCTCAACTCCAAGTGTGCCAATTCCCCTTTGTCACTTTTCAGGCTGCTCAGAGAAGTCAGGGTCTTTGTCTCTGCTGCCTAGGTGCAGGAGAGAGCAGTCTTTCAACTAGGCACAAATAACAACATTGACTCAAGAGAAGGCTTTGAAGGCACTGAAGAGGGGAAGAGAACAGGGGAAATTCCAGGCACGGACATTTGCTAATACTCATGTGAGTGTGTTATTACATAATGTGTGGCACTGGTCTTGCATTGCCTCATGTCCCCAAGTCTTATCTCTCTATCAAGGTTGTAAGTCCCTTGAGGTCAGAGACTGTGCTGTGTTTATCTTAGGGAGTTGGAGGGACAGGAACTGAGTTCATGCTATTTGTGTCTCTACAATTCTTTGCAGATAGTGGACGCTGTATCCTTCACAGTGATAGATGCTTATAAGATGACTTTTAAATTGCTTTGAGAGTCCCGCTGGTGCCTTGTTTGTTTTAAAAGAAAAATAGAGAGAGGAGTGGAAAGGGAATATTATGAAATTAACCTGTGGTCCTTGAGTCAGAGCAACTGGCAGAATAGAACAATGTGCCATTCACATCACCCCCTTTCTGGGCTTTTTCTTAGGGCCTGAGCCTCCTCTCAATTCATAGGACCTTCTTTCGAGGGTGGAGGAGGATTGTGGGCAGACAAAGAGAGAACTGACTGGATAGGGCACCTTCACAAATGTTTTTCCTGAAGCCTACAGAATGGCATTTTTCTGTTTGTGTTGAAGTTGTCTAACCGGTATTTTCAAATGATGGATTTCTGGAAAATTGGAGCCTGGAGGGTGACTTTTCATAAGATAGGCTCTGATCTTTGATCCATTAAAAAAACTGCATACTGGTAGGAAGACTGCATCGCTGCAGCAAGAAAGTAACCTGGCACACATGGTAAGAAGTTGCTGGGGTGAGTCCATATTGTGGCATTAATGATGAAGTTATATGGTACAATTGTGGAAGGAGCAAGGGTGCTGAGGGCTACATCAGGTCACAGAGAGCAAATGAATTAGACATGTAGAGTATAAAGTGGAAGGCCAGGTTAGTCCAAGTGCAAATGCTTTCTAAAATTAGGAAATAATCTTGAAAGTACAGTACACCTTGACATTAGATGGGAGGTGACATCCACAGAATATTTATAGATATCATTATGTGGGTCTTTGACATTGCAGCTTCTTAAATGATCAATATTTAAATCTTTGGTGAAAAAACGTTATAGCAAATAAGACTGGAAAAATTCTCTTTACTTTCAGATTTTGCATTATAGCTATTTTCCCAGGAGGATTGAGAGATGAATAGAGGGCTTAAGCAAGTCATCCAGCATCGGAATTTAGAGCTTAAAGGGAACACTAGTGTATGAGCTAATCCTACCCCCTTTGGATCGTAGATGAGAACAATGAGACTAAATGGCTAAATGGCTTGAGTTAGTGGCCACACTCGGCTCAGGACTCAGCATTCCTGACTCCAGGTCTAGGCACTGTCCACCTCACCTCCCTGACCTCCGGGTGAATAGGAGCTCAGCTGGTTTTGGTTCCTCTGAAGCCTTTAATGGAGCCCTGGCTATTGCTCTGCTCTGAAATGTAATCTCACTGAATTCCAGTTCCCACACTGTCTATACAATGATGACAGCATTAAGCGACTTGCTTACCTTGAAGGAGAGTTAAGCATGGAAAAAGAGAACATGTCTAAAATCACAGTGAGAGGCTCACTGCAGGAAGGGTGACAGGCAATGTGGAGCTATACTAGTTTTAGTGGAGTGTGGAGATTAAATGTATAGCCTCTGGGCAGGTCACTTCACCTGTTGGTGCCCCAGTTTCCTCATCAGTGAAATGGTGCTAATAATAGAACCTACCTTATTGGGTTCTTATAAGGATCAAATGAATTAAAACACACACACACACACACATACCCCTTAGAAGAGTGCCAAGTATATAATAAGCACACAAAAGGACTCTTGCTAGTACTGATGTGAGTGTGTTATTACATAATGTGTGACGCCAGTCTTGTATTGCTTCATGTCCCCAAGCCTTATCTCCCTATCAAGGTTATAAGTTCCTTGAGGTCAAGGACTGTGCTTCTCCTTATCTCAGGGAGTTGGAGATACAGGAACTAGGTTAGCTTTTATCATAGAAGTCATAAGATGTCTTTTCAAATGAGGTTGGTTGTTGTAGCTATGATTATAACAGCAATAGACTATTGGGCGACTCTCCTCTTGTATACAGTAGCTCATTTCATGTCTCCAATGTCCATATGAACTAGGTATTATAACTACCCACAGTTGTGGATGCTGCTAGTGCTCCACACCTCATCTCCTCAGCCTGGGTGATCAGTTTTTCCCCTCATGAAGGGTTTCCACCTCAAGTGCTTGCTGAGTCTCCCAGCTCTCCTTCTTTAGGGTTTTCTCCTAAGCTGTGGAAGTCTGTTCAGCCAGGAAATGCAAGAGAGCAAATAGTTCCTCTACTAATGAGTGACAAGAGCCTTCTGCCTTTCCAGCATCCAGCACTGAGGTGCATTCTATACCAGGACATCTCAAACTTGAATGTGCACAGGATCTCCTGGTGCAAATTATCATTCAGGAAGTCTGGGATGGGGACTAGATTCTGCTTTTCTAACATGCTGCCAGCTAATGCTGAGGCTGGCCCATGGCCCACATTTTCAGTAGGAAGGTTCTATGGAATTTTCTTTGAAGGTCCCTCAGGGGTTTGAATCAGAATTGCCCACAGTGAGACCCAGCTCAATAGCACACTCTTTATTGATCTTCCCTCCTTCCTTGTCCACTACCTTTCTCTGGCTTCATAGGATCACCTTTCAAATAAATCACCTGCTGCCACCTAAGTCCTTGTTCAGACTTGGCTTTTGGGAGCACCCACAGTAAGACACTCCCCTTTACAGAGGAAGGTCATTGATTCAGGTCACACAGCTCCTAAAGAACTAGGGCTCCAGTATGAGTCTGACCTCCTAGCTCTTTGTACTGTACCTCATTGCTCTTTAGTAGTCTATGACTGCTTTGAGTTTTGAGTCCAGTTTTGGGAATGAAAACCCAAATAACAATGGCTTAAACACAGTAAGAATTCATTTTTATCATATAAGAAGAAATCCTTAGGTATTCAGTTTGTGATACTGATTTGGTAACTCAGGGATTTTAAGATGAGAGTTCTATGAGTCTCTTGACATTTTCCTTGTGGCTGTGAAAGGGCTGCCATGCCTCCAGACACTATCTCTGGATTTCATGAAGGAGGATAATGGAAGACTGAAAGGCAAAAGGGTGCATGACAGCTGAGAATGCCTTCTCCTCCCTTTTAGAAACTTTCTTTGCAGCCCTGCCTAAAACCTTCCACATATGTTTTAAAGGTGAGAACTGTCATGTGGCTATTGCAATCTATAAACAGCTTTGGGAAAAGGTAGTTCTGAATGACTGTTATGTTGCTACCTCAACACAATCACCCTAAGGTCACTCCCTTAGGACATTAATGGAGGGTTTAAGGAGTTCTTTTTGAAGGGTTTTATGTGATTTTTCCAAAGCTTTCTTTGTTCAAGTGTGGCATGAGATGGAAGTGGTGGTGGCAGACTGGGTGGGGCACTGTATCCTCTTTCCGGGCACCTCACTCCCTGGTACCATTTAGGGGTGAGATCTGGCCTAGAGGATTTTTTTGGGGTGGGGTGGAACACACAGTGGGGCTTTAACTCCAGGCTGGGTTGGCTTTCTCCCAAAGTATAAGAACTCAAAGACAGTTTATGACCTCTGGGACTAATTTCCTTCTAAAGACCCCCATCTGGTCATCAGGAGAAATTAATATTCTTTCTATTAACATAAACTTAACCCTATTTATAGCAGACTAATAACACTGGCCTTATTATGCCAAGAGGGCATCAGTCCCTTCCTGCCTGGTTATGCTTCAAAGCTTTCTAACATTGACTCACAGCGAAGGACACGCAGCTCAAGAGGTTTCTCCCTGATCTGTAGTTTCTCATCCCCCCAGCACATCCTTCTATTGTAGTCCATATATCAACCAGACAGATATTAGGTTTTTAAGCAGGTACCTTTCCACTGGCTTGTGAGCATCTGCAGTATCATGACTTAATTCTTATCCTTCCAAATGCCTGCAATTAATCGACTGTGGATATAGCAGTGATACAACCCAGTTCCCTTATCTCCTAGAACTTGGAATCTTTTACCCAAAGCAGGTACTTAAAAATTCCAAGTTCTCCTGGAACTTAGACTCTTTTACTTAAAGTAGGTTCTGTGTGTTGAATTGAATTAGTCATTCAAAGAATGATAAAAATTTAAATATAGAAAGGTCCTTGAAGATGTTTTTCCTCCAGATTTTAAGATCAGCCAGCTTGGGTCTGTCACTGAAATTCATTGTGTGAATATAAACACATTGACTTGTCTCTTTGTCTTCAGTTTCCACACTTATAAAATGGAGCTGATAATCCTGCAAGAGTGTTGAGTACTTACTATGTGCCAGGCACTGTTCTAATTATATGTGTATTAACTAATTTCTTATCATTGAGTTGTTACCAAATGGTAGTGAATTAATACATGAAAAATGCTTAGCATGGTATCTGGCACATGACAAGCCTTCATATATTAGCAGCTGTTATTATAATCAGTTCTCAATTCTTGCCCAAGGTTAATGTTTGTTTTGAGGTCTGTTTGCAGCATCTATTTTCTTCTTCTTTTAAAATTTAGGGGAGTGTTTGTTCATGTTCCAGGCTTTCAGCACCTCCGCCCACCCATATCTATATTCCTGGGCTATCTGCTTTAAATTGTCCCCTCATTCTGTATCCTCCTTCCCATGTGAAAATATTTCCTTTTCTTGGTGGTGCTGGCAGTGGCAAAAGGAGTAGTCCAGGTTTTGCAATGCCCTTAAAATTTCAAAGTCTATCTTTATAGCCTTACTGATATTTTCTTTTCTTCCATAACACCACCAAAAAAAAAAAAAAAAAAAAAAAAAGAAAAACCTGTAAGTTGTAAGAACTGGGTAGAAGGAGGTCATTGTCACAATACACTACTTTCATAAAGTGCTTTGGAGCTTACAAAGACCTTTCACCTATCTTTTCTCACTTAATCCTCTCGGCAGCCCCAGGTGGTCCTCATCGGAATCCTTGTGATAGAATTGGCCAGTAAGTTTTAAAGTCACTTTCAAAGAGTAGGACAACTGTCATAGACAGTCATCTGGTGGATTCTTAGTTTAGATCCTGTAGCAAGCTTGAAAATTGTCACTGTGGGTAACTGAAGGTAGACTGAGTCCTGGACAATGAGCTTCCTGAGGAGAGGAATGATGTCACTCATGGAACATCCCCAGGGCCTGGATCAATAAACTCGTGCTCAATGAGTCAGTGAATAAGTGGTGAGAAAAAAACATTAACATTTTATTATTTGAATAGCCACAACTGAAATTATTCAAATTTTGAAAGTTCAAACTTTTCAGTTCTCAGTGAATTGTCCATTGGAGTAATAACCAGTCACAAACTTGGAAACTCTTAAGCCTCCTTCTTCAGGGGATTGAGGTGTTTATGTGGGGTGGGAAGAGAGGGTTTTAGTTGAGGGAGATCCTCGGCTGGGGTCTTTGAAAATCGGAGTGCATTTTTCAAACTGTACCTACAAAAGTTTGGCCAAGAAAGAGTACAAGACATTCAATGGGAGCCAATACATGAGCTCAATGAAGCCACAGAGCCAAAGATCCCCACACACTTGTGTTTGAAGGCAGACGGCAGACTTCCTGGGTGTCCGACTTTGGAATTCTTTCCTTGTGCGATGTTTTACATTTGACCCAGTTTCCTGGGCAGTCTCTTAATGGTTCTTTGGGATAGAGAGGGAAGGAAGGTTCTGGGAGAATTTTGAGAGTCTGATGACAGCTTTGCACTCACTCTAGAAAAATGCACATATACACATATGGACAGCTCTGCTCCTCCAGATCAGAGGACCTAGTAAAATACCTCCTGTCTCTCCCCATGCTTCCCCCGAAAGAGAGTTGAATTGTCTGGGTTTCTAAATGTTTTTTAATGTGTTCCATTTTCCCCAGCTTTGTCCTCTTTCTGAGAACAATGGTCACTCCACTGTCCAAATTACTCTTTGTGCTATCTTGGGCTGTCTTCAGTTCAGCACTTTGGTAGTGAATTCTGACAGCTGCTGGAGAACGGGGGGGCTCACCCTTGCTCCAGTCACTCCATTAGCTGGGAACCACCTATTGATCATCTGCTCTCCACAGAACAGGACATATTCCTTAGCTTTGGCTACATCCCTGAAGGCATAAAAAAAGAGGTGACGTTGATGCTGGGAGAGTTTGCTGAGAGGATTTAAAAAGTCAGTTGTGATATTTTTGGGGAGGATGGGGCCAGGAAAGAGGAGAAAGAGAGGTGAATTACAGGCATACCTTGTTTTATGGCACTTTGCTTTATTGCCCTTTGAAGCAATTGCGTTTTTTACAAATTGAAGGCCTGTGCAGTCCTGCATCAAACAAGTCTGTTGGTGTGATTTTCCCAGCAACAAGTGCTCACTGCAGTCTCTGTGTCACAGTTTGGTAATCTTCACAGTATTTCAAACTGTTTCATTATTATTATATCTGTTATGATGATCTGTGATCAGTGATCTTTGATGTTACCATTGGAATTGTCTTGAACTGTGCCCGCATAAGCTGACGAACTTAATCAGTAAATGTATGTGTTCTGACTGCTCCACCAACCAGCCATTCCTTCATCTCTCTCCCTCTCCTTGGACCTTCCTATTACCTGAAAAACAACAATATTGAAATTAGGCCAATTAATAATTCTACAATATCCTTTAGGTATTCAAGTGAAAGAAAGGCAAAGTCACTTGATGCTCACTTTAAATCAAAAGTTATAAATAATTAATATTAGGGAGGAAGGCATGCAGAAAGCCGAAATAGGCTGAAAGTTAGGCTTTTGCACTAAACAATTAGACAAGTTGTGAATGCAAAGGAGAAGTTCTTGAAGGAAATTAACAGTGCTACTCCAGTGGACATATGAATGATATGAAAGCAAAACAGCCCCATTGCTGATGTGAAGAAAGTTTGGGTGGTCTGGATAGAAGGTCAAACCGGCCACAACATTCCCTTAAGCCAAAGCTTAATCCAAAAGAAGGCCCTAACTCTCTCCAATTTTATCAAAGCTGAGAGAGGTGAGGAAGCTACAGAAAAAAAAAGTTTGAAGATAGCAGAGGTTTGTCCATGATGTTTATGGAAAGAAACCATTTCTATGACATGAAAATGCAAGGTGAAGCAGCAGTGTTGATGGAGAAGCTGCAGAAAGTTATCTAGAAGACCTAACTAAGACAAATGATGAAGGTGGCTAGCTAAACAATAGAATTTCAATGTAGATGAAACAGCCTTGTTTGTATTGGGAGAAGATGACATGTAGGACTTTCTAAGCTAGAAAGAAGTCGATGCCTGGCTTCAAAGCTTCGAAGGACAGGTTGACTATCTTGTTAGGGGCTAATATAGCTGGTGACTTTAAATTTAAGCCAATGCTTATTTATAATTTCAAAATCCTGAGGTTTTTTGAGAATTATGCTAAATCTACTCTGCTTGTACTCTATAAATGGAAAAGCAAAGCTTGGATGACAACACACCTGTTTACAGCAGGGTTTACTAAATATTTTAAACCCACTGTTGAGACTGACTGCTCAGAAAAAAATATTCCTTTCAAAATACTCATCGACAATACACCTGGTCACCCAAGAGCTCTAATGGAGATGTACAAGGAGGCTAATGTTGTTTCCATTCCTGCTAACACAACAGCCATTCTGCAACTCAGGGTTCAAGGCATAACTCTGATGTTCAAGTCTTATTATTTAAGAAACACATTTGTAAGGCTAGAGCTGCCATAGATAGTGATTCTTCTGATGGATATGGTCTAAGTAAAATTCTTTCTGGAAAGGATTCAACATTCTAGATGCTACTAAACACATTTATGATTCATGGGAGGAGGTCAAAATATCAACATGAACAAGAATTTGAAAGAAATTGATTGCAACTCTCATGGTTGACTTTGAAGGGCTCAAGACTTCAGTGGAGGAAGTAGCCACAGGTTAGGTGGAAATAGCAAGAGAACTAGAATGACAAGTGGAGCCAGAAGATGTGACTGCATTCCTGCAATCTCACGATAAAACTTGAACAGACGAGGAGTTGCTTCTTATGGTTGAGCATGGAAAGTGGTTTCTTGAGATGGAATCTATTCCTGCTGAATATGCTGTGAATACTGTTGATCTGACAACAAAAAATTTAAAATATTATATAAACTTAGCTGATAAGGCAGTGGAAGGGTTTGAGAGGATTGACTCCAATTTTGAAAGAAGTTCTATTGTAGTAAAATGCTGTCAAACAGGAATGCATGCTACAAGGAAAACTTTCATGAAAGAAAGAGTCCATTAATGTGGCAAACTTTACCGTTGTTTTATTTTAAGAAATCACCACAGCCCTCCCAACCTTTAGCAACCACTGCCCTGATCAGTCGGCAGCCAGAAACACTGAGGCAAGACCTTCCACCAGCAAAAGGAGTGTGACTTGCTGAAAGCTCAGATGATTGTCAGAATTTTTTTAGCAATGAAGTATTTTTAAATTAAGATATGTACCATTTTTAGATATAATGCTATCGAATACCTAACAGACTACAGTATAGTGTAAACATAACTTTTATATGCACAAGGAAACAAAAAATTCATATGGCTTGCTTTAGCATCATTTGCTTTATTGAAGTGGCCTGGAACCAAAAATAAATGATTGATGGTTAATGATGTCACTGTGTTTTCTCTCAGATTGTCCTTGCAGGAGATGAGTAATCAAAGGTTCTTGATTTCCATCAAACTGTTCCCTTTCCTGATCCTTGTCTTAATTCTTCTATAGTAATCTACCAGGTTTTTTTGCTTATACATATTCCCAAATTTGTGTATTTTTGGCCAGTAGGGACAAGGCATGAGGCGTACTCTGATTACTTCCCTTCTGCTGGGTCAGTTATATGAGTTTTCCCAGATGGGCTTTTTCCACTCTGAGCTATTGATTGGTTGCCTTTGCTATAGGCTCAGTGATCAAATTTCCTGCTGCTGAGAGAGGGACAGAAAGGAAGAAGAGTAGTTGGTTGAGGCCTTGAGACACGTGGGGCCATCTCCTTAGTTCATTTGCCTTTATAAAAATAACCTGAATGCCTATAGGCCACATCAATAGATGCACCAACATTTGCAATGCAAACATAATTCTAGTGAAAATAATCACACTACAATATTTTTAAGCAACGCTTACTAGGATCCACCTTTATTTAGCAAGGCGCCGTGCTTAGCAGAAGAAAACAAGCTGTTGAAAATATTCACTGGCCGGGTGCGGTGGCTAATGCCTGTAATCCCAGCACTTTGAGAGGCCAAGGCGGGCAGATCACCTGAAGTCAGGAGTTTGAGACCAGCCTGGCCAACATGGTGAATCCCCATCTCTACTAAAATACAAAAATTAGCTGGGTGTGGTGGCACACACCTGTAGTCCCAGGTACTCGGGAGGCTGAGGCAGGAGAATCACTTGAACCCAGGAGGTAGAGGTTGCAGTGAGCTGAGATAGTGCCACTGCACTCCAGTCTGGATGACAGAGCGAGACTCTGCCTCAAAAAAAAAGAAAACGTTCACTGTTAGCTTCTGTGTTATTGCTCCATGGAGAGACCTGCAAATACTCTCAGGCTTCCTTCTTCCTTCCAGAGGACTGAGGCTCCCTTTTGATTTATATCTAACCTCTACACTTGAACTGCCTCCTTGTGTTGGAGGATCAATTTAGAATCCATACCTTCAACTCTTCAAGTGTTTTCTTTTCCCGGCATGTTTTTCAGTTCACTTGCTTGACTCAATGACAGCCGTTCGTCAGCCATTTCCAATTTTACTTTGCTTTCACACCGTAGTAGAAATGCTACACTTCTAGTTATTTTTACAAGTATCACCTTAATACTCAAAATGCCCTCTAAAGTTTATTGAGGCCCTCAGGGTCAGAAATATGAGCTCGAGTTTTTGTTGGGCTTGACCTATTGACCCATGAGAGCAGCTGGTGTGGTTCCTACAGCTGCCCTCCGCTTGTGGAGCCTTTTACCCACAGGAGCTGCCTTTGATGGACTTTTCTGGGAGGAGGGTTATTCCCGAATGGATTTCTCTCTGAAGGCCCCACCAGGTCTGGCAGAGAAAACAATGATAAGGAGAAGGCAAACAGAGAGCTGAAGGATTGCTTCACAAGAACAGCAAGAACAACTACAATGAGGAAAATCGCTTTGAAGTGAAGTGAACCCCTGAACTTTCTCAGTTATTCTAACAATCAGAGGGAAGGGTGGAGGACCACAGCGGCAGAAGAGACGGCAGTGCATTTGGGCAGCGCTGAATGTGGGCCTTTGCTAGTTGCACAGTGAGTGCCAGGTGTCCTGCAGCTCAGAATCCTCTCCTCCATCCTCTGAGTTCTATTCAAATGTCCACTAAAGCACTTATTGGCTGATCCCATTAGGCTGAGTTAATTTACTTCCCCTGGCTAGAGGGATCCTCAAAGATAAGGACCTCCTCCTATTTGTCCCTGAATCCCCAGGGCCTGGCCTAATGTGGGACCCAATAAACATTGGTAAATGCTGCTGTGGCATCCTGCACCCACTACCATCTCAGTACTCTCATGCCGTGTTGTGAATTCTCTTTACTTCTCTGCCCCCCCACCATGCTCTGTGAGAACTCAGGCAGCTGGGGTCCATTTCTTTCTTTCTTTCTTTTTTTTTTTTTTTTTGAGACGGAGTCTCTCCTGTTGCCCAGGCTGGAGTGCAGTGGCTTAATCTCAGCTCACTGCAACCTCCACCTTCCGGGTTCAAGTGATTCTTCTGCCTCAGCCTCCCGAGTAGCTGGGACTACAGGCGTGTGCCACCATTCCTGGCTAATTTTTGTATTTTTAGTAGAGATGGGGTTTCACCACATTGGCCAGGCTGGTCTTGAACTCCTGACCTTGTGATCCGCCCGCCTTGGCTTCCCAAAATGCTGAGATTTTAGGCGTGAGCCATTGCGCCTGGCCTGGGGTCCATTTCTTAACACCTTTGCATTCCCAGAACCTTGAGGAGTGCCCAGGGCATGGGAGGCTGTCATCTGTGCATGCAAAGTATACAGGAGGCCTCAGCTGAATAAGACAGTCATCCAGGCTCTTTCTCCCACCTTGCTGACATCTGAAGGGAGTCACCATTCCTTTGGCCTGTAAAGTCACCTTTACTGCTACGAAACCGCCTATAAAAAGTTGGAACCAGGCAGCTATTTTAGATGCCTCTGGTGAGGTGAACTGAAGAAATAGTTAAGCCTTAGAAGGCCTGAGTTCTAGTTCTCCACTAGTTAACTATGTGATCTTGGGTACGGGAGTTACTCATAGAATGTGGTGACAATAATACCCATGATATCTACTTCATTGAATTTTTATTTTTTATATTTTTAGTGGCTTTTAAAGAAATAGAAAAGTAATGCATGTTTATGGTAAGAAGTCATACATTGTATATCATGGGTTTTCTTATTATAATGTTTTGCTGGGGCCATGTCCTCTGCTCCTTAGATTTCCTATTAGATACAAAAGTGAGACTGCAGACCTGACTGATTCTTTGTGGAGGAAACTTTCGATCTTGTGCCTGCTCTCTATCCAGCTCCCTGCTATTCAAACTGCTTCTTGAAGTCTTGACTTCCTCAGCTGTAGTTTAAAGAAAGTTCTTTCCCTTCCAGACTAGCTGTAGGGGAGCACAGCTTTTGCATAGAATTCAAGGTGGGGGCTTCAGAGAGATGGCAAGGGAGGGCAGCTCTGTGCCCCCTCAGCACTCCCTGGCAGGAGGCCCGTGATGTGATATCCCAGGGACCCTGGGTGTGCGTTTGTTTGTTCTTGGTTTCTAGGCTTCAGTGAGGGTTATTATCTTATTGTTTCCTGTTCCCTTGGCCGCACGTCAATTCTGTCTGATGCCTACACCTTCGAGGTCTCTGTTTTGACACGCGGTTTGTGGCTGGGAACCCCACAGTGTCCCGAAAACATTTGCTTGACCTGTCGGGGACATCCTTCTCCTTTTTAGTGAAACAACGCCTTCCAGAGCACAAGGGCTTGAGGGCTTTGGACCTTTCCAGCAGTGTCAAATTTAGATTCCAAATGTCAATCTTGCCGTGGCTTCATCCTTGACTTCTCTTTCTTGAGAATCTATGCTCTTTGGCTAACAGCTAAGAGCCAGTTAGCTGCCTGCTTTCACAGTTGTTGTCTGTGGAAATTTGATATCAGCTGTGAAGTGTGTGCCTGGTAATGAACACAGTACAGCTTTGCAAGCACTGTAGCTCATGGTGAAGTACTGCAGGCAGATTGGACAGGGTTTCAGGAGAATCCTGAATTTAACTTGGAGAGGGGTCTGTTTAGGATGTTAATCTGCGTTTCCTGTCCTGGAAGACAAAGCACAGAAGGTCTGGAAAATAGCCTGTGTTTGGCTTTGAATGCCAAACAGGTGCTGACACTGAGCCTTTTCCACAGCTTCCCTGGGACAACACCTAAAGAATTGGTCATTAAAAGGAATCCCTGAGATGATGCTTCCCATCTTCTGGGGGGTCCTAGCTCCTCTTTGGGAAATAGGTGAAAGCTGTGTTCCCGGGAACATGCATCAACATGCTTACTGTTTTGCACTAGGGTCTTATTTTCATCTCAGGGAGACCCACTGGACCAAAGTCTCTAGCATCGTCATAGCTTGCACACAAAATGGATCACACTGGTCATTTCCCCACCTTTGACACAGCGTCCACTCTCCTGTGGGCTGTGTTTGTGTACTTTGAGCAGTCTCGGTTACATCTTAAAGCCAAATGCTCATCAGATGCAGGAAGCACCCAATCACTCTGCAATGAGGAAAACTTAATATAGCTGTAAACATTTTATATGGGTCTTTACTACTGTTATTTAACTAAGTCTCACATTACTGTGCACCTGGGGAGCTGTACTGTGCAGCTGGGTGACAGATAGATGGGTCAGGAACAGGAAGGGACCATTAGGAGTTCAGTGTGTTTGGAAGCAGGCTAGCTTCGAAATCAGACAGACTCGGGCTTGACTCTTGGCTCTGTCCTGTAAATCATCTGACCTCTTGGAAACCTTACTCACCTCATCTGCAGAATGGGATCAACACAATATGAACGTCAGCAAGATGAAGATTCATTAAACAATGTGTGCAAAAACCTTCCTAGAGTGTCCCATCAGTGTTTATGTAGGAGTGCCCCACTTGTGCAGAGCCTGTGGCTGGTCGGACATGGACTGCCCTGGCTCTGGTGTCAGCCCTGGCGCCAGTGCTTCATGCAGCTCATGTGCAGGTTTTTTCTTCCTTACTTGGGTTTCCTACTTTCATGCTCAAGGTTTGGCCATCCTGAGAAATGCTGATCTCCTTATATGGAGAGGATTTTGTGGCTCTGCTTGGGGCATGGGGGTTGCTATATAGCAGATGTGGGTGTGCAGACATCCCCCTAACCTTTTTTTCCCTGGAGGTTGCTGTGGCCAGGCCTCTCCTGTTCAGGGGAGGCAGCTGGCTGCACAGAAAGGTTTGGTATGGCAAGAGCTGGTGAAACCACCAGATCCATATAGGGATTAGGCCCTAGACTTGCTATTTTCGTGTGTTCCTCAAATGAGCTCAGGGCATAAAGGCACAATTTAGGAAACCTCATTTCTAAATACTTCCATCTGTGCTGTATATTGAGATACAAAGGTTAAAGGAAACTCTAAGGGAAAATTAAATTCATGAAACAGATAAATCAAGTGTTTTGATTTTCTACCTACCTACCTACTTACCTACCTACCTACCTACTATAGATAGTAATAGAGGCTCTCCATATCCAGAAGGATGTTTGTTTATATACATCCATTATTATGGAGAGAAAAAACACTCTTCATCTCCCCAATCTGTCCATTTGTCCATCCATCCATCCTTCCGTTTGTCCATCCATCCATCCCTCCACTCACCCATCTGTCACACCTACTATATTCAAGGTACTGTGAGGACTAAAAGATTTTAAGTATCATGGTTGTCTTTTGTGTGGACCCATGTTAGGGTAGTGCTTGAGTCCTTAGATTTTGGAGTCCAACAGACAACCTTGGGTTCATAGTTCTGCTCTTCATTCACTGAGGAAACTTCTGTAGATTATTTACTGATTGAAACTACAGTTTCCTTATGAAAAAAAGGAGGATAAGAATATCCTCCGTGAGGAGCAAATGAAATAATACATATGAAGCAATTTGCCTCAGTTTGGGTGTGTATTAAATCCTCATAAAAGTAACTGGCACAATGTGAGACTATAATGAAGGCTCACTAAATAGAATATAATTGCATAGTTGGTCTAGTGGCAAAGACAAAGCACCTCTGAAATGTTTCCATATTATTTCACTTGTAAACATTTAAAGTACTTGCAAGTTTCAGGCATACACTGTGTGCATGCATATGTGCATTCATGCTTTGTGAGCATATGTGTATGTGTGTGTGTGCATGTGTAACTCAATGGGGAAGACTTGCCCTACATGCTTTTGGTGACAAATTCTTAATTTAGATTTCCAAGTGGCAATTTTAGAAGGTATTGTCTTCCTTCCCAACACCAGTTTTATAATATATAAGTCCTTTGGGGATGTATATTTCAGTTGTGTTCTTCATGTATTCTTTGTTATTAGTAGTTCCTTTTGTTGTCTTGGTTGATACCATTTTTTGGTAAAGAATCTTGTCTTTTCATTGGTGTAGGTAAGGACTTCGTGACCAAAAACTCAAAAGCAAATGCAACAAAAACAAAGACAAATAGATGGGACTTAATTAAACTAAAAAGCTTCTGCACAGCAAAAGAAATAATCAGCAGAGTAAACAGGCAACCATGGAGTGGGATAAATCTTCACAACCTAGACATCTGACAAAAGACTAATATCCAGAATCAAACAAATCAGCAAGAAGAAAACCAAACAATCCCATCAAAAAGTGGGCTAATGACATGAATAGACAATTCTCAAAAGAAGATACACAAATGTCCAACAAACATGAAAAAATGCTCATCATTACTAATGATCAGGGAAATGCAAATCAAAACCAAAATTCCGTACCACCTTACTCCTGCAAGAATGGCCATAATCAAAAAAGCAAAAAATAATAGATGTTGGTATAGATGTGGTGAAAAGAGAACACTTTTACACTGCTGATCGGAATGTAAACTAGCACAACCACTATGCAGACAGTGTGGAGATTCCTTAAAGAACTAAAAGGAGAACTACCATTTGATCCAGCAATCCCACTATTGGGTGCCTATCCAGAGAAAAAGAAGTCATCATATGAAAAAGATACTTGCACATACATGCTTATAGCAGCACAATTTACAATTGCAAAAATATGAAACCAGCCAAATGCCCATCAATCAACGAGTGGTTAAAGAAATTGTGGTATATATACCATGGAGTACTACTCAACCATAAAAACGAATGAAATAATGGCATTTGCAACAACCCACACGGAATTGGAGACTCTTATTCTAAGTGAAGTAACTCAGGAATGGAAAACCAAACATCTTATGTTCTCACTCATAAATGGGAGCTGTGAGAATGCAAAGGCATAAGAATGATACAATGGACTTTGGGGACTCAGGGAAATGGTGGGAGGGGGTGAGAGATAAAAGACTACACACTGGGTACAGTTACACTGCTCAGGTGATGGGTTCACCAAAATCTCAGAAATCACCACTAAGGAACTTATCCGTGTAACTAAATACAACTTGTTCCCCCAAAACCTATTGAAATTAAAAAAAAAATCATTCCATTAAAAAAAAACAGTTGTCTTTTGTGCCTGGATTGTCAATGATTATGGCTATTAACAGTTTATTGCACTTCGCTATTAGTCAAGTATTCCTTCTCAATATTCTGATTTCTCAAATATCCTTATTTCTATCATGGTTTTATTTAGACTCTTCACATGTATCCTTCTTGTAAAGTCATTAAGAAAACAGTATTCAAGCAAACGATAAAAAGGAGATTTGACTTCTAGGCACTAGGAGGAAGATTTTAATGTCTTGATAAAGGATACTGTGGAAGAGATTCTGTCTTCAGTCGGAAACTGTTCTGTCTTGGAATAATCACTGCTGGAGGGAAGGTCCCAACTCTCATACCAAATATTTCCCATTTATTCTTACCAGGTTGGTTCTGACAGATACTTTATCTCAAGTGTCTTTGCAGCAAATCCTAAAGGCATATCTAGAAGATTATTTAATAACATCTGGAAGCACAGACAAGAGAGATGATAAAGGAAATCAAGCAATCCAAATGAACTGAGCAAATCTGGGACATGACATCCTAGACCTTGCTAGGAGCGGATAATGGTGCTTTCAGCCAACTGCGGGGAAAGGGATTAGGAAAAATAAGCTAGGAAACAGACCACCCAGGCTGAGATGCTCATTCTTGTTTTACAATTTAAAGTGTAAAGGAAATCCAAATTAATTTCTCAGGATAGCATCACCTGCTTTGTGTCAGGGAACAAACAGTGAGTCAGAAGTGTCATATAAAACCCAATAGCAACGAGTTGATTCTGCACCGAGGTTTGCAGAATGGGAATGCGACTTCCCTGGCTCCATGACTTGATTCTGCACTGACGTTCACAGAATGGGAATGCAACTTCCCTGGCTCAATGGCATGTTGACGAGAGTCAGAGCTGAAGACCAGGGAGCCTGGGGGTGGTATCTATTGGAATTTTTCAGCCTCACTGATCAAAGTAGCTTGGATGAGATGGAAAAGGGCCAGAGTTCAGGCGTGGGGAAATATAGCTGGGTCAGAAGGAGTTTCATTGACAACTTAAGGAATAGCAACTCCTCTGGTATTCAATATGTAGGTGAAGCTAAAGAGGATATTGGGAATGTGTGCAGGAAGCCTCATGCAAGAATGTTCACAGTGGCACTGCTTGTAATAACAAAAACATTGGAATTAACTCAAATGTCCATCAAGCAGAGACTGGATAAATGTACGGGGGTGAACTTGCTTAATGGAATAATAGACAGTAATGAGAGTGGAATAAACAAGAGCTACATGTATTAACATGGATGACTTTTCAACTGCACAATGCTGAGCAAAAGAGCAAACAGAAGAAAGAAAATGTGTGTATAAAGAAAAACCATGCATATCAAGTTTAAGAAAACGTGAAACCATACTATATATTGTGTATCCAATTGTGACTGGATATAGACATACTGAGTACAAATGTTTTAAAATGCATGGGAATAATAAAAACCAAATTCACTTTAGTGGTTATATTTGGGGAGATGGAGAGGAGACGTGACCAGGGAGGGGGTACACAAGAGATGCCAATTGTATTAATGTTTTATCCTTTAACGTGGGCAGTAGGTACATAGATGTTTTGTTATATTACTCTGTAGTTTTTTTGTAAGTCTGAAATATTTCACAAGAACTTATCATCCCCCTCCTATCCACACAGAATTTTTAAAGAATCTAGAAGATAGCGTTTCTGAGGAAGGAAAATGGGTATGTTGGAGTGTTACAAAGAGAGATAAAGTGATGTAGTGTCTTGCAAGAGTAGGTGCTTAATATATGTATTTGCTGAAATTAACAAAGTTTGGGAAGGAAAGTAAACAGACCCAAAGAGTAATAGAAAAGACGAATGAAATGAAAGGGCTCTGGGGAGAGAAAAGTTTGGATCCAGTGATGTGTGGAAGATAGCAACACACACAATAAAGCAAAACGGGAGGATCGGTGAGTTGGATGGATGCTGAAAACAAGCCAAACTCCCCACTTCCTCAGCCTCAGAGCTTGGAAGGAGCTTCTGCTGTGTTGGGAATTCCTGTTGCCAGAACGTCATCTTCTAGGTGCTGCTCATCAGGATGTCGTAAATGGTTTCTTAACAAAATTATTCTTGCGAAGAGAAAGGGAGAAAGAAAATGCATTTGAGTTTATCCATGCAAGAAGGTCATCAAAAAATGGCGATCAGCCTGAACTTTTTTGCTGAACTAAGAGAGTTCCTTTAGTCATTTTTCATGAAGTTCACAGTGTGATTTTTATTCTATTTTGTAGATCATATTTTCCTGTGATCTACAAGGTGACATACAGCTTTGATAAGGATGTGATCAGCATTCTGGTTTAATAATTGGCATACAATGGGTTTTTTGGAATTGCATCATATGTCTTCAGTATTATTATTTCTTTGCTTGGGTGATTTATTCTCCTGGATTCTGAGAACACAAGTTGGGCTTTTAGAGTTAGCAAGCTGAAAAATGTTCATTTTTAAACCTGTTACTCCATAAAGTCGGCTGTGCCCTGAGCTCCTTTGATGTTGCTCAGTAGACACTGCGAACGTTTCAGACAAATTCATTTTTAACTGCTCACTGAGGGCTTTGTGATTATCATCTAGTCATTGTTCTAACCATTGGGACAGACCTTTGCTGAACAATGTTGAATTAATCAGGCAGAACAGAGCTCGAATCTCCTCATTCCTTTTGTCTGTATGAACTGAGCCCTGGACTGACAGCACGTAGAATTCTGGGGCTTAGGGAGCTTCTGCCTGTGCTTTATTTTGTTGTTTTATTCAATTAAAAATTAATTTTAGTTTGTTCTCTTTCTCCTCCATGGCTCAAACTATTAAAGATAGTTCTGAGGAAGGAAATGCAAAATAGCAAGAAATTGTTCTGCTTGCCAATGGCCCGGGCCCTCTTGCTTTCTAGGTTAAAAGGACTGTTTGGGGGAAATGAAGTTCTGTCTCTCTAACGACACTGTTTAGTTTTGCATCCTATTTTAGTTGGAGGGTGAAATGAACCAGATCTGTTTCTAGCCAGTCTGACTCTTTGATTCCAGATTGGGGCATCTTCAACAGGGTTTTATATCCTGTTGGAATGCAAGGCTATTTTAAGAAATCCCTATTGGATTGAGAAAAAGCACATAGTATAATTATGGTGACCAAACCACGTGTCCCAGATTTTCCAGGATGTTCCCCAATTTCATGTAGTTTCAGTCTTTTCAATAAAGTAAGTGCATTTTGTATGCATCAACATGGAGCCTGATAAAGGGTATCTTTGTGTATGTAAGTGTGTAAAATAAAAATAAATATATATAAGTATATATATTTTATATAAATAAAAGTGTATATACCCACTTTTTTGCTGTGTGTATTCATTTAAATGAAATCTTTTTTAGGATCTTGTGGTTTCAGAATAGATGATCAGTAAGTATTGCAAAAATAACTGTCAAGGTCCTAACTAGCTGAGTGACCTTGAACAAGTCAGTTCCTGTCTCTGGATCTCATCAGTTCCTCACCATTCTGGCACATAGCAGGATCTCAGTAACTGTGCTGTTGAAAACCAAATGCCAAGCCCTTTCAGAATTCTCAGTCTTTGTCTTTACTTCTCCTTCTGTGTGTTCCATACTGCATGGCCTAGTCCATTGTACTTGCCTCAGTCTTCATATTGTATGATCTTTTACTGTTGTCTTGTAAGCTTCACTCCTAGGCTGCAAGAGGCTTGAGGGCTGGGATGGGTCTTCACATTTAAAAAATCTCTATGGTTTAGCACAGTGCCAGGCAGATATAAAAAAACAAACTGAAGGAAATACACCAAAAAGATGAGATAATAGATGACAATAAAAATGTATTCTTCATACTTTTTCATATTTTCCATTATTATTATTATTATTATTATTTGAGACAGAGTCTCACTCTTGTCACTGAGGCTAGAGTGCAGTGGCACAATCTTGGCTCACTGCAACCCCTGCCTCCCAGGTTCGAGCAATTCTCCCGCCTCAGCCTCCCGAGTAGCTGGGATTACAGGCACCCACTATCATGCCCAGCTAATTTTTGTATTTTTGTAGAGATGAGGTGTCACCATGTTGGCCAGGCTGGTCCTGAACTCCTGACCTCAGGTGATCCACCCGCCTCGGCCTCCCAAAGTGCTGGGATTACAGGTGTGAGCCACTGCACTTGGCCCATTATTTTATTTTATTTTTAATCATAAATAGTATTACTTAGAGAATGATAAAAACAAAAACAGTAAGTGGTATTTTTTTCGAACACTCAGGATCGGAGAGGATCTGAGAAGCATGCTGTACATGTTTCCACCCCAAGGCCAATGTAGCATCCTTGCCTTAGCTTCCAATGTGCAAGAACAGCTGGCTATTCCTAGGGCTTTCCCACAAGCCCCAGACACACTGTTGTGAGGGGCGGCCACGTGGGTGTCACAGCTGGGAACTGGTTCTACTGCGGCCTGTCCCTTTTCAGGGATTGATTTGGGCTGTGTTACGGTAATCAAGCACAAACCAACAGTTATGTGGGATGTCTTATATATACCAAATACCCCTGCAGCTGGAACGCACTCAATTATCTTGACTGCCTTGGGGCTGAGCTGAGTGATGCAGCCAGGCCCTGTGCTAGGTGCGAAAGTGACTCAAAGGAGCCAGGCTGTGTGTTTCATGCTGTTTAGCAGTTTGCAAGCTAGTTGGGCTAATAATATGTGTGCATTCAAAGCTAACCAATATCAGAAGGCAGTATTTAAGCTTCAAAATGAATGGTAAAGAAAGCCAAGTGGGCCACAGGAGTTTCTAGGAGGTAGAGAGGGTAGGAGGGCTGTGTAAGAAGGTGGTGTTTTGAGATGGGACTTGACCCAGGGTCTCCAATGGTGGCGAAGAGGAGGCAGGCCTTCCAGGGAAGGAAACAGCTTGCAGAAAAGCCTGGCAGTGGGAGTAAGTTTGGCTTGTGTATTTCATTTAGGGGTGGTGGGGAACTGAGTGATGGATGGGGACAGAGAAGAAAATGTGCAGCCGCGAATGGGAAAGTGATGGAGACGTGGGTATAGGCCAGGTCTGGGAAGGTTGTGAGAGAAGGACAAAGGTGGAGCCATGAACTGGAAGGTGGTATGGGCCCTTGTGTGGCTCTCAGGGGAGGAGGTGCTCTAATGTAACCACTCTGGGCCACAGATTCTTCCCATATGTGGAAATGTGGTATGAACCCTGTTAAGAACATGGGCCATGGGTGAGATGCTTGTGTTTGATTCCTGGCTCCACATCGTATCACCTGTTTGAGACTCAATTTCCTTATCTGCAAAATGGGGATAATGAAGCCCCTTCTCATAAAATTGTTCTGAGGATAAAGGAGATAATCCATATAAAGTGTTTAGCATAATGTCTGGCACATTGCATGTGTCTAATAAATCGCTGTTTTATGCAAGTGAATATTAGTACTTATTTCATCAGTATGGTAAAAATGGTAGTAAATCTAGAAAAACCAAATATCAAAATAACTGGAAATTATTCTATTAAGAGAATGAACTTGAGAATGCTTCAGGGAGATCTTTGTTGGAAAGTCCCACTCCAATTCTACAATTTGGCTCCATTTACTGTGGCTTAGCTTTTGTGAAATATTTATGTTGGCAGGTTACTCAACTATAATTTTTGTTCGTTATCCCTCTAAGCTTGGTGAGGAAGATTAGTCTGTTTATCTTATATTGCAGAAGACACATGTAGATATAAATGCACTGCCATTTAGTTACAACATCTCTTCCATTAGCATTTACCGTGGTTGTCAGCCAGACTTCTCTGGGGTGGAGGGGAAGAGAAGGGGACAAAGGGGTCCGTGAGTGATGGTGGTCGGGCAATTTTATACTGTGAAGAAGAAGGTGGTGGAAAATTTGGAGGCACCAGGGTGGTTTCTGCTTCGCCAGACTTAAGACTTAGCCTTGGAAGTCCTTGCAGAAGATTAGGAATGACCAAAATTGCTAAAACAAGACTGGCAAAGCAAACCAAATACCTCACACTCTTTAAAATATTAGTCATTCCTTCGGATGCTATAGTTTAAATTCTCCCTAATTAAAATTAACAACCTTTGGGGGACATTTGAGTGCCATTATCAGTGGACTTCTTAGTGGAGAATTATTTTCCAAGCCAAAGGACAACACCCCCAAACTTGGCTGCTACTTGACATTCCTGTGTGCCGGACTTACGTGAGTCTTTTTAACTAATGACAATGGTGAGCTGAGAAGGTCCTCCAGGGGATATGACTCACAGTGACTCAGGTGCACCAGAGCCTTGATCTAGCCCTATTGTTTTTCGTCAATAGGCCTTTGCCATGATCCAGCTGGAATATCAGTGGAATTGAGCTGGTCACGATAGAAGGAGAGGCCATTCAATGCCAGTGCTCTTGTGAGATGCCTGGTAGTGCCGGTTACCTCTGCAGTGGCTGGCCCTGGTCTATGTGTGCTGGCTAACCACATAGATGATGGTGGCAGTGCCTAATGGTCCAGGCAGATGGGGGCCTGAACGAGCAGAGGGAAGGCATCAAACACATCTCAGGGCACAGCCTTGACAACATCAGATGCCTCCTAGGTTCTTCTCATACATAATAATGAAACTTTTCCACAGCCCTGCAAAGCACTGGTTGCTGTTTCACATGGGACAAATGCCTGTGTTGACCCTCAATCTCTAGCCCACGGAGCTGACCTCCTGTGTCTTCTTCACTACCCCTCTATAGGGCTTTTTACTCCCATTTGAGAAAAGAATGATGCCTCCATTTAGAAGGAAACATACGGCACCCCAGGCTGGGCCTTTTGTATTTGGCTCAAGAGCTGTGCAGTGTTTGTTTTTTCCCTGCCACACATCCATTTCCCCTTCCTTTAGAAGCAGCATTCTAATTTTCCTTGGGGTCAGCATCCCTTCCTCAGCCTTAGCCAATGTGTGGGCCAGATAGAGCTGACCCCACCCTCTGGAGTACTGGTATATGTGTGTGACCTAGGTCCGGCCAGTTGGCATCATAGTGCTTGTTTCAGAGATGGACACATATAAGTCAAGCTGGACCGATGGGTATTAGCTCTGGGGTTTTTTATGTAACTATTGACAAAGAGGTGCTTGCTTTCCTCTGGGGCTGCTAACTTGGTAGGGTATAAAGTTGGAGCTGCTGGTAGATTATCTACATGAATAAATAAGAAGAGCTTGCCCAGAGAATAAAGTAAAACCGAGAGGCAGAGGGAGAGAGACATGTTCCTGAAGACAGTGTTTGAGCACCTGGG
This sequence comes from Pan troglodytes, assembly GCF_028858775.2. Lineage (NCBI taxonomy): Eukaryota > Metazoa > Chordata > Mammalia > Primates > Hominidae > Pan > Pan troglodytes. The sequence continues at coordinate 38,280,468 of NC_072411.2, forward strand.
TACCTGAATGTGGATCGTTTAAAAAATTACACAAGCCAAATTAATAAGCTGTTTTGTCTGAACCATTTTGAGCTGGTGTTTTTGTCACTTACAGCCTAAATAATTTTGGATAATAAAAAGTTCATCAAAGAGGTGTACAATTAAATTTAGGAACTTTGAGGCTGCAGTGCTGTGATCCCACCACTGCACTCCAGCCTGGGTGACAGAGCAAGACACAGTCTCAAAAAAATTTTTTTTTAAGGAACTTGTATTTTCCTGAGGACTGTGCCTTCACATATTGTCTGTGGTACTAGCAGTCTACCACCTACCCAGGGACCACAGAAATCTTGGGTGGCAGAAACGGGCAGTACTTTTACATCTCCGATACCTGTGGCTTTTGGCCACCTCGATTTTAGAGAAGAGAGTCATAGGTAATGTTTAGTTGAAGAACTTTCCTCAACCAATATTTTCCAGATAACTTATATTTTTCTTACTTGTTTTCTGTAATATTGAAAAAGTGTCCAGGCAAATACTGACCCTCTGGGCTATATAGAAAAGGTATAGAAATCATTCACTGGAATGGAAAGTTGAGTGTATTCTGAGCTTTAATGGATCTGAAACATTTCAGGAGAATATCACGGAGTTCTGGAATCATCATTTAAGCATAGGACCTTAGAGTCCTGTTCTGGTTGAACCTCTTTATCCCAGAGGAGAAAAGATTCAGAGAGACAAAGAAGTTTCGCTTAAGGCTCATGGTGAATATAGTTGCAGACAATCAGTACAAATGAAGAGGAGAGAGGGTCCCGCTGAATACCTCATAAAGACCAGAAACTAGACCCTTTGCTTACTGTATTATAACTCTTTGAACAGATTCCCAGCTGAAACCATCAGAAGAGATGATTGGACTCACTGCTGAAACATCCAGCAGTGTGGCCTAGCTTCAGGTAAAGATGGATCCAGGAGTTTGGAATCAAATCCTAAAGACAAAGTCTCTTTTTTTTCTCTGTGTTAATTGTGCTGCTTTCCTTTGTGTTGGTTTTAATTCCCCAGCAGGTTCTGTCCACATGGTAGCTTCTGGCAGCTGTTAAGATTTTGTGCTACCAGATTAGTAATTCCAGTTGATGAACAGCTTATATTTCCCAATAGTTCCAGCAGAATCTCAGGAGTCATGTTTGTGGGCTCCAAAAGGGTAACTCCTGAATCAGTCAGTATGACCAGGGGTTTGCTGTCAGCATCATGGGCCAACTCAAATCAGCTGAGTGGAGACTGAGAGTAGGAGAGGGGTGGGCAAGGTGAACATGCTGTTACCTGGAGGAGGAATCATTGCCAGAAACACTAGAGGGCCACTACTCTTACGATGGGCAAGGAGGAGGTGGGGTGGGGGAGGGCCAGAGATTTTCTTTCAGGAGCTAAATCCCAGGGCTTAGTAATGGTATTTGGCCTTAAGCCTGCAAATGGCACTTTCATCCAGCAATATAAGCCCTGAAGTTTTTCTCAGCTGCAGAGAAGAGGTTTCCAGGAGGGTGTCAGTTTGGCCCTTGCTGGTGGCCTGGCCTCTGCTAAACATCTCGGCCGTGCTCCTCCATTTTCTGGCCATGATAAGGCACCCCGCCAAGCATATCTCAGACAAATATCTGTATTGTTTGTGGTGTGATTGTGACTTCCTGTCTTCCAATTTAGTTTTCTGCCTTACTTTTCACTGTCTGGGTCATTTGATACTACATCTGGCACTTCCTGTTTTTTAAGACTCTGACTCTAGTCATCTGACTGTAGAAAACAGAGGTCAACTTCTTCATAAGTGATGCCAGCTTTAGTCACTTGTTTTGGTATACTAGTTGAGATTTGCGTAAGGAAAATTGTCAGGTGTCTGCTGGTTTTCTTAGCCTCAGACACTTCCCTATTTATAAGTTTTTGTTTTTCAGACATTGGGACTTTCTCCCCCTTGTGTGGATGTGGTGGGAGTGGGTGATCTCTGCCCTGTCCCTACAAATAATTCAACGGTGGTTCTCTCTCTCTTAAGGAGAACTACCAGTCCCATAGATGCAGCTCTAGAATGAGGGTGCTTTGGGCATAACAGGCTCAGCCATCCTTCTGGTGTCTCGCCCTGTCTCCTTTCCCATCCTTGGGTTCACTTCTCTCCCTTTTTCTCTCCACTTCAAAAGTGGTTAGCTCCAATTAAATACCTGGAGTTGGGACAGCAGAAAAGCTGCTAAATGCAGATTTGCTTTTTCTCACTAAAGAAAGAGGAACATTTTAGTCACTAATTTTCACTTCATTTAACCTTTCTTTCCACAGAATGGCCTGACTTTTGCTGGAAGGGGACAAAGCCCTAAGACATTTATATCCATGAGTAGAACATTTATGATATCACTTACACAGCTTCCTGGCCTGAGCTTTTCCAGACTTAGCTTATATTTTAGTCAAAGTAGAGGGATGGATTTAAGGAATTGTCTAAGATAAGTGAGAAGAGAGGACATTTGTCCTACCTAAAGGCAATGGCAGCTTGTGGGTGTGGCGGGGGGAATCTATAAAAAACATCGAAACAGGCTGGGCATGGTAGCTCATGCCTGTAATCTGAGCACTTTGGGAGGCCAAGGTGGGCGGATCACCTGAGGTCAGGATTTTAAGACCAGCTTGGCCAACATGGTGAAACCCCATCTCTACTATACAAAAATTGGCCAGGCATGGTGGTGGGTGCCTATAATCCCAGCTACTCGGGAGGCTGAGACAGGAGAATGGCGTGAACCCCGGAGGCAGAGGTTGCAGTGAGCTGAGATCGCTCCACTGCACTCCAGCCTGGGCGACAGAGCGAGACTCTGTCTCAAAAAAAAAAAAAAAAAAAGAAAGAAACACTTGAGGCTTGACATTCTGCTCCTTCTCCATGTGAGGTCTTCACTGAGCAAAAGCAATGGTTAGCTGTGGCAGCTGTGAAGAATCAGAGCATGGCTGTGGGTATGTTCCACCGGCATCTCCAAGGCTGTAGCTGGACTTCACAAAGGCTCAGTTTCCAGATGAGCTGCCTCTGACTGCCCTACTTCCCAGGGGCATGGGAGGTGAAGGCCAAATCTCCTCTCCTCTTGTCTCCTACTTTCACCTCAAGCAGTGGGACCACTGGAGCTGTGGAAATGTCTAGGCCTCCAGTGTTTCTGCCAATAGGGTCACAAGAGCAAGGAAAATCTCTTGTCTCTGAATTCTCCCTTCACTTGTCTTACCTGGGTGATGATGGAGGGGCATGTTGGAAGTCTGTCTGGCTAATTGTGTAAGAGTGTGTGTGTGTGTGCACGTGCGCACACATACATGTGAGACACACATGCTCAGCAACATCCCAGCTCAGGCCTTCATATTCCTCAGTTAGAACTACAGAATTAAGTGCTTACCTTACCCATTGAAAGAGAGGCAATACTGCTCAGTGTCATGACTTAAAACAAGGGAAAAACCAACCAAATCCCAAACCAAACAAAAACTCCCTTGTTTTGTTGTAATGCTTTAAATGACCTCATTTCTTCTCCAAAGCCAACTCATGAGGTTGGAAGGACAGGCATCATGGATGGATGGGAGGTTTTAGATGGGGAGAGGGAAGGAACCCACCCGTCAGTGGGCTTCCACATCCAGCGTCAGTTTAGAAGGCCTGCATTTCATTTTTAGTTGACAAAAGAAACCAAACTGGCCGGGCACGGTGGCTCACGCCTGTAATCCCAGCACTTTGGGAGGCTGAGGTGGGCGGATCATGAGGTCAGGAGATTAAGACCATCCTGGCTAACACGGTAAAACCCTGTCTCTACTAAAAATGCAAAAAAAAAAAAAAAATTAGTCAGGTTTGGTGGTGGGCGCCTGTAGTCCCAGCTACTCAGGAGGCTGAGGCAGGAGAATAGTGTGAACCCGGGATGTGGAGCTTGCAGTGAGCCGAGATCATGCCACTGCACTCCACTCCAGCCTGGGCGACAGAGCAAGACTCCATCTCAAAAAAGAAACCAAACCAACCAACCAGCAAACAACAACAAATGGCCTTTCACCCATACAGACAAAAGAAATCTGACGTGCCTGGAGTTTATGGAGAAGCCATCCAAAGCAGATGGGGCCGTCACAAAGTTATCAATGCCACCAGAAAGGGATGGACACCTGCGGTGAAATGAGATTTCTAGAGTCCCTCTAACTGCTGCTTCCATGTAGGAAGGTGTCTTCCTACACCCTGTCCCTGAAGCTCTAACAGAGGTCAATCAGGGCAGCAGGAGTTTCTTGGTGGCCTGTAGAAAGGACAGAGGCTAACCCTGGGGTTGGACTCTGTCTCTGTTCCCTTTCTTTTTCTTCCTTCTCACCTGCACCAAGTCTGATACCAGTCCCAGTGAGGATATCACCTGGGAAATACCTCATGTGTCCCAGGAGTCTTACCTTTTGCATGTTCTGCTCTGTGATCTCTGGTGGGAATCTGCAGTACAGCAGGACTGGACTGGAACAAGGCAACAAGGACTAGGAGCCTTCCGTCCAAATCTTGGCTTAGCCATTTTCACTTACTGAATGCCCTTAGGGAGGCACTTAATCTTTTCAAGTCCCTCTTGATATATCTGTAAAATAATAAACCAAGGTGTTTTGTGTGGTGTTCTAACAGTGCTTGGTACAGTGCCTTGCACCTAGTAAGTCCTCAATACAAGGAAGAGATTAGTAGCATCCTCTGGATACAGTCCAATTTTTCTAATCCTGAATGAAATTCCAATGAGCTGCTACTTTTGATTATCATGATAATCAGAGATACTATGATTTTTGAACATCCTCTCTTTCAAAAATATATTTGCTTATGGTTTAGTATTACAGTGAAGCCTCTGGCATGTGACAGACCTGGGTTCATGTTCTGGCTTCACCATTTATCTCCTTCTCTTCTGTGTTTCCTTATCTGAAAGCTGGGGCTAAGGACAGACAGTTCCTTCAGATTGTGTTATACATATAAGAAGTGTATGAAAAGGGCTCAGTGAGTGGTTGTTGTTGTTCCATTTTATTGAGTACGTATTGTGTGCTCATGTTCTCATACCTGATTTCTTGTGTTGTCAACACAATAATCTTGAGAGGTAGGAATTATTATCATTCTTATTTTATGGGATAGGAAACTGAGGCTCTGGGAGGTCAAGTCTGAGGTCACATAGCTAGGAAGTGGTTGAAACTGCATTGAAATCTCAGTGTGGGAATCCTTCCACATCACTCTCCAACTGAACCCTATACATTTTTACCCCAGCCCTGGGGTTCCTACCCTCTCTTTAGCTTTCGGCATTTCCATGATTCATTCTCCTCTGGGTGTGCCACCCTGTCCTCAGCCAGGATGCCCAGAGGCTTCCCGTCCGGGCCTGGCCTCTGCCATCTCTGTCTCTCTCCATGCTTGTCTCCCCCACCAGACTTCGACATCCTTGAGGCCTGTGGCTAGGCCAGTCCCTACTTCCCCAGCGCTGGTGGCCAGCCTGGCCCACAGCAGACCTCTCCCCAGTGTGTGTAAAATTAGAAACTGACAATGCAAGGTAGTGCCTGGGAGTTTCAGGGTGCAGGGCCATCCCACACTGTCTGTCCACGTCCATCTCTGGGTGACCTGGCACAGATGGGCTGTGGGATGTTCTGAGATGTTCCGAGATGTCTGTGGACTGTGAACTCCACTTTCCTCTGAGTCATCAGCACTCCACATACACTGAGCTCATCTGACTCTACTGGCAAGATGGCCCAGGCCTGCTGGCTTCGGGACCCACATCCTGCCCCCATCCTGTGTACCCATCGTGTGGTATTAGTAAGCCCAGCAACTCTGGGCCACACTGCTTTACCAGTCCTCTAAGCCTCTACTGCTGACCACAGCCACATGCAAGCTTCCAAACATGCCTCAAACATGTATTTGTCTGTTCATTCATTCATTCATTCATTCATTCCCACACTGATCTAGGTCCTACAGATACCTAGACAAATAAGGAACTCGGGCCAGGCGCGGTGGCTCACGCCTGTAATCCCAGCTTTTAGAAAGGCAGAGGTGGGAGAATAGCTTGAGCCCAAGAGTTTGAGACCTGCCTGGGCAATGTAGTAAGACCCCGTTCTCCACAAAAAGGAAAAAAAAAAGACAAAAAAAAAAGTGTAACAAATAAGGAACTCAGAGCCAAGTGTAAGGGTTTCCCACACCTGGGTATGTCTCAGAGTCACCTAGGAAAGTTTTTACAAATACAGTTTCCTGGACTCCACTGGAGACCTACAGAAGAAGGATCTCTAGGAGTAGGTTTATAGGAATCTGTATATTTAAGATACTCACAGCCAGACTCTGAACACAACTGGTTTGGGGAACCTGTAGTCAGGGAATTCGCTGAGTAGCAAATACCTTGAGAAGGCAAGAAAGCAAGACAGAGGCTGCGAGTGGGGAGTGCTGCCCTGCCACAGCCTTATCCTTTGCATTTGGGATCATGGCCTCTAAAAATCCTGTAGCATTTTCTTCTTCCCAGGAGCTCCCGCATATAAAACTGCTACCAGATAGTCAGCTCCCTGAGGACAGGGACACATCTATTTCCATCCCTGTTATGTCCCCTGTGCCCACAGCAGGGCCTGGTATCTAGAAGGTGCCAGGGAAAAATTTGTTGAATAAATGAATCAGCGAATGAATGAATTCATTCCCTGATTCCCTTTAGGTGCGGCATGCATACCATCTTGTCGTTTTGTGACAGTGTGTGTGTGTCTGTGTCTATAGGAGGTGGACAGGGAATGGCGCAATAGGATGAGAGGTTACCTTGGCTTTGCATCCAGTGGGTTCCCTCCAGGCCCTGGGCTGTGAGGAGAAATGGGGTTTGGAAGCGGGGTCTATGCCCTGTCCCTGCAGAGAGAAAGGGGAGCATCGGGGCAGGAGTGTGCCCAGCCCTCTGGGGCGTGTGGAGCTTGCCAAAGACAGACCTTGGCCTGTGCTGAGGAAGAGAGAGGCGGCTGGCACAGAGCAGTCATTCAGACGGCGGTTGACCTCCTGCCAGCTCCAGCGAGGCCCTGAGGACCTCGGTCCTCCCCAGCCGGCCCACTGAGGCCTCAGAGAGAGGCCCATCCATCACGGGGGCCCCCAGGGAGGGCCGGGGGTGGCTTTCTGTGAGTCAGTTAAGGGGCTTCATTTTCAGCACAGATCTTGTCAAATTCAAGCTGTCAACCGCACAGACCCTGAAAGCCTGTCACAGACCCCTGGGGACAGGCGTGTGGCGCACGACCTTGAGGGGACTCTGCTGAGTGTGGGACTGTGGTGATAAGAGGGACAAATGAGAGGAAGCCACCTGGGCCAATTGCATTATGCTTGTCCACACCACCCCTTTGTGGTTGTCCTTGAGGGACGTTGGGGCAGCTGCACTGAATATATTTCCTCCTTCCCCCTCCTTGGTTGCCCCTCTCCCTTTCTGCCATCTCTTACAAGGCACAGGGAAGGAGGCAGTGCACTCAGGTTAAGGACAGACTGGCTCTGCTGCCTAGAAGTTGTGCGACCTTGGGCAAGTGACTTAACCTCTCTGAATCTTTTCCCTCAGGTTGTGATGAAGATTGTATGAGGTGATACATTGCTAAGAACAGGTGGCATATTGTAACTGCTCCAGGGTTACTCACTATTGTTATCATTTTCATGGAGGTGAGGCACAAACAGTTTGGATTCCTTGCTGGTGTTCCCTCATCTCCTTAGCATTTCAAGCTGCACACTTCAACTCTACGTGACCTCACAACATCCCAGTGCCCATTTAAAGGAGAATAAATGGGCAGGCATGGTGGCTCATGCCTGTAATCCCAGCACTTTGGGAGGCCAAGGTGGGCGAATCACTTGAGGTCAGGAGTTCGAGACCAGCCTGGCCAACATGGCGAAACCCCATCTCTACTAACAATACAAAAATTAGCTGGGTGTGGTAGCACATGCCTGTAGTCCGAGCTACTCAGGAGGCTGAGGCAGGAGAATCACTTGAACCTGGGAGGCGGAGGTTGCAGTGAGTCCGGATGGGGCCACTACACTCCAGCCTGGGTGACAGAGTGAGATGTCTGTCTCAAAAAAACAAAAACAAACAAACAAAAAAACAAACAAAAAAATTAAAGATGAGTAAATAGAGGCCGAGCTGGGATTGAAGGCCAGGACTCCCACCAAATTCCCATTTTGGTCTTCAGATGGGTTCATGAGGAACTAGATAGCCCTGCCAGCCCTGTGTGTGGGTGCAGCCATTCAGGTTCCCTTCTGAGGGGACAGGCCAGGCTCTGGGCAGGGCATTCTTCTGTCATGTGGGGGAGGCGGGAGCTGCTCTGACTGGTGGGCTTCCCGCCGTCCGCTCTGGGGCAGGGAATATCTCACCTGGGGCTGTGAGGAGCTTATATCTGGTTATTGGGTGAAGGTTGAAATCACGTTAGCTGAAAGTGGCCATCGGGGCAGGCCTGAGACATGAAGAAGACTGAGAGCAGACGGGAGCTCTGAGGAATGAGAACGCCAGGGAGGCTGGGGAAGCAACAGCAAGACTGACAAAACGGGGAGCTGCCCAGGACCACTGCTGGGCGTGCCCTGATGTCTGTGAGGAGACTGTTTTGGACCTCCTGCGGGGGCCAGTTTAAAGGGCCCAAAATGTTCTAGAAGGCTCCTCTGAGGAAAGCCAGAGTTCTCTCACTTTGCACCTGTGTTGAGTCCTGGCTGCTGGGACTGGCCCCAAGCCTCCTCCTCCTCCTCAGGAGGAAACATTGCGGGTTAGAGGGGAGATCTAGGCAGAAACAGTAGGAACCTACTGCCACCCCCGCCCCCGCTACCACCCCGGCCCTGGCTGGCTCCTCACTTGCACTGATCAAGCACCTGCTGGGTTAGGGGGTTACAAAAAGTTGTGGGACAGGGCTGTTGGTTTGGCCTCTCATCTTCATGGGAGGATCCTTACCCCTGGCCAAGTCAAGGGGCTCACACAGCCTCTCAGGAGGACTGTGGCCAAAGGACAAAACCAAACTCCTCCCCTGAGATCAGGCAGGGCCAGGCTGTGAGCCAGAGGAGCCTTGAACTGTGGCAATGGCAACTACCACCCAGAAGCAGTGCTGGTGGGGGGTGGGAGAGGGAGAGGCAGAGGGAGGCCAGTGGTGGTCTGGCAGGCAGCAGGCAGACAGGGGTTATTGAAGGGCATGGCCTGCCTCCACGGTTACTCAAAAGCAAGCTGCACTTCTTACTGGCCCTTTAAGAACGGCGCCTACGTGATGAAATGTCAGGGCGGAGTGGAAGCCCAGAGAGTGTGACCAGAAGCCACTCCCACTGTGCTGAAAGTCACGCAATCTATGGTCCATGCCCGCGAGTGACTGGGAGCTTGTTTGTGTTGGGGGCTGTTCCCGCAGCTGGAAGCCCCAGGTAACCCCAACCCCCTGCAACTCACAGATGATACTAAACTAAACAGCCCCAGCTGCCTCTGCCTCGGACCCCATGTTCTCTTTCCCTCTTCCTGGGTGTCAAAGGGCTTAGACTAGACACGTGTTTCCCCAAATGCGCTTTTGGGTACCACTGGCAAAACACAAACCAAATTTAGGTAATGGATGGACAGGCTATTTTATATATTTATTTTAATGCTTATTAGAAAAAATTTAACTGGCACATCAAACTTATGATTTCATGGTTATTGGTACCTAGGATAAAACTAAGTTTAGTTAGGTAAAAAAGGTAAGTCAAATTTAAAGAAAAAACAATCAGGTAAATATTAGTATGGTCAGCACTGTCCACTAGAAATACAATGGGAGACAAAATGGGAGCCACATACATGATTTAAAATTTTCTGTGAGTCACAGGGAATAAAAAATAAGTAGCTGAAAGTGATTTTAATAACAGATGTTTTATTTAACTTAGTATATCAAAAATGCCATTTCTACATGTAATCACTAGAAGAATTATTGAGAGAGATTTAATTGATAGACTTTTTTTTTTTTTCTGAGGGGCAGAGTCTCACTCTGTTGCCCAGGTTGTGTAGTGGTGTGATCTCGGCCCACTGCAACCTCCGCCTCCCAGGTTCAAGCAATTCTCCTGCCTCAGCCTCCTGAATAGCTGGGATTACAGGCATGCGCCACCATGCTCGGCTAATTTTTGTATTTGTAGTAGAGATGGGGTTTCACCATGTTGGCCAGGCTGGTCTTGAACTCCTGAACCACCCACTTTGGCCTCCCAAAGTGCTGAGATTACAGGTGTGAGCCACTGTGCCCAGCCCTAATTGACTTTTTTTGGTAATAACTCATCAAAAGCTGGTGTGTGTTTTATGTCACATCTTGATATGGCCCAGGCATATTTCAAGGGCTCATGGCCACATGTGGCTTGTGGCCACTATGCTGGAAGTGTGGAGACCTAGGCAGGCAGTGCAACACTGTGAAGGCAGAATATAAATTTAGGCAGCCCAGAGTCTTCCAGCTCTAACATCTGTGCTTCTGCCATATGCTCACTCTCTGCCTCACCCAGAATTGCTCCCTCACTCTCCAAATGGAGACCCAGTTTGCTGCCTACACTCTATACTTTCTTCACTTACCAAGCAACACACTTCATCAGTTGTCCACGAGAAATTTTATTATGTGGAAAGTTCGTATTGAATGTGTCTGCCAAATCTTTTGCAAGAAATAAGTCAGAGAGAAGCTCCTTTTGAAAGCCAGAGAGAAATGTCCCTTGGCTCATCCCTGCTGCTGCCTTAGTCATCGGCCAGTGGCAACGTGCGTGGGTGTGTTCACCAGTGACAGATCGCCTTTCTCTAATTCATCTGGCAGGTGCACTGAGGGGATGGGACAGCTCTTCTTTAAGTCCCTTAGCATCATTTGTTATCAGCCTTTAATATTCATGAGGATCATCTGGGGAGCTTCTTAAAAATGCAAGGGCAATTATAAAATCGTTGGATGGGGCATATGATCGTGATTCTCGGAATGTGATTCTGATGTGAATGAAAATTTGAGAACCACTGCCTGAAATGTTTTCCTAAAGTATGAAGGCTGGCGATGGCTTGTTGGAGAACTCCAAATTGGAATTTCATAGGCTTCATCATTTCAGATCTAATCATTAGAAGAGGAAGCCCGGACTGGTTCCACCCCATGGTCATGACTGAACTAATTGGAAACTCTCTTGAATTTGCCACAAAGAACTGAGCACCAATTAAAAATTGCCTTGGAAGAAATACCTACTAAATTCTAGCCAAGCCAGGCATCAGCTCCCTGGGCCCTTAGTGACTATTATTTCCAAAAAGTGTTCTCACTCTGATCCATTTGTTCTCCCTGCTGTTTTATCCCCTGTAATATTCTCTGGAGACCAGTTGCTATTATCTGAATGGAAGCATGAGTCATAAGTGGGAATGAGCTTGTCCTGGATCAGGTTTCCGTGTGTGTGCTCAAGTGTGTGTGTGTGTGTGTGTGTGCATGTGTGTTACATCACAAGGAAAATCGCTGGTACCTAGAATCATTGAGAAACCCATCCTCCCATTACAGTCTAAGAATGAAGCCCTTGGGACTTAAGGATTCAAGATGGTTGGGTAAAGTGAACTCAACTCATGTTAAGGAGGAGAACAGGAGGAGGATTCTGAGACCCAAAGGCAAGTCCAGGACCCGAGAGAAAACAATGGAAACCTTAAAGTAAAGGGGGAGAGAATTTAGATTTATTAAAGACATACTCTGGACCAGGCATTTAAAATTTGTTACTTTTTAATAACCGTGTAGACTAGATATTTTTGTCCCCTTTAACAGACTAAGATATTGAGGCCCAGAGTGGTAACTTGCCCGATATCAGCCAGAGGTAGGTAGGAGAGCTAGGGAAGGCTGATCCCAAAGCTGGTGTTTTTCTCTGAATGCCAAATACTCTCTCAAGATAGTGATTACTCAGCCTATTTCTGGGTTTGCCACTCCTTTTGTGAAAAAAGAATGCAAGATGAAGTATGCTGTGTCTTTGCTGAAGGCAGATCTTGTCACTATGTCCCTGGAGGAAACAGAATCATACTTGCTAGCATCAGTTCCCACGGTGCACTTGTGAATGTGGGGCTCTAGTCGGGATCTTCAGCATCATTAACCTGGTTTACGTACATTGTACCAGCCAGGGAACCACCAGAGGCAGATGACACACTGAAAGGGATAATGGAGGAGAGGTTTAATGAAAAGACAATCTACAGAGGTGTGGGTAGGGTTTGGGAACCAACAAGGGATGGAGAAACCTGCAAGAGAAGCTGTTATCATCCCAGATCTGAAGGGGCAAGCAGAAGGAGTGCTTTCTCAAAACTCAGGGAGAAGTGTAGCCCTGGGAGAGGGGCCCTTAGTTGGGGAGCTGTGGGCACAGGGAGAGGCAGGCAGCCACTGCCAACACAGCCAGAGGAGCAGAAGAGTCAGTACCCCACCTCCCCCTTTCACCCTCTGATCTCGTGCCTCAGCAAGTGGGGAACAACCAACACACACCCCAAACCTGTGGAACAGTGCCTCTACTTGGTAAGGGCTAAGTGCTGGCCATTATTCCCATCATTATTCCCACAAAGTAACTGCCTGGTGCCTATCCGAGGCCATTTCTCCAGAAAATGAAGAGAGCCCCCTCCTGTCTGCTGAAAACCAGAAGCAAATTGGTCTGGAGAAATGGAATTTGCTGCTTGAGCCTAGTATGGGTCCTCACCTACCTAATTGGATATGACCTTATTCAAGTTATAAGGGAAACTCTTGTTTGATTGAATCTTTTTGTTTGTTTGTTTTTTTGTTTTTGAAACAGTCTTGCTCTGTCGCCTGGGCTGGAACGCAATGGCGCGATCTTGGCTCACTGCAACCTCCGCCTCCCGGGTTCAAACAATTCTCCCTGCCTCAGCCTCCGGAGTAGCTGGGATTACAGGCACCCACCACCATGCCCGGCTAATTTTTGTATTTTTTAGTAGAGATGGGGTTTCACCATGTTGGCCAGGCTGGTCTTGAACTCCTGACCTCGGGTGATCTGCCCACCTTGGCCTCCCAAAGAGCTGGGATTACAGGCGTGCCCGGCCTGATTAACTCCTGAATTAAGTGACTCTGAATTAGACTATCTTTCCCCTAAGAAATGTGGAGACTGACCATGGATCAGGAGGATTTATGAGCTAATTGATCAAGAGATCAAGAAAGGATTTGTGCTGAGTTTGCTGTGTGTGCCTTGTGACTGAAGGATGCAGCTGATTCAAACGGGAAGCACAGTGGGTTGGGAAATGAGCCAACCAGCTCCTGATCTATTCTTTCTCTTCCCCACCCTGCTCTGTGGCCAGTGGGGGCTGACACCTAAGGATTGCATCATTCAGCCATCCTTGCCAGCTGGCTTCCAGTTGGGTTTAACAAATGGGGGAACCCAGCAGGAGATCTGAGGGTGGGAGGAAAGAGACATTGGCATATTTCTCTGTCCTGGGTCTCTGACATTAGCTGCGCCCCTCCATCACCTCAATTCCCACTGGCAGCCATCCTTCAGGACTCCAGCTTCAACTGGGCTCCAGTAACACTATTTCCTTCTGGTGTCCCTTCAGCCTTGGTGTGGCTGTCACTTCCCACTGGTGGTTGGTCCCCGGGTGCCTCACCATTCTTGTTCTGTTCCCTCAACCTGGCCCACAACTCTATGAGGGATCCATTCATTAAAGGCTCTTCCTTTGAACCATCTGTGATGCTTTGTGAGCTGCACCCTTCTGACCCTGACCTACTTGTAGCCTCTTCTAATCAACTCATAGCAGATGCTCAACTGAGAATCTTGAATGAAATGGCTCTGTGGCATTTGGGTATCCCAGAGGACATGACCGATATTCTTATATAAACACGATGTTATTGTGTGTGTTGGGGGGTTGGGCAAATGCATGAATAAACTGGCTCTAAAGCTTACTTTAAAGATAAAGGTATTCAATGATAGATTCCAATGCCAAGAGGAATTAGAAATGACCAATACTGTCATGCGTGACCTTGTTATTCAAGAGTCATCAGAAATGTAGTATATCTTTGTCACGTTTTATCTTAAAAAGGTCAGAATAGTGAGAAATGACCCTCACACAGCTTGGGTTTGCAGAATAATTCCAGACACTTGTTTATGTTTCTAGAGTTTTATTAAATACAGTCTATTCTGAACTGATGGCTTCATCCTATTTTATACTTGCATGGTATCAGATCAGGGAAAGGAGATCTCAGGGTCTTGGTTTCTTAGTCCCTCAAGATGCCATAACACACTTTTATGCTTGTCTCTCTAGACACTTCCTTGACTATTGTCCTTAGAAAAGGGAGCCAAAGGGAAAATTGACTTTGAAACTGTGGACCCATTGAGGTTAGAGTGGTTTCCTGTCCCCGTTAAGAAGACCATATCTGTCACACACGTTGATAGATGCCTCTGCTTCTCAGAGTTTTGCCTGGTAAAAGGGCATGGAGATGTATGGGATTCCCACACCTCTGGTGTCCCCCAAGGAAATGAGTTATTCCCAGAAAGCTCCAATATCTTTAATATGGGAGGCATATTTTAGCACACATGCCTTGAAGTCAGTCGGTCAATTTGGCTTTGTTTAACTTCCCTGAGAAGCAGTGCTATGGGAAAGACTGTTAAATGTTTCCAAAACATGTTTTGAAAAGAAGCCACCAGAAGGAGAAACAGTTTGCCAAAAATAAGTCATTTACCCACTGCAGTGCTTTGGTTGTTGTTTGCTCTTAAGAAATGAAAACCCCAAACTCTCAGACCAAAGTGTGGCCCATATTTGTTGGCCTGTTGACCTGAGGGGCTTTGTTTAGCAGAACCTATGGAGAGTTACTTAGGGCACTCAGGATCCACAGTGGAGAGTAATGGCGGGCCAGGGAATGACAGTGGCAGGCTGGGCTTCTGGGACATTGGCACTTGTTATTCTCCCTTCCTTTCTGCTCAGCTGCCCCAACCTCAATCTTGTTCTCTCCAGCTGCCAGCTGCAAACAACTGCCTTTGTTATTTAGGAAATAACTTGGACCATTTCCCGTTGACTCCAGTGTGTTTTGCTCTTGTCTACCTCTGCGATTTCAGGGTTCTGCCTCTATCCAAGCTGCTATTACTCCTGGTCTTGGCCACTTCTCATTGGCAACTCCTTGGTCTGTCCTTTTGGAAGTCAGCCTTCTGTTCTGACTTTAATCTGTGCTTGACCCCAAGGTGCAAAATCCTTGCTCCAGCCCTGGGTCCCTGGAACCTCACTATCTGGGCTCATTCCCACCCCCATGCATCCTTCTGCCTCCACTGAGTGTGTGTGTGTGGGCTGGGGAGGGATTAGACTCTGTTTTTGGCTCAAAACTATAACTGCTTCACCATGATAAGGGATATGCAAATTGAAACAATGAAATACCATTCACATCTACCAGATTAGTAAAAATTAATTAAGTGTGATGACAACAGGGATGGTGAGATGTGGCCGTAAGGGAAGTCCCTGGTGGGAGTGTAAATTGGTACAGTCACTTTGGAGAACAATTTGGCAGTATCTATTGAAGTCAAAGATGCATTTCTGCTATGAAATAGCAATTCTTCTCCTGGATAAACAGCCTGGAGAAACCATCATACAGGTATACAGATTTGTGTTTGTATGTACACATATAGATACATATATATACACATATGTATATATATATGTGTACACACAACATATGTACACACATGAAAGAGTGCTGATTACATAGCCCACAAGCTGTGGTTTATGGAATGTGGTAATGGAATTGAATACTAGACTTCATAGCAGTTAATAGAAACGTACTAGACCCAATTTCTATCAACATGTATAAACTTTAAAACAATGCTGAATGAAAAAGTTGGTTGTAAAAGGACAGGTATGTGCTACATATACGTATATACATATATAGATGCAATTCATATTAAAATGTAAACAATATAATTTTTATTAATACATTTATATTTATTAGAAAATAGAAACACACATGGGAATGATACAAGCCAACTTCAGGTTAATAGTAACCTTTGGAGAAGGAGGGAAAGGATGAAGAAATAGAGCTTTAGTTGTATCTGGATACTTTTCTTTGAAGGTGGGGGTGGAGAGAAAGAAAGAGAGAGAGAGATCAATCTAAGAGAGAGAGAGAGAGGGAGATCAATCTAAGGCCAATATGGCAAAACATGTTTCATTTTGGTGATGGGCTTCTACAGATCTAGTATATTATTTTCTCTACATGTCAGTATGATTGAAATGTTTCATATTTACAAGTTTGAAACAGTAAGAAAATGATTTCTTACTCCTATTTCTATCTTGGGGAATTGATGCTAACTTGAAGATTCATAGATGTGTACTTTCTGGTGGGGACAGGATCTTTGAGAACAACTGGTCAAACTTCATCTGGTTTCAGAATCTCTTCTATGGCCCTGTGTAAACACCTGCCCTGATGTGGATCTCTAACTACTGAGACTGCCCCCAGATGGGACTCTTGGGAAGTTATTGTTTACTTGAGTTGAAATCAGCCTCCTGCTGGCTTCAGGCCATTGGTCCCAGTTCTGTTCTGCCATACTTCAGATTCCCACCATCTTGGAGCTGCTGGGAACCAGGGGCCCTGGGGTCATCCTTGCAAGGGAACTAGGGAAGAAAGAGGAAGCTGAGGGGCTGGAGCCAACTGTAAGGCGTTCCTCTTTGGGAAGGCTGGCTTGTGATGGGACTTGCCAGGACCAGCATGCTGAGAGGAGGAAGCCAGCTCTCGGGTCAAGATTCCGTTGATGTGGAACAAACTATAACCCTGCGCCGTTGCTTTCCCAGGCCTCACTTCCCCAAACAGGGGCACGTGAACAGCTGCAGTGGCCTGGTGGCAGCATGCTGGGATCCTTCAGGCCAGGCCAGCAAAAGGGTAAAATCTGGGCCAGTGGGTACCCTCATAGGGACTCTCCAGGCTGCCTTCCTTTTCCAGGTCTTCTGTGAAATTAGCTGGAAAAGGAGATCACATGCCTGATTCCCCTTTGTCCCAGCAAGCCTGGAAAACAAAGTCCAGCCCCAGTCAAAAGCTTCCTCTGATTCTCTTGTGTCTTGTTAAAATGCAGCCAAACTCAAGGCCTCACTAACAGGTAGGAAAAAAAAAATTATAGGAGTAAATAAGAACACATTACTCCATATTGCAAATAAAACAATGACTCCCTTGATTTCCAGGACCGTCATCTCTGTACTTTTGGTGAACTGGGTTTTTTTCTTCCAAGCTACTCTTCTTGTAGGAGAAAATGGGAAAAGATTTGACATGCCCTCCACCTCCCTCCCCCCACTCCAAAATCATCTACCAGGTAAGGTCTGGAGTTAGTTCAATTTTAGGCTAATCTCTCTGTCTCTTTCTTTTTTTTCTTTGAGACAGGGTCTCGCTCTGTCACACAGGCTAGAACATAGTGGCATGACCATAGCTCCATGTAACCTTGAACTCCTGGACTCAAGTAGTCCTCCCACTTCAGCCTGCTGAGTAGCTGGGACTACAGGCATGCACCACCATGCTCAGCTAATTTTTACATTTTTTAGTAGAGACAGGGTGTCATCACGTTGCTCAGGCTGGTCTCAAACTCCTGACCTCAAGAGATCCTCCTGCCTTGGCTTCCCAAAGTGCTGAGATTACAGACATGAGCTGCTGTGCCTGGCCTCTTTTATCTGAAATATTTTGGAAAGAGAAGCCTCGAGATCTCTGGGACAGGGGAAGAACCTGCAGCTACAGGTTCTTTCTCAGTGTGATCTTAATGAGGTAGGGAGATGGAGTGATGTTGCGGTGACTGTTAAGCTTGAATGCTTGATGGTCCTTGTCTTGCCTGTTCTCTGGTTATAGGTTCAGTTTTGTAGATCACTGGTTCTCAAACTTTACTGCATACAAGGTCCCCTGGGAGCTTTATACAATGGGGGAAAAGTCCCAAGTGCACCTTAAACTAATTGAGCCAGAATCTTCAGGAGTGTATCCTTGGCACCTGCACTTTTTAAAACTCCCCAGGTGATTCTAAACAAGCCAAGTTTGAGAACCAGTGCTATGCCTTGAAACATCAGGGAGGTGTTCTTAGGGCCTTGTGAAAAAGCAAACACCAAAGGTTTCATTATGTTAATATAACTTAAGAACTTAAAAAACTCAAGGGCTTGCTACTGGCCAAACACTGTGCCAAATGTTTTCTGTGGATTATCTAATGAAAACAACAAGTTGAGGTAGGTTATTTATTTCATAGAAGAGGAAACTGACCTTCAAATAAGTTAAGGAACTTACTCAAGGTGATGCAGCAGAAATGTGATTTGACAGGGCCCTCACTTCGGAGGCTGCATCTGACATTGATGATATTTACTAGGGTGGAAAATTACTTTTTCTGTTTGACACACACGTACACACACACACACGTATACACACACACAACTTAGGAATGTTTGTAATAATGTATTTCTAAAAAAGATCTTGCCCACCCATTTTTTTTTCAGTAGATTACCAGAAATGTGAATTATCAGGGCACTACAATTCTTGAGTTTGCTAATTATTAGCTTTTCACTGAGTATCATATTGAAGCAAGTGCAGCATCAGCATCTCCTGTTTGGATACAAAGGGTCAGTGATGAGAGCACTCACTAATTTTAAGAGACTTGGAAAGTTGATGAAATTTCTCATTTTTAAAGACAGTGTAATGATGTAATGGAAAGGATGGATGAGATCAGGTTTTCTTAGTTCTTCCACTTATGAGCTGGATAATTTTGAGCAAGTCACTTCCCCTTTCTGGGCTTCAGTTTCCTCATCTGAAAAATAAGGAAACCGAATCAAGGGTTTGTTAAAAGGCCTTTCACTGTAGATATGATCCAAAAGATAAATATTATCATGGCAGCCTTAGTATATCTGGCTCTGAAGTCTCAGCACCTGTTGTCATTGGCCCATTTATTCCTGCCTGAGTAGCATATTTATAGGACTGACTTCCTCAAGCTTATGGTTAGTGATGTAACAGGGAACCAGTCTCCATTACACGATGGGCAAATCACTCAAGTAGCAACAGACGGTCCAGGAATGATTGGAAAAGGCACACTTTATTTTGTAATGAAAAATTTGTAGATGGATTTTTAATTTCATATGGATGAAAGTGGAAATTCACAAAGTATATCCAAAGAAAGTCAACCTCATGGCAGATTTCTGGATCCAGACTGGCAGTGTGGGGCCTGTCACTGCCACAGCGTGGAGAGGCTTGCAGCCAGGTGGAGCTCGTGGGTGAGGCCAGCTGTCTGTCAGAGGCTGGCTTTCACCCTCATGCATCTCAAGACCTGACTCAGGAGCTCTGCCTTGAGGTAAACATGATCCTAGCTGATTGACAATCCTGCTAACTTACAGTGAGGGATCTTCCTTCTTTTGGAAAGGAAGGTTTACAACTGCTGTCAGGGAAGAAGCCTCTGCCCCAGTGCAGGGACAGTGGATTGGAAGTGGAAAGGTGGCCAGGTGAGCACAGGGTCAGGCCAAAGGCCAGAGAACAATGCTGGAGTTCCCCAGACTGTGTTGTGGATATTGACTGCCCAGTGACTTTTCCCACTGAGCACCCCAGTTCCCTTTTAGGGATCTTTCTCTCTCCCATCATGTTCAGGCTTTGGGAGATTGGTTGGTGCAATATGTACCCTCCTCTGTTAAAGGTTGAAGGCTCCTCCTAACAGAGCCTTCCTCTGAGAAGTAGGCATGTGACCTCAGCTTAACCCATCATACTCTCTCCCAGAACTTTGTGTCTTGAATGCTGGAAGTATGGTTGGAGTTTATTTATGCTGGGGAGAGCACCCAGGTGAAGCTGAGCAATAGCTTCTGTGACAAAGACCTTCAGGTTTTCATCTATTCTGAACCTGGTTTCCAGTCCCTGTATTGATCCTCTGTGGTTTTCCATACTACTCCATCCAACAGAGCATCCCCCTACCCGCTATTCCCAACTGTTTTCTTGAAATAGTCCAGAGTCAGTTGCTGAGTTTGCAGCCATAAACCTTGGCAGATGCAGGTCTCGGTTAGACCCTCACCGAGGGTACGCTCCCCTACTGCTGTGGCTTCTGTCCACCCAGTTGTCTCTCTTTCCCCTGGAAGTCATGGGTAAACACAGCCAACCTCTGATCCTGCGTTTTCACTTCTTCTGTGTGCTCACTCTCTGTTTCTACAGAACTTCTCCAGGCCGTATACAAAACAGCTGATTTGTTCTCCATTGGTTAAAGCCAATTTCATTTCAATCCTGTCACCTTGAAACGAATCTGAGGTGTTCCCAAATTCTTTGGGCACACACTCACAGAAACTCTTTTAGGCTATGGTTTTCTTTCATTTAGTATAATACCTAACTTCAGCCATTGTGCATGAATTTTGCCAACCTAAATCTTCAAGAGCAACTACTGCATTTCCAAGTTCTTGGAAGTCACCTCACTTCTATTCCTCATGTACCACTTAGATGTTTAAATCAATCTTGAAACGATTAATAGCCCTTTGAAAATTCTGTCTTCTATGATTCCCAACTGTGGGTAGCCTCCTTTCCTCAAGCTTGTGTTTTAACTCTTTATTATACTCTATCACCAGAATGACAAGGTGCTCTAGGGGATGCGAAAACATAAGAGGCAGGTTTCTTGCCTTTAAGAGTTGTAAATCTATTGGAGAGTTGAGATTTGTTCACATAAAATAATTATAGAAAAACCTATGTCTTTGCCTTTGAGAAGCTCAATGGCTTATGACAATGGTTTTCAAACTGTTTCAAAGTCCTAGTTGTGTGACATCCACAAGGGGATATCTAGGAGGTGGGGAGGTGAGGAGGGAACCCACCTGCTGTTCTTCTGCAGAATTTCCTTGAAACAGAGCTCCAGGACTAATAAGGGTTTGAGAACCACAGGATCCAATCTTTTGCTGGTGTACAAGCTCTTTCCTGACCTCCCCTCTGACTACAGATCCAGACCCACGTCCTGCTGCCTGAAGCTCCAGGGGCCTCCTGGCTATACTGGGGCCTCCATGCTCCCCTGCCCTTCTACATGCAGCTGTCTCTGCTTTGTGTGCATCACATACCAACCATACCAAACCATGACTATAAACTCCTTGAAGGCACATGTTGATGGAATTAAGGGCTGAATTTTGCAGTGCCATCTGTAAGAGTTATCAGAACTTAGAGATGAGGAAGATAATTACTGACTGGGGTGGTCTGGAAAGACTTCCTAAAAAAAGTCAGACTGTATTAGGCCTTTGGGAAATGTGGCATTCAGATTCATAGAAAGGAAGAAGGAAAGTGTCTCAGGCATGGAAAGCATTGCTGAGCAAAGGCTCAGAGCAGGGTTTATGAGTATCCCATAGAGCAGTAAAGAGAACCAGGAAATAATTGACAAGGGAGTTTTTAAAATATACCCTTGCCTTGACCCGCTGCAGACCAAATTAAAGAATCTCTGGAACGAGCTTGGGCCTCAGCATTTTTAGAGCTTCCCTGATGAGTCTAACGTGCAGCGAGGGCTGAGGACAGTCTTCGGACTGTCAAGGTGTATTTGGAGGAGTTTAAGGAAAGGCTGGCTTTGGGGAATGGAGGCTTCTGATGAAACTTCTTGCATTTTTGAAGGTTTCTGACTTGAACCAATGCATATTGGGGTGCTTTCACCGTAGAGTGCTTTTCATGTTTGCAAACTAGATTTTATGACAGGTTAATCTGGTTCAGATTCAAGTTGTGGGAAGGGGTGGGAAGCTTGGAAAGTGAGCCAGCAGGATGGCACAGAGGTCCATGAGACAAGCCTGCTCTCAGACAGTATGGCAGAAAAGGGAAGATAAATCCAAGGGATACTGAACAGGAAGACTTAATAGAGTTTGGTAGGATGAAAAATGAGGAGATGTTTTCTAATTAGGTACAGCAGCAATGACAGAAATTTCTCTTTACACAAACAGTCCCAAAGTCATGCAGGTGAAGAAGTTGGGAATGGTACTCAACCTCTACGTTGCCTTCTCTCCTGGATATTAAGAGCTCATTCCTTCTTTTGATCTTCCTATCTCCTAAACTATCATTGCATTTGATTTCCTTTATTCCTTCCTGGGGAAGCTTTCTGAATGGGGATTCTACACTGATGTCCTTACTGCCTCACTGCCCACATTCTCTCTAACCTACATCTCTGTCACCTACCCTCCATCTCTTTTGATGGTTTCCAGTGGCCTCCCAATTTCCAAAATCCAGTGACTCTTTTCTGGGCCTCCTTTTCTTCCACCCTTTGGCTGCATTTGACTCTTTTTTGCTTGACACTGTTGGCTTTGGGGCTAGTAAATACTCCTGGTTCTCCTTTTGATTTGTTTTTCCTTCCACTTATCCTGAGTTCACCCAGCATCCATCCTGAGGCCCTTTTAAAATTTTGACTCTCTCATGAACTACTAACGTTTCCCCAGGTTTTTTATTTTCAGGAGGCAGCTGGGTATTCTTCACTTGGTTGTCATATCTCTGCCTCATGCTCACTGACATTACAGTCATAGCTGTTTGCAAAGTCTTGTATTGCTAGAAAGTGCTTTGCTTAGAGTGTTTCACTTGAGTTTCACCTTCTCTCCCAGCCCTGCTTCTTTCCTTCGGCTCTTCCCTGAATTTGAATCTTGGCTCTGTTGATTACTAACTGAAGCCTCAATTCCCCAATCTTTAAAATGGGGATAATAATACCCGTATCATAGGAGTGTTGTGTTAAACAAGAAAATCTATGTGAGAATGTCACTGTCTGCTTGCTGTGTGACTCACTGTCACAATTTCTACTCACTGTCTGTCACACCCTTCTTCTCCTTCCTTGAAGGCAGGAGCTGTTTTTAAAATTCATTTTTAAACGGTACTTTAAATTCTGGGATACATGGGCAGAACATACAGGTTTGTTACATAGGTATACACGTGCCATGGTGGTTTGCTGCACCCATCAATCCATCATCTACATTAGGTATTTCCTTTTTTTTTGAGACAGTCTCGCTCTGTCACCAGGCTGGAAGTGCAGTGGCATGATCTCGGCTCACTGTAACCTCTGTCTCCTGGGTTCAAGCGATTCTCCTGCCTCAGCCTCCCGAGTGGCTTGCAATTCAGGCACGTGCCACCATGCCTGGCTAATTTTTGTATTTTTAGTACAGACAGGGTTTCACCATGTTGGCCAGGATGGTCTCGTACTCTTGACCTTGTGATCTGCTTGCCTCAGACTCCCAAAGTGCTAGAATTACAGGCATGAGTCACTGTACCTGGCCAGGTATTTCTCTTAATGCTATCCCTCCCCTAGGCCCCCACCCCACGACAGGCCCCAGTGTGTGATGTTTCCTCCCTGTGTCCATGTGTTCTCATTGTTCAACTCCTACTTATGAGTGAGAACATGTGGTGTTTGGTTTTCTGTTCTTGTGTTAGTTTGCTGAGAATGATGGTTTCCAGCTTCATCCAGGTCCCTGCAAAGGACATGAACTCATCCTTTTTTATGGTTGCATAGTATCACATGGTGTATATGTGCCACATTTTCTTTATCCATTCTATCATTGATGGGCATTTGGGTTGGTTCCAAGTCTTTGCTATTGTGAATAGTACTGCAATAAACATACGTGTGCATGTGTCTTTATGGTATAATGATTTATGATCCTTTGGGTATATACCCAGTAATGGGATGGCTGGGTCAAATGGTATTTCTAGTTCTAGATCCTTAAGGAATCACTACACTGTCTTCCACAATGTTTGAACTAATTTACACTGCCATCAACAGTGTGAAAATGTTTCTATTTCTCCATATCCTCTCCAGAACGTATTGTTTCCTGGGTTATTCTTTTTTTTTTTTTTTGAGATGGAATCTTGCTCAGTCGCCCAGGCTAGAGTGCAATGGCGTGATCTTGGCTCACTGCAAGCTCCACCTCCTGGGTTGACGCCATTCTCCTGCCTCAGCCTCCCGAGTACCTGGGACTACAGGCGCCCCCAACCATGCCCGGCTAAATTTTTTTGTATTTTTAGTAGAGACGGGGTTTCACTGTGTTAGCCAGGATGGTCTCAATCTCCTGACCTCGTGATCCGCCCATCTTGGCCTCCCAAAGTGCTGGGATTAGTGGCGTAAGCCTCCGCACCCGGCCTCTTTCCTGGCTTTTTTAATGATCGCCATTCTAACTGGTGTGAGATGGTATCTCATTGTGGTTTTGGTTTGCATTTCTCTAATGACCAGTGATGATGGCTTTTTTTCATGTTTGTTTGCCACATAAATGTCTTCTTTTGAGAAGTGTCTGTTCATATCCTTTGCCCAATTTTTGATGGGGTTGTTTGTTTTTTCTTGTAAATTTCTTTAAGTTCCTGGTAGATTCTGGATATTGGCCCTTTGTCAGATCGATAGATTGCAAATTTTTTTCCCATTCTGTAGGTTGCCTGTTCACTCTGATGATAGTTTCTTTTGCTGTGCAGAAGCTCTTTAGTTTAATTAGATCCCATTTGTAAATTTTGGCTTTTGTTGCCATTGTTTTTAGTGTTTTAGTCATGAAGTCTTTGCCCGTCCCTATGTCCTGAATGGTATTGCCTAGGTTTTCTTCTAGGGTTTCTATGGTTTAAGGTCTTACATTTAAGTATTTAGTCCATCTTAAGTTAGTTTTTGTATAAGGTGTAAGGAAGGAGTCCAGTTTCAGTTTTCTGCATGTGGCTAACCAGTTTTCCCAGCACCATTTATTAAATAGGGAATCCTTTCCCATTGCTTGTTTTTGTCAGGTTTGCCAGAGATCAAATGGTTGTAGATGTGTGGTATTATTTCTGAGGCCTCTGTTCTGTTCCATCAGTCTATATATCTGTTTTGGTACCAGTACCATGCTGTTTTGGTTACTGTGGCCTTGTAGTATAGTTTCAAGTCAGGTAGCATGATGCCTCCAGCTTTGTTCTTTTTGCTAGGATTGTCTCGGCTATATGGGCTCTTTTTTGGTTCCACATGAAATTTAAAGTAGTTTTTTCTAATTCTGCAAAGAAAGTCAATGGTAGCTTGATGGGAATAGCATGGAATCTATAAATTACTTTGGGTGGTATGGCCATTTTCATGATATTAATTCTTCCTATTCATGAGCATGGTATGTTTTTCCATTTGTTTGTGTCCTGTCTTATTTCCTTGAGCAGTGGTTTGTAGTTCTCCTTGAAGAGGTCCTTTACATCCCTTGTAAGTTGGATTCCTAGGTATTTTATTCTCTTTGTAGCAATTGTGAATCGGAGTTCAGTCATGATTTGGCTCTCTGTTTGTCTGTTATTGGTGTATAGGAATGCTTGTGATTTTTGCACATTGATTTTGTATCCTGAGACTTTGCTGAAGTTGCTTATCAGCTTAAGGAGATTTGGGGATGCGATGGTGGGGTTTTCTAAATATACAATTATGTCATCTGCAAACAGAGATAATTTGACTTCCTCTCTTCCTATCTGAATACCCTTTTGTTTCTTTTTCTTGCCTGAATGCCCTGGCCAGAACTTCCAATACTATGTTGAATAGGAGTGGCGAAAGAGGGCATCCTTTTCTTGTGCTGGTTTTCAAAGGGAATGCTTTCAGCTTTTGCCCATTTAGTATGATATTGGCTGTAAGTTTGTCATAAATAGCTCTTATTATTTTGAGATACATTCCATCAATACCTAGTTTATTGAGTGTTTTTAGCATGAAGGTGTGTTGAATTGTATTGAAGGCCTTTTCTGCATCTATTGAGATAATCATGTGGTTTTTGTCATTGGTTCTGTTTACGTGATGGATTACGTTTATTGATTTGCATATATTGAACCAGCCTTGCATCCCAGGTATGAAGATGACTTGATTGTGGTGGGTAAGCTTTTTGATGTGCTGCTGGATTCAGTTTGCCAGTATTTTATTGAGGATTTTCGCATCGATGTTCGTCAGGGTTATTGGCCTGAAATTTTATTTTTGTGCTGTGTCTCTGCCACGTTTTGGTATCAGGATGATGCTGGCCTCATAAAATGAGTTAGGGAGGAGTCCTTCTTTTTCTATTGTTTGGAATAGTTTCAGAAGGAATGGTACCAAGCTCCTGTTTGTACCTCTGGTAGAATTCGGCTGTGAATCTGTCTGGTCCTGGGCTTTTATTCGTTGGTAGACTATTGTTACAGAAATTGTTATTGGTCTATTCAGGGATTTGACTTCTTCCTGGTTTAGTCTTGGTAGGGTGTATGTGTCCAGGAATTTATCCATTTCTTCTAGATTTTCCATTTTATTTGCATAGAGGTGTTTATAATATTCTCTGGTGGTAGTTTTTACTTCTGTGGGACCAGTGGTGATCTCCCCTGTATCATTTTTTATTGTGTCTATTTGATTCTTCTCTCTTTTCTTCTTTATTAGTCTGGCTAGCAGTCTATGTATTTTGTTAATCTTTTAAAAACAGTCAGCTGCTGGCTTCATTGATTTTTTTGAAGGGTTTTTCATGTCTCTGTCTCCTTCAGTTCTGCTCTGACCTTAGTTATTTCTTGTCTTCTTCTAGCTTTTGAATTTGTTTGCTCTTGCTTCTTTAGTTCTTTTAATTGTGACGTTAGCATGTTGATTTTAGGTCTTTCCTGCTTTCTCCTGTGGGCAGTTAGTACTATAAATTTCCCTCTAAACACTGCTTTAGCTGTGTCCCAGAGATTCTGGTACATTGTATCTTTGTTCTCATTGGTTCCAAAGAACTTTCATTATTTACCCAGTGGTCATTCAGGATCAGGTTGTTCAGTTGCTATGTAGTTGTGCAGTTTTGGGTGAGTTTCTTTTTTTTTTCTTTTTCTCTTTCTTTTTTTTTTTTTTTTTTTTTGAGACTGAGTTTGCTCTGTTGCCCAGGCTGGAGTGCAGTGGCATGATCTCGGGTCACTGCAAACTCTGCCTCCCGGGTTCAAGTGAGTCTTCTGCCTCAGCCTTCTGAGTAGCTGGGATTACAGGCGTGCACCACCATGCCCAGCTAATTTTTGTATTTTTAGTAGAGATGGGGTTTCACCATGTTGGTCAGGCTGGTCTCGAACTCCTGACCTCATGATTTGCCCACCTCAGCCTCCCAAAGTGCTGAGATTATAGGCGTGAGCCACCATGCCCGGCCGAGCAAGTTTCTTAATCCTGAGTTCTAATTTGATTGCACTGTGGTCTGAGAGACTGTTTGTTATGATTTCCATTCTTTTGCATTTGCTGAGGAGTGTTTTACTTCCAATTATGTGGTCAGTTTAAGAATATGTGTGATGTGGTGCTGAGAAGAATGTATATTCTGTTGATTTGGGGTGGAGAGTTCTGTAGATGTCTATTAGTTCTGCTTGGTCCAGAGCTGAGTTCAAGTCCTGAATATCTTTGTTAATTTTCTGTCTCATTAGTCTGTCTAATATTGACAGTGGGGTCTTAAAGTCTCGCACTATTATTGTGTGGGAGTGTAAGTCTCTTTGTAGGTCTCTAAGAACTTGCTTTATGAATCTGGGTGCTCCTGTATTGGGTGCATATATATTTAGGATAGTTAGCTCTTCTTCTTTCATTGATCCCTTTACCATTATGTAATGCCCTTCTTTGTCTTTTTTTTTTTTTAATCTTTGTTGGTTTAAAGTGTGTTTATCAGAGACTAGGATTGCAACCCCTGCTTTTTTTGTTTCTTTCCAATTGCTTGGCAAGTATTCCTCCATCCCTTTATTTTGAGCCTATGTGTGCCTTTGCACGTGAGATGGGTCTCCTGAATACAGCACACTGATGGGTCTTGACTCTTTATCCAATTTGCCAGTCTGTGTCTTTTAATTGGGGCATTTAGCCCATTTACACTTAAGGTTAATAGTGTTATGTGTGAATTTGATCCTGTCATTATGATGCTAGCTGGTTATTTTACATGTTAGTTGATGCAGTTTCTTCATAGTGTCTATGGTCTTTAGAATTTGGTATGTTTTTGCAGTGACTGGTACTCGCTTTTCCTTTCCATATTTAGTGCTTCCTTCAGGAGCTCTTGTAAGGCAGACCTGGTGGTGACAAAAGTCCTCAGCATTTGCTTGTCTGTAAAGGATTTTATTTCTCCTTCACTTATGAAGCATAGTTTGGCTGGATATGAAATTCTGGATTGAAAATTCTTTTCTTTAAGAATGTTGAGTATTGGCCCCCACTCTCTTCTGGCTTGTAGGGTTTCTGCAGAGAGATCCACTGCTAGTCTGATGGGCTTCCCTTTGTGGATAACCTGACTTTTCTCTCTAACTTCCCTTAACATTCTGTCCTTCGTTTCAACCTTGGTGAATCTGACAATATGTGTCTTGGGGTTGCTCTTGTTGAGGAGCATCTCTGTGGTGTTCTCTGTATTTCCTGAATTTGAATGTTGGTCTGTCTTGCTAGGTTGGGGAAGTTCTCCTGGATAATATCCTGAAGAGTGTTTTCCAACTTGCTTCCATTCTCCCCAGGACTTTCAGGTGCACCAATAAAACATAGGTTTGTTCTTTTCACATGGTCCCATATTTCTTGGAGGCTTTGTTCATTCCTTCTCATTCTTTTCTCTCTAATCTTGTCTTCACGCTTTATTTCATTAGGTTGATCTTCAATCTCTGATATCCTTTCTTCTGCTTGATCAATTTGGCTATTGACACTTGTGTATGTTCACGAAGTTCTTGTGCTGCGTTTTTCAGCTCCATCAGATCATTTATGTTCTTCTCTAAACTGTTTATTCTAGTTAGCAATTCCTCTAACCTTTTTTCGAAGTTCTTAGCTTCCCTGCATTGGGTTAGAACATTGCCCTTTAGCTCAGAGGAGTTTGTTATTACCCACCTTTTGAAGCCTACTTCTGTCAATTCATCAAACTCATTCTCCGTCCAGTTTTGTTCCCTTGCTGGCGAGGAGTTGTGATCCTTTGGAGGAGGATCTGGTTTTTGGATTTTTCAGCCTTTTTGTGCTGGTTTTTCCTCATCTTCGTGGATTTATCTACCTTTTGTCTTTGATGTTGGTGACCTTCGAATGGGGTTTTGGTGTGGTCATCCTTTTTGTTGATGTTGATGCTATTCCTTTCTTTTTGTTAGTTTTCCTTCTAATAGTCAGGCCCCTCTTCTGTAGGTCTGCTGGAGTTTGCTGGAGGTCCACTCCAGACCCTGTTTGCCTGGGTATCACCAGCAGAGGCTGCAGAACAGCAAAGATTGCTTTCTGTTTCTTCCTCTGGAAGCTTCACCCCAGAGGGGCACCTGCCAGATGCCAGCTGGAGCTCTCCTGTATGAGGCGTCTGTCGATCCCTGCTGGGAGGTATCTCCCAGTCAGGAGGCACAGGGGTCAGGGACCCACTTGAGGAGGCAGTCTATCCCTTAGCAGAGCTCGAGCGCTGTGCTGGGAGATCCACTGCTCTCTTCAGAGCCAGCAGGCAGGTATATTTAAGTTGGCTGAAGCTGTGTCCACAGCCACCCCTTCCCCTAGGTGCTCTGTTTCAGGGAGATGGGAGTTTTATATAAAAGCCCCTGATTGGGGCTGCTGCCTTTCTTTCAGAGATGCCCTTCCTTTCAGAGAGGAGGAATCTAGAGATGCAGTCTGGCGGCAGCGGCTTTGCCCAGCTGCGGTGGGCTCCACCCAGTCTGAACTTCCCAGGGGCTTTGTTTACACTGTGAGGGGAAAACTGCCTACTCAAGCCTCAGTAATGGTGGACACCCCTCCCCCAACCAAGCTTGAGTGTCCCAGGTCGACTTCAGACTGCTGTGCTGGCAGTGAGAATTTCAAGCCAGTTGATCTTAGCTTGCTGGGCTCTGTGCGGGTGGGATCCACTTGGCTCCCTGACTTCAGCCCCCTTCCCAGGGGAGTGAATGGTTCTGTCTTGCTGGCATTCCAGGCACCACTGGTGTATGAAAAAAAATTCCTGCAGCAAGCTGGATGTCTGCTCAAATGGCTGCCCAGTTTTGTGCTTGAAACCCAGGGCCCTTGTGGTATAGGCACCCGAGGGAATCTCCTGGTCTGTGGGTTGCAAAGACCATGGGAAAAGTGTAGTATCTGGTCCAGAATGCACTGTTTCTCATGGCACAGTCCCTCACTACTTCCCTTGGCTAGGGGAAGGAGTTCCCTGACCCCTTGCACTTCCA
This sequence comes from Pan troglodytes, assembly GCF_028858775.2. Classification (NCBI taxonomy): domain Eukaryota; kingdom Metazoa; phylum Chordata; class Mammalia; order Primates; family Hominidae; genus Pan; species Pan troglodytes. The sequence goes on from NC_072411.2 coordinate 38,310,282, forward strand.
AGGTTAGGTGACCCCCCCACCCTGCTCCTGCTCACCCTCCATTGGCTGCACCCACTGTTTAACCAGTCCCAGTGAGATGAACCGGGTACCTTAGTTGGAAATGCAGAAATTTCCCACCTTCTGCATTGGTCTCGCTGGTAGCTGCAGACTGGAGCTGTTCCTACTTGCCCATCTTGCCTGTCACCCTTAAAATTCATTTTAACCCCCAAAGGAAGTGCTCCTCAAACAATGAAATGAACACATTCTGAATACTAGAAAGAGAAGTCATCTGAGTGGTGATTTGAGTGGATTTTGAGGAAGTGGTAAATTTCATCTGAACTGCATCTGAGCTCCTTTTTCCTTCTGAGTACCTTCTCAAGGGGCTAAGGAATCTGCAGGTGTTTTGGGCATGATTTCCCTGGAAGGGTCTGATGTTTTTTTCCAGGGTTGGCTCAGTATGGTATGAAAAGATGATAATGTGAGTGCCTTTGATACCCATTGCCTTGTGTGTCAGGGCGAGGTTCTATCTTATCAAGGAGCATCAGGTGTCTGTCAGCCTCTGAGTTGGAAGATTTGATGGCAAATTTTTTTACTGTATAAGCAACTTGGCTAATTACCTGACAATTTTGATTTATGTGTTGTTTCAGATCTCTGTACTGCTGAGCAACCTGATCTATGACTTACTACTTGGATTACTGCTTTCAAATATCTGGGTGACTGTAAAGTGATAAGGTCTTAGGGAATATGGTCAATAATCAGACAGTCTCCATGACAGGGCTGCAGGCGACTTACTTGTAATGTGATGTTCCAGCATAACTGTGAAAAATTACCTGGCCTTCAGACCTGAAACACATTTAAAATTGTTCAGGAACTATGAGTACCAGCTGGCCTTTCTTTAATGCATCATTCTTAGCTTACCTTTTTCAATTGCCAACAGCAGTTTGGAATATTGTAGTCAAAGCTTTTTGGACTTTGCTTTCAGAGTTGCAAAGTGCCTTAGTGTTTTGTCTGAAATGCTTTGGTAGACATCGTGATGGTACTGAATGAGATGTGGTGTAAGTGAAGAAATGGACTGTATTTTTATTTCTTTACTTCATGTGTGGGAAAGCCAGTTTTCCAAAAACGTCTTTACTATGCTTAATCACATTCTGCGATTGTAGTTAGAACATCTTGTTTTCACTGTGAGGGCAGATTTTCAATAAGTAGTTGATACTGGTGACCAATGGGCTGTGGAGATAAGTGAGAATATAATGTCAGCATAAGCTGCAAACAATTTACGTTCAGTTTCAGTGATCTTTGCTATTCCTTGCATCAAGAGGTAATATCTATTATCATCCTATGCCTTGAGTCTGTATGGTCCTATGATTTGCTTTTACCCATAGAATTCAGTGGAAGTTGTACAACTTTGGAGCCCAATTCTTGAGAGACTTTATAGATTCCCCTGTTGCCTTCTTAAAATGCTGCTATGTGAAGTCCACAGTCTGCTATGTAACACAGCCTAATCTAGTTTATTAAATGGAATAAGGCCACATGGAGCAAAGATGAGCCACCCAGCTAAGGACCCCTGGACCCACCAGCTGACAGCCACTATCAGCCTGTAGACATGGGAGTCATGCATCTTGGGCCATATTAGGTTTTCCAGTCCTAGTCAAGCTTGCAGATGACTGCAGCTGTATGAATGACCCCAGGTGGGACTAGAAGAGAAACTGCCCCAGAGCCCAGCACAGATTTCTAGCCCCCAAAATCATAAAGGAATAGGAAAAAATGTAAAGGTTGTTTTAAGCCAGCACATTTTGGGATTTTTTTTTTAATGTAGTAATAGATAACTGATACAGAGGGAAAAACTGAGAAATCAAGCAAATTCTATTACTATCAAATGTTAGCTTTTCTTAAAATTTATTTTTAATAGAAATGGGGTCTCAATATGTTGACCAGGTTGGACTTGAACTCCTGGCCTCAAGCGATCCTCCCATCTCGGCCTCTCAAAGTGCTAGGCATGAGCCACCATGCCTGCCCAAATGTTAGCTTTTATAATTTTATTGAGAAATAAGACTTAAAGAAATTGGACTATAACTTGTTAGATCCTGGAAGTTTAGTGCAAGAAGGGATTTTAGAGGTTATTCCTCTAATTCTTTCAATTGCTGACATTATTTTCTTTTTTATTTCAGAAAAAAATTATCTATTTATTTGTTTTATTTATTAATTTTTTATTATACTTTAAGTTCTGGGATACATGTGCAGACTGTTATGTGTGAATTTGAATCTGTCATTATGATGCTAGCTGATTATTTTGCCCATTAGTTGATGCAGTTTCTTCCTACTGTCGATGGTCTTTACATTTTGGTTTGTTTTTTCAGTGGCTGGTACTGGTTTTTCCTTTCCATATTTAGTGCTTCCTTCAGGAACTTTTGTAAGGCAGGTCTGGTGGTGACAAAATCCCTCAGCATTTGCTTGTCTGGAAAGGATTTTATTTCTCCTTCGCTTATGAAGCTTAGTTTGGCTGGATATAAAATTCTGGGTTGAAGATTCTTTTCTTTAGGAATGCTGAGTATTGGCCCCCACTCTCTTCTGACTTGTAGGGTTTCTGCAGAGAGATCCACTGTTAGTCTGATGGGCTTCCCTTCATGAGTAACCTGACCTTTCTCTCTGTCTGCTCTTAACATTTTTTCTTTCTGTAAAGCTATAGGGGTGGAGTGGCCCAAGACCACAGGAACCCACCTCTTACATCAGCATGATCTGGATGTAAGACATGGAGTCAAAGGAGATCATTTTGGGGCTTTAAGATTTGACTGCTCCCCTGGATTTTGGACTTGCATGCGGTCTGTAGCCCCTTTGTTTTTGCCATTTCTCCCATTTGAATCAGCTGTATTTACCCAATGCCACTGATACACTGCTGGTGGGAATGTAAATTGATTCTGCCATTGTGGAAAGCAGTGTGGAGATTTCTCAAAGAACTTAAAACAGAACTACCTTCAACCCAGCAATCCCATGTTTGGGTATATAACTAAAGAAATATAAATTGTTCTACCATAAAGATACATGCTGTGTGTATTCATCACAGCACTATTCACAATAGCAAAGACATGGAATCAACCTAAAGGCCCATCAATGGCAGACTGGATAAAGAAACTGTGGTACATATACACCATGGAATACTATGCAGCCATAAAAAATGAGGTCATGTCCTTTGCAGCGATATGGGTGGAGCAAGAGGTGATTATCCTAAGTGAACTAACACAGGAACAGAAAACAAAATACCGCATGTTCTCACTTGTAAGTGGGAACTAAACATTAAGTACACATGGACACAAAGAAAGAAACAATAGACACCAGAGCCTACATGTGGCTGGAGGGCAGGAGGAGGGAGGGGATAAAAAAACCTGCCTATTGGGTACTATGCTTATTACCTAGGTGCAAATTAATCTGTATACCAAACTCCTATGACATGCAATTTACCTATGTAACAAACCTGCACATATACCCCTGAACCTAAAATAAAAGTTGAAAAAATATATATACTGTTAGGACAATAAGGTATTTTATGTAAGCCTCATGGTAATCACAAAGCAAAAACCTGTCATACAGATGCAAAAGATAAAGAGAAAGGAATCAAAACATGCCACTATTTAAAAAAATAATCAAACTACAGAACAAAACAGCAAGAGAGGAAGAAAGGCATAATAGAACTACAAAACAGAAAATAATTAACAAAATTGCAGTAGTAAGTCCTTACCTATCAATAATTACTTTAAATCCAATGGATTAAATTTTCCAATCAAAAGAGGTAGAGTGACTGAATTGACTATAGAACAAGATCCAATTAAATGTTGCCTAGGAGAGACTCACTTTAGCTTTAAGGATACATAGGCTGAAAGTGGAGGGATGGAAAAATATATTTCCTTCAAATCATAACCAAAAGAGAGCAAGCCTGGCTATACTTCTATCAGACAAAATAGACTTTGAGTAAAAAAGTTGTCACAAGAGACAGATAAGGTCATTACCTTATAATAAAGGGGCCAATTCATCGAGAGGTTATAATATTTGTAAATATATATGCACCTAACAACAGAGCGCCTAAATATTTAAAGCAAATATTAACAAAACAGAAGAGAGAACTAGGCAGCAATACAATAATGGTAAGGAACTTTGATACCCACTTCTAACAATGGGTAGATTTTTTCAGACAGAAAATCAATAATGAAATAGCAGAATTGAACAATATTGTAGGCCAAATGAATCTAATAGACATATATAGAGTATTCCACCCAACAGTAGCAGAAGACACAGTCTTCTCAAGAACACATGGAGCATTTTCTAGGACATATTATATGTCTGGCTACAAAACAAGTCTTTAAAAATTTAAGAATATTGAAATATATTAAATATCTTTTCTGATTACAATGTTATAAAAGTAGAAATCAATAACAGGAGGAAAGCTGAAAATGTTACAGATATCAAGACACATACTCATGAACAACCAATGGGTCCAAGAAGAAGTCAAAATAAAAATAAGAAAATATCTAGGGACAAATGAAACACCACACTCCAAAACTTATTGGATGCCACAAAAGCAGTTCTAAGAGGAAAGCTTATGGCAATAAACACCTACACTAAGAAAAATGGAAGATTTCAAATGAACAAAATAACTTTACACCTCAAGAACTGGAAAAAGAAGAACAAACTAAGTCTAAAGTTAGCAGAAGACAGTACATAATAAAGATCAGAGCAGAAATAAATAAAAGAAACTAGAAAAAAATAGACGAGATCAATAAAATTGATTGTTTTTGTTTTTAAGATAAACAAAATTGATAAACCGTTAATGAGGCTAAGTGAAAAAAGAGGGAGGACTCAAATCAAATTATAAATGGAAAAGAGGGTATTACAACTGATATCACAGAAATACCAAGGATTATAAGAAACTACTGTGAACAATAATATGCCCACAAATTGCATAACCTAGAAGAAATAGATAAATTTCCATGAACACATAAGCTTTTAGCATCATGTTGGCACTCAAAAAGTTTCAGGTTTTGGATCATTTTGGATTTTGACTTTTCAGATTTTAAATGTTCAAATTGTACTATAATGGTAGCGCATAAATCATTTTTTTGTACTATAGAAATATATAACATGCCAAGACTAAATCATGAAAAACAGGAAAACCTGGACAGACCAGTAGTGAGTAAGGAGACTGAATCTGTAATTAAAAATATCCCAAAAAGGCCAGGAGCAGTGGGTCATGACTGTAATCCCAGCACTTTGGGAGGCCGAGGCAAGTGGATCACCTGAGGTCGGGAGTTTGAGACCAGCCTGGCCAACATAGTGAAACCCGGTTTCTAGTAAAAATACAAAAATTAGCCGGACGTGGTGGCATGAGCCTGTAATCCCAGCTACTCGGGAGGCTGAGGCAGGAGAATTACTTGAACCTGGGAGGTGGAGGTTGCAGTGAGCTGAGATTGTGCCAGTGCACTCCAGCCTGGGTGACAGAGTGAGACACTGTCTCAAAAAATAAAATAAAATAAAATAAAATAAAATAAAGTCCCAGCAAAGAAAAACCCAGGATCAGAAAGCTTCACTGCTAAATTCTACCAAACATTTAAAGAAGGGTTAATGCCAATTCTTCTCCAACTGTTACAAAAAAATTGAAGAGGAAGGAGAACTTCCAAATGCATTCTGAGGTATACCTAAGCCAGACAAGGACAAAACAAGAAAAAAAAATTATAGGCCAACATCCCTGATGAACATAGATGTTAAAATCCTCAGCAAAATACTAGCAAACTGAATTCAGTAGCATATTAAAAGGACCATACTTCGTGATCAAGTGGGATTTATCCCTGGGAGGCAAGGATGGCTCAACATATACAAATCAATAAATATAATCCAACATATTAACAGAATGAAGAATAAAAATCATGATCACCTTCATAGATGCAGAAAAAGCATTTTGCAAGATTCAACATTGCTTCATTCAACATTCCTCAACAAATTGGGTATAGGAAAAATATACCTCAACATAATAAAGGCCATACATGCTGGGCGATGTAGCTCACACCTGTAGTCCCAGCACTCTGAGAGGCAGAGGTGGGCAGATCACCTGAGGTCGGGAGTTTGAGACCAGCCTGACCAACTTGGAGAAATCCCATCTCTACTAAAAATACAAAAAATTAGCTGGGCGTAGTGGCGCATGCCTGTAATCCCAGCTACTTGGGAGGCTGAGGTAGGAGAATCGCTTGAACCCAGGAGGCAGAGGTTGCAATGAGCCAAGATTGTGGCATTGCACTCCAGCCTGGGCAGCAAGAGCAAAACTCCATCTCAAAATAAATAAATAAATAAATAATAAAGGCCATACATCATGAGCCCACAGCTAATATCATAGTCAAAGGTGAAAAGCTGAAAGATTTTTCCCTAAGATTAGCAATAAGACAAAGATGCCCACTCTTAGCATTTCTATTCAGTAGAGTAGTGGAAGTCCTAGCCAGAGCAATCAGGCAAGAAAAAGAAATAACACCACCTAAATCGGAAAGGAAGAAGTTAAATTGTCCTGTTTGTAGATGACATCATTTTATCCATAGAAAACTCTACAATTCCACTTGAAAACTGTTAGAACTAATATGTGAATTCAGTAAAGTTGTAGAATACAAAATCAGTGTGCAAAAATCAGTTGTGTTTCCATGTACTAACAATAAACTATCTGAAAAAAAATTTAGAATGCAATTCCATTGGCAATAGTATCAAAAAGATAAAATACCTAGGCATAAATTTAACCAAGGAAGCAAAAGATCTTTACCCTGAAAATTATACAACATTGATAAAAGAAATTAGACACAAATAAATGAAAACATATTCTATGTTCATGGATTGGAAGAATTAATATTGCTAAAATGTTCATACTACCCGAAGCAATCTATAGATTCAGTGCAATCTCTATAAAACTTCCAGTGACGTTTTCATGGAAATAGAAAAAGCAATCTTAAAATTCATATGGAACTATGACCCTGAAAGCAATCTTGAAAGAAAAAAAGCTAAAAGAAGTATCTTTCCTGATTTCAAATTATATTACAAAATTATAGGAATCAAAGCAGTATGATATTGGCATAAAAACAGACACATAAACTAATGAAATAGAATGGAGAGCCCAGAAATAAACCCACACATATATAGTCACCTAATTTTCTATAAGGGTGCCAAGAATACACAGTGGAGAAAGGATAGTCTCTTCAACAAATGGTGTTGGGAAAACTGGATATCCACATGCAAATAAAGGAAGTTGGGTCCTTATCTTGCACCCTACACAAAAATCAACCCAGAATTTATTAAAGACTTAAATATAAGACCTGAAACTGTAAAACTCCCAGAAGAACTCATAGGAAAAAGCTCTTTGACATTATCCTTAGCAATGATTTTTTGGCTTTGATACCAAAAGCACAGACAACAAAAGCAAAAATGAACAAGTGGTACTACATCAAACTAAAAAAACTTCTGTGCAGCCAAAGAAACAATTAACAAAATTAAGAAATGAGAGAAAATATTTGCAAACCATATATCTGATAAGGGATTTTATCCAAAATATAGAAGGCATTTATGCAACTGAATAGCAAAAACATAACAAAAACCAAATAATTAAATTAAAAATGGGCAAATGTTCTGAAAGACATTTCTCCAAGGAAGACAACAGGCCAACAGGTATATGACAATGTGCTCACCATCATTAATTATCAGGGAAATGAATGTCACAACCACAATGAACCATTACCTCGTATCTTAGAATGGCTGTTATTAAAACAACAAGAGGTATATATAAAAAAAAATTAAAATCAGGATCTAGAAGAGATTTTTGCATTCCTGTGGTCACTACAGCATTATTCATAATAGCCAAGATCTGGAAGCAACTTAATTGTCTGTTGATGGGTGAATGGGATAAAGAAATTGTGGTATGTACATACAATGGAATATTGCTCAGCCTTATAAAAGAAGGAAATCCCATCATTTGTAACAAAATGGATAGACTTGGAGAGTATTATGTTCAGTGAAATAAACCAGAAACAGAAAGACAAATACTGTATGATCTCACTAAATGTAGAATCTAAAACACTCAAACTCACAGAAGCAGAGAATAGCATGTTGGTCAGAGGTGATGGTTAAAGGGTATTATGTTTCAGTTATGCAAGATAAATAAGTTCTGCTTATACTGAATCTACAGCGTAGTGCTTATAGCTAACAATACTGTATTACATACTTAAAATTTTTTGAAAAAGTAGATCTTATGTTAAATGTTCTTACCAGAAAACAAACAAAAAAACCCACAAATAAATACCGCCTTCCAAACCCAAGGATAAAAATAAAAGGGATTGGAGGAGACTTTGGGAGATGGATATGTTCATGATGGATATGTTCATGGCCTTGATGGTTTCATGGGTATGTGTTTATCCCCAAACTCATTGAATTGTATGCATTAAATATATATAGTTTTTAATATGTCAGTCATACCTCAATAAAGTGGTATAAAACATAAAAGAGTATAACTGTTCTTCACAGACTCTTCCGAAGTGCTCATAACTTTCCTAAGAACATTCCCAGCATCTGATCATCACTGCAGAAATGGTGAAAACAAGAGGTCACCTCCTATATTTTCAAGACAAGAAAACAGAGAAGCAAGTGTCAGTCCTGGGATTCATCCCCAGGCCTCCTGGCCATCTGTTCAAGTTTCCTTCCTGCAGACCAGGCCATCTCAATGACCTTCAGAAGGTGGCCAAGGACCCTGTGATTCTGTGACATGGCTGGCCAGTCATGTTATACTGTGTCTGTGTATTTATGTATACCTATGGTAGACATGAGATGCTCTGTCCAGTTGTCCAGATCTTCCTTCAGGAAAGAAGGATCAAACAGCCTCCAGCATCAGGAGCTTCAGGGTTGGCCTCAGCTGCTGAGAACTGCCTCACTTGTGGTCAAATCTTTCCAGGACAACCTGCATCAGATGACTGAGCAAGACGGGTCATAAAAGTCCAGCCACTTTGGCCTCACTTGGGACAGCTCTGACAGGCAATATTTGATCTGAAACTTCCTGCCAGATTGGCAGGAGCTTTGTCAGGCCTGCATCAACATTTGCCTTCTCCCTCTGCCCGATCCTGCATCTGCCTGCTTCTTTCCACAGGTATGGATACATAGTAAACATTCTTACCTCATATTCTGTCCCAGCATCTGCTTCCAGACAACCCAGCCTGTGACAGTCCCCTCTCTTTTCTCTCCCATTTGACAAAGAACACTGTCAGAGATTAGAGAGACAAGACAGGCTGTAGATGAATGGCCCACTGGCATATTTTGATTGGCCTGTACAGTTGTATTAGTCTGTTTTCATGCTGCTAATAAAGACATACCTGAGACTGGGTAATTTATAAAGGAAAAGAGGTTTAATGGACTCACAGTTCCACGTGGCTGAGGAGGCCTCATAATCATGGTGGAAGGCAAAAGGCATGTCTTACATGGCAGCAGCCAAGACAGAAATGAGAGCCAAGTGAAAGGGATTTCCCTTTATAAAACCATCAGATCTTGTGAGACTTATTCCCTACCAGGAGAACAGTATGGAGGAAACTGCCCCTGTGATTCAATTATCTCCCACCAGGTCCCACAACACTTGGGAATTATGGGAGCTATAATTCAAAATGAGATTTGGGTGGGAACACAGCCAAACCATATCTGCAGTGTTTACAAAGATGAGTCAGTATAGAAAAATTGGAATATTACCCATAAAATCTGAATTTCTATATTCTATTTAAAAATTAGATGATCAGGCAACATTGGCCCTTTATTCTTGAATAAGAGACTATTGGTTGGGGCTGAAGAGTGGCTTCCTCCTTTAGAGAGACGAGTTCTCCAGCTTGTCAAAGTCCCCAGAACTTTCTACAGACTTGTACCTGTTCACCTCCCTCCCTTGTGTTATCTCCCTGACTCCTATGAACATCTGAGCTTTTCTTTTGACAAATATAGATGGTTCAACAGATGGAAAGCAGAATCTTTCCTGTGCTACCATATCTTTTTGATTCGATATGGATCTTTAAGAATTGGATTTCTCTCGGTTTAAGGCCACGAGAGCCTTTTGCTGGGTCCTTGGTTTAGCTAAGCACTCAGGGCCACTATCGCTGCCCCAGTCTTGCCTCACCCTCTGTCACTCACCACCCCCAGAAAAAGGTGTTCTCCGTGGACACATGGCAGGGAACAACACATACTGGGGCCTGTCGGGGGATAGGGGGTGGGAGGAGGGAAAGCATCAGGAAGAATAGCTAATGGATGCCAGGCTTAGTACTTAGGTGATGGGATGATCTGTGCAGCTAATCGCCATCCGTGGCACACGTTTAACTATGTAACAAACCTGCACATCCTGCAAATGTACCCCTGAACTTAAAGTAAAAGTTGGAAATAAAAAAATAGAAAAGAAAAAGGTGTTCTCTTCAGTGAGGTTCATGTCAGACACCGCCTACATCGAGAAACCATATTTATTTCTTTTTACAAAGAGTATCATATTTTTTCACTATAAAACTCATTTTTATTATTGAATATTTGTTACCCTCAAAGGCTAACATTTTTCCAAAAATGAATATATTTCTCAATGTGCTTAGGTTGATAGTGGAGCCCTCCAGCCAAAGAAGCAGAATAACCAGAAACTCCTCAAACAGGGCCATGCCACCTCCCTTCTTGTCACCAATACTGCCTGTGGCCAGGTGTCCAGAGCTATATGGAAAGCCTCTTTGCCAGCCAAGTCTAATGCCTCTTCCCCCCAAATAAATTGCTTCTGCTTCTTCAGGGGGTCGTAATTATGTAAGACTCAATAATTATATAACAAATTGCTTTGAAGTGATTATTTAAATTATGCATTGGCAGGAATCGGGTATTCAACTATAATGAGCTTCATTGGTTATGAAAATGTCTTCTCTGAGCTGATACAATAACTGCTTCTGTCTGTTGCTGTTTGAAATATGGGCCAGCTGGAAGACTTCAAAAACTTAGATTGAATCACATTCAGAATATAAAAGACATTGTAAAGGGGTTGGCTCCCTTTGTAGCTTCTGTTCCTGGGTGATAAGGGTCCTTAGCCTTGGCCACAAAATGGGGCTCTGATGGGGCTTCCTGCCAGGACAGGTGGAGCTGGTGCCCAAAGAACCAGATTAGTACAAGGCTAGGTGGACTGCAGCTTTCCAGCAGGTGTTCCCTTGGCATGAAGAGCTTGAGGGGGCCCTCGACCTCCAGGCATCTGGTCCCCCTTCTCCTCCCTACCTGCTCAGCCCACTTGGAGAAGGAGATGTGTGTTTGGTGGGCTGTGTGCTGTGCTAACCCTCCCAAGCTTCCCTGAAGGCTGCTGCTTAGGGATGGTGGATGCTGGGAGTGTGTTGGAATGCCTGTTCCCAGGTGAATCATTACTACGTGGAGCCCCAGCAGGCTGGAACAGGCTGGCATGGTCCAACGCAGAGGAGTAGGAGGAGTCCAAACCCCTCAGCCCGTGAACTTGCCTCTCTCACACCCAGAGCACCTGGACCAACCAGGAGAAGACCTTCGAGATGAACCTTTAGCAGCCAAAGGCATTCAGGTTTTACCAGAAGGGCCTCCAGGAAATCTTGACAAATAAGGGCTATGTTTCTGGCCATCGTGGCCTCCCTAGGCCAAGCATTGGCAAACTTTTTCTGTAAAAGACCAGATGGTAAATATTTTAGGCTTTCCAGGGCCTGGACTTCTCCCTCTCATATTTGTGTTGTTGTTTAAACAACCCCAGTAGAAATGTAAAAACAATTTGTAGCTACTGGGCTGTAGAAAAATAGTCTTCAGGCTGGATTTGGCCCCAAGGCCAGAATTGCTATATCCCTGCCTGGTGCAGTGGATTCCGTGATAAACCACTGGATTTTTCTGCTGTCCATGCTGAAGCCATGGAGATCTGATGGTGGGAAGCCAGCTTTGAATTTCAGATCTGATAGCTCTTCTGGAAAAAATGGAAAAGGATCGAACAGCCACATGCCCATCTCAGATCCTCTGATCCTGCAGCTGGGGTAACTCCATTCTCTTAATGCCCGCAGCTCCTGTAGAGCCTTCTTGGCAGTCAGTATTTACTGCCTGGCATTTGTAAGGATCTTTTCAGGTATATTAGAGCTGTATACATCCGCCTACACCCACCCACCCACTCTACGAGTCCCTTGAGGGCAGAAGTGGCAAGCTTTCAACCACTTCATCTCTGGCCAGCACCGAGAACAGTGCCTGGGACACTCGCAGTAGATATTGTGCTGACTGAGTGGTGTCTGATGCCCCCTGTGTGTTCCTCTTTTCCCCTTTCCTGCAGTGAACCCCAGGAAGTACAGAAGGTTAAGATATTTTGTGCATTGTGGGGTGTTTGGCAAGGTGTGGCCATGCAGGTGTTTGCTTAGACCACCCTCTTGGTTCTCTGTGTGTTTCTCTAGCAAAACACATAGCAGCCTTTGTGATCTGCTCACCAAGAGTGGAATGTGGCTGCCCCTCAGTTGGGAGGAAACCAGAACCCCTGGGCCAGGCTGTGGCTCCAGTCTGAACACAGGTTCCTTAGATCTGCTGCTCCTCAGCTTTCTGGGATCACTGGTTGAGAAGCCGGGATTGCTTTGAAATCAGAAGCCTGACTGCTCCTTCCCAAGACTGTATTCACCTGTTTGGACCCAAGTGTATTGCGATTGGCTTCACCCTGTGCTTGTGGAAATGTCTGTGTTTGAGCCTTAGCCTAGGGGTTCTCATTCAACTCAGGATATTTTGTTCTCTCTTGGAGTAATTTAAGGATTATTTCCTCTCTGAGATTATCTTTTTAGATGGCAAGATTTTCAGAATCCTTTCGGTTGCTAGCAATGGAAATCACTGACTTAACTGGCTTGAAGGGCAAGCAGCATTATCTCACATAGCAAGAAATCCAGAGGCGGAGTGCTGCAGGTGTGGTTAGTTCAGTGGTTCCAGCTTGCCATTAAGGAAGAAGCTCTTTCTTCTCTTTGCTGCCATACTTAGTGTGTTGGTTTAGGCTTTGCATGAGCTTTCCTCATGGGTGAAAAATGCCTGTCACAGCTCCAGGTGGTGCATCATCATGATCACATCCAAGGGGAGAAAAGGGACTGTTTGCTCTCGTGCATCTTTGGTCCACAAGAAAAATTCTTTCCAGAAGTCTCTTACCGACTTTCTGTCATTAGCCATAAGCATGCCCTAGGTCTATGCCTAAATTAATCCCTGATATGATGTGTGAATCACCACAGTGGTTTTAGATCAACCATGTCTCATCCTCTGGAACTGGGGCCAGGGTTCCTGGGAGCACAAGGCCCTACTGAGGAGTGTAGCCACCTGCATGACATTGGGGTTTTGTTGGGAGAAAAAAGAAAGGGAGCACCCAGCACCCATCAAAGTGTCTAGTACAGCAAACATTCCCCAGAATCTTTCCTCCTTGAGATGCTGAGGGACACAGAGCCTTCTGAAGTTCTATTAATAAAAGAGAAGTTTTAGAGAAGGCTGCTTGGAAAACTCCTATGGGAATACTGTGAGCTACTCCTTCTTGCCCCATCCTGCTTTTAGACAAGAACCATGGGTCTGTCTAATCCCACCTTAGTATATTGGCTTTGAAGACAGCTATGACAGCCATTGTTTATTGAGCATCTACTCTGTGCCAGGCATTGTGGGAGGGGCTTTGCACATATGGCTTCTAATCATGCAGCTACACTGGCAGGGCTGTGTTATTGTCCTCATTTTACAGATTAGGGAACTGGAATCTAGAGATGTCGAGTAGCTTGCCTCTGGCTGCACGGTCTGTATAGGGCTGAGCCAGGAGTCGGCAAGCACTTTTAAAGCATCTGCTTTGATCTAGGCACTGTACTAGGTGCTGAGAATGCAAAAAAGAATCAAATATGGTTCCCACCATCAGGGAGCACATAGCCTGTCCCTTCTGGAAGGTCACCCAGTATAACTAAATATGTGTCGCTTGTCCAGGCTGGAAAACATCTTTGGATGTGTGAGGAAATTAGGCAGTGTCTTGTGCCTTCTACCTAAAGACCTCCTGCCTCCTGTCAGGAAGCCTAAAGCTTTGCTGAATAGCTTGGTAAAGGAATTAGGAGCATGGGCTTTGGTGCCAGAGTGTGTGAGTTCAAATCCCATCTCTACCACTTTCTGGCTGGATGATTATAGGCAAGATACCTCGTGGGCTGCTACGAGGTAAAATGAAAGAGACCTTGTGAAAACACAGGAGAAGAGCTTGGTAACAGTTAGCAGCTGTTATTACCAATTTACGTTGCTCTTCAATGCACTTTCTTACCGGGTAAGATATCAGAGGCCCAACCTCCTAATCCCCTTAGTCTCTTAGCATTTCGCACCCTCCCCCAGGTTTGGGCATTGATGTCATAGGCTGCAGCTTGTAGATTGCTCCAGGTGGTGCCCGGCACATTGAGCTGCTTGATGCTAGCTCTTTAGTGTGAATGACAAGCTTGTCAGCCAGCTCTTACTGCAAGTATGATTTCCTCCTGTGTGATGGCTGCACAGGGAGGCGATGGAACAGAAAATGAGCACCTCTCTTCCTCTCTCAGGGCACTCTTTGGCTTCCCCATGCTGGGTATAAATGAAGCTGCCTATGCTGAGAGGCCTGGGAAAGCCTACTGCTCCCTTCTAATGGGGAGATGGGACCCAGTGGGCAAGAAGGCAGGCAGGGGAATCCTCACGCCTGGCTCTTGTCTCTTGTCACAGACTTGAGCTGTGGCACCAGGAAGTCCCCTTGCCTAGGTTTCCTCTCCTGTGAACTGGGAGGGCCTTATCAGCCTGTAATCTCACTGAAAAATCCCCTTCGGGGGGCGGAAATGGAGATGGGTATCTGAGAAATAGGGCAGCCCAGACCTGCCTCCAAGGCAGCTGGCCCGAGGAACCCACCCGAGGAACCCGCAGGCCGCAGGCTCTGCTGGGCGTGCTGGACCTTGTCTGCATCCCTGTCTGCTCTGCAGCTTTGGACGCAGCTCATCCATCTGGAAAACTGCCGTGGGATGCTGCTGCCCAGGGGGCCGAGGGGTCTCATCGATCTTGGGGAAATAATTAAGGCCCGCAAAGCCTTGCCAGGCTCTATCGGTGCAAGGTGCTATTAAGAACAAGATAAAAGCTTTGAGCCTTGATTGAATCTGGAAAACAAGGCCCATGCAGGCATTTTTCTTTGTCATGGTGTCAAAGGAGAAGGGAGAGGCCCGGGGAAGAAGGAGGAAGATGAAGGAGCAAAGGAGAAAACAGTTTTTGAGACAGTAGACAAGAGCCTTGGGAAAAAAAAAAAAAAGCAAAACCCACTAAAATTGCCTGTGCTTTTTGCTTTCTTTCTTAAGGGGACACTGTGAAAGAGGAGTGGCGGCTTTGAAGGTGACACCACACGCCACCTTCTCCTGTTTGTCCCCAGTGTCTCAGGTGAGCAATTATCACCATCATTCCTGCAGAGGGAGTTTGCTCCTCCAGCGGGAAGTCCGACTGTGTTCCTTGTGGTGGTGGCCTCCTTGCCCCTGGCTCAGGGTCTTTGTTGCTTTCTTTCTTTCCTCTTGTGTATTGCTTTGCTCAAATGTTTGCAGGAGGAGGGTCTGCTCGGAGGCAAGGCCAGTGCTGGAGCGGCCCCCTCCTTCCTTAGAACTTTATTGTGCTTTTGCTCTCTTTTTACTGCTTGGCTGCAACAAAGCCAGCTCTCAGGGCTGAAATCCAGCCGAGGAGATCTGATTTCTCAAAAGCCATTTTGATCTTTTCACTTCAAAAGTAGGTTTTTTCACGCCCGAGCCCCAGTTTGGTGGCCCCAGACCTGCCCTTTGGGCTGTGGGTCTGGAGGGACCTGTGGTCTCTTCTTTACATGCTGTTGGGAGAGCCTGGGGTCCTGGCACTGGGGCTGCCCGGTGCCAGCCCAGGCAAGCCTCCGATGTAGGGAGATTTGTCCTTGATGTCCCTGGTCTCCAGCACCCCTGATGCCCTGCCTTTTCCTTCTGTCTGGCTCAGCCCTATACATCTCCCAATTGCCAAAGCCCTTCTGCTCCCCAATCCCCAGTCATCTTATGAATATTGGCTCTCAGGAATGAAACTGACCTTCGGGGTCTTCTTCGGAGGACTTCCTTGAGAGCTCCCACCTCCCAGCCACCCTCCCCCACCCAAGGTGCCTTTCCTCAGGGGCCCTACTATATTCTGTAATGCTCGGTAAGTTCCCTTATTCAGTTCCCACCACATTTTGCTTAATTATCCTTTTTCCTCCCACGACCCTCAGGAGATCATGAGGGCCTTGAATAAAGGAGCTGTTATTCCCCCATATGCAGTCCCAGTGTCTAGCACAATGTCAAGCACATAGTAGGTTCTCAGTGCATGTCCAGTGCATTAGTGAGTTCCTTCCTACAGTTCTCTCAAGCTGTCCTAGGGGTTGCTGAGGCAGCTCAGGGGCAAGCCAGCTTGGTGGAAGGAGAAATGGGCAGGCAGGTGGGGGGAGAGAGACAACATTTATTCTGGATCACCTCCAGCCCATCAGGTAATTTCCAGACCCAGCCCCTGCTTTGTCCACAGCAAGTTTACTTTCATTGATTTTATAGTTCTATGCACATATAACATTATAAATATTATGTCTATCACATGTGATAGGCAATAATATAGTGTATATGTAATATTCATATATGTATAATATAACATGTCATACATATGATATAGTATGACGTGTACAAACATACATATACAGATTTTTTTGTGAAAAGGGTTCTGTTTAAAAATTAGTTTAAACATCGAGGCCTTGAGCTTTTCATCCAAGGTCTTCTCTCTCCCGGGGGCATTTGCTTTTGAAGTTGTTACTCATTACCGCTTGGACAGTGGAAAGCTTTGTTCTGATTGAAGATGTTTTAGGCTTTTACCTAGTTGATGAAAGCATTGCTTTTCGGATGGTGACTTCTTTCCATTGTACCTACCACCCATCTCCCCCATACATCAGCAATCCTGGCTGGTATTGAGGAATGGAGAAGGGCATTGGATTCTCTGAGGTCACGAAACTATTAATGTTATTTATCTCAGATGATTTTTGTTGTTGTTGTTTGGTTTAGAATCTGGCCAGATGGGAGGCCAGGGTTGACTGGGTTGCTGTAAGGAGGCATTGGAGTTCTGGCCTCTCTCACTGGCCTGCTAGGGGGCAGCTGGCTTTTTCAGCTCTCCACCCACTTTCCTCTGAGCTGCCCCACTCCCATTTAGCACCCCAGTGACGAGCACCTCCATTACTGTGCTTCCTAGATGCTGGGCCTCCTTCCAGGAGGGGTTCCCCTGGGCCTGCCCTTCCTAGCACAGGAGTCCAAGTGCCACCTTTGGTTCCTGATCAAACCCCACTGGTCTCTGTTCCAAGGTGGGATAGTGGCAGAACACTGAATTAGGAGCTAAGAACCAGGTCCTGAGTCTTGAATTACTCACCATCTGTGGGACCTAGGGTTCATCACTCATTCTGGAGTCTCAGTTTGCTAGCAGGTTAACAGCCATAATCACCCAGCCTTCCTACCACAAGGAGAGGCACATCTGAAACCCTAGATTGGTTTTTCTTAGGTTTCCTGCAATTAAAATCTTCTGGGAAGCTTTTAACATCCCAATTCCCAGACCACGCTCCCAAACCAATTAAATCAGATTTTCTGGAGATGAGATCCAGACGTCAGTATTTTTTAAAGCTCTCCAGGTAATTTGAATGTGAAGCCAAGGTTGAAAACCACTGTTTAAGGTCAAAGTATTTATGGATATTGAAAATGAAAACAGATTCTGAACTTCCCTCCATTTTCTGCTAACTAATCTGCATTAGTTCTTAGTTTTAATTTGGTTCAGAATCTGTTTAAGAATCTCTTGAAAGTTATGTGTGTATTTTCTCATGAAGTGACATATATGCAAAATTTTACATGTAATTTCAGCCTATAATGTCCCCTTGTTAGTGAGGCCCTCTCTGGCTACCCTATCCAAAATGGCAACGGTGCCCCTCCTCACTACAATTTCCTTCCTCCTTGCCTACTTTAAGCTTTCTCCATAGCATTTATCACTATCTGTGTGAACATCCACAAGTCCCTCAGGAGGGTAGAGTTTCTCAACCTGTAGTTCCTGGACCATATTTACTTAATCAAGATAACCGGGGTGGGACTCAGGATCTGCATTTTCAGAAACTCCCTGAGTTTCTTTTGAACATTGAAGTTTTCGAGCCAGTGAGCTGGGTCCCTGGATTCTTGATTTACAGTTGCAGGGTTAAGTCTGTTGCTATCTTTCTTAGAGCACCTCCTTGCTCTTCCAGATCCTGCCCTTTAGACAGGAATCCGTCTCCCTCAGCCTACCAGAAGTCTCAGGTAAACTCTCTAATGTTCCAGAGAAACCCCAGGTATTTTCCAAGTTACCTCAGGGGTATGTGGGAATGTGGCTATCTCAATTGTGTGGGTTGGGGGGCTTGGACTAAGGCCTCTGATCTAATGAAAATTATCTCCTTTCCCTCCCCTCTAGTGGTACTTGGAATTCTGTCACTGTCCAGTCATTCTTAAACTCTTTGGCATCCACCTCTATCATGACAAATAACAAAGACCGTGAACAGCGGGCATATTTGGTTCCATCTCTCTGCTCGAAGTTTTCCATTGGCTTCCAGTGGCCTACAGGGGGTGGTATATCCCTATTTTTAAAGTTACCAGAAGGCACTTTGAGACGTGGCTGCCATTCACCTTCCAGCCTCGGTCCTAGTGTCTTTACTAAACTCTCCTGCAGGACTAAACTGCGTGTATTTCCTGGAGCTGCCACTTCCTTTCTTGGATATCCTGGATTATTTCTTTCATCTCTTTACACAAGCCACTCCTTTCCCAAAACTCTCCAATGACTCTCTAGCTGACTCAGAGTACAAGCCAAGACATCACGTGGCTGAACGCGGTGGCTCACGCCTGTAATCCCAATAGTTTGGGAGGCCAGGGCAGGAGGATTGCTTGAGCTCCAGAGTTCAAGACCAGGCTGGGCAACATGGTGAAACCCCATCTTTACAAAAAATACAAAAATTAGATTGAGGTTGCAGTGAGCTGAGATCGTGCCACTGCACTGCAGCCTGAGCAACCCGAGTGAGACCCTGTCTAAAAAAAAAAAAAAAAATTAGCCAGGTGTGGTAGCATGTGCCCGTAGTCACATAGGTACCAGCTACTTGGGAGTCTGAGGTGGGAGAATGGCTTGAGCCCAGGAGGTAGAGGATGCAGTGAGCTGAGATTGTACCATTGCACTCCAGCTTGGGTGACAGAGCAAGACCCTGTCTCAAAACAAAACAAAACAAAAAACAAAAAAATCAAACATTAAAGGCGTCACGTTACCTATAGGCTCTACTCGATCTGTCCATCACCCTCCTTGGATTTGTGCCCTCATCTTCTGCTATTTCCCTGTTTTGTTTTCTGGGGCTGCTGTAACAAAGCACCACAGACTAGGTTGTTTAAACAACAGAAATTCATTGTCCTGCAGTTCTAGGGGCTAGAAATATGAAATCAAGGTGTCAGCAGGGCCATGCTGCCTCTGAAACTTGAAGGGAAACATCCTCCCTAGCCTCTTTCTCACTTCTGGTGTTTGCCGGCTCTCTTTCCCTTCCTAGGCTTGTAGCTGAGTCATTCCAGTCCCCTTGGCCTTCTCCCCATGCACCTGCACATGGTCATCTTCATATGAGGACATGAGTCATCCTGGATTAGGGGCCCACCTTACTCCAGTATGACCACGACTACTTACATTTGCAATGAGCTATTTCCAAAAAGGTCACCTTCTGGGGTAGTGGGGATTAGGATGTCAAAATATCTTCTTTTGGGGGATAACATCCCTCCTCTTTCATTCTGCTTCAGTCACACTGACCTAGATAGAGTCGTCAGATTTAGCCAAATAAAAAAAATAAGATGTGCAGTGAAATTTGAATTTCAGATAAATAATGAATACTTTTTAGTATAAATGTGTTTCATGGAATTTTTTTTTTTTTTTTTTTTTTTTGCCAAAGTATGTGACCATGCACTATTCGGGATGTACTTATACTAAAAAAGTTATTTATTGTTCATCTGAAATTCAAATGTCACTGGGTATCCAGTGTTATGTCTGGCAACTTTTACTTCTTATTCCTTGAACACACCAAGCATGCTCCCACCCGAGGCCTTGGCATTTGCTATCCCATCAGCCTTGAATGCTCTTTCCTGAGATGTCTGGGATGCTCATTCTCTGATGAACTTCAGCAGGGCCTTTCTGGATCCCCTAAGCCCTATACACATACCTCCTCTCCTCCTTTTTTGCTTTAATTTTTTTCCCTTATCCCTATAGGGCCATCAATTTCCGTTATATGTATATTTCCCCCTTTATCCCTTATCACTAACAGGCTATATATTTTACCTACTGATCATGTTTATTGTCTGTCACCCCCAGGAGAATTTAAGCTTGAAATACTTATTCATTGCTGTCTCTCCAGGGCCTAGAACAATGCCTGGTGCACAGTTGATGTTCAATAAATCTTCAGTGAATGAATGAAGAGATAAATAAACCCTTTCATTGTCACTCAAGTACTGGAAAGTGGGCATCTGTGGGTTTACCTAGGAGCCAGTCCCACTTCTGGCAAGCAGTGCCCCTCTCCGACTCTCCATAGAACTAGCTTGGGGAGGTCCTGCCCAAACCCCAGATCCAGACATGTAGACACAATCCAGGTCAATCCATTAATTCTGTCCACTTGGCCACAGTGATTGGTTCAGGGACGGGTTCAAGACCCAAGTCAGTCTGACTGGAGTCAGTCTCAGAATTTCTACTGGAACTATTAAGATGGAACACTCCCTTCCTACTGGTGTTTCTGAGAAGAATAAGATGTAAGCCTGGAGCCACTGATAGCCATCTCACCACCATAAAAGATGAGAGGGGACTCGGCTCCCAGCCAAAAACCTGCTTATGATCTTTCAGGCCTGACTGTAGGTGAATTCAAAGGCTTTACCTGGCAGGCTTCACAGAAAAAGCTGCCATCCCTGGCCACACTTGGTGCACAGCCAGGACCCGGGGGTCTCTGAAGCAGGTTGCACTCAAGGGCTTCCATCAACGGCCATGCTGTAACATGTATCTGTATTCCTAGCCCCAGCATCTCCATTTGGCTTGGGGTCTTCCCAGGTGTGTCACCTGAGTCCTGCTCATTGGGAGAAGGGGGAATCTTGAAGACACTTTTCTCCCCTTGAACTCAGCGCCCAGCACTTTTCCACACCTGAACCTCAGCCCAGATCCGTGAAAGGGCAGGAGCCTATTGCTCCAGTGAGACAAGTCCCCTGTCTTTGTGGATCCACCTGACCCTCGCCAGGTGCTGCTCCAGGGGTATGGACCTGTGGGGGAGCCGGTGCTTCCTCCTGTCTAGCCTCTTGCTCAGACCATCATGGTAAGTAAATAAAGACTTAGCCATTACTTTCCTTTTCGCTTGTCTTAATTGACTACTCGGACACCTGGCAGCTCAGCTCAGCTCAGCTCTTGACTACCGTCTGCCTGAGAGTGGAGCCAACCCAAGAGAACAGAGCTGAGGAACAGAGAGAACTAGAGTCTCTCTAATGTCCTTGACTCTCCTAATCTTGCTATGTTGGAAGCCAGTGCAGCACCTGGACCTTTGCGCTGAGCTCAAGCCGATTAGATGTGTTTTTTCTGTCACTGAGTCTTGAGCCCAATGCACACTCTTAGTGACCCCCTGGGGGGCCTCAGGAACTCCTCCACCTGTGTTCCCATTCTCCCTGTCCTTGCCATCACTGTGGTCTGGTTTATCCCACACTATCCAGCTTCATGTGCCTCCTCAAGGGACATCTGCTCTTAGAAACCAGGGGATGTGACTTTCTGTCTCTCTTTTTCTTTTTGTTTATTTATTTTTTTGAGACAGGGTCTCTCTCTGTCACTGAGGCTGGAGTGCAGTGGTGTGATCATGGTTCACTGCAGCCTTCAACTCCTGGACTCAAGTGATCCTTCCACCTCAGTCTCCTGAGTAGCTGGGACTGCAGGTGTCTGCCACTACACCTGGAAACTTTTTTTATTTTTATTTTTTATAGAGATGAGGGTCTTGCTGTGTTGCCCAAGCTGGTCTTGAATTCCTGGCTTCAAGCAGTCCTGCTTTGGCCTCCCAAAGTGGTGGGCTTACAGACATGAGGTACTGCACCTGACCCTCTATCTCTCTCTCTCTCTTTTTTTAATCCCCACACCCCATATATGCCCATTTTAGTCTGTTCAGACTTCTGTAACAAAACTCTATAGACTGGGTGGCTTATAAACAACAGATATTTATTTCTTTCAGTTTGCAGGGCTGAGAAGTCCAAGATGAAGGTGCCCCCAAATATCGTGTCTGGTGGGGGCCCACTTCCACACTGACAGCCATCTTCTCCCTCTGACCTCACATGGTGGAAAGAATGAGGGGTCTCTCTGGATCCTCTTTTATAAGGATGCTAATTTAATTCATGAAGGCTCCAGCCCTATGACCCAAACAACTCCCAAAGGCCCTACCTCTTAATACTATCTTTTAGGGGAGTGGATTTCAACATATAAATTTTGAGGTGACATAAACATTCAGATCATAGAGATACTCTTGCACAAAATCAGACAAAAATTTCTGCAGCTGACTTAATTGATGAAATTGCAATGGGCTGTTTACAATGTAAATCACTCATTTGGTAATTATAAATAGGATGAAAACTTCTTAATATTTAAAAAATCTACATTAAAACTTTTATTATTCCCTTAGGAAATCAAATCTGGATTAGGGGATAAAATCTGTGTTAGTTATCTTCTGCTACATAATAAAACTCCTCCAAAGCTCATTAATTTAGAATGACAAGCATTTATTATCTCAGTTTCTTGGAGTCTGAAATCCAAGTACAACTTAGACAGGTCCCCTGGTTCCAGGGACTCTCATAAGTCTGCAGATGTCACCAGAGCTGTGGTCATCTCAAGGCTCAACTGCGAAAGAATCCCCTGTAAGCTCACTCATGGGCTGTTTGCAAGCTTCAGGGTCCTCACTGGTTACCGGCTAGAGACATCAGTTCCTTGCCACATGGGTCTCTCCATAGGGCTGCTCAGAATATGGTTGCTGGCTTTCCTTAGAGCGAATGAGTGGAGATTCAAGATGGAAGTCACAGTCTTTTTATAACCTAGTCTTGGAAGTGACATTCCAACACTCTCACCATGTTCTGTTTATTAGAAACTAGTCACTGGGTCCAACCCACACTCAAGGGAAGGTTATTACACAATATATTTATGGTATTTGTTAGGTATTTATTAGAGCAACATCCCACTTTTAGATACCAAAGTCTGTATTTATCCCTTTTCTCATCTTACCTCCAGAGGCAACTGTTTTCATGTGTTTAAAGAATATCATTTTTTTTGTGAAGTCTTATTACAAAATTATACCCTTATTTTATGAGCAAACATTTTTTATTTTCCTAAATAGAATTGTCTTTTATATCTCTCATTCTCTTTCTCACTCTTTGACCTGAACATCAGTGGGCAGGGATCATTAGGAGCTATCTAAGAGGCTGCCTACCACAGTCCACCCTCTGGCCCCAGTGATTTACAACTCCCCTGCATGTGCATCTAGTTACAACATCAGCTCAAACTGCAGAACTGCATCTAAATCAGGTTCATGTAGGGATGAATCTCCACAAATATAGTACCTTAAATACATATCCTCTTGATCTTCAGACCTGTGGAACTCAAGATAGAAGTTATCTGGCTGCCCTCCCCACCCCAGATTACCTAATATACAACTGGGGGCCAGGAAGGCATTACTGTTCAACAAGGGAGAAAATTGGAGGCACAAGGGTGTCACTGGCCCATAGACATTCTGAAATCCCAGCAAGCAAATGTTAGGAGTTCCTTGATTAGATCTTAAGGCCTGAGAATAATTCCCCATGGCTCTTGGCTCCACTCTTCGGGGCATTGTTTCTGCTCTCTTGGTCATTTTTCTTTCTCATGGAAGGTACTGCATATTCAGCCTGCTTCCTGCCAGTAGAATTCTGGGGGTTCAAAGGCCTCTCTTCATTTTGTCCCTCTTAATCCAGGTTGGCAATATTTCTCCAAACATAAGTCTTTAGAAAAAAAAAACAAAACATTTTTGGACCATGTTTCTGTATTTAGACAATGTTTTCCTAGCAGTGCCCTCAATTTGATATTTGCTTGGAAGCCATTTCTTAATTTTAGCATTGTTTGCTGTCTGGAAAGGCTGAAGAATTTCAAAACTTGGCTTTGGCTTTTTTTTTTTTTGGTATGACAGTCTTTCAATCTATTTCTCTTCTCATGCATCTTACTGCATGTAGGAAAAAGAGGCCCACTGGCACCTGCAACATTTTAGAAACCCTCCATAACTAGACCACTTAGTTCATGAGGCATATTTTCTACTTTCCACATAACTGCAGGTAACAGTGTTGCTAAACTTTCTGCTACTACATTATAACTTTCTTTCTTCACTTGAAGAGCATGAATAGCATGCTCTTCACTTTCTTTCA
Organism: Pan troglodytes; assembly: GCF_028858775.2. Classification (NCBI taxonomy): domain Eukaryota; kingdom Metazoa; phylum Chordata; class Mammalia; order Primates; family Hominidae; genus Pan; species Pan troglodytes. The sequence goes on from NC_072411.2 coordinate 38,334,728, forward strand.
GCCCTCACCAGCAGGGATCTCAAAGTCAAGATTTCTACTAAGTCTATTCAAGATAATTAAGCATTCTCTAACGTGCTTCTCTAATTTCTCCCAATTTCTGCCTACTGCTAGGTTCCAAGGCCAGTCCCACATGTTTAGATATTTGTTACAGCAACATCCCACTTTTAGATACCAAAGTCTGTATTTATCCCTTTTCTCATCTTACCTCCAGAGGCAACTGTTTTCATGTGTTTAAATAATATCATTTTTTGTGAAGCCTTATTACAAAATTATACCCTTATTTTATGAGCAAACATTTTTATTTTCCTAAATAGCATTGTCTTTTTTATCTCTCATTCTCTTTCTCACTCTTTTCAGCTATTGCTATGCTTTCAGTATCCTTCCATGTTATTATGTGGACATCTAGTCTGTGGCTTCCAATGTGGTAGTACACCATGGCTTGTACTCCTTCTTCCCATATTTCCTCTGTCCAATCCCCAAGAGATGAATACCCAGATTACCTCCAATGTCATGCCATCATTACAAATAGTGTTGCAATGGATGTCCTCATTCATGGCCCTTTATGAATGAATCTGTGTGAAGGTTTCTTTGGGATATGTGCATAACCGGAACTGGAATTGATGATGCACAGGTTACATATAAACCTAGTTTGACTAGGATGTGCCAAATTACTCACAGTAAGGCTACACTACTTTTCATTCCCACCTGCCATGCGTAAAGGATCCTGTATCCCATGTCTGAACCAACACTCACTATTTTGTCCAGTTTTAAAATATTTCTCCATTATTTGGTTTGAAGTAATGTTTAATATTTTGATTTACATTTTCCCTGATAATTGATGAGTTTGAGCATCTCTTCATATACTTTTGACTTCCCTGTTCCACAAACTGCCTGCTTATATCTTTTATATATTCTTTAGGATCAGAGACCACGTATCATTTCTTCTGCATTCTCCTTTCCTCCCAGAACACTGCTGGATATTAACTGTTGATTGATGAGAAGGTCAATGTGAGCTTCTCTATTTTGAGGCCTACATTTCCTCTACACACCCTGAGGTGTTTGCCTGCATTCATTTTAAATACATTTATCAAACGGCTACCCACGTGCCAAGACTTCCTGTGTGACTCTTCCTTCTGGCAAAGCCCAAATTACCTATCAGTCACTTTATCAATTGAACAGAAGAATGAAACTGGTCAAACTCATCATCTGGCATCAAACAGACTCTAGTATTTTAAATGCCCTTTTATAGTCTCTAACATTCTATGATCTGATTCTATCTTATTGACGAATTGATTTTTTCTTTTGTTGTTTTTAACTGCCGCATGCCTAAAGCAAGACAAGAAGTAAGGAATATTGGCACATCGAGAGGAGGCTCAACAGCCCTTTGTTAAGTTTCTCTGTTTGTGAAGAGCAAACCCACATTACAGTGAATGATGATTGCTGATAAATATCATGGATTTAATGGTCAAAAAGTAAACTCTCCTCATTGTACCCCATAAGGGTCGCCAGTTTCAGTGTGGCAGCATTTATCTACATTTCCAGAGAGAGAAAGGATTCTCAGCCCTGACTTAACTACTCCCACACCCACTCCAGGGCAGGGTTAGATGCTCAACTCTAGAAATCTTGATTGAAACACAATCACCCTGTATTGTAATTGTCTGTTTATTTGCTCTCCTTCTAGATTTGGAACATGCTGAGCATACAGATTGTGTCTCATTCATTGCTTTATTTTATTATTTTATTGTACTTAGCAAAGCACTTGTCATATAGTAGGTGTTCAATAAACATTTATTGATTGAATCTGAATAGACACATGGAAAAACATTTATGCTTTTTTTTTTTTTTTTTTTTTTTTGAGACGGAATCTTATTCCATCACCAGGCTGGAGTGCAGTGGCACGATCTCGGCTCACTACAACTTCCGCTTCCCGGGTTCAAGCAATTCTCCTGCCTCAGTCTCCCAAGTAGCTGGGACTACAGATGCGCACCACCACACCCAGCTAATTTTTGTATTTTTAGTAGAGATGGGGTTTCACCATGTTGGCCAGGATGGTCTTGATCTCATGAGCTCATGATCCACCCACCTTGGCCTCCCAAAGTGCTGGGGTTACAGGCTTGAGCCACCACGCCCCGCCAGGAAAAACATTTATTGAACACCTACTTGCCATATACTATGTCAGATGCTGGGAATGCATGGATGAATAAGACACAATTTAAGTACAAAATAGTGTGCAACATGTACAGAGAAGGGGCATTGTATTCTAAAGGAGATGAGCTTTAAATCAAGAGACGACGCCATTTGTAGCAGTCTTCTTTTTCTTATTTGAGAGATTCCTTCTGCCCTTGAATTCCAGATGTGACTTGTACTTTAATTGCAAGAAATAGGCTATCTCTGTGTGCCTATGTGTGTGAGAGGTATGGATAGGGAAGTGTATGCTGCCTGACTGTGTCTGCCCCACTCTAGCCTGGGGTTGGTATAGGGAGGTCGAAGGCTATTTGCCCACCACCCATAAGGCTTGGTCACGACGGCTGGGCCATCTATGCAGCCATCCAGACTGCAGTGCAAACTAACAAGTTAGCCTCCCAATATTAGGCACTCAACTCCTTTGGTGTATGACCCAATAACTGAGAAAATCTGAGTCAGCCCAGGAGTGATCTTTCCTGGCTTCACTCCAAATACATGTCAATTTTCAATTCCTTGGTCAAGTCAAAGGAACCTGGGTCAAGTTCTGCCCTGGGTTGGAGTTGGAGGGAGCCTTAGACATGTACGTTTGCTGTAAAGTCCAGTTATGCATCTCTTAGAAAACATACCAGTCAGAGTCCTGCCAGGGCCTTATCTCACTTCATGTCAGACTCAGTGAGAAGGTTTAAACAGTGACTTCTAAAATGGCCCGCAGGCATGGGGCAGAGTTGGGAAGTATGCTAGATTTCACATTACATAGTCCATAGAGAAACAAATACCCATTTCTTTGTTCTCATTTTTCAATGTACTCCTTATAAAAAAGTTTTCTTTGTGAAGAATCAATTAATAGTTGGTATTTGATCAAGTGAAACAAATCTGGGTTCTCTTGAGCAAATCCCTAAAGGGATTTCCTTCATTTTCATATCTATGGACTTTGGATAGTGGAGCCTGATGTGCAACAATCTTCAATAAGATTTTTTCATCTATATTCCACAGAGCAGAGTTCTTTTATCTTTATTTTCTCCATACAACTCCTGACTTGTCATTTTTAAATAAAAATTACTGGACTAATTTCCTTGTATGTAATTGTTAACTCTTAGCCACTTATAACCAGGATCTAGTGGCCATGAGTTTCTTATATATGTATATTTTTGGTTGGATTTTGTGAGCTTTTCCATCATAAACCAAAAGAGCCAGTAACAGGCCAACTGGTGAATGCTACCACTAACAATAATTGGGTGATGTGAGGACAACCAAAAGAGCAGGGGTCACATGTATATGTTTTTGGTAAATGGCCAGATAGTGCATATTTTAGGCTTTATGGATCATATGTTCTCTGTGGTAATTAGAACCACAAAGGCAGGTAAACTCTACCTTTGTAGTGTCAGTACAGCAACAGACAATACACACATGGGCATGGCTGTGTTCCAATAAAACTTTATTAACAAAAACAAGTAATAGGCCAGATTGAGCCTGTGGACCTGAGTTTGCTGACCCTTAATCTAGAGAAAGTGATAGAAAGAAATAGATTTGCTGTGAAAAATATCTAGCCTGCCCCATTTGCCTTTGAAACCCTCATTTGCAGTTGTCTCTTAGCACACAGCACCTGTTGTTCAGTTTTAGTTCTTGAGCTTTAGGTTTATAGGTAAAATGAGGGGTTAATGTCAGTATTCACAGAGTTTCCAATGACCAGACACCTGCCCTCTCATTAAAAAATTAATCTTATTGTGTATATTTAATGTATATAACATGATATTATAGGATATACATATATAGACAGTGAAATGGTTACTATAGTTAGGAAATTAGAATATCCATCATCTTACATAGTTATCCATTTTTGTTTTTGATTTTCTGTGACAAGAGCAGCTAAAATTTACTTATTCAGCAGGAACCCCAAATACAGTACAATTTTATTACCTACAATACTCATGTTGTACATTAAATCCCTAGTCTTACTGATCCTACATGTTTGCTATTTTGTATCCTCTGACCATCATCTCCCACTTCGTCTTCCCTTCCACCCCGTAACCACTTTTTAAAAATATTTTTATTTATTTGTTTATTTATTTTGAGATAGAGCTTTGCTCTTGTCACCCAGGCTGGAGTGCAATGGCATGATCTCGGCTCACTGCAACCTCCACCTCCCAGGTTTAAGCTATTCTCTTGCTTCAGCCTCCTGAGTAGCTTGGATTACAGGCACCTGACATCACGCCCAGCTAATTTTTGTACTTTTAGTAGAGGCAGGTTTTCACCATATTGGCCAGTCTGGTCTGAAACTCCTGAAGATTTCATATATATGTGAGATTATGCAATGTTTTTTTTCTGTGTCTGGCTTATTTCACTTAGCATAACATCCTCCAGATTCATCTGTGTTGTGGCAACTGACAGAATCTCCTTTTAAAGACCAAATAATATTCTGTTGCATATATATCACATTTGCTTTGTCCATTCATCTGTTGATGGACACTTCAGTTGTTTCCATATCTTGGTTATTGTGAATCATGGTGCAATGAACATGGGAGTGCAGATATCTTTATGAGGTGGTGATTTCATTTCCTTCACATCTGTACCTGGTAGTGGTATTGCTGGATCATAGGGTAGTTCTATTTTTAATTTCTTTAGTAATCTCCATACTGTTTTCCATTATGGCTGCACCAATATACAATCTCATCAACAATGTACAAAGGTTCAATTTTCTGTACACCTTTGCCAATATTTGTTATTTATTAACTTTTTAATCATAAGCATCCTAACGGGTGTGAGGTGATATTTCATAGTGGTTTTAATTTGCATTTTTCTTTTTTTTTTTTTGAGATGGAGTCTTGCTCTGTTGCCCAGGCTGGAGTGCAGTGGTGCAATCTCGGCTCACCATAAGCTCTGCCTCCTGGTTTCAAGTTATTCTCCTGCCTCAGGAAAATAACTCCTGCCTCCTGAGTAGCTGGGATTACAGGCATGCAACACCATGCCCAGCTAATTTTTGTATTTTTAGTAGAGATGGGTTTTCACCACGTTGGCCAGGCTGGTCTTGAACTCCTGACCTCAGGTGATCTGCCTGCCTCAGCCTCCCAAAGTGCTGGGATTACAGGTATGAGCCACTGCGCCAGGACTGATTTGCATTTTTTTGGCACCTTTTCACATACCTGTTGGCCATTTTTATGTCTTCTTTGGGGAAATGTTCTATTCAGGTCCTTTGCCCATTTTAAAAATCAGGTTATTTGTTTCTCTACTATCGAGTTGTATTAGTTCTTTATAAAATTTTAATATTAACCCCTTATAAGATATATGGATTATAGAAATATTTGTCCTATATTCGTAGGCTGTTGTTTCCTTTTGTTGATTGTTTCCTTTTGCTAAAAAGCAGACTTTTTTAGTTCGATGTAGTTCCATTTATTTGTTTTCACATTTGTCACCTGAGCCTTTGGTGTGATGCACTCTCATTTTTAAGGTGAAGTGTCTTTTCCTTATCTTAGCTGGGCCACGATAATGGGCTGAAACAGAGAAGGGTCTGGAATGGAAACCAGGCACTTCATGGAGCATCCGTGTCTCCCAGGGGAGTTGAGGTTTGGTGCTTGGGAGGAAAGAAGGGCCATACTTCTGGGAGTAAGCTAGGAGTTTTATTCTCTAGCCACTCAGAAATGAACAAGAGATCAGTTTCCCTAAATTCCCCTGGGTGCAAGGTTGGTTCTGGTTTTGAAGTGTCATGGCACCCAGGAAAAGGGTCCCAGATTTAAGCTGGTGATTTGTATGTTGTTGTGTCAGTCCTAGTGCTCTCTTTGCAGCTGTTGGCAGATGTAAACAGTCCATTGCCATATGGACTCCTTATACCATTTCAGTATTTGCCAAGGCAACAATTTCATTGTCTGTGTGTGATTTCAGAGGAAAGCGAGTAAGACTTAAAAGAAAGGCAAGAAACTGTAGCCCAGGTATCCTTCACCTGGAAGAGGGCCAGCGGATACGTTAATGAATAGGGTGGATTGTGGCAGCCAAGACCGAATTCTAAGACTGTGGATAATTTTCTTTCTGCCTAGGGTAGATCTGTAATCTCGTTCTTTGCTGTATCATTTTTTCACAAGTCTGAGCAAACATAAGCTAACATTGAGCTTCTGGTTCTAGTCACGGATAGGTTTCTGAGTGCGCAGCATCTGTTGGATGGATAAGTTGTTTGTGCCCAACGTGTTCATAGAGGGGTGATCCAACACTGGTGTCAGGGCCATCAATTAGACAGTGGGAGAGAGGAAGTGAAGAGGCAGCGATGAGGGTGGTAATTACACACTACAGTACAGTTGACCCCCAAGAGCAGGTGGCGGGAGCAAGTGAAATTCTGGGCTCTGTCACTCAGGATTCATTTTCGCTGTTGTGTTTAGGCCTGAGGGGATGCTCATTGATCTGGAAGAGACTGTCTACACTGTTTTATTAATATTAATACTAAAGATAACAAGAAAATAATGTATTTACTGTAGAAGGGTATTTTCCTTTCCTTTTAGTTGCTTTAAAGTCACTGTTATCATTAAAACCCATCCCTCTATTTTTAGTGATGTACCTGAGTCATATTCTTTCTCTCTGTAAAATGTATATACACACATATATCCATATATATGTGCAACAGTGAGAAGATCAAGGTCTAGATCTCTAGTATGAGTCCAATCTTTACTGCTTCCAGAGAACTGACCCTTGGTTGAGCCCTTTGCAGCTCTAATATTCCCATTCTTCAAAATTACCTTCCACAGAGGTACCATTATTGCTGTTTCACAGCTTTGGAGATAAAGGCCCAGAAAAACGAAATGACGCCCAAGACCTAGAAGCAGATTTCTACAGCCTTCCCATTTCTGCTGGCAGTTTTCAGCTTCATTCTGAGCTGTGGTTCACTTCTGTCCCCTTTGTCTCTGGAATCTGTCTTTCCCAGTGACTCAGCTTTGCTTTTGGTCCTCAGCAGAGTGAGAAGACCTCGGAGTTGTGCTGGGTTCCTCAGTTCAGCCCGGAGTGGGGCGGAGACGAGTGGGGAGCAGATAGCAGCACAAAGGGCCCAATCAGACACTTCTTACCATGATAGATCCTGATGTGCAGTTGATGGCCAGGACAGACAGAGGTCTTGGGAGAAGCTGAGGTTGCTTTCTAATTTCTTTCTCTTTCTTTCTTGCTCTCTCTTTCGCTCTCTCTCTCTCTTTTCTTTCTTTCTTTCTTTCTTTCTTTCTTTCTTTCTTTCTTTCTTTCTTTTCTTTCCTTCTTTCCTTCTTTCTTTCTTTCTTCCTTTTTGACGGAGTCTCGCTCTGTCACCCAGGCTGGAGTCCAGCGGCATGATCTCAGCTCACTGCAATCTCTGCCTCCAAGTTTCAAGCAATTCTCCTGCCTCAGCCTCCCGAGTAGCTGGAATTACAGGCATGTGCCACCACGCCCAGCTAAGTTTATTATTATTATTATTATTTAATAGAGACGAGGTTTCACTATGTTGCCCAGGCTGGTCTTGAACTCCTGACCTTGTGATCTGCCTGCCTTGGCTTCCCAAAGTGCTGGGATTACAAGCATGAGCCACCACGCCTGGCCTGCCTTATAATTTCACTGAGGTTATAAAACAACATTGCTGAACTTTAAATCCTAGCATTCATGACCCCGAGCATTTTCTTCTTCCTTTTTTGTCATTCTCTTCTTTGAAGACCAAGTCACCTGTTCCTTCAGCTTGAGATGTTTCAGGTGATAAGAAAAGACAAAATATCAGAAACGCCAAAGGTGTCATCCTCTATCCCTTCATGCAGGCAACTTGTATTTCTTATTACTGGTGTAGAGAAAAGTAACTACTCCTTTTTTCAACATGCTGTGGAGGCCTTTGTCTGTGCCAACATCACAAGATCAGACTTCTTAATGAGCAAGAGTCAAAAAAGAAAAAAAAAAAGTAAATTGACTTTTTACAGGGAAACAGGCCATTCCTAAAAAGCCATTAAAGATTCTGTCATCCAAAATATCCCTATCCTATTGACCTTATTTACAGATTTCATGAAAAATACATCATAGTAACATTGATATATGGACCCTGTACCATTCAATTTCTTGAAAGCATCTGTACCTGATGGGGATGCTGGCCAGGCATTCATAAACATGGGGGCAATATAAATAAGACGATGCCCTGTGGAATATAGTGCACACAGATGCTTTTTGAAAAGCTCAGATCCTTTGGAAATAGGGCAATTTGGCACTCTAACTTGGCTCTGAATGAAATAATGTTTTGGGCGGGGGAGGCAGGTAATGAAAGCGACAATTGTGAAGTGTTACTGGCAATTTTCTTATTTTTACTGCAAGCTGGGAGTACATTTGTCTTCATTGTCAAAATGCCTGTGTTGTTTACAAGGAAGACAAGGAAGCAGGAAAGCTTATTCAGTTCTCTTGGCTGAGGAAACACCATTTCCTCATCACGAACCCAAAATCACATCTTGCGCAGGAATTAGGCGGCACTCGTTGCTTTAGATTTGGACACATTTGGAAGGTTACTTTAGTACTTTCCCCACCTGGCTGGCAAGGTGGAAGTACCTGGTGAGAGCCCACTTGAGTGTGATGTCATCACATACCCGGCCATGTTCCCAGCATGAGGGTTCAGTTGGCTGGATCTTGAGAATTGCTGTGGGGTCCTGCCTTTGACAGTTTGGAAAACATTTATCAATTTTTCTCTTCCTTCAGGGGAAACAAATAGTGGTTGCGGGAATCATGGAGGCTAAGTGACAGTTGTTTAACTCCTCTACTGTGAACAGTAATGCAGATAGAAAAGCATGATTCTGTATCCAGGCCTTCGTCTATCCATTAATCAATCTTGATTGGCAGGGCAAAGCACAAAACCGGGAGGTACGGTGCTAACAGAGTGCCTCTCACATGTATTGGATGAGGAACCAGATGGAACTTGTAATCTTTCTTTGTGCTTCAGAGAAAAACCAGCCCAGCCCTTTCAATTGGAGGTGTTTATTGGGGGAATGCAGCTGGAAGGAAAATGCACACACACACAAACAAATCTAAATCTAAAATGCAAGGGACTTCAGAGGTGGAGACGACAGAAATCCCAGCTCGGAGCTTGCAAATCCTCAGCAACCAAAGAGCAACCTTCTGTGCATCTCGTCCTCATTTATGAACAATCAACAAAGCAACTGCAGGTGATCTTGGCTGATGCCGCAGAGGCCTCTCAGATGGCTGGGCCCCTGAAAACTTATTCACCACCTCATTAAAGCAATTTCAAAATCAATTCCGGATTTGACAAGCCGTCAGTACATTGTTGCTTCTCCGTGATGGGAGTGACATGTTAACAGCAATTAGACTTTTGCACACACACGTCGGAGCCTGTTCAGCATATTCTTTATTAGAAAAGCCTAAAAAGCGTTATTATAATCATCTAACCTGGGGTCATGAACACATGCTCTATGAGCTCTGCCTCTGTTGGCAGTTGCCTCAGTGAAATTTCGCCTATTGTCTATAGAGATTAAAAGGAAGTACTTACCCCAGATGCGATATTGAAAAATCAAAGGTCAGAGCAAAGCTTGTGGTGACCTCCATGTTTTTTAATACAAGTGATAGGAGCAATCAGATTAGCATGAACAAATATTGCTCCTTCTAACAGATGGAGCAGGATTCTTATGCAAATGAGGGAGGACAGGCTAAGATAATTTGGTGGCAATATTCTGGGAGCAGGAGTGGATGGCAAAGACTGGACTCCAGTTAAGCAGAGGTATATCAGTCATTCATCTCATAGAAAACCACTTCCTTCTCTCGTACAATCAGTTTCTCCTGTTTGGAATGGTCTCCTTTGTAGCCAGCTCTATTGGGCAGTGGAGGTCTTCAGAGGGAGCTGACTTCTCTGTTTCACAAGCCCTGCAGAATCTACTGAAAAAGTATAGAGCTGGGCACGGTGGCTCACGCTGGTAATCTCAGTGATTTGGGGAGGCTGAGGAAGGAAGATTACTTGACCCTAGGAGTTTGAGACCATCCTGGACAACATAGCAAAAACCCATCTCTAAAAAAAAAAAAAAAAAAAAAAAAAAATTAGACAGGTCTGGTGGTGCACACCTGTAGTCCCAGCTACTCAGGAGGCTGAAGCAGAAGGATTGCTTAAGTCCAGGAGGTCGAGGCTGCAGTGAGCTATGACAGACACCACTGTACTCTAGCCTGGGCGACAAGTGAGATCATCACTGAAAATAAAAATTAAAAAAAGAAAAAGTGTAGAATAATCTGATTTTCCCAAGACTCAACCAGCCAAATGAGATAAAATAAGTCTCAAATCTTACTGGATCCCATTTGTGTCTGGGGGGTCCTCTTAAAAAGTCTCCCTGTGCCCGCAAACAGTTCCTTTCTGGTCTTCTCTTCTGATTGCTGCTTTGATGGCTACTGTTTGAGAATGGTTTTATGCACAGTGTCCAATATGATGAAAGCTTGTATCTTACAATAACCTTTCAAATAAGGACTTTTATTATTCTCACTTTGAAAATGGGGAAACAGAGGAGTGGAAAGGTTCAGTCAGTTATCCGGGATCTCCTAGCTAGAAGGTAGGATGCAAACGCAGGTAGTCTGGTTCAGATTTTCAATGGCAAACCATCACCCTATGCTGTCTTTTTTTTTGTTGTTGTTATTTTGTTTGTTTGTTTGTTTTTTGAGATGGAGTCTCCCTCTGTCACCCAGGCTGGAGTGCAGTGGCGCAATCTCGGCTCACTGTAATCTCCGCCTACTGGGTTTGAGCGATTCTCCTGCCTCAGCCTCCTGAGTAGCTGGGATTACAGGCGCGTGCCACCATGTCCGGCTAATTTTTGTATTTTTAGTAGAGACGGGATTTCACCATGTTGGTCAGGCTGGTCTCAAACTCCTGACCTCGTGATCTACCTGCCTCAGCCTCCCAAAGTGCTGGGATTACAGGTGTGAGCCACCATGCCTGACCTGCCGTCTCTTTAATAAAAGCTGATCTCAACCCAGGGGGGCTGCCTCCCCAAGCTCTTAAGGTTGTAATGGCTTCAACCTTCCAAGTAAGTGTTTGCTAACTCACTGATTAACTTGACTAACTGAAAGAATGAATACTGATTGACCTTAGGATGGCCAAATTCAAGCAAAGCTATATAATATTTCAAATTCCCAGGCATATGGGTTTGCCTACACTGATCAGCTTATTTAAAAGTACAAACAACGCTCAACCCTGCAGTCAATTGCTCTTCTCTGCTTTATGTTTCTCTATAACTCTTGTAACCACTGATACATGATGTATTTTATTTGTCTAACTCTCCTACTAGAATATAACTTTCATGAGGGCAAGAATTTTTCAATATTTTGTTCACTGCTGTATCCTCAGTGTTAGAACAGTACCTGCCACAAACTGTGGTCTTGATAATTATTGAATAAATGAAAGAATTATTAGGTATTTCAGGCATAAATGGGATAAGAAATGTACTCTATCTTTGGTTCAGAAATATATCCTTAGACCTATGTGCATTAATGATAAGAAATATAGTATTAAAAAGCTGGAAGGAACTTAAATGCTCATCTTGTGCTCTTTGTCATTTTCAGAATAAGTCACTTGCTTTTGGTAACACCAAGCTGGTGGCAGAACTACAATGAAAACCCTTTAACTGGAGTCTTCCCAACCCGTAGCCCACCTATGTAGTGTGAACAGATCTAGGGATTTCTTTTTCCACTTAGCTTTTTGTTAAACGCTGTCTTAGAAAACCCCCAATTGGCCTGATGTTGCCCCCTGCCCCCAGTTTAGGCTGCTTCCCGATTGGCTGACTCTCGGGACTTTAGAGGGTCTCTGTGGTTTTGTTGGATCAGGGGGTTGCTAGCTGTTGCTTTTGAAGCAGTCCTGTTCATTGCTGATTTCCTTTAGGCGTTTGTTTTTGAAGCCAAGGCTTCAAAGGCAAGCAACATTTGAAATTCCTCAGCTATTCATCCAGCTGGAGAAGCTAGATGCAAACCCTCAAGAAGCCATTTGTTACTTTCATTGGGTTCAGAATAGATAAGCTAGAAGCCACCATTTGGGAGGATGGGCTGACACCCTGCTTGTGTTTCTGCAGAGGGTTTGCTCAGGGTTAATATTTTGATTTGCAGTTTTCCAGAGATGGGCTGTAGTAAAATAGAGCGTGGAAATTGCCATGTGTGTTTGTATGTGTGTGTATGTGTGCTATTTTGTTCTTTTTTTTTTTTTGATGGTGGGTAGGCAGAAGGTTTGAGAAGAAATGTTAACATTTCCAATAAGAATTAATAGAGCAGCAGTTTTCAAAGTGTGGTCCAGAGACCCCTGGGGATTCAAGAAACCCTCTAAGGGGGTCTGTAAGGTCAAAACTATTTTCATAATAATACTAAGACATTAGCTCTTTTCTCTCTCATTCTCTCACCAGCATACTGAGGAGTTTCCAGTGGCTATGTAGCATGTGATATTGTGGAAGAATGGGTGCAGAAGTGGATGTGAGAAATGAACTGTTTTCTATTAAGCCCCACATTAAAGAGATTTGCAAAAAGGCAAAACAATGCCCTTCCTCTCACTCTTTTTTTAAACAGTAGCTACTTATCATAAAATTATATTTTATGTTAATATGTAATAGGCTTATTTTTAAATAAACGAATATAAATACATATATTTAAATTTCTGTTAGTTTTCTTTCTTTCTTTTTTTTTTTGAGACAGTTTTTTTGCTCTTGTTGCCCAGGCTGGAATGCAATGGCGCCATCTCTGCTCACCCTAACCTCTGCCTCCCTGGTTCAAGCAATTCTCCTGCCTCAGCCTCCCGAGTAGCTGGGATTACAGGCATGCGCCACCACGTCCAGCTAATTTTGTATTTTTAGTAGAGACAGGGTTTCTCCGTGTTGGTCAGGCTGGTCTCGAACTCCCGATCTCAGATGACCCACCCACCTTGGCCTCCCAAAGTGCAGGGATTACAGGCATGAGCCACCGTGCCCGGCCAAGTTCTGTTTTAGTTTTTAATACAGAAAAATACTGATATATATGTGTAATACAGAAAATACTGATATATATGTGTATATATGGATATAAAACTCACTTTATAAATGAAAGCTCTTTCGGATCTTCAGAATTTCTAGAAGAGTAAAGAGGTCCTGAGGCCAAAAAGCTGGAAAACCACAGTGATAGAGCTGTCAATACTCAGCCTGAATAAGGTCACAGAGAGCTGTGCCTTTCAGAACAAGAAGAATCCTTGAAAGATGACCTGGCCTTGTTTACCAAGGCAGACTAAGTGTTATCCCTTTTTACAGATGGGACAACTGAGACTCCTATCACAGACTTTACAGATGCTATACAGCTATTGAGGGAGGAGTTAGGGAGCAGAGTGGGAGTGAGACAGGACCCAGGTCTTATTCCTTCTGATGCAGACAGAGCTTCACTCACTAACCTACGCTGTCAGAGACATGAGTGGTCCCTATTAAGAAAACAAAAGCAACAAACAGACAAACCTATCTCCTTCCTTTTCTGTTTTCCTTTATTAAATTTATCTTCAGTGATTTTGCTGATGAAGGTTCTGAAAGTGCTGGAAAAACCCTTTATTCGCTCAGCTTCTCAGCATTTAAAACTTTGGGCTGAGGTTGGTGCTGTCAATAATGCTGGCGGCAATCCTCTCAAGGCTTGACTTGGGGAGCATCTGCTTCCAAGCCCCCTGGAGTGACTGTTGGCAAATCTCAGGCTTTTGCTGGCTGTTCACCAGAGAGCTCAGTTCCCTGCCACGTGGGCCTCTGCACAGGGCCGCTCACAACATGGCAGGTGGCTCTCCTCAGAGCGAGCAAGTGTGTGTGAATCAGACTGCACAAGGTGAAAACCACGATCTTCTCGCAACCTAACCTCAGTAGACATAGCCTATCACTTTTGCTGTATTCAAATTTTAAATTCACCAGGTCTAGTGCACACTAAAGGGGAGGAGACTACACAAGGGCATAAATACCAGGAGGTGGGGATCCTTGGGGACCATCTTAACGGCTGCCTACCACAGCCCCTAAATCCAACATCTGACCCTCTCACTCCTCCAGTGAATCCACATCATCTCACAGTGCCTTCCAAGTGTAAATAGCTTGTGCCCTCTCTCTACAGGCACAAGCTAGTGTAGCGGTTAAGAGCATGGACTCTGAAGCCTGTCTTCCTGGGTTTGAATCCCTGTTCTACCACCTGTTAGCTGTTGGCCTCAGGCAAGTTATTTAACCTCTCTGTGCCTCAGTTTCCTACCCACGAAATGGGGATGATAATTGTCGCTCTTTGATGGAGGCTGTTGTGAAGATCGACATAATACACACCACAGAGTGCTTAAAACAATGACTGGCATGGATTAAGCACCATATAGATACTTACAGTCATTATTACTATGTACCAGAGGCATTATATAAATGGTCTTATTGCTAACAATGTTCATACAAAGTAGGTATTTTCATACCGTCTGACAGGTGAAAAACTAAGGCTTAGACAGTGTAAGCATCTTGTCCAAGGTAGCACCACTTGTAAGTAATATGATGGTTATTCTTTCCTAGGTTTGCATGTCCCAAAGCTGGCCTTCTTCCATTCACTACATCTTTAAGAAATGCACCATGGAAAGAAAATGGTCATGTGAGAGTTCAGGGAGAACAAGATAAGGATATATGTAACATACTGCTGATGTAATTATGAATTAAAAAGGAGACACTTCTTGAGCATTCCTGTATATACCAATGAGAGATTTTCTAGGACTAAATTTTTACTTAGAAAATAAATGACTGGTAGCCAGGCAGACTACAAAATAACCAGTACTTAGGCTCTAATTGTTTACCATGTGATTTTCCCATGCTTTTCTATGGTATTTACCTTGCAATTAAATGATCAATAGTTATCCTATAAGTAATAAGTATACCCATGAAATTTGTGACCTGGAAAATCAACCATTATAAGAGTGGAAGTGTTAAACCGCCTGGAAATGATCAGAGACATCAAATCCACACCACTGGGCAGGTAAGGCTGCTTCCTCCCTTTGACACATCCATCTAGGCACTAAATTCAGGGATAGCTGAATAAATTCCCAGGCTGTGACTTGGCACCATCTGCAGGTCTTCCCACGTGGGAGCTGGAGCTGCCTGTGGCAGTGTCTTCTTCCAGGCTGGGAGGGAGGTGCAGCTCTCTAGGTTCCATTCCATGAAATTCCATAATGCATTTCCAGGGTGAGTGACTAGGTGTGTCCAGTTGTGTTCCAGTGGCAGGTTGCATTGGCTGCTCTTGTGGTGCATGTTTCCTTGTGATCTCCTTGCAGAGAGAGAAACTTCAGAGAAGGCCAGTGTCTGCTGATAGGCCTTGGGGAATTGGGGAGTGCCCACTCCTTCTAACATGAGTGCAGGCAGACCGTGCTGGGGAGAACGCAGCCATTGCTGGTCTCCATATCCTGTCCAAAAAGAGAGAACTGATTCCATAATTGCTTATTCTGGGGCATGATCTGTTCCTCTTCTTTAAGAACTTGCATTTTTATTGGGGATTCATGATGGATTCACATGATCCAGTAAAGATTTTGTAGGGCAGTGGGACTCTGTCAACAGTATTTGGGAATACAGAGGGCCTGGAACATTCAGGAAAGGCCTAGTGAGAAGGGTAGGGTTTGAACCAGTCCTAGAAGAATTTAACTAGGCAAGGAGGAAGGAAGAATCCAAGTTCTTTAGCTTTCTAGCATGTGGCCATAATCGGCCTTTTCCAGCCTCAGATCCAGGAAAGCAGCTTAGTGTAGAGAAAGTGAACAGACTTTGGAGTTGGGAAGACTAGGCGAAAAGTCCTGGACCTACCACATCCTAGCCTTTGGGACCTAAAACAAGTCACTCAATCTCTTTAAAGCTCTGTTTTTCTGCCTACAAATAGGAATAATTCAACCTATTGAGGGTGATGGTAAAGATATCTGAAAATATATGTGCTTACACATAGTAGGTGCTCAACAAAGGTTGGTTTCCTTCCTTGTCACTGTCCTTTCAGATCCCTTGTCAGACCAATCAGGCCTGCGGGCGCAGTCAGGCCAGTTGTTCTCTCATCCTCTTCTCATGCCCATCCTAGTCTCTTGAAACCCTCCTTCAAGACACCATTGCTGCCTCCTCCAGGAAGCTTCTCCCTCCCTCCAGCCATAGGAATCTCTTCTTTCTTCACACTCTCTCAGCCACTCCATCAGGCACTCATCCCACTGTAATCACTAGATATTTACTGCTGGAATTCCATCTGCCTTACTGGGGACCAAGCGCCTTGGGAGTATTGATCATGTCATGTTTATCTTTCTAGATCCATAATGCCTAGCCCAGGGCTGAACCCCAAAATGTGTTCAAGAAATCTTTGTTGTATGCCAATCAAAGGGCTGGAAGGAGGAGAGAAGGCAGTTCTGGAAGGGAAGGCACAGCAAGAGCAAAGGCATGTGGACGGGCACACCAGTGTGTCCAGGGAAACAAGGTCAACTTGTAGGAGGGACAGTTTGTGTTAGGACAGTGCCCAACTCGGCAGCTTGGGAGCATCAGGGCCTTTGTCCCTTCTCTACTTGACCACCTCCACCCGCTTCCCTGCTTTTGGGGTTGACTGGATAAACATCTGAGTTTGGTTCACTTAAATTTACTTAACACTCAAGCTGGAAAATCTCTTTCCCACAGAGCTAGTTACATCAGCTCTCTGGAGTCGAGGTGATGACATCTGGGGCACGGTTTTAATGGGGAGGGTCTAGTCTAACAGAAATGCTCTAAAAGAGAGGTTGGCTGTGTCTATCTTTGCCAAGAAGGAAGGAGATTCTGGCTGTCTGAAGTCATACACATCGTGTTTGTTAAGCCCCCAGCAGTGTTCATATTGTAGGCCACTCAATCCTCACTTGTTCATGGAATTAAAACTCAAGAGCAAGGAGCAGAGCTGCCTGAACCTCAGCCAAAGAGTCACATTTCCTCTCCAGAGCCAGGATGCTTTGCAGGGAAAATTCTAAAGTAGCTCTGAGACTACCAGAGTGGGAAAGGGGGAAGAAATGTGGGATGGCAACACTATTTAAACTGAAGCTAAAAGAACTAACTCCAGATGATTAGGTACAGAGGATACTGTTGAGTTGAGCACCACCTTAGCCATACAGAAAGTACTTGGCGATTTTTAATTTCTGTTTGACTTTTTTTTTTTTTTCTTGAGACAGAGTCTTGCTCTGTCACCAGGCTGCAGTGCAGTGGTGCAATCTCGGCTCACTGCAACCTCTACCTCCCGGGTTCAAGAGATTCTCCTGCCTCAGCCTCCCGAGTAGCTGGGATTGCAGGCATGCACCACCACGCTCGGCTAATTTTTAATTTTTAATAGAGATGGGGTTTCACCATGTTGGCTAGGCTGGTCTCGAACTCCTGACCTCAAGTGATCCATTCATCTCGGCCTCCCAAAGTGCTGGGATTACAGGTGTGAGCCACCGTGTCTTTTGTTTGACTTTTCACAGGATCGTGGAATTTTTGGAAGGGACTTTGACAATTATATTCACTGTCCATTCGAGCACACAACTAGTTGGTGTCAGAACTGAACCTTGTGATGACCTTTTCCACTTGCTTTATGCTTTTTACATTTTTAGAGTCTTTTTACTAATATTTGTACTTCTTGCAACCAGTGATATAGGTTGCTATCCCATTTTAAAGATGAGGCCATTGAGGTTCAGAGTCAGAGTCAGCTAAATGGTAAACCTTCTATTGAGAGCTGCTTTCCCTTTTCTTCTTCCCCTCTTGTTTCAACTTATTGCAGGGAATAAAAATGAAATGAGTGCTAGAACTAAGGACAGGTGTCCGCACAGTTGCAGCTTTGGGGCTCTGCTTACGTGACAGAAGGAGAACACTTAGGAGTCCCTGACAACCTTGGTGGGGAGGAATGTCGCCAAGAGCATCACTGATTCATCACCCCACCCTGGAAATCCCCAAGGCTCTGCAGCCCAGGGGACTGCTGTGCATTCCCCAAGAAGTTCCGACTGCAGTTCTCCCGGCAGGGTATGAAAAACCGCAGGCACACTTTTTCAGGCAACCGTTACCAGGCCACAGAAGTTCCCTAAGACACTTGGTTAACCTTCGTCAAATCTGTTCTGACTGTGTGGGTGGCTGGGTTTCATCAAGAGAGTGCTGAAAGCAGCAACCTGGAAGGTCGGAATCTGGACCCAGGAGATCCTCGGGTCTCTGCCCCCTCTCCTCCTTTCTTTGCGCCTCCCCCTTTCTGAAATGTAAACCCTGACAAAATACTTACATATTACACATGCTCCTTTATTTGCAAGCTTTGCCAGGATTTATGAGATATTTTCTCTAAATGTGTGTTAAGCTCTAGGTTCTAAAATCCAGCAGAGTTATATGTGAGGGGAAATCCACTGTGGGATCTTTCAGTTCTTAAAACACACACTAAGAGATGCCGTGCTCACTGGGCATTGCCAATGGGTTCAGTCACATTTTGGAATGATTTCTGCAATTAGTACTAAAATGAAGGAGGACAGAGTCTAGTTTTGAAAATTAAGGCAGGAGAAGCTTGGATAAGAAATCTTTACTTGCTTTTATTTCTCATTTATCATCAAGTCCCAGCTTTCCCAGGAAGTTATTGAACCTTGCTGGTTTCACTAACTTAAAAAAAAAAAAAAAAGCTGCTCTTCTTTTGCCCACAGAGTGAGCTGCTGGTAGCTGAGATCGGGGTCGCCAGCATGGTGACTTTCAGAGACTAGCCAGATGGCTTCATAAACAGATTCCCTGAGTGGCGAGGGCAGAGGTGAGGACAGACAATGAAGATGGGGAGTGTAAGCGCGAAGCCGGAACATCTCTTGGAGACAGCAATGGGTAACAGGGAAGCAACACATCTGACTTGGTGTTTAAGAAAGGTTAAGCAATGATGCTACTCGTATCAGACTATTAGTCCCTAGAGAAGACCTCAAGAGATGCACGTTTAAAGTTTCCATAAACCCCAGATGATAAATCTTCTTGTCTTTCTTCCCAACTTTCAAAAATGGCGCATATTACTCAAGAAAAACCACAACGCTTTGAGCTGGCACTAGTTAGCTCAATTGAAGGTCAGATTTTGCATAGAAGATTCAGAGACAGGAAATTCATTGGCGTAAAAGCCATCGAGAGGGTATTGAAACAATACCATCCTTTCCACAATCTTCACACCAAGATGTGCTGTGTCATCTGTGGGTGTCTTTCTGGATGATTTGCTTGTAAAAATGACTACAGCACCTCTGCATTGCCAGGGAGACTCTGTTGTGAAATTCCATGGAATGAAAGAAAAGGGGAAATTTTGCTGTGTAGCCTGGAGTCCATTCTCGGTTAGGAAGGAGGAGGAGGAAGCTGCTGGTCTGATGGATGAGTCTGTACTGTGACCTCCACAGTTAAACAAAATAAAGTACTGGTTTCTTCTCTCATTAGGAGTGGTGTCAAAGCTGTCTGAAAGAAAACACTGCTATCCTTCCACGCACTTTAGTAAACAGATCTTTGGGACAACATCTTCACAATGTGCTTTTTACAATTTATGCCCTTAAAGCATCATTCATTTCTGACAAGTCAGCCAGGTTGGCCTGTTACATTTTAAACTTTTAGATTTTCATAATACTTTTATAAATGAATATACTCCCAACTGGCTATTACTCCTGGGAAAACTAGGAAGTGATCTGAAAAAGATGATAATTTATGATAATATAAGGCAAGACCAATTGTTCCTCTTTGGATTAATAGTTCACAGTTGAACTGAAGTCCAGGGACTTGAATTTCTAATCAGTATTATCCCCCTGCAATGTTAAAACTTCCTGGGCCAATTTTGCCATTGATAGAACTTTCATTTAATAAATATTAGACTGCATTTCCTAAGAAAGATTAACTGAAATATATTATTCAACCATTTTACATAAGAATATAACTAACTTAAATTCTTATTTCAGTTTTTTTGGTTTTTAATTATCATGGATACATAATAATTATACTTATGTATGAAGTCGTGTGATATTTTGATCTGCGTAAGGCTTCTTATACTGATGCACCATATTGGCAGGAGTGATTATCATGAAGAACTAGAATTGCTGACACACAGCAAGTATAGGAAGGAGAATGTCTTGAACCAAAACATATGATCTGTAATGACCAAATCAGGGTAATTGGGATATCCATCACTTCAAACATTTATTATTTCTTTGTGTTAGGAGCATTCTAACTCCCCTCTTTTGGCTATTTTGAAACATGCAACAAATTATTGCTAACTATAGTCACTCTATGGTACTACTAAACACCTTCTTCCTTCTATCTAAAACTTAAATTTTAATAATATGTATTAACAGCTATGTTCTCATTTTATATTGATGAGTGTAAGATGCTTTCAAATATATTTTTATATTAGGTCAACATATGTATAAATTAGAACTAATGACATCTTCTTTCTATCAAAAACTTAAATTCTAGTAGTATGTATTAACAGGTATGTTCTGATTTTATATTGAGGGGTCTAACACACTTTCAAAGATATTTTTATATGAGTCAACATGTATAAATTAGAATTAATGACATCATTACAAAAATGGTAAGATCAAGGTTTATATAAACAAGACTTATTTAAGAATTTTATGGGCTGGGCATGGTGGCTCAGGCCTGGAATCCCAGCACTTTGGGAGGCCGAGGTGAGTGGATCACCTGAGGTCAGGAGTTTGACACCAGCCTGGCCAACATGGTGAAACCCTGTCTCCACTAAAAATACAAAAATTAGCCGGGTTTGGTGGCACACGCCTGTAATCCCAGCTACTCAGGAGGCTGAGGCAGGAGAATCAGTTGAACCTGGGAGGCAGAGGTTGCATTGAGCCCAGATTGCACCATTGTACTCCAGCCTGGGCAACAAGAGCTAAACTCTGTCTCAAATAAAAAAAAAAAGAAAAAAAAAAAAGAATTTTATCAATCAAACTGCTACCCCCAGAAATACTACCACTCTGAATTGTACATATTACAAGTTACCCACATTTCATGTTAAACACGCACACACACAACTTTATGAATTTTTGTAATTGGATTTTAAAATTATAACTTATTTTGTTACCTGTAACTTATTTATTTGTAATTGGCTGTAAGTGCATGGCCATAATTCATGTATAATTTAGAAATTCTTTTGGAGAGAAAAATCTAACCTACAAATTGTTTTCAAATGCAGTTACATTTTTCTAAATATTAAATTTAACAATTAGTGTCATGTCACTTTTTATATTTGTAGACATTGAATTAAACATTTGTTTTGATTTTGTGATTTTATTTTTGTGTTATGGAATCAATACGATTTTTTCCAGCGGTCTCTAGCATTTCTGCAGAGTCTTGAGAAGCACTGTTCATAGTGCCTGATGTTTATAATGGCCCTATTTATAAAATCCTTTAAGGTCATAAAATATGATTTAAATGCATAGGACATTGAACAAGTGGTAATGTTGTATTATTGTTGTGTTCTGTCTCTTGTTCCTATAAGCTAGACTACGCAGGTCTGGGAACCAAGAGTTAGAAGTTGTATTGGTTCTCCAATGTACACTCCTAGTGACCTACTTGTAAAATTCTTACTCCTTGTCCTTTAACTCTTAAGCTCTGCTGGATTGGAAGCCCTGGTTCTTGTGAGAGGGACTGAAGAACTTCCTGCAGGGGATGCAGTAAAGGTACTAGTAATCTATATTTCTATAAATCTGAAGCTGTGACCGCTACCCAATCAGTTTAGGCATCTTATGCTGATGGACCATATTGGCAAGGGTGATGATCATGAAGAACTAGAATTGCTGCCACATAGCAAGGACAGGAAGGAATATATCTTGAACTAAAGGAATTCCTTGGGTCTCTCTAGGAGCTTCCAAAGCCCAGTATTAACTGTTAATGGACAAGGTCAAGAAGCACAGCCCCAAATCAGTAAAGAAACTGAAGGTTCAGATTCTTTGAGCATGATGGCCTGGGTTCACTATAGTGTTGGCTGAGGGGGAGGGAAAGCTAAAACATGTGATTCAGAAAGAAGATGAAAAATATCAGATATGGCTTTAGGATCAGCTGCATCAGCAGGAACTAGGATCTCTACCACAGAAACTTGGGTTTGAAGGTTTTGATAGAGGTTTCAGCTGGCCACCACCTTGAAGATTCTGTGATAGTTTGGACTTAACATAGGGTTGAGCAAAGCTGAGCAGTGTGAGGGGTGGACTGCACTGGGCAGCTTATGTGCCCTGCTTCATATCATGTTGGACCACCTTTTCTCTCCTTTCCCTTCCCCTTCCCCTTCCTTCCCTTTCCCTTCTCTTCTTTCTCTTTTCTTTTCTTTTGGTTTTTTCTTCCCCCTCCCCTCCCCTCCTCTCCCCTTCCCTCCCCTCCCCTCCTCTCCCCTTCCCTCCCCTCCTCTCCGGTCCCCTCCCCTCCCCTCCCCTCCGGTCCCCTCCCCTCCTCTCCTCTCCTCTCTCCTCTTTCCTCTCCTTTCCTTTCCAGAAGGTGTCTCACTCTGTTGCCCAGGCTGGAGTGCAGTGGCACAATAATGGTTCACTGCAACCTCCACCTCCCAGACTCAAGCAATCCTCCCACCTCAGCCTCTGGAGTAGCTGGAACCACAGGTGTGTACCACAATGCCCGGCTAAATTTTGTATATATATATATTTTTTTTCATAGAGACGGGATTGTGCCATGTTGTCCAGGCTGTTCTCAAACTCCTGGGCTCAAGCAACACACCTGCCTCGGCCTCCCAAAGTGCCAGGACTATAGGTGTGAGCTACTGCACCCAGTCTTGGCCCACCTTTTTAATTTCAACATTGCTATAGCAACCAGCTCATGCAGGTATATTCTGAGAACACCTTTCTTCAAACATTCCTCACTTCTCTTGCTTTCTGCCCTGGGACTTCTCGGCTACTGTGATGGGAGATGTCCAGCCATTCTGATACATTAAAAAACCTGGACAGCAGTGGCTCACGCCTATAATCCCAGCACTTTGGGAGGCCGAGGTGGGTGGATGACCTGAGGTCAGGAGTTCAAGACCAGCCTGACCAACATGGAGAAACCCTGTCTCTACTAAAAATACAAAATTAGCCGGGTGTGGTGGCACATGCCTGTAATCCCAGCTACTCAGGAGGCCGAGGCAGGAGAATCGCTTGAACCCGGGAGGCGGAGGTTGCGGTGAGCCAAGATCATGCCATTGCACTCCAGCCTGGGCAACAAGAGCAAAACTTCATCTCAAAACAAAAACAAAAACACCTGGACATTTGAAGGTATTACTACCCTTCGGGGCAACCCTAGACCAGGGATGACAGAACCCTGTGGATAAATGCCCCTATATTCTTTTCTTCAGATGGACATATCCAAGGTAGATTTTATACAGATCCTCAGAGAATCCCCAGTGGGACTGGTCCTCAGGAATTCATAGAGATGATCAGCTTGAAAATGAATGACAGTATAGGCTTTCCCTTTCCCTCTGCTCTGTTCTTCCTAGTCAATCATGCCTGTTTCCTGGGATCACTTCCTAACATAAACTACCTGTGTGCAAGTCCCTGTCTCAGGCTCTGAATTTGGTGAAACTCTGACAGAGAGAGATAAAAACTGTTCTAATTCCCTATCCTGAATATATTGGCTTTTCCCTCCTGCAAATTGTGTGTGCATGTAACATAAATTTATAACAATAATTAATAGATTTATAAAATTAATCAGCTTTACAGTCAAGGATTGAGAGGCTTGGTTCTGAAATCTGTGTGATCATTGAAATTGCTTGGAGACGCCCTCAAACCTACCACAGCAGAATCTCTGGGGTTTTGGTCCAGAACCTTACATTTTCTTAAAATTCTATGATTCATTCTATACCAGCTGTGTTCCAGAACCACTGATTGGGATGCTCTAAGTCTGTTCCAGTGACAGAGGACTAAGAACTCATGAACTCCCAGACATTGTCAAGCAAGAGGATGATGTATAGGACCCTAAACTTTCTTTAGGCAGAGAGAGTCAGAGGAAAGGCAGGTGCACATGAGATTTTCAAAAGGCTGTGTGCTCTGTCAGATGCCTCACAACATTTCCTGGTGTTACATGGGATGGCTGATATTTTGGTTTGGCTTGATAAAATACTTTGTGAAGTTGCTGGCTTGTTCCAGTTTTGAAATTGTCATGGCATTCATTGCTTCAAAAGCTTCTTCTCTTTTCTCTGTAGATGACTATGCTCTCTTCTGCATCTGAGAGCCCTCTATTTAGTTCTAAAGGCATTCAAGTTTACAACACATGGAGAAAACAACAATCATGCTACATTTTCACCTGTTGAAAGTTCTGAGAATATAAGTTTTTAATGTGTAAATTCTATGACATTTGAAAATTCTTTTTTTAAAAGATATTAGCTTAAGAATCACAAGAGATGGTCTCCCTTGATCCTGCCTTAAAGAGGCCTTCAGAGCATTTTATAGACAAGGCCATCTTCCCACTAGGCTATGGGCACAGTGCCAAGGGCCCTCAGGCTTTACAAGGTCTGTGAAAATGGTGCAGGCTGGTGCCCCCTCACTTAGTGCCTTTGTGAAAGGTATGCCCTCTAGGCCCTTTGGGGTAACACAGTTCTGTGGTGGGTTCTCCCATTTTACATAACAAATCCACTTTGAAAATTTCCACTTTTCTGAGCCTTCCATTGCTCTCCTTCATATTCTGCAAGACAGTTTGGTGCATCTCTTGGCATTTTAGTCTCATCATTGTGCCCAAACTTCAAGGAGCCATCCCAGCAGTGTATTAGGACTGGTTCCAGGTGACTGCATCAGGGTGTCAAATCGGATCCATGGGACATTGCTCTGATGTCAGTAGAATCCCTCCTTATTCAGTCTTACATTCAACTTCCAAGATCCACTCCCATGTGCTCCCTCAGACCCCGCCAGCACACATGGGGAGCTCTTGTAGTGTGAGGTTGTGTATGCTGTTTCCTCCCATGGCAGGGACAGTATTTCCTCACTTGAGTTGTGCTTAGACTGACTCTAGTTTTTGGTTTGGAGTGAAGGGAGAGGCAAGGTGTTCTGGAGGAGGATAAGCATCATGGTACAAAGTACCTGCCTCAGGTGAGGTCTTATCCTTGTTTCCAGGTGAGAGGAGGCTGGTTTTCCAGCCAGGGAAAGGGAATGTCTTATTGGTTTAAAGGTTAAAAGGATTCGGAGTGTTCCAAGTTCTCAGGCTCATCTACCCAAACATCCTCATCCTGGGTCTCTAGATCTCATTCTTTCTGTATTAGAACTCTAACTGCAGCACAGGAAAACATTGAAGCTGTGCATTCAGTCTGTGTAACTCTGCTACCCTTCTTTTCAAATTCAGGGTCTGGATTTCAGCACAGCCTGCTCTCTGGCTATAGGAGACAAGTATTATCTCCCAGCTTCAACACTGCGAAGGAGCCATTTTTACTTTCATAGGATGTCTCGAAGTTGTTAGTTGGATAACTTGAGCCTCTTTTTTCTCTTTTTTTCAAAGTGTCTAAAGCCCTTAACAAAAGCTGGATAACTCCATAATTCTTAAAATTATCATTGCCTGGCTGGGCTCGGTGGCTCACACCTGTAATCCCAGCACTTTGGAAGGCTGAGGAGGGTGGACCACCTGAGGTCAGGAGTTCAAGACCAGCCTGGCCAACAGGGTGAAACCCCGTCTCTACTAAAATTACAAAAAATTACAGGTGGCAGGCGCCTGTAATCCCAGCTACTTTGGGAGGCTGACGCAGGAGAATCTCTTGAACCTGGGAGGCAGAGGTTGCAGTGAGCCGAGATCGTGCCATTGCACTCCAGCCTGAGCAACAAGTGTGAAACTCTGTCTCAAAAAAAAAAAAAAAAAAAAATTACCATTGCCCCTACCACTGAAGGGCTCCCACTGCCACATAAGCCAATGCTTCCCATACCACCCATGCTTCATCCAAGTTCCACCTGTGAGAGTTTTAGTAATCATGATGCAATTGCATGCCAGAGTTAATTACCACCTTACTATTAGCAGTGGAGTCTTTACTGCCCTCTGATCCAATTCCAAAATCCCATCTCAAGGGTCTGCTTTTGAGGCCCACTTCTGGTATTCTTTGTCTTAACCTGGGTTTTCCCCAAAAGTGTGAGCCTGAGAGAAGGGCCTGCATTCAGGTAGTTAATTTTAGTAAGTGACTCCAAAGAACAGGTGCCAAGGACTGAGGGGAGAGAGGATAATAGGCAAGGAGTGGGAGTTAATCCAAGAGGGCAGTCATTAAGTTCATGAGCCCATCATCCCTTTGGGAGACTGGAGCTTGATCCCAATGGGGTCCGTCTGAAAAGCTGTGCAGCCTGTGCCTCAGGATGGTCTGCTTGGGAGACACAAGAGAGGGGTGTTTACCCAAGTATCCACTTTCTTCCTTTCTCTATTAGTCAAGGGTTGCTCCATGGTGTGCTAATTCCTCATGCTTCCAAGCTTGTGCATGTTTTAAAAATGCATGGCGTCCCATATGGCGGAATAGAGATATCTGGTACAGCTGCAGCAAGACGTTTTCAGGTTATTCCTGCACTTGACTGTTCCTTGACATCGGCTGGGGTGAAAAGGTGGGCCATGATCACCTGAGGCAGGGCACGGGAGGTATCCTGTCGGGACCCAGCCAAGAACTCATTTGTTAAGTTGAAACCAGGATAGAAAATTAAAAACAAAACACACACACACCCCCCACTAATGTGCATCTTATGGGTTGTATGTTACTCTCAATTAAAAAAAAAAGTATGCGTGGAAAAAATCTTGTTTCATTTTCTCTCCTTTTATTTTTCTCTAAATGTTTAAACCATGGAGAAAATAAAATACCCCTAGGAGAAAGTCACTTGTGTTTTCCAAAGGAAAAAAAAAATAGAGTAAAAAATGAAGAAAGGGAAACAAGTGAAAAGCCAGCTGCCCAAAGGACTCAATGGAAGAAAAATCTAACCCCAAATGATGCCTGATTTGTCTTGAAGAAGATACCACATCCCTCTGCTCCATGCCAACGGCTCCTCAGCCCCAGCACCTTTTCAGCCCCAGCGCCTCCTCAGCCTTCAAGTCCCAGTTGATTTCTCTGTGGTTTCCAGCTCCTTCCCCCTTCCTCCACTCCGCAGGGCTGGCCCTCCCACAGAGTTACTGGCTCTGTCATCTGTGCCCCTGAAGCCTTTGACACAAACCTCTGTTCTAGCATCTATCAGCACAGCAGCTCTCTGTTTAACCTTCCTAATAGATCAGGGCCTCCCTATTTTTTTTTTTTTTTAACCATGGGTGCCTTTTGCAGTCCTTTGTATGAGCTCAATTTCTGAGTTTCACTCATTTAATTATTTAGCAAATGACCTTTCTGGGTCTGCTGTGTGCTGGGCACAGCGAGAGTGTGACACTATTTTATAAGACCCAGGTCCTTGCCTCCGCAGGAGGCAAAGAAATCCACTGGGCAGGTCGGAGAGGTAGCTGATTAAAAGTCCCAGCTCCATTATAAAGCCGGAAATCCTAATTTCAGGTGTTAGACGAATGGTATTGAGCTGGCAAAACCCATGGGGTGAGCTGTGGAGATAATGATTCCATCAGAGGTGAAGACACAGGGTAGCCTGTGGAGGAGGTGGGTGACCCTCAGCTAGGGACCTGAGCATACACTTCCCACCTCACACAGGCGCGTGCGCGGAGGAAACAGAGCAGCTGTGACGAACCAAGGCCAGCTTGGGCGGGGAAGAGTGGGAAAGGGGGATGGGCTGTCAGATCGCTAAATCCAGTTGCATCCAGAAAGGACGAACTTGCTGGGTGCCCTATTAGGACAATAGTTCTGAGGACCAGAAGCAATTTAAGCAAAGTCTGCATTACCTGGCCCAACCCATGTTTCCCCCGCAGCCTTTACTCCCTCCCGACCTGTTGTCCATCTTGGATCAAACTGACCCCTAGAATAAAAGTCAGCATGTGGATGTAACGGGCTGGGGCTGCCCACAAACCGGCCCTGTGAGTGCTTTGGAAAAAAACGCCTTGCCAGGAAAGAATGATTCAGAGACATCAGGGCTTCCACTCTCAATCTCAGGTCTCAGGGCAGTTTCAGGTCTAGGTCAAGAGTTGAAACAGCCCAGACAAACCATCCTCAGCTCCCTCAAAGTGAGGCTGCTCTGAACCTATCTGAGGTTTCTGGTCAGGCCTGTTCAGAAGCTTGACTAGGCCTCACTTTTCCATTGGCGGCATGTTCTGTTAATTTGGAAATTTTCATGAATTATTTTGAAAGCATCCATGACTGGGGGAAAGAAGTGGATGCCTGATTTGTCACTTTTATTTTTTCATTATTATTGTTATTTTTTGAGACAGTGTCTAGCTCTGAAGCCGAGTCACTGTCTGGGGTAAATGACCGAGATTCGTTGTCTCATGGCCATGGAAAACTAGGACGCAGACATACAAAGAGTGAGGTTCAGAGCGGAAGTTTAATAGGCGAAAACCCCGTTTTCTTTCTTTCTTTCTTTTTTTTTTTTTGAGATGGAGTCTCGCTCTGTCGCCCAGGCTGGAGTGCAGTGGCGTGATCTCGGCTCACTGCAAGCTCCGCCTCCCGGGTTCATGCCATTCTCCTGCCTCAGCCTCCCGAGTAGCTGGGACTACAGGTGCCTGCCACCACGCCCAGCTAATTTTTTTCGTATTTTTAGTAGAGACGGCGTTTCACTGTATTAGCCAGGATGGTCTCGATCTCCTGACCTCGTGATCCGCCTGGCTTGGCCTCCCAAAATGGTGGGATTACAGGCGTGAGCCACCGTGCCCAGCAGAAAAAAAACAAAAACAAAAATCCGTTTTCATGGTAAAGGTTAAACTTTACCATGTTACCCAGGCTGGTCTCGAACTCCTGTGCCCAAGTGATCCACTTGCCTCGGCCTCTCAAAGCACTGGAGTTGCAGACATGAGCCACTGCCCCCAGCCATCACTTGAATTTTTTGTTTAACTGAGGTCAATTTACATGACACACAACTAAGCATTTTTTTTTTTGAGACGCGTCTCACTCTGTCGCCTTGCTGGAGTGCAGTGGTGCTATCTCGGCTCACTGCAACCTCCGCTTCCTGACTTCAAGCGATTCTCCTGCCTCAGCCTCCCAAGTAGCTGGGAATACAGGCACATGCCACCATGCCCAGCTAATTTTTGTATTTTTAGTAGAGATGGGGTTTCACCATGTTGGCCAGGATAGTCTCGATCTTTTGACCTCGTGATCTGCCCACCTTGGCCTCCCAAAGTGCTGGATTACAGGCATGAACCACTGCACCTGGCCCAAAACTAAGCCTTCTTTTTTTTTTTTTTTGAGATGGCGCATCCTTAAGTGTACAAGGCAGTGACATTTAGTACATTCATAGTGTTGGGCGATCTGTATCTAGGTCCAAAACATTTTTGTCACCCCAAAAAGTTATCCCATATCCATCAAGCAGTCCCTCCCATTTCTCCCTCCTACAGCCGCTGGAATCACCAATCCACTTTCCATCTCTACAGATTTAACGATTCTGGATACATCACGTAAACACATTATGCAACAAATGGCCTTATGTGTCTAGTTTCTCTCACTTTGTGTAATATTTTCATGGTTCATCCATATCGTAGCATGGATCAGAACTTTATTCCTTTTTTTTTTTTTTTTTTTTTTTTTTGCGACGGAGTTTTGCTCTGTTGCCCAGGCTGGAGTGCAGTGATGCTGTATTCATCCATCACTTTTATTTTTTGCCACCTCTTAATATCTTGGATGTTGAGGCATCTGAAGATGAAACTGGGTCACAGAGTCCCTCCTGTGTTCTTCGAAAAGGAAGCAACTTGTAAAGGAAGTGAGGACAACCCAAAGTGCAACTCCCTAAATTCGGTACCTTTAGGTTAAACACACATTTAGCTGGTTAGGAAAGTCTCCTTCTGACTCTGCTGTGAAGGAGACAAGAGAGATCTTTGATGTATTTATTTATTTTCTTGCTTAAAATAAAGCACTGAGCTTGAATTCCCTAAATGGGTCTCTCTTCTCTGATTAGACAGTTTTCTTAATGCTATAAAGTGGACTTTTTGGGCAGGATAGAAATACGATGGGTGAGTTCAGTTCTCCAAATCTTGAAGTATAAATACAGCAGGGCTTGAACAATGAGATGAGAGACAGACATCTGCTGTGGGGCTTGGTGTTTGGGTTTGGCTTGTCTCCACCCTTGGGGTTCAGCCTCCACCTTATCACCAGCCCACCATTTGTGCTCACAGACCTGGGGTCCAATCAAGACAAGAGAGCTCCTTTTTCTCTGATCTCTTTCCTTACCCAGCCACAAATTACAACAGAGGAGATGAGATAAAGAGAGGAACCTAACAGTGTGTTTGCCACCCAGTAACAAGAAAGCGGCATGAGAAGGGCAAATTGATGTACAGTTAGACCTGGCTGGGAGCAGAGAAAGCTCTCTTTCCTTGTGGGTGACTCACAGTGTGAACCTGCTAATGCTGAGGGACCAGCCAGGGCAAGCGCCCCTTTGACTTTATTCCCAGAGGATGGACTCCCGGATATCCAGGCTGAATTTCACTAGCAGATTTTTCTAGAATTTTCCCCAGAGTCCATTTACTTGAATTAGAGTACTTACAGTGAAGCTGGGGTCTGAACCTGTTAATTAAATGCGATTGGTGGAAACAACAGCTTTATGGGGCTACGGCAGAATTGGTGGATGGATTTCTCCACTCTGAATATAACTCTGGTTTTATTCTAGTATTCCTGTCACTCTTAGCTTTGAGATCCTGTTGGGGTCTTAGCCTTTTTCTGGGACAGCCTATAAGCTTCCAGCATTGCTTTATCCCCAACCTCATACTGAAGTGGTAGAAAAAAGGGAAAACAAGAAGCAGGAAACTCGAATTTTAGATCCAGTTCCTGCCATGGGCAAGTCATTACCATCTCAGTGTTGTGATCTCTAAAATGAAAGAGAGAGGGGAGACGTTTGCCCAGGTGTGTTCTGTATATACCACTTCTGTGTGTCATTGTTTGAAGGATGACCTGGGGGAGGCTTTGGTCCCCACCCCTTTCCAGCCTGCTGATTACTTGGATAGAGGAAGACCTCAGGCAAAGAAATGCAGATAAGTCAGGAAGTGTAAGTCCTGAGGGCATGGCTTACACACATGGCATGAATTTCCCTAGTGTTCTGCATTTAGGATGCTATCAATTTTCACGTTAAAAATCACAGTAAAATGGAACAAAATGTTAATTTTTGTGGTTATTGTTGTTTTTTGTTTTTTGAGACGGAGTGTCGCTTTATCACCCAGGCTGGAGTGCAGTGGTGCAATCTTGGCTCACCGTTCACGGCAACCTCCGCCTCCCGGGTTCAAGCGATTCTCCTGCCTCAGCCTCCCGAGTAGCTGGGACTACAGACGCCCGCTACCATGCCTGGCTAATTTTTTGTATTTTTAGGAGAGACGGGGTTTCACCATGTTAGCCAGATGGTCTCCATCTCCTGACCTCGTGATCCACCCACCTCGGCCTCCCAAAGTGCTGGGATTACAGGCGTGAGCCACTGCACCCGGCCCAAAAAGTTAATTTTTGCTCTTTGTTGTTTTTGTTGTTAGTTATGGTTAGTTGTTAGTTAGTTGTGCTCCCCCACTCCTCCACCCCCACCCTTGGCAAATAGTATAATGACTTAACAAAGAAGGAAGTTCACTTTTATTTCACACAACAGACCAAAGTGGTCCAGGGCCCGAGGGTTGACTCTGCCATTGTCCGCACCCAGCTTCCACCTTCGGTCTAGGATGGCTGCTTTAGGTCTTGTCAAGACCCAGGCAACAAGGAAGGAGAACGGCAGCAGAAGAATAGGGTCTGGAGGCAGGGAGCATAAGGCCGATTCATGTTGCAGTTCTAGAAATAAATCAAACGGAAACACCTCAGCTATGACAGGAAATATCCTCTCCATTTACATAGGGTGTACACTGAGTAAAGGAGTTTGTAACTTTACTTCATCCACTTCATTTACATAGGGCATACACCAAGTAACCAATGAAAACCTCTAGAGGGTATTTAAACCCCAGAGAATTCTGTAATTCCAGAGAATTCCAGAGAATCTCTGAATTCCAGAGAATTCAGCCCCTAATGATCGGACCACTCCCACCCTATGGAGTGTACTTTCGTTTTCAATAAATCTGCTTTTGTTGCTTCATTCTTTCTTGCTTTGTGCATTTTGTCCAATTCTTTGTTCAAGATGCCAAGAACTTGGACACCTTCAACTGGTAACAAAATGGCAAGAGGACACTCACACCTTCCTTAGTAGGATATGATCTGGAAGTGGCACATATTCTACTCGTTTCATTACAAGATTTAGTCACATGGCAACATATTAAGCTGCAGAAAGGCTATAAAATGTTGTCTGTAGCTTGGCTATGTGCCTAATTAAGATTCAGGGCTTTGTTTTAGAGATGGGGAGAATGACTATTGGTGGACCATGCTATTCTCTGCCAGTAGGCTCATTATTTTCCAAAATGACTTGTGTCGAAGTTCAGTGCCACTAAAATTGCATGGTCATGCCAGTTTAGCAAGTGTTTATTAGGGATCTTTTATTGTGTAAAACCTCCAGACACCATGGGAATGTTGATATGGAATATGCAGGCAACGGTTAGCACACAAGAAACAACTATAGACAGGGACTAACTTAAATGCTGACTTTCATAGTTCATACCCCACATATTTTGGAAAGGATCAGCAAAATCTGGAGTATGCAGGAATTTCCCTGGAGGAGGTGACTCCAGGTGGAATCTGCAGGATGGTGTTTCTCACCAACTCCTGTATCGGCTCATAGGGTCAGGGGTCACTAAAGGAAGTCCTCACTTGACCCTCAATGCCATTCTAACCAACTTGTTAACCTTTTCACTGTATCTTTCCACTGTCAACATTGCAAAATGATAGGGTTTTGAAACGTACTTCCTCTTTCTTTTCACTTCATCTTTACGGACATATTAATGAGTGGAGTAAAGCACTCAGAAGAACAGCAGGAAAAGAGGATTCATGTATGTCAGAGGAGCTGAAGGCTCTCAATAGGTTCAGAGAATGCAGGTCTTCCAGCTGCTGAGGGTGTATGCTTCCACTATGCCTCATAGCAACCCCTGAACAAAGTGGGGTCTCTAAAGTTCTATTAACAGGCTCAATTACTAAACACCTTTAACCAGAAAATATCCCCTCTGGGTCCTTTTCCTTTACATTCCATGAGTTGGAGAAGGGAAGGAATTAGTGTAGTAGTTGAATGAATGGCTGAATGAAATGATACAGTTGATAGTGTAAGACTCTACAAGCAGCAAAAGTCTTGACTATAAAAGATACTTCATTAAAACTGAGAAGAAGATATTCATTTTTGTCCCCCGCTCCCCGGATTTTCATCTCTTAGCCATTCTCCACATTCCTCCAAAATGTGTCCTGTTTGGCAGGATCTCATGCTCTACTTTCTTGTTCTACATTTTCTGGAGTCTAAGCCTACCTTCTCTTCTCCCATTCTTCATTCCTCTATCCACCCATCTATCCTGTCATCTACCCATCCAACCATCCATTTGTGAGAAATAAAATTTAAAAGCTGTTGGAACCCCAAAAAACACTTTGAGAGATGTGAGTGTGATTTGAGTCACATACAGTTGCTATTTTTGTTTCTCAGATTATAGATTAACTATTTTTCTTATTTTTCTTGTTCTCTATCATGGCTAGAGGCAATTAAATGACCTCAAGGACAAAAACCTCCTGCCTTCTAAATTAATGACCATTGTTACAGACTAACTTCCCCTGTGTTGTGTTGCTTTGCTTAGACCAGATGACAGACAGCCCATGACTATTACACCCTCTGTAAAAGGTGACAAATGCACCCTTTACAAAAAGAAACTGCCTATAACCAATCAAGTTGCTGTAACTATGTGACAACTTTATGAAAAATGCTGTAATCCTGCTAAAAACTCCTCTGTCTCTGTCTATATAAATGAAACCTTAACTTCTGTATTTTAAACTCTGACTCCATTTCTTTGGAATTGGTGTTTCCGGGTAGGCCATCCTCAAACTGCACTTGAATAAACTCTTTGAAAGTTGGGGTTCCGGCTGGGCATGGTGGCTCAAGCCTGTAATCCCAGCATTTTGGGAGGCTCAGGCGGGTGGATCACCTGAGGTCAGGAGTTCGAGATCAGCCTGACCAACATAGCGAATCTCCGTTTCTACTAAAAATACAAAAAATTAGCCAGGCGTGGTGGCAGGTGCCTATAATCCCAGCTACTTGGGAGGCGGAGGCAGGAGAATCACCTGAACCTGGGAAGCGGAGGTTGCAGTGAGCCGAGATCAAGCCATTGCACTCCATCCTGGGTGACAAGAGCGAAACTCCTTCTCAAAAACAAACAAACAAACAAACAAAAAAAACCAGAGAAAGTTTGGATTCCAACAGCTTTTAAATTTTGTTTTTCACAAATGGGTGGTTCTGACTCTTTAGATTATTTTATAATATTTTATTATAGTTTGACACATCTATCCATCCTCCCATCCCTCTATCCATCCATCCATCCAACCAAACATTCAGGTAAACTAATGTAAACCAGAGTGTTATTGGCTTTAAAAATCATAACATTACATTGTTCCCAGTTGAGAGAATTTCTGGCATAATAACAGACTAAAGGGGTAGATATTGAGGGAGAACACAGAGTGGGTTTAACTATCTTATGTTCTCTACTTAATCAATAGCTGGTTAACTTAAATCTGTTATGCCAGGATAAAAACAAATTTGAAGATGGTTCTGCTCAGTCCACAGTCACTTCTGCCTAGTTGCTATCATTATAGAATGTGAAATAAACTGCAGCTGTGGCCACAAAGTCCCTTTTGCTGAGGCTGGGAGGGCCCAGGTTGCAGCAGATGCGGAGGCCTCTGCCAGGCACCTGCCCTGGTCTTGCTGCTGACCTCCTTGCAGGGTTTCGGTGGTGGAGCTCCTCCTGTGGTCAGGTCACTGGGATTTCGAATACGATCTGTCCTGTCATCACTTTCACTTTGATTAGCTTCATTCTGAAGAACTTTCGACAGCATTCGCAAACATGGGTCGGCATGAGAAAACCAGTTCCTCTGTATAGGACTGATTTAATCTCTTTGTATAGAGGCTGATCTTGGGAAAAAATACACTCCTGTTTACGTCAAACATACAGGACGCGTCAGCCCACAGCCACTCTCAATGCTTCCTGGGTTTTCTTGGTGGGGGCCCCTCTGCATCACTGGGACAGTGAGTGAAGAGATTGGCCCTGATGTGTCAGTCCCTGCTGGGCTTGATGCTGTTGTCTCTGGGTGTAATCAAACAATCTGTATCTTAGTGGGACATCCTGCTTGCTCTGTGTGACTCAGAGCTCTCAGGCAGCTGGTTGAAGCTTTGTTTATAGTAGTGCCACCCACTCACTCCACACCCCCGACTCCCTATAAACTACTCCACAGGTGGCCAGACTTTTGGTGCAAATAAAAGTTTGTCAACTGTTGCACCCTTTCTCCTGTCTTTTTTTTTTTTTTAACTTATCTAAACAAAATTAAGCTGTGGGGAGTTCATTAATAAAAGGTTTCTTTTACAACATTATTGGCACTCTGCAAGGCGCTTTGGAGGAGAGTGGGAAGATCAATATTACCTAGAGTAAAATAGCAGGGCAGATATTACTCAAGGGAAATCGGTTCTTAATAAGAGAGAGAATATGGATTTCTATCCGGGCAGTCAGTTTGAATATGATGAAACAGCGTGTTAGAGTCGGCGGTCTGGTAATTATCTGAGAAGTCTTAGAGACTATAAATGTGTGTGTGTGTTTTAAAAGAACAAACCAAAAAACCTCTCAGCCAAAGCTTTTCAGAAATAAAAAGCAAGTATTTCCACA
This sequence comes from Pan troglodytes, assembly GCF_028858775.2. NCBI lineage: Eukaryota > Metazoa > Chordata > Mammalia > Primates > Hominidae > Pan > Pan troglodytes. The sequence continues at coordinate 38,370,604 of NC_072411.2, forward strand.
GATGACCAGACACCAAAAAATTAGAACAATGTGAATCCATTAAATGACAAAAGTGCAGAGCATTTGATTATTTTCTGTATGGATCTAAAACCACAGAAATGGTGTGATGACTGCCTGCGTTTGCCTCTGGGAGGGAGGCAGAGAACAGGGAGAAAATGCAGGCTTCTAGATGGGACCGCTAATGAGAAGCCATTCCTCTTCTTTAAGCCTGGGTCTTTTACTTGTCTCTTGGACGCTTCGTGAACATGTGAAAACGGGCAGAAAGCGCAGTGGAATGGTACTGAGAGCACACCAATTTAATGGGGTGCAGGTTACTCTCCATCCTTGTCATGTGAGCCAATTAACCTTCCGGCTGGTGAAATGCAACTGGCAGTTAATTGGGCCATTGTTGAGAACAGTGCAGAGGCCTTAGTACCATTTGCAAATTGCTGAGATAGGAATCTCTGGATGGCTCCTGGGATGAGGGCAAACCAGTTCAGCTGCAGCTAAGGTGGAACCTTGGCTCTTAGGCCCAAGGAGTTTCCAGGTGACCCCTGGAAGTCCCAGTGCATTGCAGTCTTAGCACATTGCTCGAGAAGGTGAGGGAGAAGAAGAGAGAAATGAAAGAAAATTTCCAGATGAAGAAAAGACAGAGGAAGAAAGGAGGGAGGGAGATTGAATAAAAGAAAGAGGGAGAAGGTGAAGAAGGAAAGAGAGAGAGAGAATATATATAATGCTTTTAGGTGTTACCTTTGATCAGGGCGATTGACCAAGGTCAGCTTTCTTCAACGTGTATTCAGAGGAGGGCTCATGTCCTATAAGGTATTAATTGGTGTTTTACGGGGGAAATTTTTAAAAAGTGGGGCAGGGAAATCCGCTGGTCCCACCCATTTGGGAAGTGTTTGGTTCAGCAGGTTTCTCTGGTGTAGCTCCTCTCAGAGCCTTTCGTAAACTGGAGTGCATTATGGAGCTCCAAGATGGGGCCATAGTATACAATTTCTCCTTACATTATTTTATTGAGATATTGTTTATTCAAGGACAAGCAGTCTGAGAAATGGAGTTTTTGAAATAATGATCCAGGCCTTTCCTGCAACACTTAGCTGTTTCTTTCCTTTTCTTTTTTAACCATGCAACAAAACCTTTATTAGCATTTTGAACAGGTTCAGCTATTACTGAAACTTGTAATTTCTAAACTTAAGTTGGGGCAAATGGCTAGACGGCAGAGTAATGCCATCACTGGGCACTGCGGATGCAAGACTGGAGACTTAACAGCCACCCCTCAAGTGCAGGACCAGGTGCAGGGTCGACTCTTTCTGGATGTTGTAGTCAGAAAGAGTGCGGCCATCTTCCAGCTGCTTGCCTGCAAAGATGAGCCTCTGCTGGTCGGGGCTGGGGGTGGGGGGGTGCCTTCTTTATCCTGGATCTTGGCCTTCACATTTTCCATGGTGTCACTGGGCTCCACTTCCAGGGTGATGGTCTTGCCAGTCAGGGTCTTCACGAAGATCTGCATACCACCTCTCAGACACAGGACCAGGTGCAGGGTCGACTCTTTCTGGATGTTATAGTCAGAATGAGTGCGGTCATCTTCCACCTGCTTGACTGCAAAGATGAGCCTCTGCTGGTCCGGGGTAATGCCTTCCTTATCCTGGATCTTGGCCTTCACATTTTTGATGGTGTCCCTGGGTTCCACTTCAAGGGCAATGGTCTTGCTGGTAAGGGTCTTCACGAAGATCTGCATTTTGACCTGTTAGCGGATATGACGAGGCTCCGAAACACCAGTCATGTCCAGCCACAGGGACACCACCACATACTCACCCAACAAAGCCAGTCGTCCCTACCACTGAGCTATTTCTATGCGGGTTCTTCCCTTGGCCCTTAAGCTGGGATAAATCCCTGTCTTCATGCAAAGTTAGAGACATGATTAGATACAAGATCTACAATATTTGTGGATAAAAACCAAACAGTTCCTTAAGAAAACTACAACTTTTTTTTTTTGCTGACACCAGAGTGAAATTTCTCCCATTTATCCCCCATCAGCCTTTGGTAGGAGCACAAAAGCTACGTGGCAGGGCACATTCCAGCACCATGCCCATGACACCAACTCTCGTTCATTCATTCCTTGACGTATTTACATTCAAACTCCGTCCTTGTTTGCTGCTGTGCTGCTGGTTCTGGCTCCAAGCACTTCTTTCTTTCTTTTTTTTTTGAGACAAAGTTTCGCTGTCACCCAGGCTGGAGTGCAGTGGCGTGATCTCAGTTCACTGCAACCTCCGCCTCCTGGGTTCAAGCGATTCTCCTGTCTCAGCTTCCTGAATAGCTGGGAGTGGGCCACCACACCTGGCTAATTTTTGTATTTTTAGTAGAGAGGGAGCCATGTTAGCCAGGCTGGTCTTGAACTCCTAACCTCAGGTGATCCACTTGCCTTGGCCTCCCAAAGTGCTGGGATTACAGGCTTGAGTCATCACACCTGGCCTCCAAGCACTTCTTACTCTGTCCTCAGACTTACGTGCTCATGCCTGACTCCCATATCTTCAAAGTTGAATATGTCCTGATTTGTTTTCTCGTGTTTTGACAATCAGTACTCTCACTTTTTTTTTTTTTTTTTTTTCGAGACGGAGTCTTGCTCTGTCACCCAGGCTGGAGTGCAATGGCGCGATTTCGGCTCACTGCAAGCTCCGCCTCCCAGGTTCACGCCATTCTCCTGCCTCAGCCTCCTGAGTAGCTGGGAATTTGAGATGGAATTTTGCTCTTGTCACACAGGCTGGAGTGCAATGGCGTGATCTCGGCTCATTGCAACCTCCGCCTCCTGGGTTCAAGCAATTCTCCTGCCTCAGCCTCCCGAGTAGCTGGTATTATAGGTGCCTTCCACCATGCCTGGCTAATTTTTGTATTTTTAGTAGAGATAGGCTTTCACCATGTTGGCCAGGCTGGTCTCAAACACCTGACCTCGTGATCCACCCGCCTTGGCCTTCCAAGCTCTTGCAGTTTTTGATACATTCTTTGGCTTTGCCTTCTCCTCTGAACTCAGGGTTTCTAATGTCTTTACAGTCAACCAGTCTCCAGTGCAGCCCCTCACCTTGGATAACCCCACCTGTCACTCAGGTGGCTCATCTGTGGCTCAGTTCCCTCAGTCAGAATAAGCAACAAGTCTCATCTCCACCTCCTCCTGGGATTCACGTACCATCTATCCTCTAAGCCTCTTCCAGTGTCTCAACTGTGCCAGGGTCAGGAAGATTTTTCTTGTAGTGACCTAAATGTTTCTGCCAATGGATGAGTCAGTTACTTCCTCCTGTTTCTTCACAAGGGCAATGGAGAATGTAGAACGCTGCAAAGGGGTATACTGGGCATTGGCGTGTTGGTGCTGAGGTGGGCAGGTCCCTCTCTGCTGCTTGGCAACTCTGCATTCTTCTTCCTGAAAAGGAACAGCTCCCACCCTAGTGTAGCCCTCCAGATGCCCTCTGAGGACCTCCATGGTGTGGAAGGTGCTGGCACAGTTGCCTTAGGTCTGGTTTTCACTGCCAACCCCCTCATGTCATTGAAATGGTGACAACCCCCAGAACCCCCATCCCTGAGAGAACTCCCTCTAGAGACACAGTTTCAAGGGCTTGTGTCCAAACTCTGGGTAGGATTGCCCAGTGGATACAATCCTCTGGGCAGGCTTATGAGATGCTGCCCCAAATGTCCTCCTTCTGTGCAGATTCACTGCTTCCTCTGCAGACTCACGGCGTTCACTGCTCCCCACTGCAGGCATTTACTCCATTTATCTCTCATTTATGAGAGATATATAAATATACAGCAGGAAAATTACCCTTACCCAGAAGCTTAGGGGGAATGAATAAAGGAATCGAAGTACTTAGGCTTCCCTGGCATACCACCCATGAGCTCTGGGAGGGATTAGAAAGAATAATTAACTACTCTTAGAAGCCTCTTAGATCTACTTTCTTCCACTTTCTACAAATGAGGTTCCAACAAGTTGGGCCAAGCAGGAGCATACAATGTGGGGAAACTTAGGCTTCACTCTGTCTCCAAAATTAACAGGAAAAATAGTAGTGGGAAAGGTGCATGTGGAAGGAGTTATGTTTTTAGAAGGTCCAGTTATTTTTCACCAAATACAATTATGGTCTGCTCATTATAGACATTTTGGAAAATGCAGAAAAGTAGAAAGAATAAAAATATGTCTATGAAGATAAATGTGGGAGATTTCACTCTGGTGTCAGCAAAATAAGTAGTTGTATTTTTCTTTAGCAACTGTTTGGTTTTTATCCACATTGTAGATCTTGTATCTCATCATGTCTTTAACTTTGCACAAGTTGCTGGAAAACTCTGGAATGTTCATTTGTGAAATAACTAATTATTTTTGAACAATGTTTATTAAGTGCCCACCATGTGCCAGGAACTCTGCTAGGCTTTGAGGATGTTTGACTGAGCCAAACAGATGTGTGGTTGCCCATGCATACACACCATTCATAGGCGGTGTGACCTGATGGATGTTGACAGGTGTTAATAGGACTCATGGAGTGTGTAGCTAGCACTGTGTAAGCACTTTGCATCTGTGTCAGGAAAATTTAATTTCTTCATTGTATAAATATTCTTCCAGAATTTTTCCCTTCTCCTCACTCCAAGGGGGCTAGCCCACATGATTGTGCTTTCTCCTATGGGTGAGGTTGACAGAGGACAGCTCTGCCCTCAGCTTTTGTGGAAGTCTCTTGGCATAATGTCTTGGGCAAGATTGTGGCTGGGGTCCAGGAGGAAGAGGGGAGAGAGGAGCGTAGGATGGGGGAGGAGGGTGGAATCTGAGAGACAACAGCTTCTAGAGACCTGAAAGGCAACAGAGGGGGCTGGCTGAAAGCAGTATGGACCTGTGAGTTTCTCCCTGGGGAGACTCAGAGGGGAAAGGCTGGTAGCAAACCAGGGAGGAAGACTCCAGGCACCTGTGTTCCCAGCAATAGCAAAGGCCATCAGACTCCCACTTGGGAAGAGAGTAACCCAGCCACCTGACTCAAGGGACCATGGAGACCTTGACAGTGGGCATCTGCTTGCTCACCAGGGTGAGTGATGACAGGGTGTCCCAGTGTTCCAGGATTCTTGAGACCCTTGGGCATTTGTAGAACTCATCTAAGCTGCTTGGGTCACACACTTAATCCATTTTGTGTTGCTATAACAGAATACCTGAGACTGGGTAATTTATAAAGAACAGAAATTTCTCGCAGTTCTGGAGGCTGGGAAGTCCAAGACCAAGGCACTGGCAGGTTCATTGCCTGGTGAGGGTCTGGCCTCTGCTCCACACTGACACCTTGAATGCCGCATCCTCCAGAGGGGTGTGCTGTGTCTTCACCTGGCAGAGGAAGAAGGGCAAAGAGGAGCAAACTCTGTCAAGTCCTTTTATAAGGGCACCTAATTCCATTCACGAGGGCAGAGCTATAATTAGTTACTTTCCAAAGGCTTTTCCTCCCAATATTGTTGCCCTGCGGTCACCTGAATTTTGGAGGGGACACATTCAAACCATAGCACACACCAGTCTTAAGTTCTCTTTGCAACGTAACAGTAGCCAACATTAGCTCACTCCCATCAAATGCTGTCCCACAGCACTGAACTAGCATGTTTTAGCAAGCAGAAAACACACTCTTCCTGCTACTGGCTCTTATATACTCAGAGTTCCAGCTCTCTGTCCTCCTAGGTGTTTGGAACACTACCTGCTATGCAAGATTCACTCAATACGGATTTAATATTATACCATAGGCAGGATTTTTGTCCATTTATAGGGACAAAAGCAACTGGATTTTTCCAGACCAATAGTTCAAGCAACTGGAATTTTCCAGACCAATAGCTCAGCAAGGGATTGTTCGTAGATTAAGTCTCTGTGCTGTACCTACATGTCCAAGCTGAAGGTCTTTGCTAGATTCTTATACTCAGTGTATGCAAAGATGATGAGTATCTCTCAATTATTTCAATTAGTCTTCATAGTTGACCAGTGAGGGCCTATTTCTAGCATCTTCAGGTGGACTAACATACTATTACTATTATCAATTATATTAGTTTCCTGTGACTGACATAAGAAATTTCTGTAAACTTGGTGGCTTAAAACAACAGAAATGTATCCTCTTTCAGCTCTGGAGGCTACAAGTCCAAGATTAAAGTATCAGCAGAGGTGTGTTCCCTCCAGAGGCTCTAGGGAAGAATTTGTTCCCTGACTCTTCTAGCTTCTGGTGGCTCCAGGCATTCCTTGGCTTGCAGCGGCATTGCTCTAACCTCTGCCTGTCTTGACATTACCTCTTCCTCTTCGGTAGGTGTAATCTGCCACTGCCTCTTTCTCATAAGGACATTTATCATTAGACTTAGGGTCTACCTGGCTAATCTAGGATAATCTCTTTATCTGAAGATCCTTCATTACATCTGCAAAGAGTCTTTTTCCAAATAAGGTAACACTCATATTCACATTGATGAATAAGGCCCCCTAAAATGATGTATCAACATCCTAATCCCTGGAATCTTATTTATCACTGTGAATACGAGTGTTGCCCATATCTGTTTACATAGCATCTGTGTGTGTATTAGTATGTCCTTGCACTGCTGTAAAGAAATACCTGAGACTGGGTAATTTATAACAAAAAGAGGTTTGATTGGCGCACAGTTCTGCGGGCTGTGCAGGAAACATGGTGGCATCTGCTTGGCTTTTGGGGAGGCCTCTGGAAACTTACAATCATGGCAAAGGCAAAGGGGGAGCAAGGCATCTCACATGGTGGGAGCAGGAGCAAGAGAGAGGTGGGGAAAGTGCTATACACTTTTAAACAACCAGATCTTGTGATAACTCACTCACTATCATGAGAACAGCAGCAAAGGGATGTTGCTAACCCATTCATGAAGGACCACCCTCATGATCTGGCCACCTCCCACCAGGCTCCACCTTCAACATTGGGGATTACAATTCGACATATCAGTGTGGTAGAGTGCCTTGTCCTCAATTCTTCACCCCTCCCTGTTTCCCATTGCCATGTGGGTTTGCAGTTCCTCCTCCTAGAGGCAGAATATTGCCTCATCCCACTGAGATTGGACTTGGCCACATAACTTGCTTTGACCAATTGGATGTTATTAGATATGATGTGAGCAAAAGCTTTACATGTGCTTCAGAATTGAGCCTGTGCTCTTGTGCTTCAGCTATTGCCATGAAAAGAACACAATCCAGCTAGTCCACAGCTCCAAAGTGGTTTAGAGAGACATGGAGATGGCATGGGTTCAGCCTGCAGTTTGAAATCTGGCCTAGCTAAGCCTAACCTAGATCAGCCAATTGATGGGTAACCTACTGGTACCTAGGTAAGACTCATTGGTTGTTGTTTTAGGCCACGCCACTCTATTTTGGAATGGCATATTGCAGCGATGGCTGACTGATACATTCTGCCTCTGTACTTGTCATAGACACCTCCCCTCATCCACATCCCCACTGTTACTGCTACATTACTTTTCAGCGGTACCAGCAGCACTAGCAGGACTTACAGCCCTAGGTGCTAAGGTCACTCCTTGCCATAGGGCTGGGTTCCTGAGGGGCATGCTCAGGCCTTGGGAGAGAGGGAGATGGGTCCTTTTCCTATCTTGCACCATGCTGCAACTGCCCCCTCTCGCAATCTTCCCAGGAGAGACCTAGCGTCTGCATATAGCCAGTTTTCTGAAGATGAGCCTGCAGATATAGCCACCCCCCTCACCCCGTCTGTAGGTGTGGCATCTCCCTAGCTGGTTATAGACATGGATATTTGCAACTTGAATTGAACTAGCCAATTTAAATTGACTTCCATCCTTTCTACCTCTCTAACTGCCCACACCCAGGCCTTTGCTTCTAGCAATATTGAGGGGAATGGCATTATGGCAGAGAAGCTTTTTGGAGACACAAAAGGGGACAGCCAATCTAAATTCCTGTGACTTCGGTAATTAGCAGCCAGCCAGGGTGGCCACCAGTGGTTTTCTCTGAGTGGTAGAATTATGGAGGTTTTAAAAACAGTTCTTTGTTCTGCGGATTTTCTAAGTCCTCCAAATTGGATATTTTTCTTGAATCTGAGAAACAATAAATGTTAATAAAAACCAATGAAACAGCCCCACTGCTTTGAGTGAAGCCCTGAGGGCTGGGACGAGTTGGGAGGCAGGCAGGGTGGCTGTGACAGTAGATGAAACCATAGCCAGGGGAGTCAGCACCCAGCGCCTCTTGCAGCAGCAGCCCACCACTGTGGAGTTCACCTCGTCACTTGGTGCTGGCCTCCCCTGAGGGTCAGGGCTTCTAACCTTAGCTGGGCAGCTTGCAAAGAAGGTATGGGGGATACCTGAGGACTCAGTGAGGGAGTAGGACCAAATCAGACTAAATGCATCAGCACTGTAGGGGTTCCTTGCTTTGTGTGGTAAATGGATTTCTGAAAAATCATGCGAGTTACAATTCTAAATCTAAAACCATTTTACATGTGCCTGGGGAGTTTCCTGAATAAAAGGATCCTATTGTGAAGCCTTGAGTTAAGTGAATAGTCCTTCTCCATTTTGTCTTTGGCATAAATCTGGATTTTCACTTAGAGTTTTTTGGGTTTCCATGAAAAGGCAGATGATAGGAGTTCTGGAAAAGCGTATCGTGGAACTTCTGCTTAGGGTTTATGGCCAGTGGCATCATCTCTAATTGGATTATGGCTCCTGTTTAAGTCCCAGTCCTGGACCTAACATGCTATGTCCTTTGCATGTCCTGCCTGGAATGCTCTCCACCTAGATATGCCTATGGCTCCCTCCCTCTCATCCTTAAGGCTTGTGCTCAGATGCCACTCATCTTCTTAGTGAAACCTTGCACATCATCCTATTTAAAATTGTAATTCTCCAGTACCCTCTTGCCCTTTTGCCTGCTTAGTTTTCCCCATGGTACTTATTACTACTCGTTGTACTGTAGGCACACCTGGTTTTATTGTGATTCATTTTATTGCACTTCACAGATACAGTGTTTATTACAAACTGAAGGTTTGTGGCAACTCTGAGTGGAGCAAGTCTATCAGCATCATTTTTCCAACAGCATGTGCTCACGCTGTGGCTCTGTATCATATTTTGGTAATTCTCACATTTCAAACTTTATCATTATTATTATATCTGTTGTGGTGATCTGTGATCAGTGATCTTTGATGTTACTGTTGTAATTGTTTTGGGACACCATGAACTGTGCTCATATAAGATGATGAACTTAACCCATAAGTGTCATGTGTGTTCTGACTGCTCCACTGATTGTCCATTCTCTCATCTCTCTCTCTCTCTCCTTGGGCCTTCCTATTTCCTCAGAAACAACAATATTAAAATTGGCCAACCAATAATTCTACAATATTCTCTAAGTGTCCAGGTGACAGGCAGAGTCACACAACTTTCACTATAAATCAGAAGCTAGAAATGATTAGTTTTAGGGACGAAGGCATGTAGAAAGCCAAGACTGGCCGAAAGCTAGGCATTTTGTGCCCCTTAGCCAAGTTGTGAATGCAAAGGAAAAGTTCTAGAAGGAAATTAAAAGTGCCACTCCAATGAACGCATGAATGATAAGAAAGCAAAACAGCTCCATTGGTGATATGGAGAAAGTTTGAGTGGTCTGGTTAGAAGATCAAACCAGCCACAGCATTCCCTTAAGCCAAAGCCTAATCCAGAGCAAGACCATAACTCTCTCCAATTCTATCAAGGCTGAGAGAGGTTAGGAAGCTGCATAAGAAAAGTTTGAAGATAACAGAGGTTGGTTCATGAAGTTTAAGGAAAGAAACCATCTCCATAACATAAAAGTGCAAGGTGAAGCAGCAAGTGCTGATGGAGAAGCTGCAGCAAGTTATCTAGAAGACCTAAGACAAATAATGAAGGTGGCTACACTAAAAAGATTTTCAATGTAGTCAAAACAGCCTTGTGTTGGGAGAAGATGCCATCTAGGACTTACATAACTAGAAAGGAGAAGTCAATGTCTGGCTTCAAAGCTTCAAAGGACAGGCCCACTCTCTTTTTAGGGGTTAATGCAGCTGGTGACTTAAAGTTGAATCTAGTGCTGATTTACCATTCCAAAAATCCTAGGGCTCTTAAGAATTATGCTAAATCTTTGACTCATCTTGAGTTAATTTTTGTGTAAGGTGAGAGATAAGGATCCAGTTTCATTCTTCTGCTTGTGGCTTGCCAATTGTCCTAGCACCATTTGTTGAATAGGGTGTCTTTTTCCCACTTTTAAGTTTTTGTTTGCTTTGTCGAAGATCAGTTGACTGTAAGTACTTGGCTTTATTTCTGGGTTGTCTATTCTCTTCCATTGGTCTATGGGCCTGTTTTTATATCAGTACCATGCTGTTTTGGCGACTATGGGCTTATAGTATAGTTTGAAGTTGGGTAATGTAATGCCTCCAGACTTGTTCTTTTTCCTTAGTCTTGCTTTGGCTATGCCAGCTGTTTTTTGATTCCATATAAATTTTAAGGTTGTTTTTTCTAGTTCTGTGAAGAATGGTGGTGGTATTTTGATAGGGATTGCATTGAATTTGTAGATTGCTTTTGGCAGTATGGTCATTTTCACAATATTGATTCCACTCATCCATGGGCATGGGATGTTTCCATTTGTTTGTGTCATCTGTGATTTCTTTCAGCAGTGTTTTGTAGTTTTCTCTGTAGAGGTCTTTCACCTCCTTTGTTAGGTATATTCCTAAGTTTTTTTTTTTCTTTTTTTTTTTCAGCTATTGTAAGAGGGGTTGAGTTCTTGATTTGATTCTCAGCTTGGTCACTGTTTGTGTATAGCAGGGCTACTGATTTGTGTACATTAATCTTGTATCCTGAAACTTTGCTAAATTCATTTACCAGTTCTGGGAGCTTTCTGGATGAGTCTCTAGAGTTTTCTAGGTATATGATCATATATCACCAGCAAACAGCAACAGTAAAGACCTTTACCGATGTGGATGCCCTTGGTTTATTTCTCTTGTTTGATTGCTCTTCCAGTATTATGTTGAATAGAAGTGGTGAAAGTGGGCATCCTTGTCTTGTTCCAGTTCTCAGGGGGAATGCTTTCAACTTTTTTCTGTTCAGTATAATGTTGGCTGTGGGTTTGTCATAGATGGCTTTTCATCACCTTGAGATATGTCCCTTCTATGCCTATTTTGCTGAGGGTTTTAATCATAAAGGAATGTGGGATTTTGTCACACACACACACAAGAATTATGTTAAATATACTCTGCCTATGCTCTATAAAGGGAACAACAAAACCTGGATGACAGCACATCTGTTTACAGCATGGTTTAGTAAATATTTTAAGCCCACTGTTGAGACCTACTGTTCAGAAAAAGAGTCCTTTCAAAATATTACTGCTCATTGACAATGCATCTAGTCATCCAAGAGCTCTGATGAAGATGTACACGGAGATTAATGTCATTTTCATGCCTATTAACACAATATCCATTCTGCAGCCCATGGGTCAAGGAATAATTTTGACTTTCAAGTCTTATTATTTAAGAAATACAATTCATAAGGGTATAGCGGCCATAGATAATGATTCTTCTGATGGATCTGGGTGAAGTATATTAAAAACCTTCTGGAAAGGATTCACCATTCTAGATGCCATTAAGAATATTCATGATTCATGGGAAGAGGTCAAAATATCAACATTAACAGGAATTTGGAAGATGTTCATTCCAACCTTCATGGATGACTTTGAGGGGCTCACGACTTCAGTGCAAGAAGTAACTGAAGATGTGGTGGAAACAGCAAGAGATTTAGCATTAGAAGTGGAATCTAAAGATGTGACTAACTTGTTGCATTCTCATGATAAAACTCTAACAGATGACGAGTTACAAAAGCAAAGAAGGTGATTTCTTGAGATGGAATCCACTTCTGGTGATGATTCTATGAATATTGTTGAAATGAATACAAAGGATTTAGAATGTTAAATATTCTAATTGATATACTTAGTTGATAAAGCAGTAACAGGATTTGAGAGGACTGACTCCAATTTTGAAAGAAGTTCTACTATGAGTAAAATGCTATCAAACAGCATTGCATGCTACAGAGAAATCTTTTGTGAGAGGCAGAGTCAATCGATGTGGCAAACTTTGTTGTATTATTTTCAGAAATTGCCACAGTCACCCCTGCCTTCAGCAACCACCACCCTGATCAGTCAAGGTCCTCCACCAGCGAAAGGATTGCAACTCACTGAGGCTCAGGTGATTGTTAACATTTTTAGCAATAAAGTATTTTTTGGTCAGGCATGGTGGTAATCCCAGCACTTTGGGAGGCTGAGGCAGGCAGATTGCTTGAGGCCAGGAGTTCAAGACCAGCCTGGCCAACATGGCTAAACCCTTGTCTCTACTAAAAATATTTAAAAATTAGCTGAGCATGGTGGTGGGTGCCTATAATCCCAGCTACTCAAGAGGCTGAGGCAAAAGAATGGCTTGAACCTGGTAGGTGGAGGTTACAGTGAGCCAAGATTGTGCCACTGCACTCCAGCCTGGGTGACAGAGCAAGACTCTATCTCAAAATAAATAAAAAAAAAATAAATAAATTTTAAATTAAGGTATGCACATTGTATTTTTATACATAATACTATTGCATACTTAATAGACTACAGGATAGTGTAAACATAACTTTTATATGCACTGGGAAACCAAAAAATTTCTGGGACTTGCTTTATTATGATATTTGCTTTATTGCAGTAGTCCAGAACTGAACCTGCAATATCTGTGAGGTAGGCCTGTATAGGTTTTCCTGATTTTTCTTACAATCTGTGTCTCTCACTGGACTGAAGACTCCATGGGGTCAGGATTTTGGTTTATTTTGATCACTGCTATATCCCTGGTGTCTTCAATAATGTCTGGCACAGAGTCTATGCCCCATTAAATATCTGCTGACTGAATTAAATGTATGACATTAGGTATGTGAATTTTTTTATGTGTGCGTAAAATATAAATGAGCGAAATGGGCAACTGCCCCCTGGGCTGAGTGTTGCGGGGACGGTAGGTGTTGGTGGAGCTGGGACAACCTGCAGAGAGAAGCTCTTCTTTGTCTGATGGGGCAGAACTCCTCAGCACTGGCCAACTCTTGTCACAGGGAATCTGGGCTGTATTGTCAGATTGTAAAGTATTTTTTTAAAGAAAAGCTAGAAAATAAAATTTAAATAAAGTAAAATCACCTGATTTTGTTTTATTTTGTTTCATTTTGGTTTTTTTTGGAAATGGAGTTTCACTCTTGTTGCCCAGGCTGGAGTGCAATGGCACAATCTCGGCTCACTGTAACCTCCACCTCTTGGGTTCAAGTGATTCTCCTGTCTCAGCCTCCCAAGTAGCTGGGATTACAGGTGCCCGCCACCATGCCCGGCTAATTTTTTGTATTTTTAGTAGAAATGTGGTTTTACCATGTTGGCCAGGCTGGTCTTGAACTTCTGACCTTAGGTGATCCATCCGCCTTGGCCTCCCAAAGTGCTGGAATTACAGGCCTTAGCCATGGAACCTGGCCAAATCACCCGATTTTTAAATATTAGTAACCAAGTCATATTTTCACCAAGACCTTGTGTAGGTCAGACAAAAACATCTGTGAGTCAGATGACAGGTGGGTACCCAGGATGAGACCTCTGCAGTAGATATTCCACCTTGAAAATTCTCTTCTGTCCTATTCTAGCCTATTCTAAAATTCTGTACTTCCATTAAATTGTTTCCATATGTCCCACTGTAGTGGGAAGCATATTGACTAATCAAACATAAATCAAATTATGCCTTAAATGGTAAAGACGGGGCCAACTTATTTGTCTCCCTAAACTGACGGGGGTAAATTTGCTCTCTAGAAAACCCAGCCGCCTCTTTAATAGCACAGAGAAAACCGACGTGCAACGTGGACAGATTGGTTCAAGGAGCGAGGTGATGGGACTCCTGTCACATTATTTATCAGGTTTATAGAATGTAGAAGATTTCCTCCATACAAGATAGCGACCCCACTGGGCCCTAGCTCTGTGCTTATTGGGTGGCTTGCAGAAAAATAATCCCTTCTTTTCCACTCGGTCACTCCAAATTTCATTTTGTACATTGCATTTTATTCTCACATCATGGTTTCTGCTGCTTGGCTGCTATTAACAATCCTTAATGCATGTATTTGATAACTTGTGAAATGTCCCAGCAGGTCCACTGGGACCTGTAAAGGACTGTGATGAAACCATGGCTGAAACAAACAGGAAAATGTCCAACAAATGGAATTGCTCTGATGACCACCAATCCCAAGGCCACCGTGATGAATGACGCTCTTTTGCCAATTACATGGGCTGTAATTGGACCCCTTCCTGCTGCAGAACAAGTTATTTTATGACTGTAATATGGTGTATGATATGGAAATATGGGCCTTGGGACGCATCGGGAACTGTAAGTTCCTGGACAGGGTCAGACAATAAGAGGTGAGAAAGAGAGGAGCCAGGAAATGCTGGTATGCACTAATGCAGAGGTAAAAAGAGTGCTGGGGAAAAGAGAGCTAAGAGGCAAGAAACAGCAGTCATCATGGCCGGTGGCAAGAATCGCTCCAGAGGAGCACAAAGAACTCTGGCTGGAGGCTCACAAGACCTCAGTTGAAATATCAGCTCAATTTTTTTTTTTTTTTAAATCAGCTGTGTGTGACTATGGGCAAGTTCCTAAATCTGAGACTCAGTTCCATCATCTGTAACATGGAACTAGTAGAGCCTTCTCTCCCAGGGTTGACATGAAAAGCAAATGAACCAATGCATGTGTGATGCCAGGTGCAGCCTAGAGATCTCAACAGCTCCCCCTCCACCCCAGATCCTGGGCCTCGCAATCTTCAGGTATAAAATGGTAACTGGGATTGAGCCAGACCACGGGTGTAAACTCAAATGCTGACAGGCTTGAGACAGACAACCTTAAGGAGCCAGAGAGAAAACTGCTGCACGCTGCTGACCGCTTCAGGCTGACTGGAGACTGTTAGCCCTGCTGCGTGCTCTGAGTTCTTCAGCACTTACAAGAGAAGCCTCAACCCTGATCTCAAGGTGAGACCTCCTGACTTATAAATGTGGGCACCTAACTCCCCACTCCCTGTTAAAAATGCATTGCCTGGGCCACCAGTGTGTAACAGGCCAAACAAAACTCAGATCTTTCCAGCCCGTGCACCACCATTTTGCAGCCTCTAAACAGAGGATTTAGAAGGATTGTAGAAGGATTGTTTATCAGGGCCTGGGTAAATAACTCTGGGATCAGATGACCATAGGGAATGTAATTTTGACTCAGAACCCAAGCTGTGCTTGGAACTCAACAGAAAAGTCAGAAAACTTTGGTGACCCAAATCTAGGATTCAGAGAGGGTCCATTCTTTGTAGAATATGGGGAGAACCAAAAAAGCCAGACATACATCAAATAAGTGGTTTTTATACCCCCAACCAATTGCACCAGAATCTCTTGTGGTGATGCTGGGGTATTGGTATTTTTAAAGGCTCCCCAGGCCGGGCGTGGTGGCTCATGCCTGTAATCCCAGCACTTTGAGAGGCCGAGGCGGGTGGATTACCTGAGGTCAGGAGTTTGAGACCAGCCTGGCCAACATGGTAAAACCCTGTCTCTACTAAAAAACTACAAAAAAAAAAAAAAAATTAGTTGGGCATAGTGGTGGGCACCTGTAATCCCAGCTACTCAGGAAGCTGAAGCAGGAGAATCGCTTGAACCCAGGAGGCGGAGGTTGCAGTGAGCCGAGATTGTGCCATCGCACTCCAGCCTGGGTGACAGAGTGAGACTCCATCTCAAAAAATAAAAGGCTCCCCAAAAGTTCCTTGGGAGACTGAATGATGCAGCCATGATTGTGACAACCACTATAACATTTTGAAAAGGTAATCTGGGCTTACATGGAATCATAATTCTAATTTATCTTGAAATATATATTCTGTGAAATAAACAAGGAAATTTGTTTTCCAAGAACTTTTTATTTTGTTCTGTAGTCTCATCCCTCAAATTGCAGAATAATAAAAATACCTGCCCTCTCCACCTAACTCATCAACATCTTCACCTGCATAAATAAATTAACATACGTGTACCTATAAGATCAGTATGTACAATAGAAAGTTTTGTTGCTGTTGCTGCTAGAGAATTGCATTTACGTTGGCTATCAATTTTTAACTATGGAGAGTTGCAAGTACATTGAGTGGTAAATTAAACCTGGCCACACGTTATTTGAAGCTCCTTTCCTGAAGGGCTGGAGGCTGTTTCCACACTCATGGAAGTTGGGCTAGGCTTGTGACTTGCTTTGACCAATAGAGTGTGATGAAAGTGATGTGTGACTTCAGAGCTCAGGCTTCAGGGGACTTTGCAGCCTCCATTCTCACGTTCTTGGAACCCAGCTGCCATGGGTGGAAGCTGTGCTATCCTGCTGGAGTGGCCAGAGAGGAGATGCAAGTTGCTCTCATGGACAGCCCAGCTGTCAGACTCATGAGCAAGGCTGTCTGGGACCATCCAGCCACCAGCTGACTTGCCAACTGAGATCTGCCAACAGATTGCAAATGTAAAGTCGGCCTGACTGACACCATATGGAGAAGAGATGGGCTGTCTCAGCTGAGCCCAGTCCAAATTATTGACCCCCAAAATTGCGAGCAAATAAATAATGGTCATTTTAAACCACTCCATTTCAAGGGTGGTTTATCACACAGCAAAAGATCACTGATACACCTTGCCTATCTTTTAGGCATTTCTTTAATCATAGGGAAACTCTTAGAAAGTTGAGCAAATACTCATTCATTAATATCTGGGAGGCCCAGAAGTTAGCGCAATATTTCAAAAGGAATACTTACTGTTTGGATCTATTTATGCTTTGAATAATGGATAGGCATCTGAAGGAGGGAAGGGAGGTGCTGAGGTCTGGGGAGGATTTAGGAATCTCTGGATAGAATTGGATAGTGCTGGCTGGGTGTGGTGGCTTATGCCTGTAATCCCAGCACCTTGGGAGGCCGAGGTGGGGGGGTCCTTTGAGGCCAGGAGTTTAAGACCAGCCTGGACAACATAGTGAGACCCTGTCTCTATAAAAATTAAAATAAAAATTGCTGGGTGTGGTGGCACACGCCTGTAGTTCCAGTGACTTGGGAGGCTGAGGTGGGAAGATTGCTTGAGCCCAGGAGTTCAAAGCTGCAGTGAGCCATGATCGCACCACTGCATTCCAGTCTGGGTGATACAGAGAGACCCTGTCTTTTTTTTTTTTAAAGGAAGAATTAGATAGTGCCCTTTAGTCCATTTGGATGACTATAACAAAATACCATCGGCTGAGTGGCTTATAAACAACAAAAATTTATTTCTGATAGTTCTGGAGGCTGGAATGTCCAATATCAAGACACCAGTGGATTCTATATCTGGTGAGGGTCAACTTTACGGTTAATAGATGGTGTCTTCTCACTGCATCCTCACATGGCAGAAGGAGCAAGGGACCTTGCTAAGGCCTCTTACAAGGGCACTAATCCAATTCATGAAGACTCTTTATGGCCTAATCACCTCCTAAAGTTGCCATTTACTATTACCATCAATTTGGGGGTCAGGATTTTAATATATATTGAAATATATATTTCTATATATATAAAATATATATAAAAATATATTTCATATATATAAAATATATATAAAAATATATTTCACATATATAAAATATATATAAAAATATATTTCATATATAAAATATATATATAAATATATTTCATATATATAAAATATATATAAATATATATTCTATATATAAAAAATATATATAAAATATATATTCTATATATAAAAAAATATATAAAAAATATATAAAATATATATTCTATATATAAAAATATACATTTTATATATAAAATATATATCATATATATAAAATATATATAAAATATATATAAAATATCTATTCTATATATATAAAATATACATAAAATATCTATTCTATATATAGAATAGATATAAAATATCTATTCTATATATAGAATAGATATAAAATATCTATTCTATATATATAGAATAGATATAAAATATCTATTCTACATATATGAAATATATATGAAATATATAAAATATATATGAAATATATATTCTATATATAAATATATATAAATATATATTCATATATATAAAATATATATGAATATATATCTATATATAGAATATATATAAATATATATTTTATATATATAAAATATATAAGTATATATTTTATATATATATAGAAAATATATTTATATATAAATATATATTTATATATATAAAATATCTATAAATATATTTTCTATATATATGAAATATATATATATAAAATATGTATAAATATACATTCTATATATAATATATAAATATATATTATATATACTATATATAGAATATATATTGTATATATGAAATATATATACTATATGTAGAATATATATTGTATATATGAAATATATATACTATATATTTCATATATAAATATATATAAAATATATATACTATATATTTCATATATAAATATATATGAAATATATATTAATATATATGAAATATATATTAATATATATGAAATATATATTAATATTTCATATATAAAATATATATGAAATATATATTTCATATATAAAATATATATGAAATATATATTTCATATATAAAATATATATGAAATATATATTTCATATATAAAATATATATGAAATATATATTTCATATATAAAATATATATGAAATATATATTTCATATATAAAAATATATAAAATATATATTTCATATATAAAAATATATAAAATATATATTTCATATATAAAAAATATATAAAATATATATTTCATATATAAAAAATATATAAAGTATATATTTCATATATAAAAAATATATAAAGTATATATTTCATATATAAAATATATGAAATATATATAAAATATATATTTCATACATATAAAATATATATTTCATATATAATATATATTTCATATATATAATATATATAATATATATTTCATAGATAATATATATATTTCATAGATAATATATATATTTCATATATATAATATATATTTCATAGATAATATATATATTTCATATATAATATATATTTCATAGATAATACATATATTTCATATATAATATATATTTCATATATATAAAATATATATTTCATATATAATATATATATTTCATATATATAATATATATTTCATATATATAATATATATTTCATATATATAATATATATTTCATATATATAAAATATATATTTCATATATATAATATATATTTCATATATATAAAATATATATTTCATATATAATATATATATTTCATATATATAAAATATATATTTCATATATAATATATATATTTCATATATATAATATATATTTCATATATAATATATATATTTCATATATATAATATATATTTCATATATAATATATATATTTCATATATATAATATATATTTCATATATAATATATATATTTCATATATATAATATATATTTCATATATAATATATATATTTCATATATAATATATATTTCATATATAATATATATATTTCATATATATAATATATAGTTCATATATAATATATATATTTCATATATATAATATATAGTTCATATATAATATATATATTTCATATATATAATATATATTTCATATATAATATATATATTTCATATATATAATATATATTTCATATATATAATATATATTTCATATATAATATATATATTTCATATATATAATATATATTTCATATATAATATATATATTTCATATATATAATATATATTTCATATATAATATATATATTTCATATATATAATATATATTTCATATATAATATATATATTTCATATATATAATATATATTTCATATATAATATATATATTTCATATATATAATATATATTTCATATATAATATATATATTTCATATATATAATATATATTTCATATATAATATATATATTTCATATATATAATATATATTTCATATATAATATATATATTTCATATATATAATATATATTTCATATATAATATATATATTTCATATATATAATATATATTTCATATATAATATATATTTCATATATAATATATATATTTCATATATATAATATATATTTCATATATAATATATATATTTCATATATATAATATATATTTCATATATAATATATATATTTCGTATATATAATATATATTTCATATATAATATATATATTTCGTATATATAATATATATTTCATATATAATATATATATTTCGTATATATAATATATATTTCATATAT
This sequence comes from Pan troglodytes, assembly GCF_028858775.2. Lineage (NCBI taxonomy): Eukaryota > Metazoa > Chordata > Mammalia > Primates > Hominidae > Pan > Pan troglodytes. The sequence continues at coordinate 38,390,809 of NC_072411.2, forward strand.
AATATATATATTTCATATATAATATATATATTTCATATATAATATATATTTCATATATAATATATATATTTCATATATATAATATATATTTCATATATATAATATATATTTCATATATAATATATATATTTCATATATATAATATATATTTCATATATATAATATATATTTCATATATATAATATATATTTCATATATAATATATATATTTCATATATAATATATATATTTCATATATATAATATATATTTCATATATAATATATATATTTCATATATAATATATATTTCATATATAATATATATATTTCATATATAATATATATTTCATATATAATATATATATTTCATATATAATATATATTTCATATATAATATATATATTTCATATATATAATATATATTTCATATATAATATATATTTCATATATATAATATATATTTCATATATTATATATATTTCATATATAATATATATATTTCATATATATAATATATATTTCATATATTATATATATTTCATATATAATATATATATTTCATATATTATATATATTTCATATATAATATATATATTTCATATATTATATATATTTCATATATAATATATATATTTCATATATAATATATATATTTCATATATAATATATATATTTCATATATAATATATATATTTCATATATAATATATATTTCATATATAATATATATATTTCATATATATAATATATATTTCATATATAATATATATTTCATATATAAGATATATATTTCATATATAATATATATTTCATATATAAGATATATATTTCATATATAAGATATATTTCATATATAATATATATTTCATATATAATATATATATTTCATATATAATATATATATTTCATATATAATATATATATTTCATATATAATATATATTTCATATATAATATATATATTTCATATATAATATATATTTCATATATAATATATATTTCATATATATAAAATATATTTCATATATTATATATATTTCATATATAAAATATATTTCATATATAATATATATATTTCATATATATAAAATATATTTCATATATAATATATATATTCATATATATAAAATATATATAAATATATATTTTATATATATGAATATATATATCATATATAATAGATATAAAATATATATTTCACATATGTGAAATATATATTTCTATATATAATATATAAAAATATATATAATATATATAAAATAGATATATTATATATATATATAAAATATACATATTTCAATATTTGGGTTCCCCAAATGGGAAGGTGGTGGGAAAGAAGGTTGTACTTTCATGTGGCTCTATTTATAAGAGAATAAAATTTTTCCTAGGAGTTTCTTAGTAAACTTTTTCTTATGCTTCATTGACTAAAGTGAGATTACTTGGCCACCCTACTGCACAGGAGGGTGGGAAAGTAGCCATGTGTTGTTTCCAGTCCCTGTTGTGAGAGAGGGGCTCTGCCTTAAGAAAAAAAGGTTAAAGATGGCTGTTAAAAAGCAACACACAGAGGCGGAGCTGGCCTTTGCCCTCTTCCAGAGGACAAGTGCAGAAAGGAATGAGTGCCTTAGGATTCCAAGGTTGTGTGGTCAAGCCAGGGGTCTATTTGGGTTGCATAACAAACATCATATACAGAATACATAAATATGTCCCCGAATTATCCAAGATCTTAGATCTGTGAAAAGTGACTTAAAAAGGAGAAATATTTCAATGTTCTGACAAGACATCAAGACAGATATTTCATAGCTATTTGCCTTTTGTATGAAGTGCTTATTGTGAATTTACTCTAACCATAACACAGAAACTTTTTGCTGTTATAGTGAACAGACATTGGGCATTTGCAGAACTGGCTGACTACATTAGCAGAATGGAAGGTGGTTGTGATGGTCTGAGTGGAAAATTCCCATTAATCCATTGTGTCTTGGTGGCAGGAAGTCTGAGACAAAGGAGCTTTCTCTGTGGATGCTTTGGGAGGTTGGGTCAAAACCAAGATGGTGCCCAAAGTAATCTCTACACCTTAAACTGTTAGAGAGGAACATCATTCTCTGCATCTTTCAAAATAATGCCTGCTTCATGTTACCTGTTAGCAGAGTTGAGAGCGGATTTGGAGCCTGAGGGAGGCAGGTAATTGTTGGATTCCTCATTTCTATCAGACTCACTTTAGGCTACCAAGGTGGTAGTGGTTTCCAAGGCTGGCTTGAGACTTGACCTTTTCAAACCAACTCTTCTAATTTGCTTCAGACTATTTCTCTGTTCTTCTAAAAAGCAATTTGGTAAAGCTTCACAAATCACCTATTAAATTTGAGTTTTGTTTTGTTTTGTTTTTTTACCTATGGTAATTTGTTGACTTTTTTCTTTCCTTCTCCTTTTTTTGGGGGGTGGGGAGGTGCTGGGATGGAGTTTCACTCTGTAGCCCAAGCTGGAGTGCAGTGGTGCGATCTTGGCTCACTGCAACCTCTGCCTCCCACATTCAAGCGATTCTCGTGCCTCATCTTCCTGAGTAGCTGGGATTACAGACACTAATCTTCTGGATTTACTTGACTCTTTGGACTCTTCTTGACTGCTTTGTATGTGACACTCAGTATCTGGAGTTGTTCTAACGGTTTCCCCAGATAGCATGTAGCTAAGGATCCAAATGTCCAGTCCTGAGGGACATTAGCAGCTCCCTGAAGTCTGACTGGGAGCTGCAACCTTAACTACTTTGACCATGCAGTGGCCAATTCAATAGTTTGCTTTAAAAAAATTCTTTCTTCTTAAACTTTAAGAGATATGGACTAGTAAGAAAGTAAAATATAAATAATTTATAATTGTTATCAGAGATAACTCTCCTTTCCATGAATATCCTATTCTTTTTGGGGAAATAGTATATGTATATACTATACATATATATGCATAAATATTATATATGTATAATTTCCCCTCAAAAAGATATATATGGGAATTTATTATATATACAGTATTTACAAAATGGAATCACATTGAACATTCTGTTCTATAATTATTTTTTTCATTTCATTTTTCATTTAACAGTATCTCATGAACATTTCCCATGAGCATTTTTTCTCATGAATGTTTAACTATTCTCTAACAAGATTTTTAAAATTATTATGCCATCATGTATTTAATCTTTCATTTTTAGATATTTACATTGTTTTCATTTTTTTCTATTATAAGCAATGCTATGACATAAATAGCCATGGGGCTAAATATTCAAATAATCATATTTTAGAGTACATTCTTTACAGTGGAGTCAATTGTTTGCTAATAAACTGCCTCCTGGTACTGACCCAGAAGTGCTATGGGGTGGCATGTGTAGGGTGTGGCCAGGTGCCAGTGGTTTCGGGGCATTTGTTGTAGGGTATGCAATGGAGATGCTTGACACGGGGAGACTGCATGGACTCTTCCAATGAGGTCAGTCTGAGAAACTCAGCACTTGACAAATAGGGGTTATGTATATCTCTAAAGTAAATTCTGCTAAATTAATTTCTGTTCAGTGACACAGACCCACTTGGCCTTGGCTTTGGACTGCAGTGACCAGCAGAACAAAGTTATATGGGGTCAAGTATACATTCCCCTCCCCACCCCCCATAGTCTCAAATGCGTGGTTGAAGTCTGAGAAAGAAATTGTGACAGGAGCAAGAGCTGGAAGATTTACTGCTCTAAAGATGACTGGGTGATATGGTTTGGCCCTGTGTCCCCACCCAAATCTCATCTTGAATTGTACTCCCATAATTCCCACATGTTGGGGGAGGAACCTGGTGAGAGATAATTGAATCATGGGGGTAGTTTCTTCCATACTGTTCTCATGGTAGGGAATATGTCTCACAAGATCTGATGGTTTGATATGGGGAAACACATTTTGCTTGGTTTTCATTCTCTTCTCTTGTCTGCCACCATGTGAGATGTGCCTTTCACTTTCCACCATGATTGTGAGGCCTCCTCAGCCACATGGAACTGCGAGTCCAATTAAACCTCTTTCTTTTGTAAATTGTCCAGTCTGGGGTATGTCTTTATCAGCAGCACAAAAACAGACTAATACACTGGGTCATATTTTTGCTTATAAGTCTAGCCTCTGTTTTGTGATTTCAGGATTGTAATCTAGGATCCATGAATTTAAGAAGTCAGTAACTGATAAAATAGAAACTCAGCCAAGATGGTGGTGAATTCTGGTCCTAATTATTACTTTGCTGGAATGTTTATCTTTGGTATCTTCCCGACTTTAACCACTGTTTGCTTTTTTGTGCCCTTTTTCTCTGTCATGTGTTCTAATATAATATATAATTTTGCTGGATAAACACTTGGGGCATTTGATAGAAATGGATAAAATTAAATTAATAATTAGCCCAGTTCTCTGACTACAAGTATGGGTGTGGGAGTTAATAGTAACTTTTAAATTTCTCTTTATACTTTTTCAAATGATATATATGTATTTGAAAAGTGCACTCCCTCCACCCCTCCTTCTCCTTTTTTTTTGAGCTCTCAGGAGGATTTAAGGTGATGTGAGGTAATGACAGGATGGTAAACTCAGAAACCAAACTGTCCTGCTGTGGGTCCCACTTTGCTATCTTCTGGCTGCAGCGTCTTGGGTTAGTCATTTAATTCCTCTAATCTTCAGCTTCTTTATCTGAAAATAAGTATTTCATTAGTTTCTTTAATATGTGAAACGGACTCTGGTTAACTTAAGCAAGAAAAAGATTTACAGGAATGATACTGGGAAGCTCATGAAATGGAAGAAAGAGCTGAAGAATGGAATCTTTGTAAGGACTGGGTCAGGGATTCTACCCAGGGAGAGCAGACTACAAACGCCCTAAGCCCTGACCTGCCTCCAGCCCCGGGAGGAGGAACCTCATTGGCTAGCATTGAGTCAACACATCCTCCTCTGGCCTCTCCTTTCCCTAGAGGGGTGTTACTGGGCAGTTTGATTGGCAATTCCACCAGAGTCACATGAAATACAGAAAGGACACTTAACACCAAGGAGACTATTACCAGAGGAAGGCACATAACGAAACCCAGAATACCACCTCACAGCTCTTAGGAAGATCCAGATACTGTACCTAAGGTACCTCAACAAACAACAGCTATTGTGGTCATTATTTCTATCAGAAGTTAAGCCCAAGGTTACCCATTGGGTTAGTATGAGAGTAAGAAGGGAAATGAAGTGTTTTCTTTTTTTTTCTTTTGAGGTCAGTACATTCTCTTCACATGACATTTTACTCAGAAGTAGATTGTCTGTGCCCCTTCTCAGGCAGACTGAATCAGAATCTCTTTGGAAGAGGGTCCCGGGACTCCCCCTCTTTAACAAGGAACCCAGGCGAACCTTGTGCACACTAGTTTTGAGACCCAGAGCCGTTACTGAGTAGGTGGGAGAATTTGACTACCTGCTTAGAAAGCATTTTCAAAGGTGAGATTTTTCTCTACCACCATAGCTACAGAGGGCCTGTGTTTTGCTTGAAGGAGTAAAACAACCTAATCAGACAGATTGGTCTATAAGCTGTGGCTCACAACACTGGCTGCACATTAGAATCACCTGGGGGGCATTGACAACATACTGGTACCTGGGACCCATCATGAAGAGCCCCCGTGTGACCATTTCCCACCAGCAATCAGATGTTTTCAATGTGCTCCCAGGATGGGAGCTGCGGAGAGACATTTTTCAACCCAGTCTGGAAGCCCAGTGGCCTTGCCCTTCTGGGAAATGGCTAAGGATGCTGTGGTTTCAAAGCAAGTGCACTTCAATGACCTTGTTTGATCCTAGGGCAGATGGGGGCATGTAGTGATCTCCTGCTTCTGATTTTACAGAGGCAGAAACTGACTGCTCCGAAAGATTCATTGACTGCAGAGCCTAAAAAAGGCAGTGTGAGAACTGTTGTTCCAGCCTGAAGCTCGTATTTCCATCCTCTTCCATCTCAGAGACTGGAGGAGCATCCAGATTTTCCAAACTTTCTTTCCATTACAGGTTCAAGGAAACCTAAACATGAGCCCCTATACCCCTTACAAGAGAGCTTATGTGAGAATTCTTACTCTTCAGGGCCTTCAGCCACTTTCTGGGAGGTCTCCTAAGTCATTTCTGTCCCTCAAGCTTTGATTTAGCCACCAGTGTCATGAGTGTCGTGCCTTCCGGGAATTAAGGGAGTGAGGGCAGCACGTGTAATGACATTGTCCCTGCCAGCATCGTACTGGCTGGGCTCATCTTCTGAAGGAACATTCCCGAAGGAGCTGTGAACTCTGCTGCAAACAGAGCCTGCCTTAGAGTTCTCTTCCTTCCATGCAACACCAGACTGAGCGCTAAGCATGGTCAATACTCCATGATTAGACACAGTGGGAATCTTCTCACCCTCTGACCTCTCCCGCATCTGCCTTCTCGTGACCACCTTTTAAAGCTTATTTTTTCATTAAAAAAAAAATATATATATATATAGTCACCAAAGGACATACAAAAGCACATAAAATGAGAAATAGGAAAAAACCACATGTGATTAAAAGTATTTATTACAAACACTATGTATCTACTAAACTTGTCTTCTGTTATCTGTATAACAGCCCTTCACATGAGGAGCTTCAGAGCCTGAGTTCTTACCCCGCTCCACCTTCCCTTCCATAGCCACCAGGAAAGCACACGGCCTCTGCTAAGGCGTGAGGTACTTCCTTCTGGACCTCTTTCCTGTTTTCCACCTGTGCAAACCTCTTGTTGTTCCCTGAAGGAGGGAGGAATTGGATATTTCTGGGTCTTTGCTCTGCTAGGCTTGGCATGAAGAATAATTCCCTGTTCTGCCCATCAACTCTGCTATCAAGGCACAGCCCAAAGATAACCTCTCTGTTATGGGCTGAATGATGTCTCCTCCAAAATGTAGGTGTTGGAACTTAATGGTCAATGTGATGATATTGAGAGATGGGGTCTTTAAGAGGTAATTAGGCCAGGTGTTGGGGGGGGTCCTTAAGCTGTAATTAGGCCAGGTGGGGGTGTTTAAGAGGTAATTAGGTCATGATGACTTCTCTCCTCGTGAATGGGATTAGGTGCCATTATAAAAGGGCATGGTAGAGAAAGGTGGTCCTTTTTGTCCGTCCTTCTTCTGACATGTAAGGAAGTAGCATTCCTCTGGAGGACGCAGCATTCAAGTTGCCATCTTGGAAGCCGATACTGGATCCTTACCAGACAAGCAACGTGCCAGGGCCTTGATCTTGGACTTCCCAGCCTTCATAACTGTAAGAAAATAAATTTCTGTTCTTTATAAATTTCTCTTAGATATTTTGTCATAGCAGCATAATTGGACTAAGATAGGGCCTTTAAAGAGTTAAAATAATGCTGTTAGGTTGGGCTCTAATACAACCTGACTGGTGTCCTTTTAGGAAGAGGAAATTTGGACACACAGAGATATCAGGGATGTGCCTGCACAGATGATAGGCTATGTGAGAACACAGCAAGAGGCTGACAGCAAACCAAGGAGAGAGGTCTCAGAAGAAACCAAACCTACTGACACCTTGACGTTGGACTTCTAAACCTCCAGAAGTCTGAGAAAGTAAATTTATGTTGTTTAAGCCACCGAGTCTGTGGTATTCTGTTATGGCAGCCTGGGCAAACTAATACACCCTCTGAATCCTTCTACCACCCGGCCCTGCTCCTAGGCAGAGGTGATACCTTTTCCTTGGTGCACTCACCATGTCCCCTTTATTTAACAGTTCTCCCATTTGTCATCCCCTCTTTGCAATAAGTTCTTTGAGGGCCAGGCCTGGCTCATTTCTGCATTCTCAGCATCTATCACAGCACTGAGTACATGCCATACTTGGGAAAACATATTTGAATGAATGAGGGAATGAATGAATGAGCAACAGACTGCTTTAAGCTCTTGCCTGGTATCCTGGGCTCCTACAAGGAGCCCAACAGCTGCTTGTGGGTAGATGGACTCATGTATGTGGCAGACCTTCAGGGAAGGGCTCAGGGACTCCAGACATGGAGAGAGGTCAGGGAGATGGGCAGGACGCAGGGATGATGGTCCAGACCCCCACCCACTGCACCCCCTCCTGCTGACTCACATACCTTGGAGCAGTCCTGTGCTTCACAGCCTGCCAGCCTAGGCCCTGGCTCCCAGCCCTGCTTTCCGCCTCCACCAGCCACTTAATCAGATGCAGAAGTTGTAAATTCCCTGAGGCCCCGTTGTGTGGTCCTCTCCTCAAAGGCTGTCTCCCCACCCCAGTTTCTGGAAGTCCCTTTGGAGGGTCTGACAGACGGTCCTCCTTTCCCACCCCTCCAGCTGGACAGGCTCAGGGAACAGAAGGAGTTTTCTGGGAACAGACCGGGGAGGAGGAGCCAGGAACATTGACAAAGGCACAAATTGGGGCTTTCTGTGCTCTGTGCTTGCTGTTCAAGCGGGGATCTGAGCTGCCCCCGAAGTGGTCCATGGGCAACAGTGAAAGAAAAGAGATTGCTCATGGTGTAGTGTTTGCCTGGCCCACCTGGGATTCAGCCCTGATGCTGGACAGCCTCTTTGAATAGGAAACCCTCTGGAGGAAACAGTTCTAAATGAGAAAGAAGCCAGGCAAACAAGCCTGGCCTAGGATCAAAGCTATGGGCCTTAGAGGGTGGGCTCAGCTTGAAGACAGGCTGCATCTATCTACTGGGTCAATGTCATGAGCAGGGCGGCAGGAACCAGGCCAGGCTTAGCATGACACAGGGAGAGGGCAGCATCCCCTACTTTCAGAATCTGGCCCGTGGGCACTCTGGGGGCTCCTGCAGTGCTGAGAGGTGTCAAAAAATCTGCAGTGGCAGGATATGTTGGCTGGCAGAGTCGGATGTGCTCCAGGGAAGGCGGGAGGTTGCCTGGGAGCCAGGACTGACTTCTCTAGCAGGCGCAGTGTCTGGAGCCCATGACACTTGGGCCCACAATAATGCCTTACATTCTTTTAAAATTGGGAAGGAAAACAACATGAACTTTTAAGACACAGAATGTCTCATATCATTCTACGTATACGAAATATCCAAATTAGGCAAATACAAAGAGACAAAGTAGCTTAGTGTCTGCCAGGTGCTGGGAAAAGACAGGTGTGAGGAGTGACTCCTAAGAGGCTCAGGGTGTCTTTCTGGAGGGATGAAAATGTCTGGAATTAGTGGTGAAGGTTGCACACCTTGTGAATACACTAACACCCCAGAATTGTATGCTTCAAAAGGGTAAATTTTGTGTGGTGTGGCTTTTCTCAATAAAGCTGTTGCTTTACTTTTGAAAGGCAAGAGATTTGTGGACAGAGGAAAATAGAAGAAAATAAAGAGCAACTGTACAATATGTAGTCTTTAACCCAATGAACAAGAAGTGTATTTAAACGAACACAAAGATGAGATGTTTAGACAAAATTAAAATTGGGAAAAAGTTCATCTGGTGTACAAACTGTTGGTGGCTTTCTGGAATGCTGAGCTAAAGATAATTTAAGGCTGCATAAGTCTTTTTTAGACTCAAAAAGAACAAGCTGTGTGATCAATTAGTGATGCCTGCCCTGGGCACAGGAGAGGAAGGAGGAGGAGGTACAGGTGACAACTATTTGCCATCCTTGACTGGATGATCTCTGTGGTCCCTCCCCAACATCAAGCTCCCTCATCTGAGTCACTCTGACATGGAGTGGGTGGGGAGATGCGGGCCACAGGGAGCGGGGTTAGAAGAGGAGGGAGGATGGAATAAGGCAGAGGCCTTTTTCCATCCAACAGATGAGACAGAGAACTCTCCTTGGAGAAGAGGCAGTGGAGCCAGCGATTTAGAACAACCCCTCCTGGCGCAGACACTTATTAAAATACGTGCATCGATAGCACACTTCTTTTTCCAGTGGGGCTTAGCAATTAAGATCCTCTGTCACTTCTCGGTGGGTAAAGAGACTCGCTCTGGGCAGCGAAGAAAAATACATTTGTCATTGGAATGACAGCCACAACTGCCAAAGCCATTTTTATTAGTGGCAGTGGAGCTGGCCTTACCCCTTCTGGGAAAAATAATGAATATTAGAGGTTCTGTTTACAAATATGCACCTTTCACTGGTTTCTCTCATGGCTCAGCAATTTTTCAACGGGACAGCTTTCCTGGAAACAGTGTACACGGCCAAAAGATGATAAAATGTATCCAGAGAGATGCCTGGGGCTCTGTTTAACTGGGTAATTGGGCATAGACTTGGAAAGGTCAACCTCCCGCAGCCAAGTTGCCCCAGGTGTTGTTCTAGAAGGAGCCTCTCTGGTTAAGTAATCAGGTCTAAAGGTGTTCCTCCCTCCTTTCACCTGCTTCCCAAAGGGGCACCCTTTTACAAACCCCCTACCAACCTTTATTCAAGCAAATCTTGAGCTCACTTATCTGCACAAACCTTTCCAGAAAGAGCCCAATCTGTGAGAATCATTTCCCCCATCCCTTTGCTGTTTGAAACTCAATCTGCTTTCTCTCCCGGGCTCACTAACATACTTAAACCCTGGAACTGCTAATGAGATCAGAAAGTGATCAGCTGTCAGTTCCCAAGTGAAATTGATCAGCAATTGTCTCAGGCTAAGGAAAGAAAATGCTTCCCATGACAGCCTACAGATTTCTCTGATCCTATTTGTGCTCCTCTTTATCATCTATGAAATTTATTTTAGGGGCTATTGCCTCTACAAGATTATCTGCAGAGCCTCATGGCAGGTGCTGTCCACATGTCCACTTTAGAAAGCCCAGAGCAACTATTATCAAAAACCAAGCTCAGGGATGAAGGCACAACAGTCAGTTTGTTGCAGCTGTGATTTGTTTAAGAACTAAATACTCCTGGCCAGGTGCTGTGGCTCACACCTGTAATTCCAGCCCTTTGGGAGGCTGAGGTGGGCGGATCACCTGAGGTCAGGAGTTTGAGACTAGCCTGGCCAACCAACATGGTGAAACCTCATCTCTACTAAAAATAAAAAATTAGCTGGGCATGGTGGCACGTGCCTGTAGTCCCTGCTTCTCAGGAGACTGAGGCAGGAGAATCACTTGAACCTTTTTTTTTTTTTTTTTTGAGACAGTCTCACTCTGTCCCCCAAGCTAGAGTGCAGTGGCGCTATTTTGGCTAACTGCAAACTTAGCCTCCCAGGTTCAAGTGATTCTCATGCCTCAGCCTCCTAAGTAGCTTGGATTACAGGTATGTGCCATCACACCGGGCTAATTTTTGTATTTTTTACTAGAGATGGGGTTTCACCATGTTGGCCAGGCTGGTCTCGAACTCCTTGTCTCGAATGATCCACCTGCCTGGGTCTCCCAAAGTGCTGGGATTATAGGTGTGAGCCATGGGGCCCAGCCAAAACTAACCATTTTAAAGCATGCAATTTAATGGCATTTAGTACAGTCAGAATGTTGCTCAGCCATCATCTCTCTAGTTCCAAAACATTTTCCTCACTTCCAAAAAGGATTTTGTCCCCATGAAATAGTCACTCCCCATTCCTTTCACTGAGCATAAGGTTGTCAAGTTTCATCCATGTTTCAGAACTTTATTCCTTTTTGAGCTAAACAATATTCCATGGTAAGGACCTACCACATTTTGTTTATCCATTCATCTGGTGATGGACATTGGATTGTTTCCACTTTTTGGCTAGTAGAAGGAATGCTGCCATGAACATTTGTGCAGAAGTTTCTATCTGGACGTTTTTCATTTTTCTTGGATATATACCTAGGGGTGGAATTTCTGGGTCCTGTGGTGACTCTAAGTTTAACTTTTTGAGAAACTGCCACTATTTTCCAAAGGGGCTGCACCATTTTCCATTCTCACCAGCAGTATATGAGGGTTCGTCGTTCACATCCTCTCAATGCTTATTATTGTCTGTCTTTTATTGTAGCCATCTTAGTGGGTGTGAAGTGGCAGTCCTCTCATTTTGAGAATGAATAAGCTGAGGGCAGAGAGGAGCTGTGACCTGTTTAGCATCATTGTCAGTCAGTCTCTGGACAGCAAATCTCTGTAACTCCCAATCTGATGCATGTTCCCATCAGAACAGGCATCCTTTCTCAACACTGAGAGAGGAGCAAAGGCAGAGCAGGAAGTGAGGCTGCAATGAAGCCAGGCTTCCCCCACCAGCTATTATGATAGAACTCAATGGCTCACCATGAGTGGAGGATGGCAGCAGTGGGCCTCGTGGGAGGGGGTTCCCACCCAGTGGGCAGTCTGGCTGGGGTTTGCCCAGGCCCTTGCAGGCCTCACTTTACTTTCTAAACTTTTGTTTGATGGCAGAGAGCTTCAACAATGACATAAATTGGCTTCACCTACACATGATTGAGAACCTATTCAAAACTAGTCATAGTTTTACATGTTGGAACCAAGATAGGAGGTAAATAAGATGGGGCTGAAATTCAACATACAAATGTGTAGTCTCAATATGATTCTGTCAAGTGTTGACAACAGAAGGTAGAAGTAGGGCACAAAGGGAGCACAGACAAGGGGCTCCAACCCATTCTGGAAAAGTAGAGCAGGAGCCGAAGGTTGAAGGCCTTAAAGTGATGGTGGGAAGCTTGCCAGGCTTGCTCTGCAGACAGAGGTGGGTGAAGTATACAAGCAACTTCCCTGGGAAGGGAGGGAATGGCTTTGAAAGTCAAGTAGCAAGTCCAACAGCCCAAGGCTGCAGTGCCTTGGTGGGTCTCAACAGAGCTTTGCACAGCTGAAAAAGCATTCCTAGCAATGGGCCTATCAGCTTTATATGTGCCGGACCTATAAGCAACCCAACACATAGAATGCAAGCTGAGGACTTTTGGACAAGTGCTAAGAGGTGGAGTGAGAAAGGCGAGCATGGACTAGCTGAGAAAATAACCCTCACAGCCACGAATCAAGCTCTGTGCTTGAATGTGTACCTTATGGAAAGTATGAGGTATCAGGCTGGCTTTGTTGGTAACTCCTCCCCGACATGCAGCATGACTATTTTTCAGTTATGAAGGAAATATTATATCCCAAACAGCCCTACAAATAAAGCCTACTTTGATTCATCTTTTCCATCTTGGTTTGCATAATGCACCATTTTTTTTTTTAAACATCAGTGTGGTTTCTGCCCAGGTGGGCCTCAGCAAATTGTGAAATAGCTGAGGTTTCTTCCTCAGACCATGTAAGGCTATCATAACTCCACCTCCTCCTGATATACTGTGGAGAGTGATGTATACAGGTGTAATGTGCCCTAGGTGCTGTTACTGTAAAGTTGAATACATTTTTTATTTTAAACCTTGGTTTTAAACTCTTTACTCTTGCAAGTTGTGTTTCCAGTGCTTTGTGCTGGTAGAGATATCTGCTGAGTTCGCTTTGAGGGTCTTTTATATGAAAATCTAAGATCGGTTGACTAGTGACCGTGGCACGCAAACATGAATGTTTGCAGCAAATTTCAGCTGATATTCAAAGTTATTTCTAGTGTTAGAATTCTGGCAGGCTCTAGAATTTATACCTAGGAACATGTAGGAATGGTAATTTTTGAGTTATAAGAGGGTGAGAGAGTAGGAACCTGTCTAAAGCTTTTAAAATAAATTGGTTAGATTATATATTACCAATTGATAAAGAAATATTTCTTAAGACATTTAGTCACATTTTAAGTAGGTGAGGAGATGGTAATTGTTCATATCACAGAATGTTATTTTTCAAAATTGGGATTGCTAGGTGGGTGCCCCAGGTCTCTAAACTAGTGGTCCCTAACCTTTTTGGCACCAGGGACCAGTTTCATGGAAGAAAATTTTTCCATGGACCCAGGGAGGGGGGATGGTTTCAGGATGATTCAAGTGCATTACATTTATTGTGCTTTCTTTTCTTTTTTTTTCTTTTCTTTCTTTTTTTTTGAGACAAGGTCTCTCTCTGTCACCCAGGCTGGAGTGCAGCCAATCTCGAGATTGCACCAACCTCCACTCACTGCACCTCTGCTTCCCAGGTTCAAGCAATTCTTCCACTTCAGACTCCCACATAGCTGGGACCACAGGCATGCACCACTATGCCCAGTGAATTTTTGTATTTTTAGTAGAGACAGGGTTTCACCCCATTGGCCAGGCTGGTCTCAAACTCCTGACCTCAAGTGATCCGCCTGCCGTGGCCTCCCAAAGTGCTGGGATTGCAGGCGTGAGCCACTGCGCCTGGCCTGTGTAAATGAAATAATTATACAACTCACCATCAGGTAGAATCAGTGGGAGCCCTAAGCTTGTTTTCCTGCAACTAGATGGTCCTGTCTAGGGGTAATGGGAGACAATGACAGATCAGCAGGCCTTAGATTCTCATGAGGAAAGCACAACCTAGATCCCTCGCATGTGCAGCTTTGCGCTCCTATGAGAATCTAATGCCACCTGTGATCTGACAGGAGGCAGGGCTCAGGCAGTAATGCTTGCTCACTGGCCACTCACCTCTTCCTGTGTGGCCCGGTTCCTAACAGGTCACGAACTGGTACCGGTCTGTGGCCTGGGGTTTGAAAACCCCTGCTCTAAACCATCCATAGCACCACAGTTGTGGAAGAAGAAACATTCTTTCTCCTTTAGAGAATGAATATGACTTTCTTCTGGCTTGGAAGTAAGGCCTACTCTCTAGCCTGTTAGAATATAGACATATAGTATGAACCCTGTCTTCCTCTTTTTTCTTCCACAGATTGTGGAAGGGTTCTAGAGAGGGCACAGGCATCTTCATTTCTCTTATTGGTGCTAGGTCCTGGGCAGCATCTGGCAAAGCCTGGAGGGAGGGCTGAGAGAAGCCTGAGGGATATGGTAGGTCAGGAAGGAGAATTTCCAGGGCTGCATTTTTGGGGCACTCCTGGAGTGAGGGTGAGAAATGAGGGAGTTTTGGAATTTGATGTCTCACCTTCCCTTCTTCCTTCTCTCTCTCCATCCATTCCTTCCCTCAACAACTTTTTAAATGAGCACCTACTACATGTCAGAGAGTCTATGCTATTGGTGTGTGAGAGAGGCATGAGCCAGGGTTCCCGTGCTCCCAGAGCCTGTGGTGGATCCAGTGGAGGATGTGACATGTGTTCTCGGGGAGAGTATGCAGAGGATGAGTCTCACCCATTGATTTCAGGCAGTGTGGTTGGTTTATGAGTGATGTCTTCACAAGAGCCCCTGCAGTGGCTCACACTGCTCTGCTTTCCTGCAATTTAGTTGGCTCCACAAATACCTGCTCGCATTGCCAAATTCAGCTGGAACATCACTTCCTGACACTGGACATAGATTGCAGCACTCCTAATGCCCTGTTTGTCTCTGCCTCCTGCTTCCAGGTGGAGAGGTCCTTGAAGCCTGAGACCATGGTTTACTCAGCTGGTATCCACTGCTCAGGACAAAGAAGATGCTCAGCGATGGTGCTTGAGTGAATGAATGAATGAACCTCAGGACTTGTATTTTGTTCTCAAGCACTGCTTGTTGAGGTCATTTTCTTCCCTGCCTGCAGGCTCCTGAGTTACCACACAGCCACCTAATTTAGTCAGGGGCACTATGGAGAGGGCCTGGAAACCTGGTTACACAAGTGTTTGGCCTATTAGTTCTCTATGGCTGCTGTACCAAGTTATCACAAACTTAGTGGCTTAAAGCAACACAAATGTATTATCTTACAATGCTGGAGGTCAGATGGAGGACACAGGGTTTGAGCTAGCAGGGATGCATTCTTTCTTCAGGCTCTAGGAGAGAACCTATTTCCATGCCTTTTCTAGTTTCTTAGGGCCATCCACATTCCTTGCTCCCAGCCATTTCTTCCTGTTGCTTCTACCAGCAACAGCGGCTTGAGTCCTTCTTATACCATCATCTCTCCAGGTTTCTCTCTTCTGCATCCCTCTTCCACTGATAAAGACCCTGTGATTCCACTGGGACTACTCCAAATCCAGGATAATCTCCTATGTCAAGGTCACCTAATTAGCAAACTCAACTCCATCTACAACTTTAATTCTTCTTTGCCATGTAATCTGACATGTTCACAGATTCTGGGGAGTAGGTCATGGACATCTTTAGAGGAGTCCATTATTCTGCTTACCACTGCCTGTGATACACTTCACATCCCAGATAGGGAATCTCTTGGTTACCTTCCCATAATTCTCTTCCATTCCTGTGAATAACTGAGAGTTAACTGCTGTAAGACTTGCCATTCAAGCCAAAGACCAGTGTTAGATCCAGAAAGAACCAGGTGGGTGCTGTGGGTGAACACCTTCCTCTACAAATGGGGGTGAAAGTAAATGAGTCATGTAAGGTGCTGGCTTCTCTTTGGTTCTGAATCATGACCACAAAGATGTACTTGACCACAGATGAACCAATCTTGGGTCGAGATGACTGTTAATAACCTTGTGCCAGGAGCTCTTTTGCATATATCATCTCAATTACCACTATCACTGCAGGGTAGGTATTATTGTCCCCGTGGTTCAGGTAAGGAAACTGAAGTTGAGCCAAATTAAGGTCATGCAATAAGTGGCAGAGCTGAGTTTAGAGCTGGGGCTTAACTGATTTCACTCAATTTATGGTCAGCTCCAGGAATCCATTTCTCTTAAAAGTCCTCCTGAGGCCGGGTGCGGTGGCTCATGCCTGTAATCTCAGCACTTTGGGAGGCTGAGGCGTGCGGATCACCTGAGGTCAGGAGTTTAAGATCAGCCCGGCCAACATGGTGAAACCCTGTCTCTACTAAAAATACAAATATTAGCCTGGTATGGTGGCGCATGCCTGTAATCCCAGCTACTTGAGAGACTGAGGCAGGAGAATCGCTTGAACCCGGGAGGTGGAGGTTGCAGTGAGCTGAGATTGTGCCACTGCACTCTAGGCTGTGCGACAGAGTGAGACTCTATCTTAGGGGAGAGGCTGTGCACTTGAATTACCTGGTATGCTTTTAGATAATACCAATGACCTGCTGCAAATCAATTGCAACTGAATCTCTAGGGGTGGGGCTTGGTTGTCTGCATTTTTTTTGTTAGTTTCCCTAATTGTAAACTGCGGTTGAGGTTAAGAGGCGCTGCCATAGGAAGTGCTGTGTGTTCCCTTCAGAACCAGCTTTGTAAGAGCACTTTGTGCTCTTAACCTCAGAGTACCCAGAACTGCCCCCATCGTGTTCTGTGACTAGGGAAGAAAAGTCCAGCAAGCTGGTTTCTCTCACTCTTTTGGGACTGCACTTCTTGGCAGACTTCTTGATGAAGTTATATGGGAGCCTCTCCAACTGCCCTTCACCCCTTTCTTGACTTAGCCGCTATAGGTGGGTGCCTTTGCCTGGGTGTCTCGGTCTCCCTAAGTGAACAGGGAAGCAGAGAAACAGCTCCACAGAGTGCAGGAATATATACGTTGCACTTCAGAGGATAAAAGTACTTCATTTTCACTCTCTTCTTCCCCTTCCCCTCATTGATTTTATGTTGGAATAAGTTCAGTACCAGCAGAAAATACTAATTTGCAAAGACAGTGATTTAAGTGTCTCTCCAGACTTCTTGTTGGTTTAGTAAATCCACATAACACTTTAGAGTGGAAATAACTTGAATGCTTGCCCAGAATGGCAGACATGTGCTGTTGCCAGAAAGAGCAGTCAACTGGGGTAGAGGGAAACGGAGGTTTAGCCATGTTTTCGTGACAAGTTTGCTGTATGGCATCAAGAAGGTAATTAAAACCTCTATGCCTTACACAAAAAACAGACCCCAGGAGTGTGGTGGGGTACGTTAGGGGATTCCTCACCTTTCTAGGCCACGTGTGTTTTAACATATTAAGAGTTCTTATTCGTGAAACACTTCAAGAATACAGATTAGAGGAAATAATATAATGCCTATATATCCATTGCAAAATTTAGATAATGGTTATTATTTTGCCAAATTCATTTTAGATTTCTTTTAAAAAGAGAAAAATACATCGATGCTTACCAACCTACTGTCCCTTTCTTTTTTTTTCCTTCCTTCCTCCAATATGACCATGTACTTGACCTTGATATGTTATTCTCATGCAAGCTTTTCTGTTTTTTCTGCTTGTGTATGTATGTTTAATTTTGTATTTTCAAATTAATCATACATTTTCTTCTGTTTGTGATTTGAAAATGCTTTTCTATCCCAAATTCAAAAATATTTTCCCATCTTGTATTTTAAAGCGGTTTCACAGTTTTGCTTCTCATATTGAGGTCTTTAACCCATTTAGAATAAATACTTGTAGAGGATTGCTCGATGCCAGGAATTGGAGGCTAAAGTGATCTATGATTGTACCACTGCAATCCTGCTTGGGCAACAGAGTGAGACCCTGTCTCTAATAAATAAATAAATAAAATCGAATCCATATTTGTAAAGTTGTGCAGGAGAAACAATTTTTTTTCTATGATTTCAATAGTTCATTATTTCTCTACTGATTTATAACATCACCTCTATTCCATGTCAGGTCTTTGTATACGTAGGTCTTTTTTTATGCTCTGAATTCAGTTCTATTGGTCTAGTTGTCTATTCCTACAACAACACCATGTGGATTTAATTACTGTAACCTCATAAGTTTTTCAATTAATTTTAAATTGAGATATAATTTGCATACCATAAAATTCACTCCATTAGAGTATAAAATTTGGTGTATTTGCAGAGTTGTACAACCATCATCACTATTTAATTGCAGCACATTTTTATCACTCCCCAAAGAAACCCTGTACCCATACAGTCAGTCCTCCTTCCGCCTCCCCCTAGCTTCTGGCAACCATTAATCTACTTTCTGTCTCTATATATTTGCCAGTTCTAGTCATTTCATATAAATGGAACCATACAATATATGCTCTTTTGTGTTTGGCCTCTTAGCATTTTTTAAGTTTCATCCATGTTGTAGATTATATCAATACTACATTCTATTTTATGACTAAATCATATTCCGTTGTATAGATAGATGCCAAATTTTATCCATTCATCATTGATGGGCATTTGGATTGTCTCCACTTTTTGGCTATTATGAATAAGCCAGCCAGTATGTACATTTCTGTACCAGTATTAGTGTAAACATATGTTTTTATTTCTTTAGGATATATACCTAGGAGTACAATTACTGGATCAAATGGCAACTCTATGTTCAGCATTTTGAGAAAACATCAAATTATTTTTCAAGGTGGCCTACCAGTAATATATGAGGGTTCTACTTTCTCTACATCCTTACCAATACTTGTCTGTGTTTTTTATTATAGTTATTCTAGTGGATGTAAAGTCATATTGCATTGCGATTTTGACTTGTATTCCCTCCTGACTAATGATGTTGGGTGTCTTTTCATGTGCTTATTGTTCATTTGCATACCTTCTTTGGAGAAATGGCTATTTAAATCCTTTGTCTCATTGTATGTTTTGACATATAGTAGATGGTTCCTTCCTTTTACTTCTTCAAATTGGTCTTGGCTACTCCTGATCCTTCACTCTCTCATATGAAATTTATGAATGGACTTATCTCACACAAAAATTCATTGGGATTTATAATGGAACCTGAGCGTGTAATTTGAGAAAGTTGATTTCTGCAAATGTCTACAAACGTAAATATTGTTGGTTTCGCATTTTAATACCATCTCTGGAAGGCCTACCACCAAATTGTTACATGAGAGAGAAAGAGACTAATAGTTTAAACAAACCACTATAATATAGGTCTCTATTATACTCAGTGAAATTCATATCCCAAATAATAAATGATACATTATCTATTTAGATTCATTAAATATACTCTTCAGTTAGTTAAAAATTATTTTGTCTATAAAGACTTTCACATCACTTGTTAGATGTATTTCTATGTTCTCTATATTTTTTGTTGCGATTGTTACGTGTATCTTTTTCAAAACCACATGTTCTGTTATTGTTGTTAATATATAAGGACATTATTAACTTTGTATACCAGCAACTCTACTAAATTTTCTCAGGACTTCTATCAGTTTGTCTTTAGATGTTTCTGACTTTTTTGTGTTGATTAGCATATATGGGGATTCTGACCTTTTTCTCTTTCAATTCTTAAATCTTAAAATGTCTTCTTGTCTTTCTGCATTGACTAACATTGACAGTACAAGCTGTAATGATAGCTGGCATCTATATATTTTTTCTTATTTTAAAGAACAAAACTATGTTCTCACCATTAATGGTTAAGTTTGCTGTTCTGTTTGTTTGAGATGGAGTCTCACTCTATCTCCCAGGCTGGAGTGTGGTGGTGCAATCTCAGCTCACTGTAACCTCTGCCTCCTGGGTTCAAGCAATTCTCCTGCCTCAGCCTCCCAAGTAGCTGGGACTATAGGCATGCACCACCATACCTGGCTAATTTTTATATTTTTAGTAGAGATGGGGTTTCACTATATTGGCCAGGCTGGCCTCAAACTCCTGACCTTGTGATCCACCTGACTCCTGACTCGGCCTCCCATAGTGCTGGGATTACAGGTGTGATCCACCATATCCGGCCTTGTTTGTTTTTGATATTTTCATCTGGTTAAAAATAAATCTCTGTTCTATTTTTTTTTTTTTTTTGAGACGGAGTCTCGCTCTGTTGCCCAGGCTGGAGTGCAGTGGCATGATCTTGGCTCACTGCAAGCTCCACCTCCCAGGCTCATGCCATTCTCCTGCCTCAGCCTCCTGAGTAACTGGGACTACAGGCCCCTGCCACCACACCCGGCTAATTTTTTGTATTTTTAGTAGAGACGGGGTTTCACCTTGTTAGCCAGAACGGTCTCTATCTCCTGATCTCATGATCCACCTGCCTCAGCCTCCCAAAGTGCTGGGATTACAGGTGTGATCTGTTCTTTCTATTAACAGTTTTTTTTTTTCTGGAAGTGACGTTAGTAAGATGGTGAAATAGGAGGTCCCTGGCTCTAGTTCCCCTAACAGAAATGGCTGTTAGCAACTAAATATCAAAGGAAATATTAACAGAACTGAAAGGAAAAACAAGCAGCAATACAGTAATAGCAGAAGACTTTAATACTCTACTCATCAATAGATAACTCATCCAGACAAAGTCAATAAGCAAACAGAAGACTTGAACAACACTGTAGACCAAATAGACACACCAGACATATACATAACATGTCAGCAACAGCAGCAGAATAGACCATCTTCTCAAGCACATATGGAACATTCTGCAGAATGTTAGGTTACTGAACAAGACTTAAAAATTCAAGAAGTATGTAAAGTATATTTTTCAACCATAATGGTATGAAAATATAAATTGACAACAGAAGGAAAGCTGGAAAATTCACAAATACATAGAAATTGAACAACACACTCCTGAACAAACAATGGGTCAAATAATCAAAGGGGAAATTTTTAAAAAATCTTGAGATAAAGTAAAATGAAAACAGAACATACCAAATATCATGAGATGCAGCTAAAGCAGTTCTAAGGGGACTGTTTATAGCAATAAATGTCTACATGAAGAAAAGATCTAAAATAAACAACCTAACTTGATATCTCAGGAACTAGAAAAAGAACAAACTAAGCCCAAAGTTGGCAGAAAGACAGAAATAATAAAGATCAGAACAGAAATAAGTGAAATAGGAACTAGAAAACAATTAAAAAAATGAAACCAAGAATTGGTGTTTTTTTACGATAAACAAATTGACAAACGTTTAGCTAGACTAACCATGAAAAAGTCTCAAATCAAATCGTAAATGCAAAAGAAGATAGTACAACTGATATCACAATAATACAAAGGGTCTATTAACAGTACCAACAAATTGGATAATCTAGAAAAATAGATAAATTCCTAGAAACAATCTACCAAGACTAAATCATGAAAAATAAAAAATATAGACACCAATAACAAGGATATTGAATCAGTAATAAAAAATCTGTCAACAAAAAAAAGTCCAGGACCAGATGGCTTCATGGACAAATTCTATCAAACACTTAAGAATTAATGCCAACCCTTATTAAACTCTTCCAAAAAATTGAAGTGGAGGGCACACCTCTAAACTCATTCTATTAGACCAGTATTACCTTGATACAAAAGCCAAACAAGGACACAAGAAAATTACAGGCCAACATCCTTAATAAAGAAAAGGATGTAAAAATCTTCAAAATATTAGCAAATCAAATTCAACTGTATATTAAAGGGCTAATACCATGCAAGTAGAATTTATTCCTGAGATGCAAGGATGTTGCAACACATATAAATCAATAAATGTGATATATCACATTAATAGAATGAATGATAAAATCATATGATCCTCTCAATAGATGCAGAAAAAGCATTCAACACCCTTTCATGACATAAATGCTCTGTAAATTGGGTATAGAATGTACTTCGACATAACAAAGGCCATACGTGACAAGCTTCCAGCTAATATATTAAAAGGTGAAAAGCTGAAAAGTCCTCAAAGATCAGGAACCAAAAGGTTCTTCCTCTCATCATTTATATTCAACATAGTAGTGCAAGCCCTAGTCAGAGCAATTAGGCAAGAAAAAGATAAAAAGAAATTCAAATCAGAAAGAAAGTAAAAGTGCCTGTTTGCTGATATAATCTTATAAATATATTAACCCTAAAAGAACTAATAAATCAGTAAATTTGTAGGTTACAAAATCAACATATAAAAAACCAGTAGCATTTTTATACACTAACAATGATCTGAGTAAGAAATTAAGAAAACAATCCCATTTATAATAGCATAAAAACTAATAAAATACTTAGGATTAAATTTAACCAAGTCAGTGAAAGATCTGTACATTAGAAACTATATGACATTGATGAAAGAAATAGGAAAAAAAAACACAAATAAATGGAAATATATCCTATGTTCATCAATTAGAAGAATTAATATTGTTAAAATGTCCATACTAGACTATCTAAAGTGATTTATAGACACTTTATAGACATATATAGTCTAACATTTGACGAGGGTGCTAATAATATGATAGGGAAAGGGCAGTCTCTTCAATAAGTGGTATTGGGAAAGCTGGATATCCACATGCAAAAGAATGAAGCTGGACCTCTATCTTATACCACTTACATAAATTAACTCAGAATGAATTACACATTAAATGTAATACTTAGTAAAACTCCTAGAAGAAAACAGGAAAAAAGCTCCTTGACATTGGGCTTGGGCTTGGCAAAGATTTTTTGAATATAACACTAAAAGCACAGGCAACAAAAATGAAAATAAACAAGTGCAACTACAGAAAACTAAAGTGTCTGGATAGCAACAAACCAATGAACAACACAAAAAACAAAAACCAACAAAATGAAAGGTAACTTATATAATAGAAAATAAATGCAAACCGTATATCTGGAAAGAGATTAACATACTAAATATATAAGAAGCCCACACAACTCAATAGCAAGGAAACAAAAAAATCCAATTAAAAACTCAACAAAAGACCTAAATAAACATATTTCCAAAGAAGACATACAAATGACTGGCAGGTATCTGGAAAGGTGCTCACCATCACTAACCATCAGGGAAATGCAAATCAAAACCACAAAGAGATATCACCTCACACCGTCTAAGATGGCTATTACCAAAAAGATAAGAGAGAAGTGTTGGTGAGGATGGGGAGAAAGGGAACCCCTTGTGCACTGTTGATGGGCATCCAAATTGATTCAGCCATTATGGAAAATGGTATGGAGGTTCCTCAAAAAATTAAAAATAGAACTACCATATAATCTAGCAATTCCGCTTTTGGGTATATATCCAAAGGAAACAAAATAAGACCTCTTGAAGAGATACCTGTACTCCTATGTTCATTAGTTACAGTAACCAAGACACAGAAACAATCTAAATAAAGAGATATGGTACATGTACAATGCAGTATTATTCAGCCTTAAAGAGGGAAATTCTTCCATGTGCGGCAACGTGCATGAGCTTGACGGCTTTATTCTAACTGAAATAAGTCAGACAAAGGTGGATACTGCATGATTACACTTATATGTGGAATCTAAAGAAGTTGAACTCATAGAAACAGACTGGTGGTTGTCAGGGAGTAGGGAGAGGGGAGAAAGAAATGGGGAGATGTCTGTCAAAAGATACAAACTTTCAGTTATATGATAAAATTCTGGGGATCTAAGGTGTAGCATGATGACTATGGTTAATACTATATTATATACTTAAAATTTGCTGAGAGATCTTAAGTGTTTTCACTATTTATAAAAAATGGTAACTATGTGAAGTGATGGATATGTTAACTTGATTGTGGTGATCATTTCACAATGTTTGCTTATATCAAAACAACATAATGTACTACTTAAAGATATACAATTTTATTTGTGAATTATACCTCAGTAAAGCTGGAAAGAAGAAAAACTCAAGAATGAGAGTTTAATTTCATCAAATGCTTTTCTTTACTTCTATATGTTTTTTTTAAAAAAATTTATTGTACAGATTATATGAATAGATTTCCTAGCAATAAACCTTTCTAGGATAAAACCTACAGTCGGGATTTTTTGGTACATTGCTTAACTTATTTTGTGAATAGTTTATGAAGTTCTTATGTGTTCCTGTGTTTGTGAGATTGGCCTACGGTTTTCGATTTTTATACCATCCTGTCTGGTTTTGACATCAAGGACATATTGCTCTCATAAAATGAATAGGGAGCATTCTCTTTTTCTCTTCTTTGAAGCAATTTGAATGAGATTGAAAATATGTATTTTTTATGTTTGTTAGAATATACCCATGGAATAATTTGTTTGGGTTTTTTGATGAGTATATTTGTGCATGTGTGTGCACGTGAGCCTCTCTGCTTGTATGTGAATATATTTTAAAGTACTGTTTTACTTCCTTTAATAATAGACCTATCTAAATTTCATACGTATTCTTGGACAGTTTTGATAACATATTTTTCTAGAATATTATACCTTTTCTGGAATATTGTACCTTCAATCTAAGTGTTCAAATGTTCATAATTGTTATTCATAGTATTTTCTTATAATTTCTGAAAATCTCCGCTGCATTTGAAATTAGGTTCTTATATTTCTTCATTGGTGGTGGTTTGTGTGTGTATAATTTTTAAATCGATCTTAATCTTTGTCAGAAGTTTGTGAAATTTACTTAGCTTTTTTCCAAACAAATGCTTTTGGTTTTGTTGACTTTTTCTGCTTCTCTTTTCTCTTTTATTATTAATTTCTCTACTCATCTTTATAATTTCATTTATTCATTTTTTGATGGGTGGGGGGTTTACTTTGT
Organism: Pan troglodytes; assembly: GCF_028858775.2. NCBI lineage: Eukaryota > Metazoa > Chordata > Mammalia > Primates > Hominidae > Pan > Pan troglodytes. Next base: position 38,415,843 of record NC_072411.2, read on the forward strand.
TCCTCTTTTCTCAACTTTTTAAGTTGGATAGTTAGCTCACTAATTCTTGGACTTTCTTCAGTTATATATGCATTCTATACAATTTCCTCTAAGTGATGCCTATGCTATATTACCTGAAGTTTGACATATGCTATTTTTATTTCCTTTCAATGCAAATTATTTTCTAATCATTAAAATTTATTGACTCATAAATTATTTCCAAACACATGGGAGTTTGGAGGGTTGCCTTTTTTGTAGAATATTTTAATTTTTATTGTATTATGATCAGAAAGCATGGCTATGTGATATTTGTTGTTTGACATTTGTTAAGTTGACTGAATTGTAATACTATGTATTCTCTAATTCTTAGGTACAGGGATTTTGATATATCTATTAGATCAACTGTGTTAATCATGGTCTTCAAAATTTCTACAGGCTGTCTGTTATTGTATTTTCCTACAGCTTTCTTTTTATTTATTAGCTATTTAATTATTTTAACTATTACCAAGTTTCAGTTTGTAATTCTATTACCTCAAGTTGTTGAGAGTCTAATCTTGCATTTATAGTGTATTCTACCTTTTGTCTATGGTAGATTTCTCCTTGTGGATTTTGAAATTTTTAATTGTCAGGTTGACATTTTTCTTCCATGAATTTCTTTTGGCATTAATGGTTTTGCTTTTTCCAGCTGATCAGAATTATCACTGGCCTAGAAAAAATTTTTATGCTAATCTCTCAATGAGGAATTCCTAGAAAAGGTGAGTAAATTTGAACTCCAGGTCATTTGGGGGGTTTCTAATTCCCAAGGGAGACATTTTTGCTCATCTAGAACACAGGCACAGACAGATAAGACTCCTTGTTTATCTGTGCTGACAGATTTTGTTCCAGTCTGTCTTTTCTGAGACGGTATCAATTTTTGAGAGTTCCAGTTTGAGGGTTCTCAATTCCAACTCTCCTCCTTGCATTGGCCCAATATCTTGTCTCTTATACTTTTAAAAACCAAGTCGTCGTATTATTTCCCTTCTGGTAACTATATTATCAGCTCCTAAGTTGCCACTCTGGTTTTATGCTTCTCTTTGGCACCTGGAAATTTCTACTTTCTTTTTATTGTGAGCCTAATCATATATTTAAAATATTTTTAAAGTTATATTTTGTGAAGAATTCTTGGTTTTGGGAGCAAGAACTTTCACAGTTGTCATTGGTCTTCATCTCAGTGTTCCATATTTCAGGAACTGGAATTCATCCTTAGAGTCTTTTAATTGTGAAAGATGAATGTTTCAGGACATCACAAGGCAAACACCTGTCAAAACGTTTTGACTGTTCATTTTCTACTGAATTCAACATCTCAACAGTATTTAGATAGGTGCTTCATTGCTGTCAGCCAGAATGAGCCAGAATTATTCCTGGGTTGGTGCTGGGTAGAAGACCCTGGTGGGGGCTAGCAGCCTATAGGGGGGCCACTGGAGGGAAACTGAGCTGTGGTTCTCATATATGGAAGAGACATCTTATGTTCTTTTTTTTTGGAACGGAGTTTCGCTCTTGTCACCCAGGCTGGAGTGCCATGGCATGGTCTAGGTTCAGTGCAACCTCTGTCTCCCGGGTTCAAGAGACTCTCCTGCCTCAGCCTCCTGAGCAGCTGGGATTACAGGTGCCTGCCACCATGCCTGGCTATTTTTGTAATTTTAGTAGAGATGCAGCTTCACCATGTTGGCCAGGCTGGTCTTGAACTCCTGACTTCAGGTGATTCACCCACCTCGGCCTCCCAAAGTGCTGGGATTACAGGCATGAGCCACTGCGCCCGGCCTATCACCTTCTTAAAACCCCTTTCCCGGGGCAAAAAATAGCAGGCCCATGGTGAAATTTACTTGGATTTGTTTCCTGGAGAAGTCCTCTTTGATTTCTGCTTATGGGGAGACCCTGTTATAAGATTTTTCTTTGCTTATTCCAGAAACAAAGGGCTCTCCCTGATCAAAAGAAAAAACAAGCAGAATTTCCAAATGGAGTGCCTCCAGGGGAGGATTTTTCTATGTTATTCATTCTCCCTCTGTGCAAATACACAGATATATTATGGGGAAATATGCAGAGGCCTTAGTAGGTGTTCCTTGCTTAAGAAAAATGGTGACATTGATTAAAACCCTCTATTCCCTTATAAAGGAACAATTATTACACAGCAATACCAGGAGGTTCAGGCCCCATGTGGAGATTTCTTTGTGGCCTTCCCATAGTAGCCAGGAGCAATAATGCAGCCAGAAGAACTATAATTTCAGTGTCTTCTAAGTGCTAAGCCATGGTGTTGGGAATACAGAGATAGAGGAATCTTGTGGTCTTTACCCTGGAGGGGCTCACAGACGAGGTGTGTAGAAGCCACTAGAGAATGAAGAATGATAACAATCTGTAAAAGAGAATGTTGAGGAATTGAACTTCATCACAATTAAAAACTTTTATTCTTTAAAATACACTGCCAAAAGAATAAAAAGACAACCCACGGACTGGGAGAAAATATTTGTAAACTACATATCTCATAAAGGACTTGTGTCAAAAATCTATAAAGAACACTCAAAAAACAAATACCCAATTAAAAAATAGGCAAAAGATTTGAAGAGTCAGTTCACCAAAGATATATAGATGGCTAATAAGCACATTAAAAAGATGTTCAACATTCATCATTAGGAAAATGCAACTTAATACCACAATAAAATATCACCACCGATCTATTTGAGTGGCTACAATTAAAAAGATTGATCATATCAAGGGTTGGCTAGGATGTGGACTGCAGCCCTCATGCATTGTTGGTGGCAATGTAAAATGGAACAATCACTTGGTAAAACAGTTTGGCAGTTTCTTAAAAAATTAAGCACACTCCCATCATATATCCACCCACTTCACTCCTAGTTATGTGCCCAAGAGGAAAGGAAATATATAACCACAAAGAGACTTGTACATGAATATTCATAGATGCTTTATATGTAATAGCTGCAAACTGGAAACAGCCCAAATGTCTACCAACAGGTGAATGAATAAACCAAACAGGGCCCATCCATATACCAGAATACCCCACTCGACAGTAAAAAAGAATTGAACTATTGACACACAGACAGATGGATGAATGTCAAAATAATTATGCTGAATATGAAAGAAGGCAGACCAAAAAAAAAGAGTACGTGCTACATGATTTCATTAAATACAAATCTAGAAATTGCAACCTAATCTAGAATGAGGGAAAGCAGATGAGATGTCGTATGGGGATGTCGTTGAGGGAGGTGAGGGGAAGCATTACAAAGAGTCATACAGAAACTTTCAAGGGGGATGGATTGTTTACTATCTTGATTGTAGTGATGGTTTCATGGGTGTATACCTATGTGAAAACTTAGCAAATTGTTCAGTTAAAGTATATGCAGTTTACTGCAGTCCAATGATACTTCAAGAAGGCTACTTAAAAATAGGGTGATAGCACGTTAGAAAAGGCATGTTCAGACTGCCATCAGTAGACAGTACCTGGGAGTATCTCTTGACTCAAACTAACCAGTGGTCAGGGAGAGGGGAGGATGGATCTGAGATTTGAAATTTGAATGCAGGTTATTCAAGGAAAAAGGAGTGAGGAAGGGCAGGAGGGGTGGAGGCTTCTCCATGTTGGGGCTATAACAAATGCCAAGGTCCAAGCGTGTCAGAGTGTGGTGTGTTCAGAGACCTGCCAGTGGCTTGGTATGATGGAAACATAGGATGCTTATGAGCAGGAGAGAAGAGAAGAAAAAAGGAGAAGAGAGAAGAGGGGAGAGGCAGGAAATGACTGTCTCAGATCTCTTTCCATCTCTGGGTTTATGAAATTCTCATTATATGTCACTTACTTGTGTCACCAACTTGTCCAGGCATGCCCAACCCTGCATACAAAATGAGATCAGAACTCCATTTATGTACAAATTACAACGGTACCACTCTCTAAGTCCCTTCCTGCCCAAAGTATGCCCTAGTTATTTGGCAAAATCCCCGAATGGGGCCTCATATGTTCTGGAAACAGTCTGCCATGTTCTGTTCTTCCTTCTCAGCTCATACTTTTTGCTGTCTACTACTCAGGAAGCTGATTGACAGAGCTGCAATGATTTTCCTGTTCAAAGTGCCTGCTGGGAGTACTCCAGAGTTCATGTCAAGATGCATGAAATGCTGGGTGGGCCCAAAGCTTCCAGTTTCAGGTACCAGAGCATGGAGACAATCTTGTCACAGATCTGCATTGTGTTAGGCTAGCTAAGTGAGAATTACCCTTTGGAGAATTCCCTTTTCTCTATAGGTCCAGGATAGCATTGCTCACGAGAGATATTTTGCGTGAGATCTGTAATGCAGGAGTAAAGCATCAATAGTGTTTTTTCACTGCTGATCAGTGTAGGTGCCATGGCAGCCTGCCCACGTTTGTCACTGATCAGCTGTCTCGCTGGGGTGACTCTCACCAATCTCCTGCTTCTTTGAGTCCTTGGCCAGGTGTGTGTGCAGCTTTGTGGTGAAGGGGCTGGCATCCTGCAGCTCAGCCAAGGCATCGCATTGAGGCTGAAGGTGATAGATGCAAGTCCCACTTCATCCTTGTGGGCTTCAGTTTGTCCTTGCTCTTGTCAACAACCAGCTTTGCTTTGTGACTGCCAATCCAGCTGACCTACAGCAACTTCAAGGTCAACACTAGACACAGAGGGACCAGGCTGCACAGAAGGGTCTCTCACCTCCCCCAATATAATAAATCCCTTATTTTATATCGCTCACAGTGGTTCCTCTTCCCTGAACCCTGACTAATTCAGGTTTCCTGCTCACCTTTGTGCCACCTGGATCTAGGAGCAGCTCTGCTTCCCTAAAACATTTGTAAAAGCTTCTCATGAAAGCCACATCTCCGAAGTCTGACAACCCACCCTTCCACACAGAGACTCAAACCCCAGGTCTGGTTGTGGGGAGGTGCCAATACAAACCTTGCAATTTACTCACTTTTACCAACCCCACCCCAACCAAATGCCTTCCTCCTCTTTCAGTTAATAAAAACAAAAGCTCGCTGCACTTCCATGGGTGTGAACAGATGTTCTGTGTGGGCGTGAGTGCTGGTCCCCACCAGCTGCCTCAGGGCCTTGCTGCCCCAACAGCCCCCAGTGCCCTCCGAGACGTGATTAACTCCTCCCTGAGTCTTTGATTCTTCCGTTCAAAGAGTTCTGGCAACTTGACCCTTTGCTCATATGTCTTTGTTTTCACTCATTTCCTTTCCCGGCTGCTTTGCCAGGACTCTGGGATGGATTACAAGGCCTTGGTGAGGATCTATCTGACGGGAGTAGTGCACAGCGACAGACAGGAATATTGGCCTTTGTCTGCCATGCAATCCTATATCTGGTAAATGTGATTTACAAGGCCCACAGAAAATGAGAAAATGCTTTTTATTATTGTTTTAGAGATGAGATCTTTGCTCTGCTATCAGGCTGGAGTGCAGTGGCGTGATCATAGCTCGCTACAGCCTCAACCTCAAGCAATCCTCCTGCCTCAGCCTTCTGAGTAGCTAGGACTACAGGTGTGCACTACTATATCTGGCAAAAATTTTTTTTTAAATGGCAGGGTCTTGCTATGTTGCCTAAGCGGGTGCTGGTCTTGAACTCTTGGCCTCAAGCCATCTTCCTGGCTGAGCCTCCCAAAACATTGGGATTACAGGCATGAGAGCCACTGAGCCCTGCTGAAAGTGAGAAAATTCTAAAGGCTAGAACAGGATGAACTAGTAATAGAGGACTTAAGTTTGAATCTGCCTGTATGAGTCTCTCGGACTGTGGGCACGTCTCTTGCTGTCCCTTCTCTGTAAAGAAGAGCCTGGAGAGTTTTAAGATTTCCCTCCTACTGCTCCCATGGGACATTCTGAATATGATGAGAAAGTGCTCTGAGGTCTGAAAAGCAGTGTTGCCTAGTGCAGCTGTTTCTAAACCTCACTGGAACCCCCTCAGTTGGGTTACTATTCCTACACATATGCTAGAAACCAACTTTCTAGCTCTGCCACCTCCTTTCCAAAATTTTAAAATCAGTAGGTGGAAAGTGATATGGCATCTGTACTTTAAAAACCAAAATAAGACCGTGGGTGATTCTGTTGATCAGCTGAGCGTGGAAACAACTGGTCTAGTGAACAGTAGATGAAGAAAAGGGTCTTACAAAGTTTAGGGGTTCTGTCTATAAGGCCAAGAAAAACGGAAGCAATTATTCAGATAATCTCAGCACAAAACCACAGTTTCATTGGAATTGCGGGAATCATGAGTATCAGTTTCTGAGATACTTGGGTGGAAAGTATGTGGGTGGAGCCCAAATCTTATGTATTTAAATTCAGATCAAGCCTGTAGTAAAGATGACAGCGGTGGGAGATTGAGCAGAGAGGGGAGAATGGCATTTTCTGAATTCTCATTGTGCCACCATACATTCTGGATGTGTTGGGAGCCCCTTCATTTCACAGATGCTTGTTGCTAGTAAGTACTATTGTAGCTCACAAACCATGAGTCGCCACGTTTGACATGGGAAAATGATGCTTGCTATTTATTTATAATACAACATGTTTTGACTAACCATCAGAGAATATATTTTGAGGTAACTTTCCACTTTGCTTAGGATATAACATTTTTAATGCATCTTTCAGTGGATATCTATTTTTAGGTCACCATTAGTTGCCTTGTAAGTGAGATGGCCACATATTCACAGATATTTGGGGAGGCCCACAGATTTATTATTCTGCCTCATTGTCTTGTTGGTACCATATGACCAGTTAGCCTCTTGTTTCCTCATTTGAGTGTGGGAAACGGCTCTGTCTTTAGAGACTAAATGGAATGCATGTAATCTTGTTTAGGGTCATTGTTCCCGGGTCTGAGTTTACTAGATGGAGAATTTCTTCAATGCCAGGTTTCCCAGGAGGAAAATGAGCCTATTTTGGTTCCATCAAATGCATCAGTTCGCTGCTCTGGGTATCATCTGAAGAGCAAGAGGAGTCTGGGGGCCAGTATTGCATTTCATGTGAATGCTGGCTGAGTACTGCCATCTTGTGGCTGGGCAAACCCTAAAGCCTACCAGGGACCTTGGAGCAACCTTACAAAAAGAAACCAGACATCAAGAACCCATGTTCTCTACCTGCATGGAAGAAAAAAATTGACCATGAATCCCTAACAACAGTGCCATCCCTCCTTTCCTAGCTCTTGAATAAGTAACTGCTCTCTTATTAAGAGAGTCCTCTCTGTTTCTTTAAAGAGAATACATCCATTCTTGTTCTGGTTTTAGTAATTTTTGGACCAGCCTTTAGATAATCTTTTGAGCCAAGTTTTGAGAAGTTTGGAGAGGGAAGGCCTTAAAAATATGTATAGTATCCAAGGCCAGAAAAAGAGGCAGAAATTGGAGACAGGTGACTCCTGCCTCTGGGGCAGTGGCTTTCTAAGTGAGGTGTGCCAGAAGCATCAGCATCACCTGGAAACTTGTTAAAATGCACATTCTTGGCTCCCAGCTAGACCTGCTGAGTCAGAAACTCTGGAGGTGGAGCCCAGAAATATGTGTTTTAAGATGATTTGGATGCACATTCAAGTTAGAGAACCCCTGTCTTGGGGAATAGAAGCCAACCCCAGGCAAATGTGAAGCGAAGACATCCAAGGTCCATTCTGTGCTCCATTATACTCATTGCTGTTCTGTTCCCTTTTCCTGTGTTAGGAACTCAGTAAGCCATACATATTTATTGTGTGAATACTATTGGTAAGCCACTGTATGGGGTGACATGGGGGTTGGTCTGAGTAAGGGACTGGGAATTTGCGTTTCTAACAGTTTCTCAGGTGATGCTGCTGTTTTGGGAACCCAGTGTTAGAGATAAGAGCAGCAGGCCCAGAAGCCCATGTGGTTTTCAGATGGAGAGTGCAGTTCAGGCTTTTTGGGGAATCCATGTGGCTACGAGCCTGCTTCTCAACACTGCCTGCCTCTCAACCCTGCCTGCCTCCCACCAAGGGCACAGGGAGACATGTTTATTTGAAGTGAACTCTGGTCCATTATAAAGAGATTAAAATAACATGCTGTGATTTTACCACCCAAAGGTTAGGCAATTCAAAAGCCAGAACAAGCATGTGATGATTAAAAGGCATGGCAGAAAATTGTCAATAGCTTTGGAGATTTCATCCATACATTAAAAGACCTGTTTTGTGTTCTATTGGATCAATATGGCCCCAACGCTAGCACATTCACCTCTTGTTTAATTTGCCATTTAAAAATTTTGGTTAGTCCAATGACTCTAAACAATTCCAATGCAAAGAATAAATAAGCAGAACAGCAAATCAAACTGGATTTTTGGGCACAATTATATAGTAAGAACTCCAGAGCTGGAAGTAGAACTCTAATCACAGATTAGAATACAAATGTTTGCTTGTACATCATACGCAGGCTCTACTATCTGCTGAATATAAATGGCTCCCTGATTGAACTTCTAGCCTGCATCGGGTGGGAAGGTAAGAGCTAGGTTTTGCTTTGCAAAATCTTAAGTCTCACCAAGAGAATCAGGGAGGCAGCCAATTGTAGTGGCAAATACTCAAAGCTTTGGAGTCAGGAAGTTATTTATTCTCTGGCTCTCGTTTTTATTATGTATTTAGTTTTTTGAGACAGGGTCTTGCTTTGTCACCCAGGCTAGAGTGAGTGGTGCGATCACAGCTCACTGCAGCCTTGACTTTCCAGGCTCCAGTAATCCTCCCACCTCAGCCTCCCAAGTTGCTGGGACAAAGATGCACACCACGCCTGGCTAATTTTCATATTTTTTTTTTGGTAAAAATGAGGTTTTGCCATGTTTCCCAGGCTGGTCTCGAACTCCTGGCCTCAAGTGATCCACCTGCCTTGTCCTCCCAAAGTGCTGGGATTACAGGCGTGAGCTACTTTGCCCAGCCTGGATCTCATTTTTTAAAACCTGTAAATCTGGGACAATGCAACCTACTGCATGGAGTGGTTTTAGGGGTCAAGTAAAAATGGCCGGCAAGGCACAGAGTAGATGCTTGATATATAGCAGCTTTTCTTTCTTTCTTTTTTTTTTTTTTGAGATGGAGTTTCGTTCTTGTTGCCCAGATTGGAGTGCAATGGCATGATCTTGGCTCACCACAACCTCTGCTTCTCAGGTTCAAGCGATTCTCCTGCCTCAGCCTCCTGAGTAGCTGGGATTACAGGCATGCGCCACCATGCCTAGCTAATTTTTGCATTTTTAGTAGAGACAGGGTTTCTCCATGTTGGTCAGGCTGGTCTCAAACTCCCGACATCAAGTAATCCCCTCCCACCTTGGCCTCCCAAAGTGCTGGGATTACAGGTTTGAGCTATCATGTCTGGCCCCCTATAGCAGCTATTCTTAAGTCTCCAGCTTCAGAGGGCTGGGGCCAGGAGAGGTTAAGAGGTGAACATCCATATTTACAGCCTTCATGTTTGGGGCCTTCTTCTCCCTCCTAAGGTTGTTCTGTGTTAAAATGCAAGTACATGTGCCCCTGGTGGAGAAACTCCCCAGGCTATAAAATTTTTACTACAGAATTGACAGAAATGGTCCCTGTAGATTTGGCTGAAATAAGATGTGCTTGAATTGTAAAGGGATGCCCCATATTTGGGGTAGGTGCTGTGCTAGTCACAGTCAATGTGCTTGTCAGGTGCATCCCCCTAGAAAACCAGCTGAGTTTGGTGTGAAGATAATTGGGAGGAGGAGAGTTTGGGCTCAGGGAGGAAAGGCCTGGTGGGGGCCTGCAGTGGATGGGAGAGCAAGAAAGAAGGGGCATGGAGAAAAGTAGGGAGGCAGGTGTGGGGGTGCTAGAGGTTGTTACTTCCTGAAGTTGGGTCCCTCTGGGTGGAATGCCTTTCAGTGACCAGGGGCCACCTGTCCCACCATGTGACTCCATTGCTCAAGGAGCGTCCAGTGGAATAAGTGAGAATCTGAAGCAGAAAAAAATCATCCAGCAGCCATGTGATGAGTATGTAGGGGAGAGTTGAGGCTATGTGGTCAGCTTCGGTCCCGAGTTAGAATCAGATCTGTGACTTCAAGCAGAGTGACCTTGAGCTGGTTATCCAACTAATTCGTGACTTAGGCCTTCTGATAAACTGGGCTTCATAATATACTCGTCTCACAGGGCTGGTGTGAGGATCGGCAGGGGTCATGTGAGGAAGCACTTAGCAGAGTCTAGCAAGCACTTAAATAGCAACTAGTGTCATGACAAAGCTTTATGCTCTGGATGCCCTTGACGGGGCTTTTAGCTGTGTGACCTTCAAGAAGTCACCTGCTCTTTCTGAGACTCAGTTGCTTCAGCCCTTTAAAAACAGAAACAAACACAGCCAACCACAGGGTGTGTATGGGTCTGAATGAGTACAGACAAAGTCATTCATTGCAGGACTGAGTAGGAGGCAGGGTGCTGGGATTGGTGGGTTTAGGGAGGTCTGGGAGGGCACTGAAGCTCAAGAGAAGTTTGTTTGGAAAGAAAAGCATCTTCCGTTTTGACTGAGAGGAAATGGGGAGGGGATGTGGTGCAGCGTCAAAGGCAGGGTCTGCTGACGAAACTTGGTGGTGGTGTTTCTCAAACAGAAATAGGACATTCTCACTCTCCGTGACACTCAAACTCCAAAGTTTCGGCCTGGGTGGTGGTTGCACCTGTCACTGACGACCTCACTTGACTTTGAGTTAAGCTGCCCAGGCAGCCACAGCAACTGTGCCCTGGAAGGCGGCCCCGCCATCAGACAGACATGTTTTTCATATATTCCTGATTTTCATGTAGTAGTTCACTGGACATTTACTGCACACCTACTATATGCTAGGTGCAAGGGATTCAGCAGTGAATAAAACAGTTGCAGGTCTTGCTCTCAAAGACCTTTCAGTCCTGCAGGAGATAGAGGCAATAGAGAAAGAACAGCTTACTTGCATGTATAATTAAGATTTTTGCTGTGACGTTAAAGTTCAGAATGCTATGAGACTGTACAATGGGGCAAAACCTAATTTAGATTGGGAGACCAGCAAGATAAATGAAACAGGAATGGAGTTCAGATGAGAGATGAAATAACACTGGACTGAAGTGGAGACAGGCTTTCTTTTTTCCTCAAACACCTCCCTTCACATCCAGGCATAGACCACTGGAAAAGTAGTTGCTCTGCTTCCTGATATTACTGTCCTCTAAATACACACACTTTGTGTACCCCCTCCATTCATTTCCACCCCCTGTCAGTCATTCTTGCCTGTATAAATTTCAACTTTAGCCACAGCCCTGGCCTCACTTCTTATAAAGCCTGCTTCACTCTTCAGTTCTCCAAGTTCTCTCTTCCTTTAGGCTTTTTTTTTTTTTCAGGGTGGTCTGGACTGCTCTTTCAACCTGATTCTATTTGCCCATGTGGCACGTTTTGTTAATCCCATGGCCATACGTATGCTGGCATGTCTATAGTCCATCTGTGCAAATAGATGATACGTAGCATTTCCTCAACCAGAATACTGAGGAGCCTATGCAAATGAGCCATAATAGATCTTATCCGTCAGCCTGCTCACTTGAATGAGTTAAAACTGAGATACAGAGTAGTTAAAGGGGCCCACCAGTCACTGGACGAGAGTCTCGGACTATGATCATGTCTTGTTATTTTATCTTTATATCTCTTCAGGGCATTTGTTCCAGAGTCAGAATGCAATAGATGTTTTCTCTTTGATTGTTTATTCCTCGAGTTGGCCCATACATGTACTATCCCCTGTTCTTCCATTACTCATTTCAAGCAGTAGCTGTAGCATCTGTATTATTTAGCTCCTCTGTAATGACTTGATTATCTTATCTGTCAAATGGGTATAGTAATTCAAATCAACAAACATTTATTCAATACTTATTATATCTCAAGGACTTTGCAAAGCTTTGGCGGTGGGGGTGGGTGCTGCAATAAGCCTGTTAAGATAGATCTGTACTCTTGCCTTAAGGAAACACACAGTGGTAGAGCTTGGTAAAGGAATAATTACACTATAGCAAAAATGTCTATAATAAAGGAATATGCAACATATGGGAACACAGAACAGAGTAACTATTGCCTGGGGTAAGTGGAAAAGCTCATTAACACCTTCTCTACTTACCTTGAGTTTGCATTATGAGATTCTAATGAGATCATGCAGTGAAAGTGTGATGAAAAATGGAAAGGATTGTGCGTGAAAACTACTAACCAAATGGATGGCAGCGTGATATGGGAGACTTTGGAGAGAGGTGAAACAAGAAAGTGGTGGCTGCGACAAGAGGTTTGGACAGCATCTGTTCTGATGAACCAGTAAGTCTTACACACAGATAAAATTCAGAGGCATGGCTATAGACCATCTGAGCTACAGCCACCCCAGCTTTAAATTAAGATTTTGGCCACAGGAATGACCCAACCTCTTCATTCCATTAACATAGGTGAAAGCTCTGTGACCTGGAGTATTTGTCACCATTATCCTCCCATTGGAAGAAGATGATTGGGAAGACTGGAATTAGATGAGCGGAGGGAATGCTGGTGGGAGTGGGCCTTTGGAATGGGAAGCCCATAGCTATGACCATCTTGTCAGAACTAGGAGCCCTGATGGGCTGGTGAGAGAGTCACTTCTCTCTCCTTGTCCCCTGCGTCTGTAATCATGGAGATCTGAATGGTGTGTTGTTTTGAAATAAGTGGTTTCCAAACATGAGCAGCTGTCATAATAATGAAAGCACAACATTCAGAAAATTACTCTTCGGTTAGGATTGACAATAGTTTGGGTCAAAGGACATTGCCCAAAGCAAAATAATTATGTATGGTGCAAGTCTGACATCATGCTAGGAGGCATTCTTTAAAAACCAAAAACAAAAAACCCATTTGTGTACCGTCCTTGACTCTTGGTTCTGCCCAAGCTCTAGAGCGACATCCAACCTAGCCCTGAGAGTAGGAGAGAAAAGTGACAACAGGGCACCCTCTGCTGGTGAGGCAGACCCACTACAGCTCATTGCCAGAGTCTCTGCCTCTGAGCCAAACCTATAAATCTCAGGAACATCTACAAGAACTGTTTTCATGTCCCAAGATGTAGAGGGATATCTTCTGCTTGCTGAGAAAACATTCTGAGGATCTTGCTGGGCTCTGTAGCAATAAAACAGGCAAGTACCATGTAGTCTTCCATAAATGGCTCATTATTGGAGTGAAAATGAAGCAAGAATAGCCCCAGTGTAAATCACTGTGACAAACGAGTAACTAAACTAGCATGAGGGCTCTCTGTCTTATACAACTGTCTCTCTTCCTCCTTTGCTTCCTCCACTTAGCTAACATTAACCAGCAAGGGGTATTCTTTCTTTGAAGTTGAATCTGTGGTATACTGTGGAAACAGCAGCAATTGTGGTACCCCCAAACCATTAGTGGGGTCTCCTCTTTGTGGTTCTGTGAGCCTTCAGGAAGTATAAATGGAAAGAGGAAGACTAGAAAGGAGATAATTCAAATAACCTGTTGTCTTCTCACCCCAGGAGGGATGCCTTTGCTACTGACCAATACACAGATGTTGCAGTGGCTGTTAGCACAAGTCTCTGGGTGAAAAAGGGTTGTGATCTCTGAGCCCATGACTGGAGCTGTCCTCTGCTCAATTTTATGGCAGTACTGCATGATACCTTAACCGTAGTAAAAATGAAGGGAGGTCTGTACAAACAACAACACCTCAATGCTGTCTGTCTGGATTTATTTATCTTTGACAAAAGCTGACTTGAGATACTCAAAGCCAGCTGGAGATGGCTCCACTGGAAATTCAGCAGGACGGACTTTCCTAGCCTTTGCCTGGACATCCTTGCTTACCTATAGGATCCTTTTGGGCTGATCATTTGTCTATGCCATGATGCAAAATACTAGGTTAGAAAATGGAGTCTCTGGCACCCCCCATTTTGCAAATAACAGGAGCAGGCCTGTGATTACTGCAGCAGAAGTTTAAAGCAATGAGTACTGGATGGATCATAGGTTGAGCCTGTGGTGGGAGGGTTTTGCTGCATGCATGTGCTTTAGCTACTAGATTCTTTTTCACCTAGTGATTCCCTCAAAATCATTCTTTGGTTATGGCAAAGAATGTATAGTGGCCAATAGTGCATTACCCTCACATAAGGTCTGCTACCACCACCCCTATATCCTTTGTGCAACTTTGAGTGAGCTGGGGAGGACAGGGAAGAAGGAATAGAAGTATTTCTTATGGTAGAGTCTCTCTGCAGCAAAAACATGCTCAGGCAGTTCCTGGGCCCCAAAGGATGCAGAATCTGGCACCACCTTACTTGAAGCAGAGCGTACAGTGTATTTTTCTTCATAGATAGCCTGTAAAGCTCTGCCAATAGGCCTATTTTTCTCAGGGCTAGTGACTCATTTGGGGCAGTGAAGCAGGAGTGAATCTCATGGACAGATGGTGACCTCGTGTTTGGAGGACACCCTAGAGGGAATCAATCAGACCAACATTTTTCACTTTTTTTTTTTTTTTTGCAACTAATCCAATCCACGTATTTTGAACATTTAAGTAAATTGCATAGTACACACTTTTAACTAAAACATGCAAACCCAATGTCAGTAGTTATCACATCATTGCAAACAACTTTTGTAACCAATTCAATCTTTGTCCCTTTCTTTCTTTCTGACAGATTCTCACTATGTTGCCCAGGCTGGAGTGCAGTGGCGCAATCTCGGCTCACTGCAACCTCCACCTCCCGGGTTCAAGCCATTCTCATGCCTCAGCCTCCCGAGTAGCTGTGACTACAGGCGTGTGGCACTACATCTGGCTAATTTTTGTATTTTTGGTAGAGTTGGGGTTTTGCCATGTTGGCCAATCTGGTCTGGAACTCCTGGCCTCAAGTGATCTGACCACCTTGGCCTCCCAAAGTGCTGGGATTACAGGTGTGAGCTACTGCATTTGGCCCAGCCTGATTTTTTATATTTTAATGCTCAGATAGCTCCTGCCCAATAGATACTGCAAATCAACATGTTAGCATACTTGTTTATAACTTAAAGATCTCCTGAAACCATCAATGGGAAACTTAAGAACATGACCTGTCAGGAGCATACTGATCCTCAAGGGAGTTTTCCCGTTGCTCAAGTGATTCTCCTGCCTTGGCCTCCCAAAGTGCTGGGATTACAGGTGTGAGCCACTACACCCGGCCTCGATTGCTCTTTTGAGGAACATTCTGTCACCATTGAGAATTTTCCCCATAAATCCTCAGGAAAATAACTTACTGAAAATGTTCCTTGGTCAATGCCCATTTCTTAGTCAATGTCCATGAATGGGTGGGGGACTTGGGCAGGTTACATTGACCAAGTTGGCATATACATAACTTGTCCTAGATACTTGATTATGTCTAGGCATTAGGCCACTAGGTAAAGTTGCTAGACTGCTCCAAATGACACAGCTACCTTTGACTCTCCCATAAAGATCTCCCCATGTGTAGATTACTCATGTTGAGAGTTCTGAATGCTGCCATTCAGCTGGGTATCTGGTCTACACCCAGAGTAAGTCATGGGACTTATTTGATGGAGAACTGTAAAATTGTGTGACTTGATCAGCAAGCAAAGTTGTTTTTCTGATGTCAAAATTTCAAGTCGACAGAGCATTCAAAATTGCTCCTCTAGGTTTGTAAGAGACTAGGTCCAGAAAGAGAGACCAGGGCTGAATGTACAGGTGATCTGACACCAACTCATCTAAGAAAGCCCGGGGGTTCAGCTCTAAGGGGTGAAGCACAGATTTGTCACCTACATAGCTGGGCACTTGCCAAACCATTGCTCTTATTTGGAACATATCATTGGTTCATTTAACAAATAAGTATTGATGCTGGGTGCGGTGGCTCACGCCTATAATCCCAGCACTTTGAGAGGCCGAGGTGGGCAGATGACCTGAGGTTGGGAGTTCGAGACCAGCCTGACCCACACAGAGAAACCTCATCTCTACTAAAAATACAAAATTAGCCGGGCTTGGTGGTGCATGCCTATAATCCCAGCTACTTGGGAAGGCTGAGGCAGGAGAATCGCGTGAACCTGGGAGGTGGAGGTTTCGGTGAGCCGAGATTGCGCCATTGCACTCCAGCCTGGGCAACAAGAGCAAAACTCTGTCTCAAAACAAAACAAAACAAAACAAAAAAGTATTGATGGTGGCAGGCACCTGTAATCCCAGCTACTTGGGAGGCTGAGGCAGGAGAATCGCTTGAACCTGGAGGCGGAGGTTGCAGTGAGCTGAGATTGCACCACTTCACTCTAGCCTGGTGACAGAGCGAGACTCATTCTCAGAAAGAATGAATGAATAAATATTGAGCACCTACTACATGTCAGACAGTGGGAATATAAGAGTGAACAGATATTTATCTTCTCAGATATTTTACGTGTTTATTAAAGTAATGGAGGTAGTCCAGAAGAGCTTGTGATGGGAAGCTGCAGTCTCTTGCCTTGTCAATACCCCTCCCTAGCCCCTGCTTTGATCTGTTTATGATTTAATTCTTTTGGTGGTTATCTCTTTATAATATGTTCTATTCTATTTCTTGGTTTATGAATGTTAGATAATATTTTTAACTCCCACTATGAAAAATGAGGATTTAACTCATTTATACTATGTTCACCTAACCTCACCTCTCTTCTCTCTCCTTTAGTCTTTGATGATGACTGAATTAGAATGTTGAATATGCGCCCCCCACCCAACCCCGCCCCACAGCCATCACTGGAAGCTGCAAAGTTGAAAACAATAGGTGGCAGCGACAGATATCCTCACATTCTAAATAGAGGCACCAAACTGTCTACATGCAGGACCTGCTAAAAGAACATCCCCATGGAATCTAGCCCATCACCACCTCCAGGTGATAGGTGAGAGAAGGGAAGAGTTGGAGAGAGATGGGAGAGTAAGAATTTCTTTTGGAGTGGGGGTTATTGGGTTCTTCCTTCCTACCTTAAACCAAGAGAGAAGGGTCTTTAAGATTGCCTCTAAGAAAAATGATGGTCTTTGCCAGAAGGAGATTGGCACATGTTTCTCCTTTAGGTACCACAACCCTGGGATGTCTTTTTCATGAATGATGCTTGTGTTTTTCTCTGAGATCTTGGATTCTGGATCTATGATTCCTATTTCACCTTTCTTTTGTAAGATGACAACTGATTTAGACTCCTTCCCTGAAGTGTACACAGTAATCTAATTTCTCTTCCATGATATGGAACAATAGCTCCCTGTACGTGTATCACATCCACTGAAGACTTTTGCTTTATAAGTTTAGGTAGGCTATGCCAGATCTCTGGGGATAAGGGGCACTAGGCTTTTCCTCAACCCCAAGAACTCATTCTCAAATCCTTCTCCAATCAAAATGATATCCCCTTTTCCTCTGTCACTCCCTCATCCTTACTAAGCCATGCTTACTAGTGTCCCCACTGTTGATTCTTTCTCCAGTCCAAGGAAGGCCAAGAACATTTTCTCTCTGGTTCCAATTTGATCAGTAGTTGGTAGTGGGTGCCATAATGTTATAAAGAATTAGGTTTTTATAGGGGACACACTATGGTTATTCCTCACATCCATTCCAGCCCAGATGGATGAGTCTATCATCTCCTTCCCTGGGCCAGTGGCTAACTGAGGAAAGGGCAACAACCTGACTCTGAACACTGAGATGTGAGGAGAAGCCTGCTGGTGGTTTCTGGGAAAGTTCAGTTTTCTCCTACAGGTAGGGAAAGATTATCTCTCTGGACCTTGTCTTCCTGGATATGATTTCTGCTGTAGCCATCTTTCAATCAGGTTAAAGATGAAGCCAATTTTGAGGATGAAACAAGAGACAGATGGAGAGAAACCAGGTCCTTGATGACTTAATTTAGCCCCCAAATCAACTAACCCTAAAGTTCGCTCTTCTTCTGACCTTCCTAAATTCCTGTTACGCGAGACAATGCATTTCCATGTTGTTTAACCCAATTTGAGTCGAGGTTTCTGTTGTGTGCAGCTGAAGTCAAACTAACTGATATAATGTCCCAAGTCATGTCGAATTGGTGTGAAAGGGTGCTGTGATCCATTAGCTATGTCTGTCAAAGGTGGGGGTTTCAACCTTTGCCAGCCTGTGCTCTTTAGTTCCTTATTTGCATCTTGTGCAGGGGTTATCTACGGGGTTTGTTTTGCTTTCATTACTACCCAGATTAGTACTTTTAATGTGCAGACAGTGGTTATAACATAAAATACCCTTATTTGTATGTCTCAGTCTGTGCTTCAGCTTCCTGAGCTGCCCAACCCATTCTGCACCTCATTTCTTCTGTTCTTTTTGACTCCCCTGGTTACTAAAGTGTTGTTTATTCCATTCTTATGACTTTCTCACTTGCCTGATGCTGAGATTTAAAAATTCACCTGGAGATAGACCAGGAACACAGCACACTGCAGCCTATTTGAAGCATCAGATGGGTGGTGCTGACGATATCTTATATGAGGCTGATCTGGCCTGCTGTATGTGTGACCCCATCAATTGCTGGCTGATCCAAAGGGCTAGCGTCTCCTTCATCTGGTCTTCATTGAGCTGTGGACAGCCCTCCAAAAGCTGAATGCTCTGTCAAGAAGGATGCTCTTCCCAGACAGGAAGAGCTGTTCTTTGGTCAAAAGTATACAGGTGGTATACTGATGATGTGAAGAAACACAACTTTTGGGCTGACACTGTTCTATGAGCTTTTCTTAATTTCTGGAGTGTGCAAAGCATTATCTAGGTCTATAAACAAGAATAATAAAAGGAAACAATGGGGCTGCCATTTCCCAGCTCTCTTTTTTTTTCTTTTAAACTTGGAAACAAGCCGCAGGGCTCAAATCCAGCGTTCCTTGTAAATTCTGAAAATAAAAATGGACGGTGCACACAGGTATGGCTTGTGGAAGAATTAATGGAACCCTCAGCAATAGACTCTCATTCTTTTTTTCTGTTTGCTAATTGATTAAAAATATGTATATGTATTGCAAAGCTCATGTATTGATCAAGAGAAGAGTGAAAAGGATAGCTTCTCTAATTAAAACTGATTGGAGCTGTGAAAGTTTAATTAATTGGATGCATGTCACATCATTTCCATGTTATGTTGTGCACAGCGCTCTGTTTTCATAATTACCGTGTTGTGTTGGGGTGGCGGGTGTCTCTCTAATTAACAGTCTGGGGGAAAAGTGATGTATGGTCCTGCTGAGCAGACAGAGTGGGTGGAAAGAGAGGACCCAGCCAGAATCCACAGGCTCTGTCCCCGTGGCCTGATTCTCAACCATTTCCCTTACCCTTTGTTCAGTAAACGAGGTTTTGGTGGATGTTCCCAGAGACTGCTGTTTATGTATTTGTTCCTCAGGTTTCTCCATCAGGAGACAGGGAGGCTGGATGACACTTCCAGGGATTGGAAGGTGAAATGCCCACTGGTTGAGAACCACTCCAACAGCTTTCTCCTTAGAACCCCCAATATTCACTCCTCACTTGGCAACTAACACTTGCCCACCTAGCCATGACAGACCCTTACTGAGTGTCTACTCCGTGCAATGTATGGTGATGGGCCGGGTGACTTTGAGTTCAGATTGCTGTTCCTTACTAGACATGCGGCCTTGGGAAATTTTCCTGAGTTCTTTGTGCCCCAGTCTTCTAATTTATAACATGGGAATACTAAGACCTTCCTAGTAAAGATGCTGGGCAAATTACATGAAATAACAAATAGTATGCTTAGTGTACAGTTTTATCACCCTAGATTTATTAATCCTTTCACTTCCCTGTGTAGTTATTTTTACAAAAATACTTTGTTGAATGATCCTATTGTAGGTTTTAACTCCTAACTGGCCTCACTTCTGTGACCACCCTCTTAAATCCATACTCCACTTTGGAAATAGGATTCTTTTTTCTAAAGTGAAAGTTGATTATATGAATGCCTTGGTGAGACACCTGCCCAGATGATGTTTCACCTCTGTAGAATGGGAATTCTACCCCCTGCACCAGCTGGCCCCTGTGGCCGCACCTTCAGCACCGCTTCTTTTCACAGCCTTTCCAGGGCTGCCCAAACCCCCAAATCTCCCTCACACCCGAGCATAACATGCATTTCTCTCTTCTGCCCAGAAGACATTTTTCCTCCTAAAAGCAAAAGTCCCACAAATTATTTTCATATTCAGCTCAAATAGCTCCTTTTCAATGAAATTATCTGTGCTCCTGCCCTATCCCCTCCTCCCTGCTTCCCCTGCCCCAGCACTGTTTTCTTGTTTGGAGTCTCTTCCTGACTAGGCAGGAAGTTCCTACAGGCAGGGACAGGAAGTTTCTATAGGTAGGGCTGTGTCTCTGTTATCTTTGGGTCTCAGTGCCTGGCAAGCATATACGATGAAGCAGGCTTTTAATAAGTGATTGTTGAATGATGGATACAAAAAACAAAAGTTGTCTTCATATGGAACTCCCATTAAACATCTGACTTCCTACAAGACTTTCGGCTCCATACAGGCAGGGAACACGTCTGTCTTGTTCTATATTGTCATGTCCCTGTTTGCCTGGCACATGGTAGGTACTCCATAAAGAAAACTGGCACATCATGTGGTCCGTATGCTTTATAGGTTTGTTGTGAGGGCAAATTGATAATGAATATAAAAGTTTTATAGTTTAAAAAGTTGGAAAAATACTGTAAGATTGTTTAATAGAACAATAATGTCGACAAAAAGAGTCAAACCCTGTAAAATATTTGAAGGTATTTATTCTGAGCCAAATGTGAGTTACCATGGCCCATGACACAGCCCTCAGGGGACTCCAAGAACATGTGCCCAAGGTGGTCAGGGGGCAGCTTGGTTTTACACATTTTAGGGAGACATGATACATCAATCAAATACATTTAAGATATGCATTGGTTCAGTCCAGAAAGGCAGGACAAGGTCGGGGGGGATGCTTCCAGGTTATAGGTAGATTTAAAAATTTGCTTTTGGCAATTAATTGAAAAAGTTCTTATCAGTAGAAAGGAATGTCTGGATTATAAGGGATTGTGGAGACCAAAGTTGTATCATGCAAATGAAGCCTCCAGGTAGCAGGCTTCAGAGAGAAAAGATTATAAATGTTTCTCATAAGAGTTAAGGTCTGTGTTGATGTTTAATGCTGGTCGGCTTTTCCTGAATTCCAAAAGGGAGGAGGGCATAATGAGGCATGTCTGACTCTCCCTTCCCATCATGGCCTGAACCAGTGAACCAGTCTTTCAGGTTAACTTGAGTGCCCAGGCCAAGAGGAAGGAGTCTATTCAGACGACTGTGGGGTTGGGGCAGGGGGGTTGCTTAGAATTTTATTTTTGGTTTACAATAATTGCTAATGACATTATTATTATTTTTTTTGGAAGGCGTGCTCTTTCTGTTTTGGAGTAGATTTCCTGAGTGTCAGTGACCTCTGAGTCCTTCTGCATGTTGTCATTACAGCTGGGTGTGGTGTCTCTCCATAGAGAGGCTGTCCTCATAACCTTCAGAGAGGAATTCGGAAGCCTTCGTCAGCAATACTCAACTGAGTCTCAACCTGTCCCTTTTTAAAAATTCGATAACTCTCTGGATTTCCTAATATACTATTCTCCTACCTCAGTGACATGTGCAATAAATAATGCATTCTGGTAATTTTAGAAAATCATTTTATTTCCAGGCACTTGTCTGGAGTCAATCAATATTTATACTTATTCAAGGTTTTTTTTATTAAGAAAAGTTTTTTTTTTCTTCCTATGCATGTTTGACCTTGTGTCAAATAACATTTTTCTCCAGTGTAAAACCTCCAAAACAATGCCCAGCCATGAAGATTGTCAGCCACACCCCTTCTCACTAATGAGGAACTGCTGAGGGAAATAAGCCCTGATCCCATGTTTCATTTTGACTAGCTCTTCACACTTGACTGTAGTTCAGGAAATTGGACTATGGACTAGTCTGCCATCTCTAGTCCAATGCCAGTGCAATTCTATTAGCAACATTTTTAGTACCGGGAGTGGGAGTTTATAAAGACCCAGGGTGATTAAAAATAAATTTGGGTTGAAATAACTAACTTGTTTCAGTGACCCCATTTCTCCACGCCAAAATTTAATATTTATTTTAAAAAGTTCAGACCCTGCACCATTATCCCAGGTGTATCTTGACTCTGACAGAAAAGCACTGAAGGCTAGCCTTGAGGAGTTTGGGTGTGGAGTGTGGGGATGAAGGCCCTGGAGTGTGAAGGTCCGGGTTCTAGGCTGCTTCTGCTATTGGTTGGCCCTGTGACAGGGGAAGTCACTCAATTTTTCCGTGTTTCAGTTTCCTTGTCAGTCAAATGAAGATGCTGGCTCTGTAATTCTGGGTCAGTCTGCAGGCAGCTAGTCCACAAGGATAATGACTGTATTCCTTTTTGTACCAGCACTGTGCTGGGTGCCAAGGACATAACAATGGAGACTCGCTGCCCCAAAGTACCAATGCAAGACACATGTGTACTCGGCCCTCAGTCCCCAAGCACGGTGTGCCACGGTGATGGGCTTGGGGTCTAGGTCACCAGGTCAACCTTTTCCTCCACACTGCATGAGTTTAACTTTGCCTGGGCTCTCTCTCCCGCTAACTGACTTTACCCCAATGCAGATTGTAGGAGAACTTCTAAAAGCATTGGCTCTTGAAGGTGAGGAAGCAAGCAGAGCTTAGCTCTCCATCCTCCCTGAGAGGCCTTGACACTCCTCTTTTGCCTGGGACAGTGTTGGGTCCCCAGGGCTCACATGGGGAGGAAGTAGAAGCCAGTGCCTCAAAGGGCCCAGGCACTGTGGGCCTCCTCAAGTTATGGAACTAAGATAATGTGCTGTGTCTGCTCAGAAAAGCAGCTTTTCTTACTGAAAAAAAAAAAAAAATTCTGCTTTGCCTTACCAGGTAAAAAGAACAGCAGTTAGGAAGTCCTCAAAGCACACTGGAGGAACAGAAAGTACAGGGGGGTTGAGGGTAGAGAGTCTGGGAGGCCACATTCAGACACTGTCTGTTACCCTAAGATAGTGGTTTTCAAATGTTATTGAGCACCAGAATCACCTGTAGGGCTTGTTCAAACATAAACTAATTGTTTCTGATGCAATAGGTCTGGGCATAGCCTGAGAATGTGCCTTTCCAGCAAGCTCCCAGCTGATGCTGATTCTGCTTTGTGAATAGCTGTGCTAAGGGGAGCGGCTTGAAGGGAGTACAATCTTAATGAGTGAAATATTGTATCAACTAACATTTTCCATGGAATGTTAATAAGCCATGACAAAAACCCTGGGTATGGATTGACTACAATAGAAAATTCTATGCCAGTGAGACTTTAGAATGGTGTTTCTCAAGTGTGATTTGCAAACCGCCTTCATCAGTCAGAGGGCCTTGCTACTCAAAATGTGGTTCCCAGACCAGCAGCATGGACGTCACCTGCATGTGTTAGAAATGCAGAATCTCAGGCCCCACTCCACACCTACTGTACCAGAACATCGATTTTAACAAGATTTCTGTTACAGGTTGAGAAGTATTGCTCCAGGAGTTTCTCAGATGTGTTTCTAGAGTGGGTGTCTTTTGGGTTTGGGTTGGGGAGGTGAAATATATGATTATTATAATCCAGAGTCATTGCACACTAGCTCAGCCTAGATGTTAGCCTGGGTGTGACCCTGGGTGGGCAATGGCTCAAGCCTTCATAGAGCATCCATTCCTGGAAACAACGCATACAGGAAGGTAGGGTGTTTCAATGTGTATGTCATCTGTCTATTTTGACAGCGTATTTTTGAAGATCAATATGCAATTGTTCTTCCTTAGCTTCTATGTGGCAGATAAACCTTGTCATTTCTGGGAAGAAGAGATCATGGCTAAAGTGGAGGAACAGGAAGAGGAGGAAGCACTCCATTCCAGGCTGCTTCTGCCATTGGTTGGTCCTGTGATAGGGGAAGTCTCAATTTTTCCATGTTTCAGTTTCCTTGTCAGTCAAATGGCTCTGTAATTCTGGGTCAGTCTGCAGGCAGCTAGTCCATATGAATAATGACTGTATTCCTCCGTTATGTACAGTCTAAGCACAATTCCCTGTCTCACATTTCTCAGGGTATTGGGGGTGAATGAAATAAAAAAATATGGCAGGGTCTTTGTCCTATAAAACATCACTAATAGTATTTTTCCAAAAGACCTAGAACATTTAAAAATGATTTTATTGAGATAAATTCAAATACCACACAATTCACCTGTTTAAAGTGTAGAGTTCAGTTGTATTTAGTATCTTCACAGAGTTGTGCAACCATCACCGCAATCTAAGCTTAGAACATTTTTATCACCCCCCCAACCCCCCGCCGCCAAAAAACCCCTACCCACTAGCAATCACTCCCCGTCGCTCTCCTCCAACCAGCCCTGGGCAGTCACTGGTCTACTTTCTGTCTTTATAGATTTGCCTATTCTGGATATTTCATATGAACAGAATCATACAATGTGGCCTTTTGTGACTGACTTCTTTCACTTATATACTATTTTCAAAGTTCATTCATGTTGTAGCATGTATCAGTACTTCATTTTTTAAATAATAGCTATATGGTATAGTTTTTTACATTTGGTGTAACTTATATGTGTAGTTTTTACATTTAGGTCTATGATCCATTTTGAGCTAATTTTGTATATGATGTGACGAAGGGGTCTAACTTCATGCTTTCACATGTGGATATCCAGTTGTCCCAGCAATACTTGTTGAAGGCTGTTCTTTACCCATCTAATTGGTTTGGCACCTAGACAAGTTATTTTTTATTTTATTTTATTTTATTTATTTTGTTGAGACAGTGTCTCATTCTTGTTGCCCAGGCTAGGGCGTAGTGGCATGATCTTGGCTTAATGGAACATCTACCTCCTGGTTTCAAGTGATTCTCCTGCCTCAGCATCCCAAATAGCTGGGATTACAGGCATGTGCCACCATGCCTGGCTAATTTTTGTATTTTTAGTAGAGATGGAGTTTTGCCATGTTGGCCAGGCTGGTCTCAAACTTCTGATCTCAAATGATTCACCCGCCTCAGCCTCTCAAAGTGCTGAGATTACAGGCATGAGCTGCCACACCTGGCCCTAAACAAGTTATTTTTAAAAACCTAGCTCTATATTAGACTCACCTGGGGGATGTTAAAAATATATCCATGTCTGGGCACCTCCTCAGTTAATTAAATCAGAATCCCCAGTGACTCTAACGTACAGTCAGGGTTGAGAAACACGTGCCTAGGGTATGGCTCTCAAATGTGGTTTCCAGATTAGCAGCATTGGCTACACCTGGAAATCTGTTAGAAATGCAGGTTCTTAGGACCCTCCTCACGCTTGCTGGAATCAGAAATGCTAGGGGGTAGAGCTGAGCAATCTGTGTTTTAGTAAGTCCTTCAGGTGATTCTGGTTTACACTTAAGTTTGAGAACCATTGGCCCTGACCAGTGTTTTGCTTTAAGTGATAACAAGATGCTCTGTGGCATCAGACTCACCTGTGAGCTTTATGCTCCTGTACTTATAGAGGGCCCAGAGGGCGGAAGAACTAACGGCCCCTGCCTTGGGTCCTTTGAAGTCCGGTGTCTCCTGCTACCCATGCTGTGCTTGTGATCCTTTCTCTTCCTGGGCTGAAAGCCGTGTCTGCAGAATGGGCACATGTCCTGCTCCTCCTGCCTTTCCTTGTGGGGCTAGTGACTGCCCTGAACAAGATGTGGCTTTTGTCCTCAAGGAGCTCTCAGCCTAGATTTAGGGGACTCCTGTGACTAGTGTTTGTTGATCTTCTCACCCACCCAACTTGCTCCACTAGTCATAGATGAATGTATTTAATTCATACCACAGGAGGTTCAGTCTTCCCGTAGACTCTGGGATTTCAGAGAGGATGAAGGTAAGGAAAAAAAATTACTGTCGGTGCCACACTGATTCGGGCTGCATTCCTAGGGTGCAGAAGCCCCAGGCTCCTGTTGTATTCTCTTTGCCCAAATCCTAACCTTGTGCCACACATTCAGCACCTGTCCACACTCTTGCTTGGAATCTTACTCCTGCCTTTCTGCCCAGATTCCCTAATTGTCTTGAAGCCCAGACCCAGTGGTTTCAAGGGCTTGCAAACAAGCCGACAGATCTCCCCGCCTTTGCTCAGCCTGCCCCGGTGTCTGTGATGAGAAGGGCCTGGCACACCTCTAGCATGTCAGGTGCCCCCAGGTGTGTTTGCCTGGCTCCCATCCCATTGGCCCCACCGCTGGTGTGAGCCCTGGTTCTGACCTTACTCATGTGTCCTGCTTCTGAACCAGATCCCCTTCCTTCCAAGATTATCAGCATTTACAGATACGTTGTGCTGTTAAAGCTCTTTAGATTTCCACAACTGAAAATGTTACCAAAACCAGCCACAGCAACATGGGGGTTCTCATGTGACTGAAAAGCCTGGGGAGGTTTGATTTAGATGCTTGATCAGGACTTATGTTCTTTTTGATTCACCATCACTAGGTTCTTCTCTTTCATCGTGATTCATTCTTAGGCTCTTCCCTGTGGTAGTAAGAGATGCCTATAGCAGGTGTAGTAGATCTTGCATTTTTTCAGCTTCATCTCTCATGGAAAAGCATGAAAATTCCTTATTCTAAAGTCTCATCGTGACTCGTTGGGTCTGATCATGTCGTATGTTCAACCCTGGACCAATCTCTGTAGCCAAATCTCCTAGACTGGAGATTTGATGCACTGATTGGCCTGGATCTGTTTTTTTTTATTTTTTTATTTTTATTGTTATTATTATACTTTAAGTTTTAGGGTACATGTGCACAACATGCAGGTTTGTTACATATGTATACCTGTGTCATGTTGGTGTGCTGCACCCATTAACTCATCATTTAGCGTTAGGTATATCTCCTAATGCTATCCCTCCCCTCTCCCCCGACCCCACAACAGTCCCCAGTGTGTGATGTTCCCCTTCCTGTGTCCATGTGTTCTCATTGTTCAATTCCCACCTATATGTGAGAACATGTGGTGTTTGGTTTTTTGTCCTTGCAATAGTTTGCTGAGAATGATGGTTTCCAGCTTCATCCATGTCCCTACAAAGGACATGAACTCATCATTTTTTATGGCTGCATAGTATTCCATGGTGTACATGTGCCACATTTTCTTAATCCAGTCTATCATTGTTGGACATTTGGGTTGGTTCCAAGTCTTTGCTATTGTGAAGAGTGCCACAATAAACATACGTGTGCATGTGTCTTTATAGCAGCATGATTTATAGTCCTTTGGGTATATACCCAGTTTTTTGTTTTTTGTTTTTTGTTTTTTTTTGAGATGGAATCTTGCTCTTTTGCCCAGGCTGAAGTGCAGTGGTGTGATCTTGGGTCACTGCAACCTGGGCCTCCTGGGTTCAAGCAATTCTCCCGCCTCAGCCTCCTAAGTAGCTGGGATTACAGGTGGGCATCACCATACCTAGCTAATTTTTATATTTTCAGTAGAGATGGGGTTTTGTTGGCTAGGGTGGTCTCGAACTCCTGACCTCGGGTGATGTGCCTGCCTTGGCCTCCCAAAGTGCTGGGATTACAGGCATGAGCCACTGTGCCAGGCCTGGATCTGGCTCTTAAGCTTGACCCTTGGAGTTGGGAGTGGGTAGTGCTCCATATCCACTACAAAACAAAATGGGGAAGGGGCAACGTGGTATAAAACATAAACATTTGGTCTTTGTCTCTGGTTTCTGGCACAGAGCTCCCACGACTCTTGGAATTGACCTTTTTTTTTTTTTTCTTTTTTGCAACAGTGTCTCTCTCTGTCATCCAGGCTGGAGTGCAGTCGTGCTACCTGCCTCAGCCTCCTTAGTAGCTGAGATTACAGGTGCTTGCCACCATACCTAGCTACCTTTTTTGTATTTTTAGTAGAGACAGGGTTTTGCCGCTATTGGCCAGGCTGGTCTTGAACTCCTGACCTCAAGTGATCTGCCCACCTCAGCCTCCGAAAGTGCTGGGATTACAGGCATGAGCCACTGTGCCCGGCCAGAACTGGTTCTTTTGTATGCTTATGAATGACTGGTGGCTGAGTCTACCTCCAGTGATCAATCCCTATTGTAGATAACTTCAGTACAGGGGTTGATTACTAGAGGGACAAAGCCATGATTACGGGGTGGAACTTTCAGCCCCACCCTGACCTCCAGAGGAGAGCTGGAGATTGAGCTCAATCACCAATGGTCAGTGATTTCATTAATCATCCTACATAATGAAACCTTCATAAAAACCCATAAATGACGGGGTTTAAGGAGCTGTGGGGTTGGTGAATGCACTGAAGTGCTGGGAGGGTGGTGTACCCAGAGAGGGCAGGGAAGCTCTGTGCCCCTACTCTCCATACCCTCCCTGTGAATCTTGGGTTATGTAATAAATGAGTAATAGCAAGGAGATTTCCTGAGTTCTGGGAGTTGTTCTAGTGAATTATTGAACCTAAGGTGGATGTTGGGGGGTCTCCTAAATTTATAGTTGTTCCATCAGAAGTGCAACTGGCAACCTTGGACTTGTGAGTGGCATTCGAAGTGGGGCAGTCTTGTGGGACTGAGCCCTTAACCTGTGGGGTCTATGCTAATTCTGATAGTGGTATAATTGAATTGCATTTTTGGATACCCAGTTGGTGTCAGAGAAACAGAATTGATGTTGGAAAATATACCAAGTATTTAGTGTCGGGGGAGGGGGAAGCCCCTAACGTGGATTCCTAGACAGGTCATACCAGAAACAGGGTTAATGGAAGTGTTGCTCAAAAAGTACATGCCTACAATATTCCTTGGCCCTGGCTGGATTTCGGATTTGCTTCTCTGGACAAATAGATTAATCTTGTGGGGACACTCTCATAGGATACCACCTTTCTTCCAGCCTTGAATGCTATGGCTCATCTGGGAAGTGGTTCAAAGTTTGATATAGAGAGCAAAAGTTCTATAGTGGGTTGGGGGAGTTTAATGGGTAAAACTTTTCTTGAGGTCAGTGTGATATTACACATCACCTTAAAAATGCTCCTACTCTTTGGCCTTGCATTCTTAAATTTTGAGAATTAATCCTAGGGTAGTGATCTAATAGGTGAGTCAGGCTTCAGGCAAAATGTTATTTTTATACCATTATTTATATTAGAAAAAAATTGACCTTGAAAAGCATCTATTATAGGATTGGTCAAATAAATTTCAGCATATCAGCATATCCTTAGGATGGAATAATATGTAACCACCAAAAATTATACAGAATTTAAGTCCATTGGCAAGTGATACAAAATATAATTTGATATTGATATTATCATATTAACAGTATACTCAATATATAATATCATTTAAATTGTATCAACCATGCTTTATTGAAAGGACTAGAAATTCACACTCCAATACAATAATATTGTTACCTTGGGTGGTAGGATAATTGATGTCTGAATTCTTTTTCTTATATTTTATTCCGTATTTCCAGATTTTTCTGTGAGGATGCTGTCATTGTGTCTAATCTACAGGGTAAGACCTAGAAGGGCAAGAAATAGAGTTCTCCTTTTATAATCAGGAGAAAAGTTAATAAAAAAAATTCCTCAGCAGTGAATTCTGAATCAATTGAGTTAGACTCTTATCTCCAGAGCTGTGCGAAGAGGCAAGGGAATGAGAGTTTATGGGCTGCATTGATTTTGCACTTTTGTTTTTTTTGCTTATAACCTGTAACCCATTCAGGGTTACACTTGAGTTGAATTCTCTCAGGATGTGGTGTGAGTAGGAGATATAAATACAAATCAAAGGCTGGGACAATTGGGAGAAGGCTTGTCAGAAGCACACTTAGGAAGGGGGCCTTAGGATGGATAATTCCCCTGGGTAGACTCAGTGGGAGTGAAGGGCCAGGCTTGTCTTTCAGATCTGGAGAGTGTTGTCAACTGATGCTAGTTGTACAATTGAACTTAAATCACTGCTGAGGACAAGGGGAGCTGAGAGCTTTTTCTGAGGCCATGACATGCAGCCTCCAGCATCTTTGGAAGACCAGGCTCCTTAAATACGAGTCCTAGCAAAAGAATGAACTTGGGGAAACACATCTCCTTTCCCTGCCCTCTCTCAAGGAATGCTTAGGGCTCCTTTTTGAGATCCCATCAGCTCCCTCTGCCCTGCCACTGTTCTGGCTTCATATGGCTCTGACAGCTTTAGTGGCATCCCCAGATCCTGTGTCCAGTACCTCCTCAAACCTCCCTGACCAGGGTCCTTCTCTTTCAGTAGCTCCCATCTCTGCCGATCTAGAAAAGTAGGCACATACACCGTATTCCCTTCCCAAGTAATGCTTGAATTTGCATTCAAGTTTTGGCCCAAAGTACAGTGATAGGCAAGAGGGACCGCACGGTCCCCTAGAGCCCTTTTCCAGCTTCTGCACTGTTGTCCCTAGCTGTGCATGTGTTTTGTAGCCTCTTGGAAGAAGGGTGCATGTACTCGCTAGAGAAGCCAACCTCCTCCTGGGATTCCTGGCCCTTCTCCCAGACAATCCATCTTTCATCACTTCTGGAGAACTATTTATCTATCTTTTTTTCTTTGACTTTTTAGAGTGGGTAATACTTTTGAATAGGTGCTACTTCAAAGATGACAAAGCATGGACAGCAAACGTCTCTGGCGCATTCCTGTTCCTCTCTGCTAGGTTCACTCCTCCCCATTGGAGAGGACGAAGGCAGAGCCAGCTCTTCCAGATGGCCACCCGATGGTCCCAACCTCATTTATTGAACAGTCCATTTTTCTCTGCTGATTTGAGAGGATGTCATAATGTTCCATATGTATTTGGATCTACTTCTGGGATTTGTATTCTCTTCCACCGTCTGTCTATTTACACGCGGACATCACTGAGAACTCAGGGCAGGCAGCAGCTATTTAAGCCTAGAGAGAGGTGCACAGCTTTTCTCTTTCTCACCTTGTTCTAGACTTTAGTTTCCTTCTCCTTTTAGACTCAGTGCTGGTGCCACACTAATATTCTTACAGTGACATATGGGGTAGATACTATGATTCCCATTTTATGGATAAAGAAAATGAGGAATGGAGAGGTTTATGCGACTTGCTTAAGGCCATACAGCTTCTAGGTAGAAGAGCAGGGGCTACAAGCCCAGGCAGTACATCCCCAAGACAGACATCTAATTACCATGCCTCTACCCTTTTTCACAATGGTCTTTATGAATATAATTAATATTAATAGCTACTGTTGATTGACAGCTATCTGCTAGGCATCGTGTTGAGTGCTTTGCATATAGTGTCTTATTTAACTTACTTTCCATAATAACCCTACAAGGTAGATATGATCATCAGATTTATTATGGGTGGGAAACAGGCTCAGGGGTTACCCAAATTGCTAAAGGTCACTTGATATGTGGCTTCTGGGCTCATGCTCTTTACAATGATGCTTTACAGACTCTCCATTTTCATGATTAGGTATTCTTCCTTAATTCATTGATGTCACCTCCTTTATCAGCCACAATCCTCAAGCCTTGTCTAAAGGCACAGAGTCAGGGATGGATGGGGTGTAGGGCACCTCATGGTACTCTCTTCTCTGAACTCCTGAGGCAGTCCCACTCTTTCAACACTTTTTTGCTTTCTTAGGCTATGAAACTCCCTCAAACAACAACATGTAAATTCATAGTGCAGGGTCTTCGTGTTTTAAGGCAATTAATACATGTGTTGATGATGAGATAGCTGATGGGGAGGTCTGCATTAGGAAAAAAAAAAAGGAGAATCCTAACAAACAGGGAAGCTCCGATTTGATGGTGAAGGCACTGGGGAGCTACAGAAGATTCTTGAGCAGAGAAATAAGACACCAAAATGGTGTTTAAAGAAAAGTAGTTATGGCTTATATGCTTTCTGTATAATCCTTTCCAAAGAAAGATAAGAACAAGAACAACTAACTACTAAATACAATTAACGCTGTCTGTAAATGCTTTCATCTCTGGGAGCACTTTGTCCAGCTGCTCTAAACACCTTTTCATCTGAAAGTCCCAATACCTCATTATTTTTCTCTGTAGATTATGGATCTCTATGTCCTAAGAGTCAAGAAGGACAGAGAAATACTTTATCCTTTAGCTTACCCTCTTTATTACAAAGTCTGGGAAGAGCCGTAGGCAGAACACAACCCCTCAGGCAGCAAGCTTCTTCATGACAGGGCTCCTGCCTCATCTCTTGAGCCATCGCCTTTCACCTTTCTACATTTTGCCATCCACCCTCCATCCAAACTGAACTTTTCACTTCCCAAATGACCATGCTCTATTTTGCCCCTGGGCAGTTACCTGGAACATTTCCCCTCCTGTTTAACTCCTTAAGTCTTGGCTAGGATTCTGCCTCCTTGGGGCAGCCTGCCTTAGCCCTCTAAGTGGGTGCTCCTTCCATGACTTTCAGCTGCTTTCTGTAATCTCCCCATCATTCCTCCTGGGTCTGTGATGATCTGATACTTCACTTCTTCCCCTTTACTCTGATCTCTTAATGGAAAAGACCCATGTCTCAGTTGTCTCTGGGCCTGGCACATAGCAGCTATCCAGAAAATGCTGGCACATGAATAATGAAGGAACATTGCCATGGACCAGCTGTCTCCATCTGTTGCACCAATTGATTAGATGGTGGCTGTTGGCTCCTTGAGTCTCCTCTTTGTCATCAGGAAAACATTTTCTCCCAAGTCAGAGGCACAGCAATGCTTTCCTTCCTAGGAAGACCTTTCTTTATGGATCCCTGACTCATGCCTCCCAGGTCCTTAAGTCTTCCTTTTCCCCCACACCAGCAGCTGTGCCCTTCATAAGCTCCTTCCCTTGAGCCAATAAATGAGAAAGCCATGCTTCCATTTGCCATGTGACTTTCGAGGTTACCAGGCTGCACCCCCAACTCCCCACTTTACACCTCTTTCCTGAGCCTCTGTCTTCTGAGATGCCCGCTGCTCCACCAACTTCCCACAGCCTCACTTCTCCTCCTCCTCCTCCTAAGACTTTACTCCCTCTTTTGGTCAACTGCTTCCTGCCTTTGATTTCTGTGATCGCTCAGCATTTGGTTTTCCTCCCCTTCTATTTTCTCCCCAAGCTGGTACTTGTCCACCCACTTCTTAAATACAGATTTTTCCAAGTTTGTGTTTTTAACCCCCTGTTCCTCTCACTAGCAGCACATTCCCTCTCCAGGGAGTTCCCTGCAAGCCCTCAAAGTGACTATTGTCTCAGGGTGGCTGAAGACTTAGCAAATGCTGGTAGGTTTTCTGGGAGTTCAAACATAGGAGGTGTTCTCAGGCATCAGCTCAGCCTATGCCCCCAAGATCAGGATCTCCTCATCCCTTGGGGTGATAGATGGGGTCTCAGGTGTCTCTCAGGGCATCTGAATGGAGTGGGGTCCACGGACATGCCCCACAGTCCTGCTCTGAACCCATCCACCACTTGCCCTATTTCCTGGACATCCACATAGGAAGGCGGCTGTAGGACCACCACTGCCCACTGAGGATGAGGGCCTAGAAAGTGGCTGGAGGAGCCAGCGTTGCAGGTGTCCAGAGAGCAGGGTAGGTTGTGCAAGGTGTGGGCTGCTCAGTGTATCCTGGTGGGCATTAACTCCAAGTGTCTTCACATGCCCTGGATAAGTATTTTTGTAGCTTCTATACCTTTCAGTGGCATCTAAGCCAGCTCTGTGTAGGCTGACTATCCTAATAATTCACGTACATTTTGCAAATGTACATGTTATCATTATGTTGAAGTACTTGGGATGAAAAATTTGATTGAATTTGAAATCTGTTTACATGATCACAAAAATGTCAATATTCCTTATTTGTCAATGAAAGAAAAGAGTTATTGGATTATTTCATTGTAATTTCAGTGTAGATTTTTGAAGGTTATAAAAATGATTTAAAAATTTGTATTACCTCCTTGTGTGAGTAAAGTTTCTTGTTGAGGGAGACCACCAAGAATTTAAAGGGATAGCCATGAAGAAGTGTTGTTCAAAGATTACGTGGAACCATTTCCAACCTGTGTCCCCCAAGAGAATGAGCACCTTATCCCTTGCAGAGAGGTTGTACAAAGTATGTTCACGGACACAAATTCAAGTTTATCCACTTCAATATTTGAAAATATTTTATTTGGAAATTTTATATAAATTCAAAATTTAATACCTTTCTGAAACTTTTACATTTTACTTTTCTTATAATGATATAAAGTATAATGATCTTTTTTTTTTTTTTTTTTTCACCAAACTCTAAATTTCCTTTAGCTTACCCAGGGTATGATACCAATGCTGTCTTTTTTTTTTTTTATATGCTACAACATAAAAAATGTTTGGAAGTTTTTAAAAACAGCTTTATTGAGGTATCATTTACACAGTGTGCAGTTCACTCAAGTGTACAATTCAATGATTTTGAGTACATTTATTGAGTTGTACAACCATCGCCATCTAGTCTTAGAATGTTTTCCAATAAAACAGGAAGCACATTTTGAAGAAGATGAGAAAGGATGAGAAGGCTTTCCCGGGAGGGCAGAGCTTTGGGTCCCAAGCAACCAAAGGGCAAGTATGAAGGTGCTGAAATCCTGAGTGGGATTAGTGCCCTCAGCCCAGGAAGACCAGGGAATAGGTTATTGCTCAGAGAAGGGGTTTGTGGCTTAGCACAAACATCACCTCCTCCAGGGAGGCTTTTCCAGCTCAGACAGCAGCCTACTGCTTCCTTTCCAGGGCCCCAGTGTCCACCTCTTCTGCCATGGCAATCATAGGGGGATTCTTGGTTTGTGGATTGCTGTTCCCACTAGACTATGAGTTCCCTCTTCTGTGTCCCCAGAACTTAGCTTCATCTCTGGTGGAGGGCAGAGCCTCAAGCAATGTGAACCCAATGAAGAAATTATTTCCAGCCCTGGATCATTCTCTCCAAGGTTGCTGAAGCCAACCACGGGCACACATGGAGATTCCCAAGCAAGTCACAAGGACGGGAGCAGAATCAGACTCCCTCAGCACATGGCTGAGAGAGTGTGCAGGGGCAGGTGTGGGAGCCCTGAGCTCCTGTCCGGCTCTGCTTCTGTTCATCTGTGCCTCTGTGCCATCACTGCTCCACTCTGTCATTCCATCACCTCCGAAGGGGGGGTCTGCCAGATCATCTGCTGCTTCATAGTTGCCTTCCCACTAGAAAATCCCATGATTCCAATGGCACGGCCCCCAGCGTCTAGTGGAGCTGCCTGCATTTGAAAGGACAATTTCCAGGGAACAAGGGAGGCAACTATAGGGGCTCTAGCCCCCGGCACTGCATGGGGACTTGGTGTCATAGCATTTGCCAGCCTGCTGCAGCTACCCCCAGACACGAGGGAAGGCAGCAAGCAGACAAATTGCCTTCACAACCTCAAGAAGCGGGTATATTGGCACAACAGCTTCTGTGGTTGAAGAAAAAAATGAACAGGTTTAAAGCAAGCACATCAAGCTGTTTTTGAGTGCACTTAATGGCTGCCCAGACGTGCAAGCCCCTTTTAAAAGCAGAGTGACTTCACTAATAATAGAGCTCTGTTATTCTTTATCACTGACTCTCAACTCTGCTCCCTATTTCCCCTTGGTGTTCTGCTCACTAACCTGTTTATCCTCTCTTAGAAACCTACACTTAAAGGCAACATAAAATACAGCATGACACCAAGGGAAAGCTTTCTGGTGGTGGCCTGAGCTAGCAAAATGATTGTGGCGGTGAGAGAATCCTCTCCAGGCAATTTTGTTTCCAGGGAACTCAAGCAGGTGTTGGGATTGGGAATGGGTGTTGCTTCTTGGTGCCCACTTGAAAAGATGTGAGGGCTCCTCGTCTCTCTTTGGGCTCCAGTGCTGAGCCCTGGTGTGGGGGCAGGAGGACAGCCCAAGGGGAGACAGTGACTCTTCCTCTCCCATTCCCTGGGTCTTTCAGGACCAGTCTGGGCACCCGGGGACAGATCAGACCTGCCTGTGGTTTTCCTGTCTAATCATGTTATTAATTAACATAACAAATCTTCGCAGCTGGTGGCTGCTGTTTGTGTCTCATCCCCCCTCTCCCCCTTGCACACTAATTAGTGCAAAAGCAGGGAGCAAATCTTCAAGCACTGATTCGCCTTTGTAGTAATGATTATTTTGGGAGCAACCCAACCGCCTCTAAGCAGTTACACTCCCCCCACGCTCTCAATTTGAACCACATGCTTTCTTCCTCATAGATTTTTGGCTTTGCTAGTTTGGGAAGGGGAACCCAATTATTGAAGAGAATAATACCACATTTGTCTCATCTGGTTTTAAAAGACAAAAGGGATTGTGAGCCGAGAAGGGGAGAGAACACCTGGAGGGGGTGTGACTCATTTAAAGGTGTTGGTTCATCTTCTTTTCAAAAAGCCCCTTGAAGGTGGAAGCCTCGCCTAGCCATGTCTGGTGGATGCCTCACCCTTTATGAAATGGTTCACAGCTCAGACAGCGCTCAGCCTTGTGGTGCATCTCGCCCTCCCTGGGCCTCTACTGGTCTGCCACACAGCAGGGACTGATGAGCCTCTGTGTGACCAGAATCGTGCCTGCAGCAGCCTGGAGGGGGGATCTGAGGATGGAGGGGTGGAGGGACCAGTGGCCCAAGTGGCCCAGGGACAGAGGCAGAGGTTTTGAACTTGGGTCTCTGTGTATTTGCTCTAGCTCTTGCCCATAGACCTTGCTGCCTTTGTGGCCAATTGGTGCCCTAGTAAATGATAGGGGAATGCGGTTCCAGCATGGGAGCACTGGCCTTCTGCTCACTGGGCAGTATTTTGAAGACTCAATTGTGCACACTGTGTTTGAGGGGGCTTTGTCTGTTGGGCCTTTTTTCCTCCCTAGCATCTTTGGAGGACAATCTCCTTCATTTTTCCTTACTCTCACTCCCTCATGCCCTCTCCCAAACACAAATTCTCATAACTTTCCTCACCTCACTTTCTCCCCATCTTTTCTCACACTGTTCTCTCCAGTGTCAGGGAGCGTGAGGATCTGGGTTCTGTGTGGAAGCATGCAGTTATCAATGAGCAATGTTTGGTGGGGGTGAGGTGTGCTATGAGATGTCTACCATCCCTGTCTTAAAAAAAAACTTAAACTGTGATAAAACACATAGAACATTAATCTACTGTCATAACCATGTATGCACTTTAGTAGTGTTAAGTATATTCACATTGTTATGCAATGAGTCTCCAGAACTCTTTTCATCTTGCAGAACTGAGACTCTGTACCCAGTCAACAACACCTCGCCATGTCTCTGTCTCCCCAGGTCCTGGTAACCACCATTCTACTTTCTGTTTCTGAGATTGACCATTCTAGGTATTTCATATAAGTGGAATCATACAGTATTTGTCTTTTTGTGACTGGCTTATTTCACTTAGCATAATGTCCTCAAGGTTCACTCACGTTGTGGCATGTGTCAGAATTTCTGTTCTTTTTAAGGCTGGATAATATTCTTTTGTCTGTATATACCACGTTTCGTTTTTCCTTTCACCCGTTGATGAACGCTTGGGTTGCTTTCACATTTCGAGTATTGTGAATTCTGCTGTGAACATGGGTGTACAAATATCTGATCCTTTTTGTTTTTTGAGACAGTCTCACTCTGTCACCCAGGCTGGAGTTCACTGGTGCAATCACGGCTCACTGCAGCCTCAGTCTCCTGGGCTCAAGTAACCTTCCACCTCAGCCCCCTAAGTAGCTGGGACTACAGGCCTGTGCCACCACACCTGGCTAATTTTTTGTATTTTTTTTTTTGTTTTTTATGGAAACGGGTTGGCCATCTTGCCCAGGCTGGTCTTGCACTCCAGGGCTCAAGCGATCTGCCCGCCTCGGCCTCTTCCCAAAGTGCTGGGATTATGGGTATGAGCCATTGTGCCCCCGGCTCTGATTCTTTTTTAAAAGAAAAATTTCCAACCATTCAGTGATCTAACCCAGTGGTTTTCAACTCCGTGTACAATAGAACCACCTGAAGAGCTTTTAAAAAATATTGTTCCCTGAACCACCATCCTAATTACATCTAAGTGACTAGAGGTCCATTGATTAATACATTGCCTTCCAAACACGCTGCAGCTCAAGAATCATAGCAGCTTTTAAAGAATACAGATTCTCTGGAGATTGTGATTTAGTCAGGGATGGGGCCCAGAAATCTGTGCTTTTAAAACAGCCTTAGGATATTCTCATGACTCTAAAATAGCATTTTAGAAATTACTATTGAAACCATCAATTAAAGGCCATCCTAACCTCCATAAAGCCTTTTTCCCTGGATCGCAAACTGCTTTAAGCTGTTCTATAATTGCCTTATTATGTATCTTGGTCTTATATCCCCACCTGGATGGTAAATTCATAAAACTGTAGAATTTTAGGAACTCGAAGGGGCCTTAGAGACCAGATAATCTGTTTGGCCAAAGCCACACATTAGTCAACTTCAGGGCTGGGTCGAGAAGTAGTTCAAGAGTCCCTCCATTCAACTGAAATTTAAGATTTTGTTTTCCCACAGTGCCAAGGCAGGCCAGCACTTTACTTTTAAGAAAGACAGTGTGACTTCCATTGCTCTGGTGAAAGACTTGATACTTATAACTTCTGCTACTCTGAGAAACCCCTGTCAATCAATGACTGGCATGGTGTTCATGCAAATGTGAGAGATCTGAAGTTGACTGAATGACAAAATTATCTAAGAGGCTGGAAATTTTCAGCATAAACTGAGCTGACCAGAGCACTAGTTACAGATAACTGACTTGATGTTTAGGCCAGGTTCAAATACACATCAGCTATGAGATTCTAGATCAGTAAGTGACTTAACAGTTACGTTGGCAAAATGGATGTAAGTGTACTTATTTCATTGGGTCATGAATTATAAGAGCTTGCATTAATTGAGCATTGACTATACACCAGGTGCTACACTAAATGGATTACATGGATTGTTTGACAGGGCTCTGAGGAAATCCGAGCTTGGAAATGTTAAATGACTCGTCCAGGGTGACCTAGCTAGCAAGTGGCAAGGCATACATTCAAAGTCACTCTGTTTGATTTCTCAGCCCATTCTCTTAACCACTGTTATTTAGAGATGATGAAAAAAGGTAAGGTAAGCAAAATGTTCGGCATAGTGTTAGTTCATTTCAGAAGCTCAGAGGATTGCAATAATAATAATCATCATCATCATCGTCATGGCAACAGTAACTAACCCTTACATAGCTCTTATTATGTGCCAGGCACTGTTTTAAGAACTTAACATATATTTATTTGCAAAATAACCCTATGAGGTAGTACTCTTATTACAGATTTCATAGATGAGGAAGCTAAGGGACAAAAAGATTAAGTAATTCAAAGTTATAAAGCTAGTAAGTGGCAGAGCTGGGATTTGTACTGGGAAGTCTGGCTGCAAACTTTGTACCATTAACCAGTATACTCTCCTGCTTTCCACATGGTAAATGGTAAATTTTAATAATTATAATGATTACTGATAAGGCTGTCAGTTTCTTTCAACACAGTATGGATGATATTGTTCTATATATTTTCCTTGTAGAAGTGCTATTAAGATACAAATAAATATGATAATAGATTCAAGTATCCTTTTGATGTCTCCCCTTTCTGCCCTCTCAAAATTCTTATATGGTTCCATTTAATACTGATTCACAGCATCTGATTTCTTAGTCATTTTGGAAGTGACTTCTGGGGAAGGGATGTTCATAGGGTCATTACAAATTTTTAAGATGGAAGAAACCTTTGGGATTCTCTAGGACAAAGATCTCTACAGGATGTACAAGGTTACACATAAAAGTCGGGGAAGAAAATGTTAGTATAAAGTAAATGAAACGAAGGGCCACTGTGACCTTCCTGTTACTAATCCTGTGGATACCTCCAAGCCATTATCGTAGTGACTCCTTGGCTCCAGCTATCTCAGCTGACCCTCCCTTCTTGAAGCATTCACCTCCCTTAACTGAGTGAGGTCACACACTCATGTCCTTTTCCCCCTCTATCTCTGGCCATTCCTTTGCAGGTTTCCTATTCTGCACTACATTAAAAAAAATTTAAAAAGATTAATAAATGCATGGGCATGGTACCTTCATGTGCTGCATGCATCAGAAGGTCACTGAGGCAAGGATGGAGGTTCTAGAACATGGACAAAGCTGCCTCCTTGTTCTGTTTTCCTTCAGCATATTTATATATGCTGATTGGGCTGAATTGTGTCCCACAAAAAGATATGGTGAAGTCCTAACACCCAGTACCTCAGATCTTATTTGGAAATAAGGTTGTTACAGATGCAATTGTTAAGACGAGGCCATAATAGAGTAGGGTAGGCTCTTAATACAATAGGACTAGTATCATCATAAAAAGAGAAGAGACGCAAACACAGAGACATACAGAAGACAGCAATGAGGTGATAGAGGCAGAGATTGGAGTGATGCACCGATGAGCTAAGGATCGCTCGAGCTGAGGCTGGCTCAATAAATGTTGGTGTCAAGGATTGCTGGCAACCAACAGAAGTTAGAAGAGGCCATGAAAGATTCTCCCCTGCAGGTTTGTTGGGGAGCATGGCCCTGCTGGCACCTTGATTTCAGACTGCCAGCCTCCAGACTGTGAGAAAATGAATGTCTCTTGTTTTAAGCCACCCAGTTTGCACTCAATGATGGCCACCTCAGGAAACAAATATATGTGCCTACTTAAGTAGGTTTGTGAATTCTATTTCCCTGTTTGGGTGAAACTGTCCCTCACAAAATGGACATTCTGCAAAGACACCACAATCTGAAGCTAATGACTCTAATACGAGTTCAAGTGAATATGAAGGATGTGGCAGCCTTGCCCCCTCCACCAGCCCTCGTCAAGAGGGAGGAACGAATACAATTCTATTAAACCAGATAAGTCAGCCAAAGATGTCTTGAAACTATCAAGATATTTGATCTATAGATTGTCATCTAATGTTATCAGGATAAGTCAATCTTGCCCCAGTTCATATTGTGCCTTGAGGTATTAGCTGATGATAGTATCCAGCCATCACAATCGACAGGATATTTCATATTGCTATTTCACCTTTATCTCATCCTTTTAAATATTTTATTTTTCTGCTTTTTAATAATATATGCAATGTTTCTTAAAGTGCATATTTATGGCTTATAAATATATGGATAAATAAAAGCATAGATACTGGCAATATGTGCTCTTTTAAAAAAACGGATGGAGTTCATGATCAAAACTAGAGACCCCT
This sequence comes from Pan troglodytes, assembly GCF_028858775.2. Lineage (NCBI taxonomy): Eukaryota > Metazoa > Chordata > Mammalia > Primates > Hominidae > Pan > Pan troglodytes. Next base: position 38,456,771 of record NC_072411.2, read on the forward strand.
AATCTAGTCAATATTCATCCCTTTTTATGCATAAGGAAACAGGTCTAGGGTGGTTATGTGAGTCAGAATCCATTACCAAAGTTAGAACTTGAACTTGGTCCTTCTGACTCCAGGGCCCTGTTCAAGCCTCTCTGCCACTCTTTCCCTCAAAGATGTAGTGAGATGCACACTGTGTCCCATTTTAACATCCTGGGACCTTGAATGACTTTGAGCAAGGTGCTCCTCTTTAGCAAGCCTTCTGGTGAGCAGAGATGTTTTAGCAGCTCAGGCAAATGTGGGATTGAATTCTGGGTCTGCCATCTACTAGCTGTGTGACATGGGGCAAGTAACTTAACTTCTCTGATCTTCACTTTCCTCAAACATAAAATACGAATAACGTATATTACAGGGTTTCTCTATAAGGAATAATTGTATTGTCAAAGTGTATACTATGTGTTCCTTATAGTTGCAATAGTAATAGTGAATATTACTGTTATGATTTTGAAGATACAGGAGATACAGTTCAGTCTTATTTGAAGGAGATTCCTGGGGACTGATGGGTGCTCCATGTCTAGATGGGAATGGTTTGCCTGGCTGGCAAGGTGGCACAGAAGTGGCGTGGTGCCATATGTGGCACCCAGCTCAGGACCCCAGAGGTTGCCTCTGTGGGCCCATGCAGAATCCTATCTTTTCTTAAATCAGAGAGAGAAGGTTTCAGGCTTAGATTTATTATGTAAATGACAGAATCTAGCCAGCAATTGAAAACATCCTCTTTTCAATTTATTGATTGATGCTTATCTTCTCTTTATGACAAGTAATTGTCATAACAATTTTCTATGGGTGCTAATGATACAATATTTTTCTTCAAAATTGACTTTCAAGTGAAAAAAGGAGTGAATTGAATAAAAACATTACATTCATCATAGTCCAGTCAATATATGACTATGGAAGAAAATCATGGGCGGCTGGTACATCAGGGAGAAAAGTTTAGAAAGCAGGGTCTAGCCTGGTTAACTCAGTGGTTTTCAAATGATTTGCTTGAATACTCCCAAAATATTTTAAAATCTACAAATCTCTTGCCTATCTCAAAGTTGACACAAAGTTTTTATAGTAAGTTTCTAAGTTTTCAAAAGATATAATTTCTCTCCCTTCAACTTTCATAATACAAATATCAAGTCTACAGAAAAGTTGAAAGAATGGTGCAATGACTACTCATATATACCCTTCATCTGTAGCCAACAATTGTTAACATTTTGTATCATTGCCCTATCTCTCTGTTGTTTTTTTTTTCCATGTGATAGAACATTTGAAAGTCAGTTGCAGACATTCTGACATTGATTCCTAACACTTTAGCATGCATTTCCTATGAATAAGGATATTCTCCTATCCTAAGACAATAAGTATCTTTATCACATCTAAAAATGAACATAATGCAAAGCATGTAACCTCTGACATAGCTTAAATATTGACCTTTAAAAATAAATTTCTTACGTTATGCTTTAAAATTCAGCCAATGAAATCTAAATACCAGAAGGCTTTGATGCCCATCATTATCCATTTATAAATACATAAGTAAGTTCTTCTTTAGCATTTGAACATTTTACACCTTTACTTTCTTTCCTTGAATTTACATATCCCGCTGACTCCACAAAATCTTATCTTACTATATAATTCTTTATGCTTCAAAGTTTTTTATTGATCATCCTAGCATGTTCTTCTAAATAAAAAAAGCATTGATTAAAATTGAATTCTTTTTTATATGCTGTGATCACTAAACGCTATTAAAATTATTTTCAAATGGGTTATTTTTATAATCGTACACAGATGCACTATGAGTATACTATTAGCACAGCAAGATTGCAGTTTTGATATTAGTCATAAAATGTAAAAAATGTTTTGGAAATGTATCTCCTAAATGACATGATTTAACAAATAGTTACTGTATTTATGGATGAATATTACTTATTGCTTGAAAGAGATAGGGTGCAGCATCAATTGTATTCTGTTTTTATAGAAATAAAAATTCATATGTACTATTTATTTTGTAATAAAATCATGGTATCCATTACAAAATAAATATTAATAGAAGGGGTTTATTATTTGTGTATATGCATTTTAAATTACTTCATGGTTATATAACAATCACACAGTGCTATATCACAAAAATTATTTTAATAATTTTAATAATCTATCATTTGACAACTCAAGTCCTTCTTCAATTTTATTAAAAGCAATGAATTGAAAATAACCCACACTGCAAAAGATTTGTTATCTAGTTGTCATACTTATTCACTCTCTTAATTTTTAAAAACTTTGCTGGCAAGTGTCAATCCACATTAAATTATTATTAGACTTAATTTTTCATTGAAAGGCATCTTTAACCTGATATATTGGTAAGTGATTGAGAAAATAAAAATATCAGTCATTGCAAAATATCTTTGCTAACACAATATTTTTCTCAAATGCAAAAACTTTAAATGTACTTATAAACTGTGGAATTGAAGCTTTTAATTTATGGAAAATATTTACCATGTCAAACCCATCAGCCAAAGTTAGCTGTTTAGTGCCGGAAAGCTTCTGACTTCTGGGTCCAATTCAAGTGTATATCTCTGTGATGACCCTCTTGCTTCTGGTTCTGACTCTCACAAAGAAACAGCTAAGTGGGACGTGGAGCCTCACTTGGTGCTTGTAGCCCTGGTGAAGTAAGGCCTGGGCCACTTTTTTGGCTTTGCTCAGGTCTCTGCAGCCCTAATTTATCTGATGCAAGTTGGGGCTAGATGAGAGGACACAAAGTCGAAGTTCTGAGTATTTGAATTCAGAACTTTCAAACATGACTGAAATACCTTTTCTTTAACCCCATAGTTTGTCTTTAACAGAATATGTTTAACACCAAGAAAGACAAGCAGCCTCAATGAGTGCCTGGCCTAGACACTGACATTCCCATTTTCCCCTGGTCTGGAAATACCTGGACCCATGACTCTTGGATAAAGCCCCGTGGCAAGAGACAGGCAGGGTGGGAGGGTAGGCGTTTACTGTAAAGCGAGCCCAGGGGTCGGTGGAAGTAGGGAATGGGACGGGGTACCCACAGACCAGCAAGAAGCCTCTACCATCGAGGAGGCCACAGGAGGGTCTGTGTTAGGGAGAGTGGGGATGTTCGTGGGAAATCTGGAATTTGATTTCCCTAACATTATCCATGGCTGCAGATCCTTGGTGAGGTGTCTAGTTCCCCTGGGATGCACTTGTCCCGGATGAAGCCTGCTGGACTAGCGAACTACTGTGCTGGAGTCTGGATTGAGGATGAAGTTGGGGAATGGGCACCAGTCAATGTCCCCGCTGGTCCTGGGTGTCCTGGGCTGTGGCCTGCTGACTCAGCTCTGGCCGGCCTGGGAAGCCCTTGGATCCCTTCATCCACTTGAGAAGCTTCCACACAGCCTGGAGGATGGTGGGGGAGCTCCAGGCTGATCTGGCTAATTCTTCCCTGGTAACCAAAAAATGCACTTTGTCTATTTAGGCAAAGCTTCTGACTCTTCTATTTTCTTGGGAAATGGCCTAGCAAACCATTAACATTTGATCAATTCAAACCATCATGCCATATATGATAAATATATACAATTTATATTTATCAATTAAAGATTTTAATCATGTATATTCATATTTGATATTACAAAAGTCTATTGCATTTCAGTTCTGAGTTGAAGAATATGGAAATAAGTTGAAATAAGTAAAAGAAGGGGGATTATTCAGCAATTGTAAAATCAAAAACAAAAAAACCCCAAACCATTTGATTGAAACTTGGCCAATGTCGTGCGAGGGTAGAGTGGATCTCACCAAATACATACTGAGGAACCGCTTGCGTTTCCTTCCTCTGAGAGCGAGACTTTCTATCATATTTGGGAAACTGCTGGTATGCAATAATCTGTTCTGAACCTTCCTGAATCAGCTCATCAATTAATTGCTTAGCTTTCTAGGCTAGGTAAAACCCAAGCAATCTGTTCCTAAATCTCAGCTTTGCAGAGTCACACAGGGGAAGAGGGGAAACTCTTTTGATGTGTCTCCTTCTCCCCGTCTTCTCCATTTTAGCCATTTTTGGGTAGTTTGGGTCACAGAGAGCTCATAAAGCTGTATTGTTTAAACACTTTGCTCGGTTTGAATGGCATGAAGTGCTCATTATCCAATTTAAACACTTTTTCTCATACATAAAAATGAATGGATTTCACTGTTCTTCCCAAAATGCCAATTTCAGGTTTGTTTGTTTGTTTATTTATTTATTTATTTATTTGAGATGGAGTCTCTCTCTGTCGCCCAGGCTGGAGTGCAGTGGCATAATCTCGGCTCACTGCAAGCTCCGCCTCCCGGGTTCACACCGTTCTCCTGCCTCAGCCTCCCGAGTAGCTGGGACTACAGGTGCCCACCACCATGCCTGGCTAATTTTTTGTATTTTTAGTAGAGACGGGGTTTCACCATATTAGCCAGGATGGTCTCGATCTCCTGACCTCGTGATCCACCCGTCTCGGCCTCCCAAAGTGCTGGGATTACAGGCGTGAGCCACCGTGCCTGGCTTCAGGTTTATTTTTAATAGAAATTAAAGCAACATGTCACATGGCAATGATTGGCTGGGCTAAGTAGTGGCTGTCTTGTTTAGATGGTGGCATGAGCTCTCTAGTTTGCCATAGAACTCACGTTACCCTTGAGTTTTCCTGTGCATTCCCTGTAGGAATTTGGTTTTGTGACCTCTAGATGAAGGCTTATGGAGGCAGTTTATTAATTTCCCCAGTAAACATTAATTGAACACCTAAGATGGCTAGCCATCCTTGCAAAAATCCCTGTCCACATAGAGCTTAATTCTAATGTGGAAAGACAGACAATAAATAAGCAAATTATACAATATATTAGAAGTTGATCTATTGAGAAAATAAAGCAGAGAAGAAGATAGCAAGTGTGCATAGGGGGCAATTTTAAAATAGGAAGGGCAGGCCGGGCACAGTGGCTCATGCCTGTAATCTCAGCATTTTGGGGACCGAGGTGGGTGGATCACTTGAGGTCAGGAGTTTGAGACCAGCCTGGCCAACATGGTGAAAAAACCCCGTCTCTACTAAAAATACAAAAATTAGCTGGGCGTGGTTCCTTGGGAACCTTGGGAGGCTGAGGCACGAGAATCCCTTGAACCCAGGAGGCAGAGGTTGCAGTGAGCTGGCATTGTGCCACTGTACTCCAGCTTGGGTGACAGAGCGAGATTCTGTCTCAAAAATAAAATAGGGAAGGGCAGGGAAAGGCTCACCATAAAATTTAAATCAAGATTTGGAAGAGGTGAAGGAACTGTCATGCAGTTATGGGAAGAGCATTCCAGAGGGAATAGCAAGTGCTAAGGCCCTGAGGCAGTGGGAAGTTAGGGCAGTAGGGCAGCTGTAGAAAGAGTGATGGCTGGGGTGACAGATGCTGCTGTGTGCTCTAGATGAGCCAGTAGCCCACTCTGAGCCTCACCTTCTTCATATGAAAACATGGGCTTGAGCAAGGAGATTTCCAAGTTTCTATTCAGCTCTGACATTTGGTGATGGTAGGGCAAAGCCCTTCTCTTAGGGAAAGCGGGAAGCTGTTTGCCAATGGGAATGTGCTTATGGAATTAGTCTTTTATTATTTCTCTTAGAATAGAATCTGAAAAAGTTGGCTTTGGCTTTGGACTCCTCTAATAAGGGAGAGAAGGGCCAGGCTAGAGTTTGGCAGCTGAAACGCACACACTCGTGCTCTCTGAGGGCTGAATTTCCGATGTACCTGGGGCACAGATGGGTCGGAAATGAATGGAATCAGCAGAGGCGATTGCTATCATTTTTTATTACTGTTCAGTGTTTGATTTCTGCTGTAGCCCTGGCAGATGACAACAGATTGTTGGGCATGAACAAGAGAAGATTATTTTCTATCTGATCATTCTTTGTGTGTATTTGGGGTGACCGAAGGTTTTTAATATTGAAAAGTCAAACAGCCTGGACCATTTCACCCACCATCAGCTTAGCCTATTATTTACAGTCCCATTCCTTTAACTTTCCAGTTCTTGGAAAAAAAAAATCAACTATCGACTGTTTGGACAGATAATGTGGGAAGATGAAAGTGGGAGATAAATACACATCTTCCATTACTCTTAGATCTCTTCTGGAGTCTTCGGTTGACACACAGTCTCCTATTTGTGCCTTATGTGGGTGAGTCCCATGAGAAAGGTCCATGGATATGGCAGGTATTCTTTAACCATGTCATGCCAAGGATTTGGGCATAGCAAGGGACTAAGTGCCTGGAAGAAATATTTCAGCATCTGGGGAGTTCTTTAAAATACACAGATAATTACTACGAGATTTCTATAATTTAACTGCAAGTGTTAAAAATATATTTCCGAGGATTGATTGGGTGCTAAGCCAGTGTTTACATCTGGGAGGTAGGTCAGGGACAGGGGGCGGTGACAAGGAAGAAAGGGACATTAAGACTGTGACTGGTCTGGGATTTTACCCCACTTGCCAGCCGACAAGTTAACCTGCCACAGTTTCATGGATGCTGGTGGACTCCTGGGTCAGAGACAAATAACTTTACTATATTCCACATTAGCAGTAACCAGAATATCAACATTTGTATCAGGGCAATGTGGAGAAGGCCAGGTAATGCCTGTGTGTGCAGTGAGTTGTGTTACAGAGGTACCCTGAGTTCAGGGAATCCAAATCTTTTCTAACAGGCAATAAGCATGGCTGGGCTTAACTCCAGAGGCAGATGTCATCTTTATGACGTGGGCAATAAACAACCTTGCTCTTTGCTCTAGAGGGAGGCACAATTTCTGTCTTCCAAGGCTGCTCTCTATACAAACATCCTGGGAAAGATAGTCTCCAGCAAAGGCAGTCAGACACATGGAGAATTGTCTTCCAAGAGGGACTTAGAAATATTTTGGCCATAAAGATGAAATTAACTCCCTCCCCGCCAGCTCCCTTAGGTGAGTTTACCCCTTGGGTCACAGTAGCTTTTTCTCTTTAACTTCCAAGGAAATCCAAGGAGACACATTTCTATCTGAACTCAAGGCACAAGTCAAACCCTTCCTGGGGGCAAAGGCTGAGAAGAATTGTGAAAGCTCTGTCCACTTCATGACCTGTATATCTCTTTTACTTTGCTGCTCATTGCAAGGTAGTTGAACATTCCGACTATTAGAAATGCTAATTTTACATCATCTTTAACCTCGAAGGGACTGCAGGTTGTTGCCTGGGTCAGTCCTTGACTGAGACAGACTTTACATTTTGGGCAACTAAGGTTCGGAAGAATTAAGTGTCTTCTTCAAAGTCATTCAATAAAGACCTAGTGGAACGATGATTCCAAGTGAGGTCCATGGAAATGGAAAATTTCCTGTCATTTTCCTCAAAACCAGAGTTTTGACTAGGAAATCTTTTTAGACAGGATCGACCAAGAAAGGTTGAGGGGAAACTAAGATGAAAGATGGGTGATGGTCCTCAGAATACCTTTCCTTAGCAGTTGTCCAGAAAGCAGTGTGTGAAAGAGATTGCCAGTTGCCTACCCAGTATCCATGCTCTCTTGTTTTTTTAGGATAAGGTCCCTGTATATTTGAATATGGCAGTTCTTCCAACTTTCATTTAATTTTTAATTTTAAAATTTCTAATTTTAAAGATTTTAATTTGTTTTTAATTGAAAAATAAACATTGCATATATTTATCGTGTAGAATGGGTTTTGAAATAAGTGTCCATCATGGAATGGCTAAATCAAGCTAATTAACATATGTATTGTCTCACATACTTATCTTTTTGTGGTGAGAACATTTAAAATCTCTTTGAATTTTTCAAGATGCCCTGCTTAAAAAAACAAACATATTTGTTAGCTTTCCTTGAGGCTGGGGTGGTCAATGAGGTGTGAGTGGAAGTCACTTCCAGCAAAATTCATTCAAGGGGATTCACCTGGCTGGCAGGAGACCCATTCCTTTTCCCCTCTCCCTTCTCCCTGCCTGGAACATGGCTAGGATAACGAGTCCCAGCGACAGTCCTGGGATGGTGAGGAGACCTCATGGATGGAATCTGAGTGGAAGATGGTGGAGCAGAAAGTGAGAAGAAGCCTGGGTCATCGCTAACACCATAGGGCACCACGCCAGCCCTGGACAATGCACTTTTGGATTTCTTCTGTGTGAGTGAAAAATGATGCCTCCATTTTTTTTTGCCACTGTATTTTTGGGTAGCAGGTGAACGTTAATTTTTAACAGATAGTGGGTGCTTACTGATACCTAACTGTGATCCCTGAATGTTCATTGTATCCAGTCGAGTTTCTTAGTTGCAAGTAACAGAAAGTTTGGCAACCTTTAGCAAAAAAAGGACTAATGAACTTTTTAAGAAGGTTTACAGGGTCAAATAATGGAAGTGATGGCTGAGGAACTTGGAGCAGGTGGGCACCAGATTGTTCCAGAACATCTTATAGTGGGCTCTGCTCATTGTTCTCTCCAGGGCTCCACAGGAATCAATGGATCCTAATTTCTTGTCTGTCCTTGTGTCACTGTCAAGATTCAACATCTCAGGGAAGCGAGTATTCTATTGGCTGAGCCAAGGTCACAGGACTGCCCTGTATCAAGCTGGCGAGAGGAAGGACAGAGCAGAAGGAGCCTCGTGGAGCCCCTCCGCTTCCACTCTGGGAGGGCAGGCACGTGGTTTTATTGTCCCACGAAGACTGCACACAGTGAGGGCCAAGGTGATTCCCTACAAGGAAATCAGAGCATGGTTGGGAAGTGACACTACTGAGTGCCTCCCACCATTAAACAGGATTCAGTATAGCAGATTTGGCGCTTTCTGTGATGAGGTGAATTGGTCAAGATAAAAGGCAAAGATTGTTACACCATGAAGGCTTCAGGGATGAGCAGTTTCTTACAGACCTGATAATAGCAGTGCCTTTGAGGAGGGCAAATGCTTCATGCAAAATAATTCTTTTAATCTTCTCCAGTTGATGTAGATGTAAGTGATATTTCATGGTAAAAATACTAACACATCTATTTCCTCGGTTGCTTCTTTTTCTTCCTTTAACTGGCTGCAGTTTCTAATTCACACTCATGAACCTGCCTTCAACAATTACAGGTCTTCATGGATCTCCCTAAGTAGGGGCAAATAGTCTTGTTCCTCTGTGTTGGGAAACCAGGGCTCCAGAAAGATCAAGGGCTGTCCCCAGGGCCACAGGGTATGAGGGTGGGGTGGGGAGGTAAAAGCGAATTACAGAGTCTGTGGCTAAGGTGGCTGTAGGTCGTCAGTTAAGTGCTGGCTGCTGAGGAGAGCGGGCCTCAGTGTGAAGAGGCTCATGAGTAGAGAAATGAATGTGATTGTCTAGCCTCAGAAAGTCTAGGTTGTCGTGAAATATTAGTGAAATATGTCAAGGAATGCAAAAACTTGGAAACTTAGACTCTTAGGGTCCCCACCAGACCTCAGTTTCTTGTTGCAGCCATGTCTCAAATGCATCACTGGGGATGGGTATTGACAGGAAAGCAAAGGCTGAAGTCTCTACCCTGCTGAAAATGCTCCACTGGCTTCCCAGAGACAGCAGAATAAAACCCAGTCTCCTCATTCTGGCCAATATCTTTTTTATTTTTTTGAGAGGGAGTCTCGCTCTGTTACCCAGGCTGGAGTGCAGTGGCATGATCTTGGTTTACTGCAACCTCTGCCTCTCAGGTTCAAGCGATTCTCCTGCCTCAGCCTCCTATCTGGGATTATAGGCACATGCCACCATGCCCTGCTAATTTTTTGAATTTTTAGTAGAGACGGGGTTTCACCATGTTAGGCAGGATAGTCTCCATCACCTGACCTTGTGATTTGGGAGGCCTTGGCATCCCAAAGTGCTGGGATTACAGGCATGAGCCACGGCACCCACCCTAATGAGATCTTTCATGACCTGTTGCCTTCCCATGTGCTCTCCTTTTTCCCTCTGACTTCCCTGCTGCTGCAGCCACTTTGGTCTTCTTTCGGTTTCTGCAACCTCTTCGCATGTGGTGCCAGGGAATGCTCTGCCCCAGAACCGTTGTTTGGCTGACTCCTCCTTGCCATTCTGGTCTCAGTTGAGACGTTGCCTGCCCTAAGTGGGCTCTATTGCCTGGCTTCCATTCTAGGCTCCACCATAGGCAGGCTGTGTCATATTCAGCTAGCCCTTAACTGCTCTGTGCCTCATTTTGCTGAGCTGTAAATGGGAATCACATTAGCCTTGTTATCATATGGTTACTGTGTTCTGGCTTGCTTTTGTTATAGCACTAAACACTCTTTGAAATTATTTTGTTTGCTGATTTGTTGTCTGTCTCCTCTAGGCTATTAGCAGGTTGAGTAATTGGAATTACATAGAACCCAAAGTTTATTCATTAGGCAGGCAGTGATGGAGCAAAACCTCACAAATGCATCCTCATACATGATCCTGGACCCTGGATTCCCCACCTGAGTTGTGAAGGAGTGGGCCACACCGGTGGTTCTGTGTATCAGAATCACCCTGGGGTCTGTTAAAGCTAAAGGTACCAAATAGAATTACCAGACAATCCAGCAATCCCGCTTCTAGGTATATATTCAAAAGAATTGAAGCAGGACCTCAAAGAGATATTTACACATCCACGTTCATAGGAAAAAAAAAAGCTGAGAGGCAGAAATACCCCAAGTGTCCATTGACAGATGAATAAACAAAATGTGGTATGTAACACAGATAACTATTGTTCAACCATAAAAAGGGAGGAAATCCTGTCTCATGCTACAACATGGATGAGCTTTGAGGACATTATGCTAAGTGAAATAAGCCAGTCACATAAAGACAATACCGTATGATTATATGAGGTACCTAGAACAGTCAAATTCATAGAAACAGAAAGTGGAATGGTGGTAACTAGGGGCCTGGAGAAGGTGGAAGGGGAGGAGTTGTTTAAAATACAGAGTTTCAGTTTTGCAGGAAGAAAAGTATTTTCTTGATGATGTGAATATACTTAACGCTACTGAACTGTATGCTTGAAAATAGTTAAGATGGTAAATATGTTATTTTTAAAAATTACAATAAAGGTAGATTAAGTTAAAAAAATAAAGATGCAGCACCTAGATTCTGAGTAAATAGATTGGAGTGAGTGGGGCATTGACATTTTCAAAACCTCCCTGGGAGATCCTGACACTGCTTAAAGTTTAAGAAACTCTTGGCCGGGCGCGGTGGCTCACGCCTGTAATCCCAGCACTTTGGGAGGCCGAGGTGGGCGGATCACTTGAGGTCAGGAGATCACTTTAGGTCAGAGTTCAGCCTGGCCAACATGGTGAAACCCCGTCTCTATTAAAAATACAAAAATTAGCCGGGTGTGGTGGCTTGTGCCTGTAATCCCAGCTAGTCGGGAGGCTGAGGCAGGAAAATTGCTTGAACCCGGGAAGTGGAGGTTGAAATGAGCCAAGATCGCGCCATTGCACTCCAGCCTAGGCGACAAGAGCGAAAACTCCCTCTCAAAGAAAGAGGAAAAAAACTCTTAGTTAACACTAGCGTTAACCCCAAAGTTAAAGGTGAGTCTGGTTTGGATTTGGGGCATTTAAAACTTGCATCACCCCTGACATAAAAAGTCTGAATTATACGGAGAAAAAATGCTCCCCAAATCCTCCTCACGAGCTAATTTTGCCGAACGAATCCGATTCTCACCTGCATTCGCGCCTCTCGCCGCCTTTCTTTCAGGTGCACAGAGATAAGGTGGGCGGAGGGCACTGGAGCCAGCCCACCGGCGGTTTTACTCCTGGTGTCCACAAGGTGGCAGGCCAGGCACTTGGATTTGCGCAGCCAAGGGCGTGCGCAGCCCGCGGCCGGAAGCGCCCCGGCAGATCGCAGACCGGGTGTTGAGGGACCCCGCGCTTTTGCTTTCGTATGATTTGGGGGCTAGTACCTGGGCTAGAGCTGAAGCCGGCAGGTCAGTTTCCTGGGAGCAGGGGTGCGTCTGTTCTCAGAGAAGGGTTTAAGCCGACTCCCACGTACGCCCTGGAGGCCATAAGAGCATCTCAGAGGCACGCAGGACCTCCAGCGTGTGCACGAGTGTTCAGGGATAATGTGAACAAGCTGTTCTGTTTTTTTTTGTTGTTGTTTGTTTGTTTGTTTGTTGTTTTTGGAGGGCAATGTTTTGGTGATAGTTTTAAATACTAAAAGGTCAAGGCAGAATAGATGTTTTGTGTGGTTTGAAAACTCCTCAGTGGAGGGCAGAGGACTCCAGTTAACATGCACTTGCTGTTGGATATTTTATGGGCATTTAAAATATATGGACTTGCTCACCCACTTAAGGCTTTGACCCAGCAAGGGGATGCAGTCCGTAACAGTAAATGAGTCAGCGAGTGGCCTGGTGACACGTTAGGATGAAAAGTGGAGGGGGAATTTTTATATGCTTTTAATATGCTGTTTGTTCCTACCTCAAGCTAGGACAGTGGTTTCCTGTAGGTACAAAATGCTTGCACGTGGTTTAGGGCTACTGAAGACTGGGAGGAGAAAAATGACACACGAGGAGGCAGCCCAAAGAGCAGAGGCTTGGGGTTAGACGGGCGCGGGCTGCACCTCCAGCTCAGCCTCCCACCAGCTGTGGGATTTGAGACTGGTACCTCATCCTGGCTGAACCTGAGTTCACTCCTCTGTGCGATGGGGATGAGAATCCTGGGGTGGGGTGAGGAGTAAAGGAAATGCAGTTCGTCTGTTCCCTCTTTTAGCACACACAACTTCACCACCTGTGTGCCAGGCGCAAGAAGGTTCTGAGGATGCTAAGGCAATCAGGCATGGTGATGCCTCCCAGGCAGATATGCTGAGGGGTGTTTTCAGTTCAGCAAGAGAGACAGGGGTCTGCATGGGGTGCCCCGGGCTGGGGACTGGCAGGGGAGGCAGCAGGACGAAGGCAGGGAGAATTAGCGGGTGTGGATGTTCAGGGAAGGAGCGGAGAGAAACATAGATCAAGCCAAGGTAGCAGATTGGAGACCAGGGGGTTTGGACTGTACACTATTTGCCATCATAAATAGAATTATTTACCATGATTTTAAAAAATGGAGAGATTTCTCTTGAAATTCCAGGTCCTCAGCTTCCCTGGAAAAAAATAGACATGGCTACACCGAATCAGTATTTCCACATCAAACAATGGTCTGAAACTATGTAGTGGTTGCCTTTCTACAGTGCATAGACTGCAGTCCCCACCACACCCTATTGCACACCCAACTCTACCTGCTTCCCTTGTTGACTTTTAGTCCTTGCTTCTGTGCGGAGCAGCTGCACACAGTGGGTCCTTAATACCTGTTGTTTCCCTTCACTTCTTGAGGGCCCAGATGGCCTCACAGGTGGCTTAGAAGAATAAAGGAGCCATAGGTGTAGTCAGGATTCCATTTACTGGGTCTTCTCTTTCACTTCAGGGGTCTTTTCACCTTTGCAGTGAACTTCTGGCCACACAGCTAGGTGTTTGGTGAATGTCAGGGAGGCTTGCTGAAGTTACAGTTTGTAGGGCATTTTTTGTCAGCCATGCTTGGCTCACTTGAGAGAACCACATGCAAATCCCTCTCCAAAGCACCATTTCCCCATGAATAATAGAAGACTGTTGTTGGGAGGACGGAGACCCTGTAGTTCTGTAATAATAGCATTTTCATGAAGGAAAATCACAGCCCCACCATGAGCACAGCTGAGAACATGGAACCTATTATTGAGACATTCTGGTTAAAATAAAGCATTATCCCATAAGATGGGTCTGCCTGTGGGAGTCTTTGGAAAACCAGGTGAGAGGGGTTTGCAGGTCCTGCTGGAAATGAGTTGGTAAAAAAACATCCTTCCATCCAAGGATGATTAAACTCAATCATGAGGCTGCTAGGAAGCCCTGGTCTCACCTTCCTAGTGGGAGGCAAAAGTGGATAATTCACTGTCACAAAAGAAAGAGAGGAGTGAGAATGGGGTGAGGGTGGTAAAGTAGAAGAGGGAGGGAGGAAAGATTGCTTCATTGTGGAGTCCAGGCTCACTGGAAGTGTCAGGGGGAATAGCTACAATCAAGGGGTCCTTCTATGGGCTTGAGGGTGGTGCCATTTGTAGAGGACAGTGGGTTGATGTGGTTGTGCCATTGAATGTGGACTGTACCCCGAGTCAGAAACCAAGAGATGGGGAGACAGCTGCTGACAGAGGAGGCTGGGACCAAAGGACTTAGAGGGGAGACAAGCGAGCCCTTCATCCTCAGACAATGCGGGAGGCAGGGGCTGCCCCTTGACCCTCCTCTTATTACTTAACTACCCTTTTGTCCCCGTTACATTAAAAGACATTTTTGTTCTGCAATTTACTGAAACTCAGAAGTATAGAGAATAGTGTTTCCTGCATATTAGAATCACTTGGAGATCTTTTAAAAATTCCAAAGCAGAGTCGCTTTCCCAGACCATGTAAATCACTGTCTCTGTGGGTGGAACACAGGTATCAGTGTCTTTGACACTCCCTGGCTGGTTTTGATGCACAGACAAATGTAGGAACCACTGGCATTCCTGCCTGCTCCTATCACCCAGCCTCCGTCATAACCAACATGTGGCCAGTCTCGCTGATCCCACAGCTTTTGTGTCCTAGATCCTTAATTTTCCCACTGCCCACCCTCCTTCCCAGATTCTTCAGAAACAATACTAGGCTTCATGTTATTTCATTCTTACATGCTTCAATATATAAAAACTTTTTAAAAAGTGTAAAACAACATTATCACTCCCCCCTCCACAAAATGAACAGTATTCCTTAGGATCATCTAATATTCTGCCTGTGATGCTCAGTTTAGCTTTTGAGACATTTATTCCTCTACTTTATCTTTGATTTTAATTTGATTCTGAAGGGATAAAGTTTCCCCCTTATTTGGGGGGTAGTGGTGTTGGTGAAAGGGACATACAACTAGCTCACCCCTGATAACCTGCCTCTTTTCCTTAGGGTGACTGGGGGTTCCAGTCTCTTCAGGGACAGTCCCGCCCACGTTTGTGAGGACAGTCATTCAGGCACAAGAGGCTCGTACAGTCATTCAGCAATCGTTGATTGGGAGCCTCTATATATTCAGACACTGTGTTAGGTGCCAGGGGATTGAGTCTGTCTTTGTCATCATTCTGTTTAGCACGTTGTAGGGACTCAAGAAGTATTTAGTTCAGTGATAGAAGTATATGTTTTGTTCCCATAAAAGTATATGTTTTTGTTACCATTATGGTCAGCAGCCAATCCATTGCTGATGTATTGAGTCTGGGTATGCAATACCACTTTATAAATCACATATGCACAACACTTCTACATCACACCTCTTTACCTCTGGAACTTCTACATTGTACCTCTTTACCTGAGAATCTATGAACATTTTTTCTATTAAGTAATTTTCATGACAACTTCATATGTGGTTCCCAAATGAGGTGAAACAACATGGCAGAGTTAAATTGTAGTAGCAGGGAGTGGGGGCAGCCTGAATGGTTGAAATGCAAACATGCCGTCTAAGCCTTATTCCAGCCACGAGGGTTCAGCCGCCTCTTTCTATCAAATCCTTTCAAAGGAGTGCTAACATGCAACAGAAATTGATTGGTATGAAGCTGACCTTCTTTTATTTATTTTACCCAGCTTCTAAGTGTAACACTTACAAACAGAGCAATAAAATGTCCAGAAGGCAACCAATGTAACCAAAGGAGAAAGTGGGATCTCACTGACCCACATGTTTTTCTTTTAGACTATTTTTTCTGCTTAACACCCTACTATGTTTATTATTTAAAAATTCAAAAAATATGGAAGGAAGAAATGAGGAAATGAAAATCACCCATATGTTACCATTTAGAGATAACAACCATTATCTGCCAGAGATAATTGACTGGGTGTATTTCCTTCTAGTCTTTCTTTTTTCCTATGCCTAAATATGGACTGTGTACTCTGATTTAATTAGAGTTAGTGTTATTTAAATATTCTTAGAACGTTGTGCTTTCATTAGCAATTTTTGTTCCGTTTTCTCCTTTTTTTTCTCATTATAATCTTGTAAAGGATGTAAGGAAAATATTATTCTAATTTTACAAATGAGAAATCAAGGCCTGGAAATGTTAAGTGGTTTTTCATCAATGGCCCAGAACTCCTCACTTTTTTTTTTGAGACTGAGTCTCACTCTGTGCCCAGGCTGGAGTGCAGTGGTGCCATCTCAGCTCACCGCAACCTCGGCCTTCTGGGTTCAAGTGATTCTTCCGCCTCAGCCTCCCGAGTAGCTGGGACTACAGACGTGCGCCACCACGCCTGGCTAACTTTTTTGTATTTTTAGTAGAGACAGGGTTTCGCCATGTTGGCCAGGCTGGTCTTGAACTCCTGACCTCAGGTGATCCACCCGCCTTGGCCTCCCAAAGTGCTGGGATTACAGGCATGAGCTACCGCGCCTGGCCAATTCCTCACTTTTAATCCAAAGGTCTTTTATCTTTTCCACCCCTCTTCCTGCCTCCACATTTAGACTGTTCCAGAAGGTATCTGACTTAAACCTTCTGGAGATGGGAACAGAAATAGCAGTAGGTCCCACTTCCATAAATAATCTTAGGGATTTCCGCACTGATGGTTCATGCCTCTTGTATCCAAGATGAAGCAGATTTAGAGAACACATCTGACTGGACTGTATATTTGCTGGGCAGAAATGAATACAGCCCATTGCAGTGATTGGTGGTTTGGATTCTCTAAACCATTTTTTCAACAATATAACCAGGATTTGACTTGAGTGGAATTGGAGAGGAAAAGGAGTTCAGAACTAATATTTTAGATGGATGGTATGTAAGTCTCAATTCTTTTATTTTTTTTAATATACTATTTTGTAGAGCTATTTTAGGTTCACAGCAAAATTGAGCAGAAGTTAGAGATTTTCCATATACCCCCTGCCCCATACATGCCTCCCCCATTGTCAACATTCCCTACCAGAGTGGCACATATGTTACAACTGATGAACTGACATTGACAAATCATTATCACACAAAGTCAATAATTCACCTTAAGACTCACTCCTGGTGTTGTACATTTTATGAGTTTGGACGAACTTATAATGACAGGTATCCACCATTATGGAATCATACATAAAATTTTTCTGCCCTAAAAATACTCTGTGTTCTGCTTATTCATTCCTGCTTCTCCCTTTAATTCCTGACAACCACTGGTCTTTTTTACTGTCTCCATAGTTTTATCTTTTCCAGAACGTCATATAGTTGGAATGATTCAGTATGTAGCCTTTTAAGACTGGCTTCTTTCACTGAGTGTTAATATGCATAAAAGTTCCCTCTATTCTTTTCAAGGCTTGATAACCCATTTCATTTTAGTACCAAATAATATTTCATTGTCTAGATATACCACTGTGTATCCATTCCCCCATTGAAGGACATCTTGGTTGCTTCCAGGTTTTGGCAATTATGAATAAAACTGTTATACACATCTATGTACAGGTTTTTGTATGAGCATAAGTTTCAACTCCTTTGGGTAAATACTAAGCACAACTGCAGAATTTTATGTTAAGGGTATATTTAGTTTTGTAAGAAACTGCTAAACTGTCTTCCAAAGTGACTACTATTTTGCATTCCCACCTAGTAATGAATGAGAGTTTCTGTTGCTTCATATCCTCGCCAGCATTTGGTGTTCTCAGTGTTTTGGATTTAGGCCATTCTAATAGGTGTGTTGTGGTATTTTATTATTGTCTTAGTTTACATTTCCCTGATAACAAATGATGGGTACATCTTTTCGTATGCTTATCTGCAATCTGTATATCTTCTTTGGTGAGGTATCTGGTTAGGTCTTCGGGCCATTTAAAAAATTAGGTTGTTTTGTTTTCTTATTGTTGAGTTTTAAGAGTTCTTTGTATATTTTGGATATTAGTCCTTTAAGAGGCACGTATTTGACAAATATTTTCTTGCAGTCTGTGGCTCTTCTTACTGTCTTGATGGTGACTTTCATAGAGCAGAAAATTTGAATTTTACTGAAATCCAGCTTATCAGCCCTTTCTTTCATGGATTGTTCCTTTGATGTTGTATCTAAAAAGTCTTTGCCAAACCCAGGTCATCTCGATTTTCATCTATGTCATCTTCTGAGAGTTTTACAGTTTTGCATTTTATATTAGGTCTTTGATCTATTCGAGTTAGTTTTTGTGAAGGTTGTAACGTCTGTGTCTAAATTCTTTTTTTTTTTATGCGGGTGTCAGTTTTTCTATAACCATTTGTTGAAAATATTATCTTTTCTCCATGTGTTGCCTTTCATTTTGCCATAAACCAGTGACTATATTTATGTAGGTCTATTTCTGAGCTCTCTATCCTGTTCCATTTATCTATTTGTATTTTTTTTTTTTAGGCCCATACCACACTGTTTTGATTACTGTAGCTTTGGTCATCAAGTTGACTTGTTTTAGTTTACTTTTAGTACTGTAATTCTTGAAGCTGAGTAATGTCATTCCTCCAACTTTGATCTTCTTCAGTATTATTTTGACTATTTTGGATCTTTTGTCTTTTTGTATAAACTTTAGAATTAGTACCAAATAATATTTCATTGTCTAGGTATACCACTGTGTATCCATTACCCCACTGAAGGACATCTTGGTTGCTTCCAGGTTTTGGCAATTATGAATAAAACTGTTATACACATCTATGTGCAGGTTTTTGTATGAGCATAAGTTTTAACTCGTTTGGGTAAATACCAAGCACAATTGTGGAATTGTGGAATTGTTAATATCTTCAAAATAGTCTGCTGAGATTTTGATTGAGATTGCCTTGAATCTATAGATCAGTTAAAAATAATTGATATTTTGACAATATTGAGTCTTTCTATCCATGAACATGGAATAACTCCATTTACTTAGTTCTTCTTTGATGTCTTCATCAGAGTTTTGTAGTTTTCCTCATATAGATCTTGTATATATTTTGCTAGATTTGTACCTAAGTATTTCATATTTTCGTGTGCTAATATAAATGTATTGTTTTTAATTCCACTTGTTCATTGCTGGGATATAGGAAAGTGATTAACCTTTGTATATTAACCTTGTATTGTGCAAGCGTGCCATAATTGCTTATTAATTTCAGGAGGTTTTTTGTCAATTCTTTCAGATTTTTGTACATAGAAAATTATGTCATCTGCATACAACAACATTTTATTTCTTCTTTCTTATTCTATATGCCTTTCATTTCCATTTATTGTCTTATTGCATCAGCTAGGACTTTCAGAATAATATTGAAAAGCAGTGGTGAGGGGGGACATTTTTGCCTTGTTGCCAATCTTATTAGCAAAGCTTCAAGTTTCTCATTTTGTCAACAGATATTTATTGAGTGTTGTGTCAGGGAGAGCCAGAGAGACAGAACCAATAGAATTTATATGCCATATGGCATATATATATGAATTAGGGCTTACCCTAGTGACCATATATAATATATATATATGCCATATATAATATATATATGCCATATATAATATATATGTGCCATATATAATATATATGCCATATGTAATATATATGCCATATGTAATATATGTATGCCATATGTAATATATATATACCGTATATAATATATATATGCTGTATATAATATATATATATGCCATGTATATAATATATATGAGAAGGAATTTATTAGGGGAATTAGCTCATGTGATTATGGAGACTCAGAAGTTCCATGATAGGCTTTCTGCAAGCTGGAGACTTGAGGAAGCTGGTGACATGACTCAGTCCAAGTTCCAAAGCCTCAGAACCTGGGAAGCCAATAGTTTAACTCTCAGTATAAGGCCAAAGGTTTGTGAACCTGGAGTGGGGGTAGGGGGGTGGGAAAATTGCTGCCGTTGCAAGTCCTGGAGTCTAAAGGCTGGATGACCTAAAGTTCTGATGTCAAAGGACAGGAGAAAGAAGGGTGTCCCAGCCCTGAGCAGGGGTGGGGGTGGGTGTGGGCAGGAGGGCAGGGAGAGAGAGAGAGCGAGCGAGAGCACAAATTCACCTTTTCTCTGCCTTCTTCGTCTATCCAGGCCCCCAGCCAATTGGATGGTGCCCACCATGTTGAGGGTGGATCTTCTGTACTCAGTCTACCAACTTATATGCCAGTCTTCTCAGGAAACACCCTCATTGTCATGCCCAGAAATAATACTTTACCAGTTATCTAGATATATCTTAATCCAGTTGAGTTGACACCTAAAATTAACCATTACAAGTGTCAATTCTGTCCCAGGCATTATTTTACATGCTGGGAAGACTGCAGTAATCCAATCCTACAAAAATCCCTGTGCTCCTGGGCTTGTATTCTATTGGAATTGCAAAGTTACTAAAAGGAAATGTGGCATGTATTAGGTTGCCATGGCTGAAATAACAAAGTACTACAGGCTGTAGCTTAAGCAACAGACATGTATTGTATTACAGTCCTGGAGGGTTGAAGTCCAAGATCAAGGTGTCAGCAGGATTGGTATCTTCTGAGGCCTCTCTCCTTGGCTTGTAGAAGGCCATCTTCTCCTTATGTCTTCACATGGTCTTCCCTTTGTTCATGTCTGTGCCCAAGTTTTCTCTTATAAGGACACCAGTCATATTGAATTAGGGCTCACCCTAATGACCATTTTCACTTAATTACCTCTTTAAAGACCCTAGCTCTAAATACAGTCATATTCTGAGGTACTGGGGGGTTAGGACTTCAACATATGAATTTTGAGAGGGACACAACTCAGTCATGACATGGCATAAATTAAGAAGTGGTTTTGATGCATAACGATTAACCATATTTAAAGCATAAAAGTTTTTGTATTGATTTTCCAAGTTGGGAAAATTGTCCACTGACAATTGTGTATGGCCCATGTGGGCTTGGTAGGAAGACTGGCCTTGGCCAGCAGTATGGTACAGGGTTGTGTATGGAGTAGCTTTTTTCTCATGAAACTTCCCAGGCCACATAGTGATTGAAGCAATGGCCTGGACTTGATTAATATGATAGTCTAAGCATCATATTTTAGATGTTTAGATGGGACTGTTTAAACTATATTAATTAAATCATATATATATACACACATATATATATACACATATATATATACACACATATATATACACATATATATACACACATATATATACACATATATATACACATATATATGTGTGTATATATGTGTATATATACACATATATATGTGTGTATATATAGCCTAGCTTGCCAGAAATCAGTAAATTTATTTTCATAAACAACAGCTCAGGGAAGAATTGCAACCATTCCACAGGAGTGCATTAAAGCCATTTGTTTTTTTTCGCTTGTAATCACCTCCTATTTTCCTAATGGTATTAGAGTGTGTGTGATTCCTGCTGTTTTATATACTTTCTTGCCATGTGGCTCATTGGTTTCTTTTTTTGTTTATGCTTTTGTGATTTTATTGAACAAATGATTTTCTGTGACATAATGAGTTTCTGGGCCTTGACATGCTGAGCATAAATCCACCAAACCTGCAACTCCTTGCTGTGGAAGATTCAGCTTGGCTTCTGAAATAAGACAAAGGTGCTGAAGTAGTTGGTTAAGTACATAGGAGAAAGTCTCATGGTCCTCCGGAGGCTTTAACACAACAGATGCCTGGACTGACTTGTGGTGTGTGAACTTGGTCCGTCTGTCAAGTAGGAAAAACCATCCGTCTGCCAATCTAACAACAGGGGCTTCTTTCAGGGGCACTGGGAGACTAATTTGTTAGTGAAGGGCTTTTCAGGGCACTGAGTAATGAACAGGGGAGTATCAGTGAAGCACTACGTGGGGTTGCAAAGGCTGTGTCAGTTTTTTTGCCAGAGGAACTGGTTGAAAAATGAAGGATTTAGATAAATCAGGGGAAGTAGGTGGGTTGATTCTAGAAGCAAGATTAGGAAGAGAAGTTTTCTTTTGTGATTTCTGTGTTTTTTTTTTATTGTCTTGAAAGTCTTTATTGGAACTTTATTCATTGGTTGATTCCCTCATTTCTGTATTTATTCATTTGTTGAACATCTGTTAGATACCAGGAATTGAGCTAATGTGTAGGCCCTTCTTCCAAAAAGCCTGTGTTAGTCCAGGACTTCTGGAAGCAGACACTAAGACAGGATTAAGTATGCAAAAATTTCATTAGTGGAACTGCTTCATTCTCTCAGGCTCTCAGGCTAGACACCCTAAGCATTTTCTACTCATCTTTCTTTTTCACTCTAAAATCCCTCCTCTCCCCACAGTGAGCCACAAGCTCCTATCGTTCTGTGTCTTCCCAATTTCTCCTTTCTCTTCCGTTGAACACTCCAAGTTTGTTTTCTTATCTCTTGCCTGGATGATTACAATGGCTTTATAACTGGTTTCTCTGCCTCTAATAGCTTGTCTGTTAGGTTCACCTTCCACAACTTGGGTTATCTTTCTCAATGACAGTTATAGTCATGCTTCTACCCTGTTGGAGTCTAATCAGTGGCTTCCTACTGGCTACAGTTTGGATTCCTTGGCTTGGAGGTTGCATCATTCCCCAGCTGGCCCCATCTCCATCTTCCACCACACCTCTTCACAAACTCTATGCTGTCGTCAGTTGGAGCATGCACAGCATTTTGCATCTTTGTGCCTTGGATCATGTGATTTCTTTAACCTGTCAATCTCTTCCCTGCCTTCCTTGCCTCTCAAAATACTGTGTTACCCAACAGGCTTCAGTTCAAGGTCCACCATCGTTGTGAAATCTTGGTATCTAGTCAGTATAAACTGTGCTTCCTTACTGTAAATTGTAGCTCTTCTTTACATACTGCTGTACAATTGGTGTTCACATTTTCTCTTTCTTTCTAGACTGCAAGCTGTTGAGTACATCAATTGCCATCTTTTATTTGTCTTTATGTGTAGCCTCATGATTAGCATAATTCTGCACATGTATTCGTTGCTCAGTGAGGGTTTACTGGGTGAAGGGACTATTGTCAGATAACTCCATTTCTTCCCTGGGAGGCCCCACCATCCACCTTAAGCACAGCATGTTCGAAACTGAGCTCCTGAGTTCTGCCCACCTCAGAACTGGCTCCCCTCCCCAGCTCCCTAGTTCTGTCAACTGCTGTTGAGTCACTGCAGCCCAAAGGCTCCGCCATCCTTAATTTGTCTCTCCTTTCTGCCATAACACTTGTTAATTCCAAGGCCTTGCACCTTTCACCTAAGGTATGATAAATATGTGGCCCTTTCTCTCTGATGAACCTTGCCCTTATCATTTCATCTCAGCTTTTATTTATTTATTTAGACGGAGTCTTGCTGTGTCGTCAGGCTGGAGTGCAGTGGTTCGTTTTCGGCTCACTGCAACCTCCGCCTCCCTCGTTCAAGCGATTCTCCTGCCTCAGCCTCCTGAGTAGCTGGGACTACCAGTGTGTGCCACCACGCCCAGCTAATTTTTGTATTTTTAGTAGAGACAGGGTTTCACCATGTTGGCCAGGCTGGTCTCCATCTCTTAACCTTGTGATCCTCCCACCTCAGCTTCCCAAAGTGCGGAGATCACAGGCATGAGCCACCGCGCCTGGCTCATCTCAGCTTTTCTTAGTAACATTTTAAGTAGTCTCACCTGGTTCCATTTCATAGCCATGGTTTAGAGCAGGCGTATGCTGAACCAGTCTAGAGCAAAGAACATAGAACAAAGCTCTCTGAGGACCAAGAACTATGTCTACATTTTAGTGAGCACAGGCAGGGCCTCACTGTCAAAAAATGGTTTTTATAACTTTATTTCTGTGAAAACAATACATGTTCACTTTAGATAATTTACAAAATACCAATAGGAAAAAAGAAGAATACAAAAATGACATATAATTTCAGCACTATACATTTTGGTATATCCCCCCACACCCTTTCTTACACAGCATGTATGTGTGTGTCTGTGTGATGTATGTGTGAGTGTGTGCCTGCGAATGTGCATGTGCAACCATGGGTTGCATTTGGCTTCAAGTGACAGAAAAACCAACTACAGTGTCTTAAGCAAATAGAAGTTAATTCTCATCTAACAAGAGATCTGAAGAGAGTGAGAGTTGGCAGGTTTAGTGGCTCATCACGTCAGTGCTGAATTCTCTGCAGTTCCCTTGCCATTTGCTCAAGAGCTGAAGATGGGGGCTGCAGTTCTAGCCATTGTAGCTGCATCAACTTCAAGAAGAAGGCAGAAAGACAGCATCTGCAGACTTGTCTGTCTTTCATTGGTCAGAACTCTGTCATAGGACCAGTCTTAGCTGCAAGTGAGGCTGTGAAATGAACATTTAGCTTTTATACCTTTACTGTACAGCAGACAAGAGGCCTGAAATTGGTGCTGGCTGTATTGAACTATAATATCTGCCACATGGACAATGCTGCATTTAATGCCTTTCTTGCTAAATATTTTTGTGTAGTCTGGATTGTAGAATTATCAGAGGATAAATTCTAGACATGATTCTTTTTTTTTTTTTTCTTTTTGAGATGGAGTCTCACTGTTGTCCTGGCTGGAGTGCAGTGGCACCACCTCGGCTCACTGCAACCTCCGCCTCATGGGTTCAAGCGATTCTCCTACCTCAGCCTCCCAAGTAGCTGAAATTACAGGTGCCTGCCACCAGGCCTGGCTGATTTTCGTATTTTTAGTAGAGAGGGGTTTCACCATGTTGGCCAGACTGGTTTTGAACTCCTGACCTCAAGTGATCCACCCATCTTGGCCTTCCAAAGTGCTGAGATTATAGGCATGAACCACTGCACCTGGCCCTAGACATGAATTTGTGGGTCAAAAGATGTATGACATTTAAAAAAAGCTTTAAAGAATTACTTTTGAACTGTGTTGATAGCAATAGTGAATCATGGTTTTTATTGCATGTCAAACAAACTTGACTTTGGGGATATAACCAAATATAACTTCATTGTTATTTCTCATTGCCTTTTTAAATTTCACCGGGTAGGCTGGGGTGGGGAGTAAATTTCTCTTGCCTATGATAAAAATTTGGGCAGGTCTGTGGCTTTTCTGCTCACTCTTAGGCAGCAAACCAATAGTTATACTAATTGCAAACACAGTTCAGAAAATAGAATCTCCAGACCTCAACAATAATCAAATCTCTGAATATAATTAGCATGAGATGTTGTGCCTCCTGTGGCTGGACCCCCACTGTGGCTGACCCTTTGTAAGAGCAGAGCCATGTCCTTCTTGCTTTGTCTGCTCTTCTCTCTGTACCGGATAACTGCTGTTCCCAGTCACTGGGGGAGGAAGGGAAGGAGGGACAGAAAATCTCCTTGCTGAACTGCCATCTGTGTCGCACTCCCAGGCCTGGCAGATATTTTGAGCTGACTCTCACTCCCACGGATGTGAAGATCGGGGGCTGCAGTTCTAGCCATTGTAGCTGCATCAACTTCGAGAAGTTATTTTATTGATTGATTGATTGATTGATTGATTGAGACAGAGTCTCGCTGTGTCACCAGGCTGGAGTGCAGTAGCTTGATCTCGGCTCACTGCAACCTCCGCCTCCCTGGTTCAAGCGATTCTCCTGCCTCAGCCTCCCAAGTAGCTGGGACTACCGGCGTGTGCCACCACGCCCAGCTAATTTTTGTGTTTTTAGTAGAGACGGGGTTTCACCATGTTGGCTAGGCTGGTCTTGAACTCCTGACCTGGAGTTTGCTGGAAATCCTTCTACCTGGGAAACCCACTGACACTACCTTGATACAGGCTGTGCAATTCCTTCCCGCCATGCTGCCTGCATCCCTGTTCTCTGACATTCCTCCACACAGCATCTCACACTCTCCACATGCTCCTGGGCAGCCTTTGGGAAGGATTTAAAATGGCTCCAGGCTAGCTTTCCCTCAGGGTCTGCATCCTGTCCCAGTAAACCCTAGAGGTTCAGACCAAGCCCAGCTGTGTGCTCTTTCCAGCTGCCACATGCCAAATGCAGTGGCTGCCTGCTCAGTTTTCTGTCCCGAGCACAGTGTTCCCTCACTACAGGGATGCTCTTCATGGTCTTTGAATGGATCAACAGAAGCACCTTCTCCAGAAAGCAAGTCCTGCTTCCTCTGCATGGAAGGGTTAGGGTGGGACTCCCAGCATTGTGATAGTTCTCTTCAAAGCAATTGCTTCACACATTTCCCCTTCCTCCACTCTCAAAATTTTATATTCCCAAAGCAAATAAAGGCCACTGAGTAAGGAGCTCAAGAGTTACAAAACTGATTCTCAACCATTTCCTGAAAATTCTGTATTGGAAGCTGTTCCATACTCACTTTGCTATCAGATATCTGTGATATTGGCATTTCGGTTGGAGCAAACAATTTCAGAGTAGCATCTTCTTCCAGAGGAATGCAAGGTGGTAGAGATGAAGAACCCCTGCTAGAGATGGAATGCTTGTGTCCCCCCAAACACATGTGTTGAAACCTAATCCTCAAGGGGATGGTGTTAAGTGGCGAGGCTTTTGGGAGGTGTTTAGGTCATAAGTGCAGAGCCCTCATGAATGAAATGACTGCTTTTATAAAAGAGACCCAAAAGTGTTCCCTTGTCCACCACATGGGGACACAATGAGAAGACAGTCATCCAGAAACCAGGACATGGTCTTTCACCAGACACTGAATCTGTTGGTGCCTTGATCTTAGACTTCTCAGCCTCTAGAACAGTAAGAAATAAATGTTACTCAGAAGGCACCCATTCTTTTTTTTTTTTTTTTTTTTGAGACGGACTCTTGCTCTTTTGCCCAGACTGGAGTGCAGTGGCGCAATCTTGGGTCACTGCAAGCTCTGCCTCCTGGGTTCATGCCATTTTCCTGCCTCAGCCTCCTGAGTAGCTGGGAGTACAGGCACCCGCCACCATGCCTGGCTAATTTTTTATATTTTTAGCAGAGACGGGGTTTCACCATGCTAGCCAGGATGGTCTCGATCTCCTGAGCTTGTGAACCACCCACCTCGGCCTCTCAAAGTGCTGGGATTACAGGCATGAGCCACCGTGCCTGGCACACCCATTCTTTTGGTATTCTATTATAGCAGCCTGAACGAAATAAGATAACCCCCCCAAGGCTTCTCTAAAGCTCAGACCAAGAAGGTTCCCACTCTCCCTGGAATTGAAAAAATAAAAAGCCAGCAATTGTCCTGGTGGTAATAAGTATGTGTAATGATTTACGTAATCCAAATGGCCGTGAGAACTGAAAATCAGCTCATGCAAGAGGTTAGGCAAATCCTTGCTAAGGAGGATAGTGCTGCAAACTGTCGTTGTCTATTTAAACGTCACGGGAAGTGCCTTATGGAAGAGGCAACTGGAATTACTGTGTTCTTTCAGGGAATAGAGTGTGATGGCTTCTTATACTTATGGTTGTCCAAATGCAAATGCAGCAGCTGCCTGCATAGCCTCGTGTTGGAGTGTGTGCTGAAAGCCCAGGAGTGGATTTCTGCATCATAAAGGAAGGTGTGATTTGGCCAGAAGATTAGTGGCCCTGCCTTATGGCAGTTCAGCAGCTCCTGCAAAGTTTCTACTGTTCAGTTTGGGGAACTTCCTCCACCTTGGACAGAATGCTGCCTGCAGGACTCTGGCTGGCTTTCTGCCAGAAACCTGGAGCAAGGGGCTGCCTTTGGGGTAGAGGGCTGAAGTGGTCTCTCTGCATGTGAGCTCATATCCTGTTCATTCCCAGGAATCCTGACATGTTCTTCCTCTATCCACACAGCCTAACCATTTTCCAAGTCTTCTGCTCAATTCCCCCTCCTCCATTAAGCCCTCCTTGATCACTGCCTGGAAGCCCTCTCACCTTGAGGTCGCATAGCAGCATTGTTATTTACTTCCTTTCATTGTTGCTGTGGACCTTGAGTAAGGGCATCTCTGCTGTTACCTTATGTGCCTTCTGGGAGGAGCTGAAGGTGCCCATGTGATAGGTAAGAGCCCTGGGGGGCTCTGATTAGAAATCAGTTGGAAGGTGGGACCCTCTGCTGTGGGATTCAGTTTGTTAGATATTTGAGCCCTACCCAGCTTGAAGTTTACAGATTCTTTTTTCTTTCTTTCTTTTTTTAACCTACAACAGGTGTTAACTGGGCATGAACTGTGTGCTGGGCTCAGGGATAGGCCCTGAGACACATTAGGAAGAGTGGTAGTACTTGTTCCTCCAAGAACCCAGTGTTGAGGGAATCTTGCCATATGTATGTGTAATGAAGTAGAGAATTTCATCCATTCCATTCTAGGGGGCACTTTCTGGCAAGATGAGAATTCAGAGGCTCACATTGAGCTGTCCTTCCCTAAGAGGTGAGGCCAGGAGGTTCTCTCATCAGAAGCAAGGGTGCTGGAGCAGAGAGGCTAGTGTGCATGGGAGTGAATAGTATAGCAGAGAGGGAGGACGAGAGAAGGAGAGATTTTTGGCAGGTGC
This sequence comes from Pan troglodytes, assembly GCF_028858775.2. Taxonomy (NCBI): domain Eukaryota; kingdom Metazoa; phylum Chordata; class Mammalia; order Primates; family Hominidae; genus Pan; species Pan troglodytes. Next base: position 38,484,982 of record NC_072411.2, read on the forward strand.
TGTGGGTGGGAAGCTTTGAGGAGAGGAACAGATATCCAAAGAGGATTTTTATGAGGGTTTTCTGTGGCTCGTGTGGTATAATCCCCAGTTCCCCCAGGCAGTGTCCTTTAAGGAAATTGTGGTAGATTTGGGGACTTGCAAGTACAGGCTGGGCTCAGAGAGCTCCACAGTGATGATGGGTGGTGAGGTTGATCAGATGGCCCGGGCTGCTCACCTGTGTGCTGGTTTCTGTATTGCAGCCTGTATTTCCAGTATTACCCTTTGGTTAGAATGTGTTTCTAGCAAAATTTATGCATCCTAAATGATTTTATTTCACTATTTAATCTTTTTAATATGTTCCATTAGCTAATATTATTTACTTTTGCCTTTTTATCTGTAGTTTTTATTGTATTATTTGTCTTTTATGATGTGATCTTAGTGTCTATTTTATCTTGGCTCTCTTACAGTTCTAACATTTTAAGTACACTGTTCAACTCATCAAATTTATTTTCCAGCATTTTTTGATTTTATTGGTTTTCATTCCAGCATGTTTTAAGCTAATGTTTACTTATAGCTTTTTACTTTTTACTCCTTTGCAAAACTGTTTTTATCCTTTTAGCTTATTTCATCTTGTTACTGTCACAGAGAGCTGTGCTGATGTCTTGCCTCTTGGTCCTGCGTTTTTATTCTTCCACAGTCCCTGGCAAAGCAGGTGGCCCTAAATCTTTGCGGAGAGAGTGATTGAATGCATGATTCATTCATGTTGAGTCAGTCACTGAGTTCTGGCCGTTTCACCTTCTGAGCATTTTAGCTCCGTCCCTTCATCCGCTCTGCCACTGGGTTGGTATAGGCACCGCCATTCCTCACCTGCAGCCCTACTGAGGCCCCTTAATGGCTCCTGTCTTCTCTTTTCTTTCTCCCAATTTAGTCTCCATCCTGCAGCACAGTGATATTTTTTAAATGTGGAAAAAATACCCAAATACTCTCCCATTAGTTTTTGGCTACTAAATTAGGATATTTAACATTGAAAAAAAAGTATTAATTTAATAGGACTTCTTCAGATCTTATTTTTTTAATAATTCATGTGATTAAAAATATATCTACTATGAAAAGTTTAAACTTACACAAAAATAGAGTGAATAATATCATGAACCCTCACATACTCATCACTTGTCTTCATTATCAACAGTTCATCATTTAAAAAAAATCAGTCTCCCTTTTGGTTTTTATATTTTGCTTGAGTAACATGTTTTTATATTTTGCAATACCCAGACATCATGTCATTTCAGTGCCATCATTCTTAAACACAAAACTGAACTTGTCACTGGCCTGCCTAAAACCTCTCAATGTCCCTCCAAAGCCACAAGATCAGGTATCAATACCATTGCCTGCACCTACCAACACTGGCTTCACAGCAGCCTGGTCTACCTCTTCTTATCTCTCCCACACCCAGGCCACGGAACCCTTTGCTTCTCACGCTGCCATCCCTCTCTGTCTGCAGCCTTTGCACCTGTGGATATCTTTGCCTGCAGTGTTCTGTCTCTCCCATCCCTCCCCATCCCTGTGCACCTAGATCTGGGCATCGAGGCGCTGGGCTCTGGGGAGCCACCCTGACTCCCCTTCTCTGACTCCTCTCCCTCCTACTTAGTACCCCTATAACACCCTGGACTCTCCTGCCATAGAACTTACTATGCTTCTGCAATTATTTGTTTACATATTTATTTCCCATCTAGGCTCTGAACTCCTTGAAGGCAGGATGTTCATTTCTTTCCAACATTTAATTATGGGAAATAATAAATGGAGGGGCAGCTGATAGTGTCCTCAGGGTTGTTCTGGCTGCCTGGGATTGGGATGCTCCAGTTTCGCTTTGTTACTCATTCACTGAGCATCTCACCATTCATTGTCATTCACATATCACCATTCACTGTGCTGAGCTCGGGACAAGTTTGGTGAGAAGGGAGGGTGAGACAGATGCATCCTTGGGCATGCATCCCTGCTTTCCTGCCAGGTAGGGGACTTTCTGAGGCGTGAGAGGCCTCTGCAGATCCCATTATGTGGGGCTACTCTGTGCCAGTGCCTTGTCCTGGAACCTGGGAATTGGGGTGCCTGGGTGGGGTCTGCACATGCAGGAGGTGACGAGCAGAGGCACAGCCTGGCTCTTCCTACAAGATGTTCAGGGCTGGCCTCTGGAAGTCAGTCGGCAAGTCTGACAAATAGCTCTTGGGTCTCTGTGGAATTGCTTTTTCTTAGAGACATAATCGTTGGACCACTTGCTGTTTTAGCCTTTGTGTAAGAACAGAGTGTGTTCCTTCAGCGGGGCTGCATCTTATCCATTCGCCTTGCACATATTTATATCTGGATGGATTCGGCGAGGCCAGTAAATGGTCTCTCTGCTTTCCCAAGATAGGGCAGATTTTTACACCCACATATAATCTCTTTTCTGAGAATATTGTCCAAAAACTAGGTCATCTATTGTAAAGGAAATTAGATGGTAATTAAATTTAGCTGGAAGTTACAGTATTGGTGGTTTCATTTTAAAGAGAGTGTGCTTCCCTAATTACTTTATTGCTACAGTTATACTGGTTGGTTTTTATTTTTTGAGGGGGGCATGGGGTGGTGTTGGAAAAGGTTGTATTTAGTAAGTTAGATGATGAATTCTGGACTTGAATTTTTAGTTGGCAGAGTCCCACGTCCACGTGCAAGTTTCCTTTCCTTTGTGCCCTTTTCAGATCTACCTGACAGAAGTCAGCTCTACTCCCTGCGCAGTCATTCAGCTCAGCCTCCTCGGGATATCTTTTGACAAGAGAGCCATATAGACAGATGAGACTAGGCTAGCAAGAGGCAGCTGATTTCAGTGGGTTTTCCTGTATGCGGTCCCTGGTTACAGCTGGATGGGACCTAAATGATCTCGCACTGTGTCCCTCCCTTCTCATTTTCCGATTAGAAAGGGCACAAAGACAGAAGCCCGGCAGAAGGCCAGCTTGCTAGTGGAGCGTCAGAGCTCCTGGGAGAGCACAGGTCAGATGACACCCCATTCAGTGAGCTGTTGTTTGCCACCTTTGATGGGTGGCCCTGAGGTCAGGGAAGCTGGGAAGAGTTGGCCCCAGCTGGGATTTGGCGTCATCATGCCCACAGGAAATGCTGAGTGACAGGACAACCTTGGAACAGGCTAGCAGGCCGTTGCCTTGGTACATGGGTTACATGACTTCTGCACTTTTTCTTAGCGCTGAGATTCACAGAGATCACTCGATCCCGGGGAGCAGGCCCAAAGTGCTCATGGCTCACCACTTGCTCTCCTCCTTGCCCCTCACCATGAACGTCTTTGACATGAGGCTAGCTGCCTCTCCTTCCTTCTGCTTAAACATTCTAGAGAATCATCCAAGTAAAGGCCATTAAAGTTCCCAGAGGTGGCCATTCACCGTCTCCTGTAGCTTCTTCGCTGGGTGCTATTATCATTAGTGTTGGTGAGGAAAGCCTACCGTGAAACTTGTTGCTATGTTCCTTAAAAAAAAAAAGTAATTTATTTCTTCTGAAAGCCCACAAGTATGATCCGGTGTACTGTTTCCTAATAAGTACTTTTCATGCTGACTAACTCTTCCTTAATTAGGTGGTGCAGGAAGCAGGCAGCCAGCCTGGTGAAGCTGTTCTTGTATCTTTGTGTGGAAGTCACCTGTTCACTGAAGCTGGAGGCTGGCTTTGGATTGAATCCTTGCCCAGCAAGGAGGACACCAGGGCTGTTCCTCAAAGTCCCATCTTGGTGTGGTTCATGTGAGGTCCTTGTAAAGCTCACAGTTTAGGAGAAAATCATAAACAGCAAAATAAGAGCTCAGCTCAGGAGATTTCTTAAAGAGCAAAGAAGGATCCCACAGAGCACATTTTAGCTGGTTAATAAGGAAGCTAGGTACAAAAGGCCTGCATATAACCTGTTCCCACACTATATCAATATATAATTACCACATATTTTCCAATCTGCCCCTGGGAAATGTGGCAGGTAAAATAGATTGAGAAGAAAATAATGGTGCTTGCTGCACAATTTACTAGATTGATATCTGTTAATACTTGAGCAGGCTCCTTGCAGGATGAATAGAAAGCCCCAAATGCTCCAGTTCAGTCGAAACAAAGTGACTGTTTAAGCTCTTTGTTCTTTTAAATACCTGGTGTGCACTCGCCTGCATAGGGAGAGCAGAACATGTACATTTATTAAGACTTCCCTGTCTTCGGGGTGGCAGGTCTTGCTAGACTTGATCAAGCTAGGGGAAGCCCTGTGTGCTATGTGGAAAACGAACCCATTTCCATTCCCCGCCATGCCCTCCCACCCCGGCAGGAAATGGAGACTTTCCACATTGGGCTGGTGGACGGAGGCCTTGGCAGGGATCTGTGGTGCTAGAATTAGTCATGCGGGTTAGCTATGACCAGACCAGAACAGTCTGGAATCTCCATTTTGTCCTTCTCTTTCTTCTTCTTCCTTATTAAAGAACACAAACAAAAAAAGAATATTTGGAAAGCAGAACTGCAGCCTTCTAGATCCCTACTACTTTTTTTTTTTTGCATGTTACCTTTTGGTTTTTGTTCTTATGAAAATAATAATATAAAGATATGTTTTTATAGTTACAATTAGTGTACACGTGATTTTTGGAATTCTAATCTCTTTCTGCCCAATAATGTATCAAATTTCCCCAATGTTTTGCCCAGATTTTACACCAGAAATTTTAAATTAAGACAGCCTAACATTTCATCATGACTGGAGGTCCCCAGCCCCTGGGCCATGAACGGGTACAGGTCTGTGGCCCATTAGGAACTAGGCCATACAGCAGGAGGTGAGCAGCAGGTGAGTGAAAGAAAGTTCATCTGTATCTACAGCCACTCCCCATTGCTCACCTTAGCGCCTGAGCTCCACCTCTTTTCAGATCAGCAACGGCATCAGATTCTCATAGGAGCATAAACCTTATTGTGAACTGTGCATGTGAAGGATCTAGGTTGCATGCTCCTTATAAGAATCTAATGCCTGATGATCTGTCACTGTCTCCCATCACCCCTAGATGAGACCATCTAGATGGAGGAAAACAAGCTCAGGGCTCTTACTGACTACATTATGGTGAGTTGTATAATTATTTCATTATATATTACAATGTAATAGAAATAAAGTGCACAATAAATGCAATGTGCTTGAATCATCCTCAACCATCACCCTCAACCCCAGACCATGGAAAAACTGTCTTCCATGAAACTGGTCCCTGGTGCCACAAAGGTTGGGGCCACTAATCATGATGATATATAAGAATTTAGCTGGCTGCAGTGGCTCAGCCCTGTAATCCCAGCACTTTGGGAGGCCAAGGCAGGCAGATCACCTGAAGTCAGGAGTTCGAGACCAGCCTGACCAACATGGTAACACTCTGTCTCTACCAAAAATACAAAAATTAGTCAGGCATGGTGGTGGGCACCTGTAATCCCAGCTACTTGGGAGGCTGAGGCAGGAGAATTGCTTGAATCCGGGAGGCAGAGGTTGCAGTGAGCCAAGATCATGCCACTGTACTCCAGCCTGGGTGACAAAAGCGAAACTCCATCTCAAAAAAAAAAAAAAAAAAAAGAATTTAAATAAACATAGACGTTTCTATGAGATGCCCAGCACAATGACTCTCATTTATTTATTAATTCCTTTGCTTAACAATTCACTGGATAAACATTTTCCTAAACATCCATTCTGTGCCAGGCATTGGGGAGAAGGAGGTACATAAAGCATGGTCCTTTTTTTTTTTTTATTTTTAAGACGGAGTTTCACTTTTTTACCCAGGCTGGGGTGCAGTGGCATGATCTTGGCTCATTGCAACCTCCACACCCCCACCACCCTCCCACCCACCCACAACCCCGGTTCAAGCAATTCTCCTGCCTCAGCCTCCCAAGTAGCTGGGATTATACACACCTGCCACCATGCCTGGCTAATTTTTGTATTTTTAGTAAAGACAAGGCTTTGCCATGTTGTCCAGGGTGGTCTTGAACTCCTGACCCCAGGTGATCCACCCTCCTCGGCCTCCCAAAGTGCTAGGATTACAGGGGTGAGCCAACGCACCTGGCTTGGTCCTTGCCTTTAAAGAGTTCCCTGGCTAGTGACATGCAAGCATGGGATGGCCATCCAGGCAGGTATGTTAGAGGATAGCACTATGTGCTCTCAGGCTGCAGGTCAGTGGTTTAAAGGGTGGAGGAATGATCTCACTTGGAGTCATTAGAGAAGGTCTTGGGGGCTGTGCTTGAGCTGGGCTTTGGTAGGTAAGTGGGGTTCAGCAGATGCAGGTGGGGGCAGCAAGAGAGGAGAACATGAAACGGCATGGCTCACTCTGACTTGGCTGACTAGCTACAATGTTGTCTGGACTGGGACACTCTTGAGGGTAAAGGGAAGTGTCAGTGATAACACGGACCACTGGGTGTATACTGAGCCTGCTCCTGGCAAGTAGGCTTTATGGATATTCTTAGTGGAATCCTCCTACCAGAACCACGGGTGTATTAGAGCCTGGGAGTGGGTGGGGGTGTCAGAGAGACCTGGAGAATCTGCATTTTAACAAGCATACCAGGTAATTCTGAGGCAGACAGTTCATGGACTATATGTGTCTCGGTGTGTGTGTACACACACACACACACACACAGTGTTAAATTAGAAGCTCATTTAAGTTTACTTTTAAAACTTTTCACTATGAAAATCTTTCAAAAGACATAAAAAGACAGCAGAATCAAGACCCCATAACTGCTCATCCAGCTTCAGCAATTAGCAACACATTTTCCTAATCTTGTTTCATCTGCTTATCCTGGTACTCTTTTTTTTAAATGCTGGAGTATTTTAAAGCAATTTTTAGACATGATTTTACCCATATCCAATATAGACTGTGGTTTTTTTTTTTTTTTTTTTACTCTGTCTCTGTTGCCCAGGCTGGAGTGCAGTGGTGCAACCTCAGCTCACTGCAACCTCCGCCTTAGGTTCAAGTGGTTCTCCTGCCTCGGCCTCCTGAGTAGCTGGAATTACAGGCACGTGCCACCATGCCCAGCTAATTTTTGTGTTTTTAGTAGAGATGGGGCTTCACCATGTTGGCCGGGCTGGTCTTGAACTCCTGACCTCAAGTGATCTGCCTGCCTTGGCCTCCCAAAGTGCTGGAATTACAGATGTCAATATAGACTTTTAAAATTTTTTTTAAGCATAATCACTATTTATCACACCTAAAAAAATTAACAATGATTCTTCACACCCTCCGATACCCCATCATTGTTCAAATTCCCCCAATTGTCTCAAATGTCTCTTTGGAGTTGGTTTAAGATCTGAAAAATATGCACACGCTGAATTTGGTTGTTAAAGTTCTTAAGTCTCTTTTAAGAAATTTTTCTCCTCTGTGCTGTTTATTGAAGAAATGGATCATGTGTCCTGTACAGTTTCACAGATCACATTGGTCTGATCTTTCTTGTTTAGGTTACTAGCTCTATTTTGGAGGATTTTGTGGTGGCTTTGGGTAGTCCCTTTCACAGGCTCCTAACTATCATGAGCGAGGACATCAGCCACGTGGTTAACGTGACTCTAAGAAAACAAATGGTTTTAATAAGTGACAGTTGTGCTACAGATTCGATGATGTGAAAAAGAGTTCTTGCTTTCAAGGAGTGAGAAATCTAACCGGGGCAGCAAAAGTGCAGTCAAAAATTCTGGATGCTGAGTCTTATACACCCAGGTGGGGAGTGGGGAGGTATCTGGGAATGTATATCATTTTTCCACCTTTATATGTGTTTTACTTTTTGATTCTGTCATGACTTTTTAAACCATGATAAATATTTAAACAATACAGAGCTGAATAATTGCAGTGTTGACAATTTCCCTCTAGCCTCTTCTAATCTTAATTTGGGAGGTCATCAATATCAATAACTTGGTGTATGTCTGTCCATATCCTTGAGCTGAATCTTGCTGAATCTTGTAAGCGGAGAGGGCCTTCTCCAGGTGGCCAAGGCAGCCAAGGGCTTTTCCTGGGTGGAGGTTTCTAGCTAACGAGGATTCCCTTCACCCTGGAGCACTGGGGACCCCCTGAAGGATGAGCTGGAGAGAAGTGTGCTTGGATTTATGCTAGGACTTACATGGCCACAGCGTGGTCCAGGGAGACAAAGAGCCCATGAGCCAGGCTGACAGCTGTGGGAATGGAGAGAGGGACACACATAGCAAAAGGGGTTAGGAGTATCTTTTTCTCAGAGATACTCTCTTCCCCACTATGAGAAAAATCGCATTTGCTGGCCTCTACTTCCACTTCACTCACTGCTAACCAAATGTGTCCATTATGTTTGCTCATGCAGCCCTCAGATGGGCTGGCAGCAGCTGCTTACAAGCATGGCTCTCAGCAGGGTTCTGCAGTGGAGGCTGAGCCCAGCAGGGTGCATGGCCATGAACTCCTGACTAATGAGCACAGGAGGGTAGCAGCAGCCTGTGTGCTGTTCCTGCCTAGATACCATAAAGAGTGATGGCTAGGAGGACCCAGGTTCTTTGGGATGCTGCAAGAGCTGAGAACAGCAGTATTAGGGATAAAAGCATAAGCTTTGGAGTTGGAAATATCTGGTTCAAACCGTGGCTTTACCAACTATGTGATCTTGAACATGTGACTAAACTGTCCTGATCTCCGGGTTTTGCATCTGTGAAGTGGGATTGGTGAGACCTGCCTTATCAGGCCCCTAGGATAGTGAAATGAGAGAATACACCCCAAGCACTTGGCATGGTGGATGGCACACAGTGAGCGAGGTGGTTCTTGTTATACTGAGACATTAATTTATGCAGACCTCCCAAAGTGGTGAAGCAGGATGGCCCTGGGGCGAGTCTGCTGTTATTGAAGGCAAGTGGGCAGCTAGGCATGGTTCCTGACTAATGCTACCTCTCTGAGCTTCTTTATCAGGTTGTGGCCCTCCTTTCTTACCCCCCAGGCTGGCTGCGGCTCTGCATTTTACTTTCTGCCCCTGCGGTGCAATCTTTGATGTGTGCTTTAATGAGATTTCACCCAGGCAGGGCCTGGCTGAGAGGCTTGCATTTCATATTTGTCTGCCTGTCAATCCATCAGGCCCCAGAGCGATGGGCACCCATCATATCTCATTTAGCCCTGGGCTTGCTATGATCCATGCCTCGGTGCCCAAAGGGACACTGTATTTATAGCATCATGCCTGTTTGTCTCCTGCCTTAACCTTGAAATGGTGGCTTTAACTGATTTTTGTTAACCCTGCCTGGGGAACAAACTGCCGATTCTTACCATTCCGTTCTCACCCTGTTCCATTTCTCTGCAAATGGAGCCTCTTTATCTCTAGGGAAGAACTTTATTATCTCCATTCACTCACACCCTGATTGGAAACACTGCCTGTGGGGGTGGCAGGCTATCTGGAAGTAGAATATGCCAGAGATTCCTGGGTCTGTTTTTCCTGAAGCAATTGCTTGTGCATGGAATTGAGGAGAGGATGAAATGCTAAGTAGCCATCTTTTCCCTTGGGGTGGAGTGGTGTCAGCTTTGTTAATATTAAATCATTTTGATGCAGCTTCTTGCTTGGCATTTTTTGGAGTTCAACATCTCTTTCTGGTTCCAGAATTCTGGGATATTAAATTAGGTCCCTTGTTGGCCTTGCCCGCTTAGATGCAAAGGTTTTCTGGGACAATGTTTGGAGGCTGGAATGTAGCTAAAGGGGTAGCTGGAGAGCGTGGACAGCACATTCTCTAGCGGCCCCTTTCTTACAATTACTTTTAAAATGTATTGACGTGATGGTTGTTAAGACTGTGTTGAAAACATCTTTGGGGAGCCGCATGAAATAAGCAATTGAAACATCAGTGGGAAGATGGGCAGATGAAGAAAGAAGGAAGCCTTTGGGGCACAGTATATTGAAGTGCTGGTTTTCCCCACCAACCCAGGATGCAGGCATGGCTCATGCTCTCTGCCCACAGGTTTGTGGGTACCTGTTTTTGACAGTGGTCTTTATCCATGTGTTTTTGTAAACATTAGGACACAGTAAGCTTTTCTTTTGTATTTTTTTTTTTAACAGCAACTTGATTTACACCTGACATTTTGTATTATCCTCATCTGCTAGAGTACATTCAGTAGAGAAGGAGAGGTGGGCACAGGAGGCAGGAGTGGTGGGAGATATAGCTTTCAGCATTGATAGTATTCTGTGGTGATCTATGCATATGGGCCACCAAGCTTTGGGATAATGAGTTAACTAATAAAATGTCTATTGATTAAGAAGAGGGTATTCAGTGTCAGCCACACACTATGATCAGAAAAAGCAACCTCTAACCCCAGCCCAAGTCAATGACACTAATTTCTTCCTCTTGCAGGTGAGCTTTCCCTTGGCTGTGGGTGGTGGTAGTTGTAGTCAATCAGTCAGGATAGGGTAGGTTATGCTGTGGTAACAAACAACTTCCAAATTTCTGTGCCTTAAAATAAAGAAGGTTTGTTTCTTGCACTTGTTCACACTGTGTGCCCTTTGCAGGTCACAGGAGTAGCTCTGCTTTTACTGGAATTACTCAGGGTCCCAAGCTGACTGAGTAGCCACCACCTAGAAAGTTGCTGATATAGGTGCAAAAAGCCAAACTCTATAAACTATTTAATGAGGTTTATTCTGAGCCATTATGAGTGATCATGGCTTGGGGTACAATCTCAAGACTTCCTGAGAAAATGTGTCTGTGGTTGTCAGGTTACATCTTGGTTTTATACATATTAGGGAGACAGAAGTTACAGGCAATGACATAAATCAATACATGTAAGGTATATATAGGTTTGGCCCAGAAAGGTGAAACATCTCGAAGCAGGGTAGGACTTACAGGTCATAGGTAGATTTAAACGATTTTTGGTTGGCAATTGATTTAAAGAGTTAAGATTTGTCTAAAGGGTTGAAATCAGTAGAAAGAAATGCTTGAGTTAAGATAAGGGGGGGTGTGGAAGTCAAGGTTCTTGTTATGTAGACAAAGCCCCTAAGTAGCAGACTTCCAGAGAGAATAGATGTAAATATCTCTCTTCGGACCTTATGAGGTGTCAGACTCTTAGTTAAATCCCTCCTGGATCCAGAAAAGACCTAGAAAAAGAACGAGATTCCCTGTAGTTGCAAATTTCTCCCACAAGAGATGGCTTTGCAGGGCTACTTCAAAATATGTTAAATAAATATATTTGGGGATAAAATATTTTTATTGTTTTCAAGGCTTGCTATCATGTGATGCTATACCAGAGTCAGGTTGAAATATGGTATATTTTATTGCTATGAGGAGTCTGTTTTGTCAGTCTTAGGATCTCTATTTTAACCTTAATGCTGGTCAGTTGTGCCAAACTCCAAAAGGAGGGGGTATACTGAGGTGTGTCTGACTTCCCTTTTTGTCATGGGCAGGAATTCAGCCTTTCAGGTTTCTCTTGGTCCAGAGACGGTCCGTTCAGTCAGTTGGGGGAATCAGGATTTTATTTTTGGCTTACATTGGTCATTGTGCCAGGGGAAAAGAGTTCTGGAGGGACTTGCACTGGTAACTAAATGTTTCAGCTTAGAGGTGAAGGAGATCTGAATATGCCACCCCCAAACGGCTACTTTGGCCTAAGAGTTACTTTGATCTGAAGGCAATTAAGAAACAACAGACAGAGGAGGAACCCTCTCTCCTCTACCTTTCTTCCTGAAAGCAGGGCATACATTTTCCTTTGTGAAGGTGTCCCCCCTCCTCTCTCCCATACCAGGAAGAGGAGAACAACTCTTAATCACCAGAGATTTACCAACTCTTATCACTGGAGACTCACCAACGACTCTGCATAACCAACATTACTAACATAACCTTATCTTCCATTCGTTTCTTCCATATATTTATCTTCACACAATTTATAACCCCTAGAAGCCCAGACCCTTTTTCCTCTCTCGTCACTCTTTTACAATTTACTGCCCTTTGTTAACATGGTATATAAGCTCACAAGCCTTTATTTCTTTTCTGTAAAGCTCTTGTGTGCATAAAAAATGAAATGTTTCTCTTGTTAGTCTGTCTTTTGTCAGTTTAATTTCCAGGCCCCAGGCACAGAATTTAAGAGAACAGAGAAAAAGTTTTTTCCCTCTCCTACAGAAGCAACATCATGTCATTGACTAGAGCTAGTCACATGGCCACACCTTATGCCCAGAAATTAGACAGAAATATGTGTCAAACAACATTCATGACTACCCCAGAGGACATTGGTTACTCTTTTTTGCCCACTGATTGTAACCATGCAATGGGTTCACCTTGCCCACTGCTTAGAGAGAGCTAACTTATCAAGATAAGAATTGCAATAGAGAAAGAGTAATTCATGCAGAGCTGCCTGTGCAGGAGACTGGAATTTTATTATTACTCAAATCAGCCTCCCCAAGCATTCAATGATCAGATTTTTTAAGGGTAATTTGGTGGGTGAAGGGGGTTAGCCAGTGAGCAGGAGTGCTGATTGGTTGGGTTGGAGATGAAATCATAGGGAGTTGATGCTGTCTTCTAGCACTGAGTCAATTCCTGGGTGGGGGCCAGAAGATCAGATGAGTCAGTTTTTCTGGGTGGTGGCACCTGAACCATCAAGTGCAGGGTCTGCAAAATATCTCAAGCACTGGTTTTAGGTTTTACAAATAGTGACATTATCCCCAGGAGCAATTTGGGGAGGGTCAGAATCTTGTAGCCTCCAGCTGCATGACTCCTAAAGCATAATTTCTAATCTTTTGGCTAATTTGTTAGTCCTACAAAGGCAGTCTAGTCACCAGGGAAGAAGGGGTTTGTTTTGGTAAAGGGCCATTACAGTCTTTGTTTTAAACTATAAACTACAAACTAAGTTCCTCCCAAAGTTAGTTTGGCCTATGCCCAGGAATGAACAAGCCACAGCTTGGAGGTTAGAAGCAAGATTCAGTTGGTTAGGTCAGATCTCTTTCACTGTCTCAGTTATATTAATAATTTTGCAATGGTGGTTTCATGATAATGCAATAGCAATCATATTTTACTAAGTATTTATTATACGTCAAGCACTATGTCAACTGCTTGGTATAAATTGTCTTGTTTGTCTTCCCAACAGCCCCATGAAGTAGATACTATTACCATTTTCCCTATTTTACAAAGGGGGAAACTAAATTGAGGCACACAGAGGCTAAGTAACTTACTCAAGGTCAGACAGAAAATGGTAGAAACTGGATTCAAACTCTAGCATGTATATTCAGAGTACCAACTTCCTACCACCACAATTTCCTGCCTCTCTAACCTGAGTTGGAGCCATTAGAACCATTAAAGTTATTCTAAAAATATTGAACCTCGAGAGAAACATTGTTCAGCATCTTGGTATCTTCTCTCCTGGGAACTCCTTAGTTTCTATGCAAATTTGCTGAATTTCTACACAGAGGTCTTTAGCTTCAAATATCAAGTGGTAAGGGGAGTATGGTGGGTGCTGGGATGACAACTCTCAAGTCCAAAGAACATTTCATTTTGACAAAATGAAACAACAATAGCATATAACATTTATTAAAGTCTTGCAATATGTTAGACATTGTAAGTCTCCATTACATTTATTTGATCCTCATTACACTCCAGTGAGTATAGGTCCTATTTTTATGCCCATTTTACAAATGAGGTAACTGAGACACAGAGAAGTTAGGTAAGTGGGATAAGTTCACATGAATGATAAGCAGAGGAATCAGCACACCTTTTGGAAAGGTAGGAGATTAAAGAATGGTTGGATTTGATTTTCTTGCCAGCCCCTTACCATAGTATCAAATGATTTTTAGGAAGAGTGTCAGCCCTTTCATTGGAATGTATTTCTTAATCTTATAATTTAGAACTAGAGGCAGCAGCAAAATGGAAAAGGGGAAACGTGGAGACATGAAGAGAAATGGCCACTGAAAACTCAAAGTGGTGCTTCATAGAGGACACCTACTTTAGTGTTTAGAGACGGAGTGTTTGCATTTGGCATATCAGTTGTCAATGAATGTTTAACAACCTGAAAATGTTGTGTTCTCTTAGGTATCTTAAATGGCTCCCATCCTATCTCATTTACTTCACTTTGCTATACCTGTTAAGAAAGGGCATACTTGGCAGTGCTCACTCACAATAGCCTTGCTGTCCAGTTCTCCTAAATTCTGATTTGGAGGCTTCGGAATCAGTGAGGTTGTTTGTTTATTGAAACAATTTCAAAATTAAACAAAACTTCCAAGTACATTACAAATAACTTATCTCTTTCTGAACCACTTGAGAATAAGTTGCTAAACAACAGCCTATGGCTCCTGAAGGCAGTATGCTTTTTTAAAAATAAATACAAATATTCTCCTTCATCAGTGTCTCTAAATAGTCTCTGAATCAACAGCATTGGTGTCCCCTGATAACTTTTCAGAGATACACATTTTTGGGTCTCACTGCAGACTTCCTGAATCAGAAACTCTGATATAGGGTCCAGCAATCTGCATCTTAACAAGTCCTCTAGGTGATCCTAATGAACACTCAGGATTACACCCCAGGTATTTTGTAGAGTGTCCCATATTATCTCAATAGAACCATCAAAATCAGGAAATTAATACCAATGCATTACTACCTCTACTTCTCACAATGCATTTGCATTCTGCCAATTTCCCCAATTTTCATGTCCTTCATAGCAAAAGGATGACAGTCGGAGCTTCCCATTGCATTTGTTATGTCCCTTCAAAACCCTTTAGTTTGAAACTGTTCTTTAATCTTTTCTAGGTTTTCATAACCTTGACATCTTTGAAGGTGACAGAACAGTGATTTTGCAGCGTGTCCCTCAATTTGCCTTTGTCTCATGTTTCCTCATGATCAGATTCAGGTGATGCGCTTCTGGCAGAAATATCATGAATGTGAAGCTGAGATCTTCTCATTATATCCCATCAGGTGGTGCATGATTTCAATTTCATGTCTCATTTCTCATGATGTTTACTTTGGTAACTTGATGAAGGTGAAGCCCATCAGGCTTCTCTACTGTGCAGCTGACATTTTCATTCTGTAATTAATAAGTATTTTGTGGTGAGAAATGTTGAGATTATGTAAATATACTCCTTATTAAACCTTCCATTTATTTATTTATTTGTCTGTCCATCCATTCATTTATTTATTTGGGCATGGGACTCATGGATTTCTGTTTTATTAAATGGGTTGCAATCCATTACTGTCATTATCACTATGATCACACTGTCTCAGATTGGGGTAGTGGAAGCCCTTTCAAACTTGCTTCTCTGTCCTTTTCACATGTCCTCATTTGCTGAGCCCTCCCTTGCTTTCTGGTGCAAAAAGATATTCCAGGATCATGTTATGTTTTCTCCCCTAGAATGGGCTGTTTCCTAAGGAGCCGTAGTTTCATTTTGTTTCTTTTGTTTTGTTTTAGTGGCAGATGATATTTAGAAATCAAGATCTGGGCACTAGATGTTCTCATTGCTACTGGGGTGTTACTGCTCCCAGACCCACTCAGTGGACAGAGCTAGAGACTATATGTATGTGTATGTACACACAAACACACTTATATCTGTATTTGCTTCAATATCCAGCTATACATATTAAAGATGATGAGTTCACACTGCTATCTCCAATTCCAGTCTAATACCACAGAGTTTATTCTAGTTTTCTCTGTTTCTGTATTTGCAGCTTCCTGCTGTGATGGTGAGAGAGATGATTCCCAATCTCTTTACTGTGTTATATATTTGATCAGCCTCCCAGTCTACACCAGTCTCCCCTCACCATGGCTGCTCCACTCTGCATAGACACCCTCCTCTCTTCCTGTGGGGTTCTGACACTGTGCTGCATCTGCCACTGCTCTGGCCTGCACAGATGTCTCACATCCCACTTGTGCATCTTCTGATGCTCTGGCCCTCTGCCTGGCTGTTCTCTTACTCCACTTGGGCTCTGACACCCCACACTGGACCTCTTTCCTACATAGATATCATTCTTACCCTGCTCAGACTCTGACGGTACGGGCTGGGCTGCCCCTCACATACACACAAGACCTACCTCTTCATGCAGCTAGGGCTCTGAATCTCTGCACCGCCACCCTCCTGGCCCCACTGAGTCTCCAGAATCACAGGCTGGGCTGGGCCGCCACCCCTTCTCCTTCACCTTCCCCTTCCTCACTGCACCTGGACTGTACAAAGCATCCAGCTATTCTCTGCTCTTTCCCCTCCTCACACCCTCACACACTCATGGGAATGCTCTCTGCACCCTGGCAAGGCTACAACACTTCACTCTGGGGCTTTGCAAATTTCTCCCCCATCTGGGGCATTTGGAGTGAATTCTTCAGGTCAGAATGGGAAGGGGGAAAAGGGGAAGAGAGAGGAAAATACAGGAAGGCTTCAATATACTTTTAAAATGGACTTCGTTATCCACAGTACCAGAAGAATTTAATCTTAGCATTTGTTTAGGAAGGGTACAAAGTCACTCTCACTTTAACTCAAAGCTTATGAACCTTATACTCTCCTAAAATAATAATTTCATATCTATAGTGAGATAGATATATAGATAGAGATACATGTCAGGTTCCTAGAGACATTAAGTGTTTTTCTATGCTTACAGCTAATATGGTAGGGTAGAAGCATTTTTCTTTCTTTTTTCTTTTCTTTTTTTTTTGAGATAGGGTCTGCCTCTATTGCCCAGACTGGGCGGTAGTGGCGTGACTGCAACTGACTGCCGCCTTGACCTCCCAGGCTTAAGCGATCCTCCAACCTCAGCCTTCCAAGTAGGTGGGACTACATGCACAAGACACCATGCTGGACTGCTTTGTAAAATTTTTTTGTAAAGACAAGGTCTCACTATGTTGCCCAGTCTGCTCTTAAACTCCTGAGCTCAAGTGATCCTCCTACCTCAGCCTCCCAAAGTATTAGGATTACAGGTATGAGCCACCACACCTGGTATGAGAATTCTTGAATTTAAAATCTGCACAGTGTTGCAATTCTTGTTTTTGTTGTTCGTGTCACAGTTGGATTATATCTGTGTGTCTCTCTTCCTCACTAGACTCATTAATGTCTCTGATGCAGGTCCTGAGGGTTTTTCCCATTCCCAGCACTCTGATCTGTGGGCTTGCACTTCAGAAACAGCAGCTAAGGAAGCTGCTTGTAAAAGTGTTAGATGAAAGAGTCAGATACAAAGTTTGAAAGCAGGCTTGCAAAATGAATTTTCCTGTTTCCATAAGCTATATCAGTCTGAATTGGGGAAGGAGAGGCACCTTTGAAGGAGGGAGTAGGGAGGAAAGAGTTGGAAACCCTCTGGGTTGGGCTGGTGGCTGGGAATGATGACAGGGACTTTCTGGGGAGAGTATCAGAGAATCATGTGTAGGTCACTCAGCTGTCCTGCTTATTGCTGTCACCAACAGCCAGTGGTCAGCCTGTTAGCCATGAGTGTCTGGGTTGAAGTGACACTTGTCAGGGCTATGGAGAGCCCATTCAGCCTTTTCCCCTGTCCCAATCATAACTTGGAGATAGAGACTGGGGAAAAGATAACCCCTGGTGGGCTGAGATGATGGTCTGAAGAGAAAGCTTGCCCTTAATAAAGATGGGGCTAAGTGGGGACTGGATAGAACCAGTGGGCAATTGCGTCTTGGGTCAGTAGAGTGGTAAATGTGCAGTTCCTGTTATATTATTGTTATTATAGTAGATGTATATGCAAATTAAAATATTAGCACAGCACTCTCCCTGTGTTAGTCTGTTTTTTTGTGTCACTATAAAGAAATATCAAGCCAGGTGCAGTGGCTCACAACTGTAATCCCAGCATTTTGGGAGGCTGAGGTAGGAGGATCACTTGAGGTTAAGAGTTCAAGAGCATCCTGGGGAACATAGCAAGGCCCTGTCTCTACAAAAAAATAAAAAACTAGCTGGGTGCAGTAGTGCATGCCTGTAGTCTCAGCTACTTGGGAGGCTGAGGTGGAAAGATCAATTGAGCCCAGGTCTTCTAAGGCTGCAGTGAGCTATGACCATGCCACTGCACTCTAGCCCAGGCAACAGAGTGAGATCCTATCTCAAAAACAAAACCAAAGAAACACCTGAGACTGGGTAATTCATTTAAAAAAAGAGGTTTAATTAGTTCACAGTTCTGCAGGCTGGGCAAGCATGCTCCTGGCATCTGCTTGGCTTCTAGGGAGGCCTCAGAAACTTTTACTCATGGCTGGAGGTAAAGCAGAAGCAGATTCATCACATGATGAGAGTGAGAGCAAGAGAGAGAGGGGAAGGGCCACATACTTTTAAACAACCAGCTCTCCCATGAACTAAGAGAGTGAGAACTCACTGATCACCAAGGGGATGATGCTAAGCCATTCGTGAGAGGTCCACCCCCATGATCCAATTATCTCACACCAGGCCCCACCTACAACACTGGGATTCACATTTCAACATAAGATTTGGAGGGGACATATACTCAAACCACATCATTTTGTCCCTGACCCCACAAATCTCATTGCAAAGTATAATCATCCCTTCTCAATAGTCCCCTGAAGTCCTAACTCATTCCAGCATCAAGCCAAAGTCCAAAAGTTCCAACTGAGACTCACCTCCTTCCACCTATGAGCCTGTAAAATCAAAATAAGTTATTTACTCCCAAGATACAATGGTGGCATAGGCACTGAGTAAACAATTCCATTCCAAAAGGGAGAACCTGGTCAAAAGAAAGGGGTAATAGGCCCCATGCAAATCTGGAATCCAGTGAGGTGGTCATTCAATCTTAAAGCTCCAAAATATTCCTTGAATTTGTGTCCTGCATCCAGGGCACACTGGTCCAAGGGGTGGGATCCCAAGGCCTTGGACAGCTCCACCTCTGTAGCTTTGCAGGTGCAGCCCATGTAGCAGTTCTCATGGGTTGAAGTTGAGTGTCTGTGCCTTTTCCAGGCTCAGGATGCAAACTGCCAGTGGCTCTACCATTCTGGGGTCTGAAGGGCAGTGGCTCCTTTCCCACAGCTCCACTAGGCAGTGTTCCAGTGGGGACTCTGTGTAGGCCTCCAACCTCACATTTCCTTTCAGCACTACCCTAGTAGTTTCTCTGTGGGGGCTGTGCCCCTGCGGCAGTCTTCTGCCTGGGTACCCAGGCTTTCTCATACATCCTTTAGAATCTGAGGAGGTGCCAAGCCTCCTTCACTCTTGCATATTGTGTGCCTGCAGGCTTAACACTACTGGAAGCCATCAAAACTTATGGGAGACTGCACTCTCTACAGCAGCAGCTGGAGCTGTACCTGGGGCTCTTTGAGCCATGGCTGGAGCTGAAGTGGCTAGGATGTGGATAGCAGTATCACAAGGCTGTGCAGGGCAGTACAGCCCTGGACCTGGCCCCTGAAACCATTGTTTCCTCCTAGGCCTCTGAACTGTGATGGAAAGGGCTGCCTCAAAGATCTCTGAAATGCCTTGGAGGCCTTTTCCCCACTGTCTTGAATATTAGCACTTGGCTCTCTTTTAGTAATGACAATCTCTCTTGCAAGTGGTTGCTCTGCAGCCTGCTTGAATTCTGCAGCCAGGCTGCAAATTTTCCAAACTTTTATGCTGTTTCTGTTTTAAATATAAGTTTCAACTTCAAGTCATTCCTTTGCTCCTGCATCTGATCATAGGCTGTTAGAAGCAGCTAGGTAACATCTTGAATGCTTTGCTGCTTAGAAATTTCTTCCACCAGATACCCAAGGCCATTACTCTTAAGTTCAAATTTCCACAGAGCCCTAGGACATGGTCATAATGCAGCCAAACTATTTGCTAGGGCATACATGGGTGACCTTTGTTCCAGTTCCCAGTAAGTTTCTTATTTCCATCTGAGACCCCATCAGCTTGATTTTCACTGTCCACATCTCGATCAGCATTTTGGCCACAACAATTTGACCAATATGTAAGAAGTTCTAGACTTTCACTCATCTTCCTGTCTTTTTCTTATCAATTTTTTGAGACTGAGTCTCACTCTATTGCCCAGCCTGGAGTACTGTGGCGTGATGTTGGCTCACTGCAAACTCCACAGCCCGGATTCAAGTGATTCTCATGCCTCAGACTCCCAAATAGCTGAGATTACAGGCGCCTGCCACTACGCCTGGCTAATTTTTGTATTTTTAATAGAGACGGGGTTTCACCGTGTTGGCCAGGCTGGTCTTGAACTCTTGACGTCAGGTGATCCACCCACCTTGGCCTCCTAAAGAGCTGGGATTACAGGCATGAGCCATCATGCCTGGACCTTCTTGTCTTCTTCTGGACCTTCTTGTCTTCTTCTGAGCCCTCCAAACTCTTCCAACCTCTGCCTGTTACCCAATTTCAAAGGTGGTCCCACATTTTCAGGTGTCTTTATAGCAATGCCCTATTCCTTGGTACCAACTTTCTGTGTTAGCCCGTTTTTGTGTTGCTATAAAGAAATATCCGAGACTAGGAAATTTATAAGTAAAGAGGTTTAATTGATTCACAGTTCTGCAGCCTGTGCAAGCATGGCACTGGCATCTGCTTGGCTTCTGGGGAGGCCTCAGGGAGCTTTGACTTATGGTGAAAGGTGAAGCAGGAGCAGGCATATCACATAGCAAGAGTGGAAGCAAGAGAGAGGGGAGAGGTGCTACATACTTGTAAATAACTAGATCTTGCATGAACTAACTGAGTGAGAACTCATCACCAAGGAGATGGCACTAAGTCATTCACGAGGGATTTGCCTTCAGGATCCACCTCCCATTGGACCCCACCTCCAACCCTGTATATTACATTTCCACATGAGATTTGTAGGGGTCAAACATCCAAGCCATACCATCCCCTAACCCAGTTCTGTTAGCACCCTGAACACATAAATCTAAATAAGTATTTACCTCAATTTCTCAATTTTTTGACCTAAACTGTACTAAATGATTGACATCTTACTAAGAGGAGGATGTAATTCACTTACATTGCCTTTTAAAAAAAATCCAGTACTTCTTTTCTCCTTATTGTGATTTATTAAATTTTTCAATCTATACTTTGTAAGATGAGAAATTTAGTGCCTTAACCCTTTCTACTCTATCTCCTTCCTCTACTTCTCAGCTGGCCAACCATACCAATACATTTTTATTGATAAGGTTTATAATGTGTGCATTATGTTACATTTCAGTTGAGTAAAATTAGTATTGAGCGGCATTATAATATTTACTATAGAACTAGTGGGTGTTATTAGACCCTTAGAAAATACTGTGTAATATACCACTAAACTTGGGCCATACAGAGGAAGATACTCCAAGCTTCAAGGTCAACCAGAATTTTTTTCAAAATCATGCCTTTTTTTTTCTTCCTATTTGGAATATAATGGTCTAGGAATATGCATTGCTTTACTGAAAGTTTGATTGCCTTCCTTTTTTGTTTCTTGTTGCCTGAAAGAACATATGCTTTCTTCATCATATTCCTAAGCTCATTCAGCTTTTTAAAGCAAACCACTTATTGAGATACCAAATGTCTTTATGGGCCTGCTCCACAGCTATCAGCCTGGGGTTTTAAAAAATTGTATTTTTAATTGATCATACTGTTTCTAGAATCCTGTATCTTTTTCTGTAATAATTATTTTTTTCTCTACTTTGTTTTAGTGGGGTATAGTCTCAATTTTTTCAGAAAATGTTTATAGAAGGTAAACTTTTTGAGATAATGCTTGTCTGAAAATGTCTTTTATTTTACTCTTGCACTTGATTAATAGTTTGGCTCAGTATAGACTCCTACATTCAAAATCATTTTTTCTTTTGAACTTTGAAAGCATTGTTTCATTGTTTTCTAGTATTCCAAATCGCAATAATAAATGGTCAATTTTTAAATTTTAATGTATTCATCGCAGGTAACTTCTTTTTCCCCTAATTCTAGATCTTGTTTTTAGATTTAGCATTCTTAAGTATTAGGTAAGCTGTTGTATTAGTCCATTCTCATGCTGCTAATAAAGACATACCCAAGACTGGGTAATTTATAAGGGAAAGAGGTTTAATTGACTCACAGTTCTGCAGGCCTGGGGAGGCCTCAGTAAACTTACAATCATGGCAGAAGGGGAAGCAAACACATCCTTCTTCTCATGGTTGGCAGCAAGGAGAAATGCAGAGTGAAGGGGGAAAAGCCCCTTATAAAACCATCAGATCTCCTGTGAACTCACTCACTGTCACAAAAACAGCATGGGGGGACTGCCCCCATGATCTGATCACCTCCCATGAGGTCCCTTCTCCAACACATGGGGATTATAATTAGGATTACAATTGAAGATGAGATTTGGGTGGGAACACAACCAAACCATATCAGCTGTGATTATTTGCATTTTGGAAAATCATCTTCAATTATTTCTGTGATTTATTTGTGACTTCCATATTCTCAAACTTCTAGTGGAAGTTCCTTTCCAGAACTTCCGCTGGATGTATATGGCCCTTTTGATTGAATTGTTCCTCTTTTATGTTCTCTTTTCTTTTTTCTAAGCTTTGACTTTTCACTTTTCAATACAGTATTTTTTAAATGTTTTTGTCCAGTCATTTTACTGAATATTTCAACTATCATATTTTTAAATTCCATTAATTCTATTCTTATATTATTCCATTTTCAGAAGTATAATCTTATCATCTGGAACAATATATTCTCTAATGTTAATTATATGTGTTTTTTTTTTTTTTTTCAGGCAAGGTCTCTGGTGTAGTGGTGAGATCATAGCTCACTATCAACTCCTGGGCTCAAGGGATCCTTCCGCCCCAGCTTCCCAAGTAGCTGTAACTATAGGTGTGCACCACCATGCCCAACTAATTTTTAAATTTTTTTTTGAGATGGGATCTCATTGTGTTGCACAGGCTGGCCTCAAACTCCTGGCCTTAAGCAGTCCTCCCGAAGTGCCGGGATTACAGGCATGTGTCTTCTACGCTTGGCCTAATTATACATTTTTAATCCTTTAAAACATTTCCTTACATTAATATGTCCTTCAGGTTAATTTTTATACTAGTTTGTCTTATGGTCTGTCTGTTTTTTCCCAAATGTCTAGTAATCCTTGGTTATATATTTATATTTATGACAGAAAGATTGTTGCTTAATGGGTAGTTGGGTAGATTTCCTCAGTCAGTACAGAACTGAATGAGAGCTGAGAATGCATCTGTTTATGTGGTTAGGTCTCATCTATTAGAAGTCTTCATATTAGGATACAAATAGGAATCTGAAAGCAGGCAGACCCCTTCTTTCGACCCCTGATGGTCTCACCTCTGGGCTGCCAGCCCCTACACAAGAGCCTCAGCCTGCACAATTTGGATTGCTTAGTTTCTTCAGAGAGTATTTCTGTGACTTCAGCCTATGAACAAATGCCATCTGTACAGTTCTTCAATCAGTGACTTCAATTCCTGAATTCCTGTCCCTCATCTTACTTCTGTTCTGGATTGCTGCTGACTTGGAAGAGTTCATCCGAGAAGAAAGGCTCCCTGCTCCTTGCAGCCTTCCTTAGTGGATGCATCAGGCAGTGGCATTTCTGCGAGTTCATCCAATTTGACTTCTTCCATCTTTCAGAAACGAATTAGGACCTTTGGTCTATTGGTATCCCTCCCTCCAAGGCTTAGGACTTGGAGGAATATATTCTTTTTCTTACTGCCACTACGATCTGTTTTAGGACTAGGAGCAAAAACTTGCATTCAGCCTAAGATTTTGATGAAGAGAGGAGATTTACTCATTCAATTTTACAGTTGGCTGGAGTATCTCTTTAAATTTTTTAATTTTGTGGGGGTTCTATTTTATAGAACCCTATGTATCTAAGAATGTCTTTCTGTTGTTTTCATATCAGCAAAAATTCTTAGTTGTGTATAAAATTCTTAGCTCAAAATTACTCTCAAAATTCAGGACATGTCTCTCCATAGCCTATTTCAGTAGAGAATTTGAGGCCAGCCAGATATTTTCCTTCCAGGCCGTACCCCTTCACCCTTTGTTTCTGCTAAGAAATATGTTAGATTTAATTTAATTTAATTAATTTATTTTTAAATTTCCATTTTTATTTTAGATTCATGTAGTACATGTGCAGGTTTATTACAAAGATATATTGCATGATGCTGAGGTTTTGGGCTTCCAATGATCCTGTCACCCAGATAGAGAACATGGCACCCAATATATGTAAGATTTTTTAACCTCATTTAACCGTTCAAACATTTTAGCACGTAAAAATGAGGTGTGGGTCTTTCTTAAAGTTACTTTTCCTGGAATGCAATTGTGTTCACCTGCAAAACTTGGCATGCAGTAGGCACTCATTAATAGCAAGTAGATAAATTAATTTATAAATTATTTCAATTTGAAATCTCAGTTTCCATTTTTTAGGAATGTCTTCTTTCTTATTTTTATTTTTTTTGAAACAGAATCTTGCTCTGTCATCCAGGCTGGTGTGCAGTGGCACAATCATAGCTTGCTGCAGCCTTGAAATGGGCTCAAGTGAAGTGATTCTCTGACCTCAGCCTCCTGAATAGTTAGGACTACAGGTGGGCACCACCACATCTGGATAATTTTTATTTCAGATGAGGTCTGCCTATGTTGTCCAGGCTGGTTTGGAACTGCTGGCCTCAAGTGATTCTGCTTCAGCCTCCTAAAACACTGGGATCACATGCATAAGCCACTGGGCCCAGCCTTTATTAAGTTTTTGATATTTCTTGTTTTTCAGTTATTCTGGTTTCTTTCCCATGAGCTGTTATAATTCTTGGTTTGTTCTCTTAGTCACTGATTTGTTTTTATACAATGTGCTTCTGTTATTTATTGCCTCTGTTGTGGGTTTAAATCCTCTTATTGCATTATAGTGTCCTTGCCACCTTTCCTCAAGTTATCATTTTCATCTCATTCTGTCATTCTTACATCTCAATCTTTCTTCTTATGGCGTTTTGTTCTGTTCCACAAAGGCTATGTCTCTAGACATTCTAATTAGAATGACAATTTTAATAGTTTTCTTCTAGTTTTAGTAGTTGCCTTCGTTTGTGCTGCTGTAACAAAATATCCCAGACTGGGTAATTTGTAAGTAACAGAAAGAGTTCTAGATACTTGATGTCCAAGATCAAGATGCCAGCAGATTCAGTGTCTGGTCAGGGCTCTCTCTCTGCTTCCAAGATGTCACCTTGTTGCTGGATCCTCCAGAGGAGGGGAGCACTGTGTCCTCACATGGCAGAAGGGACAGAAAAGCAAAAAAAAAAGCCTAGCTAGTTCCCTCCAGCCCTTTCATAAGGTCGTTAATCCCATTCATGGGGTCTTCATTCTCATGACTTAATTGCCTCTAAATGTCCCACCTCTTAATACTGTCATATTGGCAATTAAGTTTCAACACATGAATTTTGGGGGATGTTCAGATCATAGCAGTAGAAAATCATCTTCAGAGGTGTTTAGTTTTTCTCCATGTGTTACTTTTTCTGGTTCTGTAGTAATTGTTCATAAATACCATTTCTTACCCTTCTGCTTTCTCACCTCAAACAAAGAGGGATCTATACAGAGTCAGTTTTTATCTGCAGAGAGCTCAGACCTCAGCTTCGTAGTCTGCCTACTTTGGTATGGATCACATCTTCTTCTCACTGGGGTTTGGGTGTGCACAGCCCCTACACCTAGTCCTGGTATTATCAGGGCTTCCTCTATTATACTTCTCTTGGCTGGATTGGGATTCTCGCTTTCCTTCTCTGCTTGAACTAGTAGTCCCCTGAGTGCATTTACACTGGGTTTCTACTTTTCTTTATTGTATCCTCAATGTTTCAGTTGAGGGGACTTTATCTCTCAGAATTTAATATGCTACCTCACTACCTTGAATTCCTCTGTCTTCTCCCTAGCTGTTATTTGGGGGTTACTTGAGTCATTTGATCCTTGAGCCTTCAATCATCTGTACGAACATTAATTTAATTTGTACACCCATGTTTATAGCAGTATTCATAAAAGTTGGGAGCAACCCATATGTTCACGAATGAATGAATAGATAAACAAAATGTGGTATATACATAAAATGGAATATCAGTCAGCCTTGAGAAGGAAGGAAATTCTGACACATGCTATAAGATGGGTGAGCTTTAAGGACGTCATTATGCTAAGTGAAATAAGCCAGGCACCAAAGGACAAATACTGAATGATTCCACTTACATGATGGACCTATAGTAGGCAAATTCATAGAGGTAGGAAGTAGAATGCTGGTTGACAGGGGCTGGAGGTGGGGATTAAGGAGTTATTATTTCTAATAAAATTGAGATAGAGGAAACCCAATGTAGCTACTTTTGACTGGTACTATTGTTTCTGGGATGTACTGTGGAGAGATACAGGTGAAATAGAAGGCACACACCTCGCACTGGAGAATCTTTTATATGCTTGGGAAAACAGGATATACATGTTTAGAATAAATCAGACCTAACTGTGCACCTGTGTTAGGCACCTGTGGCAAGTGCCTAACCTCCCCAAATCTATATTTCCTCACCCGTAAAATGTGTATACTATAGTGGGTACAGGGGCTAGAATCAATACCTTCGTTGTGGAGTTGCAGTAAAAATAAATTGATGTATAGGTAAAATAGCTATATTTGGCACACAGTAGGTGCTCAACTATTGTTATTTTCCTTTCCCTTAAGAAGTGAGATTAAACAATGAGAAAAGCTAGAACTTAAACCAAACATTTCACTAAGACTAGAGCATAATACTCTTTCTCCTAAAAGGCAAATGTTCTGAAATGAAGGAGGCAGAACTAACATCATCTATGAGTGCATTTCACTATGGATTCTTGCCTGTGTGGGCAGATTGATGATTATCTCTAAATATGTGAGAATACTAATATATTACACAATTGCAGGTTGTAATGCTTATTTGATTAATTCTGTCAACTTATGCTTTAAATGTACAGTAAAGTATCTGTTATCTAAGCTTACATTTACCAAGTATGCATGTGCGCACATGCACACGCACACACACACACACACACATACACACAAATTTTTCTGCTTTGATGATTCAAAGGCTCATATAAAATCATTTTTTAATAATTTGATGAGGCATAAACTACTGTGGTCTTTTTGGGTATGAATTTATAAGGAGCAGGGAATTTAATAATGATGATAATTCTTATGCTCCATCAAGACCCTTTCCTTGGGTTGGATGTCCTTTCACAAGTTTCTGTATTATCCTGTGTATATAACTATTATTTCACCTCCAAGTTGTATTTAAGTCCTTATGTGTCTATTTCTCTCCATGGATTGTGAACCCCTTGAGAGCAAGACTGTCTTATGCATTTCTATATCTAGACCATCCTGTATAACACCTGATCATAGTTAGGTGATCAGTAAATGTTTATTGAGTTAAATTGAGCCTTGGCAAATTTTACTTGGCAAATTCTTGATGTTAACTTTCTTCCCTTTCTCCCGACCTTAAAGAGAATTATCACTACTCTATACAAATCAAGCTAAAACCTTAAGTTGGATACCAATGACTATAAATCAAATGACTCAAGTAACCTTGGGGTACAGGAATATTTTTTCACTAGTTAGAAATGTTGTTTAGAATGTTCCAAATATCATTCATGTTGATGATACCTTTTTTCCTCTCAGCCTCCCCAAAAGAGCAGTTGAGTACAGACAGCCCCAACTTATAATGGTTTGACTTATGATTTTTTTGACTTTATGATGATGTGAAAACAATATGCATTCAGTAGAAACATACTTCAGTACAGTATTCAACAAATTACATAAGATATCTAACAGTTCATTATAAAGTGGGCTTTGTGTTAGATGATTTTGCCCAACTGTAGGCTCACCTGTTTTGAGCATGTTTAAGGGAAGCTAGGCTAAGGTATAACGTTTGGCAGGTTAGGGGTATTAAATGCATTTGCAACTTATGATGAGTTTTTTGGGTTGTAACCACATCATAAGTTGAGGAAAATCTGTATATGGATTTATTGTGCTTCTAAAAGATCAATTTCAGAGCTTCAGGATCATGACATGGCATAGTCTACATTGTGAGACCACATTAGATAAGGTCTTTTAGGCTTTTCTGTAATAAAATACCACAGGATAATGTGCAGGCTAGAAGCACCTCCTCCTCAATTCTGTTCACTTATTACCAGTATTGTGGAGAGATTCTAGAGTCCTGACACTGAGGAAAACTCAGGACGTTGTGATTCCTCCTTTTCTGTTACTCCCCTTGCAGAATAGGAGATCTTGACATGGAGGGGCATGAGATAATGTTTGGTGACAGAATTATGAGGAGTGATGTCTAGGTGGCTGATTTTTGGCATAGGAGCTGAGACTGTAAAAAGCCATCAATAAGGCCTTTTTTCATTTCTTTTTTTCAACAATAAGCAAATATTAACCCGCAAAATTGAACAACAACAAAAAAATCTTAACAAAATCAAAAACATCTCCCCACCCCAAGCAACCTAGTTTTAAACTGATAAAAGCGAGATATACTGGGTTTTGGCATTGGCAAAGAAGTAACTTGTTTCATCAACATCTGTAGCAAGAAGGGCGAGCAAAATAGAATCCACCTTTGTAGTGTCTGGTAGATGTCTTAGAGGAATTTACTATTAAACTGTAGGTAGGAACTTTCATAAATCCCAACCTGCCAGCCTTTTGACCCCCAGATTGACTAAATGGATTCAACTCAGAGAAATGAGGCAATTTCTTCTGAGAATGCAATTTAGGGACGTAGCCAGTACAATCCTGGAGACAAGGGTTATTTACTGCATGCCATTGCACAAACAAAGAAATCACAATTGATCAAGGGGGAAAAATTCTATCAACAACTCAAATAAAGATGCAGGAAAGGGTAAGGGTTAGATAGCAAGAGGAAATAATCCATCTTTGCTGGAGAACACTGGGATTTAATAAATGACAAAATAAAAATTCCAGACTGTTGTCCTGTCTTAGCAAACGGTATACCAGGAGATTATATGCAGCACCTGGCTCAGTGGTGGGTTCCACACCCATGGAGCCTTGCTCACTGCTAGCACAGCAGTCTGAGATCGACCTGCAAGGTGGCAGCCTGGCAGGGGGAGGGGCGTCTGCCATTGCTGAGGCTTGAATAGGTAAACAAAGCAGCTGGGGAAGCTCAAACTGGGTGGAGCCCACTGCAGCTCAGCAAGACCTGCTGCCTCTGTTGACTCCACCTCTGGGGGCAGGGCATAGCTGAACAAAAGGCAGCAGAAACTTCTGCAGGCTTAAATGTCCCTGTCTGACGGCTCTGAAGAGAGCAGTGGTTCTCCCAGCATGGCATTTGAGCTTGGAGAACGAACAGATTGCCTCCTCAAGTGGGTCTCTGACCCCGTGTAGCCTAGCTAGGAGACACCTCCCAGTAAGGGCTGACTGATACCTCATACAGGTGGGTGCCCCTCTGGGATGAAGCTTCCAGAGGAAGGATCAGGCAGCAATATTTGCTGTTCTGCAATATTTGCTGTTCTGCAGCCTCTGCTGCTGATACCCAGGCAAACAGGGTCTGGAGTGGACCTCCAGCAAACTCCAACAGACCTGCAGCTGAGGGACCTGACTGTTAGAAGGAAAACTAACAAACAGAAAGGAATAGCATCAACATCAACAAAAAGGACATCCACACCAAAACCCCTTCTGTAGATCACCAACATCAAAGACCAAAGGTAGATAAAACCACAAAGATGGAGAGGAACCAGAGCAGAAAAGCTGAAAATTCTGAAAACCAGAGCACCTTTTCTCCTCCAGAGGATTCCAGCTCCTTGCTAGCAATGGAACAAAGCTCGATGGAGAATGATTTTGATGAGTTGGCAGAAGTAGGCTTCAGAAGGTCAGTAATAACAAACTTGTCCAAGCTAAAGGAGGATGTTCGAACCCATTGCAAGGAAGCTAAAAACCTTGAAAAGAGATTAGACAAATGGCTAACTAGAATAAACAGTGTAGAGAAGACCTTAAATGACCTGATGGAGCTGAAAACCATGGCATGAGAACTGCGAGACGCATGCACAAGCTTCAGTAGCCGATTTGATCAAGTGGAAGAGAGGGCATCAGTGACTGAAGATCAAATTAATGAAATAAAGCAAGAAGAAAAGTTTGGAGAAAAAAGAGTAAAAAGAAATGAACAAAGCCTCCAAGAAATATGGGACTATGTGAAAAGACAAACCTATGTTGGATTGGTGTACCTGAAAGTGACAGGAAGAATGGAACCAAGTTGGAAAACACTCTTCAGGAGATTATCCAGGAGAACTTCCCCAACCTAGTGAGGCAGGCCAACATTCAAATTCAGGAAATACAGAGAACACCACAAAGATACTCCTTGAGAAGAGCAACCTCAAGACACATAATTGTGAGATTCACCAAGGTTGAAATGAAGGAAAAAGTGTTAAGGACAGCCAGGGAGAAAGGTCCGGTTACCCACAAAGGGTAGCCCATCAGACTAACAGTGGATCTCTTGGCAGAAACTCTACAAGCCAGAAAAGAGTGGGGGCCAATATTCAACATTCTTAAAGAGAAGAATTTTCAACCCAGAATTTCATATCCAGCCAAACTAAGCTTCATAAGTGAAGGAGAAATAAAATCCTTTACAGACAAGCAAATGCTGAGGGATTTTGTCACCACGAGGCCTGCCTTACAAGAGCTCCTGAGGGAAGCACTAAACATGGAAAGGAACAACTGGTACCAGCCAAGGCAAAAACATGCCAAATTGTAAAGACCATTGATGCTAGGAAGAAACTGTATCAACTAATGGGCAAAATAACCAGCTAGCATCATAAGGACAGGATCAAATTCACATATAACAATATTAACCTTAAATGTAAATGGGCTAAATGCTTCAATTAAAATACACAGACTGGCAAATTGGATAGAGTCAAGACCCATTAGTGTACTGTATTCAGGAGACCCATCTCATGTGCAGAGACGCACATAGGCTCAAAATAAAGGGATGGAGGAAGATCTACCAAGCAAATGGAAAACAAAAAAAGGCAGGTGTTGTAATCCTAGTCTCTGATAAAACAGACTTTAAACCAACAAAGATCAGAAGAGACAAAGAAGGCCATTACATAATGGTAAAGGGATTAATTAAACAAGAAGAGCTAACTATGCTAAATATATATGCAACAATACAGGAGCACCCAGATTCATAAAGCAAGTCCTTAGATACCTACAAAAAGACTTAGACTCCTACACAATAATAATGGGAGGCTTTAACACCCCGCTGTCAATATTAGACAGATCAAGGAGACAGAAGGTTAACAAGGATATCCAGAACTTGAATTCACCTCTGCACCAACTGGACCTAATAGACATCTACAGAGCTCTCCACCCCAAATCAACAGAATATACATTCTCAGCACCACAGCGCACTTATTTCAAAATTCACCACATAGTTGGAAGTAAAGCACTCCTCAGCAAATGTAAAGGAACAGAAATCACAACAAACTGTCTCTCAGACTTCAGTGCAATCAAATTAGAACTCAGGATTAAGAAACTCACTCAAAACAACTCAACTACATGGAAACTGAACAACCTGCTCCTGAATGACTACTGGGTAAATAACGAAATGAAGGCAGAAATAAAGATATTCTTTGAAACCAATGAGAACAAAGACACAACGTACCAGGATCTCTGGGACACATTTAAGGCAGTGTGTGAGGGAAATTTATAGCACTAAATGCCCACAAGAGAAAGCAGGAAAGATTTAAAATTGACACCCTAACATCTCAATTAAAAGAACTAGAGAAGCAAGAGCAAACACATTCAAAAACTAGCAGAAGGCAAGAAATAACTAAGATCAGAGCAGAACTGAAGGAGACAGAGACACAAAAAACCCTTCAAAAAATCGATGAATCCAGGGTCTGGTTTTTTGAAAAGATCAACAAAATTGATAGACTGCTAGCATGACTAATAAGAAAAGAGAGAAGAATCAAATAGACGCAATAAAAAATGATAAAGGGGAGATCACCACCAATCCCACAGAAATACAAACTACCATCAGAGAATACTATAAGCACCTCTACGCAAATAAACTAGAAAATGTAGAAGAAATGGTACGTTCCTGGACACATACACCCTCCCAAGACTAAACGAGGAAGAAGTGGAATCTCTGAATAGACCAATAACAGGCTCTGAAATTGAGGCAATAATCAACAGCCTACCAACCAAAAAAAGGCCAGGACCGGATGGATTCACAGCCGAATTCTTCCAGAGTTATAAAGAGGAGCTGGTACCATTCCTTCTGAAACTATTCCAATCAATAGGAAAAGAGGGCATCCTCCCTAACACATTTTTGAGGTCAGCCTCATCCTGATACCAAAGCCTGGCAGAGACACATTTTAGGCCAATATCCCTGATGAACATCGATGCAAAAATCCTCAATAAAATACTGGCAAACTGAATCCAGCAGCACATCAAAAAGCTTATCCACCACAATCAAGTTGGCTTCATCCCTGGGATGCAAGGGTAGTTCAACATATGCAAATCAATGGATGTAATCCATCAAATAAACAGAACCAACGACAAAAACCACATGATTATCTCAATAGATGCAGAAAAGGCCTTTGGCAAAATTCAACAGCTCTTCATGCTAAAAATCTCAATAAATTGGGTATTGATGGGATGTATCTCAAAATTATAAGAGCTATCTATGGCAAACCCACAGCCAGTATCATACTGAATGGGCAAAAACTGGAAGCATTTCCTTTGAAAACTGGCACAAGACAGGGATGCCCTCTCTCACCACTTCTATTCAACATAGTATTGGAAGTTCTGGCCAGGGCAATCAGGCAAAAGAAAGAAATAAAGGGTATTCAATTAGGAAAAGAGGAAGTCAAATTGTCCCTGTTTGCAGATGACATGATTATATATCTAGAAAACCCCATCATCTCAGCCCAAAATCTCCTTAAGCTGGTAAGCAACTTCAGCAGTCTCAGGATACAAAATCAATGTGCAAAAAATCACAAGCATTCCTATACACCAATAACAGACAAACAGAGAGCCAAATCATGAGTGAACTCCCATTCACAATTGCTACAAAAAGAATAAAATACCTAGGAATCCAACTTACAAGGGATGTGAAGGACCTCTTCAAGGAGAACTACAAACCACTGCTCAATGAAATAAAGGAGGACACAAGCAAATGGAAGAACATTCCATGCTCATGGATAGGAAGAATCAATATTGGGAAAATGGCCATACTGCCCAAGGTAATTTATAGATTCAATGCCATCCCCATCAAACTACCAATGACTTTCTTCACAGAATTGGAAAAAACTACTTTAAAATTCACATGGAGCCAAAAAAAGAGCCCGCATTGCCAAGACAATCTTAAGCCAAAAGAACAAAGCTGGAGGCATCACACTACCTGACTTCAAACTATACTACAAGGCTACAGTAACCAAAACAGCATGGTACTGGTACCAAAACAAATATGTAGACCAATGGAACAGAACAGAGGACTCAGAAATAACACCACACATCTACAACCATCTGATCTTTGACAAACCTGACAAAAAGAAGAAATGAGGAAAGGATTCCCTGTTTAATAAATGGTGCTGGGAAAACTAGCTAGCCATATGTAGAAAGCTGAAACTGGATCCCTTCCTTACACCTTACACAAAAATTAATTCAAGATGGATTAAGGACTTAAACCTAAAACCATCAAAACCCTAGAAGAAAACCTAGGCAATACCATTCAGGACACAGGCATGGGCACGGATTTCATGACTAAAACACCAAAAGCAATGGCAACAAAAGCCAAAATAGACAAATGGGATCTAATTAAACTAAAGAGCTTCTGCACAGCAAAAGAAACTACCATCAGAGTGAACAGGCAACCTACAGAATGGGAGAAAAATGTTGCAATCCATCTATCTGACAAATGGCTAATATCCAGAATCTACAAAGAACTTAAACAAATTTACAAGACAAAAAAACCCAATCAAAAAGTGGGCAAAGGATATGAACAGACACTTCTGAAAAGAAGACATTTATGCAGGCAACAGACATGAAAAAATGCTCATCACTGGCCATCAGAGAAATGCAAATAAAAACCACAACGAGATACCATCTCACACCAGTTAGAATGGCGATCATTAAACAGTCAGGAAACAATAGATGCTGAAGAGGATGTGGAGAAATAGGAACGCTTTTACACTGTTGGTGGGAGTGTAAACTAGTTCAACCATTGTGGAAGACAGTGTGGTGATTCCTCAAGGATCTAGAACTAGAAATACCATTTGACCCAGTGATCCCATTACTGGGTATACACCCAAAGGATTATAAATCATTATACTATAAAGACACATGCACACGTATGTTTTTTGTGGCACTATTCACAATAGCAAAGACTTGGGACCAACCCAAATATCCATCAATGATAGACTGGACTAAGAAAATGTGGCACATATACACCATGGAATACTATGCAGCTATAAAAAAGAATGAGTTGATGTCCTTTGAGAGGGACATGGATGGAGCTGGAAACCATCATTCTGAGCAAACTATTAGAAGCACAGAAAACCAAACACTGCATGTTTTCACTCATAGGTGGGATCTGAACAATGAGAACACTTGGACACAGGTCGGGGAGTATCACACACTGGGGCTTGTTGTGGGGTGGGGGGCTGGAGGAGGGATAGCATTAGGAGAAATACCTAATGTAATGATGAGTTAACGGGTGCAGCAAACCAACATGGCACATGTATACACCTATGTAACAAACCTGCACGTTGTGCACATGTGCCCTAGAACTTAAAGTATAATAAAAAAAAAATTCCAGACTGTTGTCATATAGGTGGCGTAGGGTCAGCAGTGAGGTATCCCTAGAGCTTTTTAAGACAAGCTAGAAAAAGCAACCATACATTGGTGAGACGAGATATCTTCAGACACATCTTAAAAAAACAAAGCCCCAGATCAGAAGAGTGGGGTATGGGTGTAGCCTGAAAGGTGGGTTAATATGGACAAAGACTGCTCTCAAGAGAGAGACTATTGCCATGGGTTTAGAGAGAGGGTATGCAAGGATTTAGAATTTGTTGGTTTACACATGCTGTGCAAATAGAGACAGAACATCTAGGGAATTTTAGCTATCCAGGCTTTTTTGAAAAGTGTGCTCTGTGCTCTGTTTTGGGAAAGGCTTTATGAGGCTTCACCATGACCTTGGCTGCCTGCAGTGGCTGGTGCCTGAGACATTTATGTCTGGGAAGGCCTTATTCATCTCACCCTGTCAATTAACCAACCAGGATTTACTAATTATTTCCTATGTATTATTACTCACGATTATAGCATTCCCTCCCTCCAACTGAAGACTTTCAACTTGACTGCTGTTCTCAGTGTAAACTTTAAGACATTAAGCATAATTTTTTTGAATGTTTAGATTTTTTAGTGTAGTGTCGTCTAAAAGCACTTCAAGAAGTATTCCCACACATTTTTACCTCCACAAAACCAATTTTTAAATGATTCATTTGTTTATTATTTTACAAACATATGTCAAGTAGCTGTTGAGTAGTCAGACTATATTAGAGAATAGGGATATAGAGATAAAAGACAGAGGAGGTCATGATCCAGTATGGGAGGTGGACATTTACAGTGGAGTTTGAGAAATGTTCTGATAGAATAGAGCAGAGGGTACAGAGGGGAGGGAAATTTAGCTGAGATTCCTCTGGGAAGGGTGTTTTCAGAAAAGGTGATCTCTCAGCTAGGTTTAGAGGATCAAGTAGGAGTTAGGTGCAGATGGGATGGAAGGATATATAGAGGGAACCACTCACATTAATTGAATCAGTAATCACTGAACATCTGGTGTATACTAGCCAGTCTTCCAAGTACTGGACATACAGTATCTGCCTTCATGAAGTTTATGTTCTAGTTAAAGGGTGAAGATGGGTAGACAACAATGAGTATCTAAATAAATAACTGATAAAATTTAGTTAAAAGTGTGATGGTTTTTTAAAATTTGTATATATATTTTATATATTTAGGGGTACAAGGGTAGGTTTCTTGTATGCATATATTGCATAGTAGTGAAGTCTGGGCTTTTAGTGTACCTACCACCCAAATAGTGAACACTATATCCAATAGATAATTTTTCAACTCTCACTCCATTCCCACCCTCCCACATTTTGTAGCCTCCAATGTCTATGATTCTACTCTGTATGTCCAGGTGTACCTATTGTTTAGCTCCCACTTACAAATGAGAACATGTAGTATTTGACTTTCTGTTCCTGAGTTAATTTACTGAAGATAATGGCCTCCAGTTCCATCCATGTTGCTGTAAAAGATGTGTAAAAGATGTGTAAAAGATGTGATTTTATCTTTTTTTATGGCTCAGTAGCATTTGTGGTATATATATATACACACACACTATATATATAGTATAATGATATGTATATACTGTATATACTGTAATATGTAGTGATATATATACATATATACTATGTGTGTATATGCGCATATATACTGTGTGTATATGCGCATATATACTGTGTGTGTATATGCGCATATATACTGTGTGTATATGCGCATATATACTGTGTGTGTATATGCGCATATATACTGTGTGTGTATATGCGCATATATACTGTGTGTGTATATGCGCATATATACTGTGTGTGTATATGCGCATATATACTGTGTGTGTATATGCGCATATATACTGTGTGTATATATATCACTATATTTACAGTATATACATATATATTTCACTTTTTAAAAGATTTATGTTATAGTTATATATACATAGTAGTTTATATAGTGATGGTGTATGTATGTATATGTATACAAGTTATAATTTGACAAGAATAATTTGATCTCTTCTTTTCCAATTTGGATGCCTTTTATTTTTTTCCCTTGCTTGATTGCTGTGGTGAGGACTTCCATACTACGTGAAATAAGAGTGTTTAAAGTGGGCATTTTTGTCTTATTCCAGTTTTTGGAGTAACTTGTCAACTTTTTCCCATTAAGTATGACGTTGACTGTTGGTTTGTCATATATGGCCTTTATTATGTTGAGGTATATCCCTTCTATGCCTAGATTGTTGAGAATTTTTATTGTGAAGAGATGCTGAATTTTATCAAATACTTTTTCTGCATCTATTGGGATTATCTTATGGTTTTTGTCCTAAATTCTGTTCATGTGATGTATTGTGTTTACTGATTTGCATATGTTGAGTCATCCTTGCATCCTCGGGATAATTCTACCTGATTATGGTGTATTATCTTTTTGATGTGCTGTTGGATTCAATTTGCTAGTATTTTTTTGAGTATTTTATGTGTATGTTCATCAGAGATATTAGTCTGTTTTGTGTGTGTGTGTGTGTGTGTGTGTGTGTCCTTGTCTGGTTTTGGCATCAGGGTGATATTGGTCTCATAGAATAGGTTAGGGGGAATTCCCTCCTTCTTGATTTTTTTTGAAATAGTTTCAGGAGGATTGGTATTAGTTCTTTGTATATTTGGTAGAATTTGGCTGTGAATCTGTCTGGTCCAGAGCTTTTTTTTTTCTTTAAATTGGAAGATTTTTTATTGCTGATACAATCACTACTCATGTGTTCCATGTGTGGATGAAAAGAATGTATACCCTGCAGTTATTGTGTAGAATGTTCTGTAAATGTCTGTTAAGTCCATTTGGTCTAAAAGTCCAATTTAAGTCCAATGTTTCTTTGTTCATTTTCTGTGTCAATGATCTGTCTAGTGTTGTGAGTGGAATGTTAACCCCTCATCACACACTATTATTACACAGCTGTCTATCTTCTTTTTTTAGGTCTAGTAATATTTATTTTGTGTGCTCCAATTTGGGTGCTTCAATGTCGGGTGCATATATATTTAGGTTTTGTTATATCCTTTTATTGAATTGCATCCTTTATCATTATATAATGACCTTGTTTGTCTTTTTTTTTCTTTTTTTAATTAAAAGTCTGTCTTACCTCATATAGGTATCTGACTTTGATTTAAAGTCTGTCTTATCTGCTCACTTTTGGTTTCTGTCCATGTGAAATATCTTTCTCCATTCCTTTACTTTCAGTCTATACATGTCTTTAAGGGTAAGTTGAATTTCTTGTAGGCAACATATAGTTGGATCATGTTTTTTTAATCCATTCTGCCCATCTGTATATTTTAAGTGGAGCACTTAATCTATTTATACTCAAGGTTAATATTGATATGTAAAGCTTTGTTCCTGTCATCATATTGATTTTTTTCAAGTTGCTTTATAAATTGTTTCTTTCTTTTTCAGTGTCTTTTTGTTTTTGTGGTTTGATGAAATTCTGTGTTGTTGCCATTGGTTTCCTTCCTCTTCCCCCTTTGTGTCATTGTTTTATATAAACTGTGAGTTTTATAATTCCGGGTTTTCATGAGGGTGAATGTCAACTTTTTGTTTCCATGTTTAAGACTGCTTTGAGCATTTCCTCTAGGAACAGTCTAATGGTGACTAATTCCCTTAGCATTTGCTTGTCTGGGAAGAACTTTATTTCTCCTTTGTTTATGAAGCTTATTCTGACAAGCTACAAAATTTTTTGCTAACAGTTTTTTCTTTCAGCACTGAAAATTCCACCTCATTCTCTACTTGCTTGTAAGATTTCTGCTGAAAAGTTCACTGTTAGTCTGATGGGGTTTCCTTTGTAGGTGACTAGACACTTTTCTCTTGCTAATTTTAAAATTCTTCCTTTCGCTTTGACTTTAGACATTCTGAATATTCTCTCTTCCCCCTCAGAAATACTAGTAATTGTATGTTCAGTTACTTTATGTAGTCTCAAACATTTCACAGGTTTTTAAAATTCTTTTCAGTTCTTTTGCTTTTATTTTTGTCTGACTGGATTATTTCAAAATACCTCTCTTCAAGTTCTGAGATCCTTTCTCCTGCTTGGCCTTATCTGTTATTGAAGTTTATCAATGTATTTTGCATTTCCTTCAATGAATTTTTTACTTCCAGAATTTCCTCTTGGTGTCTTTAAAAACATGTCTTATCTCCTAGATACATTTCTCATACATATGCTGGATTTATTTTCTGATTTCTTCATATTTGTTTTGAGATTTCTCTTGAATCTCATTAAACTTCATTAAAATCAATATTTTGAGTTTTTTATTTGGCATTCAAGGAATTCTTTTTGATCGAGGTCTACTGCTGGAAAATTGTGGTCCTTTGGTGGCGTCATATTTCCCTGCTTTTTCATGTTTCTTGTGTCTTTCTGTTGATTTCTGCACATCTGATGTAGCACTTGCTTATTGCAATTTTTTGAAATTGCTTTTATATAGGTGAATTTTTTCCTAATTAAGTATATGTGTTGTTGATTAAGATATTTTGTCTTTGATTTTGAGTGTCTGAGGCAATGTGATCTTTGTATTACCTCTTTGACATTACCCTCGTCAGTGGTCTCTGTGATTTTCTCAGTGACTTAGGGTATACTTGTTAGTTGAGGTTGTGATGAAGTTTACCTGGGGACTTAGACACCAACTGAGCCAGTCTTTGGGCCCCAGTAGTGGCAGAAGTTGGGTGGGTGTGCTTGTGTCTAGACCCCACAGCAGCTGATATTGGCTTGGTATTAGTAGGTCCTGGAGCACTGATTCTTGAGCAGCTCCAGGTGGTTTGCTTAGAAGGTAGTGGTAGGAGAGATGGGCCTAGTGTGGGGGTGCGTCCTCAGGTCCCTGGGCAGCTAGTATTGTGTGGGTAATGGCAGTAGTGGTAGTGGAGCAACCCAATGGGACCCAAGCACACTGTGTTGATGTTACTGGAAGTTGTGATGGATTGGGTGGTATAATCTCCAATCCCATAGCTACCCATAGCAGGGTGGTTGGTATTGTCCTAAGTGTGCTTAGGAGCGTTG
Organism: Pan troglodytes; assembly: GCF_028858775.2. Lineage (NCBI taxonomy): Eukaryota > Metazoa > Chordata > Mammalia > Primates > Hominidae > Pan > Pan troglodytes. The sequence goes on from NC_072411.2 coordinate 38,524,578, forward strand.
GTTGTCCCCTGTTCCTACACAAGCTGGGTGGTGGCTGCAGCCACATCATCTCAAAGTTGGCCTGAATGTGGGGCATAGCCCAGTGTTAAACTCTCAAAATGGTGCCAGCTGTGAGCTTGTGGTCAGAGAGGGCGGGGTCCCTCTCAGGCGAGCAGCATGGGCAAGAAGCTGTGGGGAGTGCTGTCAGCATGAGTGTCAGTTTCACAGCAGCCCACAACAGGGCATTGGGTATTGTCCTAGGTATGCATAGGAGAGCCTGGCTTCCCTGTCTCTCCTCTACAGGGAGGCAGCCACAACCATGTCAAGTCAAACTTGGCCCACAGGTAGGATGTAACCCAGCATTACACTCACAAATGGTGCATGGGGCCTGTGACCAGGGAGGATGTGACTCCTCCTAGGCAGGCAGCATAGCATCGGCCAGAAGCTGTGGGGACTGTGGTTCATTTGTGACTCAATATCAACAGCAACCCATTGCAGAGCCATGGATATTGTCCTAGATGTGTATAGAATAGCCTGGTTTCCCTGTTGTTCCTTGGGTGGGTGGCAGCTGCATCCATGTCAGATCAATCTCAGTCTGAAGGTGTGTTGCAGCCCAATGTTAAACTGTCAAAATGGCATCTTGGTCCTGGGACTAGAGAGGGCAAGGCACCTCTCAGGGAAGTAGTGTGGACAGGAAACTGTGAGGAGTGCAGCCTGTTCACATCTCAGTCTAAACAGCAGCCTATTGCAGAGTAATGGGTCTCACCTTAGATATGATATGCATAGGATAGCCTGGTTTCCCTGTTTCTCCTTGGCTGGGTGGTTGCTGCAGCTGTGTTAGCCCAACCTCAGGCTGAGGGTAGGACACAGCCCAGTGTTAAACTCAGAAAATGGTGCCCTGGGCCTAGAAACAGAGAAGGTGGGGTTCCTTCCAGGCAAGCAGTGTGGGTAAGAAGCTATGGGGAGTATGGTCTGCTCCTGTCTCATTCTCAACATCAGCCCGCAGAAGGGTGGCAGGGACCCTCCCAGGGGCATGTGGGAGGGTCTTGTCTCCCCTCCCCATCCTTGGGGCAGCACAGTGGCAGCAGCCATGTCTGTAGATCCCCAGTATCAAGGCTCTCAAAATGGCTGCCAGCTGAGCCTTCTCCAGGCTCAGATGCCTGTGGGATTTTGTCTGGGTTCCCATTCTGGAGCAACATCTCTGTGCAAACTTCAGGCAGCTCCGTATGTCAGGCCCAAAGCCTAATGGGTTGAAGGTTTCTTTGGTAGCCAAGATTGTAAAAGCCCATTTTGGAACCCTGGGGGTTTCTCTTTTACTGTTTTCCTGCATCCAGAAGCCTTCCTTGGTTTTCAGTTGGTTCCTGGCTGGGCGAGCTGCCTTGAACCCTCTTACTTACTTCTGTGCTTTCCATCTCTTCTCTGGTGAATCCCAACATTCTCTCCTACATGATCTGTTCAAAATCTGAGTTTCTACTTACTATTCTAGCTCTTCTCTATGGAGAAGGCATACACTACCTTCATCTAGTCAGCCCTCTTGATCCGTCTCTCTTGTAATGATTAATTTTATGTGTCAGTTTGGGCTAAGGGTGCCCATGTAGCTGGTAATTATTTCTAGGTGTGTCTGAGAAGGTGTTTCTGGAATAGTCTATGATTTAAATGGATAGACAGAGTAAAGCAGATGGCTCTTACCAATGTGGATGGGCATCATCCAACTACTGAGCACCCTGATGGAACAAAAAGTGGAAGAAGAACAAGTTGTCTCTTTCTCTCCTTGTGCTGGGATACTTATCTTCTCCTGATCTCAGGCATCAGAGATCTTTATTCTTAGGCCTTTGGACTCTGGGGCTTACACCAGTGGTGCCCCTGGTTCTCACGCTTTGGGCTTAGACTGAGTGACACCACCAGCTTTCCTGGTTCTCCAACTTGCAGATGGCAGAGCGCGGGACTTCTTGGCCTCCATAATAGTGTGAGCCAATTCCCATAACAAACCCTCAAATATATGTATCTCATATTTGTTCGGTTTCCCTGGAAAACCCCAATGAATACCAAGGTACTAGGAAGGAAATGAAATGTGATACAGGACAGAGAATGACTAGGAGAAGTGGCAGGGAAGGAGCTGGCACTTTAGCTAGAAAGGATGGGAAAAGTTCCTCTGAGATGACCAAAGGAAGTAAAGTAGGCTTGCAGGAGAAGTATTCTAGGCAAGTGAGCCAAAATTGCATGTTTGGAAGGGGCAGGGAGAAAGACAGTGGAGGGGACTGGGGATACAGGGGAGGGGAGACTAGTAGATGAGGTCAGAGAGGGAGCTCTGATACTGGCTGGCTTTGTGGGTCATGGTGAGAGCTAGGATTTTTACTCTAAAGTCAATGGGAAACTTTGGAAGTTTTAGTCAGAGGAGTGGTAAGATCAGATTCATCCTTTAAAAAGATCACTCTGGTTGGCACATGGAAAAAAAGGATGTTGGGAATAAGAATGGAAGCAGAGTAAGTAAGTAAGTTGGCAGGCCATGCTGGGATCCAGGCCAGATATGATGATGGCTTGGACCAGAATTTGAGCACTGGAGGAGGAGAGACGTAGTCAAAATTCAGGATGTATGTTGGAGGCAGATTCATTTTGTATAGGGAGTAAATAAAGGCAGTGATCAAAGATGAACCCCCTGGGTGTTTGGCAAAAGTAAAAAGACAGGCAAAAGCAGAAAGTAATAGGGACCAGCAAAGAGTTGATTTAGGGTACTGAATACAACATTAACTTTGGAATCAGAAAACCTGTTTTATTCCTATGTCACTTCCCAGCTGTATGACCCTTGGACAAGGGACTTACCTTCTCTGGGTGCTGGTGTCTTCAGGGTGACAGTATTTATGTCTTCCCTAGATTTTTGTGAGGGTTCAATAAGCTAATATATGTCAACTATAATAGTATCTGACATGTAGTAAGTACCTAATAAAAGGTAGCTCTTATTACTACAGGTTCAAAACTATGCTGTGTTTTGTCCTCACAAAAGGCTTGTACATTAAAATATAAATATAAACACATCCAGGTTCTTCTGTCTTCACATGTATAAGTGTTTTGGTTAGAGCTCAATGAAGGAGGAATCAGCTCTCTAGGACTGCTGATTATTTATTATAAACATTCTTTTTGTTTGTTCAGTTGAATATTTCCCCTTTCTGCTCTTCTTAGTCTTGCCAACATTTATTTCTTTGATTGATAATGATTGGTTTCATCAGGAATTAAAATACTTATTGTGCATTGAACACTCATAGGTGTGTTCCTTTTATCAGCCGGGAATAGGAGACCCGTGCTGAGTACATCCTAGCACTCCTGATGTTAAGGCTAATTTACAAAGGAAAAATAGTCACCTTTTCTCTTTTCACTACTGGTTAAGAAGCAGCTTATGAAGGCAGTGCCATAAGGAAGGATGAGAGGATTAAGTGATTAATAACTGAATGGGAGGGGCCTGCTATTGGGCTGCTGGCAGGCTCTGAAAATGTTGTTCTCCAGATAGCAGAAGCCAAGCACTGAGTGCTTACTCTGCCTATGCAGCATGTAAAGGGATGGGCACGAGGTTGAAGAGATTGACTATAGACTTGAAGGAGTTTGGTAGAGCTGGAGTCGGGCAGGCATGGCATAGGGCAGAGACTGACATACAAAGGGCAGAACACAAGGGGGATTATAATGAGGGCTTACATATTGGGGCAACAAAAGCTACGGGGGCACAGAAGAGACAGCAATTCATTTCTACCTGTTCATCTTAGAAGCTTCTTGAAGGAGGTGGCATTTGAGCAAGACATACACGCCAGTGGCACTTTGAGCTGTGGATCTGGTCTGAGCACACACATGAAATGTTTTTTATTCTTCTTTCAGCCCTCAACATGGTACCTGACACACAGTGAGCTTTCAGAAAACACGAACTGACTAAATTACTATGAAAGGTGTGTATATGGAACCATGGGTAGTCAGGCGGGTCTGGGATGTGGTGGGAAGGAATATTTTGCTGTCCTTAACTCTGTATTTTGATTTCACCTCCTTGTGTGTTTTTTTTCATTGTTGTAAAATATATATAACATAAAATCTGTGCTTTTAGGCATTTTAAAGTGTACAATTCCATACCATTAATTAAATTCACAGTGTTGTGCAACCATCAGCACTGTTTCAGAAACTTTTTTTATTACCCTAAACCAAAACTCGGTAACTGTGAAGCAATGACTCTGCATTCTCCCCTGCCTCTTAGCCTCTGGTGACCTCTAATCTACTTTCTGTGGCTCTGAATTTGGCTATTCTAGGTATTTCATATAAGTGAAGTCATACTACATTTTCTTCACCACCTCCTCTTTTTATTATTAACCTGGGAATATCAGATAGTTTTGAGACATTTTCTGCTTTAGCATGGCTTCAGGCTTTATGCAGGTCATATTGAGTGTACTGTCTTGTGACTATTTGATCTCACAAAGTAAAAATCTCTTACAAAATGTTTAGCCTCACTTCTGGCATAGTCATGGGTGTGCTCATCTTTCTCTCTCTAGACTGCGAGCTCTGGGCAGCCAGGCAGGTGCTTCACTTTCCTTTTTTTTTTGGATGTTACATATCTCTCTTGATGATGACAGTGTAAATAAATATAAAATAATACAAATTAACTGAATTCGATACACAAGGTATGATCAAAGAGAAGATAAAAGTGATGGAGAGTCATGTGTGTTTATAGTAGAATGATTTATAATCCTCTGGGTATATACCCAGTAATGGGATGGCTGGGCCAAATGGTATTTCTGGTTCTAGATCCTTGAGGAATCACCACACTGTCTTCCACAATGGTTGAACTAATTTATACTCCCACCAACAGTGTAAAAGGGTTCCCATTTCTCCACAGCCTCACCAGGATGTATTGTTTCCTGACTTTTTAATAATCATCATTCTGACTGGCGTGAGATGGTATCTCATTGTGGTTTTGTTTGCATTTCTCTGATGATCAGTGATGATGAGCTTTTTTTTAAATATGTTTGTTGTCTGCATAAATATCTTTTTTTGAGAAGTGTCTGTTCACATCCCTCACCCACTTTTTGATGGGGTTGTTTGTTTTTTTCTTGTAAATTTGTTTAAGTTCTTTGTAGATTCTGGATATTAGAACTTTGTCAGATGAGTAGATTGCAAAAATTTTCTCCCATTCTGTAGGTTGCCTGTTTACTCTGATGCTAGTTTCTTTTGCTGAGCAGAAGCTCCTTTTTTTTTTATTGCAGCACTAGTCACAACAGGAAAGACTGGGAATCAACCCAAATTCCCATCAACGAAAGACTGGATTAAAAAACGTAGCACGTATACACTATGGAATACTATGCAGCCATAAAAAGAATGAGATCATGTCCTTTGAAGGGACATAGATGAAGCTGAAAGCCATCATTCTCAGCAAACTAACACAGGAACAGAAAACCAAACACCACACGCTCTCACTCGTAAGTGGGAGCTGAACAACGGGAACACATGGACACAGGGAGGGGAACAACACACACCAGGGCCTGTTGAGGGGTGGGGGGCAAAGGGAGGGAAAGCACTAGGACAAACACCCAATGTATGCAGGGCTTAAAACCTAGATGACAGGTTGATAGGTACAGCAAACCACTATGGCACATGCACACCTATGCAACAAACCTGCACATTCTGCACATGTATCCCAGAATCAAAAGTAAAATTTAAAAAAAATTGAAAGGTTAGAGGTCAAAAAAAAAAACTTCCCTTTGGGAAGGATTTTTAGCTCCCAAATTACAAAATGAACTACCAAAGATTATGCATTTATTTTAGCATTATAAATATGTTACTAGTTTGACCTCCATTGCAGTTCTAAGGTAAGCTAACAGTGTTTTAATTACAATAGTGATTTTGTAGTACATTTTAATAAAACTGGAGTGTTTCATAAATTTCCCAATTATGACATCATTTTAAGGCACTATTTAATTGACACTTTAATAAATTGGAGGATTACACAATTAGAGCTCATTTTTTGTTGATTCTGAAAATTTATTTTTAAATAAATATTTTTATTTTTGAATCGGCATTCATTTTATTACAAAGACTAACATATTTTTGCGTGTAAGATAAACTTTACTTTCTCTATTTCCCACTGAAATATCCTATTATTCCAATTTTATTAAATAAATGGTATTTTTTTCAGTACTATTATATACCAAGTTCTATATACCAGCGTATATATAATTTGTAGGCTCTTGATTCTTTTTTTTTTTTTTTTTTACTTTAAGTTCTAGGGTACATGTGCACAACGTGGACACAGGTATACATGTGCCATGCTGGCCTGCTGCACCCAACAACTCTTCATTTACATTAGGTATTTCTCCCAATGCTATCACTCCCCCAGGCCCCCATCCCCCGACAGGCCCCCCTGCATGATGCTCCCCGCCCTGTGTCCATGTGCCCCCGCCGTTCAACTCCCACCCATGATTGAGAACATGTGGCGTTTGGTTCAGGGAACACACAGGTCTGGAAAGTCCCATGCACTCAGTCATGTTTGCTGAATAAAAGCATGAGTCAATGCAGGAAAAAAAAGAGGAAAAAACTTTTTGCAAAAGAATGTTTAACAGTGGGGAATGAGAAAGACTGGTATTCAGACCAAAGATATTTAAGAGTTTTAAGAAAAAAAGAGGAAGCACAAAAGAACATATCTAGAGCCCAGAACGACACAAAACTCATCCAAGCAGTGAGATAACAAGGCAGTAAGAAAAGCCCTTAGCAGGCCGGGTGCGGTGGCTCACGCCCGTAATCCCAGCACGCTGGGAGGCCAAGGCCGGCGGATCACGAGGTCAGGAGATCGAGACCATCCTGGCTAACACGGCGAAACCCCGTCTCTACTAAAAATACACACACAAAAAATTAGCCGGACGTGGTGGCGGGTGCCTGTAGTCCCAGCTACTCTGGAGGCTGAGGCAGGAGAGTGGCTTGAACCCAGGAGGCGGAGCTTGCAGTGAGCCTAGATAGCTCCATTGCACTCCAGCCTGGGCGACATTGCACTCCAGCCTGGGCGACAGAGCGAGACTCCATCTCAAAAAAAAAAAAAAAAACCTTTAGCAATATCTTACAAGGCAGGACATTGACAGGTGAGGTCAGTGAGGATAAACGTTAATGGTGTGATTGATTGGAGTAACAGCTACCTTTCAATAGGTCTGCTACTGAACCTTATATAGGGTATCCGTTTTCTTTGTGGCAGTCTTGTGATGTGCCATTAATCCATCTCTCAAGTGACGAAGTTGAATTTTAGAGATACTCAGTTACCTGCTCTAACTCATAAACTCTAGTAAGTAGCTGAGTTGGGATTAGAATCAAAGTCTGTCTGGCTCCAAGGCCCAGGTTTTTTTCCGCTATGAGAAAAGCTGTCTCTCACATTTGGAGTGTGGACTAGGGGAGAGACTGAGAAAATGACGATCCAAGAATGAGATTAGTAAAGCATCATAGACGAGTTTCTTGAAGACATTGGTCCAAAGTGCACCAAAGGGCCCCAAGAAATATTGGATACCACAGTGAAGGAGATTAGGGAAAATAAAACAACAAAAAGTCTTATTCTGCTCACAGCAAAGCCAGAAGAAAAATGATCATGAGTGCAATGCTAGTATAAACACTGGAAGGGTGAGGACTTGTAATAGCACCCACCCCTGCATGTTCCTTGTCGTCATGTAGTGCAGAAGCAACACATATTATTAAAAATAGTTCTGAAGCCCATGGTAGAGCAGCCACTTCTCTTCCTTTTAGCTCACCCAGGCTAACACAATAGCAAAAGAAAACTCGTCAATTTTTTACAAAATGCACAGCAGGCATTTACCCTCAGATGCTTTAAAAAACAGAGATATTTGTACTTACAGCCTATTAGTTGCTATAGAGTAATGTCTGCTAGGGCTGTTTTTTCCATCAGGGGAATCAAATTTCTTGTTGTGCTATTAGCTTCCCACTATATCATTTTTAAAGGCGAGTCATAAAATGTTTTTTCTCTACTGTTGGCAGCAAGGGGGAAACTTTATTAGGGAAAAAGTAATGCAGTTAGAAAGAGTCCTGTAAACTCAAAATCTGTTTAGGGCACTTAATTCTGGGCTTTACAGAGCAACTGCATCTTTATTTGCAAATAAACATGCAGCTCTTCAATGCACATGTCAGGCAGAAAGAATGTTCATGTGGGTGTTTGGGCTGTGCCGATTTCATGGCACGGTGGAAAATTTGGGGATGAGAAGGTAGGTTGGTAGGATCAATCAAATAAGGACTTCTGTTCATTGCTCATTTTGTGGCTGGAGTAGGTGTGGAAGGTCAGTGTGTCTGAGAATGAACGTGGCTTGATGTTTCCTTCTTTCCTATCCCCTGACCTCATTTCCAAAGAGTAACAACTAGTCTGGTTGTTACTCATTGTTACTCAACTGATTAGTGACTGATTTTGACTTGTTATTTGCCCCACCATGAAAACAACCACAAAAATACCCTAAGCATTATAAAAATAATATACATTCATCACAGAAAACTTGGAAAATATAGAAAAGCAGAGAGAAAAAAGAGAACAAGTAATCATCATCTTTTTCTTAACCACTCAGGAAAAAGTAACTGGATTAAGTTTATCTGTTGATTTTTTTTGCCTATTAAAAACATAGTTACGATCATATTCTATATACAAAATTACATATACTGAGTTAAACATCTATTTTTGTTCTTGTGATCCATGTGCTTTGCAGAAAACTTGAAAAATGTAAAAGTATAAAGGAAAAATAATTACATAGAATGTCACCATCCGGAGATAAATGCTGTTTTTCTATTTTAATGTATCATCATATAGTTTTTTCTATGCATTTAAGAATGTATTTGTTTCAAAGTTTAAAATATAGTAAATGCAGGGACATTTGTAACTGTGAGGTGGAGGATGGGATAGGGTTTGGAGGATATTTTCCATAGACTAGTTTTTATTTGGTTTTCACCAATTAAAAAAAGACAACTCTGAGACTTAGGCCATTCAATATGAATTTTAAAGTTGCAGAAAATCATTACTTGAGCTCTTTGGCAATGAAAATGCTTATTATATTGCTCTATGTAGCTCTACTTTTATGGAAGAAAAAAGAAAAATATTTTAGTGATTCTCCCAGCACAGCATCTTAACCATGTAAAGAGTTTAGCTATTATTAGAGCAAGTGCCGGAATAGAGTAATATAGGTCATTTTAAGTGGCACTCAAACATGGCAAAAGCTTTTATTTGAACTCTGGGATGGAGAACAGAATTCAAGAATGGATGTTTTCTGGAATTGATAAGGGAGAAAAAGCAGCCAAGAGTAGCACTGTTGGGCCAAGCTTCCCTGGGATGTGAAATCCATCTGAGGACATGGAATCCAGCAGACATTAAGTTTGTGGCCCAAACAGAGTAAGGGAAGTGATTTTATCCCATAACTGACACATTTTTGAGCTCTTAAATGTGATTCTTCTTTTGGTTCCTAGAGTACATTGTTAGTGACTTCTTTTTCCACAATGGAATGTTTGGTAGCCTGTTGCAACTTTGCCTTGGGGAACGAGTTTGCTGGGTATACAATTCTTGGCCTAAAACCTCCTCCTTTGAAATAGTAATTGTAAAATAGTTTTAAAAACTAAAATTCTAATATTAATGTTAATAGTAAAACAACTAAGTTTAAGGTTTATTTGCTATTTTTTACTTTTAGAATATATACCCCTAAGAAGGTACAGTCATAGTTTTGTATTCAAAGAAATTTTAAATACTGATTTTCTCTGTGTGATTACCAATTTTATATGCAATTAGACTCATTTGTTTCCAATTGTGTGTGATTTTAAGGCCTATTTTTACATAAAATCTTTTAAATTATTTACTCCTTTTTCATATAAGGTAAACATTACCTCTATTTGACAGATGAGAAGAAAGGGAGGTTGAGTGATTTTACATAGGCTTGTGAGCACTAGCATCAGGACCAGTGCTCATGGCATCTACTGCTGAGAAGGTGAGTATTCCATTCCATTATCTCTCTCTGAAATCCACCTAGGGGATGGTAGATGGTTTTTATCTGCTGGCATCCAGTGCTGTTTCTTTGGCAAGGAAACAAGACCTCGTATTTTCTATGGAAAATTTACGCTTATTTTTAATTTAATTTTTAAATATGTAAAATATATATATTATACATGGTTCAAAAATCAAAATTATATACAAAAATATATTTTAGAGAAGTTTCTATTCCTTTCTTTTCCACCTTATAATCCTTATAATCACCACTCTCTGTAGACAACCATTAGTCAATATTTACGTTTCTTTAAAAAATGTGTGTGTGTGTTTGTATACTCATTCCCCCATTTTTCTTATAAAAACATGCTGAGCTCTAATAACATTTTATACTTTGATTTTTTTTTGCTTAACAATGCATTATAGAATATATATTACTCCGTATTTATTCATAGAGATCTTGATTCTGCTATATGGTTACATGGTTCCCTATGGTGTATCATAGGCTACTTAACAGCCCTCTATGGAGAAACATTTGGGTTTCCAGACTTTTGCTCTGACAAATGCCACAGCCTTAAGTAACCTTTTACGTAGGTAGTTATTTTTAGGCTCTTTGTCATTGTATTTTTGTTCATGTGGTCTCTGTCCTGTGGAGAAGCCCATGGTCAGATGTTCTCATTCAAGTTCTACTTGCTTTATAGTATAAGTAAATTCATTTTGGATACATGGTGTTAGGTTGATGCCAGTTTAGACGTCAGTTGTCGTAAGTACAAGCTGTTCTTTCCTTTCGTATATTCTTGAAAGTTTGTACAAGGGTTGAATGTGGAAAGCCAGACAATAGACTTATTTGATATAAAAGAGGTAGGAGTTCCATTCCTAGAGAGCTAAAAAGGTGATGAAACCACTAATTACACCTCCGTTTTTTAAACACAATCATTTATGATTTATTGCCAACATTTGGTACATGTTCTTTAATTGTGTTCTGTTCCTTCACAATTAATTGAACATGCAATTGACCTGTCTGAGTCCAATGAGAATCTGATTAAGGTGAAAGATTCTCTGTCTTCAGGCTGCTTAAGTGATTTTCATCTTTGTCTCAATTGTATTAAGTTTATATGACCTATACTTCTTATCCCTGGTATCAGCACTTTCATTTTTCTGTTTTTGACTCATTTTTATAAAACAATATGACAATACAATAAACATCAAAACAATTGCATAAACATTTCTAGACTGAAGTAAACAATGGATCCGCAGGTAACACCACTATGTGATAGCTTGAATTGATTATTTCTAGGCAGTTGCATGACAATCAGAATTTAGCATACACAGAGAGGTTTGGAGTGATAATATCTAGTGTTTGGAATGTACAGACTGTTTGGAAGGCAAATTAATGAAAGCTGAGCAGCCTCTGTATTTTGTGAGAAGTTGGGAGAGTTTGCATGGGCAGCTGCTATGTCAATGCCATTTAAAATTGAACAATAAAAATGCTGAGAAAAATGTGTAGGCAGCCTTCAAATTATGACCTAACAGGAACACAAATTGCATTACAAAGTTGGTTATTTGATAGACAGTTCTAATTCTTGCCCTCACTTCTATTTTACCCTTTCTGTCCATCCCCACCTACCCCCAAGTTTTACTTGAATCCTGGGAGGTCTCTGAAAAGAGGAATACTGAGGGCAGGAGCCAACTAAAAAAATGCGTGAATGAGAGGTGCTTTGGTTCTTGTATTTGTCCAGGTCCTACTCACTAAGTTTTAATAAGGCAAGTGATTTTACCTTTCCATCTTGGGTGTGAATCATGGCTTATCAATGACATTGAAATATACACACCAACTCTGGACAGTGCTTGAAGAAATAATTCTACTGGCTTTAGAAAGCCTGCAAGGGATGGCAGGATACACCTGCTGACTTCATGGGGAAGAAATGTGTGGCCTGGAGCAGGGTGCCAGGAAACGCAGGATGGATCAGAGAGCTTCAGGGTGTGCACAAGATGAAACTACAAGCCAGGGTCAAGTCATGAGTCTGAGACTGAAAAACATCAAAAGAAGTCAAAAGAAAGGTTTTGGAGGAGGCCAAGAACAAACCCTGAGGGGTGGAGTTGGGATCAAAATGGGATGCTGAAGAAGAGAGGGTGACACCAATCCACAAGTTTTAAACAGGAGAGAAACCAGAATGAACTGTCGTTAACAGCAGAGAGTTCCTGGGGGGTGTGGCTTATTAGAGACTGAGAGCCAGCTGTGCAACCTGCATGCCCCTTTTACAAAAGGCACACACACAAGGCAAGGGTTAGTTAAATAGAAAAGCAAGGAGAGAAAAACTGGATGTATGGGATGAATGTCCAGGGAATTAAAGCATTGGAATAATGACTATGATGAGGATTTTTGGAAGACTGGTTTTCAGACTGTTTCATGGAGCAGCTTTGGTGCTCCCACATGGATGGGGAGTTTGCCTTCAGTGTTCCCCACCAATGGGAAGGGAGAGGGTGGGAGAGGAGAGATGACTTGCAAGGGAAGGGATGGGAGGCTGCTGCTTCACACTCCCACTTGACCACAATAGTTCTCCTTTTACATATTGGTGCGGGGATCTGTGTAAGATTTCATTTGAAAGACAGATTCTGCTGTGTATTAGTTTCCTGTGGCTGCTATAACAAATTGCCATAAGGTTGGTGGCAATGTCAGAAATGACAGAAACTTATTCTTTTATGGTCCTGGAGATAGGAAGTCTGCAATCACAGGGTGCCCAGCATCACACTCCTGTGGGAGGCTTTAGGGGAGAACCCATTCCTGGCCTCTTCCAGCTCCTGGTGGCTGTCCACGTTCCTTGGCTTGTGTCTGCTTCTCTCTGCTCCATCTTCATGTCATCTTTTTCTCTGTAGAGGTGTCTAATACCCCCTGCCTGTCTTTTATAAGGATACTTGTGATGGTGTTTAGGGTTTACAGGGATAATCCAGGATAATCTTTTTATCTCTAAATCCTCAGCTGAGATACATCTACAAAAGACTTCCAAGTAAGGTGACATTCACACATTGCAGGGATTAGGATGTGGACATATCTTTTTTGGGCTCATCATTCAGCCCATTACATGCTGTTAAAAAAGGTATGAAACTTTTTAAATCTTAAATGATGAACCTGAAAGAATTGGTTAAAAAAAAAACCGAAAAAGCCTCAACCTTTTGGAGGGGAAGGAAGAGAAATACAATTATGCTGCCATGTGATGTTTGAATATGTAGATTAAACAGGAAGGGAAGGTGGTGTAAGCTGCACAGAAGGAGTAGAATGCATATTTATCCAGGACTGAACGTGATGGTAGCTCCCTTGAGGACCATTGGCCTCATTACAACTGATCAGTAAAGGGTTAGCTGGCTCAATTTCAACCACTCAGTCTTTTTGTATCTTGACACTGAACACTGATGTTTTTGAAGAATGATCGGGTAAGGGCTCACCAGATGTGGTGTGGTTCTCTAACAAAACCTAGGTGTATGAAAACTGTCAAAGGAGTATTAGAAATGTGCTACCCCCGTGTCTATGTAACTAGTGCATAACGTAAGCACAGCATATATAACAAAGGTATATGTGAGATAGTCAGTGAGGTTCTGATTTTATTTTCCGTTTCCTCCTCAGGAAGGAAGAAGTGGGAATCATTAGGCATGTCTAAGGAAATGGTCTTTGTTTTGTCCATTTTTTCTGCTATATAGTTACCATTTTTTTCTTTTATAAATTAGTAATTTGTGGGGAGAGATTTTGAGACCAAATAAATATCCTATTCCTTATTAAATTTTCCTTCCTAGATTTAGCATTCATTAATGACTTTTTTGCCTCAATTTGTGCTTTGATGGTTGTAAAATAGAGTTTTACTAATCTATCATTCCCTCTATATTTATTAGTCAGCATTCTATTAAAAGGAAACATTTTCCTTCTTTTGTGTTTACTTATTTAATATCTTTAGTATCTGTATAGACTCCTAGATTCTTTTTTTATTTGATAAGTTATGTTCCATTACTGTTACTTCTTTTTGTTGTTTGAATCGTCCCAAATTTAGCCAGTAAGAATTCGTTAAAGCTGGCTGTCATGTCCCTTTAATATGTCCCTATTGTTCTTGAGCAGATCCTTACTTTTTGGTACAGTAAGATGTTCCATGATTGTCTCGTACCTTCCCTGCCACACCCTGGAGTCAGCCTTTCCTCCAAGAAGCCTGATCCCTTTAGGGGACAATGGTATTGTCTAGTAACCAAGGTCTGGACAAGATCTTTTTTTAAAATTTTGCATCACGTGGATACTGTCTAAAAAACAATTAAAAATTTTTTTTTTGAGATGGAGTCTCACTCTGTCTCCCAGGCTGGAGTGCAGTGGTGTGATCTTGGCTCACTGAAACCTTCACCTCCTAGGTTCAAGCGATTCTCCTACGTCAGCTGCCCGAGTAGCTGGGATTACAGGTGTGCACCACCTCACCTGGCTAATTTTTGTATTTTTAGTAGAGACATGGTTTTGCCATGTTGGTCAGGCTGGTCTCGAACTCCTGGACCTCAGGTGTTCTGCTCGCCTCGGCCTCCCAAAGTGCTGGGATTATAGGCATGAAATTTTAAAAAATATATCATAGGTGATCTGAGTTTAGAATCGGACCCTGAGCCAAGAATTAAAGGGGAAGCTTTTGATGGGAGGATCATGGGTGCTGCTAGGTGAGGAGAGAGTGAGATAGGAAGGGTACTGACAGGCTGGTTCCACAGGAGACACTTTGGAAAATGGTGCAAAACACACACCTCAAAACCATCCTAGTCAGGAATGAGAAATCTGGGGTATTTATACCCCACACCTGTCAGCTGTAGGTCCAGGGCTGCTGTTTGTGGGTAGGGGAGTGCAGAGAAGAGAGATGGATGGGGGTGGGAAGGTGCAGTCACTCCCAGGCCCCTCTAGTCTGGATCAAGCAGGCTTGCACAGACATGGTAAGGGGGTTGGAGGGTGTGAGCACTGACAATATTGGCTACAAGTGATGGCACCACCAGAAAAGGGTGGTGAAGCTGACTGAGAAAACAAAAGAAGCTTGGGCCCTCTGAAGGAAGGTGCACCGAGGGGCCTGGGGTTTCCTGACTTGGGTGGTGCATTTTAGACCTTTAGGTCTTTCTGTGCAAAAGCCACTCTGGCTTGGTTGTTACTACTCTGTCCTTTCTTCCACAGAAACTTCCCACATGCTTGGCTTCCTTCACTATTGGCTGCTTTCTTTGATCTCTGTTTGTACTGCTGGGCAAGGAACTTTAAAGAGGAATGGTAGTGAGAGTGTGGGGGTGTGGAGGGGTCGCTCATATTGGCTGGAGAACAGGAGAGGAGGAGAGTAGGAGCCATCCTTGGTTTCTCACCTTCTTTCTCACCTCACATTCAACACTTTAGCAAGTCCAATATCTACATCCCAAGTCTGGCCACCTCTTACCACCTTCATTATTCCACACTAGTCGGGGTTGCCAGGATCTTCCATGTGGATCATTGCCGTGGCCTCCCACCTGGTCTCAGTCTCCCCCCATGACCCCTGTTCTTCACACAGCAGGTGGAGTGTGGATATGCCCTGCTCACAACTAACAGCGCCTGAGGAGGATCCGAGTCCTTCCTGTGGCTGACAAGCCCCATGCCACGTGCCATCTGGCTGGTGGCTGCCTCTCCGATCCCCTCCCCCAGAACTCTTTCCCTCCTTTCTTCTCGTTAATTCTGGAAGATGCCAGCTTATTGCCCATTCCAGGGTTTGTGTTGCTATTCCCTCTGCTTGGAATGCTTTTCCACCAGAGTCACGTGGTTCCCTCCTGCCCTGCTTCTTTCCCTCCCTCCCTCCCTCCTTCTCTCCTTCCCTCTCTAATTCCCTCCTCCCTCTCTAATTCCCTCCTCCCTCTCTAATTCCCTCCCTCCCTCCCTCCTACTCTATCCTCCACTCCCTCCTTCTCCCTTTTCAGGACTTGACTCCAACACCACCACCTTCCCAAACTTCCCATCCATTTACCATTCTGTTCCTCTAATCTGCTTTATTTACTTTCAAAACCCCACAGAAATCAACAAAGACCACCCAAATGAGAATAAGCAAAGGCTGCTTACTCAGAGCTTGCTATAGCAAGGCAGCAGCCACCATCACTTCTGTTGGGCCGAGAATCGGGGGCAGGCAGAGGGGTGAGAAAGCTTGAAAGTGGAGAAAAGGGAAGTTCTCAGGGGCACCCTGACTGGAGGCTGTTGGTGTGGAAAAGCTATAGGCAGCTCACTAGAAGCACAGCATCCTGTGTGATTGGTGAGGGACGCATATTTGACTTCCTCTGGTTGGTCCTGAGTTGGGAGCAGGAACAAAAATTAAGGACAGTCAGTGATTAATCCCGGCCTTGCCATTTGGGGCTGATGATTACCTGGGCTGTTGTTTGGCTTCCGGGACTGGTTGCTACAGATAGTAGTCTGACTTCCTGAATTGATAACTTTAGATATATAGTAGATTGTCTTCCTGGACTGGTTCTATTTTTATACACAATCTGGCCACTGTCCATTTGTATATTCAGTCTCTCAGCACTTATTGTTTACCAGATGTAATATATATTTAGTTTTTAGTTGATGATTGCCTGTGTCACAGAGGAAGAAAGTTTGGTGAGGAAAGGGGGTCTGGTCTTGTCACTGCTGTCTCTTCTGCTCTGCAAACCATGCCAGGCACATGGTGGGTGCCCAGAAAATGCAGGTTACATGAGGAGACGATGATGTCTCATCCTTTAGTTAGGTTTCTAAGTGTAAATTGTTTTCAGAAAAGCTTCTCTTTTACTCCTTTTCCTCTTTTTTTTTTTTGGACTGCTTACCCCTCTGGTATTTTGGACTAGCCTAACCACCACCTGAAGAAACTTGGAGAAGGGGCTTACTTAGAGAATACTGGGTATAGGCTTCAGAGGAAAGACGCCAATGTCTACAGGAGGTAGGCAGGTAAAAGGGTGAGCAAGCCTGGTGGGGTGGGACCATAGCGATGAAGATTCTTTGTTTTGTTGAAATACGGTCACCTCCATTCAGAATTGACCAATTTTTAACATGCCAGAATACAAGCCTCCTTTACTTCACTTTCAGAAGAAGCTGGCACCCTGGAGTTTTACGTAAATGCTTCTAATATTTAAATGTTAGCCACTCATAAAACATTATGCTATGTACCGGTAAGAGGAAGGGAGAGGGAAAGTAACGTGTCTGTGGATTGCATTCAGTCCTTGGGTGGCCAGGCTTGGCCTTTGGTCTAGGCTGTTGCCTCAGATACTCTCTGGAAGTCTCTTTGAGTTTCCCTTCTTTCTACTTTCCTTGACCTTCCCCTGGATCAAGGCTGGACATCTGAGAAGAGGAAAGCTGGTGTGAGCCTCCAAACTCCAGCCACTAGAGATTGCACACTGGGTCTTAGCATACCCGTTTCCTTTCAAATAATTTGCTTCACTAGGAGTCATCCGTAGATTTGAGAAGGGTGATTGCACGAGGCCGTTTTGGCATTGAGCTGATTGTAAGTGAAGCTGCAGGAGCCAACTCCCTGATTAGAGCTGAGATCCTGAAGCCAGATGAATTAATAATGAGGTGATGGGGAGAACGAGAGACTCCGTGACAGCTCTCTTGTTTATGTTAAGAGAAATGTTAGTTGCTTTCACTTGAAAAAAAAAGATTATTTCTCTAAATTTTAAACCACCGATGATGACTAGAGCAATTAAGCTCATCTTCCCGGAGTATGGCCCTTCAGGAAAATCATTTTCCTAAGCACTGTTCATTGTAGGTTGCATAGGATTGAAAGGTAAGACTTCCGGTTAATGCAGATTATAAAATGAGGGAGGAAAGAGCAGAGAAGTTATCGCATGTCATCAGAGGTATCGCTTAAGAGCCCAACAAAAATGATATTCAAAATGGATTTTTCCCCTCTAATTACAGAAAAACACCAAAATGCAAACCATATAGTTTTGTAATATTTAAAAAGCTATTGTATTAGGCTAAATCTAAGCATAAAAAAACAGCTATCCACTGTTTTTAGAAGTGAGAGATAAATCATAGTTTTAAGTTGTAGTTGTAAGGTTAGCATTTTGCCAAATTCTGTGGTGGTAGCAAACCCCATATTTATTTGAAATTGCTTGAATTTTTATTCCCCCAGCCCTGATTGAGCTAATTAGAACCCACTGGGAATTATGTGGGTAATGGCAGGAATTGTGGAAGTATAAATATGCAATGCAATTAGCTCCTGCTCTTTTTCTGTGTGATGCAATCTTGGCACTTATGGGCTTGCTAAAGGCCTGGAACAATAGGAACCATTGATACTCAAGCTGCTAGGGGAGTCCATAATTATGATATAATAACTTGCCAGCCTCTTGCATGCGCGGAGGTAGAATGTAATATGAGTAAATAAAACCCAGCAATTTTCTCCATTCCTAATTCTTTATATCAATAGCTTATTTTTCTCTATTCTCTCTCCTATTTTCTCCCCCAAAGGAGATAGAAACTTATTTGTGTGAGCATTTTATATACTATTGAAGGACTTCATCTTCATGGGAATAAATTTGGTTTGCAATCAGTTAATTGAAAGTTTTTCTCAGTGTTATTACAAATTGAAGAAAGCTATTCTGCAATGCCCTCTGCCTATCACATGCAGATTTCTTCGACTTTGCTTTCTACTGTTGTGTAAGTTCATGCCAGGAGATACTTGAATTTTGCCATGTATTCCTTAATTTGTTAGGACTGTACCCAGGCTGGGCCAACTTCATGGGCACATGACTTGTGTTGTCTCACTCTTGAAGTTTCATTTAAAACTAACATTATACAATATAAAGATGAACAATAAAATCTTACTAATAATTTCAATATTTAACTTTTTTTTTTTACTTAGAATGACATTAAATAGCAAATAAAAGATATCATGACAAGTCAAGAGAGAGACTTTAGAACAAAGAAAAAAGATTTATATTTTAGTACCTTTAGTGTATTTGTCCATGTTCATAATGCTATGAAGAAATATCTGAGACTGGGTAATTTATAAAGAGAAAGAGGTTTAATGGACTCACAGTTTCACATGGCTGGGGAGGCCTCATAATCATGGTGGAAGGCGAATGAGGAGCAAAACCACATCTTACATGGCAGCAGACGAGGGCGTGTGCAGGGAAACTACCCTTTATAAAACCATCAGATCTCATGAGACTTATTCACTATCTTGAGAACAGCATGGGAAAACCCACTTCCATGATTTAATTACCTCCCATTGGGTCCCTCCCACAACACAGGGGACTATGAGAGCTATAATTCAAGATGAGAGTTGGGTGGGGACACAGCCAAACTGCATCATTCAGTATTACTTTTTCCTGCTTTTTGAACAAGGGGTCTCAAATTTGCATTTTGCACCAGGCCCCATAAGTTATGTAGCTCACTCTGTACCCAGGTACAGATAGGTGGAATTCAGAGATTGATGCATTAATTCAGCAACATTGACCGAATACCTGATCTGTATATCATTAGTGCCAGGTGTACAAGATGCAAAATACGAAGGAGCTTCCTGGTTGCCAGAGACATACCTGCAGTCAGTTCTTAAAGGTGCTGGGTCTTTGGGCGTCAAGGCCCAAATAAGGGAGAAGGAGTGAATTCACAGTTGTGCCTGGTGTTGGGAGGAGTCTAGAAAGAATGCAAACTCAGACTGCATCAGAGTATTTGAACTTGTAAGACATTTTATTATTTTTTAAATTATTTTTTATTTTTTTGGTGAGAACATGTGAAAATCTCTTTTGGCAATATTCAAGTATAAAATACGTTGTTATTAACTGTAGTCACCATATTATACAATAGATCTGTAAGACACTTTAGAAACCCTTTGTTAAGATGAAACCAAATAATTAGAAGTACCATTGCAGAGACTGGAGGCTTTCTTATCCTCTACTGTATCCTCATAGGTTCATGAGGAATGTCCAGCAATTACCTTTATTCAGATTTGAGGTAGTGACTATATTCTGCTGGTAAATATCAAAACTAGGGTTGAAACCCATGTCATCTGATTTCAAATACTGTTCCATTCCATTCCTATTTTCTATTCCACCTCAATCCTCAATTTGACAACTGTTTCTACTTTTATTAAGATACTGTTACTGATATTAAGAAGTTAGAAAATGATATAATATTTTGTAGAATATCTTGCTTTTTACTTCATAGCAAACTTATGTAAGAGTTCTCTTACAGAGAAAATTCTAGCTGGGTTTGGTGGCTCACATCTGTAATCCCAGCACGTTTGGAGGTAAAGGAGGGTGGATTGCTTGAGCCCAGAGTTCAAGATCAGCCTGGGCAAAATGGTGAAACCCCTCCTCTACAAAAAATCCAAAAACTAGGTGAGTGTTTTGGGTCGTGCTTGTAGTCCCAGCTACTACAGAGGCTGAGGTGGGAGAATCACCTGAGACCAGGAAATTGAGACTGCCATGAGCCATGATTACACCACTGGACTCCAGCCTGGGCAACAGAGTGAGACTCTATCTGTCTCACAAATAAACAAAATAAATAAATGAAAGAAAAACTCTATTAGTGTGTTTAAATAATAATTTGTTTTAGAAAAACCAACTTCTCCCTGACCACTACCACCCCGGCTGAGGAATGGCTGTGGTCTGGAGCCAGCCTTGTGGTGTGGAAAAAGCACAGGCTTTGCAGTCAGGCCTGGGTGGAATCTGAATCTGACTTTGAAGAGCCATATAACCCAGTGACTGTCATTTGCCTCCTTGAGCCTCAGTTTCCTCATCTGTAAAATGGGGGCAGCAAGGACTGCCTCATGGCGATATCAGAGGAAGGCTTAGTGAAATGAGGTTGTAGTGTACCCAACAGCTACTGGGTCCTCAGGCAATGTCGTTTCCTTCTTTTAAGAGACAAAACATCTTTTCTGTCTTTTCTCTAATTCTCTTAAAGCTGTTATGTGAAATTGCTTATTTTATTGGGTATTTTATCTCTTTTATACCTAAAAATTTTATGTTACTTTAAACTTTCTATTAATCTATTGATACAGGGAGACAAAGATTATTCTTCAATTTCATTATTTTCTTCTGTGTTCACTTTCCATCCCAATAGAGAAATCCCAGGATACTAAAAATTTGGGAGGAGGTATCAGAGTCATAGAGTTGAATAATTTTACAATTGAAAGGCACTTTGAAGATCATCATAATAGCTTACATATAGAAAGGGCTTTACTCTGGGCCAGGCACTGTCCTGGCACTTTCCATGTACCTTCTGTTAACTCTCATGAGGAGTCTTTGAGGGAAGTCTGTTATTGTCTCCATTTCACAGATAAGGAAACTGAGGGACACAATTAAGTTATCCAAGGTCACCTTGGCTGGCCCAGAGACCACACCCTGATCACTATGCTAAACTGCCTTAATCATGCTGTGTTCCACATTTTTTTTGTATTTTACAGATGATAAGCTGTGGCTGCAAAGAATAACTGACTTCCCAAGGTCATGTAGGTGCTTAAATGCAGGTTCAGGACTGGAACCCCAGGATCTTGACTGCCCAGTGCAAAGCTCTTTCTACTCCCCCTAGAATTACTGGCAGGACAGGCTCATGAGAGGGTCAAACTGGGAACCATCTGAGCTAGATAATATTTCTATTCCTGTGTCTTTCATTAAAGATGCATGATTTTTGTAATTCTTTCCTTTAACAGTAATTGCTGAAGGAACCTGGGCAGGAGGAGATAAGCCAGTGTATCTGCCTGTTGAGCCTACAGTTAAAAATAATTGTAAGAGAACATGGTGATGCTTCAGATGCTGTAAGGTGGTGGGACATTTTCAAATCATAACTTTTCACATTATTCAGTTCTAGTATAGAGGAAAAACCTATAGATGGAACAGAAAGAGAGTAGGAAAAGACAAGCCAAATGTTGTCCACTAGTTTCCTTCATAAAAAATACCTGACCGAAGGTAGAGGCCAATGAAATTTGGATCTAGAGGTTCACCAAAATTATTTATTGACTACGCTCTCACTTTCCCAAAGGGAATTTGGTATGTACAATGAGATTAGTAAATCAGGTTCATAACCTATCGTGTAGCCTGAGAATGAAGAGAAAGCAAGGAGGCCAGCTGTAAGGGGCGATGCTATTGTGGTTGGGGAGCAGAACCTTTTGTCTGAGCTTCCCAGCTGCCAAATGAGAGGGAGGCATTTTCATTAATCAGAAGGGAAGGAGCATAGCAACGGTGATTAGGTGAGACAAAATTTATTTGAATGAAATTCAAAAGGTGGTTTCTCCCAAAGTAGCAGAACAGAACTTACATTAGTCAGGGTTCTCAAGAGAAATAGAATCTATCTATCTATCTATCTATCTATCTATCTATCTATCTATCTATCTATTATCTATCTATCTATCTATCTATCTATCTATCTATCTATCACATCTGTCTATCTACCAAATCTATCTAATCTAACCTATGGGTCTATCTATCTATCTAATGTAATCTGTCTATACCTATCAAATCTATCTATTTAATCTATCTGTCTAATCTATCTAATCTATCCTATTGGTGTACACACACACACACACATACACACACATACACAAATATAAGGATACATCATTCCTTATAATAAATCTCTTTTGGTCTCCCTATCTATCTTTAAATAGATATTTATATTTAGATAGAGTTAGAGATAAAATTAGATTGATTATAAGAAATTGGCTCATGTGATTGTGGAGTCTGAGAAATTCCAAGACCTGCAGCAGCAAGCTGGAGACCCAGGAGAACTGATGGTGTGGTTCCACTCCAAATTCAAAGACTGAGAAGCAGGAGAGCTGAAGGTGTATGTTTTAGTCTGAATCTTAGTCCGAAGGCTTCTGCCTTCTGATGTCCCAGCTCAAAGACAGTTATGCAGAGAGAGCAGATTCTTTCTTACTCAGCCTTTTCATTCTATTCAGGCCTTCAACAGATTGGATGAGGCCTGCCCAGCTGGGAGGGCAATCTGCTTTACTCAGTCTACCAATTCAAATGATAAGCTCATCCAAAACACCCTCACAGACACATCTAGAATCATGTTTAACCAAATATCAGAGCACCTTGTGGCCCAGTCAAGTTGACACATAAAATTAACCATCACAATCCCCTTCTTTTTCAAACATAATCTTTCAAACATAATCTTAATTCAGGAGACAGATAAGAATCAGGATTCTGTACTAGTATCAATCTATGTAGTATCAAGAGTTCAGGTTGATAATTTACTTATTGTAAACAGCCAGTGAGGGAAAATGAGACTTTTGGTGAACACAAAAATATGGAATCTGGGGTTATGGAGGGCAGTTGCAATCCTACATCAGCCTCAGGGCCCAACCTTCTGCCTTGTGACTTGATTGCATGATACTCACAGAAGTCTCACAGACAAGTAGCTATGAAATGTAACTTTTTATGTGTGGCTTGCCTTGATATAGCAGAATGTGTTTCCATTAAACTCATTTGGAAGACAAAAAGAGAAACAGTAGGGGATGTTTATTTCAAGGTTAAAGAAGTGATGATATGGACTCATGTTTACTTATAAGCATCATAAAAAAGCACTGAGGACTTAAAACAAGCTGTAGAGAAACTCTACGTTGTCACTTGTCATCATGCAGCTCTCTCAGTTGGATCTAGATCTGAAGAGATGAGCCTGGCTGGCCTGGCACTTGAGTGATGGACATGTGGACTGTAGCAGTCATATTGTTCCTCTGATGTGGTTTTCTATCCACAGGGTTGGAATTTTTCAAAAAGTGCAATGTAAAACAACACACTTTCTGGTTAGTAACATAGTTACTGTTATTACTAGCTAACAGTTTACTACTATTCCTTACATGTGCTGGACACTTTCTTGAGTGGTGGACACCTTCTCTCACTCTCTGTCTCTACACACACACTTACATCCACACACCTACACACACACAAACATAGATGCTCTTTACTCCACAGTGGGGCCATGTCCTGATAAACCCATCATAAGTCAAAAATATCACAAGTCAAGATGCATTTAATGCCCTGATAAAACTGATAGCTTTAAAAATTAAGTTGAACCATTCACGTCCAGATGCTCAACTTACGATGGGTTACATCCTCCTTGTAAAGTTGAAAAAATCTTAAGTCAAATCATTGTAAGTTGGGGACAAACTTTATGTAACAGTAGGACCTCAAATAATGTCATTTTGCTCAACGTTGTTTCATCATAACGTCGATGAGAAAAAAGAATCAGTTCCTGCTGGGCCACTACCTGTGTGGAGTCAGCACGTTCTCCCCATGTCTGTGTGAGTTTTCTCTGGGGACTCCAATTTCTTCTCATATCCCCGAGCTGTGCACATGGGGTGAATTGGTGTGTCTGCATTGTCCCAGCATGAGTGAATGTGGGTGTGTGAGGGTGCACCCTGCGATGGAACTGTGTCCTGTCCAGGGTTGCTTCCTGCCTGGCACCCTGAGCTGCTGGGATAGGCTCCAGCCACCCTTGGCCCTGAGCTGGAATAAGAGGATAAATAATTATCTTACTTATTTTTACCAATCTTTCTTAAATGTCTGTACAGCTCCCATTTATTTCAGTGTTTAATATTAGAAGTGTTTTGGTCTTCATTAGGAAGTTTGGTGATGTTTTCATTCCTGGAAATATGCTGTAGGAACTTAACTCGTTTATATCAATTAGCTTGTGGTAAAATTGGTAAAGTTGCAGTTGCCAAAACCTATGGATGATCTTAAGAGAGGACTTAATGTATATTCATTTGCTAGGGCTGCTGTAATATGCAACAGAATACCACATACCTGGTGGGTTTAACAACAAAAACTTACTTTCTCACAGTTCTGGAGGCTGGAAGTCTGAGATCAAGGTGTCGGCAGGGTTGGTTCCTTGTGAGGGCCGTGGTGAAAGGATCTGTTCTAGGCTTCTCTCCTTGGTTTGTGGTTGGCTATCTTCTCCCTGTGTCTTCACATTGTCTTCCCTCTGTACGTATCTGTGTCCAGATTTTCTCTTCTTATAAGGACACCAAGTATATTGAATTAGGGCCCATGCTAATCACTTCATTTTAACTTGATAACCTCTGCAAAGATCTTATCTCCAAATAAGGTTACCTTCTGAGGTACTGGGGTTTAGAATGTTAATATATGAATTTTGGGGGAACATAATTCAACCCATAACACATATATAGTCATATGTGTGTGTGTATATATATATATATATATATATGTGTGTGTGTGTGTATTTGTGTGTGTCTACATATGTTTAGTATATACGCATATAAATTTGTGCATGTGTATATATGTATACATGTCGTATACATATATACACATACACATAAACTCATTTAATCCTCAAAACAGCATTTGAGGTAGGTACTATAATTATTTGCCCTTCAAATGCGGTAAAAATGAGGCACAAAGAAGTTAAAGAACTTGGGCAGTGCCCCACAGCTACAAAGTTCTGGAGCTAAGATCTGAACCCTGGAAACTGGCTCCCAAGATTGTGACAAGGTTCACAGAACAGTGAGCTTCCCTAGCAGCACATGGTAAGACATCAATAGAATGCAAAGGGTGAAAATCAGGGATTTAGTCTACTGAGTTTAGAGCATATAGTTTTCTGAATATGTTGCAGCACTTCAGAAGCAAGATGTGGCTTGGAAAATCTCATCTGCTTGGGGTACTTATTAGAAGTCAGTTATGGCTTGACCCAAGCAGTAGCCCATAGCCCATAGGGCATCTGCACTAACCTTCTACCTTGCTAGCCTGGGCTGCCAGATGCCTGTGCACTCAGTCAGCTGGCTGTCATGTACATGCCCAACTCTAGGTATTTCCGAAAATAAATAAAACAATGAGGAGTCGTTGTTGACCCAAAGTGTAAAGACCCCATTTGGGACATGGTGGCTGAGGTCATGGGATAAGAGAAGTGTGGCCTTCACCTGGTCCAGGTTTGGGATCATAGACAGAGGTCCATGTTCTCTCCTTCCACCAGTGGGTGGCTCTTCCTTCAGAATATCATCAGGATGGCATGAAAGAAAGTGCAAGCCACTAGAGATATGACACTTTAGGCTACAGTCTGCTCCCCAATTGTCTTTCTAACCTTGGAGACGCTGTGTGACCTCACTGTGTTTCAGTTTCCTTATCTGCAAAGTGATACTTGTTGACTAAGTCATTTGTCTGTTGAAGAGTCTTTGTTGAGGGCCATCCATATGATGGGCACTGCGGGGCACAGAAGTCTAAAACACAGAGTGTCTGGTGGTTAAGAGCATGGTCTTGGAGCCAGCCATTTTAAGTTCAAATCTCAACATGGAAGCTGATGAGCTGCCACCTTGTTATTACATTTATCTGTTATTACATTTATCTATGCCTCAGTTTCCTCATCTGTAAAACAGAAATCCTAATAGTAACAACCTCATAGAGTTGTTATGAGGATTTAACAAGTTAATGCTTGTAAAGATTTAGAGCCACGATTGGCACAAACATGCTATGTGTTTATTAAGTAACAATCTCTGGCTTTAAATAATTTGTCCTGTTGTTAGGTTGAAAAGATGTATCCTGGTGGAGCGAGACAAAATTGCTAAACCCAGACCATAATGTTCTAGGAAAGAGCATGAGGTGGCAGTCTGTAAGAGTCATGGGGACTCAAAGAACAGAGAGAAAAAGCTATTGGGTGTTCACTGTGTGCCAGGCACTGAACTAAGGACTGTGCATGCATTTTCTCTTAATCTTCAAACAATCTTTGATTGGGTAATGGTCAATATTGTCTTCCCCATTTTACAACTGAGAAAACTGAGACTTTAGAGAGGTCAGGTGTGTCACTCAACCTTCTGAGTGGCAAAGCTGGGATTTAGGGTGTCTGAGTCCAGGAGGAAGGGGTGGGGTAGGTGGAGGCTGAGTGCCCCAGGTTGTGGCAGGCACCTGTGTGGCCAGACACTAATGGCTGGACTGTGAGGTCTGGACATGCTCCTGCATTTTAAAGAGTCCTGAGCCAGATGCTCACATTGCCCCTTTTTGAAATCCCCTTTAGACTGAGGGGTCCTCAGCAGGTCTCACCGTATTGCTACTGGGATTGTGCTCATTGCTGCAACAATAATCCAGTGTCAATATTTTATGCAGTGACTTGATTAGACTTTGTTCCTGAGGCTTTAAAAGAAGAGCATATTTTTAACATAAATAAATAAGTGTTTTAGCTTGGTGTTATTAACCACACTTGATGCAGAAAAGGCTTTCCTTGAAGAGTAAAAGAATGACGCTCTGTGTTCATGAATTTCTGAAGTCAATTACATTTTCATTAATTGGTTTTGCTTCCCCTTCTTTTGGCCTTCTCTTAACATAGAAAATAAAATCTGGGGTTAGGCTTCTCTTGCTGATGGATGGCACCCAGGGGCAATACAAGCACTTTTCAGTCATCTACTTTGTTTTCCAGAAGTGTCTGAGCAGCCATTACATAAGTCTAAGGGACCCAGGGTCAACTTTTATTTGTGGGACAGATTCTTTACGTTTGTTTATTTCACCTGAAAATCTAACCCAGAGGTAATGTTTCAGGATATTGACTTTTAAACACTATGCTTCTTTTCCATGCCTAACAATAAAAACTACCCCTGTAATTATTATTATTATTTTTTAAGACAGAGTTTTGCTCTTGTTGCCCAGGCTGGAGGGTAGTGGCATGATCTCGGCTCACTGCAACCTCCACCTCCTGGGTTCAAGCAATTTTCCTGCCTCTGCCTCCCACGTAGCTGGAATTACAGGCACCCGCCACCATGCCCGGCTAATTTTTGTATTTTTAGTAGAGATGGGGTTTCACCATGTTGGCCAGGCTGGTCTTGAACTCCTGACCTCAGGTGATTCGCCCGCCTCAGCCTCCCAAAGTGCTGGGATTACAGGTGTAAGCCACCATGCCTGGCCACCCCTACAATTATAATCGCAGTTACTGACTGTTTAACACATTCTGGGGACCCTATTAAGGAGTTCTCATGTATAATCTCACCTAATTCTTCTAGTAACCATGTGAGCTAGATGGTGTGTTAATCTCTATTTGGCAGATGAGGAGACTGTGGTTTAAAGTAGTTAGGTACCAGGCACAGAGTCACACGACCAGTGGCTGGTTGAAATGGAATTCCAACCCCATCCTTCTGCCTTAGGAATCAAATTCCTAAATCTGTAAATGCAGCTCTAGCAGCAAGCGGGGCCTACCTTCTGGAACAATTCATGTAACACAATGTTGTATGTTTGGGGTTCCAAAGCAAAGGAGGTGAGCCCATCTCAGCTCAGAGACTTTGGAACATCCACCACAGTGCCCAGAACCAGCACCAAGGCACAGTGGTGTATCATGTGACCTGACTGGCCAAATGGCCAGCAAATGAAGCTGGTAGCTTTTAGTGCCTCACAGCTGGAGGAATCACCTGAAACCATCAGTTCTTACACACACTGCCTTCCTGCTCGGTTACCTTTCCCAGGTGTGAGTTGATCCAAGTGGAGTGGTGGTCACCTGGTCCCTCTTTGTCTGGGCTTTCCCTGTTTTAGTGCTGCGTGTCTCACTCCCTAGGAAACTCCTCAGTCCTATGCAAATTGGGAATGTTTCTTACTTTTCCTCTAAGAGAGAGTTCAAAATCACTAGTCTGGGGTTCTACCTCTTGTTATCAATCCAACCTCCTGCTTTTCCTTGTTGCTCACTGTGTCAATGCTAGCCAGCTGGCTAGAGCGGCCCACTGAGAAGACTCCCTCTTTGATCGAACTCTAGCCAGGCTCCTCTGAGCCCCCTTCTCAACCAGGCCTCAACCTTGGTCTATAAAGACTTGACAGACACTAAGAGTTTCTGACAGGTCAAGGCTGCATCCCTAAGATGACCCTATTCCCCTTTAAAAAACTCAAGGCTGCCAAAAGAATTTATATTTGTTCTAGCTGACACCCAAAGATATGGCCCCTGTCTCCCAGCCTCTGTGGGAGGCTAGGAGACTAATTCTGATAGTGCCAGTTAGCACACCCAGATGGGTTTCACATGGACTTAGCTCCCCTTCCCCCTTTTTGTAATTTTTAACTTCCCTGACTCTGTTGAGTCCCTGCTCAAACTCCTCCCTATTCCTTCCTGCTCCCTTCAAAACTCCCAGTCACCTCTGTACAAATTGAAGTTGTGTTCAATTCATGCTGTACTTTTTCCTATTGGAATAATATATTACTGATTAAAATCTGTCCTTACTACTCCCACCAGTGTCCAGCTTTACATTCTTCGAGTGTTGCCTCCAATGCCTGCCTCCATTGTCCCCACCCCACAACATGCAAATAGGATCCAGATTCTAAGGTCCTGCTTCATCCCCATGGGTCTGCAGTGCCTGCTCCACCTCTTTTCACCCCGTTCCAGCTCTTGACGGCCTTTCTTTGACTTCCTGTGGCATTTGTGTTTGGCATGTCTCTCTGGGAAAAAAAGATATGCCATGTCATATTGCTTTCTATGCAGACATTATATTTTTGCACCTACTTTTGGGTCTCTTGAGGGCAAGAACAATGTCTTGCAGCTCTTTGTATATCCAAGGCCTCAAGAAGGCTTGAACAACAGCAACCAAATTGTGTGTTGTCAGTGATGCTTAGAAAAGGTGATTATCCAGTTCTTGCATTACCTACCCTCCTTTAGAAAACAAGGGCTCCATTTTTTCAAGAACTGTCAGCTCACAGGAAGAGACATACAGATACACACACACGCACACACACAATCACAGGAGAGATAAATGTATTATATATATATCTCCTATGTGCATGTTATGTGTATGTGTGTGTGTGTGTGTGTGCGCGTGCATATATATATATATAAAAATATAAAAAATGGGACCTTAGAAAGGAGACCCTATGTGCATGTTGAGGCATGGGGGTGATGGAGGCAGGCATTGGAGGCAACACATGCAGAATATAAAGCTGGACACAGGTGAAAGTAGACAGATTTTAATGGGTGGTTAGCATAATGAAGTAGCTAAGAGCACAGTCTTTGGAGTTATATTGGCCTGGAATTTCATGCTCCATAGCTCATCTTTTTAAAAAAATCATAGACGAGTTTACTTCCCTTCTCTGAGCCTCATTTCACCAACTGTAAAATGAGTATATCACGTTCTTCAGTGGGTGATGGTAGTTGTGAGGATTAAATGTCACGATAGTACCTGCCACATGGGAAATACCAGTAAATGGAATCAATGTAAAACATCCACCTAACCACACAAAACATAACTGGGATAGACAGTTACAAATGTGAAATTGGAAGGAAGAAAAGGAAAGGAAAGGGGTGAAACAGAAGCTGGAGCAATTAAAGTCTCTAGAACTTAGGTCAGGGAATCTGGAAAGACTTGAAAGATTAGGTTGGAAAAGGAAAAGGAAAATTGTCTTTAATTTATTGGGCTTCTATTTTGTGCACTAGATATTTTGCATACTGCGCTTCTTTTGCATATTGCGCTTCATTGAATTCTCAGAACATGCTGTATGATATGGTATTCATCCCGTAATTTACAGATATTGACACTTTTGTGTGGTCACAGAATTATTAAGGGGTAGAGCTGAGAAGGACCCAAGGCTGTCTCATTCCAGAGCCCTGTTTTCCTCATTTGGCTAACTTCCCTCCCTCACCCAATTACAAGTGTGCGGGTACTTTAAAAACTTTGAGCTTTCTTTTCAGCTCCAAAACAATTGCTCTATCTTCTCTGATTAAAAATTCTGAATGGGGCTGAGTTAAGACACTGGCTTCACCCAGGAAGCCCCTCTAACCTACTTTGAATATATTGGCTTGTGCAAATAAAAGATGTGTTTGACTGTAAGGAACAGAAATCCCACTTAAAGTAGTTTAAACAATGAGGAAATTTACTTTTCCTTGTAATGGAAGAAAGGAGTTAGGGAAGCTTCCAGGCACAGTACCTTAATCCCCTGGACTATGGCTTTGTTTCTCTGCCAGTCTTTGAATTCCCCCATAGGCCTTATGCAAATGTGGGCTTTGTCCTAAAGGGGGCTGCCCTCAGGATTTCAAGAGGACTGCCATTAGCAAACAGCTGGGACAAGAGGCTGCTTCAGTCTATGTGAGTGAAAGAAAAATCTCTCCCTCACTCATGGACCAAATATTCCTTTTCTTCAGTCTGATTGGGCCAGTTTGTTTGTAAGTCCAATCCTGGACCAATAGCAATAAACAAGGGGAGTGCTCTGTACTAACTGGCTCAAGCCAGAGTTCCTAAACCAATCAGGGGAAAAAAGGATAGGATTATTGTGATAGGCTGATGCTAATCAGGACTCGTTTCTGTAGTCAGTACTGGTACATAGACTAGTGTGAAGAGAAGCAAAATTCTAAATATGTCACATCTAGTACAGTATGGACATGACCAATCAGAATGAACACTAGCCTGAAACAACCAGTAAGTCTGTTGTGAATTAGCTGATTATC
Source organism: Pan troglodytes (assembly GCF_028858775.2). Classification (NCBI taxonomy): domain Eukaryota; kingdom Metazoa; phylum Chordata; class Mammalia; order Primates; family Hominidae; genus Pan; species Pan troglodytes. The sequence goes on from NC_072411.2 coordinate 38,555,855, forward strand.
AATCCTGAATATTTAACCACAATGTGGGTTTTCATAAGGAGGAAGAAGGAAGAATGGTTCCTGGATAGGCATCCAACAGTGCCTGCTAAGTCTTTTATGTGTCTACCTGAGTGTTAGGCTTAATGGACAGCTAAGATATTCTAGTCTGACAGCTCAGTGTCTATGGCCACAGTGATTAGGCAATCTTCATTTGTAACTTGCCCTTTAAGTTAGTCTCATCTGAAAGGTGAGCCTACATTTCACCTGACCTACTCAACACCAACTCCCTCCTATGTATAGGGATGTCATAGCAAGTTAATTCAAGTTACATCTCCGTTGATGGCCAGGGCAAAACACTTAGGCAAAGCAAGTAAACCTAGGCCTTGCCTAGAGTGATCTCCCACACCAAATAAAAGTTTTAAGAAGTCCCTATCCTGTCTTTCCTTTGGTTTACTCAGTCCTAACAAATCCTAATTGGGAGCATAGGCAGCTTAAGCCAGTGGAAGGTCTGATTACAGAAGATTTTAAGAGATGTGCAGCATCACTTTCAAATGCAGGCAGTAACCCAAATTAGATTATAGAGGGATATCTTGTAAAACCCCTAATATTTATAGATAAGACTGATTAATTATGAGCTTATCAATTATTTGCATTTAATTCTTTGCTTTCAAAGTGTTTATGGTGGCTTAATACTATGTGTTCTGCCAACTACTTTAACCTTTCCCCAGAAATCTTGTTTGCACTAATGATTTGGACTATCAATGCCAAGTCTGAAATAATAGGGTTTTGGCCTATTCCTGATTTTGCAAGGAAGACTGAAATCTTATGTGTTCATGAAGTTAGTCTTTTGTTGGACACACAAAAGACTGGTCTTTGAGTGCTATTGTTTGGGAAGTCACCTGGAAAGGTGAGGATTTTTTTTTTGATATTATAATTATTTTTGAAGGGGAAATGTCAAAATTTGATCTTTAAGATATATATTTTTATTTTTCAATTGACAAGTATAATTTATGTGTTTATGATGTACAACGTGCTGTTTTGATATATATGTATACATCATGGAAAGGCTAAATTAAGCTATTTAATATATGCATTACTTCACGTGTTTATTTTTTGTGTTGAGAACACTTATGTACTCTCTTAGCAATTTTCAAGTACATACACAACATATTGTTATTAACCGTAGTCATGATGTATGATAGATCTCTTGAATTTATTTGTCTTGTATAACAAAATTTTGTGTCTTTGACCAACATCTCTCCAATCCTCCCAACCCCCAGCCTCTGGTAACCTCCACTTTACTGTTTCCTTGTTTAACTCTTTTATATTCCACGTAAGTGATATCATGCAGTACTATTCCAAATGACAGAATTTCCTTTGTTTTTAAAGGCTGAATAGTATCTTATTGTGTATATATACCACATCGTCTTTGTCTTTGTCCAACCAGTGTCTATTTGTCCATTGATGGACACTGGTTGGTTCCATAGCTTGGCTAATGTGAATAGTGCTACAATAAACATGGGAATACAGATATCTCTTTAACATACTGATGTCATATCCTTAGGATATATACCCACTAGTGGGCTTGCTGGATCATATGGTAGTTCTATTTTTAATTATTCTGAGAAATCTTCATACCATTTTCCATAATGGCTGTATTAATTTATATTCCCACTAATGGCATTAGCATATAAATGTTCCCTCCTCCCTACATACTTCCCAACACTTGTTATCTTTTGTCTTTTTAACAATAGCCATTCTAACAGGTGTGAGGTAGTAGTTCATTATGGTTTTAATTTGCATTTTCCTGGTGATTAGTGATATTAAACATTTTTTCATATACCTATTGACCACTTGTATATCTTCTTTTCAGAAATGTCTACTCAGGTCCTTTGCCCATTTTAAAATCAGGTTATTTGTTTTCTTACTGTTGAGTTGTTTGAGTGCCTTTATATATTTTGATTATTATTCCCTTATCAGATGGGTGGTTTGCAAATATTCTCTCCCATTCTGTAGGTTGTCTCTTCTCTCTGTTGATTATTTCCTTTGCTGTGTAGAAGGTTTTTAGTTTGATGTAATTCCATTTGTCTATTTTTGCTTTTGTTGCCTGTGCTTTTGTGGTCATATCCAAAAAAATCTTTGTCCAGCTGTGTCGTGGAGCTTTATACCCTTGTCTCTGAGATACATTAAATGAACACACAGAGGAGCAGTTTGCACAATCTGAATGTAAACAGTGAAATCAGTCAATAAGTATCCTCAAGGCTGGCAGTGTGGCCAAGTGGGAGGAGTGCTGAAATACATGGAAATCTGGGTTCTGTTCCTTGTTTTGCACTGGTTAGCCATGTGATCTTGAACAAGTCACATAGCTTTTCTGGGCTTTAGCCCAGTCTTAGTGTTTTCACTAGACCAGCAGTGGCAAACATACATGCCCACAGGGACCATATGGAAAATACATGTGAATAAAAAGGCCTGGGAAGGAAACACAACAATGAAACAGGCAACAAAACCCCAGCTTTAATATGAGACTAAGGGCTATAGGGAATGGTGGGGTCTGTGGCAGAGCACAGCTCATTCATAGGGGGAATTCCACTGAAACTGAACACAACCCTTATGTGGCCACATCTGATTTTTCTTTTAAAGAGAAGCCAGAAAATCCAGATTTTTATGTGAAATGTATTAGTTGTTAAATATTGGGTGAAACAATAAACCCTATGTAGACCAACACTCTGTGAACAAAATGACATTTTTTTCCTGGGCTGAATTCAGCTTGGGGTTGCTAATTTGCAACCTCTAGACAAGATGAACTGAGAAATATGTTTTAGGTACAGAATGCTGTGGTTCTGTGAGTTTAAGGCGAATGTCTCCTTGAAGTCGCACCATCTTAGAGTTGGAAGAGGTCTTAGCAGGTGTCTGATTTGTCTCTCAGACACCTCTCACACCATCCCTGACATTTGTTGTTTAACCTCTGGTAGCTGTTCCACAGGATGGACTTTTCTGCTGCAGGAATGGACTCTGCTGCAGGAAGCTCTTTCTTGCATTGGGAAGAAACCCCTTGGCCAACAACTTCTCTTATTGATCCTAATTCTGTCAACTGGAGCAATACAGAATACATCTTTGGTCTCTTGGGGCTTTAGATCTGGACAGGCCTGCTCCTATTTCCCTCACACAAGCCCAAGGGCACTTTCCTGGGGACAGTCAGGACTTGGAAAGGTCTTAGAACCCAGAACCTTGGGTGAGCTACAGAAAGTTTCCTAAATGAGAATTCAAACAAAATCCCTTCCACCATTACTTCATGCCATGGGGGAACACAACTTTGGGTTATTTCTGATGGAGCCAAATTTCCCTCACTTGGGGGAAAGGGGAGGAAGCTGGGCAGTGTGGATGGCAGATTCACAGCTAGCCTGTTGGGAGGCATGAGGGAAGCTGGGCTGGACATGTCCCCTTCTGAGGGTCACCACTGGTGGATCTTTGTTCTCTAGGACGAGTCAAACTGGGGGAGTCTTTTTGTCTCAGAAAGGTAGCTCTGTGACTGTGTCCACCTCTCACCTCAAGTATAACCTTAGAACACTTCCTCCCCACACAGGACAGAGCCTGGAATCACATTCTCCTACTCAGCGTCTTCCCATGCTCTTGCATACAGTAGCAGAGATGAGGGTTTTTCCAGCTGGAGGGAGGTGGGTGAAGTTTCTGCCACCTGTGACTGCACACGTGTAGTTCAGGGACTGCACGGGAGCCAGTGTCCAGACAGGGGGAGCGGAGTCTTTCAGAGAAGTGGAGGGGCTCAGCTTCTGTTCAGAGCTATTCTGTGGGGGGTGAAATACTTCTTTCTAAATGTGACTCTGCATTATAGTGGAGTCTTCATGACATATTACGGGGATAATCTTTCAGATGCTTTGTGATTCGACCCATAAGGCCAGAACAGGGAAATTAACTAGGTGTAATAAATAATATAGAATCTGGTGAATATTTAGGGTCTGGTAATGATGATAAATCAGGTTTGAAATGTTCCTTGAGGAGATGGTGAGATTCTGAGAAATGAAGCCAGGAAGATTGATTAGAACCTATTGCTGCTCAGCAAATCTACTGCAAAAAATACAGAGAGGTATTGCTAGGCTAATAGGAAAGGCGAATACAATCCACCTTGGCCTCTAAAAACCAAATAGGTGTAATCAACAAATGTCATTGCTCTTATGGGCTAATGCATAGGAGAGCAAAAGACACCTCAAAGCACCGGAGAGTTTGATCTGTAATAGCAAAGAAAGAACACATCAAGCTTTCTATATGGTCATCATTACAATGAAGCCTCATTTATTTACTTATTAATTTGTTAGTTCATTTATCTGTCCAATTTCAAGGAATGACCCCTATTGAAGAAATAAAGATTATGTTCTTAAGAGTTTGTGTCACTAAAATCTGTTCTTAGGGGCCACATACAACAAGTCCTTAAATAATGTCGTTTGGTTCAATGTCATTTTGTTATAACATTGAGGAGAAAAAAGATCAATTCTAGGTGGAGTCACTGTCTGTGTGGAGTTGGCATGCTTTCCCCATGTCTGCATGGGTTTTCTCTGGGGACTCCAGTTTCCTCTCACATCGCAAAGCTGTGCATCCCCAAGCTACGTGATACTGGCATGATTGAGTGTGGGTGTGTGTGAGTGCGTCTTGGGATGGAACACTGTCCTGCCCAGGGTTGGTTTCTGCCTGACATCCTGAGCTGCTGGGATAGGCTCCAACCATCCATAACTCTGAACTGGAATAAATGGGTCAATAATTATCTTACCTGTTTTTATTAATCTATCTTTAAGTATATATAGTTGCCATTTATTTCATTGTTTAATATGAGAAGTGTTTTGGTCTTTGGAAGTTGGGTGGTGTTTTTGTGACCAGAAATATGCTGTAGGAACTTAACTCTTGTTTAATATTAATTAGCCTATGGGAAAATTGGTTTCTTTAAACATTGTTTCGCTTAAAGTTGCAGTTTCCAAGAACCTACATATGATGGTCAGTGAGAACTTACTGTACTTGTTTCTCAGCATCTGGTGTGAAGATTCATATCTTACATTTGATACCGAAGCTATACTGAGTGGGGGGATTATGTTAAATGCTGATAAGTCATCCCTTTCCTTACAAATCTGTCCAACTTGATTGATGAACTTAAAAGTAATGTAAAATATAAAATCTTTTGGAAATTATCTGGGAAGAGAGTAGCTTTAATTCTGTGGTATTAAAAAAAGAGGGAGAAAAGCCTTGAGCATTTGTGGATAGAGGAGGAAGCATAAAGAATGAAAATGTGCGGAGAAAGCTGTAGTTAATTATCAGTGGACCAGGGGTAAATTTGTGATAGAGCAGAGAGAAGATAGGCTTTGGGCTCAGATTGACCTGGGTCCACAATGAGCTGTGTGACCCTGGGCAAATTACTTGACTCCTCTGAGCCTCAGTTTCTGCCTGGGCAAAATGGAGAGATTATCCTTGTATCTTGGGAGAATTGAAGGAGATTATGTGTGTCAGTGCCTAGTACTGAGTATGACACATGGTGGCTCCCTTCTCCCCACCTGGTGGCCTTCTAAATCTCCACATTCATCTCTGTGATGGTTCATTTTATATGCCAATTTGGCTGGGTTATGGGATTCCTAGACATTTAGTTAAATATTATTTTCTGTGTATCTGTGAGGCTGTTTGGATGATTAACATTTAAATCAGTCAATTGAGTAAAGCAGATTGCCCTCCCTAATGTGGTGGCCTCCTCCATCAGTTGAAGGCCTGAATAGAACAAAAAGAGTGACCCTGCACCATGTCAAAGAATTCTTCCTGTTTGACAACCTTCAAACTGGGATGTCGGCTTTTTTCCTGCCTTTGGACTCAAACCAAAACATCTCTTCCTGGGCCTGGAGTACTGGCCTTTGGACTAGGATATAAACCATTGACTCGCTGGGGTCTCCAGCTTGCTGACTCACCCTGCAGATCTTGGCAGTTGTCAGTCTTTATAATTATGTGGGCCAATTCTTTATAGTAAATTTTTCTTTCTACATATATATGACATATATGAGATTTATAAGTATATCATATTTATAAATATACACACACACATATATAAGTGTATCCTATTGGTTCTGTTTCCCTGGAGAACTCTAATACAACCTTGTTCAGTCCCTTAAACATAATGAGCTTTATTATTTGTTGGTTAATACACAGAGCCAGGGAGTCAGAGAGCATACTCCAAAATCTAGATGACAGACAGGCAACCTTAACACTGCTGTCTCATCTCTTCGTTTGGAACCTAGGGCCTTTTGTGGGAGCTTGGTGGAGCAGCATGCTGCAGAGAAGGTGTACAGTGCGAGACAGACTCTTCACTCTTCTCCCATGCATGTGCACACATGGGCACCGCATGCCAGGCAGAGCTGGGTTTGTGTGTGTTCCAGCATCTTCCCTTTATTCTTTCCCCCTCCCAAAGTGAAGAGAGCTGATGGTGGCAAACCGGGTTCCAAATTAAAAACCAGAAACTTAAGAAATTTTTCTCTCTTCCTCCTTTTCTTAATGTGAAGTATGAATTAGAAATGCCAATTCTGTGTAAATTATCTGATTAAACATGACATCCGTGTGCTCAATGGTTAGACTTGCCAAGAAACGCGAGGCAAGCTGGTAATGGTTTTCCTAATTTACTCGAGGATAAATAATGCAGGAAGCTCATCAGATAGGTCTGCAGATAGATTTGAATGAATTAGATCCTCAGTGCTTTGGAAGTGGTGACGAAGGAGAAAAAATATTGCTACGAAACTGGTTTAACTGCTAGAGAAATCTGGAGCTGCAAAAAGCCACGTTAAAAATCACAACACAGATTTGTCTTCAGCCAAAAAAGGAAATGGAGAGTTAAAGAAAAACTTCCCTCTCAGACTTGGTTCTATTAATCAGCTTCCATACTGGGCAGTCTGTTTAAAGATTGGCCCATTAAGGCTATTGTGCACTAATGAGACCCTTCCCCAATGGGCCATCCTGGTGTGTGGCTGCACTGTTTGACAGGAAGTGGATTATCATAAGAAGGAGTCTCATAGATGAACAGTGGTATGTCACCACAAGAGTTTCTAAAAATATGCCTGCTGTCTTCAATTGGCTGCAAATTACCAGCAATTGAAGGCATCGGGGGTATTTTATGACAGATAAATATGCAGTTAAGAAGGCTGCTATTCCTGAAAGGGGATGGAATGGACAACTACCTTTGGAATGTGTTTTGTTCTCAAACACTTCCCTGACTAAATCACCAGATTGCAGCCCTGGAATCTTTCTACTGGTTACTTCTTTGAGGTGTAAAGGTGTGAAACCATGATCACCCATGAATGTCTGAGTACAAATTCATTGATTAGCTCTGTCATCAGCTGGGTCCTGAGGGAATGGTGTGAATGGGAGACCATCACAATATCTCATTATCTTCCCTCTCTTCTCCATTCCTTTCTTCTCTTCCTTCCTTTCTTCTCTTTCTTCCTTTCTTCCCTCCCTCCCTCCCTTCCTCCCTTCCTCCCTTTTTTCCTTTCCTTCTACAAATATGAGTCAAGCAATGTTCTAGGCTCTAGTACAGCAGTGAACACCAAAGAAAAAACCACTGCCCTTGTGTTACGGTGCTTGCCATCCTCTGTGTGTGTGTGTGTGTGTGTGTGTGTGTAGGGGAAGACAGACACCAAAACAAATACGTATTTTTTGTTTATGTACACATAACTGTATATGTACGTGCCATTTTTTTTGTCATTTAAAAGCTTATTCTGTGATCAATCAGATATTAGAAGACTAAGCTGAGGCATTTAAGGCCCCAAAGATTTTCCCAGAACTCCCCACTATCTCAAAGAGTGGTAAAAGGGCACAAACAACTACAAATTATCTGTTGTTTGTTCTCCAAATTTATTGCCCTGGGAGACCTCTGAGGAGGAGAGTAAGACGGCAGGCTGGAGGACATGAGACGGTTGTTATTTCAAATTCGAAAATACTCCTGAAGAACTGAAGGACCCCCTAAAGGACAAATAGGTCTTTAATGTCAAAAACCTTCTAAGGTTTGGTTCAGGGCAGGTTGGTCCTGGAGGCCACTTGAGGCTCATACTCACCTTGATTTAGGTCAGTGGTTCTCAAGGTGTCTAAGGTAAGGTCTGCTCATCTGCCTGTCACCTAGAGGGTTAATTACCTGTTGCTGTGGAAATTTGAGTCACCTGGTGTCTTTATTTCATGTTGCTGTGTAATAAATTTCCACAAACTTAGCAGCTTTAAACAACACACATCTGTTATTGCAGTTTTCGTGGATGAGGAGCCTGGGCGCAGCTCAGGGGGGTCCTCTGCTTAGTTCCTTACAAGGCTGTGACTAATGAGAGGCTGCCTGGCCTGCATTCTCTTCTAATCGTTAGGCTGTGGAAAGATCCACTTCCAAGTTCTCTCAGGTTGCTGACAGAATTCGCATCTTTGGGATTGTCCAGTGAGGGTCATGACTTTTTGCTAGCTGAATGCGGGAGGCTGCCTCAGCTACCAAAGACTGCCTGCAGTTCCTAGAGGCCACCTGTAGTTCCTGACACATGGGCTTTTCCAACATGGCCTTTTAGTTCATCAAACCAGCAAGGAGGATCTCTTGAGCAAGGGTCTTCTAGTAAATGGAGTCTTACATCCATAACCTAATCACAGGAGGGATACTCTATCACCTTTGCCATATTCTATTGGTTAGAAGCGAGCCACAGGTCCCATCTGGGAGTTATACCAAAGTGCGAATACCAGAAAGGGGTCTGCTTTGTTTGTCATAAATGCAAGTTCCTAGGCTCACTCTGGACTGACTAAATCAGCGTTTCTGGGGTGGGGCCCAGGAACCTGCATTTACTCAACTCCCCAAGTGCTTTCTTGTGCACATTATGGTTGGAAAAGCTGAGGGAAAAGATGGACTTGGGATAGCTTCAAATTCCACTAAGCAATGTGGGATACCTGGTGTTCCTTCCGGCTAGTTCTTCTGAGGGGCTCCCAAGGCAGTTGTAGTGCTGACCGGAGGCCACGTGGGGATGGATCTGTGAAGCCATCTTGACAGATAGCTCAGCACCTGAGGGATGGAAGTGCATTCACAGCTCATCTGTGTGGAGTCAGTTCAATGCTTAGTGACCATTTAAAAATACGGCCTGTCTGAGAATGTGGTCTCTAAATTCCATATCCCTGGGCATTTAAAAACCTGTACATGAATATGTTTATAGCAGCCTTATTCATGATAGTTGAAACTGGAAACAAATGCCCTTCAATAGTAAGGAGTTAAACTATGACACATCCGTAGCATAGAATACTGCTCAGCAATAAAAAAGAACTATCAATACACCAATAAACTATTGATATACACAGCAACTGAACAAATAGCTAGGAAAGTCTTCTGAGAAAACACAGCCAATCCTGAGAAGTTACTGTATTACTCCACTTATACAACATTTAGAAATGACAAATGTTAGAAATGGTAGACAGGTTTAGTGGTTGCCAGAGGTTAGCGACAAAGTGGAAGGGGTAGTGAGAGGGAGATGGGTGAGATCATAAAAGGGCAATGCCAGGGGTTCTTGGTGTTGGAACTGAACTGTTAATTACTATGATTGTGGACATGTGAACCTACACAGGTGGTAAAATTGTATAGAACTTAATCTGCATACAAATAAGTACAAATGAACTGGGAAATCTGAAAAAGATTGGTACATTGTATGCATGTCTGTATCCTGGTTGTGATAGTACAGTAGAGTTTTGCAAAATGTTACCATTGGGGGAAACTGAGAAAAGTATACAAGGGATCTTTCTGTATTATTTCTTACAACCGAATGTGAATCTATAGTTATCTCAAAAAAATTTTAATGAAAAAAATAGGGCCTGGACTTGCCCTCATTTTTGCTGGCCCTTGCCCATCTGGAGTAGGTATTTGTTAAAATTTACCTTTTCTTTCTTCCTGTACAACCACCCCCTCCGGGGGGAGGAGTTCTCAGCTTTAGATCAGTTCTCTCCTTTTTCTACAGAAATTGTTCTCCTCAGGTGACTGCCATTCTTGAGTGAGAGCTTTGGCCACAGAAAACTCAGAAGTCTGAGAAATGAAATTTCTTGGGTTGGGGTTAAGTGGAACCTTGCCTCTTCTTATCTCAGGGCCATAGCCTGCAGCTTCAAAAAAAACATGAGAAAAAGTGTGACTCCAAAGCCACACCCCTTGCATAGCTTTCTCTCAGCCTCCACTGAAGAATTAGTATGTTGTACCCATCTCAAGATAGACTCACTCCCTATAGCCTCATTCCACCATGTGACGCCGAGGTTAGTGGCATAGTTATCTGTCTCCCTAGTTACATCAGGAAACTGTGGATTGGCACTCTGTCCCATTCCTCTCTGTACCTCTTAGCACACAATGGTGTTCAATAAATGTCTGTTGAATGAATGAATGTTGAACCTGACTTCATTACTGTTCAGTTCCACTGGAGGGAGGAGAGGGGCAGACACAGTGGTTCTTCAGGAGACCTGCTATGTGGATATTCTTGTCAAGATTTATTTCTCAAGGCTGGAATCAGTGTCAACACGATATTGTTTTTTTTTTTCCCTTTGATTTGCATTTCAGGAGTAAGTTCCTGCTGAGCAATTCTAAAAGAATGGTTAAGAGGAATTTTGGGCCAGAGACTTGAAGAGGGGAGTTTTCTTAGCCTTTGAAAGCTGTCCCTTCTGATTTCTGAATATTTGGAAAAGAGTCCTATAAGAAAAATTGAAGTAAAGGATTGGGCCCTGTGTGGCTGACAGCCTCACCATTCTCCTCAGGCCGACTGTCTGCACCCCTCCTCTGAGCTGTTTCCAGGGAACTGACTCATCCAAGATGTTTTGCAAATTCTTCTTGATTGATAGGTTGAAGCAGCACCCCATCTCCTCAGCATCTCTGTAAGGCCAGCTCTGCATGCAACAAATTGCTTCATTCCTTCAAAATTTTGAAAGTTTCACTTCATGAATTCTTGAATAAAATGTCTTCAGTCGAGTGAAGAATAACAGCAGAAATATCAACCAGCCTGTTGACAAGGAAAGAGGGTTGCATTTGGGGTCTCTAAGGATGCATGCTCCAAAAGTCAAAGTTTAGGTCTCTGGCCCAATCATCCTAATATCTGTGAGCACTAGCCTACTCAGGCAGTTGCACTATGTTTTTTTGTTTTGTTGTGTTTTGTTTTTGTTTTTGTTTTGCCTTAGTGGGACAGTAATTCTCCAGCTGGCAGCTTTATGTGATTAGAAGTGGAGAGGCAGGAAGACTTGCCCCTTATTACTCCTCCGGTGTTTGGGTAAAATGACGTCTCTCCTCCCTTCTCACTGTGCTTCTCCTTGCATTGCTTCAGGGTGCAGGCCTGTGGGTTTCCTTACCTTGATGGCCACTAGGACTGATGGTGCCCTGGGCTGTCTGGTTGGTCATCGGGAGCAAACTCTACTGTAAAAGGTACCCGTGCATGGGGGCACGTACTTGTTCACCTTCTGGATTTATGTAGATGAGGTCCTTAATGGAGAATACGCAATGTTATTGTGGGACAGTGATGATGATGGTGCCTCTAGGTGAGGTGTTAGGAACCAAAAGTACCAGATAACCATAGTGAGCAGTTGCTAGACTGTAGATCCCAGTGGGGTGGGAGAAGGAAAGGAGGCTGCCTAGAGTTGCTGTAGGAGATCTGTAAGGAAACATTATAGGTCAAATCAACACTATGCTAGACCTATGTGTATAAGCCATGTAAAATCCTAGCATCCAGAATAACGGGGATAGGAATTTCAGGACTTGGCAGTCTCTTTTGAAAATGCCGAAGGGTAGATGTGGGGTGGGTGGCAAGCATATTTGGTCGGAAAATCTTGCTCTTTGCTCTCTGTAAATTCCCACAGGCTTTCTCTGACACTTTGCCTGGAGATGATCTCTCTCCACCAGCCTCTGCTGACCGGCTTATTATTGTGTGCATCAACTCAGCCTCTCTCACTTCTTTGGACTGAGTCAGCTCCGCCGCCCGCTGCTTAGTCCTGACTAGGAATTTGCCAGAGGAGAGCACAGGCCTGGACCAGTAGGTTAGAGTCCTTGCTCTCTGGAGGGGCCGTGGTTTGGGGATGTCGGAGAGAAGGAGGAAAGATTGAACACCATATAATTTAAAACATTTTCTTTTATCCCTGATACATGCTTAGCTCTATCTCAAGTGTGTGTAGAGTACTGTTATGATTTACATAATATAAAGCTATTTAGAGGGTCACTGAATTTATAGAAACTTTTCATCATTTACATTTTTCTAATCAATACATATTAAAAGGACAAGTATTATCAAGTAGGAGTGTGTGAAATTTTTAGGTATTATTATAACAGTTTTCTTATTCTTAAAGGAGGTGGGGAATCTATAGGTTGAAAGCTGCCACTTTTATGTTTTTGGAATAACTTTCTGAAGTGTTACTTGTGCTTTTAAAAATGTTTTGAACGTTAGCTTTTTTTTCTGACTTAGTGAAACCAATTTGAGGGTAAATTATGTCACTCTGGTATACTTGTAACATGAGAGGAGTGATTAATCAAAATAATATCCCTAATGAAACAGTGGCTATAGGCAATGATTGTCAATGGCCACCAAAAACACTGGGTGAAAGGTCATGTGAGAGATTTTTAATGAATGGACTAGGCTGGCATCATCTGAACCTATCACTGATTATCTCTAAAAGTTAGACAATCAGACATTCTATGCCTTCTGATGTGATTCAATAGGAAGTCACAGCATTAGCTACGTCATCTTGTGGCTAAAAATACTGAACCTAGATATAGTTAAGTTTCTAGATCCAACTACCAGTTATATGGGATGCAGAGGAAAGGGAAGCATATTGGATGGCACTCCAAGGATGCATTCAGCCACTGAATAAATGACTATTCAAATAATAAAGGGCATGGGGAAGAATGGGAGAGAAATCCATTTTGGATAAATAGAGACTTAAAAGGCTAACAAAACAAATGCTGTGTGTGGACTTTGGATCCTGATTTGAACCAATTAACTATAAAAATATATTTTTGAGATGATAATGGAAGATTAAGGCAAGTTATTAGATGATAGTAAGAAGTTTCTGTTTTATTAGGTAACAATATTGTAGTGATGTTAAAAAGAAAAAAGTTCCAATTACTTAAAGATACTTGCTGATATATTTATAGGTAAAATAATAAGAGTTCTAGGATTGGCTTTGAAACACAATAACAAAAAAGGTGGTGTAGAGATGAAATAAAAATAGCAGGACTAGACAGGCATGGTAGCTAACACCTGTAATCCCAGCACTTTGGGAGGCCAAGGCGGGCAGATCACTTGAGGTCAGGAGTTCGAGACCAGCCTGGCAAACATAGTGAAATCCCGTCTCTACTAAAAATACAAAAATTAGCCGGGCCTTGTGGGCACCTGTAATCTCAGGTACTCGAGAGGTTGAGGCAGCAGAATCACTTGAGCCCAGGAGGCAGAGGTTGCAGTGAACAGACATTATGGCACTGTACTCCAGTCTGGGTGAAAGGATGAGACTCAGTCGCAAACAAAAACAAAATAGCAGGATTGTCCATAATTATTGCAGCTGGGGATAAGCACCTGAGGGTTCATATTCTATTTTTTCTGTTTTGTATGTTGTTTGAAAACCTGCATAACACATGCTTAAAGTCTAATTGAAACAAGTTCTAGTTTTTATTTTTAGGTCTCAGAGAAATGAAGCAGAGGACATACGTTATAGAATCGGCTATGCCTCTTATCGATGCTTTTACTTTTCTTTCTTAAGAATATGTTTTAAAGGTGTCTATAAGATTAGAAGATGAGAATGCTGTAGACACAGGCTTTGGCTATCTCAGGTGAGGGGAGCAAGGGCCCTGAGAAGGTGGTGGTAATGGTTGGTCAGATGACCAAGTGCAGGAGGGCCAGTGCTAATTTAACCGAGGATTGTTGGGGGCATGTTTCTTTCTAATATATTTCCCTTTTCTGCTAAACTTGAGGCTGGGTGCTATGTCTCAGTTATTGACCTATCCTTAGTCCTTTCCAGAGTGGTAGTGAAAATTTTAGGCACTTAATGCAATATCAACTTGATAAATAATTAAATTTTAATGAATTGGCATCAACTTTTTGTATGAGTGATATAGTTAAGGCTTTAACAAATGGTTAATGCAGTGAGTAGGCTGTTCTAAACAAATCCTTAGTCTTGAAGACCAAACAGCCACTATTAGGTGTGGAGAACATTATGCCAGATAAATATGTCATCTTCATTATGGTTAGGCACGGGGCTGTTTTTAGATGCAGTCACTGTACCTGCTTTTCAGCCTCATGAATCCCCATTATGATCTCCCTGGTTATAACAAACACACATAATGCTAAAGATACTACTTTCTTAGGGACAGCGTTACAGCATGGAGACACAAGATTACTTGTAAACGAGGAGACAAAAGGAGCTTCAATAAAATTACTTCCTATCAAGTGTAATAAACCTGTACAATAAGTTATTAAGTACCTTTAAGGCAGCTCACATTAATGATCCATCGAGACAACTAAATGAGATTTTAAGTAAAATAGAAAAAGAGAATACAGATGAATGTAAAGAAAAGAGGAGAATGGAAAATGAAGAAAACAAAGAGAAGCAGGTATGATGGAAATTGCCCTGCCATCCTGAAGCAATGGTGAAAGCAAATCTAATGAGTTTCTCTGCTTTCAGTTTTAAAAATAAGACACATTTCTCAAATATGAAATGCAGTCCATTATCTGTCAATAGTGTTCTGAGTTGTCTTCAGGCAGCAAATATGTGCCATAAAATAAACTTCAAACTCCCCACTCCTCCTTTTGAGGGGTGGCACAAATTTAGCCTGCTTGGAAAATTGGTTATTGATGACAGTTTTTATAGTCTAACTAGAGAAATTCATTGATGGATGTGATATGATGTGATGTGTGTGTGTGAGACAGTTCATAGATTTTATGATGAAAACTTTTAACATCTCTGAAACCAAGGTGTGTGTATCAGGGTTTAATTAGTAGCATTTTTTTCTTGATGAATTACAAAATTGTGTAGACTATTATAATCAGCCACATCTTAAATTATAAATTTGATTTATTTGAGGGGGAGAAGGAAGAGTATAGAAGAAATGGAAGAAAATGTGATGTCCTATGTAATGGCATAATTTAGAAAAACTTTTTAAAAACTTTAATTCCTACTTTTTGTTTGTATGACTATTTAGGGATAAAAGTCCCATTTGCTTATGTTCCTTAGAGGGACCCATGAAAATTGTTCAATTCTTCCTTCTGAATGGTCCTTCACTTTTTTCTCTTACCTTTTCTCTGCTTCTTGTATACTTGTAATTTTGGCTTGCCAAGCTTCACATGCACAACTTTCCAAAAGGTGTTTATGACTTAGATCAACCATTGATTTGAGAAGAATTAGCTGTGACAAGATGTAAAGACAGCACCCAGATCTGTACCATAAGGTGGAACACAGATGCCCCTTAATATCTTCATGAATACCGCGTCGGCTACACCCAAACATGCTTATATGTGGCCTACAAGCTGTGCTTCTGCTTCCATTTCTCACAACTGATTTCTGGTTTTCTGGGTACTTGCTCATGATAGATGCCACACAGCGGCAAAGTTCAGTGCAGCAGCTATGAGAAAAAGGGGCCTTGGCTCTGCCCCACAGAAGTGAATAGCTTTTAACCCTTTAAAGCATTTCCTTTTGTTCCTTTGCAGCTGTAGGTCTTGTAGATTTCCACTGAGAGCTGGGGACATTAACCATTGTGGGCTCAGTTGGCCAGTTATCAGTCACACGGAGAGGAAGTGAAGCTGGAAACCCCAATGCCTGGCACCCTCAGGTCAGGAGGCTTGAATATCGATTTGTGATGTAGGCCCAGGTTTTGTGAGACAATGAGTCTCAGATGAACAGGTGATAGACCATAGCAGGGACTGGCTCAGCAATGTGGAACTGCCAGAGGGTGTGGGGGAGAGGCCAAAGTCATCTGTTTGGATACTGGTTGCTGAAAATCAGATGAATTTGGACAATAGATGAAAGAAAGCAGCATCAGTCTCTGGCTGTATCTATCACCCAAACAACTGGCAAAAATTCAGTGAAAAATATTCATTGAGGCAATTGAACAAAATCAGTGTCTGCAAGGCTTTAGAGTTCTGGGCATACACTCACTGCAGGCAGTGGATGCTTTCTAAAGCATCTAGTTTAGAAATCTAGTGATGTTCACTTGTGTTCTATGCAAATGTCCTTTATACATCCATATAGTTACTGTTTCATCAGACTCAATCATTCCTCTCCAGAAACCAAACAAAATGTCACCTTCCCCTTGGAGAGATTTAGTCATTGACAGAAACATAATTTCACTTACCCAGCAAGAGAAATGTTGACACTGACAAGAAGATAGTACCTTTTACCTTCAAAACTGTTTTATAGGAAACCATTTAAGCTAAAATAGCTTTTTCTTCCATTTTCTTCATTTTATCAGCAATGATTACCCCTTTGCTGTTCCAATGACCCTGCCATGTCAAACCACGCCCACAGTGCCTGAGACTGATCTGATTGATCTCTGGTTTAAAATGAAGATTAAACACACATGGGCCAGGTCTTAGGGTTGGGGCACCTGAGAGGATCTTGGGCAAAGGTTTAGTATCCTGGCAAGGTTGGCTTTGTAGCTGTGAGGGGATGTTCATGTGAGGGAAACATGAAAGCTCAGTGCACTGACAGCCCCCATGCTGGGCCTGCCTCTGTATCAACACTGCGTTGAACAAAGTCATTGCAAGGAAAAGAGCTGTCCCAGGTTCTGAAAAAGGACTCACAAGAGAGCAGGAGAAAGCCAAGGAGAGTAGCAACAAAGCGGGCCATATGTGTGTGTCCCCATCTGGAGGCAGATATCTTTGTGGTTAGGAGGGCACCTTGGGGGTCCTGTTGCCTATCTTTAAATCCCAGTGCACCATACCACACTTTCTGGGCTCTGGGAACATTGGTGAGCCTCTAACTCTCTTCGAGCATTATCTGTAAAATGAGGATAATAATGATTCCTTCTTCACCCGGGGCTTTGAAGATAATGCACGTACATCATTTAGCTCAGTTCCTGTCACATAGTAAGTGCTCAATAAATGTTACACTAGCTTTTTATTCCTTCATCAATCATATCGGCCTTTCTCATCAGTCTGTGAACTCTCCTGGAACGAGAATTCTATCTTATTCATCATTTTACTCTCGCATCTTCCTTCACCTCTTCGCAACCTTAGAACAACCTCGAGGCAGTCTCTCTCCTTGCTCCCATAACATGGCTCTCTCCTGGTTCATCTCAGACCTCACTGGCTATTCCTTCCTGGTTTTCTTTGCTGCATTTTTCCTCCACTAGATCTCTAAATGTCAGCTTTTTCCTTGGACTTTTCCTCCCCTTTTACTCACTCTCCAAACTCTAAAATAGATATTTTCTGAGCTGAAATCTTCTCTGGATCCTAGACTCACATAGCCTAATTTTTACTAGACACTTCTGCTCAGAGGTCTCAGAGCAAGTTGGATTTCAGAAACTACCGGTTCAAAATAAAAATTATTGTTTCCTTTTCTTCCCTTATCAAATCATCTCAGTATCTGGCTCCACTATCCATCTAATTTCTGAAGCAGAAACCTAGTAGTCTAATTCCTGTTCTCTTCCCATAGCTAATCTATTAGCAAGTCCTTGTGGTTCAGTCTCCAAGGACCTCAGAACCAGCAACTTCCCTCCACCTCTCTGCCACCACTCGAATCCAGGCTGTCTTCATCTCTCTCTTGGAATGTGCAGGAGCTCTCTAACTGTTCTTTCTGTCTCTACCCATGACTTCTGACAGTCCACTTACCATGTGCAGACAGAGAAATATTTTAAGATAACAATCGAATTACATCCTCACCTTGATGAAATTCATCATGATTTTCCATTCCATATAGCATAATGCCCAGGGTCCCCAAAAGGGCCTACAAAGGCCCACAGTCTCTGGCCCTGCCCCTGCCTATTTCTCAAGCATCCTGGCACTTGCTTCTTCCCCTCACTCCCCATTCTCCAGTCTGGTGAGCCTTCTTCACACTGGTTTCATGTCTGGAATCTTTTTTTGGTTGTTCCTGCTGCTTGGGAGCCTTTTCTCCCAGCTGCTGTGGCTGCTTCTCTGGCTCTCCAGATCTTGTTTTGAACGTTGTCTTCTAGTGCAGCCCACCCTTCTCCTAGTGTGCTCTGTTCCAGCCTCCTGTTGATTGCCTTCACAGCACATTCCACAATTTGCAATTTGTAATTCTTTTATTTAATTGCCTTGTGTCTCTTTCTGTCACTGAGACACACTGAGGTATCCCTAGTGCCTAGCATAATGCCTAGCACATAGTAGGACTCCACAAATCCTTGGCAATTGAGTGACTCCAACAAAGTGCTTTGGAGAGGTGCTTTGAATGAATGAGCGAAGTTAGTGATATCTAAAAGTGTGTGGTTCTTTTTGGGTGATTGCATTGTTGTCAAGAGAGAAAGTGTCAAGCCCGAGGAAGGCACATGGTTTAAAGGAAAGACTGGAGGCTTTGGGGGTATAGCTTGAGTCTGCCTCTTATTAGCTGTGTGAACTTGGGAGTGTTTCTTCACCACTCCCAGCTTTAATTTTCTTATCTGTAAAATGGGGGTTAAACATGTGTATGTCAGAGAGCATCATGAATATTAAATGAGATAATGTATGTAAATCCTCTGGCACAGAGCTGGCACACGGAGGTACTTGATACCTGGGCATTTCATTCCTTATACCAAATAAAAACTCCATGGAGTTGCAGGCATCAGTGAGCTGGGAAGAAAAGTACTTTTGGAGGAGAGAGGCTGTCTGGGTGCTAGCTCTCTCCCAAGCCTCATTCTCTGCTCTTTCCCCCAAATCACATTGTATCAGGAATCTCAGATAAGTACAGGAAGCACATTTTGCCAGCAGTGAAGATTGCTGGTCATTGCAGGACACATGGACCAGATAATTGCCCTTGTTTCTCCATCCTTGAAGTTGCAAATTTCAAATGTAAAGTTCTCAGATCCTTCAGTTTGGAATATGAGTGTATTTTGGGGTGAAACTCAGTGTCATTTTTTTTCCTATTTTTTTCCAGTTAAGTTTTACAATACCCTCCTGACTCCCACCTCCATTGTTTGCAAAGCTTGCTCAGATGAATGTGAGGAGGCCTCTAAGAGCTCCTAACCATATTTCACTAAGTGGCTCTATCTGCTGTTGTTTCCATGTCTCCTTTTAAAGATGTTCCCTTTGTCCAAAAATCTGCTCTTTGCTCTTCACCCTGTTCCTTGAGCAGGTAGAGAGAATTTTATCTTATTCTCTCTGCATCAAGGCTGCATTGAACAAAGTCATTGCAAGGAGAAGAGCTGTCCCAAGTCCTGAAAAAGGACACACTTTCATGGGATCTTAGCTGCTCCCTCTCACTTGACTTCTGGATGCCTGCCTTCCCTTTTCCCATCTCCTTCCTGTCCTGTGCCTACCATCTTTCTTGCTCTTTGTCCCTCCATTCCTCTCTAGTCCCTTATCCACACTATCTCTCCTTTTATGGTTCATTTTATAATCTTTCTGCTCTATGGTCCTCTTTGATTGATAGTTGGTGGTGTGGATGCTTGGGTGCCCCATGCCACATCCCTGGGTATACCTGTGATTTCAGCTGCAGATGTAAAGATGCTTTTAGATCCTCCTTACTCTCTGCTTCTAGGCCTCCGGGCCTTCTCCAATGCCTAAACAAGTAGCTCACCTCCAGCAAGTGCAGCCTGAAAGTGCAGGGGAGTTATCAGTCCAGGGATTACTCTCAACCAATGGGGGATTAGAGCAGTGATCCTGGGTCTTGGTAACTAATTAGATTTTGCATTGAGGGAGATGGAGGAGTCTGAGATGATTGCCAGGTTGTTGAGGCTAAGGAGACCAGCAGAGTTCCAAGGATGGTGCAGGCTGTCAAAATAGAGGGTACAGGAGAGACATCAGGTGGAGATGAATGACCTCAGGGCAGGGATCATATTTTATCTCTGTATTCCCAACACCTAGCATAGTGCCAGCATTTGTGTTCACAAAAGTTTTGCTGAAAGGGCCAACCCATTTCTTCATGTGCTGTCCCTTTCATGAAAGCTGTTCTGTTGATATTGGGAAGCCAGGTGTGGCTACCCATGCACCTTAATACTGTCCTCAAGATAGTGATAGATTTTTTCTCTTTCAGTATTTGTTCTGTTGTTGCACAGAACATCAGCATCAGATTCATAAAACTGCTATTTCTTTGTCATTTGTCAGGCCACTTTGGAAGTCATTTGCTTTGGGGAAAGATTAATCTTCTGGAATATCAGTATTGCATGGTATTTCAATAAGCATCCTAAGTGGCTCAGCACATGTAAATTGTTTAGCACTTATACATCACTTATATTCTCCAGGAGCTCAACATTAGTTTATTCTCATGATACTTAAGAGATAAGTGTCATTTCAAGTCATGATTTGTATATGTTTCAAGTTTGTAAGTGTTCTCCACTGCTTTTTTTTTTTTCCAGTAGCTGTTTCATTTTCTATCACCAGGACTTCTATTTAATTTTGTTTACTGCTCTCTTTATGGACTTGGAACATATAAAGACTTTTGTTTAACAAAATGTGCAACAGCTCAAAGAGACCTACAGGGTCCTTTGTCCACGTTCCTCGGAATTAGAGGTTTGTAACGGAGATACAGCAGCAAGGGATAAACAAGGACGTTGCTTCATGAATGGCAGAGTTGTCCTGAGTTCTAGCTGTTTCTACCCTTGAGAGGTTATCCAGGAGGCTTCACAAAAGCATCTACCACCAAACCTTCCCACCACCATTCCAGCCCCTCAAGTGGCGAGAGTGTGAGCATTAGCTTGGGAATGGGTGCCAGCATGCTGCCCTGGAAGATGCCTGAGTGAGTAACAGGGTGCACACCAAGAAGCAGGACACCCTGATGGGGCATGTGTCTCTGGTGACAGCCACAGGGACCCTTCATTGCCCTTTGAGGGTCTGTATACTGAGAGGCCAGGAGGCAGCTGAATGCTGCCAGAGAAGGCTGTACACCACCCAGGAAGAGGCATAACAGCAGGCAGCACCAACACTAGATCAACCCAGATATAGAACAGGGAGGGCTATTCCCACTGCTGGGTTTGGTCTTGGCTATGGCTGGCATGGACCCTTCCCGCATGGGGACCAGAACAGATGTGGACTCCTACCATGGGAGCTGAGCAGACAGATACTACCTCCACCCTAATACCCTGATCTTATGAAAGAATACCCTTGGAACTGCTTGCCTTTCAGAGATGGGGAAGTTTGAGGGGTGAACCCTGAATTTAAGTGACTACCCCAAAAGAAAGTCTTAAATTAGAAAGGACCAAGTTACCTCATACTGAAGGGTTAAAAGTTTTCCACTGTCAGCAGAAATGAAGGCTCAAGAGCTAAGCTGAGATTGGTGATAGATAAATTTTTACAAATCAATTTTGCAAATTTTATAGACTCTCATGACTATCAAACATTCTATCACTTATTTTATTATCTCATTCAGCAAATGAGGAAATTGAGGCTTAGAGGTATTGAATCACTCACGCAAAGACACTTGACTAATAAATGGTGGCAGTGTTTTCAAAGCCAAGTCTAGCCTTTGCTCTCAACCCTTACCCAAATGGATTATATATGCTTCTTAAACTTTTCCACCAAATGCATACCCCTCCCTCAGGTGGGAGCTGAGGTGGGAGGGTGAGCTGGGTAGAGGTTACACTGGACACTGCAGGGAACTTGGAATTTCTCTGAGTGTTTTTTTTTTCCCAAAAATCATTTTTGCTATGAGGAAATCATGCATTTTGTAGTCTGCTACATATTATGTATTTTCTCTACTTTTAAAATGTTTTAAATTTTGTAACATTTAGATAAATGAGCCATTTTAATCTTTGGGCACCCACCATCCCTCAGCAAACCTGGCAAACCCTCCCGGGCACACACATCCCAATATGAGAGCCAGTGGGTGGTACAAGTCTTGGGGACATAAAATGCATTTATTTTATTTATTTATTTTTTAAAGAACTAAAGCAAAATAGAAAACATTTTTACTACTGTATAAGGAAACAAGGAAATAAAGCACACACACGTGTGTGTATGTGTGTGTGTGAGAGAGAGAGAGATGGGGTGGGGTGGGGTGGAGAGAGAGACATTGACTGGCCCAGCATGGTGCTAATGAAACCTGAGGCTATTGGCATTATGCCCATGGGCCTGTGGGACTGATTAATTTTGTAGATTAGAACAGAGACTGATATTTTTTGATCATGCGGCTCATCCATGACCATAGACCCCTCTCCTGGCCACATGTGTGAAGGGAGCAGGCCTTTGGCTTGGCTTGGCTTGGTGAGAGCAATTGTCCTCAAGACAAGAAGAGCCAGAGAATGGATCCTTCAGTGGCTGTGGACCCCAGCTCTGTCTACAAATGTGTTCTGGGCTCTAGGAACCTCTCTCACTGCTTTTCTACATCTCTAGGGTTACATTTATAGTCACCAAGCAACCTTCTGATTCCTTATTTGTTTTCTAGAAGGGAGTATCCTAGGCATTGGTCACGAATATTCCCATTGTTGTAAAGATTATACTTCTTCACCTGTGAGTTGGTAAATTAGCATCCTGGCGTAGCAACCCATCTCTTGTGAATTTTCTTAGCAAACTTCTGTTCTCAGAGCTAAAGAACACTTGGGTGAACAGAAGAAGACAGGTTTTACATCTGCAAAGCTGAGGTGTAGCCCTTGGGACCTATATTAAGACACAGTCTGAGGCTGGATCTGAGCAGCCAATAGCCCATCTCACCTGCTCTCTTCTGTGCTGTCTCTTCTGCCAGGGACCAATCTTATGCTTAGGGGTTGTGAATGCACTTACAAGTGTTCAATCTCTTTAGTAAGTAGAAGAATGCAGATAGGAAAATGACATGGCATTCTTTACTTAGCAAATTGGCAAAATCATAATAATACCCAGAGTTGGGAAGCATAGAGAAAACTGCTCTTTCAAACTGCTAGTGAGAGAGTAAATTGGTACACTTTCACTTTTTCTCAAAATAGTAAAAAGATTTTAAAATGCCCATGCCTTTTGATTCACCAATCCTATGTTCAGGACTGAGTCCTAAGGAAATAGATGACAAGAATTGCTTGTAACAGTGAAAAAACTGTGACTACCCTACTGTACCTGCCTTCCAGTAGGGGAGTGGTGAAGTAGATTGTGGTTTATATACATGATGGAATGTGTCACACCACTAATGTAATCTTGTTGCAGCACATTCACAGACATGGACAGACGCTTCCTGATCCAGTTGAGTAAAAACATACTGAATGACATAAATATGGTATCATTTCATTCTTAATATTTGAGAATGCGTACGGGTATATGTATATGTCCATATATGCACGCTTATATATATGTGCCCATGCCCATCAACAATGGCTATCTCTGAGCAGTGGGATGGTGACTGCTTCCAACAGAAAGCCCACTGGTCCCTTACCCTTGTGACATCAGAATACCCTTGGTGTTATTGCACTTAGACTTCCTAAGTCTGTCCACCGTCCCTGTGTTAATGATCTCCTGTTTCTGGACTTATAGACCTTGGTAGTCTTTTGGTCGCTCCTCCCAACTGCTGCCTGCTCTGTGTTCCTGGCTCTTCCACCTCTCCCCTACAGAATCCCATTTCTCCCCCACCAACCCCAGCCAAGCCCCTCATGCTTCTGGGGTGTAATTCTTCAGTAGTCCTTCATCATGCTGTCCTTCATTTTCTGGCTGTTGTTCTTTGCCAAGCCTAGCGTCTTTGGGACTCAACTTCTTTGCCCCTTCCTGGCACATGAACTCAGCTTGCTGCTGTATCTCCTGCAGCACCCACAGAGAGGCCATACCATCTGTTTGGCTTTTGCTCATCCCTGATGTGTTTCTTCTCTCTCCCAATTTTATCTCCACTGCCCCCATGCCTTTGCCTGCTCACATGGCAGGGCCTGTCATTCATTCCTGGAGAACGTCCAGGGCAGTGGGGTTGAGTGACAGTGAGCTCGCCTTCCATGTGGGAGGACTGGCCAAGATCCAGGCAGCTTTGCTGATGACCCTGCCCTGCCATTCTTTATTAAGCAGGACTTGTGCCTGGCATGGATGACATTGTCTTTCTACAGAGAACTAGGCTTAACATGTGCATGGAAAATGGCCTCAATGGTGGCTAGAACAGTGGGATTTAGAAAAGAAAGTTTCAGAAACCAACAATAATTCAATGCTGTACTTTGAAGTCAGTATCCAAACTCTCTCTCTTTCTCATTTAGGATCTCTGTAGTTTGTCCATACATCCCTGAGATATTATTGGAAAGAAGGTGCCAGAATCACTGATACTCTTATGTAGGTATACCTGAGTTTTAATACTGATTCTATTACATATTACCTGAAAATCATGGGCAAGTGGCTTAGCCTTTATGGTCTTCAGTTTCTTCACTTGATAAAAGGAGGCTTTACTACTACTAATAATAATGACAATGGCTATTTATTGTGTATTTACTATAAGCCCACTACCATGCAAAACCCTTAAATTTAATCCTCCTAAAAATGATATGGTAGATACTATTAATTTCCATTTTATAGGTTGGGAAAAGGAAATTTTAAGATGTTATATATTCAAATTCACACTGTTTATAAGGCATGGAGCCAGTAATTGAACCTAATCAGCTAACTATGACCCTATGCTTGAAGTCTACGTTATTTACTTCTCCCAATGAACCGGTGTAGGTGAAGCACCTCCTTCAATGTCTCTCACATACTAAATGCTCAAAACTGCCCCTCCTAGGGACATCCTGGGTCAAGCTTTGGAGTCAGGGGTTCTTCTTTTCATGGACATTTCAGGACTTTACAACTAAAACCAGGAAGCAGGCTGGCTGCCCATCTCATATCTGACGCTCTAGGCTGAATCTTTCATTCCCTTTGTGACAGCGAAGAATGAAACTCTAATTTATGATCTCCCACTCTCTTTATGGAGCCTCTGTTCTTATACCTCATCAATCATTGTCACTTTGAATTTTGCAGTGTCTTATAAAATCAACCTATGTTGATCCACCCATTGGTTTAAAGCTTCTGCAATGAAGATCTGTGTCTATCTTGTCTGTCTGAAATGGACTTTATACCACATAGAATCTCCAACAACAAACCCTCAATAACAGCAATGAGGACAACAATCATATCAGCCACCACCACCATGATTAACGTTATCCCGGATCCCACCTGTATTAGTCTGTTTTCACCCTGTTATAAAGAACTTAACCGAAACTGGGTAATTTATAAGGAAATGAGGTTTAATTGACTCACAGTTCCCTATGGCAGGGGAGGCCTCAGGAAACTTACAATCATGGCAGAAGGTGAAGGGGAAGCAAGGCATCACTTACATGGCAGCAGGAGAGTCAGTACGAAGTGGGAAGTGCCATACTCTTGCAAACAATTAGTTCCCATGAGAACTCACTATCACAAGGACAGCAAAGGGGAAGTCTGTCCCCATGATTCAATCACATCCCACCAGGCCCCTCCTCCAACACATGGGTATTACAATTTGAGATGAGATTTGGGTGAAGACACAGCCAAACCCTATCACCATCACACTGGGTACCAACTGTTTCATGTGCTATGTGCTGAGCTCAGAGGTCTCAAACTAGAATTCCTGCTGGGCTAGGCAGGAGCATAAATGAAGAGTCAGGCAATGTGGGCTACAGTGAGCCAGAGCCTGTGGCCTCACCAAGGAGGAGGCTGTTACTTAGCTTTTGCTGAATGTTGCCATGCTAGACTGCAGTCTTAGTTTTGTCAGATCTTTACATTTCTTAAAAGAAATTGTAAATATGGATTTTTATGTGCAATTTCCCAATGTAAAAACGTTGGCAAAGAGTTCACATTAAAAAAAATCCTTATCTGTGGGATGTGTACCATTTTCTTTTACAGCCTCTCATCTAGCTCTTGCAGGCCACTGAGTGAACATCATACAATGATCACAGCATAAGCCATGATCATGGATAGTGGATATAATGAAGGGTTTTATGTCCTAGAGGTCTCTAAAGGGCTATTGCAAGGCCACTGCCACTTTAAGGGGCAGCCCAGGACTCCAAAGAGGACATCAATGTAACTATGCTAATTGCAGTGGCTTGCACGCCAATCCCAGGCTCCCATCCTGGCTTCCACATTTTTGTTTCCTTGGCTTTAACACTCTTTGCTCTCTACTTGGCCTGATCTCCTACCAGCTGACCACAAGTTTGACCTGGTTTTCCTTTTGGCTCTGGTGCCCTCCAACTCCTTCTTTAAAAGGAACTGAGCTGCCCACCCACACTGAAGATCTGCTAGAGGTGAAGCTTTCCCCACCTAGACTTCTCTCTTGATACCTGTGCTGTTCCTCCTACAGGGCCAGCTTTCCATCTATTCCATTGGGAGTCTTGGAAGTAGAAGCCAACACAGATCCTAGTCATGTAGTACAGTCTCTATGAGTTTCTGTCATCCTGAAAAATTCGTATGTTGGGGTCCTAACCCCCCAGTACCTCAAAATATAACTGTGTTTGAATATAGACTCATTAAAGAGGTGATTACATTAAAATGAGGTCATTAGGGTGGCTCCTAATACAATGTGACTGGTGTTCTTATAAGAGGAAGAGGTTAGGACACAGACACACACAGAAGAAAGAGCATGTGAGGATACAGGGAGAAGGTGGCCATCTGCAGACAAGGAGGGAGGCCTCAGAAGGAACCAATCCTAAGGACAGCTTGATTCCAGACTTCTAGCTTCCAGAACCCTGAGGAAAGTTCTACTGGTACTTTGTTATGGCAGCCTTAGCAAACTAATGCAGACCCTGAGCAAACATCTCAGCCTAGTGTTTCTTGGTTCCCCATGGTCATCACTACATGCAGTCTGGCCTCACCATTACAGTGACCCATATCATGCACTTAACCGTTTGGTTTAGAATGGGAGTGTGGGCACAGATAACTCCTGGTCTGTTTGGGGTCCTACCCTGGGACTGAGGTGAACACAGAGGAATTGTTAGGTATTAGAGACATGCATAACTGGGGAGAGTTTATGACAGTGGAGTTAAAGGGAGAATCCAAGCTTACTCAAGAGGGGAGGCAAGGTTATGTTCTGGTGGAAAAGTCTCACCAGAAACCTGTGGGGTTAGGGGAGGTTTAGACTCTGGTTCACGGATAGGTTGGAGTAGGTGGTTTAGGATCAAAGCTGTGAATAATGAGAGGATATAGAGCCCTATTTTTGTTTCAACTTAAAGGGCCTGGGCAAGGCCAACTTAAATCTCTGGTCTGTGATACTTGATTATATCATCTTGGTTGATTTTCTGTCAGATGGAACCTGTGTATTGAAGTGTCCAGTATGAAGAACATTTGTAGCTTCTCAACATCTTCCCACATCTTCATCTTGTTATTTTGCATTGAATCTGGAACTCTTACACATATCGACCAGCACCGAAGTAAGCAAAGCAAAAACATATTAGTTGATACTTGTGAAATTCATATTTTCCAGGAAAGGAAAAAACCACTGTGACATATTATTTTAACATCAGAGAATTTCCAACAAATAAAGCCCTCTCTTCTTCCTGGCAAAGCTACGGAAGTCACTAAAGGCTGCCAGCCTATGGCCACGTGGCACAATTAGCAGACCATGGCTCCTTGGCTTTGCCAAGCTTGGCAGAAGTGGTGTCCTGTGACATGTGAGGTCTGTCCTGCTGGGCAGCTTCCCCATTGATCTCGTCTTGGCTCCAAGAACTGGGAGGGATGGAATCTCAGCCTTACAGAGCCTGCAAGTGTCAGGCTTGCATTTCCAGCAGCTGACAATTCTTGTTTTTGACAAGTTAAATGGTCTTCTTGGTGTATTGGTGGTTCACTGCAAATCATTAATGCAAGTTTGTCTGGAATAGAAAGTTCACGACATTGATTTGTTGAAATGAGGTAATAGAAATGCCAGATCGTCAGATGGGTGAGTCTCTTTAGGGCCAGCAAAAATGCTCACCCTGGGCTCAAGAAAGGGAGAATATTGAACTATGCTAAGTGGGACCTTCCCCCGCCCCCGCCCCCTCCCCACCCCACCGGCCTCAAAGGCAATCAGTGGCAGCTGAATCTGGACCAGCACACTCCTTCACTGAGACCGCAATTATTCATTTCCTCCAACATTTATTGGCCACCTACTATGTGGCAGGGACTATTCTAGATGCTGGGGATATAGCAATGAATAATTAACATGGTCATGTTTCTTGTGGCTCTTTCATTCTTGTTGTGGGAAGGCAATGGACACATGATATATACCATAAAGAACATTAAATAGGTTAATGAGATGGAGAAGGTGGTGGAGGGCTGTCTTAGGGCTGGTTAGGAAAGGACATTAATTCCAAGGAGGTGACATTGAAGCTGAGACCTGAATCATGAGGAAGAAGCAGCCCATGAAGATCTAGGAAAAGAGCAACTAGTGCCAATGGAAGAGCAGCACAAACACCCTGAAACTTGCCCTAGTTGTGTTTGGGGGAAGAGCTGTGCGCCTGGAGCAATGTGAGCAAAGGATCGAGTGGAAGGAGCTGAGGTCAGCAGAAAGTCTGCTCAGGTGGCGCCTTATGGGCAAAGTAAGAAATTTAGATTTTATTCTAATTGCCTCTTTCAACCAACACCAATAAGGCACTGGGTTTAGAAAAGCAATGTTAATCATAACCTCATGCAGCCAGATGAATGTCCTTGTTGGTCACATGTCCCAGGTGTACATCAGGTTCACACTAGAGAGTGGCCAAATCAGTGTGCACACCCAGGCCTGTCTGCCTCCAGAGCGTGTGCCTTCCCAGCGCCTCTCTGACTTCCTTCCTACCTGATACTGAAGACGGGTTGTGTATTACAGGGGACATGGTTCTGGAGGCACCATGTGGCATCCACTACCTGTGACCACATAACACTCTGAGACTCAGCATCTTCATCCCACAAAAAGGCCTCAGATAAAGCTCAGCATAAAGCTCTCATCTGGGCATTACATGGGAGGAAAGATTTTATAGCCCAGGGGTAACAGGGTGAGAGAGGATGTATTAGGGTTCTCTAGAGAAACAGAACCAATAGGGTATATCTATCTATATCTATATATCTATATCTATCTATAGACTGTGTCTCCACTCAAATCTCTTCTCAAATTGTAATCCCCATGTGTTGGAAGAGGGGCCTGGTGGGGTGTGATTAAATCATGGGGGCAGACTTCCCCTTTGCTGTTCTTGTGATGGTGAGTTCTCATGAGATCTAATTGTTTGCAAGTGTGTGGCACTTCCCACTTCATGCTCTCTCTCCTGCTGCCACGTAAGACATGCCTTGCTTCCCCTTCACCATCTGCCATGATTGTAAGTTTTTATATGGAGATTCATTATAGGAGCTGCCTCACATGTTTATGGAGGCCAAGAAGTCCCATGATCTGCCATCTGCAAGCTGGAGAACCAGAAAAGTCAGTGATGTAATTCAGTGTGGGTCCAAACGCCTGAGGACCAGGAGCTACTGGTGTGATTTCCATTCTGAGACTAAAGGCCCCAAACCCAGGAGATCTGACATCTGAAGCAGGAGAAGATGGATGTCCCAGCTCAAGAAGGGAGAGGGAGGGCTCACCTTTCCTCTGACTTTTTTTCCTATCTGAGTCCCCTAAATGGATTAGATGACAGCTGCCCACATTGGTGGGCACACAATCTGCCCACATTGGGTAGATCTTTTTCACTCAGTCTATGAATTCAAGCACTATTCTCTTCCAGAAATACCCTCACAGACACACCCAGATGTGTTGGATCAGCCATGTGGGTATCCCTTAGCCCAGTCAAGTTGACACATAAAATTTACACCACAGTGGATTTCATCATAGTTCCAAAATAACTGAAGTGCATTTTACGAGGAATAGTAAATCTTACCTATTTTCATTGGGGACAGAACAAGACAATAGGTTCCTTTAAGAAGAAGTTCTTGACTGGTGTCCATACACCTCTCAGGGATCCACAAAGGCAATCGTTGGGTACATAAGCTATTTTCCACATTTCAAAAATGTCTAATGAAGCCACTTCAGCAGATTGGCAGAATCTATCTACTAAAGCCAAATATGCATGTATCCCAGGGCCCAGCAATTCCTCTACTAGCTATGGATACTAGGTACAGAAATTCTTACATATATTCCCCAAGAGATATGTTCAAAATGTTCAAAGTAGTGCACTTGGAAATAGACAACACAGGGAAATTACCCAAATGCCCATCAACAGTAGAACTGATAGATGTAGTATATTTATATAGTAGAATATGAACTAAGCACTGAGAATGAATGATCTTTAGCTATGTGTAACATGGATCTTAGCTGATGCTGAGTGCAAATAGCTAGACACAAAGAATATATACTGTAAGAATAATTTACACAAAGTCCCAAGACCGGGAAACCTACACTATACTGTTGGAAATCAGGATGGGCTTATCCTTATGGGAGCATAGTGTTTAGTGACTGACAGGGAAGTTGAGGGTGCTGGTAATCCAAGGTGCTGATGATGGTCTGTTTCTTGATCTGGGTGCTGGTTATGTAGGTATGTTTGGTTTGTGAGGACGAATTGAGCAATACATTTTTTGGTATGCGTGCTTTCTGTAGTATATTACGTAATACTTCAACTAAAGTTTTAAAAATGTGGAAAATTTAAAAATGGGAATTATGCTATGGCTATTGGTGATTTTTACTGCAAACGCAATTAAATGTAACTATTCATAATATATGATGGGAGAGGAAGTTAACAATTGCTGGAAAAACTGTTTGTAATGCTTTTAAAATGTGGGCTCAACCCAGGGCAGAGAATTATGAAAAATGTCCCTGGGGAACACACTTGTAAAAAGTTTCAGGGCCAGTAGGCTAAACTTTTAAAACAAATTGTCTCCCTTGTAGTGTGTTTGTTACCAAGGGTTTCCAGAGACATTTTGTGGCATTTTCATGAAAGATATAAGAGAATGTTATCATTCCAGGATGACTTAGATTTAGACCTTGCAAGACACAGGGAGGTGAGTTAATGCTTGCTTCCTGTGGACATTTTTAGATTGGCTTATTATGAGTTTCCTGTTCAGTGAAAATGAGGTGAGAGGCCCTAGTTAACCTGGCCTTTTCCCCTTTGCCCCATCCAGAGAACTGCAGGTGGCCAGCTTTGTTTTCCAAGGCTCAGATACGACCTCCAGTCAATCAATAAGCAAGACCTTGGGAAAGAGGAAGAATGGTTTGCTTGATTGAAAGTGAGTTTGTCATGTGTATCAATAAGACAAAGTGCTTATGGTCTTCTAGTACTAGGCTTTACTCTCCTCTTGGCAACCAGACAACTTTCCACCATCTGCTAGCCACTTTTTGCCACTATCTTCCAGTCACCAGCCAATCCAGTCTCCTACCTGCTGTGTGCCTCTGTGGGGGGAGTCAGGGAGTCCTCAACACTAATCTAATTCATCTCGATTTTTACAGAAACTTTGCCAGAGCAGGGTTTGCTGCAGTTGGTGGTAAGGAAGTGAGAAACTGCTACCACTTATTACCTTGCTCCATTAAATTAGTTCATGAATTAGTTCAGACAATGACTTCAATCTGGGTGCCTGGAGGAGCTGAGGGTCAGCTGTCTCACCTGGAAGGACTTGGAAACCCACGTTCTAGACAGCAGGTGGAAGGGCCAGCAGCTAGAAGAAAGCTGTCTTCAGCAGGAGTTGTGTGACAGTGAGAACAGCTCATCAAGAGCCATGGCCTTGGACCCCAAGACTCAGCCAGAGGTGCAAGGTGGTGGGATGCCCTACCCAGCAGCCATTCTCATTCTTCCTCTTGAGTGTCCACTTCTCCTCTTGGCCCAGGTGGTAAATCTGGATTAATTTAAGCCAAACTTAGGAGTCCAGTTCTTCTTGACAATGACTGATTTAAGGAGGAGAATTTATCCCAAATCTAGCCAAGTAGAAGAGAGGGGAAATATACTGAGGGGTGTCTGGTAAATGTTTCTTCTTCTTTGTCATGCCTTGACGTGACTTCTGAAATGCTTGCAGCCATGCTGTAACTAAGAAGGCAGCAGGCCTGGAGATAAGCTGATGTGTTTAGGTTGCTGAGGGGAAGATGGTAAGGGCCTGGATCCTTGAGGCCACTAGAGAGCCTTTGAAGTAAGTAATACCAGACTGAATTTCCATTATGGGAGCTAATACATTTTCTTTATCATTTAAGCTAGTTGAATTTGAGTATTTGGTTACTTGCAGCCTAAACCTCCCTAGTTAATCTGAAGCTTCATCCCAATTTTTCCCATCTGCATACACATATTGTCAATTTCCAGCTAGAAAATCTTACTTGGATATATCCTGTAAGGCATTATTTTTCAGCCTAAAACATTTAAAATTTAACTACTTGTTTTTTCCTCAAATATATCTCTCAAATTTTTACTGGAAATAATTAGAAATCTTTGACTTACCCTACTTTCAATCAGTTAATGCACCCTACACATACACAAAATTATACAATTTTAACAAGCATACAAAAATTTAAATCTTTTATGAATGCTCTCTGTATGGCAGGCCTTGTGCTAGGAACTTTTATGTAGATTTATATAAACTATTGCAAATTCTTAAAACAATACGGCAGAATAGATAATTTTATCTCCATTATGTATCTTAGGAAAATAAAGCTAGAGCTGTTAGGTAACTTGCCCAAAGTCACACAGCTTGTCTTGGCTGAAAGGAGACTGGAATGTAGTACAGACATTCCCCCTTTGGGTGTTCCTCTTGTCTGGCCACCTCTTCCTGCAGACCTGTCTTTCATCTATATTTATGTTTCCTCTCCCACTATCAGTTTTCAGGTTTAGTCCTAAGTGTTTCGTGCCTGGACTATTGCAGTGGAAAAACCTTCTGGACTCTCTTGCCCTCAAACCTTAGCTGCACATTACTGCACTGACTTCCCCAAGATTTGGCTCATTCCACTTTCCCACGTTAACATCTTCAGTGATTTATCATCAACTGTAGCAGCAGTAACCGTGGCAGGCAGGTAATATAAATATGTGAAGTCTGTTGAAGACACTAGGCTCTAACCTGCTTATGTGGGGACCAAATGCCTCTTGAAACACTGGGCACTTTAAGTAATAAAGCGTAAGTTGGCTACTAGTTTGTAACCAAGTGCCCTGAAGACAAAATTCATTATTTTTCTCACAGCATTCAAGGTTATCTAAAACTGAATCCCAAACTAATATCTCCCTCTTATCTCTTAGTCACCATCTCTCTGAAGCCTCTCATTTAGATAACAAGGCTGAGTCCCTCCATTCTCTAGATGGACTTGACTGCTATGCTCTTTCTCATGCCTTTGTCCCAGGAATTTTGTCCATTCATTCCTACCTACTCCTCAATGGTCACAACCCAGCTCCAGTCCCTCTTCCTTGACAAAGCAATTCTGGGATCTCATAGAAGGGACTCTCAGATGTGCAAGAGGCCTGCAAAGCCTGCAGGCCAGGCTCCTAGATGATCCTTGCTGGGCATTTGCTGGGCCTGAGTTTGAACACTTAGGTCACTACTCCCTAAGACAGCTTCTGCCACTACTGGGCTTCACTGGCTGTTCAAAGACCTGCTGTCAGTTAAGCCAAATGTTATTACCCTAATGTCTACCTTTTGACGTCAGGTGTGACAAGTCTACTTTTTCCTTTAAAATATTGAAAGAGCAATTGTATGTCTTCTATGTGTTCAGAATCCTCCGTATTCAAAACTCTCTCAAAGAGATAATTTTAGACAGACATATGAAGAGCTTCAGAAACAAATTAATGAATTTATGGCAGGTTTTTATGTAGTACTGAATACATTAAAGGAGAATTACCAAATGCTTACTTTGGGAGGGGATGCCAAACTGGAGCTTGTAGGCAGCTTGGGTCCTTTCTCTGAAGGAATCATGTTCACTGTTTGACTACCTATGAAAAGTTGGAAGAACATCTTCAGCCTTTCAGGAGGAGAGAAAATGCTTAGTTCATTGGCTATTTATTTATTTACTTCTTATTTTCTTTGAGACAGAGTCTCGCTCTGTGGCCCAGGCTGGAGTGCAATGGCACGATCTTGGCTCACTGCAACCTCTGCCTCCTGGGTTCAAGCAATTCTCCTGCCTCAGCCTCCTAAGTAGCTGGGATTACAGGCACCTACCATGCCTGGCTAATTTTTGTATTTTTGGTAGAGACGGGGTTTCACCATGTTGGCCGGGCTGGTCTCAATCTCCCGACCTCAAGTGATCCACCCGCCTTGGCCTCCCAGAGTGCTGGGATTACAGTCATGAGCCACTATCCCCAGCCATGGCTTTAGTATTAGCTCTTCCCCTCTATAAACCCACTCCCTTCTACTTCAGGGACAAGGTTGATGCAGCCGTTGATTTTAAAGATGTGTCCATTGTTGCATTTTAAATATGAACAAACAGAAATACTCAGTTCATAATAATTTCTCCTTGAAATATTAATATGTTTGCAATTTCAGATAGACTTACTGGAATTTACAAGATCTACAATATAACAAAAAATGTTGCAGTAAGCCCCAAATAAATTGCATCTAAAGGACTTTGTTGAACTTGTTTATTCTTCCAATTGAGTTGGCATAGATTTGGTGTATTGTATTACTGATTTTCTATTTGTAAAGGATTATGAGTTATATAGAATACATATTTTTAAACTGGGAAGAAACCCTCTAAATCTCTCTCATATCTTGCCTGTATTCTACAAGAGGATCAGATGCAGTGTTTGACTGTCCAAGTACATTCTAAAGCTCTCTAAGGAAGCATTTGGCTTTGAGCAATGAACAGGTGATCAGACCAAAGGGGACAAAAGTGAAGAGAAACACAAAAGTGGTATGGATTCACCATGCAGGAGCCATCCTTTGAAAAGCCTTCCCTGCACAGTGATAATATGTGTGTGTGCGTGCACGTGTGTGTGTGCTTGCACACACCTGTGTATGTGTATGAGGTGTTGGTATGGGGTGGAGTTGGGGACTTGAGAGTGGGGTAGAGATTTTTCTGAAACTTCTGTCTGAGGGAACTGGAAAACTGTTTTCCTGATAGCATATTTAATCTAAATTTGTTAGGAAGCAGCCACAGTGAATTTTGGTATATTCATCCATGTCTCTACTGAATTTCCACAGCATTAATCATCTGTGTCACTTCCTTGGAAGTAACCTCCCCCCTCCTTGTGATGCTGTGAGCTGTGTGTTATTGTGGGCCGCCTCACTGGGCTTCCCATGGCTGTCCATCAGCTGCCCAGGTAGAAGCCAAACCCCTCAGAGGGAGGGGCTATGGTCCCGGCCCAAGTGTCCCTCATAAATCTTCACAGAGTGACAGCAGAGCATAGGTGTCCATAAGCATTTGTTGTCAGACCCACAGAGAACAGAAAGAACCCTGAATAAAATGGAAGAATTGCCAGGTGGGCTCCTCAAGTTAAATCAGGCTATTACCAATGTCATCACATCTCAGGGTTAAGGGGCTTTAAAGACCATCTGTTTGAAAACTCTCCCTCCCATTTAACTGAAAAATGTTTCCCTATGGCTTCTACCAGTTAGTCTGCAAAGAACAAAGGTTTCTATTTCTTAGACAGCCATTATGTTTCGTCTCATACATGTAACATGGGTAATGAGTATGTGTGAGTATGTGTGAGCAATTGGGCATGTGTGTGTGCCTGGTGGGCACATTATCTTACCTGTAGTAAACAGTTGTAATAATGGACCATGCCAATCAGAAGGTCTACAAGTAATAAAAATTTTTACATTATAAATTTACTGTATAATTCATACATTTGAAAGAAGACTACAAAAAATAAGTAGATGTGGTTTTGCATTTAGTTAAGGTGAGATTTAGTTGTGATTTTTATTTGCATTTTCTCTTTCTCATATCTACTAGTATAAATTAAAATTATGGGCTTTTAAATAAAACTTTTTTAAATCTCAAAAATAATCTCACTGTTATCCTGAATTGATGATAGTATGTGGAACCCTGGCAAAGATTATTAAAGCAGACGGAACTCTGGCAGAAGGTTCTATTCTTTGGAGACCCCATCCCAGGAAAGGCCTCAGGCCAGGCAGTAATTTCTATTTCCTGTCTCTTGTCTTCACCTTCTGGGGACTCCCACGCAATCCAGCACCCCATCTGGACACCGAGATCCATAAGGATAGTTTATTGCCAGACCTCTGCTGAGCTAGAAACATTCTTCAGACAGTGCTCAACTCTCCAAAAGACATCCACAGTCTGCACATTTCAGCCTTGATTTCTGCATCAGATGTGAGCTGGGGCAAGAAAGGCTGTGAATTAAAAAGGAGCTATAACTTGCTCATCAGTGATAAGGAAGAGGAGGGCCTACTTCCCCTTCATTGGCCATTAATTAAAAATAGTAAGTTTATTTTTTTTCTAAATACTTTCTTGTGTATTCCAGTTTTACAAAAATGAGCATACAGTCATATTCCTTTATTCACTCTTCTACTAAGCATCTATTGAAATATTTACAGTGAGCTAGGTGCTGTGCTAGGGTAAACAATGGGTAAAAAGTGCTTGCCTGCGGGGAGCTTATCATCTGTTGCAGCAGTTTATTTTATTGAATAACTACTATGTGCCTGGCATTGCACCAAGTATTTTACTGACATGATCTCATTTAATCCTCATCATAATTTCATAGCATGGGAGTAATCATCCCCATTTAATAGATGAAGATTTTGAGGCTCAGAGAATATAAGCAACTTTACTAAAAGCTATTAAGTCACAGGGACAGGGTTGGAGCCTGTGGTAAATAGTTTTTCCAGTTACCCATGTTTAATGCCCCTTCCCTGTTTTGTTGACTTTGGGTGTGGGTCCGTGGCCAACTTTGACTAGTGAGAGGAGAGTGGAAGGGATGTCTTTTCTGAACAGAAGCTTGAAGATCAGTACACAGTTTGCCTTGTTCTCCGCTGTGATGACAATTCCAGGTGGAGGCTGCCCAGGTAACCTGAGTCCCAGAGTGAAGAAGACATAGAGTACAGATACAGCCCACCCATAGCAGGCATGCGGAGGGCATGAAAAATCAACTGTTGCTGTTGTAAGTCACTGAAACTCTGGGGTTATGTTTTCTGCAGCCTGGCTGTCCGACTGGTGCAGAACCTTTAAGCCATTATACCAGAATGCCTTCTTTTATATTATTTCTATAATTAGAAGTGAAAAAAACAGTTGAAATTGGAGAAAACATTAATCTGGGCCAGATTTTTTGTTCTAAAAATGTTTACATGAATGATGATTTTTTTTCTTCTGCCTTATCTGCCACCCTTCTTCCACTGTTAAAATCTTCTATATCCATGAGGATGGCTATCTACAGGACTCATCCTGCCCCTTGCTGTTTTAATGCCTTAGTGGATACCTCTTCCTGCAATGCTTATAGCTGAATTCAGTTCCACAAGCACTTATTGAGCATTTTTTGGAATGTCTATTATCCCGCTTCTTCAAAGTCCCAAACTCCTACCCACTCCGTGCAGCCATCCTGATGACCCCATACCTATATGATCTCTCTCGCTCTACCCTAGACTCTAATACCATTATTTGCCACACATTATATGTTCCCTTAAACTGTTTACTATCATTTTTGATTGGAATAAAATTCAAATAACACAAAATTCACCATTTAAAAGTGGACAATTCAGTGATTTTTAGTATATTTACAATGTTGTGCAACCATCACTATTTAATGCCCCAAACTTTTCATTACTCACAAAGAAACTTCATTATCTACAAAGTAAGCACTCCATATTCTTTCCTCTCGGCAGGCCTTGGCATCCACTAATCTGTTTATTTTTCCTTTATGGATTTATCTCTTCTGGACATTTCACATAAATAGAATTGTGCAGTATGTTGACTTTTGCATCTAGCTTCTTTTACTTAGGATATTTTCAAAGTTTGTCCAGTTGTGGCATGGATCACTATGTCACTTTTTTATGGTTGAATAACATTCCATTATTTAGATATACCACAATTTGTTAATCTATTCATCAGTTGATGGACATTTGGATTGTTTCCATATTTAGCTTTTGTGAATAGTGCTGTTGTGGGTGTGCAAGATTTTGTGTGGATATATGTTCTCATTTCTCTTGAGGATATACCTAGGAGTAGAATTGTTGGGTCATATGGTAACTTTATCTATGGTAACTTTATCTTTTTAAGTTTCTTTTTTTTTGTTTGTTTTCTCTAAGACCCTGTGGGCTTCTAGCATAAAGTTTTCCAACTCTATCTGTGCTGCTGCAGTACATACATTCATTCCTTTGACAAATGTGAGTCAAGGGCCTATTTTGTGCCTGGTACTCCTCTGGGCATTTCTGCCAAATTGATTTTCATAGAATCCTAGCCTGTGATCTGAGAGGTCATTTGGTCCCTTTTCCCATCCAGTAGAAGAATCCTATATCCAAATCCTGTGGTCTTCGTATCAACTTTCATCCTTAAACCATAGGGCGTAGCTCCTTAAATGTAATTTTGGTTGCATTTTGTGACTACAGAAACAATATATACTTATTGTGCAAAACTTCAAAGTATAAGAACATATTAAAAAAGAAGCAAAAATTATCTATAATTCTATAACCCACCACTAACATATTGCTAAATTTCCTTTCAGACTTTTTGTCTGTCCAATAATGTAATTCATGTAATTGGGATCATCCTGTATTCAGATACCTCTTGTGCATGGCTTCAAACCCTCTCATCATCACCCCATATTATGAAAGCTTCCACCAGTCTCCCACAGGCGTCAGCCAACGGCACCTCACCTTGGGCAAGACCATTGTACCTCTTGCTTCTCTGACCTAATGGTGTCAGTGTGATGTGTCTAAGGGATCTGCTCAACATGTGCAATCTAAACCTTTGACCAAAGATAAGTGACCTTCTGTTCCTTGGGCTTCTCAGAAAGAGATG
Source organism: Pan troglodytes (assembly GCF_028858775.2). NCBI lineage: Eukaryota > Metazoa > Chordata > Mammalia > Primates > Hominidae > Pan > Pan troglodytes. Next base: position 38,594,702 of record NC_072411.2, read on the forward strand.
GAACAATCAGTTTCTCCCAATAGTCGTCAATGGTGTGATACATCTTTCGATTTTCTCTCTCTCCTCCTCTGTTCAGTCCTCCTATTCCTCCCTTGCTTCCTGGAATCATCATCCCGAATAAATGACCCACACATCAAAGTTTGTTGCAGATGTTACTTTGGGGGTGGGGGAGAAACACGGACTAAGGTATTGTATATGCAATTTCAGACACAGATTTAAACATTATGCCATCAGTTTAGAATATACACACAAATACATATATATGTATGTATACGTATTTATAAATTTAAATAGTATGTGAATTGCTGTATGTGTATATAAATTTATATTCTTGTATATGTAAATTCAAATATGTATTTTAGGTATAAATATTTTTATATATAATACATTGGCATTCATCCCTCTTCCCTTCTATGATCTCCTATATCAGAGATTCTGGAAGCCTAGGACACCATTTCGCAGAATCCTTTGCCAGCAGGCGTCTAATTTAGACTCTGCTGCTCATAAATGAATGGATGGCAGAAAGAAGCAGAAGGTAGTATTGTTTCTCTAGCACTGGTGGGCGAGTGTGTGGGCTTTACATATGGTGAATGTGAATTTTTTGCAGTGGCTTCTTTAGATTCACATGCAGTTGTAAGGAATAATACAGAGAAATATTGTATACATTTTACATAGTTCCTCACAACAGTAATATTTTACAAGATAGTCATATGGTATTACAACTGAGATGCTGACATTGATACAATTCACTTATCCTATTCAGAATTCCTTGGTTTTACTTGTACTCGTGTGTGTGTGTGTGTGTGTGTGTGTGTGTATTTAGTTATATACAATTTATTCACATTTTTACTGTGATATAATTCACAAAATATAAAATTCACTAATTCAGAGTTCAATGGTTTTTAGTATATTCACAAAATTATCCAGCTTTCACTACTATCTAACTCTAGAATGTTTTCATTACCTCAAAGGGAAACTCTACCCTTAGCAGTCACTCTCTATCTCTCCCTCTAGCCCTAGGCAACCAGTAATCTACTTTCTTTCTCTAAGGATTTGTGTATTGTGGACACTTCATATAAACAGAATGATATAATATGTGGTCTTTTGCAATTGGCTTCTTTCCCTTAGTATAATGTTTTCAAGGTTCATGTTGTAGCATGTATCAGTACCTCATTCTTCTTTATTGTAGATAATATTTTATGGTATGGACACTTTATCCATTCATCGGATGATGACATTTGAGTTGTTTTCACTTTGGTAGTATTATAGATATGCTGCTATAAAAACTGGAAACTTGATGTGCAAGTTTTTGTGTGGACATATGTTTTCATTTCACTTCTATATATACCTATGAGTGCCATTGTTCGTCATATGGTAACTCTATGTTAACATTAAATAACTTTTAAACTGTTTTCCAGAGTGATAGCACCGTTTTACATTCTTACTAGCAATGTTTGAGGGTTCCAGTTTTTCTACAACCTGGCCAAAATTTGTAATCATCTGTCTTTTTTGATAGTTCTATATATTTTTATCAAATGTATAGGTTCATGTGTCCACCACCATAGTCAAGATACTGAACAGTTTCATTAACACAAGGATCCCTCATGTTGCCTTTTTTTTTTTTTTTTTTTTTTTTTTTTTTGAGACAGAGTCTCGCTCTGTCGCCCAGGCTGGTGCGATCTTGGCTCACTGCAAGCTGCACCTCCCAGGTTCACGCCATTCTCCTGCCTCAGCTTCCCAAGTAGCTGGGACTACAGGCGCCTGCCATCACACCCAGCTAATTTTTTTGTATTATTTTTTAGTAGAGACGAGGTTTCACCGTGTTAGCCAGGATGGTCTCGATTTCCTGACTTAGTGATCCGCCCACCTCGGCCTCCCAAGTGCTGGGATTACAGGCATGAGCCATGGCGCCCGGCCATGTTGCCCTTTTAAAACTGCACCCACCTCGCTTCCACATCCTCCCAACCCCTTACCAACTCCAGGAACCACTAATCTTTTCTCCATTTCTAAAATTTTGTCATTTCAAAAATGGAATCACAGGTAGTAATCAAAGGCTACTTAGTATATAAACAGAAAAATATATTAAGTAACCTTTGGGGATTGACTTTTTTCAAACTATTGATACATACAACATGGATGATGTCCTGTGGATATACTGCAATTTGTTAAATTGTTTAAGCATTTATTCACTGAAGGACATCTGGGCTGTATCCAGTTTTTGGCTATTATAGCTGCTATAAACACTTATTTGCAGGTTTTTGTGTGAGCATAAGTCTAAATTTCTCCAGCATAAATGCCCAAGAATGCAGTTAGTGGGTGGTTGTATGGCTATTGGAGGTTGAGTTTATAAAAATTGCCAAACTATTTTCCATTTTCCATTCTGGCCATTTGGGTATGAGTACTGTAGTTTCTCTGCATCCTCACCAGCATTTGTTGTTGTCACTCTGTTGTTTATTTTTTAATCTTTGCTTATTGTATCTTTCTCTATGCAAACTTTCAAAAATTTACCTTTTTAAAAAAGTCCTCTTTTTTATTTATAGCGGTGATCTTCATGTTATGGTTAGGAAAGTCTTTTTCACTATCATATTATAAAAACTATTTCTTATATTTTCTTCCAGTATTTTTATAGAGAGGCAATGCAGGATGGAGTAGATCAGAATGGTTGGAGTCTGTCTGCAGTGAGATCTGCTCTGTTTAAGTCTTGGCTCCATCACTTGCTACTGTGCCCACTTTTAGTTGACATGTATCTCTATACTTTCCCTGTATATCTCCTCTCCTGATATCTCCTCTCCTTCAACTGTTTCTTAGGTAATGCTTTCTCATCCTGGTCAACCTCTGCTGGAAATTCTCCAGTATGACAATGTCTATCTCAGCTTGACATACCCAGATCTGAGCACTCCATTCCAGATAAATTTTAACAGTGCAGAGAAAGTGGGTCTTAACTTGCACTGTTCTGCACACTGTTAATGTTAGCAAAGATTGCAGTGACATTTGGAGGTGACCATGTTAACTCCCTGGCCATTAGGAAACTTCTGAAAGCAAAACATCATCATTTTCACATGAACTGCTATTAAAGCAAGTCTCTTCCATCTCACATTTCTGCAGGCAAATTGATGATTTTTATCTGTTCCTCCAGTAGTTCCTTTGATTAATGTATAGTGGCCCTATTTGTTCCTAATAATGCTTTTCACCTTAAAGTCTATTTTGTCTTATAAAAATGTTGCCATATTAGAATATTTTTGCTAAGGTATTTCTTGAATATCTTTTGCCTTTATTTTCTATTTTCAGTATTATTTTGTTTTAGGGGTGTCTCATATATAGTATATAGCTTGATTTTTTAAAATCTTATTTGATAATCTGAATGTGAATAGGTGAGCTTATTTATATTTGTTGAAAACCTAATATAATTGGACTTACTTATGCCATGTATTTTGTACTTTTATTCACCTTTCCTGTTTTCTGTTTTTAAGTTCCTATTCTGTTTTCTTCTGTTTGAGGTTATAGATTGTTTCCAGTTTTTAAGTACTTATCTTTAACAATTTTGACATTCCTCCATAACTTTTTTAAAGCCTATATTTATTTAATGTCTTTGTCCTATTCCATACTGTATTTCTTCTGTTCTTTTTTTTAATCTTAGGACAGATCTTTATATTTTTCTAATTAAAATTAATCTCATTAGTTTCAGTTCATCCTGATGGCCTGTTGAGTGATCAAGAGGTCCCAATCCAGTGCTGAGGGATTCTCCTCCTGTTTTGTGCCATCCTAACTTTTATTACACCTGAGTCTACCTAAGTAATTAATTTTAAAAATATGTAACAGAGCGAGGTTCAGGATCCATTGTTTTCTATTTAGGAACTCCATGCCTTGGGGCTGGAGGGTGGAGAGTCGAACATAAAAATCTACTTTTCTAAACTGCTTGAATTATTTCTGACCATGACCAGCTTTCTTTTTCTTGACTATTACAAGACAATTTCATCACTTTCCCCCCAAAGTTCCTGTCACTTCCACTCCATCATTCAAGCCAGGCTGTTGATTAAAATTAATTGAGGTAAAGCTGCTCCTGTGGTGGCTTCTTCAGTCTTCTGAGTGATGAAATTGTCAACGATGCGAGGCAGGAATCCATCAGATTCTCATCAAGTGAGACTGCCGGCCGATGTGTAGATAAGAGTCCTGTAGCTGTGATGGGGTGGGGGTGGGGAGAGTAAGAGGACACAAAAAGACACTTGCATGTGGCATGGCATGGTAGACTAGTGACAACTGGGAGGCAGTAAACCTGGGCTCTTGCATCATACTTTAGGAATTGAAAACGCCACACATTTGAACACATACAAATGCTAGACCATTATTTAGTTACCTTGGAGATTTTCCCTCAGTTTGTCACCTACGCACTTCTTAACCCCTTGCAATCTGTTTTGTCTTCTTGCTTCTATCAAATCTATTTCTTCCTTCTTGCTTCTATCGAAACTATTTTCTTTTCCTTGACCAGAACCCCAGAGCCTGTTTACTGTTCTAATTCTAGGAACCTGTCTTTTTTATTCGGCACCACCAACCCTCTGCTTTCTTAATGAAATTCTTTCCTTTTTCCATTTCTCTGTCGTTATCTTCTCATGTTGCTCCCCTACCCCCTTCCTTTGCTGATGTTTCTTGTTCCTTCCCCTTTTCCTTGAATATGTGCCCCACTCTACCCAGGCACAGCCACAACTTCCTGCTGGATGTCTTCTTTCTGCTCCTTAAAAGTTAACATGCCCTGCATTGAATTCTTTACATTGTTCCTAAGAGGAGTTCATCCTTGATTTCATTCTTTCTCTTAATGGAACATCATTTCCCCAGGGACATTGGCTGAAGATCCTGAGTCCTAGAATGGAGTGCCGAGCTATATCCAATCATACTGCAGTTTAATAAGCATGTACTGAGTACATTTGGTGGTGCTGGGTTATAGGCTTTTTCATCGAAGAGCTCATCGTCTAGAGGATTAGAATGAGAACACCACATAGCCAGGGCTGCAGCAAACAGGTACACATGCTCTGGTAGCCCAGAGTAGGGAGGGAGGGGAAGATGATGAATATTCACGAAGGACCTGCTAGGTGCCAGTTTTTGCACTAGGCTCTCCATATATATCATCTCAGTGGAAGCTTATGACCCTCTGAGGTAGATATTACAGCCAAGGAAAGGTAAGCTCAATGGGGTCAAGGTCAAATGACTGCATAATAAATGCTGGAATCAGGATTCAAAGTTGAATCTGTTATTTTTCCAGAGCACTACATTGCCCCCTAGGCTGTTACAAAAGAGGGTACACATGTGTTAATCATTTAAGGATGAACTTTTTTTGGTAGTTAATATGCAGAAGAGAATTCCTGGCACAGGGAGTAGAATATAAAAAAGCATAAAGAGTATGCGTTAGAGTTTTAAGTAGAAAGAAGGAACAAAAGAGGAGGAGGAAGTTTAGGGAGAAAGATGATGCATTAGGCTTTAGACATGTTGAGTTCCAGGCATTTATAGGCTACCCACATTGTCAGTTCAGTGAATAGTTGGAAATATGAGTTTGAGAAAGTGATAGATCCCACAGAATGAGAGAAAATACTTGGAAATCATACATCCAACAAGGGGTTAATATCTAAAATAGATAAGGAACTCAAACAATTCAATAATAAGAAAACAACCCAATTAAAAAAGTGGGCAAAGGACCTGAACAGACATTTCTCAAAAGAAAACATACAAATGGACAACCAGTACATGAAAAGGGCTCATCATCAGAAATCATTAAGGAAATTCTAATGAAAATCACAATAAGAGATCACCTCACACCTGTTAGAATATCTTTTATTAAATAAAATGAAAGATAATAAATGTCGGACAGGATTCAGAGAAAAGGGGACCATACATTGTTGGTAGGAATGTAAATCAGTACAACCATAATGAAAAATGGTATGGAGGTTCCACACAAAACTAAAAAGAGAATTACTATATGACTTAGTAATCCCACTTCTGGATATATATCCAAAGGAACTGAAATCAATATGTTGAAGGGATATCTCTACTCCCCTGTTTATTGCAGCATTATTTACCAAGGTATGGAAGCAACCTAAGTGTCCATCAGTGGATGAATCTATAAAGAAAATGTTATATATTTTACACACATTACATGCATTTACATACATTGTACACAATGGAGTGCTATTTAGCCTTAAAAAGGGGGAAATTCTGTCATTTTTTTTTTTTTTACAACATGGATGAATCTGGAGAACATTATGTTAAGTGAAATAAGCCAGGCATAGAAAGACAAATACAGCATGATCTCACTTATATGTAGAATCTAATACAGTTGAACTCGTAGAAGTGAAGAGTAGAACAATGGTTACCAGGGGCAAGGAGGGCAAAGGGAGTTGTTGATCAAAGGGTACAAAGTTTCAGCTAGATCAGAGGAATATGTTTTGAGATCTGCTGCACAGCAGGGTGACTATAGTCAATAATAATGTATTATAAATTTCAAGATAACTAAGGGCAAATTTCAAAAGTCACATCATAAAAATGAAAGGTAAATGAGGAGACGCATAAGTTAACTAGCTTGATGTAATCATGCCACATTATAGACATGTATCAAAACATCACATTTTAGCCTATAAATTTATACAACTATGATTTGTTAATTAAAAAGAGATAGGAAACTAGAAATTTAAATCTGCATGTTTTCAGTGTCAATGTAAGGGATTGGAGTTGTGGAGGTGGTAAAATTATCTAGGTAGACTGTATTGTGCCAAAAAAAAAAAAATGAGCAAGATGTTACCAAGGACCAGGAGATTGAGAGGGAGCTTCCAGAGAGAGGGAAGCAGGAGAGAGCAGATGATGAAAACCAGAGAAGAATTTCAAGAAGGTCAAGATCAACAACAGGGTTTCCAAAGAGATAATTTGGGGTCAGGACTAAAAATGACAATTGAATCAGGCAACTAGGAGGTCACTGGAGAATTTGTTGAGAACAGTTTTAATTTAGAGGTGAGGAATGGAATGCAAGTTTCAAGGGGTTAGGAGATGTGCAGGGGGTAAAGAGCAGAGAAAAAAAGTCATGGTGGTTGATCTCTATGGTAGTATCTTCTCCCATTTTCAAGGCCAGCTCAAATATAATCTTATCTACGAAATTTCCCCCCATATATCTCTTTTTCTGTGTGCTTCCAGGTCATTCTTATCTCCATTGTATCCCTTGTCACCATCCAATCTGTGTTTGTGATTTGGGTACAGTTTCTAGGACTGGATTGCAAGCTTCATGAGGTGTGAGATCCTTTTCTTGATGTCACAACACTAAACTGGTACTCGGTGGGTATTCACATAGTGCCTTGGATTGGAAACCGTAGGCATTAACAAAATAGTTGCTACGCTGAAGTAATCAGACACCAGCATTACAAAAAGTAACAACAAGTTCTTGTAATAATTCCAGTGAGGTTTACTTTTTTTTTGAGGGGAGGGAGTATACGCTGAGTGAAAGAAACCTGAGTAATTCTTCTGTCCAGGCAAATGGGGTGTGTGCATTCTGAAGATAGATAGCTCAGTCAGCAATTCTTTCAGAACTGTAAGTCTTTTGTCTATATGAAACCAAACAATTGGCATGAAATTTTTGTCAAAGCTGACATTTTCTTCAGTTTGTTAAACTTTTCTTCAACCAGTTGCAATTTTTAAATGAACTTCTGTGGGAATTTTGACTTTGTTTTGAAATGAGCTTTTAGGGGTTCTGATCAAAGTGTGTTCTGGATAGTTTTGGAGTAATGAAATGAAGTAAAAAAAGAAGCATGCTAAATAATGTTAGCCAAAAAGAGGGAGAGCAGTGCTGTGCGGCATTCTAGAAAGAGAGGTAGGATATATCTGACTTCTGCTCCTAACCCTGCTCCTAATAAGCAGGGTTACCTCACTTAATGAGTTTGTGTTTTGGTCTCCATATCTGTAAAACAAGGCAGTGAGACAGGATTCTAAGATCCCCATTCCTGTTTTAACATTTTATGAATCTAAGAAAAACCCTTCTACAGTGGTAATCTACAAAATATTTCCACCCTCATGATCTCTACTTTCCAACATCCATTTGGCAGTGAATATGGAATTACTGAAGGAGGGAAGCACAAAATTGGCTCTTTCCTCCTTCCTCTTCACCTTAATCCTGATTTGCTGTCATTACAGAAAACTAAATGCAACTTGATGGCCCCAGTTTGATTATTGAACTGTAAGCTCTGCAGAGAAAGGGACCATGTCTAATCTCCTCTGTGTATCACACCAGAACCATAGTTCCGGATCCTACACACGCTGTTTGCTTAACTGACCGTTTGAGAGCTTGGCTGTGTTGAATCTGTGTAGTGACCTGCTGAAGGTGAATTGCTCAGCCTGGCAGGTAATTTATGATTCCTATTTGTTGCTATTGATTTTAATTATGTGCTGTATTTCTATAAATATTCTACATAGACCCAGAAACTTCAAAAGCACATGGCATATATATTTTTTTAAAGATTAAAAATGAAAACCAACAGAAAGCAAGAGAAACTCTAGCACTGGCCTCTTTGTTACATTTTCTGTCACAAACCAATGGACAACTTCCTCTGTTCTAGCTTCCTGAGTAATTTCTCAGGTGAGCTCTGGGGAGTAAGGTATGAGTGGGTGGATAAGAGCCTTCTTATCTGATGTGCCAGGACTGGTAGTTGTTTTAAAGATTGATTAAAAAGAAGAATTTGAATAAATTGTGCACACGTAGCTCACCATTTGATTTGAGTATAAAATTCTGTGAATGCATACCCCTTTTCCAACCTTTTGATATAAAGTCAAGGTCTTTTTTCATGGGATGGGGGCGGATTTGGGAGGATTCAATACTCTTGCATACACATTGCCTACAACACTCAGTTTCTATCTGAGATGCAAGGAAAACCTATACCTTTGTAAAGCAATTTGACTGTAGAACCCTTCTAGATATGTATGGTCATTTCCCCAGTCTTTTACAAATCTTTTACCCTCACCTAATTAAACACACTTGGGAATCTTTCCAAAGTATTTAATTATCATATAATTAAATCTCTTTTTTCACTCACATTTTATCTGCTTAGATAATATTTAGCTATATAATTTCAACAGCATGTAAAACTGTTAACAACAAGCAAAGAAATATTCAACATGCTCTTGGTAGATGTGAGGGCTTCTCAAAGCGGCCTCGTAGTCACATGCCTGGATGGTGCCACAGGCATCACACCTGTGTTCAGTAGAGGAAATGGAGGCTGCTGGGTCATATGGCAATTTGGTTATTGGAAAGCCCTGACAAGTACATCTTCTGTAACTTTGAAATATCTCTTCAGCCAAATGTCCAGAGGCATTCTTTTTAATTTTTTTCACCTTTATTGAGGTATTATTAAAAATTATATGTTTTAAGGTGTACAACATGATGTTTTGTTATACATTGTGAAATGTTTACCACAATTAAGCTAATTAACATATCTTCATAGTACCTTTTTTGGTGATATACTTTCTTATTAGGATGTACCCTCTTAGCAAATTTCAAATCTACAGTACAGTAGTGTTAACTACTGTCACCATGTTGAGGTCTTCAATAAGCTTCCTCTATGATGAGTTTATCCATGACACCTGTCCTTAAACTATGAGTGGTCCACCCCTTCTCAGATACAATAATAAACTCTTTCCATAGCTTATTTTCTCTTAAGACAGAAGAATGGCTATCTCATTATTGTGTTTGCTAATTTATCTTATTTAGGAAAGCATTTAACCAATACTAGAAGTCAAAACCTATTTCTATCTGGGTCTCATTGATTCATCTACATTTTCTCTGATTCCTTGTATCTTTGAAACCAATCTAAAACTCAGGATCTAACCTAATGAGAGTAATGTTACTTCTAGTATGAAATAGTCATTGCAATATTCAGTGAAAAATGTCTTCACAGAGTGCCACCTGCTTTCCTCTTCCTGCATTTCTCTTGAAGGTGATCATGAAAAAGGCATTAGGAAATTCCCCTGACTTAGGGGAAATTCCAATCAGGCCTAAGGCTAGGGTCTGCTGAGGAATATTAGGCCAGGAAAACTGATTTTTATTTCTTTTGTCCCATAATCCACACAAGTAGTTCCTTTTGCACCTGTTGAGGATGTAGGCTTGCAGCTAAAGCCTATAGACACTCTGGGCAGCCATGTGGATGAAAAAGGAAGCCACTTTACACTTTCTTGTACCCTCTCCCATCATGGGCAGTATCACCAGTGGCTGCACATTCCTGTGGGGACTTGGGGATCATATTTCCATATGGGTGTCTGTTATGTTGCTTCCTTTTTGTGCCATTTTAATAAATTTCCCTATTTGCCATGAAATGTACTTTACATCTGTTTGTTATCTGTTTTCCCCATAAGCATACAAGTCCGTAACTTTTTCTAGATATATTCACAGTGTCCACAACAGAATATGCACATAGAAGGTATTCAATAAATAGCTGTCGAATGAATATGTTCTCTAACTGTGTCTATTGCATATTTCCATCAACTATCTGGTAGACAACAGACAAGATGCCAATCACTGTAGCAGAAAGGGGTAGGTGAGGTCAATGATAATGGAAAAGCAGGGCCTTGGTGCCATAGGACCTGTGACACTGGACAGGCTATCAAAGGAGGCTTGGCAAGGATTCTGTCACCAGAATCAAGACTTAGGGTTTGATTCTAAATCCCCCAGATGAACACAAACCAAGTGACAACTTCCTCTGTTCTAGCTTCCTGAGTAATTTCTCATTTGAGATGAAGGCTTCAAATGGTGTAATGGACCGCAGTCTCTATATTAGCATCATTAACCCCAGACTAAGAAGAGGTGTGTCACATGGACAAAACTTGTGGCAAAGCACAGTAGAGCTTTCTCTCCTTAACCTTTTTGGCCAATGTAACACTTATGCATTGACTGAAATCAGGCATCCTTGGTCTTTATTGGGCTGAGTGACAATTTAGTTGTTAAATAACTGACTTGTGGGCTAATAGTTGTTAATTAAATCTCTTTATGAAGAGCATTTTTAAAATTACCTCAATATCCCTTCTGCTTGCCTCTGAAAACTGAGTGCTTAATAGCAGAGAGAAAAAAATATTGTTTCCATAGGAGTCCCAGAATATTGGCAGAAGAGAGCGGGCTGCCTCCAAAGAACTAATTTCAGGCACATAAACAGGTCAGCTCGTAACGGTGGAATATCCTTTTGTTTATTCCATTAAATAGAATTTTCCTGGGCTTTTGCTGTGTATAAATATTTGCTGCAACATTGCAATGCAGCACAGCCCCCCTCCCCATCCTTACCCCACAGGTGAGGGGCCTTTGGGCCAAGGCACTGTTGAGAGCCGCACCCCTATCAATTTGGTCTGGATTTATTAAACTCTGTTACCAGAAATTATGTATCACAGGGACATTAAGGCCATATATAGTGAGCCCTGTCCTATATTTCCTAACCTCACTTCTGTGCCTGCACCTCTCTCTGCCCAGAATTTTTGTGTTTCTCTGCATTTCCAAATCACCTGTAAAGTGCCCATTTCTCTTTCCCAGCTGCTCTCTTGTGTTATTTATAATAGGCCCCAGGAGGAAATGTTCATTCAAAGCAGTAAGAGGAGATTATGATAGAGAAGAGAGAGATTTGGCAGTGCTCTTTGGAGTTGAAACCTGTGACGTTAAAAAGAAAAGAAAAAATCATGTGCTGAGCAAAGGCTGTAGCTGAAGGTGAGGTGTGATCCAGGGGCTTCAGGAATTGATTATTTTTCTGTGAAAGAATTGTTTAAGAATAGGCAATTTAAAAAATGTTATTACCACACACTTCTTATCAGGGCTAAAATAATTAAGTGAATTATCTTTTAAGGAATATGACAAAGGAAGTAGACAGTTGGGGTAAATGAAAGCTTTCTGCTTGATCTTGTCCAATCAATAAAAACTCCAGGGGTCCCTGTTCAATGAAGAAATTCAAAAGACCCCTGGCATTCCCACAAGCAGAATTCTGGTTTCTGAACTCTTAACATAAATTCTGTAGCAACTGATGGATTTGTTTGCTCAAGAATACTCGCATTCAGTGTGAAATCTATTTTTAACAGAACTTTGGAACATGTGCCCAGAACGTAAGTGGATAAATCACTTGTTTCTAGAAATATTAATGATTCTAGTAACAGTTAAATTGTTAGAACTAATATTCTACCTTCAAATTCTGGGTGGCCACTTCCCATAGACTTGCCATTTCACTTTGAAAGTCTGCATAATTCCTTACTGGTCTAAAACTATGTAGGTCTATGATCAATGGAGAAGTTTCTAAATTTCTTTGTGAACTCATTTCTAGGTCTAAGTGAACTAAAAACATGTCCTGTTTTCAGGACATTAAATCTGATGCTCAGTATTGTAAACTCTATTCACCCAGCCCTCAGCCCTGAAATTTCCTGGTATGTGGCCCTGACACCAACATAGATTCTCAAACCAGTAACCTCTGAGTCTACCTTGGCTCCTTTCTCTCCCTTATTTTCCACATCCAGTCCATGATAGAGACCAATGGTTTCTGCATCCTAAATATTGCTTGAATCTGTTTTCTTCTTCCCATCCACCTAGTGCAAGCTATTACTCTCTCTCCTGGTTTACTGCAAGAGCCCTTCAGTGTCCCTGCTCCTGATCTTGCCCCCATTTGCCCCACAGTCCGTCCTTTCCTGCCTTTTTTCTTGGCAGATGTAGTCATTTCTGCTGGAAACATTTTCTCATCCCCACCCCCCTTCAGTTAGCCAATTCCTACTCCACTTAAAATTCAACTTGGATTTAATTACCTCAGTGGAGTCTTTCCCGATTGCGTTGTCTACTTTGGAATATCTTTCTTTAAGCCCTTATAAAATACTGCACTTTATAGTAGCACAAATCTCACTTCTAATTGATGGTTCTATGCTTGTTGGGTTATAGGCTCCCTGAGGGCAGGGATAGGGTCTGTCTCATTCACAAGACCTGAAATATATCAATTGCTCAGTAAATAGTTGTTGCACACAAGAGGAATCTTAGAAATGATTGATCATCCTTCTATAAATGTATTTTGCATGTATAAGAGGCCAATTGACAAAGCAAAATGGACGGTGGAGGCATTATCTAGTCATAGGGATATGAAGGTAGTTCTGATCAATGCTAATTTGACTCCCTAACTGAAGTACAATTGGTCTCCAGACTTTTTTTTTTTTTTAACTTAGGTGTGACATCTGCATCCTGGGTGAGTAAGTTTGATTTTAATTTGTCATCCTGTGCCAATTCTTTTGCGGTCATTTGTGTTCAGATGGAAACAGAAATGCAGTCATCTCCCATGCTGTGCTACTTTTTCAGAGCCTGTGTCTTCTCTATTTCTATGATCTTTCATACAAATACATACATGCTTTCAAGGATATTTTGTGGGATGGGAATGGGTTAGAGACATGCATCATGTATTATTTTGGTACTTAATCTTCTAAAAGCATGTCTTGGTAACATGTTGAAATTTATAACCACCCCAAGTCAGAGTTGCTCTCAGAAATATTGCTGAGTAGAAAGTTCTAAGTAAAAGATGAAAAAGTTGGCTGACATGCCACATGTTACAGTTATAGAATCACTCTTGGGGACTTGCTGTGGGCTGAATCTCAGCCCTTGTGTTTATGAAACTTTGCTGCCGTGAATGTGACGAGGTGAGAAACGGTGCTGCACTCGTGGGGTTTACTTCAGCAAGATGGACACTGTTTCATTACACAAAATATCATGGATTTTGGCATCTCCAGATTAGCACCAGTTCAACTTTCTAACCTGCTACTTGGCATTTTCAAGGAATTATTATTTTGGTTTGGTAGAAACTTTGGCATCATTCTTGCCAAAGGCAACATCTCCGTGGGTTTGTCATGAAAGGCACATGCAGCTTTTGCCTGTAGAAAGACAGATGGAGACTTCAAATGGTTGTGTGAAAACGGTGTTCATGATGTTCCTGGAAGACTTCAGTGTTTTCATTGATTAGCAGCAGGGGCGAGCAACATCATCAGCATGTCTGAATATCTCAATAATGATTTTAGTTTACTCTTTTGAGTTTAGAATGATTTTGGGGAGAAATTCTTTAGCATATTTACAGTTTTAGTATTTGATTTGGGGAAATATTTTATGTTTTTATATTTGCTTTTTCTGGAAGTACCCTTTAAATTAAGACTTGCTGAATCAACCTTTAACAAATTGTTACACTTTTCAAAAACATTTTTAATATAAAGTACATTGGTTATCTGTATTTTTTCTTATATATCTAGTAAACTGTTAGTACTTTAAACATTGATTTTCCAGTTTATGGAGTTTCTAGTCTTCCTTCCTTCCTTCCTTCCTTCCTTCCTTCCTTCCTTCCTTCCTTCCTTCCTTCCTTCCTTCCCTCCTTCCTGTCTTGTGATTTGTTTGTTCCTCCTCAGAAGGAGGAATTTGACTACAGAATCCATCATTCTATCAACAAATGCTGATCACATGTTTGTGCCCAGTGCAGCCCCTGCTTAATGAAAACTTGCTGTTCTTCTTAGAAAGTGCTATCCATGAAAAAGTTGTGATCGATCCAAGGCGGTTTGTTATCAGGTTCTGATTTGGTGGTCTAGACTATGTGAGAAGGGTAGGAGGCGGGTGAAACCTAGAAGGAAAAAGCATTAGGCTTTTCCTAATGCATAGGCTGAGGAGAGGTTGCATCTTAGTTGTAAAGACTTTGGAGGATGAAGAAGAGTTAGACATAAATAAGATAGAGAAGAGAGCATCATAGACCTTCAAGGGATCATTTTTTTTTTTCAGCTGGGATGTGCTATGAACAAACAGGAGAAGCGACTTTGGGAGACAGTGTGGACTGGATTACAAAGGGCTTTGATTGTTGGAAAATACCTGATATAAGAGGATTTTTGGCTTTGTATGGTAGGCAATGAGAAGGCATTGCTGATTTTGACCCAATCCCTGAAAATCAGCGGAATTAGCATGATATTTTTGTAAGAAGCTTTGGCTAAAGCCATGACAGAGAAAAAACTGAATGAAAGTTTAAAATTAAGTTTTGGGAGATTTATCAGTTAACTTTAAACAATGTTAATCCATCTAGTTTTCAGAGATGACAGAGAATTAGCTTCATGTCATTTTCCTCCTTTTTATCTTGCCCCTTTGTACGTTCATTGATAGGAGATTTGCATTTGAAAAGTTTTATTATACATTCCAGTAGGAAAATTGTACATTGTTGATAAATGTATCTTTTATAATCCTTGCTGTTATTGGAATGCTGCTAATTTTATTAACACTTTCTCAAAGGAAAAATAAAAGTGAAATAAATGCCTGTGCAACCCCTTCATTATCTTGTCTGCCCTTGCCTCACTTGCTTTGCTGAAATTCTAATGGGAGAAAAAGGGGGCTGCCCAGTAATTTTCTTTTCCTCTGACATTTCAGCCCTCCTCCAGTTCACTGCTGTAATGAAAATTGGCAGCTTTTGAGAAAAACAGTAACCATTTTGAGGAGAGCACCTGCTACATGGACCATAAACAGCACAAGAACCTCTCCAGCCCAAATATGATGCCATTCTTCAAATGTATTAGAGAAAACCCTGTTAGATTGTCAGAGGTCAGTCAGTCTAAGCACAGGAGATGAACATTCTGTCCCAAATGTCTTGTCATCCATAATGGTGCTCACAATGATCAGAAGTTTGCAGATTAAGGGCAATAATGTCCCAAGGTCATTATCATTTCTCTTTGGACTTTTCAGCAAGAAGTTAGGGCACCAGGTGACCTAACAGAATTAACATCAAAGACTATTAGGTTTTCACTCAGTTTTTTGATTTCTTTTTATAGAATGTTCCATTCAGCAGTAGTTAAAACAACTTCAAATTGATTTGCCTTGAAGGATGAATAAAGTGTGACTTTATTGCCACAAGCATAGTATTTTAACTATACCAGTTCAATGTTGAAGTTTGAAGGCGCAATCTTAGGTTCCTTTTTATTGCAGCAATGGGACATTTGCTCGGAATCTGATAGCAATTCTCCTTTGGGAATTTCTCTGAGACAGTCAATAAAACACATAAAATAATCATGCTGTTTTCTCTTAAACCTTAAATGATTATCACCCAACAGTGTCACCTACAGTGTTTACCAGTTTTGCTCTGTGTGACTTCTGGCTGTCCCCTAAGTAAGCTCTGCTCTGAAAGCACAAGGCTCTGTCATTATTGAAGATAATCAAGAATGTACTCTAGGTGGGAATTGAACAATGAGAACATATGGACACAGGAAGGGGAACATCACACTCTGGGGACTGTTGTGGGGTGGGGGTAGGGGGGAGGGATAGCATTGGGAGATATACCTAATGCTAGATGACGAGTTAGTGGGTGCAGTGCACCAGCATGGCACATGTATACATATGTAACTAACCTGCACATTGTGCACATGTATCCTATAACTTAAAGTATAATAATAAAAAAATCCCTTAAGAAATTTTATTCCAATTGATTTAAATAAATGAGTGCTCATATAAAATTAAAAAAAAAAGAATGTACTCAAGGCTAGAATGGAAATTTCAAAAGTGGGTCCCTAGGGGATTTTCATGAATGGTAACATCATTGGAACAGTGTCATATTTCAAGATGACAAATTTAAACAAGAAAATATGCAACTGAGTGTACATATTCTTGATATAGTAATCAACAGCATAGGATTTGGAGCCAGATAAACTGTGTTTAAATTCTGGTTCTGCTACCTTGGAGAAGTCATTAGCTATGAGAATTTCAGATTCTGCAGGGGGACAATGGGTATCGAAATATCTATTTTGGGTTGGGTGCAGTGGCTTACGCCTGTAATTCCAGCACTTTGGGAGGCCGAGGTAGGTGGGTCACCTGATTTCAGGAGTTTGGGACCAGCCTGGCCAACATGGTGAAACTCTGTCTCTACTAAAAATACAGAAATTAGCTGGGCGTGGTGGCAGGTGCCTGTAATCCCAGCTACTTGGAAGGCTGAGGCAGGAGAATCGCTTGAAACCAGGAGGCGGAAGTTACAGTGAGCCTTGATTTACTTCCCATTCCCTAAAACTTTATGGCTTCCTCATCAAACGAGACAGGTTGCTTTCTATCTCTTAGATGGTAAATATGGTTAATGTGCTGAGCAGTGTTGCACCCACTCTCAGGCACTTCATTAGGAACAAGAGTTATTTAGTGACTCTTCCTAAATAAGGATTAAGTTAACTGGAATTAAACTACATGACATCTATGTACATATATGTATAGCTGCATACCTATTTATATATTCATCCATCCATTCATCCCTATCTCACATGGCAAGGGCCTGATAAATGGTAGTTATTGTTACTAATGCAAGAAGAGTCATTGTGATCCTTCCTATTCTCTAAGATCTAAACTTCTTGAGTGGCTCCATTGGTTGCTCTTCTTTTTTCCTCCCTCTCCTCTTCTATCGTCTTATCCCTTCATAAGTCAGTCTTCTCACCCTTGTCATCATTTCTCTCTATCTTTTTTTTTTTTGGTCGATCTCTCATAAATCCCTTCTCTCATAAATGAAGACCTGGCCTGCTTCCCTAGCATGGAGACGGAATGAGGATGAGCAGTCTGTGGACTCCACTTGGGCTTTATCACTTTCATGCTGAGCTGGACATTTACTCAGTCTCCTTGGCAAACAGGGGCAAGTTTGAATATTCTCTGCCCGCTTTTGGTCTTCTATAGAGGGACTGCTCCTCTGAGGGGAGGTGTACAGCCTCCTTCTGCTCCCGTCCCAGCTCCTCTCTCTCAAGCACTTTTCTTTCCACCAAGAATGAGGGAAAATACACCAATCCTACTGAAATTAGACACTTTCTTCTATTTCTGGAGTTAATGAAATATTAAGACTGTTGTTGTCAACCTGGGTGTTTAGACATCCTAGAGAGAAAAATCAGGATTTCTCTGAGGAAGGGACAGGTGGGTTGAAAAGCACATTCACTATTATAGTACTACTTTAAGAGTAAGTCAAAACCAAAGAAAACCAAACACTGATTTCTTAAATAAAACTGCAAAAAAAAAAAAAAAAAAAAAAAGCCCTCGGAAGATAGACTTCATCTTTGGAGCAATAGAGATTATCAGTAGGAGGGTTTAGTATTCAATTATTCTTTTCATTTTTTGAGGAGGAACTGCATAGAGAATATTCACCAAACAGAGAATACATTTTTTAAAAGTACAAACACTGATGAGAAATACTGTTTATGGAGTTAGCAAAACAGTTGTCACAACCCAAGCAAGACAGCCTGACCTGGAGGCTCCTAGGAGACCCATTTCTGTTTAATGAGAAGCTGGTCTAAGAGAAACCAGCTGAGATTAACATGCCCATTGTATTTGTTTGGGGCATTTTAATTTGATGTTTATCTGCCCATTACAGAAAATTCACATGAAGTCTCAATCATAATAAGCACCACTTTTTTACTTCAATAAGTAGAATTAACAATCCCTGTGTGAACTGGATATATGAAATTGATGATAACCTTCCTTGGGTTTTTCTATTATTTGCCCCAAGTTATTGGCTATTTCATCATACTTTAGGAAAAGTGGAACTGCTGGCTAAACTCATAACCGTAAAACCCTCTAGTTTCATTCAAGTGAATCTCCCAATATTGATACTTTGGATATTCAGCTTTGAATATTACATCTTACCTACATAATAACATATAATCAATTGTTTATTTTTATCAAAAGGCAGACAAGTATTTGGCACAGGCATAAATTCCAGAAAACATCAGCTTTTGATTGTAACTCTTCTGACTGACTTTGTAAGCTGCCCTTTGCTTGAAATACCTTATGGGGAGTAAACATGAAGAAAGCATGGTGTAGTGGAAACAATGTTGAATGTAAATAAGCATGGGTTTGAACCTCAGCTCTGACACATAATAGCTGGGTGAACCTAGATGATATATTTAAATTTTTTGAGCTTCAGTTTCCTTATCTATTAAATACCTTCTCTACAGATTTGTTGTGAAGGTTGAAGACATGCTTGAAGAACATCTAGCATTCCTGGTACAAAGCATGATTCAGAAGCTCATTTTTATTTTTATGCACATTGGCTGACTTCTCCAGCTTGAAGTTTAACTGAGTAATATATATACATTCTTACACTGATCCCCCTCTCACATGTCCTAAAACCTTTGCCTATTGATGTGCATAGTCATAACTCTTACCTGTGTTTACACACAAATCAGTTTTACACATTCATATAACTATATACAAATACACACAAACCCACTCAATTTAAGGTTAGACTGATTCTGCTTTTAGCACCTACTAATAAGACGTGCATAAGGGGATGGGAGGTGGGTCACAGAGCTTGATGCCACTTTCTACTCAACCCATTGATGCTGATGCTGTGATGCCCAGGAAAGGGAAGCTGAGAGCTGATTGCAGGAGGAGTCTTTGGCCCTGTACTGGTTTCTGCTCCAGCAGATACAAATGCATTCTAACTGAATTCCAGCTTTTTGGAGTCTCTGACACTGCAGAAAGCCCTACCCTTTGGACCACAAAGTGGTTGGCATAATGTAAAGACAGGGAGGCTGATCTGATGCCAGGCAGAGCTGGGCTGAGAGCTCTTGAACTTCACCAAGTTCTGCTGTGTGTTTTGCATATCTGTTAAATAGTGTGTAAGCTTGTTAGGGGTAGGACCCATGTCTTCTTGCCGTCCTATTTCCCTGGGAGTTCTTTTTACTCAGGGGAAATGTATTGACCAGAAGAGGAGGGAGGAGCTGTGGTCTTGTAAGATGGTCAGTTATTGAGTGCCACCTGACTGTCAGGTGCTGGCTGTTTAGCTGATTAGCCATCTGGACTCCTCTTGCTGAGAAAGATATGTCCTTTTTCTGGGCCTTGGTGAGAAAAGCCCTTTCAAGGTCAGGTAGGAGAAGGGAGAAGAGGGAGTTGCCAATTACAGTTGTCTTTGTTAATGACACAGGAGTAAGATTTGGTGAGGTGGCTGGTAAATCTAGCTTTGAAGGTTATGTATAAGAATTATCTAGCAATTATTTTCACAATGAAAAAACATCTATACTATTTTTTCTGATTCTGTAAATAATACATACTCATTTTAAAAATACTTGTACAATACCGAGAAGTATAAGGAGAAAAGGAGAAATCATCTGGAATGCCAACATTCTGGGATTACTCGCATTAACATTTGGTGATCTGTTCTTTCATACAACTTTTTATGCATGTGGATCTAGAAATATCTAATTTCATGTAAATTATAACTGTTTATCAGATTCATAGGCATAGTTTTTCTGTGTGTGTCATATTAAAAGTGGTGTGTATGCACTGCTCTACATCTTGCTTTTCTCAGTTAACATTTTGGAAATTTCTTCATGTTAACCAGTATGGATCTAACTCATGGTTAACCTCAGCACTATAGGCTCTTTGGCTAGGATAATTCCTTCATTATTTTACAGTGCACAGGGGCTGTCCCTGGGGCCATCCTGTGTGTTGTCTACAGGGGCTGTTCTATGCATTGTAAAATGTTTAGCAGTACCACTGCTGTCCTGTACTTCAGCAGTCCCCAACCTTTTTGGCACCAGGGACTGGTTTCGCAGAAGACAGTTTTTCCACAGATGTGGATGGTGGAGGGGATAGTTTCAGGATGAAACTATTTCACCTCAGATCACAAGGCATTAGATTCTCATAAGGAACATGCAACCTGGATCCCTCACATGCACAGTTCACAATAGGGTTCATGCTCCTATGAGAATCTAATGCTGCAGCTGATCTGACAGGAGGCATAGCTCAGGTGGTTTAGCTCACCAGCTGCTCACCTGCTGTGTGGCCCAGCTGCTAACAGGCCATTGACCAGGCCACACAGCCTGGGGGTTGAGAACCTCTGTTCTACTTATTAGCATACAGTCACACATCACCCCTGGTTGTGGCAACCAAAAATGTTTACAGACATTGCCAAATGTTCCTTGGGGGGACAAAAATTTTCCCTGTTTGAGAGCCACTGATCTGATTTTTTTTCAATAGCTGTATTACATTCCACAGTATGGATCTGCCACTTTTAATTCAATAGTTCCTTTCCTAGTGATCATGCAACTTACTCCCAGTATCTTTTTTTGCTGTCAAATTGATTATTTCAATGGGGGCTGCCCTTGGTCCATGGTTATCATTTAGGAAGATGAATGTTTTGCAAAGACAAAACTCAGGCTGTATCTTTCTAAATACAATACTGCTGTGATTGGGCTTCATTCACTTTATTCCTGGGTGAGCCCTCAGAATGACCACAGGCCAGTGAAACTGATGGCAGGGCCTGTGTAGCACTGGGGGGCCCTGTTCCATTTATCATGGGTTCAGGTAGGTGCTCTTCAGCCCCAAATGGTGGTGGCCAGGTAAGAATGTAGGACCTGTGTTAGCAAATAACTTAATTTTCAAGAGAAGCAGAAAATCCATATTTTTATGTAAAAAGTTCTCCCAACTTTTCACGGATGAAAATGAATTAATTCTTTAGGAAAACATGTGCAGATGAAAGAAAACAGATCTCCTGCCCAAATCTGGCCCAACAGTGGCCAGTCTGCAATCTCTAGTGTAGATATTTATTATTGAATGTGATCTTCACTTTTCTAGGGTTCAGTTCTTTGAATTGTGAGATGCTTGTGTAACTTTTTGGTGGTGAACATTGTGCTTTGATGCACTTTGTCTATAGCAATGTTTGCCTCTCCCCCAAATCCCCATCCTCTCTGAGAGAGAGCTCGTGCTCCTATAGTCTGTATTGTCTCCATATCTGACACTGCTTACATAGCCTGGGTGTTGGGGGCTGCTGGCTTACATGTTCTCAGGAGAATCAGAGTCAGTACTGTGTGATGCCTCAGAGTCTTGGATCTTTGATCTTCAGGACTTTACAGTGCCTAAGGTAGCTCTGTGGGAGGAGGTGTTTACTGGAACTTGGTGGCTTTCAGCAGCATGGAAGTTATGTACCTGTTTGGAATCTGCTGTTCATTTAGAGAGTTTGTTGCGAATTTATTACCTGGTTTCTTTCCAGGCAAAATGTTAGAACCAGAAGGGACATTGGAGATCTTTGAATCCTACTGTTTCACTTTGCAACTGGGGAAATTGAGGCTCAGGGAGAGGAAGGAACTTAGCCAAGGCTCCACAGTTGGTCCCAAGGCAGGGGCAGCACTTCTGGCCCCTTCCTCCCTTTCCAGCATGTCTATGCTACCACCTCTGAGTGGGTGGCTTGGGTAGAAATCTTCTTTTTCTGCTTTGAGTTTTCAGCTAATTTGTCTGGATATCCATGTTTCTATGACCTATTTTTGGGAGGGGACACTTATGTGCTATGCATTTATTTGAGTTTTTGCAGAGCTAATTACCTCCCCAAGTGTTTGAAGACAACAGCCTTACTCTTTTAAGGTAATGTTTTAAAGATAATAATTTTGTCCTGGGAATAGATTAGAGACAGATTTTGTCCTCTAATCTAGCATGAAGACTAGGTTATATCAGATTTTCAGATGCTGCTTCCAATAAATTAAATTTGGAGCTGATGAAGATTTTGAAGACACAGAAACATGTGATAACTAGCGAGCTTTAAGTGGAATTGGATTGATGGGAAGCTTGTCTTTTCAGTAGGAAATGTGTTGTACCACAGTTTCTATGGACTCAATTTGCTGGCTCTCTGCACCCACAGCTGCCAACAGCCCTCAGCTGCTGGAGAAAGCAGTCTGAGAGGAATGCCATGTGTTGGAACAGACATTTATTCCAGTGCCAACTCTGCTGCCAGGATGCTGTCAGCACAGCCTAAGAAATGCTTCAGGGACTGCCCACCAGTTTGACACCTGGGTTGGCCAAGGTCAGAACCCTCAGGAATTTGACTGCTTGTTGGAGACTGCAACAGCAGAAGTGATGGCACAAGAAGAGACATACTGCTCCAACAGAGGACAAAGTGTGTCCCACTAGGAGCCTCAAGACCTTGGAGTCCTCTAATCCCTTAACTTCTATGAGCCTCAGCCATCTTTTCTGCAGCACAGGAACAACAATAAATTGCCTTTTTGATCTCTCAGAGATAATATTAAGGTCAGTTTTGTAAACACCATACCCGTGTATGTGCACATTTGTGTGTCTTATGGGTTGAATTGTGTCTCTCCAAAATTCACATGCTGAAGTCTTAATCCTTAGTACCTCCCCAGTGACCTTATTTGGAAATAGGGTCATTGCATATGCAATTGGGTAAGATTAGGTGATACTGGAGTACGGTGGGCCATAATCCAATGTGATTGGTATCCTTATAAAAAGGAGAAACGTGTACACACACACACACACATACACACACACACACACACACACACACGGAGAACACGGTGTGAAGACTGAAGGTATGCTGCCCAAGCCTAAGAACTACCAGAAGCTAGGAGCGAGACCTAGAGCAGAGCCTTCCCTATACCTTCAGAGGGAGCATGGCCCTGCTGACACCTTGGTCATCTAGCCTGCAGAACTATGAGACAGTAAATTTCTGTTGTCTTAGCAAACTAACACAGTATAAAATATAGTGTATAAATATAGACGTACATTCACTTGTAAAAATATTTAAGTGTCAGTAGCAACCTCAACCAACATCTTGGGCCAGTACAACTCTGGTCATGGTAGAGTGTAACGTTAATTGAATCACAATAGCAGGCTGGGCTGATGATGAAGCTTAGGTACGTGGATGTGCAGACTAAATAGTAAGATCCCTGAGAGCAGAGACTGTATAGGTAGTACTGTCCTTGACATTTTATCCTGAGCATGCAGCACAACATCTAGCTCATGGGTGGTCTTATTTGTTGAGTGGATTAAAGGTTACGATCATTGCAATTATTATTACTCCAAAAAGAAGGCCTGAAGCCATTAAGCAGTCACTCCTCATTCCCTCCAGGCCCTGGCAACAGTGAATGTATTTTCTTTCTCTGTGGACTTGCCTATTCTGGACATTTTATATAAATAGGATCATATAATATGTGGCCTTTTGTGGCTTGCTTCTTTCAATTATCATAGTGTTTTCAAGATTTGTCCAACTGTATCGTGAGCAAGTGATTCATTCTGTTTTTAGTGCTGAGTAATATTCTCTTTTATGGATAAACCACATTTTATTTATCCATTCATCAGTTCATGAACATTTGGGTTGTTTCCAATTTGTGGTTATTTATAAGTAATGCTACTATGAACATTCATGTACAAGATTTTTGTGAATATTTATGTACAAGTATTCTCTTGGGTATATGCCTAGGAGTAGAATTGCTGGATAACTCTGTGTTTAATTTTTTGAAGAAGTGCTAAACAATTTTCCACAGTGTGTGCACCATTTTATATTCTCACCAGCAATGCAGGAGGGCTCAAACTTCATTTTCTCCACTTCTCTGCCCACATTTGTTATTTTCTGTTTTTATTTATTTATTTTTTAAATAGCTGTCCTAGAGGATCTGAAGTATCTACTTGTGATTTTGTTGTGCATTTCCAAAAGGATTAGTGATATTAAGCAGCTTTTCATGTGCTTATTGGCCATTTGAATATCTTCTTTGAAGGAATGTCTATTTAAATCCTTTGCCCATTTTTGAATTGTTTTTAGTTGCAGGAGTTCTTATATATTCTGGATCTTAATCTCTTATCAGATATATGATTTGCAAACATTTTCTCCCATTTGTGGGTTTTTAAACTTTTTTGACAATGTCTTTTGATGCACAAAATTTCTTAATTTGTACAAAGTCCAATTTATCTAGTTTTTTTGTTTGCTTATGCTTTTTGTGACATATTTCAGAAACTATTGCTTAATCTAATATCATGTACACTTACATCTCTGTTTTCTTCTAAGAGTTTTATAACTTTAGCTCTTATATTTAGGTCTTTGATTTATTTTGAGTTAATTTCTGTATGAAGTGTGAGGTAGGTGCCCAAATCCATTTTTTTTTTGCATGTGGCTATTTTTTCCTGCACCATTTATTGGAAGACTATTCTTTCTCCATTGAATAGTCTTGTCCTTCTTGTCAAAAATCAGTTGACCATAGACATGTTAGTTTATTTCTGAACTCTCTCATATACATATATACATATGTGTGTGTATTCCATATATATGTATGTGTGTATTCCATATATATACACACACATATGTATATGTATGAGACAGTTCAGAGATATATACACACACAAATATGTACAAATGTATATATGCTTATGCCAGCAACACATTATTTTGATCAGTATAGCCTTGTAGTAAGTTTTGAAATCAGGAAGTTTGTATCCCCCAGCTTTGTCCTTTTTTTCAATGTTGTTTTGGCCAATGAGGCTTTCTTAACCATCAGGGATAGCTAGGATTTAGTCAAGTATCTGAGTTTGGCAAATTGATTGCAAGATAACTGTCCCCACTCCCCAACATACCCCTTCCCAGAATTGAAGACATCTCTGCCCGTGGTAATAGCTCTAACCTAAAAGAGAATCTGGCCATACCAGGACAATGGAGATGTTGGTGATTGAAGTAGCTAGTCACTTTCAGTGTTTTCCTTGGCTTTGTGTCACATTGAAATTCAAATATGTATCATCTCACTTTATTCTTCAAACATGTACCTGAAGCAGGTAGGACAAATGTACTTATGCCCATTGTATAGGTGGGGAAAGTGAGTGCCAGACTCCAAGACTTGTTCAGATTACAAAGCTAATTCATAGCATAACAACTACTAGGCATCTCTCGGCACTGTATACTTTTTATTTTTGAAAAATATGTTTTAAAAATAATTACATGAATTGTACATGTTAATTATTATATAAGTAATTATTGCAGATAAGAAGAAACAAAAGAAAACAAGAGAAGATATTTTAGTCTGTTTTTTGTTGCTTTAACAGAATACCTGAAACTGGGTAATTTATAAAGAAAAGGAATTTCTTACAGTTATGGAGGCTGAGAAGTCAGAGTCAAAGGGCCATATCTGGTGAAGGCTTTCCTGCTGGTGCGGACCCTGCAGAGTACTGAGGTGGCCCATGTGAGGGGGCTGTGTGTGCTAGCTCAGTTCTCTCTTCTTCTTATAAGGCCACTGGTCCCATTCCAGTGATAAGCCATTCAGCTATCTACCAATTTATCCATGAATGGATTGACCCATTTATGAAGTCAGAACCCCCATAACCCAATCTCCTCTTAAAGGCCCCACCTCTCAATGCTGCCACAATGGGGATCAAGTTTCAACGTGAGATTAGAGGGGACAAATATTCAAACCACAGCAGAAGGAGAAGGAGGTGTGGAAGCAGAAGCAGCAACAGAAGGCAAAGAAGAAAGAGAAGAGTTACTCATGATCCCATTACTCAGAGAAGAGCCACAGACTGTGGGATTACCCAGTGGACCATAAGCAGGGGTGTGTCAGTAAATGTTTAGCAACTGGCTCTCCAGAAAAGTCGTGTCCTAATGTGACACCAATTTCTATTGTGTAAATACTTTCACCATGGCTGATTCCAAGCTACCAACCTGGCATCAGTGAATGTAGATTTGGGAGATGACATAGTTGGCTGTCAGGAGCCAGTGCCAGCACACCACTGAAGGGGATCCTAGTTTCTTGCTGCTCAAAGTAGAGTCCATGGACCATCAACATTGCCATCACTTGAAAGCTTCTTAGAAATCCAGACTCTCAGGCTCTACCCTGGCTTATGGAATTAGAATCTGCATTTGAACAAGCTCCTCAGATGATTCCTATGCATATTAAAGCTTGAGCAGAACTCATGTCCAATACAGTAGTTGTTAGCTACATGCATCTGTTGCATATAATACATAGCAAATTTTGAATACTTAGCATGAAAAAAGAAGGTAAAATATCTAAAAATTTTTTTTTGTATTGACTACATGTTAATAAATATGGTAATATACAGCATAAAAATGTTATTAAAATTAGTTTACCTACTTTTTACTTTTTAAAAATGTGGCTACTAGAAAACTTAAAACCGCTATGTGGTACACATTCTATTTCTGCTAGAGAGCATGACGCTAGAGCATGGGATCCCTAGAACTCTGACTGCTTTGTGTGTCCCCAGGCCCACCTTATTCTAAACCCCAACTTAAGTTGACCTGAGCATTTCTAATAAGGTAATTAGTTGCCCATGACCATACTTCTAGGAAGGGCAAAAACCACATCCCTCTTCTTTTTACTACTGCTCGTGTGCCCCACTGTGAACTCAGAAGATATTAATAAGCTAAAATGAATAATTACCTCTCTACCATTGAAGTCCTTGAGAATATTCAACTTCCAGAGTGAAGGAGGATTCTGGAAATGAGGAACACCCTGCATACCTCTTCCTTCAACTGTTGTTATCCAGGAGGACCCCCAGGCAATGGTGTATTGGGCTGAGCATTATTTCTAGGGCTCTCAATGATATCTCAGGGACTCATCTCTGCGACAAAGGAAGAGTCACTAAATAACTCTTGTTCCTAATAAAGTGCCCGAGAGTGGGTGCAACACTGCTCAGCACATTAACCATATTTACCATCTAAGAGATAGAAAGCAACCTGTCTCTTTTGATGAGGAAGCCATAAAGTTTTAGGGAATGGGAAGTAAATCAAGGCTTCCGTTTGCCTTGTAAAAATGCACTGCCTTGTGCTGCATCTCACCCTTCACTCACACTAGTGTATTTTTATTCCTCTGCATAAATAAAGCATGATTTGTAGCCACCCTCTTGACTTGCTCCTGGCAACAGGTTCAACAACCAAAAAATTAAAGATGGCATTGCGTTTCTGATGAGGCCTGAGCATTAGTATGAAATACCTAAAATACTTGTAGGATGAAAACAGCTGTAAGCTGGGAAAGGGCAAAAAAAAAAAAAAAAGATAAAAAAAGATAAATCTTCCCCCTCAGTCCCTGTGACAGTGCATGCAAAATGCCTGGTGCAGTCCTAGGTACAAAACAAAACCACAAAACAGTTGGCTTCACCTTTTCTTTCCAGGTGTTAGCACCAAGAGCACTATGAAGAAAAGAATAGATAAATAAGTGAGCATTCAGATTCAGTGAAAACAACCAGCTTTTAAAGTTGTTTCACAAGATCAGCGGCAAGTGCTAAACTGTGTGCTACAGTCATATGAATCTGTGGATATTTGGAGACGTGACATTTTGTTGGTTGATTTTCGTTGCCATTTTCTTCTTTTTGACCCAGAGTATTTCAGGCAAAAGCTGCTTTGTTGGCTACTAAGTCTGATAGCTCCTTTTTGCTTTTCCTGAACTTTAATTTTAGAGCTGATGTGGAGAGAAAATTGAGGACCACATATCTTATAGAGATTGTGGAGGGGGTCCCATGGTGGGAAGATCCCGAGGGGTAGATGTCTGGATCGAACAGACCGATGAAGCTGGACTGAGGCTTGGGGACAGAGGATAAATAAGAGAACTATGGAAAGTGTATTGAAAGTTGCGAACTTTGAGCTGCAGAAAAGTGTTCAAAATGGATTATCCCATCCTGCAGCCCTTGAATGAAATATTGGGGGCTGAGATGTGGTATCTATGGGTGTCTGGTAATTGGGGAAGGAAAGACAGAGGAAAGCTGTGCTGGTGAATTTGACGCAGCAGGCCCACTCTTCTAGGAGGGCTTGTGCATCTCTAGTGTATGTTTTCCCAGACAGCTTTTAAAGCACCTGGGATATGTTTGGTAGAGAATGTTTTCTGTCTAGTTTACCTGACTTATTTATTTATTTTTACTTTTAGGTTTTATCTAAAGAGTAACATTCTCTTTAGGGCATGTTCCGTTTTATAGATCTTAAAATATAAATTTTCTGTTAACAGAATTTGAAGAAGGCATTATCTTCATGTCAGAATTTTATATAAAGCTTCAACGTTGAGAATAGCAGGGAATAAATAACATCATATTCTAAAAAGGACAGTGGACATGGTCCACAACACATGAAGACAACATGGAAAACTACAGAGACTCCAGCACCTCCTCCACCAGCCTATATTAAAAAAAAAAAAGCCTTGGGATTGGAAAGAATATGAGCTGTGGGTTGTAGATCTAGGGGAGATTTTGCCCTCTATTATCCTGAGGTATTTTCTTCCAAGCCAGTTGAGAGCATTGTTTGTGGAGATTGGCGGGTGCCTGCAATAAGGGAAGATTAGTCCCTTCCTCCCCTTTGAGCTGGTGTCTGTGGAGCAGCAGAATCCATGTCTCTGCTTGGACCCACATTTGGAGCAGAGTAGGGTATGATGAGAAAGGCTTCTGCCTCTTGACATCTGTCTTGGGAGTTTGGGGACATGTGAGAACCAAACCATGTCTCCTGATTACCTGGAGAACCCTGAAGTCTAGAACTGGCCTGGAGTAGCCTGAAGGCAAGATGAGAAGAGAGGGCAGTCATGGGGCAGCCTGCACACTGCATTTGACTCAGCAGGGATGATTGAGTTTTCTGTGGGCCAAGTGCTTATTGCAGAAAGCACTGAATTAGTTCTTCTTACTGTACCCTGCCAGACTATGGGACCAGGATAACATATTATGGACATGCCGTCTGGGATAGGAATGAGTGCTAGAGGGAGGTATTTTAGAGGTCAGCCAGAGTGTATCACCATGTGAAGGAACAGTTAAGGGGCTCTCCAAGAACTTACTCCTGCAGCCCACAAGAAAGCTAGCAATGAAACAGCTCTACCTACTGGGTACATTGGTGGCCAGCCCATAGTGAACCAAAACAATGAGTACAGTTAAGTGAAATGCTTGTTTCCTATCCTCTACTTCCCTTCCCTCCTCCCCAGTGAAAGACAGAAAAGGAAGAGAGAAGGAATGGAGGAAGAGGAAAAAAACAGGCCATATCCTCTTCCCCACTTCTGGTCTTGAACCAAGGGTTGAGCCTAAGGAAGAGGCCAGTGGGAAGCATTGAATTGCATGTGAGATTCAAGTTTTGATTTGCACTGGCCTGTACTTTTCAAAACCAAAAAGGGAATCTAGAACGGGACTTATTCTTATATATCTGAAACTGCCTGAAAATCTACTGGATCTGTTCAAACTGAACTGTCTTCAAGAGTTGATTTGTCAGATCAGGGAGAAGGCAGTGGCTAGGGAGAAAAATAAAACTTCTTCATGCTTGAACTCCACTGGGACTGTTCAGAATGTCCAATAAACCAATGTTAAGATAGTTCTTTCCAATGTTATTATGCCATGGCAAAATGGAAAATAGTAATTCTACTTGTAAGGAATATTGAGGCAAATAGACAAGCATATTTACCCCTAGAGATTGTAGAGGTGGCTGGCGGAGGGTCTTATTTTTTTAAATAGAAACGGAGTTTTGTCATGTTGCCCAGGCTGGTCTCAAACTGCTAGACTCAAATGATCCACTCTCCTTGGCCTCCCAAAGTCATGGGATTACAGGCATGAGCCACCACCCTCAGTAATGCTGAGGGTCATTAGCTCCCTTCTCCCCTAGGTTCTACCTCAAGGACTGATGACTGTGGCCCATGGATTGTGATATTATTTTACAGTGTGTGAATTCAGAGTGTCCAGGGAGAATTGTCCATCTTACTTTATGGGAGATAGGATAATTTTTAGTCTTCATATACAGTCTCTTAAAAATGACATGCATTATGGAAATCCCTAGTTTTAAAGTCTCGTCTGCACATCAGCAAGTAGAAGCAGCAAATAATGGAACAAATATTGGTTTGGGAGAAAAAGTTCCAACATTGTTAATAGCCAGGTGTTTACCTTGGGCAGGACTCTTAATCTATCTGGGCTTTTTTTTCTTAATTGTCAGGTGAGGGGATTGGAGAGCAAGCATTTAATAAATGGCAGTCATCACCACTGCTGCCACTGTCATCACCATTAAACAAGACTGAGTTGCAAGGGAAGGAGCAATAAGCATCTGGTTCAATTAGTTCACCAAACTTTGATTGAATGCCTGCTACATGTGAGACACAAAAGGCAATATGAAACACTCCCAAAGCAAGTAAAGTGGAATGTTTTATGCTCTAAGACCCCAGAACTCTCCAAAATCCTCAGTATCCTCTAGGACAAATGATGGGTGGTCAAATGTCTCCCTGTGGCCTCTGAAACCTTTCCTGTGATGTCTGTTTACTCCATGCAGCAGTACATACTGACCACATATTGGATAGTTACTGGATGGGAGCGATTCCCTGGCACTGCCTGTCCTATTCCTCAGAGCTCCACTCCTCTGGTTTCTACAAGGATCCAAAGGAGGCAATATGTCTAGCAAAGGGCTCACCTACATCTGATGCCTGAAATATTAAAAGTGGATTTGGGATATCCATGGCATATCAGTACTGTGTTTGGTCAAATATCAAATTTTAGCTGCTATTTGCCCAAAGGTCTAGACATTATTATCTGGGAGGAGGGTGGTGTGTATGTCTGGTAGGCATGGGGATCACTTTATGGGTATTCACTTTTCTCAGACAAGGAACTCAGAGTCAGGAAGCTGGGTAGAATTCTCTCTTGTGAAACAATTAATGAACATCAAGCAATTTGTTAATTTGCCTACTTCCTCCTCCCACACCATTTTGGTTTGGGTTCTTCTGAAAGCAGAGCCTTGAGACTAGGCCTT
Organism: Pan troglodytes; assembly: GCF_028858775.2. NCBI lineage: Eukaryota > Metazoa > Chordata > Mammalia > Primates > Hominidae > Pan > Pan troglodytes. The sequence goes on from NC_072411.2 coordinate 38,626,159, forward strand.
GGGGGCAGGTGATTTATTTGAGAGATGATCCTAGGAAGAGGAGTGAGGGAAAGAACTTTGAGAGTGACTTAGGGAAAGAGGAAAGTCAGTATAAGGGTGCATTATCAAGCTCATTGCTAAAAGAAAGGGGAGCTTGATTCCACCAGATTCTTCTTAGTCTTTTTTTTCAGCTGCACTTGACACCTTTAATAGGTCCCTGTTTTCTGAAAGTCTTTACTGCCTTGCTCCTGGTGACCCTGCAATCCTGGTTCTCCTTGAATTTCTTTGCTTTATTCTCATCACTTTTTCTGGGTTTCTCTTTCTCTACCTACCCACTCAGAGACTCCAGGTCCTTCCTTCAGTCCACTACTCTTCTTCAATCCATCTTCTTGAATCATCATCTGTGCTCCCAGATTCAACTACTTTCTATGAAATGATGATTCCTAAATCTGTACCTGAAGCCTCATATCTACTTTGAGATCCAAGATCATATCTTCAACTGCCTGTGAGACATCTCCACCCAAACCCATGAGCACCCCAGCTGGGCATTTCTAAAACCAAAATCATCTTCCTTACCCCCAAACCTACTCTAATTTTTTCTAGATGATGTAGTAGTACCATTCTTTACTTGCTTGAACCAAGCTAAAAACATGCAAGCCACCCCCAACTTCTCTCTGTCCCTCACGTTTGAAAGTTTAAATGATTTGGCTATAGTCACACAGCTAATGGGTAGCAAATTTGAAGATAAAGATAATACATTTTTTATCCTATATTAGCAGTTGATTAACAATCTCTGAGTTTTCATTGTTGAATTTTATTTTACTCTTTATACTGTCTAAAGAAAAAAATTAATGAGAATGAGAAGCAGCTGACAAAAGAAAAAAGAGGATAAGAAACAGATTCAAAGTTAGACTAATTCTGAAAGTAGTTGGCACGTTCCTCTAGTATCTAAAAGTGGCCATCTATTAATGGGACCATCAGAGAACCACCAATCACAACTGCATCTTATTTATATCCTTTTCCCCACCCTACCTTAGCTTTTCTTTTACTAATCATGCTTTGTGGGAATCCATTTGCCTGTATTCAAACATAAGAAACAGCATGATAAAACGCACACCAAATTTTACAATAAAGATTTTGACAATGATGTAATTCATTGCATCCCCTTGTCCTCTCTGAGGATCCATAGGAGAAACTTCTGTCTGATATCAGTGCCAGAAATAGTTATGCTCCTACTGAAAAACTAGTTTATTTTTGCCTTTCAGTCAAATTTGTTCTTTACTGTGCTTTCCTCTTCCTGTTGACTCTTTCCAAATTCAAAGGCTTTGAGTTCCACATCTAAGAAGTGTATAGGATTAAATGGCATCTGTTGACTCCTCATTATGTATAGATATTTGTTAAAATGCATGTTAATGCATAAACATTTGTAGGCCACCATAAGTTCTTTTTAGAATAAGCAGACATTTCTGGCACCTTTGTCACATCTCCCAGCCCACATCTGATTTCAGCACTAACACGAGTGGACAGCTCCCAGTAACAGTGACCCAAGAAGGACATGCTTTCAGCCCCAGCGTCTTCTCCAAAGCCCTGGGAGCTTGCCACGCTGATGCAACTCAAGAAAGTGCAGGGGAGACAATGTTCCTGGGGGATAACCATCAAACAGTGAGAAAAGGAAGCTGGTGAATAAAGACTCCAGTCTCTCACCTTGGATGATTTTGTTGTAGTCTGAATATCCACCTGTGCTCCATTAACACATCCCATTTCTGCCTCCTGTGTTCCAATTCAATCTTGCTCATTTATCTCTATTGCTTTGAGATAGTCTTTTGCTTTGGGGTCTGGTTTGGCAGAGGAGAGCAAGGCGTAGGAAGAATTCATTCCAAAAAGCACAGGTTGCAGGGGCCACAGACATAAGTGCCTCCAGGACAGGCTGGTCCCAGGAGTGGGTTAAGCAGGCAAGAGGGAGATAGCCTATCAAAAACATTCTAAAAGGGGCACTATCTGCATGCACTGATTATAGGTAGATTGGAGCTCAGACCCAGTGTTGCTGCTTTGATTATTTTTTTTAAAGAAAGAGACTTCTGTGAGAGTTTTTAATATATATAGTTCTAAAAATTTTTAAAACAACGTGTGAGCTATAAAATCCATGTATGTGGGCAAAATCTTTGACTTGTAGAATGTTTCCTGTGCCAGGCACTGGGCTGTGGGAAACACTAAAATGAGTGAGAAGCATTATTTTGTCCTCTCTGGACATCATCCTGTTCAGAAGGGGCATCCTTGTCCTGAAGGGACTCATGGTGGAGCAATGAAACCTGTAAATTCCAACTCTATAACAAGCAGGATAAAAGTGATACATTCTGGGAAAAGAGAGTCCAGAAATGCTGTGGGTGCCCCAACAGGAAGAGATTTTTATGAAGACATTTTTCTTTATATGATATTAACATGAAATATTGATTCTACCTTAAGTAAATAATTGGACTTCAAAATATCCAGGGGAAGCTATTTATTCTGCTGTTTGTGGGGTCTGTGGTATGTGACTGGCTTAACAGTGAGACCACTTTAATAATGAGATCTTTTGGTACTTCATTAAATAAATCCTTTTGAGGAAAGAATTTATACTTTGCTGATTTCTGCTTTGGAGTGTTACAGCGACATGCCAGTGTAAATAATGAAATAAGATTTGACAAGATCACTCTTTCTAGACAGGATCACTAATGAGTGAGGTAATCTCTTAAGATGTATCCACATGTTCTGGGCCCAACCATTCCAGGACTCCCCATATATGGAGCTTGGTAAATAGTGGCAGAGACAGACCTGAAGAGGCCCCAGGTCAGGGGATCAGCAGTCCACTGCGTGGGGCTTTGATTGAGGGCAGGAGAAAGAGAGGCCAGAAGTCAGCAGAACACAGGCGTCAGGATCAGGGATGATTATATCGTCCCTTGTGTCCTCATGGAACTGGGCACTCACCCCTTTAAAGACTCTTCACATGCTATATTGCACCGTATACACTTTCCCTTCAGCAAGCTTTAGCATTTTGGAGCAGGGCCAAGTTGTCACATACTAGTGCCCAGCAGATGGCTGGTATAAAGAGACATATTGAATGTCAGTTGAATGAATGAATTGAATGATAAATTGAATAAAATAAATGGATAAATTGATAAAATGAATGATAAATTGAATAAAAACCTAGTCAGATGTATGGCATCAGGGAGATTCAGCAAGAGGTGGTTGTACTGGCAGGTGAGTGGAGCAAGGTGATAGGCAGTTTGGAGCTGGCAATGTGTGGAGATCTGGGTCTGTGGACCAGAAGGTGAAGTGAAAGACAGGCTTCTGCTTGGGGACTTCTGAGTGGGTTATCAAGGCAGAAACTTAGGCATGAGGAAGCACAACAGGAATTCAGTTAATAGGTTGAAGGAACAGAGCACAGCTGTAGGGCAGCAGATAGCAAGTGGTAAGAATGAATGCTCTGGCATCAGGGAATTCAAGTTCGAATCTTGGTTCGACCTTTTCCTAGCTACCTGACTGGGCAATTGATCTCTCTGTATTTCAGTGTTCACATCTCTTAAATGGGGGTGTTATTGTAATGAAGATCAAATGAAATGTAGCATGTGAAGCACTTAGCACAATGACTGGCAGATAATTATTAATGAAAATATAGATAAGGCTTGATTAGTAACAGGATGCTGGTGCTGAGCCTTCTAAGCAGGGACCAGGAGCTGCAGAGTCAGCCTGAGGTGTTTTGCAAACCATATATACTCTCAGCCCAACTCAACCATTGTGTTTCAGGGAAGAGAATGCATATTATAGTTTAGAAGCTTTCTAGGAGACTCTAATATCTTCCTTACCAAGCCTTCTCCCTAATGCACTTGGATTCTTATTTTTTTAAATCATCCACACAAAACCAGCATAGGTTGCAGCATCTTGTTAAAGGATTTTCCCAGAGGTGAAGTTAAAGTAGCCCCAGACTATTGGGAATAAAAGGATATAGGGATAGGCAGGGCTGATGTATCCATGAGGCCTACAATACTTTTATGGGCCCACAAAATGTTTTAATTCCTCTTTTTTTTTTTTTTTTTTGAGACGGAGTCTCGCTCTGTCACCCAGGCTGGAGTGCAGTGGCGCGATCTCCGCTCACTGCAAGCTCCGCCTCTCGGGTTCATGCCATTCTCCTGCCTCAGCCTCTCCGAGTAGCTGGGACTACAGGTGCCTGCCACCACGCCCGGCTAATTTTTTGTATTTTTAGTAGAGACGGGGTTTCACCGTGGTCTCGATCTCCTGACCTTGTTATCCGCCCGCCTCGGCCTTCCAAAGTGCTGGGATTACAAGCATGAGCCACCGCGCCCGGCCTAATTCCTCTTAAAATGAGAAGAAAAGGGAACTTTTAGGTCAAATAAAATGTTTTAATATGTGATGTTAATATATTAGTCTTTATACCGACAGAGTCATAAAATATACTTTTTAATATTTTTATGAAGGAAGGGGCCCACAAAAGCCAGAATGCCAAGGTCGTTCACAAAAGTCACCCGTAAAAGTCATAATGAGGTCCTGGGGACAGGGACCCCAGCCAGTTATTGCACTAGAAATTTTCTAAGTATAGGTGCATGAGAAACATTTAGAAAGCTTATTAAAATGCAGTTACTTGGGCCCCAATCCAAAAAGTCAGATACAGCCTGTTTGTAGTGGGTCCAAGAATCAGCATTTTAACAGAGGCTCAGCTCATTTTGAAGCAGTCTTAAGGAGCCTTGAAAAACCTGGACCACACTCAGCCAGTTGCTGTCACCCACCTGGCAGTGTGACAGAGGTGCTAGGAGGATAGGAGTCTGCTGTCACAGACAAATCCATCATCAGCCCTGCCAAAAGTGTGATCAATTCAGTGAACAAGTCAATCTGATTCTGCAGCCCTAATAACTGCTGGATTGATCAAACTTTTTTCTTGCCATTTACAAGTTAGAAGTTCACTTACATTTGCTTATAGAAAACATGCTTGAAGCAGCTTTTCTTTAATATGTTGTACCATTATGAGATGTTCCTTTGCATTTAAAACCCAGTTTCAAAAGGTTATTTTACAAAATCATTATGTGAAACTTTTGCATTAAACACGGGCATTACACAGGCAGCAGAGTTTGCTCCACTTGTGGTGAATAAGCAGATTTCTTTAATTAAATATGTGATTTTCTTTAATTACAGCAGTTAGTTTGAAAGGTGATAACTAAATAAGATTTTATCCTGCAAAATTTATGGAAGAGGAGTGACATTAAAATAACATTAACGTTGTAGGACAGACTTGGTGAAGGAGCAAATAGTCAGAAAATTGACAAATCCCTCACCTTAATGACTTGAAGCTGTGCTCTGTCGGGAGCGGTGTGATTTTTATCTGCCTTTTCTTGCATTGGTGACTCTTTCCAATAACGTTCAATGATCTTTTAATACTTTTATCTCTATTATTATTACTACATAAATGATTGCCTTTAAAGATCTACCTCAGAGATGTTGAAGGTTCAGCTCCAGACCACTACAATAAAGTAAATATCACAATAACATGAGTCACATGGATTTTTTGGTTTCCCAGTACATATAAAGTTATATTTATACTATACTGTATTCTATTTTTTTTTTTTTTTTGAGACAGAGTCACCCAGGCTGGAGTGCAGTGGCGCTATCTCAACTCACTGCAACCTCTACCTCCCGAGTTCAAGCGATTCTCCTGCCTCAGCCTCCCAAGTGGCTGGGAGGCTGGGAGGTACCCGCCACAACTCTTGGCTTTTCTTTGTTGTTGTTTTGTAGAGACGGGATTTCACCATGTTGGCCAGGCTGGTCTCAAACTCCTGATCTCAGGTGACCCACTCACCTCAGCCTTCCAAAGTGCTGGGATTACATGTGTGAGCCACTGTGCCCAGCCTATACTGTATTCTATTAAGTGTGCAATAGCATTATGTCTAAAAAACAATGTACATACCTTAATTGCCTCAATTAAAGATACTTTATTGTTTACAAAATGCTAGTGATCATCTGAGCTTTCAGTGAGTTATAACCTTTCTGCTGGTGGAGGGTCTTGCTTTGAGGTTGATGGCTGCTGACTGATCAGGGTGGTAGTTGCTGAAGGTTGGGGTGGCTGTGGCGGTTTCTTAAAATAAGACAACAATGAAGTTTGTGTGTTCCTTTCGTGACAGATTTCCTTGTAGCATGAGATGCCGTTTGATAGCATTTAATAAAGTTGTCAAAATTGGAGTCAGTCCTCTCAAAACCTGCTGCTACTTTATCAACTAAATTTATATAATATTATAAGTCCTTTGTTGTCATTTCAACAATGTTTGGAGCATCTTCACTGGGAGTAGATTTCATTTCAAGACACCACTTTCTTTGCTCATCCATAAAAAGCAACTCCTCATCTGTTTAAGTTTTATCATGAGATGGCAGCAATTCAGTCACATCTTCAGGCTCCACTTCTAATTATATTTCTCTTTCTGTAACATCTGCAGTTACTTTCTCCACTGAAGTCTTGAAGTCCTCAAAGTCATCCATAAGGGTTGGAATGAACTTCTTCCGAACTTCTATTAATGTTGATATTTTGACCTCCTCACATAAATCATGTATGTCCTTAATGACATCTAGAATGGTGAGTCCTTTCCAGATGTTTACAATTTATTTTTCCCAGAGCCATCTGAGGAATTACTGTATATGACAACTCTGGGCTTATAGAATGTATTTCTTAAATGTAACACTTAAAAGTAGAAATTATTCCTTGATTCATGGGCTGCAGAATGGATATTGTGTTAGCAGGCATGAAAACAATTTAAATCCTCTTGTACATCTCTGTCAGAGCTCTTGGCCGACCAGGTCCTAATTTTGAAAGAAATCCTTTTCTCTGACCAGTAGGTCTCAACAGCAGGCTTAAAATATTCAGTAAACCATACTGTAAACAGATATGCTGTCATCCAGGCTTGGTTATTTCATATACAGAGCACAGAAAGAGTAGATTTAGCATAATTCTTAAGGGCCCTTCAATTTTTGAATGGTTAATAAGCATTGGTTTTAGCTTAAAGTCACAAGCTGCATTAACTCCTTACAAGAGAGTCAGCCTATCCTTTGATGCTTTGAAGCTAGGTATTGACTGCTCCTCTCTAGCTATGAAAGCCCTAGATGACAACTTCTTCTGATATAAGGCTGCTCAGTCTACGTTGAAAATATATTGTTTGGTGTAGCTGCTTTCTTCAATGATCTTAGCTAGATCCTGTGTTAACTTACTGCAGCTTCTCCATCTGCACTTACTGCTTCTCCTTGCACTTTTATGTTATGGAGATGGTGTCTTTCCTTGACCCTAATAAACCAAGCTCTGCTACCTTCAAACTTTTCTTTTGCAGCTTCTTCGTCCTCACTTCTATCAGCTTTCACAGAATTGAAGAAAGTTAGGGTCTTGCTCTGGATTAGACTTTGCCTTAGGGAATGTTGTTTCTGGTTTGATTTTTCTATTCATAGTACTAAAACTATATCCATTTCAGCAATAAAGCTGTTTCACTTTTTTTTGTCATTCATGTGTTCACTGGAGTAACACTTTCAATTTCCTTCAAGAACTTTCCTTTGCATTCACAACTTGGCTATCTGATGCAAGAGGCTTAGCTTTTGGCCTGTCTCAGTTTTCTACAAGCCTCCCTCATTAAGCTTAACCAAGAGGCTTAGCTTTTGGCCTATCTCAGTTTTCTACAAGCCTCCCTCATTAAGCTTAATCACTTCTAGTTTTTGACTTAAAGTGAGAGACATGCAACTCTTCCTTTTACTTGAACAATTAAGAAGACATTGTAGAGTTATTAATTGGCCTAATTTTAATATTGTTATGTCTCAGGGAATAGAGGCCCAAAGGGGACAGAGAGAGAGAGAGAGGCAGAGAGATGGAGAAAGACCAAAGGAATGGCCAGTCAGTGCAGCAGTCAGAACACACACATTTATCAGTTTAAGTTCACCATCTCATATAGGTATGGTTTGTGGCGACCCAAAACAATTACAACAGTAACATCAAAGATCACTGATCACAGATCACCATAAGAGGTGTAATAATAGTGATAAAAATTTAAAATATTGTGAGAATTATCAAATTATGACATGGAGATATAAAGAGAGCAAATGCTGTTGAAAAAATGACAACAATCAACTTGCTTGATGCAGGGTTGCACAGACTTTCAATTTGTAAAAAATGAAATATCTGCAAAACACAATAAATTGAGGCACAATAAAACAAGATAGGTTTGTACTTTCCTGTTTTTGCAGAACAGTTTATCACTTTGAAACTGACCCATTTGGCATTGAAGACAATTTCCTTGAGTTTGTTCTGAAGCCCAAATCTACCTCAGAGATTTTCCCCTAACAACTTTAACACCTCTTTTTTTCATAAAAATAGTTTGTAATGCCTCCTTCACCACCTTAAAATATATGTCATAGGTAATAAAATCTACCTAGTCATATTCATTAAAAATTAGTATAATGTCTTATCTATAACAAAAAAATAAGAGGTAAGTAATTAATAATAAATGAGTATGTATTTCAAAATGCAAATGCTTGGGCAGGACAATATTAGAAGACATAATGAAGTTGTCAAGTGCTTACACTTTCATAAAGAATCACATTGAATGTAAAAATCCTCCCTGTATTTGCTATTGGGAACTCAAATACCCAAGTGACATCATTTTTCTTTATATGATTTTCTAAAATGATGAAGGACTGCTGGTGATGTTCCAGAAAAAGCAAAACACATTCTACCCTCAATTTCCCTAGTAATTGTGCTCCTGGAAATTCAGTGTATACAACAAAATGGTGCAGAAATACCTGTGTCTCTATGTAAAACAGGCTTTTGTTCTAGGCTCAGATAATTGTAAGCAATATTTCACCCTCATTAATGGGAGGATTCTTCATTATGTGGGCCACCACCCTTTATCTCTCTGCCTGCTGCCAGTAGCATAAAAAATCACCACAGAGGTTTTCAAAATTCACCCCATTAAGAATAACTGGCATTTATTTATTTTTTAAAAAGGAGACCACACTATCAGCATGAAAGAGAAGCAGCAGAGAGAGAGAGAGGGCAGGAAACTAACATTTATTAGATGCCAGGGAGCAGTTCACAAACTTAGAGCTTGAATGAGATTTTGTCCTCAGAAATGATTTTTAAAAATAGAATTTGATTGCCAATCCAAAACACAATTTTCATAATTTCTATTGCCTTATATCTACTGTGCTTTACTTATTTGTGTTACCTTCCAGTTTTCTAAAGATATATAAATTGTTTTTGTTTGAGTAGCTGAATGTCCATCGATTTGTTTAATCCTTACAACTACCCATCCACGGAAAAATTCTATGCTCTACATTTTACAAATAAAGACATGGAGCCTCTAAAAGATGAAGTAATTTGTCCAACATTACACAACTTGTAAGTGATAGAGTTACACTTACTTGAGTTAAAACAAAAAAAAACCTACGCTCTTTCCACAACACATTCACCATGTATACATTGCACATCTGGCTGTGAAGCTGCAGCTCTTAGGAGTTGATCTGGGACAGGTGCCATGTGAGTCTTGAAAAAGTCTTGATTTCTGACATTGATATCTGGAATGAGCAGATGGTGTTCTCTGGACGGGTGACACCAGGACCACAGGTTCTGACTGTTCCAAGGGATACCAGAAAACATTGAACTTGTGTTGCAAGCCTTTCCCGCTGAGTTTATTCACTCTTGTTTAAGCAGCCCAACAGCATCTATAAAGATTTTTCTCCACAGTGTGCTCCTGTAAATAAGTAGTTTATCAAAGAAAACCTTTCAACAAATAGCATGAAGACACGCCATATTGACAACCCCTCCCTGACTGCCTATTCCTTCCAGGGATCCTGGTGAGGCAAATTCACCTCCCATTCAACAACTGCATTTGCTGCAGGTCTGGTGGCTGAAGAGGTTTTGGATGAGTTTGAATTTGCAATTTATTTGAACAATCCTGGTCTTCTGATTCCATCCTAAGGAATAACTTCTTGGAATTCAATAATGTATTGCAGAACATGATAAACAACTCATTTCCCTGGGATTTCCTGTAATTATCTTTGGGATATAAATCTCACATGCATGAGAAGGCAAGGTTATAGGATGAACTGGACAGTATTTATTTATCCTGGCATTTTGGGTAGTAATAGCTATAAAATTCATTTATTGAGCACCTAAGCAACATGAACTGCTACAAGGATATCAGGGTGGCCATGTGTGCACTTTGTGTCCCTCCATCTCTGGCGATTGCTGGCTGGACCAGTGATGGAAACCTTACCCAATTTGAATTTACTATCAGAATTTGGAATTGTGACTGTGAATGGATAATGACGGCTAATTCTTGAAAGACATTTTGTGGTGTGTGGGAGAAAGGGCATCTTCACCCACCTGCAGGGTCAGGGATAGGAAAGAATGAAGTCCAGGAGCAGAAACGGGCAGAAGTGGGAGCCCGTGCAGCTCTAGAGAAGGAACTGCCTGAAGCACTGCCTTGGTTCCTGAAAGTACTTTGGTTGTTGGTTTTTGTTCTACAGGAGGCCAAAATGCATACACAGGCCTTGGGGTTACGTGAAGTGACTGATCATTAAAATAAATTCCCTTTTCCTGTCTAAGAAAGTCTGACTAATTTTTTTACTATGTTCAAGAAAACAATTAATGATGAAAACAGCTAGATTCTTTATATACTTCATCTTGTTTAGTCTTTACAACAACCCTTTGAGGTAGATATTATTATTTCTGTTTTCTAGATGAACAAAAAGAGATTCTGAGCTATTAATAACTTCCCTAAGGTCAAAAAGCTAGCAAATGGGCAGCCAAAAAGTTGAACCCACAAAAATTCTTTGCTGCATCTTTACTGTTGTTAAAAAAATCTCCTTATGCTTGTGTTATACTTTATAATTTCCAAGACATGTGTTTTGTTGTTGATTTCTTACATTGACCTAAAGAAAATGATATGTTATAGACAAGGAAATTGAGGTATGGAAAAGCTAGATAAGCAGTTGAATTTGAACATATGTATGTGTGTGTGTGTGTGTGTGTGTGTATTATATTTCAATAAGCTCTTTGCTTTTGCAGAATTATACTCTCTAAACCTCCTTCAACATTACTGAAATAAGAACTCAGTTGATTGACTGGTAGAAGGGAATGAGAAGGTCTTATTATGGAATAGTCTAGTCTTTACTACTCTCTTGTCCAAAACATATATCACCAACATTTACAGAATAAAATCAATATGATTAGTATTTCATACATATAAAGAAATATGTAAATAAGGCCTGTAATTACATGTTGCATTAGTCAGCTAGGGCTGCTATTTAAAAAAAATAACAAAATGAGTGGCTTAAACAACAGAAATTAGTTTTCTCATAGTTCTGCAGGCTAGGAAGTTCAATATGAAGGTGCCACTTATTGGATTTCTGCTGAAGGTTCTCCTCCTGGCTTGCAGGAGGAAATATCATGTGATGTTAGGGGGTTAGGGCTTCAGTATACCAACTTGGGTGGGATACATTCAGTCCATAACACTTGTTTACAAAGGTTCTAGCAGAGTTGTGACACAGATGGGCAGATTTCCTTGTCATCTCTCTTTCAAGGCGGGCTCTCTCTCTCTCTCTCTCTCTCTCTCTCTCTCTCTCTCTCTGTGTGTGTATTGGGAAAGGAGGACATCTCAGGTCCTTAGATTCCACTTCAAATTTGGGAAACCTTAGTTTCCAGTTTCCTTCATGGCCCACCATTAATTCCAAATTGCTGGATTATTGATAAGACATTGGATTGTTAATCACCCTGACTTTATTTACCTCCCTTGTATTGTTGTTTGTTTTTGTGTTTGTTTGTTTTTGCCACTGGGAATTTCCTTAGCTTCCTGTTTGTGAGCTCAGCAATGTTTTTAACTTTCTGTGTAGTAATTTATCCAACATCCAGCTCTTTTGGAGTGGTACATTTTTTTTTTCCAGAGCATTGAGTCTCTCTTCTTTTTTAAAAAAAATTTATTCTGGTAAAGTACACAGATGATATTTACCATCTTAACCATTTTCAAGTGCACAGTTCAGTGGTATTAAGTACATTCATGTTGTTGTGCAGCTTTCAGTCCCCATTTATCTCTATAACTCTTTTCATCTTGTAAAACTGAAACTCCGTACACATTAAACAGTAACTCTCCATTCCCTTCTCGCTCCAGCCCTTGACAACCCCATTCTCCTTTCTGTCTCTATGAGTATGACTACTCTGAGTACCTCATGTAAGTTGGGTCATACAGTATTTGTCTTCTTGTGAATGGCTTATTTCACTTAGCATAATGTCTTCAAGGTTCATACTTGTCATAGCATATGTCAAAATTTCTTTCTATTTTAAGATTTTAAGGCTGACTGTTAAGGGGGATCTTCTGTCATTTTGCTATTTGTTTTCTACATGTCTTATAACTATTTTTCTTCCTCATTTCTTGCATTACTTCTTTTGTGTTGATTTTTTGTAGTGAAACATTTTAGCTCCTATCTCACTGCCCTTTGTGCATAGTCTGTAGTTTTTCTTTTGTGGTTATTATGAGAATTACATTTAACATCTTAAAGTTATAACACTCTAATTTGAATTTATACCTGTTTAACTTCAATAACATACAGAAACTTTGTTATTTTACTTCTCTATCCTTATTCTTTTTAGTTTCTGTCCAAAAATTACAATGTCTAATTGTTTGTTCAAAGACATAAACTAATACAAATTTAGCATTCCAAATCTGAAAATTCAAAATCTAAAACACTCAAAACTTTGAAATTTTTTGAGTGATGACATGATGTGCAAAGGAAATGCTCACTGGAGCATTGTGGATATCAAATTTTTAGATTTGAGAACTGGTAAGTAAAAAGCAAATATTCCAAAACCTGAGATCTGAAACACTTTTAGTTTCAAGCATTTCAGATAAGGAATAATCAACCTGTAATTTTTAAAAATGCACTAGTCTGGGCACGGTGGCTCACATGTATAATCCCAGCACTTTGGAAGGGTGAGGCGGGCAGATTACAAGGTCAGAAGTTCGAGACCAGCCTGACCAACATGGTGAAACCCCATCTCTACTAAAACAAAAATTAGCCAGGTGTGGTGGCACACACCTGTAATCTCAGCTACTTAGGAAGCTGAGGTAGGAGAATTGCTTGAACCTGGGAGGCAGAGGTTGCAGTGAGCTGAGATCATGCCACTGCACTCCAGCCTAAGTGACAGAGTGAGACTCCATCTCAAAAAAAATAAAAATGCACTCGTCTCTTAAACTATGTAGAAAACAAAATGTGGAGTTACAATATTACTAGCTTGTAGACTAATAACTGCTTTATAAATTTTTTAATGTTTAAATTTTTATATTTTAATCATTGCTTTGAAAATGTATTAGTGTCTTATGTAGAAAATAAAAAGGTGGAGTTATGAATCATTATTACAATAATACTGGATTTTATAATTACTCATTTATTTACCTTTACTGATATCTTTATTTCCTTATATTGCTTCAAGTTATTGTCTAGTGTCCTTTTATTTCAACCTAAAGGACTCCCTTTAACACTTATTTCAGGCCAGATCTAGAGGTGAGGTGATGAACCCCCTTAGCTTTTGTTTATCTGGGGATATCTTCATTTCTTCCTCACTTTTGAAGGGCAGTTTTGCTAGATATAGAATTCTTGGTTGACAGGTTTTTCTTTTTTTTCTTTTACCACTTTGAATATCTCAGCCCACTACCTTCTGGCCTTCAAGGTTTCTGATGTGAAATCTCCTGATAATCTTATTGATCGTCCCCTGTATGTATGTGACAAATTGCTTCTCTTTTGCTGCTTTCAAGATTCTCTTTGTCTTTCACTTTTGACAGTTTGATAATAATGTATCTAGATCTGGGTGTCTTGGAGTTAATCCTACTCCAAGATTTCATTCCATTGAGCATCTTGGATATTTATATTCATGTGTTTCATCAAAAGTGGGAAGTTTTTGGCCATTATATCTTTACATATTCACTTTATTTCTCTTTACATACTCACTTTATTTATCTTTTCTCTTTCTAGAATTTTTATCACATGTATGTTAGTCCGCTTGATGGTGTCTCGTGACTCCTTTCTCTTCAATCTTTTTTTTTCTTTCTGTTCCTCAGAGTTAATAACTCCTATTGTCCTATCTTCAAGTTCATTGATTCTTTCTTTTGCATCCTCATATCTACCTTTGGATCACTCTAGTGAATTTTTCATTTCAGTTATTATAATTTTCTGTCCCAGAATTTCTTTTGAATTATTTTAAAGTTTTCTATATTGATATTACCATTTTGTTTATACATTTTTGTCACGTTTTCCATTTCTTTTTATTTTTTTTGTTATTTGAATGTCTTTAAGATGGTTGTTTTAAAGTTTTTGTGTAATAAATCTGCCATTGAATCTTTTTCAGGAACTGTTTCTGTTTATTTTTCAAAAAAATCTTGAGTAGATATTACTATTCTGTTTTTATGTCCATTGCTTTGTTGAAAACTGGACATTTACACCTTATAATGTGGTAACTCTGGAAATTAGATTCTTCCTCTTCCTCAGGGTTTTCTGTTGTTTTTGTTTGTTTGTTTTTATTGTTATCTGCTATCTCTGTGCCAAGAAACATACAGATATAAACATAAAGTTTTCTTGCTCTTTTCTGAAGCTATACCTTTCCCTAAGCATGCATGGTGACTTTCTAATTCCCCTTGTGTATGTGGCTGCTTTAAAAAATCCTAGTCTTCAATATCTGCCTCCCAAAAGAAGAAAAAAGAAAAATAAGGAGGTGGTTCCAAGATGGCCGAATAGGAACAGCTCCAGTCTACAGCTCCCAGTGTGAGTGATGCAGAAGATGGGTGATTTCTGCATTTCCAACTTAGGTACTGGGTTCATCTCACTGGGGCTTGTCAGACAGTGGGTGCAGCCCACTGAGCGTGAGCCGAAGCAGGGCAAGACATTGCTTCACCTGGGAAGTGCAAGGGGTCAGGGAATCCCCTTTCTTAGCCAAGGGAGGGAGTGACAGATGGCACCTGGAAAATTGGGTCACTCCCACCCTAATACTGCGCTTTTCCAATGTTCTTAGCAAATGGCATACCAGGAGATTATATCCCATGCCTGGCTCGGAGGGTCCCACGCCCACAGAGTCTTGCTCATTGCTAGCACAGCAGTCTGAGATTGGACTGCAAGGCGGCAGAGAGGCTGGGGGAGGGGTGCCTGCTATTGCTGAGGCTTGAGTAGGTAAACAAAGCAGTCAGGAAGCTCGAACTGGGTGGAGCCCACTGCAGCTCAAGGAGGCCTGCCTGCCTCTGTAGACTCCACCTCTTGGGGCAGGGCATAGCCAAACAAAAGGCAGCAGAAACCTCTGCAGACTTAAATGTCCCTGTCTGACAGCTTTGAAGAGAGTAGTGGTTCTCCCAGCACGGTGTTTGAGATCTGAGAACGGACAGACTGCCTCCTCAAGTGGGTCTCTGACCCCTGAGTACCCTGATGAGGCACCCCCCAGTAGGGGTAGACTGACACCTCACATGGCTGGGTACCCCTCTGAGACGAAGCTTCCAGAGGAACTATCAGGCAGCAACATTTGCTGTTCAGCAATATTCACTGTTCTGCAGCCTCTGCTGCTGATACCCAGGCAAACAGGGTCTGGAGTGGACCTCCGGCAAACTCCAACAGACCTGCAGCTGAGGGTCCTGACTGTTAGAAGGAAAAATAACAAACAGAAAAGGACATCCACACCAAAACCCCATCTGTACGTCACCATCATCAAAGACCAAAGGTAGATAAAACCAAAAAGATGGGGAAAAACAGAGCAGAAAAGTTGAAAATTCTAAAAATCAGAGCACCTCTCCCCCTCCAAAGGAACACATCTCCTCACCAGCAACAGAACAAAGCTGGATGGAGAATGACTTTGACAAGTTGAGAGAAGAAGGCTTCAGATGACAAACTTCTCTGAGCTAAAGGAGGAAGTCCCAACCCATCACAAAGAAGCTAAAAACCTTGAAAAAACATTAGACGAATGGCTAACTAGAATAAACAGTATAGAGAAGTCCTTAAAGGACCTGATGGAGCTGAAAACCATGGCATGAGAACTACGTGACAAATGCACAAGCTTCAGTAGCCAATTTGATCAACTGGAAGAAAGGGTATCAGTGATTGAAGATCAAATGAATGAAATGAAGTGAGAAGAGAAGTTTAGAGAAAAAAGAGTAAAGAGAAACAAACAAAGCCTCCAAGAAATATGGGACTATAGGAAAGGAAAAGACCAAATCTATGTCTGATTGGTGTACCTGAAAGTGACAGGGAGAATGGAACCAAGCTGGAATACACTCTTCAGGATATTATCCAGGAGAACTTCCCCAACCTAGCAAGGCAGGCCAACATTCAAATTCACGAAATACAGAGAACGCCACAAAGATACTCCTCAAGAAGAGCAACTCCCAGACACATAATTGTCAGATTCACCAAAGTTGAAATGAAGCAAAAAATGTTAAGGGCAGCCAGAGAGAAAGGTTGGGTTACCCACAAAGAGAAGCCCATCAGACTAACAGCTGAACTCTCGGCAGAAACTCTACAAGCCAGAAGAGAGTGGGGGCCAATATTCAGCATTCTTCAAGAAAAGAATTTTCAACCCAGAATTTCATATCCAGCCAAACTAAGCTTCACAAGTGAAGGAGAAATAAAATCATTTACAGACAAGCAAATGTGGAGAGATTTTGTCACCACCAGGCCTGCCCTAAAAGAGCTCTTGAAGGAAGCACTAAACATGGAAAGGAACAACTGGTACCAGCCAAGGCAAAAACATGCCAAATTGTAAAGACCGTCAATGCTAGGAAGCAACTGCATCAACTAATGAGAAAAATAACCAGCTAACATCATAATGACAGGATCAAATTCACACATAACAATATTAACCTTAAATGTAAATGGGTGAAATGCTCCAATTAAAAGACAGACTGGCAAATTGGATAAAGAGTCAAGACCCATCAGTGTGCTGTATTCAGGAGACTCATCTCACATGCAGAGACGCACATAGGCTCAAAATAAAGGGATGGAGGAAGATCTACCAAGCAAATGGAAAACAAAGGCAGGGGTTGCAATCCTAGTCTCTGATAAAACAGACTTTAAACCAACAAAGATCAGAAGAGACAAAGAAGGCCATTACATAATGGTAAAGGGATCAATTCAACAAGAAGAGCTAACTATCCTAAATATATATGCACCCAATACAGGAGCACCCAGATTCATAAAGCAAGTCCTTAGAGCCCTACAAAGAGACTTATACTCCCACACAATAATAATGGGAGAGTTTAATATCCCACTGTCAACATTAGACAGATCAACGAGACAGAAAGTTAACAAGGATATCCAGGAATTGAATACAGCTCTGCACCAAGCAGACCTAATAGACATCTACAGAACTCTCCACCCCAAATCAGAATATACATTCTTCTCAGCACCACATCGCACTTATTCCAAAACTGACCACATAGTTGGAAGTAAAGCACTCCTCATCAAATGTAAAAGAACAGAAATTCTAACAAACTGTCTCTCAGACCACAGTGCAATCAAACTAGAACTCAGGAGTAAGAAACTCACTCGAAACTACTCAACTACATGGAAACTGAACAACCTGCTCCTGAATGACTACTGGGTAAATAACGAAATGAAGGCAGAAATAAAGATGTTCTTTGAAACCAGTGAGAACAAAGACACAATATACCAGAATCTCTGGGACACATTTAAAGCAGTGTGTAGAGGGAAATTTACAGCACTAAATGCCCACAAGAGAAAACAGGAAAGATCTAAAATTGACACCCTAACATCACAATTAAAAGAACTAGAGAAGCAAGAGCAAACACATTCAAAAACTAGCAGAAGGCAAGAAATAACTAAGATCAGAGCAGAACAGAAGGAGATAGAGACCCAAAAAACCTTTCAAAAAATCAATGAATCCAGGAGCTGCTTTTTTGAAAAGATCAACAAAATTGATAGACTGCTAGCAAGATGAATAGAGAAGAAAAGAGAGAAGAATCAAATAGGCGCAATAAAAAATGATAAAGGGGATATCACCACCGATCCCACAGAAGTACAAACTACCATCAGAGAATACTATAAACACCTCTACGCAAATAAACTAGAAAATCTATAAGAAATGGATAAATTTCTGGAAACATACACCCTCCCAAGACTAAACCAGGAAGAAGTTGAATCCCTGAATAGACCAATAACAGGCTCTGAAATTGAGGCAATAATTAATAGCTTACCAACGAAAAAAAGTCCAGGACCAGACAGATTCACAGCCGAATTCTACCAGAAGTACAAGGAGGAGCTGGTACCATTCCTTCGGAAACTTTTCCAATCAATAGAAAAAGAGGGAATCCTCCCTAACTCATTTTATGAGGGCATCCTCATCCTGATACCAAAGCCTGGCAGAGACACAACAAAAAAAGAGAATTTTAGACCAATATCCCTGATGAACATCGATGCAAAAATCCTCAGTAAGATACTGGCAAACTGAATCCAGCAGCACATCAAAAAGCTTAACCACTATGATCAAGTGGGCTTCATCCCTGGGATGCAAGGCTGGTTCAACATATGCAAATCAGTGAATGTAATCCAACATATAAACAGAACCAAAGACAAAAACCACATGACTATCTCAGTGGATGCAGAAAAGGCCTTTGACAAAATTCAACAACCCTTCGTGCTAAAAACTCTCAATAAATTAGGTATTGATAGGATGTATCTCAAAATAATAAGAGCTATCTATGACAAACCCATAGCCAATATCATACTGAATGGGCAAAAGCTGGAAGCATTCCCTATGAAAACTGGCACAATACAGGGATGCCCTCTCTCACCACTCCTATTCAACATAGTGTTGGAAGTTCTGGCCAGGGCAATCAGGCAGGAGAAGGAAATAAAGGGTATTCAATTAGGAAAAGAGGAATTCAAATTGTCCCTGTTTGCAGATGACATGATTGTATATCTAGAAAACCCCATGGTCTCAGCCCAAAATCTCCTTAAGCTGATAAGCAACTTCAGCAATGTCTCAGGATACAGAATCAATGTGCAAAAATCACAGGCATTCCTATACAGCAATAACAGACAAACAGAGAGCCAAACCATGAATGAACTCTCATTCACAATTGCTTCAAAGAGAATAAAATACCTTGGAATCCAACTTACAAGGGATGTGAAGGACCTCTTCAAGGAGAACTACAAACCACTACTCAATGAAATAAAAGATGATACAAACAAATGGAAGAACATTCCATGCTCATGGGTAGGAAGAATCAATATCATGAAAATGGGCATACTGCCCAGGGTAATTTATAGATTCAGTGCCATCCCCATCAAGCTACCAATGACTTTCTTCACAGAATTGGAAAAAAACTGCTTTAAAATTCATATGGAACCAAAAAAGAGCCCGCATTGCCATGACAATCCTAAGCCAAAAGAACAAAGCTGGAGGCATCACACTACCTGACTTCAAACTATACTACAAGGCTGCAGTAACCAAAACAGCATGGTACTGGTACCAAAACAGAGATACAGACCAATGGAACAGAACAAAGCTCTCAGAAATAATACCACACATCTACAACCATCTGATTTTTGACAAACCTGACAAAAACAAGAAATGGGGGAAGGATTCTCTATTTAATAAATGGTGCTGGGAAAACTGGCTAGCCACATGTAGAAAGCTGAAACTGGATCCCTTCCTTACACCTTATACAAAAATCAATTCAAGATCAATTAAAGACTTAAATGTTAGATGTAAAAAACCATAAAAACCCTAGAAGAAAACCTAGGCAATACCATTCAGGACATAGGCATGTGCAAGTACTTCATGTCTAAAACGCAAAAAGCAATGGCAACAAAAGCCAAAATTGACAAATGGGATCTAATTAAACTAAAGAGCTTCTGCACAGCAAAAGAAACTACCATCAGAGTGAACAAGCAACCTATAGAATGGGAGAAAATTTTTGCAATCTACTCATCTGACAAATGGCTAATATCTAGAGTCTACAGAGAACTCAAACAAATTTACAAGAAAAAGACAAAGAACCCCATCAAAAAGTGGGCGAAGGATATGAACAGACACTTCTCAAAAGACGACATTTATGCAGCCAACAGACACATGAAAAAATGCTCATCATCCCTGGCCATCAGAGAAATGCAAATCAAAACCACAATGAGATACCATCTTACACCAGTTAGAATGGCGATCATTAAAAAGTCAGGAAACAACAGATGCTGGAGAGCATGTGGAGAAATAGGAACACTTTTACACTGTTGGTGGGACTGTAAACTAGTACAACCATTGTGGAAGACAGCGTGGCGATTCCTCAAGGATCTAGAACTACAAATACCATTTGACCCAGCCATCCCATTACTGGGTATATACCCACAGGATTATAAATCATGGTGCTATAAAGGCATATGCACATGTATGTTTATTGTGGCACTATTCACAATAGCAAATACTTGAAACCAACCCAAATGTCCATCAATGATAGACTGGATTAAGAAAATGTGGCACATACACACCATGGAATACTATGCAGCCATAAAAAAGGATGAGTTCATGTCCTTCGTAGGGACATGGATGAAGCTGGAAACCATCATTCTCAGCAAACTATCGTAAGGACAAAAAACCAAACACCGCATGTTCTCACTCATAGATGGGAATTGAACAATGAGAACACTTGGACACAGGAAGGGGAATATCACACACTGGGGCCTGTTGTGGGGTGGGGGGAGGGGGGAGGGAAAGCATTAGGAGATATACCTAATGTAAATGACGAGTTACTGGGTGCAGCACACCAACATGGCACATGTATACATATGTAACAAACCTGCACGTTGTGAACCTGTACTCTAGAACTTAAAGTATAATAAAAAAAGTAAAAAATAAATAAATATAAAAAGAAAAAAAGGTTTGGTGTTTATTAATAATTCAATGAAGGCATTTCTGTAATAACCTTAGACAACATTACCCAAGTACATATTTTTGTAATAAAACTGAGTAACTTAAAAAAAATAAAAGAAAAATGAAAAGGGAAAAAAAGGGATGCTGGACCTTTACATTTTCTGGAATTAATTTCAGCTAGAGGAAAGGGCCCTGCAATAGTTAAGTGAGGTGCAATAAGTAGTGCCTACCTCTTTGCCCCTCTGTGATCAGAAGGAGCAATCAGCAGTCAGAGCACAGATCTGCAGTGTTTGGAGAACGGTATCCTTGAATTTCTCCTTGGAAGATGGGTTTTCCTTTTCTATCACATAAGCTACAAATTTTCCAAACTTTTATGCTCTGCTTCCCTTTTAAACATAAGTTCCAAATTCAAACCAAATCTTTGTGAATACATAAAACTGAATGCTTTTAACAGTACCCATGTCACCTCTTGAATGCTTTTCTACTTAGAAATTTCTTCCACCAGATACCGGAAATCATCTCTCTCAAGTTGAAAGTTCCACAGATCTTTACGGCAGGGGCAAAATGCCCCCAGTCTCTTTGCTGAAGCATAACAAGAGTCACCTTTCCTCCAGTTCCCAGGAAGTTTCTCATCTCCATCTGAGACCACCTCACCCTGGACTTTATTGTACATATCACTATCAGCATTTTGGTCACAGCCATTCAACATCTCTAGGAAATTCCTGACTTTCCTGCATCTGCCTGTCTTCTGAGCCCTCTCAGTCTCTGGGAAGTTCCATACTTTCCCACATTTTCCTATCTTCTTCTGAGCTCTCCAAACTGTTCCAACCTCTGCCTGTTACCCAGTTGCAAAGTCACTTACACATTTTCAGGTGTCTTTACAGCAGCACCCCACTCTACTCGTACCAATTTACTGTTTTACTCTGTTCTCACGCTGCTAATAAAGACATACCTGAGACTGGGTAATTTATAAAGGAAAGGTGTTTAAGTCATGTCTTACATGGTGGCAGGCAAGACAGCTTGTGAAGGGGAACTCCCTTTTATAAAACCATCAGATCTCGTGAGACTTATTTACCATCATGAGAACAGCATGGGAAAGACCTGCCCCCCAAGATTCAATTAGCTTCCACTGGGACCCTCCTATGACACATGGAAATCATGGGAGCTACAATTCAAGGTGAGATTTGGCTGGGGACACAGCCAAACCATATCATTCATGAAGCAGGCTGATGTTTCAGAACCTGCCTGAAGGCAATTGGAAGCTTTTTTATTTTTCTGGAGGATTTTATAGATGTCACTGAGGTTGATCTAACCACTTGTTGGTTGGCTTTCTTTGCTTATATAGAGAGTCCCAGTTATCAATCTACTCACTCAAACCTTGGTGCCAACGATCTCTAAATAAGAGCAACAAATCTCAGCAATGGCCTGTATGTGTGTTTATATAAACAACCTGAAACTCCCCACATATTCAGGGTAACCTAACTAAAATCAAACAAGTACCTTGAGATAAAGTTAGCTTTTTTCTCATTTTTATTTTAT
The DNA here is from genome assembly GCF_028858775.2 of Pan troglodytes. NCBI lineage: Eukaryota > Metazoa > Chordata > Mammalia > Primates > Hominidae > Pan > Pan troglodytes. Next base: position 38,648,603 of record NC_072411.2, read on the forward strand.
CTTGTAGGTTTTTTTAAAATGGAAATACGCATTTATGGCAATCATCAATAATTAATTGATTGTCACCTAGTCTTCTGAGGTCGGGTAAATTAGTAGCTGGGGCAAACTAGAAGCCTATAGAAGCAGGAAGCACAGTGGGCTGGTCTGGATTTTTTTGACTAAGTAAGTTTTCTGAAAACAAGCATGACTTTAGAAAACTGTTTTGCAAGGCCAAGGTCATTCTTTTTCTTTGAAATATACCTTCTTATTTAGTAAGGTTTTCCATTACTGTTTTCTACTTCATGAAAAATAAACTGCACCTTCTTGTCTACCTAATTCCCTTGAAAGTACAATCCTGGGATCCAATAACAATCTAGCCAACTCTGGGAAAACCTCATAAGGCAGAAATTGAGTTCAGTGACTAACAAGAATAAGAGGCAATTAATTAGAAGTATAGCATGCATTTTGTAATTTTACTAAGGAAAGATTCACTATCCAGATGACTGGCTGAATTTACAGATAGTAAAAAAACTTTTAGAAGAACTGAATCAAGTGATTTAGAGTATACAATCCTAAATCCTGGATTGGTGGGAGCAATTTTCATTATCCTTTATTTATTAAACTCAAGTCTATTTGAAAAGGGGAGATAGTAATGGATGTGGATTTCCTTTGCTGCCAGTTTCAGGCATAAAACCTTTTAAGTACCTGGTAAAGTTGATAGTAAAAATAATTCTATCTGGTGAAAAAGCATGAGTATGTTTGTAGGCACCCCACATATTTACCTGTGGGGGTGTGTTTGAATATACATATGCATGCATGCTATAGTCCCTGTCGCAGGGTCATCTTGTAGTCTCTGCTTTTGCATACAAATCTCACATTTATCTGTCACCAAGAAGATAATGGAAAATTGCTTATTCGCTGCTTACATTGCAGCGCTCTATGATTATGTGCTCCGAGTGATGTACAATGCACATATCTTTATAGCAACAATGCAATAGCCAAAGAAAATTGTTAAAATAAAGCTTTTAGTACAGTGTACACAGCCCACCTCCACAGAGAACCCATGGAGTGTAAGAAGATCTGGAACTGCTCCTGCTTCTGTTCAGCAGCCTGACTTAGAAACATTCTTTTATTGATTGATTGATTGAGACAGAGTGTTGCCCAGGCTGGAGTGCAGTGATGCGATCCCAGCTTGTTGCAGCCTCAACCTCCCGGGCTCAAGCGATCTTCCCACCTCAGCCTCCCAGGTAGCTGGGACTACAGGAGTGTGCCACCATGTTGAGCTAATTTTCTGATTTTTTTATAGAGACAGGACCTCACTATGTTGCCCAGGCTGATCTCAAACTCCTGTGCTCAAGTGATCCTCCCACTTTCAGCTCCCAAAGTGTTGGGATTACAGGTGTGAGCCACAGCACCCAGCCAAAACATTCTTTTTATAGACCTACTCCATGGGCTTATCTCTGAAGGGTCACCTGACCCGTTATTGTTCCTGTTCTGCTGAATCATAGGTCTTTGTCCCTTCTTCAACCTCTCCCTTACTTTATTCTGATTCTGAAACCCTCTCCTCAGAGATGGTCACTAATTCAAGGGGTTGGCAGTACAGTCACAGCAACAAGCTCTCAAAGACTTTTTAGAAACAATCTGAGAATCTTAATTTCATTGGTGACCCCTCTCCTCATTTTCATAAAGCCTAAGAGCTACAGAATCAAGCATTTATACATTCCATGTGTTCAAATGTAGATACCCAAATGTAAGGGAACCTGAGGTTTCTATGTATCTTTGTCCTGAACTTCCAGTCTTCTTGCAGTTTGATGAGCACACTGTATTCAAGACTCTCTGCCTTTGCACATGATGCCATTCTGTCAGGAATCCCCTCTTACCTTTTCACTTTGAAAACTCCTATTCATCCTGCAAAATCTATTCTTTATCATCTCCCATGTAAGGCTTTCCATGATGTTTTGGACAGATGATTACTTCCTTCTCTCAATAAATTATATGCCTTATTTACCTCTTACTGGAAATATTCCAAATTTAAAGTGTTACTAATTTATTGTTTATAATTATTAAGAGCTTATCTTGCCTGCTAGACTATGAGCTCCTTGGTGGGAAGGACTGCCTCCTATCTGCCTTCTACCCTCTGTTTCTATTACAGGACGTATTTGAAATGTAGTGTAGATTCTTGAACAGAACTGAATCTCTTTACAACGGCAGATTTGTCTGTGTATCTTTGGATGATTTGATGGACTTTACTAGTTATGAAAAGAGCTTCTCAAATCCTTAGACTTCCACTCTTCCCATTTAAACCTCAGTCCATGACACAAATGTAAGGTGGCTCACAGTAGAGGATATATTGTTGCTTCTGACTCTCTCTAGTCTTCCAGGGAAGTAGCTTATTAATCTCATTACCATAAACTGTGAAGTAAGTAGATAGGCATTATTCATGCTTTCAGGTTGCAGTTAGAGACCATTCTCATTAATTAGGTTGCCTACAACTCAAGTCTGTAACTTTCTGGGGGCACTTTTGCCACAGAAGGGCCATGGATAATGTCTTCCAAATATGATCCAAAGTCTAGATTATCTTCAAATGAGGTAAAATCTTCCTTTATTTGAAAAGTAAATAGATTTATCTTTCTTCCCTTTTCCCTGGACTCCATTGCCTAAATTTCACTGTGGATCGGTTGCTGGTTGGTCGGACTCTTAAAATTTATGAGCATCTTTGTGTGTTGTTGGTACTGACTTTAAAGAGCAAATGATTTCTCACCAGTAATTGAAATCCCCTAAAGGTAGTATCCTTTGCAGATTCACAGCCTGTCACATCCCTAGCCCTAGAAATGCAATGCTTTGTTCAGCTTTAAAAGATGGGTGGGAAAGGTAAAATTCTGCATTAGGAAGTTTCCAACTAAAATGACTTTTAATTAAAAGCAAGTGATTAATTGTAATCATTTATCAATTGTGTTTTATATTTTCATTCATTTGGTTTTTCAGGAAGATTTTCAAACTATTTGGTAAATTTCAGAGAAATCAGCTGTTAGGATGAAATATTGGGCAAAAAAGTCAGAAACTTTTCTTAAATACACTGAAATTTATTCATTCATTCATTTCTTCATTAAACAACAGGCCTCAGCCATGCATGATGGCTCGCATTTGTAATCTCAGCACTTTGGGAGGCTGAGATGGGAGGATTCTTTGAGCTCAAGAGTCTGAGATCAGCCTGGGCAATAGAGCAAGACCTCATTTCTACTAAAAATAATACAAATTAGACAGATGTGGTGGCTCATGCCTGTAGCCCCAGCTACTCAGGAGGATAAGGTGGGAGGATCACTTGAGCCCAGAAGATCAAGGCTGCAGTTAGCCGTAATCATGCCATTGCACTCCATCCTGGGCAACAGAATGAAACCCTGTCTCAAAAACAAACAATCAAAAAACAAGAGGCCTGAGACACAAAGATAAATAATGAATACTACTCTCAAGTAGCTCACAGTCTGGTGAGGAAGAGGGAAGTTAAAGGAAAGCCAATGATAAGATCAAGGGAAGGATTGAAGAATGGTCTGGACACACAAAGAAGGATTAGCTTACTATATCTGGGGAATGGAGAGAAGTAGTCAGGAAAACTTTTTAGAGTCCAGATTCACCTATGTCTTCTACTCCCAAAATCCAGTCTTCAGAGACGGTGGGTCAGTGTGTGTTCCAGGCAGTAGGAATAGTATGGATAGCAAATACATGGAGGCCCAGGAAGAAATAAAAGCTATCTCCGTCTTGGGAGCATAGAGCAATAGAAGCAGGGGATTGACTCATGCTACAAAATCAGTAGGTTCTAAAAGAAATCCTAAATGATAGCTTAGGAAAGGAAGGAGCAGATATTACAAACAGGAACCAAAACCAGGGATGGGTGGAAAAGATTCTTGGACCCAAATAGTGATTCTGGGGGAAAAGAGATCAAGAATGCAGGCTACAATGGGAGAACAGGAGGGCCACATTTAAATGTGAGCTCTGAGTAACAGCTCAGCACATCAGCAGCAAGAATGGAACTTGACTCCGTATCAGGGGTCTGTATGTAGTCGGGTCCCTTGAATCTCTTTGGATTTCAAGCCCTGGTCCAGTGTAATACACACATACCAATAGAGGAAGGGTGTGATGATGAAGACAGTGACTATGCTTCCAGTTGCTATGAGAGTGCGTATCTCAGGCCCCAAGTGTCAGGACAATGGTTTAAGTCAAAGATGAGAGTGAATGAATAGTAGGGGTGGCAAACAGACATTCTCTGAATAGAGCCTGCTTTGAGGTTCTAATAATACTATGCAACACTTTCTCCCAAGGTCAAAGCAACTTTGCTATTGAAATTTTTTATTCTTTGCTAGATTAATAAGCTTTTTGAAATAATAAAATTATGGAGCAGTGCTAGAAAAATCTTGTTGAGGGTAGACATGCCTCTGAAGAAAACTGCCCTTAGGCTGCTTCTGGAGGCTGTTAATAGGATTGATTGATTTTTTTTAAGTTGTTTTACAGTGACAGTTGTATTGTATACTGACAGGAATTATTAAAGCCTCAAAATGAATGAATTTAATTGCTCATGAGTGAATGAAATTGAAACAGGTAAAAGCGCTAAGACAGGAGTCAACTCCCAAAATCTCCATAAAAGAAGCTTCTTTGTCCAACCTAGGTGTAGTAGCAGTTGGAGCTCATTCACAAGGGTTGACACTGGATTTTTATTTAAAGAAGAATAATCTGTTGCCACTTGCTCCTAAGCCAGGATGGAGGCCTAGGCCATGTCAGCTAAAACCTAGCAACTTTCTAAAGATCCTGCTGACACAGAGAGTTCATGCCAACCAGAGAAGAGCCCTTTCAGCTTGCCTGGCCCATCCTCGACCCCAGCTCACCCAGAGTGGGGAACAATAACACTTACGGAGGATAACTGCATAATTAGGACTGAGCATTTCTTTACTATGACATGGGTTGTTTTAAGGAGAAATAAACTTAAGCATACTAACCAAATACACTATGCTATGCTATACTAATTATAAAAATAATATGTAGTGTACCTTCCAATTGCATCTAAGATCTCACAGTATATTGTATCAAAAATTTATGAAAACACTGTATCACAATCTACATAGTATATTAGTGTAGTGTAGTCCTTGCCTGCAGGGAGCTTATATTCTTGCTGGAGAGATAAGCAGGAAACCACATTAAAGAACATATTTTAGGCCGAGGTGGGTGGATCACGATGTCAGGAGATCGAGACCATCCTGGCTAACATGGTGAAACCCTGTCTTTACTAAAAACACAAAAAATTAGCCGGGCGTGGTGGTGGGCGCCTGTAGTCCCAGCTACTCGGGAGGCTGAGGCAGGAGAATGGCATGAACCTGGGAGGAGGAGCTTGCAGTGAGTGGAGATCACGCCACTGGACTCCAGCCTGGGTGACAGCAAGACTCCATCTCAAAAAAAAAAAAAAAAAAACCCACACAAAAAAACATTTTATTCATTACTGTTTATTTTATTTCTACTGTGTACCAGGGAATGCAAAGATAAAGTGAAACCTCAAAATAATAATTTAAAACACCAGGAGAATAAATGAATTTCTTGTGGATTTTAGAAAGGTCACCGCTTAGCAGACCACTGCTCTATTTGTCTGGCATAGCGTATTTTTTCTTTTTCCTTGTTTTAATTGTATTGGAATACCTTTAGGGAAGACATGTTCTCTCTTATTTTCCTAATTACCCATTTCTGCTACATGCCTGACTCCTGGAGGCACTTGAGTTGCACCTTTAAGTAAATGCCTAGTTCGGAGGAAAAAAAGAATACTTTGAGAGGGAGGAAAGACTGATATTGAGACAAATATGGGAAATCTGGGTTCTAAAGGGTGGATAAAATTTGAATAAATAAAGTATTGGGCACATGGACACAGGGAGAGGAACAACACACACCAGGACCTGTTGGGGGATGGGGGGTGGGGGGAGGGAACTTAGAGGAGGGGTCAATAGGTGCAGCAAACCACCATGGCACACGTATACCTATGTAACACACCTGCATATTCTGCACATGTATCCTGGAACTTAAAGCAAAAAAAAAAAAAAATTTCTTCCCCTGTCTTATATGGTAAAGCATAAATAGATTTTATAGGTTTGAGTTTTACATTCAAATCTTCAATGAATTTTGAAATGAGGTTTTTGTTGTTGTTGTTGTTTTGTTTTTTTTTTGAGAGGGAGTCTCACTCTGTCCCCGACGCTGGAGTTCAATAGCCTCAATTGCCCTTGTCCACTGTTTAAAAGAAAAGAAAAGCTTTAACCCATACTGAATTTTACTATTGTTCCTTTCTCCAAGGTGAAAAAAAAAAAAACAAAAAAAAAGCTAGAGCACCAAAATGAGGGAAAATTTGAGAATGTACAACTCCTGAGAAATAATTTTGGGAAAGAGAGTTTAAGAAGTACTAACGGGAGCTGGCTACAGAATTGTGGCCAACACCTTCCTTCCTTTGATTAATCCACTGGTCTACTGATTGATAGATGAATCTATCTCATCTACCTTAAATGTAAAATTCAGAAATGAGATGTTTGTCATAGAGACACTTATTAAGATGGGTTGAATTTTCAGAAATAAAATCATGTTTTTGTCAGCAACCTTGATTTGCTGCTTGGTTTGAAAATGGAGACCACCTTGCTCATTGGGTTATATGGAAGACATTTTCTACAAATTAAATGAGTGACATCTGCAGCTCCAAGGTTTTAATGAAGATATATTTAGAGCACACATTCAACATGCAGCCTGGAAGTCACATGCTTTTTGTTGTTGTTGTTGAGACAGAGTCTCGCGGTCACCCAGGCCGGAGTGCAGTGGCATGATCTCAGCTCACTGCAACTTCCGCCTCCTGGGTTCAAGTGATTCTCCCGCCTGAGCCTCCCAAAGTGCTGGGATTACAGGCATGAGCCACTGTGCCCGGCCAGTCACATGCTTTTAAACTATTAAACACATGATAAACATTCTAGGCGTAAGCTTAAAAATTTATGAGAGTATATAAAGACTTTTAAAAAAGTCTTATAGGGAGTATGCTAGCAATAAAAAGCAAAATTTAAAGACCGCTATCTAGTCTTTTTGGTATAATGACAAGGTTGTGACACCTCTAGATGGAGGAGGCCGCCTCCTAGGAAGCAGTTTTGCAGATAGCCTTCAGGGAAGGGAAAATGGAGAGGAGGGCCCAGCAAGAGAGATGGGGGAGGGCAAAGGCAGAGACTATTGCCACAAAATGCTCCAGCAGCTCCTGCTGGGGTGGGAAAGGCTGAGCTAAGAAGGCGGAGGTTCCAGGCCTTTTCTCCAAAGCCCAGAGCTTCCCTTAGGCTGCCAAGATTGCACTTCGGCCATCTCACCAAGGCCTGTGCTGTCACAGAGAGGACCAGCAGAGGCAACAAGTTTGTGCCTTAGCAGAAACCCATCATCACAAACATATAAATAGCAAACATTTACAAAAAAGGAAAAAAAAAAAAAGAATGCTAACATTCTGAAGTGGTAAGGTCAGGGACATAGCTGGGTGAGGAGAGCAACCTTTAAAAATAGATCTGTGAAGACTTTGAAAACCCTTGTTAAGGACATGTGTGGGGAGCCAGCTGTTTTCAGGGTATACATGCCATCCTACCTCATTTCCTTGGAGTTTCGTTTTTCTTTTTTTTGAGACAAGGTCTTGCTCTGTCATCTAGACTGGAGTACAATGGCATGATCTCAGCTCACTGCAACCTCCTCCTCCTGGGCTCAAGCAATTCCCCTGCCTCACCCTCCTAAGTAGCTGGGCCTACAGATGCATGCCACCATGCCCGGCTAATTTTTGCATTTTTTGTAGAGATGGGGTTTCGTAATGTTGCCCAGGCTGGTCTTGAACTTCCGAGCTCAGGTGATCCACCCACCTCAGCCTCCAAAAGTGCTGGGATTACAAATGTAAGCCAATGCATTCAGCCATTTCCTTGGAGTTTTTAGCCCCACTCACCACTTTCTCTTTCAGGGAACTTCTGGAAAGAGTATCATCAGGGTAGAGACAGCAATTCTAGAGAAGAAGCCGACATCCAGTATTGTCCATGCCCAAGAAGCAGCTGCTGATCTGCTTCAATTTTTCTAATTTCTGGGGAAAAAATATTTAGGCAAATCAAACTAAACACACAATGAGAAATATTTTTGGCAGTGTTTTTTTTTGACTTTTTATTTTCATAGAGGAAAAATAATTGGAAACATTGATACTGACTTCTGTGAAGTCGACCTGTGAAAATGAAGTGGGACCAAGAGGGAAAGGTGTTGGATCTTAATTAGTCAGAACACTGTGAAGGGGAGAGGCAAGGCTCAACACTGTGTTGGATTTCTGATTTGCTCTCTCACAGCCCCACTGTCTGCAGGCCTCAGCATGTGTAACCCCATTCTGCATCTGCTCCTGGACTTGGCTGGCTGGTCTGGAGTGAGAGGACAGAGCAGGGGCTGGAACCTTAGCCTTGAGCCAGCTGGACCATGGCTCAGTCCTGGGCTCCAATGTCACTGGGGACTTACCGTCTTAGTAATAATCATATCTGAATTATAACAACAACAATAACATCCTCTAACACATCTATGGAGTGCTTAATATGTGACAGGCACTATGTTAAGCTTTTCACATCTTGTGTAATATCCAAACAGCCCTATAAAATCAATTCTATTATAAGGAAACTGAGGTTTAAATAATGGTCCCATGGGTGGTATGTCAGATTCTCAAACCTTCCCTCTGAAACCATGAGCTGTGCTTCCTTGCTTTTCTTCACTGCACAGCAGGAATACTGTGGAGTACCACTGCAGCAGAGCTGCAAGAATTCAGGGAGCCAGGGTGTGCAAAGCAGATGGTACAGCGCCTGCCATTTTATTGAGTTAATAAATGTTGACAACGGAAAATGCTAACCACTAATGTTCATTGCATGCTTAATACATGCCAATCATTGTTCTACACTCTTTGTGTATTCACTCATTCATTCCTCCTCTTCTTACAGCCCCACGAAGTAAACATCACCCTTATTCCTGTGTTTACAGATGGGGAATTCAGGTTTTGGAGTGGTTAAACAACTTACTGAAAATACAACTTACCCAAAAAACAACTTACCCAAAGCAACAGAGCTAATCATCAGTGAGGGGGATTTGTAGCCATGCCATCTGGTTTAAGAACCCAAGCTCTGATTAAGTAACATTAACTATTATTTTCACTGTAACAGGGGCTGATACAAAAGGAAAACAAAACAAACAAAAAGAAATAGTCTCAACAAACTGTGCTCCCAACCTGTAATACAATTATTTGTGACTGTGCTTGTTTACCCTACAATTCTGCTGGCTCCTGTGCAGCAAGGACTGCGTCTCTCTTACCTTTGACTCCAAACTCAGCATGATAAATGCCTGTAGAACAGAAATGAAATCTGTTCATATGTTGGGCACTACCATCGGAGAAGGAAAAGACAATTCCGTTTCTTATGAATATAAAAATGGGATGGAGAAAACACCTTTTAAGCAAATAGTGACACTATAACTATGGTGCAGTAATAGAGTCACAGTCAGTGTTTCACAGGACAAGGAAGCACTTTATTCCATCCTGGTTAGGGATGGAATAAAGGATGAGTTGGGGTCTGGCATGCAGAAATAGATTCCAGAGGAGGTGACTCTGGGGCTCAGATCTGAAAGATACAAAGAGTTTTCCTGGTAGAAAAGGCCTTAAGTATACCCAAAGTAAGCAGCATCTGGAAAAGTATCCCAGGGAGACATGGGAAGGGACTTTGTACAAGAGCTAAAGAGTTGATACTTTATTTTCTCCTTAACAGAGATCTTCTAAAAGATTTTAAGAAGGAGAGAGATGTGATCTGATTTGCATTTCAGAGAAATCTCTCTTGTTGCTCTGCGGATGATGGATTGATCAGATGGGGTGATATTGAAGACTGGAGGCCACCTGCCTCTGCTCCACTTGTGAGAGGAAAGAATAAACTAGTGTTAGCAAATGCAACTTGTGCTTGGACATTCAACTCCCCTAGCAGGCATTTGATAAACAAAGTAAAGGGAGCCTGACATGGCAAAGATGGAACAAATAGCCTGGTGACTACCAGGTGTCTCCTCCCTGACTTTTGTGGGTACATTTAATGAAGGAGCTGCTATCCCTTGGACTCCAGGAAGGATGCAAGGTTACATGCATGAAGGATGTTACAATGTGTAAGAACTCTATCTTCAGGGCTGTAATCTCAGTAAACTCTTGCCTGTAGGATACAGGAAAACAGTTGCTGGGAAAAACTTAAAAAGAGGATATAACTCTAGGTGAAATGAGGCATTGTTCTGTTCACATTATTTTTATGGATATTGAGCACCAAGAAACTATTAATAATAAGATATAATACAAAAAACTACAACGTTGTTAAGAACTTGTAGTCTAAACAATACACATCTTAAAAAGACTTGTTCCAGGTGATTGGAATATTCATTTTGCATTGTTGAATTACTAGAAAGATGCTTTTTGTTATGTGGACACTGAAAGTTACACTGGAGAGCATTAAGACATCCTCCTGTGGTCTTTGGGCCTATATAGATTTCCATATTCCTCCTCTTCCTCTCTCTCCACTGAAGGAAAGCTGGAGGGCTGCCTCTGGGTGGAATGTAAGGGGGAAAAATCCTGTAGCTGTTCCCAGCATGGAGAATTATCACTGCAAATCTCATTCACAGAATGATTAAGCTGTGGATCAAGTTAGAAGTCCAGGCTGAATGGAGGCTGAGAGAAACACAATTACAGGGATGACAAGGTGACATGGGAAGGGGCCAAGAAGGGCTAAAACAAAACCATTTTCTCCTGCCATATTTGCTGGTCTGGGAATGTACTTCCATCTACCTGGGTACCCTATCTTGAAACATCAAGGAATCTTTGATTCTTTCCTGTATCAGTTAGTATAAACTATGCTCTTCAGCAGTAACAAATGACTCCAAAGCCTCTATGGCTTTCAGCAACCAACATTTATGCTATTTTACATTCATACTGATTGTCATTTGCTATTGTCTGAGTCTTTGCTCCAGATTGTCTGACTTAGGAACCCAGACTGATGGAGCTATCTCTATCAGGACCATGGCTGGTCTTGCGGCAGGGGGAAAAGAGAACACGGTGATCACACACCGGATCAGTAAAACCTGCTGGGAAGTGATACACATAACTCATGTTCATATCTTATTGGCTAAAGTCTGATGTCAATGGGACAGGGGACTATAATTCTTCCTAAGGAAGGGTAGGAGGTATTTCTGTTCATAAAGATGTTGCAATAGTCTGAATGTTGGTGTCCCTCCAAAATCCGTGTTAAAACCTAACACACAATGTGATAGTATTAAGAGGTGGGAACTTTTGGGAGGTGATTAAATCTTGAGGGCTCCACCTTCATGAAAGGGACTAGTGCCCTTATAAAAGAGACCAAAGCAACTACCCTAGCTCCTTTCACCATGTGAAGAGGCATGTAGAAGGTGCTATTTATGAAGAGGAACCAACCTTCACCAGACACCGATTCTATTGGCTTCTTGATCTCGGATTTCCCAGCCTCCAGAACTGTGAGTAATAAATTTCTGTTGCTTATAAACTACCCAGTCTAAAGAATTTTATTATGGCAGCCTAAAGGAACTAAGAGAGGGGTTTTATGTCTGGAGCCACAGAGAACAGATTTCAACTTCAAGCTCTTCTATTTTCTAGCTATATAGAGTGTGCTGTTATTTCCCCATCTCATGTCTAGAATAGGCTTTATGTTTTGGGCAGAGAGGGACTTTTTAAACATAGCACTTTGGTTATCCCTATTCTACAGGGGGTGTGCTCAGTTGAGTCAATTTGTAATTTAGTACAGTCAGGGCTTTCCCTGTACTAAGACTTGGAGATGGGTGGGTGTCTTCCTTGACCCCTCCCCATTGATACTCTCAAGTCATTTTCACTCCTCCTTCAATCAATGCTAAAATTCCACTAAACTTGTGTTGTCAAATGTTACTACCCAATGCCCTTCCTTCTAGGTTTTGCCTATTGACAGCAGAGTTGGTCCCTGTAGTTCCAGGCCTCTCCCTTCCTCCCTACTACTCCTGCCATTGTTGGGAACTTGAGCATCTATGTACATGATCACATTAAACATCTTGGCCTCTTGGTTCCTTTACCTCCTTACCGCAAATGTTTTTCCCTCCACTCTACTTCAGGTACCCTTCCCCTAGTCTTATGTTAGAATTTGTAATCACCAATAATTGCACCAGTTCCGAAATATCTGTTGCAAGTACCTTATCCTCTGATCACCAACCCGTCCTTTCCATCTCACTTCCTTTAAAGCATTCCAAGTAGAATAATTCTTTAACCACTCTGAGGCCTTCAATCTATTGCCCTTACTATTTTGTCACTGTTCATCTGTGTGTCACGATATCCTCTATATTCAGCTTATACACCTACTGCAGTTGGCCAAACTGTGAGGCTACGGGCACAATCCACCAGACTGCTATGTCAGCCCAAAACTATTGACACCAACTGCAGGTTTGAGGGTATATTAGTTTCCTAGTGCTGCTGTAATAAAGTACCACAGACTGAGTAGTTAAACAATAGAAATCTATTTTTTATGATTCTGGAGGTTAGAAGTCTAATATCAAGGTCTTGGCAGGCTTGGTTCCTCCTGAGGGCTGTGAGGAAGAATCTCTTCATGCCTCTGCCTGAGCTTCTAGTGGTTTGCTTGCAATTTTGGCATCCTTGACTTGCAGAAGTGTCACCCAAATCTCTGGCTTCATCTTCATATGATGTTTACCTGTGTCTGTGTCCAAATTTCCCATTTTTATGAAGATACCAGTCATCTTGGATTAGAGATCAAGATGGTCACACCCTACTCCAGTGTGACCTCACCTCAACGATCACACCATGTTTCCAAATAAGGTTACATTCTGAACTACTGGGAGCCAGTTCCAACTTCAACATATAAAGTTTTGGGGGTACACAATTCAACTGATAATAGAGATGCCCAAAACTATTCTCAAGTTTGATAATTTGCTAGAAAGACTCAGAAACCACTGAAAGCTATTACACTCATGCCTATGTTTATAATAGGGAAAGGATATATTAAAATCAGCCAAGGGAAGACATGTATAGAGTACAGTCTAGGAGGATTCTGAATGCAAAACTCCGGACATGCTACTTTCCCTATGTTGATATGTGACAATATGCACGAAGTATTGCCAACTCTGGAAGCTCATGGAAGCTTCAGTGTTTAGAGTTTCTATTGGAGCTTCACTACATAAGCATGATTGGTTGATTGTTTGCCCACACAGTTACACTATGGTTGTCTTTTCTGGAGTGACCAGCCCTTACTCTAAGGCTATCAGCTGTGGCCAGTCCAGCCCTGAGTTATCTTGTTTGCATAAACAATCAGGTGTGGTCTCAGGAGCTCACCATCAATAACAAAGATTTTCCTATCACAAAGGAAATGTCAGTAGAGGTTACCTCCAAGGAGCCAGGACAGAGGCCCGACCTCTCTTTTGATAAGGCCAAATTCCTTATTACACAACACCCATCCTTCCTTGATTACTGCCTCCATTAAACTCATCTGATTAAACCCTTATCTGGTGAAATCTAACTCCTATTCAATGCCTGTACTCCAGCAGCTAAGCACTGCTGGAGAAAATACCCAAACAAGGTAGATGGGTCCCACTTTATAACTACACATCTGAAATATGCACTGTACTCTGCCAGACAGTCCTACAGTTCCCCAGGACAGCCCCTTTTCCTCACTGTACATACACCTGCTCCATCTACACAAGCCTCTCTCAGATGATGAATATCTGTCTCTTTATTGAAAATAATGGTTATAGTAAGAGCAACTTCATATTTCCTTTGCCAAATCCATCAGCCTTTGAGCTTCTTCACTCTACATGTTCTATCTATCCCATAAAAGAAAATTTCACAATCTTCCGTTGGGCTCAGACTTAAAACGAAGGTAATCCTTGATTTCTTCATACCTCACATTCAATGTATGAGCAAGTTGTGTCAGTGACACCTTCACAACATATTCTGAATCTGACCACTTCTCACCATCTCCACTGTTAAAGCCTTAATGCAGCTCTGTACCTGGAACCAGTGCAGACATTTCTTAAGCAGTTTTTGCTACCATTTTCTATACCTCTCCAGTATTTTCTCCGTGCAGCAGCTAGAGTAAACTTTTCCAAGTGTGAATCATATATAATCACCATCTTGTTGCCAATTACAATAAAATCCATTCTCTTTTCATGACCTGTGCACACACTGAGATTATTTCAATCTTGGAGACTGTGGCAAACGATGGCTAGTTAGTTGCTCACTAAACTGTTTGTCTGTTACTCCTGGCCACACACATTTCCTTGCTCCCCTCACAGGTGAGTATTTAAGTTGTAGCCGATAGAGTCTGAGCAGAAATGACACACATTATTTCCAGGTCCGGTCCATAAAACTGTCCACGTGCAAGCTTAAGTTCCTTCTCCCTCTTTCTTTATTTACTACTTGAATGCAGAGGAGGATGAGGACTTAAAGATGATGAATCCACATTGTGGAAGGAGTCTCAGTCTCTGATTGATCCTGAGGAGCAAGACATCCCTCCCTGCACTCCTGAGGCCTGCAATGAACTGCGCTTCAGTCCAGGTGAGACATATACTCACATTGTGTTATGCTATTGACATTAGGGGCTGTTTGTTACAACTGTTAACAAAGCTCTTGCACTTTCTCCTCCTCTTTTTTGAATTCTCTTTTCCAAGTTCTTTTTCTGGCTTCTTCTGTCTCAAGGTCTATGGCCTAGCTCAAATGTCCCCTTCCCCTCAAGAGGCTTCCTGTGACATCTTTATCTAAAATAGTCCCCCACTATGATTTTATTTTATTTAACTCTATTTTAGGTTCAGGGGTACATGTGTAGGTTTGTTACATAGGTAAACCGTGTGTCATGGGGTTGGTGTACAGATTATTTTGTCACCCAGGTAATAAGCATAGTACCTGATAGGTAGTTTTTTGATCCTCTCCCTCCTCTCACTCTTCACCCTCAAGTAGGGCCTAGTGTCTGTTGTTCTCTTCTTTGTGTCCATGTGTACTCAATGTTTAGCTCCCATTTATAAGTGAGAACATGCAGTATTTGGTTTTCTCTTCCTGCATTAGTTTGCTTAGAATAATGGCCTTCAGCTTGATCCATTGTTGCAGAGGACATGATCTCATTTTTATGGCTGCATAGTATTCCATGTACCATATTTTCTTTTACCAGTCTACTGTTGATGGGAATATAGGTCGATTCCATGTCTTTGCTATTGGGAATAGTGCTGTGATGAACATATGTGTGCGTGTGTCTTTGGTAGAACAATTTACATTATTTTGGTTATATACCCGATAATGGGATTGCTGAGTCAAATGGTAGTTCTAAGTTTTTTGGGAAATCTCCAAATTGCTTTCCACAGTGGCTGAGCTAATTTACATTCCCACCACAGTGTATAAGTATTCCCTTCTTTCTGCAACCTCACCAGCAAGTTATTTTTTGATGATTTATAATAGCCATTCTGACTGGTATGATATTGTGTCTCATTGTGGTTTTGATTTGCATTTCTCTAATGATTAGAGATGTTGAACACCTTCTCATATGCTGGTTGCCTGAGTGTATGTCTTCTTTTGAAAAGTGTCTATTCATGTCCTTTGCCCACTTTGTAATGGGGTTGTTCATTTATTGCTTATTAATTTGCTGAAGTTCCTTAAAAATTCTGGATGTTAGACCTTTGTTGGATGCATAGTGTGCAAATATTTTCTCCCATTCTGTAGGTTGTCTGTTTACTCTGTTGATGGTTTCTTTTGCTGTGTAGAAGCTCTTTAGTTTAATTAAGTCCCATTTGTCAATTTTTGTTTTTGTTGCAATTGCTTTTGGTGTCTTTGTCATCAAATCTTTGCCAAGACCTATACCTAGAATGGTATTTCCTTGGTTATATTCCAAGATTTTTATAGTTTTAGGTTTTACATTTAAGTCTTTAATCCATATTGAATTGATTTTTGTATATGGTGTAAGGAAGGGATTCAGTTTCAATTTTCTGCTTATGGCAGAATAGAAAACCAAATACTGCATGTTCTCACTTATAAGTAATAGCTAAATGATGGGAACGCATGGACACAAAGAAGGGAACAACAGACAATGGGGCCTTTTTGGGGGTGGAGAGTGGGAGGAGGATGTGGATCTGAAAAAATAACTATTGGGTACTAGACTTAGGACCTGGGTGACAAAATTATCTGTACAACAAACCCCCATTACATGAGAGTTATATAACAAACCTGCACATGTACTTCTGAACTTAAAATAAAAGTTTAAAAACGAAAAAGAAAAAAAAGTCTGCATATGGCTAGCCAGTTATCCTAGCACCATTTATTGAATAGGGAATCCTTTCCCCATTGTTTGTTTGTGACAACTCTGTCAGAGATCAGATGGTTGTAGGTGTGCAGCATTATTTCTGGGCTCTTTCTTCTGTTCTCTTGGTCTATGTATCCATTTTTGTACCAGTACCATGCTGTTTTGGTTACAGTAGCCTCGTAAGGGTAATGTGATGCCTTCAGCTTTGTTCTTTTTGCTTAGGATTGTCATGGCTATTTGAGCTCCTTTTCAGTTTCATATTAATTTTAAAACAATTTTTTTCTAATTCTGTGAAAAGCCTCCCACTATTACTGTGTGGCTAAGTCTCTTCATAGGTCTCTAAGAACTTGCTTTATGAATCTGAATCTCCTGTGTTGGGTGCATGTATATTTAGGATAGTTAGGTCTTCTTGTTGAATTGAACTTGTTGCCATTATGTAATGCCCTTATCTTTTTTGATCATTGTTGGTTTAAAGTCGGCTTTGTCTGAAGTTAGAATAGCAATCCTTGCTTTTTTCTGTTTCCATTTGCTTCGTAGATTTTTCTCCATCCCTTTACTTTGAGCCTATAGGTGTGATTGCATGTGAGATGGGTCTCTTGAAGACAGTATATGGTTAGGTCTTGCTCCTTTATCCAGCTTGCCACTCTGTTCCTTTTAAATGAGGCATTTAGCCCATTTACATTCAAAGTTAATATTGATATTTATGAATTTGATTCTGTCATGTTTTTAGCTTGTTATTATGTAGACTTGATTGTGTAGTTGCTTTATAGAGTCAGTGGTCTAGGTACTTAAGTGTGTTTTTGTGGTAGCTGATTACAATCTTTCCTTCCCATATTTAGCACACCCTTAAGGACTTCTTCGAAGGCAAATCTGATAGTAATAAATTTCTTTAGTATTTGCTTGTCGGAAAAGAATCTTATTTCTCCTTTGCTTATGAAGCTTAGTTTGGCTGGATATGAAATTCTTCATTGGAATCTCTTTTCTTTAAGAATGCTGAATATAGGCCTCCAATCTCTTCTGGCTTATAGGGTTTCTGCTGAAAGGTCCACTGTTAGCCTGATGGAGTTCTTTTTGCAGGTGACTTGCTTCTTCTCTCTAGCTGCCTTTAACATTTTTTCTTTCATTTGACCTTGAACAATCTGATGATTATGTGTCTTGTGGACTATTATCTTGTGTAATATCTCATAAGGATGCTCTGCATTTCCTGAATTTAAATGTTGTACTCTCTAGCAAGGTTGAGGAAATATTAGTGGATGATATACTCAAATACGTTTTCCAAGTTGCTTGCTTTCTCTCCCTGTCTTTTAGGAATGCCAGTGAGTCATAGACTTGGTCTCTTTACATAATCCCATAGTTCTCAGAGGTTTTGTTTATTCTTCTCTATTGTTTTTTCTTCATTTTTGCCTGACTATTTTGGAGAACCAGTCTTTGAGCTCTGAGATTATTTCCTCAGCTTGGTTGATTCTTCTGTTAATATTTGTGATTGTATTATGAAAGTCTTGAAGTGAGTTTTTCAGCTCTGTTAGATGTTTGGTTCTTTCTTAAATTTACCATTTCATCTTTTATCTCCTGTATCATTTTATTGTATTCTTTAGATTCTGTGGATTGGTTTTTGGCTTTTTCCTCAGTGTCAATGATCTTCGTTTTTATACATATTCTGAATTCTATGTCTTCATTTCAGACATTTCGGCCTGGTTAGGAACCATTGCTGGGGAACTAGTGTGGTCACTGTGAGGTAAGAAGACACTCTGGGTTTTGCATTGCTAGAGTTGTTGTGCTGGTTCTTTCTCATCTGTGTAGGCTGATGTTCCTTCAATCTTTTAAGTTGCTACCCTTTGAATGGATTTTTTTGCTTTTGTGTTCTTTGATGTCCTTGGGGGCTTGGAGTATAAGGTGGGTTCAGTCGATGGGGCTTTTTTCTGAAAGATCGTAGGGGGCTGTAGCTCAGCTCAGCACTCCTGATCTGCATGCTGTCACTCTGGGGGGCTGGTACCGGACCCCCGGCTTTGTTCTCTGGCCCCTCAAGGTAAGGAACCTGCAACACTGGTGGGGCCAAGGTGTTCCTGGTCTGTTGATCACAACACTCTGACAGGTGGTGCCAGCCAAAGCAGTTTGTCCAGGCAGTGGCAGTGGGATTCATGTTTGCTTACATGTTCCAGCAGCTGTGGCAGCATGGCAGGGTACACATGCATTGGCTAGAGGGGTACTGGCAAGAGCAGGGCTGCAGTGTTCCTGTATGCACTTGTGCTGGGGCATGGCACAGGTGGGGTTGGGGTGGTTGTGGTGTTCACGTTTGCACTCATGCTGGCAGTGATGGGGGCAGAGTGCTGGCACATACAAGACTGCTGGCCTCCATGCATACGTTTGCACCAGCGGCTGTAGTGGGGTGGCAGTGGATGGTGTTGCCAGTGTTTGTGTATGCATTTATGCCAGAAGTACCCACCGTTGTTTTATCCAATTGTCTATCTAAGCTCTTCAAAAACACTTACCATTATCTGAAATGATAAATATACATTTCTATTCATTTATTTATTTGTTCATGGTACATACATGGCTGTCTCCCCCACTAGAGTGTAAGTTCTATCAGGGTGTAAATCTTGCCTGTCTTGTTTGTCACTATATTCCCAGCTCTTGGAAAAGTACCAGGCATGTAGAAGACACTCAACAAACACCTATTTTAAATTGAAAATTACATTTTAAAAGGCTCCAAAGAGATTTAGAATGACAGCATAAGTTCCCAATATGATATTATTTTTTATCTGAAGGAAAGATTTGCTTTCATAGCCTTGTCTTACAAATAAGGAGGGAGTAGAAAGGCCAGTTCTAGGAAAAGAAGTGGAAATTCTATGGCTTTAAGGCATTGAATATCTGGCTTCTTACCATTAGACCTTTAGGTGGCAGCCAAAAGTATTTATGCTGAGTCCCACCTTTCCTATTTTTGAGTACATTTTCACTATTGAGACATACAGTTATGATGTCAGGGACCTTGTTCAACACAATGCAGATGAATAGGAGGAAGAAAGGAGAAAATTAAGAAATAGAAACCATTGAGGAAAAAGGTCTCTAACTCCAACTCAATCTCTATGTCTAGCCTAGTAGAAGGTAATCTCATTGCGTTTCCTGAACCGTAGCAATAGGCTCCAAATGTTACACTGGTCCCATTCCCTAACTTTTTTCCTATTCAAACATCCAGAAAAACGTTTCCAAAGCCCAAATCTGGTTACAACATTTCAGTGGCTTCTTATTGTTCAAGGACTTGTATGGTCCACTCAGGTCTACCTCTTTAATTTATTTCTGCTGGACTTCCACAGGACACTGCTCTAGCCACCTCTCTCGGTGGGACTCACTAGAATCCATGAGACCAGGGACTGTGTTCATTTTTATTTACTATTCTATCTTTAGTGCCAAGCACAGTGCCAACAAATAACTATGTTCAATAAATATCTGTTTGAATGAATGGATGAGTAAAACAATGAATGACGTTCAGGTTGTGTCTCAACTGATAGTAAGGGAAAGGCTAAGGCTGTTAGAGACATGAAAGTCACAACAAGTAAATGGATTCTATTGCACAAGTGAAATAGAAATTTCAGTCATCACGTCAGCTGTGGCCAGTCAGTAGTGGTGGGAGGCAGTAAGCTAGATATTCAGGTCCCTGCTGTGAAGGTATTCAACCTCTTGCTTGCAAACTGCTTGTAGTCATTAAAGCCCATAGGTAGTGTGATTGTCTCAGGGCCAGGGATACTTACTCACAGGAGATTCCTGGAAACCTTAATGACCAAACTGAATCACCTGCATTGTAGCCTCTGGTCGCCATGGTACAGGCCAACTGAGTGATCATCAACATTGACTGATTTTTTTATCTAAATCTTTTGTACCAGTTTTTCAAGCCACAGCTTCCTGCTTGTCACATTCACATAATAACATTTATGTTCTGTGGGGGGAAAAACAGAAGGAGAGATTCTTATACTGGGAGTGTTTTATAACAGACATCAACTGACAAACATGAAAGACAGCAGGTTGAAGATAATAATGTATAAGGAGGCCATACACATTGATATGTAAAACAATGAGATCTCCAATAGAAAAGTGGAAAACCCATTCATCAAAGAGGAAATCAAACTAATACACATAAAAACATGTTCAACCTCTTTAAGAATCAAAGACAATAGAAAATAAAAAAAGATACTATTGACAATAATGTTTAAAGATTTAAAAATATGTTGTCAGCAAGACTGCATGTAAGAGACACTTAGAGTGCTTACGAAGGGGTGAATTGCTCAAACTTTTTTTTAATGGCAAAGCATCTTGGTAATATATAACAGGGCACAGATAATATTTTATACCCTTTGTAAATCATCATCTGAAAATCAATCCAAAAGATGTTTGACACAGTGTTATTTACATTAAAAAATAAAACCTCATGAAAATATACCTTAAATATCTAATAACAGAGGAGAAGTTTCACAAATATGATGCAGTTATAAAATATTTATCAAGAATTTTAATAGAGAAAATGCTCATAAGGATATTTAGTAAACTGATCATAGTTTAAAGCTGTATGAAAATTAGATGTCAAGTATAAAAGAATATTTGCATACAATAAAAAACTATATAAAATGTCTTTAGACATAAAGAAAGTAAAAACCAGCCTACTCTCACAATTCTGGGTACACATGTAAGACAGCACAGTATGATTCTTTATATTGATTATGTATTTCCAAGATATCTACACTAATCATATATGTTTAGAATATTATTAAAAAAAGTTATTGAAAACAAAGTGGTTTTCAGGTCAGCTGGAGCTGGATTCTGATCATGATTCTTCCACTTCATATCGTGATATTGACTAAAATGGTCAGAATCTATGGGTTTCAGTTTTCTCATCTGCACAGTGGGTACAATAATGTACATTACAGAAGAAGGCTTGTAAGATCAAATGACATAAAAGTCATAAAGTGCTTAGTATAGTACATGATAGAGTAGGCTTTAATGAATTTTAGTTTTTTATCTTAGAATCACATACTTTGAGGAATCCAAAATGCTCGAGCACATTTTATCTCACATTTATGTGAGTCAGATAGGAGAGCTGTTAATGGTGAGAGAGGCTCATCTCAGCTGCATAGCTCCTGAGCAGCAAACCTGTACTTGAACCCAAACCTCTTGATTTTGCACCCCTGTTCTGTGTTCTTTGTGCTAAGCCTCCTTGCTTCCCAGAGGAACAGAGTTCAGCTTTGAATTACTCCCGTTTTTTGTTTGTTTTGATGTTTTTTATGCCATTTATCTTTGCAAAGTGAAGCAAATTTTCTAGAGTGATTGTTGATGTTGAAGCGAAGGAAATTACATTCTGAGAGAAGAAATTAAATGACAAATACTGCTGGATATCAGTTGAGGGTCACTGAGTGCAGAAAAGTGACAGGACAAATCAAAGGAAGTTGGGTTAACCTATCTGGAAACTTAAGCTTTACCTTGTAGCAAAGCAAAAAGGGCTATGCTTGGGAAAGAGGATATTAACATATTCACCACTAGACAGCCTTCTAACTGGCATCTTCTTCTTGCCTCCCTTCTGGCGGGTCCAGATTTCACACTATAAGCAGGATAAGCTTTATAAAATCTGTCTCTGCTTAAAGCCCCTTCTAGACCTCTTGGGATTGCACCTAATTAAATGGGCTCTGTGAAATCCCTTGACCTTCTGTAAAGTCCTTCAATACTCTATCCTATGTGCCTCCACAGTCTATGGTTTAAGTTTCTGTTACTATATCATAATTACCCATCGACTTGTCTGTCTCCTATATGGAACTGCAAACTTCTTGAGGACAAGAGCCATCTCTCTTTATTTTTATTTTTTAATTTTTTTTTTGAGACAGGATCTTTCTCTGTTGCCCAGGCAGGAATGCAGTGGCATGATCATAGCTCACTGTAACCTCAAAGCTCAAGCAATGCTCTCCCCATAGCCTTTTGAGTAGCTGGGACTACAGTCATGTGCCACCTCACCCAGCTAATTTTTTATTTTTGTAGAGATAGGAATCTTGCAATGTTGTCCAGTCTGGTAATGAACTCTTGACCTCAGCTTCCCAAAGTGCTGCCATTATACGCATGGTCCACTATGCCTAACAGGAGCCATCTTTTATATAGGTTGGAAGGTCCAGCATTCAGGGTACATAGGTTCTCAGTAAATGTTTCTTGATTGATTATCTGTTCAAATATTGTCAAATCTAATCTTTTTCTTTTATTTTCTTTTTCTTTCTCTGCTCCCAACCTCTCTTTTTATGTCCTGTCTTCATTAAGGCCATTAGTAATGTTGTTAGTGCTTGAATTTCCATGTGTTTGAATTTCACACATCTCAGGTCACACTTTGAAATGCATTTCTGGTATCTGTAATGAAGCCTGAAGCCCTGCTAAAAATGACAATAGTTATATAAATAGATTTTGATTGAAATTTTTATTAATAATTTTTTTCTTTGGGAGATAAAAGCAAGCATTTGGGCTTTATCAAAGACAATATGAATTGAAAATTGAAAAGTTCAAGTCTTTTGCATGAAAAATAGGCTTTATGCAACCAAAACCTAAACAAATCAAAAAGTTAATCCAGCTTTTTTGAAAATGATAGCCTCAGTCAAGCTGATTTATAGAGCTTCCAAGGGGTTTTTGTGGCTCTTTCTCTCTCCTTCCCTCTCCTCCATACTATTCATTTATGAGAGAAAATATATGCTGAGAAAATATAACTGTCTACAGTGGAATGAATGAGGGGCTGTCATTCTCTAAATGATCATGTCTCAGAACCTATGAAAGAAAGTCCATGACATAGTTTGTGCCGTATGCATCTGTGCATGTGAGTGAGAAAAATTGCTGTAAATTAATGTGGCGTGAATAAATATCTCATATCTTTTTCTTCTTCTGAAAAACTTTCACTGACCTTCCCTTCTGGGTTAGGAAACCTTCCTCTTAGTTCCTTTAACATCTTCCTTACCCTGCAATTATCTAACTGAGCACAGTGAACATGCTAAGAAGTAAATGCGATTGTACAGTGCAGATTTCTGTGTGTATATATATGTGTATGTGTGTGTTCTGTATGTATGCAATTGTTTATTTAGCAAGCACATATAAAGCACTTACTATATGCAAGACATGTTTCTAAATGCTTTACATATCTACGCATTCAAAACTTTACAATTTACCAAAGCACCTTTGAGACATTGGATCGTTGCTTGCTTATTTTAACTTTAGTGAGCAGATGGATAGAAATGATCTCCATATCACAGCTAAGAGAACACATGCAGAGAGGTTCATCTACTTACCCACAATTACACGGCGGTGGGGGGGGGTCCAAATAAGGTTTCTAAATTTAGCAAATAAATAAAAATACAGAGCACCAAGTTAAATTTGAATTTCAGATAAACGTCAGATGTGTGTTAGTATATGTATACCCCAAATATGGCATGAAACATACTATAAAATATTTATTGGTTCTCTGAGATTCAATTTAACTGGGTGTCCTGTAGTTTATCTGGCAATCCTAGTTTTAGATGAATCACTTGCTCTTCACAAGGTTAGATTAATTGTAAGACTATATAATTGACCAGATTGTGCAAAAAACATGCCCACGTTGATTTCTCCAATAACCACCGTCTGCCAGTATTGGTCTTGCTCTCAGAGAAGAGGCATTAGCTTCCCTGAAAATATCACTAATTATTTTAAGGGGCAAGACAAATGAAGCCCTTAAGGCTAGTTAGCCACTGGCCTTCTTGTTAAACTGTCAATGAAGGAGGCGGCAGAAGATGCTAGAGATTTTGTAATTTTAAATGATGTCAGGGAGCAAATCTGGGCAGGCTGTCCCTGAAATCACTCCCTGCAGTAGAATTCCAGGCTTGTAACTGTATAATCTGAGAGTAAATAGAAGTGTTTGTCTTTATCATGGTTTTTGCCTCTTTCACACTCAGTAGGCTGAAAAAATGTTGGTGTCCTTAGCACCAGGCGAAGAATGCGATGTCCACTCTCTGCCCACCAAGGCCAAAGCAGATTCATTTTCATTTGGTGGCCACTGATGTTGAAGTGGTATGAAATCTTTACTTGGAATGACTCCTCCCTTTATCTCTGCTTCGTCACTCACCCTCAAATAATTATTTATGGCCTACATACCTCTGCCACAGCTATTAAAATGGAAGGACAAAGGCCATACCTGTGAATTGCTCCAGCAAGCCATTTGAAAGGGATTCGTTGGAGCAGATTACTTTGTTCAGTGTTTGATTGCTGTGGTGCCAGTTGCTTTTTGGACCAGTACAAAGGGTCTTAAATTGCTGTGTGTGTCTGTTTTTAAAGGCTGAGGAGGAGGTGCAGAGATAAATAGCATGTGAGAAGTTTGGGATTCTTTTCTTCATGCCTTGCTTTTCGTCCAGAAATATTTATATTCAAATGTGAGGCCTGGCTTTTGTAGATGAATGCCAACATCATAAACTCAGGATGTTAATTTTCATTTCTGCAGGGATTGGAAATGATTCATAGTTTGCAGGAGTTAGAGACACCAAAGCATTTTCCATTAACACCTGGAGCTGACTGCCGAGGTGAAAGGCAGGTCTCGTAGAAAGAAAGATGTTCTCTAGGGAAAAGAAAATGTCACTTTTGTGGGTTTTTTCTTTCTTTTTTTTGTTTGTGAAGATAAGAATTTTTTTTCCTTGAGAAATAATTCTTATCTTGTTGAAAAATGTCACTGCAAAAATCTGTTTGAAGAAAATAGTGAATCATCCTTCTGTTTCTTTTTTTTTCTGTGTTCATGAAATATCACTTAAGCATGTGATGAAAATTAAGGGAAAATGAGCCATTTCACCTGGTTTTGTAAATGACAGGATTCTTTATACTCCTCAATTCGGTGAGAGTAACAAAGGAACATTTCCCTTGACTAGCTGATTAAATAAATGTCTATTTATTTTCGAGGAGAAGTCAAGACACAAATAGGAAGGGGGTGGGAAATGTGGCAAAATAAACAGGCACGTGAAGTCTAATCATTTCTCTGGGTAGCAATTGTGTTTTGGTAGCTGGGAGGCTCAAGAGGATCAAGAGGGCAAAATTTCTTCTTTGAGTGGCACAGGTCTTGGCTTTCTTGCTTTCGTCCCTTTTGACTGCTAACTCAAAACAATTTCAGAGAGCTCTGATAATTATTAACCGCATAATGATGATGAATATATTGAAAAAGTAATAATACTACTAATGATAGCTATCCTTAATTAATCACTAACTATGGTAAAGACACTATGCTAAGTGCTTTTTATACTTTATCTCATTTTTAATTCTCTAAAATTCTATCATGGGGATGATATTATGGTCACATTTCACTGTTGAGGAAGTGAGGTGTAAAGAAGTTAAGTAACTCATGTGGCATTCCACAGTTATGTAGCACAGCTATCATTTGAACCCAGACACTCTGACTTCAAAATACACCCCCCCAAATATTTTTAGAGGTGGGGGCTCACTGTATCATCCAGGCTGGAGCACAGTGGCTATTCACAGGTGCATACTACATATATCATAGTGCACTACAGTCTCAAACTCCCGGGCTGAAGCAATCCTCCTGCCTCAGCCTCCCGAGTAGCTGGGACCACAGGCACTCACCACTGCACTTGGCTAAGGCCAAAATTTTTAATGTCTAAATTCTGCAACAGGTGTTTGTATTGGTGTAATGTGAGAGACATTCTAAGATCTAACTCTGCCTCACCTATTAGATTCTGCCTCTGTTTGATGTGCCACTTTTTCAAGGTTATATTTGGAGCCCTGGTTTTAGGTCTTGGCAAGTCAAGTGAGATGTTAATTAAGGAACGAATGCTGGGAACATTTTCCAGAGCCAGGAAGTGAGAAGTAAGCTGGTCCGACAGAGCTACCAAAGGCTGGTGGAAGAAGAGCCTAGCACAACATGAAGTGCCAAGGGCCAAAAGTGTGGCAATGTGAGACATAATGAGAAAGGGGAGAAGGAAGATTCTTAGTGTTTGCCAAGTACAGCTCCATTCTCCTTTCTAGGGAGGGTGTCGGGTGCCCTGGGTTCCCTGGGTGCTGGGATCAGCCCTACTAAGAAGCAGGTTGAGACAAAAGTCAACAGACTTTACATGAACCTCACAGATGCTGGTTTTGATTTTTCCAAGCTCCATAATCATTACTCTTTGTGCATGAGTGTGTATGACAGGAGGTGAAGGTGGCTATAAAAATGGGAGGCTTTGCTGATGGGATTCATTACTTTCAGTTCAACAAATATATTTCCCTTTGGGGAAGTATATCGAGTTAGGAGTTTGCATTTCAGGAATATTTAAGTAAACTCTAGATCTCATGGGATAATGTATTTACCCATTTTTCACATTAGCATGTATTACTCAGACACATAGATAAATTTTGACGATGGAAAAGGTCAGGTCAGAAAAACAGGTGCAATAATCTTTTCAGTGCATCCAGACCAGGCCCTGCCAGGTTTACATGAGAGCATTTCATGGGCACTAAGTGAGGTCTGGAAGAAAAACTTTCCACTTCACAATCTCCCACAGCCCATCTCTGCCAGGAGCTATGCTGCCTTGGCCTGTCAGCTTTATGGGTAGGTCAGTAGAAGGCTGAGGGCATCTACAGCACCCATAGTGGAAAATCACCCCAACTGTCCTTTCAAAGCTCAGGCAGTAACAGCATGGGGGTAGGAGATAGAGGACCTTCCGTCCCTATGTGCTACCTGTGACATGTCTTCCCATGTGTGTCTTTTCAGGCATGTGTCATGCGTGTAGAAGATATAGTCCTTAGTTGAGATTTCCATAAGGAGGGTAGTGTGGCCAGTGAGTTGGTGACATTCCTGCAGGAGCACTTGGTAGTTGGCTGTGGCTCTCGAGAATGGCTGGACTTGCTTCCTTTTTCATGGTGCCCAGTTTTTATCATGCCAACCAGCAGGGGAGAGGGCAGGATTCTGTTGCTCAGAGCTGTAGTGCCTACCTTACCCAGGGGCATGTGCTCTGAAACCAGTGCTGGCAGAGGCCCAGAAATCCTGGCTCTGGGGATCATGCCCTATCCAGATGGGCCTGGACTCCTAGTTGGATGGAAAGCTGCAGGAAGAAAAATTCCTGGATATCTGTTTAATGGACACAGCCTTAGAGAGTTCAAGACATGACATCTTCCCCCCACGATAACCTTATCTTTCTTGGCATCAGGCTATAATACACTTGAATAACAGTATTGTCCAAGCAAACCTTCTGTGATGATAGAAATGTTCTATATCTGTGCCATCTGGTGATGCAGTGGCTGCTAGCTTCATGTGGCTATTGAGCACATGAGATGTGGTTAGTGTGATTAAGGAATTGAATTTTTAATTCTATTTAATTTTATTTCATAAAAATTTACATAGCCATATGTAGCTAGTGGTTACTATATTGTATAAATGCACTTTGGAATAATTTTCTTATGGCTTGGAGATGACTTGTTAGAAAGAATGCACACACACACACACACACACACACACATATATACACACCATTTGTGTAGTTTCTATTTACCAACTCAACACATATCTGTCACTTTATTACCATATCCATTATCTCTCAACGTCCTTGGAGGATGATGCTCTTGTTTTTCACATTTTATAGATGAGAAAGTCACAGAGAAGTTAATGTGTTTTGTCTAAGGTTACTTAGTAGGCAAACAGTGGAACCAGGGCTCCAGCCCAGTCCTGTTCCTAAATTCTGCAGGCTGTAGGTGGTGATTATGAATCTCTCAGGAAAGATTCCACCGCAGCCTGTCTCATTAATCCACTGACATTGTGACTAAGATGGTCTTAATGTGGCCCACCCAAAAAAAACAGAGCCTGAGGCGAGGGCTTGGTTCCTATCATTTGTTTTGGGAAGAGACTCTGAGGATCATTACTGAGGGTCTGGGAAGTGAAATAGGAAAGGAGACAAAGCCAACCCAAGGGTATGTTATTGAGGACATTGCTTCAGGCAACCAGAGCTCGATTGGCCAGTTCTCCTAGCAGAACTGGGTAGCAGGCTCCTTAGAGGCATCCACCAGACACACTGAAGAGGGGAGTGTTTGTCCACCAGCCACTGCCCCGCATTGGTGTAAGAACCCTAATGGGGTGTTAGGTCCCTCACAGTTCCAGGTTTGGACATATGCTAGTGTAGCTGACAGGGCTTCCACAGGCTCCCTCCATGGTGATGCATAGCAGCCCTGGGCAGAAATCAAGAGCTACGGGGTGTAACTGAGGCAAGGTGCTGTCAGCTTATACCTGTGTGCAGCTGCACTGGGTGCTACAGCAAAAGCAGGAGCTAAAACACTGGGCTGAGAGCATGTGGGATAAGGCATAAAAGATGTCCACAGAAGGAAAGGAACTAAACAGTCGAGCTGGGGGAAAGTCAGAAATGAGAATTAGAAGAACCTCTGAGCCTCTGCAAATGGATTCTTCTATTAAAATTGAAAACAAATGGGCCTAACCTTTGACACTGTCAGTGAGCTATGGTCTACTTGGTTGCTAGCACAATGATATTGCTTTTACGCATCGCGCACGGTCCTGTTTTAATGAAAGGCTTGATTTCTCACATTGCCCCATCTTTTCCTGGTTGACTTCATTATTCCACCTAGATGGAGTGAGCTCAGGTAAAGCAAACACATTTAAAATCAGATAGGGCAGAATAAAATTTTGAACTCAAACAATAATTCAATGTATTCCAAAGCCACATGCAAAGTTTTAAAATAATTACAAGTATCTCATTCATTCATTTATGAGCAGTGCAGCATAGAGGTTAAGAGCATTGGCTCTGAAGCCAGATCACTGGGTCCATATCCTTGCTCTACTACATTCTAGCAGTGAACCTCTCTGGGCCTTAGTTCCTTCAACTGGAAATAGGAATTATAGTTCCTGCCTTATAGAGTTATGGTGAGGATTAACTGAGCTAATATATGTAAAGAACTTGTAACAGTGTCTGGCACATAGAAAACACAACCTGGATGTTTGCTAATTTTTGTTCACTCACTAATTGGTAAGAATTAGTGTTTGATACATACGAAGCATTGCTCCCCTTGATCAGTGCACATGCCCAGATCTAATGATGTCTCCATTGATTGCTCCATGCTTTTGAAATTCTGTATGGTCTAAATTCTCAGGCCACCACCCTCTCCTTTTATCTTTTCTACTTTTACTTGATGAAGCCTTCTTCTTTTCCTTTTGTGGTTCCTCCCCTTTCTACAACCTTTACATGTTGGAGCACTTCACAGTTTACTCAGCCTTTGGGCATCTTCTCTTTCTTGTTGACATATTCTCTCTAGATAATCTTGTCTGGTTTTGTGATTTTAAAAGATACCTATGTGCTGATAACTCCCAAATGTGTTTTTCTAGCCCTGACTTCTATCCTGAGCTCCAGTCTCATAAATTCAACTCCCTACTTGTCATCTAATTTGGATATTTGTTAGGCATCTCAAACTTAACATAGCCAAAAAGAACTATTGCGTTTCCTTCACATACAGCCTCCTTTCCCACCCCCTTGCCACTGTATCCTCCCTCTGTCTTCCCGGTTTCAGTAAACAGGATCCTCAATGACCGAATTATTCAAGCCATAACCCAACAGATGTCTTTTCCTCATACTCAACACCTAATCCAAAATATATCCAAAATTGTCTCCAGTCAGAGAAGTCTCAATATAATCACGCCAAGATCTCCATATATGATCGTGCAGGTTGTGCACTGCATGACAGAGTTCCCACTAATGATAGACACCATAGTTTTTTTTTTTTTTTGACAGAGTATCCTTCTGTCGCCCAGGCTGGAGTGCAGTGGCGTGATCTCGGCTTACTGCAACCTCCACCTCCAGGGCTCAAGCGATTCTCCTGCCTCAGCCTCCCAAGGAACTGGGACTACAGGCGCACACCATCATGCCTGGCTAATTTTTGTATTTTTAGTAGAGATGGGGTTTCAGCATGTTGGCCAGGCTGGTCTCAAACTCCTGACCTCAAGTGATCCACTCACCTCAGCCTCCCACAGTGCTGGGATTACAGCCACCATGCCTGGCCAGATTTGTATTTTTGTAATACAAAACTTCCAGCAGATGGTCTAAATGTTTTCTCTTCTCAAAAATCCAGAATATCATAATAATCTTCTAACAGATATCATTAAAATTCCTCGAAGACTAGGTGCCTCCTTCTAATTTTCACAGTCATGCTATAAGAATTAGTAGTGACCCTAATCATTGCAAACCATGGTTTGTGCCACCATAACCTCTTGCTCAGATTATGACAATAGCTTGTTCATCAGAATTCAGTCTCCCCTGTAGTCTGTTTTCCACACAGCAGCCAGAAAGGCCCTAAGGTATAAATTGCATGAAATCACGCTTGTTCTGAAATTATCTATTTTTGCCTAACAAATTATCCACAAAATTAGCTTAAAACAACAGGAGTTTATCATCTAACAATTGGCGTTCAGGAGAGGCTTAGCTGGGAGGTGCTGGCTCAGGGTATCTCATGGGATTACAGTCAAGATGTTGGCTGGGGTTGCAGTCATCTGAAGGCTTGACTGGGGCTGAAGGATCTGCTTCCAAGGTGGTGCACTCCCATGGCTGTTAATAGGAGGCTTCAGTTCTTTGCCATATGGGCCTCTCAATGAGGCTACTTCAGTGTCGTCCCAACATGGCATCTGGCTTCCCCTAGCCTGAGTGATTGGAGAGAAAACAAGGCAGTAGCCACCATGACTTTTATGATCTACCTCAGCTATTCCCAACCAGGGTGGATTTTCCTCCATACCCTGTGGCAGCGTATGACCTGGTTTAAAGAAATATTTTTGGTTATCACAACTGCAGGAAGGAGTACATACTCCCCTCTAACTGGTAGAGGCCAGAGATGCTGCTGAATATTCTATAATGTGGAAGACAGTGCAGTTTTGAGGCTCAGAAAATGACACCCCAAAGTGAAGGCTGCCAAAGCAGTCTCACAGGCAAAAGGTTTTCTCTGAGCTTCTCTTATCCCTCTGTTTCTGGCCTCTTATTCTCTGCCAAGGCTAGCCATAGAAATTAGAATCATTCTTTCCCAAGGCGGGTCATAGAAACCAGAAGCCCTTTTCCTCAAAGCCATCCATAGAAGCTAAAAATATACTCCATCTTTCCTCCCACATTTCTGTGTAAAAGCTGGCCACAAAGAAATGATCTGACCTACCTTGTTTGATTGTAGGTCATAGACCCCCATTCCAGAGACAGTCCTGCCCCATATCCAGAAGAAAGGAATGTTTCACAGGCAGGCCAAGAGTCTGGACAGACAGGCCTTGCTGCATTTCCCCACTCAGTCTATTAGCATTATCTCATACTCTTTTTGTCCAATTATATTTCTATATGACTGTCCATAATTTGTTGAAACTAAGCATAAAAATGAACAATTTCCTGTGTATTTGGATCTTTATTCTGAAGGCTTCCATGTCATTTAAAACTATGATTAAATAAATTTATATACCTTTTCTCCTATTAATCTGCCTCTTCAGTGATTTTCAATGAACCTTCATTGGGTGCGAAGGGGACATTTTTCCTTGGTCCCTACAACAGCCTTGCACAACAAAGAATTATCTGGTCCAAAATGTCAATGGTGTTGTGGATGAGAAATTATGATCTAGACATCACATATGATCACTTCTTCCACATGCTGATGTTCCTGCAGACAAATTCTGATCTGATGTGGAAAGGTGTAATACAAGGGTGTGAATATGAGGAGGCAGGATCATTGGCAGCCATTACTGGCTACCACCACTCTCCAGTGGTTTCATCTTGCAATTGGAATAGAAAGCAAACTCCTTGCCATGGTCTTCAGGTCCTACCTGATTTAGCCTCAGCCTCCTTCTCCTACCTCATGTCCCACCATGTTCCTTTTCTTCCACTAGGCTCTAGCCATGCTGGCTTTATGTCTCCTGAACACACGAACTTGACCCTGTTTCAGGTCTTTGTCCCTATTTTGAATTATCTCCCCTGATCTTTGGGGGATACTTGTTTCTCATGGTCCAGGTCTAGCTAACATTACCTCCTCAGAGCTCTGCCCTCACCTTCAAAGCTAAAGTTGAGACACTTTCCTTAACTGACACCAGTTACTCTCTATCCCATAGTCTTATTTTATTGTTTATACTTTTCACTATGTGAAGTTATTTATGGATGTGTTTACACATATCTTCCCAGTAGAATGAAAGCTTCATGAGGGCATCTCTGAATTTCAGGTTCATCTCTGTATTTCCAGAGCCTAGGGTAGTGCTTAGAACACAGCAGATGATCAATAAATATTTGTTGAATGAATGAATGAGTGTGTTCTCATTTTTAAAGTGCTCCATATAAGCTTCTGGTGGATTGTGTACATGAATTTCTTAAATATATGGGAAAAGGGAGAGACAAGGTGTAAAGAAGTAACATCCTTTTGAAGTAAGCTTCTTTACAGCAATGTCAGAGGAGACTTCTGCATATGCTTTGTTTATCCTGTTATCTCTGATAAACTTACTACTTCAAATCCCCTTCTTTTTCCTTCCTGTATCCATCCTCCCTTGTGGCCTTGGCATGTACTTGCAGGAAAGTTAAAAGGCATCATCTTTGAACATGGAATAGGACAAGGGAATTGATCACCTGACCTGGCCTCATTAATCTAGTACTACAGCCTTTGTCACTAACTCACCAAGGAGTCCCTGAAATCAAGTCCAGCTACATTAACCACGTTAGGATTTTTTGACTAAAGACCTATTTTTACACAGTAGCAGAATGTACTGCAAACAAAGAATCAATCTTTTATTGGAATAATTAAAAGCCAGGCTCACTGCATCATACTGCAATGTTAGTAGAGTCAAATCTGCAGAGTTCTGCCCGTCCCTTGGGTGTTCTGAATTTATAGACACTCTTTATCCTGAGTTTACTTTGGGACTTGGCTGTCTCTGGAGCAGTGATTCATGTAACTCCAGTATAAGAATCACCTTTAGACAGATCCTAGCTGAATTCCTAAGCCCCCAAATCTTTACTCAATCTGACAGTCCCTGACACCTCCAAGAAGAGGAAGATGTCTGCTCAGAATAAGTTGTCTCTTATGACAGGAGTTGCTAAGCACAGTAAAGAAAGAAACAATCCCCTCAGTGAACGGGGGTAGGGTGCTTTCTGGGCAGAGACTATTGGTCAACCTTGTCTCACATTATTCCAGTTAGGCCCAAATCATTCCCCTGGCTGTTTCATACTTCAAGATTTCAATTAGAAGGTAGAGCAAATGCTGGTGGAGTTTCCATTTATTGGATGAAAACTAGAACTGGACTCTGTGAGCAGACTTGAGAGAGATCATTACTAGCATTTGGAACCAAAGTCTAAAAATTCTTAGTTGCTGGACATCAGTGTGTCACTGAGATGACACCCCCCCCTTCCCCAATGGTGTGCTGGGAAGCAAACTAGCTCTGCTTGAAATAACATAATTATAGCAATTGGCAAAAAGTAGAGGACAACAGGAATGAGATTCAAGAATTCAAGCACATCAGCCAGACAGAAAGGCAGAAAATCTCAATCTAGACATCCTGGGGGAATATGAGGTGATGAGGTCTGAGGTGCACACAAGCAGTTGTGCTATAAATGGCAGCTGCCTCAAGCAGAAATTTTTATTATAGGACTAAAAGAGAGATTCAGTGGCACATTCTTGTAGGTGAATGAGTCAGTGCAAGTTTCCTTCCAGATTCCTGGGTCATAGGCTCCAGAGAGGCTTTGAAAATGGGAAGGCACTAAATCAGGATATAAATTCCTCCAGTTTGAGAGGAAGGTGATATGAAAGTAGGGATCTGCCTTGGGTGTTCTTATCTCTGCTACTAACTAGGAGCTGTTTCTGCTACTAACTAGTGGTGTTGACAAATCAATTAACCTTTCATGATCTGTTGAGACCTTCAAGTATCTCTAATAGAAAAGTCTCAGGGCCTGGAATTCTGAGGGTCTCCCCTGGCAGAACTGTAAATACTCTCCTTGTTTTGCTATCCTATGGGCATTACCTGTTAGGAACTACTGATGGCAAATGAGAAACAACAAAAAATGTTGATAGAAGACTACACACTGGGTACATTGTGTCCATTGTTTGGGTGCACCAAAATCTTGGAAATCACCACTAAATAACTTTTCCATGCAACAAAATACTACCTGTTACCCTGAAATTATTGAAATAAAAATAAAAAGTTTGATGTGATGCACCAGTAAAACAGCCACCGCTAACATACTAAAAACCCACCAGATTCGTTTACACAATAATCCCTGTTGCCTTCCATTTTCTCTTCTGTGAATTGAGAGGACAGAAAGAGAAGTTTTATGGACTCTCACAGATATAATTTATGAAGATGTCCCAAATGAAGTGAAAAATAAAATCATTGAAGTGAGGATTTTTGTCTGTCTCATTTATTCAAAAACGTTTATTGAGCCCCAACTCTGAGCCAGGGGCTATTTTGAGATCTAGGAATTTAGAGTTAAACATACATGGCGTCTTCTCTCACTTAAAAAGATATTCAGGCCAACAACCCCTTATATATAGTATGGTGATTGCTGTAGGGAAAACAGCACAGTGGAATGCACTTTGTCCTAAAACAGAGGTTTGAATGAGGGATCTGGTTTATTTCGTTGCTGAAAGAGTTTGCTACCAGACTCAACCCTGACATTAAAAAACAAAACAAAACAAAAAAAAAAAAACCGAAGCTGTTAAATGCTAACATCATAGCACACCTATCCTGTTCCAGGGAGTGGAAAGGATGAGCTGGGTAGAAGTCACAAGGTGAGAAGTGTTCCTAAACAAAGGTGAGTGCTTCTCTCTTTTCTTTTTTTTGAGACTGAGTTTCGCTCTTGTTTCCCAGGCTGGAGTGCAATAGCGCTATCTGGGCTCACTGCAACCTCTGCCTCCCAGGTACAAGCGATTCTCCTGTCTCAGCTTCCCAAATAGATCAGATTACAGGCACGCGCCACCATGCCTGGCTAATTTTTTTGTATTTAGTAGAGACGGGATTTCACCATGTTAGTCGGGCGGTTCGCAAACTCTTGACCTAAGGTGATCCACCCGCCTCGGCTTCCCAAAGTGCTGGGATTACAGGCGTGCACCACCGCACCCGGCCAGGTGAGTGCTTTTCATCGGCCTGAGAAAGGAGGCCCTATCCTTAGCATGCAGTGGAGAGGTGCGGAACAGGAAGCTGCCAGTGTTCCAGCTTCTTAATTAGGCTCCATGATTATTTGTGAACTCTTAGATGCCAATGCAAATTCGTGGGTCCAAATCTTTCCCAAAGCCAAACATAAATGATTCTTCATTTACCACCATTCTGGTGCCAACATATCTGCCCCTGCCCTCTGTCTGGGCATGCAAACTAGAATTGAGCATTCTGAAATACCTAGTAAATACCTGTAAAGCCCCAAAGGTAGATTTGAATGGACAGGTCAGCTTCCTTCCTTAATCTAAGATTTCTTATTTATTCTGTCTGTATTTCATCCATTATAATACTCCATAACTTGTTTTTTCTTTTTTTTTTTTTGAGATGGAGTCTCACTGTGTCACCCAGGCTGGAGTGCATTGGTGCAATCTTGGCTCACTGCAACCTCCGCCTCTGGGGTACAAGCAATTCTCCTGCCTCAGCCTCCCTAGTAGCTGGGATTACAGGCATGCACAACCAGGCCCAGCTAATTTTTGTATTTTTAGTAGAGACAAGGTTTCACCATGTTGGCCAGGCTGATCTCAAACTCCAGACCTCAGGTGAACCATCCGCTTCGACCTCCCAAAGTACTGGGATTACAGACTTGAGCCACCATGCCTGACCATAATATTCCAGGACTTTTGCATCTGAATAAAACACTTTTGCTTTTCTCCTCTTATCTGGAGCTCAGCAAGCCTGATTTGCTTTGTTCTGTTGCTGGTGTCACCACAGTGAATTATGGCACTGCTATTAATTTTTTGCTGAAGAGTAACTCCCATCCTTTCAGATTCATTTGTGTATTTCCTCTCATCTGACGATAATGACAGGAGTCAGTCACATAGGCCTGAGCCAGTGAAGGAAGCTGATGAACACCGCTGATGCAACCTGCAGGCTAATACTGATTAAAAATGCCATTAACAATACTTCTGGCAAAGAAAATTTTAATAACAGGAATTCAGTTAACTTTCTCTCTGTGTTAATGGAGGGGGCAGTGGTGCAAATAATCCAAATGTCAGTTGTATTTAATTTTTCTCTGCTTGCCCTGTGCTCAAGGCACATGGGGTGGTGCAGGATCCCACAGGTGGCTCAGAAGCCTGAAGATTTACACAGCAGAGGCCACTGTGACGTCCCTGAATGAGGTTGAGAATTCTCTTCTTTTGAAGGTGGAGCTGTTTCAGTTCTCTGTGTGTTTTTAGTATAGCTCAGCATACATTCAACAAGAAGCTCCTGTGTGCCAGGTACTGCATTAGGTACTGAGGATTCAGGAATGATTATGGGACTATGAGTGTAATGTGTGTGACAATGACTGAATGGAGTTGGGGACACCCACGCACCATCAAAGTACCAGTGTAGTTCATTCCTGGGGTTAAACAATAGGGTCAATAGCTGTCAAATGCCCCCTATGCTCAGCTGGGCATTCCCTCAGGAGGTGGGAAGGCTTCTTAGGTCTTTTTCCCTGGAGTTTTTGGGTTTCTGAATTTTTCTCCTACCTCTGTAGTTACTCTTTTTTTTATTCTTTTCCCAAGAATATTTTTCTCTACCTTGCCATTAAATGTAGAGTTCCTTAGTCCTGGGCTTTCTCCGTTTTTGTTTGTTTGTTTGTCTTGTTTTGTTTTGTTTCCTCTGGTTAGTTTCAGAGTAAAAAAAAAAAAAACCATTTTACTCAATTAACATTTTCTTGATGGTAACTCATACATGTCATACATGTGCATCTTTAACCAAGACTTGTCCTCTACCTGCAGCTTATTAGACAACATATTGTGCACATTGCTGAGGTCGCTCATACTCAGCATGTCCAAACTCTAATTCATAATCTTCCTCCCCAGGAGTGGTCCCTACCAGGACTTCTTTTCTCATTGAGTGGCATCATCATTTATCTATCTAGGAATGTGCTGTCAACCTAGACACTTCCCACACCCCAACTCTCAGCCTAATCTATCACCAAGTCCTGTCGGTTTTACCTCATAAATGTTTCTGGGACTCACCCAGTTATCTCCGTCACTGATATCACTATCAATGTCCAAGTTAACTTCCCCTCTTGCCTAAATGAACAAATTTACCCACATCTACTTTGGGTCCTGTCACATCCTTTCTTCGGAGTTGTATTAGTCTGTTTTCATGTTGTTAATAAAGACATACCTAAGACTGGACAATTTACAAAATAAAGAGGTTTTTTGGACTTACAGTTCCACGTGGCTGGGGAGGCCTCACAATCATGGCAGAAGGTGAAAGGCATGTCTCACATGGCAGCAGCAAGAGAGAGAATGAGAGCCAAGAGAAACAGGTTTCCCCTTATCAAACCATCAACTCTCTAGAGACTTATTCACTACCATGAGAACAGTATGGGGGAACCACCCCCATGATTGTTATCTCCCACAACATGTGTGAATTATGGGAGTACAATTCAAGATGAGATTTGAGTGGGGACACAGAGCCAAACCATATAAAGAGTGTAGCCAGGGTGATTATCTCAAAATACAAATCTGAAAGAAAATGTCTTTATCAGTTGGATATGCATACTGAAACATTTCTAGATGAAATAGTGTGATGTTTTGAATTTACTTTAAAATATTCCAGATAATGGGCAGAAGAAATATCAAACAAGATAGGCAAATACTGATTACCATTGAAGCTGGGTGATGAGTACAAAGGGGGTTAACATCACTATTCTCTCTCCTTTGTGTGTTTGAAATTTTCTATAATAAAAAGTCAACACATGCACACACATAAATGTAGACATGCTACCTCTTTGCTCAAAACACTCACTGGCTTCCTATTGCTCATAGTATGATGATAAAATTTCTCAAAGAGAACTCAAGTTACTGTGCAGTCTGATCTCTGCTGATCTTCCCAGACCCCTCTTGTACCACGTTCTCTCTCTCTCTCAGTCCTCCAGTTCCACCTCCCAGGTGTTATACCCTTATGCATGCTACATTCTCCCAGCTGTAAGCTGAGCACCCTCTCCCCTTCCCTGACTAGGTCAAATCCTTCTAATATAGACACTCAAAATGCTGAATACCTCCCTTTCATAGTATATGACACCACTGCAGTTTTTGTGTGATTCTGTAAGCCATTCAATCAATGTCTGGTTATTCCACTAGATCATAAAACCATTTTATCCCCAACCATGGTGCATAGCACATGTTATCATGATCAATAATTATTTATTGGCTGAATGAATGAATGAGAAGGAATGGAGAGTACTTAGAAGTGGCAATCACTTTGTCCCTTGACCATAGAAGCTCCAAAATCTATTGGAAATGAATTAAGGTGGGCCCACTGGGAGCACTGATTTGTTCATCTGCAATGCCTATGGGGCTATGAGGTGCTGTCTCTTGGCTCTGCCTCATGTTCCTTGAGACAGTAAATAGCAGAGCAGACTGATGCCCATGATCAGAATATTCTCCTTTCCAGCCTCAGGACTCAGGGGCTCTTTGACTATTGTAACTAAGTCTCCTTTTTGCCAATTGGTCCTGGGACTCAGTGCTTCTAGGGATGACCCTTTTCCCATCATCTGATGGGCTAGGCCTGGGCTTTATCCTTGGTCTTTTTCATGATCTGTATCTCTGAGTTCTGATCAGTTATTCTGCCTAATTCTCTGTGTTTCTTTAGGATAAGCCTGACCCAAACTCCCTCCTGGTGGAGCCTGCTCTACCCATTTCAGCCCTCCTATCTAGGTGCCTCACCTACCACCCTAGCTTAGTGGCAGAGACCTCTGTGAGTGGACAGATTGTCTGGCTGACAATCACCTGCCAGCCAGTCTGCTGAGTATTGCCTGCCACCTGGATTCATCACTACTGTCCCCCACTTCTTGGGTCTTCAGGGACAGTTTATGAAGGTATGTCTGAGGCTATGTTATTTCTTCTAGCCCTCTGTCTCAGGCAATACTAATACTCCCAAGCCTCTAAGCTGCCAACATTCTGCCTAGAGAACTCCTCTGCTAGAGGCAGCTTCATAGCCTGACAGGTCCCCTAGGGCATGGCCTTTGGTGGTGAGAAGGCCCTGAATTAGCTTAATGTCACCTCATATCTGTTGTATAAGTCACTAGTTAACATCATTAGGATAAGATTGAAAGAACTCAGGATCAGCAGTCAGGAGATAGCTCCAGGAAGGAAGGAAGGGAGGAAGGGAGGAGGAGAGGAAGGAAGGGAGGGAGGAAGGGAGGGAGGGAGGGATGGATTATCTGGTCTAAAATGTCATTTTGTGTGTCTTCTACAAACCCAGAACTATGCAAGGAAGGAAGGAAGGGAGGGGGCTTTCCGCTATAGTCATGTCTCCCAAACATTTATACCAATAAAAATGGTGGACAATTGTATTTGGAGAATACTTAGACTAAACAGACTTCAACAGCTTTCATTTTAGCAGAACTTCTTAGAGTCTTTAATGGCTAATATGCACTGTGACTCTCCATGAAACATGTATAGAATAAAGAGTTAGCCACACTTACATGAATGCTTATGGAAGTCAGTTAGGGAAATACTGGACAAGATTATTTCTCATTCTAAAAGTCTAGTCTCACAATTTAAGATGTTGGCTTTTTTATCCATATGTTGAAGTGTGATAGCTAAGTAAAATATGGTCTGAGTCTTTGAAAGGAGGCTGTTAAACTGGTTTAGGTCAGGACTTCTGAGCACACCACATAGAAGGAGAACATCCACTTTCCATCTGATACTTTCCCAATCAAAAAGTGCCAGTATGCACCATGGAAGATCATTAACCTGAGAAGACAAAGTCACTCATTTCAGAAGGGGAGAGGCATGAAGTCTTAGTTGCCCAGATCAGGATGTGTTTTAGAGGATGGCAACCTAACCCAAAGCCAGCTCGTCAGCAGGTCTTCTCCAACCTGTGCATGTTGGGGTCTTGTGTTTAGGGGACATGAACTCTAAGATTCCACAACATGGTAAGTAGTTCTACCTCATATTACTCTCTTATGCCAGATCATAAGCTTGATCTTTCAAGCCAAAGTCAAGACATTTCAATAGAAAAATCTAGTATTTAAGTAAAGCTGAGGGTCTATCCTGGTTACTCTGGTGTCAAAAGACGAGTTTTATAAACATGGGCTATTTCACCTGCTACAACTTTGCAAGGTCTGCTCCTTGGTCAAGGTCCACAAAAAGGGTGGATTTCACCTGCTTCCCAGACCTCACAACCTCTCCCTGAGTTCTCTCCTATGAGGCTGGTGCAAAAGTAATTGTGGTTTTTGCCATTGAAAGTAATGACAAAATCCGCAATTACTTTTGTACCAACCTAATGCCAGATTTCTTTAGCTCGTTGTCTCGGCTTTCATGTAGACTCTACTTCTGTTATCCAGTTTAGCAACTCACATCTCCCAACTCTTCGTCCTATCTTCAGAGCTCCCTGATTTCTATTTTCTTGTCCAGCAGGCTTGCTGCTAAATCCTTTTTAAAAACTCCCCCACTTGGCAGCCCTCTTAACCCACTCCCTTCTGTGGAAGGCAGTCCTTCCCTCCCCACTATGGATTTTTGCCAGTCTTTTTGTACACTCTCCAAATCCCCAAGTTGGTCACAGAGTTCCATCTGGTAAAACTCTTGGAAGCTATATCTGGCAATTTTTTTTTATTCCTAAATAAAAAGATGGGGAGAAATAACAACACATATTAATGGACCATGACAAACACAGGCTACTTCCTAACAACCCGTGGTATTTGTCTTTATTTTTAGAATGTCCTCCTGCTGCTTTTACTATCACTCTCTATTTGTTCTTGACAAGGTTCATAGAACAGGAGTGAAAGGAAGGAGGCAGGAGGGAGTATAGAGAAACAGTTCATTAAAAAAAAAAGAATAATGAGGAAAAAAAAAGACAAGCTGCTACTACCACAACTCCAGCTGATAGGAGCCTAGTGATGCTCTGGTTTCTCTGGTTAATGTTAGGCAGCACCTGTTGTGACCTTGATTCTTCGTGTCTTTGTCTGCTGGTCTGCTGAGTCCTAAATGGGATACACCATTGTCCTTTGATCATCAGTGACTTCTTGAACTGAGAAGTGACACACAAATCCTGGTGTGGTTGGAACAAAGGGGAAAGAAGGCAGGATTGCTCAATGTTGAGGTGTTATAAGGAAGGATTTTTGTTTTCTTTTCTCTTCCTCTCAATAATGAAAATGATGGAGGCTCTTTGGATGTCTTCGGGAAGATCAAAGTGTCAGAAATGGGATTGTCCTTCTGAACACAGGAGACTTGTTGCTTTTCTGGAAGTCTTTTCCTAATTAATTCATCACTAGCACCCTGGGCTTCTAGCTCTTCAACAAGAAGCTAACAACTATTTTGTAGTGTCTGCTACAAACCCAGAACTATGCTAGGAACTATTGTCAATCAGCAGTCCTAGTAGTCATCTGGTTGTGAATACAAAACATACATAAAAGAAAATATTAGAGAACAGTATCACATGGTATGAATGGCAAAACTTTGTCCTCTTACGTAGAATCACGTTAGAATACAAGGTTAAAGGGTTGACTAAATTTCCCCTTCTGTCTTACCTCTTCCCTCAACATGACTCTCAAACTACATCCCACTCCCTGCAGGCCACCACCACTGACACTCACACGTTTGCCACCCAGTGATGTAAACACCAACTTACCACTCCATTCAAGTCAACTCTCTGATGCCTTTAGACTCCAGTCCCTTGGAACTGACCACTTACACCTCTGTGTCCTGCTCTACTTGGTGCAAGTAGTTTTGTTAAGAGACCTATGGCCCTTTGTTGTACATATTGATATGGGGGTGTGTTTTCCTACAGTAGATTGCCAGGATCTGGACAGAGGTCTTTCTTTCCCACCATGAATTCTGGAGCTGATCTAGTTGACCTTAGGCAAGCAATATAACCTCTCTGGATTCCAGATACCACATATATTAACTGAGAGTTAATACTGTCCTCACTGCATTAAGTTGTTGTTGAGGTTTCAATTAGATAATAAAGATAATGCATGTAGCCTAGTGCCTCACATATAGTAGTGCTCAAGAAGGGATAAATGAAACCCAAAAGAGAACATCTGTATTCTCAATGCTGGTGCAAACTGGGCTTATTCACAAAGCTTCCTATTAATATCCAGTGAATGACTGAAGCAAATGCTTTATCCAAGGGAGTTTTCCTGAAGATGAACAATTTCTAAATTGTTCTCAAGCTGGAGATAAATCATGATATCTAATTTTTAAAAATTAAATATAAATCATACCTTTTTCTGATTCTTTCATACCTTTTTG
This sequence comes from Pan troglodytes, assembly GCF_028858775.2. Taxonomy (NCBI): domain Eukaryota; kingdom Metazoa; phylum Chordata; class Mammalia; order Primates; family Hominidae; genus Pan; species Pan troglodytes. Next base: position 38,691,295 of record NC_072411.2, read on the forward strand.
TAATTCCTTGTAAGAAAGAAATGTAAACTCTGTTAAAGAGGGAGCACAGACCCACTGAATAAAATTTCAGAAGGAATTGCTGAGCTGGCAAAGAAAAGCACTAGTGTGGATTGATCTGAAATTTTGGGGAATGCACCACTGGGCAGAGGTTTAAAGGTGATCTGGCTCTGAGCCTATCCCTTCCTGCTTGGTGCCTTGTTCCAGCCCCTTGGGCTGTGTGTGATAGTCACAAAAGACCACTGGACCTTATTATTTTCTAGATTTCTGACAGCACTATCAGCCGCACATAAAAGGAGGTGAGTTGGGGTCAGGCGCCTACACTATACCAACAATAAATGGGCAGCAAACAGCTCTTATGGCCCATGACCAATAAACTCTGAAGTAAAAGTATGAAGGTGGGAGAGGTCAGTGGGAAAATCAAAAAGTAGGTGGAATGTGTTGGACGCTACCTTTCTGTGTCTGCCTCTTCCCTCTTGGTACTCTCCTTTCTGTTAATTCCCAAGTCTCTCTGCCTTATAAACTCTTGGTCTGGTTCTGCCATTTCCAGCTTTCTCAGCTGAGGTCAGGAAGGTGTGGTATCTAGAGGAGTATCCCTAGGAATTTGTGGCTCCACCTCAACCAAGACAGGCAAAGAAGCTGTATTGGTCTGGACCCCAGACTTGCAGGGACCCTGACATTCTGCTTAGTCCTTGTCCTCTGGTGACATGTGCTGTATGCACTGGGCTGGCATTCTCTTCCAAGCTGTGTGGACAACTGCTTTTTTTCTGCCTCCATGTGATCCACCACAGGAAGATTCTCATTGTTGTGTCTCACCTCATAGATCAGATCCTCATTGATGTGGGCACACGCCTTGTTCAAGTCCAAGTTTATTATTCCTCTTGGATAATGAGATCTGAACTGCTATCTTCTCCCTACTTCCAGGACAGAGGCCCACAGTTGGGTAGCCTCCTTTATTTCATATTCTGAAGATTTTTGAATACCTTCGTTTCCCACTGCTTGAAACCAAAGTCCCAGTGTGCCTTTAGTTAACCACCCATTTCCCCTTGATTTTGTGTAATCTGCTCTCCATAGAAGGGGAGTTAGAGAAAGATAGATAAACTAATTTGAGAGAGAGAAAGAGAAAGAGAGAGAGGCTTCATCCAAAATGACGGTGGAATTTTATGCCCTAATGACTTGTTACTGGGAGGATTAGCAAGAGGGAGTACAGATCCTCCTGTCCTCTTTCAACTCACCTCATATAAAGTGGCTGGCTACTCTATTGCCAACCCAAACTGACCTGATAAAAATCTATTTAGTAAATTAACATTTATAAGTGCCTTGCTCTAGGTTTGCTCCCATATCACAGGATTTTTGCTAATTTTAAATGACATTGCCCCTTCACTGGAGATTAACAAGATACGAAGCAATCCCAATATTTTAATCAGGGAGGGGATGATTCCTGCTGAATAGCAGAAAATGTGGTTCTTCTGGAAATCCATTTTTCATTTGTTTTCTCATTTGCACCCCTAGTTTAAAGAAAATTGACTTTTTAGAAGAGAGTGATAATTAATCTTTGAAAATACTGCAATTGGTTGGCTTTACTGCTGTTTTGGAATACCAAGCACATACCCCAGTCAAGTGGAGCTCTGCCAGGGGAGGGGTTGGCATGACGGGGAGGAGCAGCAGTGTCATGCAGACACATTGGCGTTAGAGTGCCAGCCCAATTGGTGGGGAGGGGCCGAGAGGCATGAGACCAGCTCTCTACAGCCCTCTTAAGCGGTCCGGGAAAAGCTTGTGCTCCTTTGAGACACTTCACAGTCTTTGCAAATGGAGAAATGGCCTGCTCAATTCAAATGAACTGCAAGGGCAGACTGATGGATGGTACAGAAATGTGTTATAAAAGTTAGATTATAAAGAAATGGATTTCATCTCCAGTAGTATGATACTAGATGGGCAGATAAACCCCTCTAGGTATAGAACAGATAAAAATGCTGGATAAAATACTTCAATACATATTTGTAAAGCATGGTTGAGCTCACAGTGAAGTAAGGGAAACAATTAAAGTCTAAATGACAAGAACACATTATTCTACAGGGGTAAGTAAGCATTATGGCTGGTGATTGTCCTGAGGGCATGTGCTTCAAGGAAAACATCACATCTTCAAAGGCACCTACATGCAGACTACACTTCCCCGTGCGTATTAAAAGCTCCGAGCTCTGGTATCCAAGATCCTGGGTTTTCAGACACTGTGAGGATGCACAGTGTGCAGGTGATAAAGCTTGGAGCCTTAACAGGTTGGGAAGTTGGATTAGAAACTCTTGCATGAAGCTACAGTTCTCAAAGGACAACATGTTTGGTAGGTGAACTAGAACATAATCTGCCTTACTGAAGGAGAATTGCCTTCTCTGCCTTGTTTCAGCATGGAGTAAAAATAGAAAGAAAGCAAGCTCCACTAAGAATTCCTATCTCATGTGCCTGCCTTTCAGCTTTAAGGGCAGAATTCATACCAACTGTGTTATTAAAATGAAAAGCAAGACACAAAGCACACAAACTCATCAGACATCATGAGCCTCTGGCTTGACAGTGGCCACAAGAGCTTGGCAGAAACAAAGGCAAACCTCTATGAAAAAACACACTTACGATTCAGGTTCCAAAATTTCTGTAAAAAAGTTTAAAGGAATTAGAACTTTTAGTTAAAAATCACCAAATATACAAGAAAAAAAATCCGTCATGAGTAAGCGTCAATAGAAACAACAAGCTATAGAGTCAGACCCACAAAGAATGCAAATATTATAATAATCTGATACCAACGTATGTTTTATATATTTAAAGAAAGCTGAGAAGGATGAAAAAGCGTCAAAACATATGACCAGGAAGATTTGGGAAAAAGGAAACAAACAGAATACTTAGAAATTAAAAGAATAAAATTGAAATTAGAAAACCATATGTACAGACTAAACAGCAGATTGGACACAAATGAAGAGAGAATTAATCTTCCAGAAAATAGATCTGAAGCAATTAGCCTGAGTGAAGTTTAGAGAGGCAAAGGGATAGAAAATATGAAAGGGGTTAAGAGACACAGAAGATGATATTTAAAGATTCTGCATCTGTCTAATTGAAGTTCCAAAATGAGAGACTAGAGAGAATGGTGGAGAGGCAATATTCAAAGTAATAGCAGATGAAAAAATTTCCAGAATTGGTAGAAAAACTGTACACCTTGAATCAAACACCAAACCAGGACAGTACAAATAAGAAAATTGCAAGCTAATCTCATTCATGAACATATATATGAAAGTCCTCACCAAAAAGTTCCAAAATAAATCCAGCAATGTGCAAAGAAGATCATACATCATGACTGGCCCTACACCAGTTTTTTCTCTCCTAGCTCATTTTATCAGCTTGTGTGCATTTAAGTACCATATTTATGCTGATGATTTCTAGGTTAGGGTTATATCACTAACCTAGAATGCTTCTTTGAGTTTGCACTCAAGTTCCAGGAAAAGAGAGTAGAAAGAATGGTGGAGAGGCTGTATTCAAGTACCAGTTACCTAAGTATCACAGACATCCCAGCCAAAATAAGTCTAAAGTAGAGCCCTTCATTTTTCCTCCCAAGTCTATTTTGTTAGCCCTGGTTTTCTTCTGCTTTCACCCCTAAGTCTTTTTCTTGGTTGTTTCAACTTGTTTTCCATTCCTTTTATTTAAACCATTCCTATACGTTCTTCTCATCTTGAGTTCCTGCACCATGAAATTTTTCCTGACTTACCTCTTCCCTCCCCACAAAATCTGGGCTAGTTGGCTCTCCTATTCCTTCCATAGCTTTCTGAAGTTTTCAGCATAGCACTTATCAAGGGGTGTTGCAATGGTTGTGTACTTGCCTGTCTGTCTCACTAGAAGCTTCTTGAGACAGGGACTCTTGTTCATTGAGAGAACATGTGCCTTGAGTACAGAGTCTAGCCTTTAGTTGTCAATTGCTCCGTAAGTGTTAGTTGACTAACTGAATAAACAGAGTAGCATAAATGTTTTAGTCAAAGTATGCACAAGGCAATAAGGAACTAAGGAGAGAGATACAGGAATGTCTCCTATCCAATCTGAAAGATGCAGCCCAGGAAATGTTTGAACTGAGTTTGCTAAGGTAAGTATAATCTTTGACCATCTTGAGAGGAAGGACACAAGGGGTATGAAAAAGAACATTTTAGATAAAGAAAACACCATGAGCAAAAACTAGTGGAAAAATGTAAGCAAATTACTTGGAGCTAAGAGTATTTGGAAAGCACAAAAAATGTCTCTGGAGAGGTGAGATTTTCTGGAGCTTTGGAGGTCAAATCCCAAAGTTTGGCAGTCCTTCTTGAAACAGGGGAGCCTCTGAAGGAAGTATAATGGGAAACTTACATGGCCAGAAACTTACATGCTTCAGAAAGATCATTCTAGACGTACCTAGGAGAATGACCCAGAGGTATGGAATTGGATACAGGAAAACACGTTTTGTAGGGCTTGCAGCCATCTAGTTGATAAATGACAAGGGCTGAGTAATAACAGTGATGGTTATTAGCAAGGAGGGAGCCAATTGTTCTCAGAGTGCTGGGGGAAGGTGCTAGTATCGAACCAAAATATTCTGTAAGAACTGTCATTTGGGGGATTATCCAGCTGTCAGCACTGTCACAGGCCTGGCTGGGGCTAAGCTGATCCTGTTTGTGTCTCTCTGGAACCACTGCTGGAGTCGGCAGAGAGATCTCCCCCCGACTTCAGGAACCATTTGGAGAAGGTCAGTCTGATCGTTGGGATTCATATTCATTAAAAAGTTTACAAAAGCACAAGTCCTTGCTCAGAAAGGGAGAGATTACATCAACTTTCATCCTGTCTTTCACTCATTGTTTTCTGCTGGTTTTATTACTGTTCTGGCACCAACCTTGATTTTGAAGCTGAAAACAGACAGTGGCTACATGTCAATATTCATTAAATATGAGAAGATAGGTTAATCCTCAGAAATCTAATTTTGATGTTAAAACTGAAACTCATGCAGGCTTTTCTTGCCTTTTGTGGAAACTGGTGACTATTAAAGATAGGTTATGCCTGATAGGTTGATTACACAGCATTCTTTTTATAATCTTCCTTTTTCATAATGTTTTAGAAAATACTAATTTATTAAGCAAACATAGTAATCTTCACAGACTGTTATCTAAATATTTAATTTGCATATTGAATCACACATCTGACAGGGCAGGATAAATGTGATTAAATTCATTAATATAGATGTTCCAAGATGAGTGTTTTCCTTGCTGTGATGTTTTTTGATTCAGATTTGAATTAGAGCACACTGGCTTTTCATGCCACACATTACAATCTCCTGTCCTTAATGGCAATGTTGTCAGTATAGCTAAACAGACACACACTGGCCAAGGAGTGGTGTGTACTTTCCAGCTCTCAGGAGGAGGCCAAGTGAGTGTTGGGGATTTAGACAAATGTTTTCCAGGGGCTTCACCATAGGAGTAGTTTTGCATAGCAGAGTTTTGTGTGTTTTCCTGCACCTAGCTTTCCCAACAGGATGGGTCAGCCCTGGAGGCCTGTTAGGAGACCGGGCCACAAGATGGACTCCAGAGGAAAATAATCCTTTGACTAAATGAGTGTTCGGGAGTCCAGAAGAAGACTAAGACTACTATATTACAGCATGTCACCAGCTATAGAATAAGGTTGACTACAAGAGAAAAATGTATGGGCAACCTTTGCCAAAGGAATGTACTTTACAAATGAAGTTGGTTTTACTGAGAACAGCAAGGCATAGAGGTTAAAGGGATGGACTTTGGATGCAGACTTCCTAGTTCCAAATCTATGCCTCAATTTTCTCCTTTGTAAATGGAAATCTTAATTTTATCTCTTGTGTATGCTTGCCATGAGGGTAAAATAAGTGAATGTATATAGAGTACTTAGAAATTGCCTGTCGTAACATAACCAAGTTTTCTCCTTTGCCCATTGGTGTCTGATCCTCTAGCACAGGGTCTGGCCAATTGTAAGCACTCAGTGTGCCTACATTCAACTCACTGTACACACTCCCTGGACATCTATTAAGTGCCAGACCTGGGCCAGGCACTAGGACAATGATGAATAAGACATATGGTCTGCCTCAAGAAAAACAAAGTCTAGTAGAGAAGACAGACATACAAATGGTAGATTCTATTCTGTGTGATGAAGGGAATAACAGGGGCAGATATGGTGACAAGTCCCAGAGGTGGTTAGGGGGAGACTGAGTTTGGATTTAGGAGGTTTATGAAGGAAATGGTTTACATGGTTTCTAACTACTAAGTTGGGTTTTGAGGTGTGATTAGGCGTTGGATTATCAGGAGTGTAAGTGATGAGGGAGAGTAAAAGGGTTAAAGAACTCAGGTATAACAGGAACAGAAAACCAAACACCGCATGTTCTCACTCATAAGTGGGAGTTAAACAATGAGAACACATGGACATAGGGAGGGGAATAACACATACCGGGGCCTGTCAGTGTCTGGCGGGGCCAAACTGGGGTTGTGACGGGAGGGAGAGCATCAGGACAAATAGCTAATGCATGTGGGGCTTAAAACCTAGGTGAGGGATAATAGAGGCAGCAAACCACCATGGCACACGTATACCTATGTAACAAACCTGCACATGTATCCCAGAACTTAAAAAAATTTTTAAAAAATCATTTCACATTCCAAAAAAAAGGACTCAGGTATAGAATAACGAATATGGGATGAAAATATGCCATGTCTTTCATCCCTTTTGTTGTTTCTTTGATTTGGCCATGAAATTTATGGTTTGGAGTCTCCCCAGTTCCTAATCTAAGTTTGGAAAGAATCACATGCCTAATGAAAGCATCAAACTGGAGAATCCCCTCCTATTCTGGGAACTGGCGAGCTGGTGTTCAGCTGTGTGTGTACTGCTGTTTATAGACCACTGGCTTGTCTCCAACAGTCGAGTCTAGACTTGGTCCATTACTTTGCTTCTGAGACAACCTTCTGGCCAAGAAATTGCATATCAAATCCAAACTCTTAGCTATTCAGAGCTTTGTTCTTCTGGAAGAAACAGGATGGAAAATATTTGAGATAACTTATGGATTTCCAAATATAACCACTTCCTTTGCTGGAGGGGGCTAGAGAATGGGAGTAACAATTCCCACAATCACCTTCTTCATTTCTTCTGCCCTTTAGTCACTTGCCTGTCTCTCAACATACTATCATACTGAGAAATTGATTAAAAACACACTTTGATTCCCAATTCATTAAAATTAAATGTGTCACATCTTACAAGTGAAAGTACAATTTTCAGACGGAAAATGAAAACATTTTTCCCTCATATTTTGCTATTACTGTCCCCACAGTCTCACAGTTGACAGTCTTTACTTTAAAAGGCCGCTTCACACAGATATGCACAGAATTCATATTGGAAGCACCAGGAACAGAGAGGAAGTGCACATGGATACTTTCAGAGGAGCCAGGCGTGTGAAGGACCTCTGAGCTGACCATAAGAACCACACTTCTTTTCTGATGGTCTTGCCTGGCTGAAGGATGGATCACTTCCTTAAGCTGAATCTGCATAACCAAAGCATGCTCTTAAATTTTAAATGATGTGTATTGTTTCTAGGCTGGTTGTATTTTTTGTCCCTCCTATCTACTGGCCAAAGGAGAACACAGAACTATCTGTTTTCTTCCTTAAATCTCTTCCTGCTCTTAGATCCTCAGTCTTAATGATACAATGGGAGCTAGCACACATTTCTAGTTGTCTTTAATCTCTTGACCTAATTTTCACTGTTATTTCCATCTCCTTAACTTTTTTTTTGTTTGATACCTCTCTCTTTCATATGCCTTTTAGTGAACTGTGTATATAGATGAAGACCCTTAATTGAGAAAGAAAACACAATTTCTACAACATATTTCAAAACATTTCTCATCTGGACTTCTGTAGGACCCTATAGGATTTCCTGCTTTTGTTCTCATACTTCCATCCCAGATTTGTAACACTGATCGTGCTTTGCACTTTAGTGGCTATAGGGCCAAGTAAAAAATTTCTTAGCATGAAATAGAAGGCCTTTAGTCATCCGGCTCCACCCTTCTTTCTAATGCCTCCTAGTTTCTCTTCATGCCTTTGCTTATGTTCTTCCCACAACTTGATGTCCCTTTCTTCTCTAATATCTTTGTCAAACCCCTTCAACTCATCTATGAATTGTCTTAAATTACATGTCAAGCTATGTCAAAGGCAGGACATAGCTTACTCAAAGTGGGTAACTTGAGGAGAGTTTAATAAAGAGATTATCTCTAAAGAAGTAGGCAGGATGTGGGGAAATCACAAACGGTAGGGTAGTAAGTACCTGAGGCTAAAACAAGGGGCTGTCATCTGCCCCCTCCCTGGGCAAGGGAGCTGTTACCTGAACCCAGAAACACTAACAACACCTCTTTATGCCCACCGCCGCCTTCACCCCCATATTCTTCGCTCCTGTCTTCACTTCCTCCCCCTAGTTTGTTGGTCACTTCCTCAAAGGACACTGACGTCCAGAATCCCAAAGTCTCAAGTCATCCAGCTCCCTTGAAGTACTAAAAAAGACACAAGAGAAACCACTTCAGACGAATAACTCATTTCTCTCCAGTTTCTACACCAGGTCCTAGCTGCACTTCTGCTCTGGTTATGTGAACTGAACCGTTTGTGAACTTTGAGTTTCTTCCCCTGTGATCCTTAACACCTAAAACCTAGATTAGAATCATCCCTTCAGTGGCCTCTAGCTGTTTCCTTTTTGGGTTATACCACAGTTTCCTACTTGGCCCTCAATAGGCTGAAGGCATTCCAAGAAGAGTTCTCCCTAGCCTAAAATGGATCATCTGCAAACAAATGAAGAGAGGATTCCCTCCTCATTTCAATCATCCAAGGTCCATGTCCAGTGTGTCCTATATGGGGACTTGAGCTGGTCTCCCTGGTGTGCTAGATGCAAATCTGACTCTACGAAGTTTAGATTGTAAAGGGGGAGGCTGAGGGCTTGGAACAAAATTTTGATGAATGGAGAAAAGAGGGTCTTGATAAGAAAAAGCAAAACAAACTTCCTTGTGTAGTTTAATTTGTGGGTGGAGCACCTTCGCATGATTCTGGATGTGAGTTTCCCAGTTTTGGTGAGAATTAAAGCTCACTGAGAATGTCACTGAAGTTTCATATACTTTAGACTCTTTTTTTTTTTTTACAATTTCCATCATTAAAGTCAACAAATATTAATTGGCCCCTTGGTATTCAAAAATCCTTTTCCTATGGACTGTCTTCAGCACACAGAAGGCATATATCAGCAGTGTCTATAGTGATGAAACTCAAGTCTTTTTTCCATGAAATAAGATACTGGTATGGAGGGGGAAGAGTCAATGTGGTTGACCACAGAGGGAGAAAAGGTGCAATAAACCCCTGGTGCAGGTATTCTAACCCTGGGATGTGGGCTGTGAACTTCCTGTTCCTTCCCTATAATAGCTCCTAATATACTTTATTGTAATTGCCTTTTTAATGTCTGTCTCTCTTACTAGATTATATGCCCATGAGGGCAGGGAATTTGTCCTATTCATCATTGTCACCTAGTATTTAGCACAGGCCTAATGAAGAGCAGATACTCAACAATTATTTGTGTGAAAAAAATGGCTTCATGTTGTTTGAAGAACATCTCTGTGCATACAGGAGGCCCTCACTCTATTCAGTAAATGGGGCCAAGTCTAGAGTGTCCTGGCTGTGGCCATGGGAAGGAAGATTCTTTGATTTCTTCTGACTGTCATGGAGGGGTAAGGCATGTAAGTTATTTTCATATACCCATGTAATAAGACCTAGGCACATGTCACCTATTTATTTTGATTTGAAGACTCTTGCAGTCTTAAAATACCACCTCTTACCACTTGTGTTTGCTAGTTATTATCAGCCTCTGTCAGAATAAGACTGTGTGTTATGCAGTAGCGGCACAAAGATTCAGCCTAAGCTGTGGACTTCCCTGGACTTGTTAACTCTTAACAGTTTGTTAGATCAGCTGGAATAAAATATGGACCTGGAACACAGAATGGCTAAGTTTTGATAAAAGTGAGGGAAAATGGAGAACTCTTTTATATTGCTCCTCAGTGTAGAGTGAGCATAAAGGAAGGCAATTCTGTGGGGGCTGAAACCCTTTATTGAGCTGGTCCTCTGACTAAGCTGGAGTGTGCTGTCACAGCAGAGCCGGTCTGGAAAAAAACACCTCAGGTAGGGGTAACTTGAGAGCCAGGAGAAAGAAGGATGAGGGGAGGAGTCTGCAAATATTTCAAATCTTACCAGGTATTCTTCTGGGAAATGTATAAGATGAGGCAAGTTAGAACATGTGGCCCTGCTTCAGACATTAATGGCCCTCAAAACACAGATCAAGCACTTCATAAGCCCAGGAGGGAAACTGATGGCTGAAATGGGTCCAATAGAGATCAAAGTGAGTGTGAGGACCTCCTCAATATCTTCAAGACACAGTTTTGGATGATTGTAGGGCATGCATGGGCATGTAAGACACCATCCTTCCCCGCAGGAATCTTACAGTATAGTTTTGAAGTCTTTGTAACAAAATATCAAACCAACCACTTCTTTGCCTTGTACATAAAACGTATCAATCTTTGCTCAATCAATAACATAGACCATCTGCTTTCCAGACACTTGTCAGAGAGAATAACCTCAAATTGTCAACTCTCTAGCCCCTATCAGAATTCAGTCTGAGAGAAGAGATACTTAGGGAAGATAGCCTGTAAGGAATGGTTTTCAAATTATTAGTTTTTGCAACAGGTTTTTTCTTCTAATGATATCTTACCTGGCAAGGCAGAACAGGAAATAGAGAAAAGTGGAGGTGTGCTAATTGAAGGGGGCAAGAGACCCCTAAAGTCCCTCAGCCCCTCTTTGGTCCCTGAAGTACCTGTATGTGACTCTACTGCCCCTGAAGGGTACACTTTGGAAGCCACAGGTCTAAAGGAAATACAAGATCATTACTCCTCCACATGTTCTGCCTTTGTAAGCATTCAGTGGAAAGCTACAACCAGGACTCATTTAGCTTGGAATGTGCAAAATTACCTTCTTGAGTTATGCCCTTAGCTTACCCTGAGGGTGAGAGTAAGATCAGTCTTATGGGATTTTTTTTCTCTTTATATATTTTTGAATTGACAGAAAATATTATGAAAAGCATGTGACTTTTGTAGTTCAAAAAAGTAGAAATGGATGATGTAATAAAAGTAGAAATGGATGATGTAATAAAAGCAGAATGTTAGAAAAAATGGGCTTAATCTAAGGTAGAAATATTAGAGACTGAAAGCAGAGAGAAGTTAGGAAGTTGGTGTTGTCAGCCCAGAGTGACACTATAGACACCTAGACCAGAGTGGTGGTGGGTACAAGATGGAAATCATTTAGCATGAGGATAAATGAACAGGGAAATATCAGAGGCAGCAGAAGGACAGAAGAACAGAGGGGCCATGGCAAAATGGCAGAGGGTATCTGTGGGGAAATCCTGAGGGATTTGATCAGTGGGGTTTGTATAAAAGAGGATAATCACTGTCCTTTAGAAGTCAGAATCAGAGGGAGCCCTAGGTGGTAAGAAGACCTTGCTTCCTTGTGTCAGGAGGGACATGGAGGTTAAGGGGATGAGGATGCTTTTACACTTGGAAGTGGTAATCACACTTGCTCACTGGGAATTCTGGTCCTACATATAAGATGCTTCCATCCAGAACTCCTCCCAAATGAGAGAGCTGCCCACATCCTGGGATCCTCCCTGAATAATGCATTCTGACCTGATTTTAATGATTCAATAAAAATAATAATCATTTACATCTGTATACAGAGTGGATGATGCATTTCTCCAAAGGGGTTTCACATTCTCTTGTTTCACTCTTCCAATCATGCTGTGAGGGAAGAAGAGCTGATTGTGCCTTGATTTCCTGAAAAAAGATACAGACAAAGAGTTACATAACACACTTCCTAGGTAGTGGTTGACTTGTGTCTGGGACCTGAGTCTTTTTTTTTTTTTTTTTTGAGATGGAGTCTTGCTCTGTTGCCCAGGCTGGAGTGTAGTGGTGTGATCTTTGCTAACTGCAACCTCCACCTCCCAGGTTCAAAAAGTTCTCCTGCCTCAGCCTCCCAAGTAGCTGAGATTACAGGCACCCACCACCATGCCTGGCTAATTGTTTCGTATTTTCAGTACAGACAGGGTCTTGCCATGTTGGTCAGGCTGGTTTTGAACTCCTGACCTCAAGTGATCCACCCACCTTGGCCTTCCAAAGTGCTGGGATTACAGGCATGAGCCACTGTGCCCAGCCGGGACTTGGGTCTTTTGCTTGCAGCCTTGCACTCAGTCTACCCTCCCCACTGGCAGGCTCTCCAGCAGGGCTCTGCATCCCTGTCTGTCTACAGGTGCACAGGAAGTATGACTCTTGAAATCATTCAGAGTTTCTGCTCTGTTTGGTAGTCTGCACATGACCTTTCCAGACTTCTCTGAATTGGATATTGATGTTGGCCACTTGGCTCGAAGGGCTGTGTTTCATTTTTCCAATGTCTCAATTTTATTCATTTAGCTGGTATCTTGTCTCTCCTTATCCATATTTTATCCACATTAGCACCACCTTGTGTGTCTGAGCTCTCATTTGATATGCACCGGCAGGTGTGGTCTGCATGCCGATGCCTTTGAGGATGTCTTCTTTGAAGTTTCCTGTCCTCCCATTCTGGATATTTTTTGCTTGTTCTGTGGCCTGACTCCAGTTCTTGTCAATGCACTTATGGTGATGTCCTATATATTTTGTGTAAATGTGACCTTTGTCATGTTTTAAAATTGGCCTCTTTTACTAATGAGGAGTGATTCCTCATTTGTGAAGTAGTATGTGATTAGGTACTTAAAAATACACACACACACATATAGTGTATATATAGAATATTTAGTGTATATTATATAGTATATATATAAAATATGTGTGTACATATTTATAAATGTATATATGTGACTATCTATCCAAGTATCCAAACTATTTTTCTGTCTATACACATGCACACACATGCACATATATTACATTCAGGATTAGGTCCTGAAATCTAGATATAAAAGTCCCTAAAAGTAACCTTAACCTTAACTATGAAGTGTCTGTGGGAGACCGGGGTCCATTTGGCCTATCCAGTTAGCTGAGAGGGTTATTTTTGCAAAGGGGAATTGTTTGCTTAGAAGCACTGTTTTAGGCATAGTAGTGATCTTAGAGATCATTGGATCTAAACTCTCATTTTGTAGCTAAGAATGCAAAAGTTATGGGTTTTGCTTGAAGTCACTCAGCTCACTATGAATTATAACTCAGCTGGGGTTGGAGCCTGGGAGCCTCCTAATTCCCACTCTGGTTCCCTTCCTTATATCCCTTTGTCTTTTCCTTGAGTGTATCTTTGTTTTCAGGAAATATAATAGTTTACAAGAGAAATTAAAGTTGGAGTTTGGCATCATCATCCCATAGCATTTTATTGTGGGAATTGTTGTAAATGATCATGTTTGACCCTGAATTCTCCTGAGACCACAAAGTGCCCAGGGACATGGAAAAGAAAGGCAGAGAATTAAAAGCCTTGTAAGTAGGTGAAAAGGCATGTTTTCAACATTGTAGCAGAAAACAGGGGCTTGGGGTCTACATCTAGTCTGAGGCATCCCTTCCTTAACCTTCAGTCTATGAAGGACCCAACACCACCTTCTCCTCTCACCTATTTCCCCATCAACCCCTGGGTATTGGGGCCAACCAGGAGTTGTGCAGGTATAAGTCACTCTGCTTCACAAAGGGGATACAATTACCAAACGGTCTTCTGTTCCCACTGTCCTAGGGATGTCTTTTTGCAGTCATCCTGGGCCAAGAGGAGATCATGGCATTGGATAGTTAGGTTTGCTCTATGTTGAAACAACACTTGATTTATGCAATTTGGTCAGACACCTGGTAAAATCACTGAATAGAAACCAAGTTGGTTCAACTGACTGGTGTATGAAGCAACTGGTCATTTGAATCAGAACTCTCAGCCTAGCAGTTTGGTGCTATTGTAATACTGCAAATATAATAATACAGAACAGCAAACTGAGCCTGGCCTTTGTACAATTTTAAAGAAATAATAAAGCATATGCCCATAAACTTGCATAGAAAGTTTGCAAGGGAATTCTTTCTAAATGAGCTTGTTGGTGGGGATTTTTTACTCTGGAGAAATAAAGTCAAGATGCGAAACCTGTGGCTGACACAGTGCTAACTATGTGCCTGAACAGGGGCAAGGTGGGTAAAAGGCAGGCAGCTGCTGCTTTCCCATAGCCATGAGGATTCTGACCATTTAGACCATTGATTGACTGATTGATTGATTGATTGCTTGGAGACAGGGTCTTGCTCTGTCACCCAGGCTGTAGTGCAGTAGTGCAATCATAGCTCACTGCAGCCTTGAACTCCTGGGCTCAAGAGATCTTCCTGCCTCAGCCTCCTGAAGTGGCTGGGACTACAGGCACATGCCACCTTGCCTGGCTAGTTTTTAAAAAATTTTTTATAGAGATGGGACTCTCTTTGTGCCCAGGCTGGTCTCAAACTCCTGGGTTCAAGCTGTCTTCCTGCCTTGGCCTCTCAAAGTGCTGGGATTATAGGCATGAGCTACTGTGCCTTTTGGCTGGATGTCCTGGTCACCAACCAAGTTGTAACTGTGAAGTGACCCTTTGGTTCAGCTAATGAGATGGACTGGTGATGCACACAGCCATTGTCAAGGCCTCCTATTTTTGAAGTTTTGTGGATAGAGCAGGTCTGCACTTTGTTCCTGCCTTGTGGTCTTAGAACAAAAACACCTAAGCAGTCTCTGTATGAATTACATAAATGCAGTCGAGTTGTCTCTATGACCAACTAGCCATAAGACCATTACTCTCTCTACTTGTTAATAATGTTTGTCTTTAATTTATTAATTCACCTTCTAAACTCTAAACTTTGAAATAATTTTAGACGTACAGAAGAGTTACATTTTCTCTCTCCCTCCCTCCTTCAAATACTCTGGTGTATATTTCCTAAAAAGAGCATTCTCTAATATAACCACTGTACACTATGTAAATATCCTGTTTCTCACTAAAATTTCACCCGCTAGATTTGCATCTATTGATGATTCATCTACTGATGACTTATTTATCTTTGAACGATCAATTTAGTGAATATGTACTATGTTTCTGTTATTGGATTAGACACATACATGAATACAACTCACTCTGTAACCTCAGTCTATTAGAAAAAACAGACACATAAACAGATACATTACAGTGTAACAAGTGCAACCAAGACAACCAAAATATAGTTCAGAAGAGGTCGGGATGAAATCTCTCTGGGCAGAGAGGTCAGGGAGAACCTCACAGATGAGGTGATTTCTGGAACAAATATCTCCAATTAGAGCTGGGGACATATTCTGGGTCCTATACATTATTATGGTGATAAGAAGTTCTAGCTATTCTAAATTTAAGACATCTGTACTGCCTGCATTTTTAGTCTCTGCATTTCTCAGTGTTTTTAAACGTTTTGACCTCTATCCACAGGAAGAAATACATTCCACATTACACAGTCTCCAATAAGCAATTACAAATTCTCTTGAAACAAAGGGAAAAACTAGACAATCTCAGCAAAGAAATATAACTTATAAAAAGGAATTAAATGGAAATCATAGAATTGAAAAAATACGGTAACTGAAATAAAAGCCTTGCTGAATGAACTGCATAGTAGAGTGGAGATGACAGAGGAGAAACTCCACAAACTTGAGGAAAGATAAATAGAATTTACCAAATATAAACAACAGAGAGAAAATAGCCTGAAAATAAAGATGAACAGTCTCAGGGACACATGGGACAAAACCAAAAGAGTAACATTTGTCTCATCAGGGTTCCAGAAAAAGAGGAGAGAGACAATAGACTGAAAAGACATTCAAAAAAATGATGGCTGAAAACTCCTAAAATATGGCAAAAAGATGTAAACCTATATATTCAACAAGCTGAATGAATCCCAAGTAGGATAAACCCAAAGAAATCCCTGTTAAGACAGTGTAATTATACTTCTGAAAACTAACACATCTTGAGGGCAGCCAGAGAGAAATGATACCCTGCTGATACCACCTATTTCAGTAGATAGTGTGTTTCTAATCTAAAAACATGAAGGCCGAGAAGGAAGCGGTGTAACATTTTTCAGGTATTAAAAGAAAAGAATTGTCAGCTCTGAATTCTCTATCTAGTGAAAATGTCCTCCCCAAATAAAGGGGAAATAAAGACATTTGCAAAAGAAGCAAAACTAAGAGAATTTCTTGCTAGCACACCTACCCTTAGGAGTAACTAAAGAAAACCAATAATATAATCCATAAAAGGAAAACTGATAAATCAGACCTCATCAAAATTTAAAACTTTTGCTCTGTGAAAGACTTTTTTAAGCGGATGAAAAGATAATCTACAAACTGAGAGAAAAAAATTATAAACCATGTATATGACAAAGGCCTAGTCTCTGGAACATATATAAAATTTTTTATATATTTTATAAATACATACATACATATATATATGTATAAAATACCCTCTAAAGTGAACATTAAGAAACCATACGATCCAATTAGAAAATGGGTAAAGCACTGAAGAGGATATGCAGATGGCAAAAAAGCGTAGGAAAGTATGTCCAGCATCATTAGCCATCAGGTAAATGCAAATTTAAACTACAGTGAGAAATACAGAATAGCTAAAAGAAAATCAGTGACAGCAACAAAGGCTGAGAAGGATGCAGAGAAACTGAATCATTCCTACATTGCTAATGGGAATGTAAAATGGTATGGCCATTCTGAGAAACAATTTTGCAGTTTATTGTTAAATAAAATATGCCAACTATCTTATGACCGGGCAAATGTACACTTGGGAATTTATCTCAAAGAAATCACATTGATTTTCACACACAAACCTATGCACAAATGTTCACAGCCATTTTATTAAAATAGCCTAAAATAGGAAACAACACATCCTTTAACAAGTGGACAGTTAAACAAGCTATGGAACACTACTCAGCCATAAAAAGGAACAAAATATTGATAAACACAACCATACGGTTGGATCTCAAGGGTATTAGGCTGAGTGAAAAAAAAGCTAATCCCTAAGATCACATACTGTGTGGTTCCATTTATAACCTATTCTCAAAGTGACAAAATTATAGAAATGGAGAAAAGGTTAGTGTTTACCAGGGGTTACTAAGGAGGTGGCCGTGGAAAGCAGGTGCATGAGGTTAAGAGTAACATGAAGGACCCTTGTGGTGATCAGACTGTTCGGTATTTTATGGTATCAATGCTGGTATCCTGTTCTGATATTGTACTATCCTTTTGCAATATGTTCCCATCAGGAGAAATAATGCAAAGCATACGCATGATCTCTCTGTATCATTTTGCACAGCTGCATGTGAATCTGTATCTCAAAACAAAAATTTAATAAAAAGCATACAAGAACCTTTAAAAAACCCGGATGCCTGGATCCCCTAACATATCCTTCCTTTCAGATTCTGATACAGTTGACCAGGGGTAGGGGTTTATATAACTCGATTTTTGAAAGTTTTTCGAGTGATTCTAACATGCAGTGAGGATAGAGAACCACTGGCCTGAATTATGAATTGGCTCAGGTCACATGGCTGGGGAGACAGCCACATCTAGTCATGAGTTAATGTTCTTTCTTCCTCCAACCGTGTCACTGGACCGCGGTAAGCTTCCCAAGTGCATGGCCTGTGCCTGTGATCGCTGGTACAGCGCCTTGCTCTGTGCAGAGGCTGCAGATCTTTTCAAAGTTGCTGCTGCTGCTGAAGATGACGTGACGCCGCTGGTGGTGGGTATGATGGGAACGTAACATCTTCGATCCAATTCCATTCCTGTTTCATTCTTCAGGTTCATCTGAAGAATGAAATAATGAAATTTCCATGACTATTTTCATATTGGCTCTGCAGGGAATCTGAGAACGGAATAAGATAGACACGCATGCTGCCTTCTCTTCTTGCATAAATCACAGCTCCTGGCTTATCCATTCTGAGCATATGTTTGGTAACAGTTATGAGTTGAACATATGTTGTTTTAGGAGATTATTTAAATCTTACTCTAAATCCAAAATAATCTTGTCTGAATATAAAGAGGCCTACAAAGCACACTGAGCAACCAGAAGTGGTGTCATGAATTCTACCCCAACTGTATGGAACCATGTTCAGGCCTTCTGAATGTAACGCTTGTCACTTTCGTTGGTCCAGGGCCCTTAGGAGAAGGTATTTTACTGATGTGGTTGGCTATTACTTTTAATTGTTAGTAATTAGAATTAATTAGAATATTTGTTGCATTATAATAAAAATTCATAGCTGTTAGGAACAGATAAAGATGTTCTAGAGGTATTGACTGGGCCCAGGAATCATACAGCAGCTTTTTTTTTTGTTTTTTTTTAGTGCCGGTCATGGGTCAGGCACTCTCCTAGGCACAGAGTTGCAAAGATAGATACCTAAAAGCCTACTGGGATGCTATAGAGTTCTCATAATTTGGGAACAAATATATCTTTATAAAAATGAAAATTATCCTCAGGCAAAATGAATGTTTCCTGGCATGTTGTATTGATTGGTTTTAGCTTCTCTTTAAACATAACAGCTTTTTCTTTCTCATTTTCTTCTTCTCATTTAAAACCAAGGAACATACTCCGTGCTGGCTTGTGTAGTCCTCCATCTCCAAAACCCCTCACAGTGCTTGCCACACATGCATCCTGCAGCTCTTGCTTTCCAGTCCTCCCTCCCACGTCCAGACAGAATCTCCATCTGTGTACTCCCTCCCAACACGAGCAGTGGAAGAGGCCTTTCATCTCCTGTCCACAGCTCATTCTATCACCCTGAACTTACCCCATCCTGTCCTGTCTCCTCTGTGATTTTGCTTCACCAATTTTCTCCTCTCTCTCTTATAACTTCAAACTTTCCTGCTCCTTCTTCCAAAAAAAAAAAAAAAATGTTCGAGTCTGTCTTTTTCTAAATGGAATTTTTGGACCTCTTTAATGCTCCCTCTAGCTACTGACCTATTTCTTTTCTTTGTCCTTTCTCCTCAAAATTTCATAGAACAGTTGTCTTAAACTCACTGCCTTTGCTTCCTAATCTTCCATTCACTCCTCAATCCATTGCAATTTGGCTTCTACCTCCCTGAATTTGCTGCAACTGACTTCTGTCCATGGGGATGCTTCTACTTAGAGTGCAGTTTCTCTTAAGGCCTCCACCATAAAACTTTCTCTCAACCTCCCAGTTGGGTTGGGTGCCCCTCTGTGGCCTCCATGGGCATATCTTTTTCAGGGTGATTACTACTCCAGTCCTTTCATGAAACTCTAAGACTTTTAAAAACATCTTTTTGTGTCTAACCCCTAGGCAAGTGTCTAATGAGGTAAACATTCAGTACATGTTTGTTTATTGAATGTATCAATAAATGAAATGAATGGAAGACTCCCAAATCTACATCTATAGCCCAGTTCTTTTGCATGTGCTTTTGAAACATACAGACAACCATGTATCAAATATGTTTTATCAAAATCTCATACTCAAGATAGACAACACTGAAAGCATCATCTTCTCCTGAAAACTCATTTGACTACTGATGTTAATATCACCATCATTAATTTCTTCAGACAAGAAAAAAATTCAGAGTCTTAGACTCTTCTCTTTCTCCCACCCACTTACTTGAATCATTCACTAACTCACACCAGTTTATCCTTCTAAATCGATTTCAAAACCATCCTCTCTTCTATTCTTACTGCCATTGCCTTAACTTAAAGATACATCATCTCACGCCTGAACAATTTTAATAGCTTCCTAACAGGTCACTCAGCAGCCATTATCTTCCCTTCTAATTCATTATCCACTCTTCCTTGTCAATTCTAACTTTAAAACTCAGATTTGACTCATTTATTCAAAAACTATTTAATGAGTACCTACGTAACTCTGGATACTTTCTAAGGCACTAAGGATACAGAAGTGACCCAAACCAACCAAGCCTTTGCCCTCAAGGAGCTTACCCCTACTGAGATATGATCATATTTCTGCCCTCTAAATTAGCTTTCACCAGACAATTGACTGCATAAGAAAGAAATTTTAAAATGATACACAAGGTCCGTCACCATCCAACTAGATAGTTCTCAACTTATGGTGTTCATTTGAATCACACTTGGGTTCTTATTAAAAATGTGTCTTTATGATTTCCTGCTTAAGAGAGTCTGATTCTGTCAGCCAGGGGTGGAGCCTCTGCATCTTTAATTAGACTCCCAAGTGATTCTGATACAGGCAGCTCATGAGTCACACCTTGAGAAACACTTCTCTATTTTGTCTACCTTTTCAACCTCTCCTCCTGCCACTTCTCTCTGTTCATCGTATGTTTCAATAGTATCAAACTATTTTAGCTTCCTCACCACAGTGTGATATTTTTTTACCTCTCTGCACCCACCTATGCTGGTTGTATTAAGCTCAATTCACACCAACTGCTGTAACAACAACAACAACAACAAAGTCACAGTGACTTAAGTTGATGGAGATTATTTCTCATTATCCAGTGTGGGTATTCCTGAATATATTTTCTAGGTGGCCTTCCTTGGAGTGGTTACTCTGGGATCTAGTCTCTTTCTATCCTGTCCTGTTGTATTAGTCCATTCTCACACTGCTGTAAAAAATACCTGAGACTGGGTAATTTGTAAAGAAAGAAGACTTAATTGACTCCTAGTTCCACATGGCTGGGAGGCCTCAGGAAACTTACAATCATGGTGGAAGGTGAAGGGGAAGCAAGCTTGGACCTTCTCACATGGCAGCAGGAGAGAGAAGAGTGAAGAAGAACTTTCGAACACTTATAAAACCATCAGATCTTATGAGAATTCACTATCACGAGAAGAGCATGGGGAAACCGCCCTCATAATCCAATCACTTCCCACCAGGTTTCTCCCTTGACACCTGGGAATTACAATTCGAGATGAAATCTGGGTGGGAACACAAAGCTTTTACCCGTATTCTTTTCCCACTATGTGGGCACCTTGGAGTCCAGGCATTGCTCTCGTATTCCCACACACAGTAAAATTCATTCCCCCTCCCAACAAAGGCTGACCCAAAGTCCTATCCAGTCAGTGTATCCAGCTCAAAGCCCACAATTTCTGAGTGATGTGTAGTCTCTCCATCAGTTGTGGATATTCCTTCTCTTGGCTTAGCAACTTGTATACTAAAAGGACAAGTTATCCTTCCTACCCCACATCCAATGTGTAGTGATAGAGCACAGATGGGATAACCTCAGGACAGGATCCTGAAAGGAAGGAAGCCAGACACAACTCAGTTACTGGTCCTTAGCAGTTATGGAATGGCAAGCATTTTGAAGGCCCCTTACCTTGACAATGAGTGAATTTTCTTATTTGGGTCCTGATAGTGCTCTCTGTGGGTAGCTCCCTAGTTTGTTATTCTTCTTTGCCCCTGGCTCTGTCCTCTGAGAGTTTTTTCTTTTTTTCCTTCTTCTTCCTTTTGCATGTCTTCCTTGGCCACCTCTGAAGAAGCTATTGGAGAGCATGCCCTCCCTGGGGAATGCATAACATTTCCATCCTTCTTCCTGCTTACAAACTAGAGGACCCAGAGGGTATTGTACTATTGGAATAGTCAAAGCTTTTGTTTAGCAATGAAATTTCTTTGAAACTTGGTAGTCTTCCGATTGATTTTCTTCTAGTCAGTTCCAGATGCCTGTAAGTACACTGGAGGATTAGACTAACACTCAACACTGATTTATTTCATTGCATTTTCTCCTCCATGCCTCTTTCTGTTTCAACCTAATGACGAAACTTAGCTATGTTAAGACTATTTGAAACTATGGATGGAATAGGTGTATCTTAATATAATCTTTGCATTGAGTCACTTTAATCAACTGAAAGAGGTTTCAAATGTCACTCAGAACTCTTAATTTTTAAAGTTCCAATTTCTTAGCTTTGGGGTCTTGAAATAGTCAAATTTTCAAACATGCAAAGTCTCATATATTTTCTCTCTTTCTATCATTTCATTTTTGCTTGCAGGTCAGACAATTCCAAATCAACCAACACAACTCACTAGTGCTGTTTTTCAACCTCTTCTCAGAGCAGTAGACTAAGTAGGAATACCTGCCTCCTAGTTCACCGTATGAAAAAGTTTAACCAGATGTTTTGTTTCTATATTACATGAACTACTACTTTTCCAATCTCTGATATCAATTTTCTTGCTACCCAAGAGCCAAGCTCATGTCACATTGCTCAATTTTATTCTTTAATAAATATATAACTCCAATCGCCCTAGTCTTCACTAGCCTGAAGATTCCAATCAGAGCCATTGATGATGTCTCTGATGCCACTGGATCATGTTCACAATCATGCATGAAGAATCTGTAGAGTCCTAGAAGGCCTTAATCATACTTTGAAGTTACAAAGTAAACCCAAGCAGGTTTACTTTGCACCATACTGCTTCTGCTTTTCTGTCAATATCCTCTGGGCACTACATGTTGGCCTAGTTTCCACTGTTTCCTGCTAGGCATCTGCTGGGTATTTCCATGTGCACTGGGAATCTGCCATCTCCTGCTGAACACCTGTTTCTACTAGTGTTCTTCTAACTGCCCTTTTCATAATGAACTAAATTTCTCAATCCCAAAGGGGCGCCGTGTTTTGCAGAGATTTTTTTCCTCTGTTTGGTGTCACTATTTGATGTCATTCATACTGCTTATGCACCATGCTTCAAAACTCATATACTTTGGTCCCGCAACCTACTTCTGTAGCACTCTCTCTTCATGAAGCTCAGACCATACAGTCAGTCCCAGTCTTAGCCCAGATGCCACTTCCTACATGTGCTGACTTTCTCTAGGTACAGTCACATAACTTTCCCTTGATGATCCTTTTCTCCTGGGCAAATCTGCTTATTCAACTGACCTCTGAGGATCCCTTGGCTGTCACCCTTAGGCATTTTTCCAATCTGAGTGTACATTTTCCTATGACCCCTCCTACAAATACATTGTGTCATTTGAGTAAATAAATGTTCTCTTTTCCTAGAGTATCCCTTCCACCTTGATTAGCTGAAAACTCCCATTCAGTCTTCCAAACTCTACTTCAAGGATGACCTTCTTGGTGAATCATCTCAACCATCTCTACTCCTCACCTGAGAATCTCACTTTCTGTTGTGTGCAAACTCAGCGTATAGCTTGTGAGACTGAATAGTGAATATTAGCTTGCCTGTTTCTCTCCCCTATGTGGTAGTAAGATCCTTACATATATTCTGTGTCTGCCATGTAGAAGGTATTTGGTCAATGTTAATTGAGTTTAATTTCACCAAAGTCCCTTAGAACACATTTTATCTTCACAGATTGTGTAGCCTTTTCCACCTGGTCCCCACCCGCCCCCCGCCATGTCATATCCATGTGGATTAACTGCCTGCCTCAGCCAGCTCACAAAGGGCTGTGAAGTGGATGGAATGCCCATGAAGCACTATGTGATTCTGAGCGTCATTTAGCACATAAAGATGTGCCTCCCCCATCGCCATTCCTTGTTATCTGAGTAGCTGACTATCCTTGATGTAATAATGTTTTATCTGCTTCCAGTATTTCAAAAGTTTAAGAAGATCAGCTTACAGAGCTGCATGTGGCAGGGAACGACATTTTGTCTTACAACAGTATTTGAGTTGTGACACAAGCCTCCTTGACCTAATTCATGAGAAAACATGATACCATTTTGATCTGAAAACTGCTCTGGAAAGTAATTGTCCTCTGAAACACATCTCAGACAATGTGGGTACCAACTTAATTTTTCTCCTTCACTACTGTTATTTATGAGGTAGAGGCAAGGAGAAGAGAGATTTTTTAGATGAAAGGTGAAATATTCTATCGTAGAGTATGTTTTATGAGGAAGAAAAAGAGATATATAATTTCTGACTCTGGGTTTGCATAGGCTCCAGATATCTTTTAAGTTACCATCTCAACACATTATTTAAGGCTCTGTTCTCTGGGATTTTGAAATCTTAGTTTATTTTTTGATATAAAGTCATATCATTCACAGGGTAAATTCTCCCCTAACAATTGCCAAGCGAAGGGCATTGTTTTTCCACATATCTTCAAGGTTAAAAGGTTTCATTTACTCAGAATGTATTTAATAAATACAGCATCATAAAATATACTCTCAATGACACATGGCTTATCATGTGTTATTTTCCACTAATTTATTTAACAATAGTATCCTTCTCTGCTATTGTTTGGATCCCGGAGTTGGGACCATGAGTGAAATGAGAGATTTAAAAACAATTCTGATGCCTTACATGAAGGAAGTGTTTTTAGGAAGTTCTCCAAATAGAACTGGTTCCTGCAATGAATTCTCGTGGGCCCTGGCTCCAATCTGTGTCCCGAACCCAACATTGCACAGATGAAATGATTGCTGTGGGGACAGTGGCATGAGAAAGTGTCATTCAGGCATTTGAGAAGTTCTATGACTGAAGAAGGTCCTTTTCTCACTGCCTGTCTTCCTAAGTTAAGTCCTAAAGTGACCATGAAGGGAGCAGAGGGTGTGATCTGGCACATGCTGGGAAGGATGTATGATAGAAGACAAAGGCAGAAGCATGGGCCAGAGAGTTTTGAACAGTCTGGTGAGCACAGAATGAAGAGAAGTCATGGGGCATGGAGAAGGGAGGGGGGAAGTTGGGAGTAGCAGAAATGAAAAAAGAGGGCTTTAGATTCTAAGGTCACATGTTCTGTGGAACCCCAATGAGAGACATCAGATGTCAGGCATGATCTTGAAATCCCAGGAATGGCCCTATAAGAGACACTGCCCTACCCCATTCCTCAAGGCTGCACAAGTGCCAGGGAAGGCCTGGATGCCTCCCCTTAACTTGAATGCTCAGACCCCAAAACAAAGGAGGTCACTGTCTGACATGGTTTGGCTGTGTCCCCACCCAAATCTCATCTTGAATTGTAACTCCCACAGTTCCACATGTCAAGGGAGGAACCTGGTGGGAAGTGGTTGAATCATGGAGGCAGGTCTTTCCCATGCTGTTCTCGTGATAGTGATTGAGTCTCATGAGGTCTGATGGTTTTTAAAATGGAAGTTGCCCTGCACAAGCTCTCTGCCTGCCACCATGCACGTAAGATGTGACTTGCTCCTCTTTGCCTTCTGCCATGCTTGTGAGGCCTCCCCAGCCATGTGGAACTGTAAATCCATTAAACCTCTTTCTTTTGTAAATTGCCCAGTCTCTGGTGTGCCTTTATCAACAGCATGAAAACGGACTAATACACCATCCAATGCAGGAAGAAGGCCATGGCCCTTTCAATGTCCAGAGTTCCAACCACAGGGGTGATTGGGGCTGCTTCCAAGCAGGAGTGTTAAAGCTTCCTTCCCTTTAGGCCAGGGTTTCTCAACTTGGCACTACTGATGATTTGAGCTGAATAATCCTTTGTTGGAAAGGGGGTTGTCCTGTGCTTTATAGGATGTTTAGCAGCATCCCTGGCTTCTACCTACTGCATGCCCCTAGAAATAGCCCTTTCTCTCAGTGTGACAACAAAAATGTTTCCAGACATTTCCAAGTGTCCCTGAGGGGCAAAAGTGCCCCCAGTTGAGAACCACTGCTCCTAGCCAATGTGGAGGCAAAATTTACACATCCCTAAGCTGTAGCTTCACTCAGAACATTCTAGAATTTTCCCTAGTTTCTTGACCTGTTTTTCTAGATCTCAATCTCTCAGCCTCTCCAAACAACAAACCCCATCTGAATGATGACTTGTGCAGCATGAGGCTGTTGCTGCTGGCTGAGTCCACCACTTGGAATCCCATTAATAGGACTTTTTTTTTTTTTTGTAAATTGAAAACTCTTTGAGCATTGTGCATAGAGCAGGAAGGTATAGGGTATTCTAGAAGAGTTTGTATAAGGAGTTCCACTGGAAATCATACAGGTTTTGAGTCCCAGCAATCTGATTTTGCATTATCTTTCTGCCATGTAATATCTGTGTGACTGTCAACAACTTATTTAATCTCTGTAGACCTGTGTTAGTATTAGTAAATTGTGAATTAAAAAGATAATTCTCACTCTGTCTCAATGAGATGTTGTGAGGGGAGTATTAATGTATGTACAGGGATTTACACATAGCAGATACTCAATGGACAAACAGCAGTAATGAGCGAGGAGATACATTGGGGGTAGTATTTGAGATTGATAAAAGCCCAGACAGACTGCAGACAGGAGCCAAGGAGGAAAATATAGCTATATATCTGCTCCAGGTTATTATAAAAATATTATAAGTCCAAATGCTTATTAGTATCTTGCTTTCATATGTGCAAGAGGCAACATATGAAGAAACACAAGGCCTGGCCATGCTGTCCAGAAGTGGCAGAAAACCGAGTGGATATGTGCAGTGAGGGGGGCAGGTATCATGTATGTTGGGTTTTTGAGAAAGCGAGATTTGAGTTCTGCATTTGACTTGTTTAAAATAAGCACAGAAGGGTCTGGAAAGACACTCCTCTACCCTTTCTGTTTCCCCTGAGGGAGGACAAAAGCTGAGAAGCACTTGTGAAGATCACAGCCCAGGGGCACAGGCTGACTATAAGACTGTGAGCTAATCATAGATTTACAGAATGCTTTGCCTCTCCCCACACCCTACCACCACATTAGCAGGGCTCCTGTGTTATGACGGATTACAACAGAAAGCCCTGTAAGGCCCAGATTCTATTTCAGAAGGATTCTCTAGGGAATCCCAAAGGCAAGGCGGGTAGACAAAAATAAGCATACTGCAGAAAATTCTAGCCTCTGGCACCTACATCTATGGAAACAGTAAACATGTCCTAACTCCATGCAATAATAAATATAAACACAAACATAAAAACCTCACACTAAAGGCCTATTTGCCTCAGATCATTTTACCCAATATATTCCATCTGGCTTTAAACAAAATATTACAGGGTGTGATAAAAGCAATAGAGCTCCAGTAGATGGAGTGCTCCTGGAGGGCTTCTCTAAAGAGCTGACCCTGAGCTGAGGCTGAGTGATGAGTGAGCCAGTCACAGTCAGAGGAAGAGTGAAAAGCAAAAGTAAGGCCCTGGGATGGGGATGAGCATGGTTCAATCCAGAGACAGAAAGTATGGCTGGTGGAGGGTGAGGAAAGTGGAAATTGGCATGAAATGAAGTTAAAGAAAGTCAAAAGGATCTTTTAGACCATTGTTAGAAGTTGTGATTTTATTTGACTTTCATACAAGTGTCTCCAAACCTTCCTTTGCCATTAAGGCATCAACCTGGATGCTCAGTGATGATATGACCATTGCCTCGGCAGGACCAGTCTCTGTTGTACTTTCCTCTCCCATTCCACAGGAGACCAGTCTCCTTTAGGATGAACACAGACTTCTCTTGAGAAGGGCTACCAAGTGAAATCCTGACGAGCCCCATGATAGGCAGCCTTTGGCAGCAAACCTCCATTGGCCTAACTTCCCTGGCAGCCTGTTGCACCTTTAGTCCCCCATGTCGCTGTCTGTAACTTGATGAGCAAGCACTTGCCTTTCCTGCCCTCAGCATAAGCTTGACTCCCAGTGTAGGAGTCCCTGGCTGTGGTCTTGCTCCTGCCAACCTAATAGAGCCCCAGCCTGGCCCCTCATTCCTGATGATTTTGTTTTGACCCATTTCTTAATAAGGAAGGTCTAGATCTACTGTGGAGGGGTTGATTCTGTTCTGGGTTTTGTCCCTTGCCCCAGACTAGCTGCTATGGCCATGTGAGACAGAGAGGAAGAAGAAGCATGAATCTAACCCTGCATCATTCAGACTGACCTGCAGTCACCTGTATGTGCTGCTCCATAGTGCCTGAGGCTGGCCTGGTTCTTCCACCCATAAGCCTTGACTCTCCTGAGCTGAGTAAAGGCCCTGGAGCCTACCCTCAGATGCGGCTCTGACAGATGGCATAGAGATGAATAGATAAACAGATCAAATAAAGCAATCATCAGGCTGCCGTCATTTCTGGATTCTTTATTTTATTGATTGATTTCCATAGAATAGTCCTGCTCTCTAATATAGTGTGTTTATCTGAATATCCCAGCTGACAGAGATAATCATGGACCTCATAAACCAAGAGGAGGCACATTTATGCTTTTAACTGTAGCAGATATTTAGCTGTTTGTTCTGGTTTGCATTTATTCTTTATGAGCTTATCTTTTCCCTTCCCTTCATGGTGAGTTAAAGACCACTCTCAAGTATTTATCATCCTCCATGGCTATTATTAATAACTAGCATCATAACAACCACCATTTGTTGAGCTCCTTTTACATGCTAGCATAGTAACAACACACATTCTCCTCACCCCACCCCCCTCCCCACTACACACATATTGCAAGTAGTTTTATTCCCATTGTTCAGATTAGAGAACTGAGGTTCCTAGACATCAGGCAATTTGCCCACCAAGAAAGTAACTGAATTCAAATTCAAACTTTGGCTTTTCTGATTACAAATTGAGACCCTCTTAAGAGTTCTCAGATTTAGGCTCCTGAAACCATCTGCAGAGCTTCATGCCACTGTGGGGGTTATCAGTGTTTTTTTCTTGCCAACGAGTGAAATATTTCGGCAAATAAACACTTTACCTACAGCATAGAAATAGGAATTTATTTTGCAGCAAATAAACATAGTGGTGGGCTTAGCTACTCAAATGAGAACACATAACCCTACATTGGTGCCTGTTATACCACCCATCATGTTGCATTTTATTTTCTACATTTGAGCCTCTCAATCCTCTACTTGTCTGTGAACTTTTCTAGGACATTCATAATGCCCCACTCATTGCTGGCGAGTAAGGTGCTTCTGCTATTTCTCATATATCTCATGTTTCCATGTTTCTCATGTGTCCTTACAGAGATAGTCTATGCTATCTCTTTATAGCACAGAAGGAAGCTATCTAAGGAAATGTGTGCAGGGGTGTATATGTATATGTTTATATAGATACAGTTTAAATTATCCATTCTGAGAATTGTGTATGCAATATACTATCATATGTTAAACATGTATACACATATACTTTAGATCATATCTTATGCCAAAGTATCTAATACAGTTACTAAAAATTACATTGTTTTATTTGATACAATGTCATAAAACTAACCGTATAATCTCCACTTTGGTTGGACTGGATATAAAGTCATATGCAGTAGGATTACTGAATGCCTTCTTGAGACGCAAATGGACTGTTGCAGCTGACAAATGTGCCTTCACAGGATAAGTCCAAATATGACTGTTTCATGATATTGCTGATACAGACAGAGAAATTTAGGTGGCCTTAGGCAGCCTCTGATCGCCGGTTAGTAAGTCTTTTCTAATGCCTTTGCTACTGGAAGAACTACTGAACCAATTTGTAAGACACAGAAAAGCTATGGCAGAATGTTTACCGCCTTAGCAAGTGTCAGCCTTGCTGAAAGGTTTAACGTTCATGAATGGAAACATAATAAAGAAAAATATGGAGAGAAGTTTTATTTACAAAGTCCATTTTAAGGCTTTTGTAAAAATGAAACATATTTCTCATGTTTTATCTTGGCTTACAACAATGCCCTAAAGTATGAAGATGTTTCTAAAGTAGTTTGTTCTAAAACATTTTGCTATTGGAATCCTGGGGGCCAGGTTCACAAAGAGAATAAAATAAAAGGAAACTCAGCCAAGAAAAATAGGAAAAGAGTGATTTTCTTTTTCTTTTTGTCAGACTCCCTAACTACATAAGGGATCTCACCAAACACTCTCCAGATTGTCCCTAACTAGGAGTCTGCTTTTGGTGAAAAGACAATGTCATGCCCTGCCTCTGATCCGGATTCTGGAAGAAACTGCCGTTCATCAGTTCCCTTGGGAGAGTCCAAGGCTCTGTCTCCATGGGGTGGAGAAAGTCTGCATCTTGGCCATATTATAGCAGAATTGCCCATATTATCTGCTTGAACTTTTTTTCCTCTTTATACTGCAGTTAAGCCATTTTTATTCATAGTCTCTCATTCCATAGTAGGAAGACTGATCTGTCAGTGTTATGGGAAAGAAAAGGGCTCTAGCTCACCTTTATCTCTTGAGCAATATGGTAACCTGGGGCAATGGCAGAGCACAGCACTCTGCCTAACTATTTCAATTCTGTGTTTCCTCCCTCAGGGCGTTTGGTCAGAGGGAAAGGAAGGTGTTAACCAACATAATGGAGCCAGATGAACCTTAAACCAGATTGGACTAATGGCTGATGAATTTCTGGCAGGGCCTCTAGGGATTGTGTACAGCGAGGTTATTTGTTTGTTGGTTTGACTAGATTCGAAGTTTCTTTCTAGGTACTCTCTGAGGAGGGAGGACTAGGATAGAGGAGGCACTTGATACATACTAGTTTTCTTCCTTGCCCTTTCCCTATGCATCAACTTTCTTCTTGCTACTTCCATTTCTCTTGGATAGCTTC
This sequence comes from Pan troglodytes, assembly GCF_028858775.2. Classification (NCBI taxonomy): domain Eukaryota; kingdom Metazoa; phylum Chordata; class Mammalia; order Primates; family Hominidae; genus Pan; species Pan troglodytes. The sequence goes on from NC_072411.2 coordinate 38,721,679, forward strand.
AGTTAAGTCTCCTGTGTGTAGATATTTCCCCCTAAATCAGACACCAGTTTTTTTCCATGAGAGAAACTGAGTCTATGGAGCTCTATCTAAAGCAACTCTCTCCAGGCGATTGAATTGCCCTCTGAAGAAGAGGATGCGGAAGGATGCAGCTGTGTAAGTAGGTGGAAGAAAGAACCACAGAAATGAGGCAGTTTGTCTTTAATGTGACTTTATTTGCACGTCCTGTTGGGTGAATTGTGGTAAAGTCAGGACAAGCAATCCATAGCAAATTCTTCAGCCTGTTGTTCCCTATCCAAGTGCTCTTGAATAAGGACATAAAATTAAACATCTGTGGAATATCATGTTATACTGAGAGCATGCCCATTGAAGAGCAGTAGGATATAAACATATAAACTCTACTCTGATATGTAACATTAATTGAATGTGCATAATATACACCCTATTCCAAGCATTCTATATAACTTATCTCCTCAATCCTCCCAACAACCCAATAAGGTAGTACTGTTATGCTTTACTTTACGTATGAGGAAAATGGAGGTTTAGAGATATTAAGTGACTTTCCCAAAGCAACATAATCAATAATTTGTGGATCTGGAATGTGAATGCAACTGGGTCTGCTCCAAAGACTCTGATTTTTTAATGTTTAATTTTTATTTTTAATTGACAACAAATAGAATTGCCATATAGATATAGCAATCCCACTTCTATATATATAATATACATATATATCAAATACATATTATATATAATATACATATATATCAAATACATATTATATATAATATACATATATATCAAATACATATTATATATATAATATATATAATATACATATATAATACCCATATACATATATATATATATATAAATTGACACCAGTATCCCGAAAAGACATATGCCCTGTCATGTTCATTGCAGTATTATTCACAATATCTAACATATGGAATCAACCTAAGTGTCCATCAGTTGATGAATGTATTTTAAAATGTGGCATATATACACAGTAGAATACTATTCAGCCTTAAAAAAAGAAAGGAATTCTGTTATTTGCAACAACATGAATAAACATAGAGGGTATTATGCTAAGTAAAATAAGCCAGGCGCACAAAGACTATGTTTTTAGCCACTAGGCTAAGTTGTCTCCCTTGTTATTTACCTAAAATTACATAATTCCCTAAATTGAATTGGAAAGGATACACTAATTGCACATTCTCCAGGCAGTAGAGCTGTTGGAGAATATTCAACATTCTTCACTCTCTCATTGCGCTTGATGGGCATATGCTATGTAGTGAAAATAACTGTAGATCCTATAATTTTTGCTTCTATATCTAAGAGAAGTGGAGAGAGTGAGAGAGATGTTTTCTCTCTTAAGAAAGGGAATGGATGGGGAACTATTATTGACTGAATAGGTACTATGGAGAGGCACTATGTTGGACACTGCTTATATTGAATGACTTCTGTCTTTCAGGTAAATAAGGGTAACAAGTGAGGCTACTTCTATATTTCTTTTGGCTCTCCAAATTTTCCACCAATGAATATAAGGCAATATAAGTGCTAGATTCTGGGCTTTTGGAGTGTTTAGAGGTGTGCTGGGATATCAACTTATACTTCTATAGATTATATAATTACAATAATAAGTATCATTTACTACCTACATGTATATAGGTTTATTATATCGCATATTATTATAGTGACATAATTCTACACATATATGATTCAATATAAATCTGTTACTCAAGAGACTAGTGAGGCAAATTTAAAAAGAATGGAACTGTATACTAAAATACATGAAGTATAACTAAAAATGCCATTAATGTGCACAGATTGGAACTCTGTTTACTCTAGGGACCAGAGTAAACAGAAGACTTTTGGAGAAGGTAATACTTGAGCTTGACTTTTTGTGGGTAGAAATGAATTAATTGTTTGGGCTCTGCCAGACTAGCTGGCATCAGAACAACTCTCCCACCAACAATGCTAGAAAAGTGGATTTAAGAACTATTGTTTAAAGGCATTGGAGAGCTCCTAAGCAGCAAGGACTTTAGGGTCCTATACAAAAGGAAAGCTCAGAGATGCAAGCATAACATTTGACACTGCTTCATCAACCAAGATATTAGCCAATTCTCAATAGCCTACCCACCACCACCACCACCAAACCCCGGACCCAGACTGATTTACAGCTGAATTCTACCAGAGGTACGAAGGGGAGCTCTTACCATCTATTCTGAAAATATTCCAAACAATTGAAAAGGAGGGATTCCTCCCTAACTCATTTTATGAGGCCAGAATCATCCCGATACCAAAACCTGGCAGTGATACAACAACAAAAAAGAAAACTTCAGGGCAATATTCCTGATGAACATTGATCCAAAAATCCTCAATAAAATACTGGCAAACTGAATACAGCAGCACATCAAAAAGTTTATCCACCACAATCAAGTTGGCTTCATCCCCAGGATGCAAGATTGGTTCAACATATGCAAATCAATAAATGTAATTCATCACATAAACAGAACTGAAGACAAAAACCACGTGATTAACTGATAGATGCAGAAAAGGCCTTCAATATAATTCAACATCCCTTCATGTTAAAAACTCTTAATAAACTAGGTATTGAAGGAACATACCTCAAAATAATAAGAGCCATTTATGACAAACCCACAGCTAATATCATACTGAATGGGAAAAAGCTGGAAGCATTTCTCTTGAAAACTGGCACAAGACAAGGATGCATTCTCCCATCACTCCTATTCAACATAGTATTAGAAGTTCTGGCCAGGGCAATCAGGCAAGTGAAAGAAATAAAGGGTACTCAAATAAGAAGAGAGGAAGTCAAATTGTCTTTATTTGCAGATGACATGATCTTCTTATATCTAGAAAACCCCATCATCTCAGCCCAAAAGCTTCTTAAGCTGATAAGCAACTTATCTCAGGATGCAAAACCAATGTGCAAAAATCACAAGCATTCCTATACACAACAGATAAGCAGAGGGCCAAATCACAAATGTACTCCTATTTGTAATTGCTACAAAGAGAATAAAATACCTAGAAATACAGCTAACAAGGGAAGTGAAGGACCTCCTCAAGGAGAACTATAAACCACTACTCAAGGAAATCAGAGAGGACAGAAACAGATGGAAAAATATTCCATGCTCATGGATAGGAAGAATGAATATTGTGAAAATGGTCATACTGCCCAAAGTAATTTATAGATTTAATGCTATTCCCATTAAACTACCATTGACATTCTTCACAGAATTAGAAAAAACCTTTTAAAAAATTCATATGGAACCAAAAAAGAGCCTGTATAGACAAGACAATACTAAGCAAAAAGAACAAAGCTATAGGCATCATGCTACCCGAATTCAAAGTATACTACAAGGCTACAGTAACTGAAACAGCATGAACTGTTACAACAGCAGACACACAGACCAACAGAACAAAATAGAGAACTCAGAAATAAGACCACACATCAACAACCATCTGATCTTTGACAAACCTGACAAAAACAAGCAATGGGGAAAGGATTCCCTATGCAATAAATAGTGCTGGGAGAACTGGCTATCCATATGCAGAAAATTGAAACTTGACCACTTTCTTACACCTTATACAAAAATTAACTCAAGATGGATTAAAGACTTACATGTAATACTCAAAACTATAAAAATCCTATAAGAAAATCTAGGCAATACTATTCAGAACATAGGCACGGGCAAAGATTTCATGATGAAGATGCCAAAAGCAATTGCAACAAAAGTAAAAAATGACAAATGGAATCTAATTAAACTAAAGAGCTTCTGCACAGCAAAAGAAACTACTATCAGAGTGAACAGACAACCTATAGGATGGGAGAAAATGTTTGGAATTTATCCATCTGGCAAAGGTCTAATATCCAGAGTCTGCAAAGGACTTAAACAAATTTACAAGAAAGAAAAAACAATCAATCTTATTAAAAAGTGGGCAAAGGATATGAACAGACACTTCTCAGAAGAAAACATTTATGTGGCCAACAAACATATGAAAAAAAGCTCAACATCGCTGATCATTAGAGAAATGCAAATCAAAACCACAATGAGATACTATCCCATGACAATCAGAATGGTGATTATTAAAAAGTCAAGAAACAACAGATGCCAATAAGGTTGCAGAGAAATAGGAATGCTTTTATACCGTTGATGGGAATGTAAATAAGTTCAACCATTGTGGAAAACAGTGTGGCTACTCCTCAAAGATCTAGAACCAGAAATACCATTTGACCCAGCCATCTCATTACTGGGTATATACACAAAGGAATATAAATCATTCTGTTATAAAGATACATGCATGTGTATGTTCATTGCAGCACTATTCACAATAGCAAAGACATGGAATCAACGGAAATGCCCATCAGTGATAGGCTGGATAAAGAAAATGTGGTAGTGGTACACATACACCATAGAATACTATGCAGTCATGAAAAGGAATGAGATCATGTTCTTTGCAGAGACATGAATGCAGCTGGAAGCCATTATCTTCAGCAAACTAGTGCAGGAACAGAAAAACAAACTCCACATGTTCTTATAACTGGGAACTGACCAATGAGAACACATGGACACAGGGAGGGGAACAACACACACTGGGGCCTATTGGGGGGGCAGAAAGGGACAACATAAGGAAAAATAGCTAATGCATGCTGGGCTTAATATCTAGGTGATGGGTTGATAGGTGTGGCAAGCCACCATGACACACATTTACCTATTTAACCTGCACATCCTGCACATGTACCCTGGAACTTAAAAAAATAAAAAATAAAATAAAAATCTTTAAATGCAAAATATCTGATATTTCTCCAATTTCATTCACGAAATAACCAATTTTAGTGTCTCCAAGGTTTTTTTCTGATAATTCTCACCATAATGAATTGTGTGCTTACTTTATTTTTAACTTTATAAACTTCATTGGGATATAATTTTTATATGACAAAATGCATAAATGTTAAGAGTACAGCTTGATGAGGTTTTGACAAATCTGTACCTCCATGTAACCTCTATCTTAATCAAGATACATCTGCCAGAAGCAAGACTTAAGACTAGCTTGCAGCTTCTGCTCAGACAGAGCAACATGTGGAGACTCACATCGTGAACTTTTGCTCCAAGAACTACCACAGGAATATATCAGGAAAGCTGAGAGAATCCACAGACCCTTTGAAGGAACTGGATTACCACTGCAGGCTCTCTGAGACACTGAAAAACCATGTCTGCTTACTTTCTCAGTGGGGAAGCTTTTGGTCTGGGGCAAGTTCTCAGCCCTGGTCACCAGCTGCCTGGAAATAGACTCGGTGCTGTTGGAGGGGCACAGTGAGAGTGAGACCAGCCTTTAGGACTGTGGGCTGCATGGGAACAGGGGTGAGGCCTGTGACTGCCAGCTTTCCCCCACTTTCCTGGTGACCTGTATGACTCAACAGAGGCAGCCATAATCCCCATGAGAATATAACTCCATTGTACTGGGAACCATACCCCTATTCCCCACAGCAGCCATAGCAAGCCCTGCCCAAGAAAAGGCTGAGCTCAGACACTCCTTATCCATGCCCCAACCTGGTGGTCTTTCTCTACCCACCCTGGTAGCCAAATACAAAGGTCATAATGTCTTGGGAGTTCTATGGCCCTGCCCACTGAGAAACCTGAATACTTAACCAGGTGTCCCTAGGGCAAGTTTGCATCCTCCCTATAGAATCGCAGTTGATGCACTCTTGGAAGCACCACCCCCTGACTGGAGGCCAACCAACAAAACCAGCACACTAAACAAAACACAATCAAGGACCCTCACAGAGTCCACTTCACTCCCCTGCTACCTCCACCAAAGCAGGTGCTGGTATCCACAACTGCACAACCTGAAGACAGATCACATCACAGGACTCTTTGCAGATACTCCCCAGTACCAGCCCAGGGCCTGGTAGCTCCGCTGGGTGGCTAGACCCAGAAGAGCAAAAACAATTGCTACAGTATGGCTCTCAGGAAGCCCCATTCCTAGGGGAAGGGGGAGAACACCACATTAAAGTAGCACTCTGTGAGACAAAAGGCTCTGGACAGCAGCCCTTGAGTCCCAGATCTTCCTTCTGACATAGTCTACCCAAGTGAGAATGAACTAGAAAAACAATTTTCATAATATTACAAACCAAGGTTCTTTAACACACCCAAAATATCATAGCAGCTCACTAGCAATGAATCCAAATGAAGACAAAATCTCCGAATCACCAGAAAAAGAATTCAAAAGGTTGATTATTAAGCCAGTCAAGGAGGCACCAGAGAAAGGTGAAGTCCAACTTAAAGAAACAAGAAACATGATACAGGATATGAAAGGAAGATTCTTCAGTGAAATTGCATAAATAAAAAACAATCACAACTTCTGGAAATCAAGGACATACTTAGAGAAATGCAAAATACACTGGAAAGTCTGAGCTATAGAATCAAAGAAGCCGAAGAAAGAACTTCAGAGCTTGAAGACAAGGCTTTTGAATTACCCAATCTGTCAAAGACAAAGAAAAAAGAATTTTAAAAAATGAACAAAGCCTTCAAGAAGTTTGGGACTATGTTAAATGTTCAAACCTAAGATTAATTGGTGTTCATAAGAAAGAAGAGAAATCTAAAAGTTGGTAAAAACATATTTGAGAAAATAATCAAGGAAAACTTCCCCAGCTTGCTAGAGATCTAGACATCCAAACACAAGAAACTCGAAGAACACCTGGGAAATCCATTGCAAAAAGATCATTGCCTAGGCATGTAGTCATCAGGTTATCTAAAGTCAAGATGAAGGAAAGAATCTTAAGAGCTATGAGGCAAAAGCATCAGGCAACCTATAAAGGAAAACCTATCATATTAACAGCAGATTTCTCAGAAGAATCCCTACAAGTTAGAAGGAATTGGGATCTTATTTTTAGCTTCCTTTAACAAAACAGATCAGCCAGAAATTTCATATCCAGCAAAACTAAGCTTCATAAATAAAGGAAAGATACAGTTTTTTTCCAGAAAATGCTGAGAGAATTCACCACTACCAAGCCAGGACTATAAGAACTGCTAAAAGAAGCTCTAAATCTTGAAATATATTCTTGAAATACATCAAAATAGAATATCCTTAAAGCATAAATCTCACAAGACCTATGTAACGATAACACAATGCAAAACAAAACAAAAACCCACACCAGATACTCAGGCAACAGATAGCATGATGAATAGAATAGTGTCTCATGTCTCCATACTAACATTGAATGTAAGTATTCTAAATGCTCCACTTGAAAGATACAGAATGGGCCAGGCGTGGTGGCTCATGCCTGTAACCCTGGCACTTTAGGAGGCCGAGGTGGGTGGATCACCTGAGGTCAGGAGTTTCAAGACCAGCCTCACCAACATGGTGAAACCCCATCTCTACTAAAATACAAAAATTAGCAGGGTGTGGTGGCGGATGCCTGTAATCTCAGTTCCTTGGGACGCTCAGGCAGGAGAATCACTTGAACCCAGGAGATGGAGGTTACAGTGAACAGAGATCATGGCATTGCACTCCAGCCTGGGCAACAAGAATGAAACTCTGTCTCAAAAAAAAAAAAAAGAAAAAAAAAAGATACAGAATGGCAGAATGGATAAGAAATTCAACCAAATTTCTGCCGTCCTCAGGAGATTCACCTAACGCGTAAGGACTGGGTTGGAAAAAGATATTCCATGCAAATGGACCCCAAAAGTGAGCAGGAGTAGCTATTCTTATATCAGACAAAAGAAACTTTAAGGCAACAGCATTAAAAAGACTAACAGGGACAGTATATAGTGATAAAAGGACTAGTCCAACAGGAAAATATCACAATTCTAAATATATAGGTACCTAACACTGGAGCTCTCAATCTTATAAAACAATTACTACCAGACCTAAGAAATGAGATGGCAACACAATAATAGAGGGGACTTTAATACTCCACTGATAGTGCCAGATAGGTTATCAAGACAGAATATCAACAAAGAAATAATGGACTTAAACTATACACTACAAGAAATGGACTTAACAGATATGTATAGAACATTCTACCCAACAACTACAGAATATACATTTTATTCATCAGCACGTGGAACATTCTTCAATATAGATTATATGATAGGCCACAAAACAAATCTCAGTAAAATTAAGAAAATCAAAATTATATCAAGTACTATTCAGACCACAGCGGAATAAAATTGGAAATCAACTCCAAAAGGAACCCTCAAAACCATGCAAATACATGGAAATTAAATAACTTGCTCCTGAGTGATCATCGGCTCAACAATGAAATCAAGATGGAAATTTCTTTGAACTGAACAGTAATAGTGACACAACCTATCAAAACCTCTGGGATACAGCAAAAGCAGTGCTAAGAGGAAAGTTTGTAGCATTAAATGCCTGCATCAAAAAGTCTGAAAGAGCACAAATAGACAATCTGAAGTCACACATTACAGAACTGGAGAAACAAGAAAAATTTAAACCTGAACCCAGCAAAAAATAAATAACAAAGGTCAGAGCAGAACTAAATGAAATTGAAACAAACAAAAAACACAAAAGATAAAACCAAAAGCTCATTCTTTGAAAAGATAAAACCAAAAGCTCGTTCTTTGAAACGATAAATACAATTGATAGACTATTAGTGAGATTAACCAAGAAAAGAAGACAGAAGATCCAAATAAGCTCAATTAGAAATAAAATGGGAGATATTACAACTGATACCACAGAAATACAAAAGATTATTCAGGTCCACTGTGAACACTTTTATACACATAAACTAGAAAGCCTAGAGAAGATGGATAAATTCTTGGAAATATACAACCCTCCTAGATTAAACCAGAAAGATATAGAATCTCTGAACAGGCAAATCGCAAGGATCGAGATTGAAATGGTAAAAACAATTGCCAAAAAAAAAAAAAAAAATCCAGGACCAGATGGATTCACAGCTGAATTCTATCAGACATTCAAAGAAGAACTGGTACCAATTCTACTGACACTATTTCAAAAGATAGAGAAAGAGTAAATCCTCCCTAAATCATTTTGTGAAGCCAGTATCACCCTAATACCAAAACCAGGGAAGGACATAACAAGAAAAGAAAACTACAGACCATATCCCTGATGAACATAGATGCAAAAATGCTTTAAAAATGCTAGTGAACTGAATCCAACAGTATGTCAAAAAGATAATCCACCATGATCAAGTGGGTTTTATGCCAGGGATGCAGGGACGGTTTAACATCCATAAGTCGATAAATGTGATACACCACATAAACAGAATTAAAAACAAAAATCACATGATCATCTCAATAGATGCAGAAAAGCATTTGACAAAATCCAGCATCCCTTTATGATTAAAACCCTCAGCAAAATCGGCATAGAAGGGACATACCTTGAGATAATAAAATGCATCTACAACAAGCCCACAGCCAACATTATATTGAATGGGGAAAAATCGAAAGCATTCCCCCGAGAACAGGAATAAGACAAGGATACCTACTTTTAAAACTTCTACTCAACATAGTACTGGAACTCCTAGCCAGAGCAATCAGACAAGAGAAGGAAATAAAGGGCATCCAAATTTGTAAAGAGGAAGTCAAACTGTCACTGTTTGCTGATGATATAATTGTATGGCTAGAGAACCCTAAAGAGTCATCCAAAAAGCTCCTAGAACTGGTAAATGAATTCAGCAATGTTTCAGGATACAAAATTAATGTACACAAATCAGTAGCTCTGCTATACACCAACAGCAACCAAGTTGAGAATCAAATCAAGAACTCAACCCCTTTCACAAGAGCTGCAAAAATAAAATAAAATGCTTAGAAATATACCAAACCAAGGATGTGAAAGACCTTCACAAGAAAAACTACAAAACACTGCTGAAAGAAATCATAGATGACACAAACAAATGGAAACACATCCCATGCTCATGGATGGATGGAATCAATATTGTGAAAATGACCATACTGCCAGAAGCAATCTACAAATTCAATGTAATTCCCATCAAAATACTACCATCATTCTTCACAGAACTAAAAAAAATCCTAAAATTCATATAGAACCAAAAAAGAGTCTGCATAGCCAAAGCAAGACTAAGCAAAAAGAACAAATCTGGAGGCATCACATTACCCAACTTCAAACTATACTATAAAGCCATAGTCCCCAAAACAGCATGGTACTGGTATAAGAATAGGCACATAAATCAATGGACAGAATAGAGAACCCAGAAATAAAGCCAAATGCAGCAAACTTATCTTCAACAAAGCAAACAAAAACATAAAATGGAGAAACCCTATTCAACAAATGTTGCTGGGATAATTGGCAAGCCACATATAGAAGAATGAAACTGGCTCCTCATCTCTCACCTTATACAAAAATCAACTCAAGCTGGAACAAAGACTTAAATCTAAGAACTGAAACTATAAAGATTCTAGAAGATAACATCAGAAAAATTCTTCTAGACATTGGCTTAGACAAAGACTTCATGACCAAGAACCCAAAAGCAAATGCAACAAAAACAAAGATAAGTAGATGGGACTTAACCAAACTAAAAAGCTTCTGCACAGCAAAAGAAATAATCAGCAGAGTTAACAGACAACCCATAGAGTCAGAGAAAATCTTCACAATCTATATATCTGACAAAGGACTAATATCTGGAATCTACAAGGAGCATAAACAAATCAGCAAGGAAAAAATAAACAACCTAATCAAAAAGTGGGCTAAGGACAGGAATAGACAATTCTCAAAAGAAGATATACAAATGGCAGACAAGCATATGGAAAAATGCTCAACATCACTAATTATCCAGGAAATGCAAATCAAAACTACAATGCAATACCACCTCACTCCTGCAAGAATGGCCATAATCAAACAATCAAAAAATAATAGATGTTGCTATGGATGCAGTGAAAAGGGAAAAACACTTTTACACTGTTGATGGGAATGTAAACTAGTACAACCACTATGGAAAACAGTGTGGAGATTCCTTAAAGAACTAAAAGTAGATCGACCATTTGATCTAGAAATCCCACTACTAGGTACCTGCACAGAGGGAAATAAGTCATTATTACCAAAAAGATACTTGCACACACATTTACATTACAATTTGCAATTGCAAAAATATGGAACCAGCCCAAATGCCCATCAATCAATGAGTGGATAAAGGAAATGTGGTATATAAATACCATGGAATACTACTCAGCCATAAGAAGGAATGAATTAATGGCATTCGCAGCAACCTGGATGGAATTGAAGACTATCATTCTAAGTGAAGTAACTCGGGAATGGAAAGCCAAACATTGTACGTTCTCACTCATATGTGAGATCTAAGCTCTGAAAATGCAAAGGCATAAGAATGATACATTGGACTCTGGGGACTTAGGGGAAAGAGTGGGGTGGCAAGGGATAAAAGACTACACATTAGGTACAGGGTACACTGCTTGGGTGATGGGTGCACCAAAATCTCAGAAATCACCACTGAAGAACTTACTTGTGTAACCAAACACCACTGGTTCCCCAAAAACCTAGTGAAATAAAAAAATTAAAACTTAAAAGTAAAAAAGAAAAAAAGAAAAAGAAAAAAATAAAGAGGATAGAACAACAACAAAAAAGATACATCTCCCAAAAAGTTTTCTCATGCCATTCCCAGTGAAAACCCTGCCTCCCAAGGAACTACTGATACAGTTTCTATCACCATAGTTTAGTTTTTCTGTTCTAGAACTTTAGATAAATGGAACCATTCAGGATTTACTCTTTTGTGTTAGGTTTCTTTGGTATACATAGCATTTATGGGATTTCTTGAAGTTGTTGCATGTATTAGTTCCTCCATGTTTATTGTGGACTCGTATTTCATTGTATGAATATACCACATTCTCTTATTGATAAACTTTGAATTTTTTCTACATTGTGGCTGTCATGAATACAGATGTTATGAGCATTCTTTAAAAAAAAAAAGATATTAGCCAATTGTAATGTAGCAGCTGAGAGGGGTTTTGGTGATCATGGGGCTGAGGAAACAATGAAGGTCCAGCATCTGCCAAGGGTGGAAGTCCCTCATAAGTATTTGAGGCTTTTAGCTGAGACCCTTAAAAGCTACATTGAAGGAATGAGAACAAACTGGAAATAGACCAACTCTCATAGAGATTAAAACTCCATTTAAATCATCTCAATTTTGGGTTAGAGAAAGATCTGTTCCTACTCTAATTGTCTGCCACAAGCAAAAGGGAGTCCACTTTGGAGGAATATAAAATCATTCACAGCCTTAAGGTGATGGTTGGTATTTAAATAAACAGAACAAAAACAAAACTAGGCAAACAAAATATACAGAAACTAACCAAGAGGATAAAAGTTTATAGAAATTCACACATAAAAAACCCTCATATTCTAGTTATCAAACACAAGTTACTGTGTCCAAAAAATTAACAAAATGGAGAATTTTAGCACAGTGTGAAAATGATGAAATAGTGTCACGTGGAAATTTCAAAATTGAAAAATATTGTAGCTAATGTTAAGAAACTAATAGATGGGTTTATCAGCAGATTAGGCACAATTTAAATGTTTAAAAACAGTAGACTGGGTTGGGTGTGGTGCGACACACCTGTAATCCCAGCTACTTAGGAGGCTGAGGTGGGAGGATTGTTTGAGCCTATGATTGCGCCACTACACTCCAGAACCTGGGAAACAGAGCAAGAAAAAAATGTAGACTGAAACATAGAAATAAAATATAGAAAAGAGCATAAAAGATTTATGGGGTATTTTGTAAAGGCCTAATATTTGTGTCATTGAAGTTCATAAGGCTAGGAGAGAGAGAATGGGTGAAAAGCAATATTTGATGAGCCATTGCTAAGATTTTTCCAATACTTATAAGACATCAAGCTACAAGATCTAAGAACTGCTTCAAACCCAAAGCAGGATAAATACAAGACTCCCAAGCCTAAGCGCATCTACAACAGGTTGAAAGCAAGCAAGAGATCTTAAAAACAATAGAAAAAAATGAGCTTCAGAAGAAGTAAGAATATCATACAGAAACAATGGAAGCCAGAAGACTATAATTGACAGCTTTAACATGCTGGGGGGAAAAATCACTGCCAACTTAGAGTTCTATACCCAGTGCAAATATTCTCAAAAAGCAACTAAAGTAAACATAATTTCAGGCAAACCAAAACAGAGAGTTTTGTTTGTTTGTTTGTTTGTTTGTTTTTTTACCAGTAGACCTACACTGAGATAAAGAATGACAAATCTTTTTCAAATAAAAGGAACATGATCCCAGATAGGAGGATGGAAATGCAGGAAGAAGTAAAGAACAATGGAAAGAGTAAATATATGGGCAAATCTAAGTGAATATGTCCTGTATGAAACAAGTAAAGCAATTTTGCTGGGCTTAAATTATATTTAAAGTATGTCAGTAAAAGTCCAAAAGGAGGAAGGGGTAGATGGAACCAAAATGTCTTCAAATTGTCCGAGATGTTGTACATCTATTAGTTTATATTAAACATTAATAAGTTAAATATGTCATAATCTGTAGGGTAAACATTTAAAGAGCAGTGAATAGAGGGGAAAATTGTTGTTTTGCTTTGGGTTTGCCCAGAAGCAGGCCATGAGACAAGGGTTTAAATGTAAGTAGTTTATCTGAGTGATGACCCCAGTAATACCAGTAGAGGGATGGGGCAGCAAGACATGGGTAGGAGGGAAGCCAATGAAGAGCACCTTATCAAGAAACATACCTATGGGAGCAACAAGAGCTTTGTACTACGGAACATTGGAAGCACATTAGACTCATCTCACCCAAGGGACAATCCTATCATTAATTATTCCAGGGTTGAAAATTTCCTGGCACTTCTGTCCTGCTTAATATATAAGCACAGAGGACTTCAGTGGTGAAAGATCCTTCATGTATAGAATCATAAATGTGGGCAGTTGGAAGTTGGGCTACAGTACAAGGAAACTGCAAACTCCAAGAGGATATAGATGGAACAGACTCCAAGAGGATATGAATATAACAGATGCTGCAATACCCAGCAAAATGTGTACATGTATGTGCCAAAGACATATGGAAGAGGACATGAGTACAATGGCCCCAAACTAGAAATAGCCCAGATTTCCCAATAGTAGAATGTATAAATGTTAATGCATTCATACAATGGCATATTATATAGCAATGAAAGCAAACTATAGCTATAAACAAGAATATGCATGGATTTCACAAACATAATGGTAAGTGAAAGAAGCCATATGTTACAGATGAATACTGAAGATTCCATATATAAATAAACTCCAGAAATCTACAGGATATGTGGGGAATCGGGAAGAAGCTGGTCTGTAGGAACCATGTTAGATATTATTGGGAATATCAAGCTCAATTAGTGGGTTGAGACTAGTTATGGGAAGCTGAGGAATTTGTCCTTGACATTACAGGTAACAAAAATTCATGTTTACATGTGAAACTCCAGGCTCTGTTCCAATTGCCATCTCTCACTCTTCACATATAACCCTATACTTTAGACAGTAGAGATCACATATACTTTACAAACTTGATAAAATGTGTGTATTAGTCAGAGTTCTTTAGGGGAACAGAATTAATAAGATAAATGTTTATAAGTAGGGGCATTTATTAAGGAGTATTGACTCACAGGATCACAAGGTGAAGTCCCACAATAGGCTGTCTGCAAGCTGTGGAGCAAGGAAGCCGGTCCGAGTCCCAAAAACTCAAAAGTAGGGAAGCTGACAGTGCAGCCTTCAATCTGTGGCCAAAGGCCCAAGAGACCCTGGCAAACCACTGGTGTAAGCCCAAGAGCCCCGAAGCTGAAGAACTTGGAGTCTGAGTTCAAGGGCAGGAAGCATCCAGTACGAGAGAAAGATGAAGAGCAGAAGACTCAGCAAGTCTGCTCATTCAACTTTCTTTTGCCTGCTTTATTCTAGCCACACTGGCAGCTGATTGAGGGTGGGTCTGTCTCTCCCAATCCACTCACTCAAATGTTAAACTCCTTTGGCAACACCCTCACAGACACACCTAGGAACAATACTTTGCATCCTTCAATCCAATCAAGTTGACACTCAATATTAACCATCACAATGTATAACACAGGTAGGAACTTAATGGATTGTGATGAAATTAAAGCTAGCAATGATGGGGAACTTTACTTATAATCAAAATGTGGACAATATTACATACATACATCTGGCCATGGTGAAAATCATGTATTTGGCAATTTCCAACTTCTATATTGAAGGTACTAAACTATGTGCCAGGATGACTTCAGCTGTGTGAGCATGTCTGACCCAAAGTAGAAACTCAGTATCTGTGGTTGATTATAAGAGGCAGTGAGCAGAGAGGCAGGTTTAAAGTAACTTAGTCTAATTTTTGGAGGCAAATGTTTTGAATACAAATATGAACAAATTTTAATAACATTGTGTGTTTGGGGGGCAAGGCAACAGATATTTAAGGAGGTGCCATTGTTGTGGCAGACAGAAGCTTTTCATGAAGAGAGCGTTATTCTGATCTGTCTGTCACTTCATCTTTTTTTTTCTGTCTAACACAAAAGGCAAGTGAAAATTAAAATGGAAACCTCTGGAGGGGGCAGGTAATGAGTACTCTAATTATTAAAGATGCCTTTCAAGACTTCAGATAACACATAGGGTTGAAACTGTCTCTCTTCAAATCCCATTAACAACAAAACAGATATGCCTGAGAAGGTTATGAGGGTGTTTCATGCCCAGCCTTCTCTGTCAGCCACAACCCAAAGAAAACAGAAAGTGAAGTGCCTCTTTGGTTAGATTGTGACTTGTTTTTGGAAATTAAGTTTCTTACTGTTAAGGTTAGACAATAGATATCCTCTTAGCAATGCACATTTTCCTGTGAGGCACTGTCTAGCCAATGATTATCTGAAGGCAGCCTTCTTCCTTTATATATGGAAGGCAGGACAGATGGTGTGATTGATGCAACCAGATATATTCTGGAGTTGGGCAAGTGAAAGATTTCTCCAATATCCAAAGGGTCATGCAGTGCAGATATCATTTTTTTAAATAATAATAGAAATCCATACAAATTTAATGGTGACTACTTGTTTATTGACTGTTCTTGTTGCAAGAACAGATTACCTCCTCATGAACAAAATACTGCTTTCAAATTCCAATCACTTCAGCTAATAGTGCCAGCAGAAAGGACTAGATTCAATAGACTGTGACAACTAGCTCCATGTTTTAGAACATTGCTTTAAAACCCAACGCCAGGTCTGCATAGCGTTTGATTTTGCAAAAGCCAGTGCCCACAGGTGGTTGCAGTCAGCAGCTAGAGCAGGGAGGGCTACCAATCCTTACTGCCTGGTTTCCTGAGCTGCCCAACCCTTGCCTTCCTGGCTGGATACCACATTCGCCCCTTGGGGCTTCTGATAATGTCTGTGCTGACGTGCAGACAAGCTCTGTTAGAGAGCACAACACAAACACATGGGCAGTGCTAGAAAGCTGCCTGTTAGGTGTAACAAAGGAGCCCTCAGCACAGTACCAGCATATGGAAAGCAAGCATGGAATTATTCCAATGCTAGGGCTTAATAACTTTGCAGACTTTCTATATGGAGCTCAAAGTGCTGGGTGGTGACAAGCTCCTCTTTGCTCCAGCAGTGAAAATACTAGCTAGCTTGTCTTTCTCAGACAAAACATGACTAATGTTGAACAAAATTTTTGATTTTCCTTCTTACTCTTCTATTTTGCTTTGGCCCTTAAGTGGTAGCCTACTGTCTGTGTTCCCAAGCAACATGAGTTTGCAGTATGTGAGTGTATATATATGCAAAAAATAAATGGATCAATTTTAAAAGCTCCTTCTTGAACTTCTCTGCATTGATTAATTGATTTTCTTTCCTTAAGAAAGTTGTATTCTCCATTATGGCCCTACCATGCAATGCCATTGCTCCAGGAAAAAACAACTCTAATTTGAGGAATTGCACTTGTGTCTTTAGAGACCTCTGAGGATCTTCCCTGGACGCTGGTACCTTGGCTAGCACTCAGAGCAGTGGAGAGCTGCTGGAGGATCCTCTCTCGTGGCTTCACTTGTTTTCTCTGAAAGCAGACGAGGCGTGACGGAGAGAGGAACTCTTCTTTGTCAGCCCGGTTAGAGCACTGATTGTATGGTAATTATAGAACTCAAAGGGAGCCCGTGAAAGCTGGATCAGCACTTCCAAGTTTTCTGTTTCCAGATTTTTATAGCTCAACCATAAATACTCACTAGCAGGAAGAAATGAAACACATAATATCTAAAAGGAAATGTTTTTTTTTCAATTTTCTTTCTGTAGGAAAGGAGAGTTGTGTAGGTCCCTGCTCTTTTATGAGCTTTTCCAATAATAATGGCAATGATGATAATGATAAATTCTTCTCCTCCTAAGAGTTTTAAGTTGAGTATTTTTGCTTTCTTGAATCCATAACATTAATATAAATAATCTCAAAATTAATTATTTGAATATTCTTTTGTTCCTTCAGTTCAATTTGTGGCTTAGCTGAGAAGAAAATCCAATAAACATTCTACATAATTGAAATTTTAAAATTCTGTTCCGATTCTCCTATCTGATCATTTCTCTATCCAGTTGTCAAACACTTATACAGTGGCTTCTTCCCATTTGCCAATCACTTTGCTAGACAGTAAGGACCAGCATGGATAAGGCAGCATCTTGACCCTCGAGAGTCACAGATAATCATAACACACTGTGGTTCAAACAATGATAGAGGTGGTGACTTAGCAACATGGCGTTATGGAGAACAGAGGCTTAGTCTAGAGTGGGAGGTAGACTGGTCTCAGGGAAGACCTGCTGTAGGAAGTGACCCCTTAGCTAAGTTTTAAAGACTAGAACTGAGCAATGTAGAGTTGTGCCAGGCATTCCAGATACAGAGGATTCAAGGCATAGGAAAATTGTAAACAGGTTAGTTAGTAGTGCTGAGAGGCAAAGGTAGGTGAAAGGTAAGAGTGAAGTGACTGTTAGATAGTAGATCCTGGAGGATCTTTTAAACTAGACTAGAGGCTGGGCTACTGTTGGGAAGCTATTACTGACATCCAAGTTAAAGTTAACAAAGGACTGAGCTAGGGAAGTGTTAATTATATTGACAAGCAAGGAAGATGAGAATTTGAAACATTGAAGAGTTGGGAAAAATTTAGGATGCCTCTGAGATTTCTACCCTGGACTTTGGCATGGATGTTGTTTTGCATGTAGAGGGTAAGATGCTGATGTACACAGTTTGGGCTTGGCTGGTTTGAGGTGCCTGTGGATATCTAGGTCGGCATACTCCACAGAGAGTTGGATTTGTGTCTGAGGCATAGGAGAGAAGATTTGGCCTGAAGATAAGAAGTAGGATGTCATGAATATCTAGGTGGTGGTTAAAACCACAAGCGCGGACATATTAGATTATCCAGGGGAGAGAGACAAGAGGAGGAGAGCAGTATACTGCATATAGAACAATGAGGAAGACCATCTTTCAAAGGGAGGATGGAGAAAAAGAATGAGTAAAGAAGATAGAGTAGGAATCATCAAGGAATTATGAAGAGAACCAGGTAAACACATTGTTGTGGAAGCCAAAAGAGCAGATTTCATATAATGAGGGAGCAACCAATAAGTGCTGCAGAGAGGCCTAAGGTAATAAAACCTGAAATGTGTCCAATAGATTTGACCCATCTTAGCATTCTAAGCCCTTTCAATGTGAACCTCACTACCCCACGATACATGCACATGATGTGTTAACTGTTATCTTATCTGCTACACCGTCTGGGGCTGAGATTAAGCTCTCCACAAGGTTGCAGCCCTAGCTGGTGTGTGTGCCTGTTTCCCTACATGGTTTCCCATTAGATCAGGGTTGACAGTGCTCTATGCAGGTGGTATAACAATTCCAGATGTCACAATTAAAAACACACCATTCCATCAGCCATGTAGCATCTCCCTTATCCTATACCAAGATGATCCAGAATTAGAGGTTCTCAGTATTTTATGTACACTTAAAGATTACTCGTATCAAGCTTTCATGATGCAGGGTCATCTTTACTATGCATGCAGAGTTGCTGTGTTAGATGGGGATGTTTAACACTACCCTAGATTGCTCCAAGCTGTGGTCTCATATTAAAATAGCTACACTGGCCTTCTTTTTTAAAATTGTAATTTTATGGTTTCCCATTACTAGTGTGGTGGGGGCTGTCCAAGGTCTGCCTCCAACAGCTTCCAATCTTCTCCTGACTTCAAGGCTCCACTTATGTAATGGGCATAAAAGGCGTGGCAGAAATATCCCTTTTAAGTGGCTACTTTCTCATTTTAAAAGTGACTTAACAAGACAGGGATAATCTGAAAAAAGCAGATAGTTCCCTAAGTAAGAGATGATTTGCTCATATATGCAATGTTTGGGATATCTTTCATATTTATTAATTTTGAGAATATACTGTTAAGATGGCTCATTTGTGTTGCCAAATGCCCATTGAATTGCCACCTCTCCATGTTGTTTGCATGCAGATATTGATAATGCATCACAGATTGATGACTTCGTCCCAATCCAGTCTCAGGGTCTGTTTACAGAGCACTCCTGTCGTCACTGTGAATTAACCAGACATCATGTGAGATAAAAGCTATTTGCTGATTAGAAACTATAGATATTATATAAAAGCAAAGACATTTATTTTCTAGACTGTTTGTAATTAAACTGAAGAAACAAAATATATCTGAGTAATTGAAAGGCATTATTCAAATGTGTCCTTTCTGTAGGAGGAGAATCAGTCATTGCACTTGGTTCTTTAACCTGATAGTCAAGTATTATCTGAAGCATTGGGATTTACATTATTCAAGGTTCTCTAGCAAAATAAAACCAAACCAATCAATTCTCCAGAGAAACAGAATACACACACGCACACACACACATGCATCCCACATATTTATTCTGAGGAATTGGTTTATTGGCTTACACAACTATGGAGGCTGCGAAGTTGCACAATCTGTTATCAGCAAGCTGGAGACCCTGGGAAGCTGGTAGGGTAGTGAGGTTCACATCGAAAGGGCTGAGAATTCAAAGAGGTGATAATGTGAATCCTAGTCTTAGGGTCAGGGAAGTTGAAATGAGATATTCCAGCTCAAGCAGTGAGGCAGGATAAAAGAGACAAATTCCTACTTCCTCTGCCTTTTGTTCTATTTAGGCTCTCAACAGATTGAATGATGCCCAACAAAACTGGAGAGGGCAATCTACTTCACTGAGTTTACCAATTCAAATGCTAACATCCTCCAGGAATATGCTCACAAAGGCAACCAAAAACAACATTTAATCTGGGCACCCAGTGACCCATTCATGTTGACAAATCAATTAATTACCACCAGTAGTTAAGAGCTCCTGTAACCTTGGGAGATTTGTTGTATCAGGGACCAAGCAGCCCCTAAAGCAGTGGCTATCAACATTGAGATGTATAAGGATTACCTGAAGAACTTATTTAAAATGCATACTCCTTGGGCCTTATACCAAGATTCCCATTAAATAAATATGGATTTGGGCTCAGGAATACAGATTTTTATAATAAACCTGTTGATTCTGGTATAGATGATCTGAGGATCCCACTTCAAAAAAATACTCTGGGGAGTGGTCTTCGAAGTAGGGCATGTATCCTTTTGGAACAATCCTTTATGGTATGGGAAAATTTTATTTATTTATTTATTTATTTTTTGAGACAGAGTCTCACTCTGTCGTCCAGGCTGGAGTGCAGTGGTGCGATCTCGGCTCACTGCAAGCTCCGCCTCCCAGGTTCACGCCATTCTCCTGCCTCAGCCTCCTGATTAGCTGAGAGTACAGGCGCACGCCGCCATGCCCGGCTAATTTTTTGTATTTTTAATAGAGACGGATTTCACTGTGTTAGCCAGGATGGTCTCGATCTCCTGACCTCGTGATCTGCCTGCCTCTGCCTCCCAAAGTGCTGGGATTACAGGCGTGAGCCACCGTGCCCAGCCAGTATGGGAAAATTTTAGAACTTTTATTTATATTTATTTTAACAAATGAAAGTTCTTAAGCTTTGTTGTTGATTGGAACTGGTGCACACACTGAACCTGTATGGTAATGTTCTGGACAAATCCTGCAGAATCCTGAGGAGTTGAGTGGGAGTGGGAGTTGACTTGAGTTCAACTTACTGTGAAGTAGTTAGGTGTGTGTTGCCTGGGTAAATAGATTTAAGGGACAATGATCTTGTTTAACTGAACTACCTCTCCCAAAATGGGTAAGAATCTTAAACAAATTATTCCCAAGAAGATGTGATAATGCCATGATAATGCCAAAAGAATATCCACAAAAGAGCAAAAGAAAATGGCCATGCTGGCACTTGTCCTACTCATTCAAAGCTCCTGATCACCTTCATTAAGTGGTAGGAAACAATGACAGTCTAATCAGATATGATTAGTAAGAAGACTATTTGAAATACGGATTTACAGCCACTATCATGAATGATTAACCTCTCCCAAAGTGCACATCATGCTTTGAAAAGTTAACTAATATCAGCATGGCAGAAGAACAATTATAGAGGCAGGAGACTGTAATGCAGAGTTAGGACTTAGTTGCTACAGCCAGACTACTGGGTTTGAATCCAAGCTCTGGTGCTACCAGCTGTGTGACCTTGTGTGAGTTACTTATCTGTACTGCCTTCATCTGTTCCTGCTGCCATTTCACAATTACCATAAGACTGGGTAATCTATAACAACAGAAATTTATTAAGTTACAGTTCTGGAGGCTTGAAAGTCCAGGATCAAGCAGAGCCCTCATGACCTAATCACCTCCTAAAGGCCACACCTCCTAATACTATTACATTGGGGATTAAGTTTCAAATGAATTTTGGAGGGACACAAATGTGAAAGCCATAGCATTCTTCTCCTGGATTCCTAACATTCATGTTCTTCGCAGTTACAAAATATAATCATTCTATCCCAATAGCCCCCAAAGTCCTAATTCATTCCAGCATCAACTTTAGTGTGTAAGTCCAAAGTCTCATCTGAACCAGATATGAATGGGACTCAAAGCACAATTAATTCTAAGGCAAATTGTTACTCTAGCTATGAGCCTTTGAAAGGAAACAAGTTATGTGCTTTCAAAATGCAGCAAACCAACATGGCACATGTATACCTATGTAACAAACTTGCACATTGTGCACATGTACTCTAGAACTTAAAGTATAATTAAAAAAAAATTTACAAGTAAAGAACAACCCCATCAAAAATGGGCAAAGGACATGAACAGACACTTCTCAAAAGAAGACATTTATGCAGCCAACAGACATATGAAAAAAATGCTCATCATCACTGGTTATTAAAGAAATGCAAATCAAAACCACAGTGAGATACCATCTCACGCCAGTTAGAATGGAGATCATTAAAAAGTCAGGAAACAACAGATGCTGGAGAGGATGTGGAAAACTAGGAACACTTTTACACTGTTGGTGGGAGTGTAAATTAATTCAACCATTGTGGAAGACAGTGTGGCAATTCCTCAAGGATCTAGAACTGGAAATACCATTTGACCCAGCAGTCCCATTACTGGGCATATACACAAAGGATTATAAATCATTCTATGATAAAGACACATGCACAGGTATGTTTATTGCAGCACTATTCACAATAGCAAAGACTTGGAATCAACCCAAATGTCCATCAATGATAGACTGGATTAAGAAAATGTGGCACATATACACCATGGAATACTATGCAGCCATAAAAAAGGATGACTTCATGTCCTTTGCAGGGACATGGAAAATGAAGCTGGAAACCATCATTCTCAGAAAACTATCACAAGATCAGAAAACCAAACACTGCATGTTCTCACTCATAAGTGGGAGTTGAACAATGAGAATACATGGACACAGGGAGGGGGAACATCACACACTGGGGCCTGTCAGGGCATGGGGGGCTAGGGGAGGGATAACATTAGGAGAAATACCTAATGTAGGTGACAGGTTGATGGCTGCAGCAAACCACTAGGGCACATGTATACCTATGCAACAAAACTGCACATTCTGCACATGTAACCCAGAACTTAAAGTATAATTTAAAAAAATACAGTAGTGAAATAGGCATAAGATAGACCTTCCCATTCCAAAAAGAAGAAAGAAAATAGGAAGAAAGAAAGGGATAAGTTGTCCCAAGTAACTCCAAAATCCAAATGGGAAAACATTACATTTTAAGACTCCAGAATAAGCTCCTTTGACTCTCTATTCTACCTGCCAGAGACATGGGGCTAGAGGTTGGGCCCCCAAAGTCCTAGGAAGTCCTGCCCTTATGGCTTTTCTGGGCACAGCCCACACAGCAGCTCTCACAAGTTGGAATCTCCTGCTTGCAGCTCTCTCAGGTGAAGTTGCACATTGGTAGCTCTACAGCTCTGAAGTCTTGGGAGTGGCTCTGCTTCCATGACTTACTGGGCATTGCTCTAGTCGGGGATCTCTGTGGTTGCCCTGAACCTGTGCTCTTTGGAGCATCCTTTGAAATCTAGATGGAAGCAGCCATGACCCCACAACTCATGCTCTCTGCACCTTGGTGGAGATGGCGCCATATGAACATCACCAAGGTCTACCACTTATGCCTACTGGAGAGCTGGCCACTGTAGCATGCACCATACCTGAGCCCACTGGAGTCAATTTGGGATGACTGAGAAGAGCTGCACCAGAATTTGTGAAGCAGAGACTTGAGGCAGCCCATGCCAATGAGTACTGAGGTCATATGTGTACCTAAATCCCCTCTTTTGACAACATTCTGCTCTCAAGGCCCTGGCACTCTGAGATGGGAGTGGCAGTACCTGACAGGTTTTGAAATGGTTTTGGAGTCATTCTTTCATTATCTTGATGCATAGCACCTAGCTTCCTTCTGTCCATATTAATCTTATCAAACAGTCTCTTGGGCACATTCTTGGTATTCGCTCCTGAACACATTTTCTCTCTCTCTCTTTTTTTTTTAATAGACTGAGAATTTTCCAGCTGTTTAAGTTCTGCTTTCCTTTTGATGATAAATCCGGTCTTTAACTTGTTTCTCTCTCCCTGCATTTTACTGTAAGCAGTCAAGGAAGCCATGCTGCACCCTCAACACCTTACTTAGAGATTTATTCTGCCAAATATCCTAATTCGTTTCTCTTCAGCTCTGCCTTCCACAAATCACTAGGACACAAACACAATTCAGGCAAGCTCTTTTCCTATTTATAACAAGAATGTCCTTTCCTCCAGTTTCCAGTAACATGTCTCTTATTTTCATCTAAGACCACATCAGAATGGTCTTTAATGTCCACATTTCTACCCACATTCTGATCACAACCATTTAAGTAATCCCTAAGAAGATTGAGGCTCTCCCTACATCTCTCCTCTTCTTCTGAGCCCTTTACAGTCCAGTCTCTACCTATTTCCCAGTTTCAAAGACACTTCCATATTTTTAGCAACACCACTTATTGGTACCAATTTCTGCCTTAGTCCATTCATGCTTCTATAACAAAATACCTTAAAGTGGATAATTTATAAATAATGGACATTTGTTTCTCACAATCCTGGAGAATGAGTAGTCCAAGATCAAGGTGTTAGCAGATTTGGTATCTGGTAAAGGCGTGCTCTCTGCTTTTCAGATGATGCCTCTTGCTGCTTCCTAACAAGGCAGAAGGGATAAACACTGTGTCTCATATGGCAGAAGGAGCAAAAGGGCCAGACAGCGCTCTGAAGCCCATTCAAAAGGGCAGAACCATCACAAGTTAATCACCTCCCCATAAGCCCTACCTCTTTATTCCACAATTGAGATTAAATTTCAACATGAATTTTGGAGAAACACAAACATCAAAACTATAGCATATAGTATGCCTCAGTTTCCCCATCTGTAAAATGGGTCCTTAATAATAGTACCACCTTTGAGGGCTGACATGAGCATTAAATGGTTAATATGTGTAATGTGTTTAGACAAATGCACATATACTGTACACAATAGAAATGTTTAAAAGTATAATTTATCGTATTATATGTTATCATTTAAAGATTTCTAAGTTTTATAATTTATATGGGTATGTTTTATTATAACTTGTAAATATATGTTCAAACATTGATATATATTTTTATACCAATATAAACATGGGACATATGTTCAAACATTGTTACTCATAGTAATGAGCAAATAAAATATCTATGGTCCACCTCCCAGCAGATGGTGGTACTCCTGGAAGTGTCCCAGGTCCCTGGAAGCATAATAGTTACTGCCATTACTCTCGAATGGGACTGTGGTCAGGACCAATGATGGGGACTGGATATAAAAGCTGAAACGTGTTATCTTTTGACAATCCTCCTTTCTACACAGCTCTTGTGTGTATTAAACATGTATTAAACATGTCACTTTATTCTGCTCCCTTTAATAGCTTTTTATCCTACTCCTCAGTACTGTCATACCAAGATATTACCTGAAAAAGTGTTTGGAAATGTAATAGTTTGAAAATAATGAGTCTCTGGGGAACTCCCCTTCTTATTTTATCCCATCCACCTGGCCCCTCATCCTCTGCCCCAGGGCCTCTGTTCATGGGCATGAGTGTTCACCTGGACCAGACACGCCCAGACCACATGTACAAACGTGTATGCAAACACACTTTGTTTCTTTTTCCACTCAGTATAGGTAGGTGAGACTGGATTTTTTTCAAAAGCAACATTTCTGGGCAGAACATAAAAGGAAATAAGCAAAAGAAATGACAAACCATTGAAGTAAATGGCCATGTCCAATATTTTCTCTAGTTATCATTTGCTGAGCACACAGTCCTCTCTTTTCTCTATCTGCTTTAGCAAACTCCTGCCCAAGGTGGCTTCAGGTTATATCCTCTATTCCCATCCAGTGCCTGTTTTCCAGTTGTCATTGCCTGCAGATCAGAGTCCAGACTCCACAAACTTTCATTTAGTTTCCTGACTATTCTGACTCTCTCTTAAGGATTCATGCACAGGGTTAAACTAGAAGACCTTCACTGTCCTCTCCGACGTTCTCTGCTTATTTCTCCAGACTCTTCCTCCAGGGTTGTTTTACTATTTCTAAGCTCACCACGTTAATTTGCCCATGGCCTTTTCTTTGAGTCTTCCCCTGCTACTCTCAGCCGAGACAAATCCTCTCTGGCTTCCTAGAATGCCTCAAACCCCTACTTTCCTGAGGGATCACACCCCAGAACTGTTCACTTTGTATGTAGAACTGCATATTATGTCTCCATGCAGGTCTACTTGATCTGGAGCAGAGCCTTCAAGTGACATTTCTGGGGTGTCTTTCCTTCTAGTGCAGGTCAACCATATCTAGAACCATTTTAACCATTACAAACTTACACATGATTAAATCATCATATCTCAGGTTTGGAAAATAAACTACCTTCTTCTTCCACTCAGTGTGTGACTCCCCTCTGCCCCTCTGAGCACCTCAGTACACAACCATATGCCAAAACATCTCACATGATGGTAACTTCATTATGTCTCTAGGCATCTCATTTCTCAAAGCAGAATGTCTTCCATTTATCATAAAACACAGCCTCGATTTCAAGACAACAAAGCACATTTTTTTTAAAATTGGAAAATGTGACACATATACACCATGGCATACTATGCAGCCATAAAAAAGGATGAGTTCGTGTCCTTTGCAGGGACATGGATGAAGCTGGAAACCATCATTCTCAGCAAACTAACTGAGGAACAGAAAACCAAACACTGCATGTTCTCACTCATAAGTGGGAGTTGAACAATGAGAACACATGGACACAGGGAGGGGAACATCACACATCAGGGCTTTCGTGGGGTGGGGACCTAGGAGAGGGATAGCAGTAGGAGAAATACCTAATGTAGATGATGGGTTGATGGGTGCAGCAAACCACTATGGCACGTGTATACCTATGTAACAAACCTGCATGTTCTGCACATGTATCCAAGAACTTAAAGTATTAAAAACAAAATTAAGGTTGAACTAATGATGAATTTCAAATATGATCAGACTCATTGAGTGCTTTGGAATCATATATTGAATATAGTCAAGTTATCAAGGCTTAACATTTAATATATGTGCTTGGCTACTTTCTCCAAAAAATGAATGTTGAAAAGGCAATGTCCTGTGAAGCAGGTGAGCTTGTATTGGAAAATATGGAGCATTCTAAAACAATAAAAGGCCAAAGAGGACAGAGGACTCTCGGTCTTTATATGAAATCTAAACTTCTTTCCAGGCACTGGAAGACTTACTAATCTTAAACTATTACAGTGTATTGGTTTGGTATTGACAATAGGCTGGTTGCTTTGTAAAATACAAACATGCATTAACTTTGCCTTTGAGACATAAGAGGTAGATGGGGAATTCTTGTTGACAAGGCTAATTCGATTATCTTAAATACTTTTAAGTGCATGGATATTTGCACTTTACTGATTTCTGGTGCTCTAATGTTATTTTCATTCTTATATCTTGTTTTAGGCTCAAGGGAATCCTATTACTCAGATGATTCTTCAAAGTTCTCTGTCAGACCTTGCCTTGTTCCTAAGCTTCCAATTGCCCCAAATTCTCATGCTAACTTGCACTGTTGGCCTGATATGGCAGGACTGACTCTTTTACTGATTTCTTTATCTGTGCAATGCTTGATGATACTGAGAACACATTCAAGGCCTTAACACACTCCTCAACTGAGGATTGAAGCCAGTTGGTGTTTCTAAAATAAGGAATTTGTTTAGACATAATTATGCATCTTGTCAAATGCTTTAAGTGAGTTGGAGACACCCCAGAATAGAAGAAATTATGTGACATTTTGTTGCCGAATTGTCTTTTACTGGTCAAGTAGTACTAGTGAAAGCAGAAGAAATTGCCAAATCTCTTTGTGGGAGATAGAATAACGCCCCTTCCTGCCTGCCACCCCAAAATGCTCATGTCCTAATCCTCTGAATCATGAAACTGTTAATTCACATTGCAGATATGATTAAGGGTATAGAACTTGAGAGAGGGAGACTATCTTGGGTTATCCAGATGTGCACAGTTTAACCACACAAGTGTTTAAAAGTGGAGAACCTTTCCCAGCTGTGGTCAGAGAGTGATGTTACTATGGAATAAGAGTGGGAGAGAGACTTCACTTGCTGACTTTGAAGATGGAGGAAGGGAGCCATGAGCCAAGGAATTTGAGTGTCATCTAGAAGTTAGAAAAGGCAAGGAAATATCTTCTTCTTTAAAGACTCCAGAATGGCATCCAGCTCTGCTAACACATTGGTTATAGCTGAATGAGACCTGGGTCAAACTTCTAACCTACTATAAAATAATGGATTCGTATTGTTTTAAGCCACTAACTTTGTGGTAGAAATCTAATTCACTGTATTTCAGATATTCCTTTTCATCTTTATTGGGAATGTGGTCATTATTTATGTTCTGCACTTGGAAGGACTTGGATAGCGAAGAAAAAAACGGCTCATCCAAATAAATCTAAGGATCTTTGGGCAACATGAGTGTCTAAATGCTCTGAGGGTTATTTGTTTTGGAATAATCTAGAGTTGGAATGACTGACACCTCTTCTATGAAATCTTAGAACTCTGGCAATTCAGCAATTAATTTTTTTTTGCATCTGCTCGTGACCTTTCTAAAATGCTCACTGGACAGCACTCCTCATCTTAAACTCCTTCAGTTGCTCTACTTTTCCTTCAATAAAATCCAAGCTGCTTGGCATGCTCTACAAGGCCCTTCAAGAAATAGCCTCTGCCTACTCTTTCAACTTTCCTTTTCACCACTTCTTAGGCTCTAGACATATCATTGTTTGCCATTCTCTGAAAGCATCACACTCTTTCTGACCTTCATACCATTGTGCAGGCTGCTCAAGCCTCCTTTTTCCCTTGGCTTGCTATTTGTTCATGACTCGGCTCAGGGAGTCTTTTCTGCATGGAGACTTTCTTGTTGCTCTCCAGCCCCTCACACCCTTCGATCTTTTGTATTACCATATAACACTCACCTTAACCTCCATATCAGCACTTACAATTCTGTATTATGATGCATTACTTGTCTATATTTTATATGCTCCTTATAAATCAAAAGAACACCTTTCATTTCTAACTTTAATGACTACTACTGCACCTGGCATTTGGGAGGTACTCAGTAAGTACTTGATGAATGAAAGAATGCATCATGTACTCATTGTCTTTGAAAACTCTGGAGCCTCAATTAGGAATCAAAAGTTAGGTTCAGGTATTTAGAAGTTACAGGTTTTTTTTTGTGTGTGTGTGTGTGTCATTTTAAAGGTTGCCCAAGAGTTCCTGATTCTTCTTTCCTTTTTTTTTTTTTTCCCAAAATAATGAGATATTTCTCCTACTCTGACCAATGCAGGACACACAGGGAAAAGAAGCAAATTTTGGAGCAAGAAGTTTTAACCTGGAACCCAAGTATTCCCTAGGAATTCCATGAATGGGCTTAGGGGGATCCTGTGGACCACCTGAAATATATACATTACTTGTCTACATGTTTGTTTCTGGGACAGACTCAGGAGGTTTCATCATATCAACACACAAATGTGGTCCAGAAATGCTGTTCTAATAAAGGACAGTAGAATTGTGGAGAAATACACTCAAACAAGACTTTCCTTGACTTTAGGTATCTCTAATTGAATTTCAAGCTTCACTCTTTTGGGAGATTCTTGTCACCACACCACATACAAAGGAAGAAATTATTTCTTTTCTTGCTTAATAGGCAGTTTGAGGAGGTAACCTCTCTGGGATGGTGGTGCAGTGGAGGGTGACATTGTGGCACACTTATGATAAACAAATAAGGATATCAGGATCAGAGTGGCCTAAGCACACTCATTTACGTGAGTTTTATATTTTCTTAAGACTGACAGGAAACTTTGAAGTGTCACCTTGCTTCATCACCTGCTTTGAAAAAATATTTTCAGATAAACTATATAAATTGGACTAAACTACATCCCATTCGTAAGTATACTTTTCCCATCCCTGAGAAGGTGGTTGCCGAACCTTATCCATGGCATTCCACACTTAAAAGGCCACTTGAAAAACAAAAAGCCAGAAGCCAGTTGCTTGGAAAATATTCTGTGCTTTCTCTTTTCCATCAAGTGTAATGAAGTGGAGAGAGATAAACATATGACCATGGATTTAAATCCTTTGGTTAAACGGTGTGCGGTCTTCCGAAGCAGGGCTCATGGCGTGTTCTCTAGACAGCCAGTATGCCTGCATGCAGAAGCTCTTCTGCAAATAAACCATGAAGTTGCAAACTTAGGCACAGCATTTGAATAAGAGAAAGTAGAAAAAAATATCCCTTCCTTAAGGTCAACATCTATGTCTTTGTGAACTCATTTGGGGGACCTGAAGACACTTCCTTTGATAATTGGGAAATTTTTCCTTGGAGAAGAACAATTTTCTGACTGCGACATCCTAAATATATCCATGATAATCGAAACTATGACACCAGGGCAGAGAGAAGCTGGTCACTCTGCCTCAATTAATATCTAACTGCACTTAATGCTGCATTAGTGATTTGGGGGTTTATGAGAATCAGGATGAAAGAATCAATCCTGCCATTTGAATCCACTGCATTCATTTGTTCATTGAAATGTCAGTTATTTAGAGGATCTACTGTGAAGCAAGCATTTTACTAAGTTCTGAGATTCTCCTAGATAGGTTGGTTGCAAGGGGCCAGGTATTTAGTTTTTTAGTAGAAAATGCCAGTGATTGCATCTTAGCTTTGTTTATTCTGCTGAATATTAATTAATCCATCTGTATTCGTTAGATATGTATTACTCTTACTTCTACCATGGGCAGAGCTATGAGCAAGGTGTGTCAGAGAAATAGAGATGACAGAGCACCAGTACCTTAATGATTTTACTATATACTTTTAAATTACCCCTAAGCTCCCTTTTAGAAACAAGGAAGATACACACTACGAATAGAAGTGTTTTACTCTCCCCTACTACCTCTTTCCCTCTGGAGGAAGAGTTTTAGTATTAGAGTTCTGTTTACAGAGCCTGCTTAAGAGTCCAGGAAGGGCTGGGTTTGGTGGCTCATGCCTGTAATCCCAGCACTTTGGGAGGCCGAGGCGGGCGGATCATGAGGTCAGGAGATCGAGACCATCCTGGCCAACATGGTGAAACCCTGTCTCTACGAAAATGCAAAAAATTAGCCAGGTGTGGTGGCACGTGCCTGTAGTCCCAGCTACTTGGGAGGCTGAGGCAGGGGAGTCGTTTGAACCCAGGAGGCAGAGGTTGTAGTGAGCCGAGATCATGCCATTGCACTCCAGTCTGGTGACAGAGTGAGACTCCATCTAAAAAAAAAAAAAAAAAAGAGTACAGGAAACCTTTTGGCTGTAAGAGGTTGGTACTACTCTCTTGCATCAATTAGGGCTGGCTTTGCTTAAATTCAGGTTCACCAAAAGTTTTCAGTCTTCATAAAATCATGTAAATTAACAAATAGAAAATAACCTTAGGCCAGGTGCAATGGCTCATGTCTGTAATTCCAGTGCTTTGGGATGCCAAGGCAGGAAGATTGCCAGGAGTTCGAGACAAGCCTGAACAACATAGCAAGATCCTGTCTCTCTCTCTAAAAAAAAAAAATAGCCAAACATGATGGCACACATCTTTAGTTCTAGCTACTCAGGAGGCTGGTGTGGGAGGATCACTTGAGCCCAGGAGTTTGAGGCTACAGTGAGCTATGGCTGTGCCACTGGACTCTAGCTTGGGCAGCAGAAAGAGATTCTATCTCTAAAAAGATTTTTTTTTTTGGTAATTAAAAGAAAGAAATGAATCTTAGGAAGTTATTTTCCCTCTTCTTTTCTCTTCATAGCAGCATGTTTCATCTAGTCTATGGAAGAGAACTCAACTTATTCTATGATTTTTGCTCAAATTTTACAGTCTGAATTACCCATGTATTTCTGAAGTTCACCTGCTTTCTACCTGCTAGCATCCTTTACTGCTTGTGACAAATGAGCTCACACCAATTGTCCTGTAGTTTCTTGGAGCTGGGACTTTTACCTTCCTTTGAATTATGTTGATGTACTTTGTGTTCCTTCTCTTCAAAAATCCTATAAAATTTGCCTTTTGTTCTGCCATTGGCTAATATTGGTTCTGACTTGGAGTCACCCTAACTTTAACAGGACAAATGATTGCCCTTCTACCCATTACTGTAGTTAACATAACACATACATGATTAACTATACATGAAAGTTGTCTCTTCTGAAGTTCTTCTTCCCTCCTTTTGCACCACCCCGTCTTTAAGTAAATCCTCATGACTACAAACAAATCCTAACAATTTTTAGTGACTATTTCTGACTTCAGAAGATCTCTAAAGCTAAGAACATCGTTGAATTGGGCATTTTCCATTTAACTAGAGAATAAAGAATCTTGGGAGGTATAAATAGTGCTTTTTGATGTTGAGTTTGAGGAATTTTCCCTAGCCAAGAACAGCCTTACTTAAAATTCCTTGTAATTCTAACTTCATTAATAAATCAGGAAAATAAAGGAAGATATGTATAAATCTTTTTGGTGGTTTCTGTACACATTCGTTATGTTCATTTGCTATGCATTTAGAAGATAGGCTACACTGATTGATTTAAACCTTTATTTCTATCTATAATAGAGGAAAAAGATTAGTTAGAGAAGATAAAGGCTAATAAATCCCTACTAATAGATTTCAGTGGCAGAAGTTTGCATCATAACTCTAGGTAAGGAATAAGGTGGTACTTTTCTGTGCTAGGCTAGTGTGTTGTGCCTGCATTTAGTATGGAATTTATCACTCTCCATTATTATTATTCCTATTATTGTTTGACTAACTTTAAGCTTCTTTTTATTTTATTTTATTATTATACTTTAAGTTTTAGGGTACATGTGCACAATGTGCAGGTTTGTTACATATGTATACATGTGCCATGTTGCTGTGCTGCACCCATTAACACGTCATTTAGCATTAGGTATATCTCCTAATGCTATCCCTCCCCACTTCCCCCACCCCACAACAGTCCCCAGAGTGTGATGTTCCCCTTCCTGTGTCCATGTGTTCTCATTGTTCAATTCCCACCTATGAGTGAGAACATGCGGTGTTTGGTTTTCTGTCCTTGCAATAGTTTGCTGAGAATGATGATTTCCAGTTTCATCCATGTCCCTACAAAGGACATGAACTCTTCATTTTTATGGCTGCATAGTATTCCATGGTGTATATGTGCCACATTTTCTTAATCCAGTCTATCATTGTTGGACATTTGGGTTGGTTCCAAGTCTTTGCTATTGTGAATAGTGCCACAATAAACATACGTGAGCATGTGTCTTTATAGCAGCATTTTTTTGTAATCCTTTGGGTATATACCCAGTAATGGGATGGTTGGGTCAAATGGTATTTCTAGTTCAAGATCCCTGAGGAATCGCCACATTGACTTCCACAATGGTTGAACTAGTTTACAGTCCCACCAACAGTGTAAAAGTGTTCCTATTTCTCCACATCCTCTCCAGCACCTGTTGTTTCCTGACTTTTCAATGATCGCCATTCTAACTGGTGTGAGATGGTATCTCATTGTGGTTTTGATTTGCATTTCTCTGATGGCCAGTGATGATGAGCATTTTTTTCATGTGTCTTTTGGCTGCATAAATGTCTTCTTTTGAGAAGTGTCTGTTCATATCCTTCGCCCACTTTTTGATGGGGTGGTTTGTTTTTTTCTTGTAAATTTGTTTGAGTTCATTGTAGATTCTGGTTATTAGCCCTTTGTCAGATGAGTAGGTTGCAAAAATTTTCTCCCATTTTGTAGGTTGCCTATTCACTCTGATGGTAGATTCTTTTGCTGTGCAGCAGCTCTTTAGTTTAATTAGATCCCATTTGTCAATGTTGGCTTTTGTTGCCATTGCTTTTGGTGTTTTAGACATGAATTCCTTGCCCGTGCCTATGTCCTGAATGGTATTGCCTAGGTTTCCTTCTAGGGTTTTTATGGTTTTAGGTCTAACATTTAAGTCTTTAATCCATCTTGAATTAATTTTTGTATAAGGTGTAAGGAAGGGATCCAGTTTCAGCTTTCTACATATGGCCAGCCAGTTTTCCCAGCACCATTTATTAAATAGGGAATCCTTTCCCCTTTGCTTGTTTTTGTCAATTTGTCAAAGATCAGATGGTTGTAGATATGTGGCATTATTTCTGAGGGCTCTGTTCTGTTCCATCGATCTATATCTCTGTTTTGGTACCAGTACCATGCTGTTTTGGTTACTGTAGCCTTGGAGTATAGTTTGAAGTCAGGTAGCGTGATGCCTCCAGGTTTGTTCTTTTGGCTTAGGATTGACTTGGCGATGCAGGCTCTTTTTTTGTTCCATATGAACTTTAAAATAGTTTTTTCCAATTATGTGAAGAAAGTCATTGGTAGCTTGATGGGGATGGCGTTGAATCTGTAAATTACCTTGGGCAGTATGCCCATTTTCACGATATTGATTCTTCCTACCCA
Source organism: Pan troglodytes (assembly GCF_028858775.2). NCBI lineage: Eukaryota > Metazoa > Chordata > Mammalia > Primates > Hominidae > Pan > Pan troglodytes. The sequence continues at coordinate 38,756,055 of NC_072411.2, forward strand.
TGAGCATGGAATGTTCTTCCGTTTGTTTGTATCCTCTTTTATTTCATTGAGCAGTGGTTTGTAGTTCTCCTTGAAGAGGTCCTTCACATCCCTTGTAAGTTGGATTCCTAGGTATTTTATTCTCTTTGAAGCAATTGTGAATGGGAGTTCACTCATGATTTGGCTCTCTGTTTGTCTGTTATTGGTGTATAAGAATGCTTGTGATTTTTGTACATTGATTTTGTATCCTGAGACTTTGCTGAAGTTGCTTATCAGCTTAAGGAGATTTTGAGCTGAGACAATGGGGTTTTCTAGATATATAATCATGTCACCTGCAAACAGGGACAATTTGACTTCCTCTTTTCCTAATTGAATACCCTTTATTTCCTTCTCCTGCCTAATTGCCCTGGTCAGACCTTCATGATTATCTCAATAGATGCAGAAAAGGCCTTTGACAAAATTCAACAACCCTTCATGCTAAAAACTCTCAATAAATTAGGTACTGATGGGACGTATCTCAAAATAATAAGAGCTATCTATGACAAACCCACAGCCAATATCATACTGAATGGGCAAAAACTGGAAGCATTCCCTTTGAAAACTGGCACAAGACAGGGATGCCCTCTCTCACCACTCCTATTCAAGATAGTGTTGGAAGTTTTGGCCAGGGCAACTATAAGCTTCTTAATGACAGTGTATATTTTTTATTCTGTATTATTGTTTTACTGGCTAGAATAATTTTTGACTCTAAAACAACAACAACAACAACAACAAAAACACAAGAACCCTACTCGGGCTTCTTTAATCGTAAAAGGAAATTTATTGATTCAAATATCAAAAAGTCCAGGCTCCAGGGAATCAAATGCTTTTGAGGAGCACTTTCTTTTTTGCTCACTGCCTCTTATGCAGATCACAAATTAACTGCATTTTCTCTCTCAAAGAAGAGTCCCTACATATAGCGAGAGATGATGACTGCATGCAGGTGCAACATACTTGTGACAGTGTATTTAATATGTTTCTGATAGAATACTTCCAGAGATAAATCATTTTGCTTTACTCCACCCCAAACTACTCAATCTTGTCTGCCTCCAAAATCCAGCTTGAATTCCTTTCCTAGATACCCTCTCAGTTCATTGCAACCATAATCTAGTTTTCCACTGGATTCATAGTTGCTTTCTTTCTTTCTTTTTTTTTTTTCTTTTGGACATTCATTTGAGAATGGGGCATTGCCTTGAAGCTTGTTGTCTTTCTGTGACACTTGATATCTGGCTCTGGAATTGCCATTTAACTTTTAATGTACTGGGAAGACCATCTCTAAATACTTGTTGATTTGATTTGCTAGAAATAACTATATGGCATGACAAGTTTGCATAATGTCTCCCTTTGATCTCAACATTTAAGATTTGGGGATGAATGTACTCTGTGTGTGTTGGCTTTCTTTTCCATAGTGGTAGAAACACTGTGTATTGGTGATATGAATTAAGCTAATGAAACTTCTTACTTGGTAGTAAGAAAATGATTTATCTTATTTGCCCTCCATTTCTCCCTATATAAGATATGGGTAACAGAACTTTCTACTTCAGGTTTTTGTGATAATAAATTAAATCACATTTATTTGATTGCCATCATTATTTTCATAGCTGTATTTTGTGGATAGTGAAAAGTGGCTGCTGTCCAGTGTGCTGCACAAAGCCCCGTTATTGTAGGAACAAGGTGTGCAGGTCTGAAGTGGGGCTAGGGCATCTTAATTTCTAACAGGCACTGCAGGCAGGTCTGATACAAAACTACATGGATCATAAGACATAAAATAGAAAAGATATAAGGTATAAAAGTAACCTTTGATACTTATTTGCCTTATATTTCAAATAATTTCTATTATTTAATGATTCACTCGTTCATTTAGTCAACAAATTTTTCTTTGTTGCTAAAAACAAGTAAGACAGTTGCCTTGTTTTCCTCTATCCAACAGTGGTTTGAGGATTACAGGCAATGATTCTGAAATTTATGTATAAGATTCACATGGAGAACTTGTTAAAATACAAAGTATATGATCCCATTCCCAGAGAGTCTGACTCAGTAGGTCTGGTGTGAGATCTCCTAAACCTCCATTTTCTCATACTGTAGGTGGCCATTTGCTCACACTTTAAAAGCTGGTGACCTATTCTATGTGAAAATTATCTGAAGTGTAATCATTATTCTGAAGAGCTAATGGGAATAGTCTATTTGATTTCACCAAAGGCATGGATTAGTCGACTTAGGGAAGACAAATGCCACCCAACAATACCTGAGCCACTCAATGATGGGTAAGAAAAATGCCCAAATATGCCTTGGAGGAATCCAATGCCCTAGAATAAAGATGCACAGACCAAAATTTTGAGACTAGGCTGACATCAGCAGTTTTATTGTCAAATAGAAGTAATAGTGAGGGGAATCCCCGAATCATTTCTACTGAGTTTCCTAATGTAGAGTTCAGCCTTGTGAAACTTTCAGGTGAATTGAACCTTGTATCCTTCCAGTTACTAGGAGATCAAAGGTCTAACAGGAGATTTTTCTGACTCTCAATATTGATTCTGCCAAAGCCCTTAATGTTTATAGCTGCAGTTTGAGAGAACTTTAATTACCGTGTTGCTCTCCAGTATCCCTACAGGTTCTAGCAGTTTTACAAGCTGTATTTTGAAAGAAATGGCTAATAAACATTCTACATTTTAATGGTTATTTCAAATGCATATGTCATTGACCAAGTATAGATCATCCCAACCATTTCCTAGATGAGTAAGCCTGTCTCTGCAGCCTTCTTTTTTGAGAGCATCCCTGTTGATGGCTGCTTGACTTCTAAGCCCTAAGTAATTGCAGCATATTCTTCCTTCTGTCCATCAGGAAATAAAACTAAAAATGGCCATACTGCCCAAAGAAATCTATAGATTTGACAGTATTCCTATCAAACTACCAACATTTTTTTTACAGAATTGGAAAAATCTATTCTAAAATTTATATGAAAACAAAAAAAGGAGCCTGAATTGCCAGAGTCATCCTAAGCAAAATCAGCGAAGCTAGAGGCATCACATTGCCCAAGTTCAAATTACACAATAAGGCTACAGTAACCAATAGCATGGTACTGGTACAAAAACAGACATGTAGACAAATGGAACACAAAAAAGAACCAGAAATAAGCTTGCACACCTATAACCATCTGATCTTTGACAAAGGTGACAAAAATAAGTAATGGGGAAAGGACCCCCTATTCAATAAATAGTGTTGGGATAGCTGGTTAGCCATATGCAGAAGAATAAAACTGGACCCCCTACCTTATGCAAAGTTAACTCAAATTAACCCAAGACAGATTAAATATTTAAATGTAAGACCTCTAATTACAGGAATCCTAGAGGAAAACCTAGGAAACATGATTCTGGACATGGGCCTTGGGAAAAAATTTATGACAAAGTACTCAAAAGCAATAGTAACAAAGACAAAAATTGACAAGTGGGACCTAATTAAACTAAAGAGCTTCCACTCAGCAAAACAAAACAAAACAAAACAAAACAAAAAAAACCTATCATCTCACACCAGTCAAAATGGCAATTATTAAAAAGTCAAAAAACAACAGATGTTGGTGAGGCTGCAAAGAAAAGGGAATGCTTATACACTGTTGGTGAGAAGGTGAAATATTTCAGCCACTGTGGAGAGCAGTTTGAAGTTTTCTCAAATAACTTACAACAGAACTACCATTCAACCTAGCAATACGATTATTGGATATATATCTAAAAGAAAACAAACCATTCTGCCAAAAAGACACACGCACATATATGTTCATTGCAGCACTATTCATAATAGCAAAGACATGGAATCAACCTAGGTGTTCATCAACAGTGGACTGGATAAAGACTATGGTATGTGTACATCATACAATACTACACGGCCATAAAGATGAATGAAATCATGTTGTTTGTAGCAACATGGATGCAGCCAGAGGCTATTATCCTAAGCAAATTAATGCAAGAACAGAAAACCAAATACCTCATGTTCTCACCTATAAGTGGGAGCTAAATATCTGGTACTCATGGACATAAAAGTGGCAACAACAGACATTGGTGACTACTAGAGTGAGGAGGATGAGGAGGGGAGGGTTAAAAAACTGTTAGGTATTATGCCCAATACCTGGGCAATGGGATCATTTGTACCCCAAACCTCAGCATCACGTAACATACCTAGGTAACAAACCTGTACATGTACTCTTGAATCTAAAAATAAACGTTGAAAAATGAAAATAAAAAAGAGATACAACTTGTCATCAGAAATATTCTAAGGGTGCCTACATTGAAAATACACTTGCCTAAAATGGAAACATTAAAATTAGTACTTCATTTTTCCTTTTGTAAGACAAAGAGCATCAAGTTACACTTCAGTTGTAGAAATAACTGCGTAACAGTGTTTTCTAAACACATCCAAAACACTATAGAAACACATCTCCCAGCAACAGCATTTTTTCTTTAAAAACCTGCATATTTATTGCTTATATCCCCCAAGCTTAGTAGTTTAGTAGATTCTGCAAGGCAAATATTTAAATGTTTAGCAATTTGTATGGTTTACCTCCTTGTCTGCATTATCCTCCTCTTAATATGCCAAGTAGTAATGTAAAAGTATATAAACTGTAAATTAGACTCTAGTCACAAATGAAATCTGATTTATCACCTTTCTAGGCCCTAAAAACCTAACCTTCATGTAATCCCAGGCTCTAATGTCATAATAGCTACCAATTAAACAAACCATCATTTTCACTGGGGCATTGCTTACAGGGATACTATTTATTAACTTGCGTATTGCTGAAGACAACTGGATGATGGACTTTTAAAAAATTAGAATGTACAATATTATGGAGTAGGGATTTTTAAAAGAATCTGAACACAGACATCTTGGAAAGTACAAAATTTGTTTTGAGGGATCCTAGATTCTGGGGAAAAACTTTATAATATCCGTGATTTCTAATAACCCTCTGAATCAGATCATGACTGCTTTACTGAGGGTTTAGCCAAGGTTTTACCTCTCCTCTCTTTATTGTGGTTAAATAAGAAAATATTCACCCAAATAAGGACAAATAGAGGCTATTTACCCAGCGCTTGCTATAGCAAGGGAGTCAGCCACCATCATGCTTTATTGGCAGAGACTCAAAGGCAAGAAGAAGGACGGAAGAGCCTTATGGTGAAAAAGAGCGATGGTCTCAATATGCTTTGATCATAAGTTGCTGGCATAGGGAAGCTAGAGATGAGCAAAAGAGAAGTGGGGAATCTTTTGTAATAGGTTTGGGGAACATATGTGTCTCTCTCTGGTTGGTTTTATATTGGAAGAAGGAGCAAGAAGTAAAGAAGCCAGCAGTCAATGGCCAAGTCCTGACCAGTAGGGGCTGTTTGCTGCACAGATGTGGTTTGGCTTTCTAAACTGATTGCTACAAAAGTTGTGGGTCAGAATTATACTGTTGTATATAGTCTGGCCATCATCTATCGGAATATTCAGTCTATTCATCCCCTCTGTGCTCATTCTCTCTCTTGTGAAGGGTTGAACAATTCATGGAAAACTAAAGATTCAGATTTTCAACTCTTGAGGATTGTTTAGATGTTTAGTATCATGAGGTTTTCTTGACTTTTTGTTGTTATTGTACCAAGGCAATTATCTCATGAGAGGGCAACTGTGCAAAAGCATTTAAGATTCTGAATGCAATGGTACAGCATCATACTCTGACAAAAACAAGAAAATTAATACTCTCTTTAAGATATTTTGGAATCACGAAGTCCAACTGCCCAACCCAGGCCAAGAGAACAAATCCAATAGGCTATAAACTGTAGGCTGTTTTACCTAATCTGTTTCATCAATCCAAATACTTCAAGAAGCATTAGCAATGGAACAGACACTGTCTAGATAAGAAATCTAGAGCAATGCAGTTGCCCATCACTAACTCTGCCAATGAGTTTAGACTAATCTCTACACATCTAGGGCAGAGGTGGTATTATTAATGCTTTCTGCCAGTAATATGTTGACATATTGGATATGTGTCCCCACCCAAATCTCATGTTGAATTGTGATCCCCAAGGTTTGAGATAGGGGCTGGAGGGAGGTGATTGGATCACAGGGGCAGTTTCTCATGGTTTAACACCATCTTCCTTGGTGCTGTCATTGCAACAGTGAGTTCTTATGAAATCTGGTGGTTTAAAAGTGTGTACCACTTCCCCAATTTCTCTCTTGCTCCTGCTCCAGTCATGTAGGGCATGCCTGCTTTCCCTTCACTTTTCACCGTGATTGTAAGTTTCCTGAGACTACCCCAGAAGCAGAAACTGCTATGCTTCCTGTACAGCCTGCAGAACCATGAGTCAATTAAACATCTTTTCTTTATAAATTACCCAGTCTTAGGCATTTCTTTATAGCAGTGCAAGAGTGGACTAATGCAGTCAGAGTTAGTGATATGTTTATTGTAGCCTGTTTCATTTGCATAGTGCCCACTAATGGAGACACTGCTGTGATTGTTTGCCAAAAGAATGATACAGTATAGAATCTAGAAATAAAGACAAATACTTACAACCAAATGATCTTTGACAAAGCATACAAAAACATAAATGGGGGAAAGAAACCCTATTAAATAAATGGTGCTGGACAAACTGGCTAGCAACATGCAGAAGGATAAAACTGGATCTCCATCTCTCACCGTCTACAAAAATCAACTCAAGATGAATCAAAGACTTAAATCTAAGACCTGAAACCATAACAATTCTAGAGGATAACCTTGGAAAATCTCTTGTGGATATTGGCCTAGGCAAAGAATTTATGACTAAAACTCCAAAAACAAATACAACAAAAACAAAAATAAATGGAACCTAATTAAACTAAAAATCTTTTGCACAACAAAAAAAAATTATGATCAGAGTAAACAGACAACCCACAGAATAGGAGAAAATATCAGCAAACTACACATCTGACAAAGGACTATCCAGAATCTACAAGGGACTCAAATCAGTAAGAAAAAAAAAATAATCCCATCAAAAAGTGGGCCAATGACATGAACAGATACTTCTCAAAGGAATGTCAACAAACATATGAAAAATGCTCCACATCACTAATCATCAGGGACATGCAGATTAAAACCACAATGAGATACCACATTACTCCTGCAAGAATGGTCATTATTAAACACCAAAAAAGCAATAGATGTTGACGTGGATGCAAGGAAAAGGAAACACTTATACATTGCTAGTGGGAATGTAAATTAGTATAACCTCTATGGAAAATAGTATGGAGATTCATTAAAGAATTAAAAGTAGATCTACCATCCAATCCAGCAATCCCACTACTGGCTACCTACCAGTAGATAAAGGAAAAGAAGTCATTAGATGAAAAAGACACATACACATGTATGTTTATTACAGTACAATTGACAATTGCAAAGATATGGCACTAATCTAAGTGCCCATTGACCAATGAGTGGATAAATGAAATGTGGTATATACACACACCATGAAATACTATGCAGCCATAGAAAAGAATGAAATAATGTCTTTTGCAACAACTTGGGTGAAGCTGGAGGCCGTTATTTTAAGTGACATAACTCAGAAATAGAAAACCAGATACCATTATGTTCTCATGTATAAGTGGAAGCTAAGCTATGAGTATGCAAAGACATACAGAGTAATAAAATGGACTTTAGCCACTCAGAAAGTGGAAGGTCAGAGGCGAGTGTGGGATAAATAAAACTACATATTGGGTACAATGTATACTACTCAGGGGATGAGTGTACTAAAATGTCATAATTCAGCACTTTATAATTCATCCATGTAACCAAAACCACTTGTGGCTCCAAAGCTATTGAAATTTTTAAAAAAGTATGAGATAGTAATTTTCCTAGAGTGCCTAAATAATCAAGGGTGCACCTCATTTTGAAGCTCTAATCTGTGTTGGAATTTCCAGCCATGAAGATTTATAGAATTGGGATCTCTATGTTCAGATAAGTGTCGGAATACTATTCCTAAAGTACATGAGTTGTTAGTCTGAGTTAAACAAGACAAAGCGATCTGGCTACAAAGTAAGTAGTATCCTGTAGGGCCACCAGGAATAAACGAGTTGTTCATGAAACAGGGATATAACCAACTTACATTAGTTGGGTTATGCATTTAGATCTCTACTGGTCTCTTATAAGTGGCAATTATTTGGCCCATCACCCTAGAAAAGTTGCTGAATTCAAATTTAGAATTACCTAGAGTCTGATCAGTAGATTGTAGTAATTGGTTATACTTTTCTGGGAGAGGGGACACTAGCGAAGCCACAGATTGATTTGTTTAAGGTCATTTATCCATGTCGGTGCAAGTGGAAATGTCATTAGCTGTAATTCCCTATAGTCTAGTTTGGTGAGATTGGAATTTCCCAGAGGTTTCTATCACAGGGATCTGGTGATCACTGACACATCCAGCAGCCAGTAAGATGGAAGGCAGAGGCTACAATTTGGGATACATGAAGAATGGCTTTGAATTACAGACAGTGGCAAAACACTTTGGGAGTCCTAGGTGAGAGGATTGCTTGAGGCCATAAGTTTGAGATCGGCCTGGGCAACACGTAGTGAGACCCCATGTCTACAAAAAAATTTTACAAAGTAAAAATTTCAAAATGCATGAACCTTCCAGCTAGCCAGTTCATAAGGTGACAATTGATTCATCCTCGGGGAGTGGAGTGTATGGCCATAAGGGCTAGTGGGAGTATCTTGGGCCAAGGAAGCTCAAATATTTCTGAAAGTTTTATGAATTTTAATTTAAGGATGTTATTGGTATTTCCAAACATTTCATAAGATTTTGGGTGGTAAGAAAAGTGTAATTTTTGAGTATTAGTTAGTGCATCACAGAATTCTTTCATAATTACCATAAAATGTAATCCTCAGCCACTTGGTAGCAAAGTTGGTCTGCTCCAGGTTGGAATCACAAAATCGAGCTGCTTTTTAGTGACTGTAAGCTGTAGTTTTTTTGGCAAGGCAATATTTTACCCATCCTGAAAGTAAACATACAATAGCTAAAATATATTCAAATCTCCTAGAGGGTAAGCTATCTGAGAGGGTTCAAAAGGCCTTTGAAGCTTTGGTTTCTGGCCATGCCTCATTTTTATACTTTTTCCAGGTTTCTATAGTTGACAAGTAACACATGACCTGAAAATAACCTTTTTAAAGTTTCCCCAGCAATACTTAATTGAGATGCTAAGCATTTTTTTCTGTACCATGATGAGTAGCTTCATGGAGAAATTTAGGTAATAGCTATTGGAAATCATCCAGTGCTACCAAGCAGCTGTCTTGCAAGAGCCAGAGATTATTTGAGCGAAGGGTACAACCAGATTACCAGATTCTTTTCCATTCTTTTTCTTTTTCTTTTATTTTTAATTTTATTTATTTATTTATTTTGAGACGGAATCTCACTCTGTTCCCCAGGCTGGAGTGCAGTGGTGTGATCTCGGTTCCTGCAAGCTCTGCCTCCTGGGTTCAAGCGATTCTCCTGCCTCAGCCTCCTTAGTAGCTGGGATTACAGGCGCCTGCCACCATGCCTGGCTACCATTCTTTTTAAAATCAGAGGATAAACATATATATTTTAAAGAACTTCTTTGAATCATTTCAGAGACTTATCCTTTGATGACTTGGAAATAGAATCACCTAGGTTAAGGCTGCTTGTTTGTCATAATAATCTAGAAGATTTTCCTTTTTTTAAAAAAATAATTTCAACTTTTTGTAGATTAAAGGATACATGTGCAGATTTGTTACATGAGCACACTACGTGATGCTGAGGTTTGTGGTAAAAGTGTTCCCACCACCCAGACAGTGAGCATAGAACCCAAGGGGTGCTTTTTCAGCCCGTGCCTCTTTCCTTCCCTTTATTCCTAGTAGTCCCCAGTGTCCATTTTTCCTATTTTTATTTCCATGTGTATTCAATATTTAGCTCCCACTTAAAAGTTATAATATGAGTGTTTGGTTTTCTGTTCCTGTGTTAATTTGCTTAGGATGATGGCCTCCAGCTCCATCCAAGTTGCTGCAAATGACATCACTGCATTCCTTATGATAGCTGCATAGTATTCCATGGTGTACATGTACCATGTTTTCTTTATTCAGTCCACTATTGATGGGCACCTAGGTTGATTCTGTGTCTTTGCTATTGTGAGTAGTGCTGCGACAAACATGTGAATGCCTATGTCATTTTTGGTAGAATTATTTGTTTTCTTTTGGATATATATACCCAGTAATAGGATTGCTGGGTCAAATAGTAGTTCTGCTTTAAGTTCTTTGAGAAAACTCCAAACTGCTTTCTGCAGTGGCTGAACTAGTTTTCATTTCTACCAATAGTGTGTAAGCATTTCCTTTTCTCTGCAGCAGTGCCAGCATTTGTTATTTTTCGACTTTTTAATAATCACCATTCTGACTGGTGTGAGATGATATCTCATTGTGGTTTTGATTTGCATTTCTCTGATAATTAGTGATGTTCAGCAATTTTTCTCATGATATTTTGGGAAGTGTCTGTTCATGTCCTTTGCCCATTTTTTTAATTGCATTATTTCTTTTTTGCTTGTTGATTTAAGTTCTTTGTAGATTCTGGATATTAGATTTCTGTCAGATGCATAATTTGCAAATGTTTCTCCCATTCTCTAGGCTGTTTATTCTGTTGGTAGTTTCTTTTACTATGAAGAAGCTCTTTAGTTTAATTAAATTTCACTTGTCAATTTTTGTTTTTGCTGCAATTGCTTTTGGGACTTAGCCATAAATCCTTTAAGAAAGCCAATGATGAGAAGGGTATTTCCTAGGATTTCTTCTAGAATTTGTAAACTTTGAGGTCTTATGCTTAAATTTTTAATCTACCTTGAGATAATTTTTGTATATCATGATAGGTAAGGGTCCAGTTTCATTTTTCTGCATATGGCTAACCAGTGATCTCAACATCATTTATTGAATTTCCCCACTGCTTATTTTTTTGTCAATTTTGTCAAAGATCACATGGTTGTAGATGTGCAGTTTTATTTCTAGGTTCACCATTCTGTTCCTTTGGTATGTGTGTCTGTTTTGAACCAGGACCATGCTATTTTGGTTACTATTTCCTTACAGTATAGTTTGGAGACAGGCAATGTGATACCTCTGGCTTTGTTCTTTTTGGTTAGGATTGCTTTGGCTATTTGGGCTCTTTTTTGGTTCCGAATGAATTTTAGAATATATTTTTCTATTCTGTTAAAAATGATGTTGGTATTTTAATAGGGATAGCATTGATTCTGTAAATTGTTTGTGCAGTATTGTCATTTCAACAATATTGATTCTTCCAATCTATGAGCATGGAATATCTTCCCATTTTTTTGTGTCATCTCTGATTTTTTTTTTTGGCAGTGTTTTGTAATTCCCCTTGCAGAAATCTTTCACCTTCTTACTTAGTTGAATTTCTAGGTATTTTTTTTGTGGCTACTGAAAATGTGATTGTGTTCTTGATTTGGTTCTCAGGTAGAATGGTATTGGGGTATAGCAATGCTATTGATTTTTGTACATTGATGTTCTATCCTGAAACATTTCTAAATTTACCAGTTCCAGGAGTCTTTCAGTGGAGTCTTCAGGGCTATGCATAGAATCATATCAACAACAAAGAGAGATAGTTTGACTTCTTTCCCTATTTGAATACCTTTTATTTCCTTCTCTTGCCTGATTGCTTTGGTCAGGAGCTCCAGTGCAATTTTGAATAGGAGTGGTGGAAGTGGGCATCCCTGTCTTGTTCCGGTTCTCAAGGGGAATGGTTCCAGATTTTGCCCATTCAGTATAACGTTGGCTGTGGTTTTGTCATTGAGGGCTGTTACTATTTTGAGGTATATTCCTTCAATGCCTAGTTTCTTGAGGGTTTTTATCATAAATGGATGTTGGATTTTATCAAAGGCTTTTTCTGTGTCTGTTGAGATGATCATATACTCTTTGATTTTTATTCTGTTTATCTGGTGAATCACATGTATTGATTTGTGTATGTTGAATCAACCTTACATTCTAGAAATAAAGGGTACTTGATCATGGTGAATTAACTTTTTGTGAATCAACTTTTGTGCTGCTGGATTTGGTTTGCTAGTATTTTGTTGAGGATTTTTGCATCCATGTTCACCAGGGATATTGGCCTGAAGTTTGTGTGTGGGGAGGGGTGAGTGCACATGCACACCAGATTTTGGTATCAGGATGATATTGGCTTCATAGAATTAGGAAGAAGCCACTCCTCCTCAATTTTTTGAAATAGTTTCACTAGGATTGGTATCAGTTCTTCTTTGTGCATCTGGTGGAACTCAGCTGTGAATCCATCTGATCTGGGCCTTTTTTGTTGGTAGGTTTTTTAAATTACTGATTCAACTTCTGAACTTGTTATTGGTCTGCTCAGCTTTTCACTTTCTTCCTGGTTCAATCTTGGGAGGTTGTGTTTCCAAAAAAGTATCGATTTTCTCTAGATTTTTAAATTTGTGTACATAGAGGTGTTCATAATAGTCTCTCAGGAGCTTTGGTATTTCTGTGGAACCAGTTGTAATGTCATCTTTGTCATTTCTGATTGCACTTATTTGGATTTTTTCTTTTTTTCTTTATTAATCTAGCTAGAAGTGTATCACTCTTGTTTATTATTTCAAAGAACAAGCTCTTGGTTTCATTGATCTTTCGTATGGACTTTTGGGTCTCAATTTTGTTCAGTTCTTCTCTGATTTTAGTTATTTCTTTTCTTCAACTAGCCTTGGGATTGTATTGTTCTTTTTTTCTAGTTCCACTATGTGTGATGTTACATCATTAATTTGAGATGTTTCTAACCCCTTGATGAAAATATTTAATACTATAAACTTTCCTCTTAATACTGCTTTACCTGTATCCCAAATATTTAGGTAAGTTGTGTCTCTATTTTCACTTATTTCAAAGATGTTTTTGATTTCTGCCTTAATTTTATTGTTCACCCAAGAGTTATTCAGAAGCAAGTTGTTTACCTTCCATGTTTTGTATAGTTTTGAGAGATTATCTTGGTATTGACTTTTATTTTCATTGCATTGTGGTTGTATAATTTAGATTTTTTTTAATTTATTGAGACTTGTGTCATGGCCGAGCATGTAGTTGATCTTAGAATATGTTCTGTTTGCAGATGAGAAGAATGTATATTTTGTGGTTGTTGGTGGAATATTCTGTAGATGTCTATTAGGTCCAACTGGTTAAGTGTTGAGTTTAAGTCCAGAGTTTCTTTGTTAGTTTTCTGCCTCAATGATCTTCCTAACCTGTTATGGGGGTGTTGAAGCCCCCACTACTATTTTCTGACTGTCTAAATCTTTTTGTAGGTCAATAACTTGTTTTCTGAATCTGGGGGCTCCAGTATTGTATGCATATATATTTACGGTTGTTAAATCTTCTTTTTGAATTGAACCTTTATCATTATGTAATGCCCTATTTTGTCCCTCCTGATTGTTATTTGTTTAATGTTTGTTTTATTTTATGTAAGAATAGTGACTCCTGGGCTGGGCTGGGTGGGGTGACTCACACCTGTGATCCCAACACTTTGGGAGGCTGAGGCAGGTGTATCACCTGAGGTCAGGAGTTCGAGACCAGCCTGGCCAACAGGGTGAAACCTGTCTCTACTAAAAATATGAAATTAGCCAGGCATGGTGGCATGTGCCTGTAATCCCAGCTACTCGGGAGGCTGAGGCAGGAGACTCACTTGAACCTGGGAGGCAGAGGTTGCAGTAAGCCAAGATCACACTATTGCACTCCAGCCTGGGCAACAGAGCAAGACCCTGTTTAAAAAAAAAATAGTGACTCTTCATCTTTTCCATTATTTGTTTGCATAGTAGATCTTTCTCCAACTCTTTACTTTGAATCTGTGGGTGTCATTACATGTGAAATACATCTCTTAAAGAGAGCAGACAGTTGGGTCTTATTTTTTTTAATCCAGCTTTCCAATTTATGCCTTTTAAATGGGCTGTTTAGATCAGTTACATTTGAGGTTAGTATAGATATCTGGGATTTTAATTCTGTCATCAAACTGTTGGCTATTTGTTCTGTAGATGTGATTGTGAAATTGCTTTATATTTTCTGTGGGCAATGTGCTTGAGTATATTTTTATGGTAGCAGGTTTCGATCTTTTGTTTCCATCTTTAGCATTCCCTTAAGGACTTCTTATAAGGCTGATCTGGTGGTAACAAATTTCTTTAGTGCTTGCTTCTCTGAGAAGGATTTCATTTCTCCCCTACTTATAAAGTTTAGTTTGGCAAGACACGAGATTCTTGGTCAGAATTTCTTTTTTGCAAAGAATGCTGACAAAAACCTTAGAATCCCCAATCTCTCTGGCTTATAGGGTTTCTGCTGAGAGGTCTGCTTCTAGTCTGATAGGGCTGCCTTTTTAGGTGGTCTGACCTTTCTAGCTGCCTTTGTGATTTTTTTTTTGTTGACATTAGTGAATCTGACTATGTGCCTCAGGGTGGTCACCTTTTGTAGTATCTCACAGGGGTTCTCTGTAATTCTTGAATTTGTATCTTCTCCTCTCTAGCAAGATGGGGGAAATTTTCATGGACTAGGTCCCCAAATATGTTTTCCAAGTTGCTTACTCTCTCTTTCTCTTTTAGGAATGCCAATGAATTGTAGATTTGGTCTCTTTACATAATCCCATATTTCTTGGAGGTTTTGTTTATTTATTTATTTTTAATTTTTGTCTGACTCTGTTGATTCAAATAACCAGAGTTCAGGCTCTGAGATTCTTTTCTCAGCCTGATCTATTCTGTTGTTAATGTTATTGATCGTATTATAAAATTCTTGAAGTGAATTCTACAGTTCCAGAAATTCAATTTGGTCCTTTCTTAAAATGGCTATTTCATACTTCAGCTTCTGGGTCATTTGACTGGATTCCTTGGATTGGGTTTCAACTTTGTCTTGGATCTCAATGAGCTTCATGGTCATCCAGACTCAATCATCTCAATCTGGTTAAGAACCATTTCTGGGGGACTAATGTGCTCATTAGTAAGGTAAGTGAGCACACTGGCTTTTTGAGTTGCCAGAGTTCTTGTGCTGATTCTTTCTCATGTGTGAGGGCTGGTATTTCTTTAGCTGTGATGTAAGTTGAGTATAGTCAGTTGACTTTGTTTTCAGAGGGCTAAGACTCTGTACAGAAGAATCTTTATTTGCGGCTGAATTTTTGTATTATGTTTCATAGGCACTATATACTGGAAAAAATTTTTGGTGTTGTATTTTGGGGTGCAATTCATTAGGTGGTGCTGAAGAGTGGTGGCAGGCAAAGAGGCTATTACTCAGCCACACAGCTCTTTTGTATTTTGGCACAGTTGGCAGTTGTATTCTGTGGTGGAGGAAGAAAGATGACCTCCTCTCCTGGTCTGCTCCTGGGCCTTAGAGGAGACCTCTCTGATCATTGGCTGCATACGCGCATTTCCTCTGTTAGGTGTGCTGGTCCACGGGGCTCCCTCAGGCAGGGTTCATGGATAACAGATAAGCTGTACACTTCTCAGGTCAGCTCTGTGGAGGAATGGATGTCCTGCTCTCCTGCAGGCCTGTGAACCCAAGGGTCTCAACCTTTTCAGTGTTCTGAGAGTGAGGGCTCCCCTTTGTTTGGGTGCTGCCCAAGCTGGTGAGTCTTAGCTGGCTAGGAGCAGTAGGGATGTGCGAAGTCACCAATGTGCCTCTCAGTGCTTCCCAAGGGACCATGGAACTGTGTTTGCCCCCAGAGTTCAGGCACAAGCAGGTCTGCTGCACTGGAAGCCCCAGCAGATGTGTCTCATCCAGCCAGGAGCATTTGGGGTGGGTTGAGTTGCCTGCTCTGCTATTCAGGAGCTTCCTGGGGGGACATGGAGCAGTGCCTGTGCCACAGACTTCTGGCTGAAGCAGGGCCACTGGGCTGGAAGCTGGCACTGAGCCTTGTATGGTGATGGGGAGTGGACCAATATGACTGTTCCCCAGCACCGTGACTGCAGCCTCTATCAGGGCATAGCAGTTGGTGCTGGGCTGCTCCAAGGTTCAAAGCCTGTGGAATTCCCTATGAACTTGAGTGTTGCTTCTGCAAAAAATCCAGGCAGTTCTCTGTATCACTCTGGAGGCCTGGGGGATCAGGAGGTTCTCTCATTCCCAGAATTGCACAGTTCCCTGTAGGAAATGTGGATTCCCCAGGGGATGTCCCTCACTCACCCTTTCCCTGTGTTGGGGAGCTTTTCCTGACTCCATGCATGTCCCAGATGGGCAGCTGTCCAGCTTCCCTCTTCTCTGTTCTTTGTCTGCCCTCACTCCTTTAATGGATCTTGGCATGATTTCTTAGATGATTGTCTTGCAGGGTCAGTGTTTACTCACGGGTTTGTTTCCTTTCGCTGAGAGTGGTGCACACTAGCTCCTTCTATTCTGCCATCTTCACTCCTATGCTGCTTTTAAAAAATAATGTTGTATAAATACAAAATACAAATACAGGTAAAAGATTGGGAAAAGGTACATCACACTAACACCGATCAAAAGAAAGCTGGAATGACCTAGAGCATTTTCTTTAGCTTCCATGTGATCTCTTTTTGCATGAGTTTCAGTCACTGTGATAGTCACTTCTCCAGAAAGTGGAATGCATCTAAAAGTGCTTAACTTGCTCATTTTTTATGGAAGTTCCAAATGGAGGTGAGAAACAGCCTTTATTTTCAAAGCATCCTAAAGCCATGTACTACTCCAAAAGCATACCTGCTGTTTATATGCATGTTGACTCTCTGTTCTTAGGCTACTTGATTAGCTCTTAGTAAGTGTAAAAAGTTCTGCCACCTGGGATGATTATTATCTCAGGTAGAGGACCATATTCTAAAGGAGAGCTTAAGTTAAGAATGCCATATCTCACTTGATAAACTCCAGTTTCAGTTTTCTGTCAGCAAATAATGTTAGTGTAAGATTCTCAGTGGAATTCTGTGGAGTGAGGACAGAAAACTTCTCTGTGACGTAAGGTCGTCAGAAGATTCAGGGTGTGGCTAAAGTGAATAATAATGTGAGAAGAAGAGAATAATGGAATCTAATAAGAGGTTAATTGGCTGGCTGAAAAATGTTGCGTGTTCTCCATCAGTTGAAATGTCTGTACTGTATGAGGAGCCATAATCTTCCATTGCCCTAAGACAAGGGTGGTGAACCTTGGCAACAGGGTCAAGGGTGAGGTTATAGTAATCAATGGGTTTTTAATGGTTCCCATGATGTTAGGTTTCAAACCCAAGGGTTTGTTCCAGAACACTTATGTTCAAAGAGAAAGGAGGTTTTTGTGGTTAGGGTTGCTGAGGGAAGGAGGCTGTTGAAGACCATGTTCTGGGTTCCAGAAAGTGTACTTATGCTTGGGCTTCCAGAGAAGGGAGTCTCTTTCTGAGGACTTGGTCAATTCCTATAGAGATGCCACAATCTCAGAAAATTTTGGCACTCATTAACTGCAATATCCACTTAAACTGAGAAATTTGATTGTCATTTTGTAAAGGGTCTGGGATAAGTTAGGATATTTTTTAGTCTATTAGGAGAGGATGTTTTTCCCTCCTTGGACAGGTCATGCCATAAATAATGGACTGTGTTTTGGAAAAAACGTATGGCCCTTTTTTTTCTAAGGCTGGGGGCAAGAAAACTGAATCCTTTGTGAAGGCTTCCTTGTTTACTCAACAAAGATGAACAAAGATCATCCACATATTGTATCATAACTGAATGGCAAGGGAAATTGAGATCTTTAAGTCTTCACTGAAAAGCTTGGAAGAATAAGAGGGGGCTTCAGGGAACCTCTGAGCAGGCCTGTGCAGCTGTATTGTTGTCTTCTCAAGGTGAAGGCAAAAAGATTATTAACTGTTCTGGTCTAGAAGCACACTGAGAAAAGCAGTGAGTCACTACATTGAAGCTAGGCTCTTTCTATTAAATTTGCAAGAGTAAGTATCATAGAGCCGAAAGGATTTGTTTCAGATAAGAATCCAGGGGTTACTATTAAGGACTGGAATATAGGAAAATCCATGGGCTATTTGAAATTCCAACCAGCTATGTGATATATTTACTCTAAGGAAGAAGCTAAGAAAAAGTGACAAGGTTTTATATAGAAAGAGTAGCCATCAAATCCACCAAGAATTCATGAGGTTGACCATCTATATTTATAGTTAATTTATCTTGAGTGTTTAAGGCTAAGGCAAGACATTGGGCACTTTTGTCTTCCTCAGAGCACCCAAAACATCAGAACATTCACTGGTATGACTTTTCTGATTTTTCATCATCTTGGTTTTTATTTTGCAGATGGGACCTTCTTTTTTTTTAATCATTTTCCCTTCTGTTTACAATATCTACAAATGTCTTTGTCAATAGGTGATCAGTTTGAAGTTTGATCTGTTATTTGATCTGAAGGGCCATAAATTTATTTGGAATTCATCTGGTTTTTGTTCTAAAACTCTTTCTAAATATACTGCCTGGAGCTGTAATTCTGGTAAAAGGGCTATTTCCTATTCTACTTTCTATTTTTTTAATTAGGTCTCCAATATCAGGTTTAACTCCAATGACAAAATGAGATAAAAAGGCTGCTGTTACGTCATAACCCTTTTTAATTTCCAAGTGTTGTTGGAGAGTATTTTCTAGCGTATCTTGAAAATATTCTATAGTTTCATCTTTTCTTTCTTTGCGTGACTGAATTATGGTCCAATCAATTTTTATTGGAAGCATTTTAGGTGTGGCATTTGGGACACTTTTTTTTTACCTTAAGGTTTTTAAAAATTATTATTATACTCTAAGTTCTAGGGTACATGTGCACAACGTGCAGGTTTGTTACGTATGTATACATGTGCCATGTTGTTGTGCTGCACCCATTAACTCGTCATTTACATTAGGTATATCTCCTAATGCTATCCCTCCCCCCTCCCCCCACCCCATGACAGGCCCCAGTGTGTGATGTTCCCCACCCTGTATCCAAGTGTTCTCATTGTTCAATTCCCGCCTATGAGTGAGAACATGCAGTGTTTGGTTTTCTGTCTTTGAGACAGTTTGCTCAGAATGATGGTTTCCAGCTTCATCCATGTCCCTACAAAGGACATGAACTCATCCTTTTTATGGCTGCATAGTATTCCATGGTGTATATGTGCCACATTTTCTTAATATTGTGAAAAGAGAGATCCTGTAGGCCCCTTTCTGTGTCAACGCAACCAGCTTTTGCCATTCATGATTTGGTCTCTGAGGTTCCAACCAACACATGTATAATTTGAAAAAGATTAGATGACCTTGAGTCATATGCACTCCAAATAATTCTGAATTATTATATGAATAGCTTCTGATCTTCTCTGGGTTTAGAGACATCCTTAATTATTGCCCTTAATTCAGATTGGGTCAGTTTAAGTTCATTGCCTGCATATTTGGCTCATGGAATGATGGAGCTTTGTAGGCAAATGGCATTTTGGGTCTTAGGAGAGTCACTGGGAAAAAGCTGCATGTCTGGACAAGGAGAAAAGACATGGAAGTGTGGAAGGAAAAAGAATAAAAGGGCCAGGAAGAGAAATAGCTGGACACAGGGAGGCAACTGAAGAATGAGGAGGAGATATTACTAGGAAAATGAGTCTAATTTGTTGCTACTTAAGTTGGTCAAATTGCTCATTAGTTCTAACCAAAGCATCTTTTAGTGAAGCAATTTTTGAATCAGAATTTCATTTGGCGGCTTCTCCATCCTGCACAAAAAATATTGCTGCCAATTGGGACTAAATAATCTCATTCAATTTTTTTTCTAAATACTTCCCAAATAAATGATTTTGTCCAACTCAAATGTTTCCCAGAGTGGCAAATCATCCATAGTCAAGTCATGCCATTTAGAAAGGTAGGTGCAAGAATTAGAAATATAATGAGAGTGTATTTACGAAGGAGGACTTTCTTTGCCCAACCCCATGAGAGCTGGCAGCAGTTGGAAGGAAAGTAATGCTGTGTGCTCGATGTCTCAGGCACCTAACCCGATGGTTGCCTTCGTTCTAATGTGGATCAAACAATCCATGCCCTAGCAAGCAGAGAATAAAAAATAACATTCCTTCTTGATCCAAGCTGGGATCTCAAGACAAAAATACAATCTGAAGAAAGGAAAATCTCACCTGGTTTTATTGGTGACACACAGCAAAATTTGTCCATATTGATACCACTCACCAGTCTGTGAGGCCAGCTCAAACAACAGACTTATGAAACTTATGTCCGCATTTTATACTGTGATTCTCCTCTTTATAAAAAGTGATTCTTATAGACAGTACAACAAAATATGGAAGCACAAAGGAGATGAAAAGAGTGGAAAGGGAATATATTGAATTCATCAATGATACCAAACAAATAGAAACCAGTAACAAAACTTTAGTACCAAAGTGAGACTAAATAGCTGCAGAACATCGTTTAAAGCACAAAGCCAGGTCATCTGCCCTGTTTACATACATGGCTAAACACAGCACATTCTCTAGCTAGCGGATAGTATGGAAACTTTATTCTGGATCATCCATTTTTCCTGCGTACTGGATCATTCCAATCAGAACGTTAAAGTGATAATACTTCCCATATTTAAAAAAATCCTCCTTGACTACACAACACACACACACACACACACACATGCACGCGCACACACACACACACACACAGACAGAGAGAGAGAGAATAATTCTATTTTTCTGTTATTCGCAAAAAAGTTTATTAAAACATACCAATTTCCCAAAATTTTCTTCTGCTTATCTTCAATCCTACTCTTCCCTTTATCTCTTGAATCCTGCTCCTCCCTTTATCTCTTGAATCCATTTTAACCAGGCTTCTTTCCTCACCACTCCAGGAAATTTACCTTTGTCAAGGTCACCAATGACCTCCATGTTGCTAGATCCAATCTTAAATTCTCTTCTTGCCCCGTGTATCAGGAGGATATGACCCAGCTGATCACTTTTTGCCTCTTTAAACACTTTCTTTTATAAGCTTTCAATAAAGCCATCTTCTTTAGCTTTTTTACCTCCCTTCCTAGTCTCACTTGTTGTTTTCTAATCTCTCTCTCTGACATTTAGATAAATATTGCCCCAAAGCTCAGTCTTTTCTCATCTCTTGTCTAGCTACACTTATTCCCTAAATGATCTCATCCAGTCTTCAAGACTTAAAATAGCATTATATACTACTGTCTCTTATGTTTGTATTTATTGCCTGGACCTCTGTATTCAACAACAGTTGGATACCTAATAACTCTTATGTTTAAATGACATGGAAAATGAAACATGAACAAAATTTCAGTAGTGGTTTCCTTCCTTGGACCTAACTTCTTCCACAATTTTCCCCAGATTAGCAAGAGGCAATTCTAACCTTCTAGTCACTCAAACCTAAAACTCAGCATCTCCCTTGACTCCTTGTTTGTCTCCTCCACTCCATGTTTGATTCATAAGCAAATCCTATCAGTTCCAGCTTCAAAATATATCCAGAATCCAGACACTTCTCACCATCTCCACTGTTACTATCTGGACAATGGCAGTAGTCTCCTAACTGGTCTTTCTACTTGTAGTCTTGCCTCCCTACAATCTAATCTTGTTATTCTTTAGATGTGCTAACTATCACCTAGCCTCCAGGTCTTTGCATTTGCTCTCTCAACCCAGAATACTCTTCTAGGAGATATCTGCATGCTTTACATCTCTACTTCCTTCAGATCTCTACAACTATCATGTTGTCAACAAGGCCTTTCCTGTCTAATCTGCTTAAAACAGTGACTATTCCCAATCCCATTGCTCTGAATCACTTTTTAATTATATATATAATTTATATATGTTATAAATTACATGTAATGTATTACATATAACATAAATATATATTATATATTATATATACTATATATTATATAGTATATATAATTTATTATATATAAGTAATATATAATAAATTATATATGATATATTATTTATATTATATATAATAAATTATATATAATATATAAATACAAAATATATAAATATATATATGGCTATGTATGTCTCTGCTTAATTTCCCCTATAACACTTCTCACCATTTGTCATAATCGTTCTTTGCCTTATTTGTTGATGACTGTCTCCCACCATTAGAATGTAGGCTCCATGAAGGCAAATGACTTTGTATTGTTTCCTGCTGTATCTCTATACTCATAACAGGCTCTGGCAGAGTCAGTGTTTGACAACATTTATCGAATGAACTAGTAAAACCATTATCTATAAAAATATTTGACAAGTGCCCATTATGTGACTCTGCTACTATGCCAAATACTCTGGCTGATCCAAAAGAAATAGAAAATTGTCTACAACAGTCTACAAAATCTCATTGTCTTGACCGAGATGAGAATATAAAAAAATTTTTTTCAAAGGGTTGGGGAATGATTGAGTGCTAACTGAATTACAAATAAGTAAAAATTCAGAGGAAGGAAAGATCATAAAGTTCAGGCAAGAAGGGCTTTATAAAGGTGGGAAAATGGCCTAACAGGTATTTTGAGGTTGAAGGAGAGGAGCCCAACCGAGATAAAAGATGTCAGCTGTGATCAGCAATTCCTAGTTCATATTATGAAACTGATCAAGGCCTGAAATTGGATAGGCAGGGATGCAGCCTCAATGTGGAGCCACATTTCTTAACTTTCAAAAGCCCTGGGTTTAGTGTTATTGGGGTAAATTGTAAAGGCTTCTTCTCTAATGAGTCATTCTCTGTTCATTCATTCATTCATTCATTCTCTCAAGTAATTCATTGAACATTTATTGTTTATTCAGCATTGTGCATATATTATTTATATGGCATGATCTTTGAAGCTTTTACAAGCTAATTGGAGAGAGAAAACAATTAGACACATACAAAGCAGCCAAGTAAAAGCACAAGGAGGCTTATAATTACCTGCCTAATGAATAGCTCAGCCATCACCTATTTGTTTTTGGTTAATGTGTCATACAGTTCAGTGTTCAATAGAGATAACATTGCCTGCATCACAGTACTTCTGTGCCTTTAGTGAGCTATCATACAACAAAGTACTTTGTATACTGTAAAATGCTACTCAGGCATTCATTATTGCTATCTAGAAGTATGGGGGTGGGTAAATGACTCTGCAGAATTTATCTGTGCTTCCATTGAGAAATCATGAAACTTGAGAATAATTAATATGAAGCTCTTTAGAGTTAACCAATTTAAAACTGTGGAGAAAAGGTGGAAAATACAGAATTCGTACATCTCAGTAAAGGCAACAAATTAAACTTGCCCAAACTTCTAACACAAATAGAACATTTCAAACTCAGAAGCCAATACGAATCTACCCTTTTCTTGAATTATTTTGGAGAAAATGCATTATTTAAAGTCCTTCCATGAAATCAAAGTCAATAGGTTGCACATTTTTAAAAAGCCTGTTAAGTAAAATTGCTGTTGGTGCAGCACTTCTTAGTTATTTTCTCTCTTCTATGCTAGAAAGAAGTTTAGTTGCTAATGTGATCCTCCTGGCTGAACTTGGACTTCCCCTAAGCTGCTACCTTGCAGATGGTACCTTCTTGCAAAATGCATATATTTGCAAGAATTACCCCTTGGGATATTGTCATTACCCAAGAGAACCAGCTATGAGAATCCATTTTTTCTCTCCTTTATCAACAAAGTTAGATTGGATTTTTTTTTTTTTCATTTTCAAGAACTGATGAGATAGGAAAAAAGCAGCACTTAAATTTTAGAAACAAGAAATTGAATAAAACTTTTTAAAGCTTGAGAAAGTTCAAAGTGGAAAAGGGTAGGGGCACTTTGACACATACTCTTTTAAAGTATTGATTTTTCATGACAAACGTTTACTCCGACACCCAATACAGTATTAAAAAACCCAAATGTCAGAATGAAAATCTGATGGACTGCAACCTTAGTGGAAGGAAGGATAAAATATCTTATGTGACCCAGGGCTATGGAAAATGCCTTATTCTTCTCTTTTTTTTGGCCAGTTTCATCTTTATTCACCTCAATTGTATTCACCTAGAAAAGAATTTTTTCCTAGAAAAAAGGAGGGAAGAAACTATTTCTACGATTAATATTACCAGCAAAACTTTGCTACCCTCAAGTAAAAGATAATTTGTTTTCTTGTTGTTGAAGTAGAAATGAGCAAACTTGTTAATATTGTACCTTAATTACTCTTTCAGTAATAGATGTCCAATCATTAGGCATCTATGTAAAGGTGATGAATCAGCACTCTGTGGAATCAGAGGGCGGCCATGCCATGCTAAATAGTTCTCCTTGCAGACCTCACAAAGGTTCTTTGCACCCCAGAATGTATTGATTTCATTAGATGTGCTAATTTAGCAGTTCTCTGGTTTAAAGACCATAATTACAACACAATGCACGACCTGTGTATATATGCTTATTGCAAGGAGAAAAACTTTTGCTTTCAACATATTAACAGCAAATGTACACATTTTTTCCTGCAAATGCTAGTTATAAATCTCCCTTATAAACCCACAAGGCTCTGTTATTATCATCTTTTATTAATAAACTGAACAATTTCATACAGTGTTAATGAGTTAGAGCTTATCTCTTACTCTCTTTTATGGTTAAAATGTGCTGGAGAGCTGGACAATTTATCTACGCACCTGGGTGACTAAGGTACATGACACTTTTAATAATTAGGCTCCATCTATGTCTATTTTCACTGATGGAAAAATGTTACACTTGATTTTCTTATTTTCACAGCTGTATCAGAGTTCAGTGAAAACAAATCGAACATAGTAATATGATAATAGAGCTGAATTATAGAGCATCTTCACTATAAGTGGATTTTTTACTGCATTCTGTATTCACTGTGTTTTTGAAACAGTTACTAAGACACGAGGAATAAATTAGGTTGTTCTTTGTTATTTTTCAGAATGCCAATTTCCTTTAAGGCGCATCTACGTGTTTGTAAATGTTTGCTCCCCTGCCACTCTGTCTATTTTTTAAAGAATCAATTGCATACCTACCATGTGCTGGATACTGTGCAAAGAACTTCCACTTTATTCTTCTACTTAGCTAGATTTACTGGTGGTGCAGGGATGCTAGTGGAGGTGAGTGAGTGTGTGTGTGTGTGTGTGTGTGTGTGTGTGTGTGTGTGTGTGCTGCCCTCTACTGGACTTGGTTTCTGAATACTGTAAGTATTTAGGAAATTTATTTTTATTTTTATTTATTTATTTACTTTTAGGAGAAAAGAGGAAGGTGAAGGAAAATCTAGGGAGGGTTATATCACTTTATGTTGCTTATAAATTCTCTGGGCATTTTATATAGCTCAGGAGTTCCAGAGTCTAGCACACTACCTTGTACTTCCTAGGTGCTCAATAATTATTTGTTAACTAAATAAGTTAAAGAGCTTACCAGAATTTCTCTTTTCACTGACAGAGTCTGCATGTATTTAACCCAAGGAACATTGCCTCAATCTTAGAGTCTGTAACAGACTTGGGGAAAAAGCCACAAAGCTTATTAGAGATAGGGTAGGTTTGTGTATAAAACCCCACATTTGCGTAACCAACTTTATTTGTCAAATGCCAATATTAATAATTTGGTATATTATAGATAGGGATCCAGAAGCAGGAAAACGAGTAGCCATTTAGATACCTACTAAAAATGTTACACAAGTGGATAAGAACTTGGAGATGTAAATTTGGCTAAGAGTAAAGCAAGTTTATAAAGGGGAGTGATTAGTCTTTCATCAAATATCTTGCACTTCGGCCATATAGCAAATTTCACCTACAAAACCCCAGCCAACAGACAAGTAGAAGGAAAGGCTTTTTAAGGGTGTGCTCTACAGGGAAAAGGAACAATGCAGGAGAGTTGTTTAAATGCTTACTGAAATCTATTTGCAGCATCCACATTGTGGAATTTTAGCTGGAAAATGGGTCCAGTAAAGGACTGAATTTCCCAATCCTCCTTGCATCTAAGTCTGCCCCTCTGGCTGTGCCAGTCACAACCTGGAATGAGAATGAAAGTGACAAGTACCACTTCTGACTCAGGGCTTTATGAAGCTGAGCTGCTGCATCCCTTCTCCCCTCTCTTTCCCTTTCCTAGGGGAGCTGACAGCAGCACGGCACAAGACAGGAGTCTAGCAACTTACCTGTACTTGAGCAGTAGATGGGACATCAGTGACAAAGAAGCCTTTTGTAGTAAGTCTCTGGGATTTGTTTGTTATAACAGCTAGTATTGCTTACCTAACTAACACACACATATATATATATATATATATATATTCCATATATTCTTCCAGATTAACAAGGCAGAAACACATATCTTTTAAGAAGAGGACCAAATAAAATATGTAAAACAACAACTTTGCTTAGTTATCCTGAAGACACATACGCTAGGGGTTTCCGATAGCCAGGACAGCCCTGCAGCCTGTTCCTACCTGTACTGGGAATTAATTTGGTCTGTCGTTCAAGTAGGGATGGCTGCAAACACAAAGGGCAGAGACTATGGACACAAAAAATATATGGCATGGACACACCAGTGCTGTGGTCTTAGCAACAGGGAAGTGGCCTTGGGAGTGCCAGTGGGACACAGGCATAAGGGACAAGGAGGAAATTAATGCTCTATTTTTATGCTAATTCATTGTCAAAAAGCTAATTTCTACTACCATTAGATAGCTGGCTCTCCATAAAAATCAGCTTCTTTATCTTCAAAGGACAACACAGCAGTTGTTTTGAAGATAGCTTTAATTAATTCATTATTTAGCTAATTAATAATGTTTTGTTATTTTCATTCATTTTAGTAAATGAAGATATTTGACTACTGTTGTAATAAACCTGATACTGTGAGAAAACATGACACTGTGCTTTGCTGAATATAGTTGAGATGTCTCAGAGGAGATGCCTTGACCTATGCTGTGTGCAAAAAACATCTAATAATGAGCTAGATTATAATTGAGTTCGGATGCATGCACTTTAGGACCTGCTGTTATCATCTTATTTCATAAATGATCTTTGCATTTTTAATGGAAAAAAGTGTGCATAAAAACTCACTTGTTGGGTTAGAAGGTGCTCAGAGATATTATCCTTCTCTTCCTCTTCTTGTTCATATTTTATTGTACATTTGCCCAAGGGCTATTGAACAAGATCATGTTTATTAATCCAATAAAGAAGTACATGTAATGATGATCGTTCACTCCTGACCTATAAGAAATAGGTACTTACTTTATTAGTGTAATGAAGTTTTATGCTTCCAGAATGTCTTTGCTCTCTAATTCCTCTTAGGGTTCTGGGTTTTCAGTTTCAAAAAATAGAAAGAGCACATCGATGCAAATCCACTCTCCCAGAGTCTTTGGCCTTTACATAGCTTTTTGAAATTCTCTTCTTGTTTGACTTTGCATTTTCTGGCTCACTAAAATGTTTCTTGCTGGAATTCTGCCTTATCAAACACTGCTTGAAATAAACTGGCCAATTGCTGGATCAGAGGGAACTTTTCATCATTTGGAGATCTGAATTATCATGGGTTATAATAAGATTTGACCTGTAGACACAGGCAGAAATGTGTTCATGATAGCTTTGTTGTAGTTCTGCCTGGAGGCAAAGTTATAAAGCAGATAACCTCCCGAGGTTCCCTACACCTCCATAATTCCACAATACTAATCTCCTCAAGTGAATGCAACATTTTTATTCCTCCTTTGAAGATACTACTATCCTTGCTTTGAAAATATGTTTCTCTTTGTTCTTTTGAGGCTTTAGAATATGTTACCAAAGAACAAAGTGGAAATTTTCAGGAAATTTGTGAGTATGAAGCCCTCTTCATTTTTTTCTGAAAGGAAGGAGGAAAATGGAGCAGATCCATGGTTTCCAAAATTTATTTCAATTTAATTTAATTCAGTAAAGAAATACTGAGCTGTTCATTTGGCAGACACTGTGGTAGGATGAGATACATCACCCACACAACTGGGGAAATAGTGTCTGACTTATTGCATAGGTTTGTTGAAAAGATGAAATGAAATCACACATACACCCAGAACCTGGCCTATAAGAAGCCTTTAATAAATAGTGGCTATTCTTGTCAGTATTAAGAAGTACCCTAGACAACCTGAAAGCACTTTGAAATGTAAAGCCTTGTTAATGTGAAGTTTATGATGCCTACAGTTCTGAACAGTACTGCATGGAAGGCAATGCTGACGTTTCTAGCAGATCTGGGTTCGAATCCTAGTTACATCATTACTACATCACTCAGTGTCAATTTTCTTATTTAGGAAGATCTGTTTTCTGAATAAAGTAACTAGCCTATGGCAGGCTTACATCCAGAGGTAACCATGGTTATGATTATTATATTCTAGATATCTTGGGCTAGGTCCTTGTCAAAGCAGAGCTGGAGTCAGAATGCAGAGTTCTGGGTGATTTGAGAAATGACCTCAGAGAGTAGGAGTAGGGGCTGAGAAAATGGAATAAATAAATAAATAAAGGAAAACAAATAAAGTTTACCAAGTTGGCTGCAGCTACAGATGATGTGTTCACTCTTGTCAGAGACTTATTGAGACTCTTATGAAATATGTCTCAAAATTGTCTTAAAAGGGAAGTATTTATTCAGCGACTCCCAGGCAGTGATGGGCAAGAAGAAAGAGGCACGTGACTGGGGCTTTAGCTTGAGTTTGGGGCATGGCATTGGCATTGTTAAGTTGCAACCAAATGAAACAAATTGATCAGCAGACTAGTTGTCACAGCAGCTCAAGCAAGGGGTGGGGTCAAGAGAATATGCAGTGTTGCACAGAGGTGTCAAATAGGCTAGAGGACATCCAAGAGAAAAAAACCGAGGCAGTCACATTGCTCACTAACTTGGGAAGATGACAAACACATGTAAAATATCTAATGCATTGATAACTAAATTTCAAGTGAGAATTCAAGGATCTGCTGGTGATAGTAGGCCTGTTTTAATTGTTTCTGCTGCACATCCTTTGAACTCTGTTCTCATATCACATCAGCTGTTGGGGTTTAGGGAAATAAAAAGAACACAGAAGGTTCCCAACCTTGAAATGTAATAAAAATTGCAGGAGTAGATCATTTTTGCTGTCTCTTCCTACTCTTGAATATTGTGTAAACCATTCTCTTAAAGTAGAACTCCAAGAACAGAACGTTTTGGATTTAGATTGGTCAGCAAATCTTTAACTAGAGAAAGAAAATGAAATATAGATGTCTTGAATTGCAGTTGTGTTCAGAATAGAGGACTCCTTACAATTTTTTTGAACCAAAAGATTGTTTAAGTGTTATGAACTGGTGGAAAATGATTTTAGAGAGAGAGAGAGAGATGCCTTCTATTCTCCTACCCCCATAGCTATTAGAATTCACATTTATAACAACTTTTTGTCCTCTCCAGAAGAAAACCCTTATTCACCTGTAAGAATAGCCAGTGTAATATTAGCTTTTACAGGTTTCCTGGTAAGCCGCTGTAAAGAACGTCTATATTTCTATAAATACTGTGAGTGTGCTGGCAGAAGCTTTGGGCATTGAAAGCAAGATTCACAATGAAGAAAAATTTGAGACTCAACTGTCATTCAGGTCTGTTTTAAACATCTTCTAAAAGGAGTGAAATTCACTTTAATAAGTATGCTCAACATTAAAACAATATATTCAAATGTGTAATTATAGACCGTCCCTGACTCATATGATGGCTCGCTTAATGATTTTTTGACTTTACCATTGTGCAAAAGTGAGACACAGTTGGTAGAAACTATGTCTGCTTTTGAATCTTGGTCTTTTTCTGGGCTAGTTATATGTGGTACAATATTCTTCTGCGATGCTGGGCACTGTTGGAGAGACATTCTGCTTTTCACTTTCAGTACAGTATTCAATAAATTACATGAGATATTTAACACTTGATTGTAAAATAGGCCTTGCATTAGATGATTTTGCCCAACTGTAGGCTAATGTAAATGTTCTGAGCATGTATGCTGGGCTAAGCTATGATGTTTGTCAGGTTAGGAGTATTAAATGCACTTGACTTGCAATGTTTTCAACTTAAAATATTTTCAGATTCTGATGGGTTCATTGGGATGTAACCTCATCCTAAGTAGAGGAACATATGTACACACTACTGAGCAGGAAGTATATGTAATCTAAATAATGAAAAATTTATGGTCCTTTATTACTTAGTGAAGTATTTTAAAGTGACAGGCTTTTATTATTTAGTGAGAATTTAAGAGCTCATTGGCTGAAAATAGTGAGTGAAAATTTTCATCTCTTTTTCCAAGGTCGTGTCATAATTTAAGGTTTTTTTTAAAATGATATAAACTCTACAAAACAAAAGGGAACTGGGATTTCAGATATTTAGATATCTAATTCTTGAATTATTTCATGTTTTATATATCATTAATTAAGGAATTAACTAATTAATTTTTATTAGTACAACTTTATGGAGTACGTGTGAAATTTTGTTATGTGTATATAGTGTATAGTGATCATGGTAGGATATTTAAAGTGTCCATCATCTGAGTACAATATATTTTTGTTAACTATAGCTATCCCACTCTGCTATCAGACACTGAATGTATTCCTCCTGTTTGTATACTTTAACCCACTTCTCTTCATCCTTCCTTTCCCTGACTCACCTTTTCCATTACTTTAGTCTTAATGAAGATATATGTATGTGGGTGTTAAATATAACATGTCTCACTTTAATGGCATTTGTTTATGCCTAATTTAAAAATAAAATTGTATATATTCATTTTAATTAAAATGTCTATCAGTATTTTTTCAGTTTATTAATTATTAAGTTGCTTTTCTTTTTAAAACTGATTGTAGGTTCAGGATTCTAATTTTCTCTAAATGCCTATAGTTTTTTAAATCTTCCATGATAAAATTACTTGATATTTTGGAGATTCTTTTCCAAAAATAGATAAAATTCATCAATCATATCATAGGTTTTCTTTGACTAATATGAAGGATTGAGCTATCAAAAAAGTTGGATTTAAATTAACTCTTAATTAGGAAGAGAAAAAATTTAAATTCTGTGATTGTGTTAATGGCAAACTGGTAGAACATGTTTAACTTTAGCAATTAGGTTTTGTCTATTCTCAGACATCTTTTGTCTTCCTCCTAATTACTAGAATGTCAGTGCAGAACTCAGAAATTAAAGCAGGAGATAAAATACTGAAATAAGTCTTTTGTTGTTGTTCTATTGGCTTGAGAATGAGAAACAGTTTCTGATTCTCACAATAATGAGTCAGAGTCCTTGTTTTAAGATGATAAACTGGAATATTTTGGATAAAATGCTGAGTGAATTAATGCCATTTCCGGAGTTAATCAGCAGTGCCTGTGTCTGCACAGAATTATGAGTTCAATTCTTTCAACTGAAATAATTGGTCACTTCCAACAATGATTTGAGAGATTTTTAAGGTCAAAATGAAACAAGACAGACTGTTTACATGCATTACATAATCACTGGGACTGAATTTTCCACTGTATTGACTAAATGACCTAATTAGCAGCTAGGTTTAGCATTCTGTCTACATGGGTGACCTTCTAAGCGTAGCCCACACATGGAGAGTGCAAGACCAATGTCTGGAGATATTTAGTTTGTGTGAGAACATGGCCCTATTTTGGTGGAAAGCCAGCTTCTTGCCTTTAATGTTGCTAATTGTGTCTAAGCTCATGTTCTCTTTTTATTTCGGAAGCATTGCTGCTTGTTACATATCTGTAAACACCTGGGAAATGACATTTCCAAGAATAAGAATTACACTCCCTTGGGAGATAAAGATTGGTCAAAAAAACCTTTCATCTCCTATAATTTTGGAGTCCAGCCTGAGCGAACTGTTGGCCTTATTTCAAGGGCTGTGTCTCTACCAGTCTATCACGTGGGGATGGCAAATAAAATATTTAAGTAGTGTTTTTGGAAACTTCCGCGTATTTTAATATTTTTTATCTCCTCTTTCAGACAAAACATCTGAACAAATGAATGTAGATGCTGTTTTAAATTGGGCAAATTTTAAAGCTGAGCTACAGACTTTCAAAGTGAACTTGTAGATTAAAAGAAGTACAGTATTATGTTTTCCTCTGGCACTACTTTTAGAGGTTTCATCTCCCTTCAGATCCATGTGTACGTGTCAGGAATTGGCTACTGGTTCACTGTTATCAACTCTCTTAGAAAGATTCATTAATTTTATAACACAACATCTCTTAACATTGAATAGTTCTGCAAACAGGAGCTTCGTTATTTTATTCATCTCAAGCCTGCTTGGCATGCTGCAGGATTCTTTGGGAATAGAGTTTTGCAGGATGAGACTATTCCCATTTTCAATAACTCATGCATCTGTTCTTGCAGTGTCATCAGTAAAGCAAATAATAAACCACTCTCAAGAAAACCTATAAAAGGGCTCTCCTCCCTATTCTGAGCTACAGCATAATCCTCCTAAAGACCACTCTTATCAGATTCAATGAAACAGTGTAAGCAAATTATTTTGGCTATTAACCAGTCAAATCATAGAAGGAGAATGAAAAAAGATGCCTGTGCTTTCACACTGGGGAGACCTTGCTTTAAGTACTAAATCTTGGATATGTTACTCGATCTCTCTGAACTATAGTTTCTACATCAGTAAAATGGGGACAACAGTGGCTTCCTCATAGAAGTGACATAATAGTTGCATGAGATGATAAAAGTAAAGTGTGAATGCACACCATCAATTATTGGCTGATATTTCAGTCAACAGTTTTATTAGTTAATAGACTTCCCGCTTTAAGTGATGAAAATCCAACTCAAATAGCTTAATAATGTGATTTACATGTCACATAGCAAGAAATCTGGAGGTAAAGCAGGCACAAGTTCGGCAATTTCAATGGCACAATCACGCCCAAGGAGGTCCAGGTCCTTCCAACTTTCCACTCGAAAGTTCTGAATATGCTTCCTGGGCTAACTCCCTTCACAAGTCACAAGATGGTCTGTTTAGTTTTAGGGGTTGTATCTTCATTACTAAATGTCCATAGTCAGAAAATGAGGTTTTGTAGCCTAATATCTCTTGTAATTGTTCAGAAGTCCTTCCCAGGAGCCACCTGTCTCCCTCATTGGTAACTTGGTTGGGCTTGTGTCCCATGCTTATGTCCCTGCTCCCCAGACACACTGGGAAGACAAGTGGCATCACCATGATTAGCACTGACCAGTCCTGACTTGTCCCCTGGGTTAGATGGGGCTGGAGATGGGGTAGGCATCTGGACATACCTCCTGATTCAAACCTATGCATTTACTATTAACAAGATATAAAGAGAAATAGTTGGTGGACAGGTAACCAACAGTTTCTTACACAATTACCCTCTTAAACTCTACTCTAGACTTCCCATAATACCAAATGCTGAAAGAACACAAAAGTTGCTCCTCGTAAGGTGTAAGAATTGAATTGGAGGAGACAAAATGTTTGAAGCCAACTCTAATGAAGTGTCATACGGTATACAGCAGTGCTTCTCAGGCTTTAATGTGCATACAAATCCCTTGGGAATCTTACTAAAATGTAAATTCTAATACAGTAGTCTGGAGTGGTGCTGAGATTCTGCATTTCTAAACGCTTTCAGGTGATGCTGCTGCTTCTGGTATGAGGACCACACTTTAAGGAGTTGAGACATAGACCACATGTGATGCTAGATGTGTAGGAAGAGTGGAATCTGGATCATTCTGAAGTGTTTCTCAGAGGTGGCACGATACTGTGTGAGCCCTAAAGCTGATACGATTTTGATAGATGGAGAAGACAAAATATAATATGATTTGGGATCTTTTATGGAAACACATTTGCTAACTTGATAATACTAAGGACAGTAATGTGGTTATTAAGACATCAAAACAGAGTATATATTTCCTGGATTAAACAACAGGCACACCATGCCAGAAAGCCATGGCTGTTAGGATTACCTGCTCTTATATACTTATTTTTTGTCT
The DNA here is from genome assembly GCF_028858775.2 of Pan troglodytes. NCBI lineage: Eukaryota > Metazoa > Chordata > Mammalia > Primates > Hominidae > Pan > Pan troglodytes. Next base: position 38,789,845 of record NC_072411.2, read on the forward strand.
TAATGCCTAAAAAGAAATAGACAAGGTAAAAGTACATTTGTACCTCAGAGCAGAATAGCAAGTTACAATAACTCAACCAGGATTTGGATATATTTTCATGAATGGGAACAGGCCTTTTGCTAAAGATAAATTAACCTCTTTGAGATTTTTTGGTATCTTTTATCCCTCAGAATAACCCAAACAAAACTTTACCAGTATCTTAATGGTTACATTTTTTCTTTCTTAATGGTATGTGTTTTCTGAATAAATTAGTCACATGAGTTCTTAGAAAATCAAGAATTCAATAAGGGAAACCAAAGCAAAGAGTAGATGCGTTCTTAAAATCAACTTCCTCTTAAAAAGCATGTACATATGTGGGTAAAAAGGCCATTACACCAGTTGACATTGGTTGACCAGCCAATAGCACTGCTGAGGCAACACATCCATGTCCCTGAGTTATAATGATGTCATTTTTCTTTTGGGGGTGTAACTGGAGACTACTTGAGAGGTCAAGAACAACAAAGCTATAAAAGATTAAAAGGAAAAAAAGATAATTATGGAATGTCATTGCTGACATGTTTCTTGAGAAGCTTTCCATCCTCCCCTGTGAAGGCCAGGAGGCTGGTGGTTAGGAACATCAGGGAGACTAATGCATTTTTACATGGGATAGAATGAACAGCAATGGGGAGTGGAGAAAATAGAGGACATACTAGCTCTGAATTTTGGATTATTATGCATTTGGTGGCTTGTACTCTGGAATAGTATATTCTACTATTACACATTATATGGTATTGTTGATCAAGTGAAAAAATGATAGGATTGAGTAATCAAAATAAATTAAGCGTGGAGGTCAGGATGCTAGCTTTGGCAGTCCTGAGAATTACCTACCTGGTTGTCAGTTTCCTCACCTGCAAAATGAGAGAGTTGAACCTGACAGTATTCCCCAAACCTGCCAAACATCAGAATAATCCAAGGGGTTTACTAAAAGCACAGATTCCTTGGATGCACCAAATACCTGCTGAATTAAGATTCCTGGAGTGGGGTGGGCTCAGGATGGGGCCCAAGCAATATGCACTTTTAAAAGGCTCCTTTGCTGATTCTCTTGTACCTCCTCTTCCCATGTTCGAGGACGCTAAGATCCAATTCAGCTCCCCAATCCTACGATTTTAATGTGACAGGGTGGTGATTTAGAAATAGAGAATGATTGAAAGGAAAATTATCTGGATAGCCACAACAATAGTATTCTTAAGTTATCAGTTTACTGTGAAATGGTTTTCACAGTGGTTGGGCTCCAGGATTTGCCTTAATCTTGCCGCATGTCACCTTTGCCTTTGGGAATGGCCACCTATCAGTGCAAAACTGATTTGGAGGCAGAGAGGAGAGATAAACCACTTTATTTGTACCCGGAGATCCTGGTCTGCATTTATTCAGGCACAATTAAAAACAGTAGGGTTTCCCAGTTAACATTTTGTAAAGCTCACAAAAGATTGTTATTTTGCTTATTGCTTTGAAAGCCTGTCTGGGAGGAGGCATGTTTTGATGAAAGTATTGTCTTAAATCTGCAAACGCAAAATTGTGTGATGGCTTATGCATCAGAGGGTTGGTTCTAAAGCACTTTGTGGTCAACTCCAAGGGCCAGTTGAGAGCAGGAACTGTTTTTTCATCCCTTCTTCATAAGCTGCTGAATGTGTGCTTCTTAAAAGGACAGGCCTGTTTTCCTTAAAAGCTATTGTTGGAGTTTTGTAATTTTGGTGGTGCTTCTACTGCCTTATTGACTGTTAAAATGGCACCCTAGAAGTTTCATTTCGGGGAAATACATGCACATCTCATAGGGTGGGCGGACCTTCTCTGTATCTGTGCCTTTAAACTAGGCCAGTGGCTGCTGCACACAGCTGGCACTCAGATCCAAGGAGCTTTGCTGTTCTGGCTGACTTCTATGTTTGCGACAATTACCCTCTCTCACCACTCCAGCCCTGCTCTCACAGCCCAGTTGTGTTAGTTCCTTTCCCCTCTATTCCATGTCTGTACTTAGCTGGCCTCTGGCCTTCCCCATGTCTTCTACTCTTTGTCCTGAGGACAGAGTTAGAATTTGAGTGTTTTTTTTTGTCCCTGTTTCTTAGACCCAGGTAGTGATTGCCTTCTGACTGTATCTGCTACTTCAAGTGACTGTCCGCTGAAGAAAACTCCAGTCCCTATTTTTACATCATGGATGGATCCTTCCCCCTCCCTCCCTAATTCGTACCCCACTAAAACAACTTCCTGACATTCTGTCTCTGTGCCTGTGCATGGGGACTAGACTGATGTATGAGATTTGTCTTATTGCAGACATATCACAAGATGGTAGAATTAATAGTCTAACTCACTGCCTATCTAACTTTAATGTGCAGATGAATCATCTAGGGATCTTATTAAAATGCAGATTCTAATTGGGTAGGTCTGGGTGGTCCTCTCTGAGAAGCTCCTAGGTGATGCAATGCTGCTGGTATACATACCACATTTTTTGTAGCTAGGGTATAACTGATCCCAGAGGCAGTAAAATATAGAGCAGAGGTTTTGAACCTCTGCACTGGAATTCTTTGATGTATGGGGCTGTTCTATGCATTATAGTGTGTTTAGCAATATCCTGGCTTCTACTCACTAAATGCCAGTAGTATTCTCCTCTCCTAGTTGTGACAATCAAAACTGTGTTCAGACATTACCAAATGTCTTTTGGGGGGTAAAACCACTCCTGGTTGAGAACCACTGGCATGAAGGTTATTACTAAGGGCTCTGGATTGGAATACCTGGATTCAAATTGTAGCTCACCAACTTACTAGATGTGTAGCCTTGAGCAATTTACTTTTCTGTGCCTCAATTTCCTTCTACATAAAATGAGAATAATAATATCTACTTTGGATATTCATAGGTTTGCTGGGAGGATTAAATGATTAAATATCCATGAAGTGCTTACAACTATATGCATGTGAGCACCTGGAAATCAATAAATGTTAGCAAATATTATCAACATTTCACTCTGTACTAGCCTTTTCATTAAAGAATACTAACTTACTGTCTGCAAACATACTTTGATCAATCAAAAGAGAATAAATATTACATATTCTTGGATTAATACAATGTAGTTTATTTACTTATCCAGACTAAGAACAGAAAAACAGCTCATTAAAAATACATTTTGGCATTTTGTATTGATTTGATTTAGTTAATTACTATCCAGTATCCGACACCTAATTAATTCCACTTGAACCTCATATAACAGTAGGGGGGTGTGGGGGAGGAAGATAAAGCATGCCTGTGTATGCAATTCCTAACAAAAAAACAACTCATCTAATCTTCATCAAATCTAAGTTCTGAGATTTGGATAATAGTCTTGCAGTCTCCAAACCTTCTTCTAAGATTGGGCATTAGTAATTTCTATGATGTGTCAGGGTATAATGTTTTGTTATGTACTTAATTAATTTTTGCTTTTTCAATGGAAGAAGTAGGTGTAAAAATATACCGTGAATTCCTGCTACATTGAGATTGAAGTCACCCAGTGAAGGCCCAGGGAGACTCAAACTAGTGACTAGAAGATAAGGGTGAAACTAACTTGGTAGATGTGGAGTTTCAAACTTTGGGTGTCTGGCCTGTAGGTTGGTCTGATACACAAAGACCTCAGGGAGGAAATATGGCAGTGTTAATAGAACTGTGCCTTCAAGTTGGCTGGATTTTAGTCTCAGATATGCCTCTAACAAATCTGTGTCCTCTACACAAGTCTGTGACAAGTCACCAAGCCTCTCTGGGCCAGCTCATGCCTGCCTTGGTAGTGATTAGCCCTTCCAGTAACCCAGAACCTGGCAGGCTCAAATACTCCCTTCCCCAGACATAACTGAATAAATCCTGCTGAGTGCTAACTCGCCACTTGGCACTTCTCTCAAAGCACACTACCGATGTCCATTCTGGTTGCAATAAACAGAATCATATTTTCCAGGCTCATAGGGATATGACTTGATTTAGTTAGTCATGATTCTATATTCAGTTATCCTGTATTCAGTGATTCTAATTAATGCCACCTATCTGCTTAGTGAAATTTTAGGAAGAATCTTTCCTTTCATTGTCAACACTTTTGCAAGGATAGCAAAGAGTTTACTTTGAAGAATCCTATCATTATAATACTTGAATTATTTTTCCATAATCATATACTGCCACTGACCTTGCATGGAACTTTAGGAATAAAGGCTCTTTAGAGTTTACAGGTGTCTGTGAGACAGCTTAGCTTATGGAAGAAGAAAGCAAAGTGTGATTACTGTAGTTACACTTAGAGCATTTTTACATGGTGATAGAACAGCTGGTCATTTCAGTGGAAAAAGTCCACCGGTATTTGGTTTTATGTAAATCAAAAACAAGGGATGATAAATAAAATTTGAAATGTTGATTGAATTTGCCATCAGATGTCCCAGCAAAAATGAAATGAGAGTCATAGCAGTCTTACTTGTTGTCTAACCATATTCATGTACAGCCAGTAGTTGTTGAGTGCTTACTGTGTGCTGGACATGATGTTAGACACGTTTTACGCATTATGGTTCACTTGATCCTCATTCCAAAACGATATGTTCATATTTACCACCCCACCCTGCCTCATTTTATGGTTGAGTAAATGGAAGTCCAGAAAGATTTAGTATCTTGTTCAAGGTCACAAGGCTAGTAAGTGATAGAGCAGACATTAGGTCTAAGGATTTAGACTTCAGAGCTCTTATCCATGATGCCAGCTCCATCAAACTTTACGCAGTTATTTTATTTTAAAATGTTTTCAGTATTCACACTCTCAGTGATACTAACAACATTCTAAATGTGTTAAATGGAAATTCCCTGGTACTTCAGTTTGGAGAATTATGCAATTCACATAAGAAACAAATAAACAGGTTCTTCTTGGATATCACGGGCACATTGCCCAATTTCATTGCCTATTGACATTTTGGAGATATCTCCAGCAACAATATCTAGACTTCTTTGAGCACTTATTTTTGTTTAATAGAATACTATGTTTGCTATCTGTCTTCATTGTCATACCAAGGGAAGACCAATCTGCTATTCTACTAACTACTTTTTTTTCCCACTTATTATAATCACTGTAAATACAGAGCTGGTAAAAATGTCAGATTGGTAGCACTGCTCTAGGAAGCCACAGAAAGGAAGTGTAAATCATTTCCTCACTTCCTGCCAATAATCGCAAACCAAAACTTGAAAGGTGCATTTTTAGAAAGGAGAGACTAATTCGTGGTCTGAGGCAGTTACTATAAAATTTCCTTGAAAGCCCCAATTAGGAAGTGGAAGGATACACTAAAGTAAAAAGGAGTTGACTCCTTTAGAGTTGTAATGACTAAAAGAGAAAACGCCTTTGGAAAAAAAGGACTTTGTATTTACTAATCACCATTAAACTGTTAGAAAGGAGAGTACATTTTTTATCTTCAAGTCTTGTGGTAAAATCATAATTAGTTTCTTAAGGGTTCAGAGGAGGTAACCAGGATGGAGAGCCATTCTCAAATGAATATGATTTTGATTGTAAGAAGTAGGGTGGGCTGGGCGCCATGGCTCAAGCTTTGCAATCCCGGCACTTTGAGAGACTGAGTCAGGTGGATTGCTTGAGCTCAAAAGTTCAAGACCAGCCTGAGCATGATGGCAAAACCCTGTCTCTACAAAAAGATACAAAAATTGGCCAGTTGTGGTGATGCATACCTCTGGTCCCAGTTACTTGGGAGGCTGAGGTGGGAGGATCACTTGAGCCCAGGAGGCAGAGGCAGCCGTGAGCCAAGATTGCACCACTGCACTCCAGACTCCAGCCTGGGTGACAGAGCCAGATCCTGTCTCAAAAAAAAAAAAAAAAAAATACTGAAGAAGAGAATAATAGGGGCCTCTCGTAATTATTCTAAAATATTCTAAAGAACTGTCATGTTAACAATAATGATATTAATAAAAATAATATCTACTGTTTGTTGGCACTTCTAGATGTTAGGCTTACTGTACATCATCTCATGTAATTCCTACCACAGCCTGAAACTATGTAGGCACTTCTAGATGTTAGGCTTACTGTACATCATCTCATGTAATTCCTACCACAGCCTGAAGCTTTATGTACTGTTTTCACACCCATTTTACAGATAAGAAAATAAGTGTCCTAGAGGTTGAGAACCTTGTTCCAGGTTCAGGATAGTAGTTCGTGGTGGAGTCAGGACCTAAACAAGGTCTGTCTGCTTTTGGAACCCTTTCTCTCAACCACAATACACACTCCTCTTTGTGAATGAAGGCTTAGGTTGATTCTTATTCCATTCAGATCTTCGCAACAGATCCATGACTAATGGGTAAAAGTTACAGGATGGCATATTTAGGCTCACTGTATCTAAATTTAAAGTAAGTATATTTAAAGTCATCTATTTTCTGTGTTAAAGAATTTTGAATTTATTATTTAGGCAGTAGTAAGCTACAGATGGGCTTTTAAGCAAGAGTATATTGGATTTGGAGAAGGTAGGGAAAATAAGATAAAATTATTACCTTAGAAGATTGTTGTAAATAGTCTTGGCAAGAGGTGATGGAATCTGGACTTTGGGAAGATGATGATGAGATGCTATATAGAAAACATATTCCAGAGGCAGCTAAGAGATAGGCAGGAGGGACTATTGATCAGCTGAGTGTGGTGAGTGAGGTAGAAGGAGGAGTCAGTGATGCTTCTGAGACTTCAGCTTAGACAACTGAGTGAGTGCCTGGTGACACTATTAACCTTGATACATTACAGAGACTGATTTGGGGTTGGAGAATAGGTCATGAATTTAGTTACAGGCTTGCTGAGTTTGAAGTGCCTGTGCCACATCAACATGGAGATATACCTTGGGCAGTTAGAAATCGGTCTCAAGTTTGGGTCCTTCACATTGGAGGCATGGGAGTAGATGGACACACCCAAGGAGCATGCAGAGTGGGAAGACTGGAAGGCCAAGGACCATTCACAGAGTGGTCATGTCTTTTCTGGCCATTGAGCAGGTGGTTGCTGGTGAAGGAAAGCTACAAAGAGAAAATTAGATCATCAAGCCTCAAATCACAAGAGAACATGTTGGGGTTTTTTTTTTTTTTTTAAATTGTCTGCTAAATAAAGCAATCTGTGTGCAGCTGAACATTTCCAGTTTTGTCTTACAAAAGGCTCCTGATAGACTAGAGTCAGTAGAAACTGGTTCCAGGGTCTATGATTTAGGTTGGTATTCTTAAGACCTTGCCTCCTCTCCTCCTACTGCCCGCTTCACTCCAGTCATCTGGGAATTAACCCCTCTTTTCAAAATTATAGTTTTCCAACATTCTTATGTTCTGAAGAACTTTTCTGCATTAACAACATACCTATACTTGAAGTGTGATAAAATACAATGAAAAGATGTCAGGTTTTTGTTTTTTGGTTTTTTAAAAAAAATAAGAGCCTGAAATCACTTCTCTTCCTTTTCAATCTTTTTAAACATTCTTCTTCAACTAGAGGTGGAATGGTAAGAAGGCCATCTCACATGTTTTCTTCTCTTCATTTCTTGACAGTCTGTGTGACCTTGTACAAGACACCTCAGCTAGCTGGTGCTGAACTTTCCTTATCTTTTAAATACAGGCATTGGACTATATTTTTTGAAGTCCCTTTCAGGACAAATGTTTTGTGATTCCACAATTCAAGTTTTGCACATAAATGCCATTTAAATGTCATTGGTTAGATCACCAAAAGGCTAATAATTGTATAATCAGGAATAGATCAAATACCATTACAATAAGGTTCCTCAAAGATTGAAAAAGTCCTCTTTACAGGAATGAAATCAAAAGAATTTTTTTCATGAGGTCCAAATTGCCATTTTGGTATGAGCTCTAATTAAATTAAAGCCTGAGAAATTTAAACTGGAAATATAGAAGATCCCCTCCTGCCCCTGACTGACTCTAAAGGTTACAAGATAATAGAACATGTTCTTTGGGAAATGTACAGACTTTTAAGAAAGGTGAATAACTAACTTGTTGAGGAAGCTGTAGCTCTAAGCTACAACTCAAAGTGGGTGAACTTAGCAAGAAAGCCTGCTTTGACAAAAAGGGACACAGAGATCAGACTAGACTGGGTATGGTGTTGTCCTCAAAGAGCTGACAGCAATATCCCCTGAGAGATGGACCAAATCATGGCTGACATGGAAAGCCAATTGTCCAAGTAGGGGAAGCATGCTGAGTGCCACTCCTGGTAAGAAAGATAAAAGAAGTCCATAAATAGGAAGCTAAATGAAATAGTCAATGATAGCATCAGGAGTAAGTTGAGAAGCAAGGTGTGAGAACATTTGCAGGGAGAGCAGTGCTGGATAAAGGTCATTGCACCATGAAAGCCTTCCTTTATATGTCTCCAGCTACCTGTCCTGAGAGTTTTGAGAAGCCAGGCAGAACCAGACACTAGGAGGTAAACTGCCTTTTGTGCTCTGAGCATCCTTGGTCTAGGCAGAGCAGACTGCTAAGGAATGGAAGTCTTTCCTTCCTTGAGAACTCTAGAAATTGGACCAATGGTGCATACAAGTTATATAATGTTGTGGTATCAAGATGTGACTGTGTATCATGGTACCTGTACTTTCTATTTATTTCAGTGGACTTGGAGATGAACCCTTAGGTCAGTCCTGTCTCCCATCCTGTCACTGCTTCCCCTCCACCTTGGGTGAATCACTCCTTCCAGAACAGTGACAGCCATCACCAAAACTGAGAACTCAGTGTGACAAAAGGGCTGTTTTCACAGTTCTCTGGCAACATAATATAAAAGTTCACCACATCAGGCACATCATCTTAATCACCAGGGTCAAAAGAACCTTTAGACGTGACAAGTTGCTGCCTTCTTAGTTAACTTTTTCCCTCTGACTGGCAAGGGGAAGACTGCAAATCACCAACCAGGATGATCACTTCACTGTTTCATTTCTTTAGATTTGACTCCATCAGTTGCAAATAGGGATTTCAGCAAGAGTCTTTTGTATTGAAAGGATATATGAAAGGAACCCAAAGCTCACACTTAAAGGTGAGAAGAACAAGGGCACCAGAATTCGTAAGGAAACCAGTGAATGCATTTCTTCAGTCCATGGTTTTTTGTTTTTTGTTTTTTTTTTGAGACAGAGTCTTGCTCTGCCGCCCAGGCTGGAGTGCAGTGGCACGATCTCGGCTCACTGCAATCTCCACCTCCCGAGTCCACACTATTCTCTTGCCTCAGCCTCAAGTAGCCGGGACTACAGGCGCCCGCCACCATGCCCAGCTAATTTTTTTGTATTTTTAGTAGAGACGGTGTTTCACCGTGTTAGCCAGGATGGTCTCGATCTCCTGACTTCGTGATCCACCCGCCTTGGCCTCCCAAAGTGCTGGGATTACAGGTGTGAGTCACCGCCCCCTCCCCACGCCCAGTCCATGTTTTTAAAGGACCTACTCTGTGCCTGACACTGTTTCTTTAGGCACTGGTGGCTACAAGAATGAACAGGCTGACAAAGTTCAGCTCTAATTGAGCTTATATTCCAGTGGATAAACAAATACACAACAGCAAAATGTTACATAATGACAAGTACTATGCAAGGAAACAAGTAGGGGGATGTGATACAGAATGACAGTGGCTACTTTATTTAGCTGTTTGGAAAGGCCTCTCTAAGGTACTGACATCAACACTGAGGTCTGAATGATAAGAGAGAGGCAGCTGCATGCAGGTCTGGGGGTGAGTGTTCAAAGCACAGCACAGAGTTGATACAAAGTCCCTGAGGCAGAACTGAAATTGGCATACAAGACAATCTGTCAACGGTGACAGAGTAGAGAAGTAGAAGATGAATTCTTAGAGAAAAATAGGGGTCAGATTGAATAAAGAATTTGGAATTTATTCTAAGTGTACTGGGAAATCATTGGAGGGTTTTAAGCAGAAAAATGATTTTATCCAATATACCCTTTGAAAAGATCACTGTGGCTGCTATGTGGAAAATGGATTGTATGAAGACAGGCATGTAAGAACAGGAGTCCATTAGGAAGCTACTGCTATTACCTACTAGGAAAGATCATGGTGGCTTTGACCAGAGTGGTGGGAGTAGAAAAGAAGAGAAGTGGATGCCTGTGGGATTTATTTTGGGAGTAGATCTAACAGAACTGGTTATTTCCATGTAGGTGGAATGACAGAAAGCATGAAGGATAATTCCTGGAGTTTGCAGGTGAACAGAATCAATGTTCAATTTGAAGTACATGTGTGATGTCAAAAAAGATGTCAAGGAAGCACTTGGATACAGAATTGGAGCATGGAGGTATGCACAGTGCTAGTGTGGAAGAGACAGGTACTACTCATTGCTTATTCCTTTGCTTTCCTATATTTTTTGATCCCCTCTTCATTTTGGTGGGTCACATGACTGGTTCTGGACAATGGGCTATGCCAACTTGGGCTGAAACATAGAAGAGGGAATTTGAGTTTTGCAGTGATCCCTCCTGCTGCTGCCACAGAGAACAGCAATGTCCCAGATGGCAGAGCCCTTTTCAACCTGGGTCCCTGACTGGGTTATGTGAAGCAGAGTCACCATTTCCTCTCATAACCTGTATTAGTCATATAGGATGAGACACACATAAATCTTCTGTGTCAAGCCAGTAAGGTTTGGGAGTGAATTATTATTATTATTATTTTTATTTTTACTGTAGCACAACTTAGCCTGTACTGACTACTACAGCCAAAGAAATGGATTAAGACATTACCAGTAAAAGGATACTTTCTAAAATGATGGGAATGGACGTATTCATTCAAGGAGAAAGTCTAGATGGAGAGAAAAGGGGAGACCAGTCTAGAGCCCTAATATGCCCCAGCATGCAGGAGTTGAACAGAAGAGGAAAGCAAGTGTTGTGTGAAGCTTAGAAAGTTAAGAGAAGAGTCATAAGAACAGGATTCTTGGTGTTAAGTGCTGAGTATTGATGCAGAAGGGATTTTGCAGCATGCATAGACACTGCAATGGCAATTGAGTTTTCCCTAGACACATGGGTGTGAGAGAGAGCCTGTGCTATGATTTCGTAGAATTAAGTCATGACTGGAGCACAACACACTAAAAATGTCACACTGATAAATAAACTATTTCAAACCAGCAGGTCACAAAAACTGAGGATTTTTTTTTTAACCTGGCTCACAATTGGGCAGAGGCATATGTATTCAACACATCAAGCTTTTCTGACCTCACTCCAGACTAGGTTAGATGCTTCTCCTTGGGGTTTCCACTGCATCCACTGGATGCCTCTAAGGGTTGGTATATGGCAATTTAAGTGTCTGTTTCCCCAGATAATATCTCCTCCAAGACACTCTCCAGTGCCTACAGTGGTGTCTGCCACAAAGTGAATTCTCAGTCAGTGTTTGTTCAATGAATAAACAGTCTTCCATGGCACCTGCAAGAGCACCTCCCACAAATATAAGGTGATAAGGGTCTGGTTGTTAGAAACGTAAGGTGATAATGATTCTATTAACATCACATGACTAAGAAAAGTCTAACCCTCTGGTTCAGATTCCTCACACATCCTAGTCCATCGACAAGTATTTAACTGAGTGCCTGCTGTGTACCAAAAGTTGTGCCATTGGAAAAAAAAGAAAATATCTATCTTAGCCTCTATCCTCAAGGAACTAGCAATGCAGTTGAAAGGACTAGCTAATGACTATGAAACCATTAGAGACCAGTAGGAAATACTACACAGTTACTTGAAAAACTGAATGGCAGAGACAATGAGCATTACAGGAGTATGATAATGGGAAGACATAGATAAATGTAGAATGAAATAATATCCAGGAAAATTTCATAGAAGAAGTGGGACTTTGAGGGAAGGTAAGATTTGCAAGACTGAGGAGGGAGAGATGGAGAGGACCGGAATCCGAATGAGTGGGAAGGTAAGGTGGGGCCAGACTAGGAAGGATCCCAAAAGTCAGTGAGGTGCTAATGAGAGGTGACAGCGTGCTGGCAGCCCTCGCAGCCCTCGCTCTCAGCACCGCCTCGGCCTTGGTGCCCACTCTGGCCACGCTTGAGGAGCCCTTCAGCCCGCCGCTGCAATGTGGGAGCCCCTTTCTGGGCTGGCCAAGGCCGGAGCCGGCTCCCTCAGCTTGCGGGGAGGTGTGGAGGGAGGGACACGGGCGGGAACGGGGGCTGTGCCCGGTGCTTGCGGGCCAGCTCAAGTTCCGAGTGGGCGTGGGCTCAGCGGGCTGGCACTCCCAGCGGCCAGCCGGCCCCGCCTCCCCAGGCAGTGAGGGGCTTAGCACCTGGGCCAGCAGCTGCTGTGCTTGACTTCTCACTGGGCCTTAGCTGCCTCCCCGCGGCGCAGGGCTGGGAACCTGCAGCCCGCCATGCCTGAGCCTCCCCCGCCTCCCCACCGTGGGCTCCTGCGTGGCCTAAGCCTCCCTGATGAGCGCCGCCCCCTGCTCCATGGTGCCCAGTCCCATCGACCACCCAAGGGCTGAGGAGTGCCAGCGGACAGTGCAGGACTGGCAGGCAGCTCCACCTGCGGCCCCTGTGTGGGATCCACTGGGTGAAGCCAGCTGGGCTCCTGAGTCTGGTGGGGACTTGGAGAATCTTTATGTCTAGCTAAGGGATTGTAAATACACCAATCGGCACTCTGTCTCTAGCTCAACGTTTGTAAACACACCAATTAGCACCCTGTGTCTAGCTCAGGGTTTGTGAATGCACCAATCCACACTCTGTATCTAGCTACTCTGGTGGGAACTTGGAGAACCTTTGTGTGGACACTCTGTATCTAGCTAATCTAATGGGACGTGGATAACTTTTGTCTCTAGCTCAGGGATTGTAAACGCACCAATCAACATCCTGTCAAAACGGACCAATCGGCTCTCTGTAAAATGGACCAATCAGCAGGATGTGGGTGGGGCCAGATAAGAGAATAAAAGCAGGCTGCCCTACCCAGCACTGGCAACCCGTTGGGGTCCCCTTCCACACTGTGGGAGTTTTGTTCTTTGGCTCTTTGCAATAAATCTTGCTGCTGTTCACTCTTTGGGTCCACACTGCCTTTATGAGCTGTAACACTCACCACGAAAGTCTGCAGCTTCACTCCTGAAGCCAGCGAGACCACGAACCCACCGGGAGGAATGAACAACTCCAGATGCGCCGCCTTAAGAGCTGTAACATTCACCAGGAAGGTCTGCAGCTTCACTCCTGAGCCAGCGAGACCACGAACCCACCAGAAGGAAGAAACTCTGAACACATCCGAACATCAGAAGGAACAAACTCCGGACCCACCGCTTTTAAGAACTGTAACACTCACCGCGAGGGTCCGCGGCTTCATTCTTGAAGTCAGTGAGACCAAGAACCCACCAATTCCGGACACACTAACTTATGCCATTCATTCAACATTTAGTGAGGCCCCGCCATTTGCCAGGCACTGTTGTACGTATGGGGGTTTGTGTGTGTATAGTTCCTGACCTCATGGGGCTTACATTCTTAATAAGAGGATAGATAATAATCATTGAAAAATTATGTAGCAAAATTTTAGATTGTGATAAAGGCTGTGAAGGAAAGGAAGACCAGATAAGAGATACAGAGAGATGGAGGAAGATATTTTCTCTAGGGGAATGTAAGAGAAAGCTTTTCTGTGGAGCTGATATTTTTGAAAGGACTCACATAAAGTGACAAGATGAAGATAATAGTGGGTTCCTGGGAATCAAAGTGATATGACAGAGTATTTCAGGAAGATAATGCATAATGTAGAGAAATGTGGAGAGTCAATGAGGTAGCAGCAAGGAAAATGGCATAATTCAGAATTTAAGAATATACTAGAAAGCTTTAATTATGGGATTTATTTTATATGCTTTCTTTTAAACATCAGAGGTATTGGGGGTTTTCCCTATAGATACTTAGGTCCTGTAGTTGAAATGACTAAGACATGAAAAAAAATGATGCTCTTTTATCTGTTCCACCCCTTATACCTCACTCATGAACACTCTAGCTTTCAATCTGTTGACAATAGTCATTTTCCAATATTATCTATTCTTCCTATCCTATAAAGGGACCTACTGTCCGTCAGTCAGGCTGGTGTCCTTAGAAGACAGAGAAATAGAAGACATGGGCCCTCTTGCCCATCTCATCAAAGTTAGGCTATGAGTATTGTGTGGCTTTGTGCCCAGCAGAAGAGGATTAAGGTTGCCAAATCTTTGGATAATAACAAGCTCCAATCTACATAACACCTGGGCTTTACAAACCAAGTCATTATGAATGTGATCCAAGTTGTCACTCCAGCGGTTTTATTATTTCCACATTAGTCGGTGTTGTGTCTTAGATATATGGAGGTTGCCAGCTTGTTTAGTGTGGATTGAATGACTGCCTCTCCTTTCTTTGCTCTGGTTTGGTAACGTTAGAGAGAAGTGGGGAAGAAGGGATCATTGTACTATAGATCTCTTGGTCAGTCAATATTATTGGAGATGAGCAGCAAAACAATGAACCCAGATAATGCTGGGCATTAGAGTGGGTGGTACAGGCTTCTAGGACAGGGATCAGAAGCAAGGGTCCCAGAACTGACTGGATGGGGCTGATCACTCTCCAGCCTCTCCACAATGCTGCTATATGACAAGAAGACAGAGCCAAGATCCTTCCAAATATTCATCAAACCATCTGGTTCTCTCTCCATTAAGCCACTTCCATCTCTTGCCTGGACACTGGCATCCCTGTTATGCTCTTGCCATTTTCTTGGTTGCTGCACAGCATCAAGTGATCTTTTTAAAGTCTAAATTAGATGATATTGTTCAAAGAGATAAAACCACTCATTGGTCACAAGCACCTGCCCCTCTGCCCCTGCCTGCCTTTCCTATCCCACTGCACTGCAGTTTTTCCAGGCTTACTCATCTCCGGCTACCTTGGCCCCCGATGGGTTCTTCATGTGCCAACCTCTTCCAGCCATAGGCTCTTTGGCCATGTATCCTTCTTCTTCCCCTTTCTTAGCTGATGCCTGCTTATATGAGATGCAGTGTATCTTGGTGATTAAAAATGCACACACTAGTGCCAGACTGCCTGGCCAAATCCTAGCTTTCCTACTTATCAGCTGTGTGACTTTGAATAAGTTGCGTAAACTCTGTATGCCTCCACTGTAAAATGGAGTTGAAAATAGTGTCCACATCTTGGGGTAGTTATGAGGATTAAATTATATATATATATAACATTTAGCCTGTTGCCTAATATCTAGAAAAATCTTCATAAATGTTACCTCTCATTCATGATTGGGTCTCAGCCTAAATATCATTTCCTCTGAGAGCTCTTGCCTGGTTCTGACCTTCCTTTCTACCCCTGCTCCATTGCATTCCTTTTTTATTGCAGGACTCCTTTCCTTTTCTTTCATATTATATATTTAGGATCATTTGCATACCTGTTTATTGTCACTGCATTAGACTATAAATGCCATGAGGGCAGGGACTCTGTATCACTGAATAACCAATACCTAGTGCAGTGCCAGGCACATAGTAGACACTAATCAAATATGTTGCTGAGTGAATGACTGAGGCTGATGGTTCAGGACTTCGTTTGTGAGTGTTGAGCGTCTGCTGGGAAAGCATTGGTGCCTCAGAGGGACTGAACTGGGCCAGAAGCCAGTGGAGTTCCACTACACTACTTTTCAAGACATTATCTTTACATTGTATTTTAAGATGTTGACACATCAAAATCAAATTACTGGACCAAGCTCAAAAGTTACATTTATATGCCAGGATTAAATGTTCTTTTTTGGCAGAAAAAATGTTCAGATTTGCCACAGAATCTCTTCCAACCTGGAACTGGCCTGAATGAATTGTGTAAATGAGACAATCATGATTCTTTTTCTCTTCCCCCTTTCCTCCTATTTTGTCCCCCAGAGTGACTGAATATTTGACTCAATTCGCTGCTTCAGTGGATGGGCCATTGTAGACCTGGGCAGCAACTCCCTGGGTGGCAAGTCCAAGATACTGGCTTATGTTTGCATTTATCACTTGTGTTTTAGATTGGGCTTCTTTATCTATGTGCCTTCTTTAGCTCTTCCTTGTTTAATGCCACGGCTTGTTTATTTCATTTCCATAGCACTTTCCCATCCAAGCTTGTTAGACTATATGGAGAACATCATGTTCAGAAAAAGCAGTGGCAAACACACACGACAACAACAAAAATGTAAATTTACACTCTGCCTGTACTTGGCTAGCATAGGGTTACTTTTCTCCGTGATTCCTTAATGGGAAGACGCATTAGGTCTTCCCAATGGAGACCTAATCTCAACAGACTTTCTCCTTCTATCCCCTCTCTTCTGCCATTGTATTTTTGTTTTGTTCATTCTCATTGGAAGTCTGGTGGTGATTGGGGCCTTTGGCATCTGTGTGTGCAGGATTATGGGAATTTCTAATCTCAAGCTTATTTTCCAACCCTGGCACATTCAACTATTTCTTACACATGATGCCACCTTTGTTTTTTTTTTTAATCAAGCCTACCTTCTTCCAAATCCTTTCTTTGTTCACTTATTTTTAAAAATTTCTGTTCCTGCTCTTACGGACTTCATTACTAATATCCCTTTCCCTGCCTAGGTTATCCTTTTAATGTTTCTAACCTAATCTAGATTTTGAGAGCAGTGTTTTTATTAAGAACCAAAGCTAACTATGTTGGCAAGAAACTCATATTATGAGTAAAATATACATTTAAAATATAAATTGGGAATTTGAGCTAGAAATGGAAAGAGAAAGTTAGAATGAGTCTTGTGCTTGCATTCTCCGTCTACAAAATTTGTATGTAATCACACAGATAAAGTTCAGACATCTTATACTCTTTGACTATACTGAAATATATGTTGTCAGCAGTGCCTTAATGAAAAGTGATTGTTCTCTAAAGGAATCAAATGTAACAAGTTTAACATTCATGGTTCTTTATTTTTCAAAAATAATTTAGATTTCATTCTCCTTTTTTATTTTAAGAAGCCCAACAGAATTACCATATGACTATAATCTCATATCCTAGATTCAAAAACCAGGAGACCAAACACCAACAATGCCTCAGAGGAGAAAAGTTGTGTCTTAAGAATCAAAGTATTCTTGGGTATCGTAAGTGATTGCTGACGTAGAGCAAAGGGTTAATGAGAATGGGCTGGCATATTAAATCAGAATGCACGTTGAAAGCAAATTGCCAGCCTAAAGGAAAATATACGTATCATTGTCTCTGGTGAGGGAGGGGGACAAATAACTACTAAGATGTCCATACATGCCATACTCAGAAGTCATCCTTGATATCTTTTTTTCCAGACAGATTGCAAACCCAAGTCTTTCTCCCATATAGGGGTGTGTGCAGGGGGTGTGGCCTGAAAATGCAGCATTGATTCTGGGAAAACTGAAACCTGGGAAGCCTGGGTATAATAGTTCAAGAAAACAGAAATGTTTTTCTTTGGCTGTTGTTCCTGAAGTTACTTAAATGAGACTCATAGGCTATTGATCTGTATATATTGAGATTACAATAAAACATAATGGACCAGTTTCTCTCTCCCCTGGGTCACAGGATTGGCCTTTTATCTCTTGAGAGTAATAAATCATGGTCTTGGATTTAAGAAAATATTCTGGGATCTGGTTGGCAGCTGATTTATTTTTAAGACAGTGATGTCAGGGAAAAAAAAAGCATAACCCAGAATGTGACTATAGTGGGAGAATAGCGATTGCTGTTTAAAATATTAAGTAAGGCTTCCCTGCTTTCAGAACCCATCATCCCACAGCAAGCTGAGTTGAAGCCCCTTACCAATATATTCACATCTTTCTTTACAATGGCACTTACATTCTTTTGATTTCCTTTTATCTGTGACAGATCCTAGCTGCTCTATTTATCTCTTGAATCTAATTTGCTCTATGACATCAAGCTTTAATTTTATCATTATTATTTTGCTTCATTTTAAGCACCCATGGTGTGCCAGGCATTGGATAAAATAGAAAAGATACAATCCCTGCTGTCGCTGGGCTCACACATTTAAAGAGATTTGACAGGCAAAATATCCTGTAATTGGCAATAGGTAGTCCTCATGCTTCCCCCCGCCCCTTCTCCCTTTTGAAGCAACTTCATCTCTCTGAACAAGCTTAAGAAGTTCCCTAGATCAAAGGTGTCAAAAACCAGAAGGGTTTGGAACAAGTGTCAGAGAGTAAGCAAACGACTTTCTGAGCTGTGACTCTGCTCCTCGACTGCCCACGTGCTCTCCGCTGTCTGCACTCCTGCCTCACCTGGGCTGACTCGGACTCTCCACCTCCTTTGCTGCTTCCGGCATCAGCTACCCAGGAGCCTAAGGCGCTCCTTCCCGCAACTCCGGTCCCCGCGCCCCGGGACTGCAAATCCTTTAAACAGAGGCCCCAGAGCTAGGGGTTTTCCCAGGCTCTGGTGGGCGTGGGCTGACAGTCGCTGGGAGCCCCGCAACAGGGGGATGTCCAGGCAGGTATGCACCCAGCTCCCGGCGTTTCCCGGAGTCACCACAATGTTTCCCTTTCTCTCTCCCCAACGTACGCTGCTAGGGGTACTCCCCAGATAGGATTTTCTTTGTCTTTTCTCCTAGTAACACCGAAGCCCTCTCGTGCCCGGGGACTGCAGAGGAACGCCAGACCATCCGGACCTTGCGGGATGGCTCGGTGTGTGTGTTTTACTGTGTGTCGGAGTGTCGCGCATGTGTGCGTGTTGGGGCGCGTTATCAACAGGGGCCTAGGGCACCCCCACTCTTTCTTGCTCTCTTCCCCCATCACTTCATGGACCTCCGAGGCGCAAAGCGCTCGACCCTCTCCTGGGCTCAGTGGCTTGGGTACTCCGGGCTGAGCTCAGCTGGGGAGACCCCTTACCCAGCCCGCACCGGCACCCCGAAGCTTCAAAGTTGCGGCAAACAGTTGCGGGGAGCAGAGGAACTGAGGTCCAGGCCAGCGCGCCCGCGGTCGCTCGCCTTGGGGAGCGGGCTGAGCCGAGGGTCCTGCGGGTGCGCGGCAGAGGCGGTAGGAGGCGGAGGAGAGGGGGGAGAAGGAGGGGGCGGTGGGGAACAGCTGCCGGGGTAGGCGAGGCGCAAGGTGGCTCCCCGAGGCCCCGCGCCCCGCGGCTCTCGGACGCACCAGGCAGCCAATGGCTGCGCAGAGGTGTACAGCAGATGGCGTCCGACTGCGCCGTTCCTTCCTCCTCCTCCTCCTCCTTCTCTTCCTCCTCCTCCTCCTTCAGTGCTGAGGAGCCAGAGTCGCCGCCGGGTTGCCAGACGCTGGAATGGGTGGTCTTCCGACACACACCACCATCTTTCTTGCGCTCGGGAAGCTCAGGGCTCAGCGGCTCCCAGAGGTTACGGCGGCGGCTCTGGCGAGACGGGTGAGTGCAAGCGCGCGGAGCCTCGAGTCGGGGATGCCGGGCCCCCTGGCCGGCCGACTGGGGCGCGGGGTGGCAGCCCCGGGGATGGGGGCGCGCCGCCGGCGCAGACTTTGCTCTTTCCTCGCCGGACAGCCATCGTCGCCCCTTCTCCCAGCCAGACGCGGGAACTTGGAAGCGGATCTTCTCGGACGCCTCTGGCTTGGGGCTGCGGGAAGCGTGGGCTGCCCGGGGCGCAGTGTGCGGAGACCCTCTAGGCGGGCGGGGACGCCCCACGCGGCGACCTGAGCACCGACCTCATGCAACGGGACCGAACCTTGGGACCCGGGCAGCAGGAGCTCTGTTCCCTTCACCTCCAGCTTGCTTTGAGGGATACTGATGAAGGAAACCGGGGGTTTCCCGTCCTGCGCGGAGAGCCTCGGGGCCCAAGATCGAAAGGCCGGGAGTTGTTCTGCAGGCTTTGCAAACAGGTTGACTGAGGGTTTCCTTTCCCGTAGCGCTGACTGCGAAATCTGCGCGTGGGCGTTCAGTGCCTGTGGAGGATAGCTGAGCAAGCCAAGAAGTTTTGCAGCTTCCTCTGATTTATCGGTGGAGTGTCAGGAGGCTGTAGCAACAGTTTACATTTCCCCTGTCCCTGCGAGTGGCTAGGGGCAAGCTGGGGTCGGACGTGATATCCTGCTGTTTGTGGAGAGGAAACTGGGAACGGGGCGTGAGAGTGAGGGGCAGGGAGGGGGGGACAGGCATATTTTCTACTGCATTGCCCATCTGCACCTGTCCCCTTTGCTATCTTACACATCCCATAGTATTAAAGTTATTTGAATATGCAAATGAACCCCGCTCTTTGGTGACTGCGTATTTTGAAGTTGGAAAACTTTGCAGGGGACGAGGGAATGTTGAGGAGGGGGCGTTAAGCTCTCTCACTCTATCCCTTTTTAAAGACAAGAAAAAAACTTTCGTTGGCGAAGGTGGTACTTTTTTCTTTTGGAATGTCTGAGCTCAGAGCTTCCCATAAGAGGTATTGCGATTCAATACTGTACAGTCAAGATGAAGTTCCACTAAGATTATGGGACCGTGGCATATTCTACGGAAGATACCAGGGTTCCTTGGCGCTCTGTTCATTGCCAGGGTGGTCTGCTGAAAGCCGGCAGTTTCCCACCCTCAGACTCCTTGGAGCTCTTTAAATGACGATCTGCCTGGTGTTTCTCAGCGGTACACCTGTGAGTGCTCTGTTATCATGGAAATGGTAACCCATGCAGGTAGGGCTCATGCCAACCAGACTGTGGTGGGGTGTGTGTGTGTTCGTGTGTGTGTGTATACATGCGCGTGCGTGTGAACGTGTGTGTTTGGAGTTTCCTTTTGACAGGTAATCTTTGGATGTCAAAGGGATACACTTATTTGTCTGGCAGTGTCAGGGCAATCTGAGTTTCTCGAGTAACTAGGAGGAGGTAATCTCCAGGGAAGCCTTTTTGTGCTCTTGACTCTCTACTCAGCCGTTGGTGAAGGCTTCCTGAAAGCCACTTAGGGTGTTACTAACCAAATCAAGAAGTCTTACTCAGTGGTGAGTGAAAGCTCGTGTCTTTGTGGGATAAAAGCTGTTTATAAAGTTTCTGTCTTGAGGCTTCACTTTGATAGACTGCTGTTTTTAAACCTTAGTGCCATTAATAATAGGAGCCTTCTTTTGAAAAGTAATGTGGCTAGTTCTCTGTTTTCTGAGGGTAGTTGATCTAATCTGGTAGATTCCCTGGAATTGTTTTATTTTCTATCCCTGGGAAGTGTGTGTGTGTGTGTGTGTGTGTATTTTTGTGTGTGTGTTTTCTTCATCTACCTGCTGAGAGTTGAGGGTTAGAAACTCTTTTTCATGCAAATTTAAGTGAAAAAAATTATGAAGAAAATTCTCCTGACACTGTAACAATATACACAGATACTTCTGAAAAAATTGTAGGTGTCATTGTTGACTTTAAAAACATCGGATAGTCTCGTATAAATCAGCACAGACAGATCCAGCAGCCCTGAACACCTACAAACCATTCAGGGTTTTGGATATTCTAGATTAATCTGTGATAAGGGCTTGGAGATACATGGTCCAGGAAAGGGCTGTCTACTGTTGGTGGACTTTGATAGTCTGTTTTGAGGGTTTACAATACGATGAGCTCACTTTATGTCAACCTTAATATTTAAATCAATACTTGAGAAATGATCTTACAATATTTCTTAATCTCCTGGCCCATTGTTTTCCATCAAAGTTGTTGATTGTTAGAGAGTTGAAAGGCTAAGAAAGAGGAACACTGTTAGACAGGTAGAAAATAATTACCGATCATATAAACAATGTAAATACAGACTCTACTGTTTGAAGACTGACATTAACAAATTGGTAACGAGAGGTACCTTTCTGTTCTCTGCTGAGTGTGCCTTTTGAGAGAAAGTAGGGAAGGAATGAAAGGAAAATGGTACTAAATTGTACTTCATCAGAAGGGCTATGAAGGACCTTGTCTGCTTGCTACAGATCCTATTTCTGAAGGAATAACTCTTTTGTTAATATCAGCAAAAAGAATTTTGTCCTTAAATGATAGACTGAAAAAGCAGAATAAAAAGATAGGCTCTAAGTTAAAGGAGGGAGAATGTCCAAACAAGAACAATTCTAAAGCATGTCAACTCACTTTAATTATACTTCACAAATTGAAACTGGAGTCGTATGATTCCTTTAAAGAAAAAAAGTCTTGCCAAATCTTCAATTCTGCTGTTCTGCACACTTTACAAAGATTAGGCATTAAAGTAATAACATCATGTCAAAAGTTTGAATA
Organism: Pan troglodytes; assembly: GCF_028858775.2. Classification (NCBI taxonomy): domain Eukaryota; kingdom Metazoa; phylum Chordata; class Mammalia; order Primates; family Hominidae; genus Pan; species Pan troglodytes. Next base: position 38,811,926 of record NC_072411.2, read on the forward strand.
GAATGATGAAGAATATTTGACTGGTCCCATTTAGTTAACTGTGAAAATGACAAATGATACAATATATTAAATACATGATTAAGATAAACAGATTAAAGAATTCTAAGTAGTGACACCTATATTAGTTGATGGGAAAAAAAGAATAGCACTATAAAGGCTTCAGCGATGCTCTACAGACAAAGCATAAAGGCTGGGTCTTTGAATAACTATTGGGTATTGTATTATCAAAAACTACATGAGTTACTTAGATATGCTGTTGGATCTTTGAATATGGATTGCACATAAGTGCTTCATATTTTCAAAAGAAAACGTTTCCCAGTATATAACTACAAAAGAAGCTGCTGCATTAACTTTAACACCAGGCAGCTTCCTAAATATAACACAGGTCCTTAATTTAGAGCTGTTAACAAGATTAATATCTAAGTGACAATTAGCACGTTAAACCTGTGAAAGTAGAGGGATTTTTAACTCCACTTCTAGTCTAGAAATTTACTATTGTGAATTTTAGTGGGGTCTGTAGTTTAACAGATCTAAAATCACAGGCACCTGTGCTCCAAGATGATAAGCATTCTATTCCCACCCTTTAAAACTTCTCCATCTACTGAGATTATTTTGTGGATGTTTTAGTAGGATGTTCATGGGTGGTTATTCTTGATAGCTAACAGTGGCTATTTTTGAAACGAAGCCAAGGAGGATTAGGTAGTTTTTGGTCATCTTGTAAGTATCTCTTGACAAAAGGAAATAGGAATCCCAGTCACTGAATTCCTACATTTATGCTTTCATTCTAAGCCATGAATCCTGGTATGGGCTAGTTATACAAAATATAGAGACATAGTTATTTTGCCAGGTTATAGTCCACCAGTGATTTAGTATGATCATTTTGTTGCTACCACATCAAGCATTTCATTTGAAAGGGAAAATCAAATATTAGTGAAACCCAATTACTCCGTATCTTTTGGTAAAACTTTGAAACTAACTCTAGAGATGCTGTAGAATAGTTTCACTGCTGGTAGGGACTCATGCTTTTGGTAACAGGAGTTGAATCTAAGCATGGTTTGTAAGCTGAACAACGGAGTCATCTGGCATCTATAAGAACTACTTTATTTTAAGTGTGTATATACTGTTGTGATGACTAAAACACAGTATGTATAAAAGCATCGCTAAATTCATATTAATGTTTGGTTACTAGGTATTTTTGCAATTTATGGATTCTAAAAACACAACTGTTTGCTGTGACGTGGAAATCAGTAGAATTTTTTGACGTTAAAAAGAAGAGGTCCACCTACTAGAAAAGGTTAGACATTGACCTAGATGTGGAGATCTGTGAAAGTGTGAAAATGTTTCCTGCATGAATAAAAAAGGCTATCATTGTTGAACTTAGGTGTTTTGCAGCAAGGGACATGATGCTCGCTTTTGATTTTGCCTTTCTGGGCATATTTTAATTATGAGCCTCTTGTAATTAAACATGCCATAGCTAAAAACAGAATCCTAAGTAACTAATGCACAAACGATTTTTCAATGCCTTGACTTGGAAGAAACTCATGGCCGTGTTCCACTTGCCTGCATGAGGGCTGGCTGCTGATTTGTGTCCTAGTGTTATGTTAGCGAACAGCTCATTACTTCTGGAAAAATCACAATGTTGAGTAAGGCTCTGAACTTTGTGGTAGTTAGGCACGATTGCCTTAGTCTTAGACTGCAGCTTTGTAGCAATGCATATTTTAATTTTGAGTTCTTTCAGATGGTTATTTTAAAAAGCATACCATGTAGTATGCATACATGAAAGATTTTAATTATAATAAGACTAAGGCTTGCTGCAATCTCTTCTTGCAGAGTTTGCTTCTGGGCTCTCCTCTATTGATTTTTGCCTTTTGTGCTTACGTTAGACTTATTCAGGGCAAGTTAGACAGTGCACGTGAATACAGCCTTACTGGTAAAAATATTGAACTATTTGTAAAATATTGAAATACTTGTAAAAATATTGAAATACATGTGCTCCAGTAGGTCAATGAGTATTGCTCTGAGCCCTCTGAAGGTCCCACTATCATCCTGGTCCTACAGACCACTCCCCTTAGATCACTTCCTGAGAGAGCCACTGGGTGTCACCCACCTGGTATGGCAAGGAGGCCTTGGGACACACTCCAGTGATATTACCTAAGGCTGTTCTGATTGGCTTATGCCCCAGACCTACCAACTGGTAAATATTTTAAATATTATCCCTTGATATTTGTACTCGTGACAAGAATGAATGCAACCATTGGCATTATCAAGTAGTTGAACATCAAATGTTTACATTTTAATTTTCTCTGTGTCTAATATTTCTGGCTGTTAAAACACTTAAATATTGTTATCTTTATATTATCTAGGAGCCCAAAGGTATCAAAACCCCTTTCATCTGAGTTATCAATTCATATAAAGCCACTCTACCTTCAATTTAATTTGTTTTCTTAGAAAATATAAAATAAGGATATTAAGTTCCTTCCTTCCTGTTAAGAGGAAGAGCCAAATTTCTCACCCAGGTCATCTGCCACAACTGTAAATTCTTCTGCCTCACAGCTGTCTCAGACCACTTAATTAAAATGTATGTATGTGGGAGTAGTTCAACAAGGCTTCTTTCTTTTGGGGAAAAAGTAATTATTTTTTTTCAATCTCTGTTTCTAGTCTTCAGAATTAACTCAATTTATTTCATATTGACTTCCATTCATTTTTGTGATTAAATATTGTTAGTAGGGCTTTCATTTCATCTGACTTGACCCATTCTATGAACTGGAATATCTTCTGGCCAATCACAGACAGGCAAGGGATGTTAATGACTTTGAGGAAAATTTTTTGGTGCTTTCTTCTAGATCTCTTCTAGCTAAAACTAAACTCCAGCACTGCTAGATGGTCCCTGAAAAACATAACTTAAATTATGCTTCTTTCTTGAACAGAAAAAATAGGATTCCAGATACTACATCAATTTAACTCTTGCCTGTCGTTAATTTCCTATTATCCACTTCCTTCTTCTTTTAGACCTATCTCTTTACAGTCACCCACAAGACTCACACTTATTTAAAGTGGCCAAAAATGTTGCTCTCCCTACTCCTGTGGTCCCAGTTATCCAAATTGTATCTATTAGTCAAAATCCAGTTCCAATTATACTTCCACTGAGCTTTCACTGATGATGCCAATTCACAAAGCCCTCTCTCAGTCCGAACAACTCAGGTGGTAAATTCTAATTTTCATGTTTGATTGAATCTATTTTCTTATTAGCATCTATGTGTGGAGTTCTGATAGTAAAGGATTTAAATGGAGAAGGGCACCACTCTCTACTGAGAATTCTGGAAAATGTTGAAGAGGGGAGTGTGATGGAGAGTAGGGGCCTGGGTAATAACAGCCATTTGAGGATCTGTAAGGTAAGGCTTACCAATATCCAGGTAGGCAACAAGTGTGACTAGTAATTATTACTATTAGTTAATTACCTATGAATTGCTGCATACCTAGCTAGGTACATTAGAATTTGTTTGTCTAATCCTCATAATAATGTTGCAAAGTAGGTACTGTTATTTAGTCCCATTTTTTTTTGTAATAGGAAACAGAATCTGAGGGACCTCTGGTACCTTGTCTAAGGTGAATGCAACTGGTAAACCACAGAGCCTAGATGTGTATCCCAGTTTGTTGGACTGCAAGGCCTATTCTGCTTCTGATAAACCAGACTATCCAAAGCCCGAGGTTTTACTCAGCAGGTTCAGTCTTTACCGCTGCTGGAATTTATCCAAAATGCAAGAACACACACACTTTCAAGGCCTCTATAGTCAATGGAGATGACTGACAGGAAGAATATTGCTGAATTACTTCTACCTGGAGGTAGAAGCGTCATTTGGAAATATGGAAAAAGGCTGCATTTTGATTTTGCACAGACCTTGTGCATGAAGATTATATCATATTAAAATTGTAAAGAACTAGATACATTCACTTATAAAAGTGTTGGCTTCCTGAGGAACCATTGGAAAATTCAGAAAAGACAGACATATTTAGAAAATCCACACCATATTTCTTTGTATTAATGGCTTATCATTAGAACAGAACTGTCCTGCCAACTATGCAAAGCATTAGTTTTTGAAATTAGCATAATGAATACAAAAAAGGGAAAATGAGTTGTTCGATGTGAGTGGGGGTTGCTGGTGGGTGCCTGGGTCACTCCTGTGATTTGGTCAGGTGAGTGCTCTAGTCTGTTCTCTTTGCTCTAAGTATATCCCAACTGGAAATTGTTCTTGGTCAAAGAGGACAACTTACTGAGAAGAGAAGAACTGTTCTTTAGTTGAGCATGTGTAAGAAGTCACAGTTCTGAAGATCTGTTTCTTGAAAGTATTTTGATGGCTCAGTATGAGTTTTCTTGACATGAACTTTCATGGAAGTGTATAATAAACTCATTTCCAATACTAATGTCTTGTAACTATTTCTAAACAAATATACTGTTGGAATCTGACCAGTTTCTGTCTTTGCCTCTGGCAGAATCATATAGGAAGAAGCTCAGAAAAGTCAAAGTTGTAAAGAGATTTTTACTCATTCCAGGAATGAGCTTTTTCACATTCAGGGCTGTCTAAAAGTGTGATCGGCTGTCTCAGGGAAATGTGAGTTGCCCGTCTTTGGGAGTATTCAAGCAGAGTATGAGTAACTACATGTCAGGGTGCTTTGCAAAGAGGATGTGCACATTGAATATTAGTAGTTGAGATTTATTGAACATATACTGTGTGCCAGACGCTACTCTATGTGGATTAACTTATGAAATCCTCTCAAAAAACTTATGAGGTTGATTGTATTATTATTATTTTTATTTTACAAATATAGAAATAGTGAGTGATTTGCGCCAAGTCGGGAGTTGCATGCAGGCATTCTCCTTCTAGAGCAGTACAGGTCCCTAGAAATTGAACAAGAGCCACAAATACAATTCATGTATGCAACCTTGTATTTTTTAGTAGCCACATTAAAGAAGAAAACATTGAAATTAATTTTAATAATATGTCTTGTTAACCCAATGTATATAAAATATTGCCATTTCAATATGTAGTGATTATGAAAGTTATTAATGTGATGCTTTAGATCTTTGCTGTATTACATCTTTAAAACCCAGTCTGTATTTTACACTTACAAGCACATACATTTTAGTTTAGCCATGTTTCAAGTGCTCAGTAGCCACATGTGGCTGGTGGCCACCATGTTGAACATGCCTAGAATCTGTACTATTAACGACTCTACCCTACTGCCTGCCTATTGACAGAAGAGGGTTTCCTTTTAACGGTACATACCAGACTACATAGTAGAGGGTTTCCTTTTAACTGTACATAGTAGTCTTTGTGTATGTGAGACCATTCATTTGTTTATTAATGTTTTCTTTAGATACCGGCATGGATAATCTATTTAAAAAAGAAAAAAAAAACCACTTCCATGACTGCTTTCAAGAGCACAAATTAAAAACCCATCAGATAGTAAGATTTCTCTCTATCTCATTACTCTCATCTACTAAAAACTGAATCCCACATACCTTTCATTTTGGAAGAGGGGGCATGTCTGGCTTGCTTCCACTTTACAACTCTTCATACATATTATGAAATCACCTCACCCTTCTTGTTTCCAGCCTAATAATCCCAGTTTCTTTTTTAATTTTGATTAGTTTGTTAGTGTGTATGTGTAGCCTAATACATATGAAATGGGCATAGCCTAAAAATAACCTTTAACTAAGATTGTAAGTAACCAGTGTTTCTGATTTACATTTAATGCATATTTCTCAGCCCTCCTTTACTGTATCTTTATTATAATGACTGCAATTGGAGACGACATGCAGCCCACCAAAGTGATATTTCTGATCAAATGGTAGTAATTTTTTGGTAGATTTGATTCATTCCCTGGTAGGTAGCATTCTTCTCAGTGATCTGAAGGTCTTTTCTCAAGTTGAATTTCTGACAGTAACAGACCCTCTGGGCTGTGACATGCTTCAATTGAAAAAACAGAATGTGACATTCCTTTCATTGTGTGCAACATAGAAAAAAAGTCCTGTGTTTCCTTTGTGAGTGCAACCTCTATTCAGCTGTACATGACAATGTGAAACATTTTAATAATTCCAAGTCCCTTTTGGTGGGGGGATGCATATTTCACAGGTAGCTTAAATCTTACTTCAGTTACTTTTTAAAAGAATATTAAGAACAAGACGTCTGTTAGAAAAATTCTAAACTTCATAAAGAAGAACTACCTTGTGGAGATAGACTCTAAGGCTATGTCATGTAAGAGTATGTGCATGATTATTAGATGTTTCAGTTGGATTACAGAGTCGGTGGAATAAAAACATAATGCTTGTGGACATAATATATTCCCAGTGAAGCACTTCTTTTATTTTTATTTTTTATAGCTAAGCAGTTTTCAAATAGCAAGACAAACAAATGTAAAGTCCAAGATGCATTTGTTTGTAAGCTATATGAATAAATTCAAAGAGTATTTATTGTGTACCTGCTGTGTCCGTGACATAGAGTAGATACATGCAAGAGTAAAATGCCAGTTCCAGTTTCTAGGAATTTACAGTCTACCTACGGAGATATGACATGCACATTCTCTGTACTTGGCAAAGCCAGATCACTTTATTTATATATGTCTATCTCTCTTAGTAAGTATGAGCTCCATAAAAGCACAGAAGCCATCTTACTCATCTTTGGATTGTTGCCACCTTGCAGGGTATGTACTCAACAGGTATGTATTGAATTAAATGAAAGGGGTACATTAATTGAATTTACACATGTGAATTAAAATATAGCTGTCAAGCCATATTTACAGTGGGACCATCTATATAAAATTTGCAATTCAAATAATGAAGACAAAGTCTGGTCTCAATCCTTTTCTACTCCTGTGACTGGATCAGCTCTGCTCACTCCATTGGTGACTTGTAACAAGTCAGGGCACTAGAAAAAGATTTTCATCTGAAAGGAGTAAAGGAATGTGGACGTCTTTTTTCAACATGCCAGGATTCTATTCAGATGTACCCTTAATCATACAGTCATTCAATATAAAAAATTATTTTGTTCAGGGGATAAAGAACCTTATCATTCAGTCACACTAAGTGATCTTTGGAAGTATGCATATGGGAGGTGGGAAGTGGAGCAGGATAAAAGTGTATTCACGTATGCCTGCATAGGGCTCCCAATAACTCTTGAAGAATATAGTGCTAAGCAATACCAGGAGGACCATTTAATATTTGTGAGCAAAAGGAATCAGCTAAAAATTAGAAATGCTATATAAGCTGCAGAGGTGAAGCCCCTTTAAGTATCCCATTAAGTGCATAGAATATGCTGCATTGCTAGTTTAACTATTTGAGCCAGTTACAGAACAGTGGCGATTACCCGTGGGGGCATCAGATCATCAAGAAGACATTTCTTCAGCAATTTCCAGGCAAGGAGTTTATTATACTTTGATAGATTAACATAATTCTTCTCAGCCTACTGGGTTCCTCAAGGCAAATTCAGCCAATCTTTATGTACTGGTTGCCTGTAGTGTGAAATATATGTACTATGGTTGGCCCAGTCAGGGTGCACAATGATATCCAAGAATTGGCCATGCTCTTAAGGAATTTTCACAGAGATTTTATGGAGTTAGGAGAACAAAGAAGGATGCTTCAAGGGTAATTATTGAATCTGTGGGGTTTTATAGGTGAGTAGATTCAGCATGGGAAGAAAGGAATTGGGCTCTCTGTCTACCTATTTGTTTCTGTCACAATTTTCGCAGCATTGTTTGGATTCTGGGTTATATATGCTGGTCTTAAATGCCAAGTATTTATATTTTCTTTGATCTTTAATAACATCTTATTTCATGGTGTTTTGAATTCTGGGGTTAAGGAACCTAGGGGTTAAGATTCAACAAAAACAAAAAATGGCAATAACAATGCCCTCCTACGGCCTCACAATGCAGGCAGAAGGTTTATCTCTGGTTTACTGGTCCACCTAGAACTTGATAACATTCTTAAACTCTGTGTTTTGAAAACCTGTGATGCTCACAGCACAGTCTAAATAAAGAGAGACCCAAATCCTTATAATCTAAGATAAACAATTTTGTCCTGGCATGTGTCAGTGTGTGGCAGAAAAATGTACACAGGGACAGAATTATCCATTGATTTGGCAACAAGGTTGGCAAGCATTGATGTTCAGCAAATGCCTACAAGATAAAAGCACCTGAAATAGCAAAGTAGTTATTCATCCCTAAAAACTGAAAGCCAAGGGAGGTTCAAAATAGTATGAAATAATTTATGCTGTGAAGACTTAGGAAGGGGATCTAGGCTGATGGAAATATGGTAGAGCATTCATGTGTGCATGCAAGCCCATGCACACACTTGTGCACTCACACACATATGCACACACACACACATACAACCAGAAAGAAAACATACAGATATTTGAATGATAGGAAAATGATTCTCAGATGAGAAATGACAGGAAAAGAGGAGAGAAGAGGAGACAAACAATTCAACTGAAAGGGAAAAACCATTCTCAGCTGTTGGGACTCGACATGTGTTCAGAAATATCATTTGTTCAAACCAACAAATGAGATAATTAGAAGGGGTAGAAGGAAAGAAATATAGGGCTCCAGAGGTTTCACCAGTTGCAAAGGTGAGAGAGATCTGAATAACACAATCAGATTATGCATTCTCTTGGATTTAGAGAAGCTTTATGAACAAGACCAAAAACGAATGGGAAAGAAATGAAACGGTGGGTGATGTAGTGAAATTGAAGGTTACTCATAATGTACTGTCAGAAGTTCATGTATAGTACATGAGAGCCCAAAACTTTCCCATTTAATACAAAGCAACTACTCCTGACCCTGTTTCCAGTTACTGCCTCATCTCTTGCCCTCCTTTCAAATTCTAGCTTCTGAAACTAGTAGAATTTGCTCAAGGTCTCCACTTTGCACTCACTCTTCAAATCACCAGTCTGTATTCTGCCCTCACTGGTCCTGCTGAAATAGTTCTGGCCAAAGTAATGAATTACTTCCCAGTTGTCAAATCCAAAAGACATTTTCCAGTCTCTTTTTATTGTGGTGATTAAAAGAAGAATCTTAGTATATGAGAGGAGCCAAGAATGGATTGGCAAAATTCCCATGATCCTGCCATTTTGATTCTCTCTTTTAAAGCTGCCAAAATAACTACTGAAGATTTAGACAAGGAAAACGAGTAATTTTGGACTGAACGTAAACTGAAAAAGTTTGACATATATGATACTTGGCCAAAAAGAATAGCTACCAAATAAAGTTAAAATTGGAATTTTAGGTTTTGGAAATGGAGAAAGACACAGGTAAAAGGGAAAATTAATTAGAATTTATTAGTAGAAAATATCACAATGCTTTATGGAAGAAACCCTGTTAACTCTGAGGGGAGATGTTGCCTAATACACAGACATAGTCCTCTTCCTAGAGGACTTTGAAGCCAAAAAGTTGAAAGTGGCAGAGTGTTAAAGGAATGCATAAAGATGAACATGCAGTCAGACACAAATGTCCTTATGAGCACCAAATGTTTATGGATCCAGAGTGTGGAAAGAATGAAGGGCATACTTATAGAATATTCTGGTTGATGGAATTATCATGGAAATAATCTTTCCAAGAACACCTACAACCCTCTGTCTGCATAGTTCTACATTTACTTTCACCCTCCTCATGGCACTAGATTAATTTGCTTTCTTCACCTTGCTTTCCTGCTCAAATTCTGTCATTAGATCCACATGGTCTAGACTGGCGTTCAAAATCTTACACTCTGAGGTCTCATACTTAGTTTTCCACCATTTGCTTCTATAGTTTCCTTCAATAGATCATCAGTGGCAGCTACACTTGTCCCTAAAAGAAATCCTGTACACGTCTCCCTCCCGTGACTCAGTTCAAGCTTTGGTGTCCCTTCTGCCCCTCTCTGTATCATGTTCACCCAGTCATAGCTGAATGAGGTGAATATCTACCCCCACACTCTCCACCTCATGGTAGAGCCTGCCTTCCACAGCCTTTAACCATGAATCCATCAATGTCCTACCCAGGAATTCACACAAAAGACAAGCCAGGGGCTCCAAAGTTCTATGAGAAATATTTTGATGCATCTTTTAAAAACTCCTCTGTTACCGATCTAATAATTGCTGCTGGGGTTTCCCAATGAAATTCTTAGCTATCTGTTTACACACAGTAGGTTTATTCCATATTTACTTTTTCCTCATTAAAAAAATCTGGTCAGAAACCGTCACCTTAAGGAAGTTCAAGAGATAGAAGAGAATGAAATGAAGAAATGTTAGGTCAGTCTTTTTAAAAGAGAAGCGATGCACTGATACCTCTATAAGCACTAGGAACAGACATTTACTAAATTCCTTCCCTGGGCCTATAAGTCAGCTCTAAGGTAAGGGAGGAATTTGGGCACTGCAGAGAGATTTATCTGTAGAAAAAGAATACATCAGCTCATTTTTAAAAGAGACTCAGGCCATCAAAATCATCCCAAAAGTACACTTTAAAATCCAACAAGTCAAGCAAAACTATGGTTAATGATATACTTGTGTTTATCAGAGCTGGCATTAAGTTTGTAATATATTACAGTTTACATTAGAGTTTTATTTTTATGAAGTGTGTAAACTTGAGTACATTGGATCTTCTTGTATCATTTCTCCATAATTATTATCCCTTTTTGGGGACACATGTTAAAAGGCTATATATATATACGTGTGTGTGTGTGTGTATTCTTTTTTAATGTCAAGTCCTTGATCAGGAAAACAACTTATAATTATAATTTATAAAGTTTTTCCTTCGGGAAATATGTCCAATTTATGACCCAGTTTCTCAGGACACGTTAGAGTAGAAAGACAAGTGTCTTTGTTGGTGTGTGGCATTAGTATAAATATTGTTATATTGTAGCTTAATTTATGTTGTAGCTTTTCTTTTCTTATGAGTATTGTAACTGCTCTAAGGTCCCACACCTTGTATTATATTTGGAATTGTCTCCATTATGCTGAGCACATTACTGCATATACATTAGGAGCTAATTTAAGTGTTTCTTAAATGAATCATATTAGAGTAAGAAAAAAAATCTTGGAAACTTCATTGAACATAGGTTAATCTCGCTTTGATGATTTAAAGTTCCTTAGGGAACTTGGAGTATTCCCAAAAACACTAAGAAAATCAATTACCATTGAATGGCACTATAAATTCTGTTTATTTAAATTTTCTGGGGTTTTCAACATGTAATACATGGGATTTTGCTCTAAATAGGAATGGATATGCATGTGCACAGACCCATTTGGTCTACAATAAGCCTATGAAAAAATGTAAACAAACTGGTTATTGACGCAAATAGGGTTAGTCCTATGGAGGAGTTGAGGTCCAGCCTGCTGAGAAAGGTTCTGTATTCAGAATACCATGGACAGAACTTGTGGAAGAGAAAGAATCTGGTCTGAATCAGTAAAATTTAAAGGCCAGAGTTGAAGGGATGTATTAGCTAAGGCTGTAAACTGGCTGTCCACCACAGATGAGGTGATTTTTTGAGGGGTGTGTGTGTGTCTATGTGTGCTTGTGTCTGTCTGTCTTAGGCTGTTTTGTGCTGCTATAACAATAATTTATAATTTATGAATTATGGGTAATTCATAAATAATTTACTCTCTCACAGTTCTGATGGCTGGGAAGTGCGAGATCAAGGCATTGGCAAGTTCCTTTGGTTCCAAGAATGGTGCCTCATTGCTGTGTCCTCTGGGGAGGGAGGAACATTGCGTCCTCATATGGCAGAAGAGTAGAAGAGAGAACCCACTCTCACAGCCCTTTTACAGCAGCATCCATCCATTCATGAGCGCATGTGCCCTCATAGCCTGAGCACCTCCAAAAAGGCCTAACTCCAAATACTGTTACCTTGGAGGTTAGGAGTTCAACATATGAATGTTGGTGAGACACAAACATTCAGATAATAGCAGTGTGTGTGTGTGTGCATGTATTTGTATTTTCTCTTTCTATCTCTGTCCTCCCGACTCATTGAATTTGATTTCCTTTATGCGAGGAGAGCAGATTCAAGTTTTCCCTAATGATCACCTCTCTTTAGTGTCTAATGTTGAGTTTTCATTTTCACTGTATGTACAGAACTTCCCCCTCCCTAAATTATTCTATAGAGTAGTGAGAATCACCTGACAAAGTCTTTCGTATATAGGGCTCTCTTTCAAAAACTTAATTTTTGAACAGAGTGTTTAAACAGAACTTTTAGTTTCTTTATCCAAAATCTGATCTCTTTAGATGTGCATTTAAATACAAAGGCATTTATTGTTTTTTATGCTCTTCACTGAACAATCCAGGCAGCAGTTTGTTACTGCTCCTCAAAGTTCCAGAGAGGTGTAAAACAGGCCAACACTTCCACCCATAATTAAAGAGTAAAATAATTAGAAGGGGGTGGATAGCCGTAGTGAAGGCCAACACCGATGCCTCCAATGCCTGTGAAGAATGTGAAGAAGCATATAAAGAGTATGTGCAAAATGCTTCATGCAGTGTGTGAAAGCAATATTTCAAAATCACAGTATGATTTCTTGTAATGTGATTTTAAATATGCATGTGTAACGGTTAATAACAAATTTTAATATGTAGATGTTTTCAATTTAATATACATTATCAAAAATTAAGTATGTGTTGGGGAGTGGGGTGGGGGGGCGTTGCGCAAGCTGGCCCAACACGAATTAATTTGTATTTTATCATTGGGAAAATGGGGCCTTGTATTTTGACTACTTACCAGTTCTATTTTTTTTTTGAGATGGAGTCACTCTGTCACCCAGGCTGGAATGCAGTGGTGTGATCTCGGCTCACGGTAACCTCCACCTCCTGAGCTCAAGAGATTCTCCTGCCTCAGCCTCCTGAGTAGCTGGGACCACAGGTGCACACCACCATGCCCGGCTAATTTTTTTTTTTTTTTAATTTTTTTAGAGACACGGTTTCACCATGTTGGCCAGGCTGGTCTTGAACTCCTGACCTCAGGTGATCTGCCCTTCTCGGCCTCCCAAAGTGCTGGAATTACAGGTGTGAGCCACTGTGCCCGGCCGCCTACTTACCAGTTCTATTGGATACTTGTCTGTATGTCCAGCTCCCTCCTGCTACTCTACTATGGCCCCTCCCCTCTTCCTGTCTACCATACATAGGCTCTCCATGCAGCCCCTGTCTACCACTTCAGCTCTCTGGCCTTCTCCCCAACCACATTCCTGTCTCTCCCTCTGTCCTCCAGCTCCTTCACCCTGGCGTTCCTCTGATTCCTTCTATCTATGCCCTGCCTCCTGTCTCCGTGGCCATGGCTCTCGCTACTCTTTGCTACTCTGCTCTCCTAGAATGTGGAGAAATAACACGATTACCCTTTCCTTCAAAGTGTAGCTGTTTGATTAACATGTGACATATACATTTTTGGAAATCATCATGCTATGCAAAAATTACAGAATGAAAATCCACAGGGCTTGTGGGAAAAAGGGGTAGGGCACAGCATTAAAAAACTTCCATAGTGACACGTAAAATAAAAGATAGGAAACTAATACAAAATGCTGGTATGTTTTTGCATGTGTAAAGTGGTTAAGAAATGCCTAAATACTTCAGTAAATGTATTTTACCTTGGAAAAGATCTGAAATGTACTTGTGGAAGTAGGCTTTGGAAAATCTGCAGCTTGTGAGTTGCGACGTGGTAGAAGGGGTTTACCTGCGATGTGTGCGGAAGTTGTAACGCCAGAAGAGGTGTGCGCTTCTGCTGCGTTTGTGTATTACTACCTTGCTGTAACTCCCTCAGGATTCTAGGTCTCTCTTGGTGGCTCCAGTTCTGGGCTCTGCTAATTCCACCTCCTTCATTGGTCTCTCCTTCCTCCTTCTTAGCTGTAACTAAGCTCTGAATTGTTTCACCATCTCTTGTTTGCATTTCAATTGTCAAAAACACCCTTTGAAGGAGTACCCATCTTAACTTCCCTTCATTGAACCACTTGGCTGTGTTCAGCTGGGTGCAGATTTTTGCTTGTTCACCTGGTGCTTCTGCCAGATGAAATTGCTGCGTAGCAAAGATGAAATTATGTTATGCTCTAGAAGTAGAGAGTAGAATGGTGGTTACCTGAGGCTGGGGTGGTTGAGGGGATGGGGAGATGTTGGTCAAAGGATACATAATTAAAGTTAGATAGGAATAATTTTCAAGTGATCTATTATATAGCAAGGTGACTATAGTTAGTGTCGATATATTGCATTCTTGAAAAACTTGGAGTGTGCATGTTACCTGCTCTTAATACAAAAATGATAACTATGTGAGTTAATGCATGTGTTAATTAGCTAGATATAACCATTCCACAGTGTGTATATATACTTCAAAGCATCATGTTGTACATGATAAAAACATGCAATATTATCTGTCAATTAAAAAAAAAGAAAAAACAAAATAGAGGAATGACAACATTCAACAGAGGAAGATCACATTATGCTCAAATTGTTCCCCAATATATATGTATTTCACATTTCAGAGCAAACATCCAGGCAGAACTGACTGTATGTTGTTGCAAACTTACGCTGAGTAGCGTGATTTTCCATGCATGCTCATCTTCTTCATTATATTAGACACTGTGAAGACTGTGTTTGCTTTTGCTCGTATTTGTAACCTCATCATCCAGCACATTGCCTGGTATTTGAAAAATGAATGAATGAGTCTTTTTGTCCATTCTCATCTTGTTTTCTCAGGACCCTTATACCTGCTGTATACCTTGTGAGCAAAAGGGTTAAAGGCTGATTATGGCTTAGTGTGTTACTCTACCTAGCTAGCAAAATCTTGGGATGGTTTCTTCATGAATTATCTATGTGGTTCTCATATCAGGCAGAATTGAGCTGGGAAACAGAGTACATGCCACGTGGTTCTCATTGAACCAAAGGGAATTTAAGATGGGTACTCATTCAAAAGATGTTTCTGACAATTGAAATACAAACAGAAGATGGTGAAACAATTCAGAGCTTAGCTACAGCAGGAAGGAGAGACCAATGAAGGAGGTGAAATTAGCAGAGCCCAGAACTGGAGCCACCAAGAGAGACCTGGAACCCTGAAGGAGTCACAGCACTGCTGAAAATGCTGTCCTAAGGGAGGTAGAGAGGCTATAAAAGCTAAGAGCTTCTCCTGGCCTCCCACCCGCAATCTCCTGCCAGGCCCTCCAGTTGGAAGACCATAATCAGAAGTTAGTTGGAAGGGGAGTGTGGGAATTGTAATTTGCAGGAACCAGCTCCCCTCCTCACAGAGGAGAGGAAGAGTAAGGTAGAGAGCCCTGAGGCAAATGACTGGTGGGGACCCACTGTTTCATCACCTCCTTTTCAACAAGTTAGTTAATCAGTGGTGTCAATGCTGCCTGTGAATCAGTTTGTGAGAGTCTTCTTCATCAATTTCGTAAGAGAAATGCATGGCAGTTAGGACTTTAATTAGAGTTTCCTTGAGAGAACTTACTGGTGAATGGATTATTTATGTTAAAAGTGTGAAGCATAGGCCACATAGATCCAGTGAACCCGAGGGTGTGTTCTAAGAATGTGTGTCGTGAGGAAACTTCTGTTTCCTAATGAGTCACAATGTGAAATACTTATTTAAAAAGTGGTCTCTCTTTAGTTTCAAATCACAGTAGCAATATGGTACGACTCACTTTTACCCTGTCTTATTTTTCTTGCAGTTTGTAGGCAATATTGTCATCCATAAATTATATTTCTAGCTGAATATTATTCTTCAGGGCAAAACAAAAGTAATCAAAATGGAGCTTTTACAAATAACAATTTTGAGCACAGACTCTGCAAGATGGAGAACATTCTTTCTACTTGGGCTGCCTTTTATTTGGTTCATTCCTTTTATCATTTAGAACAACAATGCTCTCTGATACAGAAATGGCTAGGCACAGATTTTTTTTTTTGTAAGACATTAAAGGGCTTAGATTATTGCAAAGATGATATTTATTTTGTAGGCTCCATTCTTTGTTTTGTTTTTGTAAAATATGTTAAAGAAAATTTAAAATGTGCAAATAGAAGGCTGTTAAATTATTGATGAATTTATTCCTTCAAGAAGGAAGTATTATAAAATAAAATGCAATTCAATTTTAATAAATGTGTCTTAAATTTCCAAAACCTTGAATCTTTTTCTATCTGATAATATTTAGTTCTGAGCTTCAAAGGTGTTATATACAAGGTACTTTTTATCCTTAGTCTATAAAATTGTCATCATGATGAAATATTTGTTAACCTTTCCTCTGTTAGTAGCACTGTGAAGTGCAATTTTCAAGGCAAGTTACAGTGACATCCACTGGCTCTCTAAACAGGGATAAATTATTATACTAGCTACTACCAATATTTTTAAGCCACATACTTATGCATGCAAATGAGGAAATTTCTTAGTTGTTTTTCCTCTGGCAAAACAATCTCTATTTTCATAATGCCATTCAGCCTAATGGCAGAAAATGTAATCTGAGCTAATTGTAGGTTAACTTCATTATGTCTCTCTCTATATATATTTTAATCATTCAATTCTGGACATTACTCCCACCTTTCTCCCCTGGTGGCACTTGTTGTGGGAGGGGCTTCTGGCCTGCAGGAGTCTGCCATGATCTGAGCTGGCATCCTCTGAGGTGTTAAACCATTGCTGCTCCTGGGTATTGTCAAGCCTTCCACTCACTGGCCTCTGCAACATATCCTAGTGCCCACGTGCTCTGTTGTCCTTAAGTCCACACTGCCCTTCACACTGCATCCTCTAGCACTGGGAGATCCATCAGGTCTGCTGCTTGCTCTGTCAAAACCTTGCCCTTCTTGTCACTAGGATGATGTTTGGCTGTTCCCCTTGCCCCCTCAGGTGAGAGCTGGTGAGGCAGTGTAGCCCCTCCGCCTGGCCCCTGGCTGCTGTCACTACCCTGCCACCTTGGCCACAGCAGTGTGGGGACAGTGAGATGAGGGGGCAGGGGCCGCTTTCCATCTTGGAGGACCCCAGAAGGAAAGCAGGATAGGGCTCCCGGGGTCTGAGTGCTCTCCACCACTCCTTTTCATAGAAACCCAAACTGCGTCCAGCTCTTGTTTTCCATTAAACATGTCTGCTCTGTTTCAAACACACATCCAAGACCAATCTGCAAACCCAAAAGTAAGGAGTTTGAGATTTCTGTTTTCTGATTCTCTTACAGACTTCCCCTTGAGGCAATGAGCAACTCATTAGGTGGAGGTCTTTGGGATTTCCGGGAAAGCCCTTACAGCCCCAGTTCAGAAATTCAGTAAAGCTGGATGAGAATGCCTCACTTGATACCCAATACATGGTCTTAAACCACGTTGTGTAACTCCTGGGAGCCTGTTTTATAAAATGTAAAATGAGATGATAATATCCAGTTCGTATGGCTATTATGAAGATTAAATGTAGTAGATTAAGTCAAGGACCAAGCCCAGTGACCAAACAAATGAGTTCTTTTCCCTCCACGTCTCCCTTCCCTGCTATAGTTTAGAGACAGAAAAAAGTTTAACTGACACACAAGGATCAAATAAAATCAGAAAACAAACTCAAGGCTGTAATTCAAAGTATTGTCCATATAATCATGTTGAGGCTAACCCCTTAAAACACAGTCTTGTGTTATTACAGAGGCAGTACATATGCAGTGTAGACAATTAGACAATACTGACAAGCAACAATAAGGAAAAAAGTCATCATATTTCATCATGTAGAGATAACTATTTTAACACTTAGTGTATATTCACTTTGATCTGTCTGTCCGTATACATATATGTATATATGAATTTATAAATATATTTTCATCTCCTGTAGTAGCAAAGAATATTCACATTTCACATTTTCCCAGTTGTCACCAAAATGTCTTTCACTGCTGCTTTTCCTGTCCAGCATCCCAAAGAGGACCATGTATTGTTTCTGCTTGTTATGATTCTTACGTTTCTTTTACCTAAGAGCTGCCTATTTTTTAATGATGTTGGCTTGTTGAAGAGACCTGTTCAGTTTTCCTGTGAAATATATCACCTCCTGGATTCGTCTGATTGCTTCTTCAATGTGTTGCTTGCTTGGCTTGTTTCTCTTGTATTTATTTAGTTAATCAGACGTTTCATCTAAAATGTTCATCAACAAACATTTTGGGCTTCACTGGCCATTTTGTATAATTCAGATTGCACCATATCGGAATGCGCATGGTCTCTGTGATGCTAAAAATAATGGCTGGATTAAAACGATGGCACTGATATTTCCATTGTGCAGTTACGTGTTTCCCCTTCTGTCAAGAAATTACTTTCTTCTGTGTGTAGGCTTGTTTTGGCATTACATAAATGTCGATGATTTCTTATCAGTCATTCACCTAATAATTTTAGCACCATTTAAAATACATAAAGCTATTTTGAATCAAAAGGAACATTTAAGTATGTTGTAGGGATGGAGATTGGCACAGTATATTTTTAAAAAGGGGGTACATCAGCTTTCTCTGTTTGGGTTAATGGGGTGGCAGATTTTAGCAGTCTTTGAGTGAGGCATATCTTGGTGGCCAAGACACACAAGGTTGCCAGAAGTATCAAGAACTGAACCTAAAATTCAGAAGAAAGCATAGGGTAATTTTAACAAGATACTTTGAGTTTGTTTCCAGGATGAGTGTAAGGAGGAGAGTCAAAATTTAGAAAATGATGGAATTCATAATCCAATATTATTCAGAAAATGTAGAGCACCTTACAAATGAAATCCAAGAAGCTTCAAAACTTGAAGTTGGATGATTCTTTTTTTTTCAAGGAAAGTTTTGAGTTGGAATATTTTTTTCTTTATATCTGTATAGTATACTTTTGATTAAGTACCCAAGTTTTATGAGCTCTGACAATTTTTTCATAAGCCTTCTCTTTTTTAGCTCTCTAGGTATAAATTATTCTTTTCTGTTTGCCAAGAGAAAGTTACCCTCTGCTCTGGCACAGTGAATATTTCTCAGGCTGCCGGAAGGACTAGATGGTACTGGATTCTTATAGAATTTCAAGGACTGATTTTTAGGAATAGGTTGCTTTATAAAATGTGCCTACAATGTAAGTTTACAAACGGAACCAACTTCCCTGGTCTTTTTGTCCCTTTGGATGTTAAGATTCAAAATCTCTTGGAGATTTGGAGTGGAATATGAAGTTTTTCTTGGCACATATAAATATTTATGGTTGTAGTGGGTATGGTAGATTGTATTAACCTTATTATTCACTATATTATTAGAAATATACTGCTATCCCTTGTTCCAGGAGCCTCTTGTACAAAGCTTGGCCATGTGATTTGCTTTATCCAGTGAAATATGAGATGATACCATGAGTGATTTTTTCCAAGCAGAACTTTTAAGAGCCATTGTGTAGTTCCCCTAATGCTATTTTCTCCTTCTGCCCTAAGGCTGCCATGTCCCAGATAGAGGCTGCTTTTCCAACCTGGCTCTCAGATCTGTGATTAGTGTGTAGCCTGTGTGGGACACAAACCTATGGTTGAAAGCCTGTAAGACTTTCCTTTGTTTCTTAATGCAGCACAGCTTAACCAAAACTGACTGATGCAGAGGAGAAATGAGATATGTGAGTATAAGGCAGGATCATGTTGAAGCCAACTGGAGGGTAAGGTTAAGAAATTTCAAGCCTGTGTTCAGCTACGCATAGTTGACTTGAAGGCATCTGGATTTTCCTTTCAGTTTTGTGATTCAGTGAAGTAAACTGCTAACCCAGAATGGGGTTAAAGTGCCCGTTGGGAGAGACCTTAAGCTACTAGAGTTATGCATACACTACAAATCACAATTGATTGAAGGAATGAGAAAGGACTTCTTCCAATTGGAGTATGGTTCTGCTCTGAGGTTAATACTAGTGGTCTGTTGGAACAATTAACTGAAAGTGTGCTGGGACTTTTAAGTTATTATTTTTTCCAGATATGCTGTTTGAAGTAGTTATTCAAATTGCAGTGCCCCATTGTGAAAGAACACAATCTGTTTGTTTTATAGTCATGCAAATTAATTTTCAACTGAAGTATAAATGTCAGATGATGTATGTCTTACTCAGCTTAGGAAAAAAATATTCTTTTATATTTGATTTTTTTTCCTTTGGAGAACACATGCTTAGAATAAACTGTGAGAGCTATGAACTGAGAGGAGAAACCATTCTCTCTTCACTTCAAATTAATTTCTTAGAACTAAAGCAGGATAAATACTCCTGCTGAAGTGTGTGCCTTAATTACAAACCTTAAGTTTTATGGCCCATTTTAAGCATCTAAACCTCTGCGACATGCCTTAAGTAAGCCAAGTTATCAACTAGGTGGTTGTAAATCATTATTTTGCATAAGGAGTGTTATATAAAAATTAAGAATTAGAGGCATGTCTCTTTTCTCCTTATCTGGTTAAATGAAGTTGATCTTCAAAAAGATGTTATTTTCAGCAGATCATTTTGTTATGTGTTGGAAGTTTCCGGATATAGGTTCTTTGGGTAATCAAGGAACAGAGATGAGGGTCTATAATTCATAATTGAAATTTAGCCTTTAGATTAATTTCATTAGTATGCAGTTGATTAGGAGGTATGTGTTTATTAAATGAAATGACCTCTAGATTTCCATATTCAGTACAAAATTAGGTTCTTGGAGATGTAAGGATGTTTAAAATCACTAATTAAAGGGATATTATTGCCAGGATTGAATAATTAAAATTATAACAGTTTGGTTTTTTAAGTTTTTATAGTTTTTGAAACTGCTTCCAGGCCATTTCTTTCTATGCTTCTGTCCTTAGCAAAAAGTAATTGTCTTTTTAACATGAAAAAGGTGAATGTGAGTTTCCCAATCCTAAAGAGCTGATGATCACTACTTAGTTTTATTTTTTATTTTTAATTTTTTAGCTTTTATTGATGCATAATAAATATCCATGTTTTCAGGGTACCTCTGATAATATGATACATTCACATAATATGTAAAGATCAAAGAAATCAGGGTAATTGGCATATCTACCACCTTAAATATTTATCTTTTGTGCATGCTAGGAACATTCGAATTATTCTTTTCTAACTATTTTGAAATGTACAGTAAGTAATTTCAGTCTAGTTCACTAAGGAACTCCTGTGTGTCAGACACTGTACCAAGCTGATGATACAAAGATAAAAAGATTTGCTTTGTGCTCTCAAGATGCTTACAACCTGATCAAGGAAATAGATACTTTAAGAATAAGTAATGTACAACTTGATATGTGACATTTATGGGAGTACTCTAGAGGAGAGGGTAATGAATTTTCTTATGGGGAATTAGGGACAGATGAATAAATGTTACAAAAACTGATTTTGTTTCCAAGATTGGTTTTTGTATCTAAACAACAGCAAAGTTAAAATGGATACCACAAACTCTTTGTGGAGGGGCTAGTTTAGAAAATGAGAAATATGTTACTTTATACCAAGCTCATTGCATGAGCAAAGGACCCTTCAATTTTAATTGATAGAAAAGATGGAGCCCTCTGTAGACAGATTTTGTCTTTTTTTATTTCTTAAACCCATTAGGGATCTTTAATGGCCTGGGAAGGGAAGGAGCTTTGTTCTCAGGGCCTTACCAAATTGTAAGCTCACCCTTTCTAACTCTCTGTGGTCTCCTAGTGCTTGGGAATCTTTCCTGGTTTGTGTGTGTGTGTGTGTGTGTGTGTGTGTGTGTGTGTGTGGTTTATTATACATTCTACTTGCCCTGGGTTTCCTTAGATAACAGGTTTTGAAACTCGATTCGCCTTCACCAGTCCTCACTTTTGATGAATTATGTTTCACCACAGGTAACAAACCCCACTGAGTTAATAGAGAAAAGAGTGGAAAATAGAAGAAAAAAAACCCACCTTATTTAATATCTTAAAATATTCAAATAGTGCCCTGACACTTCTACTGAACTAGAGATTATTAAAAATCTAGATTTCAATTCTATAAAAAATCACATTTGTTCATCAAAGTTGAAGTAAAATCCTGCCTTCTTTATGAATGTTTTATCAATAGTTTAAGTCACAGTCATCTCCACTTTTATTGCAAATTTCTACAACATTTGCAATTTCTGTAGGTAATAGAGCTTTCAATTATATACTGCCTTGTATCTTATTTTCCTGTTGTCTGTGTTAAAATATTTTCTCCATAAAAAGATGAAAGTTTTTGGAGATTCAAAGACTGTAATTTATACTTATCTCTGCCATGATAGTTAGCATATTGGGGGTAGTAAAAATGGTACTTAGGATGTCTAATCCAAATGTATCCAGGTTTTCCAGAGAAAAAATACAGATCAACAAAAAGAGCAAATAAAATCACAACATAACCTAGAGACCAAGGACACTACAAACTGTGGATTACCTCTAAATAGAGAAACACCCAAGTGTAGCAGAGGAAACTGAGAAAAGAGGAGAGGGGAAGCAGCGGGAGTTGATGGAAACAGAAAATATTCACTCAATAGAGGGAAAGTACCACTGACATTGGAGGCCTTAGGAGGAGGTCTAAGACTTTGTAGACCAGTGTTCCAGCTACTGGGGCACTGGAAGGAAATAACTGGAATGTTTGTGGGACATGACATGGCTGTCTCAAGAAGACATTGCATCTGGTGGAGAAGGGTGATTTGACATGGGGAGCTTCCATTGGAGAGTTGGTGATAATGGGAAAGAAAGAAGAAAGAGGGAATAATTGAGGATCCTACAGAAATAAATGAATAGGATAAAATAGAAAGATATAGCAACTTCTAGGTTTTCTCCCCTCCAAAAATACAAAACTACACTTTTTAATACCAGTAATCAGTGCTCTTGGGCAAGGAAACCTGGCAAGGAATAGTTATGCAACCATCTCCACAACCCAGTAATTTTATTTTAATGACATCAAAAAAACAGGGTTTTAAAAAAAATTACAACTTTATTGAGATGTAATTCACATACCAAAGAGTTTACCCATTTAAAACGTGCAATACAATGGTGTTTAGTATATATATGAAGTGGTGCAGCCATCACTACAATAAATTTTAAACTATTTTCATCATCCAAAAGGAAACCCCATGCCCATTCACAATCACTCTCCCTTTTCTCTCAACTCCACTCCCTCCCCCGCCCCCCATCCGAGGCAACCCTAATCTACTTTCTGTTCCTATAGATCCTATAGATTTTCCAATTCTGGACATTTAATATAAATAGAATTATACAGTGCATGATCTTTTCTGATTGACTCATTTCACTTGGCATGTTTTCAAGGTACATCTGTGTTCATGAATATGTACCAGTATTTATTTCTTTTTATTGTCTACTAATATTCCACTCTATGGATACACCACATTTTATTTGTCAGTTGGTGAACCTTTATATGTTTCTGCTCTTTTGGCTGTTATGAATAATGCTGCTACGAACATTTATGTAGTGTTTGTGTGGACATGTTTTCATTTCTCTTCGGTATATACCTAGGATTGGAATTCTGGATCATATAGTGACTCTATGTTTAACCTTTTGAAGAATTATCAGCTTGTTTTCCAAAGCATGATTTTACAATCCGACCAGCAGTGTATGAGGGTTTCAATTTCTCCACCTCCTTGCTAACCTTTGTTATTATCTGTCTTTTTTATCCTACTGGGTATGAAGTGGCATCTCATTGTGCTTTTAATTTGTACTTCCCTGGTGGCTGATGATGTTGTGCATTTTTGCATGTCACAATCTAGGATTGAAATTCCTGGATTCAATCCAAGGGTTAGAAGACTTCCATCACCCCCTAAAATTTCCTCTGTGAGGAAACTTAAGTGCAAATTATAAGTGAAAGGGGCCAATCTGAAAAGGCAACATAATGAATGATTCCAACTATATGATACCCTAGAAAAGGCAAAACTATGGAAACAGTGAAAAGATTAGTGGTTGCCAGGAGTTCTGGGGGAGGGAGAGAGAGATCAATAGATGGGGCACAGAATATTCTTAGGGCAGTGAGACTATTGTGTATGAAACAATAATGGTGGATACCTGCCATCGTACATTTGTCAAAACTCATAAAATGTATAACTCCAAGTGTGAACCCTGGTGTAAACGATGGGCTTCTGGGTGATGTCTCGTGCCAATGCAAGTTTATAGATTGTGACAAATGTACCACTGTGGGTGGAATGCTGGGGAGGCTGTGCTGATGGGGAGACAGGGAGAGATGTGAGCACTCTGTATTAATTCTACTGTGAACCTAAAACTGCTCTAAAAAATAAAGGTTATTAAACCAAAGTTCCTCTGGGATTATTTTCCCCATTAATCAGCCTCTGTTATTATAAATCCCCATTTCAAACCCAAATAACCAATGATCTTTTTCCTATCTCTGTATTCCTATCTCCTACTGCCTATCCTGAAAATTTTATAGAAATGGAATCATACAAATACAATGTTTTGTGTCAGACTTCTTTCTCTTACCAGGATGTTTTCAAAATTCATCCATGTTATTGCATTTATCAATAGTTAATTCCTTGGTATTGCTGAGTAGTATTCCTTTGTCTTGATATGTCACAGTTTGATTATTTCACCATTTGAAAGTGATTTGAATTGTTTCCATTTTTGGCTGCTATGAATAATGCTGCTATAAACATTTGGCTACACGTGTTTCTGTGTGGGCATATATTTTCTTTTTCTTTAAGTAAATAATATATGAGTGGAATTGCTGTGTTTTAGTATAAGTTTAACTTTTAAGAAACTGCTGAATTCTTTACCAAAATAGCAGTAGCATTTTGCATTCTTACCAGTAATGAATAGGGTTTCCAGTTTCCTTACAACCTTGCCAATACTTGGTAATGTCCATCATTTTGATTTTAGCCGTTCTTGTGTTTATGTAAGGTATCTCATTTTGGTTTTAATTTGCATTGCCTACATGACTAATGAAGTTGAGCATATTTTCATGGCTTATTTCCCATTGGTGTATCTTCTGTTGTAAAGTCTTTATTCACAACTTTTGCCCATTCTAAAAATTGGGTTGGAAGTCCTTTATCATATACGTAGTTCATAAATATTTTTCCCAGTGTGTGGGGTTATCTTTTGCTTTGTTTAATGGCATCTTTGAAGAGTAAGTTACTTAATTTTGATACACCAAAACTCACAGATTTTGTCGTACTTATGCCATGTTGATTGACTTTTGGTTGTTAAACCTATCTTGCATCACTGGAATAAAAACCTCTTGATCATGTTGTGTCATCTCTTTATATATTGCTGCATTTCATTTACTAATATTTTGGTTAGAATTTTTGTATCTTTGTTTATGAGGAATAATGATGTGTAATTTCTTTTCTTGTAATATCCTTCTTAGGTTTCAGTATCAGGATTATCCTAGCCTCATAACATAAATTGGAAAGTATTTTTACTTTCTTTTTTATTCCATAAGGGAGTATGTTTAAGCTTGGTGTTGTTTCTTCCTTAAATGTTGGGAGGCATTCATTTGTAAAGCCTTCTGGGCTTTTGTGGAAAGGTTTTAAATTATAGATACAAATTTTCATTGTTTTTCATACATTTTGGTAATTTGTGTTTTTTTTTGTGAATGTATCCCTTTCATCTAGTTTGACAGATTTATTGCTATAAATTTGTTCATAATATTCTCTCATTATCTGTTTCCGTGTGGTGATGCCCCTCATTAATTCCTGATATGTGTGCTTTGTTTATTTTTTCTTGTTCAGCTTTGCTATGTGAGACTAGAAAAAAATTTTGCAAATCTTTTCAAAGAAAGTCTGACTATATTGAATTCTGTATATCTGCTTTCTGTGTCATTAATTTTTATCTTACCTTTCTTATTTCCTTTTTATGTTTTCTTAAATTTCAATTTTTTTTTATTTTTCCTTTAGGCAGAAGCTTAGATAATTGATCTTTTACCTTTATACTTTTCTAATATATACATGTAAAGCCAAAATTTCCATTAAGCATTGCCTTAGTTGCATTCCATAAGTTTTAATATATTTTTATCTTCATTCACTTCAAACATTTTGTAATTTCATTTTTTTCCTATTTTCTTATTTAGAGGTATATTACTCAATTTTCAAAAAGTTGGTGGATTTTTCTAGTTATCTTTCTGCTTTTTATTTCTAAATCAATTCCGCTGGGGGCAGAGTGCATAATCTGTATGATTCAATCCCTTGAGATTCATTGTTTTGCTTTATGACCAAATGCATGCTTTATTTTGGAAATGTTTTATATGCCCTTGAGAGGAATGTGGATTCTGCAGTTGTTGAGTATTGTTTTATATATATTTGATTAGGACAGTTTAGCTAATTGTGTTCTTCACATCTTCTACATCCTTAAGTACTTTTGTCTGCCATTCTTTCAGTTCTTGAGAGAAGGAGTTGTTAAAATCTCCAATGATGATAGTGGATTTGTCTAGTTCTCTATTTTTTTCCCTCAGATTAAAAAAGAATTAGGATGTCCATGTCTTTCAGTTAAATTGACACTTGTATACTTATAAAATATTCCTATTTATGTGTAGTAAAACTTCTGGTCCAAGAGTCTACTTTGTCTAGCATTACTATAGCCATACCTGCTTTCTTGTGGTTAACATCTGCTTGATATACCTTTACCATCCTCTACCATTAATTTATCTATATACTTATATTTAAGATATTTCTCTTACAGCCAACTGTATTAATTTCCTATTGCTGATGCGACAAACTATCATAGCTCGTTGACTTAACAACAGCATAAATGAATTTTCTTACAGTTCTGGAGGTTAGGAGTCCAAAATGGCCCTCAGTGTGCTAAAACCGAGGTGTCAGCAGGGCTGTATTCCTTTTGGAGTGTCAAGGGGAGAATGCATGTTCTTGCCTTTCATCTTCTAGAGGCTCTCCACATTCCTTGGCTCATGGCTGCCTCCATCTTAAAAGGGGCTGTTCGAGGCTTCCTTACGTTGCATCCACCTGATGCTGACTCTCTTGCATTCCTGTTTCACTCAGAAGGACTCCTGTGATTACATTGGGCCCATCTGGATAATCCAGAATAATCTTTCTGTTTTAAGATCCTTAGCTTAATCACATCTGCAAAGTCCGTTTTGCTGTGTGAGGTATCATATCCACAGGTCTTGAGAATGACGACATGGACATCTTTGTGAGGGCCGTTATCCTGCCTATTACACCAGCAAATAGTTAGGTATTGTCATTTTTATTATTCTGACAATTTTTGTCTTTTAATTTGACTATTCATCCATTTATATGTAATACAATTAATGGCACAGATTAGTTCAGGTCTACCATCTTGCCTTTATTTTCTATTTGTTGCATTTTTTACTTACTCTCACCCCAACCCCTCTCTCTTGCCTTTTTGAGAATTAAATGAGTATTTTATTATTCTATTTTTCTCTTCTAATCTTTTTAGTTATGCATTATTTTATGATTTTAGTGGTTACTGGAGAGATTTCAGCATGCATACTTATAGTTTATCTTGATTTAGTTTTATCATATACGTTTTTTAAGTCCTTGGATGTTAACTCTAATACTTGGATCATATGTGAGTCTGCTTTTATTTTTTCCCCTTTGGTTATCAGCCTCATTTGCATATTACATACACACATAATCATATCTTACTCTCATTTACCCTCATCTCACCTAAAAAGTGTTCTGTCCTCTCTGAAATGTTAGTTCATGTAGACTTTATTGCTCCTACTGCTTTTTGATTTTTTTTTTTTAGGTATGAATTTTGAAATGTATCCCTTTTTAAAAGTAGTTTCCATAAGACCTCTACAGGTTTCCATGACCTCTACAACTATCCTAAAAACACAAGACAGGAAATGTTATTTATGAAGGAGAAAAGTTAAAGAAACTGGCATAGAGGATTGCAGGCTGATTGCCAGGGACACTGGCCTGAGCAGGGAAATGGCATCCACTGGTCTTTGAGGACACTTTCACTCGTTTTCCTATGATCTGGTAATTTCTTCGTGGGATGGTTTGTAAATTTTGACCTCACATGGAAACCTGCTGGCGACCGTGGAACTTTAACAGTAGCCTCTGCAGCCATCTAATTCACACAGGTCTGAGGAGTTTTCTTTCGAAACTAGACTAGCTCTACCAAGGCCCCACTTAAAACCTTTTCAGAGGGGATTATGAGTGTTGGGTGCTACCTGTAGGTGACAGTAGAGAGTCATTCAGTTGTGATAAAATCTAATTCAAGATTTTCAGAGATTAAGTTCTAAATTATAAAACTGAAGTATTCCCCAGTATTTTAACCTTTGTGCTTCTTATCAATTCTGGGAGTTTTGAGTTCCTCTAAAGTCAATATTTGTTTAGGTTTGGAAAAAGACCCATTATGAAGTTATAAGCCTGTTACAGTATGATTTCTGTGAAGGCTGAAGTCATGAATTTATCTTTCTCCTTAAAAAGCTTCCATTTTAAAGACTTGTATTTTTTAATAGTAATTTAAAATTATAAACATAACTTTCTCTGCTTCTATATCTGGGACATTTATGAAGAAGCCATAAATAAGGTTTGGAAGAGCTTGGGAGGGTATAACTACCAATTTTACTGGCCAAGATAGTGATATCATATTTGATCACACACACACACACACACACACACACACACACACACACACAACCTAAAAAAACTGAAGACTCATTTGTTTTTGTCATGAAAAGAAATAATAATTAGGAATAAGTGAAATGTCTGGAACTTTTTTTATAGAAACCAAATTTTGTTCACTTGGGGACCTTTCAAGGACAATAGAGAGACACTCCTGTATATCACAGACCTTCAAATGCTGGAACAAGTTATTGAGAGTGGGTGAGAAATTATCGTAATTATTCAAGTTTCTGCTGGTTGGTTTAGATAACCATCATCCCCTTCTTCCCTCAAGTCAAGGGAAAGATGTAAATAAACGCTTTCTCTCACTCTCTGAAGGCCATGAGTCACTAAACCACACAAATTAAATAACCCTTCCATGTTTTGAATGAACGGACTTAAAAACCATTGGAGAAGGCGTAAGTCTTTCCATAGGCAACTCCATCTGAGTGAATAAACTCGAAGAAGATGTCTGGCTAGTGAAGTCTTACTAGTGCAGATGGAACTTCACAGAAAGACCATAGAGTAGGGCTTAGTTAAAATGAGCTTGTTCATGCGTTGCAGATGGGTAGGCCATTGATTATACATAATGTTGTTCATGGTCTTTTTGAGATTGGTGAAATGGAAAGTAATACAATTTCATGCACATTTTAATCATTTTTATTGAGTGTTGGCGCTTGCATTTTTCTGAACCACTGGGGGACAAGTCATGGTTTTCTTTTTATTCTTTTTCCTTCAGTCTTATGATTCAAACAATGCATGTAGCCTGATACCAAGTGATGCTTGTTTCAGAGCATTAGCACCTTAGAAGGAAAATGACATTGCCAAGTACTCTCTACCATATGCAAATACTTACAGTTATTTAACATCAAAACTTGTATATGAGATTTGTTGCAAACCTGTACTAAGTGGCCTGGTGAATTTTCTGTCCTGCTGTTTGTTATGTCTGACTTCTATTTGGAGGTGATTTATATATGAGACAAGTCACTTTCTCACTACTATAATTCTAGACAAGTATCTAGCAAAATTATGCATTCCAGTAGACTTATTTTTTCTTTCCCATGCTCTCTCTTATGACCATTTCCTACTTGGATGAGCATTTCTTGGGCCCTTACAATCAAGGATGCCTGTTGGTTTCCACACTATGCTGAGCTCTAAAATTATACCCTTTATTCAAACCTGATTCTTTCAGTTTGATTATTTTTCCACTCTCATTAGAATAACAGGGTTCAGAGTCTGGATACCTCAAATCTTGCATGTTAGCAACCCCTATTTTATACATTAGGATATGCCTGCCTTTACTTTAATGATAGACTAGGGTTGACTGGTTCCTAGCCACTTGGGAACAATTCCTTGAAAACTTTGTGTTCAGTTCTTTGGTTTCTTTGCATGATTATAGAGTTACAGATTGCTTTAGGCGTCATAGATTGGATTTTGAAGGGAGCGATTATGATGGGTAGGGAAAGATCTCAGTATTCCTTAAAGGAGTCACTAAAGCATGTTGAGTGGGACAGTTCTTCACCTGTCAGACTGTTCTGCATATTCCAGAATGGTTAGTACCCCTGTCTGCTTCCCTGTCTTCTAAATGGTAGTTTCTACTTTTAGTTAACGACTCCCTCCAGAGGTGATACTGTCTCAGGTCAGGGACCACTGACCTGATATCAACACTGCGCTAAAAACAAAACAAAGCAACCACCTCCAAACTGGCCAGTAAACATTTTTACTCTCTTGCAAAATCAGCACTGGCTGAAGCCACACTGATTGCGACCTTTCTCTGTGGAACTTAGTTAAAACAAAAAAACCATTTGTCTGCAGTTTACCCAACCAATTTCCTTTGAAAATTCCCATAAACTCAAATTCCCATAAACATTGACCAAAGGACAATAGAAGTAGTTAGCAATGCTTTCTTTTTGGTTTTGTAGTCTACACACATTCCCTAACTTCCTCTAGGCCTTGCCCAGAGATTCCCTTGCCAATTTTTGGCATCTTGCCCTGCTAGCCTTTCATATGGCTGCTTTCAAAGTGAATCCATAGATTTTCTAGGGTCATCTAAAGTCTCCCTTTGCAGGATTAATGCTGCCTTTCCTGATGAAAGAACTTCTTTTTCTATTCTCCTTTACTAACCAGCAACAATATCTTTCATCTAGATTTGCTATGTAACACTTCTTTGTTAGTTGAATAAGAAAAATGATTTATTTCACATAGCAAAAAAGATGTTGGCTGGCCATGGGATTTTACCACAATGTCATTATTGCCCTCCACTGTAATAATCCAATTTCTTAGATTCTTACAAAATGTATTTTGTAAATGTTTTGGGAGATTGAAAAAAAAAGATTTTAACATTTAAGTTTCACAAAATAAAAAAAATTCTTTTGAACAGCAAGAACCATTGATTAGAGCCTATATATTTTATTTTGGTGACAAAAATGCTTACATATTCAATAGTTTTCATAGATTCCATTTTTTTGTAATCCATCTTCACCATCAAATCCACTAACCTGCATCCTAAGCATGTCTATACTTTAATTCAGGTCAGTTCGGGTCAGCTATATTGCAAATCATTACTTCCTTTCTAGCTAATTAACATTTGATTTTTTGAAGTCAATTTATAATTGCAAAGAATGTTTGACTACACATACACACAGACAGAAATACACAGACACACATCCAAAAACATAGTTATGTATATTTTACACATTTTTTTTAAATCACTGTGAAGTGCTTCTCCTGGACCTGAGTTAATTTGAAAGAAATAGAACTTTCAGAGATTTGAATATCACTTTTTCAATGGGATCAACATGAATTCTATAACCTCATATAAATTATTCTTAAATGCCCATTCTTATTTAATATATCTTATACATTCAAGGGCATCTCCATTGTTCTAGATCCCAAGATGGGTCACTTTGGTTTTACTTCTGCCCTCAATAACATGACATGACTGAATCATTGTGCCCATGAAATAACTATGTCAATATCCTGGTACTACAGTAATTGAAAGAAGAAAACCTTAAAAAATATATAGAGCTCCCTTTGAGCTATGTGTTCACTCTAGGGGGAATAAGAAATATTCTGATATGTGATGCTTTATAGAAAATTGATTTCATTAAAAAACAATTGTATATATTATAATTTAAAGAAACGCTAATTGGTTAGTATCTGAACCCTCAATTTTTTTCACATTAATTAGATTCTATAATCATTTACAGAGGTTGTACTTTAAATAGTTTTCAACTCCCAGACCACCAAATTTTGTACAGTCATTATATTTGCATCAGTTTCTGCTATTTTTTTCAATAATTATTTTTTGTGATTACCTCCTCCTTTAGGGAGGTGATTAAGCGTCATATTAAGTAGTGTGGCTTCTTGGCTTTGGCTATCTGGATTTGGAACTGTATCTCCGTCATCTCAAGGCTTATTTCACCTCTCTGTGGCTTACAGTAAGTATCCATCAGTAGGTGAATATTTCATAGTATCTTCCCCACAAAGAGAGTTGTAGCATAGTCCAGCTTGTGGCTTCCAAATGTGGATAGAAAACTTAAAACGGGCAACCAATAGAGAATGGGTGTTTTTATCTGTTAATCACACAGTTAGGTGAAACTGTTTAATGTATTGTTCAACTTGCATCAAACCTACTAAAATTGTTGTATTTAGAAATAAAATGTTTGCAAGATGAGCCGTTTTTCAAGTAACTGCAGATTTGTATGGGCTTCCGTAATTTTTTCTTGTTTTCCATGTTAGCATTTGGAATGATGGGTCAAGCCTCTATAGAAACTGTGAGATAAAATGGTAAGGCAGAGAGAGAGAGAGAGAGAGAGAGAGAGAGAGAGATTAACTTCTCAATTTTTTTTCTCCTAAAGTTTCTTGCATCTCAGATAACACAGCACTTTTGTAGATCTTAGAGACTTACTTTCTTTTTTTATTGCCTATGCAGTTCCCTGGAATGAGCTTACCAAGTAAACTCTTAACTCTTAACTTCCTTTACAACACACCCAGAGTCACCTTATTCATGAAGACTTTCATGACTTTGCCAGGTAGACCTCGAGTTTTTTTTTTCCTTTGTCCCTCTTTACCCACTGTGTGTATGTCCATTGTAGGAATAGTCCTAAGTCTTGATGGTTTGCATATCTTTGCCTTCACAAATAATTGATCACCTGGAAGACAGAGATATTTACTCCGACAAATGATGTAACTTGCAGCATAATTGGCTGTGAACACTGGGGAATCAGGGACACAAATAATTTTAGACTAAAATAAATCTCGAAATGTTTTTCTGTTAAAATTTCTCACTTCACAGATGAGGAAAACGGAGGACCGCCAAAGTTCAGTTTCCATTCTGTAGACTTTACTCTATCTAGAATCATTTGAGGTAGCATTGGGTAGGCACGTTCTGGAATAGACCTCCAAAGTTCAACTTCCGTTCTGTAGACTTGGTTGTATCTAGAATCATTTGAGACAGCATTGGGTAGGGTTCCAGAATGCAACTTTATGTCAAGAAAGCAAAATGGTAGGGCTAGGCTGCTTTATCCCAAAGCTTCTCAGAAAGGCTTATTTTGGCCTCAGTCCGATGTAGTCATGACTACCTTTTTAAATAAGGTTCAAACAGTTGGTTCTTCCTCTTCTGCTGTTTTGATATTCTCTGGTTAGCATCTGTATTAGAAGAAAAATGGCGGTGGAGCAAAGGAAGGGCCCATTAAAGAGGCTGTAACAAGTATAAGACGACATTTTGAAAGCGAGGAGGATGGTTTGAATAGTATTGTAATGCAATTGGCAAGCCAGTGGAATTGTGTCTGAGGGCAGGGTGTAATTGTGCAGCTGTGAATGGCTAAAACGAAGGCAGTAATTTTCAGCACATGCTGTGATCTGGAGTGCTAGAACTAAGAGGAGACTTCAGGGAAGGAAATGATAGCATCTTAAACCAGAGCATTATTTCATTCTGATTGCATAATATAGACATGGTGGTTAAACTGTTATTGTGGAGAAATGGCTTATGCATATTTAGTGAGCTGCTTGTATTGAAATGAGTGGCTGTTACAATAACACAAATGCATGTGTGGTTTCCGAACAGTTAATAATTGTTTAATAAGCAATTCCTTGTAAACCTCCCTGAATCATTGTAACTTGGATAGAGATGGATTATTCTGTCCCCCATTATTAGGGACAGAATAAGAAATAGCTGGTAATGAGGAAAACACTTTAAATATAAGGGGAACGTTAATGGGGTAAACTGCCAATTACCATCAGGAGAAATTTTCAAAGCTGACAGAAATGTACCATGTGGGAAAGAAAGTGAGAATAGCAGAGACAATATAATCCCGTGGATCCTTGGATAATTCACTTCCTTTTATTTCCAAATATATTTTTGCAATATGTGTACAGTGAAGGCAAAGAGGAAAGCTACACTGTAGAGAGGGAGCCAGCATATTTTGGCCAAAGAACTGAATTCCTTTGTAACATGAGCAATAAAGATAGCTTCTCTTGATTTCAGAAATGTACACAGCAGGAATAAAAAGTGTGTGCTTCTCCCCAAGTTGGCCCTCCTGAGAGGATAACAAAATATTCAACAATTGAAATGCTGTACAGCTTTGTGATAACCTGGTGTTATGGTCCTTCAGGTATCCCTGCATGTGTACTATTGATTATAATGCCTTTAAAAATAATTTATGAATTAAGTCCATATATATATATATATGTAGTATTTGATCACTGCTTTTGCATCCATGAGTGGGCAAAGCCTACTATGATTTGTCTACAATGAAATATTAAGCAACCCATTAAATATTTAATTCACCTGCTGAACTGCAACAGAATGGTTTAGAAATGTGAGACCTCCCTCTTCACTTACAGAGACACTTACTATATAACCAAATGAATTATTAACACCATTATTTAGATCTTTATTATCACCTCATGATGGGTATGCTATGAAACATTTTGCCTACATCAGAGCTAATATCTAACAACAGAGTCAACATTATTATTTTTCAAAGAGTGAATCTAAGCTCATAAAAATTATAAGCCATGGTGTAGATCAAGGAAAAGATGCTTGCTCATAAAATCATTTGATAAACTACCTAGTAACATCCTTGATATTATAGATTCCTATTTCATGAATTTAGATATATTATGGATCAAGTCATATTTCCTGGATATAAATACACCCACACACACACACACACACATATATATAAGACTGTTTATTTGTTCTGTCCAAATTTTCAATAAGCAAACAGAAAATTAATGTAATGAACACTAAACATCATGAAAAGATGGAAGAAGTGAATGTACTACCAGAACCCCAATATAACTATTGTGATTGAATCTTAAATTTGATGCTGTCCTTCCTGGCAGTCAAGTCCAGGAAGCATATTATGATTGGTTGCAAAATTCTTATTATCAGGAAAGAGGGAACATGTCAAATTTTAAAGCTAAATATCTGTCTGCACTAAAATAAATTTTTACGTGGAACTATGTGTAGAGGACTTTAGGGATTATGAAAGTTAAATGTCTACTGTGGCTGTTTTGTAGAATATGCAGAGAAAATTTTTACCTGGCAGTTTAATAGAGAATTTTAA
Source organism: Pan troglodytes (assembly GCF_028858775.2). Taxonomy (NCBI): domain Eukaryota; kingdom Metazoa; phylum Chordata; class Mammalia; order Primates; family Hominidae; genus Pan; species Pan troglodytes. The sequence goes on from NC_072411.2 coordinate 38,846,954, forward strand.
AATTAGATTATATATTTGTATTAATCAAGGTTCTTCAGAAAAACAGAACCAATAGGTTATATATAGAGCCAGACAGATATGTAAGAAGAGATTTATTATAGGAATTGGCTCACATGATTATGGAGCTGAGAAGTCTGACAATTTGCCATCTTCACGCTGAAGAACATGGAAAGCCAATGGTGAAATGCACTTCAAGTCATGGAGCTGAGAAGTCTGACAATTTGCCATCTTCACGCTGAAGAACATGGAAAGCCAATGGTGAAATGCACTTCAAGTCCAAAGTCTGAGCATCAGTAGACAATGATTATGTAAGGCCCAGTCTGAGCTCAAATACCCAAGAACCAGGAGTGCCAGTGTGGGAGGGCAAGAGAAGATGGATGTCTCAGCTCAAGGTGTGAGGAAATTCACCCTTCCTCTGCCTTTTTGTTCTATCGAGGCCCTCAATGGACTGGACGAGGCCCAGTGACAATGGTGAAGCCCATCTACTTTACTTAGTTCATCAATTCAAATGGCAATGTCTTTTGGAAACACCATCACAGATACACCCAGAAATAATGTCTTACCAGGTATCTGGCATCTCTTAGTCCAGTCAAGTTGACATATAAAATTCACATGAAAATACTCCTGTACAAAGCTGGATATGATATGGCCTCTGAAGGTAATGTGGTGCATTGGAAAGTGCATGCTCTGTGAATACTGCTTTGGTCATGTATAGCTGTGTGATCTTCAGCAATGTAATTACCTTTCTATGTTCAGCTTCCTCATGTGCAAATATCTTCCGTATAGAATTATTTGTGAAGGTATAATGAATTAATGTGTCTATATAGAGGTTGAAACTTAATGTTGGTTTGTGGCTTCATTCTTTAGCATCAATGCGTTAAGTGAATGTACTGGAACTCACATACACACACACATAACACACACACACACACACCCTTACCCTTGTGTGTTTTACATTTGAGGTTTATTCTTAAAGATGTTAATGCTGGAGAAAACAGAGTGATTTCTTTATTAAATTTAAGGCCATAAAGACCAATATGAATATCAAAGTTTAGCTTGGGGTGTTTCCATAATATTATGGTGTTTTGTAAGGTAGTCAGCTGGAGTGTTTGGATCCTGTGAATTGTTTGAGAGCTTTAGGTTGTATTGGTTGTATTGAAGAGGAGAGTATGGATCCTCCTTCCTACAGATAACCTGGACCTCCTCAGATATTTGCATTTCTTTTCTTGAAGTTACTTTTTCCATTTGGGTACTTCAAAAATCTCCTTAAGTAAAAAAGCTTGCTTAATTATTAAGAATGAGGTGTCATGCTGCTGCCAGAGAGTGATAAATGCAACTTTCTTCAGGCCTTGGAGTCAGGGCCAGCAGGTCAGCCCATTCTATATTCGTTTTTTGTTCTAGGGAAATGGTGTCCCTACAGTCATTCAGTGGAAATGATCTTGGAGTTGGGCAACACATGTCCCTTTCTGGGGTGATGGCGAAACAAATTTAAGTTAGAATTGAATGATGTTCACATAGCAGGCTGTTATACTGAGCTAAAAACCTTCAAAGACCCAGGGCATAGCTGCTCTTTCTTTCTTCACCCTAGAAAAAATGCTGAAAGTATAAGTGATTCCATACAGTTCTTATTTTTATTGCAGAACCATATAGACTGCATCTTCAGCCTCCTTTACCTATTTGCTTCTGACTGGGTTTGGTCAGGAACTGATGAATTAACAGGCATTGTCTCTTTTCAGCCCCCTTCAACTGATAAAACTTCTGTTGGAGTAGCCACCTGTGTTTGCAGCAGTTAGATAAATTAGTGTCCACAGTTCAATCTGTCTGTGTTCATGTGAATTAGAATTAGAGGGAAATATATAGCACAATTAAACAGCATTTTTGCATCCCCACCAATAGGAGGGGAGAGGTGATCTGTTTCATGAATCTAAATGGATACAGCCTAAAATTCCAAAATGGTGGCCATGAGAATGGACCTTCTAAGCCCAGCACAGTGAGAGTCAGTGTTAGCTATGTGTAGGTGGGACAGCTAGCCATTTTCTCTTGTGTGTTGAAGAGCTGTTGTTTGCCCATCCAGTTCGGTTCTCTCTCCCCCTCTCATTTATCCTGCGGTGAGCTCCAGGAAGCAGAACCGTATTGGCTGCATCTTCAGGCTCCTTTGCCCATTGGCTGCTGATCTGCTGATTGGGTTTGGCTAGTAGGGGAGGGGCTGGGAGAAAAGTAAAATTTGGAGCCTTTAATTCCCATGGTTTTGTCCTTGCAGAGTCTGTAGCTCCTCTCGTCTTTTCTCACTTTGTTCATTTTCTCAGCCTCCAGCAACTGCTCTGTCCTCTGGTCCCTTCAGGTTAGGGGGTAGTAACAGCTCTCCTGTTGCTAGCTCAAGGGTGCTGCACTATTCCTTGTGGCTTCTCCACTTCCAGCCAACACCTTTGTAAATAAAACCTTTACTGAAATCTCTTCATATTACCTATTTAGAATATGCCATGTGTTTCTGCAGGGACCTTACACTGCTGTTGTCACTCAGTGCTGGTGCCCACTTAGAGGGTGGGAGTCCCTCAGGGAAATTCAGGCTGCTAATAAATGTGTCCAAATATAACTTGGCCACAGCATTGCCAAAGTTGACTCTTGTTCTCTTGGAGATCACAGTGCCAAGGCTACTACTTTTTCAGGATTGTGGATAAAATTTTTTTATCTTTTTCAGCCCATGACATTTTAGACATTTTAGGAATTATATCCTGGGATTCAGAAAGGAGTATTGGCCAGTGTGGGCTCTGGAGTCAGCAAACATAGGTTTGAATTCCACCTTCCCAACTCCTAGCTGCATGGCCCCAGGCCCTTTATATAATTTATATTTCTCTGTCTGTAAAATGTGAGAAAAACACTCAGCTCCTCAGGCTGTTCTGAGAGTAAGTATGATAATCCATGAAATCTACCAAGAAGAGTATGTGTACATTTAGGATACTTAATAAATGATAATGGGATATGACACAACTTAGCAAGAAGAGTGAAAAACATTATATTCAGCCATGTTTTCTTTTTTTAAATAAGCTTTTAATTTTAGAATAGTTTTACAGTCACAGGAGAGATGTGAAGATAGTAGAAAGAGTTCCCATATACCCAGCGCCCAGTTTCCCCTGTTGTAACATCTTACATCAACTATGGCACGTTTGACAGAAGACGAATCTGCTAACTATTGAACAAATAGTTTCCTATTATTATTAACTACTTTCTGCACTTTATTTTTACTTCATTGGTTGTTTTCTAGTGTCCTTTCTCTGTTCCAGGGTCCCACCCTGGATACCACATTACATTTAGTCTTCATGCCTCCTTAGGCTTCTCTGGATGGTGACAGTTTCTCAGATTGTCTTTGTTTTTGAGGACCTTGGCAGTTTTGAAGAGTTCATAGTCACGGATTTTGTAGAATCCTCTTTATTTGGGCTTGACTCATATTTTTCTCATGATTAGACTGGGGTTTTTGGGGGGAAGACCACTGAGGTGAAGTGCTCTTCCCAACACAACATATCAAGGGCGTTTACTATCAGTTTGAGTCATCACTACTGATGTTAACCTTTTACACTTGACAGCTGGCTAGGGTAGTGCTGGGAGGCTTCTTCATTGCACAGTTACTTTTTTATTTCCCCCTCTTCTATATGGTGCCTTTTGGACAAGTCGCTAAGTAGAGCCCAAACTTAGGTGAAAAGTTACACTCCATCTCCTTGAGGAGAGGAATATTTACGTAACTTATTTGGAATTTTTCTGTGCAGGAGATATTTTCTTCCCTTCATTTATTTATTTATTCAAATATGTATTCATATCAGCATGAACTCATGAATATCTTATACTTTGGGTTATTATCCAATAGTATGTTATTTATTTTTTGCAGGCATTATTCCATCTTTGGCCATTGGGTGTTCTTTGAGTTGGCTTCCGCGTTCCTTTGACATACCTTCATCATTTTGTTTTTGAGAATTTCCTTACTTCCTAGCACTACAAAATGTTTCTTTTTTTTTTTTTATTTTTGAGACGGAGTCTTGCTCATCGCCCAGGCTGGAGTGCAGTGGCACAATCTTGGCTCGCTGCAAGCTCCGCCTCCCGGGTTCACGCCATTCTCCTGCCTCAGCCTCCCAAGTAGCTGGGATTACAGGTGCCCGCCACCACACCTGGCTAATTTTTTGTATTTTTAGTAGAGATGGGGTTTCACCGTGTTAGCCAGGATGGTCTCGATCTCCTGACCTTATGATCCACCTGCCTCGGCCTCTCAAAGTGCTGGGATTACAGGCGTGAGCCACCACACCTGGCCACAAAATGTTTCTAGCTAATCTTGTATATTTCCTGTCCTAGAACCAGCCATTTCTCCAAGAAACTCTGGTTCCTTTTGTTGAACAGTAGTAAAAAATGAAATCTGGGAACTGGATATGCTCTTTGTACTGTGATTTCATTGCTTCTGGACCCTCTTAGTGGATAAGAGCTAGGACATACATGTGTGTATACACTATCTATATTAAGCTAAATAGGACTTCCTACTGATAGCTCCAAATCTGATCTGTTACCTTGTGTTTTATTCTTCTCCCTTTGCTTTGCTGCCATCTCCCACTCCAATAGTGAGAAGCCTTCCATTTACTTACTTGTTCAATCCAAATACTCAAGCACAGCACTTTCAGAATTGTCAATGTGCACCTCCATGAGGAACAACTTCACTAATGTGGTATAGTGCTTATGTGCAGATCTTTTTGTTTTTAAGTCTTACAGTTTCCAGTCATTTCCAAAGTTACTTAGGCCAACATCTCTTTTTCCTTACTCCCTCCAGTGAGGTTATGTCATACATTTGTAATTGAGTTAGATTCCTTTGCCCATTCCATCCTGGCTTATATGCCTTCCTGTTTCACTGATTAATAGCTTGTTTCTTTTCATGGCTCTCTGGTATCACCTGTTGAATAAATGCATTACAGTGTGTTTATTGAAGGTTTGTGTCCATCACCTATTGAAGGACATCTTGGTTGCTTCTAGGTTTTGGTGATTATTTATAAAGACACTATGATGTGCAGATTTTTGTGGGACATATGTTTTCAATCAGTTGGCTAAATGCTTTGATGTGTGACTTTCAAAGTGGCTATACCATTTTGCATTCCCACTGGCAATGAATGAGAGTTCTTGTTACTCCACATCCTCATTAGCACTTGCTATTGCCGATTCCTTTCATCCTTAGGAATATCTAAATTTAAACACATGTAATTTTTAGGTTTAAACTATTCTATATCTTCTGGCCACAGTTAAAGCTGCCTGAGGTCGTCTGGTCTTTTACAGATCTGTCCCCTTATGCTGGAGGTTACTTGCCAATTATGGCTAATTTTCTTTTAGGAGTCAGAAGTGCCTAAGTTATCTTTTTAAGGTCTATAAAAACCTTGCACAAGTTTGGATACTTGCTTAAGCCACTGTTTATTAGAAGCACTAGTTTCAGATACTCACTAGTTCATCAAATAGTTATTGAATACCTTCTATGTGCTGGGCCTTGGGGATCGAGCAGTGAAATAATTAAATGACAAAGTCCTTGCAGTTATAGAGCTTTTATTTGTAAGGGAGAGGAATTTTTCATATAAACATATAATGTAATGAACTTTATAAAGTAATGATAAATGTCATGATCAAATCAAGGCAGGGTCTAGGAATCTGGAGAACACGAGTTGGCAGGGGAGAGTAGGGGTTGTCAGGGCTCCCTTAGAAGACAGTGAGCAGGAATCTGGAAGTGGTGAAGGGATGAGCCAGTCAGATGTCCTAAGGGATGAACATTAGGGGCAAAGAGAAGAGTTAGAGCAGATGCCTGAAAGCACAATGCTTGCCACATTTGAGGAGGAGTGAGGAGCCCAGAGGCTAGAGCTAAGTGAAGATGGTAGGACATGGGGTTGTAGACAGGATAGGAGCTTGGTCTTGTTGAAGTTGGTAGACTTCAACCAAATTTAATGTGCCATGACATCACCTTGGAATCTTATTACAACGTAGACTCTGATTCATTAGGTCTGGGCAGGACCTGAGATCCTGCCTTTCTAATAAGTTTCTGGGTGATAGTTCCACTGCTGGTCCATGGATCACAGATGAACAGCAAAGTTAGACACTCTGGCCGGTTTTTATTCTGAATGAGACTAAAAGTCTTACGAGGATTCTTAGCTTGGGAATGGCATGATTTGTCTTAAAATTTTCAAGGCTCTTGCATAGAGAATTCTCTGTGGAAGCAAGGGGGAAAGCACAGAGACCAGCTTGGTGCCTACTGCTGCAGCCTGGGTGAAAGATTCTGGAGCTTGGACTTGGGTGGTGGAGATGACAATAATGAAAAAAGTGCCAGCCAACACCGTTGCATAGTTTGTGCACTGCTCAAGGTACTCACAGAATAGGCATGATGGGCTGGCAATCTAGCCACCTACCACTTGCTAAGCCATTCGTTTTGTGATTCATCAGCCCAGAGCAGGCAGCACCCTTTTTGCAATTCTTACTCTCAAAAGGTAAGGGGTGCCTTTTTATAATTCATGTAAAGGTAGGGGGTATGCTGGCTGTGCTCTGGGTGAGAAGTGGTAGGAGACTCCGGGTAGTTAACGCATAGAGAAGGCAAGTGTGACAAAAACCTTTCCCTTTCAGTTTTCACTTGTGCTGTCACGTGCTGCTGCCTGAGTTCATGGCCCATGAAAGCTTTTCCTGGAAAGTAGTGCAGCCACAGAGGAGCTAAGCTGAACTTTGCATTTTCCAGAGAGTAGTCTTTCAAAGAAATTGCTTTTGCCAGAGGAGATGGAAAACAGACCTAGGTCATTTGTTTTAGGCTCCTCTCCATGAGCAGATAGAAGTGAAACTTCCTTTAAAATGTCTCTATATGACTATAAAAGTGGTCACTAAATGTAAAAAGAGAGTCATAGCTCCCTATGCCAGTCCCCAAACTGCATCTGGTAGTTCATCTCCCTCTCCCCACTGCAAAAGTGGTCTGAAGATAATGTCTTGTCCAAAAAGTGAAACTATAAAAGATACATCGTACATTCTGCAGTGCTGAAATGGTGTGCTTTCTCTGAGAATGTCTTAAGCTGGTTGTTGGATGGTGCCAATGACAGGTTTCTTTACTGAAGGTTGCTTCACTCTCATGGGTTTTCTGCTAGTGCAATGGGCTCTGCACATGAAAGTTCAGGTGTTACATCCTTAGTCGTTATATAGTATAATTAGTTTGTATGCTCTTTTTATTTGTGTCAACATAGTCTGCTCCCTGAAGGCATGCTTCTTGTGGACCTGGCATTGGCACAGTACCCAACTTGCTTGAAAGGTAAAGAAATAAAATGTGATGACATTGTTGTAACCCTTGGGCCAGTGGTGCTCCTGGCATGGATTCTTTGAGTTCCTTCATGGGGGTATCATGCTTGACTTGTTCCCTTGCACTGAATGTGGGGTGATAGATCCTGCTGAGAGCTGTGCTGCATTAACCAGCTCTCAACACACGGTTTTAAATACAAGTTGCATGAATGGAACCCAACTTGACAGAAGTTGGCAACAAAGGGAGCCCTTGATGGCGGAGAGTCTTGGAAAGTCTCATTCACAACTCAGGTCCCCTGAGAAGGATTAGTCCAGGCTCTACACAGGAATGGGCGCTCTAGTGTCCTCTTCCACTGCGTTCCCCACTGCTGAATCTCCCAGATCTGGCCTGGACTCTGGGATTTCCCCCTTCTGGACTAGATGCCTATCCTGTTTGTAGTCAAGAGTTTGAATTTTATTTTATTTTTACAAACTCACTAGATAGATGTAGGGAGTAGCATTTTTCTCATTTTTCGACCCTCAGGCCTTAGAATAAATTCACAGCACATGGGAGGTAAGTAATTGTCATGTGAAATAGTAGAGAAATCAGGGTGAGGACTCATGCCCTTCTTGCTTTGATGCTCTGCCCTCCACCTTCTTGGGATGGTTTATTATCAAGATCATAGACCATGGGTTACTTCTTTAGATTAAATAAATTAATTCCATAGTGTATAATAATTATTTATCATGAAAATTTCTTTTCCTCAGCTCTCCTTTGGCCCAGTAGCTTATCATTATGATTAATACATTTTATTTTGGAAAAAGCATGATGGTCATACACTAGGATTGGTCTTGGGAAAAACATTTCAGTAGTTGAACCTAGACTTTAGATATAATTTGCTTGATCTGAACAGTGTTTAAAATCTTTTTGAATTATTTTCCATTATTTCACCATCGGGAAATTTTACACAAGACTTATGATTTCTGAGTTCTGCTGAAATGTTTCTACATGGCAGCACAGGGGCCTCTTTTGCACATGGTGACTATCAGCATGTGCTCAGTCATGGTTGTCCTCTTTGGAAGGGTGTCGGCTCTTCAAATTCCCACCATCCTCCATACTCATTGATGTTACCTGCCTGATCTCAGTAGGTATTGGATTTTGGGTTCTGTGATCTGAAGAACAAATTCCTCTAAGACTATGCTTTGCAGTCAAGAGTTTAGTTCCGATTCCAGTCTAAACTAACATAAAATGAATTATTAAGTGCAATAGACAGCAAATTACTTGATTAGAGCAATATTTCTCAAACTTCTTAGGATCTTGTGAATTATGTTTAAGTGATTAATTCATTCTAAATAATGTACAGCTTTGTTTTTAAAATATCAATAATTTGAAAACTCATTCTGGTTGCTGGATCACACTCTGAACACACTTAGTGATTTCTGCCTAGAAATGGTGATTGTATTTTTCTTGTTTAATTGGCCAACACCTTACCATGTTGTTTGTGTAGTAATTGTCATGAAGAATTTTAATGGCATAGCCACTGAATTATCTAGAAAGAATATAAAAAATTCACAGTACTTTAGTTGACCTGAAGCTTGCTAATTGACAATAAGATATTGTATTTGGTTCTTTGTAATATAAAAGCACATTTTTATTCTCTAGCTTACATGATTCTGATAAGACTGTAGTGAGGTAGTTGTAAGCTAAAATTCAGAAGCTGAGCAAAATAGTTATAAAATAGTAATAATAAGAACTACTATTTATTGAGAAGTCTGTATGTGCCATCACCATGCTAAATACTTTATATACAATGTCCTATTTACTCATCAAAGCAATTCACAGAAGTAGGCATCACAGTATGTTCATTTCCTAGATGAAGAGACTGAAGTTGAGAAACTTTAAGCAATTTGCAGTAGGTCACACACAAGTAGACAGCAGAGCGGAATTCGGCCTCAGGCTTGCCTCACTTTGTTGTCACCACTATGAACACTGTAGGCTGCTAGAAATAACGATTTATTACTACTAATAAATAACAGTACTAGGATTCACATGCAAATCTAATTCAGGATACCATTGTTTTTCAGACTGGGTAGTAATCTTTGCTCTGAAAATGCATTATTTTTGCAAGTTCATATAAGTAGTCATTACTGGGCAAATAAGAATCTATTTACATATATCTGGTGATACAAATGAGCAATACCAGTTGACATTTGGCCGGCAATTAAATGAAATTCTTCCAACTATTACTGAATCAATTGATTCAGAGGATAAAATAAGGATTGGATAAAAGTAAGCATGTCTTATTTACCACATTTTTCTTCTGTTTAATTACTTTTCTTCTGTTTAATTAATATCCTTTCTGAGTCCTCATACTTTTTGCTTCTTTTTGATGAATATGCAATGATTTTTTTCCCAGCATGGCTACATCAGTTTGAAGGAAAAATATTGACCTATGTGTCAAACAGTCTTTCTTTTTTATTATTATTCTTAATTAAAGCCATTTAACCTGACCTCAGCTCTGCTGTGACTTACCAGACACTGCTGTGCATTTAAACCCTTTGGATTAGCCCCACAGTGTGACTACAAAGCTCCTGTTGGCTGGAAAGTTAATGATAGATACTTCCCATTTCCCAAGAGAAGGAAAAATGGAGCGCCTGCTCTTTGAGATGACTTAAACGTATACACACAGAATTGACAAATGGCTCGCCTATATTTACACTGATATTAGTTTGGAGACAGCTGAAGGTTTTTAACTCCTAATTTGAAGTTTGAACTCATACAACTTTGAACTTCAACTACAGAATTACAAATAATATTTATGAAAATGCCATGATTCAGTTCACGTGCTATTCTATCATTTTTTTTCCAGTGAACTCTACGAGTCAATACAATTTCTAAGAGTGATTTTTTGTTGCTTCCAGAAGCACAGCGTGAAATGATAACTATGTTCTTCAAAGTGAGGTTGCTTGTTATGTTACTTAATGGAGATGATCAAGTTATTTCTCTGCTTGTGACTCTACAAAATTTCTCTTTTAGAGTTCATTAATTTTTGTGTTATTTTCCTGTTTATAGAGCGCTTTTCTCCTTTTATTCTCATAAGAGTTTTGTGAGTTAAGTGATGCCCATTTTATATGAAGAACTGTGCCTCAGCAAAGTAGCACGGTGACTTGTTCTTTTGGCTTCCTGGTGGCTATGCAGGGACTGATGACCTCAGGTTTTCTGACTCAGGCTCTCCTGATTTCCAATATCCCCCTGTGTTCTGTTGCATGCACTCTCCAGAACCACCAGTTGGGAACTTTGACTTCTATTTTGCCTTGATCTTTGAACTCAGCTGGAGTTCCTTTAGAGTAATTATTGAATAATCATTACATGAACTGCATAAATTGCTTTGTTCCTAGATGATGACCTCTAAATTCCCACGTAAAATGAAAGTGGGTTTTAATGGGAATAAGTGGAAAAGTAAAAGGTCTGTTATACACTCACTTATATTAGCCTCGGAATGGACTTGCTGGTAATTATGTATACGTAATTAAATGACACCAATTACAATTCTTTTTAAAACTCTTTAAAAACATTGTTTTGGAGTAAGATTTGTTTTTTTTTCTTTTTATTTTATTATTATTATTATTTTTTGAGACAGAGTCTTGCTCTGTTGCCCAGGCTTGAGTGCAGTGGCAAGATCTCAGCTCACTGCAAGCTCTGCCTCTGGGGTTCACGCCATTCTCCTGCCTCAGCCTCCTGAGTAGCTGGGACTACAGGCGCCTGCCACCACGCCCGGCTAATTTTTTGTAATTTTAGTAGAGACGGGGTTTCACCGTGTTAGCGAGAATGGTTTTGATCTCCTGACCTCGTGATCTGCCCGCCTCAGCCTCCCAAAGTGCTGGGATTACAGACGTGGTTTTATTGCCTTAGTATATAATTTTTTATATATGCAAAGAAATCTTTAGGGAAGAATATTACAAACACTTGGATCTTTGTCTTCCATCAGCTTGTATGGCAGCTATAAAATTGCCAACCCTAGTGGTCTAAAATAGGGTTTGGCAAACTATGGCCAGTTTGGCTCACTGCCTGTTTTTGTATGGCTCTCAAGATGAGAATGTTTTTTATACTTCTAGATAGTTGGAAATAAATTAAAAGAATAATATTTCTTGACATGCAAAATAACATCATATTCAAATTTTAGTGTTTGTGGTCAAGTTTTATTGGAATGCAGCCATGCTCATTAATTTATCTATTCATTCATTTATCTATCTATGGCTACAATTGAGCTATAATGACAGAGCTGAGTGGTTGTGACAGATAGTATGCTCCATGAACTCAAAAATATTTACTATCTGGCTGTTAACAATAAGTTTGCCGACTCTTGTTCTAAAGGAACTTAAAAGGGAAGTGTATCTCTGTTGTTTTAAATGCACGTTTTATTATCTAAATAAATGGCTGTTGCTGCCTGTATTTTGGAGAGAAGAAGCACAGGAGTCCCTGATCTAGAAAAAGAATTGACTTGAGTAGGTCAGTCAGGCAAAAAGATGGTCAATTTTGGGTCAGTTCCAAAAGATCCCTCTCATCCAGCCTTCCATGGTTCTTGGTGCTATGGAATATTTAGATTAATAAGATGTTGTTTCTCCTGATAGACTCTGTTAAACTATACCCAGATCACCTATCAGCATCCATTAAGCTGGCATTCCCATGTGTTTCCTGTTGGAATCAAAAACAATGGTGTAATTGCAGGAGATAACTTATTAGATGCTTTTTCCCCCTTGATAGGTATTCATTTTAACCTATATTAGAAAAAAATAATTAGAACATTAAACCCATGGTTTCATGAATGAGACTAAAATATTTAAATAAAAACATAAGCTCATATAAGAAAGAAATAGAGTAACAGACAACATAAATGTTGGTAAATGTCATGAACTTAGTAAGCAAATGGCCAAAGTTTGGAAAACAAATTAAGTTATAAGTTGAGTTGGAAGATCCAGGATATGTCAAAAACACACAGAGAGGTTAAATTTTGACCAAAGTGATGAGATGAGGCCCAGCTGAAAGTGAGGATCTTCTTCCACTTGGGAGAGAGCATCAGGCGAGGGATGTCAGAATTTTTTATTTTTATTTTTTTTCTGAGACAGTGTCTCACTCTGTCGCCCAGGCTGGAGTGCAGTGGTGTGATCTCAGCTCACTGCAATCTCTGCCTCCTGGGCTCAAGTGATCCTCCTGCCTCAGTCTCCTGAGTAGCTGTGATCACATGTGTCAATCACCAAGCCTGGATAATTTTTGTATGTTTTGTAGAGATGAGGTTTCACCATGTTGCCCAGGCTAGTCTCAAACTCCTGAGCTCAGACAATCTGCACACCTTGGCCTCCAAGTGCTGGGATTACAGGTATGAGCCACTGCGTTTAGCAGACATCAGAATTTGGTTTGGTATTATTGGAACATGAAGAAAGTGTTTGTTTGCCCCATTCTTTTTAGAGTTTATTCAGTCAGCTATTACGTAAAGGAGTCCTTACATTCTGGGGATTTGAGAGGCCTGGAAGGTATCCTTTGATATTGTTAAATGTCTACTACATGCACACATTTTATGAAGTGGAGAATATTCTGCTTCTTCAACTTGGTATCCTGCTTTAAGAGTATATTGTTTAATGCTATTTTAAGGCTTTTTTATATTTTTGAAAACTATGATTTTAATAGCTGCATAGGGTTCCATTGCATGAATGAGACAGTTTATTTACCCAATATCTCTGTTCTTGAAGTTTTTGAGTTTTTGTTTTATTTTGCTATTATGAATAACACTGGGACAAACAAACTTCATCCTTGGTTACATTTCTGGTAATTTCTTTAGGATAGATTTTTACATAGGGTTTCTTGAGTGAAAGAATATACATATTTGTAAGACAATATGTAATGCCAATGGTCCTCCATAAAGGCTGCACATATTTGCATCTCCACTGGGAATGCACTTGAATGCCCTGTTTTTTTGTTTGTTTTTATATCTATATCCTTATGGCTGAAAAAGGTTTTATAATGTTTTGAATATTATACACGAAGATTTAATTATCTGTTTGCTAGGTGAATAAGAATCTTTATTCCATTGTTTTCTATGGGGTATTGCTGGTGTGTTAAGAAAACAGTCATTTTTGGTAAATTTTATATATGGACATATTGCTGAACTTTCTTATTAATTCTAAAAGTATTGCAATTGATTCTCTCCATTTGCATTTAGGCAACAGAAAGGTTAGAGTAGATTCTAGGAGTGAAGATCTTCAACTTTCTTCAATGTGTAGAAGCCTCTATTGTCGGCCCATTCTTACCTGAGCCAAAAAACAACGCTAGCAGTAACATGCTGACCGGCTGTAATTTAGATAAATAAAACTGCATTAATCTACCAGTCTGAATGCTTCCCTTTAAGAGTAGAACTTACGGAAATATTACAGTTTTGTTTGCTGTTACTTGTCAAATTAGTTTAAAAAATAAAAGACTATGATTTTTCTTAGAAAAGAGTGCTGAATTATGATCAGCACTACAAAGAACCTGGAATGGGTTAGGAATTGACTATAGTCCCTTGCTTCCTTTAGCTTAAAACAGAATTTATGTTTTAATTTAGTTCTTCAGCCTTTATGTGAAATTGTTTAACATGAGTGTTAAGGCCAATGGTATAATAAAATGTCACTGATTCCTCATTTCTAATTTTTTTTTCATTTAGCAGTGTCCACTGGCTTTCAAGTAAGTTGATTTTTAGGGGACTGGATTTGGTGGCTTATAACTCTAATAAAATTATGCTGTTATAAAGGAGAATTGTCATTTTAGGTGCTATCAGACTTTTATGTTCTCAATATCCTAGCATCTCAGTGGAGAATTAGGTATTTATGCTTGGGTGAAAGCAGATTTAATGAACATGAAAACCACTGCCTTTACTCTTTCAAAGCATTCTCCATATTTGTCATGTAAAACCCACTGAGCGGCTCTGTGCTTAATACTTTGTTTTGCTTATTTCATCTCGATCCTCCAATGTCAACAGTGGGAACGAAAGGATCCAAGCTAGTGTCTTTGAAAAAATATATAATAGGCAAAAAAAAAAAAGAAGCCCATGTTCAAATGGTCATTTATCAGGGTCTTTAAAAGTCAAGATCATTATTATTTCTTTATGGAGACAAAGTATGATTATGTAAATGCACTAATAGTGCACATCTGTTGTTTTTTCCTGCTCATTACATCTTCTTCCTTTCTTTAGAATTAGGACCTTTGGAGAATTGTCCCCCATCCCCTACTCCATTAGTGTGTACTGGGTTGGGATTGGGTTTGTCCGGGTGGATTTGTGACCCAGACTTTATCAATCCAAACACCCTCCCCCTTCTTTTTCCCTCAGTCCTTATCCCTTAGGGATTTACTCAGGAATAAGACTGGAGCCAGGTAATGTCCATAACCTTGTTCTCTGGACTTATCCTCAATGTACTGGGGAAAAGGCACTCACTCTCCCTGGGAAGACTAAATGAGTACCATGAAACATGGGACTTGGGATGGCCATCTGAGCCACCACCTGGAGGAAGGAATTGGGGGCAAGAGCTAAAGAGGCTCCTGAGGACCTTGCTTATGCCCCCCCAGTCCAGCTGAGGCTGAACTGAGCTCTGCTATTGATGTCAAAATTATATTGGCCAATGCATTTCCTCTCCCTCCCTTCTTTCTTCATTTTAGAAGTGTAGGGAGTTTTCTTCTTGGGAAAGAATCCCAAGAAGCCTACTACTCTCCTTGTTGCTTAGATCACTCTGCTTCAGCTAAGTTGGCTCTTTGGTGTTTCCTAAACATAGTAGGCACCTCAGGCCATTTGCATTTGCCAGGCCTAATGTCTGGAAAGCTCTCCCCTTCCCCACTATTCTGGTCCTCACCGCTTCAAGTCTTTGCTCTAATGTCAACTCCTCAAGCAGGCCTTCCCTGACCACCCTACTTAAAATAGAAGCACACACATTCCTCTGTAAACTCTCTTCGGCTGTCTTCTTGCATACTAAATACCTTATTATTTGTTTACGGCCAGTATTTCTCCACCTTTGCTGGATCCTAGAAGGAAGACATTTTTGTTTCTTATTTTCTGTGATATCCCTAACACCTCAAACGGTGCTGGATAGGGTGGGTGCTCAATTAGTGTTGGTTGAACTACAAATAAAAGTGGTAGCTAATTCCTCCAGAGATCATTTACTAATTCCAAGGGGAAAATAATAACTTACTCAGTGGAATAACCTGGAGGATACCCTGAACCTAGTGACCAAATTCAGCATTCCAAACAGTGAAACAAAGCCATATCACCTGCCTCCTGATGCAAGGCACTGAGGACATAGCATCACTTCTGTGTTATTTTGCCACAAGTGCAAGGAAACATAAGAAAACATCAGATAAATTCAACATGAGGTTTAGTTAACAAAATAACTGTCTGGTATCCTTCAAGAACACTGATACTATAAATGAAAAAGAAAGGCTGAGGAAGTTTCTGGACTAAGGGGAACAAAAGAGACAGTAAACAAATGAAATGTGTGGTCTTAGATTAGAAAAA
Organism: Pan troglodytes; assembly: GCF_028858775.2. Taxonomy (NCBI): domain Eukaryota; kingdom Metazoa; phylum Chordata; class Mammalia; order Primates; family Hominidae; genus Pan; species Pan troglodytes. The sequence goes on from NC_072411.2 coordinate 38,862,748, forward strand.
AATGCTATGAAGGTCATTATTGGGATAACTGGAAGACTTAGAATATGGACTGTATATTAGATAACAGTAGCATATCAATGTCAAATTCCTGAATTTAATAATCATACTATGATTATATAAGGTAATTTCCTTGTTCTTACAAAATACATATGAAGTATTTGAAAGTAAAACATTATGATGTTGCAGCTTTCAAAAATTTCAGCACTAAATATTCCAGTATCAGTATCTACTTGAGAGAGAGAGAGAGACAGAGAGAGAGAGAGAGAAAGAGAGAATCAAAAAGCAAATGCTACAAAATTCTACCAATTACAGAATTTAGGTGAAGGGCAAATGAGAATCCATTGCATTAAAATACAAACTTACAGATAATTGCAAGAATAATATTAGGTAGAACCGTATAAAATTACTAATATTTGGACTTTTTTGTGTATAAAAATGACAATCTCATTGAATATTCTTGCAACCTTTCTGTGAGTTTGATGTTTTTAATGAAAATTAGAAAAAAAGAAAGCGAATGTGGTAGGTATGACTGGCCAATCTTTACAGAGTCATGTATTTACATGGACTATTTTTTTTCCCAGTAATTTATATCAGCTCGACTTGTTAAGCTTCCATATCCAATGTACTAGCTGAGGGAAAGAAGGAAAGAAAATGTAAAGTTGCCAATTAGTGGCTTCTCAGTCCCTCCTGATAATTTTGTCCTACTTGATATTCATTTATAATTAGTTTGAAACTGGAAACTCCATCCTGTGTTATAGTTCAGAACTCCCTGGGCCTGACTCCTCTGGAATGGGTCTGCAGGGACCGGCTATCATGAACTGCTTCCTCCCCCTTCCCTCTGTCTCCTCCCTGCTCCAGTTTCCTAAACAACTGGTGGCTGAGTTGGAATAGGGCATGGTAGTGGCTGATGGTGTGGAGAAAAAGTCCTTTTTTGTTATTGACAAGCACAGCAGCTGGACTCGGTGGAGCAGGTCCCTTTCTTGGGTATCACTGGCTTATCTGGCTGGTGCTGGAGTTAGAAGACCATGAGCTCGCAAAGTCTTCTTCCGTGGTTAGGTTGGTGTTCACTGTGAGCTTCTCCTGCCTTGGAATTCTTAGTATAGGCAATGTGTGTGCTCTGCTCCAGCTCCAAACTCAGGGGCTTCTATGGGAGCCTTCACATCATTTTAAAACCTTCTACCAGTGATGCGTGCTGCAGCTCAACTTTAACTGTGGATCTCCTTGCTCTATTGCAAACTTTAGAAACGCAGAGCTTGTGCTATGCACAGGACCTAGTAAGACTTCAATAAATGTATGCTGTCTACAGAGAACACAACAAATTACATCAGGACATGAATAACTAGGAACATAATGAAATAGCGGGGCTCCTGGATCATGGCTCAAGGATCACCACCCTTATTTCAAGCCCCTCCGAAGAGGGAGAGAACCATATTCACACTAGAAAGGATGAAGTAACTGGGGCATAATTGTACGATGACTTGGGAGTTATAAAGAGGAGGTTCAGTCTTCTTGCCTTTTACGTTCTCTGAATGATGTAGAGACTAATGCTTTTGGTCTCTTGGTGAATTGATTGCTCGGAGTTATAGGGACTATGGCTCTGAGACCCCATCCAGACCGGCCTCCACCAAACCCACTTTAGATGATTTAATTTCAGCAAAGAATCCCTTCGGCCGTTTGTGTATTGACATACAAAAGCCAAGGGGCATCTTTTCCTTCTAGATGTTATTGTGGTTCTGTACTGAGACTGACTCCTGCTGCTGCTGGTGGTGTGATCACCTTGGCAACAACTAATTGTCCTCTGAAGGAGAAATCACTGTCAAGCACCTTAAACACTTAGAGCTTAGGGTCATTTAGTCCTTAGATTAACAGAGCAAACTTTTGAAACAGGCATTATTTTCCCCATTTTACAGATGAAGGAAGGAGACTTAGAGAGGTCATTCAGCTATTACATTATACAGCAGGGTTTTGACTCTTTCTGTAATTAATTCCAAGATTTTGCTTTTATACCCTGTTTAAAATATGCATAAGTTCATCTAATAAAATAAGGAAGGGAATGTCCCATGGAAGGAGCTAGCGGAAGATGGCCCAGGGCATACACTTTCCTTTGCCTGGTGTCACCACGGAGCATGTTTGAAAGGGAGAGTCCTACCTGCAGTCATCATGACTCTGTGGATGGAGCAGAGAATCTAATATTTTTAAAAACTCCCCAGGATAATTCTGATATCTGACTTCCCTAGAAAGTAGGCTAGATTTAGCCCTATACATTAATGAAATTGTTTATTCTAAGGAAATGTGTGATTCTAATTTATTTTGTGGTGTACTGATGGGGAGCTTTCCTTGAAGAAGTTTGGAGTTTAATTACAAGACAATATTATCAATAAGCACCTGTTTTATACTTCTTTCATGACTGAAGTAATATCTAGAACAATGATAGGCACAGCACAGGCTTTCTGGTTAGTTGGTTGGTTATTTAACGTGAAAGAGATGTGTATCATATGGAGGATGAGCATTATCTTGTAGGATATCCTTGTGTAAGGTGATTTCTCAAAGATAAAGGCAAGGAGATAATGAATAACCAAGGAGAATGGAGCTCTTAGTACTAACGTCCAGAAATTCCTCAACTCTTCTACGATGTGGGCCATTAAAGTTCTGATTTGAAGACATCCAGCTGCTAAAGAACAGTTTAGTACTTCATCTCTCAATGTCAGTTCCTTTTTGTTTTCTCTTGTGACAGACGGTGCTTGCTTTGGTTAGCAGAAAGCAGATGATACTTGTTTTTATAGACATTTTGACGACCCAAGACGGACTCCTTAACATGATTGGTTAACCTTTTCTCCCCGTGTCTCTCTTTTTGCTTCATCAGGTATTTCTGTGTCTTTTGCCAGTAATACCCTTTAACTTTTTTTTTCATTGTTTAAACTTCTATCTCCATACATTTACTTCTTTATATTTAAAACTTTTACTTTTCATGACATTCCCATTTGCTCTGAATTCTGCAGAAATATCTCATTTTAGCCAATTTATTACTTGGGCAGCACTTTCTTTTCTAAAGTTCATTTTTATTATCTTCCTGATTTTTCTTCTCATTCTTGGGATTTAGATTGTATTATCGTGTAGTTGCTTCTAACAGTATATATCAAAGGAATTTCTCTGTAATTCTTAACTAAATTAACAAAGAAGATCTGGATAAGTTTCTTCCTTTGAATTGTCCCTGTTGGTATTAGGAAATTGACTAAGGTGTAGCAAAGATATATATGATGAGCTGTGGTCCATGGACTGGATTCCTACCCTGAACATTTGATCATAATTGATGAAAATAATTACGAATATGTATTGAGTATCTGCGGTGGCTCAGAATTGTACTAAACATTTTGCATCCATTATCTCTTTATTAATCCTCACAACAATGTACTAAACTCAATATTCATTTATCACCATTTTACAGATGAGGAAACTGAAGTATAAAAAAGAAACTTTTCCAAAGGTACAAAGGCAGTACATAGTGTAGCCAAGATTTGAATGTAGATAGTTGCTTTAGACCAATGCTTTGTCACTTCTCTGCTTTTAAAAACATTTTCTAAATATTATTTTTAATATGTATACTCATTCATTACATATATAAAAGTATATATTATTATATAAAGAACTGTTTAGTACTTTGTACTAAGTGCTTATATATAAGTACATATATATGTACTTTGTACTGAGCAGATATATATATAAGCTCCCTTTGATTATTTAATATTATCTGAGATTAAGGTCTTTTTTTCTAATATGTTAGCTAGGAAGCTCAGTTTTGGATGCATCTAATATATAAACCCCAAAGTTATCTTTTTAAAGGGCTGTTCCTGGAATGTTGACAAATCATTTTGTGTGGCTGAGCTTCAGTATTTTGAGTGTACCAAATATAATCAGTGTTTGACTGATTAAATATGTTACTTGCGAAATATTTTATTCGGTTTGCAAACTCTAATACATGGCCTGCTGTCCTGTTTCTGATAGCTAAGGGTGGATGTGGAAACTTTTAATACATGGAGTGTCTTCTCTTTGCTGATAGATGTTTCTGTAAAAAATGGATAAGGTGATGAGATCAGAATCAACTGTGTTTCTTATGCAGAACTAGTGCTCGAGATGCATGCTAACTCCCTAGCTATGCATCTTATTAACTTGCCTAGCAGTTGGAGATCTGCATACTGACTTTGAGAATATTTCATTACTGTATTTTTCTAAGGGAGGCTTTACATTTGCTGAAGAACTGACAAGATATGTGTCTCTATAACTCAACTTGTTTTGTATTATGATCAATATGAAAGATTGCCTCTGATTACCTGGGGATGCCATGAAACTGTTAAGATATATTAGGTTTCTGGTTTATTTTCTAATTGACTCCTGTCAAATGTAGTAAAAGGAGGTACATTGAAGAAAATTTTAAAATGTGATTTCTTTTTACTATTTTCCTTTAAGAATCTTTGTTCAATATTTGTCTTTTAATGTTTGCAACAATTTAAGAGAACAATGAAAAGAAAATTGTCCTATTTTACAGTTGACAAAATAGAAAGGGAAACAAGATAGTCTTTTACTGCTGCTTTAACAAATTACCACACATTTAATGGCTTAAAACAAATTTATTATCTTATAGGTCTGGAGATTAGAAGTCCAGCATGGGTCTCACTGACTGCACTAAAATCAAGGTATTGACAGGACACCTGTGTTCCTTTCTGGAGCTTTCAAGAAGCTCTGAAAGCTGTGCTGATTACCCTTTTCATATTCTAGGGACAGCTTGCGTTCCTTGGCTTATGGTCCCTTCCTCCACCTTCAAAGCCTGCAGCAACAGTCCAGTCCCTCCTATACTCCCAGTTTTTCTTCTTTCCTCTCATCTTTTTAACCTAGCCAGGAGAGATTCCTCTCTTTCTTTTCTTTTTTTTAGACAGAGTCTCGCTCTGTCACCCAGGCTGGAGTGCAGTGGCGCGATCTCGGCTCACTGCAACCACCTCCTGGGTTCACGACATTCTCCTGCCTCAGCCTCCCGAGTAGCTGGGACTACAGGTGCTCACCACCATGCCTGGCTAATTTTTTTTTTTTTTTTTTTTTTTTTTTAAGAGCTGGGGTTTCACCATGTTGGCCAGACTGGTCTCGAACTCCTGACCTCAAATGATCCACCCACCTTGGCTTCCCAAAGTGCTGGGATTACAGGTGTGAGCATTCACGTCTGGCTAGATTCTTCTCTTTTAAGTATGCATATGACTAGATTGGGCCCACCTTAATGATTATTAAATGAAAATAATCTCTCCATCTCCAAGTCCTTTTCCTTCGCAGCACCTGCAGTGTCCTTTTTGCAATGTAAGATAACATATTCACAGGCCCTGGGGATTCGGATGTAGGCATCTTATGGAGGGGGGGCATTATTCTGCTTATCACAGATTCCCCAATGTCGTGACAGATTGAAAAAGGACTCGTTATACATAAATTAGTTTCATCCTTTTAGTTATGAAATTATATACTCTGAAGTGGACCTTCCAAAATATAAAATAGCTTATAATGATTGAATTGGACTCTAATGACATAAATTTCAGGAAATGGCAGATATGAAATAAGGAGTCTCTGTTTAATAAGAAGCCAGGTTCCCAGGATTAGCATTGAGAGGATTTATTATCATCTGCAGTTTTTATCTGTTTTGTACATTTGTACAAAATAAACTGTAAGCAAATAAACTGTAAGCACCTTGAAGGAGGTAAATTGGATTCACCCTCTTTTCCCTGAAGGATGTTGTTACAGAGCTCTTTGATTACTAAGTAACTGCAAGAGGACCGGCCCAAGGAACACTGGGAAAAGGATCAGACTGGGTTTTCTGGCTTCAGGCTCTTTCTTCTCTCTTCTTCTCCAAGTCACATTGTCCCATCTCTCCTCCTCTGGAAGGCATGGGGAGCCTTTTGTCCTAGCAAGAGCTAAAGTTAGATTCTTCATTCATGATGCCTGGCAAAATGTGCTTTTTTTGCATTCTAATAATCATTAAAACCACCAAAAAGAGAGGCGATGAATTTCAGATGCAGTAAGAAAATAAAAGGAATTTCTTCACAATAAGAGCTTCCTTGTTGTCCCCAAATCACACTCTGCTACTCTTCCCAGCACTAGAAGATGTCTCCATCTCTATGTGACCAGTGATGGAGAAGGAGTGATCTGACATGGTTTAGCAATAGCATTGAGCATAATAATCTCTATGTCTGTGTAGACTTAGTGATTAGCTGGTTAATTTATATACTTACATCTCCATCTCTTTGAGACAGAGTTTCTGACTTCTCTTACCTAAGAGTACAGTGCTGATAAATAGAAACCTAGGATTAGAAAACCAGAACAAACACAGGAAAAGAAAACATGCCACAGATTAACATAGTTACTATAGTTTCTGTGATTAGTGGTCAGATTTGACCTGATGGTAACCAAAGCAAAAAGACAATCATGAAAATCATTGGTTTCTCTGGCAGTGTTAGGTCAGCTCCAGACTCTTGCAGGATTTCTGACCCAATTTTTCTGCGGATCTTTCATTGACTTGGAGTACATAGCATAATATAGAGTACATGCAATATCCACAATACTTAGAAAACTCACATTTATGGTATTCTGGTGTCCAGACCTATTTGGACCAGCATCTGAAAAGATGAATAGCTGGTCCTGAGCTGTTAGGATATACAGAAAACAAGAAGTTTGTATGGCCTTAAGCATCAAGGAGAAAGAAATTTAAGTTTAGTTCTCTAGGCCAGGGCAACAATTCATCTATACACCAGAGGATGAAAGTAGTGTCTTATTTGAGGAAAGAATAACCCAGTGTCTCTCAGATGGCCTGCCTCTGCTGCCACAGTGTTGCTGCAGTTTAGTGGAGGTTGAAAATGGGGTGATGAGGGGCAGAAAGAACCTCCCAGCTTCAGGCTCTGGATTGAAAACCAAGGCAGAAGCTCTTCAGTGGTTTGGGTGTGTCCTCGTGGTCCACTTTCTTTAGAGGAAGATACAGGTAAATTTCTTGAGTTAATGCGTACAAAGATGTAGCCATTGGTTATCAGTAGAAAGGTATGAGATATTTAGAGAGTTACACTGAAATGAGAGAGAGAGAGAGAGAGAGAGAGAGAGAGAGATTGAGAGAGACACAGAGAGAGAAATATGAAGGAGGATAAAAGAAGCAACATATTTTGTGCTTTGAACCATTTCAGACTATAAAAATTGAATTTAGCCCATTTCTTACCTATTTGATCATTCAGGGATAATTTCTAATAAGTGATTTGAAGGGTGTGTGTGTGTGTGCCTGTGTATGTCTTGTTTGTGTCTGTTATATCAGCATAGGATATAACCTATGGGCTCCTGTGTTGATAACATAGGAGCCATGAAGATGCTGACAGGTGAGTGAAGATTGGGGTATACTTTACTCTTAATTTTTGTTCTCCAGCCCCTCATTCCACTCTTATCTGCCACCTGACCCCACATGCCACCTGAAATTACTGTCTTGAATAATCTTCATGTTTCTAAACTCAAAAGCCCCATCTTAACCTCTCTAGAGCATTTCATCATCCTCTCTTTCTCTGGGTAGCCTTTTCTATGTTTCTTTCTCAGTTAATGGCACTATCATTCCTTCTGTTATACAAATCAGAAACCTAGGAACTATCATTGACAACTGTCTCTTTCCTACACCCATATCCGTTACATCAGCAAATTTGGTCATCTTGACTCCCTCCCTCCCCACAGCCACCATCCTAGTCCAACATGTCATCATTTCTTACCTGGTCTGTGAAGTAGTTTCTTAAATATCTCCCCATATCTGCTCCTGTCTTTCTCTATTCTCTTCCCCACACAGTTACCAGATATGTACATCTGGCAATATTATTGTTTCAAAATGAAAATTGCTACCATGGCCTACAAGGACCTGTATGCCTGGTCTTGCTTTCCTCTTAAGCATCATCTTGTGCTCCTTGCTTTTTGCATTCTTGCCACATGTTCTTCTTTCAGTTCCTCAGACCTGCCAAGCACATAATTGCCACAGGGCCTTTGCACATGCTATACTCAGACTGCAATATTCTTGCCTCGTTTGTTTCACCTGGATAGTGCTGTTTTGTTTTTAGATTTTAGTATGAGGGTCACTTCTTCACAGAAGCTCCCTCTGAGCTTTCTTACTAGGTTCTTTCCTCCTTTTATCTCTCACATAGCAACATGGTCTTCTCCTGTCAATGCCTGTCTTCTGCTAAACTGTAAGCTTCATGAGAGCAAGAATTATGTTTGTTTTCGCACCTGACACAGAGCATGCACTCAGTAACTAATTGCGGAATTAGCAAAATCCTATTTCTTCTATGAACTCTTTGTTAGTTATTTACATCTACACGGAACTGTCCCTTTCCAAGGCCACTCTATTATGTATGAGTCTTCCTTTGTTCTCTTTCTTACTGTATTTTTGAGTTTTCTTCTAACTACATGGTAAGTTCTGTAAGGACAGATTGTAATTTCTGTGAGGAGAAGGAGCATATCTAATTCTTAAAAAAAAAAAAAAAAGTCCTCCAGAGTGCCCAGAATGCTTTTGAGCACATAGTAGGTTTTGAACCACGACTTGAAGATCAGTGTACCTTTGTTCCTATATATGTGGAAGTTCAGCCACAGTGTTTTGCATATAGCACCTCTTTTCTTGGCTTTCTCCTCCAACCACCTCAGATATGGGACAGGTTGGGGATAGATGAGAGATGGGAGTAGAACCATTGATTTGCATTCTCTTCTCTGTGGGAGCTTTCTGGAACCTTGGAGAGGACAGGCTTAAACTCTTCACCTTTTAGATCAGGAAACTGAGCCCCGGATGGGAGAAACTCTTGCATTGCATGGGGCAGGTGTGCAGTAAATTGTACCAGGCTGAGTAACTAATTAGAAGAAAATCTGTGGTCATAACTTGGGTCCCCTGACTCCAGGCCCATTGTTCTTTGCTAGGTTGTCTCATTTAAATTTGGAGAAGAAAGATTAAGCACTCATTAATAAGATGAGGAGCACATACTGGGGATCAAAATTAATAGGGACAGGGAAAGCCATGAAGATCTTGAGGGAAAATGTGGGTCTGTGGGTGAAGCCAGGAAGAGCAGGCATGGGTTATATATTTGGCTAAAACCATTATCTAGAATTTATTTTTCTTTGAAGCATATACATTCCCTCTATTTTCCTTATGTCTTACTACTTTAATCTTCATTTATAGAATAATTATACATTAAAACATGCCTTTACAAATATCCTTTCCCTCTTGCCTCTTTTTATCTTTTTTATATTTTTATTATACAAGCTCTAAGTTGTGGCCCCACTGGGTATTATAGTCTGTAACTGTGAATGGTAGTGTGTGTGGCTTAGTTTATGATCAGACACAAATCTGGTTGTGTTGTTTTCCCAGCCCGTCTATGCCTTTCCTTTTCCTAGGTACCAGATGTCATTTTCTTTGTATGCCTGTGCGCACACACACACACACACAAACCTGAGTGTGCATAAACAAAGATTAAATTGAAGTGAAATACTGTGACATATGGTACCTGAAAAACCAGAGTCTCAGTAGCAGATCCGTAATCAAGGGTGCAGATGTTTGGCATTTGACAAATGAAATTTTTTATGTAAAACTGTTTTAGTACATTAAGTCAAAAGATGGAAAATTAGCTGCATACCATAATGAACATTTTCTTCCATTGAAAAAGAATAAAATGAGAAAATTAACGAAACAAATAAGTTAGGCCCCCAGTGATCCTATGAATATGTTTTTCCAAGTACTCAGATTTCATTTTTATTGCCTCTTGGGGGTTCTTTTCTTCTGCCTTCATTATTCAGTTTACTACACAGATAGTGTGTTAAGGTGTTCTAAGTTTCATTAACCTTAAAGTATTTGGAAATAGATTTTCATGAGGATACTGTAATGTTTTCTTTCTCCAATGCTGAATTTTATTGTAAATGTATTTTCTTCTTCTCTCTATCCTTTCAGACTTTTGTTTCCCATTTTATCTTAGTTTCTAAAACATCTTGTCTCTTCTAAACACCTTTACTTAGCTATTTCAAATGGGTATCAGCCTATTTTTCAAATGTTTCATTGTCTGTATCATTGTCATTAAATTCAGTTCCATATACAATTTGGCATTTAGTTATGCCCTGTCGGAATTGCTTTTTGCTTAGTGCATGCTATTATTTTACTCCACCTTGATTGTAAATTCCTTAAAATTAGGAGTTTGATCTTGGGATAAGTGATCCATAAATCCCCCTTGATTCCTTTTGGACTGTTTTTAGAAAAGGAAGCAGTCTAGGGTTTTTATGGTTTTAGGTCTAACGTTTAAATCTTTAATCCATCTTGAATTGATTTTTGTATAAGGTGTAAGGAAGGGATCCAGTTTCAGCTTTCTACATATGGCTAGCCAGTTTTCCCAGCACCATTTATTAAAAACCCTAGAAGAAAACCTAGGCATTACCATTCAGGACATAGGCGTGGGCAAGGACTTCATGTCCAAAACACCAAAAGCAATGGCAACAAAAGACAAAATTGACAAATGGGATCTAATTAAACTAAAGAGCTTCTGCACAGCAAAAGAAACTACCGTCAGAGTGAACAGGCAACCTACAACATGGGAGAAAATTTTCACAACCTACTCATCTGACAAAGGGCTAATATCCAGAATCTACAATGAACTCAAACAAATCTACAAGAAAAAAACAAACAACCCCATCAAAAAGTGGGCGAAGGACATGAACAGACACTTCTCAAAAGAAGACATTTATGCAGCCAAAAAACACATGAAAAAATGCTCATCATCACTGGCCATCAGAGAAATGCAAATCAAAACCACTATGAGATATCATCTCACACCAGTTAGAATGGCAATCATTAAAAAGTCAGGAAACAACAGGTGCTGGAGAGGATGTGGAGAAATAGGAACACTTTTACACTGTTGGTGGGACTGTAAACTAGTTCAACCATTGTGAAGTCAGTGTGGCGATTCCTCAGGGATCTAGAGCTAGAAATACCATTTGACCCAGCCATCCCATTACTGGGTATATACCCAAATGACTATAAATCATGCTGCTATAAAGACACATGCACATGTATGTTTATTGCAGCATTATTCACAATAGCAAAGACTTGGAACCAACCCAAATGTCCAACAATGATAGACTGGATTAAGAAAATGTGGCACATATACACCATGGAATACTATGCAGCCATAAAAAATGATGAGTTCATGTCCTTTGTAGGGACATGGATGAAACTGGAAACCATCACTCTCAGTAAACTATCGCAAGAACAAAAAACCAAACACCGCATATTCTCACTCATAGGTGGGAATTGAACAATGAGATCACATGGACACAGGAAGGGGAATATCACACTCTGGGGACTGTGGTGGGGAGGGGAGAGGGGGGAGGGATAGCATTGGGAGATATACCTAATGCTAGATAATGAATTAGTGGGTGCAGCGCACCAGCATGGCACATGTATACATATGTAACTAACCTGCACAATGTGCACATGTACCCTAAAACTTAAAGTATAAAAAAAAAATTATTAAAAAAATAAATAAATAAAAATAAAATAAAAAGCCAAAAAAAAAAAAAAGAAAAGGAAGCAGTCACACTGCTTAGCAGAAAATGACATATGTGGATCAATTATAAATACATAAAATGATAATCAACTGGTAATTGCTATCAATAAACTGATTTGGCATTTCTTCTCAATCTTTTGGAACTATGCCACCTGTTTCCTAGTTTGCCTTCTTTGTTTGGTGGTCTGGAGTTCTCGGCCTGTAGAATCTTTTTTTTTTTTTTTTTTTAGCCATATTCAATTTTCCAATGGGATTTTCATCAGAAACAACTCAAAATTATATTTCCTAACAGTATTTTTACATTAAAGAGAAATATGGATCTCAGTTAAAGATTAAAAATAACATACATATTTAGTACTTAATATTTGTATAATATTCTCCTTCATCTCTTTATTTGACCCATATAACCTAATCCTAGGCAGGCATTTATATCTTGGTTTATGAATGAGAAAACAGGATAAATGATCAGGCAAAGCCCATATAGCTGTTGAATAGCAGAGCTTGAGTTCCAACCTAATCATCTGGCTTCAGATTTTTGGGCCTCCCAGAGGCATTGTGTCTTTGGTAGAATAGCTAACCTTTAAGTACACACTATTGTGTTTGATGCACTGTGTAAAGAGGTATTCTCCAAAATGCATGACAAGGCCATTTCTCTATGGCAAAGACATAACTGTTACAATATTTTGCCTAGTGACATAGACTTGTGCAAAAAGACATGGACATCACCTGTTGGTGGATTTGCCAAAGGCTGGTGTCCCAAAAGAGAAATGCCCAGTGTTAGAGTTGAATGGTTTTAGATGCTTTCGAAAGAAACTTAAGGCCCTACCAAATATCATCCTTTGAGGATATACTCCTTGGTCTTGGCAAATGAGCCTAGGTATACAATCTTCCTTTTCTTTCCTAGCCCACTTATATAAGGCTTATCCTTCCTTTAAGCCCAGCGCAGTCCTTCTGTATGGGCCTTTTCTATGTTGCTCAGGACACTGAGATATCTTGCTTTTAGGAAACTCCTGTAATAATCGTCCTGCTCATTTGGCACCTAGCAAATGTATTAGCTTAATTTCATTATAAATGTTTTGCTTCCTCAACTGGATTTAAAGGCTGTTGAGGCTGGAACCATGCTTGTGCATTTTGTATTAGCAATTTGACCATAGTACCTTATACCCAGTAGGCTATAATAAGTACTGGTTGAGATGGTTATTAGGTTTTTCCAGAAAGAACAGAATCAATAGGATATACATCCTATTGTGTGTGTGTGTGTGTGTGTGTGTATACACACACACATATATACAATTGTGTGAGATATATATATCTCACACAGTTATGGAGGATGAGAAGTCCCATGATATGCCATCTGCAAGCTGGAGAGCTGGAAAAGCTGGTGGTGTAGTTCCAACTGAGTTTGAAGGCCTGAGAACCAGGGCAGTGGATGGTGTAAGTCTCAGTCTGAGGACAGGAGAAGACTGATGTCCCAGCTTATGCATTCAGTCAGAAGGGACAAATTCCTTCTTCTTCTGCCTTTTCTTCTATTCAAGACCTCAATGGTTAGGTTGATGCCCACCCACATTGCAGAAGCCTATCTGCTTTACTAAATTCACTGATATAAATGCTAATTTTATCCAGACACACTCAGAAATCATGTCTACACTGGGCACCCAATCTCCCAGTGAAATTGACACATAAAATTAATCATCACAACATGGAGCTGTCCCCAGTGGTCCTCATCACTTTGCCACTGGCTATCCCAGTCTCCAGTCATTAATACAACTTAAAAGAATACAGAGATCATTTGTTTTGCATGTAGCATATAACAAGAACTATGCTGGTCCAGATGGTATCAATATCCCCATTTTATAGTTAAGACACTGAATCTCAAAGTAACTTGCCTGAAGTTACCAAGTAGGTGGCCGACTTGGGATGCATTCTTTCTTCTACCACTCTTGAAGCCTGGCCAGTATTCATCCTCTAGATATACTTTATCTCACTCTTATGTTTGCTTTTCACCTGAGAATATTGGTAGCTAGACAACAATTTGTGGATTTTCCTGATGAAACCATCACTCTTCTACTGATCTCTTAATAATAGACTTTATTTGTGTTGGGTGATTATCATATTGGTAGAAATTCATACTCTAATAAGTTTAAAAGGAGAGGGGAATTGGCTGGGTGCGGTGGCTCACGTCTGTAATGCCAGCACTTTGGGAGGCCGAGGTGGGCGGATCACGAGGTCAGGAGATCGAGACCATCCTGGATAACATGGTGAAACCCCGTCTCTACTAAAAATACCAAAAATTAGCCAGGCATGGTGGCAGGCGCCTGTAGTCCCAGCTACTCAGGAGGCTGAGGCAGGAGAATGGTGTGAACCTGGGAGGTGGAGCTCGCAGTGAGCCGAGATAGTGCCACTGCAGTCTGGCCTCGGCGAAAGAGCAAGACTCTGTCTCAAAAAAAAAAAAAGAGAGAGGGCAATTATATGCATAGACCTTGATTATTTTCTATTTTTTTTTTTTTTGCAATTAACTGTTTGGTACTTTTAATGACCTATCTCTTTCCGTTTTAGATTTAAGGCAATAATTAGAGCTAATCTCTGCTGGGTGAACTATGAAGGGTCAAGTGTGGGTCATATAATTCAAAGAGGTTTGTAATGAATATAGTTAGAAATATCCTACTTTGTGATTTTACTTTTGTGTATTCAAAGTCACATTTCTGAAAACGCTGATTTAGAGCCTAGTTTATAGAAGGGGGTGTTTTTCACTCAGGCAAAGTGCAAAAGGTCAAGTAGAATAATTTAGACCATCATTAAGCGTCTTTCTTTCTCATGTGTCATAGGTCTCCTTGCTCAGCCTTTGATGAGGGGAAGAAGATGAAAAAGGTTTGATCCAATGAGGGAAGTTTTTTGAGATGTGGATAATCACTTCATAAAAATTGTAAAATTCACTAATATTAATAAAAATATTCACTAAAAGTTTCACTCATCTAAAATGTGTGGCATGGCCTCCAAATCCCCATAGATTTTTTTTTTGAGATTAATTCCTGGAATTTTAGAGTTTAATAGTTTAGCCAGAACTCTTATCAGAACCTTTTCCTGCTAGAGAAGTTGTTCCCGTGACTAATTTGTAGCTAGTACACAGCAGTATGATGATATATCATGTCAAAATATTGAAATATTTCCATGTTGTTTGGTAAATGACACTGCCCTGACTTGCTGAAACTTCTCACAATCCAAGAGCTAAAAGGTTAATGTCTAGTACACTAGAGGCCAGAGAGGACCCAGCCCCTGATCAGCATCCATCCTGTTGGTGGTGAAGTGTTTTAAATATCACCGTTGGTTGTTCTTGCACAGTCTTGCTGCCATAGAACACGCTCACAGCCACAGTGGCTATGGTCCTTTGCTGCTCTTTGTCAACCTGAGAGTTGACTTTTGAATGCTGACAGACGTTGCTGTAATATAAAATTAGTGGTAGAGTCTTC
This sequence comes from Pan troglodytes, assembly GCF_028858775.2. NCBI lineage: Eukaryota > Metazoa > Chordata > Mammalia > Primates > Hominidae > Pan > Pan troglodytes. The sequence goes on from NC_072411.2 coordinate 38,877,797, forward strand.
TCAGTTGTAGATACAATGCCTTAAAAATATGCCATATATCTAGGTAAAAGTGAATGGACAAATCTAAGTTTTGCTTCCTTATTTTGTTACTACTGTTGTTTCCCAAGGAAAGCCATGTAGGTTGACTGTGACCCTGTGACATATTTGTGGAGTTCTCATCATCTCGGTGTCAGAGTTTTATGCTGGAAATGTCTACGACTAGGGGTATAGTGTTAGTATCTGTGATTGTAGATGGAAATACATTCTATAAATTGTGAAATGCTTTGACTCCAGGATTTTTTAAAAGAAGATGATTTTATGAGGTTAATGATACAACTCCAATAGTAGTAATTGCAGTAGAGCACAACAGTTAGCACTGTTTGGACAGCTGCTACTTACCACTCAGTTTTATATGGACAATTGACCTCTAGAAAATGCCAAATAGATACTAATAAATCTACTAATAAATCTATGTTATCTTCTGTATTTTAGGTAACAATAGAATGGTTTAAATAATTAATGAAATAAGGTTGGATGTAAATGTTCAAATGTCCCCATTGTCTAATTTTTCCCTCATAAAACCAATGAGAGAGGTCCTACTGTGTATTTTACAAAGACTAATTGGCTTGATAGCAGCCATATTATTTTGAATGGTGGAGCCAAAGCTGAGACTTAGATTTGCCTCCAGAGCCAACACGCAACTCTGATCACACCTACTCTGATACTGGGGCATCTTCTAATTATCAGGACTCTATTTCTATACAAAGCCTAATATTTTAAGTAAGGGACTTTTAAAGTTATAGAAAACTGACAGGTCATGCAACAAAACATAACAAGAACACCTCTTTAAATTGAAAAAAGAAGACTAAATTTGTTGTGTTTTTATACCATTCATAAAGTGAGTGAAAAGTAGGATGATAGTTGAGCTCTTTAATTGAGTCCAGGTGTAACTCTCTCATGACTGCTAAGCCATTTTTTCTTAGTTATTGAAATAAGGTTATTAACATTAGCTTGCCTCATAGGAGATGTTATGGAGTGTTGACAAACTTTTAAATTAGCAATATTGATGATGCAAAGTATCATGATATAGAATGTGAATTCATTATATTTTTCAGTTGTGAGGAGGCTCTGATTGTAACATCTTTTGCCTCATGCATGTCAGGAGTAGATTAGGCTCTTCAGCAAGCTGACTTTTATACCCATACTCCCTCTACACTCTGTGGGAAACCTTTTGAATTATATATTTCGTCTTTGCGGGGAGTAACCCTTTGTTTTAGCATCTTCATTCTATGTTGTAAAGAATACCTAAAATAACTCTTGTACTTCAGTTTCCTCACAAAGTGGAGAAATGAAAGATTAATATATATTAGTCCTTTCTGAAAATATGCCATACTTCCTGAATTCCATGGCCCAAGAAGAGAAACTGGTACACATTTGAGTTGTTAGATAAAGGACTGAATCTATCCCTGATAATGATGAAAGAACACAGGGGTTTGAGTTGCATAAAGACAGAGAAAATGACTGAGAATTAATGTCTGTTTATTTTTGCTTTCGGGGAAGAAATTAAACTAATCTCATCAAAGTTATTTAGGAAGTTTGCGACTACTCTTTAATCTTTGTTTCCGAAAACAGCAGACTGCATTATTAGAAAGGAGATCATTGCATGTGGGAAGAACATGCAGCTGTTGTCTGTTTTCAAATATGAAATTAAAGAATTTGAAGTTAATTTCAGAGCTAAAGAAAACTGCTAGTCAAAACAGTGTAAGCCATTTTGGAAATGTTATTGTATTATTTAACACATATTTATTCAAAAAGTGTGTATGTGAACTGCAATGCAAACGTCTTATGGATGTAATCGCACATGAAAATGTCACTAATGCTGAGCTCCAACTACAAATTGATAAACTGTACCTGAGGGTGTTAATTTGGTCTCTTTGTTTCAGATGGTCCATACTCAACTGTTTCCATACTTGAGAAGAGAGAACCTTTTTTCATCTTCTCTGTCAGGAGGTCCATATGCATGCAGTATTTTAATTTCATATTGTCTAGTCCTGTGGCTAGCAGGGATGAGACTTATTAGTGTGTGTACATTCACTTTTTGTATATATTGTATTAATTGGTAAAGCCACCTTGCGACCTAACATCCTCCCAGGGAGCTTAGCACCTCACTGGCTGTCCTTTCTCCATCACCTTTCTAGATCCCCATGCTATGTTGACCTTTGAGTTTTAGAGTGCTCCAGGGCTCAATTCTTGGACTACTCTACTTATCTAACTATATTCACCTCTTAGGTGATTTCTTCCAGTCCTATGGCTTTAAATGCCATCTACATGCTAAAGACGTTTATATTTTTCTTTCTAGTCTCAGTAACTCCTGAACTTCAGGCTTTTGTGTCTGCCATCTAGTGTATATCTCTCCTTGGATGTCTAAAGTCATCTCAAAACTAACACACCTAAAATGATGGGTATTAATTTCTGTTGCTCACACCCCTCCATGATCTAGCTCCTCTCTTGTCTTCCCCATCTTTACCCAGTTGCCAGGCCAAAAACCTGAGAATTATTCTTGAACTTTCTCATTCATTTCATATTCAACCCATTAGCAAGTCCTGTCAGCTATACTTTCAAAATATATTCCACATATATCTCCAGATTAATCCCAGCAGGTCACTGCTATCTTCCTAGGTTGGATTGGCTTCATCTTTCCCAAAGATCTCTCTGTGTCCACTCTTAACCTGGCGGGTCTGTATTCGATCCTCTATATTCATCATGAATCATCAAAAATATAAAGTTGTTCTTGTCATCCCCTGTCTTCCAAGGGCTTTTCTTCCTACTTGGAATTAAATCTCAAGACCTTACTATGGCCTGTAAGATCTGCCAGGGTCTGGCCATTGCCTGTGGCTCTTTATTTATTTTCTACCACTCTCCTTCTGCACTTACCTCATTCACTCTCCTCTAGCCATAGCCTCCCTTCTAGCCAACTAACTTTCCATCTCAGGGCCTCTGTTCCCTCTGCTTATAATTCTCCTCACCCGGATACATGCATGACATATTCCCTCTCCTCATTCACAAATCTGTGCTCTTCCTCCAGATAGCTGCAAGGCTTCCTTCCTCATGTCATTCAGAGTGACTGCTCTGTCTAAAATAGCAACTCTGCCACTCTCTATTCCTGCTTAATATTTTATAGCACTTCTCATTACCTGAAGTAATATTGGTTATTTCACTTGTTTATTCATTGTCTGTCTCCTTGGCAAGTGTGAAAGCTCCATTTGGACGTGGCATTGTGTGTGTTATTCATCACTGTCTCTAGAAACAGCATCTAGAATATGGTGATGAATGAATGAATCAATGATGGAATTACATTCATCTTTTTTTCCTTGATATCCTTACCCATCCTCTAATTTTCATCTTTGATGGTTTAAGTCATTTCTTTATATATCCTCCTACCTTGCAATAAATATTCAACAATATCCTGGTCCTTTTAGAATAGAGGAGCATCTCATTTAAGAGGCAGTCAAAATGCATAATGGGTTCAGGCATAGGACCTGGAAAGAGACAGACCTGAGTTACATTCTGGCTGTCTAGTTACTAACTTCGTGATTTTTGGACAATTTGCTTCATTCTCTTGACCTCATTTTCCTATGCTATTATCACAACTGTATGTTTTTTATAAAGAATAAGTAAAATCATACATGTAGAGCTCTTGGTTTAGAATTAATGCTCAAGTATGATACCTGTTATTATTGCCTTTGATCCTAAAGAGTTGTGTAAACTAATTTTTTTGTGATTAAATCATCGATTAACAAGTGACCACATTTGTTTGTCTTTTTTGTTTGATGCTCTGGATGTGATCCCTGTTTTTCTTAAGATCTGCTTCCTTGGATTGGGATTATAAATTGGGTATAGAGGGAAGGAGGAGGGGACAGTTTGCTTGGCTATTCTTAAATGAGATGAATCATGTTTTGGGCTTAGGGATACTAAGGGCAGAGTTCCCCTTTTATCATTTAAATATGTAGTAAGGTCAATATTTAAACCACTCCAAATGAAGCTGTATAATAAAAGTAGCTTCTGTACTTTCTATAACTGATTTCATCTTAATTGCAAGCCTCACTCTACTGGGTACTAGAGCTTGGGGGAACATAACCTTTCATATTAAGGGTATGCCAGTCTTTCTTGGTTAAACAAGTTATATTTTGGTCATTTAATTTTTTGCTTTTACATATTCAGCTTTTCTATGTTCCTCTGCCTTCCCCATCCTCCTTTTCAAGATGAGGTTATTGAGTCAAGAGGAACCTATGGGGCTGACACACTGACTTCTGGGTCTTTCTTGGCATCTGACTGGGGGTGGCCATTTTGATCTGACCCTGAGGGTCTGGCACTGTACTTGCAGAGGTGTTCAGACCTGATTTGCATGTGCTTTGGGTACCATACTGGCACTCAATGATAAAATATGTTTTTTCCCCCAATTATAAAGTCTTCATTTCCTGCCTGAAGTCTCTACTTGTGCAGCTGCCTTGCTCTGTGAGCATGGGTTTCCTTAGTTTTCTTCGTTCTCTCAGCTCCTGGAAAGCCGTGGATGGTGAAGGAGGATATTAGGACCTCTCAGGTGCTTTAGCCTCACCATGCTGGACGTTTATAGTTCAAGTGAGAGAATGCTTTAGTCCACTAACCTAGAAATGTTTGTAATTTATGTATAAACTACCCTTGAGACACTGTCATGTTGTTCTCGTGCCATATAGGACAAAGGAATTGACAAGGGAGCTTGCAGATTTTCCTAGACTATGCTTTGAGGAGCAAAGATCAAGCATGCCTCACACTAGAGTTTCCTCATACACTTGAGGGTATGCACCACACCTACCTCCTTCCTACTGCCTGAGGGTCACCCCTGGCTGGGAATATACTCCTTCTAACTCATGTTTCTCCCTTTCTCTCTCCAGCCTCTGCTAATGAGAAATGGAAGAACTGTTTTTCCTGTCTGGTAGGAACTTCTTATCCTCCATCCTCAAAACACTATGGCTTATAGTAAAACTCTGTGATCAGAGTTCAACATGGTTAGTTTTGATATAGAAATAGGGAATTTTTAGTAATAATAATAAAATCTCAGAATCTTTTTCTTTAGCTACAAATTCTGACCTTTAATATTATTGTTTCACTATGTACTCATTAATTTTAGTCTTTGAGACTCAGAGTCTGGCATTGACCTTCTTCCTTTAGGCAGAGCCCCTCCTCTCCATCCTAGGAGACACTTGACCTGCACAATGGAGGGTAGAAAGGGAAAAAACTTTCAAAAAAATGATCAATGCCTCTCTTTAACCTATTGATCACATTATTGTCTTGACATGTTTTATTTTTTCTTCTTCCTTTTTTTCTGCTGGTTTGGTGCTGCCTGATGGTCATTTAGATCTTGTTGTTTATGTTGGTCTTGCTAATTCATGATTTTTTAAATCAAAGAAATTAGTCATAGACAAAGGCATGTACTTAAGTTGAGTCAATGAGCTTCAAAATGGTATCTTTTACACACAATTTCAAGTTTATGCATTCAGTAAGCATTTATTGAGTACCAGCTATATGCCTGACATTGTATCATTGTCTGGGGATATTAAGTTGGAATGACATGGATTTTTGCCTTAAAACCCAGTTTAGTAAAGGAAATAGATAGAAAAATAAATACAAGGCCGATTGATAGCATATAACTGAGTATGCAAAAGAGTATCAAGAAAGAGGCTGAGCGTGGTGGCTCACACCTGTAATCCCAGCACTTTGGGAGGCTGAGGTGGGCAGGTCACCTGAGGTTAGGAGTTTGAGACCAGCCTGGCCAACATGGTGAAATCCTGTGTCTACTAAAAATACAAAAATTAGCCAGGAGTGGTGGTGCATGCCTGTAGTCCCAGCTACTCAGGAGGCTGAGGCAGGAGAATCACTTGAACCCTGGAGGTGGAGGTTGCAGTGAGCTGAGATTGCGCCATTGCACTCCAGCCTGGGTGACAAGAGCAAAACTCTGTCTCAAAAATAAATAAATAAAAAAGAATATTGAGAAAGAAATCGCCAGTTCTCTTGGGTAGTTGCAGAGCATGTCAGGGTTCCCACTGAGTTGGAAGTTGGAGAACAGCTTGCTAGGCAGGCAGAAACAGAGCAGCACAAGCAAAGGCATTGAAGCAAACCTGGTGTGTTATCTAAAATCACCTCTGTGTTTGGGGCATTGGAAGTTCGAAGGATTGGCAGAATATAAGACTGTCAAAGTAAACAGGTCCAGATCAACAAAGGCTTTGAATGTCTTGATAAAGAGCTTGAACTTTATCCTAAAGATGGGGGTCACTGGAGAATTTGAAACACAGGAGGGGTATGATCCAAGTTATATTCCAGGGAACTTGCTCTGGATGGTATATGGAGAAGTGATTGGAAGGGAATAAGCCTGCTGGAAACCCAATGGCAAAAGATGATAGGGGAAAAAGAAAAATTAAGTCAAGGGGCATGCAGTAAGTAGAGTGACAGAACAAGAAATTAGGGCTGTGGGAAATGAGAGGGAAAATATGGAATGATTCCAGATTTTTTGGTTTGATTGGATAGTTGGTGGTGCTACCAAAGGAGAGGGAATATATTTAATATCAAGAAGAGCTTCCTATACTATCATCAGTGAGGCTAGCATTTATTGTTCACTTGCTATGTGCTGAGTCCTTTGTATTCATTACTCCTAGGCAATTCTTCTAACAGCCCTATGAGGTAAGAATTTCAAACCCCATTTTACATACCAGTAACTGGAACTCCAAGGGGATATAGATACCTTGGCCAAAGTTTTACAATGGGAAATATCAGAACTAAGACTTGAACCCATCTGTCCGACTCGGTAGTGTGCTTAAAAATATATTTTACTTGTTTACATTTAATGTTTAATATATTCAGTTTTAAAGGTAATGCACATTTGTTATGGAAATGAAAAAAGACCGGGTGCAGTGGCTCACGACGGTAATCCCAGCACTTTGGGAGGCTGAGGCAGGCGGATCACAAGGTCAAGAGACTGAGACCATCCTGGCCAACATGGTGAAACTCCATCTCCACTAAAAATACAAAAAAAGTAGCTAGACATGGTGGTGTGCACCTACAGTCCCAGCTACTCGGGAGGGTGAGGCAGGAGAGTCGCTTGAACCTGGGAGGCGGAGGTTGCAGTGAGCCGAGATTGTACCACTGCACTCCAGCCTGGTGACAGAGCAAGACTCCATCAAAAAAAAAAAAAAAAAAAAAAAAGGAAAAGAAAAAGAAAAAGAAATGATAAAAATACCTAAAAGCAGCAATAGGAGAAATTATTGTTCAGCGTATTATAACACAAAAAGCTGATTCTTGGCTTTATTTTGCTGGGTGAACTTCCTGGTGGGGATGCAGGAGTTTGAGACACCTACAAGAATACACAGCTGGGTGTATCTTCTAGATGGTTGCTTACGAATCTGGATATCAGACTAGCAGTCAGAGCTAGAGACACGTATTTGGGAAAAGTCAGTAGATGGGTGGTGGGTAAATTGTAAAATTAAAGAAAAGAAAACCAAACTTTTCTTAATTATTGCAGCTGTATGTATCCTGACCTTCTGCAAAGAAAATAAAAATATGCTTATTTTTTCTGAAGAAATGAAGGGATCAGTTCATGCAAGCAGATGTGTATGGAATGTCATACCTACTATCATGATAGCAAACTTCGTCTCCATGACACTCTGAGGCAGCTACGTCTGTGGAAGCATGAATTTGTCAAATGAAAGGATTTAAGGACAATTGTTTTTAAAGAACATCTTGCACTCTTGCATTATCACTTCCTTTTTCATCTGAATGATTTCTGTGTTCTTGGGAAAATACTAGCATTTCTCATTGTTAACTTGGAAAAAAAGAACTGCACTGGGTTATTTTATAGGTGTCAAAAGCTACACAGGAAGTAGAGAAGCCAAAGAAGTACTAACAGTGTGAAACAGTTTGTGTTCTTTGTTCCTTGTCCAAAAATAATTGACTCATTAATCTCAACTATATCAATCTGGCCCCATTATGAGGGTCAAAGACAGGTTAATTCTAATAAGTTGATGAGTATCAGTTCACAGATAAGGCATGCATTTAACAGATATTATCTTAGCAAGAAAGCAATAATTAGAAAATTTATTCAGTGAGGTGATTTCAGGGAAAACAGGATAATAAAACCCCTAGTTTCTATCTCAGGGTTATTAGGAGAATGAAAACTGAGCTATGTTCCTAAAATTGACATTTGGAAGTAAAGCACAAGGTAAACTTGTCTCCTCTTTGGGAAGAACCTTTTTTTGAAAATAATAAAACACTTTCACTAAGGGAGCAATAATTTCACCCAAATCACAGAACAGCTGGGGTGAAGAATTATGGGAATTTGACCTTAGGTTGCTTTGGCTTTGATTCCTGAACCCATTACTTCATTATCTGACTTTGAGCAAATAACTTAATCTTTATAGATCTCTGTTTCTTTCTCTATGAAGTGGGATGAGAATCTATTTCTCAGATTTGTTTTAGGAATTGAACAAGAAAATGCAGGTGAAAACATGAAGCACAATCTTTCATGTACTTTAATTGTTCAATAAATGTTCTTTCCTTGCCCCTTCTGAATAATGTACTCTAATCAGGTACTGACTGGCATGGTCTCCCTTTCCAGAAGAATGTTATTGTAATTTTGAATTTGAGCAAAATAACCAAAATAACTGTTCACTCGTATCGAGTGGTTTCTTTTTTTTTTTTTTTTTTGCTTCCTTCCTTTGCTTCCAACTACGGCATTGCTTTCTTTTCTTTCATGTAACTTAACAGATTTAAGAGCACTGTTTATACTTCTATTGCCAAGGGTAATCATTCATTGGAAGTAAGGCAATGTCCCATTGTTACAGTTATTGGTGTCTATTGGGAGAAAAGTTAGAATTTTATTAAGTCGGTTCAAACATTACATTTCTTGCATTTCCCAAGAGGCATCCTGGCTTATGTAAATTTCTCTCTGATGATACTTATATTAATATGCTTATCCCTCATAATGGAATCGTATTCGTGAATGTCCATTGTTCTTTTCTCCTGCATCATAACCATCACCACATGCATAGGAAAGCCATTAAAATGGAGAAAAAAATATTACATAAAACTTTTTTACCATTCAAGAGAAAAGTACAGGAATGAGAATCTAGTTTATGTCTTGTACTTTCTTAGGGGTGGAATCTGATAAATAAGACAGAGATATTGCCACACTCCAATGGAAGAGACAGGCATGTGTAGAACCAACAGTGAGCTCAGTGTGGTACTGGAGGCTTGCATCTACTTTTACTGATATCTACAGCTGATCCATGTGCAGTCACTTGTTACCTGATTTGCAGGTAAATGGTACATATTTTAGTTAGGATGTTTCTCTGTACTGAGTAGGCAAGGAAGGGTCCCAAATATAGTGCCCTGACAGTTTTGGGGTGGCTGCTTCTCTGATGTGTTGTCATATGGTGGGGTTCTGGGGGTACTCCTTGTTGTTCTCCTAGGAACGCAGAATCCTTTGAACACTATGGATTTATTCCAGTTTAAATAATTCCATGATCCAACAGCTATCCACTGTGCCCAGCTCTGGGGGCAGTGTATACCATCACACTTAAGGATCATCCACAGGGATTTCAAACTATACTCTGAGAGGCCAGAGGCCTCTCTGAGACTGAAAGCAATGTTCTTCCAACCCCCTTTAGGCAGAGCTTTGTGATTTTGATCTTTTTCAGATGTTGGGCCTGTACATGTGGTTTTGATTCTGATAAAGTTTTATTAGTCAGGATCCAGTCAGGTATACCAAAATTATTCTAGAGACCTAAATAGAGAGAATTTAACACAGGGGTTAACATAGGTGTTGGAAGAGTGGAAAAGCCAATCAATGGACAATGTGGTAACTATGAGGCAACAGCTGAAAGCTACCAGCATTCCTAAATCCAGAGGAACAAGGGAGGGAGAAGTGTTGCAAAAGCTTAGGAACTGGGGCCACTTGGTGGAAGCTGGAATTACAGCTGTCCTGCATATTGGATGCTGCATCTGTATCTACCTAGGGCAAGATTTTTCAGCAAAAGCTGGCACCAAGGAGGAGAGGCCACCCAAAACAGAGAGAGAGAGAGAGAGAGAGAGAGAGAAAGAGAGAGAGACAGAGAGATCGGTTTTCTGGTTTCTCCTTTTCTTTTGTTCTCCAACCTCCTTTCATTGTCTCCTGATGACCAAGCCTAGCAAGGGAATTGGAAACTCATGAAAGGTAATTTGGAGAAGGGCTAAGAGTGGATCTGAGCACACATAGGTGATGACTATTGAGGCAGACGTGGAGATGGAGATGAGCTCTCCTTCAGGAAGGAAGCAGCAGTGTGGTTAGACAGCCTCCAACTGTCAGCTCTTTCAATCTGTCTTAGCTACAGAGAGCTTGCTTGCCTGAGGTCATGCCCAGTTCAGGGCAGCCCACAGCGGGAGAGGTAGGAGAACATGTAAAGGCCTAGCCATCAGAGTGCAAGGTGGTATAGCTCTTAATAAGCAGTATTCTCTCCAAAGCTCTAAGCTAGGTTTGCCAACACTTTAACAAGCCTGAATTGCAGTTCACTTTCTTTTTCTGCTCACTTCACCCTTCTTCCTTTCATATGTGTTGATACCTAGTAAAGGTCTTGTGCTCCAAACTCCATTTGCATCTGCTTCTAGATAACTGGAAGTCGGAGAGAGACTTATTAACTCAAACCTTGGACATGATCCAGGGCAGAGGGAGAAAAGAACACGCTTTGGATCTGGGAGGGTCAACAGGATTGTAATTCTCTACAGATGTTGTGAAGCCTCAGAAAAGGGAGAGACTGTTGTGCATTGGAGCATCTGGGCACATTCCTATGGAGGAGGTGAAAGGATTGGAAGATGTGAATAGCGTAGCGGTAAAGGGAGGCTTCTGGAAGACATGAAGAGCTCAATCAAAGGGTAACAGTGGGCATTATTATGCTTAGTGCAAAAGGCAGTGCAAGAATTTAGGACCTGGCCTTGATACTAAATTCTGCTTCAGGGAAGGATGAGAAGCCGTGATAAGCAAAAGAAGTTTTTCTTTTTAACTTTGCAGCATCTGGGGAAACATATTTCACAGTGTGGCAGAAAGAGGTATGCAGATTTTAAATAAGCTTTCTAACAAGATTTTGTACCCTGGTTTATGTATTTATTTTGCCCCATAAAACATTTAATCATAAGAGCATAACTGAGGCAGGTACAAGTCATTGTTTAAATATAAATTCTTTTCATTTTGGGGGTTTCATATGAGAAAGGAAGAACATCAGAAAGGCACTGTTATGTAAGCAATTACAGGCTGGAATGTTGTGCTAACCTATTATGAACTTTGGTTTAGGAGAGGAGTGGCGGTAGTACACTAAGGCAAGATGTGCTTGTTTGTTTCTTCTAGATTAGATTTAAGTAATCTGTGAGCATGAACTTGAAGAGAGAGGTTATTCCTCATTCCTCATCACAAGTTATTCCTGAACATTTGGAAACTTAAATTAGAAGTTTCCACTGATTTCTTGAGATATGATATAGCTCCCACAGTATGTTGTTTATACAAAAGGGGTATTGGGACCATTCCCATGACTGGCCATGGTGTGGATGGACTGATGAGGGGCTCTGGTGAGCACAGGGGGTAGTCGGTCATCTTCCTGTCACTATCCCTCATCTTGGCTGAGGGATGACTCCTTAGACTTCCCGAGACGAGCAAGGGATTTTCTATTTATATTAATGATGGATGCTTAACCCCAGGGGTTGAATCAAGGGTGGGATGTGGAGTCTTCCAGATAAAATGAGGTCTTTGCTGCATTTTCCATGGCAACATCCACAGCAATTTGGCTTGAGAGACTGGGGTTCCTGAGTCATTGCCTCTTCTGTCTCCTTAGTTATCACACTCATACCCTGGGTTATCATACCCTGGGTTGGGTAACTAAGGAGACACCAGGTACTGAGCAGATGTCTTGAAGCCACTCTTAAGATTACCTTTCATGCTTAGTGTTGTGTGGGAAAGGAGTCATAACTAGGAAATGTGATCATTTTGTTCATTAAAGAAATGAAAACACTTTCTGCTACAGTAATTTGATAATAAAATTTATATATTATGAGAAGCAGGAGCAACACCCCAGTACCTGCCTGATTTTCTTTAGGTATGAAGCTAATACTAAATAATTAACATAAGAATCGTTTATGGATGCCCTAATTTTATTGAAAAGCACTCTGTGATTCCATTTTAACCTTACTTAGTAATTCATACAGAGTGCAGGCAACATGGGCATTATCATAATTATACATTGAAAATTGCCCTACTAGGATATAACTTTTTTACTTGTATAATGTAGAATTCAGCAGGAATATGACCAGAGCTTGGTAGGTGCAGAAGAAAATCACCCACTGAAGCACTGTATGGGTTTTACGATACACAGATTTCCATATTAACTTTAGGACAGCATTAGGATTTACTAGCAACTCTATTTCCTAGGACTCTGTTGATATGCAATAAATATCAATAATAAAAATAGTGATGAAAAGTTGAGACTTCATCTTTTATATATTCTCCTGGGTCTGTGTATAATCATATGGGTTATTTAGAGTTTATGTAAAGCTTAGTTCTGGCCACAGGAGAAACATTTGAAAAATCTTTCGTTGAATATACTTTTTCTATTTTTTTTCCAATCTAGAAGACTTTTACAGCTGAATTAAAGGTGGGAATGAAGATGCCTTGTGAACACATCTTCATTTGGATGGAAATAACACATGGAATTGCTTTGATTTGGAATAAAAGTCCGGAAAGGAAGCCTTCTACCCCATTTAGAGAGGACTCTGTTACAGGCCGAGGTGCCAGTATTGCTAATACAGTCAGGGAGAAGTGGGAATAAATGCAGAATGAGAAAATCAGATTTGGTCAATAGGATCTCAGAGTGGTGGACTTTCCATGATGGAAGTGAATATGCATTAAGGATTACTTGATTTTAGTTTTATCTAGAACACTCTGGAAAGCAGTTCTTAGAATCGGGAATCCTCTTTCTATTTGGATAGGATTACAGGCTCAGAGGGGAAAGGATATTTTGGAAAGTTTGGGGGTGATTTCTATCTCATGGAGCAAAGATTATGGGTATTCCTGGGAGGGGCCCCATGGCTTTCTGATAAAGTCCTTAGCGCCCAGTTTAGAAAAAGGTGACTATATATCTGGATTTTTTCATAGACAGAATCTATTTCTTTTAAGATACTTCTTTGTGGCAACCTTGAATAAGAGATGTATGACTGCATATGATTGCTGGCTGATTATCTGTAGGGACACAGAATCCCTTTGCTTGACAGGGTCTTTCTGTCAGTGCCCACCAAGGCAGTCTACCTACATCCCACCCTTCAAAAGCAGGTCAAAAAGCATGTAAGCAGAACTTTGTCTTTTGAGATTCTTGCCTTTAATGTTTACCTTACACATTGGCAGGATACTTTCTCTACTTCAGGCTTCTATTTAGTTTGAATGAGTATATCAGAAGCACAAGGTGTGGAATTCTAAAACCATGCGGCCCAGCTTAGCCTTATTCCTCCCTTCTTATGAGAAAACATTTGCCAAGATTCCAGTGTGCATTTAAAGGTTCCCCTCACACCACACTGGGTTGTCTCTCACTGTGGGGGTGGAAGGGACTTAAAAGATGATCATGTGGAATCTCCTATGTGTTTTGAAGCACTTTCTGCAAATACAGAGACCATTATTTGTAGCATCAAAGATGTAAGAGATCTTAGAGGTCTTCTAATCCAGGTTTCTCATACAGTGCACAATTCCTGTACAACATTGTACAGTGCTTCTCTGTCAGATGTGGTCAGAGCACTACAGATAACACTGTGCTAGTCTCCTCAAGATTTGGAAGCTGTGAATTTACTATTAGGCGGCCCAGTACATCTTAAAACTCTAGCATGCATCAGAATCACCTGGAAGGCTTGTGAAACATTGCTGGGCTTCATTCTTGGGGTTTGGGAATTAGTAAGGCTGGGATCTGGCCCTACAATTTGCATTTCTAACAAGTTTCCAGGTGCTGTTGGTGCTGCAGGTCCAGAGACCACATTCTGACAGCCAGTGATATAACATACAGTTTTGGAGATTTGAAAACTATAAAAAGACAGATGCTAAATTAAGTGTGTAATATAAATTCTAATAACTTTTTCAAGAAATGGCTCTAATTTGAAAATCATAATTTTAGATTTTATTATGATTTCCCAAATATATTTGTGAGGGGCAATGAAGACTTAAAACCTAAGTATTTATTGTATCTTTTAATCCAATTTTTGCCTAGAAGTAAATCTGTCAATCATTTTGAGAAAGCTCTAGGGGTTTTTAGTTATGCAAAGTTTTATTGAGAATGAAATGTTCTTATTCTCTTGAAAGATTGTTTAGAGACATCTTAAATTGAACAAGACTTTTGATGTTTTAAAAATTCATAATTAATTTCTCACTCTGTGATCACAAATTCCCAATTTCTTTTCCTCTTTTACTCCCTTCTCTCTCAGTTTTTAGAGAATAATAATTTTGACAGCAACAATAGCAGCTACTGTTTATTGAATGTCTTTTTAAGTGTAGCACTTTATGGCATCTCTGAGTATTCTAATAACCCTGCAAGTTAAATTTTTTAATTCCCATTTCCAAGATGAGGAGGTTGATACTGAGAAATGTCACCTGACTTATTCAAAGACGTATGCAATCTGATATCTTACATTGTAAAGACTTGCATTTTCTTTATTGTAAAACACATCCCCTTACCATCAATGATACATCTGGTTTCTGATGCATTTTGTCTTTGCTTACATCAATGTTGTTTGAAGGAAGTTTAAGAGACTAACACGTTGAATGCCTAGTAGGTGCCATAGCTTTTATATGTTGTTTCGTTTATTGCTCCCTATACTCTGCCAGTAAAGTAATGCTAAACTCATTTTGAGAATGAGAATTCTGAAGCATTGAGAAGATTAAAGGACTTACTAAATAACTTGGGAAGGAGTATTTGAACGCTAGTCTTTTTGGCATCTAAACCTGTACTCTGTTCAAGGCACCATGTTGCTTCTCTAAGCTTTGAGATGGCCTGATCTTAAATGCTATTAAAGTTGCTAATTGTGCCTAACTATGGCCAGACTTACTGATGGGCAGAACAGAAAATCTTCTTGCTAGAGAGATTTGAGGGGAACAGGGATGTCCTGTCCCCATCCTAGCTCCTAGTGAAACATGCAGGGGGTGGGGAGTCTGATATATATCCATTAGTGCATTATAGCAGTAAATATAGCCTTGATCTCTCTGGTTGTCTTCTGCAAATATGTCCACCCCTGAGAGGGCTAATGCACTCAAATAGCCTTCCAGATTGCATTTCATTCTCTAGAGAAATAACCTGAATAATATTTAGAAAAATTGTTTAGATATTTTTGTTACAGGATATTAGAGACATACAGAAAGGTAAAACAAACAATATAACACCTACGCATAAACCACCTAGCTTTATCAAATCTTAATAGTTTTTTTATATTTGCTTCAAAAGGTTTTTTAATATCCTACCATTACTTTTACATTGGAAGTCATTTATGTTTTTGCCCTAAAACTGTTCCCTTCCACCTCTCTGCTGAGTTAAGCAGTATCCTTTATTTGGTGTTTATAATAACTCTAATATATATTTTAATTCTATCACTGCATATATATGCTTTTATAAAATATATTTCTTGACATTTTTAAACATACCTCTATGGTATGAAGCCATAAAGTATGGTTTCATACTTTATGTATCATTCTGCAATTTGCTTCTTCACTTAATCTTATGTGTTTTGAGATTTATCTATGTCAATAAATATAATGTTAGTTTATCAATTTTTACAACTGTATAATGCTGCATTGTATGAGTACATTAAAATTATTTATCCATTCTTTTCTGAATGGTTTTTTAGGTCATTTCAATATTATGCCATGGAAAACAGTGAAACAGTGAACATTTTTGTATATTTTTCTCTTTGAGCACATTGGAAAGACTTCTCTAATATTGCCTAAAAGAAAAGTATAGCAAATGATATAAAACAAGTGGAATTTCAGGGATAAAGAAAATATACATCTTCAAACTTCCCTCAGTGATGTCAATTTTTAAAAAGTGTTGTTCTGGTGACTCTACCATTAGCAGCTTGTAAGAGTTTCTTGTTGCAAGACTTCTAAATGGCAGGCATTTTAAACTTTTTTCAGGCTGAAAGTGTAAAAAAAATATGTGAATATGGCTTTAATTTTAATTTCCCTAATTACTAATGATATGGGACTTTTTTTCCATTTGTGGCTTGGCAATCAATACAGGATAGTTTCTACCTATTTTTAAGAAAAAATAATTATTTTATAGCTAATATTTAATTATAGTTTTAATTTAATAATGTAGTTTCATGAATATTTTGTGCTCACTATTGCTTATGTCCTACATTTTCCCTTTATTTTTACTTCTCTTCTTTTGGAAGTATATCCTTTAATAATTTTTAAAAGCCCTAGTGTTTATATGTCTTAAACTATCATTATTTTGAACTCAGCCAGGAGTGATAATTTAGCTGGTTATAAAATGAGAGATTTAAATTTATTTTTCTTCAGCTATTGGAAGATATTGCTGCACAATTTTTTGTTGCTGATGAATACTCTGCCATCAGAGTAATTTTTCTATTATTCTGGTCATCTCACTTTTCTTTCTGAAAATTTTGTCTTTCAAAAATATATTGGTGTGTTCTTCAGTTTTTCTGTATATCTAAATATGAATTTATCTTTAATGATCTTGCTTGATACCTAACATATTCTTTTCATTTGAGGATTCTTATATTTCCTAAATTATGGCGAAGTCTCATCTCTTATTTCTATAATTATATTTTTATACCATTCTTTTATTCTCATCTGCTATTTCTATAAGTATTCTTGTGTACCATTTCTTTATTCTTTCTTTCTGCTATCATTTGCATGGTATATAGCTCTTCATTCCACTCCCCATGTCTCTTAACAGCAGCACCTTGCCATTATTTTTTGCTTTTTGTCTTTGTATCCTGGATTCTGTGTAAATTCTCCAGTAATACTTTCTGATTTATTTAAAGTTTTCTTTGACTACTTTTAGGCTAACATTTATGTCATTGTATTGTTAGGTCTTGTTGCAAATGAAATTGCTATCCAAATAGTAGCTTAAAACTATTTTTTATTATTGTTTACATGTCAGTGGGTCAGCTGGAAATTAGCTGATCTGGGCTGGACTCAACTGGGGTGACTTTGTTCTATTTGCCTCTACTGTTTTTTGAACCGGGGCCTAGAGAGGGATGTTTTTCTCATGATGGCTTTGGAGATATAAGATGGCAAATAGAAATACTTGAAGTCTCTTAAGGCCTAGTCTTGTATCGTTACAGCCTTTTTCTACAGGACAAAGTAATTCATATTGGCTGAGCTCCAAATCAAGGGATGTGGAAATATCGTCAAAGGATGTGGAAATATCCTGCCATTGTGGGAGGAATTTCAAAATCAGTGACAAAGGATCTAACCACAGGGAAAGATGAAGAATTGAGGCCAATAATTCAATACACAAACATATATATATATATATATATATATATATGTATATATTTGTAGTAACAGAATAAGGGCCCCGAAAAGACACTCATATCTTATTCCCTGTTGATAAGTTATATGGCAAAAGAGACTTTGAAGATTTAATTAAGATTATATAAGGTCCTTAAAATAGATGATCCTGGATTGTTTAAATGGGCCCAATCTAATCAGATGAGCCCTTAAAGGCAGAGAACTTTCTCTGGCTCAAAGTGGAGAGATGTGACAGAAGAGTAATGCAGAAGAGATACAACGAAGTGAGGAAGTCAGAGAGATTCTGAGTAGGGAAAGGATTCTGAGTTATAAAGGGACATGTGGAAGAAATAGAGACTTGTTTCTAGAAGGTAAGGCAGTCCTGGGCTGAAAGCTGGCAAACAAAACAAAACAAAACAAAACAACAAAAAAAACAAAAAACCACAGGGGAGGATTTAAGTCCTTCTACAAGGAACTGAATTCTGTCAACAACCTGAATGGAAGTAGATTCTTCCACAGAGCCCTCAGAGAGGAACACCGCCTTGCTAACACCATACCTTAGGGTCTTGTGAGACTCAGAGAAGAGGCACTGGTTGAGCCACACCAAACTGAGACTTGACCTACAAAAATTGTTAGATGATGAGTATTGTTTTAAGCTGCTAAGTTTGTGATTATTTGTTATGGTAGCAATATAAAACTAATACAATTGCTGTGGTTTTGATTTTGTTCTTTTATATGTTTTCTTTTAATATAATTTATGCCTGTCTTTGCTTTATGATTTATCTTTGTATTAAAAACTATTTTCATTTTATAACTAAAAGAGCACTCTAAATATTTTTATTTTTGCAGTGTCACACAAAATTAATTTTATTTTTGGTGATTTCAAGTTCTGATTGTTTAGAACAGAACTTGCTGTCTTTCATACCATTAAATTTCTTCATGTGTTTTGGCATTTCCATTAAAAAAATTGTATATGATTTTAAAAATGTTGAAACTGCTTCAAATCTACAGAAAGGTTGAAAGTACTTCTGCCTTCCTATCACTCAGTTTCCCTAATTGTTAACATTTTATATATTTCCCCATCCCACCACTTTGCATGTGTGTGTGTGCATGTGTGTGTGTGCATGTGCATGTGTGTGTATGTGTTCATGTGCGTGTGTGTGTGAATACTCTACTGTTTCCCGCCCAGAAACAAGGACACTCTCTTATATTCCACTGTACAGCCCTCTGTTCAGGACATCAACCCTGGTATACTGTTTTCCATTCTGCTGACCTCACTCAAATTTCCCCATCTGTCCTATCAATGTCTCTTATTCCTTTGTGGTCCATATGGAATCCAGGATCTTGTGTTTCATTTAGTCATCAGGTCTCAGTAGTCTCTCTCAAATGGGAACAGTTCCTCCATATTTCTCTTATCTCTCATGTCCTAAAGAGTTTCAGAGTACAGGCCTTTATTTTGTAGGATAAACCTTAATGTGGGTCTGTCTGGTGTTTCCCCATGACCAAACTCCAGCCATCCATTCTTGGCAGGATACCATAGAAATGATTCTATGCTATTCTTGTTGCTTAATCTCAGGAGACACACAATGCTGACCCATCCAATACTGGTGATGCTAACCTTGATAACCTGGTCAAGATGGTGCCTCTACATACTTTACCTTTAAAATGACCTCTTTACCTTTGTGTTTGAGTAACATTTTGTGGGGAGATACTGCCGTATTATGCCAAACCTTCACTTATCAGACTTGGCATTCATTGATGACTCTTTCTTGAATTAACTACCACTATTCTAATTGCCAAATGGTGATTACCTAGTTCTGTCGTTCTTTTTGCATTTGCAGATTAGCATTCTATTGTGAGAAATAATTTTCCCTTCCATCTCATCATTTATTTAATTATATGGACTCATGGATTCCTATTTATTCAACAGGGTATAATTATGTACTCTCATTAGTTTTGTGTTTGTGTGTGTGTGATGCTTAAACTGTCCTAGATTTGGCCAGAGGTACCTCTTCAAGCTGATTTGTGTTCTTTTAGCATATCTCCATCCCACCCAATCTTTGAGTGTTTTCTTACTTTCTGGCACAACAGGATGCTCTAGGCTCATCTTATCATTTTGTATATTTTTTAACTCAGCCTAGAATTAGCTATTTATTCCTGGAGGATGGCATTTCAATACCAGATCAGGTTACTCAGTGTGCACATTGGTAGTGAAATGTCATTGCTTCTAGGCCCTCTTAGGAAAGAGCTGTGGGGGAATAAAATACCACACAGACACATACTTACACACACACACTCTGACACACACTTACATATGTGCATACATCCATATCTGTTTCTATATGCATGTATTTTTTGTTCTATGAATTTATACCAATGTTCTCAATTCCAGTTGAAAATTTTGGGATTCATTTTCATCTTCCTTTTATTCATGTTTATAAATTTTTTCTTAGAGAGTGAGAAATGGCTCTTATTATCTTTCATAGATTTACTTCTTTGCTTCATAAGTGGGCACATTTCCTTAACTACACAACTTTCTAACCACCCCCGACTCCTTCCCCATCAGGCCTGTCTCTAGTGATGTCCTCCCATGGCCCCCAGCTCTGTTCCATCCCTTTCTCAAGTGCACAGCACCATGGCCTTAGCACAGCACTAACTGTCCTCCATTGTCCTGCTTCTATGCACACTCTTTTTGCTAAGGCTGGAAAGGGATAAGAAAGAAAGATAAGTTGGGAACGGAAAGTGTGAAAGGAAAGGCAACTAGATCACTTTCAATGAGAAGTAGTTCAACAGTGTTTTTCCTCTGTCTTTACTTAGCTCTCTCTGTGTAGGGTTTTATGATGACATTTTGTGCTCCCAGCTCATGGTGATACTTGGGATGTGGAAAATCCAACCACAGAATCATTGGGCACCATGTTTCAGATCTTGATTGCTAGTATCTGTAGCGTCTCTCTCCCCCATGTTTTTCTATAAGCCATTGCCCCAGGTGATGGGCAGCAAGGGGTTTTATTCTTTTTAAATTTCTCTTTAAAATATAAGAAGCCCTTTCCCAGGCACTGGCTTCAAATAATTAGTCTCAATGTGGTCTGCTGTGTTATATAAGCATTGTTAGTTTTCTTTCTGCCTCTGATGGATTTGTGGTTCCTTCTGCCTGTTTCCAGTCATGGAACTGAGAATGCTTATGGCTTTAGCCTTACTCGCGTCTCCTTTATAGAGATATATCTCTTTGGTTTTCTGTATATTTATGTATGCATTTTGTTGACTTGAATTTTATTTACATGTATGAAGTGAAGAGTGGGTACATCTTGACTAAAATTTGAGTGTATATATATATATATATATATATATATATGGATTTTCCAGTATACATCAGATCATATCACCTTTCTACCCTATTCACACACCACCCTACTCTCACCACAAAATCTTAAAATCGCTTCCTTTACCTTAGAATATCCAAACTGCTTAACATGACTTTAGACGACCTCTATGACCTGGCACCTGCCTGTTTCCCTTGTTCTTCTCTCTCTTTTTTTTGAGACAGAGTCTCACTCTGTGGCCCAGACTAGAGTACAGTGGCACGGTCTTGGCTCACTGCAACCTCCACCTCCCAGGTTCAAGTGATTCTCCAGCCTCAGCCTCCTGAGAAGCTGGGATTACAGGTGCGTGCCACCGCATCCGGCTATTATTTATTTATTTATTTGTTTTTTGTATTTTTAGTAGAGACGGTGTTTCACCATGTTGGCCAAGCTGGTCTCGAACTCCTGACCTCAGGTGATCTGCCCGCCTAGGCCTCCCAAAGTGCTGGGATTACAGGCGTGAGCCATCTCGCCCGGGCTTCCCTCATTCTTCTCTTATCACTCCCTCCCTCATTGATTATGATCCAACTCCAAGGATCACCATTTTGCTCTCAAAGACACCAAGTGCACCCTCTCCTGTGGCCTTTGCAAACTCTTTCCTCTGCCTGGATTACCTGCCTCCTCTTCCCCAGATCTTCACATGGCTGGCTCCTTCTTACCATTTAAGTCTCAACTTGAATGTCACCTTCTCAAGGAAGTTTTTCCTATCCACCACCTACGTTCATACTCCCATAAGCACTTTCTATTACACCACACTTTTTCATTTCCTTAGTGGCATTTATCACTTTCAGGAAGAATTTCGTGTAATTATTTGTTTAGTTCTTAATTTCATGTATGTCAGTGAAGAGCAGGGCACTTCTGTTCTTGGACAGTCACTGGCATATGGTAGACTCTGGCTTGTTGAATGAGTTGATGAACGGATGATTCCCACATTAGCAAGAGGGAATCAGATAAACTTGGGCATTAGAGAGTTGGGAGGATGGGAATGTTAGGAAAGGTTGAGGGGTCTTCCAAAACACATCTCAACCACCTTTTTAACAGGCTGAGGCCAGTGCTTGTTTGTTATGTTTCATCAAAAGGCTCTTAGTATTGCATTCAGTGTCATGCTTCTTTCTAAATTTTCTTTAAAATGACTTTTAATGTCAATACTAAATTCTCTCTTGAACTTAGGTCAATTTACTTAGCTCTTGAAGACACAGATCACTCCATTATAATGAGCTGGATTTTTTTTCTTTTTTTTGAGACAGAGTCACTCTGTCACCCAGGCTGGAGTGTAATCACGAGATCTCAGCTCACCAAAACCTCTGCCTGCTGGGTTCAAACAATTCTCCCTGCCTCAGCCTCCTGAGTAGCTGGGATTACAGGATTCTGCCACCACGCCTGGCTAATTTTTGTATATTTTAGTAGAGATGGGGTTTCACCATGTTGGCCAGGCTGGTCTTGAACTACTGACCTCAGGTGATCTGCCCACCTTGGCCTCACAAAGTGCTGGGATTACAGACATGAGCCACCACACCCAGCCATGAGCTGGATATTTGACTAGTGTTCAGACTTCCTGTTAATTGTTTTCCTTGAATCTTCAGTTTAGTATTTTCTCCCAAAGAGAGAGAGAGAGAATGAGAGAGAAAGTGATCTAAGATTTCATAAACAACTTTTCTGAAGTTTAGTTAATTTTACTTTTCTTATTTTTATTCTTTTAGAATAGAGACCTAGATTGGTTTCTTGATATGATGTAATTCTGTTTTGAAAATTTCATTTTAATTCATTGGTTTTCATTTCGACTGTTTTCATTTCTACAATATCAGGAACATGACTTACCTTTTATAAAAATGGTTTGCTGTATAAGTATTAAATTAAAACTTAAATTGGCTATATTGATTTGAAATTGCCACCAATTTGGAAATATGAATTCATGAAGTTATATGATCAAGTTTACATGTTTAACAACAAACAAAATGATCTGTCCTTGGGTCGCCAGGGTCAGGCTCTCCATGTGACACTGGGCATGGCCACCCTGGGCTCAGGCTTGGGCTGGAACCACTGTGATCCCACTGGGACTGTGCACTCATGGTGACCACATGCCTGCGTTCCCACCAGATGCAGCAGTAAATGGCTGAAAGTGGCAGCAACTTGTGCTTTTTATTCCCCAACTGCCAAAGTGTTAAAGCAGATGTTCTTTTACCAAGTCCTAGGCATCCCGTATTTTCTCTCCCTTGTTTAATTTTACATTTGGATCTATCTTATTCCATGTCTATAATGTGGTTCTATAGCTATGTAAAATTTGCTAATTTATATAATTCGTTATATGTAACACACCACATGCACACACACACAAACACACACACACGAATGAATTTAAGCTTACTTAAATCCAGAGCTATCAAGTGAAGACAGAATTATGTATATCTGAAGTAGTGATTTGAAGGTTCAGATCTGGGTTGCTAAATTCATACATGACTACTCCAACAAAATCTCACATAATAATTGCATTTTTAAATAATTTGAGGAACAAAGAGTGTTCATGTCACTATTGAACATCGATTTATCATTTTTCCTCTTTTAAACTAAATTCTGGTTCTTATATCAGCAGTTTAAACCCATTCCTTGCTGTTCTAGCATCTGTAGAGAATAGTTGTTTTTCTCCTCTGTCTACTACCCACTGTACTGCTGGAAGGCAATTATATTTATGCACTGGCTGCCTTCTTTTTTTATTTGAAATGTTTGTAGAGTCTGTAGCCTTTCTTCCTAAGCCTAGTAACCAAACTCTTTATTTTGGATGGTAATAGCATTACAAACAGATGTCTTAAAAGCATAATTGAAAACAGCATTGGAGAAAAATAATTAAGGATGCAAGTGAACAGAGATTAGTTATTTAGATATGTTAATTAAAAATAAATTTAAAGCAATGATTATTAAATAAATAGCATTCTAGTCTTGGGCAGCATATTTTCACCGTTTCTGGAATCTTTCCTTTTGGGGATTGAAAATGTCTACTTTGAAAAAAATCAACAAATAAGGCCCATTGTAAAAATAATCTATAGTTCTATCCAATGTGGGGATTGCAGACATGCTGACATGTGGTTTATTCTCAGCTCTCTTAAGTTGTTATTGCCATTGTCTATTCATGCCACACAATATAAGGCTAATGGTCCTTTGCATTTCTGTCCATTTCCAGATCATCCTTGGGCATCCTGTGAAATGCTTAGGTAATACATCAAAAATGTCTTCTTTTACACAATACACACTATTTAGATAGTGATACTTTACTTGACAGTAGCTTCTGCCAATACCATATTTTATTTATATGATCTAAAATAGTGATGCCACTGTGAACATGTAGCTTCATAAGTCCAAGCCATTTGTTATTATTTTTATATTCCTTTCAAATATGTGTTGGATTGCTACACTGGGAAATTGACCTAATATTTCCAGGTGATCAGGTACTCTTTTCCCTCCCATTATCTGAATTGCTTTTACCACCCAGTGTGAAAATGGAAAAAAACTTAAGCAGACGTCCCATAATATCTTCCCATGGTGCGCCCTTATTGAATTATTTCCAGGTGGATGCGACAGATGTTCATCAAGTTGCTCCCGGCTTCCACTGTTAATTGAACCATAATGGGAGTGACAGCAGGGAAGGACAAATTACGGGAATAGAGAGACAGTTTGAACTCTGGGTTCTTATGACCTTCCTGGAAATGCTGGTTGGGCTGACAGTTCCTGTTTCTTTCCCATGTGTGGGAAGGAATATGAGATTGTTTCAGCTGAAAAGATCAATGAACTAATGTCCTCTAGGATTAGTAGTGTCTTACTGTTGGCACCTGCTACCAATCAACTTATTATTTCTGTACTTGTGAGATGTTAACAGCTTACTAAACCAGGAGTCATAAGTCTTCACTATGAACATCTTCACTATGAACAATGCTTTTAGACAAATCACTTAATCTTGATGAACCATCATTTTATCATTTTAAAAAGGAACAAACATTACCAATTTTAAAGTGTCTGAAATGAGGCCTTTTCATGTCTGTGAATATTTTTATAAGGGAGGTAAGTTTTATGCATGTATCTGTTTTAAAAGCCACTTAACTAGAATTAAAAATTCTCTTCTCGAATAATTGAATCTGGTGGAGAGAAGATAGACTCAAAGCTGACCAAGTTTAACAAGCACTGTGCTGACGTGCTAATAGATCATAACTATAGTAACCAAGAGTTAAGGAACAGGCTACTTAGAGAATAGAAGAATTTACAAAGTTCCTAGAGATGAGTTCCAAGGAAGAGCGAGTGGCAGTCATCAAATAAGATGAGATATGAAGGGAGTGACTAGAAGGTTGGTGTGGCTGGTGTGTGCAAGGTATGCCCCTTCTCTGTGTGTCCAAAAGGCAGTTCGAATGGTCAAGCATACTTGGCCACGGTGCGTTTTTATGTTCATCAGAAACAGCATTACTGTAGGTTCTTTGGCATTTTTTAAAAAGAGAAGTGGTATAGCCCCAAAAGAGCAGCCCAGCACTAAAAGTGTCAGGAATGAAGGGAAGGAAGACCTGAGACACATTAGCTGAACTACAATGGAATGAGCGCCGGACTGACCATCCCTTCTCCCTTTGTGTATCAGTGGATGATGAGAGAACAGTAAGAGAAACCAAATCATTCCAGAAACTGGTGTTTGAGGAACTAAATGTGGATCCCAGTTTTACATTGGAGTGGATTCGAGAAAACAATTCATGGTTTTTTTTGTTTGTTTGTTTGTTTGTTTTTGTTTGTTTTTTTTTTTTGAGATGGAGTCTCACTCTGTCGCCCAGGCTGGAGTGCAGTGGCGTGATCTCGGCACACTGCAAGCTCTGCCTCCCGGGTTCACGCCATTCTCCTGCCTCAGCCTCCCGAGTAGCTGAATTCATGATTTTTTTGAGGGGTTGAGGATGGTATCTTAGGAGGCCAGGGCAGTAGAATGAGAGAGAACTCAAAGGAGACAGCGATGCGAGTAGAGGGAGTGCATTGATGGTGGTGCAGGCCTTGGTCTTCTTCTCTATCCATTCTCACACTAACTTGTCCTCATCCAATATCACACTGTTTTTAGCTAACATCTCCCAAATTTATATCACCAGCCTAAGGCTCTCCTCTAAACTCCAGGCTTGTGTACACAATTTCCTATGTGCTATTTCTACTTGGATGAATAATAAGCATTTCGGTCTCAGTATCCAGAACTGAACTCCTGATATTCTTCCTATTCTAAATCTGTTCCTCTTACTGCACAGCCTTCCCCTATCTGTTAGTAGCAATTTTATCCTTTCAGTTGCTTGTGTCTAACATGTTGGAGTCATCCTTGATTCTTCTTTCTTACTGACATCTAATCCATCAGCAAATCTTGCTGTCACTACCTTCAAAATATTTCTAGAGCTTGAATAATGATTTCCACTGCCACTCATAACTGCATCATATCTAGTCTCCTGGTTTCCCAAGTATATTCTTAACACAGCATCTTGAGAGATCCTGCTAAAATGTAAGTCACATGACGTCACTGTTCTGTTCAAAATACTCCAGAAGCTCCCCAAATTACTCATAGTAAAAGCCAAAGTCATTGCAGTGGACTGTAAGGGCCCCGGGCCTACTCTGATGCTTTCCTGGAATCATTCTATTTCTCCTGTTGTTCTCTCCACTACAACCTCACTGGCTTCAGTGCCTCAGGACATCAGCACTTACTGTTCGTTTTGCCTAGAATGCTGTTTCGCAGATAGCTGCGTAGCTCACTTCTAATCTGTTTCATTTTGTTTACTGCTGCATTCTTAGCACAAGGACAGTACTTGGTATGTAGTAGGTACCCACTGAATGTGTATTGGAAAATTAATTTACCTTGAATGAGGATATGGGCCAGAAGGCTGGCAATTTGGGTAGCATGAGTGAGATTTGCTGAATAAGTGAGATGAACCTATTTTGTTACATGTGGAAGGTAGGACCTGGCATAGGAATATTAAGTGAGGCAAAAGTCTCATTTTAGGGTCTCATTATTTTGTGGTTTGCCTTCTATAATGATTTCTCCCACTTATTTCTTAGCCTTTTAAAATCTGGTTTCTCTTTGAACTGCCTTTAGATTCTCATTCCATTCATATTTATTGAACACCTACCATGTGTGAGATTCCGTGTTGGGTGCTTAAGATATTTTGTCTCACTTAAGACAACTCCACAATAAACATGTAGTTAGGTATTATATTCTCATTCTACATGGGAGGCAATAGTGTTTCAGAAGAATGCAAGGACTTGCCCTGAGTCACAGAGTATGCCAGGACTGGGTGAAGACTTGAGTTTTGTTTTCCCATGGATCTGGTTTGCTCCACTTTGCAGTCTTTAATCCACCAGCAGAATAATCAAATGTCTACTCTGTAAGAGTTGCTGTTACTGACTCTCCCTTTTTATCTTCTTTCTTTTGGGGAGGAGGTCTAGAGAAATTGAAAGAACCTAAATGTATTGGTCATTTATTATTGTATAACAAATTACTTCAAAATGTAGTAGCTTAAAATGATAAACGTTTAGCATCTCACACAGTTGCTGTAGGTCAGGAACCTGAGAGCTACTTAGCTGAGTGGTTCTGGCTCAGGATCTTTCTTGAGGTTGCAGCTTGGGCATCACCTGGGACTGCAGTCATCTGATGGCTTGACTGAGTCTGGAGGATCTGCTTCCAAAGGGACTCACCCACAAGCCTGGAATGTTAATGCTGGTTGTTGGCAGAAGACCTCAGTTCCTTGCCATGTGGACTCTTAATAGAATTGCTGGAATATCCTCATGACATGGAAGCTGGTGTTCCCCATGGTGAGTGATCGAGAAAGTGTGAGTCAGAAGCTGCAATATATTTTATGTAGTAGTCTAGGAAGTCACACACCATCATTTTCACAATTTCCTATCCCATTAGGGGTGGGACTGTACAAAGTGTGGATACCAGGAGGTGAGGATCAGTAGAGTCCATCTTGCAGCTGGCTGCCATAGTCTGCCCTGTGGCCTCCCATGACCCCACCTTTCCCACTTGCAAAATATAGTAATTTCTCCTCCAGGCCCCGAGAGTTGCTGCTCATAACAGCATCAGCTCTATGTCCAGGATCCTATCACCTAAATCAGTTTCAGGTATTATTAACTTTTACTTCACAAAATCTTGCCGTTTTGGGTCCCCTTCTACCTGCCAAGTTACCTTTTCTCTTCTTTGCTGAACATTGAACACCTGATTAGCATTGATTAAGTGTGTTTCTGTGCCAGGCACTAAGGTATGAGTACGAAAAAAATAATAAGGCAGGATGTTGATCACTGGGGAGCTCGCAGTCGAATGGGTGAAAGAAATGTGTAAATGATTATTGTAAAACATAATTTAGGATCATCAACTGGGGAGTGAATAACTGCCCAGATGAGCTAGAGAAGACCCTCCAGATGAAGCATCCTTTATGTTAGGCATTGAGTGTTGTGGAGAAGTTCATAAAGCGATCAAGTAGAAAAAAGCATTTTATTCAGAAGAGGCAGAATGAGCAATGTCTACTTCTTCCTCCTGAATATGAGCAGACTACAAAACTTAGCCCTTAGCCTTCTTCTCTTCCTATATCACATTCTCTCACTTGGAGAGCTTGCCCTGTTTTCTACTTTCAGGGACTTAACTGCTAACTTAATGGGCCCGATTTTCCAAATCCGTTGCTTATAGAGTGAAATCAGAAGTTTTCATGTTTCAGATCCTTTACCATGGGGACTCAATCTATTGCTTACGCTTTCTCTCCAATCTCAGCACTTTAGTTCACAATATTCCCTTGTTTGATATTCTGTGTGTTTCCCCATGCTCCAACCTTGCCTAAAATCACCTCATCTTTCAAAGTCTTCTTGAAGTCATTCTAGTAGTGCCTAGAATACCCGTGGTCTGTCATGGGAAATTGGCACTTACACAGGTTACTTTGTTAATTAAATCTTTACTCATTGTATACCCAGCCATTGGTGATTAGTTGGTAACCATCCTGAAAGGTGGTTCTGTGTGTATGTCCCCCTTATTTTCACCGGAATCCAGCACTCCACCTGGTCTCTGCATTCTGCATTTGTCACTATTTGATGTTGGCAAGTTTTGAGATGAAATACAGTGCTGGAGGAGGAGCAGAACCATGAGATTCTGTTCACTGTGATACTGAGATGTAATATCATGAAGTTGGGTGTGTGTCAGCTTCTCACAGTGCCCAAGGGGCCATCCAGATCCTTTTGCAGTAGAGTCTATGGCCATACCACCCGGAACACGCCCGATCTCATTAGGTCCTTTTGCACTAGAAATCTACTACTGAATGAAATCAGCCGAAAGATGGCTGTGGCAGTGACTATCATTGTGATGGAATTTGGCCTCAGTTCTCTGAATAGAAAGCCAATTGGAGCTGAGAATATTGAGAGAAGGAGATATTGCAATGGATTTTGGTTGGCTTAGGGTCTTAGGAAGAGGGTTCCAGCCACAACTATTAGAGGTAGAAAAGCTGTGCAGAGAGGAGTGGATATTTCTATCTGTGTTTGACTGTAAGCTTTCATTATTGAACTTCAACAAAAACAAATCAAACTGATATTAACCTCTTACAAGGGGCAAATCATTTATGTTTATTTTACTTTTCGTGATAAAAGATGTAAAATTTATCCAGCAATGAGCCTTGGTGATTTACAGGACTGTGAAACCCAAGGGTCTGCTTCCTGCTTGGCTCCAGGCATTTCCATTAAAAGTTGATGGTGGCTCTGTGTTTAGATAAGCTTTGTGCTGCATGACGGAGGGAGAGGCATGTGCTGTGTTTGCTGCTTAGAGAGGAATGGCTACATAGGGAAACAACACTATTTTTAAAGTAGTCATTACAGTTTATTTTGCCGCAGATTATTTTCCTTCCTGGGAAAAACATCGTTTCACTGACAAATTGCCAATATCCACACAGTGCAGTGAAGTGGCCTTGCTGAGTTGGCTTCCTCAAGCAGGCAGCAGATACTTATTAAGCGCTCAATATATGCTCCAAATTATGCCACATTTGGTGTTGGGTACACACAGTGTGTTCTCTGGATTTTCTTTTTTGAAAAAAATCTGCAAAATTCAGGTAGTCTGAATTACACATCCTGAATAAATGTTCTTGTTGAAGCTTGGAAAAGTAAGAGGACAAAGAAGAATAAAATCTTTCATATTTCTACCATGCAAATACAACGAACATTTTTAGTATATTTCTTCCAAAAATTTAATGTATGTATTTTTGCTCATAATTTTCATCAGCTATAATATTGAGTTACTTTTTAAACATATCATATTTCTTTTTTATCATTTTCTATATTTTCTTTTTTTTTTTTTTTTTGAGACGGAGTCTCACTCTGTTGCCCAGGCTGGAGTGCAGTGGTGCGATCTCAGCTCACTGCAAGCTCCACCTCCCAGGTTCACACCATTCTCCTGCTTCAGCCCCCCGAGTAGCTGGGACCACAGGCTCCAGCCACCATGCCTGGCTAGTTTTTTGTATTTTTAGTAGAGATGGGGTTTCCCCATGTTAGCCAGGATGGTCTTGATCTCCTGACCTCGTTATCTGCCCACCTTGGCCTCCCAAAGTGTTGGGATTACAGGCGTGAGCCACCGTGCCTGGCCTATTTTTATACTCTTGATAGCTGAGTAATATGGCTACATAATACTCCATGGAGAAGACATGACAAAATTATTACATTATAATAGACACTTAGGTTGCTGCCTTTCTAATCAATATTACCATGTGTCTAATTAAAATTAATAATAAGTTCTGATATGAATCCTTTTGTGCACAGTTTGGATTATTTCTATACTGGGTTATTACAGTACTGGATTATTTCTGGAGCAGTTGTTGCCCTGTCCAAATCTCCTTTACCTGGCCAGTTACTGTGAATGCTGGTTGCTCATGGATCACAGCCCTCTCCTTCCTAGAGAACTGCCCTTTGCCTCTTGGAGGCATGTCCGGAGAAAGGGGCCATTTTGGCTAAGGATGTGGGAAACCATGCTTCATAGAGAATGGTGGAGAGAGCTGGACATGTTTGGCTGAGAAGAGACAAGGCTTGGAGCTTCATTGCATTGGGAAAGATGAGACATACTTTAGCTATAATTACCAACAGAAGAGTTAAGATCAAAGGCTTTAGATTAAAAAAGGAGAGCACCTATTTCAATTTGAGATCCATGTCCTAATATTTGGACTGGGCTGCTTGGTGGGACATTGGATTAATTTTCTGTCATTGGAAGTATTCAGTTACTGCACAGGGTATTAGAGAAACTTTGAGCTGTGGAGATCTCTTCCAACATTCTTCTGATTCCTTGATCCTTCAAATGTTTGTCTCAGTACTATCAATGTGCTCTTCTGTGTTTTAACATTAACTTCAACATTCATTTCTTCTTGTCCATGTGAGTTAGAAGATGCAAGAAAAGCTTCTCTAGAGAAAGAGAAAGGTTTAGAAAAACAATAGCATGTGTTGAAAATTGTTGAGGGAAGATAGTACCATAAGTTAGGAAGATGTCATCCCTGGAGCTGGCGTTACCAGTTAAAAGCTGTATTCTTCTCATAAGTTCATTGATCCTCTATCAAAATCTCTCTACTGTATGTTTTTAAGTAGTGGCAAAGATGTGTTGGAGTGCATCATCCCACCTAAGTTTATTCAGGACTTCCACCCTGCAACCAATAACAAGCATTTTTAAAGCAGGTAGAGGGTTAAGATGCAGCTGTGGCCACAGAACAGAGTGACAAATGACCTGTAAGATGACATATTGTGTTACCTATTGTCTCATAAATATACAATTCCATGAGAGGATGATTTGATCAGCTGGGATGGTGAGCATTGCCTCTGGTTCCCCAAAAGTATTGTCAACACCTATGGAGTGGGTGTGATTGTTGCTTTTTCCTTGGTGTTCCTAACACAGGAAAAAGTGGGATTTCTTTTTTTTAAGCACTTGTGAGAGTGCCTATTTCATTCTTCTTATTTAACTAGTTCTTCATAAGCTCACTTTGTGTTTGTCCTAATGTATTTAGATTGTCATTTTTGTTTTAATGCTTTTAAGAAGTTTATGACTTTTTTTCTCTCTCAGGCTTTATTCCCGCAGACATCTTCTCATGTTCTTTGAATTTCTGAGTATTACTTCTTTTTCCCTAGCTGACAGAGGTCACGTTCTGTATTACTGTTAATAAAATATCAGGTCTGTAGGAAGCTATATTTTGAACTTTAATAAAAAATCACTATATTAAACTATGTTATTTTTAATGGCCAAGGTCCTTTAAAAACTTCCTGAAATTCACTCTTAACTCTGAAAAAAGGTGGAGGGGGGTGGGGGTTATTTGAAGAAACTATAGGGCATCTGACATTCCAAGACTATTAGTTTAGGAAATATAACTCATTTATTTTCTTTAAGAATTGTACCTAATTATTCAGTAAGGCTTACTTATGAAAACATTTGTTTGGTATTTAATTTTTAACGTATGGTTACACGCAGAAAAGCGTTCCTACCTAAAACCTTAGAGATTTTCCAACATTCTACCTGTTGGTCCTCACTTCAGTTTTGGAATTGGCAACAGTCTGGAAAGTATTTGTTATGAAAGGTGTAATGTTGATGGGATGAACAGAAGAAAGCTGGGTTTCTAGCAGAGTCTGTGAGAAATGGAATTTTGCAGCGTTTTGGAAGGAGCCTAATTGGTAATCAATTTTCCGTATGTGTTTGAGGTTGCTGGCTTTTCTAGCCCAGTTCTTTTTTTTTCATGAATTGTATTATATCATAATCTACTACTGGAATAGAATGTACCTTGCTTTACCTATTCACTTCATTCATTTCTTCATTTATTCAACATCTACTGTCACCCAGTGGGTCTAGACTACAAACTAGGACTACAAGATGAAGAAAATTATGTCCCCTAACATCCAGGAACAAACTTTTGTTTGGATGCTGCAGAGTCCACAGGAGTATTGTTGAAGCTTTTGAAAATACATGTCTTTAACATGCTAGTGTCTCAAGTAAATAATTTAATTCATGCCAAGAATAAAATCACAGACAGGCTATAACCTTGGCTGTCCCTAAGGGACCACCATTAATTCAGTGGACATTTTGATGGACATTTGTGGGCTCATTTGCCTTCTTTTGAAGCCCGTGGGTTTCCATGCAGTGTGGAGCTACCTCAGGTGCAGTTCACCAAGGACAAGCATGCAAACAAGAAATGCTTTTCCATTCCCACATGTCTTTAATGGACCTTCCCGTTTTTCTTACCCACACTTTTCTGCCCTTATAACTGAGAATGAAAGGTTTAAAATACTTTCTATAGTGAAATAGTTTCAAAGAATATATTATATAGTAAATAGAGTTAATGAACTGAGGGTAACAGTAATATCATTTCACAGAAGAGATCTATCCTATTGCTGTTTAATTAAAATCTTTCTGCTGATGGAAAAGTTCTCTCTCTGGTGTTTTCTTTAATGCATTCATGATGCATCTGTCTGGGCTCCCTTGCTAGAGATATCTTTCATTATAATCCACTTATCTAAGTTTGTAATTAAACTTCTAAATGTAAAATTTCCAGTGGTAAATTGCTAGGATACCCAGTGAACTTTACTTCTTTCTCTGGGAGAAATTGCTCCTTGAAATTTTTGATTTTGTGTTTTGGCTACTTTATTATTTAGAAAGTATTTGTGTGTACACACACACATATGTGTGATACAGCAATAAAGACAAAGAGTGGCTTTTTATTTAGTATTATTAATTTCTGTCTGTTTCTGTGAAATTGGAGATAGATAATATGGACTGAATGAATGAATGGCTGTTTTTAAGATGGGAAGTGGTAAATGAAATATACTTCAAGACAATTGCCTTCAGGCTCTATTGGTCTGTTTAAAACATCTAGAAACACACCACACAACACACACACATGCACACACACACACACACACACACATCCTTGAAGATGCAAGATGAAATAATATAATTTGTTTTCCACTGGTCAAACATGTTCTTGCAAATTTTCTTGGAATTTATACAATGAAAAAAGAATTTAAAAATGCCTTTTGCATTTCAACTTAATTTAGGATGTTTTCTTTCAAATAACACTCCATTCTTGTGCAAGGAGGGATGATACAGGATGAAAGTAAATTCTGTCAAATCTCCTGAATCTAATGGCAAATTACTAATGGTCAATGCCTAGACATAATAAATAAAAACTTATAAAGATAATGGAAGAGACTGCTAGAAAATTTTATAGGCTTATAAACTTATTATTTTAATGTCAACTGTAGATACATTTTTCAATAAATTTCTTTGCAACAATAGATGCATAATTAATCAAGAGAATGCAAAGCTATATTTACAGTTTAACTGGATAATTCTTTTGACATTAAATATTTAGAATCTTACATCGCAGAAAATGTTAATGAGTAATTAAGTATTTTTTTAATCTCAAAGTTCAACAGCATTTGAGAAGAGGATGTTTTCTTGTTCACACATTCCAGTTATCTTGAATTCTTATAAAGCTCCTTAGAGTAACTGTTAAATGTCAGCCTACATAAAATCTCTCTTTCTCGACAACATTCACATATATGTGTGTGTGTGTGTGTAAATTTGGTGAAAAGAGGTTATCAAATTCTTTCCTGTACCTTCAAGCAGAATGGACTACAGACTGACTTCCTCAGGTATCTATTTTATTTCTTAAAATATCTACAGAAGGTAATTGTGTCAATTTTATTACTTTTTCTAGAAGGTAAGGTTTTCAAATGGAACGTATTTTCTTTTTATAATTAACCTAAACTCCTCCAAACAACAGATTATATAGATTTTATTTTTTCTTTAGTGACTAGGTTATGTTTTTTGATATTATTTCTATTAAATGATTTAACTTCCTTTTTTTATAATTTGTAAAAAAAGTTCTCCACTTGAGTAGATTTAAAGTATAGGCAATTTAGAACTTCTTCTGTTCTGATCTTTAGGGGTGGTGGAGTGGGATATTCGTAATGTATTTATAAAGTAGGTGGAATTTTAAAGCTATTTACCGTAGGGTTGCGTAACTTCTGAATTAACTTTACTAAGCACAAAACAGATAATTCAGAGACTCAAACCAAGAGACATTCCTAAAGTTATAAAATTTACCTTTTCCCTGTGCAAAACTTAATTTAAATGCTATTTAAGAGATAACCTACTGCTGTTCTCAATTTAAATAATTTCCATTTGTCTGTAAACTAAATAAATTTTAGTAGCCATTAAAGTGAAAATGCCAAATATACATTTTAATCAATGATTTTCCACCTTAAATGCAAGGATTTGGAACCTGACAACATCTTTTATTGAAGCACAGCAGTATTAATTAACGATAACAGTTGTTGTTGAATAATAATGTAAAGACGGTCCTACCATAAGAAGTAAAAAAATCATAACTTATAGAAACCATTCTCTTTAAGTGAAGTTTGTTTTCTTTGATTCCATAATTTCATTCCTTTCCCACAAGAGTCATAATGCTTTGTGCTTGGGAGCCATTTTGTGCTTTAAAAATGTAAACAATAATTTGTTCATCTAAGACACTTGGAAATATGATTCTTTTAAAAATGAGTGTCAGCGGCTGGGCACGGTGGCTCACGCCTGTAATCCCAGCACTTTGGGAGGCCAAGGCGGAAAGATCATGAGGTCAGGAGTTTGAGCCTGGCATGGCCAATATGGTGAAACTCCATCTATACTAAAAATACAAAAATTAGCCAGGTATGGTGGCACGTGCCTGTAATCCCAGCTACTCAGGAGGCTGAGGCAGGAGAATCACTTGAAACTGGAAGGCAGATGTTGCAGTGAGCTGAGATCACACCACTGCACTCCGGGCTGGGCGAAAGAGCGAGACTCCGCCTCAAAAAAAAAAAAAAAAAAAGTGTCAGCGTTTGTGCTTGTATTTTAGGTGGCAGCAGATAGTTCTGTGTGTTGGGTAAGATCTCATTACCTGTGTGTTTGTATGTATGCATACCTTCCAAATGTTGATATTTTATGAATAATTTCTCAAAATGTTTTAAAATAGCCTAATTTTTCAGTAGTTGGATTTTTCTATCCATATTTCTCCCATCATAGGCTAAAGCTTCTTCACTGAAGTTATGGTCCAAGATTAAGAAAACTTCCTCGAAAAAATTATTTAAAAGTTGACTCAATAGTCCATGGATCCATTGAGCAAATCTTTGTTGAATATCTGTTTCCCAGGCAATATACTAGGAACTGGACATATAACACTGAACAAGATAAAGTACTTAGATACTGCTAGAGGACAGGAACATAAACCAATATGCCAATTTTAAGTACACTAAATTATGAGTTATTGAGCTGTTGTAAGTGTTACCAACAAACAACAAACAAACTAAACATCTAGGGACAGAGTCATCTCAGTTGTGCTGAAGAGACGGGGGTCTGGGAAGGCCTTTGCTGCACAATGAAGTGAGGAAGCAGGTCACGTGAATAGGAAGGAATGGCAGTGCAAGGACGTTAAGAAGGTGCATGCTTGAGGAACAAGAAAGAGGCCAGTGTGTCTGGGGCACAGGAGTGAATGGAGACTTGTGAGAAAGGAGGAAGGAGAAGAGGTAAAGTTCAACTAGCAGAGTCTTTAGATTTTATCCTGTGATTGAAAAGCCACTAGAGGATTTTGTAGAGGAAAGTATATTTTTTCCTTCCTAAAGATTACTCTGGATTTTCTGTGAGGAATGCATAGAAGGAAAGCAAGAGTGGAAGCAGAAAAGCCAGGCAGGAGGCTGTTAGCAGCTCTGGGGAGAATTGGTGTCTTGCATTAGGAGGGGAGTGGCTTGATACTGGATAGATTGCAAAGGTGCTGTCAACTAGATTTGCAGATGGATTGATTTTTCGATGCGACAAAGAAGGATTTCAGGATGACTCCTGGGCTTCTGGTCTGGTGAAGTGTGATGCTGTCGGGGAGATCCGGTCTGTGGGCTCTGTAGGGTAATCAAGCTCCATTTATTTTGTATGTTACATGTGTGTGCCCATCCAAATGCAGATGTTCAGTGGTAAGGTGTGAGTTCAGGGGCGAAGTCAGGTTGAAGATAGGGGAATAGATACAGAGAAATAGAAATAATGAATTGTGGAGTTTATTATTCCACTGTGGGACTAAGTCAGATCACCTGGAGAGTGAGCAAAGCTAGAGAAGAGGAGTCTGAGGACAGAGTCAGAGCCACACCAATCTAGAGGTTAAAATGAGAAAGACATACCAGAAATGGAGACTGAAAATACATAGCCCAGGAAAAATAAGACAAGTTGAGGAGAGTTTGATGTCTCTGTCCCAAGGGAAGAAAGTGATGAAGAAAGAGGGAGTAGGGGAATATTTGGGCAACAACCAGAAATGTTAGGGGGTGATAAAGAGATGATCCCATTAGGTAATCAGAGAAGGTGATTTTCCATGAAATGATGACAAGGCGGTTCTGAAATTATAAGAATGTATCCATGATACCTTCAGAATCAGGTAGGGCCTGGCAACTGCGTAGAAAGAAGCCGCATAAGTAAGTTCTTACTTTGGACTCTGTATGAACAGATTCATTCTCATTGGGGAATCTGAGGCAGCTTATCAGAGTAATTACTACTTTTCTTGGTATAAGCTGTGTCAGAGCCCTCAGTGAGAACAAATCCACTTACAGAACTTCCTTCTATGCAATTGCCATCATAAATGAAGCACCCCTTTCTTCACTGAAATGACACATGAAAAATGACAACAGATGCAATTACTCTACTTCTCATGTATTAATCATGTTTCTATGAATGTGAGTTTGTTTTATTCCCCATATTGGTTTCTCCTATGTTCACGTTCAGCAGGATGTTAGAGGCACACTCATACAACATACATCAACATACATAGATGTTTATAAATAGACCTACTGTATTTAGTGACATGGATACTGTGGGACTTACAGCTCATGTAGCAGAAGGCACACAAAAGCATGGCTTAAAAAGAAAGTGGTTTATTTACTCACAAAACAGGAAGTCCAGAAGTTGACAATTCAGACAGTGGCTGCAGCTCTGTGATGGTGTCTGAGCCTCAGGTTTCCTCTGTTCTCCATTCTATCTTCCTTAGTAGGTGGCACATATCCCCATGGCTTCAAGCAGGCTCTGGCGACTCCAGGTGTTGCATCTGTGTTCTATGGGAAAGAGATAAATGGCGAAAGACCATACTTTTTTTTTTGCGGGGAGGGGACTTTATATTTTTATTGGATAAGGGAACTCTCCATACCCTTGATACTTCTGCCTCCTAATCTTTGGCCAGAACTGAGTCACGTGGCAGCCCTAGCTACGTAAAAATCTGAGAACGTGATCTTTTCTTTTTTCTTTTCTTTTCCTTTTCTTTTCATTTTCTTTTCTTTTCTTTCTTTCTTTCTTTCTTTCTTCCTTTTTCTTTCTTTCTTCTTTCTCTTTCTTTTCTTTCTTTCTTTTCTCTCCTCTCTCTTCTCTCTCCCTTCGTTCCTTGACAAGTGGACACTTTAAAGAATAGTAGTTTTAGAAGAAAGGGAGATTGGGAGGCCAAGGCAGGTGGATCATGAGGTCAGGGGTTCAAGATCTACCTGGCCAAGATGATGAAACCCTGTCTTTACTGAAAATACCAAAAAAAAAAAAAAAAAAAAGCCAGGCATGGTGGCAGGCACCTGTAATCCCAGCTACTTGGATTTATAAAGTAGGGGGAATTTTAAAGCTATTTACCATAGGATTGCATAACTGCTACATTGCTTCAACCTGGGAGGTAGAGTTTGCAGTGAGCCGAGATCGCGCCACTGCACTCCAGCCTGGGTGACAGAGCAAGACTCCATCTAAAAAAAAAAAAAAAAAAAAAAAAGAAGAAAGGGAGAATATAGCAATGTTTGTCACAGATACCCGGATACCAAATTATGTTTTTGGAGGTTTCAGAAAACCTATTTCAATCCCTCTTTTTATCTGTTATGTCCTGTGGCAAAAGCTTGTTAAGAGGTAGGACTTTTTGCGAAATTTTCTGTGACTTCATTACATGACACCAAGTTATTGCAATTATAATATAGCAAACCAAAGACACATGTGATTGTATACTTTTATGGTATGCATTCCCGTGCCACATTCTTACATTTCACACTGTTTAGGATTCTTCAGTTACCTGCAGAGTGTCATGCTGAGGTCTGCAGAGTGAGGTGCAGAGAGGAAGAGGCTGGTGGTTCAAAGGCCTGAACAAGTTACTAAACATCATGTCATTGCAAGGCCGGAGGTTATTCTCTCATAAAATAGAGATGATAATACCTGTTTTCTCCTTCGCAGGGTCAGTGTGAATCTTTAATGGAGTTCTTGGTACAGAGTGCTTTTTAGCTCTTCAGAAATATGGCACAAAGTCACAAGATTGGAAAGTTGAAAAATCATCTTCCACTATTTTGCTGCAGGGCAGGATTGCATTCAAACTGTTCCTTAAATATTGCTGGAGTGGAGTTCTGACTTTTGAGAAAACAATGACAATAGTAATAATGACAACCCTTTAGTGACCTGTCAGTGTACACTGTCAGGCACTCATCTATACACTTTATATCCATGTTTCTGTAGCATCCTTCATTCCTAAGGGTTATCAATGACTGTCCTCCTCATTTTGTGGATGAGGAACCTCAGGCTCCAAGGTCGTGCACCGCCAGGGTTCACAAGGCATGATGTAAACAGAATGGGTTGTGGCGTCAGGACTGTTTTGTGACCCAGCTTGACACTTGTTTGCTGAGATGGCCTTGGAATATTGATTTAACACCCTTAGGGATCAATCTCTTTTGCATCTAAAAATAGGAATAATTGCTCATCGTGACGATTAAGTGAAATTATTTGATATAAATTGGCTTGTACAGATGCTAAGAGAACCTACTTCAGGCTATAAAGGATCTATATTATCAGAGACATGAAAAAATGCTTGTGTTGATATTGAGTTACAACTCTAGTCTCTCTTGCTTCAGTGGGAGATCATTGAGGTCACTTGGAAACAACCGACTATCTTTGGGACTTCGGGTTGTTGCTTGATGGACCATGCCTCAGTTTTCTTATCTCTAAAGTGGGGCATAATATGAATAACTACTTTGCAGGGCTGTGGTGAGCATTAAATGAAGTGTTTAGGTCATTGTCTTGTATACAGCAACGTATGGTAAAGCCATTATGGAAGGTAAAGTGGGATGCAGAATATTGCAGTCAGACAATAGCCCCGTTGATCGGCCATCTTTATTGAGCCATCTTCTCTGCACAGTTACCATGAGATGGCGCTATGGAGATGTACATAATCACAGTTTCCTTTTCTCCCACTCATTGCTGTTTCTTTAGGCTGAAAGCAAATTGAAACTATTTTTACTTTATTTTATT
The DNA here is from genome assembly GCF_028858775.2 of Pan troglodytes. Lineage (NCBI taxonomy): Eukaryota > Metazoa > Chordata > Mammalia > Primates > Hominidae > Pan > Pan troglodytes. The sequence continues at coordinate 38,917,998 of NC_072411.2, forward strand.
TTTTTAAATGTTGCACCTTTTAAATATTTAAGGGCTTCAACGGTAAGAATACATTTAAGGGAAAATGAAATGCGTATGAAGTGTGAGGCACTTTTTTTTATAGTCTCAATGGCCTTTCAATGATTAGAAAACTGAGGCTAAAAGGAGAAACTGTGTTTTTTAATTTCTCTTAATATTCATCAGTTTAGAGCTAACCTTGCAAATACATTTTGGATGCTAAGATATATAGTAAAGAAGAAGATTTGGAAACTCAACGACCTTCATGATATAAATTATTCAAGCCATTGTGGGTAGCACATGTCTCCCACATAATGTATTTTTGTAATCATAGTCATAGCATTTTTTTTTTCATTTGTGTTTTACAAACAGAGGAGTGGAATCTCTGATTGTTTCTTGTCCTCTCATTTTGTTTATGGTGAACTCTTGTGTAGCTTCCCAAGTTACAGATACAAAAATGACTCCCAATATTTTCCAAGGAATAATTTAATGGGAATTCCAGGCATTTCAGGAAGAGAGGCAGTGTGGTTCAGTGGAGTAGGACACACCTGTGTTCAAACTCCATTCTGGGCTGGGCACAGTGGCTCACGTCTGTAATCCCAGCACATTGGGAGGCCATGGCAGGCTGATCACCTGAGGCCAGGAGTTTGAGACCAGGCTGGCCAAAATGGTGAAACTCTGTCTCTACTAAAAATACAAAAATTAGCCAGACGTGGTGGTGGGCGCCTGTAGACCCAGCTGCTCGGGAGGCTGAGACACGAGAATTGTTTGAACCTGGGAGGAGGAGGCTACAGTGAGCCGAGATCGTGCCACTGCACTCCAGCCTGAGTGACAGAGTGAGACTGTCAATAAATAAATAAATAAATAAATAAATCCATTCTGCACTTTCCATCAGCTCAGTAGAAAGCATGCAGCACGTATTTTTAGGAGTAAAAGTCCAAAATTGAAATTCTTTTAATCATTGTGTAAGATCTGTATTCCAGATTGTTTTGGTCAAGATCAGTTTTTGGTTTCTTATTGGCACTAGGCCTTGTTAGTGATAGCCAGGAGATTATGGGGACCACAGGAGCCCCGTAGGTTCTCCAAGCCACTCTATCCGGATCTTCTGCTGTTAGGTCCTGGCTTGGGTAATCACAGAAGGCACCTTAAAGGAGTTAGGTCACTTTGCAGAGTTAATACAGGGTTCTAGACTGCTGAGGAAGCCTAAGAGAAAACCAAGGCTCATAGCAAACTGTGCTAAGACAATATTAATGTGGCTTTCTTTGGAATTAAAATTCAAAGATTGATGCAAAATTCAACATCTTTCCATATGACTCCTTGGCCAATCATTCTGGCTCATGTGCTATCTCATTGGAACTCATAATCCTTTCAATCGCTTTTTAGCTTCCCACCTACAGCCATTTGGAGTAGAGAAGATATGCTTTTGGCCCTCCTTCTCTTTAGTTTACATGGTAGTGATCTGAATATATTTTCAGATATGCTGAATGGCCATTAGTGAGAATGGACAAAGTCATCTTGTATACCCTGGTGATTTTGTTTCATGAAAAAAAGTAGCCTCTGTGTAGAACTGGTCCTGCTAGCTATTACTTTATTAACTTTGGAAATAATAGCTTAGGAACAACCACTGCCAAACACAGTCATCATCTTTATCAAAAGCTCTCTGACATGGCATTGACTTTGATCTATCATTATATATAGAAGACCACTCATTTGCTTTCCCAGGGGTATATTTTTAAACTAATTTGCTTTTTAGGATTCACCAGGAAGTTATATTGTTTTATGAGGGCAATATTTAGGTTTTTTTCAACTGCCTCAATGGCATATATAATTGGCAATGATGTCTTCTGAAAAATGTCCAGACTAAAATCTTTGTATCAAATCTGTATTATGCAGAATTAACCACCCATTTGTGTGGTGTGGTGTGTATGTGTCTGGAGAATATAATAGCCTGGCTTCAGTCCACCATTCCGTAGAAGTGGAGTGAACATCTATTGAGACAAAAGACTTAGGCAGTCTTTAAATATCATGATATAATTTCCAGTCCATTCTTTGTTGTGTTGCTTCTTAAAGCATGTGAACTTACATTATAAGTGTGAAATATCCATAATCTAGTGTATGTGTGTGTATGTGCATAAAAATGTCTCATCTATTGGGCCACAATTCATATCATAGACAGATGCCACCTTACCTGGGAGCATCAGGGCAGGAGCTGAGATTCCAGGGCTTCTAGCTGGAATGGGGAGCTCCTGCCTGTATGAACCCACAGCTGAAACTTGTACACTAAGCAGAGCAGGCACTGATGGGTAAACACATGTGTTTGTGGCTGCAGTCTGTCCCCTAACATGCTCTGGGGTCTCTGAGGCTCTTCTCCAGCTCTGCTGTAGCTGCAGTTCTGACTGTGGCACTGTCTCCTCTTCTGGAGAGGGGGAGGAAGGGAGCGTGTAGAGTGTGCTCCCTGATGGTGATGTGTGCGTCTGTGAATCTTCACATGTGCAGATGGGTTCCAGTGCGCCTGTATGTGCATAGAGCCTGGGCTGCTGTCCACTAGGGTTCCAGAAAAGGACTCTTGGTCAGAACAATTCAGGTTTTGTAATAGTATACTAACTTAAAAATATTTTTACTTGAGGAGGGGGACTACCTTTTTCAGCTTCACACAAAAATACCATGTAAGCTAGTAATTGCCTTAGAATAAACTATAATTTAGTAGCCATTTTGCCTAATTTTTAGCAAAAGCACAGTTGTGACAAATCATATTCTTGGATGTTTGCTCTAAGGAAATGTGGCCAATTCAGTTCTCTAGGCCAGAAGTTTTAGAATTGTGTCTAGTAACGCCGCAAAAGTTTCATGAAATCATCTAACAGGCCACTCTTGGAGAAAAAAACCATTCAAGCAACGGAGCTTTACCATCTTTCAGCTGGAGCACTCCACTTTTGCTCTTCTCAATATGGTATGCAGTGTAGAAATTTGAAGAAAAGTTTTGGTTGCTTTTTACTTCTCATCCCTGGATTGAGGCAGGCTGTCAGAGAGCTGTGTACTGGAACTTCATTGCTTGACTCCTTGTAGAATAATTTTTACTGATTTGTACTTTGCTACCATACCCTTGGAGTGTTCTAGGAATGCCACGAGACTCCACTACAGACAACTTGCTGTTTTATTTGATGAAGTAATGTGTTCAGCACATGGCCCAGCATACCACCTGTATTTATAAGGACTCCTGATATAAATCCCAACAGTGCTTGGGAGCAGGGCAATGTCTTTTCCTGGGGGGGAAAAAAAGAAGGCAAAAACTGTGGATAGGGTGGTATAATTTAATCCTATACACATGAGGATCATAGACTGCAATAGCCATTTCTTTTCTTTTCTTTTTTTTTAATTATACTTTAAGTGTTAGGGTACATGTGCACAATGTGCAGGTTTGTTACATATGTATACATGTGCCATGATGGTGTGCTGCACCCATTAACTCGTCATTTACATTAGGTATATCTCCTAATGCTATCCTTCCCCCCTCCCCCCACCCCACAACAGGTCCCAGTGTGTGATGTTCTCCCTCCTGTGTCCAAGTGTTCTCATTGTTCAATTCCCACCTATGAATGAGAACATGCGGTGTTTGGTTTTTTGTCCTTGCAATAGTTTGCTGAGAATGATGGTTTCCAGCTTCATCCATGTCCCTACAAAGGACATGAACTTATCATTTTTTATGGCTGCATAGTATTCCATGGTGTATATGTGCCACATTCTCTTAATCCAGTCTATCACTGATGGACATTTGGGTTGGTTCCAAGTCTTTGCTATTGTGAATAGTGCCACAATAAACATACGTTTGCATGTGTCTTTATAGCAGCATGACTTATAATCCTTTGGGTATATATCCAGTAATGGGATGGCTGGGTCAAATGGTATTTCTAGTTCTAGATCCTTGAGGAATCGCCACACTGACTTCCACAATGGTTGAACTAGTTTACAGTCCCACCAACAGTATAAAAGTGTTCCTATTTCTCCACATCCTCTCCAGCACCTGTTGTTTCCTGACCTTTTAATGATTGCCATTCTAACTGGTGTGAGATGGTATCTCATTGTGGTTTTGATTTGCATTTCTCTGATGGCCAGTGATGGTGAGCATTTTTTCATGTCTCTTGGCTGCATAAATGTCTTCTTTTGAGAAGTGTCTGTTCATATCCTTCGCCCACTTGTTAATGGGGTTGTTTGTTTTTTTCTTGTAAATTTGTTTGAGTTCATTGTAGATTCTGGATGTTAGCCCTTTGTCAGATGAGTAGATTGCAAAAATTTTCTCCCATTCTGTAGGTTGCCTGTTTGCTCTGGTGGTAGTTTCTTTTGCTGTGCAGCAGCTCTTTAGTTTAATTAGATCCCATTTGTCAATTTTGGCTTTTGTTGCCATTACTTTTGGTGTTTTAGACATGAAGTCCTTGCCCATGCCTATGTCCTGAATGGTATTGCCTGGGTTTTCTTCTGGGGTTTTTATGGTTTTAGGTCTAACATTTAAATCTTTAATCCATCTTGAATTAATTTTTGTATAAGGTGTAAGGAAGGGATCCAGTTTCAGCTTTCTGCATATGGCTAGCCAGTTTTCCCAGCACCATTTATTAAATAGGGAATCCTTTCCCCATTTCTTGTTTTTGTCAGGTTTGTCAAAGATCAAATAGTTGTAGATGTGTGGCATTATTTCTGAGGGCTCTGTTCTGTTCCATTGGTCTATTTCTCTGTTTTGGTACCAGTACCATGCTGTTTTGGTTACTGTAGCCTTGTAGTATAGTTTGAAGTCAGATAGCGTGATGCCTCCAGCTTTGTTTTTTTGGCTTAGGATTGACTTGGCAATGTGTGCTCTTTTTTGGTTCCACATGAACGTTAAAGTAGTTTTTTCCAATTCTGTGAAGAAAGTCATTGGTAGCTTGATGGGGATGGCATTGAATCTGTAAATTACCTTGGGCAGTATGGCCATTTTCACGATATTGATTCTTCCTACCCATGAGCATGGAATGTTCTTCCATTTGTTTGTGTCCTCTTTTATTTTGTTGAGCAGTGGTTTGTAGGTCTCCTTGAAGAGGTCCTTCACGTCCCTTGTAAGTTGGATTCCTAGGTATTTTATTCTCTTTGAAGCAATTTTGAATGGAGACCCATCAGTGTGCTGTATTCAGGAAACCCATTTCATGTGCAGAGACACACATAGGCTCAAAATAAAGGGATGGAGGAAGATCTACCAAGCAAATGGAAACAAAAAAAGGCAGGGGTTGCAATCCTAGTCTCTGATAAAATAGACTTTAAACCAACAAAGTTCAAAAGAGACAAAGAAGGCCATTACATAATGGTAAAGGGATCAATTCAACAAGAAGAGCTAACTATTCTAAATATATATGCACCCAATATAGGAGCACCCAGATTCATAAAGCAAGCCCTTAGAAACCTACAAAGAGACTTAGACTACCACACAATAATAATGGGAAACTATAACACCCCACTGTCAACATTAGACAGATCAACGAGACAGAAAGTTAACAAGGATATCCAGGACTTGAACTCAGCTCTGCACCAAGCAGACCTAATAGACATCTACAGAACTCTCCACCTCAAATCAACAGAATATACATTCTTCTCAGCACCACACCACACTTATTCCAACATTGACCACATAGTTGGAAGTAAATCACTCCTCAGCAAATGTAAAAGAACAGAAATTATAACAAGCTATTTCTTTTCCTTGGCCACTAGGAAGCTCATAGTCAGATTTGCCACCCACTTGTAGTAATTGTGTGGGTATATATTTAGGGGCAATAACTTCTACCCTTCAGATCCCCTTTTTACTGTTCAATCTTTTTACTCTCCAATATCTATATCTTTTTATTTTTCATAATACATATATTGTGGTAAGTTATTTTAGATCTCCTTCACTCCACTACAGTTTTCTTATTATCTTTTGGAAAACTGTACATGGATATCTGGTAGCCTCATCAGACTTAATCTATTCTATTCTAAAGTAAAGCATGTTCTCAAATGTGCCCCTCTTCCTGTTTCCTGTTTTTGGTAAAGGGATCCCATCAGTTCAGGCATCTAAGTTTGCAGTCTTTCTATCCTTTTTCATCATCTTCCTCTTATGTAGCACATCCAGTTGTTAACCAGATCGTTTAAATCCAGAAGCAATTTCTATGACTTCTCAAGTCTCTGCTGATCCTTGATCATTTCATTCACCAGTACTTGCCTGGACTACTGTTTCACTAATTTTCTAACTGCCCTCAATTTCTCTACCATTGTCTACTAGTAATCCATTTTGCACACTGATTCTAGTTATTTAAAAATCATTTGCTCTTCTATGATTCTTGTTACTATTTACAGCATGAAGCCCAAATCCCTCATATGCCATTCACAGCTCTTTACAATTTGGTTCCCAACCTATGTTTTAAATCTCATCTTAGTCTATTCCTCCCTCTTCTTTGTGTCCTTCACAGCAACCACCAGCCTAATCACCAGTCCCCAAGCACAAAACGCATTTCAACGCCTTGTTGTTTTCTCTGCCTGAGATGCCCTTCCCGACTCCTTCAAGTCCTTATGTTTCCTTAGGCTCTTCTCAAATATTATCTTGTGTGAGGCTCTCCTCTCTTTGTCGCACAGCACAGAGGAACTAATTGCCTTGTCCTCAGTCTTTCCATCCCACTTTCTTAATACTACTGTTAGAGCATCCCTTGCCCTGCTTTGGACTTGTTGTGTATGCGTATCTCTTTCTCCAAATCATGAACTCCTCATGGACTTTGTCTGAGTAGAAGGGAGGGAATATACAAGGTATCTGCCAACCCTGCTTTTAAGAATAAAATATACCGACACAGGGACTGTGGAGTCCATAGAATTGATGAGGCCTTCAGTGGGTGAGGATTGAAAACTTGGCTAATTAACTGCTGACCTTCAAATGTTAATATTATAAAGACTATCTTCATGGCAATAGAAAATTTGCAATACCATCATAATAAACGTTCTAGCAGTCAAAGTCAGTTTTTATCATTTCTGTACAGAAGAAACTTACTTGATTTTTTGTACAGAAGAAACTTACCTGATTTTATTTCAGAGAAATAAAAGGTATATATTTAACATTTAACATAACATATATTTACTACTTTCTTTTAATAATGTGTACAGTTAAAGCTTATTTTCTTACCAAAAGTATAAACATGAGTTAACCACCTCAGGCTTTTGTTTCTTTTCTTTTTAGAGCTACTATGGGAATCAAGTAACTACTTTGGATCCTGTGAGAATCCATGATAATATTATCACGTTACATTGATCTTTTTTTTACCAAAAGTATAAAATAAAAAGCAATTGGGGAAATAACTAGTTTTATCATCCAGTGGTAGATTTCATTCATGAATACACTTCACTACAAAAAATAATACAAAACATGGTAAAAACAGAATGTGGATTTGCTTTTTGTAGCTTTTCCCACAGGGTTGATATTATATGTACTATCTTCATGCTAATGAAAAATTTGCAATACCATCATAATAAAGGTTCTAGCAGTCAAAATGAGTTTTTATCTTTTCTTTATGGAAGAAACTTACCTGATTTTTCTTTTTCTCTTTTAGGAATAGGCAAGTCAAGAGGCTGAAAAATCTGAAGCATGTTTCCAAAGAGCAACCTAACAGTCACTTGCTGGGTATGGAGGAGCATGAGGAAGCTCTTTCTATTGCTTTCTCTCTTGCTGTCCCATGCAGCTCATTTGGAAGGCAAAAAGGATAATCAGTTCATCTGGAAACCAGGTAGGAATGTCCTGGCTGTTCCTTTGTCCTATTTTCATTAACAAGAAGAATATTCTTTCCATCCTTCTTCTTCTTCTTCTTTCTAAAGTAGTGGGAAATATCCAGAGAGGAAAAATAGACTCTTTTTTTAAATTCTGCAGCTTATATTTGATTTTTACTCCGGCATAATTGTCTTCTCCATCCATGATGCTTGTTGTCCTTCTGAATTTTCCTGTTGTTGTCAATTAAAGTTATGATTTCCATAGTTACATCTACTTCTCCTTTGTCAAATATTTCACCAGTGTGCAGCACATTTGTAGCAAAAATGACATCTGAATTTAGCTGATATTCTCAGCTAAGAACGCTTTGGACCAGTTTTGCATGTCTCTTTCAGGGTTTAAACTAGTTAGCTATTTATTATTAAATGCTTTCCAGCATAGATCTTCTATGTCTAGGTTTGAGAGCATGAAAAATTATCCTAACAGCTTTGCTCATTAGTTGTGACTGTAAAGTCACGTTAATGTATTTTGAGATTCTTAGCTACCTCATGCATTATCCTTTATGTATATGAATAATTTGAGTTGAAAGTTGGGGCTGGAATATAACTTATGTTCATCTCTAAATATTTCCTTAATTTGGCTGCGAAAAAGATCTTTTAAATTTAATTTCAGAGCCTAATAATTTATTAACTTAAATTATGAACCCTAAACATCTTAGCTCTTTGTATTACTGATGCTTTTCCTTGCTCTGGATTTTAATTTTCTTTAAGTTTCACAATCAGATCATTTAAAATATTTATTGCTTTCTCAAGACTCCATTCTTTCAAATACTGATAACTTATATACTTAATATCTTGGAACTGGAAAATGTGATGTTATAGAAGATCTATGGTCCTCAAAGAGTTTTCATTTTGGCCTCATCATCTGTAAATTAAATAGACTTCAAATGTATTGTGTCACCATGGAAATATGTATAAAAGTGATGTTTGTAATATTTAAATAATTTTGCAAAAATGAAAGTGAATTTTGCTTTAAAGTCTATTAAGTAAAAAAAAAAACAAAACAGCCACCATTAGAGATACAGTCTGGATGAAATTTAATTGCATTAAAGCCCCTATAAATTAATTTAATTGTGGGCTCCAATACTTCATTACTGATTTGCATTTTTTTCCCTCAGAGTAGTTTTAGGCAGCTTTGGAAATAGTCCTGAAAGTCAGTATTTCCTTTCTGGGAATGGGGTTATTTTGTTTTAATCACAAAAGACGAACATTTGATCAAATCAAAATATGCACATTTTTATGACTACTGTCAAAAGTTTTAAAAAATATATGATTAAAATGGAAAGTGGCAAATTTGAAAAACGAATGAGATGTGTTAAGAAAATGGGGTTATTTTGAAGCAAGTTTTAAAATAAGCATGCTTTTCTAAAAGTAGGTCATTGGAACAAGATGGTAAAAACAAACTCTACAGTGGATGAATTTTTTTGGTAACTGTCAAACTTAAGTTTCAGAAGTGAGGATCCTTTTCATCATACATAACACATTGTTTAAAATGAACATATAAGTCACTACTGTCACTTCTCCTGGTATTCATTACTTCTTTCCCTCCTTACAGTGCCATCAAAAAGGTAACAATATGATTTTTTCCTATTTGGTTTTGCTTTCAAAGCAGATTACTTATGTATGACTGACATTTTAAAAGTGAAAGAAATCTAAAAGGTACAAAATTAAGAACAAAAGCTCCAATGTATCCCTTTCCAATCTCTTTTGTATCCTTCAGAAAATTTCCTTGTACATGTAAGTACACATTTATGCATGTTTATGTGTATGAATCACACAGAAGATACACATATAACTATAGTCATTAATTAGGTTGTTAAGAAAGAAACAGCACATGCGAAGTTGGCAGTTGAGAAGAGTTTCATAGAAGGACATTTACAAAAGTAGGCAAGTGTGAGCAGTGTGTAAGGACAGGAACAAGGGATTGTGCAGTGACCCTGAACTGTATCAGTTGGGAGCCTCTACAACTTCTGGGTATGTAGGGACCAGGAGAAAGAGTGGTTCCCAGAATCTGGAGAGGTGCTTGACAAATGCTGTGGCTTTTAAAGGGATACAGCCAACCTGCAGCAAAATAGGAAGGAGGCCAGGGGAATGAAGGGCTCCACCTCACTTTCCTCCAGCTTTCAGATCTGCCAGGCCTCCCATTGGATGAATTCAACCAAAAACCACAAGGCAGGGGAGCCCATGGATATATCCATTTGGGTAAACCTCTTGAGCAGGAAGCAGGATGGAGAATGGTGCACCTGAAAATATTTAATTCTTCCATATATGCATGTATGTATACACACATGTTTCATATAAGTGGAATCATACTCTGCACTGCTTTCTGCAACTATCTTTGATCATATAATGATATATTGATGAATATTACATATTAATGCACATATGCCAACCTCATCTTTTAATGATTGCATAGTATTCTTTAGCATTTTCATTTAATAAATTTATCTAGTTTTCCTGTTGCTTTATCTTCTCTTCCTCTATTGCTTGGCATTTCAGTGGTTTCTAGTTTTTTTGCTATTATAAATAATGCTGACATGAATGCAGTATTATTTTAAAGGTAAGCAATAATAAATTGATTTAAGGAGTTACATCCCTGGAAAAATTCTAGTTTATAACCTTCGAAGACAACATCAACATCTTAGAATCTGTTACCTATTTACGGATGAGTTTAGTGTATTTCATTTTGATTTTTAACACTGTATTGCAGTTGAAATTAGCTGTATTTTTAGGGTATGTTATCAAATCCAAGGACTCAGGTCCAGTGTAATTTGGAATTTGAACAGATTTCCATGGAGACCCAGATAACTATACTTTATTTTAGAAACCTAGAAACCATTCTCTGGGTTTTGATTGCTGTGTCAACCACTTTACTCTTTTGCTGGTGTCTATTGTTCCCCACCCCCACACCCCAAATCGGTAGGTCCGATGTTAGTCAACCTCATCCAAATTACAGGCATTTCTAAGTGAGTCCTGGCTTTGGAAAAACAATGGATTGATGAATAATAAGTGAGTGTATTATGTTTTTTAGGATTTCCATACTGAGGGAGAGTCTGCTGAGTTGTAGGCTGCAAGGTCATTGATCTGTCAAGGCTGTTGAATGCCTATCATTATTGTGATGAGATCCTATAATCTATATTGGTGTCAGGCACTCTGTTAGCTGTGTCAAGAAAGAAGGATCACGTCAGCAACAGTATCAGATAAGGGACAATGTTGTTTGCGGTTTTAAGTTTCAATATAAAACTATTCATGCCTGCCTGCTTTGTAGAGATGAATAGATTATGGTCTCTGATCCCACAGTAAATTGTGCTCTCTTAAAAAATTCCTCAGTTTTGGTTCTAAGAGGTTCACTTATTTCTAGTAATACTTATTGAGTCCTTACTGTGTGTCAAGCATTGTTACAAGTACATGAGATAAATTGATTGAGAATAAAATAGGCAAATCCTCGGTCCTCATAAAGAGGGCAATAAACATGATCAGTAGTTAAATAGAGTATGCTAGATGAGGGCGAGTGGTAAGAAGGAAAGATGAGGCCAGGAGGAGGGATATGCAGTGGGAGCGGGGAGACTAAAAGCTTAAGGAGGTTGTCCATGAGCTGCCTGAGGAAGTGAATCTGAGTAAAGACCTGAGGGAAGTGAGGGAGCCAGCCGTAGATATATCAAGGTGAAGAAGAACATCCCAGATGGTGGGAACAAGAAGGACAAAGGACCTTAGGCAGGAGTGTGGGAGGCATACTTGAGGACATGTGGGGAGGCCAGCATGCAGGAGCAGAGTGAACATGGGGAGGGTGATGGGAGCTCAGGTGAGACGGGTAACGGGGTCCACATGGGGTATGTCCTCATAGGTCAGAATAAGATTTTGTCTTTTACTCTATGTGAGATAGAAAGACATGGGAGGGTTTTGAGAGGGTGGTGACATAAGCTGACTTTCTTATTGACTTTCTTTTCAATAAGATTTGAAGAGGATCCTTGTGGGTGGCTGGCTGAGAAGAGCAGGGCAAGGAGACGAGGTAGGAGGCTACTGCAGAATTAAAGGGAAGAGCCATGGTGATAGCTTGAACCAAGGCCATGGCAGTGGAGGTGCGGAGAAGGAGTTGAATCTTGGCTATATTATATTTAAGGCCACAGTTATCAACCAAGGGTGATTTTGCCCTGCTGGGGACATTTGGCAATGCCCGGAGACATTTCTGGTTGTCAAAACTGGGGGTGCTACTGATGTGTGTTGAGTAAAATCCAGGGATGCTGATAAACATTCTAAAATGCACAGAGCAGTCTTCTACAACAAAGAATTATCAGGCCCAAAGAATCTCAACAGTGCCCAGGTTGAGAAACCCTGATTTAAGATAAAGCCATCAGGATTTATTGATGTGGGATGGGTGATACTGACTTTGCCCTGAGCAACTGGAAGAGTGGAGGTGCTGTCATTTAATATGGGTTGAGAAGGAGCTGGTATACAGGGAATATTAAGCACTCAGAATTGGGCATGCTGAACTTTTGATTCTGTTAGAAATTCTTGTGGAGGTGTCGACTAGGAAGTTATGGGGTCTGAATTCAGGAGAGAGGTTTCTGCTGGAGATATAAATTTGAGAGCTACTACCAAAGAGGTAGGATTTAAATATGTAGTCCTAGAAATGAAGAGATTAGCTTGAAATTTGTGATCTGGCATAGGTAGAGGATAAAATTCTAATATATTTCCTTTTAGGACTGAAACGATGTTAAAGAAAATTGTTGTGGCAAAATACACACAATATAAACTTTACCATTTTAACCACTTCAAAGTATACAATTCAGTGATATTAGTACATCACAGTGTGGTGGAATCATCACCTCTATCTAATTTCAGAACATTTTCATCACCCCAAGCTATATTTTGCAAGTGAGCTTATAAAAAGTCTGGAAAACAAATTATGTTTTGAATAATACGTTCTGAAATAGAAGAAAACTCCATATTTGTTGTGTGTGTGTGTGTGTGTGTGTGTGTGTGTGTGTGTGTGTGTGTGACAGGCTTTTAAAATAGCCTTCAGTCATCCTAAGAGATTACTCTTGATATAATTTGGATGTTTGTTCCATCTAAGTCTCACATTACAATGTAATCCCCAATGATGGAGGTGGGGTCAGGTGGCAGGTGTTTGGATCATGAGGGGGGATCCCTGAAGAATGGCTTGGTGCCATCCTGGCAGTAGTGAGTGAGTTCTTGCTTTATTAGTTCCTGAGAGATCTGGTTGTTTAAAAGAGAATGGCACCTACCCCCCATCTTGCTCCCTCTTGCCATGTGGACACACTGGCTCTCCCTTTGCCTTCCTCCCTGATTGTAAGCTTCCTGAGGTCTCACCAGAAGCAGATGCTAGCACTGTGCTTCCTGTACAGTCTGTAGAACCATGAGCCAAATTAAACATTTTCTTTATAAATTACCTAGTCTCGGGTATTCCTTTGAGAAATGAAAACATACTAATACAAGTATAATACTAACACTAATACAGACTAATACTAATACAGGTAAACCAATGTTCAAATCCTGGTTGTCTAAGGGGAAAAAGTTGTTTAACCTCTCTGAGCCATATTTATCCATCTGAAAATGGATATTGATAATAAACACTTTACAGGACTCTTTGAGAATTAAGTAAGACACTTTGAAATACCTAATATATAGTGGCTATTCAATAACTGTTAGCTACTATTTCTATCATTGTTGTATAATAATTTCAGGTTTAAAATATTTACTTGTGCTTTTATGTTATACAATTTCCGTATACTTCTCTTTCTTAGACATACAAAAAAGGGGATTATTTGACAGATATGTGCACTTTATTAATAAATGGTCAAAATTATTTCACTGGCTTTTTTAGGTCTAAAACTTTCTTTATATATGCCAAACTCTAGGAAAGTTTTAATTTCAGTAGCTCATGCTCAATGAATAAAAAGGGTGAGGATAATGACCTGTTTCGAAGAACTAAGTATATAAATTGGAATTAATATTTTTGGAAAAAAGAGACTATGAAAATTACATTGCATGAGGAATAAAGTATCTTACATATATTAATATTTAGTTATAGCTTAAATAATAGTGTTTTCAGCATTGAATGTACTTTAAGGAAAAAATTGCATTATGTATATTACCTATTTATATATTAAAGGTTAGGAATTTTAGAGAAAATAAAATGTTCTTAGGAGAGAGCTATTTTTTAAAATATGTGCTAGAAGTTCATGAAATTTTTTTCTGGAAATTTTACTTATGTTGACATCATTTTAATTACTTCCATGGATATTGGTTTATCTAAGAGGCATGAGTGTTAAATCAGCAATATCCAAAAGTATAGACATATGGCCTGGAGTTCACCACTAAAAATTCTAATTTTTTTATAGACCACAGTCACTAATTTTCCAAGGTTTCCAATAGGTCAGAAAAACATCCATCTTACCTAAATTGCATAAAATAAATTACTCTGCTATATTTTTTCTAAGTAGTATTAAAATATAGGCTCCCTGAGGACAGGGCATTTTGCTGGTTTTATTCACGAATATACTCCAAGTGTCAAGAATATACATAACCTATATAATAAGAATAAAATATGAAAAATATCCCCAGCACATTAAATAAAATAAGGGACACTGTCTTTTGGGGTGTGTGTGTGTGTGTGTGTGTGCTTGTGTGTGTGTACATGTATTTAGGGGAGTTGAGAAGAGATGAAAGAGAAAATATGACCCATCTTATTCTAGAGCTTGTAGTATATATTGAGGAGAGGATATAAAATGACTGTAAATTAAAGTCAAACTTATAAATCAGTAAATGTGAAAATGTATTTCCATGTCACTTTATTCCAGTACCATTTCTGATCATCTCTGGAAAAGAGGTTGAACTCAATCTTTAAAAAACAGGCTCACATAAAGATTTAAATATTATTCTAAATCTTATAATGAGATATTATAGTTATATCTCACCTTCCAGTTCATTTACATAAAGAGACAGTTTCAGCTCTTTTTGCTGTTTATTCTGATATTCACCTTCATATTTCTAGGTAATATGCTCATGATTGATACTTCTTAGTTGATAGATATTAGATAGTTCCTATTGACTCTCTGTTATGTTAGTTAAGGATTTATGTCTCCTAGATCTACTCCTCTCCTCCTTACTACAGTTATTCAAAAAAGTTCTATCAAAATATTTAAATCAACAAACAGTGCCCATACTCTGTTGATTTAAATATTTTGATAGAACTTTTTTGAAGTCTTTGTAGTGTCCGCTGCTGAGCCAAGCAGTGTGCTGTGCACCTGCATCCTTTCTTGTTCAGCTTTTTCTTTTACATAGAAATGAAAAATTTCCTTCTTTATTGTTTTCTTGGTTTTCTTTGAACCTACTGCTGCTTTTCCCCAAGGCTCCATCTGATATGTCGCATGCCCATCATTAATTTATTCAAAGATTCAAGTGCAGTTCCAAGTGCTCTATTATATTTTTTTCTTTGGGAGATTTTCCCACAGTCCTGTCCCCCTGCACAGCCTGCATAGTCATCATCTGTGGAACATCCTTTTGCTCTCGATCATCTTGAATCGCTTGTTTCCTGTTCTGTTTCTCTTCTTTGCCTTTATTGTCGTGTTTTCCAGAACTGCTAAACGCATCCTCTAGTACTGCTAAAATAGGGTGTACTGGAAGTAATTTTTCAAATCCGTTGATGTCTGAAAGGGTCTTTGTGCTTGTCATATACTTGATTGATAGCTTGGGTGTGACATTCAAGGTTAAAAAGCATTTTTTCCTTCAGAATTTTGAAAGTCTTGCCCTATTGTATTATAGTCCCCAGTGCCATTACTGAGAAATTTGACGCCATTCTGATCCCGACTTTTTGCACATTGCTACCTGTTTGCTTGTTATTCTTTTTCTGGAATCTTTTTTATCCATGAAGTCTGAAATTTTGTGATTATATGCTTTGAGGTAAGCCTGTTTTCTTTATGGTGCTAGATGTTTGTAGGATATTTCGATTGGTGTACTCATTGCTCATTCATGTCCATGTCCTACACTACTTCTTCTTCTTCTTCTTCTTCTCCTCCTCCTCCTCCTCCTCCTCCTCCTCCTTCTTCTTCTTCTTCTTCTTCTTCTTCTTCCTTTTTTTTTTTTTTTTTTAAGACGGAGTCTCACTCTGTCGCCCAGGCTGGAGTGCAATGGTGTGATCTCGGCTCACTGCAACCTCCACCTCCTGGGTTCAAGCGATTCTTCTGCCTCAGCCTCCTGAGTAGCTGGGATTACAGGCATCCACCAACATGCCAGGCTAAGTTTTTGTATTTTTAGTAGAGACAGGGTTTCACAATGTTGGCCAGGCTGGTCTCGAACTCCTGACCTCAGGTGATCCACCTGCCTCAGCCTCCCAAAGTGCTGGGATTATAGGCGTGAGCTACCGTGCCTGGCCATGTCCTACACTTCTGAGATTTTTTTTTTTTTATGCAATTTCCTCTTCTCTGTTGTGTGAATTCCTTCTGAAACTCCTTAGACAAAGGTTTGACCTCTCTTACTGATCTTCAATTTTTAGATAATTTCCATATTTGTGTTTTGTTTGTAGATTTATTTTAATGTCTAAATTTTTTTTCTACTTCATCTTTTAACTATTATTTCGAACTTTTTTTATTTCTACAATCCCTTTTTTTAATTTGTAAGGTCTTTTACTTGTTCTATGATTTTTTTTAAATTTCATCTTGTTTCATAGATGTAGTGACTTTTCATTCAGAGGATATTAAGGACAGTTTAATCTTTTTACTTTCATTCTCTGCTTCCTCTGAGTCATTTTTTCCTGTTTCCTTCATTTATGTGTTTGATCATGGCCCCTGACATAGTGAGCTTTCTTCTAATGTCTATTAATTATTGGCTATCTCTTTAGTGTTTCACATTATTAAAAGCGAGGCACTAAAACTGATTCAACATTCCATGTACATGACTCAGCTGTTGGGCTTCACTGTCAAAATATTTTTGTGTGGAGAGCTGGCTTTTTTATTAGAGTATGGGTCCCTCAAATAATCTATATTTATCAATACCCAGAGTTTTTTCTCTGGAAGTCTATTCTTTAAGGTGGAGGCTAAGCAGCTGTAACAAAGATGCTCCCAAATACAGTGGTTTAAAAAGATAGAAGCTCAGACCTCTCTTATGTGAAATCATGTAGTTAGTGGTCCAGACTGGAGGCTCCGCTCCCTGTGTCCATTCAGCCAGGCACCTTTCTTTCATATTCGGGAAAGACATCATCATTCTCTGCCCATCCAAGCTGGGTCACAGGCATTTCCATGTTCTAGTTGATGAAAAGAGGTAAGAGCTGAAGTCCAGAACAACAGATTTCAAACAAGTGACACAGCAGTTCCATCCATGTTGCAATTCTCTATTGCTGTGTAATAGCTCACCCCAAAATAGTGATTTAAAACAGTAACACACCAATTTTGTTCACACATCAGTGTTCTCACTTGGGTTCGTTCTCTTGTGCCATTGTAATCAGCTGGTTCAGGGGCTGGGGTCATCTGGAGGGCTTCATCACTCACATAGCTGGCACCTGGGCTGGGAGGACTTAACTAGCTGGGGTTGGAACAGCTGAAATTCTTCAGGTATCCCTTTCTCTCTGTGTGGTCTCGCCATATGGAAGCTTCAGGGCAGCCAGGATCCTTACATAGGTGTCTGAAGGCTCTCAGAGTAAGCTTCCACAGAGAAACAGAGAAGAACTGCTTGGCTTGTTCTTAACTAGCCTGAGGGCCACGCATGGTCACTTTTTCTGCCTTCTGTTAGTTACAATTAAGTCTCCAAGGAGAGAGCTTCCAGATCATCTCTTGATGGGAGGAGTGGCAAATAATTTACAGATGTGTTTTAAAGCCGCCATGACCCATCACTTCTGTTTACAAATTTCACTGGTGAGAAGATAGTTACCCGGCCACTCCTAGCCACAAGGGAAGGTGAGTCTGTGACTGGGCTGTTATGTAAGAAGGGAAAATGGATTTAGTCATAATAAATGCATAATTTTTAGTACAGGAGCTATTCAGCGTCTCCTCAAATAGGAACATTTTTTCTACTACCTACGCTGGACTACTGAAAAAAGGGCAAGGGAGTGGGTCTTGGTGGAGATGGCTCAACATTTAGTCCCCAGTATTTCACTTATATCCTCTCTTTTGAATGATATACCTCATATTGCCTTCCACGTTGTCTACTCTTCTCAAGAATGTCCTCTTGAGAAGTTGAATTTTGCTGTCTGTTTTCCTGCAGAGATTAAGGAAGGCACAGAGGAAAGGATCTGGGGAGCTAATTAGTTCCATGTATGGATTTTAAAGTATTCTTCATTTCAAGCCACAAGCCTTGCCCCTTCTTAGAGTGTCTAGGTCCCAAGCCTTCCCAGAGTTTTGCAAGTATAAATTGCTTTTTTGTTGTTGGTTCATACTCTTCTGTAGGCCCCTAATATTCAGCTTCTTTTACATTGCAAAGCCGCTTAGAGCTCCTACATTTATCTGCCTCTTCATGTTGCAGAATTCATTGCTATATCTTCTCGACCTTTCTCTCTTTTTGACCTTTACTGAGTTATATCATTTAATGCTTTTAACTGTTATTTCAGTGGCGTATTAGCAGGGAGTGAAAATTATACCTATGTCATGTCTTCCACATTAACGGGAAGTCTTCTCATTTACGTTTTACCACTTCTACCACAGTGTTTGTTCTGGAATATAATAGCATGTTGAACTGGGTTAATTTTACAATAATTGACCCAGGTATCCTCTTTGCACATATGCTAGAAAATCTGTCTGTAATAACTGGCCACTAAAGCTTTTTCAGATTAAAACTTCAAAAAACCTAATTTCAAATGTTCATTGGCTTTAGATGATCGGGAGTTGAATTGAGATACTGGATTGACAATTTGATATGGGAAATATTCTGCCTCGTGGTGAAATTATTGGGGGAGAAATTTCTTTTTGGCACCTGGAAATGTCTCCCTGCACCTTTTTCTGCCATGGCAGAGTTTTGATATTTTACTTAAGTTTGAATTATTATTAACTGGGAAATACAGGTCACTATATAAATACAAACAAAGGTCAGAGTTCAAAACAAGTCAGACATATCAGAGTGGAATTGAATCATAAACTAAAGACTGAACAACAGTACTTTGGAGTAACAAAGGAACCTTAAAAGCTTACCTTGTAAACACCTTTATGGTCATGACCTTAGATGCCATAAACCACAGTCAATTTTTATTGGAATCAAAGTTTTTAAAAGCCCACCTTCTTCTGTGTACCTTATGGATTTACCCTATTTATGCAGTTATTTTGATATTTCACTAAAGTTCCCAACACTATAGCCACAGATGACATATATGCTGTAGACATTAGGGCCACAGATGTTATCTGAGACTCAATTAGAGAAATAAAAGGTGTACATTTAACATCACTCATACTTATTACCTTATTCTAATAATATGTACTATTAAAGCTTATTTTCTTAGCAAAAGTAGAAATACAAATTAACCATCTTAGGCTTTTGTTTCTTTTCTTTTTAGAGTTACTATGGGAATCAAGTAACTATTACAGATCATGTAGAGAATCCATGATATTATTACTCTCTTACATTGATCATTTTCCCCCAAAAGTGTAAAATAAAAAGCTATTGTGGAAATAAGTAGTTCTATCATCCAGTGGTGGATTTCATTCATGAATACACTTCACTACAAAAAGAATAAAATGTGGATTTGCCTTTTGTAGCTTTTCCCTCAGGGTTAATAATTTTCTAATTGAATGCAGCTGCTCAAAGATTTCTATTGCTAAATATATGTACTATGTTGCAAAAGAGTGCTGCACTTTTAATCTTTTTAGAAACTGTTTTCAGCTTAATTACTTGGCTTTATTTGTACAACTTTATACCATTTTCAAATACTGATGACTGTACATGATAAAGGAGCTGACACTACATACAAGGCAGGTTGGTGGAATGGTTCAGAGCATGGACACTGGAATCAGGCTGTCTAGGTCCTAAGCCATGCTGTGTGTGACCTTGAGCAAGTTCCTTAACCTTATGCCTCTACCTTCTCATCCAAAAAACGGGAATGAATGAGAAGCACGATATAAAACCTAGTTGATATTCTATGTTACATACTGAAACTAAGTTTTCTATACTCAAAGTACATATTACGTGCTTGAGTCATATAAAGCATGTAACTAATGCTACTTTTTATTTCTGGTAAATAGGTGTTACTTGAAGAGACTTATTCTTTGGCCCTCCACCTTCTGACACGTAGAACGTAATGTAGTTCGGATACATATACATGCATCTAATGATAAATGTTATTTTTCTAAAGTGGCCATTAGGTATTCCTTTTCTGCACGTTAAAGTTTATTTTCTAAAATATTTAAATTTTTTTATGTTATTGCATGTCTCTAGTGACATTCCTAATGTACTTTAGCTGTTTCAAATATTGGGCCTCCAATATTTTCCTCTGATATTTCCATTCATAAAACTCTATTGTTTTCAAAGCAAGAGCTCTGGGATTCTATCCAAAGCAATTACCAGGCAGAATGTAGTCTCAAAGCTTTCTTGGAACTGACAGTGTGTGGCATGTTTGAACAAACCTGGGTTTGAGCTTAGATGGGTCCATATGATTGACTTCTTCCATTTTCAGACTTAACATGAGGAAAAGCCAGAGTGTAGGTGGGAATAAGTGGCATCTTTATATTTGGTAATGAGTTCAAAAAATATTATATTATGGCACCTTCTCTTTTATTTCTCTTATATAGGCCTTACAATAGCCCTGGGATGCTGCAGGCAGGACAGGAATACCATTTTATTTTACAGTTGATGAAACTGAGTTTGAAGAGTGTAGATATGTGATAGAACTGAAACTTGCCCAGTGCCCTTTTACGACTTGAATTTTCTTTATGAAAAGGTCTTAGGTTTTCTTCTTTTGAAACTGTAACTTAGAACTGCTTATGATGTTGCCATTCTCCACAGAGAATCTCATTAATAAAAAAATGCAACTTTTTAATACCATGTAAATTGGTTACCATTTTGGGTGGTTGATGATCCAAATGAACCAATGTTTTATGCCAAGTGGAGACTTTTTTTTTTCTTTCTTTCTTTTTTTTTTTTTTACAGAATTCCATGCTATTACAATACTAGTAATTGTTAGCCTGAAAGATTGGCTATTTATTTTAAGCAACTTTATTGAAGCATAATTTATATTACATAAAATTTACCAATTTAAAATATATAATTCAAACTTTTTAGTACATTTATTAAGTTGTGCAGACATCAACACAATCTAATTTTAGATCACTTTAATCACCCCAATAAAATTCTGCATGCCCATTTACAGTTAGCCTCTGTCCTGCCTCTAGCCCAGGCAACCACTAATCTACTTTCCGTCTCCATAAATTGACTTCTCTGGATATTTCATATAAATAGAATGATACAATATTGGCCTTTTAAAACCACCTTCTTTCATATCACATAATGTTTTGTGGTTCCTCTATATTATAGCATCTATCACTATTTCATTCTTTTGTATTACTGAATAGTATTCCATTGTATGGATATAGCACATTTAAAAATATTCATGTTTGTGTTGTTTCTACTTTTTGGCTGCTATGGATAATGCTGTTATGGGCATAACATGCAAATTTTGGCATAGACATATGCTTTCATTTCTCTTGGGAGCAGAGTTGTTGTGTTGTATGGAATATACATGCTTAACTTTTTAAGAAAAACTATTTTCCAACCTGACTATAGTATTTCACATTGCCACCAGTGATTTATAAGAGTCCCTGTTTCCCCACATTCTTGCTAATATTTGATATTGTCTTTTTGATTGTAGTTATTTTAGTGGGTGTGAAATAGTTCCTCATTGTGGTTTTAATTTGGATTTCACTATATCTTTGAAAGTATTTATTAGCCACTTGTATATTTTCTTTGGTGAAATGTTTATGTACATCTTTTTTGCATTTTTTAAAACTGTTTTCCTATTAGTGAGTTTCAAGAGTTCTTTCTACATTCTGGATGCAAATCCTTTATTGGATGTGAGTTTTGCAAATATTTTCTCCCAGCTTGTGGCTTTTCTTTTCAGTTTAATGGTGTCTTTTGAAGTGCAAAAGTTTTGTATTCTTATGAAGCCCAGTTTTCCAATTTTTAAAAATTTATGGATTATACTTTGGTCTTTTATCTAAGAAATATTTGCCCTGTTCAGAGTCTCAAGATTTTCTCTTATGTTGTCTTCTAAAATTTTTATAGTTTTAACTCTTACATTTAAGTCTGTGACTCATTTCAAATTAATTTCTTTGGTATGAATAAAAGTCTAAGTTCAATTTTTTACATGTGGCTATTCAATTGTGCTAGCATAATTTGTTGTAAAAACTATGGAAATTCTTCACTGAATTGCCTTGGAATCTTTGTTGAAAATCAATCAAATGTAAATATTAGAGTTTATTTCTGGAATGTCTGTTCTGTTCCATTGATCTATAGTCTATACATAATCCTTATGCCAGTACTATATACATATATATATATATATATATATTTTTTTTTTTTTTTTTAAGACAGGGTCTCACTATGTAACCCACTCTGTAGTGCCATGGTGCAATTACTATTCACTGCAGCCTCAATCTCCTAGGCTCAAGCAATCCTTCTACCTCAGCCTCCCAAGTAGCTAGGACTACAGGTGTGCACCACCCTGCCTGGCTACTTATTTTTAATTAAAAAAAAATTTGTAGAGACAAGGTCTCACTGTGTTGCCTAGAAATCATTATAGAAAGAATCGTTCTCTTAATGTGTCCGTAACTGGTTCCTTCCGGTGGGTTCTTGGTCTCGCTGACTTCAAGAATGAAGTCACGGACCTGCGTGGTGAGTGTTGCAGTTCTTAAAGATAGCGTGTCCAGAGTTTGCTCCTTCAGATGTTCAGATGTATCCGGAGTTTCTTCCTTCTGGTGGGCTCGTGGTCTCGCTGACTTCAGGAGTGAAGCCACAGACCTTCACAGTGAGTGTTAACAGCTCTTAAAGGTGGCACATCTGGAGTTGTTTGTTCCTTCCAGTGGGTTCATGGTCTCACTGACTTCAGGAGTGAAGCCGCAGACCCTCGTGGTGAGTGTTACAACTCATAAAGGTAGTGTGGACCCAAAGAGTGAGCTGCGGGCTCAGGTGGCCAGCTTTTATTCCCTTATTTGACCCTGGCCATGTCCTGCTGATTGGTCCATTTTACAGAGCACTGATTGGTGAGTTTTTACAGAGTGCTGATTGGTGCATTTACAAACCTTTAGCTAGACACAGAGAGCTGATTGGTGTGCTTTTACAGAGTGCTGATTGGTGCGTTTACAAACCTTCAGCTAGACACAGAACGCTGATTGGTGCATTTTCACAGAGTGCTGATTGGTGCATTTACAAACCTTTAGCTAGACACAGAGTGCTGATTGGTGCGTTTTTACAGAGTGCTGATTGGTGCATTTACAAACCTGTAGCTAGACACAGAGCGCTTGCGTTTTTACAGAGTGCTGATTGGTGCATCTACAATCCTTTAGCTAAACACAGAGTGCTGATTGGTGCGTTTTTACAGAGTGCTGATTGGTGCGTTTACAGTTTTTTAGACACAGAGCGCTGATTGGTGCGTTTTTACAGAGTGCTGATCGGTGCATTTACAGTCCTCTAGCTAGACAGAAAAGTTCTCCAAGTCTCCACTCAACCCAGGAAGTCTAGCTGGCTTCACCTCTCATTAACAATATTGAGTCTTCCAATCCATGGACATAGAATGTCTCATCTCTTTAATTTCCTTCAGTGATGTTTTATAAATTTTAGTGTATAAGCCTTGTCCTTCTTTTGTTAAGTTTATTCATAAGTATTTTTTATTCAGTTTGAATAGAGTTTTTCTTTAAATTCTGCTTTTAGAGTTTTGACTTCTAAGACAAAGAAATGCAATAGATTGTTTAAAAATATAGACTGAGTGCAGTGAACTCCTGACCTCAGGTGATCTGCCCGCCTCGGTCTTCCAAAGTGCTGGGATTACAGGCATGAGCCACAGCGCCCAGCCCCATACTGTGAGCTTCTACTAGGCAGAGAGTACTGCAAGTAAGTTTTACTCCAACATTTACTATCCAGAAAGTCTAGAAAATTCTATTTAGCTCCCCTTGTCCCCCTCGCCAAAAGAGCTCAAAGTATGTTAAAACTCACTTGGGATATAACAGTGGGGAACTGAGACTTTTTTTTTTTTTGAAATGGAGTCTCCCCCCATCACCAGGCTGGAGTGAAGTGGCACAATCTCGGCTCATTGCAACCTCTGCCTCCCAGGTTCAAGGAATTCTCCTGCCTCAGCCTCCTGAGTAGCTGGGACCACAGGCGTGCACCACCATGCCCAGCTAAGTTTTGTAGTTTTGGTAGAGACAGGGTTTCACCATGTTGGCCAGGTTGTTCTTGATCTCCTGACCTCGTGATCTGCCCACCTCGGCCTCCCAAAGTGCTGGGATTACAGGTGTGAGCCACCGTGCCTGACTGGGAACTGGGACTTTTAATGATCATTGTTACCTCTTATGTCCAGAGGCCACTCCTGGATTTTTACCATGGAAAAAGTCATTTTTCCAGCAAAAAGAAAAATAAATATAGCAAATACCCTTTAAAGTACCAAGGAACCATAAAAAATACCCTTAGTTAAGTGAATAGACTATTAAGTGATATCAGGAACTGGCCAGTGTCTTTTAGCTTATATTGTCGAGAGGACCTGGTTCAAATAGTAAAGAGATACTACTTTTCTGTTTCTTAAAAACTCTGTTTTAAGATCCACCTTGTAGGCTATGTCGAGTGCTCTAAAATCCCAACTCCTGGCGGTTAAATATCATATTTTCATTTTCATATTTATTTGTATCGTGTATTATTATACACCTTAAGTAACTACCACTTATTCAACTGTAAGGTGCATGATAAATATTTATTGCATTCTTAAATGTGATTTTAAAATTGTATTTTCACACTGTAACTTTTCTTCTGGGAACATATGTCCAATTTTATAAGGCAAGCCAATTGGACAATATATTTCAGTTAACGCACAAATCGGTTTTGTACTTCAGTTTCCAGTGAAGCACAGCTATATTTAGGTCCCTCAATGGTGTGAGGTTTCATAAAGTTCACAAGGAAGTTACAAGTAGGTGAAAATCTTGTTCATTGCATTTTAATGGGTTTATGTTACAGTTGTTGTAAATGGGGTTCCTAAAATTGCTGGTGGATGAATTTCAGAATTATACATAACTGGGCATTCATGTGTTGGATGCTTGAGTTCGGAGAATCAAATAGATTCTCATAGTGCTACCCAGAATACTTATGTAGAGTATTGAGTATTATAAGCTGATTTTAAAAATCAATAATTGCATAATTCAAATGAAGTATAAGTTCTAAAGTTCTTAACATGTTGCTAATATGCCAGTGGATGCTTAGCTGGCAGGTTCAATAGTGCAGCCTCCTGCTCATAGCATGTCTTGTTTGGCTGGTCATGAAAAATCACTTTTCAAATTAGAACTTAATAAAAACTTTCCTGCTCTGAACACTAAGCTCTACTCCCTGTGCGATTAGTGGTTTCATTTCTTTCTCAGCAGTTGGGTAATGATTATGGCTCCAGATGCAGTGAGAGTGATAAAGAGATTGATTAATTTCACTTGAAAGGGCATATGTTCAAAGAGAATCCGATCTGAACACCATGAATGATCTGACATGTTTGCAGCTGAGAATTGTGTATACGCTTACTTTGTGTCCCACTAATGCTGAGACCAGGATCTCTAAACCAATGTTACTAACCCACTTGGTCTGTAAAATATTGGTCCTTGCTCATACCTGTTGTGCACATGTGTGCATGTGTGTTTGTTCTTACTGCCTTTATCTTTGTAGTAAGTTACTTGTGATAGCTAAAAAGGTTCCTTTGGCTCCTTTACCCTTGAGATGGCTTTGAGTTATGTGTTGTTATCGATCAATAGAACCAAAGTCATCTCTGAACCATGGCTTAATTTAGATCACACTACACACACATACACACACACACACCACACAACAAAATCTCTTTGTATTTTTGTTTGAAAAAAACAGGTTCAACATTGTAGCTGTGTGGCCATCGAGAAGGGCCTTTTATCACATTTTATAAAAGACCAAAAAGGGATCTGTTTCCTATACCTAATGCTTTTTCAGCTTGTGTTTATTTGGTATTTTTTATTTCCAGGGAGCACTATTTTGCACAAATGTCTTTACATACCACTCACTTTCATTTTCATGCATTATGTAACCTTTACAACAAATATTTCATGACAATTTTAAAGTGATTCAAAACTTACATTTCAAGAGAAAAATGTTAATATCTGTAAAAATCATGGGCTCAAATTTTGATGAAAGAAAGATAAGGGTGCACAGCTGATTTTAGCATGGAGCTTGAAGTCAATGAGTTTTGCTAATGAGTCTGCAAATGAGTAGGTGAGTATGTGTTTTTAGATAAACAAAATGTATCTACCCCCCATGCAGAAAGTGTCTCTTATATACAAATCTCTATTGTAAGGTATGAGTAGAAGATTAGAAAAAAGTGTGATACTTGGAAAACTATCTTCATAATCTTTTACTCAGTGCTTGTGTAAAACAGAAAAGCCTTCTTATTCCTTGGATTTTTTTTTTATTGTTTTAATAGAAAAACAAAGTTTTGATCTGAAATGTCTTAGGTTATTTTTCCTGCCTTTATCCTTAAATCTTAAGATTGTAATCATGCAGTAAATATTGCTTGGGCACTTATTATGTGTCAGATGCTGTGCTGTGAGAGTTACAAAGCAAAGCAAGACATAGCTACTGTTTCCAAGTCGGAGGGCTGCCATTTAATGATCCAAATATGGAACCAGTAGACTATGGCCTGTGAAGGCCCACGCCGAAGGAGAACGAAGAAGAATTGCCCTGTACATTATATTGACGTAAAACTTTTCACCTTTTAAAAATATATTATTTCTTTAATACTTCCAATTTTTTAAAAGCTCTAGAATATTATCTGAGAAAGCCCATGTGCTTCCTAATTGTTAAATTCTGAAGTAGACGATAAGGTCACTAAAGGATGCTAATGAGATGAATGGAAATGGGAAATTTGAGAAGAATTTTATAGCTATTTAAACACTCCTCACTGCTTAGGTTAAATTTTAAAAAATTATTGGGGAAGTGACATTAGCTCTTTAAGTTCTTTTGATATTTTGAAGACATTTCAGTTAGAATGAACTTTGACAAGGAGAAATTCCCCCCAGGGAGTTTTATTTATAGCACATGAGAAAGGAATTCTGTGTTCTCACCAGGATTTCTACAAAGCAAGGATACTTTTTAAAAACTTTTCTTTGAAAAACATCTTGTATTCAGCATTAAAGCCAGTGATGCATTAAAAGGTAGGCTTCACCTTCTCTTATTTATCTTTGTTAGACTCTGAGTTGTTTGCCCTTGATTGATTTTGAAATAGACAAGCCAGCTTTCAGACCAGAGAATGATTTAATTATTACAGAACCTAAGGCCCAAAATCAGATTTGAAGGTATGTTGAAGCAGTGTTCAGAATGAATTAGTGGACAGATGTAGAGTATATGTCACTGATATTCGATACCCTGGGCTGGCCCAGAAGTAGTGCATTTCCCTGAAGATCTTCACCTCTAAACGTCAGATGCTTGAATTTAATGGTGCCACTTAATCTACACTTAAGTCAAATAATGGAAATTCTAGAATCATTAAAGGGTCTAAAGCTGAGAAAACAGAGGGAAGGATGCATGCAGGATATACTGAATTTATCGGATATATAGGGGTCTTGTTTAGGATGACTAAATTAGCAGTCTGAACTTTGATGTCAGAACTGACACCGGAGATTAGCGAAAAGTACAATTTATGTTTTAATAGTTTCAAAGGTCATTGTCATTGTTTGGATCATTATGAAACATATATTTAAGCCAATGTTTTTATAGAGTTTTCAAGCTGGAGGAGATCTTCAGCTCAGCAAACCTGGCCTCTTCATTAACAAGTGAGAAAAATGACGGCAGGAAGACAGGTTGGAGCAGCAGAGATGGAACTGGGCCATGCGCCCTCTGAGTCTGTCCTCCCCTTTGCATTCTAAGTGTGGTTCACTTTCTTCTTCCACATGCGCTGAGGATAGGGGTCCAGAGCCTGCCATAAGGGAGTGGAGGGTGGACCTTCATGGTATACATTCCACATTTTACAATCTAAACAGTAGAAAGTCATGAGAAAAATAGGAGGTAAAGTCAATGATTCAGAAGAGGGTTCTCAGTCACAGGAGAAAGGACAGATGAAGAAAATATTGTGGCAATGTCTGCAGTGATGTGTTAGAAGGCCAGGATTCCTGAACTGTCACTGGATACAAAAGCACCTGGGAGACTGGCCCAACGTCAGCGGCTCTGGAACCTGTGAAAAGAAGCAGCCACTCCATTATATGCACATGGGAGGAAACTTCATTTTAAAATCAATGCCAAGAATGACCAGTGTTACAAGCTGGTCCAGCATAGAGGCATTTTGAGATTGGATGAAATTGGCTTGTGTCCAGCTCTGTTCTTACTAGGGTATGAGTGTGGCCCAGTTGTGCCTCCCTGCTGTGCCTCAGTGTTCTACTGAGTGCTCTATCCCATCATTTACGTGGTGAACGTTAATGTAGCATTTACGATGGCCCTTGCCAGATTATATAGAATAAGGTTATTGACAGCTACCCCAAAAAGGTGTTTTTTTTAAAAAAAATATGAAATTAGATAATATATGAAAACACAGCACAGTTGCCTGGCATATATTAAATGCTCCGTAGGAGATAGAATCATCACTAGTGTTGAACTGCTAGCATAGGAAGACCAAGTTTCTAGCTGAGGAAAAGGAGTAAGGTGATCAAGGATCTGATATAAATAGGCAAAAAGAGGTTATAAGGAGATAACATGGTTTTGAAGGCAATCTTTCCTTGACACTTAACAGGTAATTTTGAGGGTTCTCTTTTGTTGTTGCTGTTGTTTGTTTGCTTGCTTGCTTTCAGAATTTTTTTTTTAATTAAGGAAGAGAATAAAGTGTTGTAACATATGTTTTTCTCATGTACACCTCAAAGGTGATGCTGCCACAGAGCAGGGGTATGGACAAGATGGAGATCTTTTACCCTACTTCACCCCAGGCCTTTATCCTGGGTGACAGAGGCACATGGCAGGCCAGCACCACACCTCACCCTTCAACCCAAAGGATCAGTGATTCTAAGTTGCACAGATGGAAGGATGCCAGCCTCTAGCTCATTATCACAGGGCCAGAGAGCTAGGCTAGTGCCTCCAGGGAGGTTGGGTACACTTGTTAAGAAAACCCTTTACCAATTAGAAATAAATAAGACATGAGATTTCCGTGGACTCCCAGCACAGTGGCCAGGGCCACCACCTTACATGAGGCTCTCAGGATAGGTGGCAGAAAGCAAAGAACTTTCAAAGGAGTTCTCAGTACCCAGCAGAATCTTCCTGTGAGGTGTGTGTGTGTGTGTGTGTGTGTGTGTTTCTGAGCTGGGCCGGCAGCATGATTTTTGTAAACCTTAAAGCCAATGACAAAACCCATAGTCCCAGCTGTGTCCCCAAATGTTCCTCAAGGAGGAGGGAAGAATAAGAGGAGGCCTTTTATGGGCAAGAAAATGTGTTTCTCCTTTAATTAAATAATATTCAGTGTGTAGCGAGAATATTAGGCAACCCCAGCAAATGTGGAGATGGGGAAGTGGTGACATTGACTGGTGGTACATGCCTGAGGTATCCTGGCAGTGGCAGAGGTAACCCACCCTGGGATAAGCCTGGGCAGTGTGGGAAAGTGTCTGAGTGAATGAGTCATCCAGTCATCCTGATCCTAGACATGGAGGCAGATGCAGAGAAGCAGAGGCAGTGGCTGAGCTCAATGGGTTAGGGTAATGTGCAGTGACAGGGGTCACTTACCACCCCAACCACTGGAAGGGTTTCTACTCAGAAATCCTTCTGGGGCTGGTGCTACAGGAGACAGGGGCATGTTCTGGTAGGGCTGCTGAAAAGTTCCCTCTTCTGTTATGGGCTAAGCGTCTATGAAAATAACTCCATGTTCACCAGGATTGGAAACAAAATGCTTGGAGCCGGGCAGAGGTTCCCTGCCCTGTGGCAGGGGCCATCTTCTTCCATGTCAGGACACTCAGGGGTGGGATAGCTGGTGCTGAGCTTATGACAGTTCATCCCAGGTGAAGAGAAGTAATGAGTGATCTGGAGATCCCAAGGAACCTTCAATGTTTGGCCCTGGGGTCTTACTGGGAGATAATTCTGAAGGAAATGAAATAAGTTGGATAAAGAAGACAGAGAAATCTGAGAATAAAAAGAGAGAGAGAGAGAAAAAAAATTATTTGCTTTCAGCAAATGCATGTTCCATTTGATGTAATTTCTTTTGTTTTTGCTGTTCTGAGAACTTTAGTGTCCTTTAGCCTGGGGGTTCCACAGACTCATACAGTGTTGGAGCGGTACAGCCTCTTCTTTTTCAACTGGAATCTGTGGGAGGGGAAGTGACTCTTTCATCCACTACTTCCTTGGCTTTCACCTTCACACTTACTGTGTAATGTGATCCTCATGGGAACCTTATGAACTATGTAGGTGTACCTTACTCTCCTTCTGTATGTGGGTTGCTAAGACAATGCAGGAAATCACTGGTAGAGGTGAAATGAGAATCCAACTTTCCAAATAATATATCGAGCACTCTTATGATCATTCTACTTGGTTTTGTAGTGAAATCCTACCCAACTCTACCTTCATTCCTTTAGTTGGCTGTCAGGCATTTATGAGGCATCTTCCATGGTACTTATCGTGTTCTAGGCCTTGAGGACACAGTGATGATTCCCTCTTTCTTCACTCTGAGTTTACCATCTAGTTGGTGAGGCAGCACAGATATAGACAGTTATTGAAAGAAGAGCTAATAGAGGTATGTCAAAAGCATTATGAGAAGACGAAGACAAAGGTTTTGTGAGAAATATTGTTTTGAACAATGGAAAAGAGCTATAATAGCTATGTATACTAAATACTATGCTAAGTGCTTTGCATGAATTATGCCGTTAATGTATTAGCAAGACCATGTCATTGGTCCTAAATTAACAGTCAGGTTTGTAGTCATCCTGCGTAATCATGTTGGTGCTTATTCTCTTCACTAAGCTTCAGTAGCATGTTCTCCTATCTAATACAATACTGTCTATCAGGAATAGTCTATCACTTTTGGTTGTGGGCAAACATGCCAATGATAACCAGCAATTTGAGACAAGTACATCATTAGGCATTGAGACAAATGATCATTATGGATAATGTAAAATTGAGGGAGCATGTGGTCTCCTGCGAAAACAGAACTCCAGGGACAGTCAGATCGAAAAAGACAGTTGGGGCTAGCATTGGAGCCTCTTATATTAGGGAGGGGAGGGAGGCATGCATGTGCCTCTGAACCTTGAACACCGGGTGAGGAATACTTACAGCTAAAGGCAGAATCAAGCTGTGACATTTTGTTTGCCTAGGCAGCTCTATGAGTGCAGACAGGTTTCCCCTCAATAGTGAGAAACACAGTCTCAACATTCCAATGCATTGAACCTGGCCTTCTCTGCCTTTCACACCTTCTGCCCTGCTCACTGTGATCCCTTTTCTCATTTTCTTCCATTTCTTAATAGGGGCCTTTAAAAATATTTTTTATTCACTCTTTCATTCAATTTCCCTTGCGTGGAGTGAAGTTTTAAGAGAATCTGATTCTTCCAGATAACGCTCAGTGTTCAGCAGCAGACAGATACCCTTTATGAGAGCTTCCTAACTTTAAATACCCAAAGCAAGTTCTGAATATTGGCTAAAAAGATAAAGTATATTTGTGTGTGTTTGTGTATAATATATACATGTGTTTATATATCATCTATACATCTATATCCATTTATTGAGAGAAAATGAGAACAGGGTAAGATGCAGTGCACAGCTGAGTTTATTATTTTTGTACTTGCAGGACTTGCCAAGTAGAAGAAAGCACTTATTGGAGAGGGGGAGTAGAGTCAAGCAAATAAACCTGAGATTTTTAGGATCATTTTTATATGTCTTGAATTCGTTGATGATGTTAACAAAAAAAGTGAGTATGGATTCATCAAAATAGTGATTTAGTATATTGATATATTTGACTGGGAAGTTCTACTGTAACTTTTCCAGAATCCTTCACTGTTTTCTGTTTAGGAAATAAAGAATTGACAGGTGACTCTGCATGAAGAATGGAAGAGGAAGAAGTATGACAAATAATAGTGATCTTTCTTTTTAGTGGTCCTTTGAGTTTTTCTATCAAATTTTCACTCAAGTAATTATGGCAATGTTAGTTTAGTTTTAAAATGAAAATAAAAGAAATAAAAATAATGTGAAAATTATTCTTAAACTTTGTAGAAAGTATGAAGCTATGCAAACTTTCATTTACAATAGTCACATATTCATAGATTCCTTACATTTCAAGGTTTTTTTTTTTTTTTTTTTTTTTTAGAGGGTCTGACTTTGTCACCCAAGCTGGAGTGTAGTGGTGTGATCTTGGCTCACTGCAACCTCCACCTCCTGGGTTCAAGCAATTCTCCTACCTCAGTCTCCCAAGCAGCTGGGATTACAGGCACTCGCCACCATGCCTGGCTAATTTTTGTATATTTAGTAGAAACGGGATTTCGCCTTGTTTGCCAGGCTGGCCTCGAACTCCTGACCTCAGGTGATCCACCTACCTTGGCCTCCCAAAATGCTGGGGTTACAAGTGTGAGCCACCACTCCTGGGCTCAAGGTATCATTTTTATACAAGTTTTCTCAATAAGAACTGTCAAAAACATTTGAATATATTTTTTATTAAAATGGGCAGAAAGAGAAATATAATTTAATTCTGTACAGAATTAAGTAGTCACCAATATTTATTTTCTAAATCAATTACAAAGGTAGAAATATGGTTTTAAAAATTTAAGTGAAAGTTTAAAGTTTTTACTTATTTTATCAGATCTGTGAAAGTGGATACACTTCATTCTACCTAT
The DNA here is from genome assembly GCF_028858775.2 of Pan troglodytes. Classification (NCBI taxonomy): domain Eukaryota; kingdom Metazoa; phylum Chordata; class Mammalia; order Primates; family Hominidae; genus Pan; species Pan troglodytes. Next base: position 38,950,778 of record NC_072411.2, read on the forward strand.
ATTGGATCACAGGAATTTGATAGCCAACAGAAAAAATTCAAAACAAAGTAATAAAATGATAAATAAGAACCATGAAGGAAGTCATTTATTTCATGCCTAAGCAATTAAACTGTTATTATGTTAGTATTATTTATACCTAGAAGTGAACATCCATTCAGTTCCATCAACTATTTTAGTAAATTACTAAAAATCTACAAAGTCTGAGAATTTTTATTTTGTGTTAAGAGAAGCTGAAGTAATAATTATGGTCTCAGATACTGACAAATTGGCTTTTTCTCCTTTTGCAAAGGTAACTGCTGTATGTTGCTGACCTACAAAGATTTCAATTTAGAGGTTTGTGTTTTTTCTTCTGAAGCTGGAAAATAAATGTCACCAACATTAAGCAGTAGGATGTTGCTTTCAGTGCAGTATTTTAGGTGATAGTGGTGACACTAATAGAGGAAATTTGGCATAGGCGGCTATAATAGATGAAAAAACATTTATCTGAAGTTTTTTTTATTTGCCTAAAGGTTTGGTATCTTACAGTTCTCAAAATTGAGTGATTTACTTTTCATTTAATCTTTTCACAGAATTTGACAGCCTTGATTTAAAACACTTCATTTTCTTTAATAGTTTTAATGTGTTTTGTAGACACATGTTGCATATGGTTGCCAAAATTTGCTTCCAGGAGCTCATTTTAAATCTCTAGAACTATATTAAGTTACTGTGCCATGTACAAAATTAATAATAGATAAGTCAAATTATATTAAGAATTTTCACATAATGTGGTAGAAATAGCAGCAATAATAATATTTATGTTGATTGGCCAGTTGTTAGATTTCTGATTGCTTTTACATGCTTTATTTCATTGAATCTTCACACACAAGAAAACTATGAGATTATCATCCATATATTACATCTGAGGAAACTAAGTCACGTAGTGAAATGAGTAGCAAAATTGGAATTTGAACTAGAATATAATTGATAATAGACTTGTGCTTCTAAGCAACTGCTTTACAAATTGGGACACTGAGTTTCCACCTGGGATTTGATATGACTGGAATCCATCAGGTAATCTGGAGTCTAATTTGGAGATGATCTTCCCTGGGAAGCCATATGTCTGTACATCAGCCATCTAGGATTGAGTTTGCACATATTTACCAATAATACACAATTACTGAATGAACAGAGAAAGATGGACGTGATTTTGAATGAATGACATAATACCTTAGGTAACTGGATTGAGTCAAAGCAACCCAGCTAGTGCCGAGGCTGAGTGAATTCCGGTTTTCTTTATGGGGAGGAAGTAAGGCATTTTGAGGCATGGCTACTGAGGATTATGTTTTCTGAATAAATAAGAGTAGAACATCATTTAACAAGTAAACTTATGGGAACAACAGGAAGGATTAATTAAAAGTGGGCCTATCCTAGTCTGGGCGCGGTGGCTCACACCTGTAATCCCAGCATTTTGGGAGGCCGAGGTGGGAGAATCACTTGAGGTCAGGAGTTCGAGACCAGCCTGACCAACATGGCAAGACCCAATCTCTACTAAAAATACAAAAAAGTTAGTCAGGCATGATGGCATGTCCCTGTAGTCCCAGCTACTAGGGAGGCTAAGGTACAAGAATCACTTGAACCTGGGAGGTGGAGGTTGCAGTGAGCCAAGATTGCCCCACTGCACTCCAGCCTGGGTAACAGAGCAAGACCTTGTCTCAAAAAAAAGGTGGGCCTCCTAGAAAATGCACCAGAATCATCACTTTCAGCTTATAACACTCAAGGCAAGGACTGAAATGAGGTGTACAGTTCTAAATGCTTGAAATGGCAAGATGGCATGGGAAGATTTTGGAAAAATGAGGGGTGGAGGGTGGGAAATGAGACAAAAAGAAGGAACAGGGAGGAATAGCAAGATAACTTTCCTTTATCCAAAGATAAAGTACTGATACTCTACTGTTTGTGCTCCTGGAACAGAAACCCTTTGAAGGCAAGGCCATTTCTTATACATCTTTGTGCAATAGTTTCTTCCCGCAAAGTTGTGATTCCAGAGTCTTGGTGAGTTTTGAGCTCAATAAATGCGTAGTGAGCAGAGAGGAATGAATGCATGATGAAATACACGAATGACTTTGGAAAATCCATTTGAGCTCATATTTATCCAAGAAACACAGAATACTAATCAAGCAGTATCTAAAATGTAGTCCAAAACCATATTGGAAATAAGGGGAAAAGTGAATGAGGTTGTTAATCGAGGGCTTATGAGCATGTCCTAAACAATGTTTGAAATTACTAAATCAGTACAATCCACACGATGCTTCCATATTTGTAATATGGCCAGACTACTTACATTCTTTCCTGTTGTTGTTATTGATTGTTTTGTTCTAGTTTTGCTATTGTTACTGTTTGGTTTTCTTTACTATTTCCTTAGGGGTGAGCACAGATTACTCGCATAATGGGAGGGCATGCTGAGAATCCTGAGAGTGTAATAGCCTAGGAATGTGGTTGGCAAACAGAACAGGATCAGGTCTTCAGATATATATTAACTTTGAGGCCCCTCTGGGGCCTGTGGGGAAATATCTCTGCTGGCTTGAGCACCTTTCAAGAATAGTGCTTTAGGTTTCAGCAATCTGGGAGCAGTTTCATGGAGAAAGAAGAGTCCAATAGTGTGTCCTTAGTCTATGGAGTAACTCTGCCAGGAGGGAGAAAGCAAGGTGAACTACAGACAACTAGAGTGGAGTATAGACAAAACATGCTCTTTAGCAAAATGTGCCAAGCAGGAGTGGAGCCAAGAGGGAATGAAAAGAGTTCAGAGAGGAAGGGCTAAGAAACATCACTGGATGTATGGTTCTAGAATGAGTCTTGGCCATGGTAGTGGCATACTGGGTAGTGGAGCTTTTAGGAATGGGGGCTTGTGTTCACTCACATTTGGGATTAGTCATTTACATGTGAGATTTAATGATACCAATATATAGTCAAGATTATAAGTAAGTTGAACCTCAAGAATGTTTTTATATTTAAAAAATGTCTTGTTTTCTAACATGCACATGGGTTTTGGGATTATTGACTTTGTACAGATATAACTTAAGTAGCCGAAAAATTGATGGTCCTGAGGTGTTAGTGAATGTTATGAAAATATGTCTTTATCCAAGGGCTTTTTAGTACGTGGAGAAGAATCAAAGTGCTTTGCATACATGAACAATTCAGGAGTTATGAATGTGGATTCTGGAAACACATAAACATGAGTTTGAATGCCGGTTTTGCTACTACTTTGCTGGTTTTGCTATTTTGTAAATATTACCCCAAATGATATAATTTTTAATGATATTAATTTAATGATATAATGATATATTTGATTTTATAATGACATATGATTTAATGATATAATTTTTAAATGATATAAATTTTGCTACTACTTTGCTGATTTTGTTATTTTGTAAATATTACCCCAAATTATATCATTTATTTTAGTACCCAAATTATATCATTTGGGGTAATATTTACAATTCACTAAGCCTTTATGTATAAAATCAGACTTTAAGGTACCTTAATTATAGAATTATGAAGATCAAATGAGATATGATGAAGATATTATGAAGATCATGCTTTGTTCGGTAACTAATACATACTAAGGGATGATGCTGAAATAACTTGGGAAATATTAATTTTGGTCAGCAAAATCAACTTTAAGGTTGGCTTTTGGCCAAGGCACATACTACTATTTTCTGTAAGGGCAGGAAAATTCATGTTTTGCCCTTAGAAATCTTTAATGTTTGTAACCACTGAGAACATTTGAAGTGATGATTATGTTGATATGACCCATATTAATGTTGAAATTGCTCTTTAAATGCCATTCATTAATAATTCTTTGATCATCTGTGTGTTTAACAAAATTGATAAAATTGCTTTCACTGTTTCTTTCTAATAAAAACCTTTTGGCGTTCCTCTGGAGATTTTATTGATAAACTCTCCCTTAAGCATACATCCAAATTAAATGTGAGAACCTGCAGCTAAAAGAAATTGCTTCAAGGCAATGATTCACTAACATGAAAAATCAATAGCAGTTTCATTAAGGAAGGAAAGATACCTTAGACATACTCCTACCTAGCTTTCTTCATACTAAAAAATGGAAACAGTTGTTGATAATGTCTTTCCTTATAGATGTAATGTTCATATCTTAGTGACATGCCTGCTGTATAGCAAGATTGTATGTGTACCTTCTACTCTGCTGTGATTCTTGAATAGAGCTAGTCTCTGCATTTTGAGAAACTGACACTCATTCAAATCACAGTTTCTTTAATAATGCATGCCATGCTGCGACTACTACAAGAGAGTGCTTTACAGCCATCAAATCCTACGGATATATTTGAATTAGTTAAATTCCAAATTTCTAGACATATGCTTTAATTCCTTCTTCCTTTCCATCTACTCCATGGTTGATAGCTAGATGAGGGGAGGGACAGATGGATAAATGGATAGATGGATGGATGGATGAATAGCAGGTCTGTGCATTACTGATGGATTGATGGGCTGTTGGATAGCGGAATGCAGGAAGGGAAAGAGGGAGGAAGAAAGGAGGGGCCAGGTGCAGTGGCTCATGTAATCCCAGCACTTTGGGAGGCCAAGGTGGGCAGATCACCTAAGGTCAAGAGTTCTAGACCAGCCTGGGCAACATGGCACACATGGCAAAACCCCATCTCTACTAAAAATACAAAAATTAGCCGGGCGTGCTGGTGGGCGCCCATAATCCCAGCTAGTCATGAGGCTGAGGCAGGGAAATTGCTTGAACCTGGGAGGTGGAGGTTGCAGTGAGTTGAGATAGTGCCACTGCACTCCAGCCTGGGTGACAGAGCGAGACTCCATCTCAAAAAAAAAAAAAAAAAAAAAGGAGAGAGGAACTTAAAGGGTTTAACACAGTGGTATGTGTGCGAGACTCCCTCTCAAAAAAAGGAGGGAGAAACTAAAGGGTTTAACACAGTGGTATGTGTGGGAGACTCCCTCTCAAAAAAAGGAGGGAGAAACTAAAGGGTTTAACACAGTGGTATGTGTGCTTTCCTGCTGTGTTACTCTGGGCAGTTGATTCAAGCTCTATTTGCTTTGGTTTTATCACCTGTAAATAGGTCATAATAATATTATTAATTGTTATGGTTTAGCTGTGCCCCCAGCCAAATCTCATCTTGAATTGTATCTCCCAGAATTCCCACGTGTTGTAGGAGGGACCCAGTGGGAGGTAATTGGGTTATGGGGGCCAGTTTTTCCCCTGCTATTCTTGTGATAATGAATAAGTCTCACAAGATCTGATGGGTTTATCAGGGGTTTCTGCTTTTGCTTCTTCCTCATTTTCTCTTGGTGCTGCCATGTAAGAAGTACCTTTCACCTCCTGCCATGATTCTGAGGCCTCCCCAGTCATGTGGAACAGTAAGTCCAATTAAACCTCTTTTTCTTCCCAGTCTCAGATATGTCTTTACCAGCAGCATGAAAATGAACTAATACAGTAAATTGGTACCAGTAGAGTGGGGTGTTGCTGAAAAGATACCCAAAAATGTGGAAGCGACTTTGGAACTGAGTAACAGACAGAGATTGGAAGAGTTTGAAGGGCTCAGAAGATAGGAAAATGTAGGAAAGTTTGGAGCTTCCTAGAGACTTGTTGAATGGCTTTGTGCCAAATGCTGATAGTGATATGGACAATAAAAATGAAGGCTGAAGTGGTCTCAGATGGAAATGAGGAACTTTTTGGGAACTGGAGCAAAGGCGACTCGTTTCATTTTAGCAAAGAGACTATCGGCATTTTGCCCCTGCCCTAGAGATTTGTGAACTTTGAACTTGACAGAGATGATTTAGGGCATCCGGTGGAAGAAATTTGTAAGGAACAAAGCATTCAAGAGGTGACTTGGGTACTGTTAAAGACATTCAGTGTTAAAAGGGAAATAGAGCATAAAAGTTCAGAAAATTTGCAACCTGACTATGCAGTGGAAAATAAAAACTCACTTTCTGGGGAGAAATTCAAGCCAGCTGCAGAAACTTAACTAAGTAGCAAGGAGCCTAATGTTAATCCCCAAGACCAAGGGGAAAATGTCTCCAGGCCATGTCAGAGGCCTTCATGGCAGCCCCTCCCATTGCAGGCCTGGAGGCCCAGGAGGAAAAAGTGGTTTCATGGGCCAGGCCCAGGATCCACATGCTGCGTGCAGCCTAGGGACTTTGTGCCTTGTTTCCCAGCCTCTCTAGCCATGGCTGAAGGGAGCCAATGTACAGCTTGGGCTGGGGCTTCAGAGGGTGGAAGCCCCAAACCTTGGCAACTTCCATGTGGTATCAAGCCTGTGGGTACTCAGAAGTCAAGAATTAAGGTTTGGAAACCTCTGCCTAGATTTCAGGAGATGTATGGAAACACCTGGATGCCCAGGCAAATTTTGCTGCAAGGGCAGGGCCCTCATGGAGAACCTCTGCTAGGGCAGTGCAGAAGGGAAATGTGGGGTTGGAGCCCCCATGCAGAGTCCCTAGTGGGGTACTGCCTAGTGGAGCTGTGAGAAGAGGGCCACCATCCTCCAGACCCTTGAATTGTAGATCCACTGACAGCTTGAACCATGCATCTGGAAAAGCCACAGACACTCAACACCAGCCCATGAAAGCAGTTGGGAGGGAGGCTGTACCCTTTAAAGCCACTGGGGTGGAGCTGCCCAAGACCATGGGAACCCACCTCTTGCATCAGCGTAACCTGGATATGAGACCTGGAGTCAAAGGAGATCATTTTGGAGCTTTAAAATTCAACTGCCCCACTGGATTTCGGACATACGTGGGCCCTGTAATCCCTTTGTTTTGGCCAATTTCTCCCATTTGGAATAGCTGTATTTACCCAATACCTGTACCTTCATTGTATCTAGAAGTTAGCTAGCTTGCTTTTGATTTTACAGGCTCATAGGCAGAAGTGACTTGTCTCAGATGAGACATTAGACTATGGCCTTTTGAGTTAATGCTGAAATGAGTTTATACTTTGGCAGACTGTTGGGAAGGCATGATTGGTTTTAAAATGTGAGGACATGAGATTTGGGAGGGACCAGGGTTGGAATGACATGGTTTGGCTGTGTCCCCACCAAAATCTCAACTTGCATTGTATCTCCCAGAATTCCCACATTTTGTGGGAGAGACCTGTTGGGAGGTAATTGAATCATGGGAGCCCGTCTTTCCCCTGCTGTTTTCGTGATAGTGAATAAGTCTCATGAGATCTGATGGGTTTATCAGGGGTTTCTGCTTTTGCTTCTTCCTCATTTTCTCCTGCCACAGCCATGTAAAAAGTGCCTTTCACCCCCCACCATAATTCTGAGGCCTTCCCAGCCATGTGTAACTGTAAGTCCAATTAAACTTCTTTTTTTTCCCCAGTCTTGGGTATATCTTTATCAGCAGCATGAAAACGGACTAATACACTGCATCATAAGACAGAATTAAAATGAATTATGTGAAATATTGTGATCAATGTCTATTACATGATAGGCACCATATAACTGTATAATTTTGAGCTATATTACCAGAAACATTATTGAAAACAATAAAGAGATAGGCAAGATAAATATAATGAAATTTTAAAGATGGCATTTTAGACTAGAAAAATTCAAGTTAAAAATAATTGCATTTTAGTCTGAAAAAACACAAACATGGCTTCTGGGTTATCTTCGATGGGAGTTGGACTGTTTGGGGCATGAAACATCACAAACAGAAGATGGTTTTATCTCTAGGGGAAGATTTTAAGTGGAGTGGAACCACATCCATGCATTGAAGTGAGATACTAGCCTTTTTCAAGACATTTTAGTATTCACATTTGCTCTGAAATGAGTTAAGGGACTTACAAAAAATCCTTTCCAAAGCAAAGTGAAACAGTTAGTTTTTCACAGCGTAGAAATAATTGGAGTACTCAGTCCAGAGATGGAGACAGGACTTTATCATAAATTGCTGCACCTCCTCTATCAGGTGTAAATATGGTTATATGATGTTTTTCCTGTGATAGTGGCAGGCAATATAAGTATCACAGAGTTTTTAGGAACTTTATTAGAAAATGCTATTTCAAATTCTCAAGAGTTTAACTACTCCGAACAACTCGTTACATTTATTTCTAGACCTGTTTGATTCACTCAGTAAGCATAATTGCTAACACTTGCTACTTTTTCTTAATGGTCAGGTAGTATTGCAAATGCTTTTTATCAATTGTTTTATATTATTTTACCTCACATGGATTGTTAAGAGGTTGGTGCTATTAGCATTTCCATTTTCTAGGCTGAAGCACAGAGAGGTAAAGTACCTGGCCCATGGTTACACAGCAAGTAAGTGGCAGAGCCAAGGTGCCAAGGTTCAAACCCACTCTGATTCCAGAGCCTGAGTCCTAAATTAGTTCCTTGTACAGTAAGTCCTTGATAGTTTTTGGATGGTTATAATAAGATCTGGTATTAAATACAACAACAACAAAAGGAGATATCTTCTCAACCTGACAGTACATTTTTAGGTCTATAAGTTTCAGGTCTGTAAGTTTATGTTAAGTGCCTATACTTGAAGTACATTTTAAAACAATTGTAAAGATAATAACTCATCACTTTCCACTCACCTTCTGGCATAAAAGGAGATAAAGAACTATACCAGCTTTCCCTAACGATTGCTTTCTTTCCCTAGTAATTGGTCTAAATTTTGCTAGAGGGAAGAAGTACAGGTACAGGTAATGATGGATGTTTTTGTTTTTGTTTCTTGTTTTTATTTTTTTTAATCCACTACCAGCTACCACACACACAAAAAATGCTGAAAGTTTTCCAGTGCATTTATTAGTCATGAGAATGTGTTGGTTATCTGTGGTCTGTGGGGAATTGGGTTGTAAGAGCATATACTAACCTCTGCCATGATGGGCAGTGAGAATATTCTGGTCTACTGGTTCAGATTGCTCCTTGTGGACTTGAAAGGACTTGGTGGCTTCATGAAGCAGACCTGGTAAAAATAATGCCATTCCCGGAGTGCCTGCCAGGCCAGGCAGACGGTTAGTGTGCATTCACTCATTTCCTTCCACCAGTAATGCAAAGGAGGCTTAGTTAGCCCTGTAACACAAGTGCAAGAGCCAAGCATTAAGTTTAGAAATTCACTCAAAGTCACAAAGCTTGTGAGCAGTAGAACTCAGTTTTGAAGTTGTTTAGGATCTCTAGGATTTGTACCCATTCCATGGAGCGTTTTATTGTAGTCCAAGTGCATGATATAGAAAATGTATTTTCCCCACTGCTTCTCCCTGTGTATGACGTTCAGCTTCCAGATGGTTTAGTTTTCTGGAGTCTCTTACCTTCCCTTGCCTCCTTTTTGATCCAGATAGTTCATCAGTGTGAAGACTAAGTTGCCATAGCACCTGTCTTTACCTCCACACTCATAGGTAGTGATGGAGGAGGCAGATAACACTTAGTAGTTTACAGTGGAAAAGGACCCAAATCCTGATACTGGTTGCCACGAATCAATGGCTTCATTCTTTAGTCTTGGCATTGAACTTCTTTGAATAGACCTCTGGATCCTATTTCTAAAATACACAATTAGAGCCACTCAGCCTATGTTAAAGATAGCATTATTATGAGGCTATAAAAAGAAAGGTTATAGAAATACCTAGAAAAATAGCATTCAAATTGATACTGGTTTTATCAGTCTCATAGAGGAGCCTGCTTGTTTGGATAAATCATCAATAACTTTCATCAGAAACATTTTTGACTATGATATGATTGTTACAAATTATGAAGTTTTCCAATCTCAAAGTTTTCAGTTTAAGTTATCCTCCCCGCATCCCACCCCAGCTTATTAAATTGGCATGAAATCTTCAGTTTGGGACAGTGATATTACCATTTCTCACTTTGTTCCTAGTCCCCTAGTTCCTGTTAGTAAATGGAAATATATTCACACTGTAGCAGTATCTGTAGATATATTATTTAGCTTACAAAATAGCATATTTTATTGGGTTGTTTTAGCAGGAATGGATGGGGCTGATCGTTGCATGGTTTAGTCTGTGGACTCACAAAGCCAGCTCTTGTCTAATTGAGTCAGTGAGTCAGCTTATGTGTATTGAGCTCTCAGCTGGGGGTGGGGTGGAACTTTTAACCAGAATTGAGCATCTGCTCAGTGCTTAAGTAGTATGAGCCTCCAGACTCTGGCTGGCCTAATGGACTCTCCACCACATCTCTGTTATTGAGTAGTGATTAGTATACAGATTGGGACATATTTGGTTTCATTTCAGTCTGTTCCCACAGATGAGGCCTGTGTATGATCACATCATATAAATTATTTAAGGTGCACAGTCTATGTAACCCGAGCCATAAGTAAAAGTTGGCCTACCGTCTGTTCTGTCACCCTGGAGGACTCTTTATTTTCCAAAGGAAATAGTCCATCTTGTGAACTGACATCATTAGAGTCATAAAAATTCAAATGCGCCTTGAGCGATTTCTTTACTTTGGCATAAAGTCTCAAGTATAGTATCCAAAAGCTTAACATCCTTTAGCTGAAATATACTGGCTTAGGGTTAGGGGAAGACAATTCTAGAACACTAATTGCAGTTCCAGAACAGTGGTAACTAGTTGTAATCTGAGGAAAATTTGAATCTGTAAATTGCGTTTTCACTGACTCTGAAAAGTTTGTTATATTTATTTTTTTCGTTTGTAAATTTAGTTTGATTGTAAATACAGTTGGTTGTGGATTTTGGTGGGGGCAGGGGAATGGCATGAAATGGACTACAGAGATTATTATTATACAAACCTTTTAGTTTGTACCTGAAGAGCATTGGGTTTGGAAACAAAATTGACATGTTGAAGGCTACAGTGTTAGAACTAGAACTTAGGTTATCTGACTTCTGATGGAGGAACCTTTCGTTATATTATCTCCCATCACATAATCCTATTTTAGTACACAATGAAAGCCAGGTCTCTTTCATTTTTATTTCTCCACTCCTGGTTTCAGTGAGCTGGAAATGGAAAACTAGTGGAGACCTCAATCCATCTCCCCTTTCCTCTTGTTGAATCACCTTGCCAAATATAGTTGCTACATTATATCTATTCTTCCCTTTGTCTGGATAAGACCTGCTCCCTGAGCCTGTCCTTCTTATTTTTCCTGATGCATGTAATGAAGATGTTGGTGTAGGCTGTGGCAAGTGACAGATTCCTGAAGGTAAAAGTCTGATAGTTACAGGCTCACTGCTAAAAGGGTTTGTAACTCTCACTCCTTGGAGGTAAGGATAACGACAGAAGGGACCCAGAACTTTGTTATTCTTCTCCGTGACAGAAGATCTGAATTGGAGTTGCCAAGACCAAACTGGCTTTTCCTATGTCAGGAAGCAATCTGGCCTTTTCAGTGTTTTCCAGAAGTACAACTTTAAACTTGCAACTTCATCTAAGAAAAATACCTAGACTCAATTAATGGAGTTAAAAGGGCATTCGTTTCTTCAATTCAACATCTTTCCTTTCTCTCTCTATATCGTACGATTCTCCTGACCTGGGTTAATAAAATAAACAGCTTCTCTACACTGGGAAGTCCTGGGCATGCTTGAGTGATGGGTCTGGGGTGACTTTGCATTCTCTTCATGAAGGTGTTTATACCTCAGATCCTCCTTGTCATGCACTCAATTTAGAACTCCTTTAACAAGTGGTCTTGGTTCTAGTTCCTTAAATTGGTGTTTCCCAAACCCCAAAGTGAAACAATTTCCCAAATGATGAATTCCTTAAAAATGCATGTAGTTTAGGAGAGCAGTGGTAAATAATTGGCAACTCAGTAGCTTTAGACCTTTTTACTCTCTCAAAGCTCTTGACTACAGTTGGCAATCTCATAAAACAACCAGAGAATAAATAGTTGCCTAAAACAGTAATATCACGGAGTATATTTTTGCTTCTGCCAAAATATATTCTTGGTAATTAGTACTAACCTCAGGCAAAACCCAAGCAGGCAATATTTTTGTAGTGTTTCCTTCACTTTCTTGTCTATACCTCACCTTGCAGCAGTCTGCTTTTTGGGAGACCAGCTTGCTTCATTCTGATGACCCAGATCAGACCATGTAAATGGCTCTTTATAATGCCAGTTGCTTCTCATAAGAATGTTTATCTTCTAACAGGCTTATTCTAAATGTACAGCATCTTTCCCAAAGTACTTAAAGCTAGGATTGTGGCAGGCAGGATTATTAAAATTGAAGTTCAGGGGACTTTTCTCTCTGTCACAGGATATTTGGAGTGTCACTTTTCCAGCCAGAAACCTCTGTGGCCAGTGGCACCTTTTTCCTAGTTTTTCTTGGGCCTACTGGGCTTGTTCCACCTGCTTGGCCCAGCAGGCTGCGTATGGCTCACACTACTGGCCTGGATCCCACACCTACCAAGGGTGAGCCAGGTGCAGAGGGGCAAGGAGTGTGTGAGCAAGTGAGTGTGGGGTCCAGCCACTGTGCACAGCTGGGCATGCCGGCTGTGGCAGGGCGGGCAGCTCTAGGCACCGGCATAGGGACCGGCTCTGTGAGGCTGCAGGTGGACCACACATATCATAAGCTGCTTTCACTGTGGGCAGCAGGGAAGATGGTGGTGCCTGGAAGCTTGGAGATGTCAGGATTGCAGAGCCCCAAAGAGGATGTCACAGCCCTGGCTCAGGGAACCTCTAGGTCTGGGCTTCCTAAAGGGCTGCAGCTCTTCTCTCCTTCTTGTCACCTGCTACATGGCAAGTAAATGGGGGCGTGTTTCAGCCCTGTTTATGTTACAGCTCTTTCAGTCCTGCCATTCAGCAGGTTCCAAGTTCTTGTCCCATGTTCAGGAAGAATGAGGTGTGTGGACAACTGTAGGGTAAGTAAGGTGGAGAGGAACTTTATTGAGTGACAGAATAGTTCTCAGGAGACCCAAAGTGGCTAGTTTCCTTCCACAGGCAGGTCGTCCTGATGAGTGTCCAGCTCTCAGCAGGGAGGAGACCTGTAGTCGGTAGTTCCTTTCCACAGGCAAGTCGTCCCAGTGAGTGTCCGGCTCTTGGCAGAGAAGAGACCTGTAATGGGTAGCTCCTTTCTGTAGGCAGGTCATCTCAATGAGTGAGACTGGTTGAGTCTGGGGTTTTTGTGTGTTCAGAAAGAAGGAAGTGGGTGCTGATTGGTCCATGGGTGGCCACGGGCAGACCTGGAAAAAGTACTGTCCAATTGGCCAAAAGGCTTCAATGAAGTTCTGTCTCCAGGCCATGGACTTCACCTGGAATTGGCAGCCTGGCCCCCAAACCTCAAGCCTTTCCTGGCTTGAAGGAGGGGTTTCACTGGTAAGCTACCCCTTCCCACCTAGGACCCTGTCTGCCTTTAACATGCCATCCACAGTGCCCAGGCTGTCTGCACCGAGAGGCACCTGTAGGCCTGCACCAAGCTGCCCTCAGCTCCCCTGGCCTGCCTCCTGTGCTTGTTGGCACCCAAAGTCCAGAAGGAGCTGAAGTGGCAGGGGGCTTATGCGTCAGTGCTGCCCTGGCTGGGTTATGACAGTACCTGGGCTCAGCCACAACTTTGCTCTGCCCCAGAATGGTTGCCAGGAGGAGGGAGAGGCCAAGGGGTGGGAGCAGGCCCTTTGAAGCCTGCAGGGGTGGGGGGCTTCCTGGGCCCCTGAGAGCCCAGGGATGCCAGGGTCTGGAGCTGAACTCTGCATCAGCACCCGGGAGTGCGGCCTTCTGCACTGCCAACTTGGTAGAAGGTGGGGCTCTCATCTGCTCCTGGCTCCCACACCAGCTCTGCCTAGTGCGCAGGCCTGGCTGTGCCTCCCCTGCTGCAGCCAGTGTCCTTACAGCAGCCGCTCCAGATGGGCCATCACTGCCATCATCTGGACACTCAAAAAAAAAAAAAAAAAAAACCACATAGGCAGGCCCCTTACTCTACTTATATGTAAGCCTACTTCTGCTTATTTATATCTATATATCTCTGGATATAAATGGCCTTCTGCTATGTTGCTCATGCTGTCCCAAACTCCTATGCTCAAGCCATCCTCCTGCCTCAGCATCCTGATTAGCTGGGACTACAGACACACACCATTGCAACCCACCATACAAGCCTATGTCTATAAATATCATATGCGGTTTTTTTAAAAAATAAGATGAAGGCATAGGCTATGTAAGATGTGCTAAGCTAAGGAAGGTGGAAGATGCAGTTTGATTACAAAGAAGGTAGAATGTTTCAGATTCATTTCAGGTGTCACTAACTATTGACAGTACTGCCTTAAGGATGAATGGCAATTTTAATTTTGCATTTTCTTGATTTTCAAGGTGTTTTAGATTGTTAACATTTTCTTTAATTATAGAATCAATTAGCATGTTAATGGAAAAATCATTAAGTGGTAGAATTCATAAAGGCCCTGTTTTTTGCAACTATTTGTGAAACAGAGTACTGTTGTTTTCATTACAGTCAAAACAACAATCAGGCCAAATTCACTCTCCCTAGATTGTGGAAGCTCAGATGAATCCTATCTTTCTAACTGGTTATCATTTTGCACAGAGGTGGCTAATTTCCTTAGAAACTTTCTAAGCTGTAAAGAAAGGTTGGAGAAGATAGAGCCTGGGATTCCTTCAGTGCTTTTAGTGTTAATTTCTCCTTAGTTTTTGCTATCTAATCTCAGGTATGCTTTTGTAAACATTTTAAAAGGAATAAAAATCCCTAATGTTCTCTGCATTGTTCTCTTATTTCCCCTTCACTGTCTGTCCTCTTAGCTCTCTGCTACCTGCCCTTCTTTGGTGGATATGAGCAAACAAGTCCAGAGTGACTGCCTAGCATCAGCTTTAACTGAATTCCCAGTTGGCTGCCTGGTCCACATAGGAACTCAGTATGGATGGCCACTGTCGCTACATTCTCCAACCAGAGGGCATTTATGTCGAACAGTATTATGTCACACCATATAATTATATATTACAATTTGGGACCCTTCTCTCTGCACCTGATTCCAATGGGAACATGTCCTGCATATCCTTCCCTTGATCAATTTCTCTTGGCCAGAAAGCTTGCCATTTCCATTTTTCTGAAGGTGGTGGAGAGAGAAAAGGAGGTGTGTTTCATAAAACCACATTATTTTGGAGGTAGCATGTAATTAACTAACCATGATGTAATTTCCAGTTGGTAATCTTTTCAGTCTATCAACCAGAAATTGTACTTAGAAAATGCAATAAGCTTCTCTATTTTTGTATGTTTTCATTTTCAGCTTCTCCAAGGAGCTGGGAATATAGATATGAGACATACATTCTATTTATTGTACTTGATTGATGAACTCTTGTTTGCTACATTTAACTTTTAAAGTAGATAACCTAGACAGAATAATATATTTCTCTAAAATAAAACCCCATAAAATAAAATAAAAACCTCTTTTCCGTGACTAATCTCTGTTGCAGTCAAGCTAACTATACCACTTTTCTATCAAAACAGGAAAGCGAAACATTTAACCCTCCTATTCTCATGTCAGAGTCCACTGATGTCTTTTAACTCTTTCTTGACCCCCAAGTGCCATTCCTCTATTTGTTCATGGAGTTTATGTGAATTTGGATATGTAGTTATGTGAATTGTAATTTTTTACCAGTGTCTTTTTTTATTGTGGCAAAAGGTATCATTAATTTACTATCTTAACTATTTTTAAGTGTACAGTTCAGTAGTGTTAAGTACATACACATTGTGCAACAGATCTCCAGAACATTTTCATCTTGCAACTCTGAAATATTATACCCGTTAAACACTAGATTCCCCTCCTACCTCCCCACCTAGCCCTTGGTAACCAACTATCTGCTTTCTGTTTCTGTGATTTTGACCACCTTAGCTACTTCATATGAGTGGAATCATACAAGATTTGCCCTTTTTGGACTGGTTTATTTCTCCATAAGTTTCATCTATGTTGTAGTAGTATGTAACAGAATTTCCTTCTTTTTAAAGGCTGCATAATATTCCATTTTATTTATATATTTCTTTTTAAAAATTCATTCATCTATTGATAGACATCTGGGTTGCTTCCAACTCTTGGCTATTGTGAATAATGCTGTAATGTGCATGAGTGTGCAGATACCTTTTCAAGATCCTTTTTCTTCAATTCTTGTGGATATGTTTCCAGAATATATCTGGGGTTGTTGGATCATATGGTAATTCTGCTTTTAACTTTTTGAGGGGCCTCCATACTGTTTTTCCTAATGCCTGCCCTATTTTACATCTCAACCAAAATCATACAAGGGTTCCAGTTTCTCTCCATCTTCATTAATACTTGTTATTTCTCTTTGTTTTTTAGAAGTTATTCTAATGGGGGCGAGGTGTTATCTCTTTGGTTTTGGTTTGTGTGACTCTTATGATTAGTGACCTTGATTATGTTTTCCTGTGTTTGTTGGCTATTCATATGTCTCTTTTGGAGAACTGTAAATTCAAGTTCTTTACCTATTTTTTAATAGAGTTTTTTGTTATTGTTATTGTGTTATAGAAGTTCTTTATATGTTCTGGATACTAACTCCTTATCAGATATATGATTGGCACATATTTTCTCTCATTCTGCAGGTAACTTTTTCACTCTGTTGATTGCATCCTTTGAAACATGGAAGTCTTTAAGTTTAATGTAATCTCATTTGTCTTTTCTTGCTTTTGTTCCCTGTGCTTTAGGTGTCATATCCAAGAAATCATTGCCAAATCCAGTGTGACAAAGCTTTCCCCTTATGTTTACTTCTAGGAGTTTTATAGTTTTAACTCTTCTGTTTAGGTTTTATTTATTTTTTATTTAATTTTTGAGATGGAGCCCTGCTCTGTCACCAAGGGTGCAACCTCTGCCTCATGGGTTCAAGCGATTTTCCTGCCTCAGCCTTCTGAGTAGCTGGGATTACAGGTGCCTGCCACCATGCCCAGCTACTTTTTGTGTTTTAGTAGAGATGATGTTTCACCATGTTGGCCAGGCTGGTCTTGAACTCCTGACCTCAAGTGATCCACCTGCCTTGCTGTTTAGATTTTAAATCTACTTATTCTTACTTTTTGGTGTATGATATAAGGATCCAACTTCATTCTTTTGCATGTGGATATCCATTTTTCCCAGACCTATTTGTTGAAGGGACTATCCTTTCTTCATTAGGTAGCCTTGGCAACTTTGTAAAAAATCATTTGGCCATTATTTCTTGGTTCTCTGTTCCACTGGGGGATATATATATATGTTTTTATGCTAATGCTATGCTATTTTAATTACTGTACCTTTGTAGTATGTTTTGGAATCAGGAAGTATGAGGCCTTGGCCTTATTTTTTTTCAAGATTATTTTGGCTATGCATGGTCTCATGAAATTCTACATGAATTTTAGGATTTGTTTTCTATTTCTACACAAAGTGTCATTGGAGTTTTCATAAGGATTGCAATGAATTGATAAGTCACTTGGGAAAGCGTGATCATTTTAACAATCTTATTTCCATCTATGAGCATGGCATGCCTTTCCATTTATGTCTCTTCTTGATTTCTTTTAGCAATGGTTTGTAGTTTTTGGTGTACAAGTCTTTTACTTCCTTCATTGTTTATTCCTAAGTCTTTTATCCTTTTTGATGCCATAGTATTTGGGATTGTTTTCTTAATTTCATTTTTGAATTGACCATTGTTAGTAAATAGAAATGCAACTGAATTTTGCGTGTTGATTTTGTATCCTGCAACTTTGTTAAAATCATATATTAGCTGTAAGAGCTTTTTGTGTGTGTGTGAAATCTTTAGGCTTTTCCACACATGCAATGAGGTCATCTACAAGCAGAAATAATTTTATTCCTCTTTTATGATTTACATGTCTTCTATTCATTTTTCTTGTTCTTGCTCTGGCTAGGACTTCCAGTACTATGTTGGATAGCAGTGGTGAGAGTGGACATTCTGGTCTTGTTTCTTATCTTAGAAGAAAAGCTTTTAGTTTTTCACCATTGAGTATGTTATAGGCATGGACTTTTTATCTGTGACTTTTATTATGTTGAGGCATTTACACTATATTCCTAGTTTGTTGAATGTTTTTATTATGAAAGGATGTTATATTTTTTCAAATGCTGTTTCTGCATGAATTGACATGATCATGAAATTTTTGTCCTTCATTTTGTCAATGAGGTCTATTACATTGATTGACTTTCATACACTGAGCCATCCTTGAATTCTTGGTATAAATCCCACTTGGTCATGGTGTATAATTCTTTTAATGTGCTGTTGAATTTGGTTTACTAATAATTTGTACTGAATTTTTACATCAATATTCATTAAGGATATTGGTCTATAGTTTTCTTTTCTTGCTGTGCTTTCGTGTGATTTTGGGATCAGAGTAATACTGGCTTCATAGGATGAGTTTGGAAGTATTTCCTCCAATTCTTTGGAAGAGTTTAAGGGGATTGGTGTTAATTTTTCTCTAAGTATTTGAGAGAATTCTCTAGGGAAGCCATTTTATCCTGGGCTTTTCTTTTTTGAGCTGTTTTTGATTGCTATTTTAGTCTCTCTTACTAGTTAGTCAATTTTTAAAATTAATTTAGTGACATAATTTCTATGTTTCTCTTTCCTCCTAAACACACATTTTACTGATATTGTTAGTAAAGGAAATCATATGATGAAATTCCTCTAAAAGTACACAACTGTATAATAATATAGAAATGTTGGGCAGAATATTGAAAGTTTCTTCCAATACCCTCACTCTCATTCCTCTCTGCAAAAAGCTTCTTGATCAACTTCACCAAGAAAACAACAAACAACAATAATTTGGCCCCAAATCCCACCACCTTCATAGACTCCTACCTGCATTTGCTTGTATATGCATTCCTCCCTCCTTTCTCCCATGTCTGGGGCAGATGGATTCCTCCTATGATTGTGGTCTCATCTTTTCCCCTGGATTCTCCATCCTGTACTATCCCTTCTTGATTAACTAAAGTAGTTCTCCTTTTTTTTTATATTGGCTCTGACTCCCTGCCTTTTCTGGCCTTCCTCTTCATCTAAACCCCCATGACACAAGTTTACCTATGTAACAAACCTGCTGTTGTACCCCTAAACTTAAAAAAAAAGTTAAAAAAAATTGGCCAGTGCAGTGGCTTCTGCCTGTCATCCCAGCACTTTGGGAGGATGAGGCAGGCAAATTACTTGAGTCCAGGATTTTGAGACCAGTCTGGGCAACGTGGCAAAACCCTGTCTCTACAAAAAATACAAAAAATTATCCAGCCATGGTGGTGCTTGCATGTGGTCCCAGCTGCTCAGGAGGCTAAGGTGGGAGGATGGTCTGGGCTTGAGAGGTCAAGGCTTCAGTGAGCCATGATCATGCCACTGTACTCCAGCCTGGATGACAGAATGAGACCTTATCTGAAAAAGAAAAAGAAAAAAAAAACACAAAAAACAGTGCTCATGAGCAGTTCTGAGAACCTCTTTTGTCCACTTTACTCAATATTTCTGTGAATTGCTGTGGAATCTTCTCAGCCAAGCTGGCTGTATTAATAGACAGTTCATCATCCCAGCCCATCACTCACTAAGTCCCTTTCCCTCAAGTGTTCTATAATTTCTCCTTGTTTTTCAAATGCATTTCTATTCTATTGTTTTTAAATGGGCTCATCTCCAATTTCTGAATTGGTTCAGTTATCTTATAAAATACAAACTTGTTTCTAACACTTTTGTGCTTAAGATCCTTTAGTAATTCTCTACCAGTTTTAGGACAAAATATGATTTTTTTGTACACCAAAAAGACCTTATGATTTGTCTTATGCCTCAGCTGTATATTCTGTCTTCTATCACATACAATTTTGAGCAATATGGAACTATTTATCCTTCTAGGAAAGTGCATTTCTCTTCTTGCCAGTTTTTTTTTTTTTTTTTTTTTGCTTCTCCCTCCCACTGTTTCCTGCTTCTCTTTCTCTTTCTCTCCCTCCCGTTTTTCCCTTATCTCTACATAATTAACTTGTTTTAGTCTTTTAAAAACAGCTAAAACATTACCTGCTGAGTGAGCTGGACCTGCCTCAGGTGGGCAGCCGGTATGCTGACTTCCAGGGCAGTTGTCTTTTCATTATTACGCAAGAATATTAAGAAATGGTTTGAGTTCCAGGCAAATTGACTTCTGGAATACTAACAAGAGGTTTTTCCTCTGCTGCCACTCCAGTAGAACCTACATCTTTTGACATTTAGATAATGTTGTGGAATCCTTATGAAATAATTGGCTTCAGGGATGAGCCATTGTTCAATGTTGAACAGATAAGGTCACCTATGTACTTAGCAAAAGGCTTAATTTTGTCAAACTGCAGGACATTGAGTTAGCATTTCTGAGGAACAGGTGTTTCCTTCTGAGAACAGTTGGCTTGAACCAAAGTGAATGTTGCGTCTGGGGAATGAAGTCTACTTTGGTTCAAACAAGTAGACTGTAGATAGTGAGGACTGACTGATGACAGACATTGATAGGGCACAGCTAGTGCTTAGGAGTGCAGGAAGTTTGGCAGGAGTGAACTTTTTGTCAGCAGCTCAATTTTTGACACTAGTTACTTCACAACAGTTGTTTCTGCTTCCTAACGGAGGGTCAGCAAGTTAAAGCCCTTTGATTGCCTTATAAAGACACTTTCAATTCTTATCATGAATGTCATCTCCAGGTTTGGAAGTCAGGAGGGAGAGAAGTGGGAGAGGGAGATAGGAGTTTATACCTCTCTGAAAGTCAGCCTCAATCTGATATTTTTACAACTTAGCTTACAGTTGTGAAGTTTTTAATACAGATGCTCCTTGACTTACAATGGAGTTACATCCTGATAAGCCCATCTTGAAAATATCATAAGTAGAAAATGCTTATAACACACCTAACCTACCAAACGTCATAGCTTAGCCTAGCCTTGCACATGTTTAGAACATTTACATTAGCCTACTTTTGGGCAAAATCATCTAACACAAAGTGTATCTTATAATAAAGTATTGAATATCTCATATAATTCACTGAACGCTGTACTAAAAATGAAAAACAGAATGGTTGTATGGTTACTTGAAGTGTGGTTTCTACTAAGCACATATGGCTTTTGCACCATCATAAAGTTGAAAAATTGTAAGTCAAACCATTCTAAGTTGGGGACCATCTGCATTTTGAAAGCATTTGTATAGCGTTTGTTTTTAGCCTAACCCACTGCATCCTGTGTTTGACATTATTGTAATCCAATGTACAATTTTATGTTAATAAGATGATGTGACTGTATCCTGGTATACCTGAAAGGATGCATATCTAATGGCCTAGGTTGGAAGGTGAATTCTTGGTATAAAAGGCAATAATTGCTTTTGGTTAATGATTCATACAAAAAATTACTGTATTTTACATATAAATTTAAATACCCATAATTCATAATTGAATGATATGCATCTTATTTTAATTTGAGGAAGTCTAACATTAAAAGATTTATACAGAAAAAATACAACAAATATTTAACAGAAGAAAATTATAATTACAGAGTTTTAGGAGCTCATCTGAAATATATCTGCAGAGTGGGTTGATAGAAGAGTCATAAAACATAATATATGCAAAAAGGAATAAAAGCTATTGAAAAATCACTTCCCTTTTTTCCCTTTATTTTAATCATAAAAATCATGAAAATAGTTCTATAAACATGAGTGAGCTAAAAAATATTACCAGAGTATTAGTTACTAGAGAAACAGAAATGAAATTTGAAGATGAGATTTATCATCTTCTCACTTTAATTTGTACTCCTGCTGTACTGTAAATGTAATAGCCATCAACATGAAAAATGTAACAGATTGATAATACCATTGAGTTTTAATTAAACTACTGAAATGAAAAGGACCCAGATGGATAACTGGAAAATGTAGTTATCCTTTATGAAATGTGCGGGATTGCCCGTTTGCTCTGTTTCTTGTAGATTAATACTCTGCCAAAAATAGTGCACCATCAGAAGATTTACTAAAAATTAATCATTTCAGTTTGTAAAACAGATGGTTGCTTTAGTTTATTCAATTTAGTTTTGAGACACTTATCACTCTAAATCAGAGATTGTTTCCTTCCTGTCCCCACTTGCTATGACTTCCCATTTCTGCAGCTTTCTACATAAATCAATCAATAGTATTAAAGTACGTACATCTTGTTTTTCTATATAGTCATTGGTCTTATGTATTTACTTCAAAATGTCAGGTCTTTGTATGTCATCTTAGTAGGTTTTAGGTTCTGTGCATTCATAAGTTATAACAAAAATGCAATAACAGCTTTTAGAAGCCACTCAGGAAATTTTCATCACTCCTCAAAATAACAACCACTGATGATGTCAGCTCAGTTAAGGCAGGAGGAAGTGGTATTTTGTCTTATCAGCTTGATGTAAGGCTAAACTAGCTACTTAAGATTTAGGAGTAAGGTTTTCAGATGTTTTAGGAGGTAGGTGCTGGTGTCCACAACTGCAGACTGCTGGCCTATTTGTGACTCAGAGCACCAGGTGTTCCCTGTGGGGTAGTTGCTTGCAATGAAGCTGTTGTAAACATGTGCGAATTTCCAGTTTCTGACTCCTGTGTCGCATGACTAGATGAAGATGACCTTTATGCAGTAGCAGAACTGGACATAAACGTTGAATTAGAAACATAACATTTTCATGACAGCTACAGAGAAATGAGACAGATGAGCTTAATCACAGAGAAATCCTGTTTGTTTTTAATTCTAAGATTAACTCTTTAGGGTATGGAAGAAGGTGGTTGTTGGCCTGCAAAGGGCATGAAAATCAAGTTTGTGGTTATGTGTGTTTTATGCCCTGCACTGTGAGGAAGACACAAAAGCACATCTCTGCTCTGCAAGTTCTTATAACCAAAATGGAGAAATGGCAGAACAAATAGGAAATAATCAATTATTATATAAATGATTCCACATGAATGCTGTAAGAATTCAAGGAAGGGAGAGATCAGTATGAGTTGCATATAAAAATAGGACAGAATTGGAGCATTAGGCTATAATGAATTATTGGGATTTGGAACAGAGAGAGTAGAGAATTTTAGACAATAAAATTAGCACAATCAGAGGCCTAGAGGAGAATAACTGTGGCATGATCTTAAGTATCCCAGAAGAATGGTTCATGCGAAGGAATAGTAGCAGATAAAGTTGGCTGGATAAGGGAGGGCCAGCCACTGAAGAAGCTTTAAGACTAAATGGCAGAGGTTTGATCTCTATGACAGGCCATACAAAACCATGATTGGTTCTTGAATCTAGAAGTAATGTGAAAGTATAGTGGTGGGAAGATGAATCTGAAAGTGGTACCCAGCTAGAAAATGACTGCCGGCATCCAGGCTGATGGATGTAGCTGAAGAATGAATAATGATTTGTGACTTTAGAGAGATGTTAAAGTATATCAGCTCTAAAGAGTAAAGAGTCCAAGATGCTGACATGGTCTTTGTGTAAGTCAGTCTTTGTGTCTGCTCAGAGAGAAAAAATACCACAGATATTTTAAAGAATCAGCCTGAGCCAGGACTAAAGGGGCACAGGTCTCAGCTTAAGAAGACAAATAGGAAATAATCAATTATTATATAATTGATTACATATTTATAATCAATATAACACAGGCCTAAGAGACGTCTGCCCCTTTAGTCCTGTCTCAGGCTGGTTCAATATAGTACTACATTCCCCAGAGCAGTCATTGTCTAACAATGACTATTTATCTCAGTCTGGGCCAATAATAGTGCTTTCCCAGAACTTTTTTTCCTGATTGTTCTGGTTAGAAAAAGCCATTTTTCTTCTAATCACGAGGCCATAAATATTTAAGACTGGATATGTTTGCCACAATTTTTAACAGCCTCATGGGACTGAATGAAGAGATTGAAGCCCCAAAGTAGCCCCAAATGTAGCCCCAAAGTAGAAGGTTGTAAACGTCAGATCAATGACAAGTAGGTCGAAGGGAAATATGTATATACATGTGTGTATGTGCAGCTATATATACATGCACACATACATGCATGTGTTAGTACAGCCCTAGAATGCAAACCTCACTAGCTGAATTTTACAGTTGAGGAAATTATTGCTCAGGGAATATAGTAATCTGGTCAAGGTTAAATTGCTACTTACAAGGTGGATTAAGAATCAAAGTTTAAGTTTGTTTGGTTCCAAACCAGTGCTCTTTTCTCTTCATGAGACTGCCTCTTGTCAAGGTGATGGTGGAGGGTCATGCTCCATGTTTGGGCTAATGCTAATTATATTAATTGTGTTTTCCTGATCTTTCCCTCATGCTGGGAGGGTGTATTCTCAGCAAACACAGCCGCTATTGGTCTGCTTGGTGCTGTGGGAAGTTGACTTTTTGCTGCCCATGTCCCTGTGATTCTCTGTTGTATAAAATATGCAGAGCTTTACCTCCTAATAGATGTCACGAAAAGTGTTTAGTCAAACACTAGCCAATAAAGATCCATATAATCCATATAACAGTCCATGATACATTCTACATTAACAATGAAAAAAGTAGACTGTATTGTGCAAACCAAGAGGCAGTAAAAGTAAACCAGGACTAGCTTTTAATATATAACACTTATAGTATATTGGCACATTTAGTTCAGAGGTTTTAATAGATGGAGAAAACAATTTTAGATATTTCAAATAACATTTTAGGCATTTTGCAAATCATTTAATGTAGAAAGTAATAGTTCTGATATTATTTCAATTACCTTTAATGCAGATTTACTGGACCTAACATTTAAAAAATTATATTTAACATAGATAGGGCTGGTTCTGATACTTATTTCAAGTACATTGGTGGCTTTCCTTTTTCTTGATGTTATTATATCTTTCTTTAAGCCTCTTTGGTATAATTTTCCAAAGTCTTGTTTCTCAAAGTAACACACTAATTATTGATAATTTACCTGAAATTCAAACCTAAACTCAACAGTCAATTTTTAGCTCATTGTAGAAATCAAAGAGTGAGATGGAAAGAGGAAAGATAAGAAGAAAATTATTTTCCTAAGGAAATGTTACTAAAAATTGAAAGAGATAGAATGAAAAAAGGATAGATGTGCAAATTAATCTGCGAATTAATCCCTGAGTTGAAATTATTTGAGTCATGGCAGGAAGATATGGAAACAGTGAAAATACAGTTCACCCTTGAACACTGTGGGGGTTTGGGGCACTGGCCCCTGCGAAGTCAAAAATCTGTTTATAACTTTTGACTGTTTTTAAACTTAACTAATAGGCTATGGTTGACAGGAAGCTCTACTGATAACATAAACAGTTGATTAACCTATTTTGTATATTATATTTTATATACCATATTCTTACAATTAATTAAGCTAGAGAAAAGAAAAAATTATTGAGAAAATCACAAGGAAGAGAAAATATATTTATTATACATTAAGTGGAAGTGGATCATCTTAAAGTTCTTCATCCTCATCCTCTTCACGTTAAGTAGGCTGAGGAGGAGGAAGAGGAGGGGCTGGCCTTGCTGTCTCAGGGTGGCAGACACAGAAGAAAATCCACATATAAGCTGACCTGTGCAGTTAAACCTGTGTTGTTCAAGGTCAGCTGTTCAGTGTGAATTTATAGAGTTGGGGGAGAAATCAGGTGGTAAGGAAGGTTGAAAGGGGCTCAATAGCTTCCCTTTCAGGCCACCAGGAGGAGGTAATGTTCCAGAAAAGCTTGGAAGGCACCAGAGGCAGTAGGGTCAACTTGGTGCAGATAAAAGCATGGGTGGCTTTCACAGTGGTTAAAAGAAAGGCGGTTTTGGAAGTCCAGCTTCTGTTACTGGAGGAATGTCTTAATATCAGACTTGATTCCAGGAGTGATTTCTGCATTTGTAGATTATATATTTTGCCCTTCCTTCCTTCCTTCCTTCCTTCCTTCCTTCCTTCCTTCCTTCCTTCCTTCCTTCCTTCCTTCCTGTTCAACATTGACTGTTTCGTTTTTCTGTAATACATTTTCAAGTTGTTTGGACTTGGAAAATAAAAGATAACTTCAGATCTATTATGATTACTATCTAGTGGTTGTCAGAAAATTCTTAGTTTAGCTGGGCGCGGTGGCTCACACCTGTAATCCTAGCGCTTTGGGAGGCCCAGGTGGGCGGATCACCTGAGGTCAGGAGTTCAAGAGCAATCTGGCCAACATGGTGAAACCCTGCCTCTACTAAAAAAGAATACAATAATTAGCTGGGCATGGTAGCTGGCGCCTGTAGTCCCAGTTACTCAGGAGCCTTAGGCAGGAGAATGGCTTGAACCCAGGAGGCAGAGATTGCAGTGAGCCGAAATCACACCACTGCACTCCAACCTGGATGACAGAGGGAGACTCTGTCTCAAAAACAAAAAAACAACAAAAGAAAATTCTTAGTTTGTGAAGAGACTCCAACTGGCTTTTTTTATTATTGATAGATTTTAATTGCATCACTATCTTTTTAATAATCAATCTCTTTCTTCTTCTCTGTCCCTTTCTCTGTTCCCTGTCCCCCCATCCTTCAGTATTATCACAGATGTTAAGTCTACTATATTCTCTTTTCATATTCTAATGCTTAATTGTATTAATCTAATTGATATTGAACCTAACTGAAAATTTTATTCAGTTCCTAATGTATTCTACTGACCCAGAGTGGCAGATTACTAAGAAATAAGTGTAAAACCACACAGATCTTCCAAATTCATAGCTATTTAGGTTGCGCTATTAACTGAAGTTCCCAAGCTAGAAGTGTTTTCTCTCTCTTTGGAGATATACCAATTCAGAAATTCAGACAGTTTGCCAGGCAGCCTTTCTCTACAAGCCTCATTGACACAAAAAGGCATTAGTCTAATTAAATTAGGGGCTATTAAATCCACAAATTAGCATACAAAGTTAGAAAAATCAATATCTTATTAGTTTCAAAACCTTTTATCTAACTCCTCTTGAGTTTTTTTTCCAGAAACTTTTTATAGTAAATGACATGAAAATTGATTTAAAGCTTTCCAAAAATCGGTAATCAATAATTGTTTTCTAGTCATAGAGAAATTCATTAACTTCTATACTTATTGCATTGCCACATATTTTTATTGAACTATTTTCTAATCACATTATTTTTGGCTGAAAACATGTTAGCTATAAAAAGTCATGAAATGAGAAACATAACAATATAAAGACTTTGTTTAGGTATAGTAGTTAATGGATTGTGCAGAACAGTGGAACACTCTCATTTCCAGTAAAAATCAAAATTTATGTCTTTCGTTGTTTTACACTTAAACATGGATAACTTCACTGCATTATCATTGCATAAACAAATTATTGGCAAATGAATTTGTAGACCTGCAGAAGTTATATTTGTTTTGTTTAGCAAGAGGTTAGGAAGCTCAGTATCTTCTGTAGATGAAGATAGACAACTATCATATATGCACTAGGGAAAATTTATTATGAAGATAGACAAAAATCATATATGCACTAGGGAAAATTGATTACAAAAAGAAGAAATTATTGGCCATTGTCAACTTTAGAAAGTAAGTATAGTGGAGCAACAATAGATTAGGCATACTTAAATCATTTTAGAATTTTAGCGTACAATTTACCTTTTCTTTTGAGTGCATTTAAAACTTTAATTATTTTGACCTATCTTAAAATTTCTACCAGTTTATTTTATAAAAGTGCTAAATCATTTGTATTGATTTTTATCTCATAAATCATTTAAGAATTTTAGCAAATAGATTAATAGTAATTTATAATTCATTATATGTGGAGAATTTAAGAAACTTTCAAAATTAAGGTGAATATAAAAGATACATTCTTCCAAGGTAAAACTGTGGTATTTATGAGGAGTTTGATTATGAGAATAGGATCATGGATTCAAAGGCAATTAGAGGTTCATATTCAGACTTAACATCATTCAAACACTTTTAAGAAATGATTCAGATATAAAACTACCTTTTTTTCTGTGTTCAAATTTCATTTCATATTTGTATCTATGCAGAACACTTTTTCTCTCTTTTGAGACTTTGTTATTGGCTTTTGAGTCAGACCCTTTTGAACACTGATTTCACTACTTCCCAGTGGTGGTGAAAATTACTACACTTTTCTGAGCCTCAGTTTTTTAATCTGCATGATGGGGTCATTAAACCTTCATCATGGTATTGTGGTGAGGATTCAAAGAGGAGACTCTATGGAAAGTGTTTAGCACTTGCCAATAACAGAGTAGTTATTATTTTGTCATTTTTATTCTCCATGATGTAGGGAATAAAACTGGATGGAAGATTTGAATATGTTCTGAGATTCACCAATCACTAGCTACTTTAAGCCATTGATGTATCAACACAATGGGTGAGTTTAGGGGCAGATATTTTTAACTTGATGAAAAAAATCCATGGATTAAAAGACACTAGTATATTGAGATTCAGATTGTGAACCCAGTGTCATTTCTCCAGTATGAAGATGTTATATGTGACTAGTATAATTTACTGTTCCCAAAGCCATGAGGACTGCTGACGAAGTCTGTCATACTCTGGGGGTTGGTAAGAACCTGGAGAAAGAGAAGAAAAGAGTGTGCTCTGTGAAGGGGGGACAGTTGGGACAACTATGGCCAGGTATGCTTGGGCATATGCCAAGCTATTTATTACATTCTATAATAATTATATATTCTATTATATAATTACATATAATATAGTTATAATATGTAGTATATAATCTTATATAATTATAATTATATATTCTAAATAGAGAATATTCTAAATATATTATCTATATATTTTAAATTTAGAAATATATATTTCTAGAAATATATATATAGTCGAGGCCCTCTCTCCTGTTTAACAGGTTTATTGATATAAAATTCGTATATGATAAAATTTACCCATTTAATGCAAATCAAAATCACAGTGCAATACCACCTTACTCCCACAAAAGTGGCCATAAACAAAAAATCAAAAAATGATAGATGTTGGCGTGGATGTGGTGAAAAGTGAACATTTCTACACTGCTGGTGGGAATGTAAACTAGCACAACCACTATGGAAAACGGTGTGGAGATTCCTTAAAGAACTAAAAGTAGAACTACCATTTGATCCAGCAATCCCGCTACTGGGTACCCACCCAGAAGAAAAGAAGTCATTATACGGAAAAGATAATTGCACACGCATGTTTATAGCAGCACAATTCACAATTGCAAAAATGTGGAACCAACCCAAAAGTCCATCAATCAATGAGTGGATAAAGAAACTGTGGTATGCGTATATGATGGAATACTACTCAGCCATAAAAAGGAATGAATTAATGGCATTTGCCGCAACCTGGATGGGATTGGAGACTATTATTCTAAGAAAAGTAACTCAGGAATGGAAAACCAAACATTGTATGTTCTCACTCATAAGTGGGAACTAAGCTAGGAGGATGCAAAGGAATAAAAATGAAACAATTGACTTTGGGGACTCAGGAGAAAGGGTGGGAAGAGGGTGAGGGATAAAGACTACAAGTAGGGTGCAGTGTATACTGCATGGATGATGGATGCACCAAAATCTCACGAATCACCACTAAAGAGCTTACTCATGTAACCAAATACCACCTGTTTCTTAAAAACCTATGAAAATAATTTTTTTTTAAAAAAAGAAATGATAACATTTCTCCTTTCCCTCAGCTACATCTTCCTAAATGCCAATGGACACACATTCCTAAAACTGAAATCTCACCAAACGCAGTCATGTCTCTTCCCCTTTTTAATAACTTAATGTAAAAATAAAAAAGATATAATGATAAAAAATTTTACTCATTTAAAATGTTCGGCACAATGGTTTTTGTAAAATTGACAAAGTTGTGCAACCATATTCCGAACTGAGAATTTTCAGCACCGTAACAAGAAACCTCGTATTTATTAACAGTCTCCCCATTCTCCTGCACCCTCAGCCACAGGCAGCCCACAAATCGACTTTCGATATCCTCCTTCAATTGTGAGCCTTACTCTTGCATTTACTCAGATTGGAATTCCTATTCTAGCCACTCTGGTGTACTCAAGTTCTCTGGTACTTTGGTTTCTGCTTGGTCATCTCTGTGTTTTTGCCACATCACCTCCTTCCCTCACCTCTTACTTGCTAACTCTACCCCCCCGCCACCAGCTGTTCTACCTAGACAGTCCTCATCAATCTTCTATCAAACTCCATCTTTTATGTAAAACATTGGCTGACATCTCGAGGTAAATTGATGTGTCTTCTCTGAACTTGGATTGTCCGAGTTGGCAGGCATACTTTATGCTGCCCCGAGTCAAGCCTTCTGCTGTTTTAAACAGAAATGTTATTAATTGTTCACGCATTGATATTATTCTTCAGATTAATTTCAGGATGCTTGACCCACACATATCCTTGCAGAGTATTTAATGGTGCC
The DNA here is from genome assembly GCF_028858775.2 of Pan troglodytes. NCBI lineage: Eukaryota > Metazoa > Chordata > Mammalia > Primates > Hominidae > Pan > Pan troglodytes. Next base: position 38,980,952 of record NC_072411.2, read on the forward strand.
TTGTATAGAGTTACTATTTAATAAAATATTACTTGTTGATTTTTATCACCAAGCATTAATATTAACTGTCATTTCTATTCACTTTTCTGCTTCATACAATTGCCTGAATTTGGCTGGAAGTCATCTTCACTTTCTTGTAATGGAAGAGATCTGCTTCTTAGATGTAGCGTGGGTACTTTGTGTTCAGAAAAAGCTACATCTTCCTTTGCAGTTGAAGAGATTTTGAGTGGAACTGTTGAAGAAATAGCTGAGTAGAGCAGTTGCTTGATTTTGTCATTGAGTAAATAAAATACTTGTCATTATCAAGCATATAGCCTTAGGTAGGTTCATCCCACATGAGTAGGGCTTGTATTGAGACACCCTCTGATTCAATCCTATTTTTGTACAGGTTCACTTGGGATAAAGGAAAAATACGTATACTTTAAGAGGTGAAAGAAGTCCAGCAAAGAGTGTGACGTGCAGGAAGTGGGTGAGAAGTCCAACTCACTTGACTTGGGCTGTGCTTTGGAATTTGCATCTTTACCCACACCAAGATGGGTACTTTTGCAGTGGTTTGTAGCTCACACCTGGAGAAAACAGTGCTCAGAGGGAGCAAAGTGCCCATCCTTTCTAAACAGCAGATTGTGAGATTTTAAGGGGAGTCAAGTTTGAAAGGACAGAAAATGAGCCTTGGTCACTGAACAGCTGAGAATGCTAAGGCAGTAGGGGAAAAGGAATGGAAAGAGGTAGAACCCAGAGACTGAGGAGCTGAAAATAAACAATGAAATTTAGTTTAAGTTTATCTTGCAGTGGGGAAGAGTGATCAAGCATATTTTTTTTGTGTGTGCTTTGAAAACACTAAAATCTTAACAGTGAGTCATTTCTGTTTCCCATTTCTCCCCAAATATAACATTCTTATTTATTTCCCTATGTACTGTGTATATTTTTTCATTTGCCTGGCTTTTTTTCAGATGCTTGTATACATAATATCTGAAAAAAACCAAAAACATTCTTTTCCTTTAGTTTGGAGCCAAAGATAACGTAATGTTCTCTGCTTTTGTTGCAGCACAGATTAGACTTTGTATTGAGGCACATTTTCCCTTTTTGTACCATAGTACATCACTGGGAAGGTTGCATTTGATGCTGTAATGTGTGGACAGAGCTTTTGAAAGGAAAAATAAGATGAGGACCCAATGGATGATGCCCCCATTGTGTCCAAGTCTGTAATAGAGTAATCTGATGAATAAACCAGTCTGACTTAGTGTGGTGTCACAGAGGTGACTGCCAAAATAGGATATTTATTCTCCAGTAGGCTCTAATCACTACAGAATTAATGGGAAAAAAGGAAAATAATACAACCCACACTGCTATAGAAATTAAGACACATCTGTGTGACTCGAAAACAGTAATGGGAAGGATCTTACATGACTCCTTTGCTGTTCGTTGAGTCCCTATTGTCCATTAGCCTACCTGGCCATGCAAAACAAGATTTCATGGCATCTTTCCTAAATATCTTTTTTCAAGAAGATTTTAATAAGAACGACTTTTCCATCCATTTCGTTGGCTGCAGCACTTGCCTGGTTTCTGCATTCCTGTAGCTGGCCTTGACTTGCTTCACTGACTCATTTCTTAAGTGTAACCAATCATCATGTGAATTTCTTCAAAGCACCATTGCGCTCCTATTGCTACCACCCACCACCCTAGCAACAGCTTCCAAGTTATTCTCTGCTCTCTTGATGTATCCTTCTCCGGTCAATTCTGGAATGGGAGATATTGGATTAACCTTCCCCGAAACACAAATGCTAACATGTTTCATGCTACTGGAATTTAACTTTTTTTCTCCATTACCTGTAGTAAATAATTCCATTCACTTTTACCTAACATACTGGCATGTACAACTTTATCGCCTTATGCCCCATGATTTTATGGGAGAATTCCTGTCAGGTTGGATCTTTCCTTTCACCAGGCGTATGCTGTGTGGAATTCCAATCCAGAACTATCCCCTGAGCCTCAGCTCTTTCCTGTCTCTTCCAAGAAGCCTTCTTTTCTCTCTGACCAATGGCAGTAGATTTTGCTCTTTTCTGAACCATGGTGTGCACATCTTTCCTCTATTATAACCCTTAAGTGTTATATATGCATCTTACCTCTACACACGTTGTTCCCTTCTCGCTTCACAGGCACAGATTATACCCTTAACTCTGTCATCCATCTTGTCAGTGTGCACTGTCTATCACTGGAAATCTCTAGGCAAGAAAGGTTTGATTATTTAGCACATCCTCAACCTCCCTACCACCACCCCCCGACACACACCACCACCAGGACCATCGTTTCATCCTGAAGTACCAAGTGGTGACAAAGAGCTTTCATTTTGTGTGCAAGTGCAGCACTTTTTAACATGTGTAATCACTATCCTAGCCAGGAAGTCCTTCCTTCTGTATGATAAATAGGGTCTGTGAAACTAACCCCCAAATAAGTTTGGTTTTTTATCTTTTTTAACATTTGTATAATGGTAAAGACTGAGCTTTTAGTGTAACCATCACCCGAACAGTATACATTGTACCCATTAAATAATTTCTCATCCCTCACCCCCCAAACTACCCTCCAACCCTTCCTAATCTCCAGTGTCTATTATTCTTCACCCCAAGTCCATGTGTACACATTATTTAGCTCCTACTTACAAGTTAGAACATATGGTATTTGACTTTCTAATTCACTTAAGATAATGGCCTCTACTTCCAACCATGCTGCTACAAAAGACATAATTTCATTCTTTTTTGTGGCTGAATAGTATTCCATGGTATATGTATACCACATTTTAAAAATCCCATCATCTGTTGATGGACCCTAAGCTCTTTTTGATAAAGCCTTAATATTTTATCAAACATTAAGTCTTAAGTTTGATAATTTTTTTTCCTCAATCCTCCCACCTCAGCCTCCCGAGTTGCTAGGACTATAGATGTGCACAACCACATCCAGCTAATTTTTGTATTTTCAGTAGAGACAGGATTTCACCATGTTGCCCAGGCTGGTCTTGAACTCTTGAGCTCCAGCAATCCATCCACCTCGGCCTCCCAAAGTGTTGGGATTCCAGGAGTGAGCCACCGTGTCTGGCTGAGACATACGTGTGTGTGTGTGTATCCGTGTGTATATACACACGTGTGTGTATCCGTGTATGTATACACACGTGTGTGTATACGTGTATGTATACACACGTGTGTGTATCCGTGTATGTATACACACGTGTGTGTATCCGTGTATGTATATATATACGTGTATATATATGTATATACATATATACATATATTATTCCCATTCTTAGGAGGAAAATATTATTTCACTATTAACTATTTTGTTAAGGGTAGTTTTTTTTGTAGGTGTTCTTTATCAAATTGAGAAAATTTTCTTCCATTCTTAGTTTTTTTTTTTTTTTTAAAGTTCTAGGGTACATGTGCACAATGTGCAAGTTTGTTACATGGGTATACATGTGCTATGTTGGTTTGTTGCACCTATTAACTCATCACTTACATTGGGTATTTCTCCTAATGCTATCCTTCCTCCAGCCCCCCACCCCATGACAGGCCCCAGTGTGTGATGTTCCCCTCCCAGTGTCCAAGTGTTCTCATTGTTCAATTCCTATGTATGAGTGAGAACATGTGGTGTTTGGTTTTCTGTCCTTGTGACAGTTTGCTCAGAATGATGGTTTCTAGCTTCATCCACGTCCCTGCAAAAGACATGAACTCATCCTTTTTTATGGCTGCATAGTATTCCATGATGTATATGTGCCACAGTTTCTTAATCCAGTCTATCACTGATGGACATTTGGGTTGGTTCCAAGTCTTTGCTGTTGTGAATAGTGCCGCAGTAAGCATACGTGTTCATGTGTCTTTATAGTAGCATGATTTATAATCCTTTGGGTATATATCCAGTAATGGAATGGCTGGGTCAAATGGTATTTCTAGTTCTAGATCCTCAAGGAATTGCCACATTGTCTTCCACAGTGGTTGAACTAATTTACACTCCCAGCAACAGTGTAAAAGCATTACTATTTCTCCACATCCTCTCCAGCATCTGTTGTTTCCTGACTTTTTAATGATCACCATTCTAACTGGTGTGAGATGGTATCTCACTGTGGTTTTGATTTGCATTTCTCTGGTGACTGGTGATGATGAGCATTTTTTCATGTGACTGTTGGCTGCATAAATGTTTTCTTTTGAGAAGTGTCTGTTCATATCCTTTGCCCACTTTTTGATTCTTTTTTCCTGAAAATTTGTTTAAGTTCTTTGTAGATTCTGGATATTAGCCCTTTGTCAGACGGATAGATTGCAAAAATTTTCTCCCATTCTGTAGATTGCCTGTTCACTCTGATGGTAGTTTCTTTTGCTGTGCAGAAACTCTTTAGGTTAATGAGATCCCGTTTGTTTATTTTGGCTTTTGTTGCCATTGCTTTTGGTGTTTTAGTCATGAAGTCCTTGCCCATGCCTGTGTCCTGAAAGGTATTGCCTAGGTTTTCTTCTAGGGTGTTTATGGTTTTACGTCTAACATTTAAGTCTTTAATTCATCTTGAATTAATTTTTGTATAAGGTGTAAGGAAGGGATCCAGTTTCAGCTTTCTACATATAGCTAGCCAGTTTTCCTAGCACCATTTATTAAATAGGGAATCCTTTCCCCATTTCTTGTTTTTGTCAGATTTGTCAAATATCAGATGGCTGTAGATGTGTGGTGTTATTTCTGAGTCCTCTGTTCTGTTCCATTGGACTATATCTCTGTTTTGGTACCAGTACCATGCTGTTTTGGTCACTGTAGCCTTGTAATATAATTTGAAGTCAGGTAGCATGATGCCTCCAGCTTTGTTATTTTTGCTTAGGATTGTCTTGGCAATGCAGGCTCTTTTTTGGTTCCATATGAACTTTAAAGCAGTTTTTTTTTTCCAATTCTGTGAAGAAAGTCATTGGTAGCTTGATGGGGATGGCATTGAATCTATAAATTACCTTGGGCAGTAAGGCCATTGTCGTGATATTGATTCTTCCTATCCATGAGCATGGAATGTTCTTCCATTTGTTTGTGTCCTCTTCTATTTCATTGAGCAGTGGTTTGTAGTTCTCCTTGAAGAGGTCCTTCACCTCCCTTGTAAGTTGGATTCCTAGGTATTTTATTCTCTTTGTAGCAATTGTGAATGGGAGTTGACTCATGATTTGGCTATCTGTTTGTCTGTTATTGCTGTATAGGAATGCTTGTGATTTTCGCACATTGATTTTATATCCTGAGACTTTGCTGAAGTTGCTTATCAGCTTAAGGGGATTTTGGGCTGAGACGATGGGGTTTTCTAAATGTACAATCATGTCATCTGCAAACAGGGACAATTTGACTTCCTCTTTTCCTAATCGAATACCCTTTATTTCTTTCTCCTGCCTGACTGCCCTGACCAGAACTTCCAACACTGTGTTGAATAGGAGTGGTGAGAGAGGACATCCCTGTCTTGTGCCAGTTTTCAAAGGGAATGCTTCCAGTTTTTGCCCATTCAGTATGTTATTGGCTGTGGCTTTGTCATAAATAGCTCTTATTATTTTGAGATATGTCCCATCAATACCTAGTTTATTGAGAGTTTTTAGCATGAAAGGCTATTGAATTTTGTCAAAGGCCTTTTCTGCATCTACTGAGATAATCAGGCCTTTTCTGCATCTACTGAGATAATCATGTGGTTTTTGTCATTGGTTCCGTTTATGTGATGGATTACATTTATTGATTTATGTATGTTGAACCAGCCTTGCATCCCAGGGATGAAGCCGACTTGATTGTGGTGGATAAGCTTTTTGATGTGCTGCTAGATTCAGTTTGCCAGTATTTTGTTGAGGATTTTTGCATCAATGTTCATCAGGGATATTGGTCTAAAATTCTCTTTTTTGGTTGTGTCTCTGCTAGGCTTTGGTATCAGGATGATGGCTGGCCTCATAAAATGAGTTAGGGAGGATTCCCTCTTTTTCTATTAATTGGAATAGTTTCAGAAGGAATGGTACCAGCTCCTTTTTGTACCTCTGGTAGAATTCGGCTGTGAATCTGTCTGGTCCTGGACTTTTTTTGGTTGGTAAGCTATTAATTATTGCCTCAATTTCAGAGCCTGTTATTGGTCTATTCAGAGATTCCACTTCTTCCTGGTTTAGTCTTGGGAGGGTGTATGTGTTCAGGAATTCATCCATTTCTTCTAGATTTCTTAGTTTATTTGTGTAGAGATGTTTATAGTATTCTCTGATGGTAGTTTGTATTTCTGTGGGATCAGTGGTGATTTCCCCTTTATCATTTTTTATTGCCTCTGTTTGATTCTTCTCTCTTTTCTTCTTTATTAGTCTTGCTAGCAGTCTGTCAATTTCATTGATCTTTTCAAAAAACCAGCTCCTCGATTCATTGATTTTTTGAAGGGTTTTTTGTGTCTCTATCTCCTTCATTTCTGCTCTGATCTTAGTTATTTCTTGCCTTCTGCTAGCTTTTGAATTTGTTTGCTCTCGCTTCTCTAGTTCTTTTAATTGTGATGTTAGGGTGTCAATTTTAGATCTTTCCTGCTTTCTCTTGTGGGCATCTAGTGCTATACATTTCCCTCTATACACTGCTTTAAATGTGTCTCTGAGATTCTAGTATGTTGTCTCTTTGTTCTTATTGGTTTCAAAAAACATTTTTATTTGTGCCTTCATTTCATTTTTTACCCAGTAGTCATTCAGGAGCAGGTCGTTCAGTTTACATTTAGTTGTGCTGTTTTGAGTGAGTTTCTTAATCCTGAGTTCTAATTTGATTGCACTGTGGTCTGAGAGACAGTTTGTTGTGATTTCTGTTCTTTCACATTTGCTGAGGAGTGCTTTGCTTCCAACTATGTGGTCAATTTTGGAATAAGTGTGATGTGGAGCTGAGAAGAATGTGTATTCTCTTGATTTAGGGAGGACAGTTCTGTAGATGTCTATTAGGTCTGCTTGGTGCAGAGCTGAGTTCAAGTCCTGGATATCCTTGTTAACCTTCTGTCTCCTTGATCTGTCTAATATTGACAGTGGGGTGTTAAAGTCTCCCATTATTACTGTGTGGGAGTCTTAAGTCTCTTTATAGGTCTCTGAGGACTTGCTTTATGAATCTGGGTGCTCCTGTATTGGGTGCATATATATATTTAGGATAGTTAGCTCTTCTTGTTGAATTGATCCCTTTACCATTATGTAATGGCCTTCTTTGTCTCTTTTGAACTTTGTTGGTTTAAAGTCTGTTTTATCATAAACTAGGATTGCAACCCCGCTTTTTTTTTTTTGTTTTCCATTTGCTTGGTAGATCTTCCTTCATCCCTTTATTTTGAGCCTAGTGTTTCTTTGCATGTGAGATGGGTCTCCTGAATACAACACACTGATGGGTCTTGACTCTTGATCAAATTTGCCAGTCTGTGTCTTTTAATTGGGGCATTTAGCGCATTCACATTTAAGGTTAATATTGTTATGTGTGAATCTGATCCTGTCATTATGATGTTAGCTGGTTATTTTGCTCATTAGTTGATGCAGTTTCTTCCTAGCATCGATGGTCTTTACAATTTGGCATGTTTTTGCAGTGGCTGGTACCAGTTGTTCCTTTCCATTTTTAGTGCCTCCTTCAGGAGCTCTTGTAGGGCAGGCATGGTGGTGACAAAATCTCTCAGCATTTGCTTGTCTGTAAAGGATTTTATTTCTCCTTCACTTCTGAAGCTTGGTTTGGCTGGATATGAAATTCTGGGTTGAAAATGATTCTCCTGAAGAATGTTGAATATTGGCCCCAACTCTCTTTTGTAGAGTTTCTGAGACCCTTTCTTCCACTTGATCGAATTGGCTATTGAAGCTTGTGCATGTGTCACGTGGTTCTTGCGCCATGGTTGTAGAGTTTCTGCCAAGAGTTCTGCTGTTGGTCTGATGGACTTCCCTTTGTAGGTAACCCGACCTTTCTCTCTGGCTGCCCTTAACATTTTTTCCTTGATTTCAACCTTGGTGAATCTGACAATTATGTGTCTTTGGGTTGCTCTTCTTGAGGAGTATCTTTGTGGTATTCTCTGTATTTCCTGAATTTGAATGTTGGTCTGCCTGTCTAGGTTGGGAAAGTTCTCCTGGATAATATCCTGAAGAGTGTTTTCCAGCTTGTTTCTATTCTCCCAGTCACTTTCAGGTACATCAGTCAAATGTAGATTTGGTGTTTCCTCATAGTGCCATATTTCTTGGAGGCTTTGTTCATTTCTTTTTACTCTTTTTTCTCTAAACTTCTCTTCTTGCTTTATTTCATTAATTTGATCTTCAATCACTGAGACCCTTTCTTCCACTTGATCGAATTGGCTATTGAAGCTTGTGCATGCGTCAGGTGGTTCTCGTGCCATGGTTTTCAGCTCCATCAGGTCATTTAATGTCTTCTCTACACTGTTGATTCTAGTTAGCCATTTGTCTAATCTTTTTAGTTCCTTGTGATGGGTTTGAACATCCTCCTTTAGTTCGGGGAAGTTTGTTATTACCGACCTTCTAAAGCCTACTTCTGTCAATTTGTCGAAGTCATTCTCCATCCAGCTTTGTTTTGTTGCTGGCAAGGAGCTGCAGTCGTTTGGAAGAGAAGAGGCGCTCTGGTTTTTAGAATTTTCAGCTTTTCTGCTCTGGTTTCTCTCCATCTTTGTGGTTTTATCTACCTTTGGTCTTTGATGTTGGTGATCTACAGAAGGGGTTTTGGTGTGGATGTCCTTTTTGTTGATGTTGATGCTATTCCTTTCTGTTTGTTAGTTTTCCTTCTAACAGTCAGGTCCCTCAGCTGCAGGTCTGTTGGAGTGTGCCGGAGGTCCACTGCAGACCCTGTTTGCCTGGGTATCACCAGTGGAGGCTGCAGAACTGGAAATGTTGCAGAACAACAAATATTGCTGCCCGATCCTTCCTCTGGAAGGTTCATCCCAGAGGAGCTCCCACCTGTATGATGTGTCAGTCAGCCCCTACTGGGAGGTGTCTCCCAGTTAGGCTACACGGGGGTCAGGGACCCACTTGAGGAGGCAGTCTCTCCGTTCTCCGAGCTCAAACACTGTGCTGGGAGAACCACTGCTCTCTTCAGAGCTGTCAGACAGTGATGTTTAAGTCTGCAGAAGTTTCTGCTGCGTTTTGTTCAGCTATGCCCTGCTGCAAGTGGTGGAGTCTATAGAGGGAGCAAGCTTTGCTGTGCTGTGGTTGGCTCTGCCCAGTTCGAGCTTCCTGGCTGCTTTGTTTATCTACTCAAGCCTCAGCAATGGTGGACACGCCTCCGCCTGCTGGGCTGCTGCCTCGCAGGTTGATCTCAGTCTACTGCGCTAGCAGTGAGCAAGGCTCCATGGGTGTGGGACCCACCGAGCCTTGCACAGGATATAATCTCCTGATGTACTATTTGCTAAGATGGTTGGAAAAGTGCAGTATTTGAGCGGGAGTGTTTCGTTTTTCCAGGTACAGTCTGTCGTGACTTCCCTTGGCTAGGAAAGGGAAATCCCCCAACCCCTTGCACTTCCCGGGTAAGGTGATGCCCTGCCCTGCTTCGGCTCACCCTCCATGGGCTGCACCCACTGTCCAACCAGTCCCAGTGAGATGAACCAGGTACCTCAGTTGGAAATGCAGAAATCACCCATCTTTTGCATCAATCACGCTGGTAGCTGCAGATCGGAGCTGTTCCTATTCGGCCATCTTGGAACAGTGACCCTCGACAAAATCTTAATGTGATTGTATGTCGCTAAGAGAAAGTCTTTCTTCTACCAGGGAAGGTATTTGAAGCTTTGTTGCTTCCTGTTTATTCTTGTGTTTTCAGCTATTCCACATTGAAAGGCAAAAAGGAAGAGATGAAAGATGGAATGGTAATGATAGGCAGTTTGAAATATTTGGTTAATTGAGATATTTTAGTAATTATTAAGATTATTTTTCTAATTAAGCATATAGATTATGGAATTAAATTTCAAATAATTTTCCTAATTTGTCAGGGTACTTTCATGAATGATGCTATCTATAATAACAACATAAAAATTTGTCAAATGCCAGTCAGGGGTTGAGTTACCATTTAAGTTTCTGTGTTATCCATATGATTCCCTGGAGGAAAGATAGCTTAAATCTAAACATTTCTGATGATAGACGACGCTGACCAGAGATTATTCTATTTGAAGATTATTTTGGTTTATCTCTCTCTTCCTCTGTCTTGCCCCTGGTCACGTCCCTGCAAAAAAGCTCTTCTGTCTGCCACAGGTGACGGCACATGGGAAGATAAATCCTACATTGGTTTTTGATTCTAAGGTGCATATAAAGTAGGTATCAGATTAATTCCTTTAGATTATGTAGGATTTCCATAGATTATGATTTACATGTTTTTTGCCTCTGCATTTAATGATTGATACATTTTTCTCTGGTCTCTGTAGATTGAAACTTAACACTTCAATGTGGATCATTCCAAAGTATGTCTCTCCCTGCCAGGTCCAACCTGCGGGGAAGTGTCTGCTGGTCAACTGCATGGAGGTGTCCTGCAGACACTTTACACTGACTCGTCTACCATGGCTGTCACCTTTACTCACGCCTGATGAACCATCAGTAATGGCACCATCAGCACTCTGAGTTTACATGACCATCTTCATCTTCCTTGTAAACTAAGCCTTATCACTTAACAGATTTTGTTCTTTCTCTCTCCATAATTGTATGTATGTTTTTTTTTAAATGACTAAACCTAGCCTGGAGTGGGTGATAGATTGTTGACTGAATGCGTGAAAACCATCATTACTGCCTACTTGTCACACATTGACTTTCTTGAAAATTTAAGTTGCACATGCCATGCCCCTGCTCACAAACCTTCAGTGACTCTCATTGTCTATGGAAAAATTGAGATTCCTTGACCTGTCAGGCAAGGCCCTTACAATTTAGAACCAACTTAATGTGGTATTCTTGTGTACTTTTACTTTCCTAGTAGACAAACTTGACTCTCATGTTTGACACATGAATGGCACCCCATCCCCCATACCTTTCTTTTTTTCATGCCTCATATATATCATATAAAAGAATACACACACACACACATGCACACACACACACACACCCCTCTTTAAAAATTTGGAGAAAATGCCGTAGAAATTCAGGTGAGAGAAAGATTATTTCCTGCTGGGTGACATTCGGGAAGTTTACTAACGGTATTTGTATGATATGTATAAGAATGTGTATTTATATACATATGTAAGATATGTGTATATATACTTACATGCATATGTGTATAATAAAAGCATTTGAAAAATAGCTAAAATTAATTGAGCACTTACTCTATGTCATGCACAGTGCTAAAAGCTTTACAGATGTTTTTCTCATTTAATTCTCACCACAATTCTAAAATATAAGCAACATGTAGGTCACGTCATATGTGAGAGATATATTCCTGATCTATGCAGGAAAGACGCAGAATTTAAAACTATTTCTGTAAAACGTTGGCATTTTTGTTCTTATGTGGTAATAATAATAATAATAGAGATATATCTTAGAATTCACTGAGTCTGTTGATTTTGACACTATTGGTTTTTTTAAAAAAATTGTTGGTTTTTGGAGATGGGGGGTCTCACTCTGTTTCCTAGGTTGCTTGGGAGGGGATTGGGCCTGTGTACATTTCTGAGGGACTTCCTAAACCTTACCTTGTCTTAGTTTGAATGGCCTTTTGGAAAGCTGGAAGTCAGCTGGGGGACAATTGTGGTTATCATTGGTACTGATTACCAAAGATTTTGGCCCTTGGCTACTCTGCCTTTTATTGTATCCTGTAATTGTGCTTCCTTGCTTCTTTGGAAACAGATGGGGCTCTGAGCCTTGCTTTCACCACAAAGTGTAAGTCTCCGCTTGGGGAAAGCTTTAAGAGCAACTGTGTGATTCTCTAAATTAATTTTTTTTCTGCTTCAGCCTTTGTGTGAGAAAGGACTTGGAAGCCCTCTCAGCCTGGTTCCCTCACTAAGAATGATGTAAAAGAAAACTCCAGATGAAATGCATTTGAAGCCAGCTAGACTTGTTTGAAGCCACTGAGATTTCGGAGGGTTGTTTGTTGCCACTGCATATTCTAGCTGATTCTGACTGATAAGACTAGGGTCTGCAGTTCACTGTTTCCCAGCATGGTTGCTGCGGTGCTCTGTAATGCGCACCCACCTCTGTTGAAATCTAAACATAGCGAGGAAAGCCAAGGAGGTACATGCGGTAACTACAGACCAGGAGTTCTCAATACTGGCTCATGTTAGAATCGCCAGTGAGATTTAAAAATACCATACAAGGGGCAGCACCCCCAGAGTTTCTGATTAAATTGGTCTGTGATGAGGCCTGAGAATATACATGTTTAAAAGTGCCAGGTGTGGTGATTCCTTAAGGATCTAGAACCAGAAATACCATTGGACCCAGCAATCCCACTACTGGATATATACCTAAAGGAATATAAATCATTGTACTGTAAAAACACATGCACACATATGTTTATTGCAGCACTATTTACAGTAGCAAAGACTTGGAACCAACCCAAATGCCCATCAATGATAGACTGGATAAAGAAAATGTGGCGGCCAGGTGCCTCACGCCTGTAATCGTAGCACTTTGGGAGGCCGAGGTGAGTGGATCACGAGGTCAGGAGTTTGAGACCAGCCTGGCCACTATGGTGAAACCCTGTCTCTACTAAAAATACAAAAATTACCTGGACGTGGTGGCACGTGGCTGTAGTCCCAGCTACTTGGGAGGCTGAGGCAGGAGAATTGCTTGAACCTGGAAGGTGGAGGTTGCAGTGAGCCGAGATTGTGCCACTGCACTCTAGCCTGGGCGACAGAGCAAGACTCCATCTCAGAAGAAAAAAATAAAAATAAAAATAAACACAAACCTTCAGTGACTGTGTAATGAACACACTCTAGATGACAGGTTGATAGGTGCAGCAAACCACCATGGCACATGTATACGTATGTAGCAAACCTGCACGTTCTGCACATGTAGCCCAAAACTGAAAGTAAAATAAAATTTAAAAAAAGATGCCCCAAGATGGTAATATTCTGCCAAAGTTGAGATTCACTGGTCCAGAAGTAGTCTGTCAGCTCTCAGACTTTCTTTTTTACTGCCTGTCCTTGTCATAAACGTGACTTTACGTCTGATTCTTAATATTACGATTAAGCTCAGATGGGGTAAATTTACGCTTAATAATGTTTGAATTATTTAATTAATTTGTAAAATTACTCATGGAAGATCTCATCGCCTTCTGCAATTATCCCCATTAAAAAAAGATTATTGAGTTGCTAGGATAAAGTAGATGGAGAAGAGGAAATCTAAGCACAGATGGTGGTGTTCACTACTATTTTGCACGATCCCATCAATAATTTTTACATTTCGTTTCAGGGATACTGAAGAAAGACTGTTGGCCCATGGTTGTGCATGGCATTCTCTTGATGTGGAAGAAAGGACCAAATCAATAACTCCCTCCTTTGCTTCAACTCAGATGCTGTTGTGTTTTAGGCAGGTGGTAGGGAGAGATACACATAGGTTGTAATTGTGATAAAGACTCCCACATTTGGTGGCTAGATACTGAAACTACTTTTAAACAACTGCCTGTTTAGGTAATTGAAAGGCTTCCACCGTTGATTTGGTTCTCTGTGGTAGCATCCCCAGAACTGGGTGGGCTAGGAGAGGATGAAGGGCATGAGGGAGGCCTCACAGCATCACTAATTGTAGCAGGTGCCATGGGACCCTACTGAGAATGAGTTTACCTTGGGATGAAGCATGCATTTGAGAGCCGGCCTTTGAGAGATAGCTTTATTGAGCAATTTAAGGCTGAGACACATCACAAAATATTTTTTCCTCTCTCTCCCTTCCTCATTTTCTTGTTATCTTCCCTATTCTCTTTTCCTCTCTGCATTTAACTAGTTAAATGATTAAAATGTCCTGTAAATTTGCTTAGGTAAAAATATAACTATAATTTGAATGTAGCAAACTCTGTTGAATCATCTAATTTTTTAAATCAGGAAATGCTGTTAGAATTCATTTATATACCTAAACTCTATTCCTGGCCCATAGGTCTGGGGGAAAAATAGCAAATGTCTAGCTTATTCTGCAGTGAGTAAACTAGAGAGAAAATATGGCATGTCTCCAAAAGGAGAGGAGAATAGTGATTTAAAAATTTTCTCACTCCAGCTTTCTTTCTGACTTCTGTCCTTCATCTTTTGCCAATACTACCAGAGGTAAAGAATAGTATTCTGTGGGGCAAGATGGTTTAATGATTTTGATGGGCTTTTTAATTCAAATATTTCAGATGGAGTATCTATCAACATTATAATTGCTAGTTGGTGGTTGGAAAAAAAGAACTGTCAAAATGTAAAACCTAAATCATAATTCAGCCTTTCTCTGCCATCTACAATGCAGATAAGGCATCAAGTTTTTTTAAAATTTATTTTTGTTTGTTTGTTTGTTTTTGTTTTTTTGAGATGGAGTCTAGCTCTGTCGCCCAGGCTCGAGTGCAGTGGTGCAATCTCAGCTCACTGCAACCTCCGCCTCTTGGGTTCAAGAGATTCTTCTGCCTCAGCCTCTTGAGTAGCTGGCACTACAGGCGCGCACCATCACGCCCAGCTAATTTTTGTATTTTTAGTGGAGATGGGGTTTCACCATATTGGCCAGCTGGTCTCGAACTCCTGTCCTCATGATCTGTCCACCTCAGCCTCCCAAAGTGCTGGGATTACAGGCATGAGCCATCACACCCAGCCAGTTTTTTTATTAAGTGTGTTTTAAATGAAGAAGAAGCCAACCCCCACCCCCCGCCCCCCCAAAAAAGCACATATATTGAACTCATTGAAATTACATTAACAAAACATATTTTACTGGGTCATGATATAGAAATAACTTATATTGTTATTTGTCAGTGTAATTGTTTCAATGGGATTCTTCTTGCCCTTGAATATGAGTAATGTACTATAGATTGCATTTCTCAGTTTCCATGAAAAATATAAATGCACTGAGAGACATAGTTTGGGCAGAAAACATTTTTTGTGTGTGTGGGTGTAAGTTAGTGAATCTCTTTTCCTGGAAATATCTGAGATGGTTTAATCTCAAGCTCGCTCAGTGGCAGAGGACTTATCTTTGGATGATTCTTTTTTATCTGAGTTATTACAATAAATCATCTAACAGACCCAAACTCACTTTAATAGTTTTACTCTTTGAGAATTGGTATGTAACTTGCATGCTATACCAACACTTCTAAAGAGGTTCTCAAAGAACCTAAAATTTCTGTTGTGTTTTATGTTGAGTATGGTAACAAAGAGGTATTCTTTTATTTTTTTGATCGTGTTTTCTAGAGTCAAGTACATAGGCCTTGAGATTATTTCACCTTTGACTTTGTACAGCTTTTGAAGTTTGGATCTCTAGAGATACTCTGGAAGAACATTAAGATAGTGATTTACCTTCTCCCTTGTGGATATCTGATATTTGCCATTAATGGGAATAAAAAATTCATAAACCAGTTAGAATTACAGTTTCATGTGGATTCTTCCAGAGCAAATTGTTATGGTTATGTATAACTTCACTCAAGTGACATATAATCCATGTGATAATTTCTCAGGAAGAAAATGAAGATTAGGGTAAAAATATGTGAAATTATGTTGGTAACAGGGCAAGATATTTTATTTGTTATTGATCCAATAAAAAGTAATAGAATATTTAAAAATAATAGAAAAGTATGTAGAGAAAAAACTAAAACATAGTCACAGCCTTCACTTATAGTTTTTAACTTGTATTTTGAGAACAAAGGGATGGACAGCAGAGGGCCTCTCTGGAAAGAAAAAAATTACTCTTAGACAAATTTTGTAGGAAAGACAAACTTGTTTATTGGATTTCAAGGCTAGCTAATTCCTTCAAAGACACTGCTGCTTAATCTGATTACTGGCTTTAAAGAACACATTAAGCTGTTTTAAAGAACAACTGTTTTCAGCCTGGGGTCTTCTCCTCATATGAGGCTGTAATATTTACTACCCAAGTAATATGGGACTCAAACAGAGAAATGGTAAGAAAGAATTATATATCCTTATACTTAAGGATAAGTATATCCTTTTCTTGTACATGTAGAGATTATTTCTAGATTTATTTCCTGATTATGTCACTTATGTACAAATGTATGAAAGTCATTAATAAGTTTAACATGAGTCAGACTTAAATGGAGCATCACAATGAGAAGAGAAATGACCCCAGGACCACTCCACCATCTTCATGCATTAACAGAATCTTATCTCCCTCATAAAATAATCTTATCAATCTTAAAACCCATGTAAACCCAAAGCCTGCAAATAAACATCTATTGGTAAAACACAAATAATTCCTAATCCTTAAATAGCTTTTCAGTTCTCCTTTTAGGGTCTCATGGACACTCTCTAGTTTACTGTGCTCTTTCCTGTCGAGGTACTTAAGAGTCATTAAAATCACCCACATTTCTAGGGTTCAAATTAAAGAGATGTAAGGGATTTGCTTAATTACAAATGCGTCAGAAATACAGCCTAACCCAGTCATGTGAATAGTTATTTGCCCCAAGATTTTATTTTAGAGTCACATTCTAGGTAATGAGAACTAGATGGCTCAGTTATTCACTCAAAAATTACTTATTGGATTATTTGTTGACATTTCTAGGAGCTGAGAACATGGGCAGGATCCCTGTAGTCACTGAGTTTGCAATAATCGGTTGTTTTAAAAAATCATTAAACAATTCATGATGGAGTCTTAATTGTGAAATGTGCACCAAAAGAGAAAAATGAGCTGCTGTGCTGTGGAGTTTAATGAGTCAGGGGGCTAATCTGGTTTGAGAGTCCGGAAGGCTCCCTAAGGAGGTGATGTTTAAGCTGCGAGTTGAAGAAACCCATCAAAGAGTAGCCAGATAAGAAAAGGTAAAGTGTTTTGCAAATCTTCCTTGGACAGCTCATCTCATAGTGATTTTCCTCCTCGTTGGATGTATTGACCAGTTAGTGCCTCTGCCTTGTTTTTAAGAAATTAGGGCCCGGCGCGGTGGCTCACGCCTGTAATCCCAGCCCTTTGGGAGGCCGAGGCGGGCGGATCATGAGGTCAGGAGATCGAGACCATCCTGGCTAACAGGGTGAAACCCCGTCTCTACTAAAAATACAAAAAATTAGCTGGGTGAGGTGGCGGGCGCCTGTAGTCCCAGCTACTCTGGAGGCTGAGGCAGGAGAATGGCGTGAACCCCGGGGAGCGGAGACTGCAGTGAGCCAAGATGGCGCCACTGCACTCCAGCCTGGGTGACAGCGAGACTCTGTCTCAAAAAAAAAAAAAAAAAAAAAAAAAAAGAAATTACATAAGAGCTTTTATACTGTTTATCTTATTGTTTCTTTTGACTGTTATACTAGACTGTGAAAAAGTGCATTTCTGGATCCTCAGGATTCAGC
Source organism: Pan troglodytes (assembly GCF_028858775.2). Lineage (NCBI taxonomy): Eukaryota > Metazoa > Chordata > Mammalia > Primates > Hominidae > Pan > Pan troglodytes. Next base: position 38,998,314 of record NC_072411.2, read on the forward strand.
CTTCAGTGTCTCTATATAGGTATTTTATTTTTACGTAAAATATATATAGATACATTTGTTTCTATTTTTTTTACTGAGCATTTGCTTAAATGGTTGCATGTAGTAATTCTTTGTGTATTTCAACAGGCTCTGGAATTGAACTATTTTACTTTTTATCTGTAGACAGTAATCTTTCTTAATTGTTTTATGCCTAAAGTCGACGTTTGGGTTGACTTTATCAGAGGGATCCCAGAAGACTAGAATGGAGGGTTAGGAAAAGACGAGTTATGCTAACAATGCAGAAACGAGCATCATGGTTGACCCTAACTGAGTCACAGTTTGGGGAACTCTGCTTTTGTTTGAACCCAAAGACAGCAATATAACTGTGTGCAATTTGAGGTGATGTTTAGAGAGCTGGAATATATTTGATCACCTTGATGGAGCTGATGTATAAATGGAAATTTAGAGAACTATTATTTGCCTAGATCTTTCGCTGAGCAAGTTTCAGCCCATAACATCAAATTGTTGTAACTTAATTTACAAAATCACCTAGCTAAATTAGCCTCACTCCAGAAGGGAATTGGATTTGATATGACTAACATAATCTACTCTGTATAGATTCTTTCTATGTGTTAATAATAGCTTCTCATGCTCTTTAGAAGAGAAACTCTGAGAGTAACAGATATGCCACCTCAGGAAAATTAGTCACAGAACCAGCCCTCAGAGTTCTTTTAAATTTGTAGTTTCCTTTTTTAAAAAGTTAATATCAATTAAGTTTAGGACATGAGTTTTCTTATATTTTAATCCGATCTCTCAGATTCTAAATTGGTATCGCAATTTCTTAGAACGTTGCATCTGAAGGATGTGAATGTAAAAGCAGGGCAATCGTGAGGGCATTTCATTCATAGGAGGCAGCAGAAGACAGAAATATAGAAACTATATGTTTTCTCCTGCCTCAGCCTCCTGAGTAGCTGGGACTACAGGTGCCTGCCCACCACACCTGGCTAATTTTTTGTATTTTTAGTAGAGATGGGGTTTCACCATCTTAGCTGGATGGTCTCGATCTCCTGACCTCGTGATCCACCCACCTCGGCCTCCCAAAGTGCTGGGATTAGGATTATGGGCATGAGCCACCACGCCCGGGAGGCAGAGCTTGCAGTGAGCCGAGATTGTGCCACTGCACTCCAGCCTGGGCAACAGAGCGAGACTCCGTCTCAAAAAAAAAAAGAAAAAAAAAAAAAAAAGAAACTATATGTTTTCTTGCACATAAAAAACATTAAGATTCTTACTCTCAGGCAGTAGAAATTTAATAAATCTGTCAAGGAGTAAGATTAAATTTACCCTGAATTATTTAACTGTGTAAGGAAGCTAACTGCATGAATCCTGAACTAAACCTTTGATCTCAAAAGAACTTTGTAAAGCAAAAATGACTGATTTTTAACTATGTGTCAGCAAAATAAATTATTTAGCAGCCTACAGTGCCAGTTTGGCCCCAAGAGAGAATGAGTCTTCCAGTGGCTAAAATGGAGAGCATGGTGGTGTGTTTTGCAAATCTGGGAGAGATCACTTATCTGTCTTTGGAAGCCTTACAAGTTTTTCCATAGGTCTGACCAATAGCCCCATGTCTCTCTTTTGTATAGCAAAGTGTTCTCCCATCGTTAGTGTCCCTTAAGAATTTTTTTAAATTTTTTTATTTTTTATGTTTTTTTAGTCTGTTGAGTTCAGAAGATTGAGGCTGCAGTGAGCCATGTTCGTGCTACTGCCACTCTGGGTGACCAAGTGAGACCCTGTCTCAAAAAAAAAAAAAAAAAAAAATTAGTAAATTGGTCTCTTCAGCAAGAGGAGTTAGATTTCATAAATATTACTTTAATTTTTTTTCTTTTCTTTTTTTTTTTTGAGACAGAGTCTTGCTCTGTCGCCCAGGCTGGAGTGCAGTTGCACAATCTCAGGTCACTGCAACCTCTGCCTCCTGGGTTCAAGTGATTCTCCTGCCTCAGCCTCCTGAGTAGCTGGGATTATAGGCGCAAACCACCGTGTCTAGCTAATTTTTATATTTTTAGTAGAGACGGGGCTTGACCATGTTGACCAGGCTAATCTTGAACTTCTGATCTCGTGATCTGCCTGCCTCAGCCTCCCAAAGTGCTGGTATTACAGGCGTGAGCCACCGTGTCCAGCCCCCATAAGAATTTTATTAGGCTTCTTTAGTGGCCGTTTGAGATCTGGCCCACCCAACGTTCATTGCCCCTTCCACTGGTGACAGTGGCTCAAATTTCCACTGCCTTTTTCAGATTGTGTTCCAGAAGGGCTCATCTCCTGGTCTCAGGGGGGAGCATGTGACTTGGCCTGGCCAATCAGTGTCATTTAGTCCCTTTGTTAGTTCATTTACATACTCTGAGGCCTTGGGCTGGTGTAACCAGAGAGAGACTCATTTCTTCCACCAAGGATTGATTCTGAGAGAAGGTAGGACCCTATCTGGTGGCAGCCATCTTGCTACCATGTGCATGCTGAGAATGAGCCAACATGGAGGACAAGGGAGCTGACAGATGGGAGGGAGAGGAGGTCCTGAGGGCACTGTATGAGCCCAGAGTCCTGCTGTAACTATTTTAGCCTTTTCAGTTGCATGGGCCAATACAACGTTTTTTTTTTTTTTTTCTTGCTTTGATTAATTCAATTATTATCATTATTATTAATATTTTCTTTCTGAAACTAGTACCAGAAAGAGTCCCGACAAATTTAGTTTCATTTGTGTGACTAAAGTATTTCCTTTTTTGTTGTTGTTATTGCAATAAAACCTCCTGAGTTTTGTGTATTGTATGGGGATTAAAGCACTCTACATAATGCGATAGAAACAATCTGATTATGTACATTTTAATACTTCATGTAGTATTATATTTCGTCACATTGTGGATAAATGTGAAAAGTTTGAGGCAAGTGATAACAGCTAGAGAAACCTTGGCTAATTAAAAGATTATACTCGAATTGTGTGCATTAAATTTAAAATGTTAACCTGATAATTGTTGCTAACAGTGTTTTAGCCTAAATATGGTCAGTATTTTTCTTAGCATCTTTAGTCAGCACAAATGGATACAAAGCTGAAAGTGAGGATTAATATGTTGCCTATCTAAATCAGGATATATAAAGGTCTACAATAACTAAAATAGTTATTTGTATGTAGCAAGATAAATTTAACAGAGTTCTCCATTTTTATAATGGTATACACTGGTAAGATTTGTCAAACCTGTTTTTTTAATTACATCATGTTTAATTCATTTACCAAAACAAATTAATATTCTCATCTTATTTTATGGAGATAAGTTCAAATGTAGAAGTAACAAATGAGGATATAAGGAGAGACAGGAAGGACTTTTTGAAGCTTATCAAAATGCAAATACTAGAAACACATTTATTTAAAAAAGCAAAAGTGACGCTAAAGATTTCTATGAGTGTAAAGAGTCATAGTTGTGTCCTGCAAATAATCTTCAGCCTGCATGAGCACAGGATGACTGTCCTGTGTTGTTTTATCAGCAACACTGGGAAAATAACTTAGTGGTTTTAGTTGATCGCAAGCAAATATGATTTAACAACCTGCTTTACTAACCTAAATGATTAATTTGAACTCATTGATTCAGATGTAGACTAGTTTAATCCAGATATAAAACCCCCAACTTGGGAGGCAGTAGTCACCTTTTATTCTGGGATGATGGAGCCAAGTCTGAAGACTCAGATTGCTTTTGGCATTTCACTTAAGGGATATTGACCAAAGGGTAGAGTTCAGAGGAAAGGGAGAACAAGGCCAAGAAGTCCTGTCACTATTTTGAGGGAATTGGGGAAGTTTGCATTAGAGAAAGAAAGACTCTTTAATTATTTTTGAATAACATTTATGTGGAACAGTGAGTTACCTTATTCTGAGCATTGCTGGTGAGCAAACCTAGCCTGATTTACAGGAGGGAGGTTTCAGTTGATTAGATCAAGCTTATTAGATCTGTCCCACCATTGGACAGCTCATGAGACCAAGCAATCTAATAGTCAGAACTGCCCCCAAAGTGAGCTGAATTTCATCTAGAGTGGGTACTTTCAGACCTTTGAATTCCCTGTTCACTCTTGTGTGGGAAACCACTTCTTGGACATAGAATGTGGCGGGGGAGGATTCAGACAGACGCACCTCAGAGGGTGTGGTAATGGTGATGGAGGTGCTGGTGGGGCTAGGGAGAGAGAGTGTACCTGACTATTCAGATTCTCTCCAAGCAGGGATTCTGGGAAATTCTTTAAGGAGTGTAATTGGTTACAAGTGTATCGCAGACAAAGTCCCAAGGAAACTTTAGAGGTTAGACACTACCTAGGGATCATGAACATATCCTCAGGCCAGCAGCTATTTTGATATAACAGTTTTGGCTAACTGGCTTCAGTCATTATACTTGCTTAATAATTTCCTGCTTCTTTGTCTGATAGTGCAGCATTGTGTCAAGACTTCCTTGACTTGTGTTGGCTTAAAGGAGTGGAGATGGAAACAGATAAGCTGTCCCTCTCTTCTCTCGATCAGTAGCTTAGCAGTCATTCACTCCCATTTATAGCATATGTCAAAGTCAGTTACTGAAACTGCACTCGTGTCCTTCCTAGTTTTTCTTGTCATAGAACTTCCTATTCTCTGAATTTACTATTTCACTTTTGCCCCTAAAAACAGGTTTTGGTGAAACTTACTACCTTCCATATCCTCTTAAGATTACTTGACTGTCAGAGCACTCATTTCATAAAGTTTTTCAAATAAAACATTTGGTTTGAAATAAATAATCTTGAATTTCCTTGTTGATTTTTTAGAAGGTTGGCTGAACTTCAAACTAATTAAAGCCATTATTCCTTCTTGGCCAAATGTTTTTCAGCCTAAATTCTGGGTGACTAGAGATAGAATAGATTGCAAAGGGGCCTATATTAATGCCCCACTACTTATCTCCATAAATTTATCATAAACACATAAACATAGGAGTGTTTCTCTGCTTATTTGGTTAAAATAATTGTGATATTTATCCTTGACTAGATTTGAGAACTGTCAAGAAAAACTCTGGAGGGGGATTTCAGAGACAGGAATTAGAGGTTAAGTTGAGGAAAAGGACCAGGACACTTGACTGGAGGAAGACATGCTTAAATCAGAATCAGAATCCGCACCTGGATTCAGAATTAAGAGCTGAATCGCTAACCATTTGGAGTTCATGGGTTCTGGGTTGTTTGTGTTTGAAGTCATTTTTCAGCAAGCAAATGACCCATTTGTGTATTCATTCAGGAACTTTCTTGTAATGGATTCAGCTGGATGAAATGGTCTCTATTTTTTAATTTTTTATTTTTATTATGATTTTTTGAGACAAGGTCTCACTCTGTTACCCAGGCTGGAGTGCAATGGCGTGATCATGGCTCACTGTGGCCTCCACCTCCCAGGCTCAAGTGATCCCCGCACCACAACCTCCTGAGTAGCTGGGACTATAGGCATGCGCCACCATGTCCAGCCAGTTATTATTATTATTGTGTATTTTTTGTAGAGATAGGGTTTTGCCCCGTTGTCCAGGCTGGTCTCAAATTCCTGGGCTTAAGCAATCTTCCCACCTTGGCCGCTTGAAGTGCTGGGATTACAGGTATGAGCCACTGTGCGTGGCCTGGAATGGTCTCTAACGTCTCTTCCCCATGTAAAGTTTCCATGGTTTTGTCTATCATTGGCAGTAAATACGGGGTAACTGTGGGAGGGGAATGCATTGAACTTTCCCTTGGGGTTTTTTAGCTTCACTTCATTTTTTGATATGGGTTACTTCAAAACTGTTTCTGAGAAGTGCCTTTCAAACAAGAGCATTAACATGTGGCCTTTAGTGTCAGGCCTTCCCTATCCAACAAGATTCCCTTCTCGAATCTCCTTCCATAGAGTCATTCTGGAGCTGCCACAGTTGCTTATATCTTTACAAAGAGAAGAACAGAGGATGATGTGGACTCATAGGGAAGAAAAACAATGACATGTTTGAAAATGTGAGACTGGGCCTGACGCGGTGGCTCAGGCCTGTAATCCCAGCTCTTAGGGAGGCCGAGGTGGGCGGATCGCAAGGTCAGGAGATCGAGACCATCCTGGCTAATATGGTGAAACCTCGTCTCTACTAAAAATACAAAAAATTAGCTGGGCAAGGTGGCGGGCGCCTGTGGTCCCAGCTACTTGGGAGGCTGAGGTAGAAGAATGGCGTGAACCCAGGAGATGGAGCTTGCAGTGAGCCAAGACCGTGCCACTGCACTCCAGCCTGGGTGACAGAGCTAAGACTCTGTCTCAAAAAAAAAAAAAAAAAAAAAAAAGAAAATGTGAGACTGGGCAGATTTTAGAAAGTTGTAGGTAAAGATGAAGATTTCTGTTTCTGATTGAAAGCTGTTAACTTATTGGTATTATTGACATGTATTTTTCTTTTCTTTTTTTTTTTTTTTTTTTGAGATGGAGTCTCACTCTGTTGCCCAGGCTGGAGTGCAGTGGCGTGATCTCGGCTCACTGCAAGCTCCACCTCCCGGGTTCACGCCATTCTCCTGCCTCAGCCTCCCAAGTAGCTGGGACTACAGGCGCCACCACCATGCCCGGCTAATTTTTTGTATTTCTTAGTAGAGACAGGGTTTCACCATGTTAGCCAGGATGGTCTCGATCTCCTGACCTTGTGATCTGCCTGCCTCAGCCTTCCAGGGTGCTGGGATTACAGGCATGAGCCACTGCTCCCAGCCTGTATTTTTCAATATAAATAGTAAACCTATGAGGAAATGGCCATGATGGATCATTCCTGGCTGAGCTCAGTACCCCTTACTATGGAGGTCTTCATACATATGCATGTCCAACTGGAAACAAGGAGGAACTTATTACAGATTTACTGCTTCTTTAGCTTTATGTTTGAAGAAGATAAACTATCACAGAGAAGGGGAGTCATGTGGCCTTCGCACGAATGGAGGAATATGGTGGTCTCTGGAATATGGAAGCAAGTAGAAGCTTTATACAACCTTCGGTTACTAATCACATCAGCAAGGGAACGGGGAACTAAAGACAGTAACTTCAAGAATATAAAATGATTTCTTAGATTTTGTAACATTTCATTGGTGGTAGGAAGACTAATGCCCTCTGTCATCACCAAAGATGCCCATGTCCTAATGCCCAGGATGTATGAGTATGCTAGTTTCCATGGCCAAGTGAGTTAAGGTTGCTAATCAGCTGACCCTGAGATGGGGAGATTATCCTACATTTTCTGGATGGACCCAGTGTTATAATCAATGTCCTTATGAGTGGAAGAGGGAGGCAGAACAAGAGTGAGTATCATATTTGCATCTGGAGAAAGACTGCACAAGCCATTGCTGGCTTTGAATATGAGAAGGAGTCCTAAGCCAAGGAAGGCAAGAGACCTCTACAAGCTGAAAAAAGCAAGGACACAGATGCTCCCCTCAAGCTTGCAGAAGGAACTAGCCCTGCTGACAGCTTGGTTTTTAGCCCAGTGAGATTTATTTCAGACTTCTGACCTTCAAAACTGTAAGATAATAAGCTTGTGTCAAGTTGCTACATTCGTGGTAATTGGTTTACAGAGGCAATAGGAAAGTAATACACTATACATAAATCTGTTATCTTTTTTTTTTTTTTACAGTATATGGCAATAAATATTCTAAAAATGGGAGAAGACATTGCATGGGAATGGGCAGAGTCGTGGAGAGTTGGGATGGCGGTATCCTACTCCACAGTCTATTGCGTGTGGGTGGAAAGGAGGAGCAGAGTGTCTTCAAAGTAGCCTGTGTCATGCCCTCCCCTGTAAGGGAAGAAAACAGTCTCTGAGGGCAGGTGGATGAGAAGAAAGGGATGATGTCAAGAGTCAGCCTGGCCTTGAGAAACTACTCCTAGGCTTTAGTTTAGAAAGAAGTACACAAAAGACATCTGAGGAAAAATTGTCACAAAAATGATTGAAAGCACTACAGAAAATAATAAACATTTTTCTGTGAAATACAACTTCATAAAGATAAGTGATCTATTACTTTTCTTATAGGAATTAGAAGTTTGTGGGATCTTTAAATTTTTTTTGCCAGTTATAAAACAGACACACATTTGAAAGAAGAAAAATGAAAACTAATATTTCAATTCTGATTTTAGAATACTTGTGTTTTGAAATCAGATTTTGTGGTTTGTTTAGACAAGAGGATCAAAGGAGAAGTCTAAATGAAATGGCAAATGGGGATTATGTTACTCCTTCTACATATCATATCTCAGAGATGGCTGAAATAGGTCAAAATATTGATTTTTGTGTGGTTAAAAATTACAAAATTAAAACAATGTAACAAGGCCGAATGTATGTATAGTCACCATCTCTTTCCTGGCCCAACTCTCTGAAAAATTTGGGTTGGCCTGTTTGACACTGCATGCTATCTCCCTTCCCACCCCCAGTCCTTCCATCTTATTTTGCAGTTGAGAGTAAATTAGTATGAAAGAATAGGAGGTTAAATGATGGGTAATTGGCCTTGGAAAGGCTCATTTTTTTCTCATAAGAAATGAAAAAGAATATAGGCAGCAGAAAAGGGAAATTAAAAGGAAAGAACGGGGCTGAATACCCTGGGTGCCAGGGCTTAGGGAGGCCGAGGGTGGGGAATTCCTTGAGGCCAGCAGTTCAAGAGTAACCTGGGCAACATAGTGAGATCCATCTCTAAAATAAAAAATAAAAAATAATACTGGCATGATGGCACATGCCTGAAGTCTTAGTTACTCAGGAGGCTGAGGCAGGAGGATTGCCTGAGCCCAGAAGTTCAAGGTTACAGTGAGCCATGATTGCACCACTGTGCTGTCCAGCCTGAACAACACAGTCAGGCACTATCTCTAAAAAATAAATAAATGAAAGAGCAGAGCTTATGCCAACCCTGTGTCACAAAACAGTTTTGATTGGGAGAGTTTTGAGTAAACTGTGTTGAGGAGTTTTGAGGGTGTCTCTGGGTTGAGAGAATTACTGAGAAGAAAGAGAAAGTGGTATTTGTGTGTTATGAACTGGATCTTCTTGAATGTTTTTGAGCAGTAAATTATTCCTTTTGATAATTAGACGTGTTTGTTAATGTGCTAAAATGGTGAGATTAGGCCACATGAAACTCATCTATTTATTTGGGTTACAACTATATGTGACAGTGTGCTATCATAGGTAGAAAATATTGCTAGCTAGCCATGTTGGTTAAACCCAACTCTTTGTCTGTCCTCTAGTTGCACCCTTGCAACTGAACACAGCTGGAGAAGAGTACACGATTTTTGTTGCTGAATATTTTCACTTTGAATTTGATACCACGGAATTCCCACAGGAACAAGATTTTACCACATCTCCTTAGTAAATTCCGTTTTTCATGCCCAAGACAATTGTTTCACTTTTTATTTTTTCTTAAATCTTCAGCAGACTCAATTCTCCTTTCACTAAGGGAGGATTCAGAAGAGAATTTTTTCTAATCCTTTTAGGATTAGGAAATAGGCCTGAGGATTGACTCAGGCATGGTGAAGTCTTAGCTACTTAAGAGGCTGAGGCAGGAGGATTGCCCGAGCCCAGAAGTTCAAGGTTACAGTGAGCCATGATTGCACCACTGCACTCCAGCCTGGACAACACAGTGAGACCCTGTCTCTAAAAAATAAATAAATAAAAGGAAAGAGCAGAGCTTAACTCTTAACTTTTGTCTGGGGCAACTCTCAACCTTCTGCTCCAGAATTTGTCCCCCTTGACTTCTCAAGGGAATCACTTTATTAACTACCCTCTTTTTTTGCGTTATCAACACATTTTCTCCCTACTTAAACGTTCCTATGCAAATATTCTCATCCCTATGCAAATATTCTATAACATCTTCCATCTCAAAACAAAACAATAACAAAAACATCTCTCCAGCTGTCATCTCATTTCTCTTCTTCTCTATGTAGCAAACCTGCTTAGCTGGGCGTGGTGGCTCACATCTGTAATCCCAGCACTTTGGGAGGCCGAGGCAGGTGGATCATGAGGTCAGGGGTTTGAGACCAGCCTGGCCAATATGGTGACACTGTGTCTCTACTAAAAATACAAAAATTAGCCGGGTGCGGTGGCACATGCCTGTAGTCCCAGCTACTCAGGAAGCTGAGGCAGAAGAATTGCTTGAACCCAGGAGGCAGAGGTTGCAGTGAGCCGAGATCATGCCACTGTATTCCACTGCACTCCAGCCTGGGTGACAGAGTGAGACCCTGTCTCAAAAAAAAAAAAAAAAAAAAAAAGGGTTGTTTATACCAGCTGTCTGTATTCTCTCATTACCCATTAACACTTTTACCTGCTCCATTGTTTTCCCACAGTGCTTATTTGAAATTGCTGTTGCTAAGGTCTCTTCCAAAATCTGATAATCAGTTCTTTGTCTTCATATTATCTGCCTCTCATGTAGCACAGTTAACACGGCTTCTACACTTGGTTTTCAGAACATTCTCTGAATAGGCCCTTTTCTAGGCACTGGAGCTCAGAACAAAGATAACTAATTTGCCTCTCTTCTGGAGTTTACTTTTAGACAGATAATAAACAAATAACGCATATGGTGAAGAGTGCTGGGGTGAAAAATAGAATATGGGGATGGGAAGAATGTGCTGGCATCACGATTCTAAATAGAGGATCAGAGAAGTCCTCACGAAGAAAATGGCATTTGAGCCAAGACCTGGAGGAGAGGAAGGAGCAAGCCACAAGGAAAGTGTTCTGGGTAGTGGGGACAAGTACATAACTCCTGCCTCCTAATATGACTTCTACACACTTTGCTTAATGAAACCGCTTTCCTGAACCTCACCAATGACTTTTTATTTGTCAATGGCATTTCTAAGGCCCCTTTCTTTGTTCATTTCTCCTTGACATCTCTGTTCTATATGACTCTCTTAGTCTCCCTCCTACTATTTATCTTACTGTCCAGTTGAGATTATGGTTATCCTTTATTTTCTGATTTTTATTTCTTTATTTTTAATAGTTTCTTTTCCTCCTACCTCCAAACTTGTAAACTTTCCCTTTAGGTTTTTATTTTATCTTATTTTCAGTTTTCTTAAGTTAAAGTGCCTGTTATGGTATTTCCCACGTGGTAGGTGCTTAATATATGATTTAAAAAAAATTCATTAGAAATCTTTTCCACTTTCCTAGATTGAGCTCTCACTTCTCTGCACATATATCCTAGTTCTTCTGCTGACCTAATATTTTTTCCTGAGTAAATGCTCTAATTTTTCAAGACCATCTTGGGCTTATTTGTTTGATTAATCAACTTCTGTCTCATTATGCTCCCAGTGCTTAAAATTGAACTGATGCCCTTCCCCCAGATCTTCCCCTCCTGGCAACCTTCTTTCTCACAGTGGTCTCAGGGATCTTGCTGTCTAGACTTCCAACCTCAGAGCTGGTTTTAGCTTTTCCCCCTCCTTCAAATTCATTTCATATTAATTCTTCCTAAACATTTTTTTTTTTTTGAGACAGGGTTTCGGTCTGTTGCCCAGGCTGAAGTACAGTGGCATGATTTTGGCTCACTGAAGCCTCAGCCCACCAGCCTCAAGTGATCCTCCCACCTCAGCCTCCAGAATAGCTAGGACTACAGGTGCACACCACCTCGCTCAGCTAGTTTTTGTGTTTTTGTAGAGACGGGTTTTTACCGTATCACTCAGGGTGGTCTCAAACTCTTGGGTTCAAGTGATATGCCCAGCTCAGCCTCCAAAAGTGCTGGAATTATAGGCATGAGCCACTGTGTCCAGCCAACAACATGTCTTGAATCAGTCTTTTTTATTTTTATTTGAAAAAAACATTTTGAGCAGTCACATTTTAGAGCAGGTCTTTATCTTTGTTTTGTTTTGGCTGCTATAGTTGCCTGGTCTCTGAGTTGTGCTCCTTATCTTCTGTTTATTTTCTTAGCTCCTATTCAGCCGATGACAAAAATCTGGCTTCATCCTCTCTTTTCCTTGTCGTCTTTGCTGTTTGTCTTATTCTGCCCAGAGTACCCTCTTTGCCGTCTCCTGAATATACCATGAAGCACCTTCCCTGCCTAAAACAACCTTTTTTCCTCCTTTGTAAGTCCTATACATGTTCAAAGATATAGCTCAAAAGAAACACTAACTGGAAATGACTTTCTTTCACGTAGAAAGTCTATTCTATTCTCTTTCTCTCTTCCTTCCCCTCCCCTACTAAACTCTGTATCATTTATTGTCTCTGCAACTGACCTAGCCTTGTCTTTTATTTAACTGCCATTCCATTTTGATATGCCGTGTATCTTCAGCTAAATTGTAAGCTTCCTGGGGAAGCGAATGCTGTTTCTATTTTACTGTGTCCTCTACCGTGCTCAGCATGGTACCCTGCAGGTGGGAGGTACTGAAAAAAGCATTTCTTAGTTGGCTATTGGAAATAAATAATTGCCACAAAATTAAATACTGAAGGACTGTTTCAAGCAGTCCTTCAAAGAAAGGAAATACTGAAGGACTGTTTCAAAGTTGTTTTCCTCACCCTTCTCCCTGGGAACTTGCTCATATTCCTGGGTTGCCCTACTGTTTTCAATGGTGTATTTATCCTACCAATCACCTGAATAAAATCGTGAAGACATTCATTTCTCCTCGTTCTATTTGTTATTATATCCAGTCATTTGCCAAATTCTATTAATTCTGTCTCATTTCTGGTAACTCTGTCTCATTCTCTCCCTGTCCTCTGCCATTGTTCCAGACTTCATGTCCTTTCCTCTGAGTTGTTGCAATGGCTTTTCCTTCTGTTCTTGAGATATTTTCTTTCTCCCAATCTTTTGCCTTATTCGTATTTCAAAATATGTATTTATTTGATATTGTTAAATATACTTTGAAAAAATACAAGTAAATGCAAGTTTGAAGAATAATGGTAAAATGAGCCCCAATCCAACAACTCAGGTTTAGAAATACAATATTGCCTGTACTCCCAGTGTGTCTCTTTCTTATCACAATCAACTCCCTCTTACCCAGAGGAAAGCACTTTCCTTGATGTTTGTAATAATGTTTTCATATCTTTTCTTTGGAGTTACCACTGATGGATGCTTCCCTAAAGAAAATAGCTTAGTTTTGAACTTTATGTAAATGAAATTATACTGTATATGGATCTTCTGTGATTTGCTTCTTTCTCTCCACATTGTGTTTCTGAGATTCATCCACATAGTATCACGTCGCTGTATGTTTTTATTTCTGTATAGCCCTCTATTGAATGAATATTTCACAATTTACTTATTCATTCTATTATTAATGGGCATTTGGATTGTTTTCATTTTTATTATTACAAACAGTGCTGCTCTGAACATTTTATGACTGTATCATGATATGGATGTGCATGAGATTGTGTGGGATTTGTATTTTAGAATGCACTGACTGGGCATGTATATCTTCAATCTGCTACGAATGACAGGTTCTTTTCCAACGTGATGAAACTAATTTACTTTCCTATTAGCATTATTTGGAGGTCTACAGTATTCCATAGGTTAGTAATTTGTGCTATCTTCAGGCTTTTTAAATTTTTAAATTTTTATTTTGTTTATGTGTGTGGATTTAAAGGTATCTTTGAAATTTTAATTTGCATTTTTGTAAATAGTGGTGAAGTTGAGAATCTTTTCATGTTTACTGGCGTTTTGGATTTCCTTTTGTTGAATGTCTATTTAAGTCTTTGTACCCATTTGAGTATTTAGGTTTCTCTTTATTTCTTATAGATTTATAGTGATCTTTGTATATTCTTGGGATGACTGCTGCACTGGTTATATATGATGCAAATATATTTTTCTGCCATGTCTGTATTTTCGCTTTCCTTGTGATGTCTTTTAAAGTGAGAAGTTCTTAATTTTAATGTAGAGATGCTTATCAATAATTTATGAGTAGTACTCTTAGAATGTTGCTTAAGAAATCCTGTCCTACCCTGAAGTTATGCAGATATTTCCTATATCATTTTTTAAAAGATTTTAATATTTAAGTCTTCAGTCCATTTTTGATATTTGTTTATGCTGCTAGGCAGAAAGCAATAGCCTTTAAACTTTTTTGGTTTTCCTTCTAGTTTTTCTCCTCTCCCATCTGTCTAACACTTTGCAACCAGACTCACATCCCTAAAACACAACTTGAATAGTTTGCATATAAAAATTATGCAGCATGTTTCCCAGTACACAGTAAAAATTATATAACTAAATAAACAATATTAATATAATTCAGTTGCCCAGAGAAAACATCCTAACATTTTTATCCTAAACTTTGAGATGTTTGTTCAGTGACCCCAATCTACATTTGCAAGTTTTTACTCACCTCTTGAGTTCATAAAAAGATGTCAGCTATAGGTCTGCTTGCCATTGTAGTAAAGACTCTTGCTTTGATTCTCTTACCTCTGTGTCTTAGACTTCTTGGATTTTTCTTTCAAAGCTCTTTTTGACCTCTTTGTCTATCCAGTTTTGAATGTTTAATGTCCTTCACATCTTATGAAATCTAGCTTATCCTCAAGTCCTTCCCTGGTCCCTTTAGTGAGAAATGTCCACCCTACTCTAATAGTACTTCGTTTTGTCTCTCAGCACATGGCTATGGTAAACCTGTATTTCTAGACCTGACTCTCTGTAATACCACAAAATATTTTACATTAAAGTTAGTTGCTCCAGTGTCTTTGTCTCCAGTAGTTTGTGAACTGCCTTGGAGGGAATATTTAATCTTAATAATGTTTGAATTTCACAAAGCATCAAACATCATGTTGTAGAATCTCGAAAATATTTTTTGAATGACTTCATTAATCAATTCATCCTATGTATTTTCCTTTTCAAAGATTCGTTTAAGGCTATTTAATTATGAGGGTTTTTTTGCAAAAATATTTTGTGAAAATAGTGAAACTATTTAAAAGGCATGAATGGAGACTCTAAGCCCTTGTTTGTTGCCCTGTTCCCAGGGCACATTAGGCAGGAGATAGAAGATTTTCTTTATAGAAACAGTAATCTCGGAAGAAAGACCAAGGAATACTAGTATTTGGGGATCCCAAGTCTCCCTAAAATGTTGCCACTTAATCATTCTAAGTGAAGCCCACCTGTTGACAAGCTTCCAATGAGATTTTCAGTGTTCAATGTGTAATATAATTAGACAGATGGGAATCTTTCCAACTGAGGGAAGCTTCCAATATGAAAGTCATAAACTAGCAAAAACATAAACAAACCCAACCACATGCCTACAAAAGGAATCTGAAGGAAGCGCAGGCAATGTGGTTAAAAAAGAAAATATTTTTTAAAACTTGTGAGAGAAATAGGAGAAAATATTTTATCCAGAAAGTAATATGAGGATGCTTTAAAAATATAAACACTCAGAGGATATTAATGTGTTCTAGAAAATTAAAAATAACATAGAAGAAATAAAAAATATTGAATACAATTTTGGAAGGTAAAGTAGAGGAATGGCCAGGCATGGTGGCTCATACCTGTAATCACAGCACTTTGAGAGGCTGAGGCAGGTGGATCGCTTAATCTCAGAAGTTCAAGACCAGCCTGGGCAACATGGAGAAACCCCGTCTCTACTAAAAATACAAAAATTAGCCAGGCATGGTGGCACGAGCCTGTGGTCCTCCTGCTCCTTGGGAGGTTGAGGCACAAGAATCACTGGAACCTGGAAGGCAGAGGTTGCAGTGAGCTGAGATTGCACCACTGTACTCAGCCAGGGAGACAGAGTGAGTCTGTCTCAAAAAACAAACAAACAAACAAATAAATAAATAAATGAAAAAGAAAAAGAAGACTATAAGAAAGTATACAAATAAAAGGAAACATAAGAACATGGAACTATCGATTGGAGAAGTCCAAAATTTGATAGGTAATAATTTCAGAACCACAGAACTGAGAAACTAAAGGAGAGAAATAAATAATACAAAATATTCTCAGAATTGCCACACATCAGTAACTAGATTGAAAGATCCTGCCAAGGTCCAGTTTAGTAAATGAAAAGAAACAATTTTACTCCGAAGTGCAAATCTTGATTTACAGAATACCAGACATAAAGAGAACATTTTAAAATCTTTCAAAGAGAAAGAAAGAGAGTGAAAAATGCACCTTATTTACAAAGCAATGGGAATAAAGATGGCATTGGATTTCTAGATAGCAAGTTTGGAATCTATATAGCATTACATCAAAGCTTTACAAATTCTAGCCGATGGTTAATTAATCTTAAACATACAGTAAAGCCACAATTACATGTCCATATTTCAAGAATTTTTTCTGAGAAACTACTAAATGATATGTTGCAACTAAACAGTGGAATAAACTAAGAAAACAAAAACTACCTGAAAATGTTTTGCACCTAAATAAAGAGAAATACATGAAATCTGGACACAAAATATCTCAAATAGGAATAAGACAAATAAAGTTTCCAGGAAGTCTGTGATGGGCGGTTATAGAACTGTAAATGTGCAACAGGCCCAAAAAAGCCACTAGTTCCAAAAACGGGTACCCATGAAGGGTACTGTTAATTTAAAAATGCATTGATAGGTCATTAGATATATTTGTGTAGATGGTATGTCATGGTATTCTGAGTACAGCCCTGATTTATACTTATGGTTCTGGCATAATCATTGATAACACATACTTTTACTCTCAGAAGCGACACAGGTAGAATATTAAATTACACAGTCACTCATGATATGTTGTACCATGTGAAAAATTGCATTGAAATGTTGCATTGAAAGTTCCCTGTGGTGTAGGAAGAAATAACTATAGGCAAAAAGCAATCTAAGCAAATAAAGAAGCATGTTTTTAATATCAAGGAGCACTAAATATTGTATAGAAAAGAAAATGTAATTATTGCTTATCACTGAAAAAAACTTACATAGATGCAGAACACAAATACCAAGTCACTGGTTTAACAACAACAAATACACACACACACACACACACACACGATATGTATATACATACATATGTATATATATTATACATATAATAAAATTACATTGGACAATGGAAAAAGGAACTGAGGGCTATTAAAGATACATTCAACTATAGCAGAAAATGCCAACTCAGTTTAAATTTAAATTTTATATCTCTCATAATAAGAAGTTTCGAGATAGGGAAGCTACAGCCATGGTACTAGCAGGGATTGGGCTCCACTTCTCTATGAATGTTAATTCTTCTCTCTGCTCTTTTGGCTTTATGCTCAAGCAGATAGCAAGATAGTTGCAGAAGTTCCAGTGATTGCATTCAATTATGATAAAGTCCAGACACAGAAAGCAAATGTACTCTTCTGATACCTCTTATAATCTAGGAAACCTTTCCTGGTAGCTCCCCAGCTACCTTCCCTGAAGTCTCTATGACAAGGTTTAGTTGCATATCTACACCTACAACCAATCACTGTCAAGGAGAATGGAGTACCAGGATGACAGAGTCTCAGACCCAGGGTAGACGTTGGGTAGGCATCCAACATTATCTGCTGAATTTGGGATAGGAAGTGCTGAGGGGTAGTGAGAGCTATGTTCTCATCCACCTTGGAAGTTAGTAGATAACTTCCTAACATGATGAATTAAGATATTAAAATATAATTATATTATTTAGAAAAGTGGTGGTCAATAACAGCAGAGATAAAAGCAAAAGCAGTTGCTCTAGCGAATAGGCAGTAAGTAAAGAAACAAGGATTTTGCTTTATTTTTTAACTTTCATATGGCCTTTTAATGTTATTTGATGTTTTAAACAATATGCATGTATGCGTGTATGTATTTGATAAAAATGTTACATAGAAAATAAAACCACAAATATTAAGCCTATTTTAAGTAACATCATTATATTCCATTACAATTTTTCATTACCTTTAGTCAACTTTTGTTGAAATGTATTTAGGTTGTTGAAAATTTTTACTATTGCAAATCAGGAAGGGCGATCGTTGGTTCATTTAATATACTTTAGACACACTTATAAACATTAAATAAACTAGGGTTTAAGACAAGTTATTAGGAAGACAGTACTAAAGGATTAAAATGGTGCTTCTCAATGTTGCATCACATATGAATCACATGGAGAGATGTTATAAAATCTCAGTGCTTGGACTGTACCCCAAACCAACAAAATGAAAACCTTTTTGGGGGTGTGGGGGCAACTACACAGACATGGGTAGTTTTATCTAGAAATCTCTTCTGGTGATCTAGTGAATACCAAAGTTTGAGATTCGGATAAATTCTTCTCTCTTCTCCTCACTCCCCACAAATTAAATCACGGTTTAAAAACATTTGGTATGTCTGTGGTGTAAGCTGAATCAAGACTAGAATTGTATCATTTCTCATACTCATTACCGTCTTCTTTGGATCTTCTCTTATCTCCAGTCCACTCCAACACTCCTACCACCATCCTTTAAGGCAAGGAATCTTAGGAAGCACAAAGATTACGACTGGTGAATATTGTTCTTTCTTCATTCCTTATTTTATATTATAATCAGTCTTCTCTTTCCTCTAGAGGAGTAAAAGATGTCCCATCTGTACTGTCCACTCTGAATGTTATGCTTCCTTAGCTGACCTCGCTTTCCTTTCAAGTGTATAATTAATATCTTGTCCATTCTTGTATTGCTCACATTTGGGATTCTTTCATATAGTCTACTGGCTTGCACTTTTTAACGTGGAAAATTTTCTTTCACTTTTATATTCTATTTTGGCAAATAAATTTAGAGACTAAATATCTGTATTTTCCTTTTTTCTGCACTTTTTTTCTTATAATGGGGTTGTATTTTATATCAATATTTGTCATTACAAGAGAAGCAAAATTGATCATTTTCAAAAATTATTTGTGAAAATGGACTTCTGAGTCTTTAATATATTCTGTTATTTTACCAATAGAAAAGTGCATTCAATTTACTTTTTTGATCAAAACCAAACTTGACAAATACATTGTACTGTTATGCCATCTGTAGCAAGCTGTTGTAATTACCCATCTGTTTCAAATTGCTATTTTGCTAGTACATTCTTGCATTTGGTGTTTTGCATAATTAAGTTCATTAAAGCAGCACCCTTGAGTTTTAATATTTAGGGTAATATTTTTGAACTCTGCTGTTTGGGAGAGTATAAGTCAGTATGTGGAGTTTTGATGAAAGTAGATGTTTTATTCCTCACTGATTTGTGTTAATTTGAGACACAGTCTTTTAAAACTAAACTATCATGCGATAATGCATTGTGTAACCTCCTATCTTGAAAGATTTTATTCTTAGATGAAAGTTAGGCTAAGTGGAATTGACAAGTAATGATGATTTCGATTATGCTCTTTTTCTCATTGTGCTTTATGTAAGCATTTAATGAATGTTCATCTGAACTTGATATTTATTTTCATCTTGCCATTGATAATTGTTTTCTCCTTGCATTGTATATTGTTACCTCTATAATATTTTAGTATTCTTACGATTCAAAAATGCTTTATATATAGTTTGTATCAAAATATACTGTTTTACTTTAAAAAATTTTTACTTTAAGTTCCAGGGTACATGTGCATGTTTGTTACATACGTAAATGTGTGCCATGGTGTTTTGCTGCAGCTATCAACCCATCACCTAGGTATTAAGCCCAGCATGCATTAGCTACTTTTCCTAATGCTCTCCCTCCCCTGAACCCCCCGCCCCGCACAGGCCCCAGATTGTGTTGTTCTCCTCCCTGTATCCATGTGTTCTCATTGTTCAGCTCCCATTTATAAGTGGGAAAATGTGGGATTTGGTTTTCTGTTCCTGCATTAGTTTGCTGAGGATAATGGCTTCCAGCTCCATCCATGTCCCTACAAAGGACATGATCTCATTCCTTTTAATGGCTGCATAGTATTCCATTGTGTATATGTACCACATTTTCATTATCCAGACTATCATTCGTGGGCATATGGGGTGATTCCATGTCTTTGCTGTTGTGAATAGTGTTACAGTGAACATACATGTGCATGTAACTTTATAGTAGAATGATTTGTATTCCTTCAGTTTTATACCCAGTAATGAGATTGCTGGGCCAAATGATATTTCTGGTTCTAGGTCTTTGAGGAATCGCCATGCTTTCCTCCACAATGATTAAACTAATTTACATTCCCACCAACAGTGTAAAAGCATTCCTGTGTCTCTTCAGGTTTACCAGCATCTGTTGTTTCTTCACTGTTTAATAATTGCCATTCTGACTGGCATGACATTATATTTTATTGTGGTTTTGATTTACATTTCTCTAAGGTCAGTGATGTTGAGGTTTTTTCATATGTTTTTTGGCCACATAAATGTCTTATTTTGAGAAGTGTCTTTTCATGTCCTTTGCCCACTTTTTAATGGTTTTTTTTTTTTTTGTAAATTCTTTTAAGTTCCTGGTAGATTCTGGATATTAGACCTTTGTCAGATGGATAAATTGCAAAATTTTTCTCCCGTTCTGTAGGTTGCCTGTTCACTCTGATGATAGTTTCTTTTGCTGTGCAGAAGCTCTTTAGTTTCATTAGATCCCATTTGTCAATTTTTGCTTTTGTTGCAATTGCTTTTGATGTTTTCATCATAAAATCTTTGCCCGTGCCTATGTCCTGAATGGTATTGTCTAGATTTTCTCCTAGGGTTTTATAGTTTTGGGCTTTACATTTAAGTCTTTACTTAATTTTTGTATAAGGTGTAAGGAAGGGGTCTGGTTTCAATCTTCTGCATAGGGCTAGCCAGTTCTCCCAGCACTATTTATTGAATAGGGGATGCTTTTCCCATTGTTCATTTTTGTCTGGTTTATCAAAGATAAGATGGTTGTGGATGTGTGGTCTCATTTTTGAGGTCTCTATTCTGTTCCATTGGTCTATGTGTCTGTTTTTGCATCAGTACCATGCTGTTTTGGATACTGTGGCCTTGTAATATAGTTTGAAGTCAGGTAGTTTGATGCCTCTGGCTTTGTTCTTTTTTCTTAAGGTTGTCTTGGATGTATAGGCTCTTTTTTGGTACTACATGAATTTTAAAAGAGTTTTTTCTAGTTCAGTGAAGAATGTCAATGGTAGTTTGATGGAAATAGCATTCAATCTATAAATTGCTTTGGGCAGTATGGCCATTTTTATGATATTGATTCTTCCTATCCATGAGCATAAAATGCTTTTTCATTTGTTTGTGTTCTCTCTGATTTCCTTGAGCAATGGCTTCTAGTTCTCCTTGAAGAGGTCCTTCACTTCCCTTGTTAGCTGTATTCCTACATATTTTATTCTCCTTTTAGCAACTGTGAATGGGAGTTCATTCATGATTTGGCTCTTTGCTTCTCTGTTTTTGATGTATAGGAATGCTTGTGATTTTAGCACCTTGATTTTGTATCCTGAGACTTTGCTGAAGGTGCTTATCAGCTAAAGGAGCTGAGATGATGGGGTTTTCTAGATAAAAGATCATGTCATCTGCAAACAAAGACAATTTGACTTTCTCTCTTCCTATTTTATTTCTTTCTCTTGCCTGATTTCCTTGTCCAGAACTTACATTACTATGTTGAATAGGAGTGGTGAGAGAGGGCAGCCTTGCCTTGTGCCAGTTTTCAAGGTGAATGCTTTCAGCTTTTGCCCATTCATTATGATATTGTCTGTGGGTTTGTCATAGATGAATCTTATTATTTAGAGGTACTTTTCTTCAATACTTCGTTTATTAAACGTTTTTAACATGAAGGGATGTTGAATTCTATTGAAGTCCTTTTCTGGATCTATTGAGATAACCCCATGTTTTCTTATCTTTAGTTCTGTTTATGTGATGAGTTACATTTATTGATTTGCATATGTTGAACCAGCCTTGCATCCTGGGTATGAAGCCAACTTGACTGTGGTGGATAAGCTTTTTGATATGCTGCTGGATTCAGTTTGCCAGTATTTTATTGAGGGTTTTTGTATCAATGTTCATCAGAGATATTGGCCTGAAGTTTTCCTTTTTTTTTTTTTTCTTTTTTTGAGATGGAGTCTCGCTCTGTCGCTCAGTGGTACGATCTCGGCTCACTGCAAGCTCCGCCTCCCAGGTTCACGCCATTCTCCTGCCTCAGCCTCCAGAGTAGCTAGGACTACATGCGCCTGCCACCACGCCTGGCTAATTTTTTGTATTTTTAGTAGAGACGGGGTTTCACTGTGTTAGCCAGGATAGTCTCAATCTCCTGACCTCGTGATCCACCCGCCTCGGCCTCCCAAAGTGCTGGGATTACAGGCGTGAGCCACCGCGCCCGGCTGAAGTTTTCTTTTTTGTTGTGTCTCTGCCAGGTTTTGGTATCAGGATGATGCTGGTCTCATAAAATGAGTTAGGGGAGAGTCCCTCCTTTTAAATTGTTTAAATAGTTTCAGAAGAAATGGTACCAGCTCCTCTTTGTATCTCTTATAGAATTTAGCTGTAAATCTGTCTGGTCCTAAGCTTTTTTTTTTGGTTGATAGGCTATTACTGCCTCAATTTCAGAACTTGTTATTGGTCTATTCAACTTATTCCTGGTTCAGCCTTGGGAATGTGTATGTGCCCATTCTAGATTTTCTAGTTTATTTGCATAGAGATGTTTATAGTATTCTCTGATGGTTATTTGTACTTCTGTGGGGTCAGTGGTGATACATCCTTTATCATTTTTTATTGTATCTATTTGATTCTTCTCTCTCTTCTTCTTAGTCTAGCTAGCAGTCTATTCTTTTTTATTAGTCTACCTAGCAGTCTATTAATTTTTCCAAAAACCCTGCTTCTGGGTTTGTTGATTTTTTTGAAGACTTTTCTGTATGTCTATCTCATTCAGTGCTGCTCTGATCTTGGTTGTTTCTTGTCTTCTGCTGGCTTTAGAATTTGTTTGCCCTTGGTTCTCTAGTTCTTTTAGTTGTGATGTTAGGAGGTTGATTTGAGATCTTTCTAGCTTTTTGATGTGGGCACTTAGTGCTATAAATTTCCCTCTTAACACTGCTTTTGGCTGTGTCTCAGAGATTTGAGTTTGTTATCTCTTTGTTCTCATTAGTTTCAAAGAACTTCTTGATTTCTGCCTTAATTTCATTATTTACCCAGGAGTTATTCAGGAGCAGGTTTTTCAATTTCCATGTAGTTGTGTGGTTTTGAATGAGTTTCTTTTTTTCTTTTCTTTGTTTTTTTTTTTGTTTTGTTTTTGTTTTTGAGACGGAGTCTTGCTCTGTCACCCAGGCTGGAAATGGCATGATCTCAGCTCACTGCAACCTCTGCCTCCCAGGTTCAAGTGATTCTCCTGCCTCAGCCTCCTGAGTAGCTGGGATTACAGGTGTATGCCACCATGCCTAGCTAATTTTTGTATTTTTAGTAGAGGCAGGTTTCACAATGTTGGCCAGGCTGGTCTTGAACTCCTGACCTCAGGTGATCTGCTGGCCTTCAGCCTCCCAAAGTGCTGGGATTACAGGCGTGAGCCACTGCACCCAGCCTTGAATAAGTTTCTTAACCTTGAGTTCTAATTTAATTGCGCTGTGGTCTAACAAACTGTTTGTTATGATTTCAGTTCCTTTGCATTTGCTGAGGAGTGTTTTACTTCTGATTATGTGATCAATTTTAGAGTAAGTGCAATGTTGTGCCGAGAAGAATGTATATTCTGTTGTTTTGGGGTGGAGAATTTTGCAGATATCTATCAGTTCCATTTAATCCAGAGCTGAGTTCAAGTCCTGAATATCTTTGTTAATTTTCTGTGTCGATGATCTGTCTAATACTGACAGTAGGGTGTTTAAATCTCCCACTATTATTTTGTGAGAGTCTCAGTCTCTTCGTAGGTCTCCAATAACTTGTTTTATGAATCTAGGTGCTCCTGTATTGAGTGCATATATATTTAGGATAGTTAGCACTTCTTGTTGAATTGACCCCTTTACCATTATGTAATGCCCTTCTTTGTCTTTTTTTGATCTTTGTTAAAGTCCGGTTTTTCAGAAACTAGGATTGCAACCCCTGCTTTTTTCTACTTTCTGTTTGCTTGGTAAATTTTCCTCCATCCTTTTATTTTGAGCCTATGTTTGTCTTTGCATGTGAGGTGGGTCTGTTGAATATAGCACACTGATGGGTCTTGACTCTTTATCCAGCTTGCCATTCTTTGTCTTTTGATTGGGGCATTTAGCTCACTTACTTTTAAGGATATTTTGTTATATGTGAATTTGATCCTGTCACCATGATGCTGGCTGGTTATTTTGCAGACTTGTTAATGTAGCTGCTTTATAGTGTCAATGGTCTGTCTACTTCAGTGTTTTTTTTTTTTTTTTTTTGTAGTGGTTGGTATAGGCTTTTTCTTTCCATATTCATTGCTTTCTTCAGGAGCTCTTGCAAGCCAGGCCTGGTGGTGATGAATTCCCTTAGCATTTGGTTGTCTGAAAAGGATTTTTATTTCTCCTTCACTTATGAAGCTTAGTTTGGCCAGATATGAAATTCTGGGTTGGAAATTCTTTTCTTTAAGAATGTTGAATATTGGCTCCCAATCTCTTCTGGCTTGTAGGGTTTCCACTCAGAGGTCTGCTGTTAGTCTGATGGCCTTCCCTTTGTAGGTGACCTGACCTTTCTTTCTTGCTGCCCTTAACATTTTTTTTTTTATTTCAACCTTGGAAAATCTGATGATTATCTTTCTTGGAGTTGATCTTCTCATGGAATACCTTACTGTGGTTCTCTGGATTGCCTGAATGTGAACATTGGCCTATTTTGCTAGGTTTGGGAAGTGCTCCTGGATGATATCCTGAAGTATATTTTTCAATTTCGTCCTGTTCTCCCTGTCTCTTTCAGGTACCTCAGTCAATCATAGGTTCTATCTTTTTACATCATCCCATAGTTGTTGGGGGTTTTGTTCATTTCTTTTTATTCTTTTTCTCTAATCTTGTCTGCCTGTCTTATTTAAAGCTCTGAGATTTTTCCCTCCACTTGATCTATTTGGTTACTGATACTTGTGGTTGCATTGTGAAGTTCTCAAGTTGTATTTTTCAGTTCCATCAGGTCATTTATGTTTCTCTCTAAACTGCTTATTCTGGTTAACAGCTCTTGTAATGTTTTATCATGGTTCTTGGCTTCTTTGCATTGGGTTAAAACATACTCCTTTATTTAGCTCAGTGAAGTTCATTATTACCTATCTCTTTCAATTCATCCATCTCAGCCTCAGCCCAGTTCTGTGCCTTCCTGAAGAGGTGTTGTGATCATTTGTAGAAGAGACACTCTTGCTTTTTTAATTTTCAGTGTGTTTGCATTGATTTTTTTTCTCATCTTCATGGGTTTGTCTACTTTCAATCTTTGAGGCTACTGACTTTTGGCTGGCATTTTTGTGGGTTTTTTTGTTGATGTTGTTGTTGCCGTCTGTCATCTAAAATTTTTTTTTTTAAACAGACTCATTTTCCTTAGGGCTGCTGTGCTTTGCTGGGGGTTCACTCCATACCCTATTCACCTGGGTCTCTCCTGCACCTGGAGGTATCACCAGTGGAGGCTGCAGAACAGCAAGGATGGCTGCCTACTCCTTCCTCTGTGCAGTGGCCTGATGGAGGCTGGAAGGCCACAGCTCTCCTCTTTAAGATGTCTGGAGACCCCTGTTGGGAGGTCTCACCCAGTCAGGAGGCATGAAATCAGGGACCCGCTTAAAGAGCAGTCTGGCTGCCCCTTGGTGGAACAAGTGCTTGGCGCTGGGGGGAATCTACCTTGTCTGATCGGCTAGGACTCCTCAGAGCCACCAGGTGGGAAAAATTAAGCCCATTGAACTGGAGACAGCAGCCACCCCCTCCCAACAGGGGCTCCTTCTCAGGGAGATAAGAGTTCTGTCCATAAAGCCCTGGCTGGAGTTGCTGAAATTCCTGCAGGGAGGCCCCACCCCATGAGGAGGAGGAATAAATCTGGGTCCCACCTAAAGAAGCCCGGCCACGATCTGTCACAGCTGCTGTGCTGCACTGTAGGAAATTCCTCCCAGTTCAAACTACCCAGTCTCCCTGGCACCGACAGGGGAAAATGGCTGAAATTGATGGTGGTCACCCCTCCCCTGGGAACTTACTTGGTCATCTGAGGCAGTCTCCAGCCTGCTGTTGCTGGCTGCCAGCTGAGCGGTCCCAAGAGTCTTCACAGTTCTGTCCTTGGGAACCAAGGCCCTGGTGGTGTGGGTTCATGAGGGTATCTTCTGATCTGAGGGTTGTACTAATCTGTGGAAAATTCATGGTTTCCCTGGCAGGGTAGCACAATCACTCACCGCCTCTCTTGGCTGGGGATGGGAGATCCCCTTGCTCCATGTGGCTCCTGGGTGGGCCATAGCTCCACCTTGCTTTTCCTCGCTCTCTGGGGTCTCACCAACTGCCTAGTCAGTCCCATTGAGATAACCTGGATACCCTCAGCTGAAGATGCAGGATTCACTCGCTGTATTCATTGTTCTCGGTGGAGCCACAGTGGGAGCTGCTTCTAATCAGGCATCTTGGCCCCTCCTGTTTTGCTTTTATAAAAACTTTTTATACATTATAGTTTGTATTGGGATATTTGTAAAAGAGTGAATGTAACTTTCTTAGGTAAAATGTACTGATAAATTAACTTGAGATACGAAAGTTCATTTGAATGGAGATTGTATAGTTGATAGAGGACTCTCTCAGTGGCCTTAGCCTTGTGAATGGTGGTAAGTGCTGCAGCTGAGGCCTCTAGTTTTATCCACCCAGTACAGAGTGCTGAGATGATTAAAGAGAGCAGAATATTGGACAAAAAGAAATTGGTGCTATATACACTATGGGCCCTGGGATGTGTGCTTATTAGTTGTGAGGGTTCACTATCTACCTTAGGTATTTGGTAATTTAATAATCTACATGAATTTTTCTTTGCATTTTGCTCATCATTAACCCTGCTTGTCTCTTCATTTTTTAGTTTAATTCTATTCTAGCCATCCCTCCCTCTATGCTCTTTCTCTGAGGTGCTCTTAGACATGGAATATTCTCATTGACCTTGTAGCATGGCCTGCAGAAGCCTGGGTTCTACATGATTATCATCACTGCCATGCCTCACGTTCAATTCAAGTTAGTGAACCTCAGTTGGGTGCCCTCTGTTTATTCCTTCGACAAGTTTCCTCTTTATCATCGACTTCTCTGGAAAACCTTGTCTGACTCCTCCAGGCTGAGTAGAAACCCTCTGCCCACTGAAGACTGCACACCACACCTACGTTTAGCACTTGCTGCAGCATCTTGTAGTCTCTGGCTCACCCACCCCTCCTTCTTATCTGCCTGTGAGCTCTATGTCAGGGAGAACGTTGTGTTGCTCATTTATTGTCCAGTGCCCAGTGTCATTCACAGTGCTGGCTCTGACAGAGCACTTGGGAACCACTACGCAGGAGGCACTGGGTGAATTTCTAGGGAGATTGACATAAATGTGATGCCATTTTACTCTCAAGGAACTTACAACCTAGTTAGGGAGATAGACACACAAGCCACTAACTGTAACATGGTGTGACCTGTTTGTTTAAAAGCCATGGAAGACAGGCTGATCTTGAACTCCTAAATTCAAGCGATGCACCCACCTCAGCCTCCCAAAGTGCTGGGATTATAGGTGTGAGACACCACACCTGGCCCCAAATTTTAGATATTCTTAAACCTTCTGATCCTTGGTTTCTCTCTCCACGATACTCTTTCTAGGTAAGATAAAATAAAATAAGGCTCTTACATTTGGTGCTATGTGAGCAAAAATGTACTTTTTTTTTTTTAAGTTTTCTTAACAATAGCGACAGGGTCTCCTTATGTTGCCCAGGCTGGTCTTGAACCCTGGGCGCAGGGGATCCTCCTATCTCGGCCTCCCGAAGTGCTAGTTTCAGCATTATAAGCATGAACCATCACACCCAGCTGTAAAAATGTACTTCTTATTCTCCAGCCTCTTTTATATAAACTGTAGTAAGGGATGTGGGTAATGATGTTATCAGTGAAAATAGCCACCATTTACCCATAAGGCAAAACTTTTTAAAGCCTCATGAGTAAAATGTGGAATTGTCTTGGGAGTCTAACCTAGTATATCAGGCCCTTTTTCACACACACAAAAAAAATCCTTTTCAGGATTTAGTGGAATCTGTTGTTTCCCCTATGTTGCAAAACAACTCTAAGACACTTTTAAGTACCTGCTTGGGTACCTGCATTCATTCCTGCATCCTTATCACTAGGCCAGTGCAAGGTACCTGCTTGGGCTGGTACTTGCTTCTGCTCTCGCCATATGACCGTCCATTCTCCCTTTGCGTTCCACCATGATTTTAAGTATCCTGAGGCCCTCGCCAGAAACAGATGCTGGAGCCATGCTTGTACAGCCTGCAGAACCAAGAACCAGTTAAACCCCTTTTCTTTATAAATGATGCAGCCTCAGGTATTTCTTTATAGTAATGCACATGGAGTAACACATGCAAGGATGCAAATAACAAGCTTCTAAAGGTAGAGATAGTTGTAATGTTTCTCCTGCATTTTTTAAGGAAATGTCAAACAGCATTAGTGTTCCCATGATTTTTTTTTGAAAGTCAGATTAGTGTTCATTATCTGAGAACATGAATTGACAGATAACCATTCCTGCCAACAGTATCAAGTGTACCTTTGTAAACTGCCATTGTAAAAAGTTTATTTCTGTCACTCTGTCAGCTCCCACTGGTAAGAATGTATGACTGTAAGCATAGCTTATAATTTTGCAAACAGGATCAATGCTGTTTTGATGCCTTAACAATTTGTCTAGTGAGTTTCGGGAATAACTTGGTGCCGTCCCAGAGTCCAGAGATGTTAGTGACAGCAAAAGTGTTGATAGAGAGTTATTTAGCCACCTGAAATTGGACACCTACTTTGTGACAGAACATGCATGGTGTTATTTCATTATCTTTCAGCATTACTGAAAGGTAGTTATCAGTACCTCCATTTCACAGAAGAGAACTCAGACTCACAGTAGTTCAAGCAACATTTCAATATGTCACATATCTAGGTCTGTCTCAGCTGTCACATATAAACTAGAGAGCAAATAAAAGAGATTACTACTTTTGATTTTGCAAGGCTGTTTAGCCAGGGTAGAGGACTGTGACTCCTACCCAATGAAATACTGATATGCCTTATATGGGAAAGTATGCAACATCTGTAGCAATTCCATGGTGGAGAACCACTGGGGCTATTCATATTTTTACTGCCTTGATGAATGGAATACTTTAAAAAATATAGAGAAGAGAATGAAAACTGGATAAAAAGTTAGCTGTAAATGGAAGAAAAACCACATAGAGAAGTCAGGCATGTGAGGATAGGTTAAAGGTGAGAAATAATGGGCATGTTTTTACTACAAGAAGAGAGGGATGAGGTAGCCGTGGAAGTGGAAAACATGGAGTTAGGAAGGGAGAGACAGAGAAGGGCCAGAATACTGTACTCATGGAAGCTCATTCTTCTCGCCAGCTTTCCCACCACTCAACTTAGGCTTCTGACTTTTGCTCCAAGACTGGTGTCATAACTTTGCTTGGATTATCCCCTCGATATTTCATGTAATCTGATAATTGTGTCCTTTTGCATTTGGTCAAGTGCCAAAGATTGTGCCAAATATTTTATACCTAGTCACTTTCCATTTGACAAAAAGGATGAAAGAAGTAATAACAGATTTTTGCAATGGAAATTTTCTCTTCTGGGAAACTCCAGCAACATTATTAAGCCAAGACTTCCCCACATCTTTAGATTAATATGAAGAAAGAAAAGAAGAAATATATTTTTATAGAAAATTTCCCCTTGAAACTGAAGGTCAGGGAAAATCAGCTGATGAAGTCCAAATGTTTATTTTTAAAAAAACCTTTATTGAAATATAATATGCATTCCATAAAATTCACCCAATTTAATAATATTTAGTAAATGCACTGAGTTGTTTAATTGTCGCCACAATCTGGTTTTAGAGTATGGCCATCTCCCCAGTGAGATTCTGGGTGTCCTTTTACAGTTACTTCTTCTCACCTTCAGCCCCAGGCAATCACTAATGTGCTTTAGGTCTGTACAGATTTCCCAAAGGCTCTATTTTAAGAAAAGCAAGTGAGTCAGGAAGTTCTTGGGCTGGATTTTGGTGTCTCTGGCCTCAGAAGTGGAGCAGGGATGCTAATATGAGATCAGGTATTTCAGTCTGATTTGTAAGTCTTCTGATTTTTACCTATTGTGGAAAAGAATGACCATGAGCAGTGGAGGAAATAATACCTAATTTGAATTTCCTTCCAAATCTGCCAGAGAGAGTTGATAAATGTGTTTAAAAAGTAGTTTGAGGTTGCTGAATCTTTTCTCTAACCAGTGTGTGATCTTGGGTGATCTTACTTGGGAAGACTGGCCTCCACTGGTGTGTGAGTAAACTGGCTCCATGTGTGGAGCTTCCAGCAGAGACCATCCTTGTGGCTGTAAGCTAGAGAACTTTGTCCTCACCCTCTGAAAATTTATGTTTTCCAAAGAAACTTATCACTTGAGAAGTCTCTCATGGATTTCCAATTTTGGGCATGTAAATTTTTCCTGCCATTGATACTTTATTTTTCTGTTTTCCATTCAAAATCTGCTCCACTCCTGCTTAACCAAAAAATCAAGTCTGTCATTTAAAATGTCCAAGAAGTCTTCACTGCCCGAGTAACTTCTTCTGTCATTCCTCCATTTACCAAACATTTGTCATTTTGTGCACTGGCCTAGGTGATAAGGATGCAGGAATGAATCAGAAAAACAATGAATCAGAAAAACAAATGTTCCCCAAAAGTTTACATTTTACCAAGGCTAGAGAAATAATGAGTAGATAAATACAGTAAATTCAGACAGTGGTCAATGACACAATGAAATGAAAGCAGGGTATTGGGGTAAGGATGGTTGGTGGGGTTAATATAAATGGGTGGTCAGGAGAAAATCTCTAGGAGCAGATGGACATTCTCATTGAGACTGAAGTCCCACAGGGAAGTCAACCTTGTGAGAATTTGTTAGATGGGTATTCCAAGTAGAAGGCAGAGCAAATGCCAAGCCAGAAGGAGAGGGGTATGAGCTTGGTGTACAATACGGTTTGGATATTTTGTCCCCTTCAAATCTCACGTTGAAATGTGATCCCCAGTGTTGGTGGAGGGCCTAGTGGGAGGTATTTGGTTTATGGGGGCAGATCCCTCATGAATAGCTTGGTGCTGTCCTTGCAGTAATGAGTGAATTCTCACTCTGAGTTCATGTGAGATCTGGTTGTTTAAAAGAGCCTGGTGCCTTTGACTTCTCTCTTGCTTGTTCTCTCTCTCTTCCTATGTGATACACTGGCTCCCCCTTTGCCTTTTGCCCTGACTGTAAGCTTCCTGAGGCCTCAACAGAAGTTGAGCAGATGCTGGCACCATGCTTGTATAGCCTGCAGAAGCATGAGCCAAAGAAGGAAACCTAATTTCTTTATAAATTACCCAGCCTCAGATATTCCTTCATAGCGCACAAAACGAACACAGTATGTTCCAAAGACTAAAGCACTGTTGGTGGGGCTGTACTTCAGGAAGAGAGAGAGTGACCCAAGATGAGCTCAGAGAGGCTGGAACCCGTGGAAGGGAATTTGAATTTATTCCAAGTGCAGTGGGCAGCCAGCTGGGAGAGGGGTAGAGATATGATCTATTTATATTTAATTCATTTTATTCTAAGTGCTGGGTTTAAAATCTAGGTGTCATGGGAGAAAGCTAGGAGATCATTTGGAGGTGATAATGATAGTGGCTAGTACTAGGGTCATACAGCATTCTAACGGTTTCACACATGTGAATTCTTAACTTGATGCTTTCTTTCTTTATTCTGTGTATCTTTCCTGTCTTCTGCTTTCTTTTCTTGTTTTAAAAGTAGTCCTCATTGAATTGGCTAACCTAAAGTGACGATGGCTTTAAATCATTGAGTTAGAAATGTTCTTAGAGAAAATATAATGCAATTTTCTCATTTAAGAACTGAGGCAACTGAGGTCAAGAGGGAAATCAGCGACATTTCTGAGTTTATACATGTAGTTAATGGCAGAGCCCAGAGTAGAACCTAGAACTCTCATTGATTGCATTTTCCACTAATGTCCTGCCTAGTTTATGTTCTCATACATTATACTCATTTTTGTCTTCAGTAATGTGAGGGGCAGATATCCTTTCAGATAGATTGGTCTTTGGACAGAGACACCTGAGCTGATAGAACAAGCTGGTGGAGTAGATCACTGTGTCAGCCCAAGGTGATCAAGATGCCTGAGCAAGAGTGGCCGAGAGTCAGGAAATTGACAGGACTTTAAAAGGTCAGAGTGATGAAGACAGCAGATGGACAGAACTGTAGGGGGCGGACATGCCAGGCAGGGAGCAGATGAACCTGAGACTGTCTGAGGGCATTACAGGACATGCAGCAGATGGGCTGCGCTGGAATGTGGGGCGAGAAACACTGTCATTGACACTAATTACTCGTGATGGAGGTGCTTTGCAAAACATGGGGGAAAATGGCCTTATTTCATAGGACATTTACTGTAATGGCAGACAAGTTCACAACAGCTTTCTACATTAAATACACTAGACTGAGGAATCAGGGAAATATTTGCAGTTTGTTCTTCCCCTTCTCTAATACCTTGTTTGAGATGGAGATACTGATTAGGACACGCCACAGTGCCTGGCCGATGGTGTTTCTTCTGAGTACTGAGCATTTTCACAAATTAAAATTCCCTTTAAGAAGTAAAATATTCAGAGGCGAAACGATGCATAACACAGCAGATGAGGTGGTTTTGTATCACAAATTAGCAGGTAAATCAGAAGAATGAGATGTGGGAAAGACATCAAAACTATCACATCGTCTCTGCTGGCACAGGTGAATACCTGTCCTCCCCAAAAAAGGAGAAAGAAAGATGGTTATGTGTTAAGTAAAAAGGACCTGGACAAATGAAGTTCAATAGAAAGGCTGTACATTTTGCCTCATCATAAAGTACTAGGCATATAATTTAGCATTTTAAAACTCAAGAGATTTTTCAGCAGTAATTATGTGTCATACACAGTGCTGGGTTTTGGTGATACAAAATAGAGCAAGTCAGGATCCCAAAGCTCAAAGAGCTCACCATTTAGTCGGAGAGACCACATGCAAAATGATTCTAACATAACTGCTATTGTGGAGGGAGGTAAAAAATGCTTTGGTCACATGAAGGATATGCTTCTATGATAATAGAGTAAGAAATTAAATAAAAATATTAAAGTCAACCATGTTCTATAGAAAGGTATATTGGCTAAGTGATATATTTGGAATTAAAAAAAGAGAGCGAGAGAGAGAGAGTCTCTCTTTTGATTACCTTTTTTTGTCACGAGTATACCTGGGTATGTAGTGGAGAGGGGGACATCTTCTCTCCTGGCTTCTGAAGCTATATCACTTGGGTTCCAGAGTAGCAGAATACTAAATGCCAGCTGGGTGGTTTTCAGTGCATCTGAGTAGCTGGAGAGTTGGGTAAATTGAGTGTAGTGCATCAATTTGTTTGTACGCTCTTTCATATGCTGTATATTTATAAGGCAGTAGGAATTAAGGATTCTTGTTGGCCTTATTGTTTGCATTCTGTCCTCATAGCCAATTCTTTCATCCCATTAATTTTTCTTCTGCTTCACTTCTTTTCTTCAGATTCTCCTATTTCCTTGCCACTGCCCCAAGGCCAAATTAAATTTGTCAAGAGTATTTTGTAATTCAGGTTCATAAACTTTGAATGCCAAACTGCAACTGTTTGGTTTTCACAATTTTCAGAAGCTTGTCTGGCCCTAAAACAGGATTTCTTATTTGGCTTCTGCCTTCTCCATTAGTCACTTTACCGTAATAAAAATTACAGAGTCGCCTTCAGCAGTCACATAAGCTACAAAGTCACGTTCATGAAAACAAATTAAAATTTTATCCTCATTGTCTCTCTTGCCCAACACACCAATATATAATTTTATTCCAGACTTGGAAAAAATAATTTAGTTGATTGATATAGCAATAAAGAGGCATTTCAGATCGACCAAGATAAAAAGCCTGACTAAACTGTCTTTGTTTCACAATAATCTTTCTTCTGAAGTTACCAAGACCTTAATTAAATGACTCAAGTGTGGTAGATAAAATTTGTTCTCTTAGCAGAACTTGTACTGATTGAAGGCTGTAACTGATTTGATAGAGATTCTGTCTTAAAGTGTCATTTTGGTTTTGTGGAAACCATGGGAACCAATTTAGATAATTGTCTCTTGGTAGCTCTTGCTATTCCAGAGGTATATATGTCTTATTGTGGGTTCTCCCAGTAGCTGACCTGAAGACCACACTTGAGTACAAGGAGTCTAGTTGGAAAGCTCAGGAAAAGCCTATGGGGGATGGAGAAGTGATATAGGAAAAAGAAAACAGCCAATAAACGGAGAACTATTAAGGCAGCACTACAGTGGGTGCCTAGACTTGATTCTGAGGGCAGACACTGGGAAGCAAGGCAACACACACACTCAAGGCATGAAGGAGGTAGGACAATTGCACACTTAGTCACAAGACATTGGTTGAAAACTGCCCTGTCCCTGGGGGTGTTAACAACTTGGAACTTCTGGCTTGCCACACAGTAGCACATCTTGACAACTCACCTATTTATCATTGTAGGAAAAAATGACAGCTACTAGCAATTGTAAGTCAGCCTGATACCAGCCCATAGAGTGGACCCAAGACTACACATGGGTCATCCGCAATGTCTGTTAAAACATGTTTGCCCAACTTTAGATTATCTGAAGAATTGAAGAATAGAGAAAACAAAGTTAAACACTAAAAGCTTTGCTCTCTTTTTGAGTTCCACCTGTTCCTCTCATCAGTAGTCTAATCAAGAGATGTTAGTTCCTTCATCTTTCTACTCATGCTCTCGCACTGGAGCAAATGCTCAGTCAAGTGGTGAGCAAAATGAAGGGAAACAAAGCCACCTGAATGATTCATAAACTGGAGAAACAGACCATGAAAAACCGAGGATTGTCGGTACTGGCCTTTGCAACCAAGAAGGTGCTATAGATGTTTTGGATGTATATGAGAACAAATCATTGAGTGCTTGTATCATTGTCATCATTAATGTCACACATTTCTTAGGCATCTCCATTTAGATATGACACTTTCAGACAGTATAAAAAGCAAGTCAAACCAGTGTGCTCCTTTCCTCCTGGAATCTAAAATCAGAAACAGACACTAAAATGGACATAAAAGCATAGTCCAGAGTGCACAAAGTGAAATACCCATAAAGGCTATGAAAGTAAAGTGAATGAGGAAAGAAGCCAGGTGTAATAAGACATAGTAAGTGACATTTAGCCTTGTAGTCAAGAATCTAATAGTGAGTGATAGAGCCTTTAGTATAACTGAGAGCTTGAGCTTTGTCAAAAGTGAAAATGTAACCATATAGGGATGCACACTCAGTACATCAGTACATAGTACACATATAGACGTTCATGTGACATTGCCAAAAGGTTTAAATGAGAAGGTAATTCGTATACATTTAAAATACTCTGTGGCCCAAATCTGTTCAGGTGAAAAACAACAACAAGAACAAGAACAACAACAACAAAGACATATTTGCTGACCAGCTACAACATACAGGTCAATTTGGCTGGAGGCCTCTGAGACAGGAAAATGTATGAAATCGGATGACCCATGGCCAAAGGTGGAGTCATGTGTGTCTGTGTCTGCGTGCATGTGTGTGCAAGAAAGACAGAAGGGGAGACAGAATCACCTGATGTGCTCATGAAGAACATAAATATATACGTGCATTTATATTTGTGTATATATGTTTATACATACATGTTATAGAAAACAATGAGCTAAGTATATTTTCTGAGGTTATGGTTGGGGAGAACAGCAGATATAACTCTTGGATATACTTTTGCTATTTTAATCGTATTCTCACTTCAAGGTCACTCAGCCATTGCCACATCACAGATGACTTGCCTCTGTAAGACAAGATTGTTGCAGGAGGGATTTGCTTGGTGGTTAGGTGAATTTGGAAAGAAATACATAATTGACGAGGGCTGGCATAAAATATATTTAAACTGCTCAGTTTGTAAGACAGAGAAAAGCATGAAGAAGTTTGTAAGGCTTTGGATTGTAGCTTGAAAATCTAAGAAAGCCTATAGGGCCGGGCGCAGTGGCTCACGCCTGTAATCCCAGCAGTTTGGGAGGCCGAGGTGGGCAGATCACGAGGTCAGGAGATCGAGACCATCCTGGCTAACACGGTGAAACCCCGTCTCTACTAAAAATAAAAAAAAAATTAGCTGGGCATGGTGGCGGGCGCCTTTAGTCCCAGCTACTCGGGAGGCTGAGGCAGGAGAATGGCATGAACCCGGGAGGCGGAGCTTGCAGTGAGCTGAGATCGCACCACTGCACTCCAGCCTGGGACTGAGGGAAGCTCCGTCTTAGAAAATCTAAGAAAGCCTATATTGGGAATTCCTGGGTGCTGAGTCCTGAGATAGGTAGTTTGCATATGTTATCTTATTTGATCCCTATAACAATCGTTTATGGTGTTAAGAAACCATTTTAGAGAAGGGAAAACACACTCCTTTACACGTATATGTACAACAAGTGTAAACAACTTGTTCCACATTATATAAAAAGCATCAATACTAACATTCAAATACAGATTACCCTCCTAAAAGTATGTATATAATCCTAGACATAAACTTTTCTAAGTAGTGAATATGATCCACATTTTTCTAAAAGTAGGAAAATCGGCATTAACTTGCATTGCTGTGTGGTAATCCTATTTGAAATGCAGGTTGGAAGAGTTGCTAGATGCTGGGATCTTCAGCTAAAGCATGTGCTTTCATGATGCCTGAGCTAGCCTGACTCTGCAGTAGTCCTATCCCATGTGTTTTCTGTAGTCTTTCTAAAAGTGGAGCTAAATTTCAGAGTCAGGTGTTAATCCATCAACAAACATCTCTTGTGATTCAAAGCTGGCATCTGGAGTAGAGTAGGGTAGAAGGATCAATCCTACCCAACCCAGGACTCTATGGCTAAGAATGACTGTCTCAGAGCAAATTCTGGTGGGGTCTGTGACCAGAAGGTGGGAATTGATGTATGCCAGTGGATGTTAAATATGATCTGCACCCAAAGCAGGGAAAGCTGGGATGGTGTGGCAGGAGCTGGGATAAGGAGATGGGAAGATGGGCAGTAGGGAAGCCTAGGATCACAGAGACTCATGGACCAGCAAATCTGCATCTCTGGAATACAGAGGCAGCAACAACATTCCTCACCTCTTCCTTCTCCAAGATCAAGTTCCTCTTCCTGACTATATTTCTATTCTGTTCTCTTAATTTTCCCAAAATGTCCCCTTAGATTGGGGTCATTCTATTTCAAGGAAAGTTTTAATTTGAACTAGTCTGAGTAGTAAAAAGAACTAAATTGTTCTTTTCCTTGAAATAGAATGACCCCATCTAAGGGGACATTTTTTGGGAAAGTGTGATGTGAATCAATATCAAAGGTATAATAATTCCCTTATTTGGAGAAAGAAGAATAAGATGGGTCAATAATAACTTCTCATGATGACTTCATCATTTTCAGGAGATAAAAATCTCACCCAGACCTCACCTAACAAGGAGGTGGTTGTTACCTGCCTTTGTCCTTGTCATTTTAGAATTAAATGAGAAAAGCTTGTCGAAGGTAGAATTTTAATGCTATATGGAAACATATTTCTCTGGGTTATTCATTTTTAATGCTAGGCCTTATTTATAGATGGATGTAATGAGGACAGGGTACATGTCATTATTGAAGTCAGAGTTAATAACAGTGTATTCTGCAGTAGATTCTGTCAGCTCTCACTACTTGATCCACTTGATTTTTCTCCTAAAGGTTTTAAAGAATCATCTTTACTTTTTGTTTCATGTCACATAACATTTTATATCTTTGAAGAGCAACATATAATTTAAAGATGTAATAGTGTTATTTGCAGTTATGCTTATTTTTATGTCTTAATCCTGTGTGTATTAACACCTCTGCAGAGATGCTGCTGTAGCAGTAATTTCTATTTTCCTTCGTCTGTCTGTGTGCACTAAGCTAGCAGACTGGATGGAGGTACTCCACAACTTAATAACTAATTGGAAAAGACATGGAAACCTATTTTAATTTACCAACAAATAAGTCAGACTGGTCTCTCTCTCTCTCTCTGTCTCTGTCTCTTTCTTTCTCTCTTTTTCTTTTTTTCTTTTTTCTTTTCTTTTTTTTTCAGACAAGGTCTTGCTTTGTCATCTTGGCTGGAGTGCCGTGATGCAATTACAGCTCATTGCAGCCTGAAACCCCCAGGCTCAGGCAATCCTCCCTTCTCAGCCTCTGGAGTAGATGGCACTACAGGCATGTACCACTGTACCTGGCTAATTAAAAAAAATTATTTGTAGAGATGAGGTCTTTCTTATGTTGTCCAGGCTAGTCTTAAACCCCTGGGCTCAAGCAATCCACCTGCCTAAACCTCCTAAAGTGCTGGGATTACAGGCGTGAGTCACTGCATCTAGCCACTTTGTTTTTAATGTATGATTTAGAAACACACTAGAAACAGAAATTGGTGCTTTTAATAAAATAATTTAATTATTAATCAATCAATATTCATTGGTTACCCTTGGAAACAGCGTGTTGGATGCCAAAACAAATACTTCTAGCAAATGCATAGAAGTATAAATAAATGATCGAGAGAGCTGTCCTTTAATTTTACTAATGAAATATTGCACTCTCTCTGATGTTGGACTAAATTGAAAACACTTATAAACTGCTGTGGACTACAGTGATTGGAGAGTGGGTTATCTTTATTGAATGCATTTTTGAAGCAGTAATGGAAATTATTTTTTCTTAAATACATATTGCCAAAAATCTAGAACACTATTTTGTCTACTCTTTATCCTTGGAAACACAGTGTAATAATGTAATTGATATCTCTTTCCATCCTGGATTTTCTTACATTACCACCAAATTAGTCCCAGTAACATCAAGGATTATTATAAAGTTGAGGAATAAAATACATTATGCTGACTCTGTATCGAGCTGAAACTATTCCCTGGTGTAGGAAAGCACTCCTCTTTTCTTTCTCCCCTTTCTTTCCTTTAGTCTACTCCTTGCCCTCCTTTTTCTTCCCTTTCATCTTTAGTCAAAATCCTACTTAAAATGAAATTGTTTAATTGACATTTACTTTATTCTTCTAAAATTAGAGTGTAAATATAAGACAACATCTACGTGCTGGGGAGATTTGTTTCATTGGGGATTAAAGAATAAAATATTTTAAACAAGTTTTGTGCTTGATTTTGTATAGATACTGTCATATCCTAGA
Organism: Pan troglodytes; assembly: GCF_028858775.2. Lineage (NCBI taxonomy): Eukaryota > Metazoa > Chordata > Mammalia > Primates > Hominidae > Pan > Pan troglodytes. The sequence continues at coordinate 39,037,381 of NC_072411.2, forward strand.
AAAGTTGGAGATAGTATTTTTAAAGTAGTACACCAAATGGGTGTGTTTCTTTTAGGTTACCTTCCTCTATTGATGCTTAACTTCATTCATATTGGAAAGTGGAAAGCGGGGCATAAGTGCCACCAGAAGTGGGAAGAGGATGTGATAAAGCCCTTAGGCTTCTAATAGCAGAAGCATAGAGGTGGAGGAAACTCACGTAGTAGAAGCAAGCTGTCTGATTCTTGTGTCCTAGTTTCCTCCCTCCAGTTATTGGAAAGTGAAAACAAATGCCTAGTCATAGAGAGGGAATGAGTTAATGACTCCTTGCCTAGTCTGGTTGATTTATGTCATGGAAGTGATTCAGAGGTCATCTTATGACCTTCTGGAGGTACAGAAGGAAGCTGAGCTCAAAGCTTGGGACCCTACCACACAGGCCTCAGGGAGCTCAGCTTAAGCCAGTCAAGCGGAAGGACATGGCTAAGACACAAAGGGTTCCTCATGCTACCAAGGGCAAAGGTAAGGCAGAGTGAGCAAGGGAAGGTAACCTGGCCTAGACTAAGAGAAAAAGCCCAAAATTCAGTAGTCACACTGTAGCAGACAACTGAGCAAGGAGCTCGGGACAGGATTAGACCAGCTGGAGACACTGACCACAGACCCACTGAAAAATCTGAAACCTCACTCAATGCCATGGCCCCATCCAAGCTTTTTGCTACTCTTAGGTTGCCATTCTGGGGAGAGGAGGCATTAGGAACCTTGAAAGCCTATAATTTATCCTTAAAAGACAGAGATTACCTCCTAAAGTATTCCTATACATGGAAAGAGACTAAAAGGCCAAAAAAACAAAAAAAAAAGAAAGAAAAAAAGAAAAGATACGACATCTTTATTAGCAGCAAATCTAAGGTTTTTTTCCCCTTGGTTTTCACTGGGTAGGAATATGCTTTTCTGTCTGTTTTAGTGCAACATGTATAAATTTCAACCCACTACTCACACTTAAATGAGTGAGGATGGCTGCTGCTTTGCTCCTTATCTCATCTGTGGGAGGAAGGGGTGGGCACTCCTAATGGCAGAGGCTGGACTATCTTTATAAAGTTTTACTGAGGAATTAGGCTTTTAGTGTGAAGCTTCACAGTATCAAGTTATGTGGCATATCGGACTTCACAAATACCCTTTTGAAAATGACAGACAGTATTTGCTAGCTGTAGAATGGAGAATGTCCTCTTACCTAGCATAGATGTGCATAGTTGCTTTCTTTCATTTCATACTTAGATCACACAAGAATACTGCTGCTGGTGGTTTCTTTCTGGAGAATAGGAACTTCAGATATCAGGTTCTCAAATTCTGAGTCTAAAGTTGTTTCAAGAGGCAGAAACATAAGTTTGAGAAGTTTAAAAACATACTTGGTGATGGGGGAGATAAATAATTAGTGTCATGCTTTCTATCATCTGCTGTTTCATGCTCCTTGAATACCCAACACACACACACACACACACACACACACACACACACCCCTGCTTTCTTTTTATCCAAGTCTTAAGCATGAGTGAAGATCCTGTTCAAGTTTCACCTCCTTGTTGAAGTCTTAGCCAATCACTCCCATCTCTTCCTTCCTTTCAACATCTATTTTATGTATTCCTTATTTAAGGACTGGATTGTATTTTGCCTGCAGAGTTCTCAACAATTTTTTGAGAGATTAGTGTTTCCTCAGAAGACATTATAAACCCCAAGTAGATAGTAACCATGGTTTTTGATCTTACCCTACTTTTCTGGCACAATAGAGATAGCTAATAATTGCTAACTATAATGAAAGCCATACAGCTACCCCCAATAAACAGCAAATACTTTTAGAAATTCCTGGTGAATCCTTTTATCTACCTTTGCTAGATCATGGATTCCTTCATGTTTAGTAAAAGGTAGAATGTGATGAACCTGTGTGTTGACTGAAAAAGAAGGAAAGCTAGGAAGATTTTAGGTAAAAGTAATGTAGGGTGATAGATTTAAATTAGATGTCTTGTTTTTTTTTTTTTCAAGCATGATATTGATTTTGACTTATCCCTTTTGTGTGTCAATATGAACTTGGCTGAATTCACCCTCGGAATTTTTAAAATTTATGGCAGCAGGTAAGGGATTAATTAATTTACCAAATCTAAAAGTCTGTTTCTCTACCCTCCTAGCATATGATTTTGGCATCTGTCTCACCAACAAGCTGCTATGAATCTGCAGCATTGTGAGGAGAAACTCACAATATTTAAGAAATATGAACATACTGTTTAGATTACATTTTTCAAATATTGCACCCCCCCTTAATGTCTGACTAAAGCCCAGCTGGAAAGTAATTTTAGTATAGTAGAAGTTGTAAGCCAATTTATATTTTTCAAGTTTTGCTTCAAGGCTCAGTCAAGAGAATCCATCCTGTGCTAACGTGTTCAATTTGGCACATTTTGGAAATGGATGGAGAGCAGTGAGGGTTCCAAATTTAATTGTATGAAATATTCCAGGCATTTTAGGGTAGATTCCAATTCCAATTGAAGAATTTCATTAGACAGTTCTACCTTAAGACAAATTAACACTTCTCGTCTTTTCATAAATTCCAACAGGAATGTATAATGGAAGAGACTGGCTATCAGTTTCTCTCTGGCATTGGGAGGAGGGTTCATCCTTTCAGGAGGCTGGAGGAACAAACACAGAGTTAGGATATAACTGACAAGAGAAGTTCAGTTGCTATTACGCTCTGAAATTTACAAGGCAAAAATGTTTCCTGAGTCCCTCCTCCTTCACCATTTTTCCCCTAGGTTGAGGAAACCCTGCTTAACTTCTCAAAATTCAAGGGGACTGAATTTTATGTAATCTAGAAATTGTAGATTTCCTATCACTCAGAATTTAACTGGGAAGCTGTGTTGTCATCATAGAACCTACAGTGTCTTAAAGTCTTTTAATGCTTAATCTCATTTAAAGGTGACATATTTTAATAGGCATCATAATTGTGATTGCATAAGTATCTTTAGCATTAAGAAGGACAACTGATACTATGGGGTTGATTATTAACACTGTTATTACATTCTTAGTGTACTCATGAAACCGTTTGGTAATGCTCCCGTAATTTATTTTTATTATATATTTTGGAAGCATTGTTATAGGTTAATTGGCTCTATATTTTACAAGTTTGCATCACTAATACAAATAAAAATCTGTTTATATTGTTCTTTTGGGAATCCAATTGCATTAAGGAATGATTAGTCTTAATTAAGTTCTGTAGTCTATACTAATTACAATCAAATAAGACTTCACATAAAAGTGTGAAATTAAGCCAAAGTAAATGCATTTTTGATCATTAATTAGATAGCTACCAGGCATACCTTTGGAGATGTTTTTATTTTATTTTTTATTTTTAGTAACTAGAAGGAAACCTCGCCTACAAGCCATTGCATTTCAAAAGGGTGCCTCTCATAGTTTTAACAGAAGCCATTTAGTTAATTATAAATTTGAGTAATGTTTGCTTATTTTACTCTCATGAGAACTGAAGTGTCCTCAGCTGTTACTTATCCACCCTCCAGGTAGCAATACTATGTTTACATTACAGAATAAAAATAAGAGGCTGAAGGTTTTAAGAGCATGTGTTCTATTATATTGCCTCATTTAACTTTTATGCACTGCAGTTTTTTTCCTGTTTTACGCTTCCCTGATTTCTTTTTAATGCTATAGATTCATTGGGATCATCCTGTGTGAGACGATAATGATACTTCTATCTGTACTTCCCCAGTGTGGTGATGACTGATGAGTTTTCTTTGCCCTTAACATCTGAGTTTTAATACTCTTGCATACAAGAAGCACTGAATTCTATGTATAATGAAGAAACTATAAACAGACTAAAATCACAATTTCTGGCCACCCACATCTTTTTCTGTCCTCTCATAGGTAGCACTAAATGACGTTGTGCCTTCACAATGTAACACACCCTGGTTCTTGATGCAAGGAAAGGTTCAATAAGTGTTAGCTGAGATAATAATTATTATTAGGATTGCATTGCATTTGGTACTTCTGGAAGTCCAATTTTAGACCAATTAATTGGTTTTGAGCTCAGGAGGAAGAAAAGTATTACATCAGAATCCTCCAACAATTTTATTTCCTGTTCTACATTTATCTTGCTTTGAGATGCTTCAAGTATGGCAACTAAAACACTTACAGAAGCCAAACTTTCTGGCCTGATGCAATGACCATGAAATGCCCATTTGATGCAGTACTAAAGGCTCCAATTCAGAAATATGTTCAAATCTTTGACCATTTATCTATGTTTAGCTTCAACCCACTTTTTCTAAACCACCTACTCATTCATTTTCTCACAACCAGTCACTTTTCTCCTCTATTTATCAACCCAAAAGCTGTTTTTCTACTTTTCTGACTTTTAATTGCATTTCACTTTCTTTGTTCTTTTTTGTTCAAAACTTTTTCTTTTTTCTTATAAAAATACTTTTGCTTACTCTTCAGAAAGTGTATTCATCATTTTATTCCTGTGTATTTTCCTTTTTTCAGCTGAGCTGCTGATCTACAGGACCCTATTTTCTTTCCTATCTAATTACTGTTATTTCTCTCTGAGTCCATATTCCAGCAAGAAGGTATGACTTTTGCCTTCCGCATATGACTGTTTTCTTTCTAGCTCTGGGTTTTGTGCACATTTTTTGCATTGCCTAATATTCGTCTTTGACAGTTTGTCAATAATCTCTACTCATCTCCCCTCCTTGAAGTTCCTCCTCAGAATTATTTTCTTCCAAGGATCTTTTACATCTAGAGTATGGGGTATACCTCCTCATGGGTGTTCCTCTAAAATCATAGACTACCCTAAATACCACTGGGATCGTATAGTAAACCTCCTCATGTTACAGATGAGAAAACAGATCCAGACTGGGTCACCTGAGCTGCCCAAGATTATGAGATCCTTCAGGAGCAGAATAGGGGACTAGGACCTGAGTGATTCCAAACCCCATGCTGTTTCTCTTGCATCTGCTGTATCTTAGGACTCCAAAGTAGATTTCCCCTTTGGTATCTTATGAGTTTTTAAAAACTTCCTTCATGTAAGAGGCTCTTTTCCCCCTCAGTTATTTTATGAAATTTTAGAAGACAGAGGTCGCACCTCTTTGCTTTTATTCTCTGTTTTCTATCATCCTCCATAACATCTAACACAAATTGGATTCTTAACAGGGATCCACTGACTGTTGTTAAATATCATTGTCTATATCACTCTAGCATTTGAATTTTCTGTGTCTTGTCTTAACCTGTATTTGATTCTATATCACTGTTCCCTGTTTTCCCCTTTTTTTTTGCCTTACTTCTCTTTCCGTACTTCTCATTACTTTAAAAACTATATTTCCCTGAATCATATTAATTCTCCATTTTATGCACAGATTTTTTTCTTATACTTCTGATACCAAGTAGATTTTATTTAAAAAATAGATGATAAAATGAGATAAATTGATGGGAAGCTAAAACCAATACCAGGAGTGTCAATGATTGTTGAAGTCACTGAGCATTTTATGGTGTCTGAATAAATTAACCCTGCATATACTAACTCAAATCTTTTATCCAGTTGACTGCAGTTACCTCATGAAATTTTCAAATGTTTGACATATCTCTGGGGAGTCTCTTTATTTGGTTTGTAAGTCAGGTAATAAGGGTATGATGACCTACCTCATGAGAAGGGTTGAACAAGAGGCTCTGTTCTCGTGATGATGGAATGGGAAGGCCACACATGGCTTTTTAAAAATGTATGACATATAAAACTCAGAGGCATATTTTGATTGTCTCAGAGTCCTGCTCCTTTAGAACAATCTTGAAAGGAGATTGAAAGCTTTGCTAAGGAAAATGGAAAGAGCATTCCAAGAATGAGAAAAGGTGTGATTAACTGTTCAGAGGCAGAGAGGACACAGGTTACTGTATTTTTCTGCCTGTAACAGAAAGTAGAGAGAGGATTATAGAGATAAGAGGGGTGTAACAATAGAAGAATTGCTCAAATATTTGAAGTCAGTGACCAGAATCTCTCATTTGAAATAAAGCGGGAATACATGGCATGGCAGTATTGTGAAGTATAATGTAAGATTATTACATTTCATGTAATGATCCTGAGATGCAAAATCTTTGCGAGAAATGGTTCCTTCTCTTGTAGCACTGGGAAGATTCTGACTTCCATTTGGGTCTCTTTACAGCAGCTTCTCCAGAAGTCACTCTCCTAGCCAAGACTCCTTATAAGCATCTATTTACTGTGTACCTATCTGTATTAGGCCTCTCCATGCATTTGCTAGCTCTTCAGTCATCACAGCTAATTCTTAGGTGAAAGGTATCAGTTCCAACTTACAGGTAAAGGAAAAAGAGTCACAAAGGATTGAAGTAAGTAACAAGCCCGTAATTAAGCAATGAATGGGGTATATCCAGGATTCAAACCTGACATTTATCAGACTTTACAGCATTTTATTTTTTGTATACTATGTTACTTTTTGGTGCTAAAGATGTTATAAAAACCCAAACCTATCTTTTCTCTTCCATTGATGCCTAAGAAGTGCCCTTCACCCTCCCCTGTTGCTTCCTAAAGGAATTGAGCCTTAAGCTGCAATCCCAATGTTGCTTTAGGGTCTTATTGTGAAAAGATAGAAAAAGTATCTGAGAAAATCAATATTAATTGATACTTGTCTATGAAATTATTTTCTTCATCAGTCAAAAGAAAAAGTGGCATTATATGAGGGCACAAAGATGGCATTCTGTAAAATGAGAAGTCTATGCATTTATACATTATAGATAGGGCTGCTGACCTTTATCCACCTTCATCTTCCTTCCCGTGACCCAGTGTGTGTGCACACGTACACACACACAAACACAAACTTATTCCAGGGGAACCATTATAAGGTTATGTGACTACAGCTATTCTTTTTACAAAATCACATTAGTTCTTCTTATGGAAACAATTGCTTGTTACTTATGGGTTCATAGTTACCAAAGTCTTTCAATATGCCTCCTATGATGGATTTTTTAAAAGGCAGTGAAATACAAAAATACAAATACATCCCACTGGAACAACTGCTTATCTGACTCAGGTAATTAGTCTTTCAAGAAAATTATGGTCCTATACCGAACTTTCAAGAGATCTATTTTTAAACTCCCAATGACAGTCTGTGTGTGTTTGGATAAATGTTTTCATGATGTTGATACCATCTCAAATTCTGGTAAAATAATCAGATAGCTATTGGACATTTTATTGGACCCAAATATTTGACTAAAATATCTCGTTTCCATATGAATATTTACTCTTAACAATCTGTGGCCTTCATTTTGTTAGGTTTGTAGTGCTTTGAAATATATTCATTAATTCACTGAGTTTTTACTGTAAAATATATTTTACCTTCCTTAGATCACTTCTGTTCTAAATAGCCGTGAAGAGGTAAACTATTGTATTGCCCTACTATTTATTTTGAAGTTGAATATCATATAAAGGTATCATTTACTCCTGCATGAGTGCATTTTGTAACTTTTCTTACATTTTGAAAAATAATTTTATAAAACAAACATAGTCTTATTAAATAAATGCTACTGCTCTGAAAATTGTAATGAAATATGTATATGAACTATGTAGCCGAAGAGAGTCTATTCTGCCAGTCCTTTAAAGCATTATTTGATATAAACCAGAAGAACTAAAATGTTGTCAGGCTTTTTCAATGAAAATGTGATTTCAGTGCTCAGCCAACTTGTTTTACCAATAATTTTCTTCTTGAGCCACCAAATGTTTATGAACAAGTCAGCTGGAAGAGTTGAAAGGTTCTGAAATCTGCCAAAGCATGTCAGTTGTTTTATGTTTAAATTCCCTAAAGAAAAGAAATGTAGGGTATAATACAGAAAATATCATCTGCTATCTTTTCTCCCCAGGGCAATGGCTCTGCATTGCCATCAGTGAAACGGCCCATCCTTTACTTTGTTTGACTGGCACCTTGTGACTTTCACGTCAGTGGAGTTGTGAGATCTTTAATGTGTATAGCTCAGACTGTGTATGTTGGCATTACTGCAGGAAGAAATTGAGATATCTTAACAGAAGTAATTGTATACCTGTATTGTTGGCTACTCAGTCATAATTACTTCTGCAATTGCCAAGTTTCATGAATTTAAAGTTAGCCTATTAATTTGGCTTCTATTGTAGAGAAAAATCTAGGCTTTTCAATTATACAAAGAAAAGGAAGAAAAGCTTATTTTTTCTAAATTCTTTTGTGTGTATTACAAATAGCAGAATCGTGTTGTATTGTTAGCTAAAATTTCACCTTCTAAAGATTTCATTTCTGTCTCTGCCTTAAAAAAAAAAAAAAAATAATAAGTCATTGACTCAAATAACATAGTTTTGGGTGTTACTGGATTGGAGGGAAAACTCATTTAACATTTTATGTGTGTATGTGCATATACGCATGTGTCTGTGTATCCCATAGTTATATAAATTATTATATCTTTTCAAATTATTAAGAGGAATAACCTCAACTAATGACAAGGCTGAATGGAAAACCATTTTCACACCTTTAAATACTAAAGCAATAAGAACTACCTCAAAAAATTTGTGACCGGAAATTCCATCTGAGCTGTTTTAATTAATACGTATAGGGCCGGGCGCGGTGGCTCACGCCTGTAATCCCAGCACTTTGGGAGGCCGAGGCGGGCAGATCACGAGGTCAGGAGATTGAGACCATCCTGGCTAACACGGTGAAACCCCGTCTCTACTAAAAAATACAAAAAAAATTAGCCAGGCGTGGTGGCAGGCGCCTGTAGTCCCAACTGCTCAGGAGGCTGAGGCAGGAGAATGGCGTGAACCCGGGAGGCGGAGCTTGCAGTGAGCCGAGATCACACCACTGCACTCCAGCCTGGGTGACAGAGTGAGACTCCGTCTCAAGAAATACATACATACATACATACATACATACATACATACAGGTTGTATATGAAAAGCATATACATTTGTCTGTGACATGGCCTGGAATTTATGTACAAGAGGTTACAGGACTCATCTGATAATCCTCATTCTACTGGTTTGCTTGACAAGTCTCTTCTATACTGCCTGTTCACACTCCATTATCAATGCAGAGAGAATAAATGCCACCAACTCCTCCAAATTCTTTTAGAAATAAGCAAGATATAGCTAAATAACTAAATATTTAGCTCAGCCCAAGTTAACACTGCAACAAATTTGAATTAATTGAATATTGTATATCTCATTTCCTATTTGTTAAACGTTTTACACTTGACAAAGTGCTTTTGTATGAAAATGCCCTCCCATACTAAGGGGCACATTTTACATTTTCTTTGATATTTTCTATAGCCATACAGTTTTAAAAGATTTCTCATTATTTCATGGATTTGAATATTTTTGAACCAGCACTAATGTTGGACACTATGAAACTGTGAGGTCAAAAACTGACATAAAAAATTTTAAAGATAATTTTTAATGATAAAAGTGTGCATTTTACTGAAATCAGTATTGCTCAAAACATTTCTTCCTAGCTGTGTAGAGGACAAGCAAATTAATATTAGGGTCATCTTAGTTTTGAAGGTATTGCATTTAAATATATTAGGGTAACTAAAAACTTTACCATGTGACATCGTTGCATATGACTAATAGTGGGGTTTGAATGCAAACAGACATTCCTGAGTGTAAATGTGTAGGCTGTCTCACACCTAAGATAGTAAATATTCATGTTGTAAGAATGGGCACTAGTGAATGGAGCTAGAGTTAAATCAGACATTTGTCACTTTAAGGGAGAGGCTTTGTGGGCAGCTTAAATTATGCCTGAGAATATTTAGATGCCTAAATGTACACTAATTATCCACAGGGATGTTTAAATTACACCATGAAGCATTTTAGCAATTAAAAGTTTCCTGCAGATTTGAATCACATTAACACTAATAGAGATAGATGGCCATCTAATGGAGAAATAAAGGCAGAAGCTGTATGGAAAAGACTAGAGGTGTCCAGTTTAATGTATTTTCATATCAGAGAATAAACAACTCATGGAGAAAGTACAAGGTGATGGAAGATGGCTTGTAAAATTTGAATTGATGAGTGATAAATGAAGTTTCTGGCCTGGTCAGATCTTGAATTCTATACTTGGACCATTGACTGTTGCAAAGGTACAACACAATGAGATAAGAATTGCAGAGACACACTTGTATCATTTTGGTAGCATAAAAAAGAGATTAAGGCATACACAGAAATTAAGGTATACAACAGTAATGTTCCTATAGAGATTATATTGCCAATGAAAAACTCAGAGAAGTCTGTATGATGAATTCACTAGGCCAGCAGTCTTTTTATTTAACTATGAGTCACCTAAATACCACTTTAATTCCAGGTCAATTGATGTTGTCATTAGTTCTTTTAATATCTATAAAACAAATATCCATGATAAAACATGGACAAATATGTGGACCACCTTTATGAACATGATTGATACTAGTTGGCTTGGTTTCAGCAATAGTTAGTTGAGGGAGTCAGCTATCCAGATAAATTTGATATGTCAAAGCTATAAGACTTGACAGTTTCATATCTAATCTATTATCTACTAGCAAAGACATGAAAAAGTGTTGTATAATAAAAAAAAAAGACTATATCTTAGGTTGGACTGGATCAGAAAAATACCCTCTGGCCAAAATTTCCATTTGCAACAGAAAGCGAAAAGCCCTTTCTGCATTCTACACTCTTTGCAGTGCATTGTTAAATGGTATAATGATAGAGGAGTGGGTGGAAATGCATCTTAATGAGCATGTCCTCTGGCAGACAGTGAGTTGAACACGTGGAAACAAATTGACTTAAGAACCCCTTTTAAAAAAATTAAATAAAAATATGAAGGAAATCACTTTTAACTAAAGGGGAACTATAAAACAAGTCATTCAACCCTAAGGGTGCATTGTGTCTTTAGATGTCATCCAGTAAAATGTCTTAATTACCTGTTGGGAAAATTGAATTTATGACCTATTGGACAACCTGAAGTGGTTGGTATAGTACTTTAGTTAACCAGGTAGAAGTAAGCTCTCTTATAATAAGATTAATTTTCACTATACTGTTTTGTTTGATATGGCTGATTTCTCTGGGATTTGTGTGTGTGTGTTTCTATTCAATGTAAAGAGATAAAACTCCTATTTTCTATAAGAGCTTATCTTATAGATACCCTTATATTTGCATGGGCATCACAATTTGTGGAACATTTTTATTTTACATAAATGTGGAGACTATAGTAAAAAAATCACTTGCTTATGAAGGAGATAGTGCCAGTTCATAAATTGTGCCTGTTGTAATCCACTAGAGATTAAGTGACCTTAAAGTGTTTTCTTTTTATTTTTCATTTTTTAATTAAGTCCCCACATACAAACTACAGTGTAATTTCTATTATTTGAAACATCAGCTTGGTTGGTTCTATAAAGGTTGACATAAAAATGCTTTGACAGTCTCTAAACCTAATTTACCATGTGGGGCTCTTTTGTTCTTCTGCAGACAGTAAAGAACAGAATAAATTAAAAATCATTGGGAGTAAATTCACTAACTCTTTGAGGCTATGTGATCTCTGGCAGCAATGCTTAAAACATAGATTAATTTGAAATAAGATTGATACTGAGTGTCAGAGAGTGAGGGTGGGGAAACATAGTTTGCCTCTGGTGACTCTTTCAGGAGTTGCTTTCCCGTGTGTTACTAAGACATCTTAGACACTGTCCACAATGGGTCTTATCATATACTATTGTCGTTATTTGCCTGCCTTGAATCATTGAAGGCAGGCATTCTTTCTTTGTATTTTTAGGTCTACAGCAGTATTTTTCAATCTTGGGATCGTTGACTCTTTGAACCAGATAATTGTTTGTGGTGGAAAACTGTTTCATGCATTATAGTATGTTTAACAGCATATCTGGTCTCTACCCAATAGAAGCCAGAAAAACCTCCTCCCCCATTCATGTCATATTAGTCTGTTTTCATGCTGCTAATAAAGACATACCCAAGACTGGGTAATTTATAAAGAAATAGAGGTTTAATGGACTCACAGTTCCACGTGGCTGAGGAGGCCTCATAATCATGATGGAAGGGGAAAGGTGCGTCTTACGTGGTGCCAGACAAGAGAGAATGAAAACCAAGCAAAAAGGGAACCCCTTGTAAAACTATCAGATCTCGTGAGACTTATGACTTACCATGAGAACAGTATGGGGGAAACCACTCCCATAATTCAATTATATTCCACTGGGTCCCTCCCACAACATGTGGGAATTATCCGGGGCTACAATTCAAGATGAGATTTACCTTGAATGATAAATGAGATTGATATCAAACTTGAATGATAAATGAAGATGAGATTGATATCAAACCATATCACATGTCAATCAAAAGTGTCTCCACACATTGCCAATGTTCCCAGAGGGAAGAGCTCTATGTCTGGCACACAACTGACATTTCATAAACATTTCCTTAAGATATACATGCAGCTATTGCTGCAGCATAAAACAATAACACCTTTATCAGAAAATCTATAAGGCTGTTCTTACCTAATTCTGAATTAAGTTCGGGTAATTTTTCCTTCTTTTTCCACCCTCACCCCCTCCCATCCTTCCCAGACCTAAGCTTGAGGTGTTGTAACTATGCAGTTCTAGCCTAGCACTGACAAAACGTCATCTCCTTGTGTAGACATCTTCAATTCATTTTGATTTGAGGACATGTGTTTTCCATTACGATCAGATACAGAATCATGGGCAGAAACCCTCACAGTCAGCAACAGTGGAAGAAACTAGATATTGGCACAGTGAAGATAAGGCTGCTACTTCAGTTATGTGTGTATTTCCAAAATAGTAACACTATATTAATCTTCATATCTAAGCAGTCTGTATAAATGTAAAAGAATCTCATCTTCACCTCTCACCTAGATGACTTGGAACAATTCTGTTAAGTTCCATGACCTGCTATTTTCTTACAAATAAAATAACAGTAATGTCTACCTCCCCTGACACTGTTATGGGTCTCTGCTATGTTCTACCATTTTTTCTATATTGGAAGACTTATCACACTTGGTTGTAGTTATCGTTTCCACTTTCCTGCCGCTCAGGCTGGCCTGTAAGGTGTGTAAGGGGCAGGCTCATATTGTTTCTTACCACAGTCTCTGCTGTAGTGCCAACACACGTTATTTCTCAAAGAAATGCAAGTGTTTTCTAGTGTACACTATACAAATGTGATCATCATCTATTTGTTCTGTAAATATTACTGAATGCCTACTTTTCAAAGCCCAGCTGAGGAGCTCTCCAGACCCGGGAATACAGTGGGTAATAGATGAGACAAAGTTCCTGCCCTCATGTAGCTTGCATTCTACTGGGCCAGGCATTCAATAAGAATTAAAATATCAATCAATCTCTCTCACTATCTAATTTCAGGTAGTGGTAAGTGACTAAGTGCTATGAAAAAATATATAGCACAGTGGGGTGAGAGTGATGAAGAGTGGCAGGGAGAGGCCTCTCAGGAGGTAATTAACATAATTTTTATCATTATCATGATTAACATTATCATCAAGGTTGATGTTATTAGCCTTTCATTAGTAGAACTTGTTCTTTGATTTATCTTCCTAATAGTGATTCTGAACTATTTACATTCTCTGACCTACTTCCCCTTCACACCAACAGGAGTAAGTATATGACTTGCCAGAGCTGAAGGTAGATTTGCTTTGAAATAGAGATTTTGACAATGCAATGGATCAAACCTGTGGGCTTAATCCAGCTACTCTGCACTTGAGGCCATCTGTAAGGAAGTTTTACCCCTAAAGCTTTATATTCCATTTGTTTCCTAAACAGCCCCCTCTTTCCTTTTTATCTTTTTCAGTTAGTATAAAGAAAGCCAATTTAGTGAGCTATTTCAAATCCTGTTTTAAGCTCTTCTTACAGGAGGGTTTCTGAAACTTAGCTGTTTTGACATTTTGGCCTTGATAATTCTAAGTTGTACGGACTGTTCTGTGCATGGTAAGATGTTTAGTGGCATCTCTGACCTGCACCTACTAGATGCCAGTAGCAGCTCATCTGCAGTTGTAACAAGAAAAAATGTCCCCCGACATTGCCAAATGTCTCTTGGGGACAAAATAGGCCCTGGCTGAAAAGCACTGTCTCACAGGAAGCTTCTCCATCTTTCCAACTCTGGTGCACTGTGTCTCCAGCAGGTGCTTCTGCTGGACTCACTGGTGTTTGCTTGTGCAGCACCACAAGCTCCTTTTCCCTGTCCAATTATCTGAATCTCATCCATCCTTCAAGACCCAGCTAGAGCCACATCTACCACATACAGTCTCCTCTAAGCACTAGAGTCTGTTCCATCTCTTCTATTTCTGAATTCCTATTGCATTTCTTTTGTTTGATCACTACCGTCTTCATCTATTAGCTGAATCCATCATTGTTTGTTAAAAGGATTGCATTTTATTATCTCTACTAGATTATAAATTCTTGGAAAGGAGAAACCTTGCTTTAGTCACCTCTGCATCTTCATAGACCACATAAAAAATACGTGGAATAAGGACACTCATTAAGTAATGGGTTGAATTTAGCATCAGCAATCCTATTCACAAAAATTCCACTAAAAACCCCATCCTCAATCAGGCGAAGTGATAAATAACACAAACAGTATAATCTTCACAACAATCAATCATTTTGGAAAATTATATTTTTATAAACATCTTCTGTAATTCAATTGTAACTAATACTATGGAGGTTCAGTACTGATGGAACTGAGTATGAGTGGAGCTGAGTTTTTAGAACTAATTTTTCCGAAAGAAATTATCAGTCTAGGGTGATCCAGAGTTTGGGGAGTCTGACCACTTTAAAAATATGGTCTTCTACTTCATCAACAATACTCCACCTAATTGCTAGCTCCTTATGCAAAAGATGGTTACATAACCACTTGAAACCCTGAGCTTGATCTGTTTTGGTAACAAGCTCTTTTGAGGACAATGTATGGAAAGATGCATCTAATCACGTAAATCCAAAATGTTTCATTGCAGAAGTGAATGGTTTGGTTTAACTCTCGAAGGGAAGTTTAAATCTTCATGGAGAAGAGTACACATTCAATTCTTTTTTTTGTCCAAATGCAACTTATTCAGAATGTGTCTAGTTGTTCAGCAAGTTCAGTGCTCATGTGGCATTCAGGCAATTATTGAATGTTGGAGAACCAAACTCGAGGTCCTTTTAATGACATTTGAGAAGTGTAGGACAACCACAGTTTTCACATCACATGTGGGCAGCTCTGGTTTCCCAGTGTGTTCACTCCACTTCGCATGGAGAGTCATCCTTCTACTTTTATTTGTGCTTTTAACAGAGTGCTTAAGAATTTTTGAAACATGAACTTATACTTTGTCAAAAATAAACTTTCTAAATTAATAAAGCTAATTTTATTTTTTCCAAATATGTCTCTGGGCAACTGGACAGAAACTACCTGGAGTATAGACTTAACCTGAGAAATGCCCATGTGGTGAGAAATTCATGCAGCAAACTCCACACCTACTGAAATAGATTCATCTTAGCCGGTCAAGATAACTCAATGAAATGAATGTTTATTTACTTTTTTTTCAGGTGAACAAAACTATGATTTTATTTGAAAAATACATAAATCAATTACTTTTAATTATGTGAAATGTATAAATAACTTTTAGAACAAACACATGCTTTAAAGTTTAAATGCAGACTTCCACTTCTGGCCAAGATTGAGTAACAGGGACTGGCTTACTCTCTTAGCTGAAACAATCAAATAAATTGACAAAATATATGAAACAATAGGTTTGAAAGACACTGGATATGAGGCAAAGAAAGATGGTGATCCCTGAGAGATGTAATGAGGTGAGTGCTACAGCTGCCTCAGTTTGGAGAGTTTCCAAGTCACAGCACAAAGAAAGGGGAACCCAGGTAGACCCAGGCAAACTTCATGAGTTGAGAATAAAGAGCTAAGACTCTGGGGAGATCAAGGCTGCTAGAGTTCTTAGGATAGGGTACAAGAAAGGAGAGAACTGCACAGAGAGAGGAAGTTCCAGAGGTGGGCAGAGGGTTCCCAGCTGAGTGAAATAAATATTTATTAAATTCTTTGTGAGGGTCCAAAGGCTGTAACATGTTGAGTATTTTCTGTACTAGCTATTCTACATATAGCAAATGAATCCTGAACACCACCTTTAGTGAGGTTTTGCTGCACAGAATTCCCTTTTGGGGTGCCTACCAACCCCCTGATCCTTCTTTAAAACCCATCCTCCACCCCCTACACTCTGCCCTGCCTCAAGGAGGGTTCTCAGAGCCAGGCTGGTGTGTGTGACCTGCCTCCTCTGGGGCAGAACTGGGCCTACCAGGTGACTTCCTAGGAATTAGAAATTAAGATTTTTAGAAAGGAGTCAGTCCCTTCGAGTAAGTGCTGAAATATAAGCCTGGGGTTTACGGGGAGCCACAGCAGTCCGTTACATTCACGTTGGTGAAACAGAGGATGTGTTGGCAGATATAAAACAGGTGGAGAGATGCAGCCAGTGGGAGAGCAGTTACTTCCCACAGCTTTCTAGTTTCTGCTTCCATTCCCTTGGGAGAGCTGACTGCATGCCCTGCCATCAGGTGGTGTGTCATCATGCCCATCCTTAATGTCATCCTCTTTGGCTTGTGCTCATTGACTGGGTTTCTGCCATCAATACAGCCTTGACAAACCAATTTCCTGTTTTCCTAGTGAGAAAAGTGAAGTTCAAAGATGCCAGCAACTCCTTCAGGATGGTGAAGTTAGGACGTGGTCGAGGAAGGCTTCAGGCCCCTGGCTCAGCATTCACATGTCTCTGCAACTACTCACATGGTTGTGGTTTTCATCAGCCCAGTGTAATGGGGCCAAAAATAATTTTGCATAATAAATGTATTGTGAATGGTCTAGTGCTCGGGCACCTGCATGATGGTGGCTATTTCCTAGGTGCTGCTGAGAGTGGTCAGAGCGAGGCTCATCGCTTAAGACACACTTTTTTCACCTGTAGGCCAAGATCAGCTGTCCTTTGCTGCTTTTGCACAACAACTCAGAGCCATGTCTGTTTTCTTAAAGGCATTCCTGTGTCTTGATGTTTTCAACATTGTCAGCCTGGGAGTTCTTTCATTTGGTCTATTAAAGTTCAAATACATGTCTTAGTCAGGAGCCCCAATTCAGACTGCCCAGTGTTGGCCTGTTGGGGTTGGTCTGTTCTTTATGGCCACGGCAACCAGCTTCCGTGACTCCAACATGAGCTGCTCTCTCAGTTTATCTGGGTTATTCAGATTTTCCCTCCACAGTCAGACCTCCGTTTTCCTCACACCGCATCTCAGTCACTTCCCCCTCTTGCTTTCTGTGCTCTCGTCCAACTAGACATCTTCAATTTCCTTCACTGCATCAGCCAGCTGTCTCTTCTAGTCTCCGGAGCTCTGAGCACACTGCTCACCCAGCCTGGAACCCCTCCCCTGTGTCCTTCCCTACCTGCCTCTGTCTCAGCGTCATACCTCTGGTCTCAGCTTTCTCCTCACTCCCTCTAAGAGGTCTTCTCTGGCCCCTCAGCTTGGTTCTGTTTCCTTAAATTCATTTTTGTCTCATATCCCCTGCATCATGATACTTATCACCACTTACTCATATTGCTTTTCAAGTGTCTGTTTTCTTTATTAAACTATAGACTCCCAGGGGGCAACGGCTGTATGTCTTGCTCACTGTTGTGTATTCAGAGCCTAGCACAAATGCTAGTGCAAATAGTAATAATGATAACTAGAGGACACGTGTCTCATTCTAAATGCCAGTTATCCAAGAAATATGGCCTTCATTTATTTCTGTGTGTCAACATTATTTTTGACTCTGAATTACTCTGATGGACTGCTGGGAAATTCAGTATTCTTAGCCTTGAGGGCTCCCCTCTCACTTCAGTCATGCCACAATCCTGGGGCCTTTTCAGTAATCTCTCACGTGTCCTCAGGGGTTATTGCTGAGGGGGCATATTGCACTAGTACCCCCATTGTCCCAGCAGCTTTCTGCTGCTCCAGAGTCATGCATGGAATTGAGCATCGTGGGTGTGGCTAGGTACTTCCAGGCTTCTGGGCTGATTTCCCTGGACACATCATATTTCATATGAAATTCCATTTGAATTTCATTCTCCCTTGACATACATATTGCATTCCGTAAAGGTAATTGCTGCCTTCCTGGTGCAGCTGGTGTTAAAAGAGCAGAGTCCTCACTATTTTGGAACTAAAACACTCTCCTGCACCGTTACCCTTTACTTTAAAGAGTCTCTAATCTTGGGAAACTCCTCCTTATCGCCTGCTTTTCTGGCTACTTATCTGTTTTGTAAACATCAGCCACTCTATTTCTCTCTCAGAAGTGGACTTTGATGTCTTATAAATTGCAGAACCTGAACCGGTGGCACACAGAGCTCAGTTCCCCTTTCCTCGAGAGGAGGGAGGGCTTAATGAGCAAAACCTTCTAGGAGATGAAGAGAAATGGAAATACTTGTGCTCTTTTCTTCTAGGACAGCAGTGAATGGTAAAACAGAATAATTCAATTTGCATAATAAAAGAGTCTGCATGTTCATCTTTTGCTACACTAACATTTGTTCAGTGCTTACTGTATGTCAGCCACTGTGCTAAATGCTTTACAGGGGGAAATTGCATTTCATCCTCACAAGAACCTTGTAAGGTAGGTAAAGTGTTCCTCATCTATGAGGAAATTGAGGCTTGGGGGATGAGGTGGCATTGTAAAGTCACATATGAGGATTCTAGCCTGGCCAGCCTGATGTCAGAGTCTGCAATCTCACCTCCTTTGCTGTTTCTCTCCCAAAAACTGATGGAAGTTTTTGGATGAATAATTAGATAAAAGAAACTCTTGAGAGCTTTCCTAACCTGATGTATGATAAGAGTGAATTTGGGGAGATATTTTTGACAAAGTCGTCTGTCACTATTTCTCTCAAACTCCATCTTTTAGAGGACTGTAACTTTGAATGGTGGTGTATATATTCTTACTTCCTTAGTAAGTTGGACAAACGCTGCCATCTTACTGTGAAACCTACCTGCCACCGCACATGTCTTTCTGGGAAAACTGCTCTGCAGAGCCCCTAGCAGAGAAAGAGGCACACTGTAATTATTTTCTCATTATGTGTTATTTAATTCTCATGGGTAGTATCATAGTTTATTTCCTTAACACTACTTTCCATCTTTGGGCCAGGATATATTCTCAGAGAATATTAAATGGTATGTGAAGAATGTCTAGACATGTTAATGCACCTTAATGTAGTACTGTAGCATGAATTAGACCACAATTCTTTAGAGGAACTTCTTAAGTAGGAAACCACTGGTGTTTCATATCAACCTCTGTATTAAACATTTAATGTAAATACTTTCGCAAGTGCTTCTAACTATCAAGATTGGCGTGAAAGATAGTGCAAGTTTACAATTCTTTACCCCAAATCCTTGGGGTCAGATGCTTTTCAAAATACAGATACTTTACAGTTTTCCAAATATAATACAGCACATATATGCTTTATGTTACATAGCACTCCCATTATGTTGTAAATAGGAATTTACCCTGAAGAATAAACAATATAATATTCAGTACAAGTGTAAGTTTCCATGAGATTTGGGTACCAAATGAGCAGATCAGATTTTGCCCTCAAATGAGTTGCAAACTATTTTTTTATTTTTATTTTTAGAGCTTCTTGCATTTTAGCACTGTGGATGAGGGATTGTGGACCTATAGTATGTATCTGCTATTCTTAACAAAAAAGAAAACAGCAAACATGGAATAGGTAGTTGAGGCGAAACTGAAGTTGAACGAAGGGGCTTCCATGTTTTTTTTTTTTCTCTCTCTCTCTCTTTATAAGAGAAAGTTAATTTTGGTGGTTAGGGGATATAACCAATTTGGGGAAGAGATTGGAAAAGAGACATGTACCATTTGTGAGAACAGGAGAGAAAGGACTGCCAGTATTAGCCAGGACAAGCAGAGGAGAAGATGGCTCAAGTGAGGTTGAAAGAGGGCGGAGCTTGGGAGTCTGGGTCTGATGACCTGGTTTATAAGGTATCATAGAAGCCAATATCATCTGCTGTGTGTCACAGGGATGATATTTGGGTTGGAAATGGCAAATACAGATGTAGAAACAGACTGTCAAGCCAAACTGAGAATGTTACTGAAGCACAGATTCCTGACTCACGCTTTCCAGTGTCAGGACATCCCTTATGGTCTGTCACTCATACAGGCTTCATTAGTCCCTCAGGAATCTCCCATCAGTGCCATATGATGCCTTATTCTGTAAGATGCTTTGTGGCTTTTTCAATTCTAATTTAAAGAGTTGCACATAATCATTTGTAACTTTTAAAGATCACATCAAAAAAAATAATATCCAGTCTGTTGTTCTTTAAATTCTGAGCAACTGGATTCAAAATTAATGCTGTGTTTCAGCTTGCACTGTTGTAATATTGCCAAAACTTCTGTTATATAAAATGTGGTAAGAGCATCTGTGAGGCCGAGGGAAAGACACCTTTGTCTTGCCTTTTTTTTTTTTTTTTAAAGCTTCTTTGGAGTTGATCCTTCTCTTTTATGAGTGAAAAACTCTGATCTTTTTTTAGCATCTTTAGATGTATATTGCTATTGCTGTGTGTTGAAAATGTAAGTCTTCAATGTTCTCTTTTTAAAGTCAACAATCCTTAAATATAAGAAAAATATCAGGCAAATGCATTTTATTTTATTTTAGAATAAAATATTGTTAAATCCAAAAATGACTTCTAGATAAAATTTTAAACTTCAGAAAATATTCTCATTTAAAAAATTGCAAAATAAGACAACAAAGTATATTTATTTCTTATTGTGTTTTCCCATAGGCATAAGGACATTTTTAAGGTTTCCCAAGAATGATTTATTTGTTGTTAATAAAATAACAAAGATGTTAGCAGGTGCAACCAAAGAAAACTAGTAGGAATACAGAAGTACTAAGAATAAACTGAGATAATCTCTGGAAAGGTACGTATCTATACCCTAAAAACTGGAAAATTTTGGAAAAACACAAGGATTCACCAGCACATATTTCATTCACTCTTACAGTGATGCTTTCAACAAATAAAATACAGCTTCTGGAAAATTCCATTGTATACTTATAAATACAGAGTATAAACTTGCAGGGCATTCAATTTGTACAGTACAAGACATCTGAGGAAGAAAAAGCAAATAAAATAGTATTTATTATTGTAGTAAGCTCAAACGTGTATTATTTTGGTAAGTGAGATGGCATAGTATTGACTATTATTAGCCAAGTAATGTAATCATTAATATTTAAAAAAATAACAAAAGTATGATGTTATTGTTGTCTGTCAAGTGTTATCCCATTACCAATGTTTTCTTTGATTCAATTATTTTTTTGTTTGGGAATTATTGGCAGTTTCCTCTTGTTTATAAAACTCTACCCAGACTCTTTCCTCTGCAAATTTACTGTTTTGTTTGTTTGTTTTTACTGTTTCAAATATCTTGGCATTGTCATAATCTCAGTTGGCTAAAGATTTTAGTCTCAGCCTCCAGTCCTCTCTTTACTTCTTTCTTGTCCCTGCCCCCATCCCAGTAAGTTACTACATATTTTAATCATTTCTAAGGAATGATTCTCAAATATATTTGCATCACAGTTGCCATGTCCTCACCCCTTCCACTGCATCCTCTGGGCACCTTCATGTGACATCTCCACGAGGGACACCTCACTCGCCTCCATTCCAATCCATGCCTCATCCTTCATGCTTCTTAACACCCTGCTAAGGAGTTACTATATTTTTCTGTAATTGTTGGTTTATTTGAGTCTCTCTGCCATTCTACTGAAAACCCGTATTTGTGTTTCCAGTTTCAACACAATGCTTGGTACTCAGTA
The DNA here is from genome assembly GCF_028858775.2 of Pan troglodytes. NCBI lineage: Eukaryota > Metazoa > Chordata > Mammalia > Primates > Hominidae > Pan > Pan troglodytes. The sequence goes on from NC_072411.2 coordinate 39,059,229, forward strand.
TTTATGTGAATAAATAAAAGAATTGACCACATCTGCTTAAAAATCCTTTTGTGGCTGTCAGTTACCACGGAATAACTTCCAACTCCTGTGTGTAACCGAGCAAACCCTTATAACCTGTCTTTGACTGTGTTTCTAGCATGCTGCTGAACTATTTTGAACACTCTGTGGACTTTTATAATTATTTGCCTTTGTCTGTCTAGAATATGTCATCTCACATTTCCGTATCGCCAGCCTATCCTTTGCCAGGCTCTTTCCACCTGATACCTTTCAAACATCTTGCAAACCCACTGTAAATGTAACGTCTTTGTGAAGACTTACAATTCTTTGTATCTATTTTTACCTAATGCACTTATATAATTATATTGTGAGCACCTATAATTTATTATTTATTATAGTCTCCTTAGAGACTAGCTCAGTGCCTGGCACCTATTAGATTCTCTATAAATGTGATTTGATTAAATGACTGTGCACTCAGTTAATACTGTAGTGCAGGGATAAAAGCACAGGTTTTAGAGATAGAAATAAATATTTAATTTGACTACTGGCTCTGATAGTTACCCGTGGTGTAATTTTAGTCCAGCTACTCAGTAGCTCTGATCCTCTGTTTACTTGTCTGTAAATAGTGATAATAATTCCTATTCAAGGTTTGTGAGGATTAAATTAGGGATCATGAAAACGCCAGGCACAGAACTCGAAACATATCCTTGCCCAGTCACTTGCAGCTGTTATTATAACTAGCTATGGAAGTCCCACAGAAGGCAAGGCCATTAACAGCTGGGTTGGATTTCCAGGCAGTGTGGTTCTAACTACACGTTAAAGGGCTTATCAAGACCCTACTAAAAGTAGATGAAACAAGTGTCATTCCAGGCAGCAGGAATAGCTTGAGCAAAAGCAGAGGGGGTGACCCAAACTGTGTTCTGAGGGAAGCAAGTGGACCTATGTGAATGGAGCACGGTGGCACATAAAGCCTGGAGGCAGAAAGGCCCAGATGGTCAAGGGCCCTGAATGCTAGACTGAGAGACTATTGACTTCTTTCCAGACCTGCTAAATGTCTGCAATTGCTTTAGAAAATTGATTGTGCTTATTTTCTCCTAGCCTGATCTGATTGCGGTTCATTTAAAAGGAACATACCTCGTGCAAGCCCCACCAGTGGGAACATGCATGTACATAGCACAGCAAGTTCGTCTGTGCCAGGACCCCCCGTTATTTCATTCAGAAGCTAATCATAGCAGTTATGGCAGAGAGGAGAAACCCCTGTACCCTGCACATCCCTCCCCAGAGCTCCACTGACAGAAAGCATCCCCATTAGCCTCCAGGCAGCTGGATTATGAGGGAGCCGCAAGCACTCCTTCGCTTTGCCCCGGGATTGTCTGCTTGTTTTCCAGTTTCATTTGTCAGCTTGTCAAAGAGAAAGACCTTTTGAGCAGGGCATCGACTTTTTTGTATTGTGAATGGGGGCCACCACTGCTCATTATCATACTAAATTCCATTTTTCACCTGGACATAAAGGTTGATGGGAAAAGCTGCAATCTACAATAATTCACACTCATTTTATTTTAAAAGATGGGAGTTTAAGGAGGAAGTGTACGACTTATCCAGGAGACAGCATCATGTTAATTGGCTGAGGCGCTATCTAGTGAACAATGCTTCTCTGTAAGCAGTTTGTCACAACTGGTTAGTTCTTACTACCATGCAGGGTTCATTACCACTTTTGGAACTGCAGAGTTTTTCGAGTAGAAATGTGTATTTCTTTGTAGGAAGTGTGCTTTCTGGGAGTAGTTTTGTGTGAAAAATTTCCTGTCTAATGGCTCAAATTTGGCTACATTTTTAGCCATTCTGGCCCCAAATGAGGGTCTAGAGCCACTCTGTCGACACATTGTTTTAGCCACTAGCTACATATGGCTACTGAGCATTTGAAATGTTACGAGTATGAGAAAGGATTGGATGTTTCTTTATTTTTATCTTTTTATTTGTATAAATATAAGGAGTATAACTGCAGTTTTGTTACATGGATATATTGCATAGTTTTGATGTCTGGGCTTTTCATGTAACCATTACCTGAACAGTGTGCATTAAGTTTTTAATTTTATTTAAGTTTATTTAATTTACACTTAAAAACTGATATTTGATTCAGTTACTGAAAAACTTCCAATTATTGGAGAAAGTTGGTTATATGAATCTACTTAAAAAATTAAACTATTTATTTTGTGAATTCACATACATTTGTAAGAAATAGTACAGATTTCCCATGTGTCTTTTACTCAGTTTCTCCAATGTTTACATCTTGCAAAATAATAGTACAGTTGCACAAACATGATATTGACATTGATGTAGTTAGATCCAGAGCATTTGTATCACCACATGGTCCCTCATGTGCCTGTTTATAGACACACCCATACTCACCATCCCTGACTCCTGGCAACCACTAATCCGTTCTTTATTTCTATAATTTTGTCATTTCAAGAATGCTATGTAAGTGGAATCATTCAGTAAGCATCATTCTGAGTCTAGTGTCTTTCACTGAATGGACACTTTCTTGGTACTGATCTGGGTTGTAATTATCACAGAGATCAGCAGGGCTCAGGATGGAGGGCCTTGTTTTATTTAGTGCATGAGTCATTTGAATTGCATTTGAATTGTTAAGATTTCTCCATGCTGTTACATGTATCAATAGTTTGTCCTTTTTAATTGCTGAGCAATTAACCATGGTAGAGCTGTACCATTGTTTAACCGTTTACCTGATGAAAGACATCTGTGTTTTTTTCCAGTTTGGGGCTACGATGAATAAAACTATAGCGAACATACGTGTACACGTTTTTGCATGAAATAAGTTTTTATTTAACTGGGATAAATGCCCAAGGGTGCAATTAGTGCATCGTATGATAGCTGCATGTTTAGTTTTGTAAGAAACTACCTGTTTTTAAACTGGTTGTACCATTTTGCATTCTCACTAGTAATGTACGAATGAGTCAGTTTCTCTGCATCTTTACAAGCATTTAGTGTTGTCATTACTTTTTTATTTCATCATTCTGATAGACGAATAATGTGCATCTCCTTTTTCAAATGTGAATTTTTTGATTTTATGAAAGCCACACAGAAGTCAAGTATTTGTAATGAAAATTTAGCATCCAAAATGAGATATGCCATAAGTGTAAAATATACACTGGGTTTTGAAGATGTACCACAAAAAAAATCTTCGTTTTTTTAAATATGAATAACACATTGGAAGGATTATAAGATACATGGGCTTAAATAAAATATAACAATTAATTTCACCTGTTCCTTTTAACTTTTTTTTGATGTGACTACTAGAAAATGTAAGATGGTCTGGTAGATCACACTTTCTGTTGGACAGTACTGGTCTAGGTTGTAATTATCACAGAGATCAGCAGGGCTCAGGATGGAGAGCCTTGTTTTATTTAGTGCATGGGTCAGCAAACATTCTGTGGAAGGCCAGCAGCTAGTAAATATTTTAGATTTGGGGGCCATAAAGTTTCTGTTGCAACTACTTAATTCTGCTGTTGTAGCACAAAATCAACTATAGATAATACAATATTTAAATGAATAAGCATGGCTGTGTTCCAAGAAAATTATTTACAAAAATAGACAGTGGGCCCAAGGTTCATAGTTTGCCAATCCCTGGTAATGAATACAAACAAACACACAAGAAGACAGTTAGCTTTATAAGAATGGCTCTATCAAATATGCTGCAGTCAAGAAACAAGAAAACACCATAGGTACTTTAACAAAAGAAATTTAATAGGGAATTGTTTATACAGAAGATGGAAAAGCCGAGAAGCTGGGCAGAGGGTGGTAAACCATCTCTCAAATTAGCAACCACGGGAAGCTGCTACCATTCCTAGACTTGGAGGGACAATGAGAAGGAGCAGAGTTGTTTTCTGAGTTCATCTGGAGAGTCATGTTGGAGACTGTCAGTCAGGGTCTAGGACTGCAGAATGAATGGCTGTCCAGTGGCACCAGACACCGGGGGAGGTCTAGTAGCTTCCAGGGTTTCTCTTTGCTTCCACCACTCAGGCTACTGTCAGTGCCCTGTAGCAGATAACCTGTATTAGGAAGGGACTCTGGGAAATGTAGTTCCCTGCAATTCAAAACAGAGCCTGGGAAGCATAGGTAAAGGATCTGAGAGCAATGCCATTTTAGTCAACAGATTAAAGCTAAAATTAAAGGGAAGTAAGGAGCTTTGAGCTAGCCTGGTGGCCAAGAACAGAAGCATTTTGTGCAGATATCTCTTTCCTTTGCGTGGACTCTTTTTCAGTAGTTTTACTATTAAATCCCTCAGGGAAAATGGTTAGTTAAGAAAGAATAAGATAAAAGGCCCGAGGACAAGAGTCCTCAGATAGAGTTATCAGTCCTGTCAGTAAATCGTCAGGAGCATGGGAGATGTGATGGCAGTGATGAAATGCTAGCTGGCAGTTTGTAGTTGGAGGAATTGTGACATTTTCTCCCTGTGGGTATGAGCCACCTACATAATAAGAGATTGGAAATAGGAAAACAGGATTTCACTTCAAATTCGACAAATGAACAAGACATTTCTCTTCTTCCTTCTAGTTTTTTTTTTTTTCCTTCTTCTTTTACTATCTGAAATAAGGTAAAATTTCAATTTTGCTTCAATCCACTCCTGAGTTCCAAGAACTGGGTTGGAAGATGTTACGGAAAAGGCCATTGATTACACATTCTTATCTTTGAAATAACATCCATTTGTTGAAAAGTCCCTCCTTGGGTCCTCACTTTTACAGATGTCTTTAACACTCATTTATTTGCATTTGTTTTATGAGAGAAACTCTTTTGCCTTTTCTGTTTCTCTGTAGGTAACATTCCTGGACGCGATCTGTCACCTCACTCTCTCCTCAGGAGAATGGGGGAGACTAAACTGATTGGTGGTGGATTTGGGAGAAGAAGCTTTGCATATGTGGCTTTCCAGGCTCTTTCTCAGAAAGTGTGCACTGGAATTTGCTCTCCTTTGTGGGTTAGAGACCTGACTGCAGTGTAGCCATGCTTTTGTTCACCCTGAGGCAGGGTGGGGTTTAGTATCATTAGCAAGGCTGCTTCGCTGAGGATAGTACGTTTCTATCATAATCAGCATTACCAATTATAAAAGTCATACTTAAATCTCCCTGCAACTGATTTCTGGATTTTTTTTCTATTGATTTCAAATTGAAGAGGAGAAACAGAGTGTGATATATTTCTTAGGTTCCTCAAAAACCTTCAAAATTAGCACCTTATTTCATTATAATAAGGCCTAGCAACATATATTAGCATACCTGTATTAAAAATTGATATTTAATACATAGCCCATGCCAGGTACTCTGATAAAAGTGTACACACACACACACACACTCTTCCTGTTCTTCCCACACATAGTCAACTTAATATTCTATTAGTTTTCTTCATCTCATCAAATAATACCTCTCTCTACTCAGCATTTCAGGCCAAATATATAATTATCATTGGCTCCTCATTTTTGCCTTGCTGACAATATCTTATCCATATGCAAAGCCTTTCAGCTTTAACTCCAAGATATATTCCATCTAACCACACATCAACATCAACACCACTATCCTTCTATGCCAGAGGGGCCCACCACAGTCTCATTCCCGGAGTCCTGCAGCGGCCTCCTGTCTGAACTCATTCTTCCATTTTGCTTATCCTAAGTCATTGTCCATGCAGCAGCCACAGGGATGAAGTAGCCCATCCGTACCAGTCTTCTGCTCAGAAACTCTTCTGCTGAGAGTTCCCCGTTAGAGTTAAAGTCTACCCAGTCTTTTCATGAAGCTGGGAAGATCCAAATAACAGATGGCCCTGCCTCTCTCTTTTTTCTCACTATGCCTCCCTTCACACTGGCCTTTTTGCTTTTCCTTAAAAGCATAAAATTGGTCTATATCTTAAGAGTTTTGTGTGTGCCACGATTTTGGCCCCAAATGCTCATTCCACAGATTTTGCCAGACGTTTTTCTCAACTGAAACATAATCTCTTCAGAGGAACCTTCTCTGATCTTCCTATTTCAGTGCATTGTCCCAGCTCATAGGACATGGCTCTGTCCATCACTCTGTTTTATTTTCTTCCTATTCACTGTTTGGAATCTTATGTGTGGATGTGGATTTTTTAGGGTAGGCTGAGTCCTGGTAACAAATAGATCCCCAAATAGTATACTAATACCACTTCTGTGGAGTTTTTTTATTTGCACACACTCAAAGTTGGTTGGCAGACAGCTCTCTTCTGTGTGAGGATTCAGGGTCCCAGATGCTGTTCATCTTGTGGCTCTGCTATTCCCTAGAGTCTGAAGTCAACAGAAGGAGAAAATAAGTGTGTGGGAAGCATTCTCACTTCTTAAAATATTTAGCCCAGGACTGATACATATCACTTCTGTTCAGATTCTTTTGGTGATAACTCATCGCATGGCTTCATCTACTTGCAAGGAGATTGGGGGTAATAGGGAATAGAGTTCCTGACTGGCAGGTTGCGCACTACCAATTATAATATATTATTAAAGGAGAAAAATAGATTTAGTTAGATATCAGCCATCTCTGCCACATCTACTCCTCTGGACACAAATTTCTGTGCATAATCTTTTTGTCACATAAAGAATACACTCAACCCCTTCCCAGGTGAGACAGATACTGCTTCCATCTCAAAGTCCAGAATCTCTGAGCAATGCTCAGTTCTTTCCATCAGGTCCACATGTTTTTTCTTGTATTCTGATCATTCAATTAAAAGATGAACTATCCTTCTTCTAGCGCTAATATAGATGATAGAACAGGGATGGCAGATGTACATGACAATTCCTATTCAGAGAAGGTAAGATTGAGAAACACACACACTCAGCAGTCCAGGGCCAGCGGTGGAGCCTTTGGGACAGGGAATATGAAGATTCTCTGCTTTTCCAGTGGAGAAAGTTCTTGTTTAGAACCTAGATCCCATTTTGGAGGAGTCCTCTTCTACGTCGTTCCCTATAGTTCCTTGCTTTGCCCTCTCAGAAGATCTGTCTTGTCCACTTTCTTCCATGGCCACATCTGAAGTGAGTTTGGGAAGTATCTCTGCTTTAGCTGTGTAGTTTCTGCACATGGCTTCTTGCTCGTAAAACTTTGGGAAAAGGATTACCTTAAAAATTTGAGAGTCCTTGGTTTTTTTATAGTACTAGGCTCATGGCTTCTTTGGCAATAAATTTCCCTCAAAATGAACTAGCCTTTTGATCTTTTTGCTTCCATTCAATGTTGTGTGTCTATCTCCCTACCCCCAGGTATTTCTTATGTATCCTTCTTGAGTCTGCTTTGCTTCTTTGCTTTCTCAAACCCATGCTTCTCACCCTTAGCCTTATTAAGGCCACCTCCTGGCCATCTGAAACAATATATTTGCAACACTCATACTCTTACTTTTGTTTTAGCCAAGTCTATTTGTTTAAATTGTAATTTTCTGATAAGGATTTGTCCTCCTTTTTCACTCTCGTCTCCTGATATTTAGGGTCATTGATCATTTGTCCTTTTTATCTCGGCAGTTTCCTTAGTGTTTGTCAATTTTCCCGTGAGGTTTTCAGTTTTTCATAATACATTGGAAAAGGCAGCAGCCATAATCCAACACATTCCAATCTGCAAAAGTCAAGCTTCTTGAGCTATGGGTTCAGTTTGGTGTTTGGTAAGCCTTTCCCATTATTGCAGGCAGCAGTGTTCACAACTATTTTGTAACTGTATAATGTGGGTCTTTATATTTCTAGCCTGTGATATCTGTTCCATGCCATTCACTGCGTGGTTATTAAATTAATTCCACATATTTTGGTTACATTAATGGTGGCACCAAAATGAAGCCCACACTTCTATATTTTTAAGTATAGTGCTAGTTGCTGTAACAAACAGACCTCATAATATAATGGCTAAGCCCACAGATGGCTCTTTCTCGCTTAGAGAGCAGTCTAGGGAAGGTCTTTCTGGTTGGCGTGTGTCTTTCCTCCAAGTAGTGATTTTGAGTCTCAAAAATCTTCCATATGGCAGCTCCTCTATTCCTTAGGACTTTATCATTGTCTGCATCCAGCTCAAAGAAGGAGAAAAAGAAGATCAAATTACATCCCACACCTGATTTCTTGAAACCTTTGCCCAAAAGGAACGCAAATTTTACTCACATTCTGTTGGCAAAAGTTGTCACATAGCCATATCTATATGCATGAGGAGCTGAAACGAAAGGTAATCCTCACTGAAGAAGTGCTTCCCAGTAACAAACATGTCCTATGAAAGAGGAAATAAAGGTTTTGGTGGACTCAGCCACCTTTACCACAGTATGTGTGCAGGCATGTGCTGCCGTTTCTGTCTATCCTGATTAAAATGGATACTCTAGGAGCACAGGGACTTTTACACCAGTGTTTGTTCACTGGTATATTCTCAGGGCACAGAACAGTGTGTTGCTGAGGGTACGCACTTAATACATATTTGTAGAATGAATAACAATAAGATTAATAAGGGAGACACTGGGATTTATAGCCCTGACTCTGGCACTCATTGGCCTTGTAAACTCAAGATACTTGCTTCAATTTCTTCATCATCAGAGAGGAAAGTCATATTATCCACCTCATGAAGTAAGGACTAAATTAATTAATGTACATATATTGCTTATCATAGTTCCCTGCACATAATAAGCATTCAGTAAATGTTAGCTAATCTTGTTATTATTATTCCTATATGTATATATCTACACATATGCTTCATATCATGAATTTTTAGGGTAATTAAATAGAGCTTCATTTCTAGAATCTAAATAGATTTCATTATTAAGATGGTTGTTTTTGGACCTAGTTAGGAGTTTGGTGTCAAAGCAATGCAGTCGTCTGGATTCATAAGCTTAGAGAATTGTCTTCCAACCTGAAGCAAACAGAAAGACTCAAGTATGAGCATATGGAACTTTATACACTGCATTGGTTAGACAGTCATGCTGATAAAATTATATAACAAATGGCAGGAATCCCTGTTACTGTTAAAACTGGGTGTGAAGAAAATTGCTTGTAGATAAAATTTCATAGGAAATATAAATTATTGACAGGCTTATCAACAATATCAGCTGCCTTAATAAAATATGTCACTTAAAGGGAAATTTCATTGTTGCTCCAGAATGTAGATATTACATTATCTTTGCCATACTATAGGCAACACATTTAGGAAATGAGAAAACATCTAAACTTTCAATTATTTAGTAAATGTTTATTTAACACCAACCATGTTCCAGTTACTGTGCGAGGCACTGGGATTACAGGGATAAATTGGACAGAGATAGGTAATAGTCTAGAAGGTATATAAGCAAGTAAATGAGGCAATGCAATGCCAGGAAATAGGTGCCATCGTAAGAAAGAGCCCAGCATGCTGTGGACGCTCAAGGTGGGCAACCTACCGCAGTGATGGGATGCTGGAGGTTTCCCAGAGGCAATCGTTTCTAAGCTCAAACTAAAAAATAGGTAGGAACTAGAAAGGTAAATGATTCTTTGATTCTTTCTGATGACTTAGAATTGATATTTTGTTTGTTTTGTATTCAGTTGTTTTAGAAGATATGGAAAAATATATAGATGTACCTATAAATGTTTCATATCCCTCCAAGCAAAGAAAACCCCTGTTAATATTCTAGTTTATTTGATCTCTGTAAATTTTATAAAATTAAAATATATAAAATATGCATATACAATATTCACCTATTTTGTTACTTAGATGTTATAAGCATTTTCTGATGTCTTTGTAAGGTTTTTTTTTTTTTTTTTTTTTTTTTTGAGAAAGAGTCTTGCTCTGTTGCCCATGCTAGAGTTTAGTGGCATGATCTCGGCTCACTGCAACCTCTGCCTCCTTGGTTCAAGGAATTCTCCTGCCTCAGCCTCCCGAGTAGCTGGGACTACAGGCACCTGCCAACATGCCAGGCCAATTTTTGTATTTTTAGTAGAGACGGGGTTTTACCATGTTGGCCAGGCTGGTCTCGAACTCCTGACCTCAAGTGACTTGGCCACTTCAGCCTCCCAAAGTGCTGAGGTTACAGGCACCATGCCGAGCCTGTAAGCATTGTTCTAATGGGTAAAAAATATCCCATTTTAAACATAGATCCCACCTTTACCCTATTGTTTTATATTTAGATTATTTCCATTTTTTCACATCTTAAAATTCAGTGGGAATTAATAGTCTATCTTAAAACATTCAAAGATATACAAACATACTTGTCATAATATAGCAAAGTCTGCATCTCCTGAGGATAATCTGAAAAATAACATTAAGGAAGAATTAATTCTCTTTGCCAGCTATAACTGCAAAAGTAGAATATCCCAATATGTATTAACCTCTCTAGATCCAAGGGGTCCTTCAAGTTGCTGGTCAATATTGAGGTAGTTCATTGCGGGATTTCTCAGAGCTGTCAGGGTGTTAGGGTGCATTGTTTATCTACAAGAGAGGAGGTATATCATTATGCCGTGATTTCCTAAGTTAGTTGATAATGGTACCCTGTTTTTATAGTGCGCCTGATAGCACTAGTGTTCCACGGAGCATAGCCTTGGAAATAATTAATTTATTATAACTCTGAGGAGCTGGTTGCCTGTTGAACAATTATAGGAGCTAAAAGGGAAGAGGTATGTCTTCATTCAGCTTATATTGGTCATATATTTGTGATCTGTATAAGACTGTGCTACACTACATGGGGTACACGCTGTTATATGAGAAGCAGCTCCTGCCCACAAGGATTTTCTAGTGCATCAAATATATCAAGATAATCTATGTGTGGGTTTTGCATGTGTGGGTGCGTGCATGAGTGCATGAGTGTATGTAGAGAAGGTTGGGTAGTATAAACGGAAATACAAACATTGTTTACATCGTATACAGACAACAAGAGATACTCCAGGAAGGGACATGCATGATGCTTAGAGAAAGGAAAACTCACAGCTCACTGAAAGGCTTAGGAAAACATATTTTAATATACAAATAGATTTAAAGATGGTTTCTTTGATGCTTTTCATTTTTAAGGATATGGAGTATGAGACTAAGCTTATCCAGAATATAGTCAGACATATTAGTAAGAAGTAAGAAGGGTATGGCCCAGTAGGCACGAGTTTAGGCTGTGTGTCAGAAAGTTTTGAGTGTGAATATGAGCTTGAATTTCAGAAGCTGTGAGATCTTGAACAGACACTTCAACGTTGCCAGGTACCAGCTGCCCACAAGGAGAGGCTCAGTATGTTGGGAGGATTTAGTGATAATGTATTTTAAGCACTAACACTCAATAAAAGCTAGGCTGTAGTTCTTACAAAATGGTCTCTTACAGCAACTTGGATGGAACTGGAGGCCATTACTCCGAAGTTACTCAAGAATCAAAAACCAAGTGAGAGCCGCATGTTCTCACTTGGAAGTGGGAGCTAAGCTATGGGTACACAAAGGTATACAGAGTGGTATAATGGACACTGGAGACTCAGAAATGGGGAGGATGGAAAGGGATGAGGGATGAAAAACTACCTATTGGTTACAGTGTACACTATTTGGGTGATGGGTGCGGTAAAATCCTAGACTTCACCACTATACAATTATCCATGTAATAAAATATCACTTGTATCCCTAAAGCTATTGAAATAAAAGAATTCAAAATAAATAAGTAAATTTTTTAAACCACTAGGTTGTAGTTCTTGTCACTATTGTTATTGTATTAATAATTCATATTTATACACCCACCACCTTCATAACATGAAAAACTAGAGTGCAATTAGCAGAGGCCAGGTGCAGTAGCTCATGCCTATAATCCCAGAATTTTGGGAGGCCAAGGTGGGTGGATCACTTAAGATCAGGGGTTCGAGACCAGCCTGGCCAACATGGTGAAACCCCGCCTCTACTAAAAATACAAAAATTAGCTGGGCATGGTGGCGGGTGCCTGTAATCCCAGCTACTTGGGAGGCTGAGGCAGGAGAATCACTAAAACCTGGGAGGTGGAGGTTGCAGTAAGCCGAGATCATGCCACTGCACTCTAGCCTGGGCGACAGAGTGAGACTCTGTCTCTGAATGGATGAATAAATACATAAATAAATAAATGAAGTAGCAGAAAATATAGACATATCATTGTCTTCTGAGAGTAGTCTCTCGTTTTTTGCTAGAGCCCATAGATTTTGTCACACTTTGCCTCAGAGACAGTGTGACAGGGATGGAACCAGACTGTAATCTCCATGTGGACAAGCATATGAAAGTTTTGTTCATCGGTACATATCTAGGGACCAGCACAGTACCTAGCTCATAATAGGAGTTCATTTAATATATTCAAAAAGAAGCATAACAAAATGTATTTAACAAAATAATAACAATAGCAAAATATATTCAAAAAGAAGCATAACAAAATGCATTTAACAAATAAAATAATAACAATAACAAAATATATTCAAAAAGAAGCATAACAAAATGTATTTAACAAATAAATTTACCCATGTTGCCTCATCACATTCCCTTATCCATGTCTTAAATCACTGGCCAACCATGGCATGCTTTTCTTTCCTTTTTTTTTTTTTTTTTTTTTTAGCTGGGGATAGGGGATAAGGTTTTGCTCTGTCACCCAGACTGGCATGCAGTGACATGCTCACCGCTCACTACAGCCTCAACCTCCTGGGTTTAAACAATCCTCCCACCTCAGCTTCAACTAGCTGGGACTACAGGCATGCTCCAACATGCCCAGCTAATTTTTGTATTTTTTTGTGGTGACGAGATTTTGCCATGTTACCCAGACTGGTCTCAAACTCCTAAGCTCAAGAGATCCACCTACCTCGGCCTCCCAAAATGCTGAGATTACAGGAGTGAGCCACCACACCCAACCCATGGCATGCTTTTCAGTGAACTGGGATAGAATCTGAGGTCTCAACACAGCATTCCAAGAACACCCTACTAATAGAGTAAAGTTGGGACATGAAGTTAAAAAAAAAATGCCGTTTAGTGTTGATATTTGACCTCAGGTCTTGTCTGGTACATAGATGCTTCACTTTGACTTGCCTGTCTCTGCTTAAATGGCATTTCCTCAAAAACAGGGACCCTACCCTGTCTTAGTTATCTCTGTATATACTTGCAACCAGTACTGTACCAGACATATAACTGGTTCACATCTGGTGACTTAACCCATAACATTTTGTGCCTATCCCTGTTCTTCCCAAAAAAGGAACAGGCATCTCCAGCAGATGTTCACCAACAAAACGGGGATAGCTTATTCTCTCCCTCTCTCTCTCACAATAGCCTCTTGACTACCTTAGAATGTGTTAGGACACTTAATAAACTTGGCTTTTTCACACAATTTAGTATAAAAGTTCTTGTAGGCAGGCCCTAGTTGGCTTCAAATCCTGATAATGATAAACCTGAGGTGCTCCTCTATCACATAACTGTATTTCTGAAAAATTGCTTGGAAGGTAGATTTTAGAAAGCAGATTATAGTTTAAGTGTGCATTGGAGTCATTTAATCATTTATAATGCATAAAAGTATCATGTAATATGTTTAGTATCCTTTAATTTATCATTGTTAAAATTCTGGTTTTCATGTCTAGTAAAATTAAGATTATGTGCCATCCTTGGGAATGAACCATACTGGATAGCTGGACTTTTCAAGGTTTTCAGATTATTTTCTTTATGTATTTTTAATGGCCACTTCAGATGGAAATATCTCTAAAACATCTTTATGTTTATCTGCCTTATTAAACAGAGGATACTGGGCAGAATTTAATTTTTCCAATGATTCAAGTTCATTGTTATGTGGAATAGCTAATATTTGCTGAAATTAAATTACATCAGTTAGTTATTACTTGATAACAAGTACTCTAAAACTCAGTGGCCTAAAAATATTATTGTATATGTGTCTACATGCCAGCCAGGTGGTTCTGCTGATACTGGCTAGACCTAGCTGTTCTAGGCCGAACTTGCTCTGACATTTCTAGTCAGTTAAAGAGTCTTCTAGAAGCTGGCTTATCTAAGATGGTTGTAAGTGGTGTGACTCCTCTCTGCTCCAAGTGGTCCCTCATCTTCCAGCAGGCTAGCTTAGGCCGGTTCAGGTGGCAGTAGCAAGGTTCTAACACAGTGAGCAGAAGTGCACAAGTCTCTTGAATCCTCTCTTAGAACTGACAGTCACTTCCATCACATCTTTTGGCCAAGGTAAGTAAAGAGATTGTCAGCCCAGTTTCAGGGGATGGAGAAGTAGACTCCACTTCCTGATGGAATTGTTGTAAAGTCATATTGCAAAGAGAGTAGATACAGGGAGGGTTGACTACTTGGAGTTTTTTTCTTAGATATTATTTTTATTATTTTTATTTATTTATTTATTTTTTGAGTCAGAGTCTCACTCTGTCCCCAGACCTGGAGCGCAGTGGCACAATCTCGGCTCACTGCAACCTCTGCCTCCCGGGTTCAAGCAATTCTCCTGCCTCAGCCTCCCAAGTAGCTGGGACTACAGGTGCGCACCATCACACCCAGCTAATTTTTTTTAACACTTTTTTTTTGTTATTATACTTTAAGTTCTAGGGTACATATGCATAATGTGCAGGCTCCTTACATAGGTATACATGTGCCATGCTGGCCTGCTGCACCCATCAACCAGTCATTTACATTAGGTATTTCTCCCAATGCTATCCCTCCCCCAATCCCCCTACCCCACAACAGGCCCCAGTTTATGATGTTCCACCTCCCGCCCCCCATGTCCAAGTGTTCTCATTGTTGAGTTCCCACCTATGAGTGAGAACATGCGGTGTTTGGTTTTCTGTCCTTGTGATAGTTTGCTGAGAATGATGGTTTCCAGCTTCATCCATGTCCCTGCAAAGGACATGAACTCATCCTTTTTTATGGCTGCATAATATTCCATGGTGTATATGTACCACATTTTCTTAAGCCAGCCTATCATTGATGGTGCTGGGAAAACTGACTAGCTATATGTAGATAGCTGAAACTGGATCCCTTCCTTACACCTTACGCTAATTTTTGTATTTTTAGTAGAGACGGGGTTTCACCATGTCGGTCAGGATGCTCTCGATCTCTTGACCTCGTGATCTGCCCGTCTCAGCCTCCCAAAGTGCTGGGATTACAAGCGTGAGCCACCACACCCAGCCAAATTTTCTTTTTATTTATTTTTAAATTTTTACTTTAGGTTTTGGGATACATGTCCTGAACATGCAGGTTTTTTACATAGGTATACATGGGCCGAAGTGGTTTGCTGCACTTATTAACCCGTCATCTAGGTTTTAAGCCCTGCATGCATTAGGTGTTTGTCCTAATGCTCTCCCTTCCCTTGCCCCCAACCCCACCAACAGGCCCCTGTGTGTGATGTTCCCCTCCTTGTGTGTCCATGTGTTCTCATTGTTCAACTCCCACTTATGAGCGAGAACATGCAGTGTTTGGTTTCTGTTCCTGTGTTCAGTGTTAGCTGAGGATAATGGTTTCCAGCTTCAACCATGTCCCTGCAAAAGATATGAACTCATTCTTTTTTATAGCTGCATAGTATTCCATGGTGTATATGTGCCACATTTTCTTTGTCCAGTCTATAATTGATGGGTGTTTGGGTTGGTTTCAAGTCTTTGCTATTGTAAATAGTGCTGCAATAAACATACATGTGCATGTGTCTTTATAGTAAAATGATTTATAATCCTTTGGGTACATACCCAGTAATGGGATTACTGGGTCAAATTGTGTTTGTGGTTCTAGATCCCTGAGGAACCGCCACACTGTCTTCCACAATGGTTCTTTCTTAAAAGAGCTCTACAACATGCTACAATGTTGTCTAGGAAGAATGAGCTCCAGAACTCTGAGGCCCTGATGCTAATTGGTCTCAGAAGTCTGTGAACTTTGAACTTTATCGTTTCCCTTTTTTTGGAAGTTGTGTGTCTCTTATCATTAGGCCACCTTTGTTATCTTTGCTGTCGATGTACCTACTTCTAACAGCCATTTAACCATACCCATCTCTTTTCTCATTTTACTTGACTAGAAACCAATTGACCTACATCTGTTAGGGACGTATGTAAAGTAATTCTCAATAATTTCTGTGGCATGAGGAGCTCTCCTTTTTGCAATGCAGTTTTGCTGCCTAGAATCTTAAATTTTTTTGCTAGTAGAAGATATTGTAGAGAGGCATGTTTCTAGATGGCCAGGGTGAGGTTCTAGATAAGAGATATGTCATAACATTTTTTTATTCCTCATAAATGAAAACATCTTACACTTTACACTCTTAAGTTTCAAGGGAGTGGAAAGGGATAGTGTTTCTGTTTTTTTTTTTTTTTTTTTTTTTTTTTAAACCATTCTATCCTGAGATCCTACCAACTTGTCTAGGGCTCATGATAGGTGGAAGAATGAATGAATAAATACACTGATGATTTGTAGTAGCTCTAAACCCAGGTAGACTGGTGAAAATCCCCAGTGCTTTCTGTGTTCTTAAAAAGTATCGCAGGCAATACTTCCTTGCCTCTGAGGGGTATTAGAAGGATTAACTAATGTCAGGAAAGGGCTTTGATATGCCTCAATGAAGGGCATCCCATAGCTATAATGTTTTATTGTTATAACACTATAAAATGCTTTTTGGGACATATAGCTTACATATTTTCCATAAAATTAATCCATAAATCATGTACAAAATGTATCAAATCCAAAAGCAATAGCTTTGACCTCAGAATTGCTGCAGCAGTAGTTAGATGATATACTACCTACCACATCAGCAGTACTCTAAAGTACATAAAATGTGCTTTCATATATTCAAAATGTGCAAACACTTAAAACAAATGACTAGGTGCTTTAAAAAAATTAAATGATTCAGAGTTTTTTATATGTAATGCAGGTATTTTAAATACATTATCATGAATGCTGCAATTCTTAGTTATTTTCACTAATGCACATGAAATACTCACTCTTCATATCAAAACATTCCATAGAACTACCTTACAGTTTCTTTCTTTGAAAGGTAATCTTCATTTCCTTTTGCTTCCTGCTTAATAGCCATATACAAATGTCCACAGAGCTTTTAATGAAATGTCAACTTGTATAATCTTTTCGTTACATCTTTGTTTTATGTCACCAACATGGCAAATAGAATACTTGCAAATTTTTTAATGGAAATATTCATTTCTCCTTCTCAGTTACACTATCAAATTTATGAGTGACTATATGAGAATGAAGGAAATATATTATCATTCTAATGTTGTCAAAGACTGGTTATTCATTTCAGTATACTTGAAGTAACTATTATGGCTTATAAATATAATTTTCAGAAATATAAAAAGACATACCTGTTTCAAGTAGACTCTTGCTTAAATAAGGCTGTTTTCCAATACCTCTATTACTGTACAGTGCCTGTAAAAGAACTGCAAGTTTAAATCAAAATGGTGTGCACATTCTTTTCCCAGAGGGACTTAGCCAAGTAGGGGAATATTGCTGAAAGGGTATCTGTGGCAGATACAAGGTAACTTTTAAATATTTGCATAGTGTAATACCAGACAGCAGATTTGGAAGTACAATTACTCATTTCTACTGGAGTTCTTGTCTGTCCGCACAGTGGCTGGGCTGAACCTTTCTCTGTCCACTTATGTCTCATTTTATTGAGCACATCAAGACTATTTGGTATAAATTACTTTTACTAGTTTCTTCTGAAACCTTGCTCACATCACCCCCCTTCTCTCTTCCTTCTCTGAGAAGAAGGTGTAGTTATAAAATTCTGCTGTTCATGAAACATTGTTTCCTGATTCAGTAATTTTCTGACCCAGTGTTCCTAAAGCCTTTGTACATTGGTTAGCATAGCTACTCCATAATATTTTGCATTAACATTATTTTTGACTAAGTCCTTTTTTTTCCCTAAGGGATTCCAAGCAATCTGAGGGCAGAGATGATATCTTAAATATCTATTTCTGGCATTTCTGATATAATTCTGACATCTACATTTTCTACATAGCAGTTACATAACCCTGAATTGAATTAAGTTTACATATGTGAGTACTGCAAATAGTACTATTCCAACTCTGAATATTTTTTGTTTACATATTAAGACGATCTAAATATAAATGGACACTAGATTCTTAGCTTAGACTAATGAAGAGCTGTATGAAAATGAAGGTCATGTTTTTGAACTGACATATGTATGTATACGTATATATATACACACACGCACATAGAGAAGGCATGTTGTGAATACCGTACTTTTGTTCAAAAAGGACAGGGCTTTATGAATCTAGTATATTTTTCCATGTAAATGTAGTCCGCTGTTATCATTTTTCACACTTCTGTGTCTAAAAAGAGGTCTTATTTTTATTTCCCAACAGGTCTTGATTTGACAGGTGGGGAATTGCAGAGGTGGAAATCACAGTTCTGCTTTTTTGCCTGTTTTTCATAGTCTTTTAAGAAGATAAATATGGATTTATTTGGCTAAAGTACTTTCTGCATGAACAAATTGTATCTTAAGATTTTTTTTCTCACATTTTCAACTGTGTGATAAAGTAGCATAAACAGTGTAGTTTATATTAGCTGGATGTCCTATATAAAGTATGGAAAAATGATATTAAGAAGACATTAAAAATAACTTTTATGGACATTAAGGAGGATGTTTTAAGTCACAGATGATGGATTAATGGAATCCATGTTGGCCATGTCACCTATGAGAAGGATAATCCCAAATATTTTATGTGTGAAGATTTTCATGTAATGTTTAGCAAAAATAAAAAAAAATGTTTTGTTGATTGCTTCCTTTGGAGAATCAGATAATTATTATTACTATTTACCTTGTAAAATTTTAACATAGGATAGAACTCTAATCCATAGTTTTTCCTTATTATGCATTTTGGGCCCAAATTGGGCCTATGGTGGTAGTTATCACTTGGGAATTTAAGGGCTGTATGTCCCTGAAAGTTGTTGTATGTTCCTTTTACAAGAATGTTTCATGGTTTTTGACGTTCTAGGAGTGGAAAGAGACTGAAATATTTGACATTTTCTTGAAGAGATTTTTTAAAACATCTTTTTAAAACTTCTTCATTCAAAATCACCACAGAGAAGGGGTTGAAAGCTAAATGGTCACATTTAAACCTATCTGATGAAGAAGAGCCATTTCTCTGTGATGGGCAGCAGGTCTTCACTGACCTTTCATGGAAAATCCACACTGCTGATGAGCCTGGCATCCCTTTGGAAAAGAGCTGCCACCGCCCTTGGCCACTCACAGGCATCATTGCTGGGACCTTTTCCAAAGTCCCTTAGTCTTAGACTAGACGGAACAGCTGGGTTATGTTTAATTTGTATTAAATTAATTGGAGGAAGTTGGATCATTTTTAAGTTGTGTTTCTGTGGGGAAGATAAGATTAATCATTTTTTAAGGATGTGGATAGGCAAGGCAGATTAAATGGGGAGGAAAGAATCCTACTACTTCTAGAGATGGCCTTGCAGAAAAGGGTCAAGGAGGCAGGGTTGCAGTCTACAACTGCAATCTGTACCATTCACCTTGGCTCTGCATAGCAGGCTATAGTGGGGAGCTGGCTGTCAACACTATTGTGAAGTTGGCACATTCAAGTTTGCTTTTCTGTAGGATATAAAGGTGAGAGTAAGTTATATGCTGAGAGTCACCCAGCTAGAAAGTGGAGCAGCCACAGTTCAAATGCAGGCTGATTCCAAAGTCTAGAGGTTTTTTTCTAGAAAAGGGACTGAGCAAGATAAAGTGGAATTTTATGAATTAGCACTGAAATTGATGGAGAGGGATAGTTCTGAAAATTTCTTTATTTGAAGATGAATAAAAACAGAGGATGGGTAAAGCACACAGTTATGTAAACATTACTCTGTGCAGCCAGAAGTTGAACTTGGCCTGCTGAATATACATCAGTGGCACTTCTTTTATTCTTCTTTAAAATACACATTTTAAAGATGTGGAGAATAGCAATGGGTTTCAAGCTCTTGGATCACTGTCCTGGATCTTCCCCTTATTACTGCTGAGATCCTGGATAGGTAATGTGGCTTCTCTGTAGAATGAAAAGTCACCCATTTCCAGGGATTTTTGATAGGATTAAACAATATATTAATAGTCTATATTAGTGGTTCTCTGCTATGGTGATTTTGCTCCCCAAGGGGCATTTGGCAATGTCTGGAGACATTTTTGATTGCCATAAG
Source organism: Pan troglodytes (assembly GCF_028858775.2). Lineage (NCBI taxonomy): Eukaryota > Metazoa > Chordata > Mammalia > Primates > Hominidae > Pan > Pan troglodytes. Next base: position 39,079,313 of record NC_072411.2, read on the forward strand.
CGGAGAAGGGGTTGGTGATACTGCCATTTAAAGGGTTGAGGCCAAGGTTGTTGCTAAACATCCTGCAATGCACAGGACAACTCTTTACAACAACTGTCTGGCCCCAAATGTTGAAAGTGCCAAACTTGAGGAAGTTTTGTACAGCAAAAGCCTGGTAACAGACAATTCCTCCCACATGGACTTGTTATTCATTCAGGTCCCTCCATGTGTTAGGAGCTTCCATACTTGTCTCTGTCTTTATATGCCTACAAGATGAGATCATTGAAGATTAAAGCAAACAGTGTCCTGCTGAAGGTCACACAGTGCTGAATGGCAAAATCAAGATTTGGACTAAAGCCTGTATAGCTCCGAAGCACTTTCTACAAACTTGCTTCCCCCCGTTTAAACTATTTACTGCCATTGACTCTTTGCTTTGGGTATTTGGAAGAACAAATGAATGTAAGCATTTAAGGCTGATTTATCAGGCACTGTGAGCAGAGCCTGCCTACTCTATTTTGTTTCTGTCCACATACTGTGCCCAGCTAGTCAGAGGGTGTTGGTTTTCTGGTTGTAGCTGACTGCTTCTATGGAACCTCTGCTCCTTCCCCACGCCTGCTCAGGCCAGGCTTTCAGATCACTGACAAATGTTCACTTCTGTAATAATCACCCCCACAGTACAGCAAAAGGTTTGGCAGCACTGTGAGCAATGCCCTGCATGGCTTATTGAAATTGCCTCAAGAAAGAAGCAGGGTTACAGAGGAATAATGGAGTGTTTGATTCCCAAAGGAACTCTTTGATGAGAGCTACAAGGGCTGGACAATGCTTACAAATGTGTTCCGGTAGAAAGGTGGACAGGAGGTGTGGGATGGCCACCTCTCCCAGACTAAGTATGAAAGCTTATTTTGATTCTTCTCTTCCTCTAGGTGGAAGCTAGAGGAAACTAGCCCAAGAGGTAGCTATATTTCTTTTTCTTCTCCTTCTCCTCCTCTTTCTTTCTTCCTCTTCTTTTTTTTTTTTTGAGTTGGAGTCTCCCTCAGTTGCCCAGTCTGGAGTGCAATGCGCAATCTTGGCTCACTGCAGCCTCTGTCTCCCAGATTCAAGTGATTCTCCTGCCTCAGCCTCCCGAGTAGCTGGGATTACAAGTGCACACCACCACACCTGGCTAATTTTTTGTATTTTTAGTAGAGACGGAGTTTCACCACATTGGCCAAACTGGTCTTGAACTCCTGATCTCGTGATCCACCCGCCTTGGCATCCCAAAATGCTGGGATTACAGGCATGAGCCACCGCGCCCGGCAGAGGTAGCTATATTTCTTTCTGAGACCTGTAGATCTCACACTCAGTGTACCCCATGGCTTATGTGGTCAGCTAGAAAAAAGTAAAGAGGGACTCTTACTGAGCCTACATCTGTCTTGAACAGAATAAAAGAAAAGCTCAAGTAAATCTTCATGTAGATTATGAAGTGTAGACTTCAATTACCCCAAAGTGGTATAAGCTTTGATAATGTGTTTCATCAGGACAGGAATTATGAGGTACTCAAACTAATTCTCTGAAATCACAAGGGGAATAAAGAGTTCTAATGGCATGTTACAGTAAGTTGGTGCCAAGGGAATAGAATTTTATGGTCAGTATTAAATTTCCATATCTAGTCCATGAATTAACTATTGATTTTTGGAGAACAAGGATATAACGGGGTACAGCTCACTCTAAAATAAATGTAAATTCATATTTTGTGGATGGTTCAGGAATATTGTTGTGTGTTTAATCAATTTTTATGTGGTCTCTGCGTGGATAAAAAACTAAAATTCTTTGACTGTAGGATATCAGTACTTTCCTGTTTGTATTCAAGGGGATAGTCACACATTTGTTTGCATAGAAGGAAAAGAAGCAGAAGTCTCTTTGAGGTTGTTGATGATGGGATGAGCATAAGGGGTGCAGATAAGCAGTAATTTTGGTCATTGAGGTGATACATATTAGATGTGGCTATTAAAGTATACTAACAAAATGTACTAAGAATACTATAATAGAATCAATTGGCAACATACATATATATTAATATGAATGTATGTGCACACAGAAGAATGTATACATGCATTTATATTATATCTAATATAGTTTATAATAGAATTTCATATTATATCACACATATATATAAAATACATAACACATATATACTAACAAAAACTACATCGTATGTAAGAAACAGAATTGGCTTAAATATATGTAATATATTATGCAATATTATATAATATGTATTTAATATAACATATAATATGTTATGATTATATTAATATATAAGCCAATTCTGTTTCTTATGTATTGTTATATTAATATAATACTGGATTCATGTAATGTTCTTGGCATAGCACACAGAGTCAATAATGCTGTGTTCTAAAATTGGAAGCAATGATTATATTGCTATAATTCGCTAATGTGTGGCCAATAAAGTACATCATGTCATATCCTGAAGTAAAACCCCAGCACAGCACAAGGTATGTTTGAAAGGATGTAGGGAATCTGAACTTAGAGAGCATGTCCTGTAGGTAGGGCCTTTTCACGGTCTGTAAATTAGGCACATGTTCAGTGATTGTTCTGAATTAGTTTGTGCCTTTATAACATTAAGCCTTGTCACTCTTCTATGGGATCTGATCTCATGTCTCAGGACTTTGACAATTGCTCTGCTGATACCCCTGAAATATGCTGATTTCTGCCCTGCGTTCTACCTTCACATTTATTCCTTGTGAACATGTGGCAGATCTCGGACTTTTACTGATGTGTTCATTGTTTTGTGGTTTTATGTGTTCACATCCTGTAAAGGACATAAGTGCTAGGCTTTGGATGGGAAATTGGATTTTAACCTGAACTTATGAGATACGAATCCTAAAATTGAAATTATAAAAATGTTTCCATGTTATCTGTAATCATTGAGGTTAAAAAAAAAGATCATTTACCTCATCTAACCTAACAATAAGAAAAGTATCATGCATGCAAAATATTTCTCTCTCTCTCTTTTTTTTCCTCCAGGAAACAGTTACACAGGGAAAGAAGTTTGTGACCCTTTGCACACTAGGGATAAATTCTTGAGGATTCACATTGTGTATTAAAAGCCTGGAGGAGTCCTTTAAAAATGAAAACTTTTAGTTTTGTTTAACCCTGTATCATTCCCAAATTTATTTAATAACAAGGATCCTCCTTTCTTACTAAACTCAGAGGGTACAGTGGTTCCACTTAAAACATTTTGGAAAATCCTAAGTAATAATATGTTATCTTCAGTTGGAATCAGATGAGATGATTAATCCAGGAAAGGCAGGGGACAGCATAGTACTCACTTGTCCCCAGGAACTTTTAAAACTCAGCATTTTCTTTTCAATAGCCTGAGCTAACGTTGACCCTAACAAGTGATTAATGAGCCCTTATAATTATTATTTTCATTATGTAATTGTAAAGTCCCTCCGTAATTCAAATGACATTTCTTCAGTTCACTTTTTTTGTAAGCTGAATTCTCACAAAGCACTCTGGGAAATTCCAATAATGCAGGGGCTAAAAAGAGTTGACACAGGCTGCAGGCCATTGCTGTGTGCTCGCCCAGCTTGGAAAGGGTAATGAGGATAGATTTTCTCAGTGCACTATTGAGCGAAGGTTTGCATGTCCCATGGGTCTGTCAGCCCCTGGGCTGGTTGGGGATGTATTTATTATTGCAGTACATCTCTGATTTTCTTTAATTATTATACATGGTGGTGATTATTATAGTGGGTATCCCTCTCAGCCAAACAAATTAGGTGTGCAAGGAATATCATTTTCTTTAACTTACTTTGATTATTTACTTTGAGCCCTTCCTACCGCCAGGGTCCCCAATTATTTCCTCTGAAAAGTTCACCATTCTTCAGCTGTCAGTCAGTTGAAACTGGTCACTGCTTAGAGGGCTCTTTTTCCTGATAGGCTGGCTGGAGACTCTCTCTAGAGCTTCTGCACCATGCTTGGTTCTTTATGGTACTTTTCCACTGTGCTCAACTTGAGTCCTAGGTGTTTCTCAGTGACCTTGGCCTGCTCTGCCTGGTCACCCTAGGCAGCCATTCGTTCTCTGGGGAAGCAAGGTAAAGGGTCTCTCACTGACATTGAATTTTGATTCTTATCAGTTTTGCTCCGAGGAGGAGAAGAGCAGAGAGGAAGCTTTTGTTTTAATTATATGTATTTTTTGAGGCAGGAGGTGTGTGGCAGAAGCAGAGACTCCTTACCTCAGAAATACCCAAGGTAACCTACATAATGGCCTAGGAAGCTGGCACACAAACCCCAGAGGCTTGTTGGACTGTGTTGATGTTTTGCTCTATTACACCTCTTGTCTGAGAACATGAGCATGGGCCGCTGATGACCTGTTTAAAAGGGGCAAGGGGGAAAAGAGAAATATTAGGTGGAAGGAAACAATTGTTTAGGTTGATAATTCAAAAATGTCTTCCACCATCTTCTCTTAATAAATCTGTTTCTATAAACAAAACCTACTTCTTACACACATCTCTCCCATCCTTTAACCCCCACACTGAAGGTGAGTACTAGGTTTCTGACCTAGACTGTACCCTTCAGAACAATAATCTCACTCCACGCTCCTCTAGGGTGTGAGCATGAAGACATTTTGTGGAGAATCTTCCAGGTTTTAGTCGGGAACCTGCATCCTGACAGCTTTCTCGCTGCTTCTGGGGTTTTTCTCAGCTTCTCTTCCTTCCTCTTCAGGCAGAGGAGTGGTCCACATTAACAGCCTTGAAGCACAGCTGCTCCTGGCTCACTTCTTCTTAGATCTATTTTCCTGGATATCAGAGAATGTAATCATATCAACAATCTCTAAAAATATTACATTCACCCCCTTTTCATTTATTCTGCCAATTTTTCTGAAGATATCCAGGGAATTTTAGGCATCCAGGAATTCTTTTTAAAATTAGTCTCTTTGTAAGGCTGCTTTGAGGACTGCATGACATGTTTGCTGTAAAGTGTCCAGGATAATACTGGGTGTATTGATGCTGCGGTTACTATGATGAACCTGTGACCACCATGATAATTTCATCTCCCAGCACTTTTTAGCTTTTCTTGTACAAAAGTCCACCTTGGTTCCTGGGGGATATGTCCCAGGACCTCCAGTAGACACTTGAAACTGTGACTAGTACAGAACCCTGTGCATATTATGTTTTTTCCTATATACATACCTATGATAAAGTTTAATTTCTAAATTAGACACAATAAGATTAATAACCATAATAAAACAGATCAATTATAGTAATAATATTATAATAAAAACTGTGTGAAAGTGGTCCCTCTTTTTCTCTCTCTCAGAATGTCTCATACTATACTCATCTTTCTTCTTGTGATGATGTGGATCCTAAAATTAACAAGGATAAAATGACTGTGCGATGATGTGAAGGGAGGTGAATGGCGTAGGCATTGTGACATAGTGTTAGGCTGCCACTGACCTTCTGAATTCCTGAATCCATGTCACTATTCTGTACTTGCAGCAAGTGGCTTGGTGTCACTTGTTTCAGGGGATCCCTTGTTGAAGTCTTCCTTATGGGCTTAATGCTTTCTGGTGCAACACATTGCCATCAATGGCAACATGTTTCTCTTCCTGTCTTCCACCTAAAAATTTAAGGTCTTTTCCAACTCAGTACTTATGTACTGTGGCTGTAACTTTTGCAGTTTGAGGTGCAACAGCGAAACTAGGATGAATTTCTTTTTCCTTCTTCATAATTTCACAGGTAGAAGATTCATTCTGATGGTAGATCTTAATAACCTCAACATATGACTTGTTTTTTTTTTTCTCCTTATTAAGTCTAGAACTTTCCCCTTTTCACTTAAAGCTAACACTTTATGACTCCTCTTTGGTGTATCTGAATTGCCAGCATCACTACTCTTGCACTTTGAGGCCATTATGAGTAAAGTAAGGATTACTTGCACACAAGCACTGCCATACTGCAACATTGAATCTTGTAACCCAGAGGGCTGCTAAGTGACTAGTGGAGAGGCAGCATCTGCAGTGTGGATACACCTGACAAAGAAAGGATTCACATCCCCAGGCAGAAACATAAGCAGGACAAAGTGAGACCTCATCATATTATTCAAAACTTATGAATTGCTTATCTCTGGAATTTTCCATTTAGTATTTGGGAACTGCAGTTGACCATAGGTAACTAAAACCACAAAAAGTGAAGCCGCAGATAAATAGGAACTACTGTAGTAAGCTGGTATAATAGAATCTGATATGCAATTCTCATTTATTTACATTCTTCAAGGAAAAAGATAATATTTTACTTGTTGAGTGAGATTCCTGCATCATTTCATTAGAGCTATACTTAAGATCAAGGGTATTTCTGTAGTCTTGGGTGCTTTAGTACATTACCATGCTAGCCTTGAGAAGACTGGGTACCCCATTGCTGAATTCCATGGGCTTTATGGAGACTGGGAAGAAGGGATCTATAGAGTTGCAACAAAGAAAAACAGGCATTGCAAAAGGATTTGTGAAAAAACAGTATTTAAAAATTCTGTTGGGCACCATTATTAGGTGCCCAATAGAATACAGGTTTCTACCTACAATCATAAACTAAGGAAACACAGAGAAGAGACTTTTTCTCTTCAACTTTTTTTTTTCATTTTGGAAAAATCGTCAACCCATTGATGTTGTGAGTTTCTAGTGTTGACATTGCACCTAACTACGCTTGGACATGATTCTGCTGCCTATGATGCTACTTGTTCTAGCTTCAGTAATGTGCAATATTAATTAGACCCTAACTGTATGCCTAGTGCTGGGCTAGTACAGGGAATAGAGTAGTGAATAGGTTGAAAATGTTTCTACCTTCATGGAGTTTAGAGTCAACTGAGAGAGACAAGTATTAAACAGTGAATTCTACAATTAGATTTGTAATTGCAAGAGTGAATGCTTTGTAGGAGAATAAAGTACTATCAGAGCAGAGGGAAGAGTTCTCTACAGATATGCCTTGAGATCTAAAGGGTGAGTGGGAATGAATGTTACTGGGCTGTAGCAGGCAGTGTGGATAATTTGGTTTAAGAGACCCAGCCGGGTGTGGTGGCTCACGACTGTAATCCCAGCACTTTGGGAAGGCGACGTGGGCAGATCACCTGAGGTCGGGAGTTCGAGAGCAGCCTGGCCAACATGGCGAAACACCGTCTCTACTAAAAATACAAAAATTAGCTGGGCATGGTGGCGGGCACTTGTAATTCCAGCTACTTGGGAGGCTGAGGCAGGAGAATCATTTGAACCTGGGAGGCAGAGTTTGCAGTGAGCCAAGATCACGCCACTGCATTCCAGCCTGGGTGACAAGAGTGAAACTCCATCTCAAAAAAAAACAAAAGCAAAAAACAAAAAATTAAAAGACAGTCCATATGGCCGCCCAGGTATTGGAAGGAGCTTGGCTTATTGGGGGAACCAAATGGTGGCCAATGTGATGAGAGAGCAGTGAGTGGAGGTGGCTGGGCCAGGAAATCAGGACACTAAAGGAGTACGATGGGCCTGATCAAGCAGGCACTTGTATGTTATGTTAATAATATTGTTTTTCTTTATTTTGAAAGGAACAGGAAGCTGTTGATGAGCTTTTCACATGAAAATGATATACAGATGACATGCTGCACCCAAAGTGGTAGAAATTTGAATTATTAAAAGATATAATTAGGTCCTATAGGACCACAATAGGGAAAAGGAATTGATAGCAGGGGTGGAGTGGGGTGCAGCAGTGGATTCTTGAAGGCAGAATGGGAGGATACTCCTTTCATCCATGCAAGAGAAAGCAATGGTCTGCACCAAGGTTGCAGGTGGTGGTGGAATGGGATGAAGAAACTGGGGCAGATTGAAATAATGTTTAGGAGACAGAGCTGGTGGGTGATTGAATCTGATCTTTGTAAATCTTCCTGAAAGTCTTCAGCATACCCATTTGACTCTACTGGGTATATAGGTGTTTTAGTTGATTCTCGATAGAAAACAATATTGTGATTATGCCGTGTTGTAACCGAGCACAGGCTCAGGTGCTTACTGTTTGAAAAGCCAATAATGAGGATGAAGCGCAGTGAAAGGAAAGTGACTTTATTTCTAAAGCTAGCTGTGGAGAAGTGACTGGCTTATGCCTCCAGAAACTGCTTCTAATTTTAAACTAGGAAGAGGAGCTAAAAAAAGGAACTTGGAATGGGAGCCATGCAAGAGGGGTGCTGAATACAAGGTCCACGTGTCTTGTTCCAGTGGCCATTTCAAGCCATGGTCCACCAGGAGTGCGGCTGGCATCATCTCAACAATGCCAGGTTGTTGCTTTGAGGTAATCTCTGGAATTTTGCAGCTAAGTCTCCAGGCTTGGAGACAGAGGCTGTCTCAAGATTAGCCTCTGGAACTTCTAAGTAAACACATAATTAGATAACAAGCACACAGCTAGATAAATGTGCATAGGGCAAAGGAGTACATGGTGAGAAAGGGAAGGGAGTGGAGTTTTGGAGTGTCTCAAGACTATATTTTAAGACTAAGGAAGAAGGTCTCTACAGTTTTTTTTTTTTTTATACTTTACGTTCTGGGATACACATGCAGAACGTGCAGGTTTGTTACACAGGTATACACATGCCATGGTGGTTTGCCGCACCCATCAACCTGTCATCTACATTAGGTATTTCTCCTAATGCTATCCCTCCCCTTGCCCCCCACCCCCCAACAGGCCCTGGTGTGTGATGTTCCCCTCCCAGTGTCCATGTGTTCTCATTGTTCAATTCCCACTTATGAGTGAGAACAGTTTGTTTCATGGTTATATGGTCACACTGGGAAGAAAGGAGAAAAGAAAAAATTTTATAATGCATTTTGAAAGTAAACTACTCAGTTACAATGTTACTGCTATTTCTCAGATTTTTTTAAAAAAATATGCTAGCTTGAAAATTATTTTACAGACATGAGTCTCACAGTCTTAAAATTGCAGTTTCAAAAGAAAAAATTATTCCTTTGAAAAAAAAATGAGATGCACTAAATGTTCTGTCCACCAAAATGCAGCCAGTACTTTGTTTGTTCTCACTTGTATATCATATGAATATCTGCTACTAGAAAGAGATATGGGTTCAGGTACAGATACACTCCATGTATCTGTTACAGTGGTTGATTCTTGAAGTTAGGGAAAATATTGTCTTGGGTATGCTCTTGTGCAGTTTTTATCTCAGGCAAAATTAATTCTTGAGTTGCGTAATGGTAAATGAAATGTTTGCATGCTCACTGCCCTTTTGTTTTATGTATTTTTAAAGCTTGTGTGCATAGTCCCAACGTTACTGCCTTGCCTTGACCTCTAGTAGACAACATAAAAGAAAGCCTCTTTATCAAGTTCAGCATGTATTGATCATTCACTGGGTAAACAGAACTTTATTCTCATTTTTTTGATCAGGGACGCAGCTTAAAATTTTCAGCCTCCCTAGAACATCTTCTAGTTTGCTTTCTGTGTAGTACAAAGCAAACAGATATCTGGTCCTCTTGAGTGAAGTCAATGCCTAGGCTTTCTGTAAGCTCAAGGAGACAGTCCTTCAGGAGAACGTTGTGTGGGATTCAGCTGGTCTCTGTTTCTGGTTTACTCTTTATTGCCATTTCCATTTAACTGATGAGAAACAGCCAAGTAAATGATTTTCTTCCACTTCTCCAGGGAATCCAAAGGGCTTAGCTGAAGCATTTATTGTAAGTAAAGTCAAAGTTGAGTGAAGCCATATTTATGGGATGAAAACATTTCATAAATATCTTTTGACAGGTAGCAGAGCCCCAAGAGTTTTGAGGCCATCGCTCGAACCAGGGCATTGAGCTGGACAGAGACAGGGACACGGGCTTTCGGCAAGAGACGGGTGGCGGGGCCTTCGGCCCCACACACCAGCTGCACTAAAATCAGACTCCCTTCTAAATATGTTTTACCCAATGGCTTTGCAAGCCCCATTTGCTCAAGGGATATCATTGCTACAAATAATTAAATTGCAATTGTTGTGGAAGAGGTTTAGGATAAGATAGAACTGGAGAGGGCACCTGAGCTGTTTACCTTGTGCGGGTTCTTTGATCTCATGCGTTGATGTCCTCAATTGCAAAGCAGAACAATTTCAATAAGGCACATATGGTATTGGGAAGATGATAGTAGGTGTTCAAAACAAAAACAGAAATAATAAACCATGCCTATTACTATTATTGTAATTGTTATTCTAGGGACACATAATTTCTGATTGCTGTCTGAGGGTTCATTCCCGTGCTAAACCCCTGAATCTTGCTGGATGTACTTGAGCAGCAGTTTGACTGATGTTCTCAAGCAAACAAAGGCAGGAAGGATCTCATTTCACATAACAAATAGTGAAGGGACCCTGGGAGCAGCTATCTGCTCCAGGTGACAGACCGTCACAGAGGCCAAAAACCAGAATTAACAAGTGGAAATTACATTATAAACTTATATAACACAAACAACAAATTGCTTGTTAATGCTGAGATTTTTCGGCCTCTCTTCCCTCACCCACACCTTAGACTGCAACATTTATGGAGCCCTTATTCTTCCTTTGCAGTCTTAGAACTGTTCTAATAGAAACCAGCGTGATATAGAGTTACAAATTACTGGATTGGGTGTGTGTAAATAAAATTGTCAGCCCCATTTTTGCTCCAAATGATTGTGTGACCTTGGGCAAGTCACTGAATTTGTCTAGGCTTTACTTTTTCCTGCAAAAACTCTGGGCTGTAAGATTCCCTTGCCACTCCTACATTCTAGGAGGTTAGCAGGATGTAGGTTTTAGTGATCCTAAAGACCTACTTGTGTCAGATTGCTGTGAAATATATGAGGTTTGAGAGTCTTTTTTAGGCTTTAGAATTTTTAGAAAGTAGCATTCAAACCAGAAATATTGATAAACAATTTTTAAAAGGTGGTTTTCTGTCTCCGTGATGTTTGCATTAGCTGATAAGTGGTTCAAATACATGTCTAATCTGCTTTGCTGTCGAGCTACTTCTAATGGATGTTCTAGACACTGGCGACTAATAATTTGTAATCAAAAGTAAGTAACAGAGGCATTTTGCTTTTCAGTCAGAGGCATCTGTCCACAAAGATGAAATGGATTTACAATGTGCTATTAGTGCCAAACAAAAACACAATCATACAGAAAGAGCTGGGAACATTAGCAACAAAGCTTATGCTTACTTGAGGTATAAATATTCCATCCAAATGCTCTGCGGTAGTCTGCTATGGAATCATGAACTACCTTTATAAGTAAATCTTTAAGTGTGTGAAAATGAAGTTGTATATGTTACTTTTGCTGTTGAATTTTTCTGAGATTTATGGGAATACTTTAACACACATATTCAGGCCATGAGTGTACCATGAATGTTTTTTATTTTTTAAATGATTTTGATATAACTGAAATTTGTTTTGTTGTTGCAAAAAGTGCAAATGGAATTTTTTAATGAAATGCAACAGAGCTTAAGTTTCCTCTCATTTAAATTCTCGTATGTTTGTGTATTTTCTTTATTTAGTATTATCCAATGCGTAACTCAGTAATGGATATATCTGATGAGCAGGTTTTCATTGCTAGTTTAGAAAGTATTGAGTGACTTTGTGCATCTGCTGCTAGTGGAAGTTATTAATGATCATGATTGATTTAGAAATATAGACTTGGAAACTCTCATCCCTTCCTGTTTCCATCAGTGAGCCTGCCTCCAGGGCTGACTCTCAACTTCTGGCTTGCTGCTATAGATCTAGTGAGCTCTGGGAAACAAAAGCATTAAGATTGTTAATACTGTGTATAAAGTAAGTGTAAATAGGCCTAAAGGAAGGACCAAACACCCTCTTCAGGAGTAAATTGGTGTTACACTTCGTGCACAGCATTAACAGATATTTACTGCCTTATTTATTTTTGTATTCTCAGAATCTAATACACTACTCGTCAAGTAACAGAGAATGAATAATTGTTGTTATAATGAATGAATGTTCAGATGTCACTTTTTCTCATTGCTTGGGTTCTTAGATGCATTTTAGAAAGTGAACTTTCTTAAATAAATGTCTGCTATATAAGAGAGGTATTATTTTAATTATTCCGTAGTTGATGCGGTAGCTTTTTGAGAAGTAAAAGTCACTACATTAACCTATTGGAAGTGAAGCATCTTATAAGTAAGTCAATGTTGTTTTAAATCCGATTTTGTAATTCTGAGGTTTATGAGTGCTTTGATTTAGTAATTATTCACAAATAGTTTGCTTAAGTTGCTAAAACTCTGCATCATTATTCATGTCATCTCCCCATACCCCTTGCCCAAGTTAAAAATAAAGCAATGTCAGGATAATAAAAGCTGTGACAGGGAAAAATGAAAAATAAAGCAAACATCTCTTCTTATTGCATGCATGGTATTAAATCAGGGTTGCCACTTCAAATAGTGACCAATACTGTGCAAGAGCTATGGAGAGTGTGCTTATTTTCTTTGTCCTCTGGAGCGTCCTTTTTCGTTTGTTTCAGGCATTTTATTGAACACCACACCTAAAATTCAGGCATCCAGCATGCTTTCTTAAATGTGATGATTTATGTTCGGTGATGCATGCCCCCAACTAATCCAGTTAAGGGTGACTTAATTAAGAGGATAAAATTTGCCTGTGCTTTTCTGCTTCTAGCATTCACATTACAGCATTCACATATTTGCATTTCCTGCAAAAACACAGGCAGAAAAAAAGACAAATCACAGAGCCTTAAATTTGAAAGTGACCTGCGAGTTCATCAGTGCTACCCTTCCAAGTCCAAAGAATTCACTTCTAGGCCAAAATTTTAACGTGTTAATGTGTGATGTGGCTTAAAATACTTAGACTATTCAACAGCAGCTATATTCCTCTCACAAAAAGGGTAGCAAGTTGCAGATATATGACTCTTTACATAATGTTTGTCCAAGTAAACAGATACAGAACTACTGTCCCCATTACATCATTGAAGTATTTTCTGAGAAAGCAACCAGCATGAGTTTTATTAATAGTTTAGAGCTACATTACATCAGTAGTCAAACTTTTAATACTTAAATTATTCTAAATTTTGTTTTATTTTTATTACTTGGTGTCTGTTTTTGTTCACTAGGCATATAAAAATTCTTGACATTTAAAAACATAGTTTCTTATGTATTTCTTTAGATTATTTGTGAATACTGTTAATATATAATACATATATATTTTGTAATAAAAGCAAGGTTTTTTTGTATGTAGTAAATGTAAAGGTAATATTCTTCTTTCTTCATGCAACTGCTTACATTTTTAATTATTTCTTTTATTTGTGAACTTGGACAAGAGATGTAAGATTTCTCAAACTGCCAGTCACATTTTACTTCAATATTCATGATTTTTTGAAATGGCAAAACCCCTTAGGGCTGTGTGATTTTCACTCATGTATGTATTGAAAGTTCATAGCCAAATACAACTGAATAAATCATGGAGCACATTTTCTCTCCATGCCTGAGAACTGCAAATGGCTATAGGTCAATTGCTGAAAGGTCTTGTCTTCATCTCATATGTCTTGTTTGTAATTTGTTTTTCATTTATTCCATGTGTGCACAATTCAGTTTGCATTTGCTTGTTATTTACATGTTTTTTGGTTGTCCTCAAAGTTTGCTTTAATATAAGGAGGAACTATTCTAGTTTGACTCTGCCTTTCTAAATGTCCTGACCAAGGTTTATTAACATGCATGTGTCTTACCTCACAAGAGCCAGTATCCTAAATTTCCAGGCCAAGGAGTGGGGAGTAATTGTTTACATACTGCCTTCATTACCTGTTCTACTCATACCCAAATGAATATTAACATATATAGCATAATATTGAATTAACTCATATCCAAAATTAATATAGCTTAATATTCCTTTGGATAATTTTTAGAGTTAATATTGGATATGAGTTAATCCAAAATTAACTCACATCCAAATAGGAGATCATGGCTAAGCTAAGAAACATCTTCAAATATAGCAATTTTAATTACTTAATAGTTATCCTTTTTTCCTCCAATGATGCAGAAAAAATTTTGCTGCTTGATAAAATTCTTCATTTGATCTTAGCCAAAAGGCTAAGGAATTATTTGGAAAAATTCTGTAAAGAAAGAGGAGATGAAATCTAAGGGAAGAATAATATTTCTAAAGTTTAAAATAGTAATGATTTCAAATAACCAAAAAAGAGATAGCTTATTTTGAAAGTGGAGAATTTATAATAAAAAAAAATAAGAGAATGTCATAGTCAAATGCTTTAAAAGTAAAGACAAGAGTTACTTGGCCAGATATTCTAAATGAATTAAGTGTAATATTAACTTTTGGAGATTGATCAGAAATAGGTCCAACTTTTCTGATCTTACTTTCATTAATCCATGCAAAAAAAATCCTGAGTGGAAAATTGTGTATGCTTAATACCTAATCAAATAGAGATAAACTGACAGCCATTACTTAAAAATCCACAGTGCTCTACAAAAAAAAATTTCCTTTAACTTTATCCAATAACTGTTTTATATTATTCAAGATTAATTTTAGATTTTAAAGTTTGCTGTGTTTGTATATATTTTGAAATATTCCTTTACTGAGTAACTGTGGGAATTTCGGGGCAATAATAAAAATTTATATGAATGGTCTGACATGATGGACAATGAATAGAACACTTAAACTGAAACTTCTCTAGAACATTAGGACAGAGAAAGCCTCCCAGTCACTTTCAAGTAACAAGAAACATCTCAATTTGCAAAGTAAAGAATTGTGAGTAATCTACATTACCGAATTGTGGGTGGCTGATTAAGTCAGCCCGTGCTAAGATCGCCGTTTTCAACACATGTTCTCTATACTATAAGCAGTCTGTGCTGGGACAACAGACTGGAGGAAGGTAGTGGGCAAACTCAGGGGCATTTTGGTAATGAAAGCTGACCTGCTCCAGTGAAACCTGTTCTGTTTCAGCAAGAGAAGTCTCTAGTATGTTTTCTATGTTAATCTCTCTCACAAAGTGGCAGAAGGCATTGACATGCTATTGCCAAGAATGCCAGGTGTATATGGCTAGAACAGGGATGTGAGGAAGAACTGAGATGACTAGTTGCATTAGAACCAGACCCTTTTGTCCTACTAAAGTGACAGATCCTCATTTTAGTGTGTGGCCCCAGTGCAGATAACCTGCTTCTCTGGGGATGTATATGTTTCTTCCTAAATGCATGTGACTACGTACATGTCTACTATTTGTACAAATGTAGTGGATGCTAATGAAAATATTTTTCATGGAGTAATTAAACATCATTTGGGGCAGCTGGTCAGATTCAGGGAAACAGAGAGAGCTTGTGTAAATTCATATGCCTCTTAGGGTCTGAAGTGCCTTATGATCATCACAGTCCTGAGACAGGGGCAAAGGTACCTAGTTAAGCTGATAAAACTTTTTTTTTTTTTTAATTTTAAGTTCTGGGATATGTGGGCTGAACATGCAGGTTTGTTACATAGGTATACATGTGCCATGGTGGTTTGCTGCACCTGTTAACCCGTCATCTAGGTTTTAAGACCCGCATGCATTAGGTATTCGTCTTAATGCTCTCCCCACCCTTGCCCCCCATACCCCGACAGGCCCTGGTGGGTGATATTCCCCTCCCTGTGTCCATGTGTTCTCATTGTTCAACTCCCACTTACGAGTGAGAACATGCAGTGTTTGGTTTTCTATTCCTGTGTTCGTTTGCTGAGGATGATGGTTTCCAGCTTCATCCACGTCCCTGTGAAGGACATGAACTCATTCTTTTTTATGGCTGCATAGTATTCCATGGTGTACGTGTGCCACATTTTCTTTATCCGGTCTATAATTGATGGGCATTTGGGTTGGTTCCAAGTCTTTGATATTGTGAATAGTGCTGCAATAAACATACGTGTGCATGTGTCTTTACAGTAGAATGATTTATAATCCTTTGGGATCAATCCTTTATACCCAGTAATGAGATTGCTGGGTTGAATGGTATTTCTGGTTCTAGATCCTTGAGGAATCACCACACTGTCTTTCACTATGGTTGAACTAATTTACACTCCCACCAACAGGTTCAGATTACGTATTTAAATAAAATGAAAGAGAAGAAACTATTTTTTTCATTGTTGTTGACACAAAATGTGATTACTTACTGTCCTTGTGAAAAGATACCAACTTTCTGGATAAGGCCTGCTGGTATGTCTGTAGATGAGATGCAAAAAATATGATAAACGTCAATGGGCAGCTCCCTCATCTGTCCATTTCTTGGACTCTTACCTACACAAATGAATTAGTTAATTAAAAGATCTGGCATATTACAAGCTAATGTTGGAAACTTTACCTGGAGTCAGTACCCATCAGAAATCAAAATGAGTACACTTCAAGGATTCTAGGGGCACAATTTCCAGAGACAATTCAGTGCTGCTGCTTCTCTTATTACCTTACCTTTCCCCTGCACCCCATTGTTATTTTCATGCAATTCTCTCTGCAAGTACTAACCAAAACTGAGGACAATTATTTTGAAAATGAAAATAGGATACTTTGGCAACTTAGGGTGTTAAACATATCTCTCTTCTGAGCTTCTTAGAGTTTGAGCTGAAAGACTGGAAATATGAAAAATTCTACTTTATTAAAATCCTGGCTTTAGGGCTTTTCTTTTGAATGAAACACCACCTCAGTGGAAAGTATTAATATTGAGTTAGATGTATAGGCTTTGGAACGTAGTAGTTATAATGGTACCAATCATTTATTAAATTTGTATTGTCTACTTGACACATTGTATCATTTATCTTCAGAGCAATTCTACAAGTCGGTGCTTTTATTATCTTCTACCTTATATAGGTGAGGAACTTTCTAAGGCTTAGAAAGTTGAAATAATTCATCCAAGTTTACATTACTGATGGAATGCTTATTTCAACAAGAGTGTCCATATTCTGAACCACTAAATTATGTTGTCTCTGTTCCACCAAAATTCCTAATTTCATACTGCTTGTGTTGGAAAGTGTGTTAATTGACATCTACTTACCTGTGAATTGCTGAATGTAATCTCTGAGTAATTAACATCCTTGTTTTTCTGCCTGTAGGTCCCTGGGGAAGGTGTACAGGAGACTGTGGTCCCGGAGGAGTCCAGAGTCGGGCAGTGTGGTGTTTTCATGTTGACGGGTGGACGAGTCACCTGTCTAACTGTGGTGAGAGCAACAGGCCTCCAAAGGAAAGAAGTTGTTTCCGAGTCTGTGACTGGCACAGTGACCTCTTTCAGTGGGAGGTTTCTGACTGGCACCACTGTGTGCTTGTTCCTTACGCTCGCGGTGAAGTCAAGCCTCGGATTGCAGAGTGTGTGACGGCTCAGCATGGACTGCAGCACCGGATGGTGCGCTGCATTCAGAAGCTGAACCGAACTGTGGTTGCAAATGAAATATGCGAACACTTTGCCCCTCAGCCTCCTACAGAACAGGCTTGCCTCATTCCTTGTCCCCGGGATTGTGTAGTATCTGAGTTCTTACCATGGTCCAACTGTAGCAAGGGATGTGGGAAGAAATTGCAGCATAGAACTCGCGCGGTCATAGCTCCCCCTCTCTTTGGTGGTTTGCAATGTCCAAATCTGACTGAGTCAAGAGCCTGTGATGCTTCCATTTCCTGTCCTCTTGGGGAAGAGGAATATACATTTAGCCTTAAGGTTGGACCATGGAGTAAATGCAGACTGCCTCATCTTAAAGAAATTAATCCAAGCGGAAGAACTGTTCTGGATTTTAACTCTGATTCAAATGAGCGAGTCACCTTTAAGCATCAAAGTTACAAAGCACATCATCATTCGAAGTCTTGGGCAATAGAGATAGGTTATCAAACCCGGCAGGTTTCGTGTACAAGAAGTGATGGACAAAATGCTATGTTAAGGTAGGAGACCTTTGATGCTTGAATTTGATTCACCTAAAATATTTTATAGTGCAACTTTATAAAGCTTCTTTATGATTTTCTACAAAGCGAAAATGGCAACGAGGTTTATAATTTAGGTTTTTAGAAGTTTCATGTAAGAAATTTTTAATTTCACTGGGAGGTTTTCAAAATTGCATAGTTTAGACCAAGCAGTGTTCTAGCATTCTTGTGTGATTAGTAATGCAATTATATATATAGGATAAGTCGTATTTCCACATTTTATCAAGACAGTAACTAGTATAAAACTAGATCTGCCATTACAACAGTGATAGAAGACTAAGGGGCTTCTCATAATGATAAAAATTCAAGTTCAATTTCAAATGTGGGATATGAATTATGTAAATATTTTTGTTTTTCAGAACATTTGTCCTTTAAAATTTTATTTTTGTTTTTATTTGTTTACTTTTGTTTTCACTGTTATCAACATTCTTTGACATCTGTGTTGTACATTTTTTATACTAGCAATAATACTGAAAAGTTGTTCCAAGGGTGCTTTCTTTGGCATTATTTTGATAAAGGTATTAACTTGCGCAAGCAGTAATTAGAATGACCTACTGGAGAAGAAATAAACTATTAAAGCAACAGCTTAGGTTTCAAATTTATGCTTGTTTTATTTTAAATTGTAGTCTAAAACATCATGACATAAACTCACAGAAATATATTGAAAGTAGTATTTGTTTAATTTTACCCCAGAGGGTCTTAAATGAAGCATTTGTGTATTACTAAGTTTCTTCCAAATTAAGATGCCTTTCAATAGTACTTAAATTACCAAACAACATAATGCTTGTCTTTAGAATTAATCATTCTCATCAGTTGCTGCCTTCTTGGGATCCACAGCTGACCAGGAGATGCCCAGAAGACTACCACTGTTGTTTATGAACAAAGTAATGTGATGATTGTTTTTTTTTCCATTTGACTTCACAAATGAGTATATTTTATCCTTGATGCTTCATTCTGATTTATGCCATATGAAATTGGCAAGTCCATTGAAGAATGATTTGCAGCTTTTTATTGCCTACTTCTTTGAAGTCCAGATTAAGCAAAAGATTCATGCAATTTGTTTGAATGTGTGTGGGGTTGTGTAAATACATTGTTTTCTTAATATTCCATACTGTATTGCTGAAGTGAGCATTACATAGAATCTTTTCATTTTGTTTGTGCATTTTTGCAGTGTTTTTCTTTTTTGAATAGACTTGATTTTTCAGATCAATTTTTAAGTTTTCAGAAAAAATGAGTGAAAGTACTGAGTTCCTGTATACTCCCTGTCTCCAACATATAGTTTTTTCCTATTATTAACATCTTGCATTCATGTGATAGTTTCATAAACAAACATTTCATAGTTACATACACAAACATTGAGTGCATAACACAGTTCAAATTGTGTTCCCCTCCCCAAATTTATGTGTCGAAATTCTAACCATGAGTGTAATGTTTTTAGGAGGCATGGGGCCTTTGGGAGGTAATTATGTCGTGATGATGCAGTTCTCATAGATGGGATTAGTGCGCCATGAGAGCTTCCTCTCACTCTTTTTCTGCCATTTGAGGATACAATGTGAAGTCAGCAGTCTGCAAGCCAGAAGAGAGAACCCACCAGAATGTGACTATGCTGGTACCCTGGTCTCAGACTTCCAGCCTCTAGAACTGTGAGAAATAGATTTCTGTTGTTTTTTAAGCCTTCCAGCTTCTGGTACTTTGTTATAGCAGCTTGAATTGCCGAAGACTAACTGATATAAAAATAAATACCATAGTTTGGGAATTTAAATGAGAAATTTATTTCCACAGTTCTGGAGGCTGGAAAGTCCAAATTCAAGGTGTGTCTTGATTTAGTTCGTGATGAAGGTTGTCTTCTTGTCTTAAAGATGGCCATCTTCTTGCTGTGTCCTCACATGGTGGGGGAGAGAGAGAAAAAAAGAGAGCACTCTATGTCTCTTCTTATAAGGGCACCAATCCTATCACAAGGGCTCCACTCTCATGACCTGATTACATTAGAAAGTTCCCATATTCAAAATGGAGGTTAGAGTTTCAACATTTGAATTTTGGAGGAACACAATTCAGTGTGCAGCAGGCACATTGGTTACAATTGATGAGCTAATATTGATACATTACTATTAATAAAGACTATAGTTTACATTAGGATTCGCCCTTTGTATTGTACATTCTATTGGTTTGACAAATGAATAATGACATGGATCCACCATTACAGTATCATACAGAGTAGTTTTACTCCCCTAAGTATCCCTTGTACTCTATTTACTCATCCTTCCCTCTCTCCCTGAGAACCCCTGGCAACTACTGACCATTTTACTGACTGTCCTCAAAGTTTTGCCTTTTTAAAAAATGTTATATAGTTAGAATTATATATGTAGCTTTTTCTGGTTGACTTATTTCACTTTGCAATATGCATTTAAGTTTGCTCCATCCATGTCTGTTTGTGACTTGGTAGCTTATTTCTTTTTATCACTGAATAATATTCCATTTTGTGGTACTATAGTTTGTTCATTCACCTACTGAAGTACATCTTGGTTGCTATCAAGTTTTGGCAATTTTGAATAAAGCTGCTGTAAAAGTTTATGTGTGTAATTTTTTGTGAACATAGGTTTTCAAGTCATTTGGGTTAATATCAAGTAGTGCAATTGCTGTGTGGTATAGCAAGAGTATGTTTAGTTTTGTAAGAAACTGCCCAGCTGTCTTCCAGAATGGCTGTGCCACTTTGCAATGCCACCAGCAATTAGTGGAAGTTCTATTTTGTCACATCACTGGGATTTGTTGTCAGTATTTTGGAGTTTTGCCATTCGAATAGGTGTGTAATGGCATCTCATTGTTTTAAATTGCGATTCCTTAATGACATGTGATGCTGAAAATCTTTTCATACACTTGCTTGCCATCTGTATATATTATTTGAAAAGGTGTGTATTCAGATGTTTTGTCTATTTTTTAATTGAGTTGTTTTCTTATTGTTGAATTTTAAGAGTTATTTGTATATTTTGGATACCAGTCCTTTATCAGATATGTGTTTTGCAAATATTTTTGACAGTCTATGATTTGTGTTTTCATTTTCTTGATGGTGTTGTTCACAGAGAAAATATTTTTAATTTTAATGAAGCCCAACTTCTCAATATTTTTTCAAGGATCTTTTTTT
Organism: Pan troglodytes; assembly: GCF_028858775.2. Lineage (NCBI taxonomy): Eukaryota > Metazoa > Chordata > Mammalia > Primates > Hominidae > Pan > Pan troglodytes. Next base: position 39,100,308 of record NC_072411.2, read on the forward strand.
TTTGGTGTTGTTTAAAAATATCACTAAACCCAAAGTCAACTGAATTTTTCTCTTATATTTTCTTCTACGAGTTGCATAATTTTGTTTATTATATTTAGGTCTATCATTCATTTTGAGGTTTTTTGGTGAAAGGTATAGGGTCTATGTCTGCATTCTTTTTAAAAAAGATTATTATATGTTCAGTTGTTCCAGCACCATTTATTGTAAAGAATATCTTTTCTCTATTGAGTTACCTATGCTTTTTTGACAAAGATCAGTTGACTATGTTGATACGAGTCTGTTCTATGCCTTCAATTTTTATTCTATTTTACTATCTATTATTTGTTAGTAACACAATGTTTTGAGTAATGTAGTTTTATAGTAAATTGTAAAGCAGAGAAGTGTCAGTCTTCCTATTTTTTTTCTTCCTATGTGTTGTCTGCCGTGAATCTTTTGCTTTTTCATATAAACTTTGGAACTACTTTTTGATATCCACAAAATAACTTCCAAGATTTTGATTGGGATTGCATGTAATGGAAGATCAATTTGGGAAGAACTAATATATTGATAATACTGAGTCATCCTATTCTGGTACACAGGATATCTCTCCATTTATTTAATTCTTGTTTATTTTGTCAGGGTCTTGGAGGGTTTTTAAAAAAATATATCTCGTACATATTGTGTCAGATTTAGATTAATTTACCTTTTTTGGTGCTAACATAAATGGTATTGTGTTTTTAATTTCATATTGCAATTGTGCATTGCTGGTATAATAAGAAAACCGTTAACTTTTTATATTAACCTTGCATCCTGCAACTTTGTTATAGTCACTTATTATCCAGAGATTTTCATTGCTGTAGTTGTTGATTTTTTGAGATTACTTACATAAATAAGCATGTCAGCATGTCATCTGCAAAAAAAAAAAAAGGAAAAATTATTGCTTTCTTTCCAATCTGAATATGTTTTCTTTATTTTATTTTCTTGTCTTCATTAGCCAAGACTTCCAGTACAATGTTATACAGGAGTGATGAGAAAGGACATTCTTTTTTTTTGTACTGGGAAAGAAATCTATGCTGTCACCATTAAGTGTTTTGTTAGCTATAGGTTTTTTTTTTTTGTAGGTGTTTTGATCAAGTCAAGGAAGTTCCCCTTCATTCTTAGTTTTCTGAGAATTTTCCTTATAAATAATCATTAGATTTTGTTAAATATTTTTTCTGCCTCTATTGATCTGATTATATGATTTTTGTTCATTAGCCTGTTTATGTTATGGATTACATTAATTGATTTTCAAATGTTGAACCAGCTTTGTGTATGTGGAATAAATCCCACTTAGCTGCGACGTAAATTCCTTTTATATAGTGTTGGATTCGACTTGCTAGTATTTTATTGAGACTTATTTCATGTATGTTTATGAGAAATGTTGATCTTTGTTGTCCTTACTTGTAATGTCTTTGTTGTGATGTTAGGGTAATGCTGCCCTCTTTGAATGAATTGGAAAGTATTTTCTGTGCTTTCATTTTCTGAAAGAAATTGTTGAGAATTGGTATAATTTTCCCTTGAATGTTTGGTAGTGAACCCTCTGGACCTCATGCTTTCTGATTTGGAAAGTTACTAAATACTGGTTTAATTTCTTTTAACAGATTTAGGACTATTCGTATCATTGATTTCTCTTTGGGTGTTTTGCTAGATTTTGTCTTTCAAGGAATTGGCTCATTTCATCTAGATTATCAAATTTAGGGACATAGAGTTGTTCATAATATCCCTTTTTCCTTTTAATAGCCATGGGATTATTAATGATTACCCTTCTTACGTTTCCAGTATTAATAATTTGTATCCTCTCTTTTTTTTCCTAACCTGGCTAGAGGTTCATTAATTTTATCAGTGCTTTTAAAAACCAACTTTTGGTTTTGATGATTTTTTTCTATTGATTTTTTTTCTAATTTCATTGATTTTGACTCTGATTTTATTATTTCTTTTCTTCTGCTTACTTTAGATTTAATTGCTCTTCTTTTTCTAGTTTCCTAAGGTGGAAACTTAGGTTACTCATTTGAGATCTCTCTTCTTTACTATTAGATGCATTCAATTTCCTCAAGCCCTTTCTCTTTGTTCCACAAATTCTGATAATTTGCATTATTTTCATGTAGTTCTAAATATTTTTGCATTTCTCTTGAGATTTTCTTGATCCATGTGTTATTTAAGAGTGTCTTGTTTAATCTCTATATATTTTAGGGTTCTCTATTTTGTTATTAATTTTAGTTTAATTCCATTGTGTCCTGGGAGCATATGTTGTATGATTTCTATTCTTTTAGATTTGTTAAGGTGTGTTTCATGGCCCAGAAATATGGCTTATCTTGAATATTTTATGTGAACTCAAGAAGAATGTGTGTACTCTGCTGTAGTTGGATAAAATATTCTATAAATGTCAATTATATCCAGTTGATTGATGGTGCTGTTCAGTTCAACTATGTTCTTACTGATGTTATTCCTGATGGATCTGTCGATTACTAGAGAGGAGTGTTGAGGTCTCCAAAAACAATACAAATTTTGTCTATTTGCAGTTATAACAGACTTTTCCTCATAGATTTTGACACTCTGTTGTTAGATAATACATATTAATGACTGCTATATCTTATTGGAGAAATAATCTCTTTATTATTATGTAATGCCCACCCCCACCTTAATCCCTGACAATTTTCTTTGCTCTAAATTCTCCATTGTCTGGAATTATGATACCTACTCCACCTTTTTTTGATTAATGCTAGCATAGTATATCTATGCTTACTGACAAAAAGTGTATTCATCTGTCTTGTAGATAACATATAATTGGATGCTGTTTATTATTCACTCTGACAGTCTGTCTTTTAATTAGTGTATTTAGATCATTTATGCTTAAAGTGATCATCAATACAATTGTATTAATATTTACTGTGGTCATTATTTTTCATTTATTGTCCTTGTTCTTTGCTCCTTTTTAATTTTAATTTATTATTTTTTATTTAATTTTTAGCTTTTGTAGGTGCATAGTAGGTGTATATATTTATGGGTTACATGAGATATTTTGATACAAGCATGCAATGCATTGTAATCATATCAGGGTAAATGGAGTATTTATCACCTCAAGCATTTATCCTTTGTGTTACAAACAATCCAGTTATACTCAGCTATTTTAAAATGCACAATTAAATTATTTTTTACTATATCACTCTGTTTTGCTAGCAAATACTAGGTTGTATTCATTCTTTCTAACTGTTACTGTGTGCCCATTAATCTCCATTTTCCCCAATCACCACTACTCTTCCCAGACTCTGGAAACCAGCCTCTATTCTCTAGCTCCATGAGTTCAATTGTTTTAATTTTTAATTGTCACAGGTAAGTGAGAACATGCAAAGCTTGTCTTTCTGTGCCTGGCCATTTAACTTAACAACTTCCAGTTCCATCCATGTTGGTGCAGATGACAGGATCTCATTGGTTTTTATAGCTGACTAGTACTCCATTGTGTATATGTACCAGATTTTCTTTATTCATTTGTTGATGGACACTTGGGTTGCTTCCAAATCTTGACTATTGTGGACAGTGCTACAGTAAATATGGGAGTTCAGCTATCTCTTTTATGTACTGATTTCCTTTCTTTTGTGTCCGTAGCAGTGGGATTGCTAGATAGTACGGTAGCTCTATTTTTAGTTTTTCGAGGAGCCTCTAAACTGTTCTCCATAGTGGTTGTACTGTGTTCCAACAAACAGTGTACAGTGATTCCCTTTTTTCCACATCCTCACCAGCATTTGTTATTGCTTGTCATTTGTATAAAACTCATTTTAACTGGGATGAGATGATATCTCATTTTAATTTTGATTTGCATTTCTCTGATGATCAGTGATGCTGAGCACCTTTCCATATGCCTGTTTGTCATTTCTATGTATTCTTTTGAGAAATGTCTATTAAGACCTTTTGCTCATTTTTAAATTGTATTATTATATTTTTTCCTATTGAGTTGTTTGAGCTTCTTATGTAATCTGGTTATTAATCCCTTGTTAGACTGGTAGTTTGCAAAAAATTTCTCTTATCCTGTGGATTTTCTCATCAGTTTGTTGATTGTTTCCTTTGCTGTACAGAGGCTTTTTAACTTGATGTGATATAATTTGTCCATCTTCTCTTTGATTGCCTGTGTTTTATTATTCAAGAATCTTTGCCCATTTCAATGGTTGAAGAGTTTCCTCAGTGTTTTTTTTATTCTTTTTGCAGTCGTTTCATAGTTTGAGGTCTTGGGTTTAATTCTTTAATTTTTATTTGATTTTTTTTTGTATGGTGAGACATAGGGGTCTAGTTTCATTCTTCTGCATAGGGATATCCAGTTTTCCTAGCATAATTTATTGAAGAGACTGTCCTTTCCTCAGTGTATGTTCTTGATACCTTTGTCAAAAATGAATTCATTGTAGATGTATGGGTTTATTTCTGGGTTCTCTACTCTGTTCCAGTGATGTGTATGTCTGCTTTTATGGCAGTACCATACTGTTTTGTTTACTGTAGTTCTGTAGTATAACTTGAAGTCAGGTAATGTGATTCCTCCAGTTTTTTGTTGTTGTTGTTGTTGTTTTTTCAGGTTAGCTTTGCCTATTCTGGGTCTTTTATGGTTCCATATGAGTTTTCAGATTGTTTTTGCGATTTCTGTGAAAAATGTTATTGATATTTTCATAGGGATTGCACTAAATCTATAGATTACTTTGAGTAATAGAGACATTTTAACAATATTGACTCTTCCAATCCATGAACAAGGATTATTTTTCCATTTTTTGTGCCCTCTTCAATTTTCTCCTTTGGTGTTTTATAGTTTTCATTGTAGAGATCTTTCACTTATTTAAGTTTATTCCTATGTATTTTATTTTATTTGTAGCAATTGTCAGTGGGATTACTTTTTCATTTCTTTTTAAGATTGTTAGCTGTTGTCATATAAAATGCTACTGATTTTTATATGTTGATTTTGTATCCTGTAACTTTACTAAATTTATCAGTTTTAATAATTTTTGTGGATTTTTTCAGTTTTTCCAAATATAAGATTATGTTATCTGCAAACAAGGATAATTTGACTTCTTCCTTTACAGTTTGGTTGTCCTTTATTTTTTTCTCTTGTCTGATTGCTCCAAGACTTTCAGTACTATGTTAAATAGCAGTGGTGGCAGTGGGCTTCCTTGTTGTTTTCAGGATCTTAAAGGAAAGGCTTTCAGTTTTCATTTCACTTATTTATTTTCTCTCTTCCTCTGTCCTCTCTGATTTTAATGGAACATTTTATGTTGTTTGATTTTTTCTTCTTTCTTAGCATATCAGTTATACATATCTTAAACATTTTTTATGGTTTTATTAGAATTTGCAATGTACATTTACAACTAACCAAAGCCCACTTTCAAATAACACTATATACACTTCACAGGCAGTGTAAGTATCCTATAATGGAGTATTCTGAATTGCTGTCTCCCATCCCTTGCATCATAGCTGTAATTTATTTCACATATATATAACCTATAATTACCAAATACATTGTTGCTATTATTTGAACAATTATTGTTAGATCAATTTGCATATGAAAAATAAATGACATTTTATTTTCCTTAATTCCTTCTCCAATTGGCAGTTTTTGTTTTCGTAGATCTGAGTTTCTAACCTATATAATTTTCCTCCTCTCTGAAGCTTCTTTTAATACATTTTTTTCAAAGCAAGTCTATTCCTCAATTTTTATATGAGAAAATCTTTATTTCTCCTTTATTTTTGAAGTATAATTTCATTGGATGTAGAATTTAGGTTGATGAGTTTTTACCTTTTTTTTTTTTTTTTGAGACAGAGTCTGGCTCTGTCTCCCAGGCTGGAGTGCGGTGGCATAATCTCGGCTCACTGCAACTTCTGTCTCCCAGGTTCAAGGCATTCTCCTGCCTCAGACTTCTGAGTAGCTGGGACTACAGTCATGTGCCACCACGTCTGGCTAATTTTTTTGTATTTTTAGTAGAGACGGGGTTTCACCATGTTGGTCAGGCTGGTCTCGAACTCCTGACCTTAAATAATCTGCCCACCTCGGCCTCCCAAAGTGCTGAGATTACAGGCGTGAGCCACTGCACCTGGCTAGGTTTTTGCTTTCAATAGCACATGATCTTGCTTGCATAGTTTGTGAACAGAAGTCTAATGTAACTTTATCCTTCCTTCTCTATAGGTAAGGTGTGTTTTTCTCCCTCTGGCTTCTTGAAATAATTTTTTTCTTTGTCTTTGATGTTCTGCAGTTCAAATATGGTATGCTTGGACGTGGATATTTTTGGTATTTGCCTTGCTTGATTTTCCCTGAGCTACTGGGATCTATGATTTGGTGTCTGCCATAAATTTTGGAAAATTCTTAGCCATTATTACTTTAAACATCTCTTCTGTTATTTTCTCTCTTTATTTTCCTACTGATATTTCTATTACGTGTAGCTACATCATTTGTAGTCCTACCCATAGTTCTTGGATAGTCTTTTCAGTCTTTTTTAATCCTCTTTGAATTTCAGTTTTAGAAGTTGCTATTGACATTTCATCAAGCTCACTGATTTCCTAGACTCCGTCCAGTCTGTTGATGAGCCTATCAAAGGTACTTTTCAGTACTTTACGATGTTTTTGATTTCTGTCATTTTCTTTTGATTCTTTGTTAGGGTTTCCATCTCACTGCTTACAATACCCATTTGTTCTTGCACATTGTCTACTTTTTCACTAGAACCTTTAGTATGTTAATCACAGTTGTGCTACATTTCCAGTCTGATAATGCTAAAATCTCTGCCATATCTGAATCTCATTTGGATGTTTGCTTTAGCTTTTCAAACTATGCTTTTTGTCTTTTAGTGTGCTGTGTAATGTTTTGTTGAAAGCTGGACATGATGTACCAGGCAAATGGAACGGGGGTAATTAGACCTTTAGTGTGAGGTTGTTATTTTACCTGATTTGGAGGTACACTGTGTTTGCTATAGTTATAGGTGTCAGGGGCAAAAAATCTCCTTTGGTGTCCTTGTTTTTGTTCATTTTCTGTTGTATTTTTTCTTTTCTGTTGTCTTTGGGTTTTCTTAGAGACTTCTTTCTAAATAAGGTCTGAAACAAGCAATTTTTTCCATTGTAACCCCCTAATATTATTCAGGAGCCCTATTCATGATTGCTAAGTTTCAGGAGTCGGGGAAAGAGTCTTTTGTCCCATGATTAGATTCTCATATTTTGTTAAGCCTATTAAGCCTGTTTGTTAAGACCTTCACAAATGCTTCTCAGTCTCTTCCTATTTTCACTCCCAACTCAGGTAAGACAGGAAGGCTAGAAGGGTATATGCCTTCTTTTATATCAGAGTCTGGTAAAACCCTAGTTTGTTAGGCTTTCCTAAGATAGTTTCCTGTGAGGGCAGAACTAAGAAAAACAGAATTCTCTTGGTGTCTTTCAAAATGCCTACTTTTCCTTTCCCCTGCTGAAACATGAAGAAAATTTTCTCTTATCTTCACTGTGAGAACCTGGCAGGGCTACTGAAAGTATACTCACAAAAGTATAGGGTCCCCACTAGAACTGGGCTCCCTTAAAGTTTTTAACTATAAAGATTGTAGACACTGAGCCTCCAGTAAGTGGTCAATCATAGTTAAAGTTTTTCTACTCTGGTCCTGGTTCTAGTAGTGGTTTCTTCTCCTGGCTTTCCTCTGCTATGTTGTGATTCTTTGTATATGCCTTGCCTACTTTGGAGGCAGCCATTTTCTCTATGACTTCGATTCTCTGATGGATCTAAGAAGGGTTATTGATTTTCAGATTGTTTAGCTTTTTTCTTATTGTGAGGAAAGAGTGACAACTTTGAAGTTCCTTACATGCCAGAGTGGAAAGCAGAAGTCACCATTATCTCTTTTGAGTTCTAGACAGCGTATTGAACCAAAGCGTTTTTCTTTGAATTATCATGTCATGAAATCTATAACTCTCATTTAGTCTTCAAATGACTATGAAATGGTTCATATATTATCATAAAATAATTAGGTTTTAGAAAAATAATCATGTTAGATGAGGACATTTCTACTTCTGTAACTTTCATTGCCAAAAACAAAAATGTTAACTCTTGACAGTTACGTGATCACATAGTTGACATTGCTGTCTCATTTCTGTCCAACTTGATGAACTATGTTGGCATACTCTACCAGGATTTTTTTGCTAAAAGGCTCAAATTAATCTCTGAAAAGTGGCATTTTTCGTGTGTGTATTTGATGCTTTCAGAAAATCATTAATACCTGTGTATACTTATTGACTTCTAGGATGAACTATAGGTTTCCCTAAAATTATTATAATTTGTTCTAAAGTACAGATTCCTTTTACTCTGTTCATATGCCTAACTTCGGATCTGTTTCCTTTTGGTAGTATCTGTGACACTGTAGGGACAAGTGGCATTCTGTTTCCTCTGTTTTGATTATGGCTACTGTTGGTTATTATGTCATTTGGAACAGGAAGAGCTTGTCTTTACTTCTATAATGTAAACTCCTGTTTGTGACTTGCTGAAAGTCACTTTATCAATCTAGGACACGACAGAGCTTTAATTAATGCCCTTTACTAGCTATCTCATTGATTGCTCTGACTTTTGATAATCGCCTCAAACGATTTTCTTTTCACAGTTATATTTGCAATGTGGTAGGCAGTTGTATTATTCTTGCTGCTACTCTGCTCTCTCATCATTGATTTGCTTCTTGTGCTTAAAGATCTTTTGCTTTTACTTGTCTCAGTGCACGTCCTAATTTTTCTCTTTCATTTTGACAGGAGTTTCTCTGAGGTTCCATTATTACATTTAAAAATAGCTGTCATATAGTCTGTTCATCATTCTTTCTCATATATCAATGATGCTATTATTGACTTTTTATAATACCTTAACTTGTGAAATGCAATAGTCTTCTCTCTTCAGTTTTTATTTTTGATTTTGTTTCACCTTGTTTCCTTTTTATTTTTTTGGAGTAAAAGTACATCTGAATTAAAATATCTGAGCTATAGACTAGGAAGACTGTTTATATAAATAGGAAAGTGATTCATACTTATTGTTTGGGTGAATAAAAATCATATCACTGGGTTTTACTTTTACTTTGATAGAGAGGAACATTTGGTTTGGGCATCCTTTTAAGAGCTATGATTATTTGGTACATGTTAACCATCTTTCAATTCTCAGAACACTTTAGTTAAATGAATGCACTGTGACTTCCTCATTAAGGAGTGACTGAAGGATAATAAATTTTAAGACGATTTTTTAAAAAGCCATCATCTCTAAAGCTCACTCCTCATTGTTCCCTTGTTTTTTGTATCTACTGTTAAAGGAGATTTAAATTTTACATTGCTATTCCTCCTTAAACATAAATAAAAATAAGTCCCCAAACAACACGTCTTTTTCATAATTTGTTCTTTGAAAGTAGTAGAAATGTATATATTTATATGATTTCTACTGTAAACATATATTACATATAAAATATATAACTATACATATAAAACATATATATAACTATATATAACATATATAACTATATATCTGTGGAAATATATATGTAGTTGTTTTGTTGTTGTGTTGGTGGGAATGGAGGATTATTTTCCAGTTAGAGATTTTATTTCCACCTCCTCATCCATATTGATTTAATTTTATTTTTGTACATATTGAACATTAACATGTTTCTAAAAATAAAAAATATGCATAGTTAGAGGAATGTCACTAATCCCATGTCCTCTACTGCTTGCAAATAACCAACTTCCTTATTTTCCATTTTGTACTTTGTGCTTGTTTGTATCTTTCTATTTCTCCTTATTTCTTACACAAAAGGTAGCAAGTTATATAATCTCTTTTGAATTTTTTGTCACTTAACATTTCCTAGGAATTAGTTCATATTAGTTATTCAAGGTCTTTTTCATTCTTTTTTTACAGTTGCATAGTACTTCATTGTGTGTGTGCAGCCATAGTTTATTTGAACAAATTCCTATACTTGGACATTTAGGTAGTTTTTAATAATTTATAATTATAAGCAATTTTTCAATGTACAATCTACTGCACTTGTATTTTCCTATTTTTGGAGGTATGTTTTCAGGATAAATTCATAGAAATGTGATTGTTGGATAACAGGATAAATGCATACAAGTTGTGTTAAATATTGCCAAATTTCTTTTTTTTAATTTTTTATTATTTTTTTTTAAATTTTATTATTATTATACTTTAAGTTTTAGGGTACATGTGCACAACGTGCAGGTTTGCTACATATGTATACATGTGCCATGTTGGTGTGCTGCACCCATTAACTCGTCATTTAGCATTAGGTATATCTCCTAATGCTATCCCTCCCCCCGTCCCCCACCCCACAACAGTCCTCGGTGTATGATGTTCCCCTTCCTGTGTGCATGTGTTCTCATTGTTCAATTCCCACCTATGCGTGAGAACATGCGGTGTTTGGTTTTTTGTCCTTGCGATAGTTTGCTGAGAATGATGGTTTCCAGTTTCATCTATGTCCCTACAAAGGACATGAAGTCATCATTTTTTATGGCTGCATAGTATTCCAAAGTGTATATGTGCCACATTTTCTTAATCCAATCTATCGTTGTTGGACATTTAGGTTAGTTCCAAGTCTTTGTTATTGTGAATAGTGCCGCTATAAACATACGTGTGCATGTGTCTTTATAGCAGCATGATTTATAATCCCTTGGGTATATACCCAGTAATGGAATGGCTGGGTCAAGTGGTATTTCTAGTTCTAGATCCCTGAGGAATTGCCACACTGACTTCCACAATGGTTGAACTAGTTTACAGTCCCAGCAACAGTGTAAAAGTATTCCTGTTTCTCCACATCCTCTCTAGCACGTGTGGTTTCCTGACTGTTTAATGATCACCATTCTAACTGGTGTGAGATGGTATCTCATTGTGGTTTTGATTTGCATTTCTCTGATGGCCAGTGATGATGAGCATTTTTTCATGTGTCTTTTGCTGCATAAATGTCTTCTTTTGAGAAGTGTCTGTTCATATCCTTCACCCACTTTTTGATGGGGTTGTTTGTTTTTTTCTTGTAAATTTGTTTGAGTTCATTGTAGATTCTGGATATTAGCCCTTTGTCAGATGAGTAGATTGCAAAAATTTTCTCCCATTCCATAGGTTGCCTGTTCACTCTGATGGTAGTTTCCTTTGCTGTGCAGAAGATCTTTAGTTTAATTAGATCCCATTTGTCAATGTTGGCTTTTGTTGCCGTTGCTTTCTGTGTTTTAGACATGAAGTCCTTGCCCATGCCTGTGTCCTGAATGGTATTGCCTAGGTTTTCTTCTAGGGATTTTATGGTTTCAGGTGTAACATTTAAGTCTTTAATCCATCTTGAATTAATTTTTGTATAAGGTATAAGGAAGGGATCCAGTTTCAGCTTTCTACATATGGCTAGCCAGTTTTCCCAGCAGCATTTATTAAATAGGGAATCATTTCCCCATTTCTTGTTTTTGTCAGGTTTGTCAAAGATCAGATAGTTGTAGATATGTGGCATTATTTCTGAGGGCTCTGTTCTGTTCCATTGATCTATATCTCTGTTTTGGTACCAGTACCATGCTTTTTTGCTTACTGTAGCCTTGTAGTGTAGTTTGAAGTCAGGTAGCGTGATGCCTCCAGCTTTGTTCTTTTGGCTTAGGATTGACTTGGCTATGTGGACTCTTTTTTGTTAAGTTTTTGAATTTTTGCCATATGTAAGAAATGATATCATAGTAGAGTTTTTGCTTGACATGTCTTTTATATGCACAAATTTGAACATTTGCTTATATATTTAGTGGCTATATTTATAGCTCTTTTTTTGAACTTTCTGTTTTTGTAGTTTTCCTATGTTTCTCTAGGAAATGTTTTTGCCTTCATTTTCAAATCTTTGTATTTAGAGACATATTCATATATCTGTGATATATTTTGCATACATTTTCTCTCATTTGGATATTTATGTTTTGACTTGGCTTGTAGTGATTGTTGCCATGCAAAAGATTTAAAGAGAATTTTTACATAGTCAAATGTATCATTAGTTTCTTTTGTTTCCTCTGGAATTTCAGTCATGGTTATAAAGCATTTTCCCATGCCACACTTAAGTTTACCCAGGATTTTTCTAAGTGTATGTATAATATTATTTTTTTACATTGGAGTCTTTGATCAGGTTGGACTGTGTGGTGTGTGGAGTAGACATAATTTTATATTTTTCTTAAAGTCTTTCCAATGTGTCCGTACCATCATGAAAAATCTCTCTCTTTGTCCTTGTGATTGAGATAACATATTTTCACATATTAGATACCTATATATATTTAGATTTCTTACTACACTGGTATTTCATTTGTCTGCCTAGTTATAAACTGATTCCACACTATTTAAATTAGGCATCGCCAGTATATTTTAATATCTGTTAGTGCTACTCCCTCCTCATAGCTATTCTTTTTGTGTGTGTTTTCAAGCTATCCTTATAAGATAATTTTTTTCATATAAAGTTTAGGATTAACTTTTCTAGCTCCATGAAACAGGCTCATTGGAGTTTTTTTATGATTACGTTAAATTTATAAATAAACTTAGAAAGAACTAAAATCTTGATGATTTTAAGATGATCTAACCAAGAACAAGGGATATATTTTTGTGTCAAGTCTATTTTTGGATCTAATAGAAATTTTAAAAATAGTTTTCTTTATAGAAACCTTGAATACTTCTTGTTATTTTCTTAAATATTTTATATTTTTGTTGCTATCATGGATGGAGTTTTATCCATTTTATTCTCTAACTGGTTAATAGAAAATGATATTGATATATACTTGCTAATTTTATAACATGCTAGCTTGTTCAATTTTTTATTTGAACTATTTTTTATAATTTATTCTATAGTAGTTTTCAAATATAATGTTATATTAGACAATAGAGAGGTTTTATTTCTAATTTGTATGCCTATAATTGTGTTCTCTGGTTTAATGCTTTAAGTAAAGATAGTGAGCATTCTTATGTTTCCCTAATCTCACTGGGAATGCCTCCAGGATTTCCCCACTAAGTAAGTACTTATGTTTCATATCACTGCTGTAACAGATTACTACAAATTTAGTGACTTATGAAAACACACTTATTATCATACAATTTTGGAGGTCAGAAGTAAGAAAAATGAATCTTAGTGGAATAAAATCAAGTTGTTAGCAGGGCTGCATTTATTCTGGAGGTTCTAGTGTATAATCAGTTTTGTTGTTTTTTTTTTTTTTTTGCCTTTTCCAGTTTCTGTAAGCCACTTGTGTTCTTTGTCCAGCAGTGTAGTTTCTTCAGATCTCTCTGACTCTGATCCTTCCTACCAACATCCCTCCTTCACTTAAAAATAACCCTGTGATTACACTGGGCTCACCTGGATAATCCAGAGCAATATTTCCATTTTAAAATCCTTTGGGAAAACTGGCTAGCCACACGCAGAAAACTGAAACTGGATCCCTTACTTATACCTTATACAAAAATTAACTCAAGATGGATTGAAGACTTAAATGTAAGACCTAAAACCATAAAAACCCTAGAAGTAAACCTAGGCAATACCATTCAGGACATAGGCATGGGCAAAAAGACTTCATGACTAAAATACCAAAAGCAATGACAACAAAAGCCAAAATTGACAAATGGGATTTAATTAAACTAAAGGGCTTCTGCACAGCAAAAGAAACTACCATCAGAGTGAAGAGGCAACCTACAGATTGGGAGAAAATTTTTGCAATCTATCCATCTGACAAAGGGCTACTATTCAGAATCTACAAGCAACTTAAACAAATTTACTAGAAAAAAACAACCCCATCAAAAAGTGAGTGAAGGATATGAACAGACACTTCTCAAAAGAAGACGTTTATGTGGCCAACAAACATATGAAAAATAGTTTATCATCACTGGTCATCAGAGAAATGCAAATGAAAACCACAATGAGATACGATCTCATGCCAGTCAGAATGGCAATCATTAAAAAGCAGGAAACAACAGATGCTGGAGAGGATGTGGAGAGATAGGAATGCTTTTACACTGTTGGGAGTGTAAATTAGTTCAACCATTATGGAAGACAGTGTGGTGATTCCTTGAGGATCTAGAACCAGAAATACCATTTGACCCAGCAATCCCATTACTGTGTATATACCCAAAGGATTATAAATCATTATACTATAAAGACACATACACACATATGTTTATTGCAGCACTCTTCACAATAGCAAAGACTTGGATCCAACCCAAATGCCCATGAGTGATAGACTGGAAAAACAAAATGTGGCACATATACAACATGGAAGACTATGCAGCCATAAAATAAGGATGCATTCATGTCCCTTGCAGGCACATGGATGAAGCTGGAAACCATCATTCTCAGCAAACTAACACAGGAACAGAAAAACAAACACCGCATGTTCTCACTCATAAGTGAGAGTTGAACAATGAAAACACATGGACACAGGGAGGGGAACATCACACACCCAGCCCTGTCGGTGGGTGAGGGGCTAAGGGAGGGATAGCATTAGGACAAATACCTAATGTAGATGACGGGTTGATGGGTGCAGCAAACCACCATGGCACGTGTATCCCTATGTAACAAACCTGTATGTTCTGCACATGTATCCCATCACTTAAAGTATAATAAAATTTAAAAAAAATCCTTATTTTAATCACATCTGCAAAATACACATAACACAGGTCGTGAAGTTTAGGGCATAGCTCTGTTGCTGGAGGATTGTCAAGGGTATATTGTACCTGTTACAAGGTGTGTGTGCGTGTGTGTTTGAATGTATGTGTGTTTGATCATATTAATGAAATATCCATTCCTGTTTTGTTTTTATTTTTTTTTGCAAGAGTTTGCATTAAGAATGGACGTTGGATTTTGTCAAATGAGGTAATCACATGATTTTTTCTTTGGACCTATTAATATGGTGAATTATATCAATACATTTTCTAATGCTGAACCATTTCTGCATTTGTAATATATTCCCCACTTTGTCATTTTCTTGTTTCTCTCTTTATCGGGTTCAGATATTATGATGATACTTCATAAAAAGAATGTGAATGTTTTTCTTCATTTCCTATGTTCTAAACAATTTATATAGCATTAGGACTATGTGGTCATTAAATGTTTGATAGAAATTCTTTGTGAAACTATGTAGAACTAACCTTTATTGTGAGGTATTTCTTTTAAAGCTCTCTATTCATGCTGAGGCTAATTTTGTTCTTTTCATGCTGGGGTAAGTTTTGGTTGGCTATATTCTGAAAAGGAATGACCCAGTTCCTCTAAATTTTCAAATTCATTTGCATAGATGTATATCCTTTATTAAGAGTTCTAACCCACACCATTTTTTCTTTTTATATCTATGTGTTTCTCTCCTCAGCTATTATTTAAAATAGTAATTTGCCTGTTTGGTTTAATTTTTTAGCAGGATTATGGTTTGTTAATTTTGTCTACTGTTTTTATATTCTCTACCTCATTAATTTCTGCATTTGTCTTTATTATTTAGTTTTTCATGCTTCCTTTATATATGTATATATTTTTTTCATTTTCCAACTGTCTGAATAAGACATTTAATTCATTTATTTTCGTGTGCCTGACATATGTGTTTAGGACTATTAATTTTCTCCTGATAACTATTTTAAATGGATCCCGTAGATTCTTATAGTGTTTTATTATCATACTTTTTTTCCCAAAAATTCTATAGTTTTCTTGTTTGTATTGCTCCTTTTACTCAAGGTTTGTTAAATGTAAACTATTTTAATTTCCAGATAGAAAGGCCATATTTTGTTTGTTTTAATTTTTAAATTCTGGTTTTATTGCATTGTAAGTAGAGTGTTGTTTGTGATATTTCTATTTTTTAAGAATCTACTGATGTTTTCTTTGTGTTAGAATCTATAATTTATATTTGTGAATGTTCAACTGGGTTCAGTGGGGCACACCTCTGATCCCAGGATGGCTGAGATAGGAAGATGACTTGAGCTCAAGAGTTTGAGACCAGCCTGGGCAACATAGTGAGAATCCATCTCAAAAAAATAAATCTGTAATTGCAAATATTCTATGTACATTTGGAAGAAGATACATCCTCTATTATTGATGTGATTTATTAAATATATATGTACTTAATTGATTATATTTTTTAGTTTTTTTAATAATCTTTACTATTTTTCTTCAATTGGTCTCTTTCGTACCAAAAATAGTTAAGTTATACTATTATTAGTATGTTTCTATCTATTTTTCCAGCATCTTCTGTATTTTTTCTACACATAGTTGCTGTTATATGGTGCATAGATATTCAAAACTTCGATTTCTTCATAGTGAAATGTTAACTTTAACATTCTAAAGTGTTTTTATTTGTCTCTTCTGATGCTTTTTGTCTTGAATTTTAATTTGTCAGATATAGGATTGTACAACATGCATTCTTCTTGTTTTAATTTGCCT
Organism: Pan troglodytes; assembly: GCF_028858775.2. Lineage (NCBI taxonomy): Eukaryota > Metazoa > Chordata > Mammalia > Primates > Hominidae > Pan > Pan troglodytes. Next base: position 39,116,696 of record NC_072411.2, read on the forward strand.
GTCTTTATCCATCCCTTTATTTTTAGCCTTTTGAAACCACCACGATATGTGTGTCTTTTATATTCCGCATGAACACAGAGGTGGGTTTACCTTTATGTGTCAGTGTAAACACTGAATTTATCTTAATAAATGAATTAACCTTATTTACTTTTATTGATATGACAATTATCTTTGGCCTCTTCATAGTAGCTTACATTGTGTTTACGGTGTGTTTAATTTTACATGTATTAATTGCTTCCTTTATTTGGTGTATACATTTGGCTATTTTGTTTTTTTGTTTGTTTGTTTGTGTTCTGGGATGGAGTCTCACTCTGTCACCCAGGGTGGAGTGCAGTGGCGTGATCTCAGCTCACTTCAACCTCCGTCTCCTGGATTCAGGCGATTCTCTTACCTCAGCCTCCTGAGTTGCTGGAATTACAGGTGCGCACCATCACTCTCTGCTAATTTTTTTGTATTTTTAGTAGAGAAGACGTTTCACCATGTTGGCCAGGCTGGTCTCAAACTCCTGACCTCAGGTGATCTACCCGCTTCAGCCTCCCCAAATGCTGGGATTACAGGCGTGAGCCACTGTGCCTAGTCTTGGCTTTTTAAATATATGTAAATATATATGTGTGTGTGTGTGTGTGTGTGTGTGTGTGTATTATTGTATTGTATTGTATTTTGAGACAGAGTCTCACTTCATCACCCAGGCTGGGGTGCAGTGGTACAATCTTAGCTCACTGCAACCTCTGCCTCCTGGATTCAAGCAATCCTTGTGCCTGAAGCCTCCCAAGCAGCTGCGATTATAGGCATGTACCACCATGCCCAGCTGTTTTTTTTTTTTTTTTTTAATAGAGACAGGGTTTCACCATGTTGGCCAGGCTGGTCTCAAACTCCTGATCTCAAGTCATTTGCTTGCCTTGGCCTCCCAAAATGCTGGGATTACAGGTGTGAGCCACTGCATCTGACCAATATGTTTTGGTAGTTAGGAATACTTGCATTTTTATTTTAGAAGTTACCTTTGTATTTAACTGTGTATAGTGCCCTTTATTTCCTCACCTTTTCCAGCCTAATTTAGTGCTGTTTGTTATGTCAGTTTTAAGTTATTTCCACCTGGTACGTATAATTTTATTCCACTTTTTTACATTTTCTCTCTTCTTCTTCTTCTTCTTCTTCTTCTTCTTCTTCTTCTTCTTCTTCTTCTTCTTCTTCTTCTTCCATGTTTTAGGTCTGTTCTATAAATAGAATCTATTCTACTTTTACATAGCATGAAATATTTACGTTATTCTTCTAGTCCTGACCCCATTCTCATTGTAATATTTGCTTTACAATTGTATATTTGACAAGTTTCAGTCATTTTGCCAAAGATTTCCAAGTTATTTTTTGGTTGAATGAAGCTTAGTTTCCAGCAAATTCTTGAGGAAAATCACAATATACAGTGTTTCCTGAGTTGGGGAGATTCAAATCTGTTTGAAGAACAGTTTAGCCAGATATAATATTCTATTTACTATTCTTGAAAATGTTACTCTGTTGCAGCCTTGATTTGTATACTGTTTTGAGAAGTTTGTTGCCAGTTTTTATTTTTTATTTTTTGCATTTTAAAATTATCTATTTTCCTGAGAACTTGAGAATGTCTTTATTTTAAAGTTTAATAGTTTTACTAGTATATGTCCCAGGGTCGATTGATCTGGATTAGATTTTCAGGGGATATAGAAGTTCGTTTCAATGTATAGATTCAAGCTTGCTTTATTTTGGGGGAATTTGAGGGGTTACTAGAATTTTAAACATTATTTTGGTCAGATGTTTTAATTTTCTTTATATAAAATATAGGTATGTTGGACTATTTTCCATTTCATTTACTTTCTCTACTTCTATCTTTATCTCATCTTATTTATCTATATTTTTGGTACTTTCCTTTAATGTTTTCACTGAATCTTGTATGTCGTCATTTGAGTATTTCGTTTCTTGGACATCTTGTTATTCATAATTCAATTTTGAAAAATTTTTTGCTTCTATTGTCTTTCTGAGTTCAGTCAATTCATTTTATTATTTCTCTATTTGTCCATTCTGGTCTTAATATTTCTATTTCTGATTCAAGGTATTTTTTAGTCATATCTTCAAAGATTTTGAGGGTATTTACTGCTGTGTGATATTTTATGTTACAGGGTTTTTCTTTTCAGCTTTGTTCTTGGTTATTTGGAGGAGACTTTGTTAGTAGAAACATTTTCACATTTTCTGGCTTTTATTGCAGTTTTTTTTTTTTTTTTGAGACGGAGTCTCGCTCTGTCGCCCAGGCTGGAGTGCAGTGGCGCGATCTCGGCTCACTGCAAGCTCCGCCTCCCGGGTTCACGCCATTCTCCTGCCTCAGCCTCCCGAGTAGCTGGGACTACAGGCGCCCGCTACCACGCCCGGCTAATTTTTTGTATTTTTAGTAGAGACGGGGTTTCACCGTGTTAGCCAGGATGGTCTCGATCTCCTGACCTCGTGATCCGCCCGCCTCGGCCTCCCAAAGTGCTGGGATTACAGGCGTGAGCCACCGCGCCCGGCCTTTTATTGCAGTTTTACCTGAAGGTAGTCTGTTTTATTTCAATGTCTATTTATTTCATGAATAAGGTTTCTATTTCCAAAGCATCCTCTTTTGTTGTTTCTGCCCTCTTTTGTGAGGTTTGATTTATGGATGTTGTTGCTGGTAGTGGTGATAGGAAAAGGGCGGTATCTTGTTCTGTCTTTGTTTCTGCAGGATTCCTAATTTCCCTCCTCTAATTTCTTCTCCCCCTTTACTGCATTATCTCTAAGGTCTACCAGCTATTCTGTCTATATATGATTATCCATGACTGCCACTTCCAGTCTCTTACATTTTGAAGTCTGTATCTGGGTTCTGAACTGCCAAGTTCCGAACTGTTTTCTGTATTTTGAAGGCATCGTTGAACTTTCTTTTTCTGAAAATGATTTTGTCTGTGTTTCATCTAAGTCTTTTACTCCTCTGCAATTTTTTTCATGGAATCTCTTAGGATTCTCTTCCTCTATGTTCCACACCCACTGGGTGACATTCATACTGGGTAATCTGTCAGATATTTTTCTACTTACATCTAATTTGAAAGTGTGTATATGTGTGTGTGTTCATGTTCTGTCTCTAGTAATGGAGAATAAAAAGGTAATGTGTGGTTTGGTTTGCTCTGCTTGTTGATTTTCTTTTGTAGTAGTGCTGATAGGAGAATATCAAACTCAGGCTACTGCTTTTGTTTTGCACACCTGGAAGTCAAGATAGGTTTTTCTTTTCAGTGCAACTTGATTGGTTTTAAAATTTTGAATCTATAACAACAAGAGCTCTCAAATATTTTAACTTTAAACATAGTTTCGGTCTAAAAGGCAGGGGAAATTAATTTTAGTTTTGGCCATTCTACAATTTTGCCATGCAGCCATTAGGAAATTACTTATCTTTTTGGGTTTCCATTTTCATCTCTATAAAATGAAGGCAATGGCCAAGACCTTCAGATGATTGCTGATATTGCTTATATCTCTAACCGGTTGTACACAAATCCACAAATATGTACCTACATATCATTCTTAGTACTCTGTCTAAGAAATTTGGAGAAGATAAAGTCTGTTTTATTCTGAGAGTGGTACTGCATTTTAAATCTCTGTTGAATAATGTTTTCCAGTGACAGAAATTGATCATAATACTAAAAACATTTCATTTTGATATAACATCACACTCAAGGATACTCCTCAGGAATTTAATATCTCAGTATGTCTGTGTGCTTATTTCTATATCTGTAGAACAATCTCTTTATTCCACAGAAGCAACTGAATGGCATATTTAAAACATAATTTCATCCTGCTATTTTAGCTTAACTGCATGATGTTAGGTTTATTACCTTTTGAAAAGTTTAAAATCATGTAAATCAAGATAAGAAATTAAGAGGCATTTTAACAGTGCAGGTTTATTTTATTGAGAATTTTAAAGAGAAAGGCTATGTAACTCAAGCAGCGTCCCCCATTAGTTGTAAACACTAAACTTAGGTAAACATCATTTTTATCAAATAACACCTAAGTCACCTCAGCTTAATCTGGCTAAGAAAGGAGTTATGAAGAAAAGGAAACTCAAATACTCTTCCAGCTAAACTTCTCAGTGATCCTTTATTTTTTGGTAGTTTAAAAATCACTTTTAATATTTTCAAAATTGCCTTCTCTGTCATATTTTTAAAACTCTTATTCAAATACCTTTGTTAAATTTCACATTGCAGAAGGTGGCAATGCTCATGTTTTGGTCTAGTTCCTATAGCAGTCAGGGATGTAACATAAACCTTGGTATATGCAGATTTTTTTCTTCAAGTTGTTCTGATTTTTTGTATGTTTCTATTAGTTTGCCTAGTGGCAGAAAAATGCTACCAGTTTAGAGTCAAAATCATTAAAAGTAATAGCATACATTCTGATTTCCCAGATAGATTCTCTTTTGAATCTATCTCAGTTCTGGTTCATTTCTCTTCATTTTTCCAGTCACATTTTATTCCTTGGTGTTATTTTCATGATGTGATGTTGCAAACATTTGCTGAGTTTGAATCTGTAAGCTATAGAAGCAACTGTTCCCTTGTAATTATGCTATAATTTGGACAAGCTGCTGCCATATGGATAGCACTGTTTTTGTTAAATAATTGGAATAAGCATGATTTCGAATGGCCCACTGTTTGATTAAGAGTTTCTAAAGTACTCAGTTGCAATTTCACTTTTATAAAAGTACTTTTTAACTGTAAAGTGTATTTTGGAAGTATTATGTTCTATAAACAAATATTACATAATTTAGAATAAAATTAGTAGAAATTCAAATACCTTCACAATTAGGGACTTTACTCTTATGTTATTAGTTCTAATCAGTATTTTTTCCATATTCAGGGTAGATTTAGCTCTCTAGGAATATGTTTATTTATAAATTGGATTATTACATGGTTGTAGCAAAGCTTTGTGTCACATAACTTTTTAGATTTCTGGTTGAACATGATAAAATGAACACAGCTATGTCTGCTGTATTGGGGAAATCTACTTACATGACAGTAAAATAATAAAAGAGGCATAAACTCTCAAGAAAAAATATAATAAAGCATGTGACAGTTGGGAAGAAAGTTCAACAAATTTTGGGAGCTAGAAAGTAAAGCGATGAGTGGTAATTCACCTAGCTGAGTGGAGAAAGTAGAAAGCTCTTCTTCAGTTGGAAGATGTTGAAGAAGCAAATCAATTTACAGGGCATAGCTGCGTTGGGCACAAATCTATGTATTTATGACATTTTACCTCTTCCATGGCACATAGGAAGATATTTCACTGTCTTCTTTGCAGTATATTTGAGCCATTTGGCTGAGATCTGACCAATGACTTGTAGGCAGGAGCAACCTAAGCCACTTCTAAGCCAAAGTCATAAATCACCTTGGGCTACCCTCCTGCTATCTCTTTGCTTTTTAAGGGTGAACTTGAAAGCCACATATTCTAGATGGTGAATCTATAAGGTGGACACAACCTGGATTCTAAGTCTTCACTTAGAACATTGTCCTCTGGAAGAGTTGAACAACCTGTATCAAACTTTATGTGAAAAGAAAATAAACACTTATTTTAATAAATATTCAGATTTCCAGGTTTATTTGTTACCACAGTATAGCCTATTTTATTCTGACAAATACAAGATTATTGGAAGCCTTAGGAATTATAAGTTGTAAGAAACTAAAGACAAATGTGTTCAATGGTCCTAAAAATTACCCCCTTACCTAGAGAAGATAGTGTTAGTATAAAAGATCATACTGTGAAAATGCAGGGTAAAAGTAAAGGTCTATATAGTTTGTGAGAGAACCCTGACAGTGCTCCCTTTCTCTAGTCAGCTGTCATAAAAGCACCATCCAGGTTTATACACATGAAGCAAGAGATAGGGGATTCCTATCCTGAGAAAAAGGCAAGCTAAAAAGTAAAGACTTACGGATACTGGCATTTGTGGAACACAAATAAAATGCCCTGGTCCTTGCATAATCAACCAATAGTAATGATTAGTATTGGGTAAGACTCACCTATAATCAAAGAGCTTCCAATTTGTGTTTGTGGTGCCACATTCTAATCCCTAATAGCAAAGGATCACCAAAAATGTAAGCTAAGTCCAATGTGAAACAGTGAGGACAAAATAAACAGAAATCAGGAACTAAGAATAAAATGAGATAATGTACAGAGAGAAATAAAAATATTTTATTATTGTCAATTATGTAAGATGAAATATTGCAGTTATGAGAACAAGATAATATTTAAAAGGAATAATTAAGAAATGAACATTAAAAATCTAATTGCAAAATAAGTTAAAAATTAATAAAAAGTTGGAGACTAATTTAGGGTGAATTACTTGGAAAGAAAGAAAACACAGAAAATAGAGCAAAAATAAAAGAAAAAGTTATATAGGTTAAATATCTGATGGATGATGGTTCCATAAAAGGAGGACCTGTAAAACACCATACATGAAAGTGAATTGATGACCTAAATATGAAGTGGTAAAGTGTAAAATTTTCTAAATGAAAAAATATGCGAGCATAGATTTATAGCATTGGGATTGAGGAAAAAATCTCAAGTGTGGCATAAAAAGCACAAACTATGAGGGGAAGGATAAATCAAGAAATTTAAAAACTGTATTACAAAAACCATAACAAAATTAAAAATCAAATTATAGGAAAATATATTTGTATTATATAAAACCACCAACAGACTACTGTTCAGAATCTATGCATATATTTCTGTATGTCTGTTGTCAACATCTATCTATATATAAGTCTGTGTGCGTGTGTGTGCGTGCGTGTGTGTACTTAAACTCAGTAGGAAAAAAATACACGTTAGAAGTCTAAAAGTTGGCTGGGTGCGGTGGCTTATGCCTGTAATCCCAGCACTTTGGGAGGCCAAGGTGAGTGGGTCACCTGAGGTCAGGAGTTCAAGACCAGCCTGGCAAACCCCTTCTCTACTGAAAATACAAAAATTAGCTGGGCGTGATGGTGCACGCCTGTAATCCCAGCTGTTTGGGAGGCTGAGGCAGGAGAATCACTTGAACCCAGGAGGCAGAAGTTGCAATGAGCCAAGATCGCGCCATTGCACCCCAGCCTGGGCAACAGAGCAAGACCCCACCACCCCCACCACCAAAAAGGTCTAAAAGTTAAAAAAAAATTCTTGTAGCTATAGGGGCAAAACCATTTTCTATCTGCCCACACCCCTTGGTTCCTAACTCGTATCCCTCCAACTCCTGCTTCTGTCTCCTTCTCTGACTTCGACTTTTCTGACTCCCTCTTATAAAGATGCTGTGATGCATTGGGTCCACTGGGTACTCCAGAATCATTTCCCCTTCACAATATTCTTAACTTAATCACCTCTACAAAGTTTATTTTGCCATGTATGGTGGCACATTCATTGATTCCAATTATTAGGTGTGGACATTTTTGGAGGGCCATTGTTCACTCTACGACAATGGTCAAACAGTATGGACCAATTTGCAGAACAGGAAGTATGAAGAGTCATTAATGATGTGAGAGGAACATAAAGCTCATGGTAATCTGGAAAACAAATGAGTTTCCTCAACAAAAATAAGCCTGATGATACCAAGAATTGGGAGCATGTTGAAAAAATTTGACAATACGTTATGTATCTGCTTATATAAATATGTATGACCTAACTCTAGGCAATACTACTAGGGGAAATCTCTTTTACATGTGTAACACATAGAGATATGTACAAGGAGGTTCAATACATCATCCTGTGGATTTGCAAGAAATTGAGCACAACCAAAGGGCCCACTAATTGGGAAATGAATACATAAATTGCCATGTATTCATATCCTGGGATATTACTCAATAATGAAAATGAATTCTATCTGCATGGTCAACACGGATAGATCTAGAAATCACAATACTACATGAGGAAGATCTTTTCCAGAGCAATGTGTATAACAAAAATATTTAAGTAAAAATTAAAAAAAAATATATGGCAATAGTATGTGCTATCTGTAAATACAGGTATATACATCTTAGTTAAAGCATAAAACATTTATACTTATTAATTACACTCTCACCACTCCTCTTCACATAGTACTGGAAGTCCTAGCCAGAGCAATCAGACGAAAGAACTCAAGGCATACAAATCAGAAGAGAGGAAGCCAGCCTGTCGCTATTTGCCGATGACATGATCATTTACCTAAAGCCTCCTGCAGAAAGCTCCCAGAACTGATAAAAGAATTCAGCAAAGTTTCTGGATACAAAATTAATGTACATATATCAGTAGCTCTTTTATATACCAACAGCGACCAAGCTGAGAATCAAATCAAGAACTGAACTCCTTTTACAATAGCTGCAAAAACAAAACAAAACAAAATAAAACTAACCAAGGAAGTGAAAGACCTCTACAAGGAAAACTACAAAACACTGCTGAAAGAAATCATAGATGACACAAACAAATGGAAACACATCCCATGCTTATGGATGGGTAGAATCTATATCGTGAAAATGACCGTACTGCCAAAAGCAATCTACAAATTCAGTGCAATTCCTATAAAATATACTACCATTATTCTTCACCAAATTAGAAAAAACAATTCTAAAATTCATATGGAACCAAAAAAGAGCCTGCATAGCCAAAGCAAGACTAAGCAAAAAGGACAAATCTGGAGTCATCACATTACCTGATTTCAAACTATATTATAAGGCCATAGTCACCAAAACAGCATGGTACTGGTATAAAATAGGTACACAGGCCAGGCATGGTGGCTCACGCCTGTAATCCTAGCACTTTGGGAGGCTGAGGCAGGTGGATTGCCTGAGTTCAGGAGTTCGAGACCAGCCTGGGCAACACAGTGAAACCCTGTCTCTACTAAAATACAAAAAAGTAGCCAGGAATAGTGGTGTGTGCCTGTAGTCCTAGCTACTTGGGAGGCTGAGGCAGGAGAATTGCTTGAACCCAGGAGGCGGAGGTTGCAGTAAGCTGAGATCGCACCACTGCACTCCAGCCTGGGTGACAGATCAAGACTCTGTCTCAAAAAAATAAAAAATAAATAAAATTAAATTTAAAAAAAGGTGCATAGACCAATGGAACAGAATAGAGAACCCAGAAATAAGCCCAAATACTTACAGCCAACTTATCTTCAACAAAGCAAACAAAAACATAAAATGAGGAAAGAACTCCCTTTTAAACAAATGGTACTGGGATAATTGGCTAGCCACACATAGGAGAATGAAACTGGATCCTCATCTCTCACCTTATACAAAAATCAACTTAAGATGGATTAAGGACTTAAATCTAAGGCATGAAACTTTAAAAATTCTGGAAGATAACATTGGAAAAACCCTTCTAGACATTGGCTTAGGCAAGGGTTTCATGACCAAGAACCCAAAAGCAAATGCAATCAAAACAAAAATAAATAGCTGGGACTTAATTAAACCAAAGAGCTTTTGCACAGCAATAGGAACCATCAGCAAAATAAACAGACAACCCACAAAGTAGGAAAAAATCTTCACAATCTATACATGTGACAAAGTACTAATATCCAGATTCTACAATGAACTCAAACCAACAAGAAAAAACAATTCCATCAAAAAGTGGGCTAAGGACATAAATAGACAATTCTCAAAAGGAGATATACAAATGGCCAACAAACATTTGAAAAAATGTTGAACATCACTAATGATCAGCATTATGCAAATCAAAACCACAATGGGATATCACCTTACTCCTGCAAGAATGGCTGTAATAAAAAAATCAAAAAATATTAGTTGTTGTTGTGGATGCAGTGAACAAGGAACACTTCCGCCCTATTGGTGGAAAATATAAACCAGTGTAACCACTATGAAAAACAGTGTGGAGATTCCTTAAAGAACTAAAAGTAGAACTACGATTTGATCCAGCAATCCTACTACCCAGAGGAAAATAAGTCATTATACGAAAAATATACTTGCACATGCATGTTTACAGCAGCACAATTCGCAATTGCAAAATGTAGAACCAACCCAAATGCCCATCCATCAATGAGTGGATAAAGAAAGTGGTGTGTGTGTGTGTGTGTGTGTGTGTGTGTATATGTATATGTATATATACATATATATGTGTGTGTATATGTATATATAAATATATGTGTGTATATGTATATATACATATACACACTAGTATATATACATATACACACACATATATGTATATATGTGTATATATATGTGCATGTGTGTGTATAAGATGAAATATGACTCAGCCATAAAAAGGAATGAATTAATGGCATTCACAGTGACCTGGATGAGATTGGAGACTATTACTCTAAGTCAAGTAACTCAGGAATGGGAAACCAAACATCATATGTCCTCACTCATAAGTGGGAGCTAAGTTATGAGGATGCAAAGGCATAAGAATGACACAAAGGACTTTGGGGACTCAGAGGGAAAGGGTGGGAAGAGAGTCAGGGATAAAAACAACAAATTGGGTGCAGTGTAGACTGCTTGGGTGATGGGTGCACTGAAATCTCACACATCACCACTAAAGAATTTTAGGAGTCCAAAGAGGGCAGATTACCTGAGGTCAGGAATTTGAGACCAGCCTGGCCAACAGGGTGAAGCCCAGCTCTAATAAAAAATACAAAAAATTAGCTGGGTGTGGTGGTGCACCTGTAGGCCCAGCTACTTGGGAGGCTGAGACACGAGAATTCCTTAAACCCGGGAGGCAGAGGTTACAGTGAGCCAAGATTGTGCCACTGCACTCCAGCCTGGGTGACAGAGTTAGACTCAGTCTCAAAAAAAATTAGAAAAAGAAAAAAGAAAAAAGAACTTACTGATGTCACCAAACACCACTGTTCTCCAATAACTTATGAAAATAAAAAAATTAAAAAAATAAAAATTTAAAAAATATATATGGCAATACTACATGTGATCTGTATATACAGGTCTATACATATGAAAGTATAAAACATTTATACTTATTAATTATTATGTTTTTATATCTGAAATAATACAATCAATTTAAGGATAGTAGCTATGTCTGAGGAGACAGAAATAAAACTAGAATTGCAAAGAACAGTAGGGATTTCACCAGTATTTGTAATTTTTTTATTATTTAAGGAAATTTGAACCAAATGTTAGTTTTGCTAGAAAGGTATGGAAGTATTTGTTATATTACTCTATTTTTCTATATGTGTGATGTATGATATAAAAGTAGTGGTAAATGGAATGCTAATGAATTGGAGGTAGTTTACCGCTGATTTTTATTTTATAAGAGCTTCTGCCCACATTTGTAATTAGGGAGATTTTCTTACATTTCCAGGGGAAGTAAGAATTACTAGCATAATTTTTGTTTCAAATATTTTCTTTATATTTAAATATTTGGGGAGTAATTTATAAAAGACAGCATGTTCTATACATGTGACAGGGGTCAAATTATCACAGCATCTTTTCTAAAAAGGCAAATCAACAGAATAGGTCTGTTTCATTAAGAAGATACATGATTTTCTACGAAAGGATCAATTTTCATTTCTGTGTGTGGACAAAAATTTTTGTTGTGGATTTTAGTTTGTAAGGTCATTCCAATTACACTAAAGGTTACTACAAATCTAAGGGGTGAGTAAATCACATTTTATTATTGTTTCTCTCTGCTGATAATGAAACTTAGCAGCTAAGAGATTAAGGTCGTAATAATATATCGTGATGCAAAGTGCAGGACCCAGATATTTCTCATTCACCATCTAATGTTCCTTTTACTGTTCCAGAAAAGGGAATCTTACTGATCAAATTAGACCAGAGCTCAACATGTTACCTTTTATTATTATTGTTTTAACCAAAGAGTGGGATAGTGAAAATAACATTAAAAATATGTTAATATGTAATCAATAGGACATATGCTATTTCTTGGAAAGAAAACAAGAATTAGGATCCCTTTTCGAAAATACAAAATCCTCAATTAATTCCTATAACTCCCTGCACATGCTCTTACTGTTGGAGACTTATTATCTGTTCTGCTGGTCCAGGAGGAAAAGTCAATGTGGGAAGGATGAGCAACAGAGAGTGAAAGCTGGTAAGTGGGAAGAAAGGAACCACTACTTTAGCTGTATACAGAGAATGAAATAGCGTGGGGCTTTCTTTATGAAGGGAAAAATGAAATCAATCTTGGAAATTGAAATTCATTTTCTAAAAACATACACAAGTTATAAAACTCTTTTACATTTCTGCATTAGTTTGCTCGGGCTGTCGTAAGAAGTTCCACAAACTTGCTGGGTCAAACAACAGATTTTTATTTTATTTTATTTTATTCATTCATTCATTCATTCATTCACTCAGTCACTCACTTCTGGAGGCCGTAAGTCCAAGATCAAGGTGTGGGCAGCATTGCTTTTTTCTGAAGGCTCTCTCCTTGGCTTGTAGATGGCTGCCTTCCCGCTGTGTCTTCACATGGTCTTTCCTGTGTATGTGCCTGTGTGCTAATCTCTTATAAGGACACCAGTCATATTGGATTAAGGCCTACCCTATGCTTTATTTTAATCACCTCTTTAGTCACTCTGTCTCCAAATAAGTTTGCAGTCTGAGGTCCCAGGGGTTATGACTTCAACATTAATTTTAGAGCAATGAAACTCAGCCTATAACAATTTCTGAAAAGTCAAAACATGGAAACTTCTTGTTGACTTACAGCTTTCTGGTGTATTGCACAATAGAAAGAGGTGGTCCCCTCCCCCAGCCTCTGCTTTACTTGGCAACAGTGACGTTACTTTCTGTATTAGATGAGACATTTTCAGGAAAGTTTCTTTCTAGTGGATTTTGATCCCAGGCCCCAAAATTGTCACATTGAATTGAACAGTAACAATGAGACACTGCGCTTTTCATTTTGAAAGGACTAATATTATCTAAATAGATTTAAAAAAAAAAAATATTGAGGCTGGGCTCGATCCTGGGCCAATCCTGACACTTTGGGAGACCAAGTCAGGTGGATTGCTTGAACCCAGGAGCTCCAGACCAGCCTGGGCAACATGACAAAACCCCGTCTCTACAAAATATACAAAAATTAGACAGTTGTGGTGTTGTGCATCTGTAGTCCCAGCTACTCAGGAGACTGAGGTGGGAGGATCACCTGGGCCTGGGGAGGTCGAGGCTGCAATGAGCCCTGATTCCACTATTGCACCCAGCCTGAGTATCAGAGTGAGATCCTGTCTCAAAAAATAAATAAAATAAAATATTGGACCAGAGGAAGATTTAGCTTTTCCTCTATGAACACATTAACTCTCAATGGCTTAATGGGGGGTATAAATATGGAAATTTACTATCAATATGGCCAAATATGAGCATATTTTACTCTGTCTTCTGTAAGTGATCGCTCCCCCATTTATGTGTTTTCCCAAGTTAGAAATGAAACAATTTAAGACTTCTTCTTTTTTTGTTTTTTTGAGACTTTGCCCATCACCCAGGCTGGAGTGCGGTGGTGCAGTCTCAGCTCACTGTAGCCCCCTCCTCCCAGGTTCAAGCAATTCTCCTGCCTCAGCCTCCCAAGTAGCTAGGACTACAGGCACACACCACCACCATGCCTTGCTAATTTTTGTATTTTTAGTAGAGACAAGGTTTCATCGTGTTGGCCAGGCTGGTCTCGAACTTCTGACCTCAGGTGATCTGCCTGCCTTGGCCTCCCAAAGTGTTGGGATTATAGGTGTAAGCCACTACACCTGCTCCCCCTCCCCTTTTTTAAACCACATTCAGAGGAACCATTACCAAAATCTCTGTCAGTATTTGAACATTGACCCTTTCTTTAGTTTACATTCTTAGAATATTATCCTTTTCCTCCCAAAGTATTGGTTGCCTTTGACTGAATAGAGGAACTAATAACAAGGGACAAAAGGAACAGAATGCCAATTAATATTTGAAATATTATCTCCCAATATGAATCTGATTTCCCTCCACTTGAAATCATTTAATGCCTAATTAAACAAATTGCTTAGCCTGTGACAGGAAGCCCTTCCAGAGCAGCTTTCGAAGAACCCTCGTACCTTGTATCTATCTACGTTCCTCCACGCACTTTATGCTTCAGGAGAACAAATGGGCTCCTACGTTTCCCCAGTGGTGTGCTTACAAATGTTTAACAATCAGTTCTCAGGAGTTTGGGAGAGGAGGCTTGATTTGTAGCATTTGCCAATTTCTGTATTGTAAATACTCTGACTTTGGCCAATTTAAAGTTTACAGGAGGTCAAGTGGTTTGCAAATTCCTGAAAATTTAACAATTGGCTCCTGTGAGCAGGTAGAGCTAGCTCCAGTATACCACTGGTTCCCATCCCCAAAAGGTATGATTTCAAACCTTTGAATATGCTATTGTTTTACCTTAGAATAGTGTTTTCTCTGTGCCTGAGAAGCTCCCATTAATCTTTTAAAAATGTAGCTCAGGTGTCCTCTCTGAGCACCCTTCTGCCTTACCGGGGGTTCATCACTGCCTTGTCAGTGTTTCTCATCATTACAAATGCTTTTATGTTGGGCTGGTCACATTATCACATTATCTTTTTTATTTTAAATTTTTAGTATACTTTAAGTTTTAGGGTACATGTGCACAAAGTGCAGGTTTGTTACATATGTATACATGTGCCATGCTGGTATGCTGTACCCATTAACTCGTCATTTAGCATTAGGTATATCTCCTAATGCCACATTATCTTATCTTTTTATTTATTTACCTTTTTCCTAATTAGACTGTTGGTGCTTGATCACACACACATTTTGCCGATCAGGAAATTAATGCTCAGAGCCTAACAATATGAGGAAATATAACAGCACATTTTAAAAATTACCCAGTATTTACCACAATGGATAGGTGAATATTCTAAAGTTTATATTTACCTTTTTGATACTGTACAAATTACTTAGCCTTTCTGAGCCTAAATTTCTTTATCTATCTACAAAATGGATATAATAAAATGTAAACTCATGAGCTTGTTGTGAGAAAGTTATCTGTGAAGTGCAGCACAGTTGTGACACCTGAAAACCAGTCAATCCATGGTAATAGCAGGCTAACACCATGGGTGAAAGCAGTCTAGAAGGGCTGGGCGCGATGGCTCATGCCTGTAATCCCAGCACTTTGGGAGGCCAAGGTGGGTGGATCACTTGAGGTCAGGATTTCAAGACCAGCTTGTCCAACATGGTAAAACCCTGTCTCTACTGAAAATACGAAAATTAGCTGGGCATGGTGGTGTGTTTCTGTAGTCTCAGCTACTTGGGAGGAGGCTGAGGCAGGAGAGTTGCTTGAATCTGGGAGGCAGAGGTTGCATCACTGCACTCCAGCCTGGGTGACAGAGCAAGACTCCATCTCAAAAAAAAAAAAAAAAAAAAAACAGCAGCCTAGAAGGACCCCCATTATTTCTAATAATATGGATAATACTGATAAAGGTGGACCCATCTTAGATGTGTATCTTGCTAGAGTGAAGCAGCTTCAATGTTTCAGAAGAAATAAACATTCTTCAAATGTTACACTCTTCAATATTTTTCATGATGTCTCTAAAATTTTTAAAAAATCTTCCTATTAAACACTTAAATCAAATTTCAGAGTTTTTTTCTCATGGTAGGCACTTTATAATGTTAGTTGCATCCATTAATATATGGCCTCCTATTTTCTACTTCTGTTTTTTTCAGCCTTTGCCTTCAAGATTCCTTCCCATTGACTGTTCAGTCCTGCATCATGCCCAAAGACTGTGAAACCTCCCAGTGGTCCTCCTGGAGCCCCTGCTCCAAGACATGCCGTTCAGGGAGTCTCTTGCCAGGATTTAGGAGCAGGAGCCGGAACGTGAAGCACATGGCTATTGGAGGTGGAAAGGAGTGTCCTGAACTTCTTGAGAAAGAGGCCTGCATTGTTGAAGGAGAACTTCTGCAGCAATGTCCCAGGTATTATGCCTTTATGCCTTCTTTAGTGTGAAGAAGGCATAATTTAATGTTGTAGGAATGTTAACGTAATGAAAGTAGCTGTGACTCATGTTTATTGAGTCTTCACTCAGTATACAAGTTCCATACTTGGCAGCATAGGAGAGCAGGTTAAGATCATGGGCTTTGGTGTTGACTCCCTTGGTTTAAGTCCTGTTTCTGTGACTTTCTAATTATATTAATTTCTTCAAGTACTTAATTAGAGTGCCTTAGTTTACCAGAAGTACTTAATTCATCCTGTGTTTGGCACATAGTAAATGCTCAGTAACCATTAGCTATTATTACCTGACACAACACACCTAATTCTCATAGAAACCTGAGAGGCCATTCACGGCATCTCCATTTTACAAATGAAGCTACTAATGTTCAGAGAGATTAAATTATTTCTGAAGTTATGTAGGTAAGGAGTGGCAGTACCCTGATTCTAACTCAGTTCCGTTTTCAAATCTTACTGCCGCTATGTGGTGTTCTTCAATTCCAGAGTCCCTAGGGAGCCAGAGAATATTCGAGAAAGGATTTAACATATATTAATAGCTACATTTTAACAGCATTTTTTTTTTTAGATAAAAACTCTTGTTGCCCAGGGTGGAGTGCAATGGTGTAATTATGGCTCACTTTAGCCTCCACCTCCTGGGCTCAAGAAATCCTCCCATCTCAGCCTCTCCAGTAGCTGGGACTATAGGCATATGCTACAGTGTGTGCTACTATATATATTTTTTATTTTGTATAGAGATGGGGTCTCACTGTGTTGCCCAGGCTGGTCTCAAACTCCTGGGCTTAAGCGATACTCCCACCTCGGCTTCTCAAAGTGCTGGGATTGCAGGCTTGAGCCACCATGCTGTGCCTGGCCTACATTTTAACATCTTGATATTGGTTATACCCATCCAAAGACCTGGGTAAAGACCTGCAGTATGTTTTCCTTTAGGTTGTTGGCTCACAGTGGGCCCAGTTTGATAACAGACAGAAATCTGTTAGGGATGGATTTGTGATATTTCCTGCTGAACAGCTGCCCTGAACTGTATCTGTTAAATCTGTAGCTATTCAAGATAGGCATTTTTCTTATAGTTTCTTGTAACTTCTATGACTAGAAACTCATTTCTGCTGCCAAAAATAAAGTAAGGAAAAAATAGTTTTCTGTATGAATTAGTGATTTGGTGATGTGTGAAGGGTATGGGTTATCGACCCAACAGGTTCTGGTGGTGGGCTGCAGCCTGGCTCTTCCTGAAACCTGATATGAGGTGTGCATTAGAAAGGCAGGTTTCTGTTGTCAAAACTCTTAGCCACTCACATCCCCACTTCCCAATTGGAACCAGTGTTGATTGAACACAGTTCCTTATATTCTTATTGTTAATTTTTTGCTAAAATGACCCCTTAGATTTGTATCATTCCTTATCTCAAATGCAGAAGATGGAGATGCAGTGCATGCCTCTTTACCACAAACTCTCAGCCTCACAGAACCCTTCCTCGTTGTGTTGTGTTGAGTCTCTGAAAACACTAATTTTGGAGTAAAACAGAAGCTTGAAAATGGCACAACTCTGAGATCTCTGTCCCTTTTAACATTGAAATACCTGGAATAAAATTGTATCTTCATCACTTACTAGCAGTATGATCTTGAACAAGCTATACAACTTTTCCAAGACATTTACTTTTTCAGTAGAATGCATCTGATAATACTGCCTGTGTGGCAGGCTAGAAAGGCTGAAGACCAGGCATGTGAAATGCCAGGCCCAGGGCTTAGCACATAGGTGGTGCTGCAAGAAGGATGACCACTATTGTTGCTATTTGCAGGTGTATTTGTTTCCTCCAGAAAGAGAGTATCTCTTTTCCTTAGCATACAATAATAATTTCCTGAGGTAGAAATATATTTCTTCTAGATAATTGGGAAATCTTATTTCCCTTCAGAGGCTTACTTCAGAAGGCTTCTTAATGGTATACAGGCAGGAATAAAATCTGGGTTTCATGATGACCTTGACATTGATGCCTCTATCCCTCATTTTTTTTTTCATGTGATAGCTAATATTCTCTACCTGATACTTTCAAATGTTTGTGATTTATAGGCAATCCTTTTTTAATAACAATTACAGTTCTCTTGGAAGTCAGAATGGTACCTCCCTGTCAATGCTGAGAAAACTGAACTACATCTATGTTTGTTAAACAATGCCTACCTTTTATCAAGTACCTACTGTTGGCCAATAATTATAGCAGAGTTATAAATTAACTAATTAAATATAAATAATATTTAGTGTGACATGGAACATTTTTGAGAGTGAAAGGGATGTAAATTGGCATTAAGATTCAAGCACAAATTTACTCAACTCTGAAGCCAGTATTCTTTCCATTATATCACACTGACTTTCATGATAGGCACAGTAAAGATATGCACTAAGATAAGGGTATACCTACTAATATACATGCATTTGTGTGCATCATATTTTTTTCAACAAGATAATGTGGAAAGTAATAATTCAGGATGTACCCAAGATGAGTTTCTGTATGGATCTTCATTTGATAGAACATTAGTGTCTGAAAATAGAGGCTGACAGACTTCACTGGTGATGAACCTGGCCCTCTAGTTCTACTGTTTGAAAATGTCGCTAAGTTTGACACACACACACACACACACACACACACACACACACACACACACTTTTAAAACGGTGAAGCTGTAGGAAATAGGAGTATTGGAGAATTAACTGAAATACCAACCAACCAGTGTTCCATAGGGAGAATAATGTAACTAATGATTCTACTTGGTTGTGGGAAGGAGAATACATGAGTAACAGCAACTAAACATCAGCTAACATTCTAATTTGTCTGAAATCTGGACTGTGGTCTCTACCATGGGAAAGCATAGAGGCTATGTACTAACATTTGTTTTTGGTTTTATATCAGTGATTAAAATTCATTGTTAACAAGGGAAAGGAAAATGAAAATCTATTAGGGAACAGAAATTCTCGTTTCCTTTCACAGAACTCATAAGCAAGTCATGTGCATCAAGCAAGTTAATTCACCTTATTTCTCCCCAGGAAGTAAATGCATGCCTATTTGATTCTTCATAGTGTTTTTAAAAAATCTTTTAGAATACTGTTTGACTTTTACCCTTCTGCCTCTTTGCTATTTGAGATGTGTTTGTTCCTTCATCAAATACACATTAAGCCCTTGCTATATGCCAAACACTATGTTAAGCATTTGAGATACCTCAGAGAACACAACAGACAAACTTCCCTCACGCCCTGGAACCTAAATTTTAGTGAAAATACACCAAATAAATAATATAAACGGTCCACTTGGTGGAAGAGCTATGGAAAAAATAAAACATCCAAGTAAGATAAAGCTAGAGGCTCTGGAATGCTGTGATGAGGGGTCAGCACAGGTGATGAAATTAAACAATGTCCCTAGAAAAGCATCATTTGAACAAGCAGGATTTGAGGAGGTAGGAAAATCAAAGAAGTAAATAAATTACTCAGGAAATTAGGGGAAAAATATTTCAAGAACAAGGTATAGGTAGAAAAGTGCTCTAGTCCTTGGATATTAATAAATCTTCAGTTGCATAGCTTTGGGGGATACTCTTCTCATTGCTCGACTGTCCAGCATTTTCACAATAAACACTATGAGTGACCGTCCCTAAGGCATGACTCCATAAAGGGAATTGTAACTAACAGGAGATCATTGGAGAAGCATTCCCTGGGGCCACAACACTACCAAGTAGTTGCTGTGGAGCAACTAATTTAACTTGAAAGGAGACAGAGACAGTTTATGTTATGCTATCTTGGGAAATTTTAGAACTACATGAAAATTAGCATTGTATAGCCTTAAGTTTGTTTCAAAGTTGTAGTTTTTGACTAAGGCATATATAGATCCCAGGAAACCTCTTCCTTCAGTCTATTTGTAATTTTATGGACCTCCCCAACCTCTAGTGTGTCATTAAACACTCACAGTGTATACTATGGGTAGGGAATGGACATGAGAGAGAGGATAAATTTGCTTGTCAGTTGCCACCTTGGCTCTTGGTGTGGTTGTCCCCTGTCACTGGGCATCATGATCTTGGATGTCATGTTATTCTGTGTCCCCAAACATGATGAGATAGGAGTCATTTAGGATACCTTGGCACTTGGGCACTTTCCTTTGTCGTGACTAACATCTAAAATATTATATCCCAGATCTCAACTAAGGGGAAGGCAAAAAGCATTCTAACACTGCAGGATGAGGCAGTACTGTTTAGTAGATGGGGTAAAGAAAGACAAAGAACATAGAGCTGTAATAGTGTAAATGCTTCATGTCAGAGAGCTGAGACACAGCCTGATTCTGGAACAGCTATGATTCCAGATCTCTTGCGCTTTAATAGAGAGGCCCATTCTGGTGAAAGACACTGTAACACATTTGAATATTGGAAAAACATCAGCTGCAAACATCTTTCTTAGAAGCGACACCTCAGATGACCTACCAGCAACTCCTACCACCCCACTGGGAGACAACAGTTTTCATACGAAAATGGCTGTTCTGTCTCTTAAATGATCATTTAGAGTATGGAATCGAATGTAAGACAGAACTATTAAATGGTGACAGTGACCAATACCAAGTAAAACTCTTAAGAAAATCTCAAGGCAGAAGCTGCACAGCTGAGAGTATTACCTAGTCTTTGTGATATTACTACACAGAAAAGCCAACGTGTAAAATATCATTCCAATACTCTGGTCCGGCACTGAATAGATGCGCTCTTTTATTTCATCCTGACTTGTTTCTGGTATGTATTAATTTATCCTTATTTTGCATGGACTAGAGATCCTTTAAAATAAGTCTGTGCAAATTTATGCTGAGAGATCTATCTGGGCACCCTGCACCCCACTTTGATTTGCTTGTGAAACAAACCCCTGAGACCAGCCTTGTTCTCCCTAACATCTTTTTGAGGCATTGTACCTAATTTTAGATTTTCTAGACATCTTTTTTTTCTTGAGAAAACCCTGGGTATTAGTTGATGAATTTTTAGATAAATATTGAAGCCAGGGATAGTGCCAAGAAAAAGGATGGTAGGTGAAATCTTGGCGTGGTTGTTCACCTCCTTTGCCTTTTGAAACAGAGTGCTGTGTTGTGAAGGGATGTTTGTTCAAAACCTGCTTTGGCCTGTCACTGTGTTAACCACTGGAGAACTCATAAAACAGAGAACTTCCAGTCTGTGTTCACTTAGGTTATTTGTCTTAAGAATCTTGTTTCATGTACTCTTTCAAAACTATTGGGTTGCTGCAAAAGTAATTGCAGTTTTTGCCGTGGAAAGCAATGGCAAAAACTGCAATTACTTTTGCACCAACCTTACAGATGGCCCAGAACACGACAATCGTGTCCTTTAAGAGTGCTTAATAGTAATGTCCCAACACATCATCTCGTACATATGAATAGGACTATTTTGTTTGTTTGTTTCCTTTTCCTTAGAAAGAGTAGCACCTAGAAAAGTGCCTGGCTCATAGTAAATGCTCACCAAACATTGAAGGAATAAATAAATGAAGGTTAAAATGTGGAGTAGCTCCAGAACAGTATTATACACTCGGCACTTTATTCCATGTTTACCTTTATTATATAGTAAGTATGACAGACTCAAAGGTATTTTAAAATAAAGAACAGCTGAAATTGGCATCATCAAGGTCAAAAAAGGACATCCACCCAGGACAAGGATGGACCCAGGAAGCTTGCCACAGTTCCACAATCCTGCTGATGCTGCATCCAGCTTTCCAGATAAAAAATCTCTGTTGTCATTGGTTATGAGGGTTACTTCAAAAAAGGTGAGGAATGATATCATAGTCTGAATTTGTCCAAGTTTTCCTTCTAGCACACACATCACTTGTTACATCTTTTAAATCTTCTCCTATTAGTTTTCTTTTTGTTGTCATTTGTTTTGAAATGGACTCTCCCTCTGTCTCCCAGGCTGGAATGGAGTGGTGTGATCTCAGCTCACCACAACCTCTGCCTCCTGGGTTCAAGTGATTCTCCCACCTCAGCCTCCCAAGTAGCTGGGATTACAGGCATGTGCCACCATGCCTGGCTGATTATTGTATTTTTAGTAGGGACGAGGTTTCATCATGTTGTCCAGGCAGGCTAGTCTCAAACTCCTGATCTCAAGTGATCCACAGGCCTTCGCCTCCCGAAGTCCTGGGATTACAGGCATGAGCCACCATGCCAGCCTTCCATTGATTTTCTATCACAGCACCGAACACTCTTCACATAGTAGGTATTTAATAAATGGTTGTCAGATAAATTAACAGATTCTCTAAGGAAGCTTTTCAAAAATTGTTTAAGAAGCTTTTCTGCAGCTATTTAGAAGTAGAGCTAGCAGGAGTTTATTTTCATATCCCAGTGGCACCTGGAACACCAGCGAGACAGAACCATTCACTCTCCTGGAAAGGGGGCTGAAGGCGGGGAGCCAAGTGGTCTAGCTCAGCGGATCCCACCCCTATGGAGCCCAGCAAGCTAAGATCCACTGGTTTGAAATTCTCGCTGCCAGCACAGCAGTCTGAAGTCGACCTGGGATGCTCAAGCTTGGTGGTGGGAGGGGTGTCCGCCATTACTGAGGCTTGAGTAGGTGGTTTTCCCCTCACAGTGTAAACAAAGCTGCTGGGAAGTTCAAACTGGGTGGAGCCCACCACCGCGCCACAAAGCTGCTGTAGCCAGACTGCCTGTCTAGATTTCTCCTCTTTGGGCAGGGCATCTCTGAAAGAAAGGCAGCAGCCCCAGTCAGGGGCTTATAGATAAAACTCCCATCTCCCTAGGACAGAGCACCTGGGGGAAGGCGTGGCTGCGGTCACAGCTTTAGCAGACTTAAACGTTCCTGCCTGCAGGCTCTGAAGAGAGCAGCTGACCTCCCAGCACAGCACTCAAGCTCTGCTAAGGGACAGACTGTCTCCTCAAGTGGGTCCCTGACCCCCATGCCTCCTGACTTGGAGACACCTCCCTGCAGGAGTTGACAGACACTTAATACAGGAGAGTTCCAACTGGCATCTGGTGGGTGCCCCTCTGGGATGAAGCTTCCAGAGGAAGGAACAGGCAGCAATCTGCTGTTCTGCAGCCTCTGCTGGAGATACCCAGGCAAACAGAGCCTGAAGTGGACCTCCAGCAAACTCCAGCAGACCTGCAGCAGAGGGGCCTGACTGTTAGAAAAACTAACAAACAAAAAGGAATAGCATCAACATCAACAAAAAGGACATCCACACAAAAACCCCATCAGAAGGTCACCAACATCAAAGACCAAAGTTAGATAAATCCATGAAGATGAGGAAAAGCTAGTGCAAAAATGCTGAAAATTCCAAAAACCAGAATTCCTCTTCTCCTCCAACGGATCACAACTCCTTGCCAGCAGGGGAACAAAACTGGATGGAGAATGAGTTTGACGAATTGACAGAAGTAGGCTTCAGAAGATGGGTAATAACAAACTCCTCCCAGCTAAAGGAGCATGTTCTAACCCAATGCAAGGAAGCTAAGAACCTAAAAGTTTAAAGGAATCTCACTAACTAGAATAACCAGTTTAGAGAAGAATATAAATGACCTGATGGATCTGAAAAACACAGCATGAGAACTTCATGAAGCATACACAAGTATCAATAGCTGAATTGATCAAGGGGAAGAAAGGATATCAGAGATTGAAGATCAACTTAATGAAATAAAGCATGAAGACAAGATTAGAGAAAAAGCATGAAAAGGAAAGAACAAAGCCTCCAAGAACCATGGAACTATGTGAAAAGACCAAACCTACATTTGATTGGTGTATCTGAAAGTGACAGGGAGAATGGAACCAAGTTGGAAAACACTCTTCAGGATATTATCCAGAAGAACTTCCCCAACCTAACAAGACAGACCAACATTCAAATTCAGGAAATACAGAGAACACCACAAAAATACACCTCAAGAAGAGCAACCCCAAGACACAAAATCGTCGGATTCACCAAGGTTGAAATGAAGGAAAAAATGTTGAGGGCAGCCGGAGAGAAAGATCTGGTTACCCACAAAGGGAAGCTGATCAGACGGAGAGTGGATCTTTCTTCAGAAACCCTACAAGCTAGAAGAGAGTGGGGGCCAATATTCAACATTTTTAAAAGAATTTTCAAGCCAGAATTTCATATGCAGCTAAACTAATCTTCATAAGTGAGGGAGAAATAAAATCCTTTACAGACAAGCAAATGCTGAGAGATTTTGTCACAAACAGGCCTGCCTTACAAGAGCTCCTGAAGGAAGCACTAGATATGGAGACGAAAATCCAGTACCAGCCAATGCAAAAACATACCAAGTTGTAAGGACCATTGACACTATGAAGAAACTGCATCAACTAAAGGGCAGAATAACCAGCTAGCATCATAATGACAGGATCAAATTCATACATAACCATATTAACCTTAAATGTAAATAGGCTAAATGCCCCAATTAAAAGACACAGACTGGCAAATTAGATAAAGAGTCAATACCCATCGGTGTGTTGTATTCAGGAGACCCATCTCACATGCAGACACACATAGGCTGAAAATAAAGGGATGGAGGAATATTTACCAAGCAAATAGAAAGAAAAAAAAAAGAAGCAGGGGTTTCAATCCTAGTCTCTGATAAAACAGACTTTAAACCAACAAAGATAAAAAAAATCAAAGAAGGGCATTACGTAATGGTAAAGGGATAAACGCAACAAGACGAGCTAACTGTTGTAAATATATATGCACTTAACACAGGAGCATCCAGATTCATAAACCAAGTACTTAGAGACCTACAAAGAGACTTAGACTCCCACACAATAATAGTGGGAGACTTTAACACTCCACTGTCAATATTAGATCAACGGGACAGAAAATTAACAAGGATATTTAGGACTTGAACTCAGCTCTGAACCAAGTGGACCTAATAGACATCTACAGAACTCTCCACTCCAAATCAACAGAATATACATTCTTCTCAGCACCACATCACACTTATTCTAAAATTGACCATGCCATTGGAAGTAAAACACTCCTCAGCAAATGTAAAAGAACAGAAATCATAACAAACAGTCTCTCAGACCACAGTGCAATCAAATTAGAACTCAGGATAAGAAACTCTTTCAAAACCGCACAAGTACATGGAAGCTGAACAACCTGCTCCAGAATGACTACTGGGTAAATAATGAAATTAAGGCTGAAATAAATAAGTTCTTTGAAACCAGTGAGAACAAAGACACAACATACCAGAATCTCTGGGACACAGCTAAAGCACTATTTAGAGGGAAATGTATAGCACTAAATGCAGACAGGAGAAAGTAGGAAAGATCTAAAATCGACACCATAAGTGTCGAACATCACAAGTAAAAAGAACATCACAAGTAAAAGAACTAGAGAAGCACGAGTAAACAAATTCAAAAGCTAACAGAAGACAAGAAATAACTAAGATCAGAGCAGAACTGAAGGAGATAGAGACACGAAAAACCCTTCAAAAAAATCAATGAATCCAAGAGCTGGTTTTTTGAAAAGATTAACAAAATGATAGACGGCTAGCCAGACTAATAAAGAATAAAAGAGAGAAGAATCAAATAGACACAATAAAAAATGATAAAGGGGATATCACCACTGATCCCATAGAAATACAAACTACAACCAGAGAATACTATAAACATCTCTACGCAAATAAACTAAAAAATCTACAAGAAATGGATAAATTCCTGGACACTTACACCCTCCCAAGACTAAACCAGGAAGAAGTCAAATCCCTGAATAGACCAATGACAAGTTCTGAAATTGAGACAATAATTAATAGCCTACCAACCAAAAAAATTGCAAGACCAAACGGATTCACAGCCAAATTCTACCAGAGGTTCAAAGAGGAGCTGGCACCATTCCTTCTGAAACTATTCCAAACAATAGAAAAAGAGGGAATCCTCCCTAACACATTTTATGAGGCCAGCATCATCCTGATACAAAAACCTGGCAGAGACACAACAACAACAAAAAAATTTCAGGCCAATATACCTGATGTATTGATGTAAAAATCCTCAATAAAGTACTGGCAAATCGAATCCAGCAGCACAGCAAAAAGTTTATTCACCATGATCAAGTCAGTTTCATCCCAGGGATGCAAGGCGGATTCAACGTATGCAAATCAATAAACGTAATCCATCACATAAACAGAACCAATGACAAAAACCACATAATTATCTAGATAGACGCAGAAAAGCCCTTCAATAAAATTCAACACCCCTTCATGCTATAAACTCAATAAACTAGGTATTGATGGAACATATCTCAAAATAATAAGAGCTATTTATTACAAACCCACAGCCAATATCATACTGAACGAGCAAAAACTGGAAGCATTCCCTTTGAAAACCTGCACAAGACAAGGATCCCCTCTCTTACCACTCCTATTCAACATAATATTGGAAGTTCTGGCCAGGGCAATCAGGCAAGAGAAAGGAATGAAGGGTATTCAAGTAGGAAGAGAGGAAGTCAAATTGTCTCTGTTTGCAGATGACATGATTGTATATTTAGAAAACCCCATTGTCTCAGCCCAAAATCTCCTTAAGCTGATAAGCAACTTCAGCAGTCTCAGGATACAAAATCAATGTGCAAAAATCACAAGGATTCCTATTAATCAATAATAAACAGCCAAATCATGAGTGAACTCCCATTCACAGTTGCTACAAAGAGAGTAAAATACCTAGGAATACAACTTACAATGGATGTGAAGGACCTCTTCAAGGAGAACTACAAACCACTGCTCAAGGAAATAAGAGAGGACACAAACAAATGGAAAAACATTCCATGCTCCTGGATAGGAAGAATCAATATCATGAAAATGGCCATACTGCCCAAAGTAATTTATAGATTCAGTGCTATCCCCATCAAGGTACCATTGACTTTCTTCACAGAATTAGAAAAAACTACTTTAAATTTCATGTGGAACCAAAAATACCCCATATAGCCAAGAGATATCCCAAGCAAAAGGAACAAAGCTGGAGGAATCACGCTACCTGACTTCAAACTATAGTACAAGGCTACAGTAACCAAAATAGCATGTTACTGGTACCAAAACAGATATATAGACCAATGGAGCAGAACACAGACCTCAGAAATAATGCCACACATCTACAATCATCTGATCTTTGACAAACCTGACACAAACAAGCAATGGGGAAAGGATTCCCTGTTTAATAAATGGTGTTGGGAAAACTGGCTAGCCATATGCAGAAAACTGAAACTGGACCCCTTCCTTACACCTTATACAAAAATTAACTCCAGATGGATTAAAGACTTAAACATAAGACCTAAAACTATAACACCCTGGAAGAAAACCTAGGCGATAGCATTCGGGACATAGGCATGAGCAAAGACTTCATGACTAAAACACCAAAAGCAATGGCAGCAAAAGCCAAAATTGACAAATGGGATCTAATTAAGCTGAAGAGCTTCTGCACAACAAAAGAAACTATCATTAGAGTGAACAGGAAACCTACAGAATGGGAGAAAATTTTTCTATCTATACATTTGACAAAGGACTAATATATAGAATCTACAAGGAACTTAAACAAATTTACAGGAAGAAAACAACCCCATTAAAAAGTGGTCAAAGGATATGAACAGACATTTCTCAAAAGAAGACATTTATGCGGCCAACAAACATATGAGCAAAAGCTCATCGTCACTGGTCATTAGAGAAATGCAAATGAAAACCACAATGAGATACCATCTCATGCCAGTTAGAATGGTGATCGATTAAAAGTCAGGAAACAACAGATGCTGGAGAGGATGTGGAGAAATAGGAATGCTTTTACACTGTTGGTAGGAGTGTAAATTAGCTAAACCATTGTGGAAGTCAGTGTGGTGATTCCTCAAGGATCTAGAACAGGAAATACCATTTGACCCAGCAATCCCATTACTGGGTATATACCCTAAGGATTATAAATCATTGTACTATAAAGGTACAGGCACACATATGTTTATTGCAGCACATTCACAATAACAAAGGCTTGGAACCAACCCAAATGCCCATCAATAGGCCGAATAAACAAAATGTAGCACATATACAACATGGAATACTATGCAGCCATAAAAAAGGATGAGTTCATGTCCTTTGCAGGGACTTGGACGAAGCTAGAAACCATCATTCTCAGCAAACTAACACAGGAACAGAAACCCAAACACTGCATGTTCTCACTCAAAGTGGGAGTTGAACATTGAGAACACATGGACACAGGGAGGAGAAGGTCACACACTGGGGCCTGTCATGGGGTGGAGGGCTAAGGGAGGGATAGCATTAGGAGAAATACGTAACGTAGATGATGGGTTGATAGGTGCAGCAAACCACCACGGCACGTGTATCCCTATGTAACAAACCTGCACGTTCTGCACATGTATCCCAGAATTTGAAGTATACCACTAATAACAAAAGTAGAGGAGTCATGACCTGGATTCTCCAGGTACTGTTTTAGAAAAGAAACAATAGATTTCAAAGAATCTGGAATTGTTTCAATAGAAGACTCTTGCTTTTTTATTGCATTTGTCTATTACTGAGGTATTATTTCACGAGTCCACATTGTGCCACTTAAAGACCTCCTGGATGGAAGATTTGCTCCCCAGTTAGTGTAAGAAGGTTAACGTACTGCTAAGTGCTGTATATGGCGATAGAAGTCTATTAATAATACATGTGTGGAGTTTGGCTGGCAAAGTCATTTGCACTTCACAGTAGCTTTCCGTAATCAATAGTCCCACTTTATCCAATAAAAAATTACTGGAGCATAAAATGTATAAAGCTTGATCAGTTCTCTTTATTTTAGTCATCTGTTCAGCAAAACATGACAAGTTAATTCTTTTCTAAATGCATTTACAGCTTTAAAAGGACAACAGACATTATCATAAATTAGTCATGCTGCAGTACACTGATTTTTAATATACACATGCATTTAATTTGAATACCTTGCACTAGGGTTTCAATTCCAAGAATGTTTGCAAATCTATATGTGCTCAGTCAAAACATGACCATTAACTAATGCAATTATTCTTTCAATCTGTCATCATTAAATCACTTAAAATTCTATTTTGTGTTGTTCTGCTTTAAATCTAAGCTTTTAGAAGAAGGAGCAAAGAAACCCACACTTTTAAGCAATTCCAAGCCTTTATGAAAGTGATAAAGTTTAGATTTCAAAGGACAGAGGTTGCTGTCTGGCTGTGATGGTCCTGGTTCTATTTTAAGAATAGTTTCTTAAATGTGCCTACTTTTCTAATTTTGGCTTTGCTAATTTAGGATGCCTCTACTTATTGCTTCACAGCTATAAATGCCTTCCTTCTTTTGTCCCCCTTTCCTCCCTCAATTTAGAAAATATTTTAATTATGTGATTCCTTCGGTGGGACAGCATCACTATCAGGAAGTCAAGCCAGCCACTTGAGTTGTTTAATTCTAACTAAGGTCTAGACTCAGCTTCTCTAATCCAAAGTTTGTGTCCTGTATCTCTTTATGAGGACGTGTATTTCCACAGTTACAGGAGGGTCCTTTCTTTGATTAATTTTGATTTGTCATTTTAAGCTGCATCTACCTTTTGAGAATGATAACATATTAAATCTTAACTGTTTCTACTCATGCAGATACACTCATGAACCATTTCCTGAGTAGACTTAAATTATAAACTAAACATAGAGAAATTGGGCAATGAGTATCAGGCATGGGGGGATAAAAGTTCAGAAGACAGATGCTAGGAGGTAAATGAAGAAAAATGAAATGTCACAGCTATAATACGTGATGTCCTTAATATTTGTGATTTTGTTCCCTTTCCTGAGCTGTCTTACCTAAGAATTCAGTGCCAGGAAATTTTGCTGCTAATACGTGGGTCAAAAACAAATTTGGAATCATCCATCACTACTCTCTCTCATTCCAGGTCTAATCCACTAGAAGGTTGTCTCCACCTTCAAAATATATCCCGAATCTGATCTCTTTGCCCTACATTCACTATGACTGCTGCAGTGGAACCCACCATCCTTTCTCCTAGACAGGCAAAGACCTTCAAATGTATAATTTCTTCCACCTCTCTGGCTCCCACAGCCTATTACTTCCCTCAATAGCCAGGTGATCCTTAAAAAATTAAAATCACATCATCATGTTACCATTCTTCCCGAAATTGTCCAACGATTTTCCAGCATATTTGGAATAACACTCACAATCTGTCCTCTGGCCCAGTGTTCAAGCTTTTTGGTACCAGTGACCAGTTTTGTGGAAGATAATTTTTCCATGAACTTGGAAAGGGGGATGGTTTCAGGATGATTCAAGTGCATTACTTTTATTTATTTTGCATGTTATTTCTATCATTATCACATTATAATGAAATAATTATACAACTCACCATAATGTAAAATCAGTAGGAGCGCTGAGCTTGTTTTCCTGCAACTAGACAGTCCCATCTGGGGTTGGTGATGGGAGACAGTGATGGATCATCAGGCATGAGATTCTCATAAGGAGCGCGCAACCTAGATCCCTCTCTTGTGCAGTTCGCAATAGGGTTTGCACTCCTGTGAGAATCTAATGCTGCTGCTGATCTAACAGGAGGCAGAGCTCGGTGGCAATGTGAGTGATGGGGAGTGGCCGTAAATACAGATGAAGCTTCACTTGCTCACCTGCTGCTCACC
The DNA here is from genome assembly GCF_028858775.2 of Pan troglodytes. NCBI lineage: Eukaryota > Metazoa > Chordata > Mammalia > Primates > Hominidae > Pan > Pan troglodytes. The sequence goes on from NC_072411.2 coordinate 39,147,195, forward strand.
TCCTGCTGTGAGACCTGGTTCCTAACAGGCCGCTGACCAGTACTGGTCTGTGGCTTGGGTGTTAGGGACCCCTGCTCTGGCCTATGAGGTTCCACATAATGTGACTCTTGACTACTCTTTATATCCTGTCTCTATTATTCTCCCCTTGACCCACGTGTCTTAACCACACTGGCTGCTGTGCTATTTCTAGATGGTGCTGGGCACTCTGCCTCCCTGGGGACTTTGAACAGGCTGCCCTTTTCTCTGCCCAGAACACCACTTGCCCACCATCCTTATGCTCACTCCCTCATTTTATTCAGGACTCTGAGGATTTCCCTCGTCATGGCACTGAAATATCTCTCCTCATCCATCTCTCTCTCCCCACCCGGTAACTGGTGCCATGCCATGTATTGATGCATTTATGTCTGTCTATCCCACCAGAAGGTAATCTTCCCAAGGTCAGGGGCTTTCTCTCTCTCACTGCTGTGTCTCTGTTGTCCTCGGTGCTTAGCTGTGGCTCAACAATTACTTGTTGAAAGAAAGGATAAGTGAATGCATGGATGAGTAAGTGATTCACTTACTGTTTGGACAGGCCTATTTCTTTGTCTAGTCAAACTGCTTTTTAGCACTTTTCAGGCTTCAGTCTTCCATCCATGTCTTTATCTTAACTAAAATGTTCTTGTAGGAGTTATTCTTCCTGTGCATCCAGTATTTGAGTTATTAGCATTCCCTTTCTCAGAGGTTTGGGGTTCAAAATGGCTGACAATGAGCTCTCTCACTCCAAGTAGGGACATCAGAGCTGTTTTTACATAAATGGAGGGCAGGTTTCTCTAACATTTAGAATAAGCAGGGAGCAATGTTGGGAATTTGATTTTGGGGCCTTGAAAAGACATTCTTTTTCAAAAAGTTATCTTTTGCATCTTTTAGTGGGAATTTGAATTTACACAATCAGAGATTCCTTTACTTATATTTTATTTCTCTTTTAACTTGCAATTACAGCCACGCACTCCATAACATTTCTGTCAATGGTGGGCCATAGACTGCATATACGATGGTCCCATAAGATTGTAATACTTTATTTTTACTGTACCTTGTTTATGTTAGACATGTTTAGATACACAAATACTTGCCATTGTGTTATAGGTGCCCACAGTATTTAGTAAATTGACATGCTGTACAGGTTTCCAGCCTAGGAGCAATATGTACCATATAGCCTAGGTATGTAGTAGACTACACCATCTAGGTTTGTGTAAGTGCACTCTATGATGTTTGCAAAAGGATGAAATTGCCTAATGACACATTTCTCCATAACATATCTCTGTCATCAAGTGAGACATGACTATCTCCTGAAAGAGCTGAAATGCATCCCTAGGTGACCACAGGGCTCTCATTATAAAATGATTATCATATATTCTCAAACTGTACTTGTATTTGAGATTAGAAGAAAAGTTATTTTGGCAGTGTGAAATATTATTGGTCAGCAGATTATATTTTTATTTACATCCAGAACACACTTCCTCGGACCAAGATCAACATTCACTTGTCCTTGTAATGGCTAGACAGGTAGCTACCCATTGTCTACTGAAGTTGCATTCTGTACTACTTGATTGAGCTTTCTGGACTATCTGATTGAGTAAATGGGTTTGCCATTTACCGTTTTAATCTGCCATAGTGTCATTTTATTATGAAGATATGCTTTAGAATCAGGTAAACCTTGCTTTGAACCCTGCTTTCACTCATGTGACCTTGGAAGAGTTACTTACTCTTTATGCCAGTTCTGCCATCTGTAAAAGGAGAAATAAGATTTTCTTCATAGGGTTGCTGGGAGGATTAAATGAAGTAATGCCCCTAAGTTCATTAGTGCAGTGCCTGGTATACAGTAAGCAGGCAGAAAATACTGTTATTTGTACTACTTGGAGGATCTGCCCTGATAACCCTAGTAGTCCAAACAAATTAATGCCTTGTTTATTCTGTTTAGCCGGACACTTTGAAAAAAGCACACTGATTCACACTCTCACGTTGGTAAGGGGCTATGGAAACTGACATTTCTTTCATTCCATGGCCATTTACTCTACTTGAGGCATTTCCATAGCCAATTTCGAAGTTTCATCTCAGAGGAGGTAGGACGCCGGCCTTTGCAACTCCCCACATTCCCTTTTAACCAAGAGGGCCAAATGAGGCTGCTTTGAAAGGCATCAGAGTTGGGAGATGGGAGGTTGAAAAGGTCTGGTCTTTGACATGGGTTTAGCCATTAAAGAGAGTGTTCCAGGCATCAGAAAGCTGAGTTTTCTGGAGGCTGGAGGACTATCGCTGTAACAACTTCTAAAGGAGAAAGGGAGTAACGTTTAGCTGAGTGGGCTCCTTTGATTTGTTATTCTGTCAGATCCTAGCGACACTTTCTCTGGTTGCAGCAGCTCAGGATGTTCAGTTTTCATGGCTGCCGGGATGATTTGTGACTAAACGTAGATAGGGCTTTTGAAAAAAATAAAGAAAAAAGGTTGAGCAAAGACTATGAAAAGACCCATATTTTTTAAAAAAGGAATATAGAAGTCGTTTATTGGTGTGGTTTTTCCTCTCCCTCTTGCTAGGTTGATATTTTCTCTGAGGTGGTAAAAAAAAAATAGCAATAGTGATAAATGTCTTCTCTAAAGGATTTATCATTTGCCAGTGAATGGAACTTGGGTGTTTTTGGTTAATGAGCTACCAACAAGTTTTTTGTTACTTTATATACAGATATAGTCATTAAACTCTTGTTTTCATTTTTCTTCATAATAACTTCCCAAATTTCTCCATTGCTATTTCTTGTAGGGTCATGTTAAATTAATTGTAAAAGCAATTTATACAGAATGCCCCATTCCTTTCAAACAAGCAAAAAATAACTGTAATCTAAACTTTATGTTTCTTTTTTGCTCTTTGTTGAACTGCTGTTGCTGGAACTTAGACCATGGCAACTGTGGATCTCTAATATTAAGACTTTTGATGAAATCAATGAAATCCTCATAAATAAAATGTTAATGTACGTGTGTGTGTGTGTTTTGCACATCAGCAATGGACAAAGGGCACATGTAGAAGGATGCAAGAAGAAAGGGAATGGACACTTATTGAATATTTATTATATGTCAGGCTCAATGATTGGTATTATTATCTCCCTTGTACAGGTAGGAAAACAAAATTTGACCCAAGTCACTAACCAGAAAGTGGTGAAATTCTGATTCAAACCAAGTTGGTTGGACTCCAAAGCATACTTGTCACCTGTACCACACTACCTTCTTTTTGCGTGTCTTCTTTGTTAATGATATCATAGAAGTCTCTGAGTCAGTGGCTGTATCTGACCCCCTTGTTCAGGCCAGAAAGTTCTTCTTTTGGGGAATCCTTGGAGGAAGAGGGTTTGAAATGAGATCTTGGTAATCATCCACCCCAACATTCTCATACCCCATTTTATTTTGCCCTGGATGAAAGATCTATCTGTGCCCTGAAACTGGAAATCTGAAAAACAAGGCTTCTGCTGAGGTGGCCCTGAAGAATAGGGTAAGGACTGACTCTTTGTGAGGAGAAAGGGTTTCAGAGCCCTGGCTCTGGAAAAGAACTATCCCTGTGAAGAAATGAACTTCTCTTTATTTCTCATACCCAGGAATTAGAAATATATTGTTTTGTGGGGTTTTTGTGTGTGTGTTTTTTTTCTTTGTTTGTTTTTTCTTTCGGAGTTTTGCTCTCGTTGCCCAGGCTGGAGTGCAATGGTGCAATCTTGGCTCACCGCAACCTCCGCCTCCTGGGTTCAAGTGATTCTCCCGTCTCAGCCTCCCGAGTAGCTGGGATTACAGGCATGTGCCACCACACCCGGCTAATTTGGGATTTTTAGTAGAGATGGGGGTTTCTCCATGTTGGCCAGGCTGGTCTCGAACTCCCGACCTCAGGTGATCCACCCACCTCAGCCTCTCAAAGTGCTGGGATTACAGGCATGAGCCACCGTGCCCGGCCAGAAATATATTGTTATTTATATTCACCTAGGATAGGAAGGACCTGAACTCTGCACTCCAAACTCTTGTCTGCCTGAGTGACTAATTCATAAGCCTAGGGGGAAAAAGTGAAAATTAAGTAGTGAGGCTGAGGGACAAAAACTCATGTTACAACAAATCCCAGAGGACTGTCCAAATCCTTTTTCTATGGTGGGCTTTTCACAAGACTAATGATTCTCAGCTGATTCTTAGCTTTCAGGCTTTTTAGAATGATGACATTCATTGTTAGGGATTTGTCACTATGAGGTTTCTTGGAGATTTGCTTTCTTATTTTGACATCTGTTACTTGATTTCAATTTTACTCTAGTTTTTGTAAAGCCAGGATCTTGGTGACATATGATTACTTTTATGGCTGGTTTTTCCTCTTTTTTCTTTTAAACAATCACAAAACTGATAAATTTTTCTTTAAATATGAAATGGGACAGCAGATATGTCAATGTTACTTAGGCTTTGTTTATTGTTCAGAATTTAATGAGTCTCTCAGTGTTTTTACGAATGCCGCAAGGTTATACCACTGCTGTGGGCTTAAAGAATGTGGTAATAATCCACAAAAGGAAATTCTGCCTAAAATAATTCCCTAGGTATGAATGTAGTAGTGTGATAGTTGTTTTGTTTTCTGTACATTGTATACAAACTCCATTGTGTTTTCCCCCTTATTTGTGGGGATGTATGTGTGTATTTGAGTATTAACCAGTTATAAACTAGGGAGACATATTTCTATATCAGTTTATATAACAGTATGGCTGCATATGTAAAAAAGTATTAATCAGTTATATATAGTGGCACGGTATTAACTCATTTTTAATACATATACTTTGAATGACATGAAGTCAAATGAGTAAAGAGTTTCTTACATCAAGAAGACTGAAAAGTTGGAGATAGCTGTATGTAAAATAATATATTTATGACTTTACACATTCACACACTGTCCTATTAAGAAAGAAAAGCCAACTTTCACACAAAGTCATCTGAAAGTCTGTGAAGTGAAACCCCATGACAAGTTCAGCTATCAAGAATTAGGCTCATTCGGTTTCCAACTCCTCTCTCTATTCCCTCACTCTCTTCCAGCTTCAAGGCTGAGACACACTCACTGTTTATCCGTATCACGTTCCTTTAGTCTGGTCATCTTGTGCTATTGTCATGATGGGCTGCTGGATGTTTTTTTTTCTAGGAAATAAAAGGGATTTAGTAATTCAAAGCTAGTATACTTCTTTATCCACAGGCAAAGATTTGGCCCTAGAAAGAGAGATTATGCCTCTTGATGTCATGACTTAAGTTTTCCTCAGAGTTGTATATTTTTCTTACTTCTTCTTCTTCTTTTAAATAAACCAAACCAAACAGGTATTCCTGGAGAACTTCTGAATGGAAAGAATGCCAAGTCTCTCTCCTCCTCGAGCAGCAGGATCCCCACTGGCATGTGACGGGACCCGTGTGTGGCGGTGGGATCCAGACCCGGGAGGTGTACTGTGCCCAGAGCGTACCAGCAGCTGCCGCACTGAGGGCCAAGGAAGGTAGGCAGCCAGTTCCGGGACAGATGGTGCGCTGCTGGTTGGAAGGAAAATCTCTCCAACTCTCCAAGTATTCTTCTTGAAATAAGTGACACTTAGCATTCACACATTTAATATTTATTTTGTTGACCATTTGTATGCCGCCCCTAAGTTCCTCCACTTGTAACACTTGGGATAGTTAAAAATAGTAGCAAAAATAATATGTCTCCCAAGAGTCACTGTGAAAGTTAAAGGAGAAAATGTAGTTAGGGTGTGTAGCATAGATAAATGCTACAAGCTAAGGGTCTGGTATGCCAGGAATGAGTCAGTAATGAATGAATAGCATTCTTTTTTGTTTTTTAATTTTTTGCTCAAAGGAATTTTTATGTGTGTGAATTTTTGAATGTGGAAATTTCTGCAAACATATTCCTTTCAAATGTCAAGGATCCAGGGTTTTGTCGCCAAGTTTTAATTTTTCTGAAGAAAAAGAAGGAAGAGGAGAAAACCGTAGCTTTCTCCATAATAAGCTCTCTAATTGGTGGGTGTAACCCAGCAATAGTGTGTTTGTTTCAGAGTGCGGATAGTGATAATATTTAGAGACTGGGAAACTTGCTCGGATTTATGTAAGTCAATGGGTTGAGAAGTCATGAGTAGACAAGGAAGCTTCCACTCTAGAAGAATTTGTGACCTGTTCTAACCACATTGGAGAACCCAAGCAGTACTCCCTGCAGAAGTGGTAAAGGTGGGAATGTTTCCTTGGGCTTGCCAGGTACGAGGACATATTTCCACTGTGGGCTTTGGTTAGGAAGGCAAGATGCAAATTTTCTTGCTATGGTAATGCATCCATTCAATTCTGTAAAGCTTGTCATGCTAGATGTCTTTGTGTGACATAGCTTTGCAGAGTTCATAGGCATCTGTGACCATAGCCTCAGATAAGGTGCCTGATGGGATGGTTCTTACAGACTGCTTAGCATTTTGCTTCAACAATTGGTGCTAAAAGGCCACATTGACAGGGCTACAGCTGTTTTTGAAAATAATGATTGAATTTTCTTCCTTCTCTAATTTCACTTTGGAAAATTATAGCTTAAACACTTTTTATTTCAGGACAAAACATGACTATAGTTACTCCTCTGAATTTGTAGAAACAGAATTTAGATTAAAAGGCTCCAGGTTAGTTTTTCAAACCTTGGTGATCTTTCCATTCCAGCTCCTCTCTTCTTTTCTTTGACTACTGTCTACTGTTGGAGGGTCTTCAGGGATCAACATATAAATAAAACTTGTATAGAATTGATGCATTATGACCTACCTATTTTTCAGCTTCAACTTTTAATCTGCTATTGACATTTTCATCTTTCTAAAGTTTCTTTTGTAAAAATAGCTTTTCTTATGGATCATCTATTCCTAAAGTTTCTTCAGGCTTAGTCTTTCTAGCTTTTTGAATGGAAACTTACTGGGCAGGAAGATTATAATTAGCAGGAAAGTGGAAGTCTGGTGTTCTAGAATTGGGAATTAGATGCTTACATAGTGTGGGGGTACGGGTGGAATAGAGAAGGGGTGTTAATTGCAGAGTGAGCAATCTATCAAGCCCTAGTACAATCTACTCCAAGCATCTAAAGAGGAGGAAAATGTCTTAGGCCAAAGCACACTTGGAAATTAATATCTGTGTTCACAGGAAAACAGAAAGTACTTAGAAAGCTGTAAGTCTGATAGTCCAGTTCTCAGGGGGAAAGGCTGGATGTGGGACCTGGATGTAAATACATAGATGTGTAACACGACCGTATACTCCTGTACAGAGCTGAATATAGTGAGTAAAACTATGCTGGATAACACAGCACAGCTGCCATAAAGGCACTGTATACAGCTTACTGCTTACCTTAGTAGTTGTTATCAAAGGTTTTATTTTGCTCTTGTGTGGAAGTGAACCAGCGGGGTTGTTCGCCCATTAGTTTCCTTTCTTATAAATGCTTTCACTTCTTACTGTTATCATTTATAGATGTACCTTGACAAATCTGGAATGAGAATTTCTTCTTGGCCCCCATTAAACACAGAGGAACAATTGAATTTTTATTGTTAGGAACCTGTGAGTATTTGCCCAGTGAAGTAAGCAGAATATAAATATTTTTTATCTGTCAATGCAATAATAAAGGCCAAAATTGGATACATTTTTAGCATTTCAGTTTCTGTGAACATCAAATTATTAATATTATTGTTGTTATGTTAGATATTCATACTTTGGAGGGAGAAAGCATTTTAGTAGTATTGACTTTGGAAATTCCTTTGTGAGTCACTATTGACATCCCCACAAGGTTAATTTTCCCCTAGACTCAAGGATACTCTCTCTCTGTTCACTCTGGAGTGTGATTGTGATTGCTTAACTTTTCTTCCATACAAAACCCCATCATCCACTGGTGATTTAGCAGCTCTAATTCCAAGCACCTGATTTTAGAGGAATTTACAATCTTGGGGGGAAAAACAAACTTCATTTCCATGGATCCTTCTTGTAACAGAATGCATATAATTTCTAGATGCCATAATAATAATAATTTTAAAAAATGCTAATTCCCTCCCAAAGGTCTCCAGATCTCTTGGCCTAGGCTGGATGCTGAAGCTAAATCCTGATGTTGATATGGTCCTGTTGATGACTTATTTTTGGTGATGTCTCATTCCTCACTGAACCTCAATTCAGGATGTTTGCCACAAGAGTATAATAACACCTATAGCATATTTAGTTGATACTGTTGTTCATTGTTCATGTGGTGTTTTAAATGCAGCCAAAATAGTGCTGTAACAATCAATGTATGTATTACCAGTAATATTAGCCATGCCAATAGAATTGGGAATGAAAATGTAGAGAGCTATTTATGATTTTGCTTAACACTTGTTGTTTTAAAGAGAATAGTGTTTCTCTTTTATAAATCAGAAGCAGCAGCACAAGTGATGCTTACCTGCAAAATAAAAGCTTGAATTTCGTAAGAACACTTTCTTCTTGCCTTTTCTCAAATAAAATTAAAGCCACTCAGTTTGCATTCCACAGTCCTTTCTCAGAAAGTAAAACATGAATCAAGGAATGCACTTTCAAAATCTAATAAAGACCAGGGCAAATGTATTCCATGTATGGGAATGTGGCCTAGAGACTAGGATATCAACAAATATAAATTTAAGTGGCATAGAAGTAGATATGTCATATATTGGTATATGGTAAAGCAAAATTTATTAAAGCAATAAACTATATTTAAAAATCCAGAAAAATTTTTGGTGTGGTTGTAGTGGAGCAGAACATTGCTTGAATTTTCTAAAATATATATATTTCAGATTTTCTACTGATAGCATATTAAAAATGGAACACAGTTTAGCTCTGAATTGTTAAATGCATTAGTTGCCCCCTCTGCACTAATAAGATTGTCTTCATTCTGGCCTCAGAGTTGGCATTAAGAGTACATGACCACACAAGGGCACACATTCTGGAATGCTAAGTTGTATTAGTCCATTTCCGTGCCGCTGATAAAGGCATACCTGAGACTGGATAATTAATAAAGAAAAAGAGGTTTAATGACCTCACAGTGTCACATGACTAGGGAGGCCTCACAATCATGGCAGAAGGGGAAAGACACGTTTTACGTGGCAGCAGACAAGAAAGAATGAGAGCCAAGCAAAAGGAGTGTCCCCTTATAAAACCATCAGATCTCATGAGACTTATTCACTACCATGAGAACAGTATGGGGCAATCACCCCCATGATTCAATTATCTCCCACTGGGTCCTTCCCACATCTTGTGGGAATTATGGGAGGTACAATTCAAGATGAGATTTGGGTGGGGACACAGCCAAACCATATCATGAGTAGTATATGGAAACTTAATATATTTCAGGTTCTGGGTTTTAATTCTGACTTTGAAGGAAATGTGGTAAACCACATAAATGTTGTACCAGTCTTCTAGTTCATTAATTTGATTTTGAATATGTTGATTTGATGAGTAAAATTACATGACAATCAAACATTTGTTTGTTTAAAAAAGTTATGTGCCTGTTATGAGTTAGTCTATGCACTAAAGTGCATCTGTCATAAGGGTGTCCCCAGTAATTTACAGGCTTTTAGTTGTAATAATAATTGAACTATTGACTACGTATGCTACAGTGACTTAAGTGTTTGGATGATTACATATCTAACATGGTCTAATCCATTTATTGATGCCCAAGAGTAATCTTCATTGAGGTGATATTTAAAGGGAGCTTGGAAAGTCCATAAGCATGTTCTAAGGTGTGGGAGAACACATGAAAAGAAATGGAGAAGTTTGTGTTCAGTAGCAGCCTGTGCACTGGTGTGAAGAGAGCTCAGGGTAAAAGAAAGTTACAATGACAGTGGAAAGGTAGGCCTTCTATGCTATTCTGGAGTAAGACTTTGTTTTTGAGAATATGGATATGTGCTGCAGCCTTTTTTCCCCCTACTGTAGATTTTTAAACAGAAAGGAAATCTTCCATTGACTGTACTTAAGCTTGTAAAAACATTAGTATGCTAAGAAAATTATGAGTTATCATATCCTATGTGTAAATGTATCTGACTATCCAGGAAGTTTTTGAGTTATTAAATAAAGTAATTTATATTCTTAGCTGATATCTTAAGGGACAATTGGAGGAGATATTCCACCATCATTTGAAAGACTGGAAATATCTTTCACCTGTCTTTAGAAATTGGTTTTAAAGTCAATAAAGTCATTTGGGTGTGAGAATAAGGTGTCAGGAAAGTAGTACACTAAGAACTTCCCTTGATGTCAACCTTTAGAGGAGCAATGAGACTGTTTAAGTGGGCTTATAGCATTTTCTCTTGCTTTATGCTAAGAGAGAAGCAGAGATAACGGGATAAAATAACCTTTGCTAATTAACAGCAGGATATTTGATGACAGTTCACATGAGTCCAAGAGAGATAAGGTTCTTGGCTTGTAAGAACCTCAGAAACCTCTTCAATTATTGAAATCATAGGTGTAGAAGAAAGTCAGCAAAGGGTAGCACAAGAGAATTATTAACATGCAGATCTCTGGATTCCTCACAATGACAGGTGGTGATGAAAAGGTGTGGGGAGGGGAGGGAATGAGAAGATGGGTGAAGACAAGCAGTTACTCCAGTGTTTTTTGCAAGAAGGAGGAGGAACGGAAGTGGAGGAAGAAAAAGAAGGGGAAGGAGGAGGAAAGATGTAGGAGGAGGAGGAAGAGGAAGAAAGGAAGAGGGAGAATGGAGCAGAGAGAAGGGAGAGGGGATGGGGAAGGGGAGAGCAGGGAGGAAGGAGGAAGAAACTTATTAAGTCAAACTCTTAGGGATCTTTTCTTTCCATTAGGCTGCATTATCTCTTTGCTTATATCTTGAACCTACACACTAAGGTAGAGTTTAGGACTTGATAGCCATTTCTCCCCGGGTTATTGATGCAGGATCCTAGACTCACAGATGCTCCAGATCTCTAGTGTTAACTCCATCTTCTTCTTAAGTGAGAATAGTTAGCGTGTCACGCTACCTAGGCCGAGTGTAAACAAGCTTCCTTTCCAAATTGTTATCTGTAAATGGAAGGAAGTAGAAGAGTTAGTGAAAGTAATGACGTGTGTTCCATCTTTAAATCCCCACTCTTTTTGCAGAGGCAAACTTAGACTTTATAAGCCATATATCTACATATATAGTTCAAATATTCTCTCTAAAAGTATAATGCTGGGAAGAGTTAAGGAACAAAAGAAACACGAAGTCAGAAAGAGTCCAAAGTGAGATTGGTTTCTACTGGTTCTGTTTGATTGCATTTGTATCTAAGTTTAGTTAATTTTTAAAATCAAGTGTAACAAACTTATCTTAGTGTGATATAGGAAATGTTTATTGAATTAATGGGCTTAGCAAAAATATTGAAGAGTTCCTACTTTAAGTGTTCATTAAATTATCAGACTGTTCTTGTTATTAAAAATTTCCTAATTTATTTAGCTCAAGGTATAATGCACCTCATTAAACAAGAGCAGGAGAGAGCTACCCTGGATGAATGAGAGAGTCAGGATATTTGAGGAGAAAGCCTAGCACTGAGTAGAGGTTGCTCTGGGAAAAATAAATGGCTTATGGAAAAATTTACTTTTTGAATGATGTGTGAGTCCTGTTTAATTTGATCTCCTGAAGAGGAAGAACATGTGCAACGTGTTATGTATTTCTTCAAAGTTAACATGACTAAACTGAAAATTCACTAATGCGTGTTGCTGAAACTAAAGCATGTGGCATCGTGGAGAAGGGAGATTATGAATGACCTAGAACTAGATATGAATATGGATTTTGGCAATGGTTTTACAAGTAATAGTTCAGCTTTCCTAATCCTATAGCCCTAAGTTCATACTCCTGTAGGACATCACTTCTTCCTGATTTCTAACTATTATTATAATAGTCTTTGTCACTCATTTGGCTGTAAAGGCCCTTAAAGGCCATGCTTGACATTCTTCTTTGTATTCCCAAGTGTCAATACTCTTCATGTAAAAGGCAAATAACAAATGTTTCTGGAATTCAAAATGGAAACTCTTAAACACAACAGAATGATATGTTGAGTTTGATTGAATTCTCTTTGTTTTTTAGATAGCATAGAGAAAGGAATTGTTTGACTGTTGACCAGACCAAAATTGTCTGCAACCTGGATGTCAGTATTCCATGCCAAAGCTAGGTAGCTCTGAGAGCCCAGAATGCAACCAGACAAAATAGAAGGTATAAGGATCCTGAGTGAGGGAAATGGCCCGTGGGGAAAGATTGGGAAGGAAAACAAATGAGAAAGAAACAAGGAGCATTACTGGGCCAGAGAGATTGGCCTGGACTGAAATGGGGGATTTGCCCAGTAGTTTTGGGCTAAGGCAATGCTAGTTGATTTCTAAATGATTTCCATAGTTAAATATATCCCTCTGTTGTTTTAAAGAGGAAAAAGTTTATAGAAGCCATGAAAATTGTTTATTTCTATCAGTGTTACTTTTGACCTCTTTAATGGTATAGGAGAGGAGATGAGCCAGTTAAATAAATAACTATTGAAATGAAACAAGAACCTTAAGAGAAAATAGGAATTTTAGGTAAGAAGAGATTAAACCAGTGAGACATGGGGACATAGGGTAGGTTTGGGGATAAGAAAGCTTTTACCTGGGCCTTAAAGGAAGTGCATGGTTTAAACAGGTGTTCATATGAAAGGGACAGAATCCCAGAGGAAGCAGGCCATGTGTAAAGACACTGAAGTGGAAAGGCAGAGAACATATTTTCAGTAAAATTGGTAATCAAGCTGGCCATGAATATGGGGGAGATGAGGTAAGGACTATGGGTTTAGGGTAGAGAGATAGAATTGTAGGCTATGATCTTAGGCCTCATGTGATCAGACCATGATATGGTAATACCTGAACTGTTAAGTCTCCATTCCTGTTCAACCCTTGGAGCTCCAACAATGCTGAACATCTTTCACAGTCTTGGGCTTTGGAGCTCATCTCTGCCTGCCTGCTGCCCACTATCATATAGTCTCCCTTATTTTCCTCCCTCACACATTTACTCCCTGGCTCAGACCTGTACCTGGATAACCCATGCCTAGAAAGTATCTCTTCTGGGAGTTCTTTGAGATGACACAGGTACCTCTGCTCCTCAGCCACTACAGCACTTTGTCTCACTGCATGATAATTGCTTGTTTATGCATACTGGTCACCTTGCTGCTACGCAAGTCTGAGATCAGGTAAATAACCAGATCTGTGTTATTTACTCTCATCTTCCCAGCACTGGGCACAGTATCTGGCATGTGAAAATTGCTTATACTGAATTCAAGCTTTGTGAACCTTCTCACCCTCCTTTTACCATCTTCTTTCTTGTCCTTGGCTCGTGCTGTGTGGTTTAACTGTCCCATCTCCCTTCCTAGACTGTTAAAGATGTTGCCAGTCCATTTTCAAACTTGGATAAAACACCATGTCGTGGTGTCTGGGATCTGGCTTCCTTGAGTAGCAGCTGAGAGGCTGGATGCTGCAATCTGGAGGATACAGCCTGGAAGTGTAGGGGTCTTAGCTCCCTGTGGGGTGAACCTTGACCAATGAGAAACAAGATTCAGGAGGAGGCCAGGCCACTCACAGTGCCCCTGGAGATTTTTATCATGTACAATTTCTTTTTGCAATCCTACCAAAAACACAGATCTGCTGAGTGATCACTATGTATCTTTGTGGTTTGATGATAAATGGTGGTCAGCAGGATAACACGCCACACAGCATTCCTTCATATTTTCTTTGCTTTACTCCTGTTGTTTCTGCACTGTCATTGCCTCCTGGCCTGGAACCTCCTGAGTAAAGTATTAGCACTCAAATTCTCATTGTAGATTTTGCCTTCTAGAGAATTTCAGCGATAACGTTCAATGAATGCATGTTGAAAGGAAGAAAGGAGAATGTTTTAAGGATTTATTGCAATAGATGAGATGTAATATGGGCCTGAGGTATGTTGAAGCTGTAAACGACAACTTTTCTTTCTGTTCCTCCTTCAATTTCTTTCTCTTTTTTCTCCCTCAGTCTCATTTCTCTTCCTCTTCTTTTATGTATTTCTCTTTCTCATCACCCAATATTTCTGTTTTCTCTCCTCCCTCCTCCTTTCATCTTGCATAAGCCTTGAGAAGAGGCTTAGTAATTGTGATAGACTTCGCAACGGTTAGCACATTGCCTGGCAAAAGGTAGATAAGAACTCAGTCGATATTTCCTGAACAAATGAATGTAACCCCCTGCATATAGTCTTACCATTCAGTTTTAGGCATTAGTTTTCACTTTGGGACAACTTTTCTCTTCATTCCAGTTGTTCGCATACACCTGCACTTCATTAATGAACAGTTAAGTTCTTTTTCTGAGAGTAGAAGATTACACTTGGAAAACCACGCTGAGACTAGTGCATTTACAATCTTTAGTTGAGCGTCTCGCTCATCTTCATTTTGTCAGCTGAACTGGATTTTTCTCAAACACAAAGCCAAGAGGTAATGAGGTTCCTCTTGGCAGTGCAATTTCTGAAACAAAGTTATTGCTTCCAATCTATTTCTCCAGCTTTGTTAAGTTTGCCAATTTAACTGGCAAGTAGGATATAGAAGAAGTATCCACTTACTGCCCAACTCTTCCTGCAAGAAAGTTTCAGAACATTTTCACAAACCTTGTTCTAGTATTTTGCATTTTTTTCATGCTCTAGTTTAAGCTTTACATCAGGTTCTCTTCATAAGAGGACATAGTCACTTAGTAAGATCTCAGTGTGCTTAGGAATAATTAAATGACTCCTTGTGTCTTCTGACTGCTTCCTCAAGCACACAGGGGAAAGGGGGAAGGGATTTATTCCTATGTCAAGAGAAAATCTGGAAAGCCAGTGAACTAGGATGCTAGTTCTAATTCCAAGATCCTGTGTGCCTCCATGTGGAATATATAATTGTAGTTCATTTTATTGTTTTTAGATCTGCTTTTCTTTTTTACCTTTTTATTTTTAAATTGACAAGTAAAAATGTTATGTACTTATGGCATACAACATGATGTTTTGATGTAGGCATATGTGTGAAATGAGTAAATAAAGCTATTTAACATATGCATTGCCTCACATACTTACCATCTTTTTTGTGGTAAGAACACTTAAAGTCTACTCTGTTAGCAACTTTCAAATATGCAACATGTGATAAACTGTAGTCACCATGAAGCACACAAAAAAAAAATCTTTCGAACTTGTTTCTTCTAAGATCTACTTCTCTAAGACTTTAATTATTTTTTTGACTTTTGATGGACTTTATTAGAGTTGTCCCAATTCTTTTGAAACTCAGTTCTGGACACAGCCATTTCTATTTGAATAATCTATGGGCATTTACAATTTAGTTTTTCTTTTATTGGACCCTTCATCATCTTCCTCACACCCATCTCAGAGTCTTCTCCACTGCTCCAAAATTCAGGAAATTGTCTGTTTCAATTGACTCTTCCTTATACGACAGATTTCTCTGTAGCATGAAAGGTTGTTTGATAGCATTTTACCTGTAGTAGAACTTATTTCAAAATTGGAGTCAATCCTCTCAAACCCTGCTGCTGCTTTTTCAACTAAGTTTATGTGATATTCTAAATGCTTTGTTGCCATTTCAACAATGTTGAGAGCATCTTCACCAGGAGTAGCTTCCATCTCAAGAAACCATCTTCTTTGCTCATTTGTAAGAAGCAATTCATCATCCATTCAAGTTCTATCATAAGGCTGCAGCAATTCAGTCACATCTTTAGGCTCCACTTCAAATTCTAGTTCTCTTACTATTTCTATCACGTTTGTAGTTACTTACTCCACTGAAGTCTTGAATACCTCAAAGTCATTTATGATGTTTGGAATCCACTTCTTTCAAACTTCTGTTAATGTTGATATTTTGACCTCCTCCCATGGATCACAAATGTTCTTAATGGCATCTAGAATGGTGAACGCATTTTCAATTTACTTTTCATTTATTTCATTTTCAATTATTTCATTTTCCCAGATCCATCAGATGAATTACTGTCTATGGCAGGTGTAGCCTTACACAAAGTATTTCTTAAATAATAAAACTTGAAAGTTAAAATTCCTCCTTGGTCCATGGGCTACAGAATGGATGTTGTGCTATGAGTCATGAAAACATTAATCTCCTTGTACATCTCCATCAGGGCTTTTGGGGCATCAGGTGCGTTGTCAATGAGAAATAATAGTCTGAAGGGAATCTCTTTTGTTTTCTGAGCAGTAGGCCTCAACAGTGGGCTTAAAATATTTAGGAAATCATGCTGTAAATAGATATGTTGGGGTTTGTTATTCCATTTATAGAGCACAAGAAAAATAGAGCTAGCATAATTCTTAAGGATCCTAGGATTTTTTGGAATGGTGAATGGGCACTGACTTCAACTTAAAGTCACCAGCTGCATCGGCCCCTAATGAAAGAGTCAGCCTATCTTTTAAAGCTTTAGAGCCAGGCATTGACTTCTCCTCTTTAGCTGTGGAAGTCCTAGATGGCATCTTCTTCCAATATAAGGCTGTTTCATCTACATTAAGAATTGGTTTTCCAGTGTAGCCACCTTCATCAATGATCTTAGCTAGATCCTCCTGATAACTTGCTTCTGCTTCTACATTAGCACTTGCTGCTTCACCTTGCACCTTTTTGCTATTGAGATAGCTCCTTTTTAAACCTTAGGAACCAACCTCTGCTAGCTTTGAATGTTTCCCCCACCCCACTGCCCCACAGCTTCCTCAGCTCTCTCAGCCTTCATAGAATTGAAGAGAGTTAGGACCTTGCTCTGGATTAGGCTTTTGCTTAAGGAAATGTTGTGACTGCTTTGGTCTTCTATCCAGAGAACTCAAACTTTCTTTATATCAACAATCAGACTGTTCTGCTTTCTCATGATTCATGTGTTTACTGCAGTAACACTTTTAATTTCCCTCAAAAACTTTTTCTTTGCATTCAGAACTGGGCTAATTGTTTGACACAGAGGCCTTGCTTTCAGCCAGTCTTGGCTTTCAACAAGCCTTCCTTTCTAAGCTTAATCATTTCTAGCTTTTGATTTAAAGTGAGAGATATATGACTCTTCCTTTCACTTGAACATGTAGAAGTCATGGTAGGGTTATTAATTGGCCTAATTTCAATATTGTGTCTCCAGAAATAGGGAGGCCTGAGGAAAGGGAGAGAGATGGGGGAATGGTGGGTAAGTGGAGCAGTCAGAACACACACAACATTTATTGATTAAGTTCACTGCCATGGATGGGTGTGGTTCCTGGAGCCCCAAAACAATGACAATAATAACATCAAAGATCACTGATCACTGATGACTATAATATATATATAATAATAATGAAAAAGTGTGAAATAATGCAAGAATTAGCAAAATGTGACACAGAGACACAAAGTGGGCACATGCTGTTTGAAAAGTGGTGCTTACAGTCTTGCCGGACACAGGGTTGCCACAGACCTTCAATTTGTAAAAAATGCAATAGCTGAAAAGTGAAATAAAATGAAGTATGCCCGTATTTAATATCTGCTAGCTGTACTGAGGAGATTAGAATTTTTACTCAGTTGCATACCACAACGTGATTCCAATCCTTTAAGGAAGAGGAACAGGTGCCCTAACTTACAGTGGCACATCATCAATATTGTTGCTGATAACACACTGCATACCTAATGATACTTAAAAAGAAATCTTTCATTTTGGAAATTGTCAAATATACATAAGTATAGATAATAGTTATTACTTTTTGGTAAAATGAAATTAAGTAGGAGGAAACACTGAATTGAGAGTTAGATGAGTGGAATTCTAATTCTAACCTTCTGCTGGTGGGCTACCTGATTTGGGCTTCAATTTGTTACTTTTAATAGTGTGAATAATAGAATGTATTTATTCTCATAGGTATATTAAACACTAGTTTATGGCTCAGGCCTGTAATCTCAGCACTTTGATAGGCTGAGGTGGGTGGATTTCTTGAGGTCAAGAGTTCAAGACTAGCCTGGCTAACATGGTGAAACCCCATCTCTACCAAAAATACAGAAAATTAGCCAGGCGTGGTGGTGCACACCTGTAATCCTAGCTATTCAGGAGGCTGAGGCAGGAGAATTGCTTGAACCCGGGAGGCGGAGGTTGCAGTAAGCTAAGATTATGCCACTGCACTCCAGCCTGGGTGGCAGAGTGAGACCCTGCCACAAAACAAAACGAAACAAAATAAAAAAACCAAAAAGCCCTACTAGTTTAATATAGTATATTAAACACTAATAAATATAGGGAAACATAGATGTAAAGGCAGTTGCATTCTGAAGAAAATCTATGTAAATGTAATATTTTCTTTTCTTATTACTGGTAATATTTTCTTCCATTGAACTAAAATGGATTGGGAACACTACAGATACTTTATTTCCCCAAAATTCTATACCTGTAATTTTCTTTCCTGCTAGTTAGGATATACTATCAAATGATGACTCTTTTAGTGTACTATAGATTAAATAAAGCTTACAACACCACTCGCCATTTTTAACACTTATAACTTTAATAAAATAAATTATTTGTGATTTATTAATCTATTTCTACATTAATCTGTTTAGGTTAAGTGTATTATTTCAACTAAGACTTAAAGAAATTGTATTTTGAGATTGAGAAGAATCGAAGTTTCATTTAAGCAGTAATTATCAACAACCATTGTGACACAAATCACTCATGGTACTTAATAAACATATTACTTTCTGGGTTCCTCTACTGAAGATTCTGATTCAATGAATCTAGTCTGGGCCTGAAATTTTGAAAATTTTTGTGATATAACAGACGATTCTTACCAAGAGGGAAAATTAGGAAAGATTGATATAACCCAATATTTTTATAGTAAAATGTGCAAATTGAGACCTGCAGTAGTTGAAACTTGCCTGAGTTCTCAATGTTTGTCAGTTGCAGGCCTAGGGCCCGTGCCTTAAACTTCTAGCACTTTAGCCAGGCCTCCATCCACTTCCCTAACCTGAAAGTTAATGTGCTTCTAAAACATGTACCTTCTCTACTAACTTACACTGACTTTTTACTGACACCAATTTACTCACTAGTCTAATTTCTTCTTAGCTAAATTTAGCAACTATTCAAGTTTCAGGGGTTGGAAAGCAGCCTCAGGAATCACAGAGTTCCTATAAGAACCTTTTTCCAATGAAAAGAACTTTAAGTGTCCAGGCTCAATGTGGAGTTTGAAGCTTTAGCATCAAAGCTTGTAATGACTTGCTAACTCTAATTGATTTTTTAGCTAGGACTTCCTGGATTTTTGTTTCCTGGTTGGTTCTTACATCTTATATAAGCCACGTGGCTTTTTTTCATGACCCTGAAAAAAACCTCCTATTGTGATAATTCTTTGTCAAAGAACCTTGAAAATCTGTAACCTTTTATAAAGAAGAAGATAATTATTTTCTACTCGTTTTCAAGTTGCTTGGGGTGGAATTAAATCTTAAAAGACATAGTGGTGATATACCAGGCATCAATCAGTATACTCTCTTCTTGCAACTCTGGAGCTCAACTTATTAAGACTTTTCTCTAGATTTCTTTTTTCTCATTAGTAGAGGGGTAAACTCTGTACAGGATAATTTAGACCCTGTTGCTGCAGTCAATGTTATTTGTTCTTTTTATGTCAGATATAAGACTTCTTAAAGGAGTTTTGTTCTTTTTAATTCAATTCAAATCCCCTTTGAACATTCTGTAATTACCTTTTTTTTTTTTAAGACAGAGTCTCACTCTGTCACCCAGGCTGGAGTGTGGTGGCGCCATATCAGCTTACTGTAGCCTCAGCCTCCTGGGCTCAGGTGATCCTCCTGCCTCAGCCTCCCAAGTAGCTGGGACCACAGGCCCGTGCCACCACACCTAGCTAATTAAAAAAAATAGCTTTAGAGATGGGATCTCTCTATGTTGCCCAGACTGGTCTCTAACTTTTGGCCTCAAGTGATCCTCCTGCCTCAACCTCCCAAAATGCTGGGATTACGGGCATGAGCTACCACACCTGACCTTATAATACCTTTTAACTCAGCATTACACAGTCATTTCTTAATACCATTTATGATTATAAGTATTTGTTACCTACATTTTGACCATTTGCATTGTTGGGTGGCGGGGTCCTAACTTATGAAATAGTCCTAATTCTAATTATCTCATCACTGTTTTCTAATGAGAATACGATGAGCATTAGTGGGAAAATGTAGAAGGTAAAATAAATTTTTATTTCAGTATACTTGACATTTGGTGTTGGAGGACAGTTATAAGAATATGTCTGACAGTTTTTATGTTTTTTCAGTAAATTGTCAATGCCAGGAAAAACTGGAGGTCCTTTAGAACTCAAGGAGCTACATTGACAGGGGATTGCATTGGGAAGCAAGGGAAGGAGAGAGCAAGAGGTGGGGCATAGCACTGACAGGTGGGTGCTGTTTCACAATACCCAGATGAAGTGGATTTACGGCCAGATGAGGTGGATTTAAAAGGCCTAAAATGGGACAGTCACTGAAAAAACACATAATGTATGTCTAGTTTGTTAATATGTTTTAGTAGTATATGTACCCCTACCCCATTTGCTCAAAGGGCTGTGCTACATTATCGTTTCCATCTCCATAGTTACTAAAATCCTTACTTTTTCCAAGCCTCACCTTTTTTTAAAATTATTATTATACTTTAAGTTTTAGGTTACATGTGCACAATGTGCAGGTTAGTTACATATGTATACATGTGTCATGCTGGTGTGCTGCACCCATTAACTCATGATTTAGCATTAGGTATATCTCCTAATGCTATCCGTTCCCCCTCCCCCCACCCCACAGCAGTCCCCAGAGTGTGATGTTCCCCTTCCTGTATCCATGTGTTCTCATTGTTCAATTCCCACCTGTGAGTGAGAACATGTGGTGTTTGGTTTTTTGTCCTTGAGATAGTTTACTGAGAATGATGATTTCCAATTTCATCCATGTCCCTACAGAGGACATGAAGTCATCATTTTTTATGGCTGCATAGTATTCCATGGTGTATATGTGCCACATTTTCTTAATCCAGTCTATCATTGTTGGACATTTGGGTTGGTTCCAAGTCTTTGCTATTTTGAATAGTGACGCAATAAACATGTGTGCATGTGTCTTTATAGCAGCATGATTTATAGTCCTTTGGGTATATGCCCAGTAATGGGATGGCTGGGTCGGATGGTATTTCTAGTTCTAGATCCCTGAGGAATCACCACACTGACTTCTAAAATGGTTGAACTAGTTTCCAGTCCCACCAACAGTGTAAAAGTGTTCCTATTTCTCCACATCCTCTCCAGCACCTGTTGTTTCCTGACTTTTTAATAATTGCCATTCTAACTGGTGTGAGATGGTATCTCATTGTGGTTTTGATTTGCATTTCTCTGATGGCCAATGATGGTGAGCATTTTTTCATGTGTTTTTTGGCTGCATAAATGTCTTCTTTTGAGAAGTGTTTGTTCATGTCCTTTGCCCACTTTTTGATGGGGTTGTTTGTTTTTTTCTTGTAAATTTGTTTGAGTTCATTGTAGATTCTGGATATTAGCCCTTTGTCAGATGAGTAGGTTGCGAAAATTTTCTCCCATTTTGTAGGTTGCCTGTTCACTCTGATGGTAGTTTCTTTTGCTGTGCAGAAGCTCTTTAGTTTAATTAGATCCCATTTGTCAATGTTGGCTTTTGTTGCCATTGCTTTTGGTGTTTTAGACATGAAGTCCTTGCCCATGCCTATGTCCTGAATGGTAATGCCTAGGTTTTCTTCTAGGGTTTTTATGGTTTTAGGTCTAACATTTAAGTCTTTAATCCATCTTGAATTAATTTTTGTATAAGGTGTAAGGAAGGGATCCAGTTTCAGCTTTCTACATATGGCTAGCCAGTTTTCCCAGCACCATTTATTAAATAGGGAATCCTTTCCCCATTGCTTGTTTTTCTCAGGTTTGTCAAAGATCAGATAGTTGTAGATACGCGGCGTTATTTCTGAGGGCTCTTTTCTGTTCCATTGGTCTATATCTCTGTTTTGGTACCAGTACCATGCTGTTTTGGTTACTGCAGCGTGATGCCTCCAGCTTTGCTCTTTTGACTTAGGATTGACTTGGCAATGTAGGCTCTTTTTTGGTTCCATATGAACTTTAACGTAGTTTTTTCCAATTCTGTGAAGAAAATCATTAGTAGCTTGATGGAGATGGCGTTGAATCTCTAAATTACCTTGGGCAGTATGGCCACTTTCACGATATTGATTCTTCCTACCCATGAGCATGGAATGTTCTTCCATTTGTTTGTATCCTCTTTTATTTCGTTGAGCAGTGGTTTGTAGTTCTCCTTGAACAGGTCCTTCACGTCCCTTGTAAGTTGGATTCCTAGGTATTTTATTCTCTTTGAAGCAATTGTGAATGGCAGTTCACTCATGATTTGGCTCTCTGTTTGTCTTTTATTGGTGTATAAGAATGCTTGTGATTTTTGTACATTGATTTTGTTTCCTGAGACTTTGCTGAAGTTGCTTATCAGCTTAAGGAGATTTTGCACTGAGACAATGGGGTTTTCTAGATATACAATCATGTCGTCTGCAAACAGGGACAATTTGACTTCCTCTTTTCCTAAAAGGGTATTCAATTTTTTTTTTTTAAAGAAGCTATGTAAAGATTTGATTTTGGGAATGTTTATTTTTAATAGGGGAGTAATAGAATAGACCTTTCCTACTGATAAGGCAAGGATACTTTCTTATGTTAGTTCACATTACATATTATCAATATATTAACTTTGCCCAGTATTAAGTGACTGTCTTTTAGCTCTCTGCTAATCCTTCTTTATACAGATAAAGGCTAGACATCAAGATATAACCTTAGAACTATTGCTGTTTTCATTCTTGTTATCTTTACTAACTAAGATAGTGGTATCATAAGGTCTACAATTGGAAAGGAATTCGATTGATTGTCTGGTGCAAACCTCTCTCAGACAGTGATTTCCTCTTGAAGAGTTCTAGGGTGTGGTTTCAGGTTGCATGCTAGTGATAAGTAATTCATTGCTACACAAAGCTGCAGTTATTATATAGACTTTTCCCTTGTATTCAACTGCCTCTTGTTAATGTCTATCCATTTCTCCCAGTTCTATGTTTACAGACTACATGAAATTTACCTATTTTTTCTAGAAAAGCCCTTCAAAAATGTAAAGACAGCCACAGTGTACTTTTTACAGTTTCTCTCTTTACAAAACACTGACAGCCTGACATTTTTCTCATGGGTCATATATTCAAACTCTTTCATCATAAAGGATGATTAATGAACTCTAATCATCTTATAATGAAGTATGGTTTCCTTTCTGTGTGGTTACTGTCTATTTAAAAATACTCCATTGACTTTTGCCTTGGATTATTATCACACTGAATACCTAGGAAATCCACTCTCTTTTCCTGTCTTGAGTCAGTGCAAAACTGGTTTGTTTTCTCTTTCCACTGTCTCACCTAAAATTCCTCATGTAGTAAGGCCCCAAATAATCTATTTTAAAGCAACCTGAAGGGTTTGTTTGTGTGAGGGTGGAGAGTGGGAATATTAATGGGAATTCTAGTTATGCAGAGTTTGAAAGAGGAGGAGGTTAGGCAAATGGAACATAAACTTCTTTATTCAATAAAGTAAAAGGGACTCCCACCTCTGCCATGCAGACAATGTAGGAGGTGACTTGGTTTTTCCTATGGAATAGCAGTTCTCATATTTCAATGAGCATGTAAATTACCCAGGGATTTTTTTTTTAAATGCTGGTTCTGAGTAAATAAAGTTGGCATGGGAGTGGGATCCTGCATTTCTAATAAGTTCCCTGGAGATGCCTATGCTGTTGCTCCATGGACCACATTTTGAGCAGCACTGTCCAGCAGAAATTCATTGTGAGTTACAAATGTGAATGACATATGTAATTTTAAGTTTTCAAGGAGCCACATGAAAAATGCATAAAGAAGACAAATAGGTGAAATTAATTTTAATAGTGTATTTTGTTTCACCAAATATATCCAAAGGACTATCATTTCAACATAAATCAGCATAAAAATAAATAATGAGATAGTTGAAATTATTTCACTTTGGTACCAAAAATTTGATGTTTGTATATATTTTACACTTGCAGTGCATCTCATATTGGATCAGCCACATTTCAAGTGCTCCATAGCCATATGCAGCTCTGTGGCTACTGGCTACCATGTTGGACAGTGTAACTCTAGATCTGAAGATTTTGATCTCTCAGAACCTGGAAATAACACAAATAACTAATATTTGTTGAGTATTCACTTTGTGCATGGCATGGATATGAGATGTAAGTGCTATATAAATGCTTCATCTAAGTCATCTCC
This sequence comes from Pan troglodytes, assembly GCF_028858775.2. Taxonomy (NCBI): domain Eukaryota; kingdom Metazoa; phylum Chordata; class Mammalia; order Primates; family Hominidae; genus Pan; species Pan troglodytes. The sequence goes on from NC_072411.2 coordinate 39,171,470, forward strand.
TAAGACCCTTACAACATCCCAATCAAGTAAGCAACATTATTATTTCCATTATACACAGGAAGAAAGTGAGGCTTTGGACTGGCGGTAACTTGTGTGAAGTCACAATGGTAGAGCTGGATTTTTCCAGCCCATGCTCTTACCCACTGTTTCAGAGCAGAGGGCCCTCTGAAGGAAGCAAGTCAGCATTCCTAACACTGAGTTTTAATTTTTTTTTCATGTGTTCTTGTTTTCTTGTGGTATCCTTAAGCCTTTAGCACAGTTGATTCCCTTCTGTAGTCTAGCAGCAATGGTCTCCTGTTGACAGAGCCTTCGAGAATTAAGATTCTTGGGGACGCAAGGGGTACTCTGTGCACAAGCTTACAGTGGGATGGCCCAAGTGTCAGCTGGAGCAGCAGTCCAGAGGATGAGGAAGATGGGAAGTGGTTCAGGCCATGCGCTGGCACTCTAGGGGTGGGAGGCACTGTCAAACCCACTCCCAGGGTCTGGCCTTCCATAGTCACATGGGGCAAGGGCTTACATGATTTTGTTTGTATACCAAAGGGAAACGGCAAACCTGTTGCCCTTCTCTGCCATCTCAACTGTGGGTGAGACACTGGTTATATACATTCCCTCTTTGTTCTCGGCTGCAATTTATCTGAAACAAGAGGCTCAGTTTTCTTTTGAAAAGCTACACAATCCCTTTGCCTACTTTAGATTTTGATTCCCTCTTAACCAAGTTCTTTCTACCCTTTTCAGATGTAGAATAGGATTCCATTAACAGCAGTAACAGTGAGAGTTTGAGAGGTAAATTACTGTGTGGTGCCTAAGACAGCAGGCCCTAGGCTCAGATTGCTGCCCTCAGAGTCTGGCCATATCTCTTGCTAGCTATGTGACCTCGACTAAAGCATTTATCTCCTGTGAACTTCAGTTTCTTCTGAGCCTAAGATAAGGCTGATACTAATACCAGCCCTGCAAGTCTGTTGTAAGCATTACATAAAATAGTAAACCTATAATGCTTAGCTTAGCCCCTTCTATTTAAAAAGTAGTCAGTAAATGTTAACTCTTAAATTATTATTGCCATTCTAACCCTTATATCTCATTATTCTATTTGCCCAAGCTGAAGGGTCATCCAGTTCTTTTACTTATTTTTCTTAAAGTTTTCAAGTGCCCCTTCCATTCTCTTCGCTTTCTTTAGCATTTATACAGGCACAGTTTCTTCTGAGCTTTAGCCCTTATAACATTATTATAATGCTTGTCTGAAGTCACTAATATTTGGTCGTGGTGCTATTTCCTTCTTTCTAAATATCTGCAAGTCCTTAAAACATGAACTCATTGGAGAGCTCCCTGTGCAGCTCAGGAGCCCTTCTTTGGAGTTTTCTTCTCTCAGATCTGCATTGAGATTCCTGCAAATTGATTATCAGAATTCTTTTTTGAGGGAAGCCTACACATTAAAATTCTTAACGGATTTAGCCCATGGCTTTTCTGTGACCCTTTTGAAACTTGCATTTCTAGTCTAGGGTGCAAGTCTAGCTCAGCTCTCTATGTCTGTCACAAAATCTTAGAATACCTGAAGGAAACCCTGGGAGGAGTAGAACCACCAATGTTTGGTCCCTACTTTTAACCCATCTCCATCGTGCAAAAAGACTTAGTCACTCAGTCTCTGAACATAGTCTCTAAATACAGCTTCACTCACACAATGATTTAATGAGAAATGCATGTTTGCCTAAAGATTCAAGGAAAGGAAGAAATGAAGAGTTATATGCTACACTAAAAAAAAAAACACCTTAGCAACATTTCTTGTTAGACCATTAGACACACTGTTTTTCTTCAATGTTGTGAACTACTTGATAAAGAAAATGTGGCACATATGCTCCATGGAATATTATGCAGCCATAAAAAGGATGCGTTCATGTCCTTTTCAGGGACATGAATGAAGCTGGAAACCATCATTCTCAGCAAACTGACACAGGAACAGGAAATTAAACACCACATGTTCTCACTCGTAAGTGGGAATTGAACAATGAGAACACATGGACACAAAGAGGGGAACATCACACACCAGGGCCTGTTGGGGGGTGAGGGGGCAAGGGGAGGGATAGCATTAGGAGAAATATTTCATGTAGATGACAGGTTGATGGGTGCAACAAAACCACCAAGGCACATATATGCCTATGTAACAAACCACATTCTTTACCTGTATCCCAGAACTTAAAGAATAATAAAATTCCCTGAAAATGAATTTGGAGGAATGAGACTTTATTCTAGTGAACAGTTCACAAACAAGGAGAAATATCCTTCTGTATAAAATGAAGGTGTTCCAGAGAACAACAGAATGGTTTGGCTTTTATAAAAGTTTTCAATCAGGCCCTCTTATGCAAAGGAAGGATTCAAACTTGCTTTGTTCTGATTGATTGATGCAGCTGAGTTCTGATTGGTTGATGTAGGCCATAGCTCAATGGTTGATTCAAGAGACATGAATGGGCACAGTCAGCTATGAAAGGCGTAAAGTTAAGCAGATGTGTAGGTTTTCTAGGAACTCTGAGTATGTGTGTGACCTCTAGTCAACAAATGGCTGTTTGGCTCTTTTTAAATTTTAGGCTCAATTAGCAACTTGGCATTTCATCTTCAAGGATTAACTCTTTCAAGTTCACATTATCATCCTCCAAACTCTCATTTTCTGATTGCCTTTTTATATCATTTTCTTCTTTAAATGCAAAACTTTCATCTTAATTTTTTTTCTGAAAGACAATTCATTTTTTATGTTGAAAATACTACATTCAGCAAATCAAAAGATGAATATTAGAAAATTATTGACTATGTATTGCCATTAAATAGGACTGAAGGAAACAGAATCACAGTTAATTCCACCCAAATTGCTTTCGCCAATGTTCTCATCTTCCCATTTGTTAGAATTTGTCCTGAGATGACAGTTCCTTTTCCTACTTTCTTTACAATTTCAGGTATCAATGTGCTGTCAGTAGAAGTTTCCAAATGTTCTGATTTTTAGTTAAATGAAATTTTGGTAAAATATTTGCACAACTGAAATCCTCATTCATACTTTATACCTCTGTGATCACTGAGGTGTAATTTACAAACAGCAAAATGTTCAAATGATGTGTATATTTTGCTGGGTGCCTTTCAAGACACACATTTCTATCACCCCCAGAAGGTTTCCTTCTGCCCCTCCCCAGTTAACTCATTCCACTTCCACTCCTAACCCCCACCAGAAGCAACCATTCATCAGTTTTCTATCACCTTAGGTTAGTTTATTCTGTTCTAGGATTTTGTATAAATGCATCATGTAGTATGTACAGTCAGGTACTGCATAACCATGTTTCAGTCAATGACAAACCACAAATGAGATGGTCGTTCTTTAAGATTACATTTTTTACTGTACTTTCTGCTAAACTTATGCTTAGACATGTTTAGATACATGAGTACTTACTATTGTTTTAAAATTGCCTACAGTGTTCAGTACAGTAGCATGCTGTATAGGTTTACAGCCTAGGAGCAATGGGGTATGCCATATATCCTAGGTGTATAGTAGACTAATTCCTCTAAGTTTGTGGAAGTAACACTTACATGATGTTTGCACCACAAAATTGCCTGATGACACATTTCTCAAAATGTATCCCTATGGTTAAGTGACACATGACTTTTTGTGGGTTTTTTTGTGGATTTTTACTGAATTTCATCCATGTTATCCTTTCATTCTGAGTAATATTCCATTGTATGAATATGGCAGTTTACTTACTCATTTTCTTCTTGAAGGGCATCAGGGTTTTGTTGGGTTTGTTTTTTAGTATTATTTATAACACAATAATGAATATTCTTTTTTTGAAATAGGGTCTCACTCTGTTGCTCAGGCTGGAATGCAGTGGTGTGATCCCAGTTCACTGCAGCCTCGACTTCCCAGGCTCAAGTAATCCTCCCTCCTCAGCCTCCCAAGTAGCTGAGAACCACCATACCTGGTTAATTTTTTTAAAATACTTCTTTTGTACAGATGGGGTCCCATTATGTTGCCCGGGCTGGTCTCAAACTTCTGGCCTCAAGTGACCTTTCTGCCTCAACTTCTCAAAGTGCTAAGGCATGATGAATATTTTTTTGGAATAGTTTTGGAATATGAAGGATTTTTTGTGAAAAATTCTTTCATTTATTTTGAGTAAGTAATTGAGAGTGAAATCACTGGATAATAGTTTGATAGGATTTCTGGAATATATTTTGATTAAAAAATCCAAATAGATTGTACCACTTTATGCACCTGCCAGCTGTGTGTACATATGAGGTTCTGATTGTTTTATATTCCTAACAGCTTTTGGTGTTTGCAGTTTTTTTACTCTTGGCTATTTGGGTGGGTGTATGGTGGTTTCTCCTTGTGGTTTAAATTTGCATTTCTTTGGTGACTAATGATGTTGAGATATTCTGTGTGCTCATTGTATACCTTCTGCTGTAAAGGTGGAGTATTTAAATCATTATAGAGGGTTGTGATGGATTTTCCATCCAGAATAATAATGTGTGGTCCATGTCCTCCAGAAAACTGGGTGGGTTTATCATTCTCTCCAAAGATTACTTCTCTTCATCTACATCTTGTTTTGTTTCTCTCCTGAGCAACCCACCACATGTTCAGATTCATTGTTATCCAAGAAGGTGAGCATAGCTATGACATTTAATAAGAAAATTTGTGGGAAACCACTGTATCTGAAAGTTTTGCAAATTTAAAGTGTGTTTCTATTTCCTTTTCAATATCAAATTTGTTTCTTTTGAAGATAATTGTATGTATGTTCTACTTGAACTCTCCAGCTCAGCAAGTCTTGGTGTCATTTGCAATATCTTATTTACCTCCTTTTGTTATATTTCTAGTTTCATTCTATAAGGTGGTATGATTATGTTATTTTCCCTACTGTCCCTAAGTATTTAGTCCTGTGTATTACTGAGCACATCTTCCATTATTGAATTTTTTCTGTTCTATCACTCAACATTCTGTTCTCCAGTCATTCAATTTTTCAATTTTATATTGGTTTTTCTCTTTCCTTTCATTGTAAAGGAATGGAAATAAATAAAGCTTGAAGTAAATTCTATAATTATTTGATGAGTGTTAACTGCTGTGTTAATATGCAGCCTCTACTGTATGGACATGTTACTGCTGATTGAGGGTTAGTAGAGTAAGTGCATGGAATTATTTTCAAGGAATGTTAACTAGATTGCACTTAGTCATCTCCATTCTTTTAGATGAACATCTGAGAAATTCCTCAGCTAATAGATTATATCTCTGAAAAAAAATTAGTAGTGAAAGGATCTGCTACTCTGGATCTAGAAGAACACATTTCTGAGGCAATTTGGATGTGGTAGAGAGCCAATGTGATACAGATGTAAATGCACTCACTGACCAGTGCTTCGGTGGAACCCCTAGGTAATATGCTGCAATGGGGCCCAGGAGGCTGCCCAATCAAAGTAGGAACATGGTACTAAGAGGATTTTTTTCTATCTATATTTAGTCATTTGATTTCTAGCTATGAAATCTTAAACTCTCCACACCAAGCCCTTAAGTAGTTTGCCAGCCATTGGGCCAGGATTTTTGGATGGCAGGAGAGTTAGCGATTCCTCCAGACTGCCTTTTGATTGATGTAGATATTACATTTGCCTGCCTGATTCACTGTGAGATGCTCCAGGAATCCCTTCATAGAAGAAATACTCTTGCTGAGATTCTGCTGTTGGCAATTTTTTCCTTTGGCTTAAGAAAAAAGGTATTTAAATACAAGTGTCCCTAGTAAAAAGATAACACATTATGTCAAATACTTTATGATATTTTATATCAATGACACTTTAATATGAATTAGTTTAATGAGACTATCTTCCATTTAATTTTTAATTATTTGAATTGGTTTTTATTCATAAAGGAAATGTGTTATTATAAAAATTTATAGAGAGAATATGTAGTGCAAAAAGTTTAAAAATTTTTCATTCAACATTTGGTTGAATGTTGAATGTTGCCAGTCCTAAGAATATCAGGGCTAGTTATTATAAATGAATTGGCATAAATACTTTTTGGTGTAATTTAGTGCATACACACACACAATATATTTATATATACTGATATCTAGATGTACATGCAGAATATTTTTTCAAAACTTGCCTTTGTCACTTAATTTTTCCGAAATAGTACTTATGTAGGTCCTTCTTTATAACAATTGCTTAATATCCATGGTATAAATTACTTCAGAAAGTTTATTTCTCTTTAGAAAGACATTTAGCATGTTTTTCTTATAACAAACGAAGTATACAGCATCCAGCTATCCTCAAATAATGTTGAGGGGAACGTCTTTCTATGCCTTTGTTCAAATGTCAATATTTTACTATGTTTCCTTGAAATGGAATTGTTGGATTTGTACATTCTAAATTTTGACAGATACCACCAAAATTTCTTCCAAAAATTCTGGGTCATTTAAATTTCATTAACAGTGTCTAAGCTATCCAGTTTCTTCATTTTCCTGCCAGTTCTAAATATTTTCCTTATTTTTAATTTTTTGCCAACTAGATAAGAGAGAATTGAAGTCTTGCTTTTTGGAGTTTATTTTTAAGATAACTAAGGGTAATTTATTCATCGAACAAATATTTATTGAGGGTCCATTTTATGATAAGAACTGTTTTCATTACTTGGAATTAGCAATAAACAAAGCAGTAAGTCTTTTTAGTAGTATTTATGTTCTGATGGGAAGGGAGATAAAATGGATTATTTAACAAAAAAGGAATAAGTGTGATACATGCAATATAGAAAAATTAAGCAGGCTTAGAGAGCAAATAATAATAAAGGAATGAGTAAGAGTGGGTACTGCTTCAAATAGGGAAGTCAGTAAAAGTTCTATCTTAAGAGGTGATATTTAAGTAGAGACTTAAGTAAGGAAGTGAGACTGTATCTCTCTGGGAAAGGAGTGTTCCAGGCAGAGGACTTAACAAGTGCAAAGCCATAGGGCAAGAGGGTTCCTGGAATGTTCCCCAAAGAGGGTTTCTCACATGGAGGAGTGTGAGGCTGGGGAGAGAGGCAGGAGGGGAGTCTGAGAGCTGGTCCCTTACCAGGGCCAGATGATTCTGAGATGTATTGGCCAATGCAAGGGTTTGAGATTTAGTTGAGTGACAGGAGATGCCAGAGTTCTCTGAGCATTACCACAGCTCTGTAGTAAACTAAGAGGGTGTCAGTGCCAGCTACAAGCTTGAGAGCAGGGATAAGGATACATCTTCTGTAGAGAATTTATAAACAAAACTAAGACCAATCAGAAAAAATAGACAGCAGATTAGAGGTAGCAGAAAGGAGTCTTATAGTGATAGAGCAGCTCTGTAGCTTGATTGAGGTGCTGCTTAAATGAATCTGCACAGATGATAAAATTGCATAGAAACACACATGCGTGCACACACACACTCACACACACACATAGGAATGCATGCAAAACTGGTGAAATCTGGGTAAGCTCTGCAGATTGTAACAACGTCAATTTCCTGGTTTTGATATTGTATTCTGGTTGTGCAAGATGTTACCATGGGGGAAACTTAGTGAAAGGTACATGGGACCTCCATGCCCCTGTGTGTGTGTATGTGTATGTGTATGTGTGTGTGTGTGTGTGTGTGTGTGTATCTTCCAGATAAAAAGTAAAACAATCATATTTAGTTATCACCATCTGCTGGCAATTCTTAATAACAGTGATAAAACACCCCTTCCCTGGGGCAGCCTACTCCCCGTGCCCCACACCTGGTACTCACTGTTACAGTCTAGAAGTTACATTTAATGTTTTTTTGCTATCACCCTTGTCTCCCAAACATTCATGTAGTAGATACAATGAATTCAAGTTTTAATAGAGATCAAGCCATTGGTTTATTTTAACTATTACTAAAAACTTCCCACATATAGTTGTTTTTACATATGACACTCGATACTTTGATAAACAATATTTCAACAACATTCTTTAACCAAAGAAATAATTGCTACAAAATATAGCAGATGACTTAAAAGAATAAACTTTAAAGGAGTGCCTTAGTCTCTTTTGTGCAGCTATAACAGAATATCACATACTGTGTAATTTATAATAGACAGAAATATATTGCCTCACATTTCTGGAGGCTGCTCAAGGTAAAGGAATCTAGTGAGAGCCTTCTTGCTGTGTTATAATATGGCAGAAAGTATCACATGGCAGAAGGACAGAGAGAGAATGAGCCCAGGAGAGGGCAAACCCACTCCCTAGATAAGGAACCCATTCACTCCTGTGATAATGACATTAGTTCATTCATGAGGGAGGAGCCCTCCTGACCAAAACACCTCTTAGAGGTAACTTTTCTCAATATCATTACTATGGCAAGCAAATTTCAACATTCGTTTTTGTTGTTGTTGTTGTTGTTTTTGGAGGGTTGAGCATTCAAACCGTAGCAAGAAGACTTTGAGAAATTAAAGATGATACCTAAAACCTTGTCTATTATACTATCTTAAGCATTCTTACAGGTTTTATTTGATATTATCAAATTTTTTGGACAATAATTATATATAAGCCATAATATTTATCTTTTCTCACTTAATATTTATAACTTTTATGTCTTTTTTATGTTATCACACTAGGTAGGAAATCTATCACAACATTAAGTCATAGTATGTTCACTGTTATCTTTACCTTGCTTCTAACCTAAATATTTAGAGTTTTGCAATTCTAAATATGACTTGATTGTTATTTATGTTATATGACATTTATTAAGTAAGGGCGATTGTTTTCTTATTTGTTTTGAAGATTTGGATATTTGATTCTTAATGGCTGTGGAATATGCATACACAGGTATACACACACTTATTGAGATGAGTTCTTTTTCCTCCCTCAATCTGTTCATGCAGTAAGTTACATTAACAGATATTTCAATGTTGAACTATCCTTGAATGGTTTTGGGAAGATAAAAAATCTAGCATCCTACCAAGGTATATGTAATTGGCCAAAAGGCTATAAGAGTATCCTCCATACCAGGGACTTAAAAAAAATAAATCACCAGAAAAAAAACAGAGAAGGCATTGCATAATTCACAATTATGCCCTGGCTATGCCTGGCTTTTTCAGAATTTCTCAACACGTGCCTGATCTTTTTCTTTTGTGAATACCTACCTCATACACAATTGGTACTATATACATGAATGCTGAATTACATACCTGTTTTAATATAGTCCCCAGTTTTTGTGTGTGTAAATCTAATTCTTCCAGTCAAATTATAAGCCCATCAAAACGTGGAATCATGCATTCTCTTCTCTGGGACTTTTTAACAGTGCCTAGAAAAAGGCTGGTTAGTAATAACTGCTTTGCCTTGAGGAAGCAGGCAGCAGGGTGGAAAGGGGGGATTTAGGAGTTCAACAGTTTTATTCCAATTACAGCTCAGCTGGTGTGTCTTATTTGACAGTGATCTGTGTTAAGGAGGTACTTTCTGCTTCCAGAATATTTCCTTTTATGAAGAATGTGTTCTTTCCTTTTAACATTACACTGCTTATTGCTAAGAGGTTACAAAAGGTAAATGGCCTAATGTGGGCACTTTCACACTGTGTCTGTTTAAGTTTTTGGACTTTGGGATCTTTAGCAAGTAAATTTAACATGCTGACCTTTCATGCATGCCTCTATTAACCTTGCTCTTATTTCCCCTAGTCATTTTTCATTCTGTATCTTAGTATCTTATTTCTAATAAACTGTACTGGTTAATCTCAGACCACAAGAATCTGTTACTTATATGTAGTTCTTCCATATACTGTATTTTCATTGGTTTGGGATCTTTTTTTAACCAATCATCGGAATTTTTTTGATTTGTACATATTTCTGATGTACTGCCTGGTGGGTTTTTTTTTCCAGCTTTTAATTAACTTTAAAACAATTCATAAGAGTTCATGGCTATAGGAGTGCCTTCTAATTTCAAGATGAAACATTTAAACCAACTTGACTCTACAGGTACTTATGTTTTAAGATTGCACATGGGTAGGGCAACAGGCAGCATAAACGGAGTCATCATTTGAATTAAAATGTCATTCCTCTGGGTGGAAGTAATAGAAAGTAGTGCCTTTTGAGGCATAAAGTAGAGGGAACAGCTTGGAAAGAAGAGAATAGGCTGGATTTCAGCTCCAACCTGCCCCTTGGTATGGTGAACTTTTCTAGACTTGACCTGTACAACCCTATTAAGACCCAGTATATTAGGATTTTAAGGCCATTTCATACTCTCAAATATATATCAAATTGTTGCTACCAACTTTTTCCATCTTTTATTTAGTATTTCATTTAGAATTGAATTCATATAACCACACTAATTTATTTATGTGTTTATTCAACATTTATTGAGTGCTGACTATCTGCTTGTCAGTATCAGAGAGGCTCAAGTTAAAATGGTCAACTGGACAGATACAGTGTCTGCTTTTGCAGACTCAGTATCATAGGGGAATTTAACTTAATATATGTGTTCTTATTTAAATATCTACATAGTCTACAGAGGCCTTTCATTGTAGGTAGAATGCTTATTTCAAACTGTGTATTGACAAAAAGACCTGTGTTGTTTTTCTTGGTGAGTGAAAACACACTAATAATGACTATCTGGTGGAAATAGATGATCTAGACCTAACTACAGGGTATTTGCAACCTAATTGGGAAGGAGAAAAAAATATCCATTTCATGGAGAAGAACATTATCATTGCAGAATAAAATGAATAGATGTGAAGTATTGGAGGGATTGGGATATGAATTAATCAAGGATTTTATCTTTTATTATTATTTTTAACTAGAAGCAATAAAAATGAATGAACTAAGCATCAGGACAGGGAATTTTAGGTTGATTTTTACACTGTTGATCTTGAAAAAGTGATATGATCACTCTAGACCTTGATTTTCTCATTTGTAAAAGTAGGATATTATTATAAGATATAATTAAGATCTCATTCATTCTAAGATTCAAGGAGAGAGCACAGCTCTGAGGAGAAAAGTAGGCTGTTATTTTCTTTAGGGTCTGGCTGGCTATTGTTTTGAGACATAAAGCCTCCTTAGGTCATGCAAGTGGCAACTCAGAAAAGGAGAAGCTTCTTTTTTCCAAAAATATAGCAGTGTATGTCAGCTTTTTATTATCATAGATATAAAATAACATAACTATAGATGAAAGGAGTATCATATAATTAGTTGACAATAAATATTAAGAAGAGAGGCCACAGTTAGTTATGGCCTGGTGGCCTGCAAGATGTGTCTTGTCTTTGTTCCCAGGATAAGAATATTAATATATCAGAAAGCAGGAATGGTTGTCATAGGAGTCTTGTCCTATTTGGATTCTACTGGGCCTGATTGGAGGCAGGATGGTTCTGGATAGGTAATGCTGATGGTTCTTAGATAAAGTGCCTTACCATTATCTGTACTCTCTCTTAGGGAGCCCCTAAAGGCTTTCTGACTTTTGTGCCAAATTGAGTTCATTATTGTAAAGATCTTGAGCTGCCAGAGGTAGGAATATTATCTGAAAAGCCATGACTACTATCCATTGAGAGCCCCCCATGCTGCCAAATATTAGCCATAATAAGTATGTCTTATCTGTGGGCTTCATCAATTTGAACAAAACAGTATTTGTTAGAGCATCTCAATTAAGAAGGTATAAATGCTAAAAAAAAGATTGCTGCACCTGTAGTTTTTCATATGTTATTTAAAGAACTATATTACTTTGAAAAATTCATTTTACCTGTCCTTTTAGAAATATGTAATAACGCTTTCAGAATCAGTGTTTATTTGCATTTAAGAACCTCCAGATACATCCATGCTGTTTTTAGTGTAAAATCATCTAATTTCATTTTTTAATGAAATAATTATTCTCATTATATTTGGTGCTTTCTCTCTCAAAACTTCATAGAAGACAACTGTAGTATTTTAAAATGTAAATAATTGTCTCCATTTTATAACCCATTTTCTCTGATGATATATGTATATGTGAAAAATTTAGGCATATACAACTTAAGACAACTTTTTATAACATGTCTGCTATTTAAGCAAAAGAAAAAAATTCCTAAAATTCTACAGCATATCAGTTGTTTTTAAGTTTCCATGTTCTCCTCATGCACTAGAATGCTACCAGAAAATAGTGTATCTTATTGGCTAAAGTATTATCTTTAATACAAGTAATAAAATAGTAATAAAAATATCAGCATATAGATTTTAACTACAGGCAATACACAGGTGCTGAGATGCACTGTAGTCAAATTAAAAAGATAGATTTCAGTCTATAGCCATGGAAAAGCACAACAAAGCCGAGTTTCAAATCCTTAATCTGGAAGAGTCTGACATGGTGATAAAGAGGGAAAACTAGTATCACACTCTCTGAGTTCAAGTCTTGCCTCAGCCGTTTAGGAATCATAAAATCTTGGACAGATTAAAAAAAAACACTTCAGTTGTCTCACTGAAAACTGGAGATACTAGTAGTACTCACCTCATAGAATTTTCTTTTTAGTTAAATTAGACTATACTTGTATGTTGCTTAGTACATCAATTGTTCAATATGTGATCTAGTCCAAGCATTCTCAGTAGAGGTGATATCACCTCCAAGGGGACAAAAATTAGTTCTTAGGGTTAAATAAAATATTGTACTTATTATATATAAAGCACAAATACACATATAGCACATATGCAGATATATAGCGTATGTTTATTGTGAAAATATCATAAGGGAGGAAAAGACAATTAGGAAAAAAATGTTTACAAAAATTACTGAGGGAGGAGATCATGAAGCTTAGGTGAGAAACACTGTATAGTCTAATATGTTTATTTTGTTGAAGCTCAGTTGCTAAGAGTTTGGCCCAGTTCACAGGAGTAGTAGCAGACTCTTAGTTTAATGGTTTTTAAATGAGAGTATTTTGTCAATTGGCTTGTCAAAATTATACTCCATAAATTATTCACAAGAGTAACTCCCCAACCTGGTAATCATAAAGATTTTTATAAAGTATAAATCCTTGTTGTACTCTCTGCTACTCTGTTCCCAATTTTGACCCAGTGCCTCTGACTTGGGTCTATGTTAGGTTCTGTTGGTTTAGACAGGTTGGAAGCTACTGATTTAGAATACTGGCTGTGACATAGTGAAGAGCTATACAAGTAGGACTTGTAATACATGAATGCACCTGGGAAGAAGATGCTTTTGTTCGGTTTTGCAGTAAAGGGGTTATGCATTTCCTCACACAGAAGAATGAACTAATCTGTATTTTAAAAATTCTGCGGACTCTTGTTCCTGTCACTTCTTGGGACCTAGTGAATCCCATGAGCCTTCCTTTGAAGCTGAGTTAACTTGTTTAGTCTAAAATGATTTGCAAATTTAAAGTAGCATATGCTAACAAAGACGTCAGTTACAATGAGGACTTCATTACTCCTTCCTTTAAAAAAAAAAGGCACATATTTATTTTAGAGACACAGAGTTCTTACTTGGACCTTGTCTGGTATTTTTTTTGGTTTTTGTCCCTTATACAGAGGTTTAAGCTTTGGAGTTTGTGGTGGTGTTTTTGGAGGAGAATGTTATTTTAGAGAATGTGGATTTCTCCTTGCTATCATTATTACAGATTTCCGTTCAGATACTTTTAGGTCAGGGTACCTACCTTCTGAAGGAACACAGGTGGAGATCTGTCTTGCTTGATTCACCCCGTGGCCTAAAAGGGCATCTTGTGACCAGAACTGAAGTCTGCGAGACCTAGCTCTGATTTTTCTCACCTCTTTCTTACTGGATCTTCCTGTTCCCTTTCTCTCTTCTCAGACATTCTTATCTCAACCATGCTTTTGTATTTTTTTTAAACAGCCTTCTCCCTTCAAATTCTTGATCATTTGCCTTACTGACATTTTACTGTCACCTCTGGCCTTTCTTAATTGATAAGAAGAAAGAATTTGTGCTACTTACATTATAGTGACGTTAGGTGCTTGATATGGTTTGGCTGTGTCCCCACCCAAATTTTATCTTGAATTGTAGTTCCCATAATCCCCAAGTGTCATGGGAAGGACCTGGTAGGAGGTAATTGAACCATGAGGGTGGTTACCTCCATGCTGTTCTCATGATAGTGGGTGAGTTATCATGAGATCTGAAGGTTTTATAAAGGACTTTTCCCCCTCTTTGCTCTGCATTTCTCATTGCTGCTGCCATGTGAAGGACATGTTTGCTTCCCCTTCCACCATGATTATAAGTTTCCTGAGGCCTCCCCAGCCCTGTGAATCTGTGAGTCAATTAAAGCTCTTTCCTTTATAAATTACCCAGTCTCGGGTATTTCTTCATAGCAGCATGAGAATGGACTAATACAAAAAACTGGTACTGCAGAGAGTGGGGCACTGCTGTAAAGATACCTGAAAATGTGGAAGTGACTTCAGAAGAGGTTAGAACAGTTTGGAGGGCTCAGAAGAAGATAGGAATATGTGGGAAAGTTTGGAACTTCCTAGAGGCTTGGAGGGCTCAGAAGACAGGAAAATGTAGGAAACTTTGGAACTTTCTAGAAACTTGTTGAATGGCTTTGACCAAAATGCTAATAAGGATATGGACAATAAAGGCCAGGCTGAGGTGGTATCAGATGGAGATGAAGAGCTTGTTGGGAACTGGAGTAAAGGTCACTTTTGGTATGCAAAGAGACTAGTGGCATTTTGTCCCTGCCCTAGAGATCTGTGGAAGTTTGAACTTGAGAGAGATGATTTAGGTTATCTAGTGGAAGAAATTTGCAGCAAAGTGCTCAAGAGAAAGCAGAGCATAAAAGTTTGGAAAACTTGCAGCCTGACAATGCCATTGAAAAGAAAACCCCATTTTGGGGTAAGAAATTCAAGCTGGCTGCAGAAATTTGCATAAATAACAATGAGCCAAATGTTAGTCACCAAGACAATGGGGAAAATGTCATCAGGGCATGTCAGAGAACTTTGTGGCAGCCCCTCCCATCACAGGCCTGGAGGTCTGGGAAGGAAAAATGATTTCATAGGCTGGATCCAGGGCACTCCTGCTCTATGCAGCCTCGAACATGGTACCCTGCATCCCAGCTGCTTCAGCTCTAGCCATGGCTAAAAGAGGCCAATATAGAGCTCAGGCTGTTGCTTCAGAGGGTGGAAGCTCCAAGCCTTGGTGTATATGTGGTGTTGGGCCTTTTGGTGCATAGAAGTCAAGAATAAAGGTTTGGGAACCTCCACTTAGATTTCAGAGGATATATGAGAATACCTGGATGTCCAGGCAGAAGTTTTCTGCAGGGGTGAAACCCTCATGGAGAACTTCTGCTAAGGCAGTGCAGAAGGGAAATATGGGGTTGGAGTTCCACACAGAGTCCCCACCAGGGCACTG
This sequence comes from Pan troglodytes, assembly GCF_028858775.2. Lineage (NCBI taxonomy): Eukaryota > Metazoa > Chordata > Mammalia > Primates > Hominidae > Pan > Pan troglodytes. The sequence goes on from NC_072411.2 coordinate 39,186,751, forward strand.
CCTAGTAGAGCTGTGAGAAGAGGGCCACTGTTCTCCAGATCCCAGAATGATAGGTCCACCAACCGCTTTTGCACTACTTGGGACCTAGTGAATCCCATGAGCCTTCCTGTTCTCTGTACCTGGAAAAGCTGCAGACACTCAATGCCACGATGTGAGGGCAGCCAGGAGGCTGGCTGTACCCTGCAAAGTCACAGGGGTGGAGCTGCCCAAGGCTACGAGAGCCCACCTTTTGCATCAGCATGACCTGGACATGAGACATGGAGTCAAAGGAGATCATTTTGGAGCTTTAAGATTTGACTGCCCCTGTGGATTTCGGACTTGCATGGGGCCTGTAGCCCCTTCATTTTGGCCAATTTTTCCCATTTGGAATGGGTGTATTTACCCAATGCCTGTATCCCCATTGTATCTAGGAAGTAACTAACTTGCTTTTGATTTTATAGGCTTATAGGTGGATGGGACATGACTTGTCTCCAATGAGACTTTGGACTTGGACTTTCAGGTTAATGCTGGAATGAGTTAAGATTTTGAGGAACTTTTGGGAAGACATGATTACATTTTGAAATGTGAAGACATGGCTTGGTGCAGTGGCTCACGCCTGTAATCCCAGCAGTTTGGGAGGCCAAGGTGGGCAGATCACCTGAGGTCAGGAGTTCGAGACCAGCCTGACCAACATGGAGAAAACACTGTCTCTACTAAAAATACAAAACTAGCCAGGTGTGGTGGTGCATGCCTGTAATCCCAGCTACTCTGGAGGCTGAGGCAGGAGAATCATTTGAACCCGGGAGGCAGAGGTTGTGGTGAGCTGAGATGGTGCCACTGCACTGCAGCCTGGGTAACAAGAGTGAAATTCTGTCTCAAAAAAAAAAAAAAGAAAAAAGAAAAGAAAAAGAAAAAGAAAGAAATGTGAAGACATGAGATTTGGGAGGGGCCAGGGGCAGAATGATATGGTTTGGCTGTATTCCCACCCAAATCTTATCTTGAATTTTATTTCCCATAGTTTCCACATGTTGTGGGAGGGGCTCGGTGGGAGGTAATTGAGATCATGAGGGTGGTTACCTCCATGCTGTTCTCATGACAGTGAGTGAGTTCTCATGAGATCTGATGTTTTTATAAGGGGCATCCCCCCCTACACTCTGCACTTCTCCTTGTTGCTGCCATGTGAAGAAGGACATGTTTTCTTCCCCTTCTTCCATGATTGTAAGTTTCCTGAGGCCTCCCCAGCCCTGAACAACTGTGAGTTAATTATAACTCTTTTCTTCATAAATTACCCAGTCTCAGGTATTTCTTCACAGGAGCATGGGAATGGACTAATACAGGGCTTAATGAGGGGGTTCCTTCTAAGAGATGCTTTGTTAGATGATCTTGTCTTTGTACATCATAGAGTGTACTTACACAAATCTAGTTGGGATAGTCCACTCACAACTAGGCTATATGGTATGGCCTAATGCTGACAGGCTACAAACCTGTAATGCATGTTACTGTGCTGAATAATATAGGCAATTATAACACAGTGGTAAGTATTTGTATATCTAAACATAGAAAAGATACAGTAAAAATACAGTGTAAAAGATTAAAACCCGGCACATCTGTGTAGGGCACTTACATGAATTGGGCTCGTAGGAGTCAAAGTTGCTCTGGGTGAATCAGTGAGTGAGTCCTGACTGAGTATGAAGGCCTAGGATGTTACTGTACACTACTGTAGATTTTATAAACACTGCACACTTATGCTACACTGAATTTATTTTTAAAACTTCTCTTTTCAATAATAAATTAATCTTAGCTTAATTTAACTTTTGTACTTCATAAACTTCTCAATTTTTTAAAACTTTTAACTCTTTTGTTATTACACTTAGCTTAAAACAAAAATATTGAAATATTGTTCAACAGCACAATATTTTCTTTCATCTTACCCTTTCTGTAAGCTTTTTTCCATTTTTAACTTTTTTTATTTTTTATTTTATACTTTTAAACTTCTTTGTTAAAAACTAAGACACAAACACACACATTACCCTAGGCCTACGTAGGGTAAGGATCATCAATATCACTGTCTTCGACCTCCACATCTTGTCCCACTGGAAGATCTTTAGGGGCAATAACACACATGGAGCTGCTATCTCCTCTGTTAACAATGCACATGTACCCTAGAACTTAAAGTATAAAAAAAAACAGCAACAAAAAGACAATGCCTCCTTCTGGAATACCTCCTGAAGGACCTGCCTGAGGCTGTTTTACAGTTAATTCTTTGGTAAGTAGAAGGAGTACACTCTAACAATAAAAAGTATAGTATAGTAAATGTACAAACCAGTAATACAATTATTTATTATCAAGTATTATATATTGTACATAATTGTATGTGCTGTACGTTTATATGACTAGCAGCACCACAGGTCTGTTTATACCAGCATCACCACAAATGTAAATAATGCATTGATTGCACTATGACATTAGGATGACTGTGATGTCCTTAGGCAACAGGTATTTTTCAGGTCCATTATAATCTTATGGGACCACAGTTGTCTGGGCAGTCCTTGAGGTGAAGTGTCATTATGTGGCACATGACTGCGTTTGTAGCTAGTGGAGGGTGACCTTTGCACCCGGTTGCCACTCCTTCCCCAGTTTCAAAGCTACCTTAATTTTTTTTTTTTTTTTGTCATTCTTTGCCCTTTAAGCAAAACTTGAAGAGGAGGGGTGCTTATAGTGAACTCTTTAAATGTTTTTAGGAATGGTCCTACAACTAAATGTTAAAATGAAAATAGTCAATATAAACACATTTCATCCCCTCTCTCAAGCCTTTGGAAATAATCGTAAGTACTTTTTAGATTACCACAAAAATACTCATCTAGCTTCTTTTACTTTAACAACACTTACCTTTCCTAAGGTTTAGCTTGTACTGGTGACATTTTTAAACCTATTTTTTTCTATTTTATCTCATTTCACATATTTTTTGGAAGCAGACAAAATAGTCACTTATTTTTTTCCCAGTTAATTATTACTATAACAGCCTACTTTTCTATTATAATTTTTCTTGCAAATACAAAATCATTGTATAGTGTAGTATTAAAGGATATGGAGATTTAAGAAGCCTGGAGTTTGTCACTTATTAGCCTTGTAATTTGAGACAAATAACTTACCTTCAGTTATCTCATCTGTAAAATAGAAATGATAATTGTACGCACCCGAGTGGTTGTGATGAGTAAATGAGAAATCACATTAAAGCGATTAGCATAGCACCTAGAGCCAAGTGGGTTGTCAATGCCTATTAGCTATTAATACCAACATTAGTTAAATAGGCACTTGTGATCATTCCCAGGAAGACTTGCTTTCATTTAACTGTTGTCATAGTTTCTATGGAAAAGAAAATGAATTATAAGTTACAAAGTGCTGGGTGTGAAGAGGACTCTTGGACCTTTTGAAAGCTCCCCTTCCCTCACATTGCATATTTCTGCCCTTGAAATCTCTGGAAATAGCTCTTTCATTGTACCTGCCTCTCTGCCTTTTTACTTTTTCTCTTTTCTTGACCACTTCCCTATCTCTCACTTGCCGCCTTTCTCTTCTGTGTCATCAACAATGGTGCTTCTCACTTCATGAACTGTATAAGATGTCATTTAGATCAGCTCTTGTTCTTTCTATCTTCTCCATGCCCTTCTTTTATTTCTGAGCCAAAAGTCTGAGAAATAATCAGAAAATAAGTTTCAAAAGGGGGACAGAGGAGAGAACATATGATAATAGAAACAGATGAATATATGGCTGAAGGCTACTATATTTTTTTCCTTAATTATGTAATTGGTGGCTATTGACTTTGATTTCTTTCTAAAATTATATATGTGCTTCACTTGTTTTGCCTTTATTTTTCTCCTGAGGAGTGTTTTTCTATCTTTGCCTATAGTGCTGTTACTCTTTATCATTAGGAAAATCACTAGTTGATATTCATTTTCTAATTGGCTATATGAAATGAATGAAATTCAGAAAACTTTTTGACATGTGGCCAAATTTTACATAATTATTTCTAATTGCAGGAATTATTTTTATATATTAAATCTGCTGTGCATATACACACATCTTCCTGCCAAATTGTATTGCATGTTACTTTGCCAAGAGAGTCACAATATGGCTAAAATTAAGCTTTATTAGGTATAATAGGATGAGAAGTGATTTAATTCTTTAAGCTGCCTATAAGTTCTAGGAGACAGATTTTATTCTATTTACTAAGTTAAAAGACTGATTCATTATTTTGCAAATCCCAGTGACAACAGTCAACTGAAACAATGCATGATGCTTCTTGAAGGAAAATGGCTTTATGGTTAAAATTGTAAAATTATTTATCTTTCCCCTTCCACCATTTGACTCCTTCAGTCTGTAGAAGAGGCCTATTTATTTTAGCAGGAGGTAGATTGAGTTTCTGCCAAGTCAGTGTACTCCCTAAATGAATATATCAGGGGCAATATTGTTTCTCAAAAGTCATTTAGAAAGTAGCATTTTTACATAAGTAGGCTCTTTCATTAGTTTCAAATTAAATTTGAGCAATTGCTGGTGATTTTTGGTTGTTTCTTGAAAAGCCCATGGAATTGGGGAGTTCTGAGTCTTTGAGTGAGCATTTCCTTTCGGGTTTACAGTGCCTTCATTTGATTTGGAAAACTGAAATGACTGTAACTTCTTTATCTAACTTCTTTGAGGAGGTTGATGTTGTATTCTGGAAATCAAAATCATATTTAAAATTAACTGAAGATAGAATGTTTTATTTGTAGGGTTACTTAGGTACCCCTAAGGTAGAAAGCAGACAAAACAATTTAGATTTTGGGGGTTCTTAGGAAGTAACAGTAGCTTTATTTTCTTTTAATCTCTACTTTTTTGAAAATGCTGGGGAAAAAAATTAGTATCTTGTGACGAATTCCTCTACCATCTGTAAGATACTTCTTTTTGTCCTAAAGGAAAGATGAACTCCATTATGCCTTGCCAGAATTACCTCAAACACTTTCTGAATTTTGAAAAAGACTAACTTGATTTTTTATCCAGTAATATATTTAAAAACAACAAAGCGCCAATGACTCTTATAGTACCTCTTTTTACTTTAAGCAAATATAACTTCCTGTATTTAAACTAAAGAGGGATACATGGTTATTAATTATAATTAATTAAATACTATTATGCAATTCCATTTTAATTTCTTTTTGAGGAGTTTAAATGAACTGAAATTTAAATCTTACAAAATGGCTATCAATAGGGGTGGGAAAATGTATACTCATTGATTCTTTAGCATCTTATTTCTCGGTTAATTCAAATTAGTTTGGAGTAGAGTTTGATTTAATTTCAAAGAATGATACTCATTTTTCTTCACAATGGCAGTCACATACTAATGATCACAACAGGCATTTTTCCTCTTAATTACAATTCATTTTGTATGAATTTGTATGCTCATCTGAATTCACCATGTCATTAAGGAAAATGGTAAACTTTGTTCATATCTAGAATTAAGAACAGTTTTTTTTCCTTAACATTAAACATATCCCCTACCCAGCATATTTTTCCTCCTCTTAATTAACATTCTGTTCATGGAGGAATTCATTATTTAAGGTGACTTTGCAATTATTAGTAGCAGACTTTAACATTTCTTGTGAGACAGGTCAATTTAATAATTTCATATTGCCAATGAAAAATTCCAGTTTAGACACCAGCAAAATATTCAAAATATTAATGACTATTGCATATGTGCAATCACTTACAATACTATAATATTTTCCTTAGCATTTAGAAAGATGCCGCTAGGCAGTGATCCAGATTTGTCTGAGTTATATGTTATTTCGACTCTTTAACATTTTGTGACCATGAAGAGTCTCTGTGGGGATTAACATTGCTGTCTACCAAACCTAAATAGCCTATAAGACCTGGGATAATTGCTTACCTAGTCTGGCAGTTGGTCAGCCTAGGAATGGCAGAAGGCTCCAAGGTGACATGGTCTAAGAGGCAGCTGGAGGAAGTGGGATAGCACAGACCTGCTCCTAGGGCCTCATTGCATTAAGAGAAGACAGAGCTAATTAATAGAAATAAATTTGTTTCAGGCAGTAGTTTCAGAGAAAGGAGTGCAGGTGAATAGAAAAGCAGCAGTTCTTACCACAAACATCGTGGCTGGAGTTTGGCCAAAGAGAACTGAAGACTCAGTAGACAGTAAATTGCATAGATCACCCAACTTTAGGTGACCCAGGAAATGCCTTCACTCCACCCACTTCCTGGGATAAATGTGTTTCAATATGAACAGCCACAAATTTTTAAAAAGTATGATAGTCATTTGAACTGGAGCAAATTTTGGTCTCACTGCCTCCTTGATGGGGACCATTTGGGAAAAGACTGGAGTTTTGCAGTAGCAATGAAGGAGGGGAAGGATTTGGATTTTATTTAAAGGTATAAAGGGTTTAAAGTGTTAAATTTATTTAAAGATTCTTGGATCTGTCATGTCACGTGTTGCCTCCAGTTCTGGTCACTGTGATTCATAAACAAAATATCCTTGGTAGAAATGACCACATCTGCGCTATCTGATGTTTTCATTCTATGGAAGGAAAACCAAGAAGGATAGACAGAGATGAGTTGGCCACTTGGGTAGAGGCTTAGCTCTTGCTTTGCTCTGTGCTTGCTGAATGAACTTGGAAAAACCACCCAAAGTCTTGGGAGCTTAGTTTTTCAGTAAAATTGATGAATTAAACTAAATCAGCTCTGAAGCTCCCTCTAGCTCCGAAAGTCCTATTGACTGTTGGAGCATAGAAATATCCTGTGTTTTTAGTCTTCTCTGGAAGATATGACTTGCTAAGTGGTCTGAAGCTGGTAAGTTCTTTGTGACTTACTCATGATTTATTTCTAGAACAAATTTAGCCTGGGGTGGGCTTAGTGGGTCTGTGATAGAGACAGGCTGACCCAAGCACATTGATTCAGTGTCTAAATGAAGCATCTTAGACTTGTCACCAGACACTGGAATAATTTATTGATATGGATTAAGATTCACTGTCCATCAAAACAGCAGGTGCTGAAGAGACGTGACTGCTTTGATAAATGGTCTCTCTCCTACCCCTGGTCCTCCAATATGTCACTTAATAGTCCCTGGAGAAATCCCTCCCTGTTCTTTTCCAGCAAACCATGTCCTTCTCTAATTTCAAATCTGAGGGTACCATTAGTTCTAATGTTCAACAGTCAACTAATTGACAGTTAAGTATTTATCAAAGAGGACTCAGGGGACTTAACCTCACAACCCCCGTAATCCTCAACAGGCCTCCAAAAATAAGCCACATAAGCATAATATCGGTGTAGACACAGTGTCCTTGACAAACGCAGCTTCAGAACGTATTTCCCAGGCTTTTTCCAGCTGCACTGCCAACCATAAGCCCTTCCTGCACAGACATGCTGGGAGCTTCAGATACACTGTAGTGCTTGCCTAATGTGTGCCTGAGAGTTGCTCCGGTTGATTGAGTACTTTGAACTGCAGGGCCCAACATCAAGTACAGAGGTTGTGGCAGCAGCTGTCAGCTGGGTCTTGGGGCTGAGGGGCTTAGAGTATCTTCTTAGTAATGAGAGAGACAGTCATGGCAAGGAAAAGAGGGCAGTAATACAGCTTTCCAGTCTTATTAGGATTTGTGGACCCATATACAATTAATATGAATTCTTGCTGTAACATGGACTCTATGAAGACAGAAACCTGGTATGTTTTACTCACCATTGTAGCTTAAGCACCTAACACTGTGTTAACAAATGGTGTGATGCAGGTCCACTGTGCACTGGTTACCAACTTGTCTGAGTCCAGTGGGAGCAAATACACTCATATGCAACAAGTTATATGAAGCAGATTTATTACTCACAGATAGGCAGCAAGGGACAACAGACGCCTACGATTCATTGTGAGCTGGTGCCCCACGGTACAGAAAGCTGCCCATGGGGTCTCCACTGTGCATATCCCACTTGCACTGCAGATGAGGGACACTGAAAAGTGGCCCATCTTGGGTTTTATACCTTGGGGGATACTTGACATGCTGGGCTAAAAATGTTGAAGGACATCTTGTTCTTATGGGGGACTGGAGCAAAGCTGGGGCTATTTTGGCTAGCTTCCTCCTTATCTCTGGATGTTGCATTTTCAGCTCATTCTACAGTTATTTTTGGGAGCTACACACAACAAAGAGGGAAAACTGTATCAGTCCAAGGCCACCCAGAGAAGTGTCCTATGCAGGGAAGGTACTTAATATAGGTTGAATGACAAATACCGAGGTCATATAGGGCTGTGGTTAAGAAGACAAACTCAGACCCAGATGCCTAGATCCCAATCCCAGGTCCACTGCTTACTAGCTGGGAATGTGAATAAGTGAACATTTCTGTGCCTCAGTTTCCTTATTTTAAAACTAGAGAGAATAATAACAACATATACCTCAAAGGGAAGTTATGCAGATTAAATGAATTAATGTTGATAAGTGGGTTATAACTAGTGCCTGGCATGCATTATAAATGCTCATTAAACATCAGCTTACATGGCCCACTTTCTTTTCCATCATTACCAAGGTTTTGTTTTTGGAACTAAAGTTTGAGTTTGTGAGAACACATGCTAACATGTATGAGACCAGATTGAAATACACTTCTGCCTTAAGCCATCCAGCTATGCAGCTTTCTATTTATACAATGCTCTGGCACATCTCTTTCATCAGCTCTGTTAATATACTGCTTGATTTACCCTTTTAGACTGAGAGCTCCTTGTAACCAGACACTACTCAAGAGTGCCTGATTTAGATGGATGCTCAGTGGTTTGAAATGAATGCATGATTTACTCAATGAATGACTGTTTTGTGTGTGTCTTGATTTCCTCAACCCTGGGGATGAATCACAAACCCCTTCCCCATCTCTTGGGTTCCCCTTTACACACAGTTCATCAGTCTCATCTGTGCATCCCCAGTTCCGGTCACTCCAGCTTCTCATCCTATTGTTCCCATTTCAAGCACAACCTTTGTTTGATTGCCACCTCTTCTCAGCCTCCCTGGGCAATCCCTTTACATTCCCCTAATACCTGTTCTCTCTTCCTTTCTCTGTCCCCTCCACATGGCTTGCAAACTGTAACATTTACATTGGCAATCTTGCTTTGTACTTGCCCTTTATTTTAAGTCATATCAAATCCTTTTGGTAAACTGGAAAAGAATTAATTGCAAATAAACCATTATTATTTTGTTTCACAGCCTCTCTTTTCCTTTCACCCTCATAAGCAGCTCAGGTTGCCTCATTGTTCATTAGAAATACTTTTTCCCCATGGGTTGCAACTTTGTCATGATAATATTTTTTTATTTTGCTGCTATTTTGGTGTTCAAAGTTCTGCTGGTCAGTGCTGAAATTTATTTTCACTCTTACCAGATTTGACTCTTACACATGTGTTAAGGGTAAGACAGAAAGTAGATGGTGTGATTTACAACTCACTCCTCTTACTGCAGTGTCCACCTTGGAAGCATTTCTAGTGTGCTCAAATGAATAGAAATGACATATCAGAAATATTTAGACAATAGTACAAACTAGTGTGTAAAATAACATTTTTGGAACTTTAACCATTTGTTAAAAAAAACTCTAGATTGCTTCAAAGCCTTCCTAGTTTAGGGTCTCTCTGTGCAAGAGTAATTACTTAATACATTTGTCTGTTCCTTTAGAGTGTCATCTCCAAGTATTACTATCCTAGCTCCTATAAAATTACAATCTTCACAAGGATTGGGATCTTATCTTCTCCTTCTTCTGTGTATTCTCATGGTGCCTAGAAAGAGTCTCCTGGCCAGGCATGGTGGCTCACGTGTGTAATCCCAGCACTTTGGGAGGCTGATGGAGGCAGATTGCTTGAGCCCAGGAGTCTCAGAACAGCCTAGGGAACATAGGGAGACCTTCTCTCTACAAAAAGCAATAGAAAAAATTAGCCGATCATGGTGACATTGCACCAGTGGTCCCAGCTACTCAGGAGGCTGAGGTAGGAAGATCGATTAAGTTGATGCTACAGTGAGCTATGATGGTACCACTGCACTCCAGCCTGGGTGACAGGGTGAAACCCTGTCTCAAAAAAAAATTAATTAATTAATTAAATTTAAAAGAGCAAAAAATAAAAAGAAAAAAAAAGCATCTGCATACAGAGGACACATGGTGAACACTGTTGTTGGAAAGATGGTTGCTGCGACCTGAAGTGACCTCCATGTGGGCCCACTCTGGGTGCAGGTGCACACCGGGAAGAGACGGAAGCTACTAGTCATTTTCCAAGAGGACATTTGGGCCTCTGTGTAGCCTCACAAATGAAACTGATTTCCAAGGGCCAGTTCTGCAGTCACAGATTCTGAATTTTCTTCTTATCCTAAGTACCATTTTTCTTGTGTATCTTTGCCAGCTCCCCCGCTCAGGGGAGTCACAGCAGTAGATTGGTTATGCTAAACACTCCACCTGAGGGCTTCGATCTGGATTTTTTTCACAGTGACCTAGTCATTTATATAGTTGAGATAGACTCATCTTGAAACTTCACAAAGCCATTTAATTTTTTAAAGAGTCATAACTCTAGATAATTTGTATCTATGATATTTCCAGTTCTCTCTTAGATTCCCAGGGAATACCCTGCAAAGCAGGAATTTCAAGCGCATGCACTTTGCCTCTGTCTTCTTTGCCTTTTCTCAACCAAAATACTAGTCATGTGAAGCTAAACAACACATATTAGAAAGTGTTGATGTTTTCTTTGCATATGTTCTTTTTAACTATAATGTTTTATTTGCAAGACAGGCATGCAAATAAAGGCAGAAGCAATGCTAAGGATGTCCAGAGAATGTGACATGGTCCGTTATCTTTTTGTCCCTCAGTCTCTAGACCTGTGGAAAAGACATTATGTATGGGACCCACCCCGTTGCCCTCTCAGCTCTGCAATATCCCTTGCTCTACAGACTGCATAGTATCTTCCTGGTCAGCCTGGGGCCTGTGCATCCATGAAAACTGTCGTGATCCTCAGGGGAAAAAAGGTGAGTGCCTTGTTTGCATGCGCTTCATTTGCTGTCAGCGTACAAACGTTTATTTTGGTAGCTAAGTCACTGATTAAGCCTGCTTAAGACAATATTTGTTTGTAAAATTTAGATAACCAGCTCAAGCCTAACGGTATTCAGTTTTAGGGAGGCAACTGGGACATTTCTGTGGAGTGCACAATCTCACCTTGATTTACCTTCAGTTAGACTCATAGCTGACTACTACTCTATTTGGTATAACTCCATCTTTTGTTTTGTTTTGTTTTCCAAGATGAGGTCTTGCTCTGTGACCCAGGCTGGAGTGCAATGGCACGATCTTGGCTCACTGCAATCTCTGCCTCCTGGGTTCAAACAATTCTCTGGACTCAGCCTCCCAAGTAGCTGGGATTACAGGTGCTTGCCACCAAGCCCTGCTAATTTTTGTATTTTTAGTAGAGATGGGGTTTCACCATGTTTTCCAGGCTGGTCTCGAACTCCTGACCTCGTGATCTGCCCACGTCAGTCTCCTAAAGTGCTGGGATTACAGGCGTGAGCCACCGTGCCTGGCCACTTCATGTTTTTTATATATAATGTTTATATGGGGGAAATTGGACATGATTTCCACACTCACACCTGAAAAGAACTGTTTGGCAAATCTATATATTTCTTTTCAGATTTCCACATTTAACATTTGATGTTATATTTTAGATTTTTGCAAGGGTCATTATGTATATTGTTTAGTTTCTGATATTGATCTTGGGCTTAAGGAAAAACCTTCAACCTTTATATTCCTGTTTATTTTTGTAGGCCTCTATGGTCTAGTTTTCTTCAGTTTGTAATCAAAATATACGTCTTCATCTTCAAAAGTTTACTCCTAGTGATATCTTGCCTTCTCTTTCATTGACCCTTTAGTTTCTATTGATACTGTGTTCCCTTAAATGACAGTACTAAAAAAAAATATTTCCTTTACCAAGAAAAATGAGATCCAAGGACATTCCAGAAAATAGATTCTAGTTATTACATGCAAAGCAAGAATCCATGGCCAAACACTTGATGCTAGCATGCTTGCGTACCTAGCACCCTGCTCACTGCTTACTGCTACATTCACTTGAAAACCCACATTTCAGTAATTCCTAGAGTGCTCATATATACACATGTGCACACCCAGACTCACTTATCCCTGTTCCTGGGCTTTTCCTTTCATTCTGACTCTTGTTCTAAGGTAGAAAGGAAGACGTGTATTGGCTTTCAGGCAGGTGGAAGCTAACTTTCATTCTTTTATCAAACCATAGAAATCTGGATGTCAAAGAAGCCTGGAGAGGGCCTTGGGCAATTCTCTTATTCGACATGTAACCAGAATGTCCCCCACGCCTCCGCAGCTTGTGGACACAAATAAGTTTCCATTTATACTAATACCTATAGTTTGCAGTCTTATGATCTACACGTATATAGTCAGTTGCATGTAGTTGTATACGAGATTCTTCAGGGTGATTTACATATTTTTAGAACAGTCATCTTATGTTTAGCCTGTGCTGCTCCTGTTTAGGTCACTGTCCAGAAAATCATGTGAGGTTGGACCAAGGCTCCTCCAGTCACTGTGGCTGTGACATCACTTTGCTGCATGAAGTGCTGCCTTCATCTGCTTTCAAAGCTGTAGAACCACATCAGACCAAGTAGATCTGGGAGACTCTTGGTTATATTACTTGGGAGACTAATGGTTATAGGTGACAGAAACCCAATTGATAACCAGCTTAAGTCAAAAGAAGAGACTGGTTTGAGCTCATGTAGCTGAAATGAGAAGAGAGGATAGGGCTGCATCCAAGAGTATAAACAGGCCAATGGGTCTCCGTCTTGTTTTCTAATTCTTTCTTTACCTTTACATTTCTCTCTCTCTCCATCTCTTGTGTCTGCTTTTCTCTATATTAGGTTCAATTTAAGGTAGTACATAAAGCAGAAAGAAATGTCTTTTCCATTGGTCCCCGGAAGAGTCCTGGAGTTGAATCTCATTGACTGTTTTATGTCATGTCCTCATTCCTGAACCAACTACTCTGACTGGAGGATGTGGGGTTTACATGTTCAAATCCTGGACATGTGGCCACCACTGGGATCAGGAGAGGGACAGTTCCCTTCAAACTTCAAAGACAGAGAATGGGGAAATGTGACTCCCTCAGAAAAAAATGAGGTACTGGTACTACAGGCAGGTAGAAGCAGTTCTGAGGGTCAGATTTTATAGGTGCTTGTTAAATAGATGTTTACTAAATGCTTTCTCCCCTTCGTTCTGGGCCATGGATTCTCTATGGCAATTCAAAGAATGCTTTTGCCTGCTTTCTTTCTTTTTCTTTCCTTTCTTTCCTTCCTCCCTCCCTCCCTTCCTTCCTTTCTTCCTCCCTTTCCCTTTTCCTTTCACTTTCCATTTCCCTTTCCCCTTCTTTTGAGTTTCACTCTTGTTGCCCAGGCTGGAGTGCAATGGCGTGATCTTGGCTCACCACAACCTCTGCCTCCTGGGTTCAAGCAATTCTCCTGCCTCAGCCTCCCGAGTAGCTGGGATTGCAGGCATGCGCCACCATGTCTGGTTAATTTTTGTGTTTTTAGTAGAGACGGGGTTTCTCCATGTTGATCAGGCTGGTTGCCCTAATTCTGTGTTGTGTTTTTTTGTCACTTGACCTCCAATTTTCACAAAACTCCTGTTAAAAACCGGCTCCTTGAACTTTCAGTTTTATTTTTCTGGATAATTCGGAACTGGCCCATGGAACTTCAGACCCCCTCCCTTGGCCCCATTCCGCCAAGTAACTTTTTTTGCCAAACTTTATCCTCATTGGCCTCTATTTCTCTATAGTAAAAGTCAACCTGTGCAGATATACCCTGGTCCATCATTCATAAGACACCACTTGCTGTAGGTTGAATGATATGCCCCCAAAAAGATGTGTTCAAATCCCAACCCCTGGTACATATGAGTAGGATGTTATTTGGAAATAGGATTATTTCAGAAGTAATGAAGTTAAGATTAGGTCATACTGGATTAAGGTAGGCTCTATTCCAGTGACTGGTGTTCTTGCAAGAAGAGGAAAATTTGGGCATAGTGACATACACAGAGAGGAGAGTGCCATGTGAGGACATTGAGACACAGAAGAGGAGAGGCCACATGAAGATGAAGGCAGACATTGGGAGTAATGTGTTCCAAGCCAAGGAGCACCATGGAGAACCACAACCACCAGAAGCTAGGAGAGAGGCATGGCACAGATTCTTCTGTAAAGCCTCCAGAGGGAGCATGTGGAGCATGGCCCTGCTGACACCTTGATTTCAGGCTTCCAGCCTGTAGAACTCTGAAGACGATACATTTCTATTGATTTAAGCTACCCAATTTCCAGTACTTAGTTATGACAGCTCTAGAAACTAATACACTGCCCAACTTTGAATCAGCATTTAGGCTCAACAAGGATACAGCACTTCACAAAATGACAACACCAAAGTGTCAAGAAGTAAGGTAATTTGTCTAAAGTCCCATGGTAATTTAATGATGGCCATGTTGGCAGTAAGGATCTGGTTTCCTGTCTCTTTAGTCCAGTGTCTCTCCAAACCCTAAGCTTCCTTAGTTGATTTTCTCCATCAGCCTAAAGAAGTTTGGATCAAAGTACAAGCTCAGTTCTGAGAAGAGGAGCCATCTGCCCATCATGCACCACATTGGTCAGTGTGAGCCATTATGCCTAAGAGCAAATCATTGAGCAGATGCAGGAGACAAGGTATGGGGCATGGGATGTATCTAGTGCCAGTACGTTGTCATTGGATGAAGGGGGAAAAGAGACTGCAGTTGTGGGAGGGCAGGAGGTTGTGCTGAGAGTAGCTTAAGAGCACTAGATAACCAGAGGTGGGGAGTGTTTTGCCCCAATCAATACTTTTTTCAAAGGGAGACTCAGCCTTTGAAAAGGGCTTAAGGCATCATCACTGGCCATCAGAGAAATGCAAATCAAAACCACAATGAGATACCGTCTCACACCAGTTAGAATGGCGATCATTAAAAAGTCAGGAAACAACAGGTGCTGGAGAGGATGTGGAGAAATAGGAATACTTTTACACTGTTGGTGGGATTGTAAACTAGTTCAACCATTGTGGAAGACACTGTGGCGATTCCTCAAGGATCTAGAGCTAGAAATACCATTTGACCCAGCCATCCCATTACTGGGTATATACCCAAAGGATTATAAATCATGCTGCTATAAAGACCCATGCACACATATGTTTGTTGTGGCACTACTCACAATAGCAAAGACTTGGAACCAACCCAAATGTCCAACAATGATAGACTGGATTAAGAAAATGTGGCACATATACACCATAGAATACTATGCAGCCATAAAAAAGGGTGAATTCATATCCTTTGTAGGGACATGGATGAAGCTGGAAACCATCATTCTCAGCAAACTATCGCAAGGACAAAAAACCAAACACCGCATATTCTCACTCATAGGTGGGAATTGAACAGTGAGAACACTTGGACACAGGAAGGGGAACATCACACACCGGGGCCTGTCGTGGGGTGGGGGAGAGGGGAGGAATGGCATTAGGAGATATACCTAATGTAAATGACGAGTTAATGGGTGCAGCCCACCAACATGTCACATGTATACATATGTAACAAACCTGCACGTTGTGTACATGTACCCTAGAACTTAAAGTATAATAAAAAAAAAGAAAGAGTGAAAGAAAAGTGCTGAAGGAGAGGATGGAGGCAGTAGAACCTCTCACCTGAAGGTGGTACTGTCCCCACAGCCTCCTGCAGAGTTTAGGGACATGTTGGGATTGATGAGAATTAGCCGTTTTTTAATAGAACCCATTCTGTGGCTGAATGGCTGCCTCCTGAACTGTAGTCACTGACAGGAGGGATGGTAAGCCCTGATGATTGTTATTCAGGTCTAGGAGTTTGGTATTTTATAAATGCTCCCCTAGAGCAGAGAGAATTTTGGTTTGTAAGGTCTTGTTAAAACCTGCCAGGACCACCTGCATATTCCCTCTTGGGAAGAATGAAGAATAGAGTTTTCCCTCTAGGGAAATGATTCTGTTCCTTCAGGGTATCCAAGCATGTTGTGATGACAGCAAGTAGTCTTGTTATTTCTACTGACTTGTGTGTATTAGGTCTGAGATCCCCCTCAGTCTTGGTGTCTGTCCCATGATTCTACTGTGAGTAGAATCATGGGAGTTCTGCCAGGATCACTGAGTGGTACAAACTAAAGATACTTCAGAATTCTATAGAAGCTGGGGTACACAGGCTAATGCATTAAACATTGCAAAACTCTGGGATATAAGCGGGAGTGTTTAGCTTCACATCTGAATTCTCTACTCTAAAATGCAGTGATTCCACTAGCAGAAATCTAGGATATTTATACTTTCCTAGATATTTCATACTCTTAAAACACACACACACACACACACACACGTGCACGCACACACATACACACAGAAAGATGGAGTATTTAAGAGAAAAGCAAACAACAGCAAAAAAAAAATGAATGTGGAAAGTAGGAGAGAATATCATTTTTCTCCTCTCTAGGCTTTCCTAGTCATCGTGTTATTGCTCTGGTACATTTCCTTTGTTCACATTAAGAAAAAAAGTAGAAAGGAATGGGAAAGTAGGAAATGTTTTATTACCGAATAGAAGAAATTAGTTACTATAGAAATTATCTTTACACGACTTTTATTCTTAATCAGAAATCCTTCCATTAGGAATCATGGAAGGCTTGTGGCTGTTGGTTATTCAGAGTACATTAGAAAATCAGCCAGTGTTCACAGCCTTCACACCCTTCCATCGCGTCATGACAGGCAGACAAGGGAACCATGATCGGCAGGTTGGTGCTTGTCAAGTAAAGCTAGGATGCCTTTCAGAGGAATTTAAATTGGGTCAGGTTTTATCATTTGTTGCTTTCTCTTTGATACACTCCCAGAGTGTTATAATTAGAGATATACGAAAGAGAATTAGCCTGAAAAAATAAATACTCTTAGACAAACTCTACACATAGATGTGATACATTTTAAAATTTTTTCTTGATATATAGACACACATTTATATGACATCCTTATCCTTTTCAGACATATACTAGAAAGGCAGAATTGCCCACTGAAGTTGTTCTAAAGAGGAATTTGCTGGAGGCTCCCTATAGAGTGTCACAACAGCCAGCTGCTTAGGTGGAAGGACTTCAGGGATTCCTTCCCTCAATGAGAGCACCCAAGTCCTTAAAAATTCCCAAAGGACAAGATACTTTGAAACTGAGAAGGCATGACTGTTTTTTGAAGACAGTCTTTTATGCTCTTAAACAAATTAGATAACATGCTAAAGTTGGAAAATACTGACTTGTTTTAGATGTTACATACCAAAAACGGGGGATATTTCCATTTTCCATCCTTGTCTGCTAGATAGGCTTTCCCTTGAATGAGAAGTCTATAAAATCATTTTGCTTTCTCATAGATAGGAAATGCTAAGAGATAGTTGTTTCTTTTTTCTGTGTCTATGTGTTTGGGGTGGGTGGGGCGTTCTGTTAACTTCTCATTCTAAGCTTTGGGAGTTCTCATGCTGACTTCACCCTATCAGTGTGTCTTCTTAGTTTCTGGATTTACACCAGGCTGTGGACTAATAGTGATACTATAAAATACTATCCCTGCAGGATGGTGGTTGATTTCCAAAGGGTTAGGATTGAAGCTTCAATATGCTCAGATTCTTTCACTCAGAGTTGTTACCCAAAGTTCAGGGCCGCCAGAGAGGAAGAGCAAATGGAGTACTTAAGACAGAATAAGCTTCTGTCCTGTTTGTTTAACCTGCTAGACTTTCTTTTTTATAATTATTATTTTATTATTTATTTATTTATTTATTTATTTATTTTCTGAGACAGAGTCTCACTCTGTCACCCGGGCTGGAGTGCAGTGGCGTGATCTCGTCTCACGGCAACCTCCACCTCCCAGGTTCAAGCAGTTCTGCCTCAGCCTCCTGAGTAGCTGGGATTACAGGCAGGTGCCACCCTGCCTGGCTAATTTTTTTGTATTTTTAGTAGAGATGGAGTTTTACCATATTGGCCAGGCTGGAACCTGCTGGACTTTCTTCACGCCTGTCCCAATGGAGTCAGTGTTGAGACATAACATTGCCTGTGGATAGCTCATGTGTACACTTCTGATCCACTAACTCATGCAGAAATACAGCCCTCAGATCTGGATATACCCTCCGGAGCCTCTTTTAATTCTTCCATGGCTTCAATTAAAAAACACTGACCCCTTTTCTGCCATCTGCTCGTCTTCCCTTTTCTCTCCCCAACCCACTGCCCATTCTTTTCTAATTATCTCCTGTAGAATTATACACTAAATATTAATTCTTGGAGTCATAGAAAAAAATAAACCCTGCAGATACTAGTTTCACTAAAGGTGAATTGAATCTGTGGTCAGGAAATGTTGATTATGGCTCTCCCCTGCTGTGCAGTGTCTAAAATTCCACTGTCCAATCTACTCGCCTTTAGTACCTTCAACTAAACCACAGTGCCTTTCAGGTTCACTTTATAAAGTGTGGCGAAAACACAATATCCACAGGAGCTGACTTTAATCTTTTCTTGTGAGGAGGCAATGACTCTGAAAGACTTCTGCTGATTTTCACACCCATCCATTTAATCAGTAATAATGCACCTTTGGAGAAGTAATAAAGTGGCGTCTTAGTTTTCACACATGCAAAATGGGAATAGTAACTTATAACATAGTTTTGAGGCTTTATTCATTTAGAGTAATAAAGTTACTGTCCCAGTCTTGGTAAAGGGTGGATGTTAGTTTATGCATGTGCCTTTTTCCCTTGTTGGGTTTTATGCTTTGAGAAGAATACACATTTCTGGTTCCTCCTGTGGCTTCCCATAGTACAGGAAAGTCATGTGCAAATGACAGTTAATATTTATGGAAGAATATCATCTGATTAATATGAAACTCAATAAATGAAAGTGATTGGTTGGCTGGCCCCCAACCACTATGGACTTGGCAATTGTATATCTTTCAGAACAGAAGTACCTGGGAGACGCCTGATGTCTATTGCAGGCATGAACAGCGATGTGTGATTAAAGTTAAGTGCTAGCAAGAGAATCCAGGGTTTTTGTTTTATGCTAAGCTTGTGCTGTGATTTGATCCTAGTTAGAGTCAGGACAAGGGCAGCACAAATGAAAGACTGAAGGAATTTATTGACTGAGGAGATGTAATCTATAGATTTATGGCAAGATGGATGCAACTTGATTTATGGAGGGAAACTGAACATGCCCCTCAATGGCATTAAGCTCCAAATAATAGGACACCCAGAATCCTTCATAAAGACTTCTAAGTTTCTGTGCTCAAGTCTGGGCTGGTTGTCAAACAGTGTAAATCATGGCGACTCATGCCATGTCTTGCTCAAAGATAAAATCAAAACAAGCAAAAATATAAGACAATAAATAAACAGCATGCAGATGTTACCTATAAGAATAGAGGTCATTCGAGTTTTGTGGCAGTGAGAGCTCGTAGGTCATTGTAGTTTGATGCTCGTCAAGTGAAGTTTACAGCCGTGTATGCATCTCCTTTCAAGGTGGCTTAGAAAGGAAGCTGAGCCCTTCTGTAGATTTTATTTGGCTAGTTAATGATATAGACATGGAGGTATGGAGGTATAAAGCATGGCAGAAGCCATTATTATTTTTTTTTAACTGCTCTGATCTTAACCATGTCAATGCCATGAGCATATAGCCTCTGACTGGCTGAATGATTTCTTCCCAAGGTAGCTAATCCTTAAAGAGACTAGGAGTCTCTTTTAAAGGGAGGTTCTGGGTTATCTTAGGAAAAAAAAAAAAACCCTCAAATAAAGCACTTAAAAATCCTTACCTAAAATTCTTGCCCAGCCCTGTACTTTGCTAAAATACTTAGTATTTTAGGTAAGGATTTTTAAGTGCTTTATTTGAGGGTTTTTTTTTTTTTTTTCAATCTAAGATAACCCAGAACCTCTCTGTAGCTTTTTCTTGTGTCTCAAAACCTCATGTTCATTGTGTTCTAGCCTCCTTGGCTGTGCTATTTAAGAGAGGTTGGTCTTTCTCCAACTATACCTTGAGGTGTGTAACTTTTTCATGAGAGAGATGTTACCTCTCATGCTCCCGAACTTGTCCTTCTCCCCTCCCCTTGTGGGAAGAGTGGTGGGATATGCAGCTTTCACTCTGGGAATTGAATGTTCTCTGTGCTATCAAACTCTCTCATTTTCTTTACTTACTCCAAGGAATAAATGAATAACATTTCTTAACATTATTAATATATATGTTATAATATGTATGTTATATATATGTTATTATATATAACAATATATATGTTATTAATATAATTAATAACATTCTTAAAATGTTATTCATGCAAAACTGTTGGTTTTGTTAAAAGAAAAAGGAATTAAAGGAATCTGTTGATTGAATTTGGAATAGAAACGATGGAAGGTATGAGATCCACAAAAGGTAGACGTAGCCTTTAGAAGTGGTATATCATGGGGGCCAGAGATTGAAAATTTAGACTAAAGGGTTCAATCTGGTTCTCAGTCCTTCTTTATTAGGTCACTTTGTTTTTTAAAAATTGTGCATTAGTTTTTATCATTTAAAAATAGAGGGATTTCTGGTTTCTTAGACAAAATGGAAGGATCTGTTAACAGAGGGTTCATGATCTCTAAGGCCAAGAGTCAACGGAAGCTGAATAGTAGTCAGGCATTTTAGAGCAGGCCGATTAACCCAAACACTCGCTGCAGTCTCATGGTTGACCCATTTGCCTCGATGTGTACCTGCTTGACTCCTGTTGATTTGCATTTGTGACTCTCTGGGCCCATAGCATGTAAAATACATCTATGTTCTTATTACAGTCTCTGGCTGGGACTTTGAGGCCCTAGTCCCACAGTACACTTTTTTTAAACATAATAACAATCATGGACCCATGTCTAGCCTGGATGGAAAGTGAACTCCAAAGAGATATTGTCTTTATGAGGCAGACTGATGTGTAAACCTCAGTGACATGATGCAGATAAATCTCGGAGCAGGAAGTTGTGAATGGTCAGGCGCCATGGAGATGCCAAAGAGGTGATGTATTTTAACCGAATGCAGCGTAACAAGAATGTCAAAATCAACAGCAAAAAGAAAATGTGGATTAATCTATATTTAGATCATTTCTGAGTCTCCATTTATTTTTACTGGTTTATTGATACTATAGGACTTATGCTACTTATTATTCCATTGAATTATGTCTGACTTCTCCAACTCCTAGTTTGTAAACTCTTGGAAGACAGATTTCCTGCTTTTATTCTTTCCCATTCTCTTTTTTTTCTACATCTCATCCTCTCACTTCACATAGAATAAAACACATCAAGATAATACGTGCTTAGAGCGATGAGTACTTGAATAAAACTTTTCATCTCTCACCCAGCTGCTTCTTTTCCTTTCTTGGAAAAGAGTGGAATTCTCTGAAAATTCTTTTCTCTCTCTTTTTAGGATTTAGAACGAGGCAGCGCCATGTCCTCATGGAATCTACAGGGCCTGCAGGGCATTGCCCTCATTTGGTGGAGTCTGTTCCTTGTGAGGATCCAATGTGCTACCGATGGCTGGCATCGGAAGGGATCTGCTTCCCTGATCATGGAAAATGTGGCCTGGGACATCGTATTCTGAAGGCTGTCTGCCAGAATGACCGCGGTATGACCCAGTGACCCACTAGAGGTGTTAGGATGTTAAGTATCAGCCAAATAACACATGACCACCCTTCAATAGATCATTCTCATGAGGAAGAGAAGCACAGCCTTTCTTATCCTTGAATATTTATGTTTACATCGAGTGACACATTGCTGCAAAGTAAGGTGCCGTGACTTAATATGGGTCCACATACTCCATGACAGAACACTATTTGATTGTACTTAAATGCAATACAGCAAACCTAGAGATTTCTTAAGAGTTTTTAATTTGTCAAAAAAACAGAAAACAAATCTCTTAGATAGTGTTCAACTTATCAATATAAAACAAGTAAAAGCCAATGTATAACATGCCTTTATATATTATAAACAAATATCATCTTGTTAAGAATCCAGGACCGAAACGTCCTGCAAGTTAAAAAAACAACCAAACAAAACTAGGTGGCTTTTTGTTTATATGACATTAGAGTTGAATCAGCTATAGACACAATACTAACATTTCCAAAGAACTGTTTTTAAATACAAGTTGTCAAGATTTACAAAACTATTAACAATGATGTCTTTCCTCAATCAGCAAGCACCTGGTAGGTTATTTGAAATGAAAGGTGATTCAGAAAACATGTGTCATGTGGAACTAAGAAAAGTGACATGTAAAACCTTGATCCTGAACTTGAAAAAAATTTCAGTGCCTTGGAAGAATATCGTGTATATTTATTAATCAGCTCTGCCATGAGAAGCCCCACTTATAATGCTCATGATATGTGGAATGAAGCGTTTTGAACTTATGCAGCTAAGTAATCCATAGAACAGAAGTAAATCACAAAATAGATTCAGAGCACACAGGGTTGATATATATTGCAAAGCTTTTCATTCCTTTTTTTCTCTCTCCCTCCCTCCCTCTCTTCATCCTTTCTTCATTTCTTTTCAATCATTATCATAATTACACAGATATAGATTTTGTCAGGTGATGTAATTGGTTACCTGTGGAAACCAGGTGATTATTTAATTAAAGGGCAATAACAGATTGTATTAGCTACAGCAGAGAATTAAAACTAATAGCAACTCCTGTGAATATTAACATATAATTTTTGAATTGTGGTAACATATGTGCAATTTAGTAACAGATCACTTTTGTATTGCTTTTGTTTGTTTTCTAATAAGACGTATATTTTTTGGTCTTTGTCCCTGGCTCCTTATCACAGAGCTCCTAAAACCCTGGTTATTTCCTGAGATACAGGGGTGCTAGGAGAATCTTTTGTTTTAATAGTTGGTCTTTAATCCTGGTTCCTGACACAGCTCTTAAATCCCTTGGAATTTCCTGAGTGCAAGGCCTGCCTTGTTCTAATGAAGTAATGCTTGGTGAGCTTCTGGATGGGGGATGATCACCAGAAAGACCAAACCATGATTAGAAGCTTAGGGATTTCAGTTCACCCACTGGAAACAAGAGAGGGGCTGGAGATTGGGTTAATTATTGATCCTACTTACATAAACACCTCTGAACTATGAGGTACAGAGAGCTTCTGGGCTGCTGGAAATGTGGCAGTGCTGAGAGGGTGGCAGATCCCAGCAAGGGGATGGAAGCCCTGCACTCTGTCCCCCATACCTTGCCCTGTGCATCTTTTCCTCATGAATCTCTTCTGGCTTTTCATGTATATTCTTTGTAATATCCTTTATGATAAACCAATACATGTAAAATGTTTCCCTGAGTTCTGTAATATGTCCTAGGAAATTATAGGGCCTGAGGAAGGAGTTGTGGGAACCCCGATGTATAACCATGGGTCAGAAGCACAGGTGACAGTCTGGGACTTGAGACGGGCATCTGAAGTGAGCGGCAGTCTTGCAGGACTGAACCCATAACCTGTGGGATCTAATGCTAACTCCAAATAGATAGTGTTGGAGTTGAGTTAAATTGCAGGATGCCCAGGTGGTGTTGGAGAATTGTGTGGTTACAGAAGTGTTCTGTGTTGAGTTTGGAGTAAGAAGTGAAGTATGGAAGTTTAAAACATGAGCTCTAGAGTTAGATAGGTTGCAGTTTCAACTCTGCTACTCACCTGCTAGGTGATCTCAGGAAATTTATTTAACTAGGAAGTATCCTTTCTTTCAGCTGCCAAGTGGGGTAATAAAACCTCCCTGTCACTCTTAAGACTGTGAGAGTTAAATTAGTTATATAACAATGATTAGTGAAGTGGCAATGATTTTTTGAATGGCATATAACCATTCAAAAAAGCCATAAACTTATTTTATGTATATTTTAAAGTACAATTATTATTCTACCCGGTCCTGAAGAATTGGTCAAAGAGCATTCTTTTAAAACATGAAAATAATAAGGAGGATTCGAATAGCCATAACTAATTCTTCCTCCCCAGCTCCAGCTAAGGAAACAGGAAGATCATTGGTTTGGTTGGAACCCAGTGATAAATGACTCTCATGCTTTGTTATCTCACAGCAGATATTGGAGGGTTGTCATGATATCTCTGTCCACTTGGCTAGGAACTTCTTTCATAATTTATGCTGAGCCTTCTACAATCATCAGCTTTACTGTTTTACAGCAGTTTTAGAGCTTTCTTACTTATTCCTGTGAAATGACTAATTTTCAGCTTTTGACCTACACACTGAACTTATGTGTGCAGAAGAGGGAATTAATATTTGTTCATATCAGCTCCATGAAGTCTTTGTGGTTTTTAAATACCTGAATGACTCCCTCATCGTTTGTGGGGCAATGGCCATGGTTGTGGTTCTGGGAACATGCTTGGCCTCCTAGTGGCTGAAGCTGTCTTTTGTTCTGTGTGAAACTGAAAATGTGGTCTGGTTACACTTTTTGTGGTTCAGCTTCAGTGTGAATCTGGGTGATTGATGATAGAAGTTTGGCAGAGAAGTGCTCCTGTTTGACTTCTACATATTATCAGGGTTTTTCCATAACTACAGGAGTTGACAGAACTGTTGACATTAATTTAAATGCCTGGAGAAAGACAGGTTTGAGATATACAGTGTCCTTTGATTTCCTTTTGTTTTTTTCTTTGTAACATTTGATATTTTCTTCCATCACTCTTGGTTTATTAATTGCTTCATAGACACTTTCTTTCAGAATTTGTTTTGAATTTAACAGATAAGACCAAAAGAAATACTTTATTTTTGATTTTTTAAAAAACCACTTACATTAGATCTACTCAGACTTGAGGCCTACCATAATTTGTAAGGGTAACTTGGCTTGTTTACCATTTTTAGGCTTTTACATATGATCTCCTTCTAGATATCCTGCATATAGGTGTTTAGAAAGGAACATTCAACATCCCTGCCAAGTATCTATGTCCCATTCAAATTGTGGAGCCATGAGATTTCTACATAAGCTTGACCAAGATTCTGTAGGACTCTCGACAGTGTCTTGTTGGGTGTCCTTGTTAGCTGCTAGGAAGACGTATTGCTCTTCCCCAGGAGTTTGTTTAGACCATTAGCTTACAAACTTCAAAAATATATAATCTATGTCACATTGAAACCAGGGAGTATTTGGAAATAGCAATTTCTGATGTGCCTAAACTTTGTGGATTAGTTTAAGAATGTGGTCTACTTTGGGTTATCTTAGATTCGAGTAGTCATCTCTAATTCCTACAGCTATCTCTGCTTTGTTCCATTCTCTACTTTGATTTATTAGCAATACTATCAGTGCCACTGAAGCTCCTCTTTCTCCCTCAAGCCTGTAATTATAGCAAACAATATGTTAGTCAGTGATATTTATTTTCAAGAGGTAAATTGCTTAATAGATTGTATAAATGAGTGTTCTTATTTGGAATCTGATTTCCGAGTCTCTGATTGATGGAATAGCTTTGATTTCTGTCCTCTGCACAATATCTTATCAAATGTCAATAGACATTTATGGAGCGTTGAATATGCATAGGTTATTCTTGTCTCATTGACAAGTATGTTTCATCATTTCAAAGTAGCACTTGAAATGTAAATGGAGTGAGATTCAAAAATGCAAGCCCAACATATTTCTCCCTTAGAATATCAGATTTACTCACTGCATTTTAAACATCAATTCTCAAACATGTAACTGGTTCGTTATTGCCAGGTTTCACTGGCGATTGATCAAAGTTTACCACCAAGTGACATCTTCAAAAGCAAGTTGGAAAAACCCTCATAATGCCAGGGCAGTGGACAGTGTTCCCAGTGGCTGGCAAGTGACTACTATGTATCATCTTTCATGTGCCCACAATGCAAAGTGGGCAGAAGACTCCATGGGGTCATTGGATAAACACCTGTCTGCCTGCTGTAGCAGTCAGACCTGGAGCACTCACCCATAACTTTTGCCCCATAATTTGCCAAATAGGCTATCTTGAAAAAAAAAGTGTTTACATGTTTCAGCAAACATCTTCATTCAGGGATAATGCAACATACAATCTGCACTTCTAGAAGGCAAATGCCCACACTAGTGAAGAGTGTAATAGATCACAAAGAACAAAGTTCACATGTTGAGAGGCATGGAGTTAGAGTTCTGCAGTGTTGCCAAAAACACTCCCTTGCATACAAGGTTTTTTTATTTTCACAGTTGCACTATGCCTTTTCCATGCAAATATTTTTCTCAAGCTGTGTATATATTTGCACAGCACTAGGAATTATTTTGCATCATTAAAGTAGCTTTGCTTTTTATTTCAAGGATATTTTTCTAGGGCTCTTTGCCTTAAATCATTAACTGTGAACACTCCAAGAATGCTACCTTTAATCTTGGCTAAAATGGCATGTACTTGTAAGCTCTAACACTGTAAGTACTTTTTAAGGAGGACTTCAACTGGTGGAAATGTGTTAGAATAATCATTTACCTAAGTTGGATCAAATATTTTTTAAATGTTTTTACGTCTGTGATTGGAGTTGAAAGTTTTGTTTTGTTTGTTTCATTTTTAGATCTCAAAAATGTTCTTTGGCTTACCTGTGAGAATAATGTCAGACTCCATTCAAATAAAAATTATTTTTTGGAATATTTTGCGATTCACCAGAATTCTAAAGAGAACTCCTTTTGTGTTGTCTTTATTTTTAAACTGTTCGATTATGCTGTATCTCGTGTTGTTAACAAATGCTGCTTTACTTCTGCTCTGTAAGTTTTTGCTTTTGCTTATAAGATATTCTAAATGCTATTTTAGTATAATATTTATTTTCTTGTATTTTAGGATGAAAGAAGAATAGATTATTCATCAGATATTTCTTTTTCACATAAGTATATTCCTTCAGTGAATCAACCTATTTAAAGAGATGCTACAAAATTCGAGCCACCTGAGGATATGTAGGCTCTAAAATAAAGTTAAAATGTGGATTTTCTAAAAGTTTTGAGAAATGGCAACTTGGTTAAAATAAATATGCGGTTTATTAAGATGTGCATTTTAGAAAGGATAATAGTAATCAGATTTATCTTTTCTTTTTTAAGAAAGTAACTATCACTTTTTCTTATGCTATCAATTTTTTATTTGTGTAGGAAAACTCCCACTTACCTTTATATAAGGACGAGAATCTTATCTTGCCAACATCTTGCCACCTGTTTGGAAGAATCGAAGAATGGGAGAATAAACATGGACATGCATTTGTATTAGCAATGCAGATTCAGAGAAATGGCCTTTTGGAATAGTCAGAAGTAATGGGTTGTAGCACACACCTTTGTTTCCTGCCCAGATCCCCTTGGCCATTTCCCATTTTTGTGGGTGTCAGCCTGAAATTCCAGCTGATATCACCTACATCTCTTTGCCTAAGAAATGTCTCTGTTCACTGCAGTCTTGCTAGGGAATTGGCAACCCCAGGGAGCAGTCTTCAACTATTGATTGAGAGTTGGTGATACACACCCAGCTTCTTTCTTCTCGGTTGGAATAGCCTGGAGATGTATGTTTGAAGCTGTTTCCTTATTGATTACCTACTCTTTACCAGGCTCCTCCCTTTCCTGCCTCACTTCCCCACTTTGTGACTGGCTCCCTGGCATGGCTTCCCAATAAGTACTTGTCCGGGAATCTTTGTCACAGAGTTTCATTATGACACAGCTCAAACTAAGACAAAGATACTTGGAAAGATATTCAGTCAATCCATTCCTATGGGAGATACAAAATCCAATTCAAATCATACCATGTTGATGATAGTTTTTAAAGAATTACCTTTCAAAGCAGAAATGATATAGTATCTCATGAGAGATCGTTCAGTATTTTGAACAACCCTCAGTCTTTATTCATTATTTGCCATTATTCAAAGGGCTTCAATATACTGCTTCTGTTCTCCCTATGAAAACATAAAACATGTTATTGAATTCCATTTATTTTCCAGTTAAGCAATCTGGGTAACATACATCATCATCTTGAGTCTTGTTTTTCAACTATTGAGTCATGTGTGACTCTGGAGGGGGACTAGGTTACTCTTATTTTCATTTTGTAGTTGATTCCAGATTGTATTGGAATAGTTCTGAAAAAGAAAAAGATAAACAGACCTCTACTGGGTGTTAAGGTAATTACTTGTATAGGAAAATTGGGTCTGAAATGTTGGAGAGACATGGTGCTCTTATCTTGTTTCTCCTAGATCAGTGGTTCTAAAACTAGTAGGCATCAGAATCACCTGGTGGGCTTGTAAAAACACATGTTTCCAGCCCCTACCCCAGAGTTTCTGATTCAGTAGGGCTAGAATAGGGCTCAAGAACTTGTATTTCTGGCAAGTTCCCAGGTGATGCTGGTGTTGATCCAGGGACCAGACTTTGAAAAACACAGTTGTAAGCCAAAGAAGGACAATGGGCAGCTTCATAATGTTAGCATATAACAGAGAAGTAGGCTGCAGCATGTCTTACAAGGCATGTCTTACACTTAGTTAGAATCAAGAATAGTATTGGTCCAGGCACAGTGGTTCACACCTGTAATTCCAGCCCTTTGGGAGGTCAAGGTGGGCGGATCACTTGAGGTCAGGAGATTGAGACCATCCTGGACAATATGGTGAAACCCCATCTCTACTAAAAATACGGAAATTAGCTGGGCATGGCGGCACATGCCTGTAATCCCAGCTATTCGGGAGGCTGAGACAGGAGAATCGCTTGAACCTGGGAGGCGGAGGTTGCAGTGAGCCAAGATTGCGCCACTGTACTCCAGCCTGGTGACAAAGCTAAACTCCGTCTCAAAAAAAAAAAAAAAAAAAAAAAAGTAGTAGTATTGGTTCTAATCTTGTTTCTTGTTTCCTGCTGCAGAAGTTATTCTTGAAATTCTTGAAATATTCCAGAAGCAAGCAGTGAGTAAAATTTTTTTTTTTTTTTTACTTCTTTATTGTTACCTATGAATTGCTAAATGATCAAATAGTGGAAAGCAATAGTGTTCTCTTGCAGGAACAGAAGACACGCAATATGTGAGATGAGTTATTTAGGTTTAGAGGAGAGAATTTTCATTTCAGCAGGCTGTCTTTTGCAGACCACCAACTGGTAGCAGTTTGGTGTCAGTGTCCTTACCTAAGGAAATGTGGTGATGACAAATATGTTGTATTAAATTTTGAAATGAACCTGACATTGCAGTTGAAAGTGTCAATAAGATCAGGCTGTGCTGTTCACGCTACGGGAATCAGACTGCAAGGGAGATTAAATTAGAAAGTTTTTGTAGCCAAGTTCCTCGTTCCCTTTCATTTAGTTGTCTTGCAGTGAAATTAAAGATGAAACTCTAATAATGTTTGGCAATGAGGGACTCCAAAAGAGAAAAATAGAGACTCATTCTAATCAGAGTTTCCCCATCCACATTTGACGTGAAGGTGGGAGTAGATGTAAACTGGTGAATCAATTTAAATGCTAAAGAGAGAGGAACTGCAATGCAGGTTTAAATATATTTACTGTATGTTGTCTCTATAAACAGGCATTGTGTTTTGAATTACTTCCAATTTCCACCCTGCTGCATACGTAGACATTGCAAGATAGCTTTTGTCTTTTTTCTCCTTTAGAAAGGGGCCTAAATAAATGACTGTTCCCATCACTACTCCACCAGTGTTTCACAATCAGACTAAATGTAATCTGTTTTTTCCAGACTTTAATATTTAGAAATAGCTTAGAGCAAATTGCTTCCTGAGTTGTGCCTGTGTCTCTCATAGGAGTGCTGTCTCCTTTTTCTATCTCTTCTGAAATTCTTATTAGGCAATCGACTTTCTGTTCCCATTCTATATGATTCAAGAAGCAAAATGAGTCATAGATTGTACTGATATTTCAAAATGTAGCTCATGTGATTAAATGGTCAATCCAACCTTTCAGTGAGAATTAATGTGAGATTGTCACCCTTGCTATCCTTTTCATCTTCCCCCCAGACATGTCCTAAGTTTTTCTATTCCCTATTGTATTCCGCTGTAATGAGAATAACAGGGATTAGTTATAGCATTAGTCACAGGGACACAGTTTTGTTTTCACTTTCTGAAATGTATTTTAAAGTGGTATTTTGCTGTTTCGTATGACCATTGGCTCATTACTCTTGACACATTTACCAGTTTTCCCTCTATGTAGACACAAAAAAAGTAATGAACATGGATAAAACACTTCTCCATTATGACGGAGTAATTTATACTGGTGGCATGGCCAATATGACTAGATAAGGAAAAGTAATCAGAGGTTTACACATTCTGTACCTGTTCAAATGTGTTCAGGAAATATAGTGGGGAAAAAAAAGCCCTCCTAGAAAGGCCCTTCTACCCCATGCAAAATCAATAATTTTTTTTACTTAATCTTATAATCAAATATTTTTTGAATTACTAAATTAATGTATACATATACTTTAACTGATTCATGAGTCAGGAATTCATAGTGTGTAACCTTTTGTGCTCTGAAATTCCATAGCTCATAATCAGTGCTCCTTTACCTCTGTTACTTTGATGGTAATTTGCTTCCACAGTCAGAGTCATGTTGTTCCCCTGCCTGAGATGCTTATCCTCCTCTTCTTCTTTGGCTAATTCTTATTTATCCTTTAAAAACTTGAATTGGTGTCCTTCAAGAAACATTTTCTTCACTCTCACTCCAACTATTTTATGCTGGTCTAGAATCTCAAGTGAATATTATGTTTATCACCTGTGCAAGATTATTTGTCACAGCCATTAATGGTAATTTTATTTCCTTTATAGGTTATTGGTTCAGAAATGGGTAACGTTAAATTTATTTAGGTCAACAAGATATGAGAAGAGGGACTTGAACAAGGAAGGGTGTTGTTTTAATTGCTGCTGTGATCCATCTTATTATAACAGGATATGTAGCTTCAGGATAAAGGCATTACTGTGCACAGTAGGTCAGAGATGGAAAGATACTATGGGTCCTGGAAGATATTGTTGAGCCACTGAATCAACAGTGTGAGCACTGGCTGTTATGTGAGACAATATATTTCCTTACTGTTAAAGCCAGTTTCTATCAGAGTATTTAACAGTTGCTGCAGAAATCATTATAACTGATAGACTGCTCATCGTTTGTGTTATCATAACAGTTTGTGATTCGGTTATCAATGCCTTTACTGTATTATATTAAAATTATGTTTATTTCTCTGTTTCTGCCATTTGACTCAGCTTCTCAAGGGCACATACCTTGACTCATTTATCATTTTATTCTTGGCATGATACCAGAGTATCTGGTATATTAAGGTATACTCAATGTTTATAGAATTTGAAAGAGTTATTTCAATTGATTCACACAATAGCCCAATTGGGAATTATTGTTATTTTTTATTCCAAATTTACTGATGAGAAAATTGTAGGCAGAGATATTGATAGTTTAAAGTCACTAAACTAGTAATTTCTGATACCAGAAGTTTGAACTTCAGTCGCAGGACTCCAAACCAGTGCTTATTCTGCTTTATGAATCTTGGTAAATGCATGTCACATGTACCAACTACATTGACCCTGCCCTGTACCAGACTATGCAATAACTTTCAATAGTTAAGATGTTATTTTTTGGTAAAGTCCAACTTGGCCTGAGATTTATTCTCAATGCAGCATTAGGGGCAATTGTGCCAACTCAGTGGGCTAGACTCATGAAACCTATTCCTAACCATACACTAAGCATGTTGGCTTTTCTTTCCTTAGTGTGAGCTAAGAGCAAGAGAGATCACCTGTACAATGAAAACATAAAGCCCACACACATTTCCCTCTGGCACAAAGTGAATTTAAGTTAGATATATAGTACATACTTATCTGGTTTTCCCTGCAACTGTAATTCTAATCTTGATCATATTCAGACAGCTAAGCAGCATAGAATTTATTCATCAGAATGGATTGGAAGGAGAGAGAAGCAGAGTTTCTGAAAAAGGAGATATGTGAAATCACAAAGAAGATAGGAGACAGCTCTTTAGGGATAAACAGCTTTTCACTCCTTCATCGTAGAGATATTCCTAGAGGAGGGTGATAGCGGAGCTGCTAATAACACCATATTGAGATGAGAAAGTTTAGTAAAAAACAAGCAAAATTCGATACACCAAAGTGGTCTTTATTACATCAGAGTTCATTAAATATACTTAACTAAGGATTCATTGAGAAGGAGAGGTAGTTATTTCTGTGTTGTTCCAGAAGGCAAATAGGTAGAAATAAAAAGATGACAGATGTTGGCCTAACATTAGAATACATGTTCCATTATAGCTGCCTAGCAATGGTGAGTAATGAGCTCAGTGTCACCAGAGGCATATTTACAGAGGCTGGGACCAGCTCTTAGGGTTTCTGCAGGGGAATCTCCTCAGTATCCTGCAAGTGAGGGTAGCTCTGTGGACCATCTGCTGCCACTTTGGACAGGACAATTTTGTATTTTTCCTCGTTGTCCTGCAATTAATGATATGTAGCATCTCTGGCACTCCCCCATGGATTGACAGTCATGTCCCCTCATCATCATGGCAAACAAAATGGACCACATAGTTTTTATTGTCCCCATAAGGCGTGGTGATATTGCTCTTGGTAGAAAACCACAGGCAAGGAGATGTCTAGTTTTTCCCAAATTATCAAGATTATGTTTAATTACATAATTGATTTTAATTAATCAATTTTAATATTAAAATTTAAGTTAGAATGGATTAAGGAAATTAGCAGTATATTTTGAGTGCATTGTAATTAAAAGCTAAAATAAGATCAGGCTGCAAGTTTAAATTGGAAACTTCAGGTAAATAGAAAATTCACTTATCCAGAAGGGCCAATCAGCATCCTTATTTGTAAATAGGGTTTCTTTGTTTGTAAGGCGTCCCAGCAGGTATAAGAAGATAATATGAAAGGGAAAGTATAACTACCTCTTTAGAGAAATACTAAGGCATATGGGCATTTGTTTATTGAGACAAGTAGGACCCTGTGCTTTAGGAACTTGGCAGGGAGCACAATCACAAAATCATTTCCATGCAATATTTATCACAGGCGCAGCTGAGAGAAACAGTGTATGTCCAGATATGCCGAAATCCTTCCCTGAATTAATTCTGACTGGAGAGAGCTGTGTGCCTGGAGAACATAATGTTGACAACTTACAGAATTGTTTTTACAGAAATGTTCACAGCTGTGATAGTGTATGAAGCTGCCTATAGTGTATGAAGCTGCCTATAGTGTATGAAGTTATAAGACTCTTCACCATGAAACTCATTGTCGTTTCTTCAAAAGGTATGAGATTTAGGGTCATTACCTTGTATGTTTCTGCATCCTGTATGAGAATCCGTAGGAGTAACACTGGTCAGTTCTAAATCAAACATACTCGCCCATCTCTTTGTAATAATATAGCTGCCAGCGTAGGTTGAGTGCACCCTGAAAATTATACTGATGACCGGATTCCCAGATTGTCTCCTTCCTGGACTCATTTTACGTCCTTCCTTTCTTTCATATCATTTGAGTGTCATCGTGAATGCTGTGTATCACTCCTAATTTCTCCACTTGCTAGGTGTGTGACTTTGAGAAAGTTACTGCTCTCTTTGGCATCTCAGTTTTGCTGTGAGAAATGGAAATTAGAATAGGACCTACATCATAAATTTGATATAGATGCTGATTTCATCTATGTCAAGTTCTTAAAACAGTTCCTGGCATGTGAATACTGCTGCAGAAATGTCAGCTCTTATCATTATTATAATTATCTTTCATTTTGTGTAAACAAACTTACTTAAATACTTTATAGAATGAATTGGTGGTATCAGTTAGTGGAAATGACAACTGATTTCAGGCAATTGATTATCTCTCAGAGGCCTAGTTTCCAGACTTATGGTCGTAAGGATGCTATTTTGTAAAATTTTTGTTTTATTAACTCTTTTGTATTTTAAAATCTTTAGATTTACAGAAACATTGAAGAGTTGAGAAAACAGTACAATGCGTTCCTTTGTATTCCTTGTGCACTGCCCCAATGTAAACATCTCACATAACCATAGTTCAATGATCACAAATTAGAAATTTAACACTGGTATAATATAGCTTGTTTTGAGGGTTAAAAAAGATAACATGAAGGCTTAACGGAAGATCTGGCAGCTATCTTGATTTTTCTGGAAGTTGCTCATATCTGCAAGAATGGAGTGTCTGGTAATCTTCAGTCAATCCAGATGTTTGAAAGCATTATTTACAAATGATGATTGTAAAAAGTTAGAATATTTGAACTGGAAGGTGCAGGCATAGCCCACATTATAGTCTGAGATCACGTTCTTAAAAAGAATGACTTGTTTTTTTTAATTAATTAAAGAAAATACCTTAGTAATAGCACAATTTACTATAAATCCTGGCATATCCCTCTGGTAATAGGGAGGAAATTTTGTGGCCTCAGGCTCTGATAGTAACATGAGCCAAGCAGCTATGGGATGGGCCGTAATTATACCCAGTGTCAAAACAAGGGACCTAGGTATTGATGGATGTAGGCCTTTACATGCAATAGGAAAGAACATCTATGGAAAATCAATTTCTTTGTTGTGAAAAATGGCTCATTGTCATTTCTAACATTTTACTTTGGGCTGATTTCATTTTTAGTGTTCAAATTTGTTTATGTCGTACAATAAGGATGAAAAATGCCTGTGTTCTCTAGCGGTTTTGATTAAAGATAATGGAACCTTCTGTTTATATACTACTTTCCACTTTCAAAATGCTTACTTTCACTTACATTATTTCATTTTACTCCTTATAACAGCCCTGCATGGTGGTCAGGCATTGGTGGTTCTCACAGTTCTGCAAGCTGGAAATCCAAGATCAAGGAAATAGCCAGGTTCAGTGTGTCTAGTGAGGAGTCCATCTCTCCTTCCAAGATGGTGCCTTTTTCCTGCATCTTCAGGAGAGAAGGGACACTGTGTCCTCGTATGGTGAAATGCAGAGGAGGGAAAAAGGGCTAAGCACTGTGAGAAACCTCTATTACAAGGGCCTTAGTCCCATGCAGGAGAGAGGAGCCCTCATAACAAAATCTCTTAATGGCCCCTCTTCTTAATATTATCACATTGGCCATTAAGTTTTGACTCATGAATTTTTGAGGGTACACATTCAAACCACAGCAGTGACTTACTCCCATTTTACAACAGAAGAGATTGAAAATAAGGGAGGGTTAAGACATGCCTGTGATCACAAGACAAGTGTATTTACAAAGTCTGAGCTCCTGAATCCTAGGATTCTATGTGGAAACACAGTTGAGACAGCTACTATGAAATAATGAAATTTATATATCTAAAAATGTCTATCACTTATGCAATCTAGGGGAATTTTTTAAAATTCCACATGTACATATCCATATTCATATCAACTGTCTATATTTGTCTATATTGTCTATATGTCATATGTCTAAGTCTATATCTATATCTAGCTGCTTCTAACATTCTCATTCCTTAGACCAATATTTTGGGCAAGAGAAGAAAAGAAAGCCAGAGATCCAGAGGCAAGGCAAAAATAATAGAAAGCCCACTGTACTAGAAAACTATTCTTAAGGCACAGATGGGCCAAAACTAATTTGAAATTTGTTTGGAAGTGATAATAGGCATTTGGGAATATGAGGCTTCATTCTACTCTCCCAAAATGAAATTATTGGGAAAAGTTCTTTATTCTCTTTTGAATTATATATAGTTAGTTATAGTCACAGATGAATGACTTTTAGCTTTTTGTTTTGTTTTGTCATTCCCTCATTCTCTCAGGTATCACAACAAATAGTGGACAGCTACATTATGGAGAATAAAAATGGCATGCCTGATCAAAAGCTTTGGGTGGCCCCAAAAAGGAGCCCGAGAACTGGCAAACAGTTATCCAGAAGAGAATATATTTCATACAATAAAAGCAACATATTTATATAACTTATTAAAGAAAAAAATTTGTGGGGAGTCTCTAGCCACAGGGCTGACTGCAAAGTTATATCTCTAGTGCCTTTTTTTTCCCAACTTTTATTTTAGATTCTGGGGGTACATGTGCAGGTTTGTTACAAAGGTATATTGTGTGATGCTGATGTTTGGGGTATGATTGAATCCATCACGCAAGAAATGAGCATAGTCCCCAATAGGTGGTTTTTCATCCATCCCTTGCCCCCTTTTATACTCTCCAGTATCTATTGTTCTCATATTTATGTTCATGTGTACTCATGTTTTAACTCCCACTGATAAGTGAGGATATGCAGTATTTGGTTTTCTGTTCCTGCTTTAGTTCACTTAGGATAATGGTCTCCAGAGCATCCATGTCACTGGAAAGGACATGATTTTGTCCTTTTATACGGCTGCATAGTATTCCATGATGTATACATACCGCATTTTCTAATGCAATCCACCTTTGATGGGCATCTAGGTTGATTCTATGTCTCTGCTATTGTGACTAGCTCTGCAGTGAACCTATGAGTTCATGTGTTTGTGGTAGAACAGTTTATTTTCCTTTGGCTATATACTCAGTAATGAGATTGCAGGGTTGAATTGTGTTTCTGTTTTAAGTTCTTTGGGAAATCTCCAAACTGCTTTCCACAGGGAGTGAACTCATTTACATTCCCACCAACAGTGTATAAGCATTCCCTTTTCTCTACGGCCTTGCCAGCATCTGTTGTTTTTTGACTTTTTAACAAAAGCCATTCTGACTAAGATGGTGTCTCATTGTGGTTTTGATTTGCATTTCTCTGATGATTAGTGATGTTGAGCATTTTTTCATATGTTTGTTGTCCACTTGTATATCTTCTTTGGAGAAGTATCTGTTCATATCCTTTGCCTACTTTTTAGTGTGGTTATTTTGTTTTTGCTTGTTGATTTAAGTTCCTTGTTGATTTTGGATATTAGGCCTTTGTTGGATGCAGAGTTTGAAAATATTTCTTCCCATTCTATAGGATGTCTGCTTACTCCATCGATAGTTTTTCTTGCTGTGCAGAAGCTCTTTAATTTAATTAGGTTTCACTTGTCAATTTTTGTTTTTGTTGCAATTGCTTTTAAGGACCTAGCCATAAATTATTTGCCAAAGCCCGTGTTGTGAAGGGTATTTCCTAGGTTTTCTTCTAAGAATTTTATAGTTTGAGGTCTTCTATTTCAGTCTTTATCTTGAGTTAATTTTTGTATATGGTGAAAGGTAAGGGTTCAGTTTTATTCTTCCGCATATGGCTAGACAGTTATCCCAGCACCATTTATGGAATAGGGAGTCCTTTCCTTATTGCTTTATGGACTTTGGATGACTGTAGATGTGTGGCTTTATTTTTGAGTTCTCTATTTTGTTCCATTGATCTTTTTGTCTGTGTTTGTACCCATACTATGTTGGTTTGATTACTGTTGTCTTGTAGTGTAGTTTGACGTCAGGTAACATGATTCCTCTGAATTTGTTCTCTTTGCTTAGGATTACTTTGACTATTAGGACTCTTTTTTGGTTCCAGATGAATTTTAGAATTATTTTTTCTACTTGTATAAAAAATAACATTTGTAGTTTGATAGAAATAGTGTTGAATCTATACATTGTTTTGAACAGTATGACTTTAATATTGATTCTTCCAATCCATGAACATGGATGTTTTTCCATTTGTTTCTGTCATATCTGATTTTTTTCAGCAGTGTTTTGTAGTTCTTTTTATAGAGATCTTTCACCTCCTTGGTAAGAAGTTTTCCTGGGTATTTTATTCTTTTTGTGGCTATTGTAAATGCAATTCCACTTACAATAGCCACAAAAAGAGTAAAATATCTAGTGCCTTTAAAAAATTATGCTCAGAAAATCCAAGTGGCTTATGTGATTGGGTAAAGAAAGTATAGATATGCTTTCCTAGGTGATCTTTCCATTCTTTCACTAGGAGATGTCATTTGAAGTCGTTTTAGTGTCTGTGAAAATGTAGCCGTTGCCAACCCTTTGACATTGGATAGCTTTTGTCTTAGGAACTGCTCTGCGAGGACAGAGGCAACACTGAGAATGACAGCATGGCTTCTCCAGGGCTAAGGTGGACAGGTGGCTTGTGAACCAACCAGAGTGTTTCACAAAGGAATGACCTGACCTGCCTGTTCCTCAGGAGATCTGTGAGCTCTACACAGTGACTTGCCACATAGACCATGGTGTGCAAGTTTTTTACAAAGCTCAAGAGCAGCACTTCCTTTTAAGGGATTAGAGGGCAGGAAGTGTTTTGAATTCTCAGTTACTTCCTTTTGCTTGAAGAACTGTCCTGAAACCATGTCTGTAATCTTGAATAAATGCGTTAGATCAATGCACAATGAGTTGCACAGTTGAGACAGGTATCTTCCTGATCTCTGTGTTGTAAGAGGCTAGAAATACAAGATTAGAAGTTGATTTGGGAAGCCTGAAATGAATGCCAGAGTAACTACCACTACCCCAGAAAGCCATGAGAATCCTGAGAAAGGGAGTTATAGCTGTGGTGAAAGAAATATGTTGTTATTTATTTTGCATTATCTTTGGTGGTTAGATAATATCTTGTGTAGATAGACTATCATATTCAACCCATATTTCCTTTGCTGTATATAGTATATAATGTATACTTCATTTTTCCTCAATCTGGCTAATTTATTTTACTTATTTTTAATTTTTGTTCCAATGTTCCCTTCATCCACATCCCCTCCTACCTGTGTATGTACTCCTGATCTGAGATTTTAATATCAAATTTGAAAAAAAAATTCTGTATTTGCTTTCCATGGGAAATCCCCAATGTTTAGAGCTACCAGCTCTAGACACTGTAAGATAAGTCTCATTGTTCATCTGGTATCTCCAACACTTAGCATGGTGCCTGGCTCATGGTAGGTACTCAATATTTAAAGAATTAAATGAATGCTGGATTTACCCAATGACAATGTAGGAATCAAGATGTAAGAGCTAAAAGAATCGTAGGCATTGAATTCAACCCTTTCATTACACTGAGATTCAAAGGAGTTACTTTTTCAAAGAGAGGTAGTGCTGAGACCAGAATCCAATCACCTTGCAGCCTGCCAAGAGCTCCTTCTCCCTCTCTATTTACCAGCAAATGGATATTTCATGTCTCAGACCAGTGCCACCTTCTTCTTGTTCTTATGAATTGGAGTGCTGAAGGTAGATACTCTATCTGGAAGTCTTCTAACCCATTCATTTAACAGATAATTTTCCAAATTATTTTCCATGGGATATTAGTTCCAGGGCCTCCTAATGAATAACCTGGAAAAATAGATCTTCCAATAAAATAAAAGTGTACAAGACTGCATATTTTATCTCTCTTACGGAAACTCATGATACACATTACCATAGAAAGGGCTGCAGGCAGAATACCTCTGAAGAAAACCTGCTTAATTGTGTTTCCTTGGGAGTGTCCTAAATTGTTGGAACATTGGATGTTTTATTTGTAAAGTACATACTGACACTTTGTGGAATTGTTTTCCTAGAGATAGCATTTTGGGGATGGCTGTCATCTAACTTCCAGGTTTGACAATGTGTTACCCAGTGTTTTGCAGTCCTTAGGAGCAGCATCTCTTTTCTATGCTGTAGTAAATTTGAAAATGGACCTGGGCACTTTAAGATATGTATATATGGGTATTAGCCATACCAGGCATTTATCAGAAACATATATTGTACTGAAGTTTTCACAGGAAAGATGGAGGAAGAGTTTTACATAGAGTGGTCATTTACCCCGGTTTGCTCAGTGAAACCCCATTTATCCCCATTGTCCTGCTGTCATTATGAATGCTACTACATTTCAACTTCAGAAA
Source organism: Pan troglodytes (assembly GCF_028858775.2). Taxonomy (NCBI): domain Eukaryota; kingdom Metazoa; phylum Chordata; class Mammalia; order Primates; family Hominidae; genus Pan; species Pan troglodytes. The sequence continues at coordinate 39,226,440 of NC_072411.2, forward strand.
TGTCCTGATTTTGACACATTGTAATTCTTCCAAGCCTAGAGCCACCATATTAGCTAGTGTTTTTCTCTTGGACACATTGTCTTCTCTGGCAGCCAATTCCCATCTCATCTTCCTTCCTTCATTTTCCTCCACACCACACTCAGTTCCCACTTCCCTGGCTGCTTCTTTGTTAGGCAGAGTTGTCCTGTAGCTATATAAACCCAGGGGCAGCTCCTTTTCACCAGAAGTGACGGTTCGTAAATTCTTGTCAGAAAACTGGTTTCTCCCTATCAAAGGGTTTTCAACACTTGTCAAGAACCTATGAGTGAAAAAACCAGAAAGTTAACAACAACAACAAAAATCCCCCTGTATACATAGGCCCTGTAACATCGTCCCCAGCACTGAGCCTTTGCTTGTCCACATCCATTATGGTGTTCACTCTAGGCCCTGCTCTTTCTCAGGGCCTCTAGTGTCACCACTTAGGAAGCCACAAGGTCAACGTCACCCATGACCTATGCCCTCCAGAGCTTGGTTCAAATCTGCTCCATCCACAGGTTCCTGTCCTCAGGATTCTTCACACTGACCTTCTGGTCACTTCGTACCCCTCTCTACTTGCCATGGTACCATGCTCTGCATTGCATGTTTTTGTTGCGATTGCTTTTAAGAACTTAGCTATAAATTCTTTGCCAAGGGTATTTCTGACTCTGACTATGCGGACCTTACAGACGGCTCCCTTCTCTCATCTGCTATTTCACACAAACTTCTTACTGCATGGCTTCACATTTATTCAACTCTGTATTCTAAGTTGAGCTTCCTTCTTATATGTGCTCCTCAAAAATAGAAACTGTCTTAATAAGTCTAAATTGCCTTCCATTCCTAGCACATTGTTAGACTCGAATCAGTCAGGGATTTTCAATCATAGAAGGTATTTTAGGTACCATCTAGTTCAGTCCTTAAACATGTTCAGAGACTTACGTGAGGTCACCCATTTGTGGAAAGCCAGTCCAGGTTGCCAGGAAGAACTGTGGGTTAATAAGGGGGAATAGCCCACAATTAAGGCTTGGAAGGTCTAGCTCACTATGTAGGCTTCCGCTGGATGTGACTAACTAGAGAATTTCTGCTGCTTATTGTCTCCTATTTCTCATGGGCAATAGCATGGAGATGATTTTTTGAACTCTGTGGGTTTGAAATGAAGACTACATGAGACAATGTATATGCCATGTGCTATTCCAAATCTAGGACGTACCAGGCGCTTAGTGCATGATAGTTCATATCAATTTTTTTTCTGATTTTTCATTCTTTTGTGTGCAAATGGCTTGAAGAACGGAAGCAAGTTGCCTGACTTTGGGCAGCTTATGATGTAGAATTGGCATCATAACATCTGCTCCGAGGTGTCTCTGAGGAGGGTTGGGAGCGTGGGATTGCCATGGTGACAGGGATTCTGCCAGACCCGCCTGCAGCAAGGGAGCTTGCTCTTTTTCTGAACCCATCGACTTTGATGACACTTGGCAAAAGTATCCTAGGGTGTTTGCAGCATTGGTTTCTGTACTGCACGGTCCTTCTGGTCATCCTTTCCTGGGCTTTCATGAGTCACAGTAACAACTTCAGTGCTGAATATGGAACCAGAATCCCCTGGGGCTGGTTAAAGCATATATGCATATCTAACACTATAATTCAGAGAGGAAATGATTTACAGTTCACAATGTCAGGTAACATTTCCTAGGAGCATAGTATTTTCACATCTTTTATGGGGATTGCACCTTTTCCCTCGTGTGGAGAGTTGATGGGGTGTGCTCCCCGTCAGCTGTCACTGCTGCTCTAGGAGAAGGCTGCCCACTGACAGTCTGGTGGCTGTTTGCTGGCAGCGGACTGCTGCGTGTCTCCTTGGGGCAGACCATTTATCACAGGTCTAAGCCAGGACTGAGAGACGCTGCAATTTCACAGCCACACTCCTGCTGACAGGCGATCACCCAAGCTGCCTACTGCAGTGTGCCTTTGCCCTTACAAAAGATCCTGGGGCCCGAGCAGGGTTTCTCTCATGAAGGGCCTCTGGCAGAGTCTGCTGTCTGCAGAGGTGCTGATGATAACCCCTGCAGGTGACACCACTCTTCCTGAGAATGGCAAGCAGGTGTATTGCTGCCTTTATTCCCTTCATCAAGTATGAATTCAACAAAATGCTGATTGTCCATTGGTGGCGGGATTTGTGATTCCTTTCTCGACTTTATTCTCTCCATGTTAGTTTGCTACCAGATGTCATTGTGTTTCTTTTATAATTCATTTATAATTTTATTTTCAAAATTGTATGTAAATCTCCTATTACTTGCATTTTTATTGTTCTCTTGCTGCATCCTCAAGGCTCTGATAGGAACAAAGTATGGGGCTTAAGCTGGGATGAGGGGTTGCCTTTCTGCTTGAGACAGCTGGTTGGGGAGCAGGGAAACTGGTGCTTGCCTGGTTCTGCCGCTTTTCTTACCAGATGTCTGGGTTTTAGTAAGCTGCATGAGGTTCCTCAAATCTAGGCTTCCTCTTGCCTCTGGGCCTTTATTTAACACTATCCCATCAACCTGGAGCATACCCTAGACCATGCCCCCATGGCTGCCCACCGTCCTGCACTCAGTCATCTCAGCTTAGGGGTCATCTCCTCCAAGAAGCTCTCTCTGACCCCTCATTTGTTTGAGTATCCTCAAATGCTCCCCCACTGCAGCCTGTGCACAGGCTTACACAGCCCTACTTCGGCAGCTGTGGATCATATTATATATACTGAATGATGACCTGTCACTTTGGTGTGAGCATTTTACCGATTACACATTTTTTTCTACATTGTCTTTTTTATGGCTTCATTGTATCACAAAGGACAAAGCCACCTCGATTTCTTTAAGGAATTACCTATTGTTGGATATTTGGGGTGTTCCAGTTTTTTGGGGTATTACAGATAGTGCTAAGATGAATATACCAATAACTGAATCTTTATGCTTTCCTTAGGATGAATTGTTGGAAGAGGAATTGCTGGTGTTATCATTTGTGTTTTGTGGGTTTATACATCCCTACAGTGTTACTGGGATTGGAGATTTAATCAGAAGTGAAAGAAAAAAATCAAAGTGGGAAAAGCCCCTGTGATCATCTCAGTTTATCCCAGCTTAATCGTGGGTATACATAAATAATATGCTAATAAACAGCATGTTTATTCAACACAACAACACATGTATATGTGTTCTAGGAGATACTGATGATACATAAAGTAACCTCCAAGTATATTATAGTATAGGCAGTGAACAAGGTGCACATAGAAAGGGTATGAGCAAGGAAAAACTCACAGGGAGAAGAGTGAAGTGATATTCATGATCAATCATGAATGTCATTTCTAGCCAGAGTGATTGGGGCTGGGGGAATTCTCCTGATAAGGTGTTATTTGGAACAAAGCTGAAAGCATTGGTATACTTGTATACTTGAGAAGAGAGATGGGAAATTGAGGGAAAATTCTAAGTAGAAAGAATTGTGAAAGCAAAACTTGAAAGCAGGAAAGCAATGGGCATTTTTCCAGAATAATGAGTGTTTCCAATTTTCATATGAATAAGGAATAGCAGTGCTTTTTTAAAAAAATAAACTCCTGTCATTTACACACTACCTTTACGCATTTTGCTTTAACTGCCTACTCTTATTCCTGAAATCTGGATGTATTTTGAATTTAACAAATCTTGATAATAAATTAAATATATACAGAAAAAAAACCATTTCACTTTAAATGGAAAATCAGTATTTCCTCATTCACCTTTACCTTTGGAAAACCTGGAACAAAGGATGAGGAGCCATAGGAAATGCTGAGTGGGGTTTTTAAATTAAGCTAAATTACTTGACGTGGTGTCTCTAAGTCTATTCTTGAAGTATTCTTCCATAGCTTAGAAAGGAAAGCTTGTGTGTGCATGTGTATATGTGTGTATGTGTGTGTATGTGTGTATGTGTGTGTGTTTGCATAGCTGATATTCAGAGGGTGTGCACTAACTGTGGAAACAGTTCAGCATGTATTGAGAAATGTTCACTCACCGCTCCACCCCTGCAGCCCTTCAGAGTCCAGCCAATCTCCCGGCGCTTTCCAGACCTCTCCACCGTCCAGTAACCTGATGAGTCACCCTGCCACGCCAGGGGTTAAATATTTGGATTATCACACATGTGTGTATGTATGTGTGTATGTGTGCATATACATCTCTGAACATTCATGTGGATGTGTAACTTGTATGAGTGTGTGTTTGTTCATTTTTATGATAAATTGATAATTTATAATTGCGTAAATTTATGAGGTGCAAATTGATGTTAAATTTATAAACACAGTGTGGAATAATTAAGTCAAACTAGTTAACATATTCATCACCTCAAATACTTAACATTACTTGTGGTGAGAACATCTGAAATGTACTCTCTTAGCAATTTTGAAATGGACATTATTATTAATCATATTCACCACACGTAAGAGAACTGTGAAGATGGAAACAGAAGTGACAGGACACATCTGATTGACAAGAAAGCTTCTTGAGATAGTAGGCTCAGGTTCTGAAGGAAAAGAATGGTGGCAGATGCTCTTGGCAGGTCCTTTGTCCCGCCTTGCCAACACTGAGGGTGTCATGCTCAGTGATGAGCATGTCAGTGGACCTTCTGTATAGGAGCAGTTCCCTATAAAATCAAGAATTTGTTGTTTCAAGGACTGTTATAAACTGGAATATAAAAGCCAGAACTCATAAGGTTACGGGATGCATACAAAACTTCTGACCTGCATATCTTGAAGCATTCACCTTCTCTTAGACCTAGATGGCAAATCATAGACATAAACTTGTGCATCCTAGATAATTCTCCTGACTCTGGACTTTCTCGCTCCTGATCTCCTTAACTATTTGACATTAGAGGAGAGTCTGAATTTGCAACCTTCGTTTTCTCATCTGGAAATTGAGCTAATGGACTCACCCAACAGGGTTCTTGTAATGATTAATGGGATAATAGCCAAGGCCATACAGGCCTTCTAAAATTGTTTTCACAACTTGCCTCCAAACACAATAAGGAAATATAAGAGTAACAAGTAAGACCACACAAAATCCATAATCCCAGCATAACTGGAACATGGAGAAAACCCATCTTCCAATAACATTAAGTAGGAAAATAAACACCAAGTCCAGTGAGCTGTCTCCTGTATTCCCACCCTTTGGGGAATGCAAGAGTTGCTGAGGGTGGGGAAAAGGGGCATGCTGTAGGAAAGAAAGGGCAGGGGAACTTAGCAGCAGCCCTAAAATTGACCTAAAGCTGCCACAAGGGAAAAAGAGACTTCCCTGTGTATGGTATTGAGAGTTTCCTCCAGTTTAGAGCAGCCCCTCCTGGGAAGTGACTTAAAAACCCACACATGATCTGAGTAAGCAGTCTTGGAAAAATAAAGCTCCAGGAAGAGAAAGAAGTGGGTTAGTATTTTTATTTTAATTGAATTAGTTTGTAAATGAACTTAGGGAGAACTTCTATCTTTACAATGTTGATTTTTCCTTCAAAGAACAAGCGTAACTTTACATATGCTAACATCAACCTTTGTGTCTTTCAGGGTTGTTTCAGTGTTTTCTTCATACAGGTTTTATACATTTCTTTTCAAGATTATTCCTATTCTATCTTTTGTTACTATTGTAAATAATGTTTTCTCTCTTTGTATCCTCTAATTATTATACATGTACATGAACACTACTGATTTCCTATGTTAATTTTATAGCTTGCTACTCTATTGAATTATTTTATTATTTGAGTTAATTTTATCATTGACTCTCTAGGGTTTTCCAGGTACACACTCATATCATCTGCATAAACATTTTCTTTTACTTCTTTTCATTCAATTTTTATTCAGATAATTAATTTCCCTCTTCTAAATGCACTGGGTAATATATGATTAATAGTGGTAGAAACAGTGGGAAATCTTGCCTTTACCTAATCTTAGTGAAGCCACCTTTAGTGTTTCTCATCAAGAAAGATGCTATCTTTAGGACTGGGGTAAATATCTTTTAATCTATACATGATTCTATTTTGTGAATAATAAGGGACCCTGTTCATAGAGCACAGGGGAGCTCTTTACTGTATTCACAACTTTTTGGTAAATTTAAACCTCTTCTAAAAAACTTTAATAACTGCAAAAAGCAAAACCCTGCATATAGCTATTTGTATGTATATGTATGTGTGTATATATATATATACACACACACGCGTGTTTCTGTATTTGTGTATAGACATATATCAATTTTTCAGCTTCTTTATTGAGAGAACTGAGAAACTGCCACTTCAGTAGCAACAATCCACTCCTAGAGCTCAGATCTTGGTGTCTCAATGCCATTTACTCCTAAAATAACCCTGGGCCCCTTAGAAAAATAGCTGATTCCTGGTGCGAATCAGAAAAAACAAGATGAGCTTGGGAGATCTTCATGTGCCAAAAAGTAAGAAAATATTTAAATGGTGGGAATATTGCAAAAGAATGCAGGTCCACTTTGAAGGGGTTTCTACTGGCTAAATCTATGACAATTTGAGCTCCAAATAAATAATATTTAACTGTTATAACTATTAAATAAAGTATAAATCTGCTTGATATTAATAAATGCATGAATAAATAGATAAATAAATGGGGAGAAAGGAAAGCTCTTGCTTGCATTAGAAAGCCAACCAAAAAATATCACATGAATAATGGAATTAAAAAATCAGTATTCGTAACCATCAGAGTGATAATTAAGTCAGGCAAGAATCATCAACAAATGTTGACACTAGTGGATGAAATTTTGACGAGGAACAGGATATTTACATCATCTGAAACTATATACCCACAAGATATATTTTTATTATAAGAGGTAAAATGATAACTTTACAGAGGGAAAAAAACAGCAGATATTACTTTAACTTTCACAGATTGACCATCCCTAATCTAAAAATCTGAATTCCAAAATGCTTCTAAAGTTCAAAATTTTTGAGCACTGACATGATCATAGAGATGACATCGTTGGCACTGCACAAAAAGTGCCTATAGACAACAGGGTGAAAAAGTGTGAAGGGCTTTTTGTACTGGAGCAGTGCCTTCATCACAAAACAAGAAATAGTGTTCATTTATAAAATCAAAGAGAGACTTCTAACCCAAAAACCATTGTTAATGAGGCAGATGACGCTGGAGAAAACATTTAAAAAGCCCTCCGGCAGAATGCCTCCTCATCCCTAGAGGACGCGCTTCCTGGTCCTTCAGCTGCTTCTGATGTTTCTTCTAAGCTCAAAAATAAGATACACAATAACCTTTTAATCAAAACACAGCCTTTTAGCTGGAGATGGAAAACCTGCTGTTTTTTGTTTTTTGTTTTTTTTTTTTTTTGTGGCTGCCGTTTCGCAGCTAATCCAGGTATTCTGGTGATGCTACTGTGCTGCTTAGTTACCCTAAACTTTTAACATTATTTTTTCACTGTATTAATGGCATGTCATAGTTTGATCCCTAAATACTTACGGGTGAATGAGTATAAGAAAATGATTGCTTATCTGTAACATAAATTCAGAGTCAGGAATGATGGTGATGCCAAAAAACCACAGATTGTCCATGTGGGTGGCTGAGACAGTGACACCTTTTGCCTTCTGATAGTTCACTGTACAAGAACTTTGTTTCATGTACAAAATTATTAAAAATATTGTATACAATTATCTTCAGCTATGTGTATCTGGTGTAAAAGAAACATAAATAAATGTCGTGTTTAGACTTGGATTCTGTCATGAAGATATCTCATTATGCATATGCCAATATTCAAAAATTTGCAAAAATCTGAAATAGAAAACGCTTCTGGTCCCAAGCATTTTGGATAAGGGATATTCAAACTGTAATCAAAGATCAGCGGTAATAGGGCTAATGCACAGCGGGCTCCTCCTGTTACGACACCCTAAGAGCTCAGCATCAGGTCTGTGCTATTCCTGCCAAAGGTGCAGACCCTGAATCTAATCACACAATCATGAGGAAATATCTAATGTAATCATGAAGAAACTTCGGACCAATGCAAATTAGAGACATTGTACAAAATAACTTCAAAAATGTCAGTCATGAAATATACAGAGTGACTGTGGGACTTTTTCAGATTGAAAGGGATTTGGGATGTGCTACTGAGGGCATGATTAAGATAACTGACAAAATCTAAAAACGTCCGGAAATTAGGCGATAGCATTATTTCCAATGTGAAGTTCCACTGCTTATGTACACAGGAGAGAGAGATGGAGGAAGGAAGAAGTTGGAGGAGGGAGATGTGTGAATATTCCAGTTGAGGGTGTGCTAAAAGCTAAACTTCGGGCAATCTTGTTGAATGGTATCCAGTAATATTTTGTTTTATTCTTGTGACTTTTATGTAAGTCACAAGTAAAAAATAAAAATAAATACACTGAAATAAATATTAAATGAAGTGATCTGGCTAAATCACCACCGAAAGATATGTCGATTAAAATTTGTTTAAAAAAGAAATAAAGATACCATACTTTAAAAAGAGAAATTAGGACCCTGTGAAATGGGCTACTGTTAGAGGTTTGAGTGGATGTCAGAGTAAGTCTTAAACTTTATGAAGATGAATGGGGGAGGCATGCAGTACTGTTGGCACTTTAGAAATGCTGTTGTCAGAGAGGACAGAAAGAATCCATTCTTGGGTTCTGTGTGTTTAGGAACATCACGGAAGCAGCATCAGCATTCTCTTAACATTTTAGGGCACTGGCACTTTGTTCAGAGAGTGTAGTCCATGTTTGTGAAAGCTGAAGCATGATTACCTTAAGAGTTAAGAAATGCCCATTGTACTAAATGAGAATAGGACCATGTCTTCAGGTCATTGATAGCCACTTGAATCCTATCTCCATCAAATGACCTGGACAATTTCCTGTTCCGCACACACTCATGCACACGTGTATGCATGTGCACAGTATGTGTTGTGGGGAGGTTGGTGAGTTCATTTTTTATTTTCAAGGAGTAGCAAGTACATCTTTCATGCCTCTGTGTCTACTTCGTCTTTCTGCCTGCTTGCTTTTCATTATTTAGCTTCAAATTTTCATTACATCTTTACCAAAGGATAAAAAGAGAAACGGAAATACTAATGAGTCTACGTAGTCATTTATCAGAAATTCTTCAGAGATGTTTTGAGTCCAGAAATCAATGAGACTGGCATTTCTCTTGTACTCATTTATTTTCTTGCTTCTGGGATTCCTCTTTTCACCACCTGCCCTTCTCCAATTTTGAAAGGAGAACATGAGAGTGGTATTTTCTCTTTATCTTTCAGTGGTGTAACCTGCAACTTTATCCCTAAACCTCTTAGAGGTAGATCCTGACACTGGGAGAGGAATGACTTATGTTTAATAAAAATCTGCTTCAGGAGAGTAAATGGAAAAACGCTTCACTGCAGGTCACATTTCCCCTATAGTTCCTCCCCAACTTAGCAACTGTCCTTGGAAGACAATTCCCCTACTACTGCCAACCTCTTGGCCTTCTGAGGAAAAGAAGACTAACGGTTTCAGCTGCTAGCTTTCAACCATCTGAATAATGACCAGAACATGTCCTTCTTCCCCTCCACTACATATATGCACTTTAAGTGGTAAAATGTTGTTATAAAAAGGCTGGGGGTGGGAGCTTTAGGTGTATAAATGGGAATGTATATTCTGATTACCTTACCATTTCTGTGGATTCTCATTAACTTGCTGTATCTCTGAATACAAACTTTTATTCCAAGATATATTGGCAAATGATGAGTTATAAAAGAAAAACTGTTTGGAAGACTTTTTGGTGGTTTTCTTTTCTTCAGACTAAGAATGTAAACCACCTTACTGTTGCTGTTTTACCCTTATTATTTGAGTATTATGATGCCTTTGGGACAAAATTGTCATTATTTTGCCTAAGATATTTGAGTCGGGAGATTTGTATGTCCAGGACTTGCACTGTTTATAAGAAATTAACAATCAGAGTAGATGCTGTTAAGGCTTCTTGCCATAACCATAAGGGGCAGAGCTGAACTGCACGGCACTCCTAGTGTAGTCTTTGTGTGTGATCTGCAGTATAAATTGGGTAAATAGTGGTGCTGCTCTCCCATTCTACAAGCGAGTCCTATTAAGTCACTTTCCATGTTTAGCTCTTCACTGACAGTGGTGAACAACTTAAGAAAACATGTTTTTAAAACAAATGCTTTTCCCAGTCTTTTATTTTCATTTTTCTTTCTTTTCTAAAAAATATATCGAAAGATAATGTATCTAGTCTTTTCTCACTCTAAAAATATGAAGTATAGAAATGTATGCACATTGTAAATACTTTAAAAATGTTTATATAAAATAAAAAGTAAGTCCCCTTCTCAAAACCTCCTTCCATTTGCCTCTTCCCTCTAGTCCCAGTAATTAACAAGGTTTGGGATATTAACTGAATATTTTTAAAGTATTTCATATGTGCATATAAAGATTCACTTAGTTATTTATACTTGTCATGTATTGAAATACAGACATATTAGCTAATTCCTTTGAGTTGATCTTTAAGGATCTGATCTACTTGGTTTTGTGATGCTCTTCCTGAAATGACTGTGAAAGCTAATTCCAATGCTCATTTTATGAAGTGGAAAGGAAGAATTATGTGGTGATGAATATCACTAAAACACTCTTGATAAAAAATACCATATTGCATTTTTGCTTTTGATAAGTAAGCATAATTTATTTCCCCATATCAGATTATTAAAAGTTATTGTGTATGTTCTCCTTAACTAAGAGAAATATGCAAATATGAGAATTTTGCATTATACTTTTGAACTTTACTTGATAATAGGTTTTAATAGAGAAAATGAAAAAGCTGAAGACAGTGTACAATAGTTTCCAAAGGCCAGGTGGTTAGAATGATTAATGAGAAAACAATGCTGGTGGCCAAATATTTCTAGAGATGCAACTGAGATTTTGGAAGAAATAACCTCAGCATCTGACTAGACTGTTGCAGAATCTTCACATAATTACATCCTTAAAAGGATGTAATTCCTTCTCAAGGAACGTTGGAAACGTGAATATTTTTCAATCTTTAATAATTTTTCTCTTACTCAAATTTTTAAATCTGTACCACTGCATTCTTCCTTAGATGTTTCAGAAATATAGGTTTCTTTCTCTCTGAAGACTATAAATTATTCAAGGGCATAGGAGTACCTTTTTATTCTTGTGTATTCCTATATGCCTTCTTCATTCCCACCTCAGTTTGAATATGATATGGATGCTGTGTCAGTGCTTGTGGAATTAATGAAAGAAATCAGTTTAGATTTAAATCTCCATTTGAACCCACTTTATTGTGGCATTATATACATACAATTTATGTAAATACTTTACTGTTCAACTTTGTTTTAGGCCAACCTTCCCATTTTTATTTCTTCTTGGTTTGTCAAGTATTTTTTTTAATGAGTTTACATTGTTTATTTTTAAAGAACATTTTTAGTAAAGTGTAACATACATATAGAAATCAGCATAAATCATAGTATTCCCAGAATGAATTTTTAAATGCAAACACACATGTGCCTAGTACTCACATAAATAAATAGAAATTCCTGACTTCCCTGAACCTCTCCTGCCCCATCCCAGTCACACATACGGTCCATACTGTAACCACTATTTTTTTTTTTTTTAATTTGAGAAACAGGATCTTACTCCGTCGCCCAGACTAGAGTGCAGTAGCACAATCATAGCTTACTGCAGCCTCCAACTCCCAGGCTCCAGTGACCCCGGGTTCCAGTGGTCCTCCTGACTCAGCCTCCCAAGTAGCTGGGGCTACAGGCACATGCTGCGTGCCTGGCTAATTTAGATATATATTGAAGAGATGGGGCCTCCTATGTTGCCCAGACTGGTCTCCAATTCCTGGCCTCAAGCGATCCTACTGCCTTGACCTCCCAAAGCACTGGGATTATAGGTATAGAGCCACTCACCCAGCAAAACCTGTATTTTGATTTGTAACATCATAGTCTGATTTTGCCTGTTTTTGAACTTTATGTAGATGTAGGCTATTTTCAAACAGCATTGTTTCCAAGATTCATCCAGGTTGAACGGTAGTTTTAAATATATGTGTGGTTCATTCTTTTTCATTGCTAAATAGCATTCCATTGTTTGAGTATATTGATTGATTGATTGATTGATTCCATTTTGATGGCCATTTTAGTGTGTGTCTTTGTTACATTTAACCCTTAGTGCAAATGACAGAATTTTCTTCTTTTCAAGAGCTGCAAAACATCCTGGGGTGTGTGTGCATGTGCATGTGTGCACACGCACCACATTTTCATTGTCTGCTGCTCCATTGGTGGGCACTTGGGCTTCTCTCATGTCTTGCTTATTGTGAATAATGCTGCAATGAACATGTAGTGCACATATCTCTTTGACATGTTGATTTCAGTTCCTTTTGATATGTACCCAGCAGTGCTGAGATCATATGGTAATTCTACTTTTATTTTCTTGAGAAATCTCCATAGTTTTTCTATAATGTCTGTATTAATTTACATCCCCACCAACAATGTATACATATATTAAAACACATTGTACTCCATAAGTATATATAATCATTATTTGTCAATTTAAAAAATAAACAAAAAACAAACAAAACCAAACCCCAGTGCAGAATTGTTGTATCATATGGTGAGCACATGGTCACTTCCTAGTAAAAGCTGCCCCACAGTTCTCCAAAGTGGCTGTGCCAATTAAGACCCCATCCAGCATCAGTGTGAGAGTGCGAGGTGCCACATCCCCTCGTCGGACTTGCTACTGTTGGTCCTTTTCTTTTAACCACTCAGGTGGATGAGTAGCAGGATCTCATTTGTGGTTTAATTTACAATTTCCTAATGACTAAATAGACTGAGCCCTTTTCAAATCTTTATCAGCCGTTTATGTTTCTCCTCTGGGATGCTCCTGCTCAAGCCTTTGCCCATTTTTTCTGATGGTCTCTATGTCTTTTCCTTGTTAATCTCTCAGGGTACTTGATTCTCTATAGATTCTGGATCTGGGTCCTTTGCTGCACATCATCTTTTCTCCCATAGTGTATTGTGTAATTTCACTTTCAGAACGCTGTCTTTCGCAGAAGAGAGATTCTTTGTTCCCATGTAGTAATTTTATTACAATTTTTCTTTAAGGACTGTGCTCATCTGAGTGAGCTTTTGTATAATTTTGTTTTCATTATTTTCTCTGGGTTTTTCAGTAGCCTGAATGATACTTCTCCAAAAGATATCCACATCAAATCCCTGGAACTTGTGAATGTGATCTTAAAAATTTGGGAAAAAGGGTGTCTGCTAATGTGGTTAAGGATTTGAGGTAATGAGATAATCCTGGATTATCTCAGATGGACCCTAGATGTCATCCCAAGTGTCCTCATAAGAAGGAGGCAAAGAAGATAGACACCCAGAAGAGAAGACACAGAGGAGATGGCGAGGTGAAAAGAAAGAAGCAGAGCAGAGTGGTTTAACCACAAGCCGGGGGCATCGACTGCCACAGAGCAGTTACAGAACGGGTTCTCCCAGGAGCAGCAGTAGAGAGCACGGTCCTGCCAACACCTAACTGTCAGACTTCTGTTTTTCAGGACTGCTGGAGAATGAGTTTCTGTTGCTTCAAGTACCAAGTTTGTAGTAATTTGTTATAGCAGCTTTGGAAATAAATACAGGGTTACATAGGGCTTCTTAAGTTTATGGCTCCATGAGTTTGACACAGATACACACCAAGAATCAGCAAATGCTTTGAGAAAAGAGAGGCTGTGGTGGTAAGTCAAGTCTCTCCAATTACATCTCTCTGGGATCTCAACTTCCAGATTTCTATTTGAGTCAGCAGTTTTCCTATGTCTTGATAGAGAGATAAACAGATGATAGATAGATAACAAACAGGTGATAGTTGGATAGATAACAGATGTGTAGAGAGATGATAGCTAGATAATGGATAGAGGGATAGATAGGTGATACATGTGTAGATAGATATGTGATACACAAATAAGAGATGGATAGAAGGAGGCATGGACAAACAGACATAGATAATGATGGATAAACAGATAGTATTTTGTTTGGCTTTTTTAGTTGTTCTCGGTGTGATTGTTGATATTTTTCAAGCTATTCCCATCACAGCCAAAAACAGAAATCTGATGTAAAATTTTTAAATTGAGAATTCTCTCATTTGTTTCCCTAAATTTACTTTGTTCTCTCGAAAAGTAAATAATAACTTCCTAGTTTTATTCCCTGGTCTAGGGTATGAATAAAATGAGAACTCTTCTCTTCCTTAATGGTATTTTAAATACCTGAAATTAAGCTGCTTTATGATTTATCCTTTCTTAAATAGGACTATAATAATTGTGTCAGATTGTCTGGACTTGGCATGGGTGTTAGAGAGTAAGAACAACTAATTCAAACCTTAGTGAAGTATACTTTTTTAGATCTCAATATTTTAATGATAAATACTTTCTAATTTTACTTATTTATTTACATACTTCTTTCTTTACATGTGAAATAGATCTTGACCGTGCTCCTGGTTCTAGGCCAAAATTCCATATTTCTTTTTTAGTGAGAGAAGAGATAAGGAAAAAAAACCTTTTTTTATTTTATTAATATGTATAAGTGTAATTTATTAGTAGCTATAAGGTTTGCTAACATGCTTAAGAACTGAGATAGTTATAATGACATTGGGGACTTCAAAACATCAATAAGGAATGAAGGGTGTGTTTGTGTATGTGTGTGTGTATGAAATGTAGAATCTATTTAACTTCAGAAAATAGAATATTATGCAGTGTATTTCTTACTTTTAATTGGCATTGATTAAAAATGTTTAATGGAGATTTAGAAAAGTATCATGACACACACACACGTTTGCATGAACTTTGCTCTCAGAGAACTTGAGGACATAATACTATTTCATTGCACCCTCTCCTCACAGACAACCTTTTCCTTGTCAGATAAGAGTACACAGACCACCCAGTGATAAATATGAGTATGTGAAAGAAATATATCCATAGACAATCTCAAGGGAAATGGAATAGTTTACAGCTGCTAGGAAATCAACATCAAATAGTTTTCAGATTGGTGATGTGATGATAATTGGAATAGAATGATAGGCAAGACAGTTCAGTCCTCTGGGGTTTCTATGTAAAGATCATCTGTTACATGGCACCTGGAGTGGGCACCATGGAAAAAAATTCCCAATATGTTAGTTTAGAGTGACACTTTTATTTAAAGGAAAATAAAGATTGCTTTAACATTGCTATAAAGTAAGAAATATCTACATCAAATTCTTAATAAAGGGACAAAAAGAGCAAAATTGGGGTTTTCCCTTAGTCTTTCAGTTGAGAATGCGTAGTTATGGTGAAGAGAACTATGCTATATATTAATTTCTCCAGGTGGTATTGTCTTCTGATTTCCATATATTCTGTGTCACAGTGTAAGCTGTGAATTTTTCTTAGAGTTATTTTGCAGGTCACTTTATCTGTTGTTCAGTTGTGTTAAGTGTGATTGAGATCTGAGATTACAGGTGAAGACTTTGAGAAATTCTAGTTCACATTCAGTAGTTGATTAGGACACCATTTCAGAAATAAGATGCCATTTGGAAGGACACCATTTCAGAAATGAGACATTTTCATTTACAAATACATATATATGTATGTAACATATGTATTTTTTATTGAGCACAAATTATTTTAATCTATAAGTGGCTTTGTGCTGGCTTATTGCCTACATGAAATGCATCAGTAAATCAGAAATCAACTATCTTAAGAAGTTATACTGAAAAGTATGATTTGCAGTATGTGTCATTTTTCATAGATTATGATGTAGTAATTTCATCCAGAACTCAGATTTATTGAAAGGAAAAAAAGTCGCTGAAACACACTGGCACTGTTATAACTAAGTAATAGTTAACAAAATTTGGAGTCAATGAGCATCAGTAATGCATGGACAAAATCTTCGTCATCAGGGAATACTGCATTTGAATATAACACCCAATTACTGTGTGAGAGGCTAGGTTAGAATGCACCCACACGGATGACCCAAAAGTTTTCTTCTGTCTACCACACTCATCCATTTCTTTGTTGACTCCAGGTAAGCCTGGGCCAGATCCTACCATAGCCAAAATCTTGATGGAAGGAAGATAGGAGAATGCTTCTGAATACCATTTTGTAATGCCAGTTTTGTTGCTGGATAGAGTGCCAGTGAAGGTGAAAAAACTGTAGGTTTTTTAGAAAAGATTCTTGGAGATTATAAAAGTTGTCATTAGGTATTTAAAAGACTGTCACATAGAACATGTGTTAACTTGTACTCTGTGGTCCCAGAGGAACTCCAGAGAATCCCAAAGATTCTCCTACCACAAATGAAGGGAATTTATAAGAAATTCTTCCAGTCAACATAATTAAGATCTAAGTTTATCACAGCTGAAAAATGTTCAAATAAAGACACACCATTTGCTGAGGATGTTGCCAGGAAATTAATGAAATGCATGGTTAGATTCAATCCTTTAATTTAATTATGTAGTTTTTGTTTCTTTTTTGTTTTTGGTATAACAAAGGCAAGAGCAGTTTTCTGTTTCGTATCGCTATTATTTCTGTTAAGTAGATGTGAGGCCTCTGCAATATTATGATTTTAGACATTGAACGTCACTTTCCACTTTGGAAACAAATTTTTTCCAAGTTCATTTCTTTCTACAAAAATCGAGGTGATGGAAACAGCTCCATATTTAAAGGTTCTCAGCTCCTCAAGAGCTCTACTTTTGCATTTAAATATTTGTTACTTTTAACATCATGTGAGTCTTAAATCCCATAGAAGTGATTCTACAACAGCTGTACATTTATGTTACAGCAGTTTGCATTAATTCAGACCCTACTTGCTCTTCTAATACATTATTTATCATTGTGTTAAGAATAAGAATAATGTCAGTGGTAGATTGTTGCAACATATTTCTACATATTAATAGTATCTACTAACTTATTTTCTTCTATTACTAAAGTATATTCACATACAAATCTCTGCCTTTTCTGACAAAAAAATAGTTTATATTTCCAACAGTGATTATCCTTTTTTTTTTTATCTAAATGTCTTTCATATTGTTTTTTTAAAGGATCAGGAATTGCGGAGGGTGATTTTGGAGGCAGAGTATTTGATTTTTAGTGGGTGATTCTTAAGCAGCTGTTGACTGCTGCATGTAGTCATCTTACAACTGTGTCATTTAATTCTTGACACCTCCCTCAGAGGTAGGAGGAGTCCTTAAATCCTGAGGAGCAAGACATTGTGATTATGAGAGGTGAAATGACTTGCCTAAAGGCATGCATCTAGTAACCAGTACAAACTAAACAGGGAAATGGAAATGATCTTGACTTTCAACAGTATGATTAATGAGGAAGAAAGAATAAGCGTGAGAGTGTTTAAAGTCCCAAATACACAATCACATGTAGCTAGTTGCCACTCAGAGGTTTTCAGCCCTGACTGCGTATTAGTTACCTGTCACATTAGAGTTACATTATCAGGGGGTCCCATACTCAAGCACTGATTTAATTGGATTTGGATTGAATCCTAGTATCAGCATTTTAAAAGAGATCCCCAGGTGATTCTAATATGCAAACAAGGCTGCCAGCCACCACTCCCTATATAAGAATTAAACAGGTCCAGGAGGGAATAGAGAAAGACCATAAAGGATTTTGCTCAGAAAAGCATTAGGGACAGGTAGAAGAGGCATGTTTTGTGGTAATGTATTTGAGTAAGGGCAAGGATGCATTTTGTTTAACTGTATTAGAGAGTCACTATTCACAGACACATCATTTGCTGAAGCCCAGTACTTCAGCTTAAATGAATGAAAGCAGAATAATAGATTTGTTTTCATGGTTGGAGCTGTGAATACAAATTAATATATTGAAAGAAATAAAAGCAATTAGATAAGGAAGGATTTCATCTAATTAAAGCAGGAATGTATATCTTTGTGGGATTTCAAAGAAAGGGTGTAATTGATCAGGTGAGGCTTGTGGAAGGTTTTCACTGTTTTTCCAAAAAGGAAAGTTCAGAGGGGAGAGAGGATGTTGATGTTAGGAAGAAAAGACATTTTCATAGGTAATTTAGGACTGTGTCTAAAGGAATGAAGAGAAGCTGCAAGATGTAAAAGTGAAGAGAGGAGGAGGAAGATAATGCATCTACTTTTCAGGGCTACCTATTGTGTTCTTTATGCTTTTATATGTTAACAACTTGACCAGGTAGAGTTTATTGTGGGCATTGTATTACAAATGAGGAAACTAAGCTCAGCAAATTTGAATTATTTGCTCAAGGTCAGAAGATTAGAAATGGGTACATCATTGCTCAGATCTAGGTCTTTCTGGTCCAAAGCTTGGCTCATTCACTACATTCCTTTTCTGTCAAGCACTGCTGCCATGTAAAGGACGCATATTATAAAGAATTAGCAGTTAATCAAGAACTACTGAATTAATGGATATGAGGCAACAGGTGGCAACAAATTTCTAGATGTTCTTTGCTGTTAATCTTTTAACCACCAGAGTGTAATGCAAATTGTTTGCAAGAAGAAGACCCTGTCAATAAATCATGGAGCTTAAAAGCAGGTAGAAAGAGAAATAAAGTGACTATAAGCATAGGCAGCCAGCATGGCTTTCATAATATGGCTAAGAGATGGCACTGGATTGAGGTATTGGTAGACATTTGGAGAGTGGGTTCACTTAAGTGAATATTGGGCAAGAACATAAAGACATAGCCCTTGACTATACTTCTCTCCTGAGTTTGGTGAGCTCCTACTTATTCAAACCTCAGTCTGTTTGTTACCTCTTCCATGAAGTATATACTGATCTCTGCTTATATTATTGATCACTGTCTCATTTGTGCCATCATTGTGTGATCACCTGATTGGTTCTTCCTGCCCGCTGCACAGACAAAACCAATTCATTGAGACCGTGGTTTTGCAGTAAAGAGTTTAATTAATGCAAGGCTGCCAAGTGGAAGTGTTCCCAGACCAAACAGGGTAGGGCTGCTATTTCTCACGGCCCAATAACGAGATGTAGATGAACTGGGGAGGAAGAGAGTTTTTAATTCTGTAACCGGCTACAGTGAGAAGTCCTGGAAATTATCGCCAGACCAACTCAAAATTACAAAGTTTTCCAGAACTTATATACCTTCTATGGTATGTGTCTGTGAGTAAGTGTGCATTCATCTAAAGACATATGTGATTAACTTCTTTTAACCTATAACTAAGGTCTGAGTCCTGAAGACCTTCCTCTGGAGCCTCAGTAAATTTACTTAATCTAAATGGGTCCAGGTGCTGGGGTGATTACCCTTATCTGTCTGCTGCTAAATTACCCAGGTTGAAAGAGTTCCTTCAGATCCCCAGTAAACTTGTTTGCGGAGGCCTGGGGAATTTCTTCAGACCCACAGTAAAATGTGTTTAATCCTAAACGGGTCCTGTTAAGAATTCCTTTTTTATTTTGTCGTGCTTTAAGGCCCAGGAAAGGCCTACACAAAACCCTGGGTGGGCTTTTTTTTACATTCCAGCCTTTGTACAAGGGCACTGGCTTTTAGTATTTAACTTAACCACCCAGCACTGAAACAGTTGTTATGGAGGTCTGCCACAGGACTGGAGGTATCCCTCAAATCAGTCTCCTCAAAGGCTCATAGGTAGGGTTTTTCAAGGATAATTTGGTGGGCAGGGTGCTAGAGAATGGGGAATGTTGACTGGTTGTGGATGAAATCAGAGGGGTATGGAAAATTGTCCTCACGCACTGAGTCAGCCCCTGGGTAGAGGACACAGAACTGGATGAGTCATGAGCCATGGGGCTGGGTAGAGTCAGCTGGTCATCAGCAATGCAAAAGTCTGAAAAACATCTCAAAAGGCTAATCTTAGGATCTACAATAGCAATGCTGTGTACAGGAGTAATTGGGGAAGTTACAGATCTTATGACCTTCAGAATAGTGGCTGGTTATTGCATAACTATGCCTGCATCTTAGCAAAATTAAAGCCCCTCTCATAATCCTAACCTTGTAGACATCATTAGTTTTACAAAGGCAGTTTAGTTTTGGGAAGGGCTATGATTATCCTTGCTTTAAGGTTAAACTATAAACTAAATTTTTTCTCAAAGTTAGCTCAGTTTATTCCCAGGAATGACCAAGGACAGCTTGGAGGTTAGAAGCAAGATGGAGTCAACTATGTCAGATTTATTTTACTGTCATAATCTTTGCAAAGGTGGTTTCAATTGCTCCTTTCCAATGCCTGTGTTATAACACTGATCAAATAGAATATTTGCTTGCATAGCTGACTTTACTAGATTCTGACCTTCTTGAAGATGGGCATCATGCTTTAATTTTCCTTCAATCCATAGCTCTTAGCACAGGATGTCTCTCCCCATTAAAAAATGGGTGGATTAAAAAGACAAATAAATGTATTAATAAATGGATTGACTTCATTCTTTTTATTAGTGACTATTACAAGGTCCCACAGTGTGCCAGATTTGTGAAACACAGATCACACAATTACATTGTTTACCTGGAAATAATGTAATTACTGTTATAGCTATGATTTATTTTTTAAAGTCTGGTCATATTTGTAAACTCATTTGTTTAACATTGAAATTTAAGAACCTGAACTAAATACTGTTGGATTTGGCAAGTGATTAAATCATTCCAATGATGCCTAATAATAGTCACTATAACAATTTATTTATTTACATGCAATTCTAACTATTTGAAAGTTAGACAAGTTACCATGTATTATCTAAATTTAAGAAATGCTAATGCATTTAACGCATTTAAATTACAATAACTTGGCATATGTTATGGGCTGAATTGTGCTCTCTCAAAATTCATATGGTGAAGTCCTAGAACCCAGTATCTCAGAAGATAACCATGTGGCGATGGGGCCTTTAAAGAATGATGAAGTTAAACTTAGGCTGTTAAGGTGAACCCTGTTTGAATCTGACTGGTATCCTTATAAAAAGAGGAAGTTGGGCCTACAAAGGGGTGCCTGGAAGGCATGTATACAGAAGAAAGACCAGTGAGGATATAGCAAAAAGGCTGCCATCTGCAAGCCATAGAGAGAGACCTTAGGAGAGACCAACCCTGTGAAGACTGACACCTTCATCTTGAACTTCCAGCCCTCAGAACTGTGAGAAAATGAATTTCTGTTGTTCAAGCTACTCAGTCTGTGGTATTTTGTTATGGTAGTCCAAGAAAATTGACACAGCATGATACTCATTTTCCTTCTCAATGATGCCTGTCATCTAGGTTCTTTATCATCTATCAAGCTTTCACTTTTTGGCACTTAAGTAGCTATTACCATGAAGTAATGAATAGACGTAAGTAGATCATGCCTAAGCAAGTAGACATACAATATTAAAAATTCTGTCGTGTAGAGTTGAAAAAAATGTATAATTGGTTCAGAGATATATGGGGAAAAGAAGTATTCTATAAATTATGTTAAAATATATACATTCATTTAAAATTATCCATTGAGGCTGATTTGAAGTATTCGTTCTTACAGTCATGTAGGAGCCTCTTTTTTCTTTTCTTTTCAAGTTTAAACATTCAAAACATTCAAGGATAAATCTCTTTGTAAACTACCTAAAAGTCATTGTCAAATCTTTATAAACTTTGAGTGGGAGAATTTTGTAGGAAATTACTGGGCTGACTTGGTTTGATGTATAGTAATACATTTAAACTGCATTTAAGTAGAGATGAGAGGAGTATCGAAGACTGCACCAATAAACATTAATTTCTTCTGAGAGTTTAACATTTCTCTTGTACAACTTTTATGTTCACTTTTGTATTATGTCATTTAATGAGATTATGTTCTAGTTAAAGTTAAAAAAAAGTTATTTCAGAAGATAGAATTTAGCCCTCTAGGTGTATCAGGCTTTTGAATGTCATATGGCTTTTGAACTCCTTATCTATCTTTCATTTATTCTGAATAATTTTTAGAATAATTCATTTGGGGGAAAAAGGAAAATGTATTCATAATAGAGCTGTTTCTTCCAAACTTTGATTCTGTTGATTGCAGGAACATTAACTATTCTTTCTTAATTATATTTTTTACTTCCCTCCACCTGTTAAAGTGAACATTCATTGAGACCCTATTATTGCAAGATACTTCCTTGACATTTAGTGTTTCAAAGGTATCGGCGTGACCTCAAATATCTTTCACTTTGGCTTTGGAAATGAGATTTGTATAAACAAATAGATACTGGCCATGAGAAAGAGTAATTTATAGTTTAACTGTTTGATTATTTTGTTCACAAAATTTGACATTGAACAATGGGGCATAGTCCATTTAAAACTATTAACCCAGATTGCTTGTCTATTACTTCAACAGACTCTATCCTTCCTACACACACACACACACACACAGGCACACACACACACACATGGAATATATTATAGATGTTATAGTTGTGCCCTCTCACTGTCTCACACTCAAGATTTTCTCAATAAAGCCAGTGTTTTATGTGAAAAAATTAAACCATCACATTATTAGTGTAATATATGTGTTATGTAATTTTCATTTTCAATCAATTCATTTTAATACTATAATGATGTATCTAATTTTTTAGCTGAATTTTAATATAGAATTTATAAATGATCTTAGTTAGGATGACATGTGGTTAATGGCTTGCTGACTTGGAACAACCCATTTAATCTTCTTTTGCCTCAGTTTCTTTGTCAATATAAGAGTGCTAATACCTTGGTGAACATTGTTTGATTCATGGTTTGTGAAATTGCTTGATAAACAGCTAAGTGTTCTACAAGTATTTTTTTGTTATTTTTGTCACTGCAATTATGATTGTTATTTCAAAGTGTCTTTCATGGCATTTGCATATGCACCTGCCTATTATCACATTATGGAAAGAAAAGGTAAGAATGCAAATTAGCCTTTGCTGTTAGTCTTTCATTCATTCAATAGATATTTATCAAATGAATCTGTACCAGATATATCTGATATGTATCATGGTAAGAAAAAGAGGAACAGATTCTACCATGCTGGAGCTAAATAAACAATAAACAAAGGGGGAATCCTAATGTGAATCACAACAATCACGTACATGTAAAATTACACTAGTATTTTTGGTGATGTTTTCTAATATAACCTCACAAAGTCAAAAATTTTATTAGATATTTATTGTATTAAATATTTTTAAATGCTAAATTTTATGTAAAACTATGTTACTTTTGAATTCACTACCTTTGGCTTCACTTACATTAGATTCTGGTCGGTTTTTACTTTTTGTTTGTTTTTGGCAGATATCATAGTTTCATAGGTAGTTTCTCCTAAATTCATTTTGTAATGAGTGAGCTCTTTCTTAATTTTATTCTCAAATTCCATGTCTCAACAATCATTTCAGAACTTATCTCAATGGTACACATAAGTTATTCTATCAGAATTATGAAAAGCCTTCATCAGAAAACTCTTTAGAATATTGACAAGATTTGGGAATGCTTGAAAATTATTCAAAGCCTAATTTGATATGTGAAGATTTTTGTCAAACTGGGTAATTGAAAATGTGTCCAAGAGAAAGAGCATGTAGAATAATTTTAAAGCAAATTAAAACATTGTCTGAATTGGGACTAATTGGCTTTCAAAATGGAATGTATTGAGGGCTGAGATGGTAATACTAAATGCTTGAAGGTAGGCCTCATCTCTAAAGCAATTTTTTAGTGCACACAAAAAAAAATCAGTTTTTTTCCTGTGACTTATAGTTCAGAAATTCACTGCTTAAGGCAATCCATCATCAGCCATGAAAATATAAGATTTTTAAGATGAGGCTGAGGCTCTTTAATATGTGAAAACATGCACTGAGTCTTGAGGATGGCTCCAGGACAAAACCAAGATGCTATAAAGAGAAGGGTAAGGAACGAACCACAAATGGTGTAAAATTATGGATCAGGAATCAAAGTAGAACTAGAATACTTTCCTCGATAGTTGATACTGGATAAAAGTTCAAGGACAGGAATGTTGTTCAATTCAGGCCCAGATTTATGGCATCTGCCACAACAAAAATTGTTCTAAATTGCATAAGGTGATGTCTGTATGCTAAAAAAAAAAAAAAAAAGGTTATACAGAAACGTTGTCAGGTATGTAATATTTTGTAAGCCTAAATTTGAAGGAAGCTGTAAAGTCATTTGAAATACACTAAAGAATATTAATATATTGGGAGCACACAACCATGTACCCTTTGGTCTCAACATTTTCTGTGGCTTTTAAAATTTATATTTCATTGTTAGGTAGCTAGCTAGCTAGATATCAGGTAGGTATCTGACACATATTCTATATATCTGCTGTTATGTATTGCCAACTTTCTCCCTCCATTTGCACATTGTTAGTAGCAGATAATTATATCTAATATAATGTTATATATATTTATAATATATAATAGTATATATATGTTATAATATGTACTAAATTCAATATTAGTATTAACTAACCTACATAATATATAGATTATATATTATAATATATTGTCATATTAAGTTTATATTAGGTCATATGTTATATGTATTATAATATGCTATATATATTCTATATAATTTAATAGTATGATATGGTATATATAATTTATATATGTGGATAATCATATATAATGATACATGATATATGAGATTATTAATTCATAGTAAGATAAAATTAAGTGGCAAGGCAGAGAATTGATCCCCTTATCCCTAGTATTCTCCCTGTTGGATTGGGCTGCCAAAACAGACATCAATAAACCTGTTTTCAAATCTTGCTCATGGTGCTTGAAATCTCAGCCAGCTTTAGCACCAGAATTATTCCCATCCTTGTTTAAATCAAAGTAGATAATGGCTACTGGGTCGTGACAAATGGCAGGTAGAGTTGGCTCACAGAGCCAGATCCTGGAACACTGAGCTATCAGGATCACCCCAGCTGTTTCATTAGCCCCATAATGATATGACTCTCTATCTTATAAGCTTGAAATTTTTAGAATCTACTTACTGTGTTAGGATAGAGTTCTCACGTTCAGAAGCCATGAAGCCATAGGTAAAATTCAGCATCTCATTTAATAATAATAATGGTAATAAATTTTGTTCTGAGATTGATTTTTCATGCCAGTGTGTTTCAGGTGGGAGAAAAAGAAATAAACTAGTAAGTTGAAGGCTTTGATTCTAGATAATAACTCTGTTCATTTTTGTGTTAATGGCAGTATATATGTTTTTCTCGTATACCTTGTTTTTCTTTCTGGGAAATAAAAGCATTTAACATTGTCACCATGCCTATTTATGTACTTTTACCTGGATTTTCCTTCTGTCTACCATCTTCCTTATGTTTACAACATCAAGTTGCTGACATCAGATACCTTTGACAAGTGGAAATCGAACTATTAAAATAACAACATTAACTCTAATAAGCATCTCTAGCTGGTATGTAATAAATATACAAATCATAAAAGTCATACCTTTGGTAGAAAGTAGAGAGAAAGGCAAGCATTTTTATTTATTATACTTTAAGTTCTGGGATACACGTGCAGAACGTGCAGGTTTGTTACATAGGTATACACATGCCATGGTGGTTTGCTGCACCCATCACCCCGTCATCTGTATTAGGTATTTCTCCTAATGCTATCCCTCCCCTAGCCCCCCACCCCCTGACAGGCCCCGGTGTGTGATGTTCCCCTCCCTGTGTCCACGTTTTCTCATTGTTCAACTCCCACTTACGAGTGAGAACATGTGGTGTTTGGTTTTCTGTTCCTGTGTTAGTTTGCTGAGAAAGATGGTTTCCAGCTTCATCCATGTCCCTGCAAAGGACATGAGCGCATCCTTTTTTTATGGCTGCATAGTCTTCCATGTTGTATATGTGCCACATTTTCTTTATCCAGTCTATTGCTGATGGGCATTTGGGTTGGTTCCAGGTCTTTGCTATTGTGAATACTGCTGCAATAAACATACGTGTGCATATGTCTTTATAGCAGCATGATTTATAATCCTTTGGGTATATACCCAGTAATGGGATTGCTGGTCAAATGGTATTTCTGGTTCTAGATCCTTGAGGAATCCCTACACTGTCTTCCACAATGGTTGAACTAATTTACACTCCCACCAACAGTGTAAAAGCATTCCTATTTCTCCACATCCTCTCCAGCACCTGTTGTTTCCTGACTTTTTATTGATCACCATTCTAACTAGCATAAGATGGTATCTCATTGTGGTTTTGATTTGCATTTCTCTAATGACCAGTGATGACGAGCTCTTTTTCATGTTTGTTGGCTGCACAAATGTTTTCTTTTGAGAAATGTTTGTTCATATCCTTTGCCTACTTTTTGATGGGGTTTTTTGTTTGTTTCTTGTAAATTTGTTTAAGTTCCTTGTAGATTCTGGATATTAGGGCTAATATCCAGGATACAAGCATTTTAACAGAAACTTTTCTCATCCTATTCTACAAAAGCTGCAGATTCCCAAACAGGTTATATGAGTTCTAAAACTGTGATAATCAATTCTCCCTAGGGGCGGAGTCATTTGAAATAAGTGATTCTGAAATGCAAAAAGGAGATGCTGGCCTGGAGAGCTCTGCATGCCCTCAGTCATGGGAGGAAACCTGTTGATCAGGAAGTTAAGACACTATAGTACATTTTAAAATGATGACCGAACGAAGATGACCACCTAGTAATAGTCTTTATTTTCTTGGAAGACCACTTGAACTCCTCTTTAAAGCTTGTAAGAAGTCCAGAGACACATTTTGCAAGGATTATGTTAAGACATTGGCCAAGTTTGTTATAGTCTTTATTCTCTTAATCTTTGTGAATTAGCTCTTTGACTACTTTGAATAAGTGGAAATGTTTTTTCCAAATTTTGAATATTTCTTCTCTAAGATACTGAAAGCAATTCATCAGAATAAGGCCTAGGAAATTATGCATTCCTTAAATAGGTTTTTAGATTAAGCTATGTGATAGGCCCAGAAGTACATAAAGATAATGAAATTCTATTTGCAGTGTCAGTGTTTCAATATTTTATGAAATTAGCAAAGCTTTATTGTATTTTCTGCCTGGGTACTCAATTGAATAAAAGGCATAATAAATAAGAATTCAAAGGCAGAATTTTGTTGAGGGGGAAAATAAATTAGAAACAGTATTGCAGTCATGCTCATATATATTTTATGAATTTCATGCATTCTGTATATGAAAGTTTGTGAATATATGCTTGTGTTTTAAAATATAGATTAACACTGAAAGTTTTAATATTTTTCTGTTTACATACTTACTGCTTTGCACACATAAGTATAAAAATTCTGCCAAAAGCAGTTGTCAGGGTATCCCTGCCCCCTGCCCCCCACCCCCCACCCCCTGCATTATGATAACTGAATAGTGAAGAAAATTGAGGAATATTTTCTAAGTTAGAGAAACAATATTGCATTCTCTAACTCTGGGGCTTTCCTTATTTTCAGGCAAATTTATCACACACGCTCTTCTTCCATCTCTTCATCTACATTTGGAAGAGTGGATAGAAATTAGTTTTGACAGGCTTGAGATTTTAGGTACACTGATGAATAAGGGAAATGGAACAGAGTCCCTTTTCCATGTTGCTGAAATTATAGGGATCCTGTCACTGCCTGGCAGTAAACACGGTATGATTACTTCTGAATGTGAAACGGGTGCCGCATGGTGCCGAGATGTCCAAGGATGGATTTGGCATGCTCGGCAAAGATCCGTAAGTCAGCTCAGCATTGGCTGGATGTACAAAACGGGTTGGCAATTAAACTTTCATAGTTTATGAAATTTCACAGCGAAAGAAAATGTGGTTTCCTGAGTTTGGGCTGATCTCCACAAACTTGAATAAGTCACATGAGGCCAGATCTGTAAGCACAGTGATACATCATAGGCTCCAGCTGCCAATGCCACTGCTCATAGTTTCAAGGATGCTCAAATATCACTGTCTAGGTTAGCTGCCTAGTTGTCTATGGGCAAGTTTGTTCCTGTATCTTCTAAGAGATATATGTAATGCGGATTTAGCTCTTTTGTGATTATTCAACTCTCTTCTCTCTTGGCACTTTCAGTCATCTTTTTCTTACCTAAATGAGAGCCCCTTTTGCAAAATTTTCCCTTTGACATGGTCATCCTTCCATCCAGAATTGTTTCTCAACACTCCCCCTGGAGGAATTGTATACTGATGGATATTACCTCAAGCAAAAGCTAAATAACAGTACTGGACAGGTAAACCCACTACCAAAGCAAGCATACTGACAATCAGATGGTGCCTTGCAAAGCTTTGCATAAATGCCTTTTCATATGCCCATTATTTTTTACACTCTTCTGTACTTTCTTCCTATGTTGGCGTAGTTTTTACAGATTTGACTGTATCTGCAAGGAACTTATGGAAAATCTAAAGCCATTAATAGAGATTGGTAGACATATGTCATTATTATTACCAACACATAGTGAACACTTACTGTGTACCTGTTACTTTAATCTTACCTCATTTAATTATGATGTAATTCCTGTGATGTATTGACAGGAATGATTATTTACATATTTAGATGAAGTAGCCAATGCAAAGTTAGAGATGAAATAACTCACCTAGAGACACCCAACTTAGAATGGCAGGCTAGAATTCAAACCCAGGTCTATCTGCTTGTAAATCAGTGCCTTTAGCAGTATTCATAGCAGTAGAACCTTGATCAAATATATTGATGGTGATACATTTCTAGTCATTTAAAAATTTCCTCAGTTTGTGCTAGCTCTATGGAAACCAAAAACATCTCAGATCCTAAAACATCTGTTCAGCTCAATTATGCTCATTTCAGTTCAATTAGCATTTATTGACTACTTACTATGAGCCAAGTAATGTTCTAAGAAGTGGGGATTCAGAAATACATAAGATACATCATTTTCTCTGGCCAAGGAGGTGATATAATGGGTTAAAGACTTAAGACATTATGCAACCCTGAATTTACTGAGCAGCTGTTTCCCTCCATTTGTTATGTCTCAGGAAAAAATGCATGTGTACAAATAACCTAATAAGTGCAGTTTAACTGCCTAGAAAAATTAGAAAATTATTCTTTTAATCAGTAGGCCAGTTAGAATAAGATAAATTATCAGAAATATCTAATGTTCTTAAATTGCTTCCAAATAAACTATGCCTTGCAGGCAATAATTGTCAATATAATTATTAATGATATAATTACAATTTGACCTCTTAAGTAGACATCCAATAAAATAATCCTTATTTCATGGACATGTTTCTTTTTTATTTTAATGCAGAGGAAAAAGGAGTACATGTATTTCAAATGTCTGTATTCTTCATCTTTTTTTACTCTGAGCACACAACTTGACTTAAATGTCACTATTATTGTTCTGAAGTGTTGAGGAGAATTTGACAATGATATAAAGTGATGTTTGGATTTTTGAAACATTTGCTTAAGTTCACTCCTTGTGTTTTGAAATATCTCAGCATATATTTTATTTATATTTAAATATATCTTAAGTGAAAGTGTGGTTTCTTTCTGAATTATTAGAGATTGGCTAGAAACATGGCAGTGCCAAATTGATTGTTGTAATAACTGGTAGGTGAGTTTGGGGAAGATAGACAAAGTACGGTTTATTCTTCTTTAGAATTCATTCAATTGCATAAAGGCATTAATATCAGTCTTAAGACAATACTAGAAAAGTATACTACATTAAAGATAATTACAGTAGAAATCTATACATTCATGATATATGCATATCATTAATTTAGGTGTTATTATTTACATAAATTTCCAACTGATGTCAGCTTGGCTTGAGTAAGAACTTTGGGATTATGCCTTCAGTATTTATTCTTTCCCCATTCTGTTTTTCTGATTGTTATCTTTCCAATATTCATGTGAAGATCTTATTTTTTACAGCTGGTTGGTTTTACTAAAGACTGAACTAAACTTTTAACGGCTCTCTGTTTTCTGTTTGGAGCACAAAACTTCTGATGAGTGAGAAACCTATTCTAAGTATTAGCTTCTATGCTGCCTTGTCTGTGGTATTGTCATACTTTTTTTTCAACTGAGTTCGTGAAAAAAAATAGAAAATTGAGATACATTCCTTATTCTAAGGTCTTCATTAGTTTGCAAGATTTTGATGAGAAAAATATAAAGCGTGATTCTCCCCTAGTTCACCACTGCAAACTTTCAATGTAGTTATGTGGTTTGTTGTTTCATTGTACTTCTTCAATATAGTACAAAAGTAGTCATTAGGCCCCTGCCATGTTCTGCAAAATTGAATAGGAACAGTTTAATAGCCAGGGAATCAGGCATGGGAAAAGACATCAAGAATGCCTTTTAAAGGGAAACACTGTGGTTATCCTCTGAGAATTACACAGTCAGTGATGTTTGCCTGCCTTAAACTGTTCTGTTTCTGTAGATTTGTTTTCCCAAGTACAAGAATTCTTAGATGTTGATGAGCTCTACAAATTTTTCATAAATTCCAAAATGTAGAGGATCCAAAGACAAGAACTGGCAATATCATGGTTGCTATAATAGCAGGCATATAATTCAGACAAAAACAGAAGAGGTTACCAACCAACTCAAGAAAAAGGCAAGCTCATCTTGCTTTTTGCATACTTTATTCAAAGTCAAGCTTCCTAGAGGCCTGAGCTGAAAAATGTGTTAGAGTGAAAATGGTTTGCCATGGTCTGTAACTTTCAATATGTTACTGTCACAATTATATCATAAAAACTAGTATACATATGTAACTAACCTGCACAATGTGCACATGTACCCTAAAACTTAAAGTATAATAAAAAATTAAAAAAAAAAAAAAAACTATTAGGAGCAAATACTGTAAAAGCAAAAGATTGCTTATGCATTAAGTAGACTAAACATCTTTCCCTTTACTTCTCATTTACTTCTTCATCCAAAATTTATTGAGACCTACTATGTGGCTGACATTGTGCCGGATGTTTGCACAATGTTATAAACAACAGTCTCACCTTCATCATGGTGCATTATACTAAATGGATACTAAATAATGTTTCAGCCACAAGGTAATTTTCATTGCATCATACAGGTTGACAGGATGTTATATTGCTAGACTCTCAGTTGTTACTTCAGTAAACATTCACTATGGAAAAATTGTGCTATAGAACTGTAGGTGAAAACTAGTGTTGGTGTTGTATACTAGGACACACTGGTTGGAGAATTCACTCTATCCAAAATTATAAAATTATATGTTCTAATATAGAAGTTTCAACTCTCTTTTTTTTGTGTGTGTGCATAGAGCAATGTATTTTCTGTTCCTTCCTGAAAATTTGTATTTTTAAATACAAACTGAATACAGCACCAAAGCACTATCTATACAGGAAAAAGTTAATAAGATGACTTCAGCAAAATTAAAACTTTTTCTCTGCAGAAGACACTGTTTAGAAAATGGGGAAAAAAAGACTGTAAAAGGATATTTTTAAATCACATGTGTGACAAATAATTTCTTTCTAGAATGTATAAGGAACTTACAAAACTCAACAATAAAAAAAAATCCCAATTAAAATAATAAGCCAAAGATTTGAAAAGACTCTTCACCAAAGATATACAGATGACAAATAAACACATGAAAAGATGCATCATTAGTCAATAGGAAAATGCAAATTAAAAATACAGTTTAATAACACTACACACCTATAAGAATGACAACAATTCAATAAAGAACAGAAAGAAACTGGTTATACCAAGTGCTATTAAGGGTGTAGAACAGTTAGAGCAATATAGAACTCTCAAACATTGCTCATGGGAAGGCAAAAGAGTGCCGCCACTTTGGAGAACAGTTTGGCAGTGTCTTATAACATCTACACTTGCCATATGATTCAGCAATTTCACCCTTAATTATTTACCCAAGAGAAATGAAAACTTGTAGTAATCTTGCATAGCAGCTTTATGCACAATCGCCAAAACCTGGAAACAACCCAAAAGTCTTTAAGCAGGAGAATGAATAAACAAAACCTTCTACATCCATACAATGCAATGCTATTCAGCAACAAAAAAGAATGACTAATTCATAGAGACAGTAACATGAATGAACCTAAATTGCACTTTGCTATGTGGAAGAAGTAAGACCTCAAATGATACAGACTGCATCATTTTTTATATATATGACATTCTGGGGGAGGAGGGAAGCAAAACTATAGGGACAGGTGCCTTCTCAGTCGTTCCGAAAAGTTAGAACTGGCTCACGCCTGTAATCCCAGCACTTTGGGAGTCCGAGGCGGGCAGATCACGAGGTCAGGAGATCAAGACCACGGTGAAACCCCGTCTCTATTAAAAATACAAAAATTAGCCAGGAGTGGTGGCGGGCACCTGTAGTCCCAGCTATTCGGGAGGCTGAGGCAGGAGAATGGCTTGAACCCGGGAGGCGGAGCTTGCAGTGAGCCGAGATTGCGCCACTGCACTCCAGCCTGGGTGACAGAGCAAGGCTCTGTCTCAAAAAAAACAAAAACAAAAACAAAAACAAACAAAAAAAGTTAGAACTGATGGGGAGGGATTGACTACAGGGGGACCCCACAAGGGAAGTTTTTAGTGGTGACAGAACTGTCCTGCCTCGTCATTTTGGTGATGGATACAAGACTGTGCATTTGCCAGAACCCATAGAACTATACAACTACAAAGAGTGAATTTTATTGAATGTACATTAAAAAGCTATGTGTGATGATAAATAATGGAAAAAAAGAAAATAGGCAACTTTTTCTACTAAGAACCTTAATGAAGTTTATGTTTTTTGACTTTGTTTTTCCATTTCAAGAAATCTATTCTTAGGAAAGTAATCAACGTGTTATGGTCAAGAATATTTTTGGGGTGTTATTTATCACAGAGAAATTGAAAACATCTTAATTGTGCAATTATAGTGAGGTAGTTAAATAAATTACCATACTTTTCCCATGTACAGACATTAAAGTTATGTTTCTGAAGGTTAATTACAGAGATAAATGATTATTCTTTAGTGATGTGTTACCAATTTACTCTATTGACTTACCCAATCTAACTTAAAAGTTTTGATTTTTCAACTATTTAACAAACTTCTAGATAATTTGAAGTACTTTGTAAAGGTATACCTCATGTTGAAGCTGGTCCAGATTCTTTTCTGCAGAGCTAGCTAGACAGCTAAATGAATTGAGTAATATTATTTCTGACTTCATAATCCTTTCAGTTCCTCTTATACTTTTCTAGCTAAGACAAAATTAGGATGAGTAAGAGACATAGTATCTTTAACTCAAATCATTTTTCTATTTGGAATGTCCTTTATCTCCATTTTTACCAATAATAAGAAAACCACATTATGTATAAATAGTGTTTGTAATTTTCTAAATATTATTTTCTATTACCCACTTTGATCCATCATCAAACCCAATAATATAATCAGAAATGTTAGTACTGCCCTTTCCTCCACTTATGGCAGGTATCTTAGGCCTAATAAGCTTAATAATTTTCCAGCGTCACATTTTGGTAAATGTCAAAAGCAGAACTGAAATCCAGACGTCCCAACTACTCATCAACTATTCTGTCCATTATAATGCACTGTTTATTTGCTCCAATATTTTCCTTTTGAAGAAGCATTTCCTACATTACAGAGGTCACATATTCATTTTATTATTTTATTCTGGATTCATGTTTTGAAAATTATACAGAGTTTTTCTGCAAAACTCTCATGAGAAACAAGGTTTCCATATTAAGTAGATGTCATCAGATCATATTTTGAGATGTTGCAGTCTGCTTTTTTCTTGTATACCTTCGTGGGCAAGAAACCCTCCCCCTGTTGATTTCTGAGGCATGCACTGGAAAAATTTGGATAATTATACCTCAAATACAAACATACAGAAAAGAGTTAGTGCCACAAAATGGAGCTCACATCAGAGACAATAATTCTGAAAGTCGGTAATTCATATGCAATAGCCAGGTGTATAGAAGAGTGCTTTGTAAATCCCACATAGCTCCCTTCAAATATCAAAAAGGAAGGCCAAAGGATTAGAGTGTAGAGTGTTAGCATAAGCCTGGATCCCACATTGCTGGCTTCCTGGGTCAGAAAGGAGGAGCCTGGGGAGGATGTGGAGAAGATAGTAGATAGTGAGAGTCCCTGGCCTCTCTCATTCTGTGGATGAAATACTGGGCTGAAGAAATGACAACTATGGAAATTTCAGATAGGTTAAAAGGAAACTGAAAGCAGAGAAAATGGTTCCCTGTGTTTAGGCACAGAGTGGGCCTGAGCTAGCTGCTACCCACCCTCCAAACCAGGTCTCCCCAGGCCTGTTTTATCATGTGGGGATAGTCCTGAAATTCCTGAGTGTCCCTGTATGGGCTGTGGAAATGTTGACTGCTCCAGGAAACTAGAACTGGCTTGAAGTCAGGTGTAGGTGGCCGTGAAGTATGTGGACCAGAAGATAGGAAAACTGTGTCATGGACCCTAGAAATTCGCAGTGGCTGCAGGTGCGCTTTCAAGACTAGGTAATAATACACAAAGACCAATTTGATGGCAATAGCTCAGTTGGAGAACCAGCAAAATTCACACAACATGTCCAACATTGTTACATACATGTCTCTCTGACCCTTGGCTGCTGCCCAGAGAAAATGAGAAAAGAGACAGAGGAGAAACATTGAAAACCTGAGATTGAGTTAAAAATGAAATATCGAGTTTTACCATCCAGTGCTAAGTTACTTTAAATGGATACCTTCTTACCCTGTTCTCACCCACCCTGACTACCAAGCTGAAAGGCTTATCAACAAGTTGGCGTTATTTTTAGGAACAAAAAAAGCCAACATTTTTTTCCTGCATTTTAGTTATAGTAATTTTCAAACTCTTTACACAAATATAAAATAGTGATTGCTTCCTCCTGGAATGTGTGACTGGACCCCCTCAATGTAACATTTCAGCACTGATGTGGTTTGAATTTGTGACTCTACCCAAATCTCATGTTGAATTGTAATCTCGAATATTGGGAGGAGGGGCCTGATGGGAGGTGACTGGAACATGGAGGCGGATATTCCCCTTGCTCTTCTCTTGACTGTGAGTTCTCATGTGATGTGGTTGTTTAAAAGTGTGCAGTATCCCCCCACCCCCGCTTCCTCCTAACTCAGCCCTGTAAGGTGTGACTGCTCCCCCTTCTGCCAATGATGTAAGTTTCCTGAGGCCTTTCCAGCCGTGCTTCCTGTACAGCCTGTGGAACCATGAGCCAATTTAACCTCTTTTCTTTATAAATTACCCAGGTAGTTCTTTATAACAGTGTGAGAATGAACTAACACAACCACTAAGACATTTTGTTAGATTTTTGCTCGATTTGTTGTTTTTGAGCAACTGCAGTTTGCTCCTAAATCATAGAGTCTGTTTCTGCTCTTTCACATCTCTTCTCACCTTGAGTAACACATAGTACAGAATTCGTTTACTAAAGGTGTGATAATACTTACATTTCACTGACTTTCCAGTGGATTGAGCCTTCTGTAGCCAGGTACATAAATTGTCCTGAGAGAGAATAGAACGCTTGAGTATCTGTAGAGCATCATGATTAAGAAACATACTCTGACTAGGTTGTCCATGTCCAAATTCAAGCTCCACGATTTACTTGTGTTTGTTCCTACACAGAATGTTTAACTTACCCAAGACACAGTGCCTTTATGAATAAAGATAGTTCCCACATAGGACTATTGTGAAATTTAAATGAATTAATATAGGTGATTTACTTGGGGCAGAAACTGACATCTATTAAGTACTATGCATGTGTTTACTGATATTAACGCTTTGAGGGTTAAATAAGCTAATACTTGTAGGACATAACAGTATGTTTCTGAGTACATCCTAGGTGATCAAATTGTTAGCTACTATTATTATTATCATTATTATTATTTTGAGATGGAGTCTCGCTCTGTCGCCCAGGCTGGAGTGCAGTGGCGCGATCTCGGCTCACTGCAAGCTCCGCCTCCCGGGTTCACGCCATTCTCCTGCTTAGCTACTCTTATTATATTATTGTATGTTGAAGAACTTTGTATAGCTACCCAGTTAGGCTTCTGAAACAAACAGCTCACTTGCCACATGGATGCAATTTTAGCTAATTCCTGGCCTTTGTAATCATGTTTATTTGGAATTTTTTTTCCTTATTCTTCATTTATTATTGCTATTATTTCTTATCTAAAGTATTTTCTTTTTAATGTCTCTTTTGGGTTTTCCTCCCATGTTCATTTTAGCCTTTGCTCTATGTTCTCTTTCTTTACTTCTATCAGTTCTTAGAACTTCAATGTTTTTCACTCTGTGAGCATCTTTACATCATTATTATATTTTTTGCCTGTGTTTGTGTAATTTAGCTCATCATACATTGTACAGTTTTTGCTGAATCTCCCTACTTGAGTCTTAACTTATGTGGCCTTGTATTCTATCACTTCCTCCCATCTCTTCATTCTGAACTGTCTTTCATCTACTCATCTTTTCTATGTTGGAAAAGCATTGTTCAATTCCACCCCATGCCATGATGCAGTTCCAAAATAATCAAGGTGCCCACTCTTCTGGGCTTGCTCCCCCAGTGCTAGATTTACTGATGAGCTGACAATGAATTGTGTAGAGTCCCTTATTTATGGTTTGGTATTATCTAAAAGTAATGTAAAGAGAAAGATATATGTGAGATATGAACCAGAAGGCAACACAACCCCAATGGATAAGAACTGAGCTTATTACATATTGCAGATCTGCTTTCCAAACCCAGCTCAGACACTGGCTGTGTAAGGAAAAAACTTTGAGAAAGTTTTTTAACTTCTTCATGCCTCAGGTGTAACAATAGTGCCAAACTAATGATATTAATATGAATATTCAGTGAAATACTGCATGTGATGTGGTTAGCTAGAGTTTAGTCCACTCTAAGCTTTCCCAAATATCAGATGCTATTGTTATTTTATTGCAGTTGTTGATGTTGTTTTTGTTATTATAATATTTGACATTGAGTTTCTTTATGTATCTTCCTGTATGTGTAAGCTAAATAGACAAATATGCTTCCAATTCTGAAATTAGCAAGCAGAGACATTAATTGTGTTGTTAGCAATATTAGGATGTTGTTCATAGCTTCTGTTTTGCCCTTAGCTTTTGTTCCATATTTTATTGATTCTGAATATAAACATTTCCTTAGCTGGTTAGGGTCTCAATCCAGAAGTGGCCAGGGGCTACTTGCTTTTGAGGACATAATATTTAGATTTTAAAAATGGAATTAAAAGCATATGAGTTCCACTAAATTTGCTACTTACTCTGTTGATATCTTACTCAGCTGTGGGCAAGCATTTAATCAAGGTTTATTGGCATTCTTTTCTTAGATTTAAATAGGACATAAAATTTTATGACATGTAGAGTATTTTCCATAACTGTTTCATTATTTTCCATAGTGTAATAGCATACAAGAGGAAATATCAATAAAGTACCCAGTATGCATTATTTTTGGACGAGTAAGGTAGTTTGAAGTTTGTATCATAACAAAATGTTGGTCTACTTTTCAAATTACACTGTGGATTCATGGTTGTCTAGATTTTTTTTATTTTCTTTTTCTTGGTACTTTGTTCATATCTTTATTTTTTTCTTTCTCTCTTTGGACACCTGTACTCTAGGGTCAGAAAATAAGAATTATAGACTATGCTGTTTGTTTATTTTTATGAAATATAACTGCTATTTATATTTTATTTTTAATTGGTATATACATTTGAACTGAAAAAAAGAAACATTCTTAAATGATCTTGAGTATATTCATATGTTAAGAATCTTTGTTGTGTCCAAGTGCTTTTGATTCTGCTGGGAATGGGCAGGTATTAGAAGAGTAGTGTGAACTGTAGCCAGAGCCTATTCATCTGGCTATCTATGCCACAGTCCCCAGAATCACCAGCGAGCAAAATTGAGTGATAAATGTGACTCCAGAATTCCACTCCTAGATGTATATCCCAAATAAGTAGAAACAGGTATTCAAACAAGTATATGCACATGCATATTCATAGCAGTAGTATTCATAATAACCAAAATATGGGAACAGCCCAAATGTCTATCGACAGATGAATAAACACATTTCAGTATATACATACAATGGAATATTGTTCATTCGTAAAATGGAATGAAGTTCTGAAACATGCTGTAAGGTGAATGTGCTTCCAAAATACTATGCTTAAAGAAGCCAGATGCAAAAGATCACAAATATATATAAAATATTCAGAATAAGTAAATTCATAGAGACAGAAAGAATGTAAATTGGCAGTTTCCAGAGGCTGCGGGGAAGAGGTAACAGAAACTGCTCAATGCGTATGGGGCTTTACTTTGGAGTGATTAAAATATTTTGTAACCATTGTGAATGTGCTAAATGCCACCGAAATGTTTACTTTAAAACAGTTAATTTTATGTTATGTGAATTTCATCACATTAAATTATTTTTCAAAATCCCAAGTGACACGGTCAAAGCAGCACCATTTTCCATTTTTCCAGAAGCATAACGGGTTTAAATAAGTCTATTCCATGAGGAGAGAACAGGGAGTTTGCTGTTATTGATCCCAGGGAGCCTGTTGAGTGCTGGGAATAATTTTACAGAGTCTTTTTGAAAGATGAATTCAATTTCCCTCTTAAATATATTCCATTTTATTATGACATTAGATTATCCGAGCTTGTGAAAATCACTTTTAATGGCTAAGCTTCTGAACTATGTAGGGCTTTATTTTCCATGCTTGCCTGAGATTTCCATGGTCTCATTGATCCATCCAAGAAATTAAAAACAGGAAAGCATAAATGTTCCTCTTCTGAGATGGGTTCTGTCTGCACAATGGGAAGATAATTATACCAATGTATATGGGCAGATGAGGTTATTTAGGCTCAAGTGCTTTATTTTTGGCTCTTAGATGGTTTAGATTAGCCAACCATGTCAATAAAAGGATCTGTATAATTATAAGTTTTTAAATATTTTATGTAAACCAATCTATGAAACTGTTGATTGTCATTTGTACACAAATATGAATAGTAAAGCAAGTGCTTTTCATGGCTGTGACATAAATATCTAGATTTCAGATGAAGACCATTTTTTGTGGTATATGTCTTTGCAATGACATTTTTAAGGTTCCCCTATATTGAGAGCTCACCATGTGTTAGACACCTTGATATGTATGTTGAATAAATGAATCCTAATCCTTAGAATAGCTCTAAAAGGTAAACATCATTATTTGATTCCTACAAATGAAATAATTGACGTTCAAAAATGTTAAGTGATGTCCTTAAGTGACTAAATGTTGGTAGCTACAATTCACCTTAATACACTTAATTGAGTCTGGCTAGACACATTGCAGCTGAAACCTCACTGTGCAGCTGGTTTTTTTTTTCAAGATTTCTTTTAAAATAACTCCCACAGGAATTACAGGATGCTTATGACTATTAGTTTTGCTTCCCTAAAGTTCTGATCTATTTGTTCCCTTTTCTGAATTAGCCTGTATAGCCAAACTACCAAAAGGTTGGTGTTGGTGGGAGTATTGACATTAAAGTTCACTGAGGAAATAGGTATATCAGCTTATAAAAAAGCTGAGATTTTAAAAAGTATTTGAGCACCTGAAATGAATACTGAGAACAATGAACGTAATGACAGGGAAGATGGTAAATTTGGGTCATGGGAAACCTGAGTAACTGGGAATTTAAGGAAGGCAGAGATACAATAAAACTTATGTTTCAGTCTGGATCATTTGGAATTTGATGTCAAATAACTCCTCCAAGATAGTCTTTCTCTTCTCATCATGCACCTTCAGTATTAACTATCTTCCAGATACCTCGTATTTTCCTACCTAACCTTTGCTGATCCTTCCAACGCCTGAAATACCCTCCATCCTTGCCACAAATTCTCAGCCCTTTTATTTCCATTATTGGAGGGAACCATGCCAATCCACTGAATCACTAAAATATTTTATGTTTGAATCACGCAGTTGCAACTTGACATTTACTTTTGGCCTTGGTTTTACTTTTATGTGTTAATAGCTCATCTTCATCATTAATCATGAGCTCTAGAAAGATAAGTAACAGTGAGCCCATCTATTTTTATCCCATCATATGCCTTGGACATAGTATTTACTCATCAAATAGTAGTTAACAATTTCATAATTCTTTAACGTAGAATTTTCTCAAAGCATACTCATAAAAGTACCATTTCTGAAAGAAAGAGAGAGATGCTCTTCCAAAAGTATGGCCCTTGATCAAATACAGATGAAAAGCACTACATCTCATTTACCTTCTAGGAAACTTACAATATATATTGGCATTTTCAACACTGAGAAATTTTTCAGTAATGAAACAAATGTTACTATTTTTAACCCAACACTCACCACCTTTCCCCTTACTTTTATTCATAAAACCCCTACAAATATCTTGTTCCTCAAAATGTTTATTGTGAGACATAACTTTAAAGTATTTTGTGCACAGATTATGTTAATAATATTCACAAGTGTGAAAATTAAATTTTGATTAGACGTAGGTTGGGCCTTTTGTTTGGCCTGCCTGCTTCTATACTTGTGAAAGTGCTGTATTGGGGGTGTGTGTGTGTGTGTGTATGTTACACACAGTGTGAACTCAACCTGGAAATAGATTGAGACTGAAGAGAGAATTATTGGAACTGGTTTTTCAGCTTGATTATCTGCTAGAACGTCTATTACTTCTCATAATATGCTTGAAAAGCTTTATTTGTACCTCAAGGGCAATGAGCCTGGCCTCATTTACAAATATGAATGCAGATATTAGCTGTGCACTATCTTCTCCTTCAGGCAGTCTTGCTGACTGTCAGCTTATTTTATTGACTTCCTCAGAAAAAGAATATCCATCTCCTTGGAATTAGACACAGCACGGTTAATGGGAGAAGCAGAAGTTTCAGAGTCAGAGGGTCCGGATTTGCTCCCCAGCTCAGGCCTGTGTAAGCATGAGCAAACTTTCCTCTCTGAGCCTCTGCTCTGAGCCCTCATCTATGAGATGAGATGGATCACACTTGTCATTCAGAGTTTCTTGTGAGGACTCAATAACATATGCAAAGCCTGAATGATATATGCAAAACACAGTGCCTGGCGCAAGGAGATGTTCAATAAATACTAGTCCCCTTCGCGTTTATTTTTTTGTTTCAGCCAGATCATGACAAGAGAATTTCAAAGCCATAAAGTCATACAAACAAAACCGCCTCTCTCCTATAGTTGCCATTTCATGTTTTATGTTGTTATTTCAAACAATAAATGATGTCACTATTCTTTGTGTCCTCTGTTTTTATGAGGAGACTGTGAATGAGGGAAATAGTAAGAGTTGAGTTATTATCTATAAAAGAGGAATATTTGAATTCTACTAATAGGAAATAAATAACCTGAGAGTTTTAATTAGCCATTGTAGTCATTTGAAATATTTTTCCATTACTTAGAAATTATCCCTTTAGTCCTAACATCTGTTAATTATAAAACTCCATTATTTTATAGTTTCCGAAAAATCATGTTCTATGATATGGTATCAAAGGATTGTAAATAGTATTTACAGAAAGGCACTGAGGCAATAGCAAAATTGAGGATCCTTGACATCTGGTGTGTTTGTGCCATATTTTTGAGTATAGTTATTTTTTGGTTTAGCAATGCATTAGATTATTCAAGGGGGAATAGTAAATGTATTAGGGAGAACTTCAGACTGGCTGTCAACTTTATGTCAACACGTTATATAATTTTAGCCACAGGTCCATTTTCATTTTAGTTTCAGATAACTTACCACTATGAAAAAGGAGAACAAAACAGTCATTGTGTGATAATATTGCATAAGGTTGCATATTTGGAGGTGAATGTACCCAAAAGAAAACTAGAATTATAAAATTCCTTTTAATGTAGTAGATTAGAAGGCTCAACATAAATTGTGGTTTTCAGGTGAACGGACAGCTCTGACTTCCGTTTTGAAGAAAAGCATATACTTGTTATATATGGTTGTCCATATCACATCCACCACGTCCGTCTTTAGCCATCCGTGGCTAAATTGTTTCTGAAAGAAGCCAACTTTGTCTCTATGAAAGATTACAAATGGCAGTTTTGCTGTAGTATCTACCTTTCTAAATGCCAAATTATCTCCTGGCAGTTTTTTCTGATGTAAATGTTGTGAATGGCTGAAGAAACTATCATTTTTGGGGGGGTACTTTAAACTGAAGTAATAGATAAAGCAGTGAGCCTTGATTGTGCATTAATCACCAACTGTCTTGATCTTATTGATTGTAGGAGAAGATGTATCAGGGAGTCTTTGCCCAGTTCCCCCTCCTCCTGAGAGGAAGGCTTGTGAAATTCCCTGCCGAATGGACTGTGTGCTGAGCGAGTGGACGGAGTGGTCATCCTGTTCCCAGTCCTGTTCAAATAAAAACTCAGATGGGAAACAGACCAGGTCAAGAACTATCCTGGCACTGGCTGGGGAAGGTGAGTAACAGAAAAGGTTTTCACTTTGGATTCATTAGCTCAATTATTATCATTTTTCTTCATTGGTGATAGAGAAGTTTATATGGAGGAAATAGTCACACATAGATGATATCTCTATTCCCTGAATCCAGATTAACAGTTTCATTTCCCTCTATGCTTTTTGCTTTGATTCTCTAGTTTAGCTATACTGGGTTAACCCATTTACATGAATTGCTTTACCACATACCTGTGTATGGGCCATGGCAATCAGATGGATGTTATTTTTCAGAACCCTTCTTAGACAAGAAAGCAGAATTTGGTTGATACACACCCAAACCAAAGATAGCTTGTGCAGTTGGGAACATAATTAGACTATGTTTAGTAAAAAGAGCTTCAAATTAATAATCAGGAGACATGGCTTCTCAACTGGGAACTGCCACTAACATCTGCAAGCTTCTGCAAACTACCTGATCCGTGCATGCTGGCATCCTGTCATGCCAGCATTCTGCAGGAGGGGGGCACAGCATGGAGGCTGTGAAAATGGCTTTGATGAAGCTAAAAAGTGCTATGAGAATATAAGCGGGTGACATCAGAACAAATTAGAGGAGCAGCTGTTCCTGTAATTTATGGTGATGGTCTCTGTCTCCAGCACACGTCATTTCTTTCATGCCCTCCCTTGGCTTTTTCTGCCCATGGCTCAGTTAGAACAGCAGGACAGCATGGCCACTGGCTGTGAGGAGCTACTTTTTAAGTAAGTTTCTGTTCTTTGATCCTGCGAAATGGGGCCAGGGTCAAGATAAATGAAGATTTTCATATTCTTAAAGTGAAGATGGTTCCTTCTCTTTTCTTTTATATTTCTGGAAGGAGTGAATGGGAAAAAAATCAAGAATAACAAAACCAAGGTCACAGATCTTGGGCATTTGGGCCACTGAATAAACCATTAAAGTGTAGAAGAGTAGGCAAAGATCGATGCTTTAGATAAATACCACTTTTTATATGGATATAAAAATGTGAG
Organism: Pan troglodytes; assembly: GCF_028858775.2. Classification (NCBI taxonomy): domain Eukaryota; kingdom Metazoa; phylum Chordata; class Mammalia; order Primates; family Hominidae; genus Pan; species Pan troglodytes. The sequence goes on from NC_072411.2 coordinate 39,269,743, forward strand.
AAAAGGACAATAATGAAATTGGATTGTCTGACTCATCCAAGAGTCTATGGATGCATATATGTCTGGTCTTCCTGCCAGGGGATAGCACATTGTCAGGTATTATTTCAGAGTTTAAGGAGGGGTTTTCTTCTCCAAACAAACTTCAACAGATATTTCTGGATTTCTCAAATTGCAGTGAAATGCACTGCTTGATAGAGGATAGGTGTCTTAAAATAGTTCTCTTGGAAAAATAATGCCTCTCTTAGGAAGACCGTGCTGCATAAGGGGTGTGTGTGTGTGTGTGCTCATTCAAGATAATATAACTTCGAGGTCATAGACTATTCTAACTGGCTAATACATGAATATAAGAAGCATAGAAATATTTTTTGGAAAGCAGGTTTCTTTGGAGTTTATCTCAGAGATACATGCTGCAGTGGTGGGCAACAGAGTGTGGACTGCTGCTTGTTATTTAGTGGAAAAGAGTGTACAATATTATCCTCAGGTGTTGCTTGGGACAAAAATCCCTGTTCTTAGACTGAGAAGAACAGTGCAGTGGCTCAGGTCTTTGGAAGGCTGTGTCAGCAAAGCTGTCTCTCTAGACCATTAAAGCAGCAGAAACAACAAAAACAAGAACAGCAACCACTATGTATTACCTTTTGTTCTTATTTTTGGCAGGTGGAAAGCCATGTCCCCCTAGTCAGGCTCTCCAAGAGCATCGTTTGTGTAATGACCATTCCTGTATGCAGCTTCACTGGGAGACATCGCCTTGGGGCCCTTGTTCTGAGGACACATTGGTAACTGCCCTTAATGCAACCATTGGCTGGAATGGAGAAGCCACGTGTGGTGTAGGCATTCAGACTCGGAGAGTCTTCTGTGTCAAGAGTCACGTGGGACAAGTAATGACCAAAAGGTATTTATTAGCCTGTTACTGAAAATGCATTTGCTTATTTCATGTTGAGTATTTTTAGTTGAAAGCATTTATCAAGCAATAGATATTTCTGGGTCTCTGATAGAGTAAGAGGGTTTGTTGTTGCTGTTTGACCATTAAAGATTAAAACATGTGCCTCAAACAAAGATAAACATGGTTATGATATATATCACTGGTGCATTTATAACATGTATTAATATATCAGTTCTTGGATAAAAATGAATAGTGTCCACAAACATTGAATGCTTTTGAATAATCAAATTTTCTAGAGCTGATCTCTGTATTTTTTACTCTTCTCAAATCACATAAAGACGAGGTCAACATAAAGCTAGGTTCTGTGCTTTGAAATATAGGGTTGTGTCTTACTCTTCTTTAGACTCCACAGATCTCTCCTGCATTAAATAGATACATCCATACAGCCATTCTAATTAGACTAATGAATCCATGCCCCCCAGAAGCTTACAATCTCATGCATGTTATACTCTATGTACATGGAGATATAAAACTTTTTAAAGACAGTAGGAAAATATGGGCTTGGAAACTAGGATATAGATGTCAAAACGATCAAGAACAACTGCAAATGATTGGAGGAAAAAAAGTAATTGACTAAAGAACTGGCTGTGGGAGTTTTATCACTAGACCAAATGAGGAGATGTATGTTTTCCTAAAGTCCCTGTGGGAAGGCTGGTAAAGAAGAAAACAGAAGGGCCCTATGCATTATAGAGAGACTTGTGACTGGTCTATCTGGAAAGATTCCCAGTGGCCATATTTGGAGACCCCACTCCAGGCACAGGTGTAGGCCACTAGGATGAGCTGGTGCCAGCTTTGGTCTAGTGTCATAAGCTAGGCAACATACAGTGCCTCCCCAGGAATTTTCAAGCTGGGAGAATGAAACTCATTTATTTTCTGTTCATCATACTCTAAGCATATGAGCTGAGAGTTGCCACAGACAGGGTCAGGTCTGGTGGAAAAAGTAAAAGGAGAGATTCATTCTGATGCTCAGGAAGAAACAGATATGCAGTTGGAACAAATCCTGGCAGCACTGAACCGTGGTACTGTCCCTACTGACTACACCCTGCCTTCCATGGCAAAATATGAAAATACATTTGATGTTCTGCCTAATTCAATTTAATTTGTGTTTCTCTCATGGGCAATGGAAACACTGAATAATTTCATCTGGGGAACCACGGTGAAGGGCTCTGGGCCTGACCCACACTGTCATGGAAGCCACTTTGGCCATGTGTAAGGAAAGTCACCCAAGCTCCGTTATGGGAAATGAACTGCTTACGGCAGCAGATAGAGTGCAGACTGGCAGACACTGCCCAGAGCTTGTGTTAGAGCATTTGATGAGCGGGTGGTTTTGCAAATACACATGAAGATGTGTATTTGCAAGTCGTACTGTGACTTGAAGGGAAGCATAGCCTGGAACACTTGACCTTTCTCTTCTCCTAAATGTGGCTCCCAGAGTGCTGGGATTGGGTGTTCTTTCTTGTTCCAACCCTAGTCTAGCACAGCATCTGGCAGGTAGTTAGTATAAACATTTCTGGAATTTATGAATGAGCTAAACCTATATGTAGAGGAGTGATCGGTTTGCCAAGGATTGGATATGAAGATCAAGGAAAGTGTATGTTTATCTTTTGCTTCAAGAAAAACATATTTAATCTCCCATGATAAATTTTGTTAAAGGGTACTATCATGAAAAGTAGTGAACATGTCATACATATGACCTGCTCTTTTTAGCTCATAAATACTGTTTTTGCTCTAGAACCTAACTCTACATTATTAGCAGTGTTCTTGGAAATGTCAGCTTGTATCAGTTGTATTTTTCAACTTACCTGGTAGCCATAGCAGCACATGGATTGATTGGACCAGTGAATCAATGGAAGTTATAGACAAATATGGACAATAACATTTAGTATCACCTGCTTCAGGTGATAACCTAAGTCATGAGGTTATGGTAAAATTCTGAAAGTTTTATAAAGGTGTTACGCAGACATGAGAACTCCTTTTATCTGAGAAGGATTGAAGCCTAGACAATGTTTATTTTTATGACCTGAATTTTCAACTGCTTTAGAAAGATTAGAATGAATATAAAAATAATAATAAGTATGGATTAGATGTAGGAGTAACCCTACATAAAATGCAGCAAACTATTATTCTTTATAGTGATGAAAAATTTTAGCATGCCTGAAGCCTGATCTCGTTTCCACAAAGCTTTTCATCTTTGACCCACTATGACAGGAAAAATCCACTGGACGTGAATGTAGCTTGTTTATTTTTTAGCAAAGGGGCATTAGAATTGAGACTGATACCAATTCCATAAATTATCATCATATTTTAAAGGGCTATTCGGACAGAAAAAGTTGAGTTATATGTTCAAATCAGCATCTATTTCTTCTTGTATCGTCATTATTACTTTGAATCACAGTTTCCTGAAGGTTTCTGAGCACATCAGCTTACTCAAATGTTAAAGAGGATTTGAGAAAAAAATCACAGGAACAGAAGTTTGTAGTTTAAAACATAATTCATAATAAGCTAATATGCATTTGTTTTAAAATGTACATAAGTGAGACTAAAATATTATTATTACAGTAAATCATCTCCAGTTTTGCTGTGGTTTACCAACACAGAAAAATCAATTGCACAGATGTTTTCCCTAACATACACACACAAATATAAAGGCATTGCTAATGACTTTCTGTACTGTTAATGAGGCTGGAGACTTAACAACCTAGTTTTAATTCTGACTGTATGTCTCCAAATAATCCTGTTAAACATGAGCAGCCTGCATTGACTTTAGTGAAATTAATTAAAATTCTTGAGGTTAATGAGATTAATTGAGCTAAGAAAATAATACCTAGTGTCCAGTGAAGCACCCAAGGAGATTATCAGCAATATAAAGTATCCTTTGCTATGCCTCCAGAAATATATTTTTGCTCTTTTTCACATGAAAGTCATTGCAGTGGGAAAAGATCCCCTGTCATATATGAAATCTTTGGGATGGGGATAGAGAAATGGAAAGGAAGAAGAAAATATCCCAGAGAAAGAGTGGCCTTCAGAAAACAGAGAAGGACGCATGTTTCCATGGAACGTGTGGTTCAAAATAATGTTATATCTCTAAACCCACTGCACTGAGAGGCATAGAGTTTCTCGCAAGTTCTTGTGTCCCTGGGTTGGTGTTTTGGTTTCCATGTAATTGTACAGGTGAGACTGTTACCATTGTACGAGTAATCAAACTGATCATATCAGAAAATGAGAGCTAGCTGGGAACAACTGAATCAGAGTGAGAGCTTGTTGGGATCTTCCTGAAGTTGTGTTCGGTTTTGTTTTACTATTCAATGCTTTTCTTTCCCCGGTGGCAGTGTACAAAAAATAATGATAATAAAGATTGAAAACACATAACTCAAAGCCTTTCAAAGTTCCTGATAAGGTACTTTCTGCTTTTAATGTGAAAACAACTGGCATTTTGTGAGATATAGCCATAAATAGCTCCATTTAAACATTTAACATTTAAAAGCTTGGCAGGTTTCCCCATCTAGCTGAGTGAGATGAATACATCAGTTCCTGGGTCAGATGACTAATTATGGAGGTGTAGCTAAAAAATGGCAGGTCTTTGTAGCTCAATGTGATGTATTTCAGTGCTTATAAGAAGCTGAAGCTAGCTGGGCGCGGTGGCTCATGCCTGTAATCCCAGCACTTTGGGAGGCCGAGGCAGGTGGATCACCTGAGGTCAGGAGCTTGAGACCAGCCTGGCCAACATGGTGAAACCCCATCTCTACTAAAAATACAAAAATTATCCAGGAGTGGTGGCAGGCACCTGTAATCCCAGCTACTCGGGAGGCTGAGGCAGGAGAATCGCTTGAACCTGGGAGGCAGAGCTTGCAGTGAGCTGAGATGGCACATTACACTCCAGCTTGGGCAATAAGAGAGAAACTCCGTCTCAAAAAAAAAAAAAAAGCTGAAGCCTACAGTGAGGCCAAGAGACAAGAGTTATAGAACATTCCAGTGCAAGTCCAGGAAAATATATTCATTGAAATGGAATTCATTCCCTTTTATGGAGAGCATTGCTAATCCAAAATCAGAGTATTACATGAAAGCAGGAAGTTAAATTTTGACAAAAGGCAAGGGGCCATGTATGCTTACTAACTAAAAAGTGAATCCATCTGTTTCTCTGGGTTTCAAGGCTTCAGTTTTGTTGCGGAAATAGCTGGAGAAATAAGTCTAATATTCCCCAGGGATTTATTTGTCTTCAGGCTTCGATAGCACAGAATACTATTCAGTCATTCACTTACTGTTACTAAATGTTTACACTGAGCTAAATATGGGGTTTTTAAGGCACGATATAAAATGGAATTCTACCATCAAGGCACTCAAAATTAGTGTATGTACAGCATGTGCGTGTATGTGCACACACACAGCATCAGCACCCCAAAAGTTATCAAAAGTCTTTTCTATGTCAGTGATAATACAGTGATACAGAAAACCAACTTTACCTTTTTCAGAAGTTGGGGAGAACCTAGGTTCCTAATAGCCAAAGACTGTATTTTTGAAGACTATGAGAAAATGTATGGAAATTGGAAATGTGACGATACATGAAAGGATAGACAATGTGTAGATAAAAAGGAAGAGAAAGTTGAATCCCTGAGGAAAGGGTAAACCTCATTGGCAGGGGAAGTGACAAAAAGACAATTTCCATTGCAACAAAATATTTGGCCCTTATCAAACCAAAAATAACTTGCATTTCCAGGAAAGCCCACAGTTCATTTCTTCTATAATAGCACTGTAACCTAAGCTTGACCTTTGCCCTTGAGGGAATGATACTCTTTCTCTCTTTCAGACTTAAGAGAAAAAGAGAGAGAAAGGGCCATATCATGGAGAGTTCAAGTATTACCCAGTGAGTGTTTATGGTGAGTGATGCCAGGAAAGGGTCAATAAAATTGACAATATCAGTTCCCTAAAAGAGATTAATGCCTACTCCTAATTGAAGGGGATAAAGTTCCTGAGATATTAGCAACTCTCTATAGAAAGCTTGAAGTGTTGCGCCACAAATATTTCCAGGCTGTTTTGTGAATGTTCGAGTGTTGGATGGGTCCATATGGGAACCCTTGTGACTCCTGGGCACAGGAAGTTGGCATCACTCAAGTTGTGTTTTCATTCCCAGCTATCTACCAGGAAAGGATGGAGAAGAGTTAGAATAAATGGCAATTGAATTCATTTTTAGAAGACCTTAAAAATTAATAAGGGACTTAGGAATGATTTTAGTGTTTTCTTATCTTGACTAAAGTATGATATAAATTTTCCTTACCAGAGTAGCTTGTTTAAATAACACTATATCCTGATAATGACACTCATCTTTCTTTCTCTTGTTATGCTCATTGAATCAATCTATTTTATAGATGGTTTGTGTGTATATATGTATTAAAGATAGTTAATAATAATAATGCCACTAATAAGAATGAATTAGCAATTTTTTCTGGGTATATATCTTTTAATATTAGTTTATTTTTTATCAAAGCGTTACATGTTTTATTGTATAAGTAAAATAATAGAGGGACTGATGGTGGAAAGCAGTAGGTTCTCAACCACCTCCTCCTGCACTTCATATCCTACTTCCTTAACACAACCCCTTTTTTTTTGAAATAATTATAGATCCACAGCAACTTGCAAAAATTGTACAGAGAAATCTATATACCCTTCACTCAGCTTCCCCCAGCTGTAACATCTTACATAACCATAGTACATTATCAAAGCCAGAAAATGTATTTATATAGCACAACCACTTTTTAACAGTTGCTGACTTTTTTTTCTGTCTCTCTCTGAATTTTGATTGGGAAAACAGACACATAGTTCACCAATATAAAAAGGTGAACAGTTGGAAGCCTTATGCCACCCCGGCTCTCATTCACCCACTTCCGTCCTCCTTCCCTGTCACCAACAACCACTTGACTCCTTCCTCATCTACCTCCCCTGTATCTTTATGTGGATACAAGCAAATTCAAGTATATATCACTGGCCCTTCTCCCTTTCTGGTGTTTACCTCCTAACTCTAAAGGATATATTTTTCACACAAGAGCCATGTAGCTCTGCATTTATCAATTTAAAATTGTCATTCTGTGATTTGCTCCCATGAAAGTAATCAACCTTAGCTCATTTCCACTACTTCCTCTCCCAGCTCCTCCCAGAATGTTGGCATTCTCTTGGTTGGTTACAGTAGTACTTTTGATCAAGTTTCTTAGAACCTTTGTCAAAGTCAGTTTGGGCTGCTATAACAAAAATACCATAGACTGGTTGGCTGAAACAACAAACAGGTTTATTTCTGACAGTTTTGGAGGCTGAAAGTCCGAGATCAGGGTGACCTCATGGTTGAATTCCAGGAAAAGCCCTCTTGCTGGTTTGCAGATGGCCACCTTCTTGTATCTTCACATGGTGGAGAACACAGAGAGGAAACCAGCTACTTGGTGTCTCTTTTTGTAAGGGACACTGATGCCATTCGTGGGAGCTCCAACCTCATGATCTAATTATCTCCTAAAGGCTCCACCACCCGATGTTTTCACTTTGGGGGTTAGGTTTCAACATACAGATTTTGGGAGGGACACAAACCTTTTGTTCATAATGACGTTGTCTCTTATTTCATTTGTGTTTAGATCAACCCTCTGAACACCTGCTTTGTTGGAGGAGGACATCCAGTGTCCATCCTCTCTCCTCTTTCTAGTTCTCATCCTGTGCTCTCTGTGACCAGAATGATGTGTTGGAACATTTTATCCCAAAACAAAATTTATTCGTCTCTGTTTTGCCTATGCATTGTTTCTAAAATGTTAACACTATGAAATTGCTTTCAGATTTATAATTATGTAAGTTGATGAGGTCTGATGTCACTCAGATTCCTCTCCCTTCTTAGATGAACCATTTTTCTTCCTTTTTGCCCTAACAGTTATTAGTTTCTGTTCTGCCCGCCCTCCCTCCCTCCCTCCTTCCTTCTTTTTCTCTCACTCTCTCTCTCTCTTTGTTTCTTTTTTAGAGACAGAGTCTTGCTTTATTGGCCAGGCTCTGGAGTGCAGGGGTGTGATCATAGCTTACTGCAGCCTTGAACTCCTGGGTTTCAGTGATCCTCTGGCCTCAGCAACCCATGTAGCTAGGACTACAGGCATGTACCCCCATGCCCAGCTAATATTTTTTATATTTTTTATAGACACAGGGTCTGGCTATGTTGCCCAGGCTAGTGTTTAACTTCTGGCCTCAAGCAATACTCCTGCCTCGGCCTCCCAAAGCGTTGGGATTACTAGTTTCTCCTCTTAACATTTTCTTTGTGTTTGAAATTTGGACACTCCCTGTATTTGCATGTTGGTCATTTTGTATACACTTCCTGGGTTTTTCAGTCTGAATTATCATCTCTTTTTCAATTCTGTAATAGTTAAGTCCATTATTTCCTCATCAATTTTCTCTTTTCCATTTTTCTCTATTCTCTCTTACTGGAAGTCTATTAATTGTCTGTTTAAACTTGCTAGACTGGTGTTTTTTCAATCATAATTTTTTCAGGTGCTTTGTCTCCATGAAGCTTTGGGTCCATTACTTATTTCAACATCTCAGCTTATCATATGAAAATGAAGATTATAATGCTCGTCATTGCTGTTAAGACTAACTGAAAGAATGTAGGCAGAGCACTTAACTCAGCACTGGCTATCCAATACAGAGCTCACACTATTTAACTTTATACACACTGCAATTCTCTTCTTTATATGAAACTTACGGGAAACAGAATTTAAAAACCAAATGTATAGCATAAAGTGCTTTCCTGTTTTTCTTCTTGGTGTAACACTGTTGTAGAATATAATAAATGTGATTGTTAGCCATCTCTACTCTAAAAACAAGCAAGCAAGCAAACAAACAAAAACTCGCTTGCTATTTGCTGAGACTTTAGTTTTCCAAATAATTGTGAATCTATTAACTATTTATATTACTTTCTTCCCAAGTCTGGGCACTAAATTAATTATCAGCAAAGTAATAAAATCAATATCTTCTTCCTTGTTAATGCTGGTTAGTATATTTGTTATTAACAGGCTGTCATATGTTGCTTCTTCCAACTTTTCAGTCTACGTGTTCTATAGAAATACCTATTAATTGACTGGGCGTGGTGGCTCACGCCTGTAATCCCAGCACTTTGGGAGGCCAAGGAGGGCAGATTATGAGGTCGAGAGATCGAGATCATCCTGGTTAACATGGTGAAACCCCATCTTTACTAAAACTACAAAAATTAACCAGGCATGATGGTGCACCTGTAATCCCAGCTACTTGAGAGGCTGAGGTGTGAGAGTCACTTGAACTCAGGAGGTGGAGGTTGCAGTGAGCCGAGATCGTGCCGCTGCACTCCAGGCTAAGGGACAGAGTGAGACTCCATCTCGGGAAAAAAAAAAAAAAAAAAAAAGAAAAGGAAAGAAATACCTGTTCATCATTTAAGTAGTCTAGAATTCTGTTAATGATCAAAGATTCCTAGTATTTTCCATCAAAGATTTTTGTTTTCCAATATATGTTTATATTTCTTTTATAATCCTTTCTTTTGTAGAATATTGCTAATTTGATGTATCACCCTGAATAAAACATTTAAAATAATATTTCAGTTTTTTCCTTCTGAAAAAGATCAAATTAGTTGATGCTGATGGTGAGACACTTTCTTGGCACTCATCTTTCATTGGTTTCAGAGGTTATTTTTTACTGGTGTAGTGAAAAGTTATTTTGGTCTTTGGATCAAGAGAGCTGAGGTCTGCTTCAGGCTCTGCCTCCAGCTTTGAGCGCTTGGGCAAGTCGCTTCACCTCCAGGAGTCTCTCTTCCCTCACCTATTAAGGGAACATGAGGCCCTTAATATTTTCGGTTCTAAAATCCTATAGTTCTGCGTTCAACCGCTTAGTCTCTCAAAAAGGCATTGACATGGTCTTTTCACATTGACAGATGTCCAGATTCTACTCGACCTGAAACTGTGCGCCCCTGTTTTCTCCCATGCAAAAAAGACTGTATTGTGACTGCTTTCAGTGAGTGGACACCCTGCCCAAGGATGTGCCAAGCAGGTAGGTGGATGCTGCGTTCTTAGTTCTTTCTTCCCTAACCTGATTGTTTCTCCACATCTAAGTAAGTGAGAGGTTGTGGAATGCGAGCACCTTTTTTTTTTTTCATTTGCCTATCACCCTGGAAACAAGTTTGGTAAAGTTTGTAAATGAAGTCTTGTATTTCCAAATCTATCAGAGCTTGGAAGAGAAAACATATTCTCTTATTTTATGTCATAGTTCCACCTGCATGCATTGCAGGAGTATTCATCTTCTACTGACCCCATTGTGGCATTTTGAATAGTCATTCCCATGTGATTCCTTATAAAGCATCATCACTATCACAGTTTCTATGTGGCTCTTGTGTGTCTGGACCCCAGTTCCAGGTATCCTCATTAGAATATAGGGCTTGAATACAATGCATACATCACTGATTAATATAAGTACATGGAGTACAAGAGCAGATACATTACAAAGTGTTGAACAAGTACAGAAATTGGCAATATATGATTTGTATTTCTTTATTCTTAATGGTGATACTTTATACATCTGGGTATATTTGAAGGTATTTAATCCAGGATACTTAATAGCAAAGTCCTAGATGAACACATAGGAGTATATGCTAAAGTGATCCTCTCTCTTAGAACAGATCTTTCCCCCAAAGTGTATTGCAGCTCCCTGATGGCTAGTTCATGTGAAGATATAATTAATCCTCATCCCAAAACTCCATTTTGGCCTAAGATCTAGAGTTAATAACTTAGTCCCTCTCTCCTAGTCTCATACACTAGCCTTGGCCCTTTGGATCTTACCATTGCATGGTTACAAAAGGCAAATCCAAGAAAAGGAAAGACAGAAAGAATATTACCTCTAATGCCCAGAGTTCAGTGAGTCTCATCCACTGGTCCCTGGGCTTCTCTTGGCAGCCATGTCCTCTCAAGCAGAGCATGGCTCTCTTGCTGCACCAGCCTCCTGGAAGAAGAAAGAAGAAAGTATGCAGTTCTGCAGAGAAAAAAACCTGTCAGAGGTTTACTTTCCTTGGATAATTCCAGCTGTGTGCGTCTAAGATCCTTCAAATGCTCTTTGACTCACATATCTATAGCATCACTTCATGAGAGTGACGTGAAAATAAGGCCAATATTGACATAGATCTGATGGTCATTCAAACACCTCTCAGTGATTGAAAACAGAGCTGTGGCACCTGTTGAAAATTATCATCTTTGTATTGCAATGGTGGAGTACCAGCATAAAGTTTTATACCTATGGCATTTCATCTTCCTGATGATCATTTGTCACAGAATTAATATAGTAGCATACAATGAGATTTGCTTATGGGTAGAATCAGAAATAAATACATTGAATAAGAAAGAGCTTTGAAAATACAGTGCTTTATTTATCTGATCTTTTGAGGGATGGAAACGACAATCTCTTCTAGAAACTCTCCAAAACTTGTTTTTTTCTGAATGAAGATCCAAAGTAAATGAACTGGATGAACAGGGTTTGTTAAATAGCCAGTGTAATGTCGTTTCAAAGCAGGCAAGGATAGAAAAGCTTCTGTCTCTATTCTGAGCCATTTGAAAGGCAGCATCTAGGAGGCTGACTTTGGGAATTTTAATCATAATGTACCTAAAAACATTTCAGGCTCTTAAAGATAAATATTGATAAGATGCAAGGGAATAATATAATCTATGATGATGGAGTTTTGTTGATGTTTAACTATTTATTTTAGCTTCTTATTCATGAGAGTTTAGTATAATTCCTGTTAAATTGTTATAAGAAGAGACTGGATTTAAGAGAATACCCCATCAGCAGCCAGAAATTGGTGTTGGAGTTATTGAAGTCTCTTGATACATAGGGAAGCAGATTAACTTTGTTGAGCCAGTGTGCCCTGGTGACCAGAGATTACTTTAGCCACTGCTAGTCCACCTATTCTACATTCAAGAAAATTCTCTCTGCTACCGGAGAGTCTTTTCCTAGCATTGGGTAAAGGAAACGGAATCACAGGGCATGTAAAGTAATTGTTCCTCAAGCAACTTTAAATTTTACTCCGATTTCCAGAAATTCAATTAGTTGTTTAAATCATTGGCATTGTAATGAAAATAGTTCTGAGTCTCTGTGGTCTCTCTTTGCCGCCAACTCTTCAAGCCCAGATAATTCTTTTCACAGCTTGGCAGTCAGGGACCTACAGAGGCAAAGATTCAATTTTCAGATTTCTTCCAGCTTTCCATTTCAATCCTATTTACCCTAATTTTTAGTTTATAGCTTGGGACTAAGATATTATTAAGTAACTATGGGTTAATTAAAGGACACTATAAGAGGGGGAAAAATTTGGAGGAAATTGTATCTATAAGCCTATGGTTCTCAAACTTTATTGCATTTGAATCACCTGGAAGAATTATTAATATGCAGATTTCTGGATCCATGACTGGAAACTCTGATTCAATAACTATGGGGTGGGTCCCAGAAATTTTCAGTTGTAAGAAGCTAGGGCCCCCTGAATGGTGACCCTCCTCCTCCTCGTCTCTCTCATTCTGATGAAGCCCATAGATCCATGAGCAAAACTTGCTTTAACGCTAGATATGTGGCCCTTCTTTCAGCTTCTTGAATGTATCTTGTTTTTTTCCCCAGTTTAAGAGACTGTAGATTAGGGCATAAGAGCATGGATGCTGGAGCCAGATAACTGTGGTTGTATTTTCATGTTTGCTGTGTAGCAGATATATTACTTAATGTCTCTTTGCCTCAGTTTTCTAATTTGTAAAATGGAGGTTAATAATAACACCTGCCTATAAAGAAAGCACTTAGACCACCTCCTGACACTGAGTAGGCACTGGGCAAGTGTTTGTATAGTTGTATAGTTTGCGCCTGCTGTGCATGAGGTTGGCACTCCATTCTCTTCAGCTGCCCCTCCTTCCCGGGTCCTCAGCCTGTGTATCCACAGAGACCTGCCTTTCCCCTGGAATGCTGCTCTCATCTACCAGACTACTGTAGACTCCCCCATCCTCCTCCATTAAGTAGATTATCCCACAGCATCCTATTCATCCCCTTAAATTATCTTTTCTTGTTAGAGTTGCCCCTGCTAGATTTTAAGTCCATGAATATAAGGACCACTTCCGCCATCTTCACAACTGGATACTCTAAACCCAGCCTAGTATGAGGCATATAGTTGCTACTCAATGCATATATTTTGAATGTACAGGTGTTCTGTAAAGAGATAGAGGAGTGTGGATTAAAATCTAGGCAGTGGATTTTGTGTCCTTGAGAGTGTCCTTCAACAGACTTTTTGGGAAATGGTGTCCTAAAACAGTACTTCTCAAACTTGAAAGTGCATACAAGTCCCCTGGGGATCTTATTAATTGCAGATTCTAATTCAATAGACCAAAATGGGGCCTGGAATTGTATATTTCTGTAAGTTCCCAGGGGATACGTATATGTTGGGTATAAAGCTCTATGCAGGGTTGGGTTCATTAGAAATTTCTGGGCGAGGCAATGTCTGATCAAAGTTTTAAAGTGAGAAGCATGGACCAGGGACAGACTAGCAGGTGGGGACAGGGTGGGAGGTGAAGGGGAGTGGTTAAAAGTGGTTTAACTTAAACTGAGAGGTCAGGAAGAGATCCAGGAGGAGGATGGACCAGAGCAAGTGGAAACCTCGACTAATGAAGACAGAAGAACTCCTTTGTTTTGTTTTGTGGCTATGGCTTCAGGTTGGGTCATCAAAGTTGAGAAGCGGTTATGTCTGTGGTCCTCAAAGTTGACTGCACAATGGAATCACCTGAAAATCTCTGATGCCTGGATCCTACTCTAATACATTCTGATTTAATAGGTTTGTGGTAACAACCAGGGAATCACTGGATTATGAAAATCTCAAACCACATTCATTCTAAACCTCTCAGAAAGCCAAGGTTGTTTAGGGGACCAAGTGCACCAGCAGTGATTTGTGACATAGCAATGGATGAATTGCGTCAGGTTTTATTTTGTCCCGGCTTGATTCAAGAGCTAAAACCTTAAAACATAAAGGTATTTTCAAGCCATGGACAATCTCAAGCCATGCTTATGATCTTCTTACTCCTCCTTCTCTGAGTCTCTGCTTAAAGGATCAATGATAGTCTCATATTTTTCTAAGCAAACCAAAGGTCTACCAAGCTTTGGCCTGTTGTGGCCTAATTCTTCAGTCCTTGTAATAAATTCACCAAATTATCACGAACCATTTCCTTTGTACTTTTTTTTTTTTTTTTTGCTGTTTTCTTTGATTCTTTTTTCGGCCTACAAAACAAATGCCTGCCTAAAGTATCCAATGTGGTCTAGTTAATAATAGCAACAGCTAGCTTATTGCAACATTTCTCAGCCCTTAGTTTTTTCAATGGACTGATGTCTGAGCCTTATCCCAGCTCGCCCAGTCAGAATATCTTTAGGTTGGAAGGATATCTGCGATACTAAAATTCTCCATAGGTGACTTATAAGCAGTGAAGGATGAGAAACACTCATTTAATGCCTAATATTTTACAATACGTCTTCACATACATTTCAGCCTGTTATAGGAGATCATTGATAATTGTTTGCCGAGGTAGTGTTGGAATTAATTATGTTGGCCACTGCTGCCATCACTGTCATTCCTCATGTTTTTACTTTAAGATCACAAATCAGTATTATCCTTTGTACGATTTATATCAGAGAACCTTTAAAGAGCCTCACTGCATATTTTCAACATTTAATTATATGAAGTTTCAAACATATGCATAAATGAATGCAATGTGAATACAAAGTATTAATGGTTAATACAATGTATTCATGTCATGATGGCTACACAAAGCAATTATCACCTCATGGACATTCTTATTTTGTCTATACATTAATCCCCACTTCCACACCCAAAAGGACTAGTTGAGATAATTGCCTGATATGTTTACCAGTTTATGGAAAGGGAGAATATGAAAGAGGTAAAGTTACTAGACTGAAGATAAATTATGGTATATTAAAAATAGAATATTCAACAGAATATTTCTAGAAACCATGGAGCTAATGATTAATTATTTGTCAGTCTCAAATAATTGGAGGCTGAAGGAACTCCTTTAACTTTCATCTCTAAGGAGTGAGCTAGAGAGCAATGTCATGGTAACAGGAAGGCCAACAGCAGAGACTGCTGCTGGGAATTGGTAGGAAACCTCATTTGGTGGAATTCATTTCCTCCTGTGTCAACCCTCCTGGAGTTGCCTCTTGAGTTTTCAGTATCAAAAACAGACAGTGATTTTTTTTTAAACACCTAGGCATGTAGCATGGATTCTTGAGTTAGATTTCCTTGATTCAAATCTCATCTCTGCCATACAAATTACTTTAAACTTGCTGTGTTTCAATTTCTTCCTTTCCAAAATAAGGTAATATTACCAGCTACTTCAAAGAGCTGTTATAAGGAGGACAGATGGAACAGTGCCAGGTATATAGAAATTTATTATTGTTTATTTTTATTTAATCTCAACCCCATTGAGTTTTTTCAATCCACAGATGTCTGAGACTCACCCCAGCTCAAACCAGTCAGAATCTCTTCAGGTTGAAAGGATATTTTCAGTGTTAAAACTCTCCATAGGTGACTCTTACCAGTGGTGGAGGATGAGAAATACTCAGTGCTTAGCATTTATTTATTATTATTATTATTAGATGATAATGATGATGATAAAAGTTCCTTAAGGTCAGGGAGCTTGTATTATGTTGAGTTCCTGCAATTATTAAGTCCTCTACATGCTGGTATTATGGCACCTGTTTCTATGCCTGTATTGCTCTGGACAGACTATAAACTCAGAGGGTAGGAGTCTTTCATTTCATTAATGAACTTCCAGTGCTTAGTACAGTGTCTGGCACATGGTTGGCATTTAGTAATTATTGTTGAATGAATGAATAAATAGACACATCTCTTCCCCAGTCAGTTCTAATGCTTAAAGATTTTGCTTTCTTTTAAATGAAACTGTGGCATTAACAGATTATTCCACAGATCCAGGTCAATTAGGGAATTGGTCAATCTGAATGTCAAAAAGGTAAAAAATAACCTATTCTGGATTCCAGAATTTTGCCCACTCAAATACATACAAGCACTAACTTGCCTGTTTACTTTCCCCTGTCAAGCATATGTGGCCCCCTCCTCTTCACAGAACCATCCACACCTTTGTTCATCCATTTGTTCCCAAATAATAGAGGGTCTGCTGTGTTTGAGTAATCAAAGCTTTGAGCCTGGAACACTGGCCCAAAAAATAATGTTCAAGGCACTTTAACACCTTGTTCTTCCTTGAGATTGACATTACCTAAATCTTTTTTGTTTCTTCTGTAAACTTTAGATAATGTTATCTTTTCCAAAGAGTTTTTTGAGAAATTAAACACAGCAAGATGTATAGCTCACATAGATGTCTCCAGACCCAGCTCTGATACATGAGTGCAGGTATCTTTGTCTTCACAGGTGCTGCTGGGTGTAACTTGCTTCCTTTAGTCTGTAATTTAAATTCCATAGATCAGTACATGGTCCCAGTGCTCAATAAATATTCCTGATAATTTAGTAGGAGGAATGACAAACACTTGGGCTTGTAGAGATTATAGTTTTCAATCATACTCCTGCTAAACTGAGGAGTTCTGCTGATAAAATTCATTAAAAAACACCTTTTCCTATTTCATAGGGGGAAAAAGTTCATGGATAAAATTCTCTCAATTAAATATTGTTTTATTTTTTCCTATATATTTTTTTAATTATGGGATCTTCTGCCTGTCTTTATTAAAACCCAGCATAAGAAGTTATCAGATTTGGTTTTAAAAAAAATAACAACATTGCATTAGAGTCCGATGACCATATTGAGACAAGGAGGAACACTTACATTAGAATGGGAGTTGCTGCTCAGAGCTCAGAACTCTTAGTCTGGTCTAAACTCCTTCAGAGAAATGTTAATCCGAGTAATATCTGGTAGGGAAAGCATTGTCAGTCCAGACTCTTTCCTCTCACCCCATTACTCCGTCTTCTTCCCTCTGGACTAGAGATTGATGTATATTTAGAAGGACCTGAAATCTACAGTATAGTCTACTGGATTTTCTCTTGCATCCTACAGTGGCCCCAGGAAGTAAGTCTAATCATACATGACTAACAGGTGAGAAACACCAGGCTCAGAAAGATGAAGTAACTGCTCCGAGGTTAACCAGTATGTTAGAATCAGAGCATGGTGGAAATCCAGGCTTCTCTCTGGCTCTAGGGCTTGTCTGTTTTTATCCCACAACAATGAGCTACTTGCTACATCCATAGGCACAGATAGTCTTGCCTGTCTATTAGCAAATCAAGAATTTGAAGTCCAGTACCTTTATTGCAGGCTTTGCATGTTATAGATCACACATTAATTTGACATGTGCTATCTCATAAATTGTCAGGACAGTTTAATGGTAAAGGAAGAGCTGTTTTATTAGTGCTGCTTCACAGATGAGGCAACACACTCCTCAAGGGAAGTTGCCATATGGCCTCAAAGGAGCAAAGACCAAGTTAAAAAACCCAGTGTTTAAACTTGCTACATTGTCCGTCCTGGTGCCCCTGTTCAGCTACAGAAAGGCAAGCTACACAAGTTTAATTCTTGCCAGTGAAAGGCTGTAACTTCGGCATAGCTTTGCTTTATTTCACTGCCTCTTCCTATTAAATTTATAATAGCTATAATTTATATGCATTACTCTATTTGATTATTTCTATTTTAAAATTTTATTTTAATTTGACAAATAATAACTGTATATAAGTATGGGGTATAATGTGATGTTTTGATACATGTATACATGATGGAATGATTAAATCAAGCTAATTAATATATCCATCACCTCACCTGCCTAGAGTTAATAATAAAGCATATTTCAAAATTGCCACCAGAGTAGGTTTTAAATGTTCTCACTATTCCATTTAATTCTTACCTCAACCTTATGTTAAAAGAATTATTACTCCATTTTATGTAAAAGAAAATAGGGCTTAAAGATAGAGCCCAAGGTTGCAAAACTAACATTAATAAATACCAAAACCACATGGAATCCTAAGCTCTTAACCACTTAACAACAAATATTTGCTGAATGATCCTGCATTTCAGGCTGTGTGCTAGGCGCTGTGTGTATATGGATAAAGTGGTGAATGAAACATACAGAAATCTCTCCATCATAGAGAATACCATCCAGTGGGAAGATAGAGGAGTTGAACACAAAACTACCTGAATAAAGATGCAGTCACAAAGTGTGCTATGAAGGTCAGGGAACTATGGAAGAAGGCAAGAAAAGTCTGATTTCCCCTCTGCCTGAATGTCTCCCTTCATCTCTACTGCTTGCCCAAATCTTACTACAGCCTAAATCCTAGCCCCCTCCACAGAGTTTGTTCTGACCCTTCTGCTGGAAATAAACACTTTGCCCTCTGAATTCCCATGCTCTGTCTGAAATGTTTGCAGTCTGGCTATTGGTAAAGGTGTTTTGTGTTCCTCTGAAGGATTGTGAACTCCTTGAGGGCTTAAACCTTGCCCTTTTCAGTTTTCAGTCCCCAAAGTACCAAGAAATAAACTTAAGGCAGAACAGAACTTAGTAAATCCATGTCAAATAAATACATGCTAGCAAGAACCAGTTTGCTTAAGCAAACCTAGCAAACTGCTGAACGAGAAGTTAGTCTACCTTCACAGCTCAATTTTCCTCATAAAAATTTGCATAGCTTAATGCAAGAACATATGTGACGACGCTGGCCACAGAATGTGTGAGACTTAGAGCATCAGATTTGTCTCTGTTTTCCTGGCAAATGTGGTTAAAAGGGAAAAAATTCTATCATTTTTATTTATTTTTTGTGTACTTGTTTGTTCATTCATTTGTCTATCAGTCTGTCTATTATCTGTAATGAAGTTGTATGACTATCTCAGGGAAGCAAAGCCTATTAAATTGCTAATTTCTTAAAGTCATTTCCCACTCGTGCTTCAAAGTCACCAACTGGGGTAGTAGTTACTGTTTTCAACCATATGGTTATGGGAAATGCAATGCACTGTCTGACAGGGTTTCATTCTTGATAAAAACCCAAGGCCATATATAAGGTGAAATGCAAAATTGTGGTCATGTGCAATCTTTTAGTGTCCTAGACTGACCCATGGGTAAAACTTAAAGTAATTGAACAGGTTTCTGAAAATGTGGTCCACAAACCTTCAGCTCAGATCTGTGTGGTATGCTTGCTAGAACCCTAAGAGATTCTGATTTTGAAGTTGGAACTGGGGCCTAAAACTCTGCATTTTTAAATTAACTTCCTTAGTGATTCTAAGACACACTAAAGTTTGAAAACCACTATATTGGAGAAGCATTGGATGTAACCATAGACCAACAGATTGTTTAAGAAATGTGTGACAAGCACCTACTGTGTTGTTTTAATCAACTCTATTTTAGTTTTTAAGGATCAAAGAACTTTAAGCTACATTAGGTAAAAGGGGGCTTGGCTGGGCGCAGTGGCTCACGCCTGTAATACCAGTCCTTGGGAGGCCGAGGCGGGTGGATCACGAGGTCAGGAGTTTGAGACCATCCTGGCTAACATGGAGAAACCCCGTCTCTACTGAAAATACAAAAAATTAGCCAGATGTGGTAGCACATGCCTGTAGTCCCAGCTACTCGTGAGGCTGAGTCAGGAGAATCACTTGAACCCGGGAGGCGGAGGTTGCAGTGCGCTGAAATCATGCCACTGCACTTCAGCCTGGGTGACAGAGCGAGACTCTGTCTCAAAAAAAAAAAAAAAAAAAAGGGTTGGGGGGCTTGATGGGAATTTATAACAGATCTGGCAGATGTCCAAATGTAAGAAAAAAACCCTATGGGTGTGATGGGAGCTATAAATGCTGGGATTACAGTTTAGATTACAGTTGGAAGTAATACTGGAAGTGCTGGGATTATAGGCATGAGCCACCATGCCTGGCCCTTTATTTATTTATTTATTTGTAGAGATGGGGTCTCGCCATGTTGCCCAGGCTTGTCTGGAACTCCTTTTGCTGTCCTTCTGCCTCAGCCTTCTGAAGTGCTGGGATTACAGGTGTGAGCCACTGTGCCTGGCCCCGGTTTGTATAATACTTTTGTGCCAGGTCCCTCAGTGGCTCAGAAGCCTGTTGGAGCAGCCCTTGAGGCCAGAGACTCATGTGGAAGGAGAGGGGACAGTGATGCACAAAGGTGGCAGAGAATGATGCAGGAGCATCCCTCTGGAGAGGGCTCGTGGTGTTCCGCAGGGAGGTTGGCCTCTCCAACTGGTTCAAGCTCCACTTTTTGGAGGGAATTCAGAACCTGGCTCATCCCTCTCTTGTGCCTCCACCAGTTACACTCTGGGTGCTGAACTATTGGAAGAGACTAGCATGTTTCCAATAGAAAAGGCTTGCTTTTTTTTTTTTTTTTTTTTACTTCACAGCTTTGGTTTGAGAAAAGGGCTGTTGTGAATTAGGTAGAAATATAGAAAAGGAAAATGAAGCTCCAGAGAATAGAAATGCAGTAGAATAACACCTTCATGTGGAATAGAAACTGGGAGAATGAGGTACTCACTCTGAGTATGATCTGAGTCTGATATTAGCCACTCTGAGTATGATCTGAGTGATATTTTACTTCAAACAAGCAAAATATGCAGTCTGTGTGTACTTGCATTCTTACCAAAATGCCTTGGCTGTGATTCCTATCAGTGGTCTATGATAAACAGTGCTGTTTGGTTGTCTTATAAAATAAACCAACATACCAAAGAAAACAAAATAAATTTAAAAAGCAGAAAAATAAGCAAATGTAGGTTTAGTGTGTGGAGTTCTGTTCTTTACACCTGAAATGCAATACTATGCTGTCTTAGTTTATATCTAATAGTGACTTTAAAGCACTATTAATTTCCTTCGTGGAACAGCCAGGCTATGTTACCATAAATAAATCCTATGGCACATGGATATTTAAAATGATTTATTGTTAGCATTGGTGGCAAAAATCTGTGTTTCCTTCAATATGAGTGTTCTTTCTTTACAAAATGCTTTTGCTTCTGGCTGGTTTCATTCTCATATCTATAGAATTCTCTGCAGACAATATAATATGATTCTTATATGTCGATAGAGGTAAATGAGTTGTTTTATAGAAACCAAGGTACCCATTCTAATTAGAAGTATATTTTTAGTCTTTTGATGTACTTCCTATGAAGAAATTGAATAAATTAGCTTTGATTTACCTGGGGTGTTTCCTTCAGTTTATTAAATAATCTTCTGCAATTAAAAAGAATAAATTAGTTATTTTTTGCTTCCTTGGCTTTGGTCCCATTTCAATGTGATTTCTAAATTAGAGTGTGGTTTCCGGAGGTTTTTGACACACTGGGTTAGCTAATGTGATGGTAGATTTATAAAGTGTTTAATTTATATTATTATAGTAAAGCCTAGAATTAGAGGTGGAGTTAAACATTGGGATCTTAATATGTCAGTTTGAAACTTCAGGTTTTATAAAAACATCAAATAATTTATGTATGGTTAAAAAATCAACAAGCTACTTTATGCTTAAATGAAATAGATTGCTCATGGTTTAGACAAACAACTTTTAAGTGTCCCCTAGTAGAAAAATCAGCCCTGGATAGTCTGTGAATCTCTTGAAGTTGTTTTGAAATTAAGTTGCTACATATAGATGGTTCAGATAGAATATTTCTTGAATGACATGCTTTCAATGATCATAAATAAAATATCCAAAAATAAGTATGCTAGGAATGATAGACTCTCTGCCTTTTGAAATCTTTCCAAGTTAGATTTAATTTGCTGATATCTAAAATATGTTTGTCATATTGTATTTTGAGACCTTATGGATAACCAAAGGAATACAGATCACACGAATGTGGTGACAAGCTCTGTTGCAAGTGTGTTAATTTCTAACTTGAGCCAGCAATATCCTCTCTCATTGCTGAATGACCACAATGCTTTTGAGTAGGTGTTTGATTATATTTAGTTTCGCACTGAATTATATTCTGTCTTAAGCTTCTGTCTTATTTGTTCATGGGTACTGGGAAGAGCTTGACCTTTTTTAGAATCTAACAGACTTCTGGTGGACTCCTGGTATTGTCACTTTTTCGCAGTATTTTGAATTTTAGTTAACATCTCTGAAACTACATGCTCATGTGTAACATAGATATAACATGTAATATCTGTAAGACAACTTAACTTCATAGGGCTTTCTTATCCCATGCAAAGTTGCTCAATATGTGATAATTTTCTCCATTATGTATTTTTTCTACCCCAAGTAAGTTGTAGGATTCATGACTATTTAAGCTCAAGCCATAAACATTATGAATTTTATAAACAGAAGATACTTAGCAGTGTGTATGTTTATGTGAGTGTGTATGTGTGTGCGTGTGTATGTGTGTATGTCCAGACAGAGAAAGAGTGAGAGGGGGGCTCTCATAGTGGAACAATAATAATGTTTAGTATTTAAACATTAGGACCTGCTTATCACGTATAATGTTATTTTATATTCTTGCAATGTAAACATGCAATGTAACATTGCAAGAATGTAAACATGCAGTGTAACATTGCAAGAATGTAAACATGCAATGTAACATTGCAAGAATGTAAACATTGCAAGAATATAAAATAACATTATATATGACCAACAAGGTCATACATGGTCTTGAACCTTGAAGAATTCCATCTTTTCCCAAACTATCGTTCCTTCCACCCAAAATCAGAAACAACTGAGAGTTAATCAAAGCAGAGGGAGATCAAAATATCAGCTGCTTCTCAACCCCAGAATTAGACAGGCTTTCCTACCTGGCCACAGCCTATGCTGAATAGCAAAACATTCTTCTTGGGTGAGCACAGCTGAGAAGACAGAAGAATATGTGCATTTTCTGAGCAGACGTATCCCAAAGAAAGAAAAGGAGAGAGCATATCATAACAAGAAACATATCAGTTTCTTGTTGCCAAAGTCATGATTTACATCTCCACAGGAGATGTAGGTGAGGGAGGTATAGAGAGTCGAGGCACAAGAACTACTATGGAAGTGGATCTCCCTTCACATGGAAGGCATCATTAAGAGGACTCCACCCTTGCTGTCTGGTGCCGTGCGACTTGGTGAACTCTCAACCTAATACTTTCCACTGCCTCCTTTACTTCCCTTTAGCTATGTCAGCCTCCTTTCTGACCAAGCTTTTTTCCATCTCATTCAGACTTTCACTTACTGCTCCGTCTTTCTGGGAATCTCTTCTAGCCTTTTGCCTGGGTGCCTTTCTAAAACTTTTCACTTTTTTAGAAACAGGGTCTGGCTTTGTCACCTGATGGAGTGCAATGATGCAGTCATAGCTCACTGCAGCCTCAAACTCCTGGGCTTAAGCCTCCTGAGTGGCTGGGACTACAGGTGCGTGCCACCAAGCCTGATTATTTTTATGTTTTTAGAGGTAGAATCTCTCTGTGTTGCCCAGGATGGTCTCAAACTCCTGACCTCCAGTGGTGCCTGGCCCTTGGGTGCTTTTATTCAACACTTTGTTTAAATGCCATTGCCTCAGAGTGTCTGTCTCTGACTACCCTATTTAAAAATCCCCCTTCTTCCTGTTTTTTTTCTTCTTCTTTACTCTGTATTATTTTCTCACAGCAATTATCATTATCCCAACTAGAATAGAAGTTCCATGTCTTGTTCTCTGCTGAAACATGTTGAATGGTGACTGCCACAAAGTAATTGCCTAAATATTTTTTGAATGAATAATAATAATAATAATAATAATAATAATAATAATGGATGAGTCAGTAAACCTTTTTCTAGGGCTTACTGTATACCAAGTTTTATGCCAACTGCTAGTTACATTAAGATGAATAAAATGAGGTTACTTTTATCACGGAGCACTTAAATAGAAATTCAGGCATGCAAACACATGTTTTCTATAACAGGAATGAGTACAGGACATTATGGAGCCAGAAAGAAGGGAGTCCTGTGATTGGGGAGGTGAGACTTAGTAGATCAGGAGTTACCGGGTAAACATGGAATAGATGTTTACAAGTAGTAAGTAGCAGAGGAGATATGTGTGCAGAAGCTTGGCTGTGTGACAGTACTTTGTAATTGAATGAATTACAGGTGGCTAATGATGCTTCGGATACACAACCCATATGGGGGAATGATAAGAAATAAAGAGATATGCAGGTACCCGCTCGTGAAGACATTCTACCAAGTTTGTATCTTATCTGGAATTCTGGTGGAATTTAAATTTTAACCATGAGTGTGATAAAATCACATTTTTGTTTTAGAAAAAGAAAATAGTATAGAAAATAATGAGGTGAGACGACATTTGGAAACCAGTGGAAAAATTAGGGGACCATTCAATTATCTGGGCAAGAAATGAGGAAAATATTTTCTTGAATAGAAAAGGGGAATTGAAGTTATCTTAGTCTGTTTTCTGTTACTTATAACAAAATACTTGAAACTGGGTAACTTATAAAGAAACAAAATTTATTTCTTACAGTTCTGGAGACTGGGAAGTTCAAGGGTGAGGGTGCGCATTTGGTGAGAGCCTTCTTGCTCGTGGGGAGTCTACAGAGTCCCAAAGTGGCACAGGGCATCACATGGTGAAGGGTTGATCATGTGAACTTTGGTCTTTCTTTGGCATCTTATAAAGCTACGGGTCCCACTCCCGTGATCCGTAATCCCATTAATCCATAAATAAAATCCAGTCACCTCTTAAAGGAGCCACCTCTCACTTCTGCCACATAGGGGATTCACTTTTGCCATGAGTTTTGGAGGGGGCAAATATTGAAACCACAGCAGTAGGTAAGCATATGAATTATCATAACTCGATAGTGTTTAATAGCATGTCTTCATGACCTGGAGTGTGCTCAATTTTTCATCCATCCATCCTGTGTAATTCACATAACTGGATGATTATGCAAACACTCTTCCCTGCTCAACGGATTTAATAGAAACAGTAGTAAGCAATTGGCTGGATTTCAGCAAGGCACAGACCCTTTTTAGCCACCTCTTCTGAATGTGAGCTTCTAAGGAGTAAAATGGTTCCAAAGATCCAGGGTATCTCACAAAGTCCCCACGTTCCCATCTCTTCTTATCAGGATCAGGGACAAAATTTGAGGGTCCTGTGCAAAATGGGAAAATGTGGAGTTCAGTGTTCAAAAAAGTATTGAGAATTTCAAGACTATTGTCACAGAGCCCTAAACCACCCCTGAGACTGCACAGATCACCTGCCCATCCATGATGCTGGTCCCAGTCTTTACTGGCTTTCTCTCCAGGCCAGGATCCTAACTGGCTTTGAGTTTTAATTTCTGGGAAGAGTTGCCATTAACTCAGATTATTTTATTGGATTGCATTTCTTCAGCTGAGAACATCTAAGGATTGGAGGGAATAGGACCAGGGAGAGGTTCATTTTTGTGACAGGCAACAAAGCAGAATGCACACTCTGGACCCACATTGCTTGGGTTCCAAAGTCTCTCAACCACTTACTGGGACCTTGCATGAGGAACAGAAGCTCTCTTTGTCTCCATTTTCTTACCTGCAAAATGGGAATGACAAGAGTAATTGTTATAGGTTCTTATGAGGATTGAGTGAGTTGATTCATGTAAAGCACTTGGTAAATGACTCACATGGTTGAATTGTTTTTCTTACTGTTTTGAAGATTATAGTCTCCATATTAAACTTTTGTGGTTCCATGTAGTAAAATTATCCCCATTCAGAATGAAGCTTGTCATTTGGGGAAGAGAAATGCTTAATTTTAATGTAGTTGAATTTATCCAACTACATTATGGCTTTTATTTTTTATGTTTTAAAATACTTTTTTTATCCTAAAGATATAAAGATATTAGCCTATGTTTTTCTTCTGAAATTTTTACATCAAAGTCTTTACTAATTTATTTTTAATATGGTTCCAGGTAGAAATCCAATTCTGTGTGTGTGTTTATGTGGGGAAGTGGTCCTCTTTTGCTCTCATTCCCTCTCAGTGATCCAGCCACACCTGTGCTGTTGCTCTGTCTGCAATTTGGCTCTGGGCCTTGGCACATAATATCAGCTCTGCCTTGACCTGTCCTTCCCCATATATTACATTAGATGACCTCCTACCTCCTTCAAGTTCTTACTCAAATATTCCCTTCTTATTGAAGATTTTGAAACTTAAAATTGCAAAACCTTCTCCCTTGCCACCACTCCCCCTGCCCCACACCCGCCACAGGCACACATGGAAAGATACACACAGACACACTTACCATGCTCTTTTTTTTTTTTCTGCACATTTTTTTTTTATTTTAGGTTCCAGGATACATGTGCAGGTTTGTTATGTAGGTATACATATGCCATGGTGATTTGCTGCACCCGTCAACCCATCATCTAGGTTTTAAGCCCCGCATGCATTAGGTATTTGTCCTAATGCTCTCCCTCCCATGTCCCCCCCAACCCCCGACAGGCCCCGAAGCATGTTGTTCTCTCCCCTGTGTCTTCTCTTTGTTCAGCTCCCACTTATGAGTGAGAACATGCGGTGTTTGGTCTTCTATTCCTGCGTTAGTTTGCTAAGAGTGATGACTTCTGGCTTCATCCATGTCCCTGCAAAGGACATGATCTCATTCCTTTTTATGGCTGCATAGTATTCCATGGTATATATGTGCCACATTTTCTTTATCCAGTCTATCATTGATGGGCATTTGGGTTGGTTCCAAGTCTTTGCTAGTGTAAATAGTGCTGCAATAAACATACATGTGCATGTATCTTTATAGTAGAATGATTTATAATCCTTTGGGTATATACCCAGTGATGGGGTTGGTGGGTCAAATGGTATTTCTGGTTCTTGATCCTTAAGGAATCACCACACTGTTTTCCACAATGGTTGAACTACTTTATACTCCCACCAAAAGTGTAAAAGCGTTCCTACTTCTCCACAGCCTAGCCAGCATCTATTGTTTCTTGACTTTTTAATAATTGCCATTCTGACTGGCATGAGGTGACATCTCATTATGGTTTTGATTTGCATTTCTCTAGTGATCAGTGATGATGAGCTTTTTAATATATGTTTGTTGGCTGCATAAATATCTTCTTTTGACAATGGTCTGTTTATATCCTTTGCCCACTTTTTGACGGGGTTGTTTTTTTCTTGTAAATTTGTTTACGTTCCTTGTAGATTCTGGATATTAGACTTTTGCCAGTTGGGTAGATGGCAAAAATTTTCTCCCATTCTGTATGTTGCCTGTTCAATCTGATGCTAGTTTCTTTTGCTGCTTTGCACAGTATTTTTTGCACAGTATTTAATTACTGTATGAAACACTAAATGTTTAGCTTATTTATTTTCAAATTGCCTTTCTCCCTCTACCAGAATGAAAAGTCCTTGAGGTCAGGAATAATTTCTTTTGTTTGGTTGTAGCTTCAATTTGTAGAACGGTATCCTCTCCTTAGAATATTTCAGTATTCTTCTTCTAGAACTCAGAGCACCTATAAATAGTTCTCATCTTGGGTTTTCTTTATTTGTGTGTGTGCGTGTGGGCGTGTGCGTGTGTGTGTGTGGTGGAGGTTGTAGGTTTTGCCTCCTCTTTCCTGATTTCTCTTATCCAGTAAATCCCAGGCTTTCACTATCAGTGATGGAGAAATTTTCCCAAGGGCCAGTGCTCCAAACCGTCTCCTGACTTTAATGCTATTTTAGGTATGGATTTATAAAACACTTTAAAAACATTTCAAAGAGAATTGCAAGGCAAACAAAAATAAAAGGAGAAGGAACTTATAGGACATGTCAACAAATTATAGCCCAAATAATGGTTAGATATTTATTAATATTTTAAGAGAATTGGTATAAGTATGTATAATATATTACTATGATATTAAAAACAGTTTTAAAGAGTTATTGTCTTTTAAATATATTCTGAAATATTTGCATGTAAATAATGTGCTTTCTGAATTTTTTTAAAGTAATCTGCATGTGTATGTGGGCACGGGTATAGTTGAAACAAGGTAGGTCATATACTGATGGTTATGGAAGCTGGCATATGTGAACTCTGGGTTCATTTGATTTGTTAAAAAATTTCTTAAAAAGGTAAAAATTGTCCAGGCATGGTGGTTCATGCCTGTAATTCCAGCACTTTGGCAGGTCAAGGCGGGAGGATTCCTTGAGCCCCGGAGTTGAAGATGAGCCTGGACGACAAAGGACAACCTTGTCTCTATAAAAAACAAACAATAATAAGGCAGGTGCAGTGGCACACTCCTGTAGTCCCAGCTACTCTGGAGGCTGAGGTGAGAGGATTGCTTGAGCCTGGGAAGCTGAGGATGCAGTGAGTTATGATCTTGCCACTGCATTCCAGCCTAGGTGACAGAGTGAGACGCTGTCTCAAAAAATGAATAAATAAACAAACCTTTCAGCAGAGGTTCTCTAGACATGCAGTTTCCTATATTGTTGGAAGCTAATGTCTCCATCTTCTCATTCAGAAGAATAATGTGTTTTAAATGGCTATATGGTAATTCGGTCATTTTTTTCACTCATTCACTCTTTTATTTGTTCAATGATTATTTACTAATGCCTACCAGGTTTATTTTATTTTATTTTTATTTATTTGTTTTTTGTAGATATGAGGGTCTTGCTATGTTGCCTAGGCTGGTCTCAAACTTGTGGGCTTCAGCAATCCTGCCACCTCAGTCTTGCAAAGTGCTGAGATTACAGGTGTGAGCCACCTTGCCTGGCCCTTACTAGGCTTTAAGCACTACAATAAGACCTAGAGAGGCTCACTGTTCAAAGACAGAGAGTCAAAAAGACAACAGGATGCGACAGAGTTCTTTGTGGAGGTGTAGGAACATGGGAAGAGGGATGCTTAGATGAGAGTGGGGTGGAAAAAACTTCTTGAAAGTGGTGACCCTCTGCTCAATCTCAAAGGAAGTATAGGGGTCATCTAGATGAAGAAAGAAGAAATATGCTTAACCTATCCTGCATGCTAACCTGTCTCCCAACTAACATTTTTACATGCTGACTAGATGCCAAACCCTGAACTAACTACTTGATATTTCATTACCTTATTATTCTTCTTCAAAGCCCCCAAATCAAGTCTTATTATTGCCCTTTGATGTACTGAGAGATAAGTAATTTTTCTAGGTTCACAGACCTTGGGCTCTAGGTTTACTGATTCTAAAAAGTCGCATTATTTCATCAACATAAAGCCAAAAGAGAAGTTTTAAACACTAGTGACCATGCTGACACTGCAGAAGTAGTGACAGCAATACAAGCATTAACATGTACCTTATGCATAAAAGAGATAATTGAGTGTCTATCTTGTGCTAAAATTTATGTTTAAAAATAAAAAGCCTAATTTTAATTAGTTTGTATTCACAGAGTTATTTTCCTTTAGTCATGTTTTACAACCACCTCCAAAACAAAAATTTTAATATGACAACTGATATTTAATGTCTGAGTAATTTCCCTCACCTTACATTTGGAAAACCAATGTTTCCATATAGACCCATCATGGAAAGGACATTGAGGAAAGTTTGTCAAAAAAAAAAAGCCCAGGATTTTTGTGGTTGAGCCATAGTGAGTGATGGGCAGAACATGGCAAGCTCCCTAACAGCAAGTGGTCCAGTGATACACTTCACTGTCCTGTAAAAGCTGAGGATGCAAGGACCCAGTGGTGCTATCTGTGCCCTTTCTGAGTTGTGTCCTCACTCTGCTAGCTTCTCTCTCAAGCTATCAGCACAATGGTCGGCCTGAATAGCATGCTTAAGGACATAAAGCATTTATAGAGTAGGGCAACATGAATTGTTTTAAAGCAGTTTTCAGATATGTAGTTCAATATTCATGCCTAATAATGATGACAGCATCTTCAGCTTCAATTCCAGCAGTATTTTTTCAGCTTATATCTTAGATGACATTTGTGCCTCTCAAAACCTGTCTGTATCCCATGCAGAATGGTGTTTCAGTGTATTTCAGTCTTAATGCTGACAGAATGCAACACATTAGGGGACCTTGTTGTAGCAAGCAGCTATAGTCACTTCCTCTGCTAAAATGAAAGGGGTCAGGATTTGGGGGAAAAAAAAAAATCCCTGTCATTTCATAACACATAACACATTGACAAGAAGAAAAGACAAGTGCAACTTATCATTATAGGTGTTGTTATTAACCTTCCTTGTTTATACTGCACAATTCCAATTATACCCTTTATGATAGACTTAGCTAGAGGGCAGGTCGTATTTTTTAAATGGGTTGAGAGCAGTAATGGTTTAGCTAGTGTTCCTTTGTTTTCTATTGCTTGGTTAAGCATGCCATATGGTCTTTTTCCTGTTTTACTTATTGGATGCATAAGAAACTCTTCTTTAGTTGTGCTAAATCGGTGGTTCTCCTCCCTGGGGATTTTTTTAAAACATGCTAATACTTCAGCTCCACCCATCAGGGATTGTCCTTTAATTGGTTTGGGTTTCTGAGAGTAGGGTGGGGCACTAGGAATTTGAGAAAGGATCCCTGAGATTCTGATATGCAGCTGGAATTAGACACAATGAGATCAGCTATGGATGACTTCAGTTGTGATATGTAGAGACTGAGGAAGGGCAGACTCAAAGTGGGTCACTATTTGATAAGGTTAGCTCTCTCTAAATTGGGGATGTTTTAAGAACAGCAGTGGTTGGGGATAGAAAGCTGAGGATATTGGAAGGAGTCCCTGGAAATTTAGAACTATGGCCTGGGCTTCTGAGTGTGTTGCATCTGCTACAGGAAGTTTGTATTTGCCTTGACTCTTATCCTGGATAGTGTATGCAGATATAAACATGAATTGCTCTTTCTTAAGTCTATACAAAGGGCTTTCATATAAAAAATTTCAAGTTCACTATATATATAATATATATATATACACACACATACACATATATATAGCATTTGAGAAAAACTTTAAATCCCACTTAATTAAGCATTCCTAACAGCTGTCCTGTGAATTGTCTCAGCAGTATTACCCACATAGGACAAGTAAGAAAATTGAAGTTCTGAAAGGTTAAGTGCCTTGCCCAAGGTCATATAGCAATTCAGTAATGAGATGGGATTAGAAATCAGAGCCCTGAAGGTCTTGTCTGTTGCCAGATCCATTGAATTTGGCTTCTGTTGCAAAATGAATGATGATTATAAAAATTTAAGAATATAGAGTACATTTTTTCAGGCAGTATTTCAAAATGAAAGAAGTATATGGATATCCTGAAGCTTATTTTTAACATTCCTGGAAAGCAGAAAAGCTTTGCAATTTCACCTAATTTCATTTGTATATAGATAGATAGAATCTTTAGCTCAGTGTTCATTTTGAAGTACTTCAAGGTTTAGCCTGGGAGAGAATTTTAGGGGAAGATGCTGCTGTTGATGTATCTGCTCTATATATGGAACACCAAGATGGATAGGAAGGAAGTCTATAAAACCTTCCTACTCATAGTTCTACTAGGGCATTGCATTTTTTTAAGCACTTAAGCCTCCATTTCTCCTTGAACAAAGAGAGAACATATTGGATTGATGGATTTGGATAATAAATACAAAGTTCATATTATCATTTCTGATCTCTTATAGAGATCTTTTACATTATTATCCATCTGTCAAGTTTCACTTCTGCTGCACTGGGTAGATTTAATAATGCATGTATGTACATTTCAGCATAACACCAGCACCTAGGTGAGTTGCCTACATGTAGCAGGTACCTCACAAATATTTATTAATGATGACAACACTGTATGTGGTAAATGCTTCACTCTGATAACTGAGTCACAGATTTAAAGGTGAATAAACTTAGGCTGCCTAATATTGTACTGCCATCTTTGCTGTCTATAGTATTGACTTAGAAACAGCCTTTTTTTTTTTTTTTTTCTTTTTTTGAGACAGAGTCTCGCTCTCTTGCCCAGGCTGGGGTGCAGTGGCACAATTTCAGCTCATGGCAAGCTCTGCCTCCCAGGTTCATGCCATTCTCCTGCCTCAGCCTCCTGAGTAGCTGGGACTACAGGCGCCCACCACCATGCCTAATTTTTTGTATTTTTAGTAGAGGCGGGATTTCACTGTGTTAGCCGGGATGGTCTCGATCTCCTGACCTCGTGATCCGCCCACCTCAGCCTCCTAAAGTGCTGGAATTACAGGCGTGAGCCACCACGCCCAGCCAGAAACAGCCTTCTTAATGACAATTTGGAATTTTTTCCAAGTCCAAGTTGTTTTCCCCTCATATTAATGCTCCTTTTTTAATAAATGCCAAGTCTCTTCAGTATTATGGCATCCATTTGTGATATTTCTGTTATAATAACACATATAGAGTAGCTATGGTTATTTTGAGGTAAGCCCTATACTCTCTTTTCCCATTAATTTTTAATTCCATGTTTCACAAACAGGTTTGTTGAGGGACGCAAAACAGCCTTCTTTTTTTTTTTTTAAATTTTTTTTATTTTTTATTTATTATTATTGTACGTTAAGTTTTAGGGTACATGTGCACAGTGTGCAGGTTAGTTACATATGTATACATGTGCCATGCTGGTGCGCTGCACCCACTAACTCGTCAACTAGCATTAGGTATATCTCCCAATGCTATCCCTCCCCTCTCCCCCCATGCCACAACAGTCCCCAGAGTGTGATGTTCCCCTTCCTGTGTCCATGTGTTCTCATTGTTCAATTCCCACCTATGAGTGAGAATATGCGGTGTTTGGTTTTTTGTTCTTGCGATAGTTTACTGAGAATGATGATTTCCAATTTCATCCATGTCCCTACAAAGGACATGAACTCATCATTTTTTATGGCTGCATAGTATTCCGTGGTGTATATGTGCCACAAGAAAAAATGCTCACCATCACTGGCCATCAGAGAAATGCAAATCAAAACCACAATGAGATACCATCTCACACCAGTTAGAATGGCAATCATTAAAAAGTCAGGAAACAACAGGTGCTGGAGAGGATGTGGAGAAATAGGAACACTTCTACACTGTTGGTGGGACTGTAAACTAGTTCAACCACTGTGGAAATCAGTGTGGCAATTCCTCAGGGATCTAGAACTAGAAATACCATTTGACCCAGCCATCCCATTACTGGGTATATACCCAAAGGACTATAAATCATGCTGCTATAAAGACACATGCACACGTATGTTTATTGCAGCATTATTCACAATAGCAAAGACTTGGAACCAACCCAAAACAGCCTTCTTTGAATGTTTGAATGATGCAAGCAGAATTCTGTGGCAAGAAATAAAAAGGTCCAGTGATCCTGTTGAGTAGATAATTTTAAGAATAGCAGTGCAGTCAGTCTACCTTTTCCACACATTTGAAATGCAATCCTGTGCTGGAATGAGAAATAAAATGTACATTTTTCTTATTATACATGCACATGGGGGTGATAGTCTTTGAATGATCATATAATGTTTCGTACAAACCAAGACATTTATGAGAGTGAATGGAGGAGTTATTATTATTTAAGCTAAGATAATAGGTATTGGCTAAAATTGCCGTGAGAAAACAGGATGTTTGACCATCCTATCCATTCCTCTCCAATAATATGAGAACGTGGTTGTAGGTACTAATTGCCTTGCAATTGTAGTTTAATTTACCAGGAACATGGAATGGTTTTAAGCCATTCGTTGTCTGCTCCTAGATGTACAAAACAGGAATGAGACTCAGCTCTGAATAGAAAGCTGGTTTGTCATTTTTTTCTTTTTCTAAATTACAGAAAATTTAACTATTGAAACTTTTCTTCTATTTTTTAAAATCTTTCTTTTCTTTCTTGAACTGACATGCTAGAGAAGATTCCTTGCATCTGGCAATGTGTTCATGCTTTACATGCAGTATCTCATGTAATCCTCCTAGCAGTTATAAGAACTAGAAACTTTTAGTTGGCCTGTTTTACAACTTAGGAAGTTGAAGCTTAGCAAGGTCAAACAAATAACCTAAAGTCTAACAGGTGTTAGGGTTGCAACTCAACCCTAGGAAGTATTTAATGTGTGACTATTAATGTGATATTAATCATAAAAAGCATTGGTGTCATCCTTTTGCTTCAATCTTTGTGAGAGAGGAACCACCAGGATGGGTTCAGTTTTGTTTTTGAGTGGTGAATTGTATATATAAGTGAAGAGGAGGAAAGAGAACTTCAGGGTGAGAACCAGGAGTTAAAAGGTGGTAAGCCTGGAACAATACTGGGGCTGTGAAGCATAATAGACCACTGATGTTTAATGGGTAATAGGAATATTTGAGAAACAAGGGAAACCCCTAAAGGTTAATTTTTAAAATCTATTAGAATTCTGCAGGTTGCTGCTGGAATAACTGCCATGCATTGCTGGTACATAACTATCCTGCATCTACTCTGCACCTATGCTTGCCTCTAGCAGTGCCCCCAATTTCCTGGCCACACGTTCATCTCCAACCCTGCCTGTCCTATCAGCCAGTGCCTATGTTCACTCCTGTTCTACCACCCACTTGCTGTCCCCCTACTCTTACATTTTAAATTAGTTGCAAACTTAGTAAGTCAGTTCTTTATTGTAGCTCATTAATCGAATAACTCTGACATCAGGGCTCAGCATTCATGACACTAATTCAGTGTGATGTTCCCCAGCTTACCTACCAGCAAATCACCCAAAGGGTCTCTTTACATACTCATTTCTTCTCTCTTTGCTGTCATCTTTCTGGAAAAGACTAGTGTAGACCTTCACAAAGAATCTATAAACATCTCTCAATGTTTGTAGCCTATTCGTCTGCTTTCTATGGTAAATATGTTTCTTAATCTTTAAGTCACCATCTTCTCTAAATGTTATTTCTTTTGACTATAATTAAAAACAAGTTTAATTATACCTGATGACTTAGTGATGATAAAATATGCATAAATCAAAACTGAATTTAAACTAGTTATTTATTAGTCATAATCATGCTTGAGCAATTGTTGATGTTGGCAAACAGGCACTTTAATTTATTGTTATTCTTCTTCATAGGCCTAATGAGGTTGGAAACTTCACTCACAAAAGCTTACAAATATGGCACTTTTTTAACACTGAAATCTTCTGTAAGCGAGTGCTATTGAAAAATTGCTTAGAAGGGAAGAAGCATTCCTTTAAAATAACAGAAGGACAGTGACGTAGACTACCTCCCCCCAAATCCCCCACCCCCGAATGCTCCCCTCTTTCCCTTCATCATACTATAAAGTCTCTTTTAATGGAAATATCATGGGCCTAAATGTCTGCCTAGTACAGTTTTAACTCTATCTTGGTGATTTTTGGGAAATTATTTACCTCTTCCACCCCCCATTTTCTTATCTGTAAAATGGGAATAATAATACGAATCTGATAAGAAGTTATAATAATAAAATAAGGTAGCATATGCATACGTAAAATGCCCAGGCATGGATCTGACATAGATTAAGATGGTAATTCCTAGAAACATTTAATATGTTTTACACACATAGGTGATCTAAATGTAGTCCAGTGGCAAAGCCACTATCCTCCCCTCTCTATAGCTACTTCCCGAAATCACTTTTTCTTGAGTATTCAGTGGAAAAGGAGGTGTTGTTTGACATCACTTTCTGAGAGCTACTACTTGGCCTTTGCCCATCTTCTCTTACCTGGCTTCAAACCATGATATTGGGGGCTGCCTCAGACTCTACTTCTTTTGTTGCTGGTTACCTTTTGGATTTCTGGAATTATTATTCTCCCTTGACACAACCCTCATGCTGGGTTCAAAATGAGGTGAAATTTTTACAGGAAAGGGATATGGATCCAGAACCTAAGAGAGGATTCTTTATTTTATTTTATTTTTTTTATATACTTTAAGTTCTAGGGTACATGTGCACAACATGCAGGTTTGTTACGTAAGTATACATGTGCCATGTTGGTTTGCTGCACCCATCAACTCATAATTTACATTAGGTATATCTCCTAATGCTATCCCTCCCCCAGGCCCCCACCCCCCAACAGGCCCCAGTGTGTGATGTTCCCCGCCCTATGTCCAAGTATTCTCATTGTTCAATTCCCACCTATGAGTGAGAACATGCAGTGTTTGGTTTTCTGTCCTTGTGATAGTTTGCCGAGAATGATGGTTTCCAGCTTAATCCATGTTATTATTTCTTCATGTTGTTATTTCTTGATGATATGCTCAACAAGGTGGGGATTATTCATGCCTCCCTTTTTAGACCATGTAGGGTAGCTTCCTGACGTTGCCATGCCATCTGTAAACTGTCATGGAGCTGGTGGTAGTATAGCAGTGAGGATGACCAGAGGTCACTCTTGTGGCCATCTTGGTTTTGGTGGGATTTAGCTGGCTTCTTTACTGCAGCCCATTTTATCAGCAAGGTCTTTATGACCTGTATCTTATGCTGACCTCCTATCTCAGCCTGTGACTTAGAATGCCTTAACCATCTGGGAATGCAGCCCAGTAGGTCTCAGCCTTATTTTACCCAGCCCCTATTCAAGATGGAGTTGCTGTGGTTCAAACGCCTCTAACAAAATAAGAAAATCATTGACTGCTCTATCTCAAGTGTACACTGCCTGCCCTTGAGTTTCGCACAACACCACTTAAGTCTGTTGTGTGCAAAGGATTCTGCTATAGGTTTGGCCATAATTTGAGGCATTTACATCATAAGTGCAGGAAAATTATTTAAAATTGAATGCTAAATATGTCCATTGCAAAGTTCAGGGAAATATACATGCACACACATACACACACAAACACACACAGAGAGAGAGACTCTTAACAAATAGTTCACACATCTCTGGTGTTGTTTCCCTAGCTTAAGATCCTCCCTTAACTCTCTCTCTTCAAAGACATATACATTTTTCTTCATTTATGCAGTGTGGATCAGTTTCTCCTCTGGAAAATCTTACTTTGATACTAAATGTTGATTTTCACTAGAGGATCCATCCTTTTGAAACTCCATCTGAATATCTGTAGGGCATGAAAATCAATGCAACTATTTTTCTCAAACTTTAGATTATTTTACCTGCAGTCACACCATAAAGGCTGACTACCTCTTTATGCGAGTGTGTACCGTATGTGTATGGTGTGTGCATGTGCATGTTCAGTGTAAAAGGGAGACGTATTGATCCATGCTGTATATGTAGTCTCCCTTAGGGATTCTTCCTCCATGTGAGGTGAAGGCATCCCTTTCGTTTTTTTCTATTGTTTTCAATCTTTATTTACAGACTCCTAAGATAATATTTGGACAAAACACACATACACACAAACCCACACTCAAGAAAACATTCTGAGGCTAAATAGTACAGTATAGGCTAAACAGAGATAATACAGTATAATTGACATTAATTGGGAGTAGGGGAAGAGACTTTTTCCTAAAGGCATAATTATTTACAAAATATTCTTCCCACCCAAATAAAGATAGCTTTTTGTATTATTATGATGCAGAGCTATCTTGGTAACCCTCTTTTTCTTTTTAAGCATCTATTTCTAAACTCTTCACAGAACCTTAACTACATTTAAAAAGGGGCCAATTATAGCATTTACTCTTTCAAATAGCAGCATGTCTCCTTTGACTTTATTGGCACGTTCTGCCAGGAAAGAGGTAGCCCACTCAAATGGGACAACTGAGGAAGATTTAATGAAGGGACTATTTACAAAGGATGAGAAGTGTTAGGGTAGACTAACAGGGTATGATGGTTTAGGACCTGGGCTAGTGAAAGTTAGAAGCCATAAAGTTGATGGAGGGAGAAACATTTAGTGGAATGAAAGAAAAGTATTTAATAGCTACAGGCAAATGCCGCTCCATAGGAACTGTGGCTTTTGTTAGAGATAGGGAGACAATGTGAGGCAATACAGAGGATGGAATCTGGTGGAATAAATACCTTGATGTCTCTATCCCTCCTCTTGCCCTTTTTTTCTTTTCTTTTGTGTGTCCTATCCCCCCATTCGCAAAGCCCAAGCAGAAGCTAATAAGCCGGGGGGCTACCAATGCAGCCCATCTCTGGGTATAAAGCAGGTTGAAGAAGAACAAAGAGGGAATCTAGGGGGAACAGATGGAAAAGATCCTATACATCTCCTTAACTTCCAGTTCAAGGTCATAAGATGTGCAAAGGTGTTGGTCTCTCCTCCTTCTGAGGATCTCATTCAAAATGATAGGAAAGGAATTTTAAAAGCCCTAATTCCTTCTCAGAAACAAAAGGAGAGGGCCATTAGTGGAGGACATTAGTGGATGACAGAACATTAATGGGTAATGACAGAACATTAATGGGTAAGACCAAAAAGTAGAGAAATTGATGACACGACATTGGGAGCCATGACCTAATGTAGCAGGAAGGTGGGTGGTGGCAAGGAGAAAGCTCCTCTACCCAAGAGGGCACCACAGAGCCTTGGTGACTGGTCTGATGGAGGACAGGAGTGAGGGGTAGGGCTTAAAAAAATATGGGTTATTAAGTAACCAGTAGAGGCATAAAAAACATCATTATAAAAGATTGAAAGATGGTACAAAGTAAATTGTCAATTGCTGCAGAAAGTCAATAGGTAATGTCTGAAGTTCATAAATCAAGAAGTAATGACATAAGCATAGTATTTATAGATTTGGAGGTAACCATAGAAAAATTAAATACAGAAGCAGTTGGAAGTGTTCCCTCTGAAAAGGAAGACGGAGAGTAAGGAAGCTTTCATAGTGGCTGAGTTGCTTCTCACTGTGGGTCTTCTAGTATTAATGATTTTTTTTAAATGCATATATAATTTTAATAAATTCTTATTTCATTGTGCTGGCTTTCTATAAGTTAACTTCTTGATATGGGTAGGTCTATTATTTGTACCAAACCTACCAATTTATTCCATCTTCTCCTACATTGTCTTTTCTCTCCATTCTTTATAACCCTCACTGTGCTCCTCCCTCTCTCCCACCTTTCCCATGTGCTCACACCCAGAGCCATACTCACATACCTTCCTTCTGAGTGTAGTTACTTGTCTGTCTTTGTAAATAAATGCCTTGCACTCTTACATCTCAGTGCCCTTCTTCAAAGTGTTTCCTTGGCCTGAAATGGCTTCATTCATATATATATATTTTATATATATATATATATATATATATATATATATAAAATATATATATATGATTCATTCATATATATATGATTTTTTTTCTATGTAGCTATCAAGGCCCTCAAAGCAGACAAAAATCTGTCTCCTTCATGATCCCTCTTTGGTTGCCACAGTCAAAAATGATTTCTGTTTCTTCTATATCCACCTAGCACCGTGTCACTTTCTGACACTGCTCACACTGCAATGTCTTCTAACTAGTCGTATATATGTCTGCCCCTTTTCTTCTTGCTTAATTATAAGTTCTGTAGGTCAGAGATTTGTGTGTGCATTTACAGTGCAAATAGTCTATCTTCCACATAGTAATTGAAGTAATTGCTAAGCACTTTAACGATAATTGATTTTTGTTTTTGATGTTGATTCAGAAGGCATCTAAAGATTGTGAAATGAGTGCCTCAACACATTAAAGTGAACATCCGTTGTTTTTTAATTGATGTTCCTATTAATACTTCTATTTCTCAGCAAAACCCTGAACTAAACAATATTTTGTTCTTTCCCAATTTTATGCCTCTTTCCTAAATTCCAATTATATATATATGGTTATAAGGTTATGAGGTTTTGAGGAATAAGAAATCTAATAAACTAATATCCATAAATGAATAGGTGACTAATATATTAATTATTATAGGTGTGTTTTGTTTGCATTATAAAAAATAGCCTGGATGGAGAAATCCCTTACTCAAGGGACTGAGTTGCTAATAATAAAACACCAGAGATTTCAGCTGTTGTTTGGAGATCAAAGAAGGTTTCTGGGGCCCCTCCGATCATGCCATAAAACTTTTATGCCATTGGTAAGGTAGATTCTAATTAAACATATTAAGACAGTGGGAAATAATTATATTTGAAATCACCATTATTAAGTATTGTGTGTTTATTTCATAAAAGTAAGATGGAGTGTTAACTCCTGGTCTTTGCTTGTTATTTTCGTTCCCAGGTTGACTTTCCACATGTGCTTACTTTATCTCTCTCTCTTTTTTTTCAACTGCTACCTGGATTTTGATCTGCATCAACATAAAAGGGCACTATATAATTTTCTTTTTCCTTTACTTCAGGAAATGCCACAGTAAAACAGTCTCGATACAGAATCATCATCCAAGAAGCAGCCAATGGAGGCCAGGAATGCCCAGATACCTTATATGAGGAGAGAGAGTGTGAAGATGTTTCCTTGTGTCCTGTATATCGGTAAGTAGTTACCTTTTAAAATTATCGTTAGACCTACTATAAATTATAACCTATTTTCTTTCACATAATATATGGTCGTTTGGTGAAAAATAAGTAAGAGGGGATCTGACATTTACATATCTTCAAATACTTTAATATTCTTACCCTTTTATCTGGAACATATTTGGGAGGAGTAGAGATATGAAAGTCTAATTAACAGGGGGAAAAGGAAGCATGTTTGACTGTAAGTGAGCTGCTTGACTTATGCCACCATGGCAGTCCATTTTCAGGATCATGTTCGAAAGAGATTCAGGATGAGATTTTTACGGTTGTTATCTGGGGGCTGGGAGAAGAAATACACACCACACACACACACACACGGGAGAAGGAATACACACACACACACACACACACACACACAGGTGGTAACTTACCTTCATTCTATTGTTCTCATCCTAACATCTTTAATCAAGAATTAAGAACAAATTTGTACTCCCTTGTTTATTTTAATTAAAAAATTTTGGTTCTCAATTTTTGTGATACACAATTTCAGAAACCATCCAATTAGAAGAAAACGTTTAACTTAGGGATAAAATTTTTTATTACAAAAAGAAAATGAATAACTTTTAAACTATGTGTGTTCCCTGTATATTCCCTCTTGGCAAATTGGTGATTACTATTTAAAAAATAATAATAGGTTTCTTTGCTTACTCACAAACTTCCCCCCTTTTAACACCTGACAGTTTTAAATCTGATTGAAATGCTACTTTAAGGTGTATTTGGATTAAATTCAATCTCTATGGGGTTTTACTGATTTGTGAATATAATCCATGGTCTTAAAAATAATATAGGTTTTATCAGCACGCTTATAAATGCCTTTAGCAAAAATGTCCCGTGTTTCTGCTAATTATTTGAGAAACTAAACCTAAAGCTGTGAAATTCAAGGGCTAATTTATTTGGGAAAATACAAGTCATTTCCTTTTTTAAAAGAAGAAAGATATCGTTGAAGAAGGTCTAAATTACTATTGATTTTATCATCCTTTACTTTCATTGTTTTTATCTGATGACCAATTTTGGGAGGATGTAAATAAACACTGGGAACATGCCCAGACTACCATTTTTTTCTCATTAACCACAGGGCCATTGTGGAAACACTGTCAATATTCATCCTTTTGTACAATGTCTAAATATTGAAACTTCTGAGCCCAGCAAAAGAGCTCTCAAGGAAAGTATCCAAATGAAAAAAATTAGCCAAATCAAATATTATTAGACATTTTTATGAACCCAGGGTTGTTATAATCAGATAAAATCAAAAAACTATTAGTGGGATCTTCCATTTCTTTGTCCACTCATTTTACTCTCCTATTGCACTTCAATTTAGCTACTTGTGTTTGAGCTAGTTTCTATCAATGACCTCCTGCCACGTTCCCCAAAAATCAGTTCTACTGTGTATGAATTGGATCATTGTGCCATTTTTCCTGATGCATAGTTCAAAATGTATCCAAGTTATCAGCATGAATCTCTGCTCCTTAGTGAAACATCCTTGAATTTTGAGCAATATAGTTCCAATTTAGATTTTGCTTTCCCCTTTATTGGTATGTTAGGGAGGAAATTGTCTTAGGAAGCGAGTTAACGTAGGATTTTATCATTATCTTCTGATTCTTCTTTCTGACTCCATTAAGGTGATATATTCACATGTTTACCAAATTAAAGCAGAATCAAAATGCCTATTTAATTTGTCAAGTGAATTTGAACTTCTCTCAACACATTAAGTAGCTAAGACAGCATGGGCGCCTTTATCCCTATGTAGAATTGGCAATAAGATGTTGACAAGAGGCTGTGGCTGAGCATCAGAGACAGGACTGGAAACTGGCCTGTCCTGACTTACGCAGCCTGGGACAAATCATTTAACTTCTCTGAGCCTGGTTTTTGAAAGTTTAATAAAGGAATTCCAAAAATTTCTTTCCTCCATTTCAGTCTATTCACCAAGGTAAAGGAGATTGAACTCCTTGGTCTCATTTTGGTCAAGAAAGTCTATATAAACTCAATTTAAGGAAATTGAGTGAATCAATGACATTTTAGTTCAAAAGTTGGACTAAAATCCCTTACCTTTTGGCTTCTGTATCTTGGAATCATGCAGAATGTATATCTATGCATGTATAAAGTAAATTTATAACAATCTAAAATTAATAGATGATTTCTTTAAATGTAACAGGTTTCCTGTCTAGCTGTTTCCTGATTTTTTTTCCCCAACTCTTCAGCTATTCCCATTATGAAGGCCACTTGAATGAAGTCAATGATGTTTTGCTTTATGTTTCTCACTGCTTTTTTGAAGTAGTTATCAGAGGTACTGGCTGATATGAAAAGGGTTAAAATGTACTAAGTGAAAGAGCAGAATCTGTAGTTATACTTAGGGTTTGGGTTTTCTGGAATATTCTGAAGGGACAGATTTAAGGACACAAGTCATCGTCTGCCCTGTGAGTCATAAAAATAGAGTTTTGTTGACCTGAGAAAGAAAAGCCAGTAGAAGGTGAAAAGATTTCCTTCAAGACTGTATCCTCTGAGGACTAGAAATCATGGTATTTTATCAACAGCAGGTCCATTCGTCTTTCCTAAGATTAACTATCAGATAAGATAGTTCCATGGTGCCCGTTCTTTTACTCTATAACCTATTGAGATGTTTGATTTACTTCAAAAGTCCTTGGAAACACCTTATAAAAATTTGAAGCAGAGGATTAAGTGTGAAGGTTTGTACCTCAAGCTTATAAAAATTTTGAAGCAGAAGATTAATGTGAAGTTTGTACCTCAAGCTTACAGATGTTCAAACCTTTATTCTCTAACGCACCAATGGGACACAGGGATTTTCTCTCTCTTGTTTTCTTTTATTGTTTTTTTTTTTTGGAAACAATTTTAAGTGCATAAAGAACTAAAGAACTAGACCCTCCAGACTGATCAGTGCCTCTAATGTTTATTATTGCCACTTTTCTATATTAACCAAAGTTTATGTGTAAAATATCCAAATTCAGTTTTTTTCTCATTAGCCACAGGGCCAATTCAAAAACACTGAATTACTGCCTAAATCATGAATCTGGGGTAGAGTGGACTATTGTCATTCTAGTGCTTGCCAAGGCTTGGTTTTATGACATTGATTTCACATCCATTTTTATTGAATTACTGTCTTTACGTTTTTTTAAACTTCAAACATATATAAGTATTTCTTCTTCGTGTTGATCACAGTAAAGTTTCTAGTCCATCATTTTTGGTAATCATAGGTGGAAGCCACAGAAATGGAGCCCTTGCATCTTAGTGCCAGAGTCTGTCTGGCAGGGAATAACGGGCAGCAGTGAAGCCTGTGGAAAGGGGTTACAAACAAGAGGTATGATGATTTTT
Source organism: Pan troglodytes (assembly GCF_028858775.2). Lineage (NCBI taxonomy): Eukaryota > Metazoa > Chordata > Mammalia > Primates > Hominidae > Pan > Pan troglodytes. Next base: position 39,313,174 of record NC_072411.2, read on the forward strand.
ACATAGTTTTTTTTTTATTAATACGTAAGTTAACATTATGTAACTCATATGTGTTGCTTACTTTTATATTTGAATGAATTGTGATATTATTGGCTTGAATTATTCATATTTATTGATGTTAAATATAAATAGGATTTGGCATAGTTAGCAGTTTATATTAGATTATCTTTAACTATAACCAGTTAGTGTACCTAAGGACTAAAGCCATATAAGCAAATATCTGTTCTCGGTCATAGTATAGCCCAATGCTCATGTTCCAAATGCATGTTAGATATTACCTAATATCTGTGAATGAAGGTTTTGTCAAGTTGAGATTCAACTGTCTGTATACCTTAGATTTTTTGGTGCTAATTAAATATTTGTTGATGAATGAAAGAATAACTGAAGGAATTGACTAATCTTAATGATCATAGGATATGTCTTAAATATAATTGTCATATACATACTCATCATATATCTTACATGTCAAATGCATAAAAAGGAAGTATTAAAATTTCTGGAAGACATATGAATAAGCTTCTGGACCTGAGTAGAACTGCTTTTTATCATCAATGTCTAGAAGGTATGGGAAATCCCTGAAAAGTACTCAGAGAATCATCAGACTGCTCACTTTTCTATTTCATTCATAATCCAGGTGCCAGTTGTAGGAAGCTTGATATGAAGTGCATTATTCTCAAAACCTGACCACTTTCTCACTAAAGGGATATATGTGGCAAAATTAGACCTTGTGGAATCAATTAAATTATACTGGTTTCATAATTAATGTTCTTTTAGAAGGCATATTTAGAATTAAGTTTCTCTTTTTGTTACATAGGTCATACTTTGGAAATAATATCCCTGTCAAAAAATTTACAGATGAAATTTATTGATCAGGTAGTTTGATTTAAGATTGCTATGGGGATCTACAGTGGCTTTGTGTAAATTATAAGAAAACCACTTTCTTAAGACATTTTACTTTTATATATCACTAAATTATTGTAATAATATGATATTGTTATTTTAATATTTTTGCCTACTTTCTGCTGAAAAATTGTTACAGAATATCCTAATCACCAATATCTACTCCATGAATGGAGCCCTGTTAAAAAAATGCCAACTTTATGTAGTGTACAGTTTAAGTAGGACCTTGAATTTGTTACTCTATGATATTACAATAGTAAACAAAACCATTTAGTAAATTCTGCAAGGATATTGTTTGTAAATGATGTAAAATTATCACATAAAAGCAAGCTATTTCATATTTTCTAGAATATGAAATCTCTTTGGATTTCAATATAAATGAATATTTCTAGCTGGATGCCTGATAGTCCTTTAGATTAGGCAATGAACTTTCTCTAAATTTGACACCAACATTAGAGCATTCCTGGTGTTTAGTTGATGGGCAAGTTGTACTTTTAGCATAGTAGGATGGGTCTTCAATTTTAGGATTATGGAAGAAAGACATTGCTACCTCTATCTTTTCTTTAAATTAAGAACCATAAAGGAAAATACAGAACAATAAGACTAAATACATCTCCAATGAGATCAATGTCCTTTATAAAATCACTCGAAAGAACAAGGAATACAGTAAACTTACTTTCAGGTAAATTGGGAGCCATCTGTAAACTAGGTCATAATATATAAATTTGGAAAGTAAATGGAGATATGGCAAAGTATTTTGCAGAACAGGATTACACCTAAGTGTTGGCAAGGGTGAAGGTGTGGGAGCTGGAGAGAAATAAAATGGTATATCCTGGACAACTCCAGGAAGAAACCACATTCTGCAGAAGGAAGTGTGCAAGAGTGTGTGTGTATGTGTATTGGGAGTTGAGGATAAAAGCTGGAGCTCTGAAAGTCTGAATAAAGAGCAGGAAAGTTCCTCCTTGTTCAAGTTCCTCACCTTTCACTCTACAGAGTCAGATTTCTACCATTTCTTTTTCTTGTGGGAGCATGGAGATGTATTCTTTGGGAAACAGAGAGATTTTAGACTCTGGACAATAAGCAGAGTTGGGTGGAGATGCGGGGCTACACTGAAATCAGGTGGATCAAAGGAATGTCTGAATAAGGAATTATGAGACTCTGATTTCCTCTGAACATTAAACTGCTAAGAGTTGAAGGATAGAGAAATGAGAATATAAAGGGGAGAAAAGTATCAAAGAAATAATACTAGAAAAATACTCATTAAGGAGCCAAAATGATTAAATAAGGCCCATATCAAGGCTTGTCATTGTGATATTTCAGACCTCCTGGGGTAAAGTCATGACCCTAAAGCCTTCCAGAGTAAACACCATGATCTCTCACCCAGAGTTCTTGAATAAGATTGTAGGACTTTTCAACAGCAGCACTGGAAAGTGGAAGGAAATAAAACAGTATCTTCTAAATGTGGAATGAGAATATTTTCAACCAAGAAATCCATATTAAATTATCATTCAATTATTAGGATAACATGAAATGTTTGTAGAAAACAAAATCTCCAAAAGCTTACCTTCATAGCATCCTGTGTCCAGAAGTAAATAGAGTATATGCCTCATCAAAGATGAATAAATCAGTATGCACACTGGGTATCCTCCCCAGAAGAGAGGACATTGGCATTCCTAGGAAGAAAGGGAGGGGAAATTCATGGACCACTGCTGTTCACAGGCCTCGAGCTGTTCACTAGGCTCATGTGGTGAGAGCAGGAGACCTGTAAAGTGTCAGGAGGGATGTCTTAACATTAACAATAGAAAGAATAGAGGACCTGTCAGGTTTGACCTGGACAACTGTACTGAGAAGCATTTCATAGGTATAAAAGCACTTATCCGGATTCATAGAAACATTTGCAAATAAAAGTGAAAAAATTTCAGGAAATACAAAGTGTTGTAGATAGGAGGTATAGTTACAATATACTTTTTCAGCTTACCTATAAAGAATATATTGTCATAAAGGCAAAAGCATTAAGTTATGGATTTAAGCAAAAAATGTGATTCAACAATGTTGAGAGTTTAGTGAAGGGACCTGGGAGGTGTTGTCTTCAAAAAAACAGCAGTAGAAAACACCTATCATTAAGGAATTGGCTAATGGAGCTATATGAATATATTTTTAGAAACATGAAGTACCCATTAGAAGAAACTGTAGAACAGTAAAAAAAATAATTGACTCAAAGCGAGGAGTCAGATAATTATTTGTTTTATCATTATTCAAATTTCAGTGCTATGAATATGTACTACTTTGGTAAAAATATATTTTTTAACATAAACTGGCCAGGTGTGATAGCTCATGCCTGTAATCTCAGCACTTTGGAAGGCTGAGGTGAGAGGATTTCTTGAGCTCAAGAGTTGGAGACCAGCCTGGACAATATAACAAGACCCTGTCTCTACAAAAATAGAAATTTTAAAAAAAGAGCCAGACATGGTAATGCATGCCGGTCATCCCAGCTACTCAGAAGGCTGAGGTGGGAGGATTGTTTGAACCTGGGAGGCTGAGGCTACAGTGAGCTGTGATCATGCCACTGCATTTCAGCCTGGGTGACAGAATAAGACCCTGGCTTAAACAATAATAATAATGAAATAAAGTGATCGATGCAGTGTTCTAAGGGATTATTTAAGTAAATGCATTGCAAAATGCTGAAAAAGCTAGGTCCAGGAAGGAAATTTAGATTGGGGAAGGGAGGAGGAAGGACCTGCCTGTTTTATACTGTATGAAGAAGCTTCTGCTGTCAGCATTTTTTGCTGGTTTAAACACACAGGGTCTTGTTTCTTTACGCATATTAATAGGATGGACTGTGCTTCCCAAAAATACATGTCCACATGCTAAGCATCATAACCTGCACATATGACTTTATTTGCAAAAAGGATCTTTGTAAATGTAATTAATTTAAGGATTTAAAGCCTTTATCAATTTGGAAAAGTTTATTTTGTCTTTGAGGATTCTTTGTATCCCAGAGGGAGTTTGAACTCAGACCATAAAGTCATGGGAAAGCCGGCTTGAGGTTACACATTCTCATGAAGGATTCTCCTCTCTTGCTATCCAATGCTGTTTTAGAATTGCAACTTGTCTTGCCAAAACCTTGTGCTTACAAGTTTATTTCTATCTAGTTCATCCCTAAACACTAAGGGTGAGTGTTAGTTGCCATTGCTTCTAGTGTGGGAATTTTATAAGATTCTCCATAGCCAACCTTATATTTTTTCCTTCTGTGCATTATGAATCCATAAAAGTAAAAACTGGGATCTCCAAGATTTGACAGAAACCCTTGGGATGAAATTTGTCTTGTTTACCTTGCAGGGCCTCGTACTTTCACTCTGTTTGGGGTGTTACGGATTCCTTACTTTCAGACCAGCCCATCAATACATTCAGAAAATATATATGTTGTCATATGCTTTAGTCTTTTTCATTTGAAAGGATATTTTAGGATTTATATACCATTAGACTGCCAGAAACAGAAGTACCACTTGTTTTACTTCATTATGCATTTGTTGCTGACCTGTTTAATTGGTTCATGGTTAAGATTTCATTCGTGTAATAATTTTTCAGTTAAAAAATAAGAAAAACAAGAAGATAGAACAGCACATAGAGTTATAGCTGTAGCTAAGCGTCTACACCATCTCCAGAAAGATGGGCATTTTGGGTTTCATTGTCCTGGTTGTCTCATACTTCAAGGAGACCCACGTGTTCTTTCTGCCCAGAGTCTTGTGCTTTATCAGAATAATTTTTTTAACGGTGACTTGTATTTTATGGCAAATAAAAGTATAAGAGGAAGAAACTTAAACATAATAATAAGCTTTGTAGAAACTGCCCTTAAAATGCTAAAACTTTAGTACTAAAAAAAGAGAGAAAGAAAAGCCGAGATGCTGTCGTTGCTGTAAGTGGAGTGTATTTCTCTAGGGACCGATTTTTTGTTTTGCTATCCACAGTAACTATTTTAAAGCTGACTTAATGGACTTTCCAGTATTTTTCTTTTGGACAGAACTTTCTTGTCATTTATCAGCCCGTGAGTATACTCTGTCAGCGACAGACTTGACATTATGGCACTGTAATGGATACAGAGTAGGTACTGGAGATCAAAATCACTTGTCTACAATATCGTTGACTTTCTTGAACTATCTGTAGTCTTTTTTGGTTTATTTTTCCTGAACAATGTTTAGGTGGACCAAAAGAGGCAGATCTCTAAACTCTGTCAAATCTTTTTGTTCTTCTTTAATTAGTTTTTGTCACAGTTTTCTTACACAATAGTTTTGATGGATTCTGTCTGTTTTTCTTTGCATTCAAGGAACCCCTTTAAAGTAAAGATGTTTTTCTGGGAAAAAAAAATGAGCAAAATAATTCACTTTCAAAATTAGTTGTGGATTACCTTTAGTTTTATTTATTTATTTATTTTTTTACTGGATGATAATGTGACTTTATTTTTCTTATTTATTATTATTATTATTATACTTCAAGTTTTAGGGTACATGTGCACAAGGTGCAGGTTTGTTACATATGTATACCTGTGCCATGTTGGTGTGCTGCACCTATTAACTCGTCATTTAGCATTAGGTATATCACCTAATGCTATCCCCCCGCCCCCACCCCACAGCAGTCCCCGGTATGTGATGTTCCCCTTCTTGTGTCCATGTGTTCTCATTGTTCAATTCCCACCTATGAGTGAGAACATGCAGTGTTTGGTTTTTTGTCCTTGAGATAGTTTGCTGAGAATGATGGTTTCCAGCTTCATCCATGTCCCGACAAAGGACATGAACTCATCATTTTTTATGGCTGCATAGTATTCCATGGTGTATATGTGCCACATTTTCTTAATCCAGTCTATCATTGTTGGACATTTGGGTTGGTTCCAAGTCATTGCTATTGTGAATAGTGCTGCAATAAACATACGTGTGCATGTGTCTTTATAGCAGCATGATTTATAATCCTTTGGATATATACCCAGTAATGGGATGGCTGGGTCAAATGGTATTTCTAGTTCTAGATCCCTGAGGAATCACCACACTGACTTCCACAATGGTTGAACTAGTTTATAGTCCCACCAACAGTGTAAAAGTGTTCCTATTTCTCCACATCCTCTCCAGCACCTGTTGTTTCCTGACTTTTTAATGATCGCCATTCTAACTGGTGTGAGATGGTATCTCATTGTGGTTTTGATTTTCATTTCTCTGATGGCCAGTGATGATGAGCATTTTTTCATGTGTTTTTTGGCTGCATAAATGTCTTCTTTTGAGAAGTGTCTGTTCATGTCCTTCGCCCACTTGTTGATGGGGTTGTTTGTTTTTTTCTTGTAAATTTGTTTGAGTTCATTGTAGATTCTGGATATTAGCCCTTTGTCAGATGAGTAGGTTGCAAAAATTTTCTCCCGTTCTGTAGGTTGCCTGTTCACTCTGATGGTAGTTTCTTTCGCTGTGCAGAAACTCATTAATTTAATTAGATCCCATTTGTCAATTTTGGCTTTTGTTGCCATTGCTTTTGGTGTTTTAGACATGAAGTCCTTGCCCATGCCTATGTCCTGAATGGTATTGCCTAGGTTTTTTCTAGAGTTTTTATGGTTTTAGGTCTAACATTTAAGTCGTTAATCAATCTTGAATTAATTTTTGTATAAGGTGTAAGGAAGGGATCCAGTTTCAGCTTTCTACATATGGCTAGCGAGTTTTCCCAGCACCATTTATTAAATAGGGAATCCTTTCCCCATTGCTTGTTTTTCTCAGGTGTGTCAAAGATCAGATAGTTGTAGATGTGTGGTATTATTTCTGAGGGCTCTGTTTTATTCCATTGATCTATATCTCTGTTTTGGTACCAGTGCCATGCTGTTTTGGTTACTGTAGCCTTGTAGTATAGTTTGAAGTCAGGTATCATGATGCCTCCGGCTTTGTTCTTTTGGCTTAGGATTGACTTGGCAATGTGGGCTCTTTTTTGGTTCCAAATGAACTTTAAAGTAGTTTTTTTCAATTATGTGAAGAAAGTCATTGGTAGATTGATGGGGATGGCATTGAATCTATAAATTACCTTGGGCAGTATGGCCATTTTCACGATAATTAATTCTTCCTACCCATGAGCATGGAATATTCTTCCATTTGTTTGTAGCCTCTTTTATTTCATTGAGCAGTGATTTGTCATTCTCCTTGAAGAGGTCCTTCACATCCCTTGTAAGTTGGATTCCTAGGTATTTTATTCTCTTTGAAGCAATTGTGAATGGGAGTTCACTCATGATTTGGCTCTCTGTTTGTCTATTATTGGTGTATAAGAATGCTTGTGATTTTTGCACATTGATTTTGTATCCTGAGACTGCTGAAGTTGCTTATCAGCTTAAGGAGATTTTGGGCTGAGATGATGGGGTTTTCTAGTTATACAATCGTGTCATCTGCAAACAGGGACAATTTGACTTCCTCTTTTCCTAATTGAATGCCCTTTATTTCCTTCTCCTGCCTGATTGCCCTGGCCAGAACTTCCAACACTATGTTGAATAGGAGTGGTGAGAGAGGGCATCCCTGTCTTGTGCCAGTTTTCAAAGGGAATGCTTCCAGTTTTTGCCCATTCAGTATGATATTCGCTGTGGGTTTGTCATAGATAGCTCTTATTATTTTGAGATACGTCCCATCAATACCTAATTTATTGAGAGTTTTTAGCATGAAGAGTTGTTGAATTTTGTCAAAGGCCTTTTCTGCATCTGTTGAGATAATCATGTGGTTTTTGTCTTTGGTTCTGTTTATATGCTGGATTACATTTATTGATTTGCGTATGTTGAACCAGCCTTGCATCCCAGGGATGAAGCCCACTTGATCATGGTGGATAAGCTTTTTGATGTGTTGCTGGATTCGGTTTGCCAGTATTTTATTGAGGGTTTTTGCATCAATGTTCATCAAGAATATTGGTCTAAAATTCTCTTTTTTGGTTGTATCTCTTCCCAGCTTTGGTATCAGGATGATGCTGGCCTCATAAAATGAGTTAGGGAGAATTCCCTCTTTTTCTGTTGATTGGAATAGTTTCAGAAGGAATGGTACCAGTTCCTCCTTGTACCTCTGGTAGAATTCGCCTGTGAATCCATCTGGTCCTGGACTTTTTGTGGTTGGTAAGCTATTAATTATTGCCTCAATTTCAGAGCCTGTTATTGGTCTATTCAGAGGTTCCACTTCTTCCTGGTTTAGTCTTGGGAGAGTGTATGTGTCAAGGAATTTATCCATTTCTTCTCGATTTTCTAGTTTATTTGCGTAGAGGTCTTTGTAGTATTCTCTGATGGTAGTTTGTATTTCTGTGGGATTGGTGGTGATATCCCCTTTGTCATTTTTTATTGCATCTATTTGATTCTTCTCTCTTTTCTTCTTTATTAGTCCTGCTAGCGATCAATCAATTTTGTTGATCTTTTCAAAAAACCAGCTCCTGGATTCATTGATTTTTTGAAGGGTTTTTTGTGTCTCTGTTTCCTTCAGTTCTGCTCTGATCTTAGTTATTTCTTGCCTTCTGCTAGCTTTTGAATATGTTCGCTCTTGCTTCTCTAGTTCTTTTAATTGTGATGTTAGGGTGTCAATTTTAGATCTTTCCTGCTTTCTCTTGTGCGCATTTAGTGCTATAAATTTCCCTCTACACACTGCTTTGAATGTGTCCCAGAGATTCTGGTATGTTGTGTCTTTGTTGTCGTTGGTTTCAAAGAACATCTTTATTTCTGCCTTCATTTTGTTATGCATTCCGTAGTCATTCAGGAGCAGGTTGTTCAGTTTCCATGTAGTTGAGTTGTTTTGAGTGAGTTTCTCAATCCTGAGTTCTAATTTGATTGCACTGTGGTCTGAGAGACAGTTTGTTAGAATTTCTGTTCTTTTACATTTGCTGAGGAGTGCTTTACTTCCAACTATGTGGTCAATTTTGGAATAGGTGTGGTGTGGTGCTGAAAAGAATGTATATTCTGTTGATTTGGGGTGGAGAGTTCTGTAGATGTCTATTAGGTCCACTTTGTGCAGAGCTGAGTTTAATTCCTGGATATCCTTGTTAACTTTCTGTCTCGTTGATCTGTCTAATGTTGACAGTGGGGTGTTTAAGTCTCCCATTATTATTGTGTGGGAGTCTAAGTCTCTTTGTAGGTCACTAAGGACTTGCTTTATGAATCTGGGTGCTCCTGTATTGGGTGCCTATATATTTAGGATAGTTAGTTCTTCTTGTTGAATTGATCCCTTTACCATTATGTAATGGCCTTCTTTGTCTCTTTTGATCTTTATTGGTTTAAAGTCTGTTTTATCAGAGACTAGGATTGCAACCCCTGCCTTTTTTTGTTTTCCATTTGCTTGGTAGATCTTCCTCCATCCCTGTATTTTGAGCCTATGTGTGTCTCTGCACGTGAGATGGGTTTCCTGAATATAGCATACGGATGGGTCTTGACTCTTTATCCAATTTGCCAGTCTGTGCCTTTTAATTGGAGCATGTAGCCCATTAGCATTTAAGGTTAGTATTGTTATGTGTGAATTTGATCCTGTCATTATGATGTTAGCTGGTTATTTGGCTCGTTAGTTGTTGCAGTTTCTTCCTAGCCTTCATGGTCTTTACAATTTGGCATGTTTTTGCAGTGTAGCTGGTACCAGTTGTTGCTTTCCATGTTTAGTGCTTCCTTCAGGAGCTCTTATTTTTTTTTTTTTTTTTTAGAAAAGATGGAATTAGAAATCGGAAGAAGTTAAATAATGGAGATCTAAAGTCTTAATTATACAGCAATAATACCTGGTATTTAAAAATGAAAATTCACTGGAAACATATATTTGCATGTATTTACCATTTTTGCCTGATATGCTTTATTTAACACAACATTTCATAATCTAGTCTTTCACTAAGGCTTGTAATATGCGATCAAATCATTAAGAATTGATTTATGGCTGGGCGCAGTGGCTCACACCTGTAATCCCAGCACTTTGGGAGGCTGAAGTGGGCCGATCACCTGAGGTCAGGAGTTCGAGACCAGCCTGACCAACATGGTGAAACCCCATCTCTACTAAAAATACAAAAATTAGCCGGGCACGGTGGTGGGTGCCGGTAATCCCAACTACTCGGGAGGCTGAGGCAGAAGAATCACTTGAACCCGGGAGTTGGAAGTTGCAGTGAGCCGAGATCTCGCCATTTCACACCAGCTTGGTGAGAGAGACTCTGTCTAAAAAAAGATTTATATCATTTTCCAACATTATATATTACATAAAGTATATATTTATATAAAACAAAGGCAAGTAAGTTGATTGCCTGAGTTGGATTCAGAGAAAACTATTTGTATTGTAGATCTGAGTAGTATAATTTTCTGATTGAAAGTGTTCTCCTCAGCTATGTTATCTTCATGGAGAGAAGGTTAAAGATGTTACCCATCAGCAGCTCATCATCCAACTTTCATCTGGAAAACACATAGAAATATAGCAAAAACACACACTCTAAAATAAAGATGTCATTGTAGTCTATCAAATGTCAAGACAGCCAATCAGCACGTTGTGTTCTTCTTTCTGATGCCAGGTATCCTTGTATTTTAGGAGACAAAGGATACCTCTGGAACATTGGACTTTCATTCTCCGAATGGAAGACACCATAGTCACTTAACGTTTGAGCTGCAGTTTTATTTTCTGCCGTAGCCATCTACCTACATCAGAAGCAAAAAGTCATTTCAGTTCATTCAGAAAGCAAAGCACATATATAGGTTTGAACTATGACTGAACAATAGCAAAAAAACAGAGATAGTCACAGCCATTTTTCTTTTGGGTATGAGAGGAGGAGGAGGAGAAAGGTTTTCTGGGAAAGAAAGTAGAGTAGTTTCTTCTATTTACTTCGAGGTTTGGACAAAAATGAGCTACCTTATCCACGAGCTATGGGCATTTCCAGTAGGGGTTGCGGAGCAACTGTAGCCTAGCCCAGGTGCCCCTTCCATAAATGTAACTGTATTCTAAGAGGGCAAAGCCATTTGGCAGTGTTTTCTCATGGACTTGAAGACGAGAGGACATGAACTCTCTGTCCAAATCAACATATCATGGTTGCTGATATAGGCAACAGGCAAATATTTATTTAACCACGCTATTTTTAATAACTTTTGTGAGATAGTTTTTAATAACTGTGTTCACAGCATAGAAAAAAATGATTATACCCCAATATTTTTGTATTATTTATTATTTTTGGGGAGAATTCTGCCATGAACACCAGAGTAAAATATTGGAGGACATAATATGCTTTATTGATTTATCTAATTCATTAGCACTCGATACCAAATGATGGATTATAAATATTTTAAGGAACTTAAAAAAATCTCTCCTAAATATTATGATTTTTAAGTGGCAAAAAGAAAGGAAGATCAGGTTAAAATGTAGAAATTAGACCGTGTAGGGCAACTTTCTAAATTAAAATATCTTCAGATTATAACAAAAGGATGTGTTTTATAACACCAGAGGCATTGGTTTTGAGAGTAAAGCGTTGGATTCAGAACAAAGATTGCATTTTAATCTACGTGAATAATGATTCTGTGAGGTATTTTTCATTTTCTTTGCATGTTTTAGGGTAGGATTATATTCGTGGCTTTTATGGTTGCTTCAGGTAGAATGTGCACACTTTTTTAAATTGATGATAAATTAAAAATAAATATTAAAAGAGATGAGCAACCTAAGGCAGTGATGCTTTAGTAACACAGTATGAACTAACTGCAGATTCAGAGATGCTGTCCTGTGCCAGCCTCCCATTTTTAACATAATAAGCTATGATACAAAGAACAGAGTAACCCTTTCTTGTACCTCCACTGCACCCACATCCCAGTAGATATTTCATTGATAAAATTGATGTTGGATGTGAAGATGGGTGGGTGGGGGTAATTTTTTTTAAATTGGTGAATGCAGTCATTTGTAAAACTGGTAGTAAGAAATTTCTCTTCTAGCTACACGGTTCTCAGTCACAGAACTATCTTCCCTTCAGGAATGCTAATATGAATTTCAAAGTCTACTGCAAACTGTGTAAATGTAATAAGATTATATGTCTCTTGTTCATGACTAAAATTCTATCTCTTCAAATAGATGTGAATTCCCTGGCTTCCCTTAACACTTAGATTACTAAGGTCAGGGTATTCATGTCTGTTTATGTCAGGTGCCATCTCAGGATTGCATCAGAAACATGTAATGTTTGTACTTTTTTTGTTTTCATTTCTAAGAGAACAGAAGGACTAACACTCTTCCCAGGCAGCAGTGAAAGAACAAGGAGACCGCCCTTGCTCTAGAGGCTCTAAAAACTAACAGAGGAGAGTCAAAACTCAGCCTCACCACTACTTGGAATGCAAACAAATACAAAAGTTGTGAAACAATGCTTCTTTATGCCAACCATGTCATGAAAAATTTACATGGTGAGAAAAACAATAAAAAACAAATCACTCTTTTAGCTGAGGTGTATGGGGAGTGAGAATTTAAAACCTACTAGAGTCTATTAAACTTAGCAAGTACATAAAGTAACCTGCCACTTATCAGGATATGAGAAGTAGGAACTGAAAATGGGAAAGCTGGGGGTTTTTGAAGACTTTGTAATTATGCCAGGAAGGGTTTTGAGAGCCTATACCAGAAGAATGACTTCAGGAATGGATTAGAAGGAGTCTACATAAAAGGCATTTTGGGAAATAAAACAATGGGACTTAACAGCTAACTTTTTGTACAGAGCACAGGATAGTGATGAGTTGAAATTTCATACTCAATGGGGTTTTAGGCCAATGAGAATAGGATAATATTGACATTAAAAAGTTCACATCAATAATTGACATAAAAATGCACACACACAGAGCACACATACACAGTGAGAGAGGACTTAAATATGCAAGAATAAGTATTTCTAGAAACATAATATATATATATATTAGAATCATTTGTTTAAAGTTTGAAGTTGATGCCATTTTCTTTTGAAAGCACATAGGGCATGTAAAGGCCTAAGACCTAGAGGCAAACTGGTGTGATGAAAAGGATGCTCCTTCACTTTGAAATGTGAGGGACATGACTCAAATCATACTTGTTCCAGTCGCTACTTGAGTGAACTTGGTTGAACCACTTAACCTCTCAATATTCTTACCTATGAAGTGGATAATAATTCCAATTTTTTGATACTTTTACCAGTGCTTATAGTTGCTCAGGAAATATTAATCTATTTTTCTTTTTCAAACCTCGGAAGACAGCAATCCTTAGAAGGCAGGGAAAATGGAAGTATTACAAGACATGTTTTTTTAAAGTAAGTGAGTGGAAATTAGTGGAGAGATTCATTGTTATATGAATAAAAGGGTGAAGAGGGGGAGTTTTTGTAACCAAATGATCTTCCTCTTAGAAATCCTCAATAAAAAAAAAAGAAAGAAAAAAGAAATTCTCAGTAGAGTTAGTATATTAAAGGCTCTTAGATTGCAGCAATAAAGAAGTGTATTACATTTTTTTTCTTTTAAGTAACAGAGTTTTCTCAAACTTATTTGCCTGTAGACTGTTTATCATGAAATACCACCTAAGATCTTTATGCTATTGAAAAATGTGGGTATGGTATCACAAAAATCACATGGGGCAATTTTTAAAAAATATGTGTGTGATATTGTCAAATGTTTGTAAAATAATTGTGTAAACAAAGACAGAAAAACGATTTGGCAATTGAGTAGCTGTAGCTGAATATATAGACTCTAGTCTCAGCAAAGTAATTGTAGATTTTTTTAAATAATAATTTTGGGACTAAGCGCTAACAGCAAACAGATATTGAATAGATGGCTTTACAAAGTATTTGCCAAAGAAAACCAAGAAATAAGTAGCTTTAAAACTCAGGGTTCAAAGAGTGATGATAGGACCACCCTGTACAAGTATGAAGAAAAAAGAGGAAAAAAAAGAGTGGGGTAAATATACTGAAGGTGTTCGAGAGGGAAGAAATACTTGAGTAAGCATGATTTTTGGGTGAGGGGATATGACTGAATGCATAAATGAGTTCAGGATTTGGAAAAGAAAATCCTTTTTTCTTTCTTCTAAACTCCAAGCGAAACTCAGAACCAAGGTATAAGGGCAATGTGGAAGAAAGATAAAAGACCTCTTTATAAAATGGCTCAATGTACGTAGAAACCTCTCTCCCAGTAGTTACGCATGATCTTCTCATTTTAAATCCAGTAATTACTTTTCAGCCCCAAAGAGTTTTCTTTTTTTTTTTAAATGGAATCTCGCTCTGTTGTCCAGGCTGTAGAGCCTGGAATCTACACCTGGGTTCAAGGGATTCTCCTGCCTCAGCCTCCTCAGTAGCTGGGACTACAAGGCATGTGCCACCACGCCCGGCTAATTTTTTGTATTTTTAGTAGAGAAAGGGTTTCACCGTATTAGCCAGGATGGTCTCGATCTCCTGACCTCGTGATCTGCCCGCCTGAGCCTCCCAAAGTGCTGGGATTACAGGCGTGAGCCACAGCGCCCAGCCCAAAGAGTTTTCTTTCTGAGAGTCCATAGCTCTACTCCTGTTTTGCAGTTTTCTCCCGATGCTTACTCTGTCTCTCTACTGCTCAGATCCCAAGTCGCTGAGCCCCGCTTCTCTTTCTCCACTGAAACTTTACATGGCATCATTCTTTGAGCTTCTCCTTTTGTGATTTCCATCTTTAATGTCTCCCCAGGTCATCCCAGTTCTGCCCAGGATTTAAGCTCTTTAGATAATCCCTAGGTCTTTATTTCAAGGGAAGTCTCCCTGTCAGCACCAGACTTAGAATTTTCCCTGATGAACACCAATCACCTTAGAGACAATATAATGATCATTCAAATTCATTGTTTCTAAAAGTGAACCTATTTTCTCTATCTGAGTTTTCAATCTTAATGAGTTGCATCTCCACTGATCCATTAACAGAGGGAATCAGGCTTGGAATCCCGTCTGTTCCATCTTCATGAGGACTCTCCAGCCTATTCCCTTTTGCTAGACCACTGTTGATATCCACCTGAGAATTATAGTAACATCCCACTGCTCCAGGAGCATTTCTTACTAATCCATCACACTTATGAAGCCAAGGTCATCTGTGTAGAGTAACTCACCTGATTATCTCAATCAACTGCCCAGTAATTTTTAGTTTCTGTCCTTTTCTGTTCAAAGTCCTTATTACCATGCACACTTTTATGTCTCTAACTGCTCTCTCTCATATCCCTAATCCACTAGCCATTGACCAGGCATTACCCATAATCTACAAATGCTCATCAACTCTTGCTTTCTCCTTTAACCTGGAAATCTTACCTTTCTTAACTTGTTGGGATCCTATGTCCTGTCCTAGTCCCACCTCATGTATCTCTTTCTCCAAATAATTCCATTCTCCCAGTTGTAATTAAGCAATTCTCAGTATACACTCCCTTCTTACTTATACTTTATGTTTAGAAATTATACCTTAAAGGTTTTCTTATTGGATTTTCAGCTCCCAAAATGCAGAAAATGTACCTTATTCGTCTTTATATCCCCAGTGCCCCAAATAGTCATATATTACACATATGAAAGTTACTCCATAAATGTTTGCTCAATAAATATTAATCCATGTGCCCATTATTGGAGGTTCAGAGCTTTGGCAAAAATACGATGAACAAAAATACATGTAATGAAAGTATGATTTTATTCTGGAAAGTCCAATGCAGAAATTATAACACATTAAAATTACTATGACAAAACACGTTTTCTGTGCTTAAATCAAGTAATGGAAAGGGGAACTGTGCTTATGAGAGTTTAATCTCCTAGAGAGTAGAGGCTCTATCAGCTTTACTGTATAGTGTGCATATTTTACAATTTCCTTCAAAAGTATATTTCTAGTGAAATAAGAATGAGATGATGAGAAAATGCCATACAACCCAATTCTCTGATGCCAGGATTATGAATCAAATTTATATAATTTCTCAGGTGCCACTCTATGAATTTACATGAGACTGAGAGGATTTTGTCCCTTAACTGTAGCAGAGTGGGCCAAAAATGTGGCTTCTCTTTCTGTTTCTTTAGAGTAGTGCTTTTCAATCAGGGGTGAATTTTTCCCTCAAGGGACATTTGCAACATCTGAAGACATTTTCAGTGGTCACAACTAGGGGAGCAGAGGCTGTTACTGGCATAGTTCTGGCATAGCAATAGTGCTGAGATTCAGAAATGCTGCTTCTAGAACCAGAAGGGAAGTGTTGGCTTCACTTCTCATGATTACACAGATCTAATTTGAAAATATTTGTTCATTTTCAGGACTACTCAAAATGCTTCCCATACAAATAATATTTCTTACAACTTGTGCTTATTGCTAATAACATAAGCTAATTGGTTTAACTGTGTGTATAGATAGAAATTAATTACAAATGCATTTTAATCTGGAGTAGTGCTAAACACTTTTTTAGAGAATCATTTGTTTCAACATATGGGTCCAAGGCACTTCAGAATTTACAATTGGCTGGTGGATGGTGATATGACAGTTGCAAAACTGCAAACTCACAGTTCAATTCTGAAACACTTGTGTAGACTGAAAATTTGAGTACTGTGTCATCTTATTAGCAACTGCCCTTGGAAGCCTAGGTTTTGGAATGACATGTATGGCATAATTATATTTCACAAAAAGAGCTGTTTATTATGCTTTAGAACCTGTTAAGTGTAGTTTGTATTGGTATTATTATAACAATCCAATCTACTGTTAACATAGTTGGTCTCTAGTAAGTACCTTTTCTTCCTTACATTACCAGAAAAATAATTTTGTCTCCATGGTTGTTGTTACCTACCATATTGGATTATTTATTCCCTGATGGTAACTACCCATATTTGTTTGGCTTAAAAGATCCTCACCCTTTCTTTAACTCCCAACTGCAATTTTAGCATGCCAGCTATCTTCAATCACTCTAGAGCACTTCTTCCTCATAACCCTGCTCTGCGTTGGCCATTCCATGTATATCATAACTTCCTCATTAGTTATTTCATCTTATGGGTTAAATTTGTACTTTAATACTCCCTATCTTTACCAGTTACCCAGTCTGAACAGTGCATTTTCTTCTTTAGTTTGTGGAACTATGAATCAAATTGCATGCCCTCTCCTTGCCATGGGATAGGTGGCATGATTTCCCAGCCATTGCTTAAGGCACTAGTTTCCTGGATTTTGAATATTAAATTGAGTGGGCCCAGGTGGTACTTTTCATCAAAACTTCTTGCTATTAAGAACTGCCTTAGTTTTGTTTTTTGACAGATAGTCTTTTTTTTTTTTTTTCTTTTGAGACATGGTCTGTATTATACAGGCTGGAGTGCAGAGGCACAATCATGGCTCACTGCAGCCTCAACCTCCTAGGCTCAAGGGATTCTTTCACCTCAGCCTCCCAAGTAGCTGGGATGACAGGTGCGTGCCACCACTGCCAATTAACTTTTGTATTTTGGGTAGAGACGGGTTTTGCCATGTTGCCCAGGATGACCTAAAATTCCTGAGCTCAAGTGATTTATCTGCCTTGGCCTCACCGAAGTGCTGAGATTACATGGGTGACCCACCATGCTGGGCCATAGATAATTTATTCTCCTATTCTGTGAAATACCTCATACCTTTTCTCTTTTCCTTTTTCTCTCTCTCTATTTCTATCTTTCTATCTCTATCTTTCTATTTCTGCCTTTTTTGCTAAGTTAACCAGAATTGGTTCTCTTCATTGCAATTTTAAAACTTTAACTGATGTACCTCAATATTCCCAACTTGTTATTCCAATATTCTGTATCGAACAGAATGGCATCATTGAAAAATTACTCTGGAATTTTCCCAATTTTTAACCAATTATATATTTTATTAGACACAAGATCTTACAGGTTTTACCCCAGATCTATTCTCCTCTCTCCCTTCTTACTGCTGCCAATTTAGTTTAATACTTCATCATGTCACCTGGACTATTAATCTCCAAATCCATGTCAATATTTCTAAATGATTATTCCAACATTACTATCTCATTATGTAACTATGTCTTTAATATTTTATAATGCCTTGAGTACTTCTAAAACATGAAATATACGGCTATTTATAATCTGGCCCCTGTATTTTATTTTGTAGCTCACTTGGCCCTAACCCCCCAGTACCTAATTCACCTTTACACTTAACTTTCTCCAAAAGGTCTGTCTTCCCTCTGCTTTGACCAAAGTCTTCACAGGGCTTTCAATAAACAGTTCTCTGCTCCCATGGCATCCTTCTTTCATTCTTTTTAAGTGCTAACTTGTAATCATTGGTTAACTTGTCTCTCTCTTTCCTATTAAATACCTGTGAGCAGCAATTGTGTTTCATTCATCTTTGTACACTCTACAAGGTAGTCCTGCCTTAGCTATGGTTTTGTTTTCGATAATTTCAGTTTCCTATGGTATGGTACAATAAGATATTTTGAAAGAGAGGGGGCTGGTTGCAGTGGCTTACACCTGTAATCCCAGCACTTTGGGAGGCCGAGGCAGGTGGATCACCTGAGGTCAAGAGTTCGAGACCAGCCTGGCCAACATGGTGAAACCCCATCTCTGATAAAAATACAAAAATTAGCTGGACATGGTGGTGAGTGCCTGTAATCCCAGCTACTTCAGAGGCTGAGGCAGAAGAATCACTTGAACCCGGGAGGCAGAGGTTGCAGTAAGCTGAGATTATGCCACTGTACTCCAGCCTGGGTGAAAAGAGAGTGAAACTCCATCTCAAAAAAAAAAAAAAAAAAAAAAAGAAAGGGAGAGAGACCACATTCATATAATTTTATTATAGTATATTATTAAAATTATCCTATTTTATTGTTAGATGTTAATTTCTTACTGTGCTTAATCTATAAATTAGACTTTATCATAGGTATGTATGTATAGGAAAAAACATAGTGTTTATAGGAGTGGGTACTTTCCACAATTTCAGGCATTCACTAGAGGTCTTGGAACGTATACCCCATGGGTAAGAGGAGACTGGTATGCATAGTGTCTGGCACATTTTAGGCACTCAGAAAATATTAGGAAAATCAATGCCTTGATGCTTATCTTTTCTTGTATTCACAGAATTTTAACTAATACTAACTTTTTAAAATTTTTTCATTATGAAACATTTCAAATATACAACTCATACATGTACCTATCCATGTACCAGTATTTAATACTCACATACTACTTTCATGTTTCATTTTTTCTCCCTCCTCTCCCCCTGTATCTCTGCTGACATTTGTTTACTTGTCTCAAATATAATTTCCTAGTTGAGTTTACAATTGGCTCAATTTTCTTCACATTTTCTCACTGGAGTTATTATAGGACAACAAGCCCTGTTCCAATTAAAACACTAGCACAACCAGCAGTATCATAACCAATGGTAAAGAAAAAACTTGTCAATTGAATGAATATTTAGTTTTCCACTTTACCTAGTAGTAGAGTGATACATGCTTAGTCTCTTCCTCTAAAATATATCTATTACACAAATGCATATTTTTTTTCTTTGCTTCTGTTTTCTTTATATGATTTCTATGGCAATTTTGAACTTTGCTACATATTATGCCTTCATCAAACAGGCAAAATATAAGTCTTACGTAGAATATTTTGCCCTACTGAAATTAAAAAATATTTTTTGTTTTTGTTTTTGAGATGGAGTCTTGCTCTGTTGCCAGGCTAGAGGGCAGTGGTGCGATCTCGGCTCACTGCAACCTCCTACTCCCTGGTTCAGCAATTCTCCTGCCTCAGTTTCCTGAGTAGCTGGGATTACAGGCACGTGCCCCCATGGCCAGCTAACTTTTGTATTTTTAGGAGAGACAGGGTTTCACTATGTTGGCCAAGATGGTCTTGATCTCCTGATCTCGTGATCCTCTCGCCTCATCCTCCCAAAGTGCTGGGATTACAGGCATGAGCCACCACACCCAGCCAAAAAATCTTTTTAGGTAGTAGAATTTCCCTGCTTATTTGTTTTTAAATGCTGAGGTTCCATGGTGGCTAGTTTGTTTTCATTCATATCTGGGACCTCAAAACATTTTATCTTCTGTCAGATCTGATAGATTAGGCTTTGCAAATCCATGTCCTGTATGATCTGACCTCTTTCACTCACAGAGGATTGAGCTCATTTGAATTTGTTTTATGGTAGATATTTTACAGTCATCATTAAATAATGGTACAACCTGTTAGAAGGTTAAAAGTCAAATTTCCATTTTGCTCTTGCTGTAAATGGTTTGAGATTCTTTGGGGAAAAAAAATCCATTCGGGTTGAAAATGAGTTTTATTCTTCACATATTCCATATTGCAAATTTCTTTTACATGTTTTCTATTGACCCAAAAGCTTCAGACTTAGGATAATTCATGTTATATGTTGTTTACAAATTTATTAAATCCTTTGTTTTATGCTCAACTAGAATTTTTTCATAGTTTTCTTCAGCTTAACTCTTATTGCACTTAGGGATTATTTTTCTTGCTTTCATTAGTTTCTTAAAAATTTTATATGCTACCTTTTTAGTTATAGTGACTCAATTTGCTACCTAAACAAACACAGAACTTTCAACAAACCAGAGGAATCCTACATCTAAGGGGCTAACATACAAGTTGGTAAGGCTCTATTAGCAAGGCTGTTGAAGCTAGGTAATTATCTATCATGAATGCTGTCACTGTCTTTTGGATTCTAGTAATGAGAACAATGTAGTTACCATGGACTATAAACTCATAATGCAGATAGGATCTTAAATCATTTTGTGCATCTGATTTTTACTAATGGTTAATTACCAATACTACCATTGAATGCTAAATGACAGTTTTTACAAGCAAATACTCCACACATGTAGGTTGAGATAAATTGCAGATATTTCTAAAAATGTCCTCAACTCCCTTATAATTATCGTTGAAAACAACAACTACACAAAGGAGGGAACAGTAGGGTACAGCTCCTCTCACCTGGGCTCTGTCTGGTTTGGGTGGATAGTCCCTAGGTGTAAGCTCCACTAGCTAGAAACTCAGGGCTGTTGTGGCTCCCTTGCTCATTGATTAGTCCATTGTGATACACTCAGTCTCTCCTCAACTGAAAAGACATCTTCAAACTGAGTTCTTTCTAATTGGCATAAGAGATTCAAATATGTGGTTCATATTTATTGCTTTGCCTTTTCTATTTTTGTCTCCAGTGAACTGCTTTTTTTATTCTTATTATTTTTTAATACTTGGTTTTGTACATTCTTGTTTACGTTTGTTGTCTTTTTCAAACAATTACTGATGTGAATATTGGAGGGGGGTCCCAGAAAGTATCTAGTAGGCCTGGAGTAGTGGCTTGCACCTGTAGTGCCATCTACTCTAGGGAGCTGAGGCAGGAGAAGTGCTTGAGCTGAAGAGTTCGAGGCTTCACTGAGATATGATCGCACCACTATTCTCCAGCTGGGGTGACAGAGCAAGACTCTGTTCCTAAAAAAAAGAAAGAAAAGAAAAAAGGAAAAGAAAATAGCCAGTAGGATAACCCCACTTCCTTCCTCTTTTTTTTTTTTCTTCTTTCCCCAGCCTTTCCCATTTTATAGGTAAGTATGTGGAGTTCAACTTGGTCAAATTTGAAGGTTTTTTCTTTCTTTTTTTAAGCTGCAAATTCCAGGTAAGAAATACTCAGATATCTAAAAAGGAGTAAATTGATCGCCAAAAGGTAATTCCATAAATATGACAATTTCTGAATTTAAAACAAAGTTCCATCATGACTCACCGAATGTCCTTGAAGTTAGTGTTTGATATGGTGCCCCCACCCAAATCTCAACTTGAATTTTATCTCCCAGAATTCCCATGTGTTGTAGGAGGGACCTAGTGGGAGGTAATTGAATCATGGGGGATAGTCTTTCCCGTGCTATTCTCGTGGTGGTGAATAAGTCTCATGATACTTGATGGGTTTACCAGGGGTTTCAGCTGTTGGTTCTTTCTCATTCTCTCTTGCCGCTGCCATGTAAGAAGTGTTTTTAGCCTTCTGCCATAATTGTGAGACCTCCTCCAGCCACGTGGAACTGTAAGTCCAATTAAACCTCTTTCTTTTGTAAATTGCCCAGTCTTGGATATGTCTTTATCAGCAGTGTGAAAATGGACTAATACAGTTAATTGGTACCAGTAGAGTGGGGCATTGTTGAAAGAATACCCAAAAATGTGGAAGCAACTTTGGAACTGGGTAGCAGGCAGAAGTTGGAACAATTTGGAGGGCTCAGAAGAAGACAGGAAAATGTGGGAAAGTTTGGAACCTCCTAGCGACTTGCTGAATGGCCTTGACAAAAATGCTGATGGTGATATGAACAATAAAGTCCAGGCTGAGGTGGTCTCAGATGGAGATGAAGAACTTGTTTGGGAATGGGAGCAAAGGTGACCCTTGTTATGTTTTAGCAAAGAGATTGGTGGCATTTTGCCTCTGCCCTAGAGATTTGTGGAACTTTGAACTTGAGAGAGGTGATTTAGGGTACCTGGTGGAAGAAATTTCTAAGCAGCAAAGCATTCAAGAGGTGACTTGGGTGCCGTTAAAAGCATTCTGTTTTAAAAGAGAAACAGAGCATGAAAGTTCAGAAAATTTGCAGCCTGACGATGCAGTAGAAAAGCAAAACCCATTTTTAAGGAGAAATTCAAGCTAGCTGAAAAAATTTGCATAAGTAGCAAGAAGCCTAATGTTAATCCCTGAGACCATGGGGAAAATGTCTCCAGGCCATGTCAGAGACTTTCATGTCAGCCCCTCCCATCACAGGGCCAGAGGCCCAGGAGAAAAAAGAGGTTTCGTGGGCTGGGCCCAGGATCCCTGTGCTGTGTGCAGCTTAGGGACTTGGTGCCCTGTGTCCCAGCTGCTCCAGTCATGGCTGAAAGGAGCCAATGTACAGCTCAGGCTGTGGCTTCAGAGGGTGGAAGCCCCAAACCTTGGCAACTTCCACCTGGTGTTGAGCCTGCGGGTGCACAGAAGTCAAGAATTGAGGTTTGGAAACCTCTGCCTAGATTTCAGAAGATGTATGGAAATGACTGGATGCCCAGGCAGAAGTTTGCTGCAGGGGCGGGGCCCTCATGGAGAACCTCTGCTAGAGCAGTGCAGAATGGAACTGTGGGGTTGGAGTCCCCACACAGAGTCCCTAGTGGGGCACTGCCTAGTGGAGCTGTGAGAAGAAAGCCACTATCCTCCAGACCCCAGAATGGTACATCTACCGACAGCTGGCACTATGTGCCTGGAAATGCTGCATGAAGGCAGCCAGAAGGGAGGCTGTACCTTGCAAAACCACAGGGATGGAGCTGCCCAAGACCATGGGAACCCACCTTTTGCATCAGCATGATCTGAAAGTGAGACTTGGAGTTGAAGGAAGTCATTTTGGAGCTTTAAAATTTGACTTCCCCGCTGAATTTCAGACTTGAATGGACGCTGTAACCCCTTTGTTTTGGCCAATTTCTCCCATTTGGTATGGCTGTATTTACTCAATACCTGTACCCCCATTGTATCTAGGAAGTAACTGGCTTGCTTTTGATTTTACTGGCTCATAGGCACAAAGGACTTGCCTTATCTCAGATGAGACTTTGGACTATGGACTTTTGAGTTAATGCTGAAATGAGTTAAGACTTTGGGCAACTGCTGGGAAGGCATGATTGGTTTTGAAATGTGAGGACATGAGATTTGGGAGGGGCCAGGGGTGGAGTGATATGGTTTGGCTGTGCCCCCATCCAAATTTCAACTTGAATTTTATTTCCCAGAATTCTGAGATTTCCCAAGAAATCTCAGAGGGTGAGGCTACAAAATAACAACATGTTAGTGCAGTTACCAGCTTATTTATTAAGATAAAGAAAGATGTAGGGAATATTTGTATTTTATTGAAAAACAACACTACACTGTTTTCACACTTTTAAAAATATTAAACTTGTGGGCTTAACCGGCTGTTAAACATAAACATTATACATAGTTTTAACTATGAATAGTTGCTATTGTACCATGGATTTTTCTCTATTAAGTATAGGAAATTGATTTTGTACCAGTGAATGATAGATATGATTTTTAAACTTTCTCTCTGTATAGATTTGTTATATTTTTGAGAAATTGCTTTTAAACCATAAAACATGATATTATATGCAATCTTATACATCTGTTCTCTCAATTAGGCAATAAAGTATTGAACAATATTCCTTATAGAACCAGTGCAGTCTCACTGTTATGTGCTTGATGAAAATATTTTGTCTACCTTATGGAATGAGTAGAAGCAGGTGAAGGTTGATTATGATTTCTTAAAAATCTGTTTCTTAAAAATGGAATTGTTCCTCTACATTTCATGTGCTAAGGGAAATCAAATAGGAATTTTATTATACTTCACATTTATAAACTTAATGCTATTTTAATTGCTTCTTATTCCTACTTACCCTTTCCCTCTGCAAGTTTCTTAACCAAAAAAAGTTAATTTATTCCAACTAAAATATCCATACTTATTATAGCAATATCTTTTAATCAGCTATAATGAAGAACTGAGCCTGGGCAAGTTATTTTGTAATTTACAAAAGGTTATGAAAATTTAGAAGCTTTCCTTCCTTCTTGTCTTCCTTCCTTTGAATGATAATTGTATGATGTGCCATCTCCATTTTATTTACTATTTTAGTGATGCAACTTGGTCCAGTGATTGTAGGGTATGTTTGTGTGTGCGTGTGTATATGTGTGTGTGTTTTCTATGCAACTGTTGTGCATTAATACATATCCACATGGCAAATTACATTTTCAAAATTTATTGCAAAATCTATGTGGAATAGAGGGAATAAGTTGTCCCCAACATTTATAATTTATACATGCCTGAAAATCTAGAGATGGATGATTTATAAGAATTCATGAGAGGATGACATTGCTGTAGAGGAAGGCACATGCTGGAAAAAGGAAAAAGTGAAATCAGCCAAAGAAATACATTTATACTTGTGCTCATGAATAGATGAGTAGTTGATTTGATGCTGGAATATAGGACAAGTAGGAGAATGGTTGAGCAAGTTTATACGGACAAAAAGATGGAAAGAACTCGTGTAGTGACTGAGGAGAGTAGAGGACAAGATAGGTCAGTGAGGACAGAGACATCGGGGTCATGTGGGGAAAAATGGAAGCTCTAGAAACCCCTTTGGTGCTGGCATGATGAGGGCCGGTAAAGTGTATGTGCCTGTGCTAATTATGAAGTCCCTTATTGCAATTCTCATCACTATCAAAAGGAATTAAAATCCTTTTACAATTAGAATTTATAACTTTTATTACAATTCATAAAGCAATATAAAAACCTGCCTCCCACTGGCTCTTTAAATCAAAATCATTCTACCCAGCACTGCATCACAGCTGGCCCGTTAATGTTCACTACAGACATTAACCCAACTGCCCCCAGCTTCCTTTTGAACTGCTGCTCCTGAGTTTCCCTTTATGGTTCCCAGGCGACTGGCTGTGGACCTCATCGGCTTGCAGTATTTGCTTTTGGCTCTTTCTGGCATGATTGTTTCATTATTCCATCACTGGTGTGTTAATTAACAAATGTTAATGATCACCTACTATATCATAAACACCAGTTCTAGATACTGAACTGTAGTAATAAACAAAATTAAACTCTTTTACCTCCTGTAATTTATATCATGGTGAAAGAAAATAGATTATCAACAGAAATGGATAGTATATGATGTCGGCATGGTGACAAATGCTATGGAGAAAAATGAATCAGGAGAGGAGGACAGAGAATGCAGGAATGAGGTGAAGAGAATGGCTCAATATAAATATATTTAAATGTTAATATATTTTATTTAATATATTAATTTAATGTATTATGTTGATCAAGGAAGCTCTTGCTTAGAAAGTAACATTTGAGCAAACACTAGAAGCAGGGAAGGGAGCAAATGATGCTTATGTCTAGAAAATGCAAAAGTCCCAGGTTAGTAAAGACCTTGATGCATTTAAGGAATAGCAAAAGACAGTAAAGTTTGAGCAGAAAAAATCAGGAGAAGAAAAGTGAGACAAGAGGCCAAAAAGGTGGGGGAGAGGTATAAAGCCTTGTGACAACTTTTGATTTTTACTCAGTGAAATGGATGGCTTTTGAAAGCTTTATACAGAAGACTGATAGGATCCGGTTTACATGGTGGTTAAGTGGATAAGAAACTATACTTGAAAAGACCCAAGCAAGGACACCAATTAGGAGGCTGCTAGAACCATCCAGGGGAATGATGATGTGACTTGGACCAGAGTGCTGTCATTAGACGTAAGAAAGGGCCAGATTTTGAATATGGTTTGAGGGTAGGGTTGATAGGCCCTATAAATGTTATGAGGGAAAGGTTATTCTGGTATGATGAGAGATATAATTTGGGTGGTCATCATCACATAGTTGATATTTAAACAATGGGACTGAATGAGATCATGGAGGGATTGTACGTAACTAGGGAAGACTCCAAGGACTGAAACAAGGCTAAGAGACTGGGGAAATGAGAAAAAAACAGCAGAGACTGAGGAGAAGATGACAGTGGTGCATGGAGAAGACCCAGAGAGGTTGGAGTCTTGGACATCAAGAGAAGGAAATGTTTCCAGGAGGGAAAGAGAATGGCTATCTGTGCTAAATGTTGCTGAAAGGACAAGTAAGGTGGGTTGGAGAATTGTCCATAAGATGTAACAATGTTGGCCTTGACAAGAACAGTTATACGAAGGTGGGGAAGGATTACAAGAGCATGCCGTCGTGAGTTCAAGAGAAAATTGGAGATAGTAATTGGGAGTAATGAAAAGTAAAGATCTTGTAAAAAGTTTTGATGTGAAGGGAACAGAGAAGTGGGGTAGTAGCTGGTGGAGGGGAAGTGCAGTTAAAGGAGTGTTCTTTTATTTGCTCTTTTGTTTTGTTTCTATATTGAAAAATAATACCTGAAGAGAATGATTTCACAAGAGAGAAACTCATGAGGGAGAAAAAGGAGAAACTTGCTAGAAGGATGTTCTTAAAAGCGAGAATGGATGGATTTTATTTTTAGAAAACTTTTCTGTATTAAAAACGAAGTCATGACCATTTTAAAAAATTGAAAAGAAAAACAGTACAATCTAAATTCACTCTTCCCCTTCATTCTCCTACTACAGTCTTTACTTCCCAAGTCAACTCAAAAGTAACTCGGTATGTGGTTCTCAAATGCAGGTGCAAATATCCATAGAGACACACAGAGGCACTTCTTTATTTTATTTTTTTTGAAACGAGGGTCTTCTCACTCTGTCAGCCAGGTTGGAGTGCAATGGCACAATCATAGCTCACCATAACCTCAAACTCCTGGGCTCAAGCAATGCTCCTGCCTGAGCCTGCCAAGTAGCCAGTACTACAGGCACATGCCACAGCACAAGTGCCCACTGCCGCACATGGCTAACTTATTTTTATGTTTTGTAGAGACATAATCCCACTTTGTTGCCAGGCTGATGTCAAATTCTTGGCTTCAAGCCATATTCCTGCTTCAGCCTCCCAAAGTTTTGAGATGACAGGCATGAGCCACTGCCTCCAGCCACTTCTAAAATATAGGTTCATTTTGTACTACGACCTTTGCAATTTTATTTAATATTAATAATGCAACTGTATTTTCACAATAATATGTAGAATTCTTTTTTAAACTTGTATTTAATCTTTTTCCCTGAAAAAGTTGCTGAATTTCAAATGCTTTATTTTATTTTAATAAACAGAATTAATGTGGTCCTCAAAGATTAATCTCAGGTTCATAGAAAAGTTGAGAGATACATTAAGAAGTTGGGGTAGTCATTTATAACTGTAATTGCATGATTCTTTTTTTAATAGAAAAAGTTTAATTGTCCCACTCTTTACAGACATATATAAACACACATTTTTATGTTTATATATATATTTATATATATTTATATATATATTTATATATATTTATATATATATTTATATATATTTATATATATTTATATATATATTTATATATATTTATATATATTTATATATATATTTATATATATTTATATATATATTTATATATATTTATATATATATTTATATATATTTATATATATATTTATATATATTTATATATATATTTATATATATTTATATATATATTTATATATATTTATATATATATACACATATATAGTTTCAAATCCTATATATAAATAGGATTTGGAGCTTCTCTGAGTATTCTTTATATTATTATTACACTTTAAGTTCGGGGATCCATGTGCAGAACATGCAGGTTTATTACATAGGTATACACGTGCCATGGTGGTTTGCTGCACCCATCAACCCGTCATCTACATTAGGTATTTCTCCTAATGCTATCCCTCCCCTAGCCCACCACCCCCTGACAGGCCCTAGTGTGATGTTCCCCTCCCTGTGTCCATGTGTTCTCATTGCTCAACTCCCACTTATGAAGGAGAACATGTGGTGTTTGGTTTTCTGTTCCTGTGTTAGTTTGCTGAGAATGATGTTTTCCAGCTTGATTCATGTCCCTGCAAAGGACATGAGCTCATCCTTTTTATGGCTGCATAGTATTCCATGGTGTATATGTGATTCTTCATTGTCATTAGTTTATTTTCATTAAAAATACTTGGACAAATGTCCCCTAAAAATCAGATTGCACCACTAATGTCTAAACACCAAGCTAAACCTTCCTGGATTCTTTAAATTAAATAATGCAAAAAATATCTATCAAGCAATGACTGTGGTAGGCATAATTTTGAGAAGTAGAGATGCAGTAATTGCCAGTGTTGATAAAGCCTTTGCCTCATGCAACTTACATTCATTTTAAAAATAAGAATAAATTTTCATATAGAAATCTAGATTTAGAAATAATAATAGGGAAAGCTTGATTTGAAAGCCAAATTTCTATTAGTGAAAAAAGACTTTTAAAGGAAATACATCATGGGATAATTATTACACTTAATACATTATAAATTAAATAAAAGTTACAAATTACACTTGACTTCATATTATCAGTAGGCCCTCTCATCCTTTTGCAGTTTCTTCACTGGTATATGTATGCTATTGTTTTTCTAGAAAACTGTTCTATTAATTGCTTCATATCAGATGATGCCTAGCTTGTTTCATCTAGGAGCCATGGCTCTCTTTAGGAATTTTTTCTTTTCCTTCTTTCTGTTTTTGTTTGTTTATTTGTTTAACAAAACATGATATATAGTTTTCTTAGCAACTGTGCCTCAAAATAATAATTCATAATAATGTAATATTCATAATATTTCTAAGCTATGCATGTATGTTCATAATGTACATGAGTAGCTTAGTTTAATGGTGAATGTTGTCTTCTTGAGGATATACCCATGGGGGCTTTCTAGACCTGCTGCATGATTATAAAATAGGACCTGAACTTAGATTTAGTTCTACTTTTTCTGTCTTGGATTTATATTTAATTTTGCTTGGGTTATTTTTCAGGATCCCTGAGGTGGCAAGTTTTCTGAGATCTTATGTGTTCAAAGATGATTTTATTTTGCTCTGAAACTGAAATGACAGTTTGATAGAGTGTAGAATGCTGGCTTTAAAATAATTTTCCCCCATGTTGCAGGTCAGAAATCTTATGCCAATCAGGCACTCATTGTACCAGTCGGGATCAAAAGCAGAACCAGTATGGGATATGAGTTTATTACAGAGACTTGGCTTACACAGTTGCTGGAACTGGTCAATCAGTCTCTGTAAGGCTGTCATCTCTGCATTTGATGATGAAACTTGGAGTCTACAGGACAGGCAGTCAGGAAGAGAATGTCACAAGTAGGCTGGAACTCACAGCACTACTTGGAACCCAGGAGGATGAATTGAAACTCATGTCCATTCATGCTATCTTTAACCTTGCTTAGAAGGGTATCTTGAATAAGCTGGGGCTTCTTTCAGAGTTAAACATAACTTGGAGTCCCAGAAGCTAAAGGAGGGAAAGGTAGAAAAATTGTAGGCTTAGCTGCTGCTTCATGCCCAGGAGGCAAGTCAGTACATCAGCAACAATGCAGATGAACTACCAAAGTCCTACTACCTTCCTTACCCCTTTTAAATCTCTTAGACTCTCCCTTGTGACCCTCTCTAAGCTGAAATACAGTCATGTGTCACTTAATGACAGGGATACTTCCTGGGAAATGTGTCTTTAGGTGATTCTGCTGTTGTGTGAACATCATAGAGTGTACTT
This sequence comes from Pan troglodytes, assembly GCF_028858775.2. Classification (NCBI taxonomy): domain Eukaryota; kingdom Metazoa; phylum Chordata; class Mammalia; order Primates; family Hominidae; genus Pan; species Pan troglodytes. The sequence goes on from NC_072411.2 coordinate 39,343,099, forward strand.
ACATGACACACATCTAGATAGGATAGCCTACTATACACCTAAGGCTATGTGGTATGACCTATTGCTCCTAGGCTACAAACCTGTACTGCATGTTACTGTACTGAATACTGTAGGCAATGATAACACAACGGTAAGTATCTGCTTAGCTAAACATAGAAAAGGTACAATAAAATATAGTACAAAAGATAAAATGTGTACACCTGTGTGCGGCACTTACGATGAATGGAATTTGCAGGACTGGAAGTTGCTCTGGGTGAATCAGTGAATGAGTGGTAGTGAATGTGAAGCCCCAGGACATTACTAGACACTTTTATATGACTGGAGAGCTCAGTAGGTTTGTTTACACAACATCACCACAAACACAGTGCATAATACATTGTGCTGTGATGTTAGGACGTTGCTAGGTGATAGGAATTTTTCTGCTCCGTTATAATGTTATGGGACCACCATTGTCTTTGTAGCCAGTCATTAATGGACCAAAAAGTCATTACACGGCACATGACTATATACAAGTAATGGAATTCTAGGAACTGTAATTTAAACTAGCCAAGTTGACACATTATAAAACCATCACACTTAAGTATTTTTAGGTAGCCTGTTTATGTGCCTTTTTCATTCCTTTTTCTTCAAACTTTAAAGATTCTTTTTACCCTGAATTTATAAAATTTTAGAAGGATTTGTCAATGTGTTTATCATCACCATCATCATTATTCTCATCGTCATTTATTGTGATAAGATATTTTGTTCTTATTTTTTGCTCTATACCTAATGGGCATAATTTAAAAACTTACATGTATCTTCTAGTGAAAAAGAATTGTATTTTATTATTTTCATGCTGTCCTGTCTTTTTTCTGTGATATCTTCAGACTGATACATGTTTTCTATATTTACCCTTTTATATCTTGAGTTTTCTGTTTTTGTTTATCTCTTTATTTTGCCCTTTTAAAAATGTTTTCATTTTTTGCCCAGGTATGATTTTTAGCCATGTCTATTCTATTTTGTAGCATGTTTTTAAAATTCTATAATTTCTTTCTTATTTTCTGATTGTTCCTTTTACAAAAAATATGAGGATACTAATAGATAAATAGAACATAACAATATTTCAGGCAAGAACCTTTTAAAAAAATGCTCTTTGAGAACAGAAGTACTTTAAATTCTCTTCTGTAATCTGCATTGTCTTTGTTCATCTTGACCTTTGTCTAATAAGCTGTTGGCTTTCCACATTTATCTAGGGATTTGGGGTTCATTTATATTTGCAGCTGAAAAACTAGTTCGAAACATGAGCTTCTGCAGCAGCTTTATAAAATAGGTATAACACCTGAAATGGAAGAATTATTTTGGGGTCAGCAGCTCTTTCAGTTCTAACAACATACACAGACCCTATTAGGTCTATTAGATGAGAAGTTCAAGTTGACTTTAGGCCTTATTCTAACACTTCTGATATTGGTGCTACTAGTAGATCTGTGAGAAGCTCCTTTCCATCCCTCCCACCACAGACCCCCATCAGTCAGGGTAACTCGCAGCCCGCCCAGAATGAGAGGGGACATTCTGTGGTGACACATGGGAAAAGAACAAAAGAGACACCAAACTCTCTAGGAACATGTCTCGACAACCCAGGAATAAAAGGAGGCTGTGAATCAGTACGAATTTCCACTTCATCCCTAATCCAAAGGTGAAATCCATTTACCTTCTGAAGACACACACATTAGAAAAGCTATAGACTGCTTTGGATAAACTGCAGCTTTGTTTATTGAATGTAGAAATGGGAATGTCAAATGCCAAATGTGAAATGTGTCCCTAAAAAAGCTTTCAGGCTTCCATTCCTGAGAAACCAAACATATTTTCATGAAAGATGAAAAACAATGATCATGCACTACTGATAATAATTGTCTATTCTTTGTGCAATTTGGACACAGGCATAAATTGGATTTATGTTGCACAAGCATAAATTACGTTCTTCTTAGAGTAGATTAGCATGTATTTCAGGATTTATCTTACTTGACTTTAATGCTTTTGTTAGTCAGGCAACTCCGGAAGCTGACCAGGAGCGGTGACCCTCTCTGGAGACTGTCTCTTATAATACAAGGAGTCTTATAGGTTCCTCACAGGAGCCACAACTACCTGACAGGAAGTAAGAATGCCTCTGGGAGGGAGGCAGGGGTGCAAATAGGGCAACCATTTTCTACCATGCGAGTCCTTTATGAATCTATCCCGATGCTCTTATCTCATTACATCTGTGTGTGATACACTATGGAAGAGAGAATGGAGGCTTCCCCACGATTATTTCCTCCAGGTGTTAAAGTAACCCCTTCTTGATGCTCCTGCCCACCCCTAGAACATTGTATGCATGTGCACTCACACTCATAAACTCATACTTCAGTCCTAGCGATGATGGAGATGGCTCTGCCCTATTTGAGGTCCAAGCAGAAAAGATCACCAGGAATAAGGGAGCAGGCCTGTTCAGTGTGTGATGATTTTACCGACTGTGAGCTTCCTGATCAGGTTCCAGACCAGCTTATTGTCTGATTAGTCTTGTATCATCTATTAGGAGAAGATCTGGTTGAAGCATTTCTATGCTTTGAAGACGTGTGGGGGCTTTATAAGTGACGGAGTACCATGATATGTAACATATCATATGTAAGAAGGTTTATTTTAGACTTCATTCAGAGTCGTTACCCATGGTAGATATATCATATTCCTAAATTGTTCATTAGCACACATTAACTCATACTTGTCAAGTTATAGGTGTTGAACAAGCAACAATTTTTTGTTTTATGTGTTTATATAATTTTTTTCTGTTTTCAAAATACAATTTGCTTTATGATTATAAGAATATTATATGTTTTTGAAAAAAATCCCATTGTTTCATAGAATTCATTGAGAAAAGGTATAATAAAAATTACCTGAAATCTCACCAACCTAAAGAAACCACTATTTATTTTGATATTTTAATGTACAACCTTCCAAACATTTATCTATATGTATATGTACTGACACACAACTGCTTTTTTCCTTGCTAACAGTTTGCAGACATATCTTAAAGTCCTTATTTATTGGTACAAAGCTACTGATCATATGAATGCTTCATTTTGTTGTAACCAGTTTATTGCTGAATGATATGACATTCTTTTTGTATTAGAAACAGCTCTGAACTACAACTTTGTCCATTTTTAACTTTAGGACCTACTTCTATAAGTGGAATTTGTGAGTCAAAGAGCAGGAATCTATAAAGTTTTTCGTAAATATTTCCAAACGGGCTTCTAGAAACATCATATCATTTTATTTTTCAACGATAGCATAGGACAGTGCCTCATTCTTCATTCCTTTAGCTAATGCCAGATCTACTCAATATTTTAATAGTTGTTAATCAAAATGGAAAGGAAAACTCATTTTTGTACTTGAATTTCTTTGATTGCTATTAATATTACTTAGTCATTTATATTCCTTTTCAGACATTACTTCTCAGAGTTTTTTTTCACTATTTTTATACTGGCTGTTTGCTTTTTTGTCTTTCCCTGTAGTGTAAAAGACTTAGTTGGCATACTGTGGATAATAAGCCTTTTTGTCACATATTTTGCAAATATGCTCCCAGTTTGATATTTATTTTTAAACTTACTTATGAACTTATTTGTTTTTTAAAAATTATTGGACAAAGTTCAGAGTTTTATATATATATAATTTTATTTATTTTTTATTATTATACTTTAAGTTTTAGGGTACATGTGCACAATGTGCAGGTTAGTTACATATGTATACATGTGTCATGCTGGTGCGCTGCACCCACTACCTCGTCATCTAGCATTAGGTATATCTCCCAATGCTATCCCCACCCCACAACAGTCCCTAGAGTGTGATGTTCCCCTTCCTGTGTCCATGTGTACTCATTGTTCAATTCCCACCTATGAGTGAGAATGTGCGGTGTTTGGTTTTTTGTTCTTGCGATAGTTTACTGAGAATGATGATTTCCAATTTCATCCATGTCTCTACAAAGGACATGAACTCATCATTTTTTATGGCTGCATAGTATTCCATGGTGTATATGTGCCACATTTTCTTAATCCAGTCTATCATTGTTGGACATTTGGGTTGGTTCCAAGTCTTTGCTATTGTGAATAATGCCGCAATAAACATACGTGTGCATGTGTCTTTATAGCAGCATGATTTATAGTCCTTTGGGTATATACCCAGTAATGGGATGGCTGGGTCAAATGGTATTTCTAGTTCTAGATCCCTGAGGAATCGCCACACTGACTTCCACAATGGTTGTACTAGTTTACAATCCCACCAACAGTGTAATAGTGTTCCTATTTCTCCACATCCTCTCCGGCACCTGTTTCCTGACTTCTTAATGATTGCCATTCTAACTGGTGTGAAATGTTATCTCATTGTGGTTTTGATTTTCATTTCTCTGATGGCCAGTGATGGTGAGCATTTTTTCATGTGTTTTTTGGCTGCATAAATGTCTTCCTTTGAGAAGTGTCTGTTCATGTCCTTCACCCACTTTTTGATGGGGTTGTTTGTTTTTTTTCTTGTAAATTTGTTTGAGTTCATTGTAGATTCTGGATATTAGCCCTTTGTCAGATGAGTAGGTTGTGAAAATTTTCTCCCATTTTGTAGGTTGCCTGTTCACTCTGATGGTAGTTTCTTTTGCTGTGCAGAAGCTCTTTAGTTTAATTAGATCCCATTTGTCAATTTTGGCTTTTGTTGCCATTGCTTTTGGTGTTTTAGACATGAAGTCCTTGCCCATGCCTATGTCCTGAATGGTAATGCCTAGGTTTTCTTCTAGGGTTTTTATGGTTTTAGGTCTAACATTTAAGTCTTTAATCCATCTTGAATTGATTTTTGTATAAGGTATAAGGAAGGGATCCAGTTTCAGCTTTCTACATATGGCTAGCCAGTTTTCCCAGCACCATTTATTAAATAGGGAATCCTTTCCCCATTGCTTGTTTTTCTCAGGTGTGTCAAAGATCAGATAGTTGTAGATATGCGGCGTTATTTCTGAGGGCTCTGTTCTGTTCCATTGATCTATATCTCTGTTTTGGTACCAGTACCATGCTGTTTCGGTTACTGTAGCCTTGCAGTATAGTTTGAAGTCAGGTAGTGTGATGACTCCAGCTTCGTTCTTTTGGCTCAGGATTGACTTGGTGATGCGGGCTCTTTTTTGCTTCCATATGAACTTTAAAGTAGTTTTTTCCAATTCTGTGAAGAAAGTCATTGGTAGCTTGATGGGGATGGCATTGAATGTGTAAATTACCTTGGGCAGTATGGCCATTTTCACGATATTGATTCTTCCTACCCATGAGCATGGAATGTTCTTCCATTTGTTTGTGTCCTCTTTTATTTCCTTGAGCAGTGGTTTGTAGTTCTCCTTGAAGAGGTCCTTCACATCCCTTGTAAGTTGGATTCCTAGGTATTTTATTCTCTTTGAAGCAATTGTGAATGGGACTTCACTCATGATTTGGCTGTCTGTTTGTCTGTTGTTGGTGTATAAGAATGCTTGTGATTTTTGTACATTGATTTTGTATCCTGAGACTTTGCTGAAGTTGCTTATCAGCTTAAGGAGATTTTAGACTGAGACAATGGGGTTTTCTAGTTATACAATCATGTTGTCTGCAGACAGGGACAATTTGACTTCCTCTTTTCCTAATTGAATACCCTTTATTTCCTTCTCCTGCCTAATTGCCCTGAACAGAACTTCCAACACTATGTTGAATAGGAGTGGTGAGAGAGGGCATCCCTGTCTTGTGCCCATTTTCAAAGGGAATACTTCCAGTTTTTGCCCATTCACTATGATGTTGGCTGTGGGTTTGTCATAGATAGCTCTTATTATTTTGAGATATGTCCCATCAATACCTAATTTATTGAGAGTTTTTAGCATGAAGGGTTGTTGAATTTTGTCAAAGGCCTTTTCTGCATCTATTGAGATAATCATGTGGTTTTTGTCTTTGGTTCTGTTTATATGCTGGATTACATTTATTGATTTGCATATATTGAACCAGCCTTGCATCCCAGGGATGAAGCCCACTTGATCATGGTGGATAAGCTTTTTGATGTGCTGCTGGATTCGTTTTGCCAGTATTTTATTGAGGATTTTTGCATCAATGTTCATCAAGGATATTGGTCTAAAATTCTCTTTTTTGGTTGTGTCTCTGCCCAGCTTTGGTATCAGGATGATGCTGGCCTCATAAAATGAGTTAGGGAGAATTCCCTCTTTTTCTATTGATTGGAATAGTTTCAGAAGGAATGGTACCAGTTCCTCCTTGTACCTCTGGTAGAATTCGGCTGTGAATCCATCTGGTCCTGGACTCTTTTTTGTTGGTAAGCTATTGATTATTGCCACAATTTCAACTCCTGTTATTGCCCTATTCAGAGATTCAAATTCTTCCTGGTTTAGTCTTGGGAAAGTGTATGTGTCAAGGAATTTATCCACTTCTTCTAGATTTTCTAGTTTATTTGCGTAGAGGTGTTTATAGTATTCTCTGATGGTAGTTTGTGTTTCTGTGGGATCGGTGGTGATATCCCCTTTATCATTTTTTATTGTGTCTATTTGATTCTTCCCTCTTTTTTTCTTATTCGTCTTGCTAGCGGTCTATCAATTTTGTTGATCCTCTCAAAAAACCAGCTCCTGGATTCGTTAATTTTTTGAAGGGTTTTTTGTGTCTCTATTTCCTTCAGTTCTGCTCTGATTTTAGTTATTTCTTGCCTTCTGCTAGCTTTTGAATGTGTTTGCTCTTGCTTTTCTAGTTCTTTCAATTGTGATGTTAGGGTGTCAATTTTGGATCTTTCCTGCTTTCTCTTGTGGGCATTTAGTGCTATAAATTTCCCTCTACACACTGCTTTGAATGCGTCCCAGAGATTCTGGTATGTTGTGTCTTTGTTCTTGTTGGTTTCAAAGAACATCTTTATTTCTGCCTTCATTTCGTTATGTACCCAGTAGTCATTCAGGAGCAGGTTGTTCAGTTTCCATGTAGTTGAGCGGTTTTGAGTGAGATTCTTAATCCTGAGTTCTAATTTGATTGCACTGTGGTCTGAGAGAGAGTTTGTTATAATTTCTGTTCTTTTACATTTGCGGAGGAGAGCTTTACTTCCAAGTATGTGGTCAATTTTGGAATAGGTGTGGTGTGGTGCTGACAAAAATGTATATTCTGTTGATTTGGGGTGGAGAGTTCTGTAGATGTCTATTAGGTCTGCTTGGTGCAGAGCTGAGTTCAATTCCTGGGTATCCTTGTTGACTTTCTGTCTCGTTGATCTGTCTAATGTTGACAGTGGGGTGTTAAAGTCTCCCATTATTAATATGCGGGAGACTAAGTCTCTTTGTAGGTCACTAAGGACTTGCTTTATGAATCTGGGTGCTCCTGTATTGGATGCATATATATTTAGGATAGTTAGCTCTTCTTGTTGAATTGATCCCTTTACCATTTTGTAATGGCCTTCTTTGTCTCTTTTGATCTTTGTTGGTTTAAAGTCTGTTTTATCAGCGATGAGGATTGCAAGCCCTGCCTTTTTTTGTTTTCCATTTGCTTGGTAGATCTTCCTCCATCCTTTTATTTTGAGCCTATGTGTGTTTCTGCACGTGAGATGGGTTTCCTGAATACAGCACACTGATGGTCTTGACTCTTTATCCAATTTGCCAGTCTGTGTCTTTTAATTGGAGCATTTAGTCCATTGACATTTAAAGTTAATATTGTTATGTGTGAATTTGATCCTGTCATTATGATGTTAGCTGGTTATTTTGCTCGTTAGTTGATGCAGTTTCTTCCTAGTCTCGATGGTCTTTACATTTTGGCATGATTTTGCAGTGGCTGGTACCGGTTGTTCCTTTCCATGTTTAGCGCTTCCTTCAGGAGCTCTTTTAGGGCCGGCCTGGTGGTGACAAGATCTCTCAGCATTTGCTTGTCTGTAAAGGATTTTATTTCTCCTTCAATTATGAAGCTTAGTTTGGCTGGATATGAAATTCTGGGTTGAAAATTCTTTTCTTTAAGAATGTTGAATGTTGGCCCCCACTCTCTTCTGTCTTGTAGAGTTTCTGCCGAGAGATCTGCTGTTAGTCTGATGGACTTCCCTTTGAGGGTAACCCGACCTTTCTCTCTGGCTGCCCTTAGCATTTTTTCCTTCATTTCAACTTTGGTGAATCTGATAATTATGTGTCTTGGTGTTGCTCTTCTCAAGGAGTATCTTTGTGGCGTTCTTTGTATTTCCTGAATCTGAATGTTGGCCTGCTTTGCTAGATTGGGGAAGTTCTCCTGGATAATATCCTGCAGAGTGTTTTTCAACTTGGTTCCATTCTCCCCGTCACTTTCAGGTACACCAATCAGATGTAGATTTGGTCTTTTCACATAGTCCCATATTTCTTGGAGGCTTTGCTCATTTCTTTTTATTCTTTTTTCTCTAAACTTCCCTTCTTGCTTCATTTCATTCATTTCATCTTCCATCACTGATAACCTTTCTTCCAGTTGATCGCATCGGCTCCTGAGGCTTCTGCATTCTTCACGTAGTTCTCGAGCCTTGGTTTACAGCTCCTTCAGCTACTTTAAGCACTTCTCTGTATTGGTTATTCTATTTATACATTCTTCTAAATTTTTTTCAAAGTTTTCAACTTCTTTGCCTTTGGTTTGAGTGTCCTCCCATAGCTCGGAGTAATTTGATCGTCTGAAGCCTTCTTCTCTCACCTCGTCAAAGTCATTCTCCATCCAGCTTTGTTCCGTTGCTGGTGAGGAACTGCATTCCTTTGGAGGAGGAGAGGTGCTCTGCTTTTTAGAGTTTCCAGTTTTTCTGCTCTGTTTTTTCCCTATCTTTGTGGTTTTATCTACTTTTGGTCTTTGATGATAGTGATGTACAGATGAGTTTTTGGTGTGGATGTCCTTTCTGTTTGTTAGTTCTCCTTTTAACAGACAGGACCCTCAGCTGCAGGTCTGTTGGAGTACTCGGCCTTGTGAGGTGTCAGTCTGCCCCTGCTGAGGGTTGCCTCCCAGTTAGGCTGCTCGGGGGTCAGGGGTCAGGGACCCACTTGAGGTGGCAGTCTGCCCATTCTCAGATCTCCAGCTGCGTGCTGGGAGAACCACTGCTCTCTTCAAAGCTGTCAGACGGGGACATTTAAGTCTGCAGAGGTTACTGCTGTCTTTTTGTTTGTCTGTGCCCTGCCCCCAGAGGTGGAGCCTACAGAGGCAGGCAGGCCTCCTTGAGCTGTGGTGGGCTCCACCCAGTTCGAGCTTCCCAGCAGCTTTGTTTACCTAAGCAAGCCTGGGCAATGGCGGGCACCCCTCCCCCAGCCTCGCTGCCGCCTTGCAGTTTGATCTCAGACTGCTGTGCTAGCAATCAGCGAGACTCCGTGGGCGTAGGACCCTCCAAGCCAGGTGCGGGATATAATCTCGTGGTACGCCGTTTTTTAAGCCCGTCGGAAAAGCGCAGTATTCGGATGGGAGTGACCCGATTTTCCAGGTGCCGTCCGTCACTCCTTTCTTTGACTCGGAAAGGGAACTCCCTGACCCCTTGCGCTTCCCGAGTGAGGCAATGCCTCGCCCTGCTTCGGCTCGCGCAGGGTGCGCACACCCACTGACCTGCGCCCACTGTCTGGCACTTCCTAGTGAGATGAACCCGGTATCTCAGATGGAAATGCAGAAATCACCATCTTCTGAGTCGCTCACGCTGGGAGCTGTAGACCTGAGCTGTTCCTATTTGGCCATCTTGGCTCCTCCCCCCCATATATATATATAATTTTAAAACGTTTTTCAGTAGCGTCTCTATCAACTTTTTTTTTTGGTTTCTAGATTTGGTATTATTATAGAAAAGCCCCTCTATCTCTAGATTATAAAAATAACTAACTTGATTTTCTTCTTCTGTTACCTTTTTAAATTTAATTATTATATTTAGATGGAATATATTTAGGAGGGAAATTGCAGTAGAGATAGAGTGTTTTGTTTCTCAGATAGCTAGCCAGTTATCCCTAGTTACCCCATGAGTTCAAAAGCTGCCTGTTGTAATTTCTCATGTTAGAATCTCTGCCTGTGCCTTTTTACTGATTCATGTCTTCACACATTAGTAATTCCACTGCTGTAATATTGTTAGTTTGATGATGTTTTAACACCTAGAATGCTATTTTTTTCATTGTACAGTTATTTTCAAAATTTTATATATCTACTCTTCCCTGTGAATTTGTGAATTCTTTAAAAATTTTTATTTCAACTTTTAAATTCTTGATATTATGTGTGTTTCTTAGTCTTTGATATCATCGCAGAATTATTACTTGGGTAAAACAATTACTTCAGCAGGATAGATCTGGTGGAAATATGTTGACAATTATAGTGAAGTGGTATATATTTTCACAGATCTGTAAGAAGTTATGGCCTTTGCCTAAGCCTGCATGTGTGGGCGAAAAAAATACCACAACCGATACCTTCAAAATGAATCTGTAAAACTAGGGAGTTGTAGAACTTGGTGAAAGTTAAATGACTGTTCTTAACGGAATGCCACAGTCCTCATTTTGTGCTAAAAATAACCTCTGAAGCTTAACCAAAAAGTTACTAAGAATTTACTCCAGGTTTCCCTGATGAGTTCCCCTCCCTCATTTTTGTACATATTTCCCAAAGATTTTGGAAAAAAGTGATAGGTTCATACAAGTGAATCATCTAAATGAGAACTAACTGCTGTTAAGAAAAGGCGAGGCCGGGCATGGTGGCTCACACCTGTAATCCCAGCACTTTGGGAGGTCGAGGTGGGAGGATCATGAGGTCAGGAGATCAAGACCACAGTGAAACCCTGTCTCTGCTAAAAATACAAAAAGTTAGCCAGGCGCGGTGGTGGGTGCCTGTATTCCCAGCTACTCAGGAAGCTGAGGCAGGAGAATGGCGTGAACCCTGGAGGCGGAGCTTGCAGTGAGCCGAGATGGTGCCACTGCACTCCAGCCTGGGCGACAGAGCGAGACTCTGTCTCAAAAAAAAAAAAAAAAAAATGAAAAAAAAAGAAAAGGCGACCAGGTTCTTATGATATGGTAATTTTGATGGGGAGAGGATGGGGAGGAGAGAGTGAGCCAGTAGAAATGGGATTTATAATCATTGACTGTTGTTAACATTGCATAAATGTATTACTCCCAGCAGATAATTAAGGTTTTTACTCCTCTGAGTTGGTAGGTTCTGACATAATCTGTATTTCAAGAGTAAAAGTAAAACCATAGGGGAAAAAGTGTAGAATTTAGAGTATAAATAGAAGTCTTTTGTAAACATAATTCTTATTCACAGCATTAAACTGATCCATGAAATACAGTTGACAGTTTTTCCCTGGTGATAGAGACAAATTTTTTGTATATCTTGATTTTTTTTCCTGTTCTTTTATCTTTGTTCAGGTATTGTTTTCATCAGTGAAATGAGACTATCCTACATACTAATTATCTGATCTATTTTTATTTTCCCAAGAATTCTATGGGCAGTCAAGTCCTTTATGATACAAACATCAAGTATTATTTATTAATGCTACATGCTCAAATAGTGTTTGTTGATATTGTATAATGAGCCTATTTCTCGTAAACCTCTTTATAATGATACGGCGTGCTACACGTTCTGCAATTACCTAACATGCAGAGGCACCTTTTGAAATATGGTAACTGGACTATCTATTTTTAGAGGATCAAGTGATGTCAAGCAAAACAAACAAATCATAAGTACTCTAGAGCATTCTAATCAAATTATCTTATAGTATATCCATAAATATCTCCAGAGGAAAAAATTTCTCAGATAGTTTCAACATAAACCAGTTTTACTAACTCACAAAACGTGGGCTTTAAAAAGTATTGATGCTGGGCTGGGTAGGATGGCTCCTGGCGATATAATTATGCCTATAATCCCAGAGCTTTGGAAGGTTGAGGTGGGAGGATCTCTTGAGGTCAGGAGTTTGAGACCAGCCTGGGCAACATAACCAGACCTTGTCTCTATAAAAAATTAAAAAGAAATGAGCTGGGCATGGTGGCGCACACTTGTAGACCTAGTTACTCAGAAGACTGAGACTGAGGCCAGAGGATTGCTTGAGCCCAGGAGTTCAAGGTTGTAATGAGCTATTATAGCACCACTGCACTGCCACTGCCTGAGTGACAGAGCAAGACCCTGTCTCTATGGGGGAGGGGGGAAGAAAAAGGATCCATGCTGGTTTAGTTGCAGCTATTCCTGTTCGAATTCTAAATTACTCCATATTAGTTACATCATACATCTGTTACAGTTACATCTGTAAACCCACTCTATTAGGCAAGATTTTTTGTATTATATTAACAGAAAATCTAACTCAAATTAGGCTAGTTACAAAAAGAGGGACCTACTCTTGCACATAATTGAAAAATACAAGGTTTTGATTTTGCTTCAAGCATGATTAAATCTGGAGACTCAAATGATATCATCAGGGCTTGGGTTTTCTTCCTGACTCTAGTTCTCTATGCTCTGGCTTTATTCTCTAGCCATCTCTGTGCATAAAGAAGTACCTCCTAGTCCAGGTTTAACAACCACAGGATGATGGGAACTTTCCCTGTCCAATTTTGCAGAAAAAGCCCAGGAATTGAGACATAATGTCTTTATTTGAAGTCATATCTGTGAACCAATCACCATTACTCTCATTGGTCAAGCCTAAGTCTAGTACTCACCCGAGGAGGTACAATATAGGGCCAATCTTATCCCAGATACATCTACTGAAAGTAAAAACGGAGGTAATACCCTCACTCCCCCGCCCCCATCCAAAAAAAGCAGGGCACTGAAACAGAGGACAAAGGAGTACAAACTCGGCAACAATAATATTGGAAAACCATGATCCAACATTATTGAAATTTCTCTACTCCTTCCTAGCACAGAAACAGCATAGGATTCAGAACCTAATTGTCTGTGTTTAACTTTTGTCTCTGTACTTAAGAGCTTTGTAACCTTGGTTTTAGCCTTTTAAAACCCTTTGTCCTTCAGCTTTTCCAACTCTAAAATAGGAATGCTTACTTTTTTTTTTTTTTTTTGAGATGGAGTCTCGCTCTTGTTGCCCAGGCTGGAGTACAGTGGTGCTATCTCGGCTCACTGCAACCTCTGCCTCCCAGGTTCAAGTGATTCTCCTGCCTCAGCCTCCCAAGTAGCCACAGGCACCCACTTATCTTAAAGGAAGTTCTGAAGATTGAATTGTCTCACAATGGAAAGGTGTAATGAATAACATATCTAGAAACAAGACTCATTAAACAGAATTTTGTAATGGAGGTTGTTTACTCGTCTTACTGTTTCTGATCTTAAAATCTTTACTCAGGGTATAATACCTCTTATAAAATATCTTTCTATACTCTCTGCAACTCCATGAAGAAACACGTGTTCCTATAACTTGTGGTTTTTTGAAGACAAAAAACAAGGGAGTTAAGATGACTATACCGTAAGTATATATTTCTTTTTTTTTTTTTTTGAAGGACATGTTAATGGGACCTAGGGTTAGCTCCTTCACCATCCATGTGGCTTTAGAAATGTTCTGTACTGTTTCCTACTCTTCTTCCATGTTTTGAGGTGCTTATATGTCTCCTTTGTCTTATTCCATGTGATCTGTACCATGATGTCCACCTCCAGCTTCAAGACTCTTATTACTATCTACAGAGCAATGTTAGTCTTGCTTTTTTCTCTTATTAGCAATGTTTCAGTGAATATTGTTGTGATATTTTCTGTGTCACACTATTTATGTTCCCAAGTCCCTTTAATCCAGACCCTTGCTGTTTAATCACTTCATGTTCAATATTGTGTGGACTACAAAACCACTTTATGAAGGGCAAAGCACCGAAAAGATGTTATCATGGCTGTTGCTGCCATTTTCTCATAAGCTCTACTCAACTTATCAGTTCAGATTTTTCATATCACACACTGTGGGTGGAGGTTTCTAGTTGCCTTCACAATTCTGATTTTCTTCTTATTCCCTAATAACGCAAACTTGACTTTTTTTAGAGATGCCAGCTTAAAAAGTCATTGTTTTCCAGATTTTCTTAAGGCTTGGGGGGGTCAAATGAGTTATAAGCATAGAATATTGGGTAGAGCTTCTGGGAAATACCTTTAAATGTTGCTGATTTGGCTTGCCCTCCTGTTGCTCTTGCCTGGCTCATGGATGAGACTCCTGGAGCTCCAGCTACCTTCTTGTGGCCTGGAAGATGGAGACATTCACTGAGGATTATGGAGTAGAAATACAGAAAGGTCCTAAGGGAGTTGCTGTGTCAGCTTTGGAGCACTTATCATTAGATTTCTTTTATAAGAGAAAATAAAACTGCCAGAAAATTTAATGTGTTTAGGCTACTATAATTGGATTTCTGTTATTAGCAGCTGAATATAGTTAACTGATTAGACTTTTTTCTTTTCATAGTAACCATATTTAGCATATGACCTCATACATGTGCAAAGATATTATATCACATTGTACTCCAGCTCTTATATTCTAATATATGTATATTTACTGTATGTATTGATGTATTTTATTACACAGCACAGTGTTGTTAATTATTTTTGCATACTGTGTCATACTTATCCAGAAAAACAGTTTGCCCTGTTTCTCTAAAATGAATCATCCAAATATATTGAAAAGTACAACTATTTTGAAATCATACACCTTCAGTAAGATTTATCAGTCTTTGGTTGAGGAAATGACATTAAATGTGCAATTTGTCCTTTATAAAGCCTTATTAACTTTGAGTTAATCTGTGTTGATTTGGGCCATGTAGAAAATGAATGTGGTATGTGGACTAGTGTCAGGCTTGTAATTATACCCAAAGCCCAAGGTCATGCTTTTCATATTTAAATGGAATAATAAGTTTTATTGTATTTGCTGTCCACAGGCTTTACTGTGAATCCACTAACCATCTAAAAAGTGCTTACAAAGGTGGAATGGAAAGAGATGTGTTCAAATTAGAGAAAAATGTATTAATTCTTTCATACCCCTGGCTTTGGGCCTGCCATTTCTTTACCTTGAATGTCCTTCTTCTTCTTCGACTGATAAAATCTGACTTATCCTCAAAGCCCAGATCAGATGGCATTTTTTTCTCTGAAGCCTTCCCCAATTCAAAGAATTATTCATTTCCCTCTAGCTTCCCAGAGCAATGCAGCAAATGCATGTGGGATCCCACAGAGGCTTTCTGGCTTTGAGCGTGTGTGTGCCTTAGACAAGTTACTTGATTTCATTAAGCCACAAGTTTCTCATCTTTAAAATAATTGTAACAACTATGTCATAAAGTAGCTGTGAGATAAGTGAGATTAGCTATATAAAGTCCTCACAAAGAAGTCAGCCCATATTTATCCCTCAAATTATAAAAGTTTTCATCATCTTTATCTTAATTAGCCTCATGAAAATTATTCTTTCCATTTTAGGGGGAAACTGAACATATGCTGTAGTTTAGAGTATTATGTCTCTTATAGGCTAAATTATGTATGGTGTAGAATAGGAAATTTTCTGACTCATCTTTGAATACCCTAGACCTAAAAAGTGAATAATTCATTTATTAAACTGAAAGAATCTAAAATAAGTATCTTTTGAATTAATCAATTCATAATTGTTCAGCCTTGTGCTTTGTATATGAAAGTCACGCACATGCATTCTTAGCTGTTATAATAGGAGTGTTGTGTTTGTGCTAATGAGTTGACATATTCTTATCTGCTCACCTATTCCAGAAGGGATAAGAATGTCTTACCATGATATTAAATACAATTAACTTCCCTAGATGGGGAAGGTACACATAATCCTGGCTTCATTAGTCTGGCACATCAACAGCTGAATCAACCAATCATAGGCACTTTAGGAATGAGGCAATGTGGTCATCTCAATGTGTAAAGTGGGTTCTTCTGGACTGAAATATATGCAAAGTGGTCTGCAATAGGAAAGTAAGACTCTCAAGGGCCTTCAAATGAACATTCCGGGATGGTGAGCAGTGCATCCCTTTCAACAACCACCCAAGAAATACAAATATACCAACCATATTGTGTTGTTTCAGCCCATGCTGAATTTCATGGAGTATAAATTCTTGTCCAATCTAAGCACATCTGTTCATAATAATTAACTTCTGTGCCTTGTGAGCAGGGAAGCAGCATCAGCTATATAGTGAGATGCATTGGCTTTATTTCTGTTTGTCATAATGATTCATTGATACATTATGGGGAAGCAGATGCTTTTTATGCACTCCAAGACTCTGCATTGTGGCTGCCTTTGCACTGCCATTACTTCTCATATGTTGAATTAAGCAGAGTTTTAAGGTTGTAGAGCATTAAGGTTGTCAAGTGTTAATACCACTGTGGGAATATAATTTTGAAACCTTAAAAAGTCATTTGCTGTTTCTAAAACTCAGCTCCCCTTTCCTCCCTGGTGTAAGATCATAATTTAAGCTCTAATCTCAAATTGGAATGGAAGCTTTTACAAAGTTGCAAATCATGGGACTAGAAGTTCCTGTGAAAACTTTAGTTCCCGTCCCAGGTCTGCCACCTTCTCTGTCAAAGACATGCAATAACACTTTCTCAGTAGAGACATTATGATGATTAAAATGAAATTAGAGGAGTAGGGCACATAGCATGGAGCCTGACATATAGCAATGATAACAGCCAGAACAGTTACTTTTCAGGGCCTGTTCTAAATCTTTACGTGGGTTGTATTTAGTCTTCAAGAAATCCCATGAGGTGGGTACTATTATCACTCCCATTTTATATATAACGAGACTGAATCTTGGAGAAATTAACTTCACCAAGCTCATCTATCAAGACATTGTGGGACCAGGATTCAGGCCCATTCAGAGTCCAGAGCTAGCATCCTTAACTGTATACCCTTCTTCACTTCATAAATATCAGTTGACAGATCTTTAAAGCTAACACAAAAGCAGATTTGACCTTCAGCTGAGATTTGATTAGACATTTGTTAACCATGCATTAGCTGGGTTATCCTAATTTAGGTAGGAATCAATATGTGCCCTAGAATACTCTCTAATCCATTCTGATTTCTAGACTTGGAACATCTCTGTTTGTCATAGAGCCTCACCTTGTTTCCTGATAGGTACAGAAACCTAGTTTTAATGGTATAGAGGGACATGGAGGAGAGGATATTATCTCTGTCATAAACACAACAAGAATATTATCTGACATTTCCACAGCTTTTGTAAAGGAAAGTCATTCCAAAGCTCTATCGACAGGACAGCTTCATGCCATGGCTTTTGTCACTATGTGGCTCCATATTCCTGACTCTCAGGCAAGCTCACTGGTCACCACCAGTCAACATACAGTGTAGTAGAAACTCAAGGAATGTGATAATAGAGAAGTCAAGGAGGCTGTGATGGATCAGGTTCAATCACAATTCTGAAAGAAAAACTGATCAGAAATGACAGAGCTAAAAAGATTCTACAAAATGGAAGAGTATAAAGATAGTACAGTTAACAGACAGAGTAGACTGGAATGAATGTGAAGTCACAGGTGGAGGTAGCATGACAGAGACACCATGCCATCCATGAGCAAGGAGACTGGTAGCCTGACTTGTGGCTGCCCTGGCTCCCAGTTCCTGTCCCCCATGAGAAGCTTGATATTCAGTCTCCTCTTGTATTCCTATGAAGTCATTCTCCCTTATTGACCAACATCATAACCTTACCACATCCTTCTACTATTCATTTGAGATGTCATAAGATGCTCTTTTATTTCCAGTCAAAAGAATAAATTATGTGTCTACTCTTCACTAACTATGCTGAGAGGTACTGTGTGGCATGAAGGCGAGAATTGTGGCTGCACACAGCTCTAGTCTTGAATCTCTTCTTTGACACTTATTAGCTATTGAGGGAGTGGGGAGTCTGTTTTGATTAAGTAGTAGCGACTAAGTGAGTGTTTAGTCTCTTGCTTATGTGAATGAATTTGACTGGAAACCTGATGACAAATTTGTCTATAAGCCAAACTGGCAACAAAAAACTAGGGCGAACTGGTAATTTTGAAAGATATTAATTCCATAAATTTTACAGATGAATATTCATCATTTATATGAGAAAATCTAAGAAGATGAATGAGATTCTGTTTGACAAAAATAAATGCTCTGGCTCTAGCAAAGCAGAATGCCACATTATTGTCAGCAGTAATACCTTTCATTTATTCCCATGTTTTCCCTAAGTCATAATCATTTTGAAAGTGAATTTTAAATAGGAAAATACATCACTCTCCGAGGCTCATAGTAATGAGTGGCCCAAAAAGAGATTTTATCACTGGAGACTTGGATTATCTTTTCCCTCATTGTCACAACTCCTAAGGATTTAATGTGTTTCAGAGGTAAAAAGTCACTACAGGTCAACTTAGGAAATAAGCACGTAGTGTAATTTTCATTTCACTTATCACATCAGTTTTCAATTTTTGATTACTTCTCTGTGTCCTAAATATGCTGAAGCAGAGACCAAGTTCTTTATCATATGCAGCCCTGGAACCTAGTGTAGCTGGACACACAGTTGATACTTAAGAAGTGTTTCTTTAATTAATGGATGAAAAAAATGACAAGATACTGTATCTCTTCCCTGAGTTATATAATCGTGGTTGAATTTATAATATTTGAAATAGTATTCCTCACAAGAAAAATGTAGTCAGCCAATAATTAATGACATTCATGTTTATTTCATTCAATCAAAAATTTTTGTGTTTTATAATTCTTTCATTCATTGCTTTGAATTTTACTAGGCATCTTGTGAAATAACAAAAAAAAACCCTCTATAGTTCCTAACCTCAAAATGCTTATAGTTAAAGGGGTATAAATTACATAGTTACCAACAGACATACCATTTTGAGTGCTTGCTGCTTTCTCATATTGATTCTTACAGCAAAGCTTTTCAACCTTTGGGGACAATGGATAATTTAAGGGAAAGCGTATATTTCTAGAGAAATAAAAGTTTAAAAAATTGTTTTGTGTAAATCAAGGGGAATGCTAATCAAATCAAGGGTATAAAAACAGGAAAGGACTGTTTCAAAGATAGGATCAAGAAGACAAATTAAAATTAGGAAGGAGGACAAAATCGAACTCCATATTACTGACCCGCTTCTGAGGACCTTTCTCCCAGGAGGAAGACTGCCTCAAACCATGAGTCAACTTGATCAATGCATGCTTCTTCCTTGCGAATAGAGGTCAGCAAATTCCATTTCATACTTAACTGCATTCAACTGGTTGTTCAGTTTCCATGGTATGATACGACAGATTTCCTTGTGGTTTTGCCATAGGCATTGGCGTTAAGCAGTGCGTCTATTCGAGATGTTGTTGCTATAGAAAGAAGTCACTGGACAGGCGGCCACAGGTTAATAACTCATCTCTCTGAATTCCAGCTCCCTTCTCCACCTACATTGTTTTTTTTTTGTTTGTTTGTTTTTTTAATTTTTTAAGCTTCTGGTCACAGACAGAAACTCCACATCTGGGCCATCTCTGAATGGAAGTGAAAAGAAAGCTCTGAACTGAAGTGAAAGCAAGCAGTTAACCTCACTTTGACTTACTTTTCAGCCATGGCTTTTTAAATTTTCCATTTTATGCTTGCCTTGGAAAAGAGCAAGAACAACAGTGAAAGCAGGGTGAAAAATCTCAGTACCCAACAAAATGGTATCACACAGGAAACCTGGTGGTGGGCTTCGCTGGACCTGCACCCTTTCATGTATTGGTTGCCTGACCGTGGTGGAATTATTTATCCTTCATCAGCTTCATGACCTGTAAAATAAAGAGACTAATAACACAACCTCAGAGAGCTGTTTTGTGAGCTAAATGAGATAACTCACAGACACACACACACACAGACACACAAACACACACATGAATACGTTTAGCACAGTGCCTGATACTCTACCCATGTTAACTGAGTTTAATAAATGTAAAATAAGAATGATATATATTTATTATATTTGAAGAATGTAATGAAGTAACATAAATGTATTTGGAAGGATGCTTTTTTTGCTGCAAGTAATTTAAAATCCTGCTCAAATTATTCTACTACGCAGAACTCAAGACTTGGTGTCTGCTTCGCAGTGCTTCTGATTCTCTTGGCTCTGTCCTCTGCCATCTTCATTTGCTGGTTTTCCGTTGGCTTCACAACCCCAAACTTCTCATTCATGTGTTGCCATAACATCTAAAGGAAAAGAGACATATCTTCCCAGTGTCTTCTCTTAAATGTGAGGGAGCATTTTTCTTAGAAGCCTTCTGAAATCTTTTCTCATATACCATTGACTTGGATCGGGTCACAGTCTCATTCCAGAACCAGTCTCGTTAACAGGGGATTATCAGGAATTGATTGGCTTCAGTTTGGATTCTTGACCTAGTGGATATTTTAAGGGGAATTATGTTAGATCCATCCAACCTTCCTTTGACAATGGTGAGGGACATAGCTTCTATCGAGACCCATGATCATAGCAAGGAGGGGTAGATACCCAAAGGAAAATCAGCATGCCCTTCAGAAGGGTAAGAGTGAATAAATAATGCATAAAAATCAACAACATTACAACAATACATGAACATGCCTAGATCTTTGTCTGGCATGTAGTTGTAGATTAATTTCTTCGCCATTCCTCCTTTCTTATTAATCAGTGTAGATTAATTTCTTCGCCATTCCTCCTTTCTTATCTTGGCCGTTACCACAAAAGGTCTTAAGCCCCCCACACATTCTTAACAAAGTACAAACATGCAAGAAATGAAAACTTGACCTAAAAACAACTAAATGTAAAAAAAAACTTCAAAGCAGGTTATACAAAGCCACTTAGATTCCTAAAAGTGGTAGGCTGAATAATTGACAGAGAAAACGGTGGCTCTATTTTTTAAAAACTCGTGAAATCTACCTGTACTCATACCTCGCAGTTCCCCTTTACTGTCTTTCATAGTAACAAAAGCTATCAGTTATTCCAAGGTATTGATTTCATGCCTATCAAATGCTGAGCCATTTTGGAGATATTAAAATAAATAGAAGATGCGGGAATGAACAGTTTTGGGGGACTTAAAATACAGTTGACAAAACTGGATGTACACAAGTGAATATAATGTGAGTCCTTACAAAGCAGCAAGCATACTAGCACAGATCAATATAAGAATGCCAGAAAAAATGGACCCCTCCCTTGATAAATGCAGTTGCAGTTTCAAACACACAGCAGCCAAGCTTAAGTGTGTTTTATGATAAATGTTTAAGTGTGAAAATAATAAATGAGTAAAATCTCTCTGTGGTCAATGCTAGAATACTTAAGCTTGTTGATTCTTCCCTGCAAAACACATTTATCCACACATTTAATAATTTTATTTCTATTTGACTAAGTCATCTTTCCTTCCCTTGGTAGTGAGTAGTTATTTGTCATCTCCAAGGAAAGCTTAGTGTACTTTTTGCACTATATGCATGTTGTTCTACTGAAGTCCCTGATTTAAAGCGCAAGCCTGTGTTAGAACTGAGACAGCTGGACTAGGTGAGTGTCTGGTAAGCCTAGACCACTGCCAAGCCTGAGACATTCTGTGACATCTGCTGAGCATTGTAGATCTCCTTATTAATCTTTTCTGGTACTGAGTTGAAGATTTGATTGTTTAGCTTTGAGTTTTTACTGTAAGTATTAAAAGTATCTGATTATAATAAATTTTGTTTATAATATGATATCAAGGAGTAGAAATTCAGTATTGTTTTATATGATCAGTTCTTCCAACCTCTGACATCTTTCTCCTTTTCCTTCCATTCTCTCTTCTCTGTTTTCCTTTTCTCTTTCTCCTCTGCTCTCTATCTCCTCTATCTTCCCATTTACTCTTTTCTTTTCTGTTCTTACATTTCCTTATTCCTTTTGTACTCCCCCATCTTGCTTTCTCTTCTACCTTTATCCATCATTAAATATTTATTGAAAGTTTATCATAGATAAATCAATACAAGGAAGTGAGGCAGTTATTTATGGTACATAGTTTTAGGTAGCTCCGACTTTGACATGTAGAAGGCTAGATGTAATAAAAAATGTTTTCAAGCAATAGTTTTAGAATTGTTAGATAATAAACTTAGCTATACTTTCTTTTTAGCACAATAGCTAAACAGTATTAATTAATTATTGTAAAGAAAAGCTGTCAACATCCACAGATGTGGCCTTTGGAGTTTCTAGATTATTCTTTCGGAGCCTCTTTGTGAAAGGTGTGCTGACATTTCAAAAAGCAGATAGTCCAAGTTGACATTTTTTTCGCAGCTGGATGAATTTTCAAAACACCACTGAGGCAAAGAATTACAAAGCCGTTGCAATGTTTCTCCCTTATTGATATGGGGATTTTAGTTTCTTATCAGATTTTTACAAGTACTTGGCATTTTTCACTGCTTCTCCTTTACAAGGGGGACATAGCTGTGTGAAATTTGACATCTTATACTTAGATAAATGCGTATGAGTCTAAAATATTAGATAAAGAGAGCATATTATTTTAAAAATGCAACTGAAAATATGGCTAATATTTTCATTAAATTTGCTTAATCCTGTAAGAGTGTCTCTACTAAAAATTTGGCAGAAACAGCAACAACAACAACAAACACATTTATGCACAAATACAGTCACTAGTTTCTAGTAGCAACAGATTTTTGAATGTCCTCTTACTCCAAGACTTAATTGTATTGAATTTCATAGAGAACACTTTTGAAATGTAATTTAAAACGTTTAAATGTTATCTAGGATACTGATAATTATCCTTTTATTTTTATTTTACAGTGACAAACAAACCTACAAAAACATTTTTTTTCTCAAAACATGAATCAAGGATACATAGCAGAATGTATAATAGTAGCAGTTATGCTTCTTCCTTTGAAAATGGACATCCGCAGACTGGTGTTTTGTCTAGTGACATCTGACTGGTTTTACAAAAGTGAACCATTCCTTCCCAAATTCTCTGATATGGTTTGGCTGTGTCCCCACCAAAATCTCATCTTGAATTGTAGTTCCCATAATCCCCACATGTGGTGAGAGGGACCTGGTGGGAGGTAATTGAAACACAGTGGCAGTTTCCCCTATGCTATTCTCGTGATAGTAAGTTCTCATGAGATCTGATGGTTTTATAAGGGCCCCCTCCCCAGCTTTGTTCATCTCTTTCATTATCTCTCCTGCTTCCCTGTGAAGAGGTGCCTTCTTCTATGATTGTAAGTTTCCTGAGGCCTCCCCAGCCATGCTGAACTGTGAGTTAACTAAACTTCCTTTATAAATTACCCAGGCTCAGGCAGTCGTTTATAGCAGTGTGAGAATGGACTAATGCAGTAAATTGGTACCACAAAGACTGGGGTGCTGCCATAAAGATACCCAAAAATGTGGAAGTAACTTTGGAACTGGGTAACAGGCAGAGATTGGAAAAGTTTGGAGGGCTCAGAAGAAGAGAGGAAGATGTGGGAAAGTTTAAAATTTCCTAGAGACTTGTTGAATGGCTTTGACCAAAATGCTGATAGTGATATGAACAATAAAGTCCAGGCTGAGGTGGTCTCAGATGGAGATAAGGAATTTGTTGGGAACTGGAGTAAAGGTCACTCTTGTTATGTAAAGAGACTGACAGCATATTGTCCCTGCCCTAGAGATCTGTGGAGCTTTGTACTTGAGAAAGATAATTTAGGGTATCTGGTAGAAGAAATTTGTTTGTTTGTTTGTTTGTTGAGACAGAGTCTCGCACTGTTGCCTGGGCTGGAGTGAGGTGGCATGATCTCAGCTCACTGCAACCCCCACCTCCAGGGTTCAAGCAATTCTCTTACCTCAGCCTCCCAAGTAGCTGGGATTACAGGTGCCTGCCACTATCCCCAATTAATTTTCTGTATTTTCAGTAGAGACGGGGTTTCACCATGTTGGCCAGGCTGATCGTGATCTCCTAACTTCGTGATCTGCCCACCTTGGCCTCCCAAAGTGCTAGGATTATAGGCATGAGCCACTGCACCCGGCCCAGCAGAAGAAATTTCTAAACAGCAAAAGATTCAAGAGAAAGCCGAGGATAAAAGTTTGGAAAATTTGCCTGACAATGCAATAGGAAAGAAAAACTCATTTTCTGGGGAGAAACTCAAGCCTGTTGCAGAAATTTGCGTACGTAATGAGGAGTCGAATGTTGATCACCAAGACAATGGAGAAACTGTCTCTAGGGCACATCAGAGACCTTTGTGGCAGCCCCTGTCATCACAGGCCTGAAGGCCTAGGAGGGAAAAATGGTTTCCTGGTCTGGGCCCTCCTGCTGTATGCCGTCTTGGGACTTGATGCCCTGCATCTCAGCTGCTCCAGGCATGGCTAAAAGGGGCCAACATAAAGCTTAGGCTGTTGCTTCAGAGGGTGCAATCTTTAAGCCTTGGCAGCTTCCATGTAGTGTTGGGTATGCAGGTGTGTAGAAGTCAAGAATTGAGGTTTGGGAACCTCTGCCTAGATTTCAGAGGCTGTGTGGAAATGCCTAGATGTCTAGGCAGAAGTTTTCTGCAGGGGTAGAGGCCTCGTAAAGAAACTTGGCTAGAGCAGTTTGGAAGGGAAATATGGGGTCAGAACTCCCACATCGAGTCCCCACTGGGGCACTGCCAAGTGCAGCTGTGAGAAGAGGGCCACCATCCTCCCGACCCCAGAATGGTAGACCTGACAACTTGCACCGTGCACCTGGAAAAGCCACAGACACTAAAGCCAGTCTGTGAAAGTGTGTCCGGAATTGGTGGGTTCTTGGTCTCACTGACTTCAAGAATGAAGCCGTGGACCCTCACGGTGAGTGTTACAGCTCTTAAGGTGGCACGTCTGGAGTTTATTCCTTCTGATGTTCGGATATGTTCGGAGTTTCTTCCTTCTGGTGGGTTCGTGGTCGCGCTGGCTCAGGAGTGAAGCTGCAGACCTTCGCAGTGAGTGTTATAGCTCTTAAGGCGGTGTGTCTGGAGTTGTTCCTTCCCCCCGGTGGGCTCATGGTCTCGCTGGCTTCAGGAGTGAAGCTGCAGACTTTTGTGGTGAGTGTTACAGCTCATAAAAGCAGTGTGGACCCAAAGAGTGAGCAGCAGCAAGATTTATTGCAAAGAGCGAAAGAACAAAGCTTCCACAGTGTGGAAGGGGACCCAAGCGGGTTGCCACTGCTGGCTCAGGCAGCCTGCTTTTATTCTCTTATTTGGCCCCACCCATGTCCTGCTGATTGGTAGAGCCCAGTGGTCTGTTTTGACAGGGCGCTGATTGGTGCATTTACAATCCCTGAGCTAGATACAAAGGTTCTCCACGTCCCCAGCAGATTAGTTAGATAGAGAGTATGGACACAAAGGTTCTCCAAGACCCCACCAGAGCAGCTAGATACAGAGTGTCCATTGGTGCACTCACAAACCCTGAGCTAGAAGCAGGGTGCTGATTCGTGTGTTTACAAACCTTGAGCTAGATACAGAGTGCCGACTGGTGTATTTACAATCCCTGAGCTAGACATAAAGGTTCTCCAAGGCCCCACCAGAGCAGCTAGATACAGAGTGCTGATTGGTGTATTTACAATCCCTGAGCTAGACATAAAGGTACTCCAAGGCCCCACCAGAGCAGCTAGATACAGAGTGTCGATTGGTGCACTCACAAACCCTGAACTAGACACAGGGTGCTGATTGGTGTATTTACAATCCCTGAGCTAGACATAAACGTTCTCCAAGGCCCCACCAGAGCAGCTAGATACAGAGTGTCGATTGGTGCACTCACAAACCCTGAACTAGACACAGGGTGCTGATTGGTGTGTTTACAAACCTTGAGCTAGATGCAGAGTGCTGATTGGTGTATTTACAATCCTGAGCTAGACATAAAGGTTCTCCACGTCCCCACCAGACTCAGGAGCCCAGCTGGCTTCACCCAGTGGATCCTGCACTGGGGCTGCAGGTGGAGCTGCCTGCCAGTCCTGCGCCATGTGCTCACACTCCTCAGCCCTTGGGTGGTCGATGGGACTGGGCGCTGTGGAGCAGGGGGCGGTGCTCATCGGGGAGGCTCTGGCCGCACAGGAGCCCATGGAGGGGGTGGGAGACTCAGGCATGGCGGGCTGCAGGTCCCGAGCCCTGCCCCGAGGGAAGGCAGCTAAGGCTTGGTGAGAAATTGAGCGCAGCGCTGGTGGGCTGGTACTGCTGGGGGACCCAGTACACCCTCTGCAGCTGCTGGCCCGGGTGCTAAGCCCCTCATTGCCCAGGGCCAGCGGGGCCGGCTGCTCCAAGTGCGGGGCCCACCAAGCCCACGCCCACCCGGAACTCCAGCTGGCCCACAAGCGCCGCACACAGCCCCGGTTCCCACTCGGGCCTTTCCCTCAACACCTCCCTGCAAACTGAGGGAGCCGACTCCGGCCTTGGCCAGCCCAGAAAGGGGCTCCCACGGTGCAGCGGTGGGCTGAAGGGCTCCTCAAGTGACGCCAAAGTGGGAGCCCAGGCAGAGGAGGCACCGAGAGCGAGTGAGGGCTGTGAGGACTGCCAGCACCCTGTCACCTCTCAAAAGCAGCCAGGAGGAGGGCTGTACCCTGCAAAGCCACAGGGGCAGAGCAGCTGAAGGCCGTTGGAGCCTACCTCTCACCTCAGCATGACCTGGATGTGAGACATGGAGTCAAAGGAGATTATTTTGGAACTTTAAGATTTAATGACTGTCCTCTTGGATTTCAGACTTGCACGGGCCCTGAGTCCCTTTGTTTTGGCCAATTTCTCCCATTCAGAATGGGCGTATTTACTCAAAGCCTGTATCTGCATTGCGTCTAGGAAGTAACTAATTGGCTTTTGATTTTACAGGCTCAGAGGTGGAAAGGATTTGCTTTGTCTTAGATGAGAGTTTGGACTTAGACTTTTGGTTTAATGCTGGAATGAGCTAAGATTTTGGGGGACTGTTGGAAAGGTATGATTGTGTTTTGAAATGTGAGGACATGAGATTTGTGAGGAGCCAGGGGTGGAATGATATGTTTTGGCTGTGTTTCCACGCAAATCTCATCTCCAATTGTAGTTCCCATAATCCCAACATGTGCTGAGAGGGACCTGGTGAGAGGTAATTGAATCATGGGGGCAGTTTCCCTCATACTATTCTTGTGATCTCACAAGATCTGATGCTTTTATAAGGGGCTTCTCCCTTCGCTCAGCTCTGTCATTCTCTCTCCTGCTGCCCTGTGAAGAGGTGCCTTCTGCCATGATTGTAAGTTTCCTGAGACCTCCCCCGCTATGCTGAACTGTGAGTCAATTAAACCTATTTCCTTTATAAATTACCCAGTTTGGGGCAGTTCTTTATAGCAGCATGAGAATAGACTAATATATTCCTCTAACACAGACTTTCAGTGAGCAACAGAATGAGTTAGGTGGCCCTGTAGTATCAATTGTGTGGATCCGAGAACGAAGGAAACCATATTCATTGACTCATTGTAAGTTGCCCAGAGAAATTTTGGGAGGGTCTGTCTGGTAGAGGAAATAGTTGTGCAAGTGGAGAGGTAGATTGATGGATGCTAGGAGTTTAGAACTAATCCTGGACGTCTAACCCCCTTCATCCCCTGCCCAGCGACAGGTTCCAATACATCTACCTCCTGGGAGGACGCAAATTGTCTTCATCTACACCACCACTACTGTAGTTCATACTATCATTTTAATCTATTCTCTACTCTGCAGCCAAAATGATCTCTTATGTATGGAAATCAAATGATACCATTTGCTTGCCTAAAATCTTTCAATAATTTTTCCTTTACTCTTAGGAAAAAGGCACAGTCCTCTACACGATGGCAAAGTCCTGTGTGTCTGTACCTTTTTCCAGGTCTGGAAAGTCCTTTCCTCCCTCAATCCAGCTCCAGCTGCACTGATCTGTTTTCAGTTCCTAGAACACTCATTGCTCTCTTTAACCTCTGGCCCTTGGCACATCCTGCACTTCATCCTTCTCTGCTCAGTAAGGGAAACTTTCTGTCCTCCAGACTGCTAAGGTCTCCCCATGACATCCTGTGTCTTCTTTGCACTGGTTACAAGTTTCACTTACGAATTTGTGTGATTAGTGGATTAATATCCACTGTCTAATTAATAATGTCATAAAACTAGATTATAAATTCCATGATAACCAAATTATAAACTCATGCCTGTTACTCTACTCCTGATTTCCAGAACTCTGGTTTTATATATAACAGTTACATATACAAATAAGTAACTGTTCAGTATGGAAGGAAATAAAAGATTGTGGATATGAAATCTGGTTTGGGTACAGGCCAGCTGGAATTTCTGTGTTGGCTTCCTTGCTAGCTAGCTATGTAACCTTGGTCAAGGTACATAATCTTCAATAGACTTGGTTCATAATGTCAGACAAGGTTCATAATGTCAGATATACATAGTGATTGTAAAGATAAATTGTATAATGTTTCTTAATATAATTATTGCCACTAATATTATGCCACTATTATTATATGTAGCTCTGTGTTAATATTGTATTAATTAACAATCTAATTTTCCTTAAGGACAATTTGTGGCAAGTAGCAAAATGCACAGTCTGATGCCAAAAAAGAAATCTCTTATTAGTATTTGTTTGAATCTATTGAGAACCATCGGAGATCAGAAATTAAGCATTATTTCCTTCTGGAGTGCCTCCACAGTGTCTTCACTTCAGTATGTTACCACTCAGATCATCATGAATGATGGCATAACACACATGTCATGAAAAGCCAATATTAAAACACAAAAAGACTGCTAAAATTTCAGCCTTCTCTGAATGCAATTTCCTAAAATTACTAAGTAGTAAACTTTAAAAAAATTATTGATTTTGCAATTGAATTGCAACTTTTTAAAAGTTAGGAAAATTTGGAGGAAATATACAAATAATAATGGTTTCTTATTTGGTAAATTCTCAGAACTATCAGAGATAATTAAATTAAATTATCTCTAATTTAATTTAATTAGACTGACTAAATTAAATCTTGTATTTTCTTGTCTCTGAGTGCCTCTACATGTGTAATTAGCTTCTGCATTTTATGTTGCTCAACCTGTACCTAGACTGTACTACACACCATGGAAGACATAAAAGGAATATCACATGTGAAGAAATTATTACTTAGTTGAGAAAATAAGGTTCCCACCTGGACTAAAAAGCAAGCCAGAGAGCAGATGAAATATACAGTTTTACAGCCTAGACAAGTAGAGAATAGAAAGCCAACAAGAGAGTCCCATGGAGTCTTTATTTGACCTTTTATAAGAAAAGTAACTTTCTTCGAACAGCTAGAGGTAATTCTCTTCTGATGCCCCAGGCACTTTCTCTTCACTCCCTGCCTTTAGTTTTGTACTTTATATAACTGCTTAGAAACCTTCTGTTATTTTTAGTCCTGGTCTCCTCTAGTTACATCATCCTAATGCTACAGCAGCCACAATAAGAAAAGCAAGAAATGCTCTATGATGATGGGGTGGGGCAGCAAAGAAGAGGTTAAGTGGAAAAGCTCTCTCACTTGATATGACTTATTGTCTAATATGGTTCTAAACCAAAAGTTTGCAAACTCTGCAAAGGGCCAGAGAATAGATATTTTTGGTCTCAGAAACCATATGGTTTCTGTCACAACTACTCAATTTTGCTATTTAGCATGAAAACAACCATAGACAATATGTAGACATGTAAGTGTGTTTGCAATTCAATATTACTTCATTTACAGACAGGACAGATTTGACATACCGGCTAATCACTGTTCCAAATCATTCATTTCTTTCTTTCTCTCTTTCTCTCTTTTTCTCTCTCTCTCTCTCTTTCTTTCTCTCTTTCTCTCTTTCTCCTTCCTTCCTTCCTTCCTTTACCTCAATGCCAGTGGCCATAAATGGAGGAAAGAAGGAGAGAAGTACATTTAGCAAATTGTGTTCCACCATCACTGTTCTTTTCCTCCCTCCTCAGCTCATCCCAGCTCAGCATGAACTCCACAGGAGTGAGAAGTCGGGGAGCAAGAAAGGAAGTGATGGGAGAAGGGAGAAGGGAGAATAGACCCTGCCTTTATTTTTCTCCACAACCTGAACCCACATTCAAAGCCCTCAATCCTTTCTGTCACCTCATGTGACTTGTGCCAAATTCTCCCTGACCCTTCAGCTCAATATTAACTCCTCTGCATGCCCTTCATCCTCAGATTCCTCCATTTCTCCCCATTCCTCCAGCCCTACTCTCCTGTAACATCTGCCCCGGCAAATCAGCATCAATCACTGACCAAATTAGGACATCTGGTGAGAATGTGTGCTTCCGGCATTCTTAGGGTATTTCTGAATGCATTTTCCCCATATAGGAGTGGTTAGAGAATACAGTTAAATATGAATAGAAATAGATTAACTAGATTTCTGTAACTAATATGATTTGGCTCTGTGTCCCCACCCAAATCTCACCTTCGATTGTAATAATACCCATGTGTCAAGAGTGGGACCAGGTGGGAGTGAAAGTAATTGTCTTATGGGAGCAGTTCCCCCACGCTGTTCTCGTGATAATGAGTGAATCTGATGAGATCTGATGGTTTTATAAGCATCTGGCATTTCCCCTGCTGGCACTCATTCTCTCTCCTGCTGACCTGTCAAGAGGTGACTTCTGCCATGATTGTAAGTTTCCTGAGGCCTCCCAGCAAGGTGGAACTATAAGTCAATTAAAGCTCTTTTCTTTATAAATTACCCAGTCTCAGGTATTTCTTCATAGCAGTGTGGGAATGGACTAATCCAGTAACCTACCCCAGAAACTTTGTATTTCTATGGGAAAATGTAGTAGCTATTTGGAGATTCAAGTTAATGATTGCATATGAGCTTTTACAATACAACCACTTATAAGTTAAAAAACTACCTCATGATCTTATTTAAGCCAAGAATTGCTTAGTGTTGGACTCTTAATGAGCGAACAAAAATAAGGTAATGAAGGCACTGACTGTTAGTTATAAGTGGCCAAGAAAGGAGGACGTCTCCAGGGGCTCTATAAACTGATCTTCCTCCTTCTTCTCATTCCATGAAGGGTTGGTAAAACAACACAGAACAGGTTATCAACTGATGCCTTAATTCCTGTTTCTTTTATTTTAACCTTTCTTTTATTTTCCCCTCTTGGAAGTAGTTTTTTTCTTATCCACATTGAATTTTCCTCCCAAAGTTAATACCCTATGCTCACAACCTCTAAATAAATCAGCAACAGTTGGTGATAATATTGGTTTTTGGAGAGAAATAATGTTTGGCATGCATTGCAGTAGTTAGACAGATTGGAACCAGCTTACGGACGGAGGGGGTAATAAGGTGATTTTGAGTTGTAGTTATTGCCCTTCGGCGCACTTTGAGTAAATAGATCAAATGCTGGTTTCGAAGATTATTGATTTTAAGTGATTTTACCTGCACAGAGAATGGTGATTAGAATTCTAGCTGCCGCACATTCAGGAGGAAAGTTTCTTAGGTTGTAATTGAAGAATATTGCCCTATCAAGTTTGAAATGTTTGCTTTTCTTTTTTTTCTTTTTTAGTTTATAGCAGCTTATTTTTTCTACTGATTTATTTGTTTGTATATTTTCTTAATTTTCTTGGGTATTCTTTCTGATAGCAAGCTATTCCATTAGTAAACCATCAATGAATATTATTTAATAACCTTAATTTTCAAAGAAAGCAGCTTCTTACTAATTAGAGAAATATGAGGTCATTGATTAAGTGTTGTTTTCTAGAGACAGTAGAAGAGGGAAGTCCACAATTAACAGTACTAAAGTGTCAGAGAAACAGTTCATTATGAGGATTAGATCATCAAAAATATTCAAGGTGACTTTACATATTTTAGGACTATTTATAATTTTGTATTTATGTCTGTTAAATAATTAACTGCCTTCCAAAGCTGCAATAAAAAGTGCTGATGCAGGAAAAACCAGTAAGTTACCTGCTTCCTCCACAACCTATTATCTTCTGAAGCTGTCCTGAAACTGAATGATGGCATCTGTCTTTACTCCACCTTAGCTCACGTAAGTTGAGTTTTTATCCCTTCAACTCCTCATCCAATATATTGTGAACAGTGAACGAGATTTTGCAGTATCAGTGTGGCAGCCAAAGATCTTCCCTTTGCATCAGAAGATAATTTACAGAGATGGTGTTAAAGAACTTAAATAACCTTCTCTTCCATCCTCCACCCTTCTGGATGGGTTTCGTATCAAACCAAAATCAAGACATGTGCAAAACTCAGCAGATCAGTTGTGATAACAGCAGTTCTTTTCATGGTCTTGCTCCCTGTGCTAAGACCATGAGGAGCTGCAATGAGCTAGAACACAGGACAGGCAATTAAATTATGAAATTGTGTTCTTGAAGAGAATACCATAAAACAGTGTTTGTCTAACTGGAGTTATGTAGCTACTTTTTCTTATTTTTAGAACATATTATCGAAGCATTACATACATAAAAGGTTTCCATTATTTTTTAAAAGTATTCAAAAATAAGCATTTAAATGTCTGTTCTTCAAGAACATAATGAAGCAACTTTGAAGTCATGCTTAATCCACCATTCCTCCTTCATATCAGTTTTTTAATGTATCAACCTTATATTTACTTTCTATTTAAAATACTTTAAAAACTACAAAATAGTTGCAAAATCATATACTGATTCCTTGTATGCCACCTTTCCCTGTTGTTAACATCTTATGTGAGAATAATAATACCTAATAATTATACCTAAATAATAATAATACCAAATAATATATATATTATAGATACCTAATAATAATACCTAATAATACCTAAACCAGGACATCAGCATGGGTATAATACTATTAATATTCAGAACTTATTCAGATTTCACCAATTATCCCACTACTTTTGTTTTGTCTTGATTTTCCAGTCTAAGATTCACTCCAGAATCCCACATTGCATTTAGTTGTCATGCATTCTTAGTTTTCCCCAGTCTAGGACAGTTCTTCACTCTTTATCTCTTATGACCCTGACAGTTGTGAAGATCACCTCTCATTTATTTCACAGCACATTTCTCAGTTGGAGTTTGTCTGATGTCTTTCTCATGATTAGATTGAGGTTACACTTTCTTGGCAATAATAGCATCGAATCAGAAGTTACATGATATCAACATGTCTTATTACAGATTAATTTTGATCACTTTGTTTATGTTGTGCCTGGAGGATTTCTCCACTGTTAAGTGACAAATTTTCTCTTGTAATTATTACATATTATGTGTGAGGTTACTTTGAGACTATAAAAGCATCCTGTTTCTTATCATTCTTTTACTCCTTAATTTTAGCAACTATCAGTGATTCTTACCCACAAAATTTATAAATGTGGTGATTTCCAAATAGTGATTCTCTAGTTTTCATCAGTCTTACTATTTATTAATTTGAATATTACTGAAAGTAAGAATTGTCTCTTCTTTCCTATGTATTTATTTTTCCAACTATTTATATTGGCCCAGACTCATGGGCAGTTATTTTACTATATGAGTTTTAATCCATTACTATCATTATGTTGTTGCTCAAGTTGTGCCAAATTTGGCCATTGGAAGTTTCTTCAGGATGGCTCCCAATGTTAATTTTTTTTTAAGAGGAAAACCATTATATTCTTATGGACACTAATCTGGTTATTTAGTGCTATATACAAATAACCCCAAAATTTAGGGGTTAAAACAACACTGTATTTTCATTCTTATGCTTCTAAAGATTAGTAGGCTTGGTGATTCTCACTTATCCTTCAATCCGTTGCAGTCAGACAGCGGCTGAGACTGTGCTAAAGGTTTCTTTAGTTTGAAGCCTGGCTAAGAATGGTTGCAGCAGCTCTGAGGTTATTCAGGTCTTTTTTTCTCCACATAGTTCCTCCAAATGGCCAGGTAGCCTTGCTCATATTACAGCAGGCTCAAAATAGTTGAGCATTTTGCATAGTGAATAGCTTCTCCCAGATCAGGAACTCTAAGGGACCTAGGAAAAAGCTACAAGGCTCCTGATGTCCAAGCCTGAGATGGCATGCCATAGTCTATTGATCACAGTGGTTATGGGTCAGGGAATTCAAGGTTGGGAGGTGGGAGGACTGGCCTCTGACTTTCATTGAGGAATTGCTTGCACAAAAAAGAGAAGAAATTCATGATGGCATCTTAGAGACAAACTAAAACATATACCTAGTGTTGATTTACATCCGTTTAATTTTAATGCTACTTATAAGTCTACATACATAAAACTAAGGAAATATTCTTTAGTTTACAATGTTAATGAATTATAAAGTAATAAAAATTAAATTCAACAAAGTTTTTAAAACCAATACAATTCAAATTAACAATATTAATTAAATATGACAGTTGATGTTGCTTCATTGAAACCAAAATTCTGCTTAGGATGTGGTACTGAATGTTATAGGGAAGAAGGTTTTGAATCTGACACACTAAGACATTATCCTTTAATCAATTACAAAGCCTCTGTGTGTACCACACATTATGAAATCTTTTGTTGATGGAGAAAGACAAAGATAAAGGACAGGAAATGTGACAAAGTTCATGGCTGTGGAGGTTAATTGCTCTTTAGAGATTTTATGAAGGTTCCTTGGCATCTGACAATTGTCTTTTGCATGATTCTATAATGAATTGGCTACTTGTATGTACTCATAAGGTGGCATATAATAGATACATGATCACCACTCTCAAGAAATCTATAATCTCTTTTTTGATAACATGAAGTAGGAGCCTAAATGTTCTCTTAGAAATTGTTGAAGAATAAATACATTTTTTTCTGAATAAATATCTTTTGAAGATAAATCAAAGACTGATCCCTGATAACGTTCTTCCGAGAACTGTGTCATCAGTTGGAGTCCCGTGCCATTAGAATGCAGCCCTTCTGCTCAGACAAATAAGCACAACTGTTTCTGTCAGATGGCGAGCATCCAGCGCATCCAGAAATCACTGGAGCAGGTGTGTTTGTGGTAGATGCAAAAATAACTAGAGAAGAGCAAATGAGCACAAGCTCCTTCATGCTCTACTGAGTGCTATGAGAGAAGAAAATATAGAAATATCAAGAGAATGTCTTTCTGGCCATTCTTGGGGATGTGAGAATGGATGAAGCAGAGTAGAAAGCACAGTATTGTGAAGGGATGGATTGGGAGCTGGGGTTCGCTGAATGCCCAAACATCTAAATTGAAAAATAATAATTCAAAACACAAATGCACATGATTTGTGGTTTGGAGATTTGGAACATCTATAAGGCAGCTGTTGTTCATAAATTGATCTCTCAATGACAGCAATAAAGAAAAGTGCTTTGACGTAAGTGGTCATCATCATGTGACTCTAGAAGAAAGATCAGTCCTGTGGGAAGCAGCCCTAAGACTCAGGTGGCTTTGGTGAGGAAGGGGACAGACAGGGAAAGGGCTGTTGTTTTTTGTCACTTCCATATAGACATGTCTTTCCCATTTCTGCCTGAACCTCTTTCCTCAGCTTTTTCTTGCTACCTGATTTAACTATGTAGAGAAGCAGCACTGAGTTAAGGAAAGAGGGAAAAGAATGGCCTTTTTTTTTTTTTAAATCAGACCAACCTGTATTTAATCCCAGCTTCTCTCCTTATGTATGTTTGCAGGCTGCCTCATCTGCTGATATCCCAGTTTTGTCTGGTGCGAAGGTCTAATAATTCTGTCATAGGATTGTTTTGATATGGAAACTTACTAGTTCAGTGTTTGGTACATTGGAGATAAACATCATATAAAATATATCATTGTGATTTATAGTCAATAAAAGTTGGAATCACTCTCCTTTTTATAGACATTTTATCTTGAACTGAGATTCTACTTCCCACACTTTCCTTTAATCAAATAGACACAAATCTAAAATATATTCTTCATACGTATAATTTCAGGAAAATTCAGACCTCTTAAAAAACTAAGTTTCAGATGAAATATATCTTAAAACTCAGGTATAAAGGATGTAAAGGTTTTAGGAGGAATTCAGAGGATAATTTTTATTATAAATTGATAGTTTATAATTATATAAATGGTACAAAGTGATGTTATGATTTATGAATACAATGTGGAATAATTAAATCAAGCCAGTTGACATATTCACTACCTCAAATACTTAAAAAGTTTTTGTGGTAAGAACATAGTATTTGAAATGTACAATATTATTAACTATATTCACCATGCTGTGCAAAAGGTCTGAAAAAGATCATATTCCTTCTGTTTAACTGAGATTTTGTATCCATTGACCATTATTTTTCCATATCCCAAACCCCTGCCTCCATAATTGCCATTCTACTTTCTGTTTCTATGGGTTCAATTGTTTTAGATTCCACGTGTAGGTGAGAATATGCATTATTTTTGTCTTTCTGTGCCTCGCTTATTTCACTTAGCGTGATGCTCTCCAGTTCCATTCATATGATTGCAAATGACAGAATTTCTCTTTTGAAATATGAATAGTATTCCATTGTGTATGTATCCCACATTTTCTGTATCCATTCATCTTCTGGTGGACACTTAGGTTTACTTCATAACTTGGCTATTGTGAACAGTACTGCAATGAACATGGGAGTGTGGACATCTCTTCAATAAACTGATCTTAAGTCTTTTGGATAAATGCTCAGAAGTGGGATTGCTGGATCATACTCTAATTCTCTTTTTGTTTTGTTTTTTTTTTTTTTTTGAGGAACCTCCTTACAGTTACCATAATAGCTGTAATACTATAATTTACCTTCCCACCAACAGTTCCCTTTTCTCGAGGTTCCCTTTTCTCGACATCCTTGCCAACACTTGTTATCTTTTATTTTTTTGAGAATAGCCATTCTAATATGTGAGACGATACCTCACTGTGGTTTTAATTTGCATTTCCCTAATGATTAGTGATGTTGGGCATTTTTTTCATTTGTATGTTGGCCATTTGTATATCTTCTTTTGAAAAATGTCTATTCATATCCCTTGCCCATTTTTTAATTTTTGTTTTTCTTGCTGTTGAGTTGTTTGAGCTCCTTATATATATTGAATATTAACCCCTTCTCAGATATATGGTTTGCAAATATTTTTTCTTCATAGGTTGTCTCTGCACACTCTTAATTGTTTTCCTTGCTATGCAGAAGCTTTTTAGTTTTATGTAATCCTATTTGTCTCCTTTTGTTCTTGATGACTGCATTTTTGGGGTCAAATAAAAAAACAAACAAAAAATCATTGCCTAGATCAATGTCATGTAGTTTTTTTTGTTGTTATTTTTATTTTTCCCCTACATTTTCTTCAAGTAGTTTCACATTTTATGGTCTTATGTTTAAGTGTTTAATCCATTTAGAGTTGATTTTTGTATGTGTTGTGGGATTAAGGTCCACTTTCATTCTTCTGCATATAGATACCCAGTATTCCCAATACC
The DNA here is from genome assembly GCF_028858775.2 of Pan troglodytes. Lineage (NCBI taxonomy): Eukaryota > Metazoa > Chordata > Mammalia > Primates > Hominidae > Pan > Pan troglodytes. The sequence continues at coordinate 39,380,254 of NC_072411.2, forward strand.
ATTTAAGGGATTGTCCTTTTTACTATGCATATTCTTAGGCACTTTTATAAAAAATCAGTTGACCATACATATATGGGTTCATTTATGGACTCTCTATTTTGTTCCATTGGTTAATGTGTCTTTCTTTTTTCTGCCAGAAGCATTCTGTTTTAATTACTATAGCTCCATAGTAAAACTTGATATCAGGTAATGTTATACCTCCAGCTGTTTTTTGTTTGTTTTTTTGTTTTTTTATCATGATTGTATTGGCTATTCAAGACTTTTGTTGTTGTTGTTGCTCCATATGAATTTTAGGGTTTTTTTCTATGCCTATATGAAATGACATTGACATTTTAATAGAGATAAAATTAGTATTGAATTGGCATTGAATTGGTAGATTACTTTGGGTAGTGTGGACATTTTAACAATATTCTTTCAATCCATAAGCATGGAATATATTTTAATTTGTATATTCTTGAATGTCTTTCATCAATGTTTTATAGCTTTTTAGTGTACCGTTCTTTCACCTTCTTGGTTAAACTTATTCCCAAATTTATTTATTTTTTGTAGCTATTGCAAATGAGATTGTCCTCTTGATTTTTTTTCCCAGACAGTTTATTGTTAGTAAACAGAAACACTACTGACTTTTTGTGTTGATTTTGTATCCTGAAACTTTCTGTATTTGTTAATTAGTTCTAACAGGGTTTTTTTTTTTGGTATATTCTGTAGGATTTTTCATATATAAGAAAGATTATGTCATTAGCAAACAGTGACAATTTTACTTCTTTCTTTCCTATGTCAATGCCTTTTATTTATTTATCTTGCCTAATTGTTCTGACAAGGACTTCCAGTACTGTGTTACATAGAAGTTGCTAGTATGGGCATCCTTGCCTTGTTCTAAATCTTGAGGAAAGGTTTAAATTTTTCACTGTTGAATATAATATTAGCTCTGGGCTTCTCATATATGGCCTTTATTGTGTGTAGATGCATTCTTTCTATACCTAATTTGGTGAGAAGATTTTGTTTTGTTTTGTTTTGTCGTGAAACTATGCTGAATTTGTCAATTTTTTTATACCTAAAGAGATGATCATATGGTTTTTATTATTCATTCTGTTTAATGTAATGTGTCATGTTTATTGATTTGCATACGGTAAACCATCCTTGTATCCCAGGGCTAAATCCCAGGTAGTAATGGTGGATGGTCTTTTTAATGGTTGTTGAATTCAGTTTGCAAGTTTTTTTCTTGGGAATTTTCCCCCTTTGTTCATTAAGGATACTGGCCTATAATTTTACTTTCTTCTAAAGCCTTGTCTAACTTTGATATCAGGATAATGCTGCCACATAAAAAGAATTTCGAAGTATTCCCTTCTGTTTTTTTTTTTTTTTTTTTTTTTTTGGCATGAGTTTGATTTTTTTGCAGGTTTGTTTTATTTTTTTGCAAGAGTTTTGTGTTTTTTGTTGTTTTTGTTTTTGTTTTTGTTTTGATTGACTTTTTTGCAAGGATTGGTATTAGTTCTTTAAATTTTGGTAGGATTCAGCTGTGAAGACATCAGGTCCTTGGCTTTTCTGTGATGGGAGACTTTTTATTACTGACTGAATCTCCTTAGTCCTTATTAGTCTGTTCAAATTTTCTGTTTCTTCATAATTCAGTCTTAGTGAGTGATATGTGTCTGAGAATCTATTCTTTTTTTCTAGGTTATAGTTTGTTGACATATAATTGTTTATAGTAATTGCTTATTATCGTTTGTGTTTCTGTTGTATCATTTGTAATGTCTGAGAGGAGAATTGTTTCAGTAATTAAAGTATTAGCCTGAACAGGGTTTTTCAACATAGGCATTATTGGTGTTTGGGGCAGGATGACTCTTGCTGTGCATGACCGTTCTGTGCCAATGCAGGATGTTTAGACTTTGTCCCCAGATACTGCCACTCAGTCATTTTAACAACCATGGCCCTACTTCTTGTTTTAAAATTCTGCTTAGAGGAGTGCAATTACTTTCAGTTGAGAATGTCTGCACTAAAAGACATGTTTATTTGTTTTAGAAGAGAGCACATTTCCATATGTAGGCTGAGCACATGCTACAGTGTACAAATACCACACATTTATTCTTAAAAATGGTAGAAAATATAATTTAACGAATGCATAACTTCATTCTTTTACAATACACTGAAGCCCTTGATGGACCAGAAATTGCTAACAAGAAGCATTAGAGGTGTGAAGGAAGCACTAATCTCAAATACACATGTTGAGTTCTTTGAAATGACCTAAAAAATAACATTCCTTTGTTATTTCTGAATGGAGAGAAAAAGGACAATGGTCTAAGACAGGAGCTCCCAACACCCGGGCCACTGACCAGTATTGGCCGCATTAGATTCTCACAGGAGAGCAAATCCTATTGTCAGCTGCACATGAGAGGGATCTAGGTTGCAGACTTCTTACGAGAATCTAACTAATGCCTGATAATCTGAGGTGGAACAGTTTCATCCCGAAGCCACTCCCCCATATCTGTGGAAAAATTGTCTTCCACAAAACTGGTCTCTAGTGCCAAAAAGGCTGGGGAACACTGGTCTAAGAAACAGGGAGTTAAATATTTCAGATATTAAGCTCATGTTGAATAATGTGGCTTATAAGTGAGAACAAATGAGTTTTCTAATATGAGAATAAGACAAACTTACCACCCAGTCATGGAAGCATCAGACTGTACAGGCCTTTCCACATTTACAGATGTGTTTGCTGCCTGCATAACATTCATAGTAGAGATGAAAAAAGGAGAACTTATAATTTCTGCAGGCTGGCCCACTTTTAAGTGACAAAAAAAGATGCTGCTTTATATGTGACTACATTCTTACAAATACCCCTGATCGATTTTCTCCCATCCACGGGAGGAATAAGTGGAAACAAACCGGGAGTGTTAGAGCTAGTGCAGCTTCCTTCATTTGGAGGAGATATCACCAGTTTGGATGAACCATTTTCTCTCATTATGACATAGAAATGAACTCCTAAAACAAGGGTGCACCATGCCTGGAAGGGGTGGATACAAGGAATAGAAAGAGCATGATCTAAGGGCAAATAAAAGGGTGCGTAGTCAACATTAACAGAACAGAAACAAATAGGCTGGCCCTTGCATATCCTCTGCATTCCCACCTAGGTCAAGTGGCAGTGATGAGGGGATATATATGTTATCAAAGGGAGCCTGATATCTGGTAACTTATAAGAATAAGATAAGTTCGTGATACCTAAGTAGAATATGGAGCTCCCTGTACAGAGAGTGACTCTAGAATCTTCTTTAACTATATATTCAGCTACCCAACACCCTCCCTTCTTCTGAAAACAGGCTTGAATGCAACCAGAGGAAGCTACTTCTTGCCTTCCCTAACCCTATAGTGAGGCATAGCATATAAATTGATATATCAAATAATCTAATGGCAAATCTTAATCTTAACTGTAAACAGACGCAAATGTTGTTAGCCATCAAACATTTAAGAAAATGCAATATCAGCAAGCAAGGAAGAAAACTGAATAAATGGAAGAAACTATTCTCAAGAAGAGAGGTTAATTGAGGAAGTACATTCAGAATAAAACAGATTTTGACATTAACTTTCTTATTAAGCACTTTGGTTACATGGAAATAATTGCATAGTACCTTCAGAGACATAAGGAAACAATAATTTATAAGCTAGAAATTTATGGCAAACCCACACTATGCATTTGTGAGGAGAAAAAAATAGATATACAAAAACATATGATGCTTTCTAGACATAGACATAGACGTCTCTGAAAGAATTGAAAGATGTGCTTCAGAACAAAGAAACATAATTTGAGAAATAGAAATGGGGTGTGAGAGACCATGCTACTTGGTCACATGCTCAATCAAACTAAGAGTGAGAGAGAGAGAGAGAGAGAGAGAATATGAATTAATATGGTATTAAAGAAATAATGACTGTGACCAAGAAGAGCAATTAAAGAAAGAAAAATAGCTGAGCAATTTTCTTTTTTAGACTCTAACCTAGATAAAAGCTGAAGGAAAGAGCAGGTATGTAGATCCATGAACTAGATAGTATGTGAGTTTAGAAAACAACTTTAAGATGTGAGCAATTCAGCTGATGAAAAAAGAAAAAGGAAAAGAAAGGATAAGAGACATTTTTTAGAAAGCTCAGCACACACACATATATATGAACAGACACACACGCACACACACACACATATATACACACCCATATATTTATTTAAAAAACATTTGCACCCACTTTGATGACATGTCAAGGTTGCTTGTTGTGGTGGGGGAATAGGGTAGGGAGCTTGCCCTTTTATTTTTGTGAGAGGCTAGGGTGCTATTGGCTGCTTCAGGGCCTCCTATGTCTTCCCTTATCCTCTTTACTTTTGTTTTGAGAGCATTTTTCTAGTGGTAAAAAGCACTTAACATAAAATTTACCATACTAAACATTTTAAGTGTACAGTGCATAGTGTGAACTTTGTGTCCATTGTTGTGCAACAGACCTCTAGAACAGTTTAATCTTGCAAAACAAACTCTCTAGCCATTGAAACGTTGTACTCCTTTTCCCTCTTCCCTAGTCCATCATTTTACTTTATATTTCTGAGATTTTGACTACTTTAGATAGTTCATATAAGTGAAATAATGCAATATGTGTTTTATTGCCATGGGTTTATTTCCCTTAGCATGATGTCTGCCAGGTTCATTCGTGTTGTAACATATGACAGGATTTTCTTCTTTAATATGGCTGCATAATGTTTAATTTAATAAGGCTGTGCATAATATTAATATTCCATTCTCTCTCTCTCTCTCTCTCTCCCTCCCTCTCCCCAACATGCCCTTGATTGAGCATATCCCTAAGTAGCATTGACTCTTATACCAATTATTTTCTCAAATTATTTTTCTTCTTTCTAAAGCACAACTTACAATTCTTCCAGAGTGCTCTATGTCTAGAAAGTGCTATGCATTTTTGTATGTGTAATTGTTTTGAAGTTTTATTTTCTCCTCACACATGGATAGGATAGTGTGGGTTTGCTGTAAAATTCTAGCCTATAAATTATTTTTCTTTATCTCACTGAAGGAACTATGCAATTATTTTATGTTTGTGTGTATATACTACATTTTCTTTAACCATTCATTCATTCATTGGTAGACATTTAGGTTGCTTCCACTACTTGGCTATTGTAAATAATGCTGTGCAGTGAATATAGATGCACAAATATCTCTTTGAGATTCTGATTTCATGTTATCAAATAAATACATAGAAGCGGAATTGCTGGATCATATAGTTCTATGTTTAACTTTCTGAGGAGCCTCCATACTATTTTCCATAGCTGCTGCACCATTGCAACCCCACCAACAGTGCACAAGGATTCCAATATCCCCACATCCTCACCAACGCTTATTATTTTCCACAAAGCCTAACATACTTACATCTGTCCTTTTACAGAAAAAAGTCCCCAACCCTTGCTTGATGAGAAAGCACAAAAAATTATAGAATTTAAATATTAATCAACCTTGACAATGTAAAACTACAGGAGCAGAAGTTGAGACAGAAGGAAAAAGGAGAGATGAAGGTTGATATAGACAAGCTAATGCTGTTATGCTACCATGTGGTTTAAGAAACAGAACATTCCTGTAAGTGGGTACGAGTTACATGTTACCATAGTGAGAAGTCAGTAGTGTTCCATTGATTAATAAGTCAATGAAAGGATTAGTATATAATTTATAGTTATGGAAGATATGACTTTAACAACAGAAGCAGCAGAAAGTGTGGACTCCGGGGAGCTGGAGTGATGGTACCAAGCACTGGGAACGGAGACAACTCCTTTTCACTAGTCTTGTTTGGAATGACTTACATTCATTGATATTGATTTTTTTTTTTTTAATATCAAGAGGAGAAGCAGTAGAGCATAAGGAAGAGATACTGGGCTTACTTTGCCTTCTTGGCTCAGCTGCTATCTAGTTGTGTGAATTTGGGCAGATCTCGTTATCACATCCCCCTTTGTTTCCTTAATTGAACTTGGACTCTACGATTGAGTTTGGATGTGTTGTATGCTCAAATTTTTTCAACTTCTATGCTTAGGATATAAACTTATACAGTGACTTAAGAGTTATTTACATGAAAAATAGTTCTTAATGTTATAGTTCCACTAGAATTATCATGCTTAGATGTTCATCTCTAAAGCATTAAAATAGGATTGTTATGATCAAATCACAGGAAGAAGTTATAGAACTCTATTGTATTATGCTCTAAATTTAATTTGGGCATCATTTTCAAAAAAAAAAATAGCATTACTAGAGGAAATGTAGACCAGAGTTTCACAGTAGCTGCGCTTAAATTGGATTATTAATCATTTTGTTTGTGTAAATTCAACAATGTGGAAAATTCTATATGGAGGCATTTGAACCATCTTAAAGGCTCTAATGTGAAGAAAGATATTATGAAAGAACCAAATGCAAAATTTTATGAATATCCAATTGATGTAGACACTCAACAGAAGATATGATTGAAATGTCTCCACTGTACTCTCTAGATGCAGATTACACAAGCTGGTGTCAAAAGCCAAGTATGATTTAATAAGTAAAAAGCAACTGTTTGCAACTGAATGCCTACTGAGAGTATCCATAACTGCAAGGCCAGATGTTCATATTCATGCTTTTTTGTGTGTTTTCTCTGGTTTTTGATTTTCTGAGGGCTGTTAATCATATGCCCTCGATATGCAGTGTTCAATCCATTTTGTTGGCCTTTTATCATTTTAAACAGTTACAGATTATGTCTCCATGGAGTGTGCCAGAAATGTCCTTATGTTGCACCAGCCCATGCTTTATGAGATAAACAAATGAGTAATTCAAGCTTTGTAGCGGGTTCGTGTGTCACATAAGAGCTCAGTCATAATTTCTGAATTGTCTGCCAATGCACATTAAATCAAAGTGTCTATCTGAAACAGTAGTAGTATTTCATGGGCTGTGTAGAACAGTTCTTTATCCTATCTCTATGAACTCCTTTTTTTTTTTTTTTTTTTTTGTTCCTTTTCGGTTTTACTAGGGGCATGGGAGTGGAGGGCACAAAAGTTTAACTTAATGTTAAAGCCAAGGTCAAGACACAGGAATCTAAATGCTACATTTTTCATTCCTATTATCTTGAAAATTTGGTCATTTATGCATATAGATAGTATATACCTGGATGACAGGAGGGGGTTCACTTTTTCTGGAGGTTTCAAAAACTGATACTAACTCTAAAAGTAAATCAACCATATTATAAAATAGTTATAAAATAGTATTTTTCTGGCCATCTAAAATGTTGATTTTCTGCATGTCAATGTGTGTAGATGCATGTGTGTGAGTATGTATATATGTAACTGTTTCCATAAACTGGGATAAAGTTGGATAAAGTTAGATAAGGTTAGTGATTTTTGCCATATTTTGTCCTGTGGCAAAACTCTTTATTTGACTCTACAATCAAAGTGAAAATGGCTTCAGAATCATCCATTCAAGTCTATTGCTTTGGGAAATCATATATAAGCAATCATGGGCATCTTCAAATCAAACTTACTAATGTTCCCTTTGGAAACATTATTTTGTGATTTTTAACAGCATTTTTACCCATTTGTCATTTCTTTATGGAATAAAATGATCATGAAAAGGAATATTATTAATTTGTGACGCTGATTGCATTCCATTCCAGCTGATTAAAGCCAGCTGGGAAACAGTACCCCAATGCTGTTTATAAGAATCTTGTCTGGCATATGCAAAGTTCATAAAAATCCTTAGCAATTTGTTAAATAATGTGCCAGATGATAGCTATAGATTTGTAATATTTTAGAAAGGTCTATCTTTAATTCATGAACTTTTCAATTACCTTAAAAACTTATGCCAGGAGGGCAAAGCTGTCTGACCCACTTAGAATTATTGCAAACCCTCTTTTCAGTTACAGTTTAAACGTAGGTATTGCTATTGCTTGCTGGGTTCAACTTTTTATTGAGACCATTTTTCTTTGACTCTTGAATACCTAGGTAGTTACTTGTGATAGTTATTTCAAACTCTATTCTCTCTCATTTTTTAAATGAGCCCATAATTTTTCAAAATTTTGCTCAATGATCAGTCCGTGACAATGATAATATGCTAAAGTCATAACAACATGAGAACTAACAGAGATTAAGAGGGAAAAATGTTGTTTAAAGGTATCTATCTTGTCTCCTAAATCCCAGATAAAGCATCAGGTGTGACAATTGTTAATCGTAATTTGCTAGACCAAGTTTCTCATATTTCTATTATGGAACACACAGTTTGGGGCCAGAGACAGTGATATTGCTATCAAGTATCACTTTAAAAAGTCTCTTATGTATTAGATATTTCTCATTAACTTATTTTATAAATGTACTATTCGTTAACCTGTTATGTACCAATGTATTAGAGATGGAATACAGAAGAAGATACATGCTTCCTTATGGATCTTTTAACCTAATAGTGAAGTTGTATGTTAAATATTTATTAAAATAGTCAAGTCTTGTTCTGATAAGCATTACAAAGGAAAAGTTCAGAGTACAATAAATAAGTTTAATAAAGCTAAGGAATCCTTGAAATTTTTTTTTGGAGGAAATATATTAATAATTGAGCCAGGACTGGATGAAGGGAATTAGATTGGTCAGGAAGAGGAGAAAGAGTATTTCCAGTAAAAGTAATACTATGTGTAAATCCGTGTGTAAGGAAGATGTTCAGTGCAATGGAATAATTGAAATAGAACCGTTGTGGTTAAACTAAATCTAGCAGTGGAGAAAGTCAGAGAGTGGCACCCGGTAAAGTCATATCAGTGAGGAGAGGAGGGGGATCATGGAGGAGTTTATAAGCCACATTCATGTATCTAGACGTTATGATAAAAGCAATAGAACCATTGCAGAGCATAAAGTTGGAGAGCGACATGATTAGATTTATGTCTGAAAGAGATCACTCTGCAAGCAATGTGGAGAGTGAGGTGGGGAGGGTTGGGGAGAAGACTGGATTAAGAGAGACCAGGCAGCAGGCAATTTTGATAAACCAGAGGAGACAGGATCGTAGCTTTGATTATCAGTGTGCTAGTGGAGATGGGAAGAAGAGGATGCACTGAAGAGATGTTGGAAAAGTAGAATGCCAAAGACTAATTGGATATAAGAGTAAAAGGAAAGACGAAACCAGGACAACACCCAGGTTTCTGGTTGAGCACAGCATTGATAGTGATGCCACTTACTGAGTTAGTTGTGAGAGTAGAGCAGGACACCAGAAAGATCATCAGTTGAACTCTGGATATGTCAAGTTTGAAGAGCCTGACAAAATAGCCTAGTGGAGACCTCTGGTAGACAACTGGAGCTAAGTGGAAAAGTCAGGCTTCAGATCAAGCCTGGTAATCATTCACATCACCATTGATAATTGAATCCTTGGGATTGGATGAGATCTGCTAGTCTCATAGAGAGGGACAATGTCTAGTGAGAAGAAGGCTTAAGATCATTCCCTGAAGAACTTCAACATTTAAATGACAAGTGTCAGAACATGGTATGAGTCTTAGATGCTATTTAATAATATAAGCTTAATATAGAATATTAAGATAAGCTTAACATAGAAGATATGCAAGATAAGCTTAACATAGAGTATTAAAAGTAATACACTTGATATATTTTTGTCATCACCGAGGATGTCCTGTATGTTCAGCAGGACACAATATTTCACAAATGCAATTTTTCTGACTTTAGGCAAGTCATGGTTTCTAAAGCATCAGTTTATTTGCTGTTAAAATCAGTCTACCCAATGGTCCATGCATGCATAGGCAGAGTAGGTTATCACTAGAGCAGACATTTCCACTAGGGATCATTTCCAACTAAATAGAAAATAGAGGTCTGATAAAATGAAGCAATCGATGAGTGAGCCTTGATAGAGTTTGGGAAGTAGATAAAATGTAGAACAGTACGAGCAAATTTTCATGTAATTATAAAGGAAGGATGAAGCCTGGGTGGCTTTCAACATGAGGCACTGATCACATAAGAGATAGAGGGAAAGCTTAGATGTAGCTAAGACAACCAGGGGATGAAAAGCTTGGAGATGGAGGTTAATGGACAAATGTTTGAGATGGAATGAACCATGATTGCCTCTGAAAGTCCACATGCCAAGTAGTGTCTGCTTTCAAGGAGGAACAAAAACTTGTTCATTTCCCTGCTCAAAAGCAACTTGGTCATTTCAGTCTCTGTTGGGCCTTCAGAGAAGTTGGCTCGTGGGTTAAGCCACTTTATCCTCCTGGCCTTATAGACTCTTTAATCAGTTTTGTTTCTAAAGTTATCACCCCATGGTTTATGGGGTTTACCTGGAGTGGGTGGCTACAGGATTCAAATTTTCTGCCATGACTTCGGCCCTCTTCTGAGTTAAATGTCCAACAGTGGTTCCTGATATGTAAATTGCTGAGTACCATATTGTATGTCCCTGACACTGCCCTCTAATTATGGACCACGTGTCAGTGCTCCAGTTAAAGGTAAATGATGTAGTGCTTCCCAAATTATAGTTAATGTTAAACTCTTTGTGAAAATGTTTAAGAAGGGTTAAAGGGAGAAAAATGTATTGAGAAAAAATAAACTTCTATCTTTAAAATAAATTCCTCTTTTTAAAGCAGAATTTTTATTTTTCAATTTTAGAGCCATATATATATTATATAATGCATTTCTAACAGACAGATTTGGTACATATTTTCTCTAGCTTTTTTAATGGTAGAATGAGCCTTGCTTAACATCTCCTAGAATTGGAGTTTCCTGGAAGATAGTAGAAATGTAGAGTTAGCCATAAAGGAGACTACGCAACTCTTAATTGGCCGAGTTCTAGAATTCTGACAATTGAGATGTTTTGTATTAGGCAGTGACTAATTGATTCAGTCAGATTTTCATTTTTCAAAAGACAGGGAGGCAGTGTTAGAAAAAATGTCAGCAGTAAGTGGAGATGTTGACAGTAAGAGCAGAGTCAGAAGGAAATTTGGTAATGAGTATGGTGGAATTGCCAAGTTAGGGAGAAATAGATAACCTCATCTGAAAGTTTAGCAAGATGTGTCGGTTACCAGTTATTAGCTCATTCCTGGTGCCATTGGATTCTGAATGATTGTTAACCCTTGAGTCAGTTATCCATGAGGCCAAGTTGTAGAGCTATGGGCAGTGGTCTGCGTATCCTAGCTTCCCTGTGTATCCTTCACTGACCTAACCAATCCTGTTTCTTTTTCCTTGCAACCTAAAGTGTCTCTAAAGCAGGAGTGGACTCTGTACAATATCCTGGACATGGCATGGATTTCCCTAAAATAACAAAGAATGAGAAAAGAATGAGAGATCATTCTTCCAGATCTTCTAAAGCTCACTGTAGAATTAGGTTTTTTGTGTTCATGCTTGGCATTCTTTCAAGTGTTTTGCAGTGAGAATTCACTTCAATTTATTCTTTTCAATTTTCTAGACAAGATCTTATGGATAAATACATACAAATCAAAGAATCTTATACCTATTCTGCCGAGTATAATAGAAGCTTCAACCACATAAAAGCTTTCTTTCTTACCTTTCAGAATGTCATGCCATCCCTATTTTACATACTTCAGGAGATTCCACATGTGATTGAAAATGAGGTAGAGTAGGCTTTGGAAGAATTGGGAAGCTGTAGTTACAGAAAGAAAAGAACACATTTAAGTCAATCTTTGTGCCAGTTTTCATTAGAAAAGCCAATCTTAAAACCATCTGGCCCACTTTTCTAGTCTCCCAGCTGAGTCTGATGTCTGATCCTTCTCTGTCTCAGACTAATCCTGTTTGTAACTACATGGCTGGCTCTGCAGACAGAGCTGGTATTTCCCTACCCTCTGCTTGAAACAATAACTATGTATATAACTCCACTAAAATACTTTACTACATTGTTATTGTAGTTATGTGTTCATATATTTGTCTTTCCCATGAACTTATTAGCTTCTTAAGGGCTACAGTAGTATCTTATTTGCCTTTGTACCCCCACAGCCTCCTAGATCTTCGATGTTGAATGCACAAATATGATTAATGCAGTCAGAAAAAAACCTCTTTACTCCAGAAATCTTAATTCTGGCAAATGTGTAATGCACAATGTTTTACCTTTTAAAACTCTATTTTAAGAGGAAAGAAAACTTATGAAATTTCCTATAGGTATACTGTTGGAAAGAGCAATAATTTATAATCATATTCATAGTTTGACCAATTGAATGTATTTTTCTTTAATAATCATCTATTAAAATCATTCCCTAAGCAACATTAAAATAGAATAATATTGTATTTAGTGTCTTTCTTTTATAGATGTCCAAGTATTTTATTTTATAATTTTTAGTATAATGTACATCTAGCAAGTGAGAAATAGCCTTAAGTTAACAGTTTTGAATATAAGTTCTATAGTCATTTTTGACTGAGTCATTGAGCAGTTGCATTTATGGTTATGTATTATGAAATCTATAGTAATCTTTGCATTTTTTGTATTATGAAATTTAGAATCAAGGTATACTTTTGTCCAAAAAACAGCCCATAAACTCAGTCCTATTTCCATTGAAGTTTGGATTTCAGTTCCCTCTGGGTATCTGAGCAGCTGTTTTTTTTTTTCTAAGTCTTGATCATCTAATCAAAAGGGAATATTTTGAATGCATTTTCATTTTATCTAAAATTAACAGTGAAGCTTCAAGCAGATGTTATGAAAGATTGGAAATAACTGTTAAATAAAAAGAATAGCAAGGGACTGCTGCAGTCTAGCATAGAAATGGCAAAGTAAACAGCCAAATCAAAACAAAATGTAGTAAGCATCCACCATGAGTATCTTTAATAGCTTTATTTGAAATGATTTGGGGTTTTGACAGTTTAAGAAAGACGTAATCATGAATGAATATCAGATCTCAAATATTTATGCTTTTTTAAGAACAGCCACAAACTTTGAGGCTTTTTAAGAGCTTCATAGTCTTCGGTTGAGTTTTATTTTTGCTGGAGCAAGAGTAATGAAAATAAACCAGTTGTCACCAACTCTAACATTGAAATGTGAATGGCCATTTAAATACTGCAAAGCCAGAAAAGTAGAATGGCCCATTGAAACTTGTGTTACAAAATAAGTGATATCATATGGCTGACATTTATTTTTACAGGAAATAAATGAGATAGTCATAAACTATCTATGAATGAAACTAAAATGTTTCATAAACACAAAGTTTTTCTTTTGTAAAGATACATCATAACACCTATCTATTCTTCTAAAAGTATCTCAATACAAGATAAAAAGTATAAAGAAATATAAATTCACTGTGTAGAAAAATAAACTTATATTTGTTCAGACCTGAGAGGGGACCAGAGTATCATTAAGATTAAAACACAGGAGTATGCAATTCCCAATTCAAGAGTGCTTTTAAAATCAGCATGAACTTCCCAAAGAGTTGCAAATATAGTCACACCATTTACTTTTCTAATGAATCAATCTCCAAGGAAGGCAAACTGCTTAGCTTTGAGTCCTAGCTCAGCTGTGTAACAGCTATTTGGAATTGGAAAGTTAATTAACCTTTCTTTGCCCCTTTTTCCTTCTCCTTAAAGTGGGAATGGTCACAGAAGCCAACTGTAGAGTGTGTAGAATTGTATTGACACATAGTGAGCACTCTGTAAAGCTAGGCTAATGCTATGCTTCTTTGCCCATCTGCCTTAAGGGATATGCTTCTTTGCCCATCTGAGAGTGTTAGGCATGGTAGTGTGTCATGGACATCGAGTCATGGAGAGAGTAGGCATCTGTGAGATCCACTACAGCTGTGGCTTCTCACTGACACAGGGAGCTGCTGTTGAAGGCTGCTCTGCTGTGGCAGTCGTGTATCATTCACTGGCATCAAGTATCACTAAGACACGAAGGCTCTTTGTGTGAACCACAACTGCTAATGTGGATTTTGGTCAAGGGTGCATCACGGTGGGCTAACAAATTTGCATATCTTTATGCTTACTACTTTTATTTCTTATACGTATCCACATACCAGGGCTATACCTATGCCCGCTCAGGGCTACTTTCATGATCCACCAACTCACGGACTAGAACTTCTGTCCCCTCCCCTTCTTTCTTTAGGAATCCACCTGAAAAATTAGATCTCTTTTCCTCTCAAATTCTCAAACACCAAGCATCAGATAACATCCTTTTTGGAGCCTAATTGACAAAGTTGCTCTACCATGCTTCTAAAGGAAAGCTGTCTTTAAGTCCAAAAGATGTGTGTGTTAGATTATTATTTTAATAGGTCCTAATGAGTCTCATATTCCAGTATTTATGCCGTTGATGTAGTCTCCTCCAACACTGATTCTGTACTTGCCATGACTTGCTTTGGCTAACAGGACATTGGTAATCATGACACAAGCCTAGATGTGGTGAAGTCTTGCCCACTGGAGCTTGCACTCTTGGGAGGCTGACCCCACCTTATGAGGGGCTGTCTCGACTCCTCCAGTGTGCAAAACCACATGGAAGAGACGCCAGCTTCTCCAGTGACAGCTCAGTTCAGCTTCCATTTGACTCTTGAACTGAATACACCTTTTAGGTAAGCCCAGGCAAAACCCAAGGAATAGCCAAGTTAATCCACACTTACTTTAAGCCTTTGTTTTGGGGTAGTTTGTATGTAGCAGTAGATCAGTAATACAGTGTCAATACCTACTTTTTCAAGCTGCTACTTTCAACTATCTCTTTTCCAAGACACATACACACACACACACACACACACACACACACACTTTAACCTCCTTGGTAGCAGACATTGTTATGCTTGGCTTGGAAATGTATTATCTGATCATAGGAAGTATATTTTCTATTTATATTTGTTGAAACATATTAATGACATTATATGTGTATGATTCACTACATCAAAGATTTAGTAAATACCCAGGAAAAGATTTTGGTGGGTACCAAGGAAAGTCACTTTTAAGGAAAATAAATTTTAAACGAAGAATTAAATTGATACTTACAATTAAACATCTTCAAATGTATCTATGCTTCAAAGATATATTTCCCTATTCGAAACAGCTAAGCATACTCTAGTGACTACATAGTGTGAAATTTGGGGGTCTTAGGTTTATATCTTAACATCTCCATTTGTTGTTTTTTAATTTGGGGAAAAATAATAGGTTTTTCTGAGCTTTAGAGTTTTTTTGTTTGTTTGTTTTTTTACAAACTGAGATTATATATCTTATTTATAGGATTGTTATAAGTATTAGAAAATTATTCCATAAGGTATGCAGCAAAATGTTGGATCCCCGATGCCTTAGTAATTGTTCCATATGTTTAGTGTTCTTTCTTCTTGCCATCACCAATTTTCCAGTTGTGAAGCAATCTGGACAACGTTAAGTAAAAGCACTGGAAAGAATTGGTGTTTGAAAAATAAATTTGGAGAAAATGGATAGCCTAACTTGTCTCTCTCTTTTGAGGACAATGCATGACCAGTTCTCCTACTCACCACTCTCTGCTCTTCTACTCCCAAATGTTGAGACATTGATTAACAGTGCTATAGGAGGAGGCAGTAGTGATGATGAAATTACAATAGCCCATGTGATTGTAACCATGAGGAAGAGCAGCAATGATCGTTTGTTCTGCAGCTGACTCATTCGTACATTTTAGATCATTTTAAGTGAAGCGTGAGGCTTTGCTGTGTATTTCCAATAGTCCCCTTCTGTGTTTGCATTTTAATGTTACCCCTTGTTCACATTTCAGAGCAAAACATTTCTCCATTTAATTTCTCCTATCTTGCCTAACACTTTCCCTTTTTTATGGTGATTTTCTTTGCTCTTTTCTTTCCTTTCCTTGCTGAAGTGAACAGCTTTGCCCTCAGGCACCAACCTTGACATGCTGCCTCTTTCAAATATTAGAAAACAAATAAGATGAGCTTCTTTTGCAGGGTGGAAGACTAGTCAGTTTTGTTTGCTTGTTTGGTTTTGTCTACAAACATTCTAAGATTCCCACTCAAATTTCCTCCCTGAAAAGACACGTTTTTTAAATTGCTAGCCAAGGTTCTAATGAGAATCTTATTTCCTCTTTCTCTTGTTTTATAAATTGATTCAAAATAGAACTGACCTTACAATCTCATGTAATAGCATCCGTAAGAGCATTTTTGGTCATGATTATGGACTGATTTAATTTGCAGACTGGATGAGTTCGATGTGGTAGATTATTTAGATGTGAACTTATTACACCTACTCAGAGGATCGAAAAAAATTTTTTAAAGCTGGACGTCTACATGCCAAATAAATTTAACAAAATATCTTAAAAATACCACCCCTCTTATTGTTTTATGAAGGATAGCATCAAAGAAAGTAAAGGGAACTTATTCTGGATAAATTCTCAGATAAGCAATCCTACTGGCAATTTCCATGATTTTCTGCAGTCTATTTTTAGAGGTTCCAGAGAAGCCAGTTGCAGATTGATGAGGAGCCACTTGCAGTCTCTTGAGGTCAGATGCCGTATCTTATACTTCAGATCCCCTTCAGTGCCAAACACAGTATCTCACATTTAGAAGGTGCTTAGTGAATTCTTATTCAATGGCTATTTCACCATGGCTTTAGTAGCTCTACTTTTCCAATTATCACAACCTGGGTTTTGATGTTCACAAATAGTGTATATTAGCACCTTTGCTTGTGAATGTTTGTGTTTGTAGGCTCCCTGAGTGCCTGCAGCTTCGTTAAAAGAAGGCTTTTACTTATGGACATTCATCAGAGATCAAAAACACATATTCCTCAACTGAAAATAAAATAAATTCCACAGATATGCTTTATCTGTAGATGCCAAATCTCTTAATATAGCCCACAAGGCCTTCTACAATTTCATGTGTGCTTACATGTCTTCTTTCCCACATGAACCTTTGGCTTTTAGTCCAAGGAAGGCTAATGGGCTGTGACATATCTTCTCCATAGAATATTTTCCTTCCCCTTATTGTCAAGTAAAATTGTATCCAACCTTCAGGGTCCTGGAAAGGAGCTACTTCTAGGAGCATCTCAGTCCAGGAGCGAGGGCAAGCCACACATGGAGAGTGGACCAGGACTTTGATGAATTGCATTTGAAAAATAGACCTGGTGGGGCTTAGAGCCAAGACACAGAAAGACCAGCTTTATCTTAAAATAGTGTGAGAGTTAAACTAGGCACAAAAGAGTCAAAATGTCAAGACATCAGAGTAGAGGAAGAGGAGATGAAACCTTGAGGGGTGCTAGTGAAGTCCAACTGTAGTGCTACCAAGGAAAACTACCAAGAGGGGTATGGGGTGGTTTCAGGGTAGGCACTTACTGAAGAAGGGTGGTAGAATAGAGATGATGGGATGCTACAGACAGGTCCCTGGCTTTTTATCTGGTCTGGATTTAACCCTGACCCACATGTTAAAACAGAATGATAGGCTACTGTAACCTTGGACACTTGCTAGAACATTTGGTCACCTCCTGGGTACCGTGAACTTCTAGGATAACACATCACCCACCAGATGCTCTTTTTAGATGTGTGTATGTGATACCTCTTTTGTTCTCTTTTAAGATTATGTCTATATCATGGGATTTCTGCTATACTTATCTTGCTGTTCTTCCCACAGTCCACCAACCCCACATTCACAAACACATACAGGCTCACAAGACAGTTGGTATTCAAAATATTTGTATTGAATTAATAAGCAAATCAATGAATAAGTACATCACTTGTAATACAGAAATCTTAATGTGAAATCCAATCATAGGAATAAAAGTCAGCCTAAAACAAATCTAGCAGGGCCATATTAAATGGGCAACTGCTATTTGTTTCAAGCTTAGATAATCAATACTAAAAATTAACTTGTCAAACAGGTCATGTAGAAGTTTATGAACTTTTTTAATGAATGTAACAGGGTCTTCGGAAACCGTGGCTCATAACTTGTGAAATATAGATCAAATGGCTACAGATAACTCAAGTTATTAGCCAGACACAATTGAGGAAGAGGTTTAGAATTTTAAGCCTTGAGGTCCATTCCAAGATGGCCGAATAGGAACAGCTCGGGTCTGGAGCTCTCAGTGTGATTGATGCAGAAGACAGGGGATTTCTGCATTTCCAACTGAGGTACCTGGTTCATCTCATTGGGACTGGTCAGACAGAGGGTGCAGCCTACGGAGGGTGAGCTGAAGCAGAGTGGGGCATTTCTTCCCCCGGGAAGCAGGAGGGGTTGGGGGATTTCCCTTTCCTAGCCAAGGGAAGCCATGACAGACTGTACCAGGAAAATCGGGACACTGCCACCTAAATACTGCGCTATTCCAAAGGGCTTAGCAAACAGCACACCAGGAGATTATATCCCTTGCCTGGCTCAGTGGGTGCCAAACCCACAGAGCCTTGCTCACTGCTAGTCCAAGATTGAACTGCTGGGCGGCAAGCCTGGCTAGGGGAGGGGCGTCCACCATTGCTGAGGCTTGAGTACATAAAGTGGCCTGGAATCTCGAACTGGGTGGAGCCAACCGCAGCTCAACCAGGCCTGCCTGCCTCTGTACACCCCACCTCTGGGGGCAGGGCATAGCTGAACAAAAGGCAGCAGAAACTTCTGCAGACTTAAACATTCTTGTCTGACAGCTCTGAAGAGAGCAGTGGGTCTCCCAGCATGTTTGAGCCCTGAGAATGGACAGACTGCCTCCTCAAGTGGGTCCCTGAGCCCTGTGTAGCTTAACTTGGAGACATCTCCAAGTAGGGGCCGACTGATACCTCATACAGCTGGGTGCCCCTCTGAGATGAAGTTTCCAGAGGAAGGATCAGGCAGCAATATATGCTGTTCTGCAATATTTGCTATTCTGCAGACTCTGCTAGTGATACCCAGGCACACAGGGTCAGGAGTGGACCTCCAGCAAACTCCAACAGACCTGCAGCTGAGGGACCTGACTGTTAGAAGGAAAACCAACAAACAGAAAGGAATAGCATCCACATCAAAAAAAAGGACATCCACACCAAAACCCCATCTGTACGTCACCATCATCAAAGACCAAAGGTAGATAAAACCACAAAGATGGAGAGGAACCAGAGCAGAAAAGCTGAAAGTTCTAAAAACCAGAGCGCCCCTTCTCCTCCAAAGGACTGCAGCTCCTCACCAGCAATGGAACAAAGCTGGATGAAGAATGACTTTGATGAGTTGACAGAAGTAGGCTTCAGAAAGTTGGTAATGATAAACTTCTCTGAGCTAAAGGAGGATGTTCAAACCCATCAAAAGGAAGCTAAAAACCTTCAAAAAAGATTAGACATATGGCTAACTAGAATAAACAGTGTAGAGAAGACGTTAAATGACCTTATGGAGCTGAAAACCATGGCACGAGAACTACATGACGCATCCACAAGCTTCAGTAGCTGATTTGATCAAGTGGAAGAAAGGGTATAAGTGATTGAAGATCAAATGAATGAAATGAAGCGCGAAGAGAAGTTTAAAGTAAAAACAGTAAAAATAAACGAACAAACTCTCCAAGAAATATGAGACTACGTGAAAAGACCAAATCTACGTTTGATTGGTGTACCTGAAAGTGACGGGGAGAATGGAACCAAGTTGGAAAACACTCTTCAGGATATTATCCAGGAGAACTTCCCCAACCTAGCAAGGCAGGCCAACATTCAAATTCAGGAAATACAGAGAACACCACAAAGATACTCCTCGAGAAGAGCAACCCCAAAACACATAATTATCAGATTCACCAAGGTTGAAATGAAGGAAAAAATGTTAAGGGCAGCCAGAGACAAAGGTCAGGTTACCCACAAAGGGAAGCCCATCAGACTAACAGGGGATCTCTCGGTAGAAACTTTACAAGCCAGAAGAGAGTGAGGGCCAATATTCAACATTCTTAAAGAAAAGAATTTTCAACCCAGAATTTCATATCCAGCCAAACTAAGCTTCAGAAGTGAAGGAGAAATAAAATCCTTTACAGACAAGCAAATGCTGAGAGATTTTGTCACCACCAGGCCTGCCTTACAAGAACTCCTGAAGGAAGCACTAAACGTGGAAAGTAACAACCAGTACCAGCCACTGCAAAAACATGGCAAATTGTAAAGACCATCGATGCTACAAAGAAACTGCACCAACTAATGAGCAAAATAACCAGCTAACATCTTAATGACAGGATCAAATTCACACATAACAATATTAACCTTAAATGTAAATGGGCTAAATGCCCCAGTTAAAAGATACAGACTGGCAAATTGGATAAAGAGTCAAGACCCATCAGTGTGCTGTATTCAGGAGACCCATCTCACGTGCAGAGACACACATAGGCTCAAAATAAGGGGATGGAGGAAGATCTGCCAAACAAATGGAAAGCAAAAAAAAAAGCAGGGGTTGCAATCCTAGTCTCTGACAAAAACAGTCTTTAAACCAACAAAGATCAAAAGAGACAAAGAAGGCCATTACATAATGGTAAAGGGATCAATTCAACAAGACGAGCTAACTACCCTAAATATATATGCACCCAATACAGGAGCACCCAGATTCATAAAGCAAGTCCTTAGAGACCTACAAAGAGACTTATACTCCCACACAATATTAATGGGAGACTTTAACACCCCACTGTCAATAGTAGACAGATCAATGAGACAGAAGAGTAACAAGGATATGCAGGACTTGAACTCAGCTCTGCACCAAGCAGACCTAATAGACATCTACGGAACTCTCCACCCCAAATCAACAGAATACACATTCTTCTCAGCACCACATCTCACTTATTCCAAAATTGACCACATAGTTGGGAGTAAAGCACTCCTCAGCAAATGTGAAAGAACAGAAATCACAACAAACTGTCTCTCAGACCACAGTGCAATCAAATTAGAACTCAGGATTAAGAAACTCACTCAAAACTGCACAAACATATGGAAACTGAACAACCTGCTCCTGAATGACTACTGGGTAAATAACGAAATGAAGGCAGAAATAAAGATGTTCTTTGAAACCAATGAGAACAAAGACGTAACGTAGCAGAATTTCTAGGACACAATTAAAGCAGTGTGTAGACGGAAATTTAAAGCACTAAATGCCCACAAGAGAAAGCAGGAAAGATCTAAAATCGACACCCTAACATCACAATAAAAAGAACTAGAGAAGCAAGAGCAAACAAATTCAAAAGCTAGCAGGAGGCAAGAAATAACTAAGATCAGAGCAGAGCAGAAGGAGATAGAGACACAAAAAACCCTCCAAAAAATCAATGAATCCAGGAGCTGGTTTTTTGAAAAGATCAACAAAATTGATAGACCGCTAGCAAGACTAATGAAGAAAAGAGAGAAGAATCAAATAGATGCAATAAAAAATGATAAAGGGGATATCACCACCAATCCCACAGAAATACAAACTACCATCAGAGAATACTATAAACAGCTCTATGCAAATAAACTAGAAAATCTAGAAGAAATGGATAAATTCCTCGACACATACACCCTCCCAAGGCTAAACCAGGAAGAAGTTGAATCAATGAATAGACCAATAACAGGCCCTGAAATTGAGGCAATAACCAATAGCATACCAACCAAAAAGAGTCCAAGACCAGACAGATTCAGAGCCGAATTCTACTGGAGGTATGAAGAAAGGAGCTGGTACCATTCTTTCTGAAACTATTCCAATCAATAGAAAAAGGGGGAATCCTCCCTAACTCATTTTATGAGGCCAACATCATCCTGATACCAAAGCCTGGCAGAGACACAACAAAAAAAGAGAATTTTAGACCAATATCCCTGATGAACTTCGATGTAAAAATCCTCAATAAAATACTGGGAAACTGAATCCAGCAGCGCATCAAAAAGCTTATCCACCAATATCAATTTGGCTTCATCCCTGGAATGCAAGGCTGGTTCAACATATGCAAATCAATAAACATAATCCAGCATACAAACAGAACCAAAGACAAAAGCCACATGATTATCTCAAAAGATGCAGCAAAGGCCTTTGACAAAATTCATGCTAAAAATTCTCAATAAACTAGGTATTGATAGGACATATCTCAAAATAATAAGAGCTATTTATGACAGACCCACAGCCAATATCATACTGAATGGGCAAAAACTGGAAGCATTCCCTTTGAAAACTGGCACAAGACATGGATGCCATCTCTCACCACTCCTGTTCAACATAGTGTTGGAAGTTCTGGCGAGGGCAATCAGGCAAGAGAAAGAAATAAAGGGGATTCAGTTAGGAAAACAGGAAGTCAAATTGTCCCTGTTTGCAGATGACATGATTGTATATTTAGAAAACCCCATCATCTCAGCCAAAATCTCCTTAAGCTGATAAGCAAGTTCAGCAAAGTCTCAGGATATAAAATCAATGTGCCAAAATCACAAGCATTCCTATACAGCAATGACAAACAGAGAGCCAAATCATGAGTGTTCTCCCATTCACAATTGCTAGAAAGAGAATAAAATTCCTAGGAATTCAACTTACAAGGGAGGTGAAAGACCTCTTCAAGGAGAACTACAAACCACTGCTCAACAGAATAAAAGAGGACACAAACAAATGAAAGAACATTCCATGCTCATGGATAGGAAGAATCAATATTGTGAAAATGGCCATACTGCCCAAGGTAATTTATAGATTCAATGCCATCCCCAACAAGCTACCAATGACTTTCTTCACAAAATTGGAAAAAACTACTTTGAAGTTCATATGGAACCAAAAAACAGCCCACATTGCCAAGACAATCCTAAGCCAAAAGAATAAAGCTGGAGGCATCACGCTACCTGACTTCAAACTATACTACAATGCTACAGCAACCCAAACAGCATGGTGCTGGTACCAGAACAGAGATATAGACCAGTGGAACAGAACAGAGGCCTCAGAAATAACACCACACACCTACAACCATCTGATCTTTGACAAACATGACAAAAACAAGAAATGAGGAAAGGATTCCCTATTCAATAAATGGTGCTGGGAAAACTGGCTAGCCATATGAAGAAAGCTGAAACTGGATCTCTTCCTTACACCTTATACAAAAATTAATTCAAGATGGATTAAAGACTTACATGTTAGACGTAAAACCATAAAAACCCTAGAAGAAAACCTAGGCAATGCCATTTAGGACATAGGCATGGGCAAGGACTTCATGACCAAAACACCAAAAGCAATGGCAACAAGAGCCAAAATTGACAAATGGGATCTAATTAAACTAAAGAGCTTCTGCACAGCAAAAGAAACTACCATCAGAGTGAACAGGCAACCTACAGAATGGGAGAAAATTTTCACAATCTACCCATCTGACAAAGGGCTAATATCCAGAATCTACAAAGAACTTAAACAAATTTACAAGAAAAAATCAAACAACCCATCAAAAAGTGGGCAAGGTATATGAACAGACACTTTTCAAAAGAAGACATTTATGCAGCCAACAGACACATGGAAAAATGCTCATCATCACTGGTCATCAGAGAAATGCAAATCAAAACCACGATGAGATACCATCTCACACCAGTTAGAATGGCAATCATTAAAAAGTCAGGAAACAACAGGTGCTGGAGAGGATGTGGAGAAATAGGAACACTTTTACACTGTTGGTGGGACTGTAAACTAGTTCAACCATTGTGGAAGTCAGTGTGGCGATCCCTCAGGGATGTAGAACTGGAAATACCATTTGACCCAGCCATCCCATTACTGGGTATATACCCAAAAGATTATAAATCATGCTACTATAAAGACACATGGACATGTATGTTTATTGTGGCACCATTCACAATAGCAAAGACTTGGAACCAACCCAAATGTCCATCAGTGGTAGACTGGATTAAGAAAATGTGGCACATATACACCATGGAATACTATGCAGCCATAAAAAAGGACAAATTCTTGTCCTTTGTAGGGACATGGATGAAGCTGGAAACCATCATTCTGAGCAAACTATCACAAGGACAGAAACCCAAACACTGCATATTCTCACTCATAGGTGGGAATTGAACAATGAGAATACTTGGACACAGGGTGGGGAACATCACACACTGGAGCCTGTCATGGGGTGGGGGGATGAGGATGGGATAGCATTGGGAGAAATACCTAATGTAAATAATGAGTTAATGGCTGCAGCAAACCAACATGGCTTATGTATACATATGTAACAAACCTGCAAGTTGTATGCATGTACCCTAGAACTTAAAGTATAATAATAATAAAAAAAAGAATTTTAAGCCTCAGTTTTCTCTCCTCTGAAATGGAGGTAATGCCTTGCTTTACATGTGTATTCAGACTTTTGGGAAGGATCAAATAAGAGAATATCTGTGGACAAAATATTTTTTATTACAGTTGATATCACAAATGGTTTCTCTTTCCATCCCCTTCTATGTGTTACATCTACTTCTGCTATTTTTTCTCTTCAAAATATGCTATTGACATACAATCGTAAAAAAAAAAGAAGAAAAACTAGTCCACTGATATTCCTTCCTTGCAAATCTTGCAAAGATCTAAGAAAGGCAAATAAAAGATAAATGTTTTTGATATTAATTGTTATAAAAAATATTTTGAGAGGACTTATGTAATTAAAGTAAAATATAGACATTTTAGTAGATTCACTCTTGTAATATAGTACTAAAATATAGCATTTCTATAACTATGTTTTCTCTTTCTGTTATTTCCTTTGCTATAATCTTTATTATACCATTTCCCTTACAAAAACCCTTTAAATTACTTCTTTAGTCAACATTAACAGAAATACTTTTAAGGAATATAGTACAAGTATGTTTGTTTTCCGTATTTACTTCCAAAGTGATGATATTACATCTTCAAGGTTAATATGTACGCGTTTCAGACTTCATTCACCTGGGTAGATAAATAAAATTTAAAAATGAATGGTTGCTTTTTTTTGGTTTTGGCTTGAAATCTTTCCCTGGCATCCATGATGCATCAAGTAGCTAAAATATTTGCTACTGTGTTATACCAATGCAGTAGCTAACTACCATATTCCTTAGGCAGGCTGTGCAGTAGAACACTGTACAGATTAGCAAGAGATCTGGATTCCAGACACATTTCTCATTTCAATTACTTGCCTTAGCATGGGCAAGTCACCCTAAATTTCTGAACCTTAGTTTCTTTGTATATAAAAGGAGAGAGATGGCAGAAATCAGAGTCACAGGCATGAAGCAGGTTACACAGATAGGTTTTTAGGTTAGGAGTAATGCAATTGACAGTGATGGCACTTGTGTGAAATTACAGCTGTCACCCCTATGCAATATATGTTTTGGAAGTATTTTTAATTCTATGAACACAAAACAAAGCAAGTCTGCAGGCTAATTCAAAAGGTCACCAGTTTTTAACCCTTGGAATGAGTCATCTCTGAGTTCCCTTCCAGCTTTAAAATTCTGTAATCTTTCTAACCTATATTAGTCTGCTTCGGAGGGCATAACAAAACACCACAGACTGAGTGGCAAAAACAACAGAAATTTATTTTCTCACAGTTCTGGAGGCTGGAAGTCTGAGGTCAGTGTGCCAGCATGGTTGGGTTCTGGTGAAGAACCTCTTCCTGGCTTGCAGATGGACACCTTCTTGATATGTGGCCTTTCCTCAGTGTGTGCATTCAGAAAGAGTGAGCATGAGAGACTAAGAGATCTTCATCATTTTATAAGGCTACCAATTCCATCATGACG
Organism: Pan troglodytes; assembly: GCF_028858775.2. Taxonomy (NCBI): domain Eukaryota; kingdom Metazoa; phylum Chordata; class Mammalia; order Primates; family Hominidae; genus Pan; species Pan troglodytes. The sequence continues at coordinate 39,405,795 of NC_072411.2, forward strand.
TTCCCACCCTCATGACCTAATCAAACCTTATTTATCACCCAAAGGCCCCTTCTCCAAATACCATCACTTGGGGTTTAGGGATACAACTAATGGATTTGGGGAGACACAGATACTCAGTCTATTACATAACCTATTCAGTCTGTCTTTCTGAAAATGTCAGAAAGCATGAGTTTTGTAGTTCAAGACTCTAAAGGACTCAGGGCCACTTTTCTTGATGGAGTTTGTTGAGAAAGAATAAAACCCTTCCTGTATCTGAAGATTATGCAAAGAATGTGGGCCCACTTTGTTTTCTGTCCCTGTAATTGAAAGAAAAAGGAACTATCTTCAGAAATTAAAGAGGGATGGACTTTGGGTATATGAAAGAAAAATCATTGTAAATTAACCCAAATCTCTAGATTTACAAAAAAAAATTATAGAATTTTACTCTGAAATTTCCTATTAAAATGGTAATCTATATTTTTCTCCTTTTTCCTTTTCTCTCTTTTTTCGCTTAAGAATTTAAAAAAAAGTGTTAATCATTATCTTAGGCATTTTTTTCAAGTCTTTTGGTTTCTCCTAGCCCTGTGAAAATTATATTATGAGTAAGGAGGGTAGTAGTTAAATTAATTCTGGCTTTCTCAGCTAGCTTACATTTAATTGTTTGTAAAGATCATGTATCAATGCAGTTTACTTCAACAGAAGCTCATCTTTTCAGTGATACTATATTCCAGTATCTGGGTAATTTTAGACATATTTTTATTATGCTAATTTAGAAAATCAGAATTGAAGATTATACAACCAAGAGAATTTTACTTGTTAAAAAACAGATGTGATCTAATTTCCACAATTTGGAAAATAACTTGAAAAGGAAACTAATTTACATCTCAACCCATGAGGTAAAAGACTGTATTGAATTTTAGCCTTATCCTGATTCTTTAATTCTCAGTTGCCCACTACTCATAAAATGTGTTCATTATGTTACTTGCATTTGCAATCATGACCACAAAGATTACCATCATGTAATTTTCAGAATTTTCAATCATATTTAAGGGAGATAGTTATAGAACTCTGCTTGGAATTTCTTGGACTTGGTCTCTTTTACTTGGTTCAACTTTTCTAAGTAGTCAGAGTACTAGGAGAATTGAATGTTAGTAGTAACTAAAATGTGTTAAAGCAAAAAATAATTTTATCATTTTCACACCCAAGCCACTTACTTTTTTGAAGTTGTTTTGATTTGAATTTGCCATTGCCCCTTCCTGATTTGTTGTTTTTGTTGTTGTTTGGAGGGGAGGCGGGGGGGACCCTATTTTTTTCTTTTTGACAACTTTAGACACTATTTGGCATTGCATCCCCTTTCCTCACAAGGTTACAGTTTTGGAAGGAAGCAGATGCCTCACAGTCGCTAATGAGTTTATCTTGGCTGAGAATAAAATGAGATTATTTTGGCTTGAGTTTGTTAATTGCTGTCAGCAGTCTTTCAAATTGATTTCTGGCATTATTTGCTTTAGCAGGCAGCAGCTCTGAGGAGTAGAGATGCCCTCAATGCCAGAATTAATGTCTACTGCTTTGAATTTGCACTGGACTGTTTCTTTGTGACTTATGAAATCAAAGGGATACAGAAATTAATGCTACTCTCCTAGAAATGGAGAAAGAAGAACATGGAAATTAAATCCGAGATTATATTTGGGGGTTGAGTGTGCTGAAAGAGGCTAAATAGTTCCAGCTAAGGGAAGTGAACTAAGAGCTGCAAAGCAAACCATTGCCTTTGCCTTTCCACGCAGCTCAGTAATGATTACTCTCTTTTGTAGGCCCTGGTGTTTCCAGCTAGCTCATCTCTCATTACAAGCAAATAACCATTGTATTTCATCCTCATCATTTTGACCTCTGCTATCAACAGAGTTTTCTCTATGTCCTGTTCTAATTTCTCCTTCTGGAGGTTAAAAATAAATTACATTGCCCACCCTTCCCAACCAAGGACCCACTTAAGGTGTCAAAAGCCAAGGACTGGGTATCTTTCTTGTATTTTTACTTTGCAATGCTTAATAGAGCTTATGGCACATAGTAAGCCATTAAAACATGAAATAAATGAATTTGAATAGCTGTCTCTGTTATTTCCACAAAATCGGAAGAAAAAAAATCTGCCACTTTTTGTTGTGTCATTTTTGTTGAGAAAGATAAATAATAGGTGGACTATCTGGAGGAAAGAAATACAAACATATGCTCCTTTATATTTTATTGACAAAAGTAGGAAAATTGGACAGGCTTTGCCTATAAAGAATGCATATATGATATAGAGTCCTGTATGTCATGTATTTGATCTGGTATGCTATTTCATATACTTGTGGAAGTATTTTAAAGATGTTAGATTTAATCTGTTTTATTCACTCATTTATTCATTTTAATTTTGGTTTTTATTTTTATCAAATGTATACATGCCCATAATTTGAAGGATATTTCTATGATGTATGACTCCATTTGTTCTCCCCAGCATCAACTACTATCAATTATTTCAGCTGATTATGTTGTTTTTTTAAACTCAATCTCCAAAGAGTGTTTGTTTTGTGACATTTATATTTCAGATTTAACCATTATCTTTTGCTTCCCCACTCTGAATGATAAGGATTTTGTTTTGTTTTGTTTTAGACAGAGTCTCACTCTGTTGCCCAGTCTGGAATGCAGTGGCACAATCTCAGCTCACTACAACCTCTGCCTCCTGGGTTCGGGTGATCCTCATGTCTCAGCCTCCCGAGTAACTGGGATTACAGGCATACACAACCATGCTTGGCTAATTTTTGTATTTTTAGTAGAAAGGAGGTTTCACTATGTTGGCCAGGCTGGTCTTGAACTCCTGACCTCAAGCGATCCACCTGCCTAGGCCTCCCAAAGTGCTGGAATTACATGTGTGAGCCACCGTGCCCAGCCCTTAATAATAAGGATTTAAAACTCTTGTCTCATACTCCCCTCATTATGCATGTACACGTCCCATCTTCTCCAAAAGTTATATAATTTCATTAATTAATATATTTAGTGTTTATATTAGTATAGCTATATACAAGTTTTTGAAAGGCTTACCATGGGTAAGTAAACTATGATAATCTTTTTTTTTCATGCAGCATTTTATTTTTCCTGGAATTATTTTCTATATACTTTTTTGCTTTTAAAAAATCTTATTAAGAACAAACAAAATTTTTTACTAATTGAGTAAATGTCTTCTCAAGATTATCAGATCCATCAGTGACATATTTCTGTAAAACTGTTGTGGACCTTTCTGACCTATTTTATGTGGACTCAACCTCGATATTTAGTGCAGATCTGCCATCCTGGGATCTCCCTTAAACATTATTCTGTCTTCTTACTCTCTCCCCTACTCTTCCTTGGTCTTCTCTCTCAGAGAAGTGCATCTTGCTCTTCTGCAGGTTTCTGAGAAAGGATGTGGAGGTAAAATTTTTCTAATCACGAATATCTGAAAAGATCTTCATTCCGTTCTCACACTTGAATAATATGGTGAGGTATAAAATTCTAAGTCGGACACAGTTTTCCTTCAGCATCTTGCAGATATTTTCCTTCTAAATTTCAGTGGAGACAAGGAATCAAAAGCTGTGAGATCTTTGTCTTCATTGTTTTGAAATTTTATGAAGATGTATCCTTATATGGATGTACTTTAATTAAATTGATTGGACATTCAGTTATCTCTTTTAATTTGGAAAAATATATTCTTGAAATTAGTTTGAATAATTTTTTAATGATTTCCTCCCTGGCATATTTTTGTTCTCTAGTTCTAGAACTCCTATAATCTAAATGTTAAACTTCCTAGATGTATTTTTCTAATTTTTTTCTCCTAGATTTCATCTATTTGTTCTTTTACTCTATGTCTGAAAGATTTCTTTGACTTAATCTTACATTCTATTGAATTGTTTTTTTAATTCTTATTTTGCTTTGATTTCTGAAAGATCTTTACTTGCTAAATATTCTTTTTTTCCTAGTAAGCACTACTGGTTTCATGGTAGAAATCTTTCTGTTTTTCTTCAGTTTAATAGTTTTAGTGATAGTCTTTTCATTCGCAAAGTTTTCTTCCCCTTATCATGTTTTAATTTGTTTCAACTTGTATTTATGACAGACATTGTCCTCAGGTATCTGGTAATCCTTCGGTTTCTGTTTCTTTTTAAGACTGAAGTAAAAAAGTTGAATTGTATGAGTTTTTCTGCTCCTACTAGCTTAAGAGTGAAGTGGTCTGGCTGGACTGTTCAGTTGAAAAGCTCCTCATGTCAACATAGGTGACCCTTTCCTCTTGTACTGAATGGACTTCCAAGAGAAGAATTTTTCAGTGGTGGCCTAGAGGGGGAAGACCTGATTGTCAGTCTTCTGGAAGCTGAGTTAGGGAAGATGGCAAGGAGTTCCAGCATTCAGCATGAATGTGGTCAGGTAATCCCCTCAGCTATGCCTTTGGCCCACAGGCCAGAGAGAGTCTGATAATACTCTTTTTTTTAAAAAAAAATATTTAAAGAGGTTTATTCTGAGCCAAATGTTAGCAACCATGGCCCACGACACAGCCTCAGGAGGTCCTGAGAACAGGTGCCCGAGGTGGTTGAGTTACAACTTGGTTTTATACATTTTAGGGAGACAAAAGTTACAGGCAAAGGTATAAATCAATACGTATAAGGTATACATTGGTTTAGCTCAGAATGTCAGGACATTTCGAAGTAGGGGCTTCCAAGTCAAAGATTTCCTGATTGGGAATTGATTGAAAGCATTAAGCTTTGTCTGGAGAATTGAAGTCAATATAAAGAAATGCTTGAGTTAAGATAAGGGGAGTTGTAGAAGCCAGGGTTCTTTTTTTTAATTTTATTTTATTCTTATTATACTTTAAGTTTTAGGGTACATGTGCACAATGTGCAGGTTAGTTACATATGTATACATGTGTCATGCTGGTGTGCTGCACCCATTAACTCGTCATTTAGCATTAGGTAAATCTCCTAAAGCTATCCCTCCCCGCTCCCCACATCCCACAACAGTCCCCAGAGTGTGATGTTCCCCTTCCTGTGTCCATGTGTTCTCATTGTTCAATTCCCACCTATGAGTGAGAATATGTGGTGTTTGGTTTTTTGTTCTTGCAATAGTTTACTGAGAATGATGATTTCCAATTTCATCCATGTCCCTACAAAGGACATGAACTCATCATTTTTTATGGCTGCATAGTATTCCATGGTGTATATGTGCCACATTTTCTTAATCCAGTCTATCATTGTTGGACATTTGGGTTGGTTCCAAGTCTTTGCTATTGTGAATAGTGCCGCAATAAACATACATGTGCATGTGTCTTTATAGCAACATGATTTATAGTCCTTTGGGTATATACCCAGTAACGGGATGGCTGGGTCAAATGGTATTTCTAGTTCTAGATCCCTGAGGAATCACCACACTGACTTCACAATGGTTGAACTAGTTTACAGTCCCACCAACAGTGTAAAAGTGTTCCTATTTCTCCACATCCTCTCCAGCACCTGTTGTTTCCTGACTTTTTATTGATTGCCATTCTAACTGGTGTGAGATGGTATCTCATTGTGGTTTTGATTTGCATTTCTCTGATGGCCAGTGACGGTGAGCATTTTTTCATGTGTCTTTTGGCTGCATAAATGTCTTCTTTTGAGAAGTGTCTGTTCATTTCCTTTGCCCACTTTTTGATGGGGTTGTTTGTTTTTTTCTTGTAAATTTGTTTGAGTTCTTTGTAGATTCTGGATATTAGCCCTTTGTCAGATGACTAGGTTGCGAAAATTTTCTCCCATTTTGTAGGTCGTCTGTTCCCTCTGATGGTAGTTTCTTTTGCTGTGCAGAAGCTCTTTAGTTTAATTTGATCCAATTTGTCAATTTTGTCTTTTGTTGCCATTGCTTTTGGTGTTTTAGACATGAAGTCCTTGCCCATGCCTATGTCCTGAATGGTAATGCCTAGGTTTTCTTCTAGGGTTTTAATGGTTTTAGGTCTAACATGTAAGTCATTAATCCATCTTGAATTAATTTTTTTATAAGGTGTAAGGAAGGGATCCAGTTTCAGCTTTCCACATATGGCTAACCAGTTTTCCCAGCACCATTTATTAAATAGGGAATCCTTTCCCCATTGCTTGTTTTTCTCAGGTTTGTCAAAGATCAGATAGTTGTAGATATGCGGCGTTATTTCTGAGGGCTCTGTTCTGTTCCATGGATTTATATCTCTGTTTTGGTACCAGTACTATGCAATACTCTTTAACCTCTAGTCTTTTGCAAAGATAAAGGGAAGGTCATACATAGCTCTGTGGCATGAGGGGAGGGAGGGAGGGAGAGAGAGAGAGCTGGGAATCTGGCCACTTTGTAAACACACAATGGGATATTTCTGATTTTTTAAAGCACATCCTTTCTTTCCATTTAACTGCACTTTTATTCTGTGATGTAAATCAGATTACTTCTTGACTTTTTCTATTCTGCCTTAAAATTTACTATTTTCTTTGGTCTTTTTAATCCTTTACCTCTTGTTCATTGATTTACAGCTTCCAAAATCATGACACTATTTTATTCTTTCCCATTCTCTTTGTTCTTAATGTGTTTAGCACTCACTGATAAAGTTTTAGTGCAGTTATAGAAGGACGTGAAAGTATATTCGAGTTTCCACTGTGCCATCTTTATCGGTAAGTCCAATTAATTTATATTTGTTGTGGAAAATGCCTTCTAAGTGAGGTATGAATTTTTTTTAACCAAAATTGTAGAATGTTTTCCGTTGTGTATTAGCATGCTGTGTGTACTTAACATGTCACTAAGTGAAATAAAAACAAAATAATTATGCATAAGTGCTTGCTTTAGTACCAGCTGGCTATGCTAATCTTGCAAGTTCTCAATAGAACCACAGATTACAACAATACACATAAGAATGCACTCTACATGCTTGTGCCCATAATGTATTCATGGAGTATTAGGGCTGGAAGGGACCCAGATCATCCAGGTCCAGCTCATTCATTTTGCATATCAATACACTTCAGTTTCCATGAGCCTAGCGAGTGGGTCATGCAGCTATCACAGGTAAAGCCAGAGCCAGATTGACAATTCTGACCAGCCATGTTGCCTCCTCAGGTTGTGCTTGGATCGTGGACATTGTCATGGAACTCTTTGGTTGAGACACAAGTTCCACTTGGGTGCTATGAAGACTTGAAGCAAATGTGTAGCATAACATTTTATCAGATCTCATTACAGGCCCAATTAGCCTTGGTAATTTGAATCATCCGGGTGGCCAGTACTACCTCAAAGTAGTCAAATGTGCAAATTTAATATTGTTAGTCACATTAAGGTTAATTACTTTGCAGAGTCTAGAGGTAAAAATAAGTCAAGTTCCTGACTTAAAGAAGTTATAACTCATGAGACATTGGAAGGCAGTTTTATACTTAGCCAATTTTAACAGGTTAAAAAAAACACAGTGCAGAAAAAACCAGAGGTCATTTGGTATTGAAATATACATCACTTTAAGCAAATTCAGTTTCACATAAGCACAACATTGGTTGTTTACATTGAAAAATAAATCTTTAAGGTTAAATACCATTATTCTGGATGGAAAGCCTTTCAATAGCAGGCTTCCCTATTGCATTAAAATAAATTCATTTCCTTCATGTTTCTCACATACAACTTTTCAGGAATCCATCTACATATTATATGAAATGAGCTGTTCTTCATTAAAAAGTCTTGTGCAAGACACGAAGGTGTATGACTAATAAATATATGTAGTATATAAGGACTGCAAAATGATCCTCTGAATCCACCATTACTCAGACTTCTATAATAGAATTTTATCAAGTTGGAGATTCTAGAACAGAATTAAGGTGTGACAAATTTGTTTTTTATAAAGAATGTAGCAAATGCATGGTCTCCAGAGAAACCAAAGAAGATATGGGGACGAATAAACATAATTCCAGCAGCACCTTGAGAGAGTCTATGGAGGAGGAGAGCAAACAAAATGAAAATAAATGCCTTCTTGACATGGCATCAGCTTTGTACATAACAGACGATATATTAAAATAATGGTGATTATGATCTCATGCAAAGCATGACTACTCATACTGATCTACAAAAAGGAAATCCTTTGTAGAAAAAGGAAAGTTCCTTAGAAGATGTTTTAAATAGCCAGATCCACAAGAAAATGTAGAATATACTTTGGCAAGTTCGGAAAATAAATGTGGATATTGTGCTAATTTATCGTTTCTCTATAGCAATGAGATAATTAATATCTTGAGTCTTTGCAGTTGTTTTTCATGGGAGAACAGCAAATTACTTCTAAATTCGGGTTTTACATTCCATTTGTTACTTAGTTACTGTTTCTAGAATGATTATATGACACAAAGTTTAGCTTCCTAATAAATGATGCTGCATTCATTATCCCGATAGCCTATTTCACGGCAGATGTAGTTAGAACCTCAGTCGTACACAGGCTTTTTTTTTTTTTTTTTGAGACGGAGTCTCGCTCTCGTACACAGGCTTTTTAAGAATCTTACTTCTCATACTTCAAGAATAAGTACATTTTTAAAAATCTATAATTACCTGATGCAGTGATTTGGCCCAACTCTTCCCTGTGCCTTTAGGTGAAGTGCAGCAGGTGACTAAAGCACCATCCATCTGTCAAATCCAGAGCAACTGTTAAAAATTACGCAGCCCATTTTTTTCTTCTGATTTGGAAGTTAGTTGCACAACAGCTGTTTGCAGAGATACAGGTGAAACTTATGTAAATACTGCCATATTCCTTCAAAAGTGGAATAAATCATACACATGAAGTGTGTGAATTAGCATATTTATTCTTTCTACCTGCCAAATGTGCATTTCTTTTGTACATGTACATAAAATAGGGGTTTAAGGAGCATAAAGCTTCTAGCATATTGCGTAGTTATAGGCAATAGTCTGTAGAATGAAGTATGTCTAAATTTTTTTCCCAAATACATAAAAGAAATGCCAGAAACTTTCATACAATTTGAATTGAAGACTTCATTCAGCATAAAACACAGAATTCTGATGCAGGAGATATTTCTGAAGGATTTTAGTCTGATGTCTTTTTAGTGGCAGTGAGAAAAATGACTTGGAAATATCAAAAAGCATCTCATCTTTAGCTTTCATCTCTAATGAAGCCATGATGTAGAAAGAAGGAAGGAAAAAGAACACTCATTTAAAAGGGGAGTTAGATGATTTCTTACCTAACAGATTTTTATAACATGGTAAGAAATTAACTTTAATCACCATTCAATGCTTACATATTCTGTATACGCTAAAATGCAATTGATTCATAGATATTTATATATTTAGTGCATTTTTTCCTTATGTGGTGGAAATTGGGTATTCTGTGTAGATTATGAGCCCTCTTAGGGAAAAAATTCTGTTTATATTACTGTTATGTTTCATCAACTGACTGAATCCTCCAGATAGTGTTCTGCAGAATTCTAATTTGGTAAATATGACATTGCAGAAAGTCTAGGTGAATGTCTATTTTGTCCTTAATGGAGGATAAAATTTAAAAACAAAATTTTGAAGGTCATAAGCATGTGAAAAGAACTGCATTAATGACAAAATATTAATTCCTTATTTGTGGGTATACTTTTATTTATAAAAGTTAATATAAATGGTTTAGAGCATAACTTTTGGGAAAATCATTTTTTTTTCTAACTAGTAAATGCTTATGATTCCTAAGATTTCTGGAAAGCTGCATCTAATTGACATTGTTTTGTGACGTGATGTCTGAGCTCAGTTTAAAAAAATTACATCATTTAAGATTCAGAATATTTAAATTATGAATTTTTTTTGCAGCAGCTTTGTTGAGATAAAATTCACTTTTTTTTTTGAGCTGGAATCTCCTTCTGTTACCCAGGCTGGAGTGTAGTGGTGCGATCCTGATTCACGGCAACCTCTGCCTCCCAAGTTCAAGCAATTCTCCTATCTCAGCCTCCTGAGTAGCTGCGATTACAGGCATGAATCACCATGCCTGGCTAATTTTTGTGTCTTTAGTAGATACAGGGTTTCACCATGTTGGCCAGGCTGGTCTCGAACTCCTGACCTCGTGATCCACCCGCCTCAGCCTCCCGAAGTGCTGAAATTACAGGCATAAGCCACCACGCCTGGACAAAATTCACCCTTTAAAGTGTACTATTTGATGACTTTTAGTGTATCCACAGAGTTGTACGACCATCACACTAATTTCACATTTTCATCACTTCCAAAAGAAACACCTTAGCAGTCATTCCCCATTGAATTATTTTTAATGGAAGAAAGTCAACTGAAATAAATGGAGCTACTCCAAGGTGTTGTAAAACCTGGGAGAGGATCACTGATCTATAAAAAAAAAAAAAAAGCCTGGTTGCGATGAAAGCTCCTTCATATTCACTGTCAGGTCTTAACTTAGAATGATTGCTGACAATGTCTTGACGAATATGATTTATATGCATTTATGATGGTTTTCTTCAATATAGGTTTTAATATTTCTTTGTAGAAGGAAAGACTTAAAGAGGCAATCTAAAAGGAAGGAGTGGCTAAGGAACTTCTTTTGCAGCTGACTTTGCACAGCGTGTCCACTATTTCTATTCAGAGTGTATATTTATTTGGTCCAGTTTACAGGAGGGAGTAGTTGAGGATTAAGAGATTTGTCTTGCAGCCTCCTTAACAAGCAAGCTACTTTTTGTATTTATATATTTATTATGGGTGGTTTCATCATGGCTGATGGAGATTATTGGGGTTCAAGACCACTTGTTGTCATGTAAACATCATCCGTGGGCTACATTTTGTCTTATTTAACACTTTTCTTTCTTCCTTGGACTTAGGATTCCTAACAGTTATTCTTTCACCGCTCATTCTTGAAAGTCTTCACTCTACTTGTCTGGAAGAGCCTGATTTCCTGACTTGGCTAGGAAGTTAATTTGGAGCACCTGTGATTCCCACCTCCCCCAACCACTCCCTAAGCCAGAGCTGGTCCTAATTATTTTGCTTCCAACCATGGCTGAGTAACTTGACCACAATTCCTAGCATTCCCTCCTGGACTTAGCCACAGCAGATCATCAGCCAGAGTTTAAGATGTTTCTCCTCCCTCCTCTGTGACCCACATGTGTATTAGCTATTCTTTATATCTAATTTATGAATTGTTTGTGATTTTATTTTATCCATTTTTTTCTGAAATGCTTATTCTTGTCAGTCTTTATAAGTGATACGTTGAAGCCAAGAGCCCTATCTGTGTAACTTCTTGGTTTAGCTGGGAACACAGAGGGCTACAGGGCTCAACAAACGCCTTGGAATAAAGTGAAGGGGCATTTTTCAACTCTGCATTTTCTGGTCTTGTATTAGAACCTGAATAAAGTGTTTCCAGGTTACCTAGGGACTAAGTATATATCACTAGCTTACTAAGCATTTATTTATTTAAAAATTCACTTTTTTTGAGGCAACAATAATTGGAGAATATGTTTCCAACATGCAAAATAAGTTGTATCTTTCCGTAAGCAAGCTTATAATTGGGCTCCTGCAGCCACGCAGCTTCGCATATGGTACTTACGAGTCAATTAAAGCACCCTAACAAGCAATTACGGTTTTACTGTTTAATTCAATTTCCACAACTCATGCTGTTCCCACTCAAAAGTTGCATATATGTCAGCATGTAATCATAAGTACACACTTTCCTCAAACATTGGTTTTGAAGAATGGGGCCTCCAGATATTGTGCTCCCACAAACTGAGTGCAGCACAGGGAGAAATCAAATGCAAGGGGAGAAGGAAAGCAATTGGGATATGGCAAGAACTAGCTTTAACTTCCAGATAGATTTCTTTGTATAATAGCAAGTAAAAGATCTCTTCTACTTACAGATGTCACAGTAATGAGATTGCTAGAACATCCTCTGGGAGGATATGAATATGTAGAGTGGTTGGTTTGTGAAGCTCTAGTATTAAAGTCAGGGGGAAGAGCTGGAGTTTGATCCTCTAATGAGGAATTTGGCCAGGGTGACCTGTCTCTATGCCTGGAAAATGCTAATGCTAGCTGTCCACCTTCCCTGTTCCTCCTGTGCTACTAGGGCTCTTGCCCTGCCCCACACCAGCTCTCTACCTGGTGAGAAGATGAAAGCAATTCATCCTCTTCCCTGCGGCCCAAATAATAGATGCACAGGTAAATTGGGAAGACTCTGTTGCAAACAACATCCCATTGACAATACCAATGCATGTCCTAACTCTGGTAGTTCTTTGCTCTTAAGCTTCAGGTGGAATATGGGAGTGACCCAGGGCTGCCATTGCTTCTGGTAGACAGTTTAGAGCACGTGTGTCCATTGTAGAGTCAACAAAACACATTTGGGCCGGGCACAGTGGCTCACACCTGTAAAGCTAACACTTTCGGAGGCCAAGGTGAGAGGATCACTTGAGACCAGAAGTTTGAGACCAGCCTGGGCAAAAAAGTGATAACTCATCTCTACAAAAAATAGAAAAAAAAAATAGCCACGCATGATGGTACACAAATCTAGTTCCAGCTACTCATTGGGAGAATTGCTTGAGCCTGGGAGGTCAAGAATGCATTTGTTTAAAAGACAGCATAGAGTTAGTCTTCTTTTCCAGGACATAGGACTCTCTCTTCCTTCTAGCTGTTCCCACTCCCTTCTCAATACTAGTATTCCTCTGAAAATGTTTTTATCTTCATTTATTCATAAGCTAACAATTGAACTGCAATAGTTGGATGAATGGAAGTGACTTTATAGAAGCAGAGGGACAGATGGAAAGGGATGTGAAGACACTCCCCTGCTGGCTTTGAAGAGGGAGGAAGGGGTTATGTGTGAGGGGTATAGGCAGCCTCTGGAAGCTGAAAAGGGTGAGATAACAGATTCTTTCCTAGAGCCTCCAGAAGGAACCCGACCCACTGCCACCTTGGCATTAGCCTGGTGTAAGGAAAATGCATGTGCTGCGGTCAAGAATAAGCCAAGGCAGACATCCAGTCCAGCATGACTCAGTGAATTTGGAACGCAGGCATACAACTCCACACATTATGTAACCACACCACATGAGGTGCATTAGGTGATCACCCACATGAGCTCGTGCTTGGCTTGGAGCCACTATTGTCTGTAAAAGGTATAATTACCCTGCTAACACTGTACATATGGCTTGTGCCCATGGCTCATGCCACGGTGTGTACCCAGGCTCACTCACACCCAGAGAGAGAGTAAAACCATGTCAAAACTGTCTACGATTCCTTGAGTGTTTTTCCAACTACCTGACACTCACCCTTTGACTCCCCTCAGACCTCAGTTAGAACCTGACAATTGGTGTCACAAACAGGATTTCAGAGTGAGTGAGCCTTCAGTCCCCACCGATTCCGGGTCAGCCATGTGGCTGCAACATGGATTGTGGTACCCGGTGGCAGCCGTATTGCTCAGATGGGCTCTGGTAGAAACCTGGGTGGCAGTAGATGAGTCCCCTGCAAGCAGAAGCACAGAGCACCAAGAAGGAATGAACCTTTGCCAGCAGAGTTGGATGGGCATTTTTGACCACGCTATGAGAAGTACACACCCAGTCCCTGAGGGATGCAGCAGAGGTGAGGACCCTCCAGATGCAGGCAGGTCACCTGGATGCCTGGCTACATATTTCAGAAAAAGAGTTAGAAGCTTCTGTGAATGGGGACCGCCAGGTGCAGGTGGGGTGCCTGGAGGCCCGGCTTCAGAGCTTGGAAAAAGAATTAGAGGCTGCTGTGAATGCAGGCCTGGAGGTCATCAGCAGTACCAAGGGGTCCATGCTGTAAAGAAGGCAAAGATGCCCCACCTGCGGGGGCCTCCCCAGTGGGAGAAAATGGGGCCTCAATGAGTGACACACTCACAGATGCAGATAGATTTGATTTTAGCTTGGGCTGACTGAGAGAAAATCGATAATCAGCCCAATGAAGTACTCTTAACTTTGTGGAGACAGTTGTCTTTGGAACACCAATTCCAGAAAATGCCCAAGTAGGGGAAGGACATTGCTGTGTGACCCAGTCCCGCCCAGGCACTTCAGCTCAAAGACTACGTGCTGCAGCCAGGCTGGGGTGTAAAGCCTTTTCTGTTTGATGAGGGAACTGGCCAAGGTGCTTGGCCACTGGATGACTGGAGGCCACATGTGAAATGAGCGATCCAGTAGTCCCCCACCAACGTACGGCAAGTGCTGGCGCTGGTAGACATCAATGCAGATATATTCTGGGGGTGGATGTTTTACACAGCTTGGCAGCTGTGCTGTCTGTCGTGAACTTGATGGACCGCTTGACGATTGAATTGGGACAGTACCACTATGTGGTGGACTTGGCTAATGCATTTTTTATTTTCTAGAGAGCCAGAAACAGTTTGTCTTCATGGGAGGGCAACAATGAACTTTCACAGGGTTGCCTCAGTGCTATATGCCTAGCCCCACTGTATTTCATGGTCTTGTTGATAATGTTATGTTAACCTCTGATTCTCTTGCAGATTTAGAAGTGGCAACACTCCTCTTGCCTGAGATTGGGATGATGCAGCTGAGACTGCCTTTCTGGCAGCCAAGGGGGCTATTCAGTAGGCACAAGCCCTATGGGTAGTTGACCAGGAGTGCCCATTTGAGCAGGATGTGCATGTGACAACAGATGGTTTTGGTTGGGGCCTGTGGCAGCACATGGAGCACTTGAGAATGCCAGTAGGTTTTTGGTCCCAATGATGGAAGGGAGCTGAGCACCAGTATTCCTTGATAGAGAAACAGCTAGCAGCTATATATGCCACCCTTCAGACTTGTGAGAGTATGGCAGGATGGGCTGCAGTCATCATGCAGATGACTTACCCGATAGTGGGATGGGTGCATTCATGCATAACAATCCCCTGGACTGGAATGGTGCAGACATCTACTTTAGCAAAGTGGGGCACCTACTTAGAACAGCAGAGTACACTGAGTACAAGCCCCTTAGGAGCAAAGTTGCAAGAGGTCTTGGGATCTGTAGTCCTAATGCACAATAAGGCCATGGGGCCTGAGGCACCCCTAGACCCTGAGCCTTCACTGTTTAAGGAAGGGTGTCCCCCATTCCCAATGGGACATGGTATATGGATGGGTCTAGCCAGGATGCTGCTGCTGCCTGGACTTCTGTTGAAGTCCAGCCTAGTACTGACACCATATGGTTTGATAGCAGGTGTGGATATAGTAGCCAATGGGCTGAGTTTAGAGCAGCATAGATGGTGATCACCAAGGAAGCGACACCTATGGTAATCTGTACCAATAGCTGGATGTTCTAATGAGGCTTGACCTTGTGGCTAACCACCTGGAAAATACAGAAGTGGCTAGTTGGCCACCAACCCATGTGGGGCCAAGCCATGTGACAAGACCTGTAGGTGGAAGGATGACCTCCTGCAACCAAGCATGGGACAAATGGTAACCTGTTGTTGCCTGCCCCAGTGCCCCTAAAGGTAGGGAAATAAAAACTTGGCTTAATGTATAAAGCAACATTGGGGTAACATCACCATGGGGTGGTTGCACGCCATAACCTGGAGTTATTGCTCCCCGTATTACTGCTGTGGCCTCTGAGTCCAGGGTTCCACCCTGTGGGTGCATCTCCCCACTAGAAAAACCCTCAGCCTAGGGGGTGGAATATAAGGCCTATGCATCAGACCTGTGTGTCCAAGACCTGTGTCTCCCTTGGCCTTGGGGATGGAATGTAAGGAAAATGGATGTGCTGCAGTCAAGAATAGGCCGAGGCAGACATCTGGTCCAGTGTGACTCAGCAAGTTTGGAGCGCAGGCACGTAACTCCATACATTATGTAACCACGCCATTTGAGGTGCATTAGGTGACCACCCACATGAGCTTGTGCTTGGCTCAGAGCCACTATTGCCTGTAAAATGTATAATTACCCTGCTAACACTGTACATATGGCTTGTGTCCATGGGTCATACCCAAGCACATGCCCAAGCTTGCTTGTGCCCAGAGAGAGAGTAAAACCATGTCAAAACTGTCTACGATTTATTGAGTGTTTTTCCAGCTCCCTGCCACTTGCCCACCAACACCCCTCAGACCTCAGTTAGAACCTGACACCTGCTAAAACTGATTTTGAATTTCTGGCCCCCAGAATCATAAACAAATACATTTATGTTCTTTTAAACCACTCAATTTGCGGATTGTTACAGCAGAAACAGGAAACTAATATATGCTTGAAACAATTAAGCATTTTTTAAAAAAAATCTCATGGGACCTTCTTTATACTAAAGGACCAAGGGTGTTGAAATTTCCAGCAGAGCATCCAAGTCCTTTGGCACCTGATACCTAGCTTTGCTCTCCAGGCATGTGGTGAACAAACATCCTCTGCCTCCTGCTCCAAGGTGGGCTTCAAAGACTCCAACTACTCTATTTAGCAGAATCCTAATGTGTCTCAGGAGCTTATTAGGAGATACCTCTGGACACAAGCCAGTCACAGGCTTATCTCTCCTGGGACTCAGCTCATGGTAAAGCATATGGATTGCAGGCTTCATATTTTTTAAAATGCTTCTTAATTGATATTCTTAATTCAATCAGATTTCTTTCTCTGCAACCTGTCTGCCATTATAACTTCAGGGAAAGAGACAAGATAAATGCCACTTCAGGAGGGAGAGAGATGTAATTCTAGGGAAGTCTCTGTTAGACAGAAGGGATTAAAATTCTCCTCTTTCTGCCAGCATGGGTGAAGGAAGGGAATAGGAAAGAGACTGGGGTAGGGAAAGGAAGTAGCACAGAAGGAACATGAACCATGACTTCCCCTGACTCAGGACTTGTGTTCTAGAGGTGGAGGAAGGGTCTGTTCAATCTCCTGTTTAGAATCTTGAGAAGAGATGCTCTACAGGGGCCCCACTCCAAACATGGCATGGGCCCTGTCATCTTACAGTCGTGGCCTAGAGTGACTTGGCAGAAGGAGGGACTTAATGCCTTTTCAGGTGCTCCCTGAGTTCTCCCTCTGGAGAGAAAGTCTCCAGAAGTTTCCCCATGGGGAAACTGCTCTAGGAGGGTGTGGTAGCTGATGGTGCTGGCTGGCAGGCTTAGCAGAAGATTCTACCCTGGAACTCCTGGGCCACTCATCACATGGCCCCTACAAACTGGTTCACCCCAACAGGTGCCGAGATGGGGTGGGATGAGGCACCTGACCAGGTTGAGAGAAATGGATCTGGAGTTCTTCAGCCTGAGACTTCAGCAGTGGATATCACCAGGGCAAGCAGTCACCAGGTGGACTCCAGCCACTCATTTCAGAGGATAGCAAAGACCCAGGGAGCTTCAAAGAATTTTCCTGCAGAGCCAAGGCCCCTGCTGGCTGCCACAGACACCCAGGTGCCATCTTGGGAGAAGGGGAAGTCACTAAAAGAGACCGCACGTTTACCTGAAAAGAAATATTTTAAACAAGAAAGAAACTAATTAAAATGGCCAGAACTGAGCTAGTGTTAATTGGCATTTTTACCTTTCATGATTACCTAGTAGGGAGCTCTTAAGGAAGATTGTATCAACCCATGATGAAATAATTGCAGTGGAGTGTAGTTCTGCCTTTAGATTCAGCAAGAGGGCACCTGCCCTGGCCTCCATGCCCCTGCTCTGGCCTTCTTGCTATGCTTCATTTTTGGGCAAGGAATCACAAGGCAGATGATAGCCTCACCAGAGCCCATGCTCCCCCACTCAGTCCCCTGTCTAAACTCTTTCCCCAGTACTCGGCACCTTGGAACTTCTGCCCAGTGGTCTTGAGCCAGCTTCCAGGGTTTGCAGGGGCCTCTACTCTGAGTCTTAACCTCTAAGGAAAGCTTGCACTGCCTATGTGTATATCTTAGGCCATGGAGTGGACAAAAGGTGGCCAATTTGTGACTTGAGCATTGGAGGATTGACTTCAGTGTCCACAGACACGTGCAAAAAAGTCTCTTCTGGAACAGAATCAAGCTGGGAGTGAGAAGAGAAGGAGTAAGGCCAGAGACCTTCTGCCACCATATTCCATCCTGAAACTCCAAGTCATCCCAGAATTCTTTAATGAAATCTTGGTTTCAAAGTCATTATGAAGGTGTATTTGTGAAGGTGCAGAAATAGAACTAATTTATTACACCTTTTAAAATTTCAATTATAACCTTTAACTCTTTGGACTTGTGGTTCTTAATTCCACTTATATTTTAACCATGATTTCCACACATGTGGGCAGCCTGATGTAGTGTCATTAAATTAGACACTGAACGTGTAATTATACATATGAGAAGTCTTATCAAAGGGGAGTTTAGAAGTTCCTACTGAAGTGAGTAGCATGAGCAGGAAACAAGTCTGTCACATTGCTTGTTTCTCTGCACACCTTTCATGGTGTTCCAAG
Organism: Pan troglodytes; assembly: GCF_028858775.2. Taxonomy (NCBI): domain Eukaryota; kingdom Metazoa; phylum Chordata; class Mammalia; order Primates; family Hominidae; genus Pan; species Pan troglodytes. The sequence continues at coordinate 39,424,067 of NC_072411.2, forward strand.
CACCTGGCCAAACTCATGCTGTTTTCAAGGGACATGTCCTACTCAGCATTTGTGCATCATTCCTTCCAGAAAGGCTCCACTGACTGGCTGATGCTCGGGGTCCCAGTGCTGTGCTCTTGCAGCCCCCTGAGTGTAGTGAAATTTTATTTCTGTTTCTTTCATCTGTGTATCTTAGGCCACTAGTGCTGGGCCTGACATACAGAACACATTGTAGGAACATTGGTTGAGCTGAGCAATTGCTTCCCACTCTCTCAGCAACTTGATATGCGTGTAAATTGAGCTGTGCAGCTGAACTGAGGTCCCCTGTTATTGCAGGACAGGAAGCTTTATAGGTAGAGGCCCTCAATTTTTCAAGAAAGTCACCCCCATTTCCTGGAAATTATGACCTCTTGAAATAAATTCTATCCTTTTTCTTTAACTATTAGAGTTGAACTCTGGTCGGAATCAACTTCAGGAAAGTGATTTCAGTGTCCTTGGTGAAGGTGATGATCTGAAGTAGCAAGCTCCAGCCTTTTATAGTTTTTCCAGGGAGAACATTATCATTTCTTTTCATAAGGCCAGTAACCCCTGCCCTCTTCATATCATAATTGAAAAGAAGCAAAACTTATCACTGCATGTCTGACTATCCAAGTTTAGAGGTGATACAGGGCAAAAAGACCAGCCATTTAGTAATAGTTAATAATCTGCTGATTTGAGACATCATTTAAGCTTAAGAGGGCTGCCTGACTATCCTACCGTTAACAGCAATTCTTTTTAAAAAATTAACTATGAGACACACTGAGAATTCATACAGATCCTCGCTTTGTTTCTTTTGCTAAGTTTTTAGATAATTTTACATTTGTGCCAGGGCATTCTTTTTCATGCTGCTAGAATTGAAAAGAATCAGATAACAGGGGGAAGCAATCAATGACTATTCTCTCCACTCTGACCTCCCATTTTGGGTGCGTTTCTCCCAAGGCTCATCCTGTGTAGCAATTAAGAAAAAGATGAAGTAGCTGAACTCAGTTCTCTGTGTTATGTAGCTTGTTAGATACTTTGCATAGGAACATGTGGCCTCAGTCATCAAGGAGATTTTTGGAGGGTTCCAGGTCACCCTGACACACCCACTTGCCAGGTGACTGCTCGTATTTGAGTGCTCTTGTCTGAGTGGCTTACCTCAAACACCTGTTTCTCTGTCATTCCCTAACAAGGATACTCAGCTGTCCCAGGCAGTTTCTCAGAGGGCTTTCTGCCCAGAGCTTAAGATAGCTAAATTTCAAACAATACCCAATAATGAGATCCTTATAGAGCTATTTGGAATAATTTTACCTAGGAGTACAATTTTCCTCTAGTAAAGACAACAATATTCCAAGTTAAATAAATATAATTAAGCATTAAATTGTCCCTCCCCTTAAACAATTCATTACAGGTAAAAATATACAACAAGAAGGGTCAGAAGTATATAAATGTCTTCCCCACCCTAATGGAAAGACCTTTCCCAATAGTATAGTATAGTACTTAGAATAACAGAAAGAACCAAAAAAGAAATATTTTTTCTAAGATTGTGTCCTGAGAGTGATTTGTTTTGATCTGAAGGACCCAGGATTTAAGAGTTCAACTAAATAGCAGATGTCTGACAGATAAATTTTCTGTAATACCATATTTTATTCTACCTAACCATTACACGTCCCTTTCATTCAAGATGGAAGTGTCTACTCTTCCCTTCTATGCCAGGTTTCCCATTGGTTATCACTATTATGAAAACTATAATATTGTGCTACTGTTATCTCTCTACCTGCCTGTCACCGACACCACTGTGGCCTCCCAGAAGCCAGATTACTGATACGTATATGTGTGTATATACACACACACACACAGTACATTTGTAATTGTTCACAGCAGACTGCTAACCTCAACATTATCATGTAAGAGAGACTCTAGTAATACTTTTAGGGCTCAAGAGGCTTTGCTGGAATTTGGAAATTCTTCCCAAGGCAAGAACTAAGACAGATGTAGTAGATGCTTTTTTCCTACCATTTCTTACATTTCATTTTCAATAGGCTTTTTCATAATAGTACATACTTCCCAGGGCTCATGTACTAATGTACTAAGTGCTTAGTTTTGTGCAAAGCAATTTATCTGTATCAGTTTATCCTGCAAGGTAGGTATTATTACTCCCATTTCATAGATGAGTTCATTGAGTCTTAATTTATATAACTTAACAAAAGTAACAGTAAAAAAAAAAGGAGAGTGACCCTTAATTCTTTTTGAGTTTTTTTATTGATATATAATTTCTGTACATTTTTTTGTGGGGTATCTATGATACTTTGTTTTATACAGAGAGAATGTGTAATGATTGAGTCAGGGTATATATCACTTCAAGTATTTATCATTTCTATGTATCAGAAACATTTCAAGTCATGTCTTCCAGCTATTTTGCAATATGGAAAACATTGTCATTAAGTATAGTTGCCCTAGTCTCTTATCAAACATTAAAACTCCCTCCTACCTAACTATATGTTTGTACCCATTAACCAACCTCTCTTCATCCTCCTCACCCCCACACATATCCTTCCCATCCTCTGGTAACTCTCATTCTACTGCATACTTCCATAAGATCAGCTTATTTAGCACCTACGTGAGTAAGAAAATGCATTATTTGTCTTTCTGCACCTGGCTTGTTTCACTTAACATAATGACCTTCAGTTCCAACCATGTTGCTGCAAATGAGAAGATTTAATTATATTTTTATGAGTGATCAGTATTCTATTGTGTATATATACCACATTTTCTTTATCCATTATTCATTGATGTACTTATGTTGATTCCATATCTTTGCAATTATGAATATTGCTGCAATAAACATGGGGGCTGCAGTAAACATGGAGGTGATATACTGATTTTCTATCCTTTGGATAAATACCCAATGATGGAATTTCTGGGTCATATAGTAATTCTATTTTTAGCTTTTTGAGAAATCTCCATACTGTTTTCCTTACTGGCTGTATTAATTTACATTACCACTAACAGTGTATAAGAGCTCCCTCCTCTCTGCACCATCACCAGGATCTCACCATATATCTGTCATATATATATATATATATGACAAAATAATATATATATACAGAGAGAGTTTTTTTTCTAACTAGCATAAGATGATATCTCATTGTGGTTTTGAGTTTCCCTAATGATAAGTGATATTAACTATTTTTCAATATACCTCTTGGCTAATTGTTTGTCTTTATTTGAGAAGTGTCCATTCAGATAGTTTGACCACTTCTGAATGTGATTTTTTTTTTTTTTTTCTGTGCTGTTGTTTGAGTTCCTTCTATATTCTGGATATTAGTCTCTTGTCAGATGGATAGTTTGCAAATATTTGCTTCCATTTAACAGGCTGTCTCTTCACTCTTGATTGTTTTCTTTGCTGTGCAGAAACTTTTTATTTTACTATAGTCCCATTTGTTTATTTTCATTTTTCTTGTTCATGTTTTTGAGGTCTTACCTATAAAATCTTTGCCTAGACCAATGTCCAGAAAAGTTTTCCCTAGGTTTTCATCTAGTATTTTTATACTTTTGCATCTTATGCTTAGGTTTTAAACAATTTTGAGTTGCTTTTTGTACGTGGTGAGAAACACAATGTCTGTTTTTATTCATCTGTATGTGGATATTCAGTTGTCCAGCACAATTTATTAAAAAGGGTTTCTTTTCAGCAATGTATGTTATTAGTACCTTTGTAAAAAATCTATTGGCTGTAAGTACATGAACTTATTTCTAGATTCTCTATTCTGTTTCATTAGTGTGCGTTTCTGTTTTTATACCAATGAGATGATGTTTGGGGTTTTGAAGTCAGGTAGTGCGATGCCTCCAGCTTTGTTCTTTTTGCTCAGGATTGGTTCAGCTAAACTGGCTCTTTTGAGCTCCACACAAATTTTAGGATTACCCTTTCTATTTCTGTGAAAAAAACGACATTGGTATTTTGATAGGGATTGCACTGAATCAGCAGATTGCTTTGGGTAGTGTGGTCGTTCTACAATATTAATTCTTTTGGTCATGAGCGTGGGATGTCTTTCCATTTGTGTTCTCTTCAGTTTCTTTCATCATTGTTTTATAGTTTTTCTTATAGAGTTAGTTCACCTCCTTGGTTAAATTTATTTTTAGATTTTTTTTGTAGGAATTATAAATAGGATTGCCTTCTTGATTATGTTTCAGCTAGTTCATTATTGGTATATAGAAATGCTACTGATTTCTGTATATGGATTTTATATTCTACAACTCATTAGATTTATATATCAGATCTAAGTTTTTTAAATGGAATCTTTATGTTTTTTGAAATATAAAATCATGTCATCTGCAAAGAGAAACAATTTGACATCTTTTTCAATTTGGATGCCTTTCATTTTTTTCTCTTGCCTGATTTCTCTAGCTAGGAATTCCAGTACTACATCGAATAAAAGTAGTAAAAGTGGATATCCTTGTCTTGTTCTAGTTCTTAGAGGAAATGCTTTTAACTTTTCTCCATTTAGTATGATGTTAGCTCTCAGTTTGTCATACATGGTCTTTATTATTTTGAGGTATGTTCCATCTGTGCCTAATGTGTTGAGAGTTTTTATTATGAAGGGATGCTGGATTTATCAAATGTTATTTCTGTCTATTGAGATGATCAAGTAGTTTTTGTCTTAAATTCTCTTTACGTGCTGTATTACATTTGTTGATTTGCATATGTTGAACCATTTTTGCATCCCTAGCAAGAAACCCACTTGATCATGGTGTATTTTTTGATGTGATGTTGGATTTCATTTGCTTGCATTTTGATGAGGATTTTTGCATCTATGTTCACCAGGGATATTTGTAGTGTGGTATGGGGTGTGTGTGTGTGTGTGTTGTTGTTGTAGTATTCAGGAGGATTAATATCAGTTCTTCATATGTTTGGTGAAACTCATCTGTGAATCCATCTGATCCTGGGCTTTTTGTTGTTGTTGAGAGACTTTATATTACTGCTTCAAACTCATTATTTCTTATTAGTCTGTTCAGGATTTCTGTTTGTTCTTGGTTTCATTTTGGGAGGTTGTATGTTTCAGGAATTAATCCATTTTCTCTCAGTTTTCTCATTTGTGAGCGTATAGTTTTTTCTTAATAGTATCTGTTGATCTTTTGTATTTCTGTGGTATCAGTTGTTATGTCCCTTTTTTCATTTCTGATTATGTTTATTTGGATCTTCTTTCTTCTTGGTTTGTTCAGCTAGTGGTTTATCAACTATTTTTTTAATCTTTTTAAAGAACAGGCCAGGTGCGGTGGCTCATGCTTGTAATCCCAGCATTTTGGGAGGCCAAGGCGGGCAGATCACAAGGATCCGGGATTCGAGACCAGCCTGGCCAACATAGTGAAACCCTCTCTCTACTAGAAATACAAAAATTAGCCGGGCATGGTAGCATGTGCCTGTATTCCCATCTATTGGGAAGCTGAGGCAGGAGAACCACTTGAACCCAGGAGGCGGAGGTTGTGGTGAGTTGAGATCATGCCACTGTACTCCAGACTGGACAACAGACATTCGGTCTCAAAAAAAAAAAAAAACCAACTTCTTTTTTTGTTACTCTTTTGCATGCTACTTTTATTTAGTTCTGCTCTGATCTTTTTATTTCTTTTCTTCTGTTAACATTAGGTTTGGTTTATTCTTGCTTTTCTAGTTCCTTGAGATGGAATATTAGCTTTAAACTTTGTGATCTTTATACTTTCTTGATGTGGGCATTTAATGCTACAGACTTCTTTCTTAGCACTACTTTTGCTGTACCCAACAAGTTTTGGTATGTTGTGCTTCCATTTTTATTTGTTTCAAAAACGGTTTAAGTTTCTATCTTAATTTCTTCCTTGACCCAGGATCGTTTAGGAATATGTTGTTTAATTGCCATGTATTTGTATAGTTTCCAAAGTTCCTCTTGTTACCACCCCTTTCTAGTTTTATTCTGCTATGGCTTGAGAAGATACTTGATATGATTTCGATTTCTAAAAATTTGTTGAGGCTTGTTTTCAGCCTACAATGTGGTCTGTCCTAGAGAATGTTCCATGTGCTGGTAAGAATGCATATTCTGCATTTGGTGCATTTAGGTAGAATGTTCTGTAAATATCTGTTAGGTTCATTTAGTCTAAAGTCCAATTCACATCCATTGTTTTTTGTTGCTTTTCTGTCTTAATGATCTGTCTAATGCTGTGAGTAGGATGTTTAAATCCCCTACTATTATTGTATTGCTGTCTCTTTCTTTCTGGAGTTCTAGTAATATTTATTTTATGAATCTGGGTGTTCCGGTGTTGGGTACATATATATTTAGAATGGTTATATCCTCTTACTGAACTGATCCTTTTATCGTTGTATAGTGATCATTTTTGTCTTTTCATAAACTGTTTTTTATTTAAAGTCTATTTTATCTGATATAGCTACTCTGCTCCCTTTTGGTTTCTGTTTGCATGGAATATCTTTTTCCACCTCTTTTCTTTCTGTCCATATGTGTCTTTAGAGAGAAAGTTAGTTTTTTATAAGCAATATATGGTTGGATCATCTTTTCTTTTTCTCATTCTGCTTATCTATATATTTTAGGAGGAGCATAAATTTAATCCATCTATGTCTTTTAAAAGGAATGTAAATTTAATCTATTTACATTCAAGTTAATACTTACATGTGAGGTTTTGCTCCTGTCATATTTGTCTTTAGGTGAAATTGTCTTTAGGTGAAATTGTGTTGTGTTGCCATTAGATTCCTTTCTCTTCCTTCTTTGTGTGATTATTTTATAAGACCTGTGAGTTTTATACTTTTTATGTTTTTACAGTGGTAAATATCAACTTTTCATTTCCATGTTTAGGAATACTAAAGATTCCTAAAAATCCTAAAGATTTTTTGTAGAACCGGTCTGACAGTAACGAGTTTCCTCAATATTTGCTTATTTGGGAAACACTTTATTTTTCTCTATTTATGAAGCTTGATCTTACTAGGTAAAAATTCTTGGCTGCAGGTTTTTTCTTCCAGCTTTTTTTTTTTTTTTTTTTTTTTGAGACGGAGTCTCGCTCTGTCGCCCAGGCTGGAGTGCAGTGGTGCGATCTCGGCTCACTGCAAGCTCCGCCTCCCGGGTTCACGCCATTCTCCTGCCTCAGCCTCCCGAGTAGCTGGGACTACAGGCGCCCACCATCACGCCCGGCTAATTTTTTGTATTTTTAGTAGAGACGGGGTTTCACCGTGCTAGCCAGGATGGTCTCGATCTCCTGACCTCGTGATCCACCCGCCTCAGCCTCCCAAAGTGCTGGGATTACAGGCGTGAGCCACCGCGCCCGGCCTTTTTTTTTTTATTTTTATTTTTTATTATACTTTAAGTTTTAGGGTACATGTGCACATTGTGCAGGTTAGTTACATATGTATACATGTGCCATGCTGGTGCGCTGCAGCCACTAACTCGTCATCTAGCATTAGGTATATCTCCCAATGCTATCCCTCCCCCTTCCCACCACCCCACCACAGTCCCCAGAGTGTGATATTCCCCTTCCTGTGTCCATGTGATCTCATTGTTCAATTCCCACCTATGAGTGAGAATATGCGGTGTTTGGTTTTTTGTTCTTGCGATAGTTTACTGAGAATGATGATTTCCAATTTCATCCATGTCCCTACAAAGCACATGAACTCATCATTTTTTATGGCTGCATAGTATTCCATAGTGTATATGTGCCATGTTTTCTTAATCCAGTCTATCATTGTTGGACATTTGGGTTGGTTTCAAGTCTTTGCTATTGTGAATAATGCCGCAATAAACATACGTGTGCATGTGTCTTTATAGCAGCATGATTTATACTCCTTTGTGTATATACCCAGTAATGGGATGGCTGGGTCAAATGGTATTTCTAGTTCTAGATCCCTGAGGAATCGCCACACTGACTTCCACAATGGTTGAACTAGTTTACAGTCCCACCAACAGTGTAAAAGTGTTCCTATTTCTCCACATCCTCTCCAGCACCTGTTGTTTCCTGACTTTTTAATGTTTGCCATTCTAACTGGTGTGAGATGGTATCTCATTGTGGTTTTGATTTGCATTTCTCTGATGGCCAGTGATGATGAGCATTTTTTCATGTGTTTTTTGGCTGCATAAATGTCTTCTTTGGAGAAGTGTCTGTTCATGTCCTTCACCCACTTTTTGATGGGGTTGTTTGTTTTTTTCTTGTAAATTTGTTTGAGTTCATTGTAAATTCTGGATATTAGCCCTTTGTCAGATGAGTAGGTTGTGAAAATTTTCTCCCATTTTGTAGGTTGCCTGTTCACTCTGATGGTAGTTTCTTTTGCTGTGCAGAAGCTCTTTAGTTTAATTAGATCCCATTTGTCAATTTTGTCTTTTGTTGCCATTGCTTTTGGTGTTTTGGACATGAAGTCCGTGCCCATGCCTATGTCCTGAATGGTAATGCCTAGGTTTTCTTCTAGGGTTTTTATGGTTTTAGGTCTAAGGTTTAAGGCTTTAATCCATCTTGAATTGATTTTTGTATAAGGTGTAAGGAAGGGATCCAGTTTCAACTTTCTACATATGGCTAGCCAGTTATCCCAGCACCATTTATTAAATAGGGAATCCTTTCCCCATTGCTTGTTTTTCTCAGGTTTGTCAAAGATCTGATAGTTGTAGATATGCGGCGTTATTTCTGTGGGCTCTGTTCTGTTCCATTGATCTATATCTCTGTTTTGGTACCAGTACCATGCTGTTTTGGTTACTGTAGCCTTGTAGTATAGTTTGAAGTCAGGTAGTGTGATGCCTCCAGCTTTGTTCTTTTGGCTTAGGATTGCCTTGGCGATGCGGGCTCTTTTTTGCTTCCATATGAACTTTAAAGTAGTTTTTTCCAATTCTGTGAAGAAAGTCATTGGTAGCTTGATGGGGATGGCATTGAATCTGTAAATTACCTTGGGCAGTATGGCCATTTTCACGATATTGATTCCTCCTACCCATGAGCATGGAATGTTCTTCCATTTGTTTGTATCCTCTTTTATTTCTTTGAGCAGTGGTTTGTAGTTCTCCTTGAAGAAGTCCCTCACATCCCTTGTAAGTTGGATTCCTAGGTATTTTATGCTCTTTGAAGCAATTGTGAATGGGAGTTCACTCATGATTTGGCTCTCTGTTTGTCTGTTATTGGTGTATAAGAATGCTTGTGATTTTTGCACATTGATTTTGTATCCTGAGACTGCTGAAGTTGCTTATCAGCTTAAGGAGATTTTGGGCTGGGATGATGGGGTTTTCTAGTTATACAATCATGTCATCTGCAAACAGGGACAATTTGACTTCCTCTTTTCCTAATTGAATGCCCTTTATTTCCTTCTCCTGCCTGATTGCCCTGGCCAGAACTTCCAACACTATGTTGAATAGGAGTGGTGAGAGAGGGCATCCCTGTCTTGTGCCAGTTTTCAAAGGGAATGCTTCCAGTTTTTGCCCATTCAGTATGATATTGGCTGTGGGTTTGCCATAGATAGCTCTTATTATTTTGAAATATGTCCCATCATTACCTAATTTATTGAGAGTTTTTAGCATGAAGGGTTGTTGAATTTTGTCAAAGGCTTTTTCTGCATCTATTGAGATAATCATGTGGTTTTTGTCTTTGGCTGTGTTTATATGCTGGATTACATTTATTGATTTGCGTATATTGAACCAGCCTTGCATGCCAGGGATGAAGCCCACTTGATCATGGTGGATAAGCTTTTTAATGTGCTCCTGGATTCATTTTGCCAGTATTTTATTGAGGATTTTTGCATCAATGTTCATCAAGGATATTGGTCTAAAATTCTCTTTTTTTGTTGTGTCTCTGCCCAGCTTTAGTATTAGAATGATGCTGGCCTCATAAAATGAGTTAGGGAGGATTCCCTCTTTTTCTATTGATTGGAATAGTTTCAGAAGGAATGGTACCAGTTCCTCCTTGTACCTCTGATAGAATTCAGCTGTGAATCCATCTGGTCCTGGACTCTTTTTGGTTGGTAAACTATTGATTATTGCCACAATTTCAGCTCCTGTTATTGGTCTATTCAGAGATTCAACTTCTTCCTGGTTTAGTCTTGGGAGAGTGTATGTGTCGAAGAATTTATCCATTTCTTCTAGATTTTCTAGTTTATTTGCATAGAGGTGTTTGTAGTGTTCTCTGATGGTAGTTTGTATTTCTGTGGGACCGGTGGTGATAGCCCCTTTATCATTTTTTATTGTGTCTATTTGATTCTTCTCTCTCTTTTTCTTTATTAGTCTTGCTAGTGGTCTATCAATTTTGTTGATCCTTTCAAAAAACCAGCTCCTGGATTCATTAATTTTTTGAAGGGTTTTTTGTGTCTCTATTTCCTTCAGTTCTGCTCTGATTTTAGTTATTTCTTGCCTTCTGCTAGCTTTTGAATGTGTTTGCTCTTGCTTTTCTAGTTCTTTTAATTGTGATGTCAGGGTGTCAGTTTTGGATCTTTCCTGCTTTCTCTTGTGGGCATTTAGTGCTATAAATTTCCCTCTACACACTGCTTTGAATGTGTCCCAGAGATTCTGGTATGTTGTGTCTTTGTTGTCGTTGGTTTCAAAGAACATCTTTATTTCTGCCTTCATTTTGTTATGTATCCAGTAGTCATTCAGGAGCAGGTTGTTCAATTTCCATGTAGTTGAGCGGTTTTGAGTGAGATTCTTAATCCTGAGTTCTAGTTTGATTGCACTGTGGTCTGAGAGATAGTTTGTTATAATCTCTGTTCTTTTACATTTGCTGAGGAGATCTTTACTTCCAAGTATGTGGTCAATTATGGAATAGGTGTGGTGTGGTGCTGACAAAAATGTATATTCTGTTGATTTGGGGTGGAGAGTTCTGTAGATGTCTATTAGGTCTGCTTGGTGCAGAGCTGAGTTCAATTCCTGGGTATCCTTGTTGACTTTCTGTCTCGTTGATCTGTCTAATGTTGACAGTGGGATGTTAAATTCTCCCATTATTAATGTGTGGGAGTCTAAGTCTCTTTGTAGGTCAGTTAGGACTTGCTTTATGAATCTGGGTGCTCCTGTATTGGGTGCATATATATTTAGGATAGTTAGCTCTTCTTGTTGAATTGATCCCTTTACCATTATGTCATGGCCTTCTTTGTCTCTTTTGATCTTTGTTGGTTTAAAGTCTGTTTTATCAGAGACAAGGATTGCAACCCCTGCCTTTTTTTGTTTTCCATTTGCTTGGTAGATCTTCCTCCATCCTTTTATTTTGAGCCTATGTGTGTCTCTGCACATGAGATGGGTTTCCTGAATACAGCACACTGATGGGTCTTGACTCTTTATCCAATTTGCCAGTCTGTGTCTTTTAATTGGAGCATTTAGTCCATTTACATTTAAAGCTAATATTGTTATGTGTGAATTTGATCCTGTCATTATGATGTTAGCTGGTTATTTTGCTCATTATTTGATGCAGTTTCTTCCTAGTCTCGATGGTCTTTACATTTGGGCATGATTTTGCAGCGGCTGGTACCAGTTGTTCCTTTCCATGTTTAGCGCTTCCTTCAGGAGCTCTTTTAGGGCAGGCCTGGTGGTGACAAAATCTCTCAGCATTTGCTTGTCTGTAAAGGATTTTATTTCTCCTTCACTTAGGAAGCTTATTTTGGCTGGATATGAAATTCTGGGTTGAAAATTCTTTTCTTTAAGAATGTTGAATATTGGCCCCCACTCTCTTCTGGCTTGTAGGGTTTCTGCCAAGAGATCCGCTGTTAGTATGATGGGCTTCCCTTTGAGGGTAACCCAACCTTTCTCTGTGGCTGCTCTTAACCTTTTTTCCTTCATTTCAACTTTGGTGAATCTGACAATTATGTGTCTTGGAGTTGCTCTTCTCGAGGAGTATCTTTGTGGCATTCTCTGTATTTCCTGAATCTGAACGTTGGCCTGCCTTGCTAGATTGGGGAAGTTCTCCTGGATAATATCCTGCAGAGTGTTTTCCAACTTGGTTCCATTCTCCCCATCACTTTCAGGTACACCAATCAGACGTAGATTTGGTCTTTTCACATAGTCCCATATTTCTTGGAGGCTTTGCTCATTTCTTTTTATTCTTTTTTCTCTAAACTTCCCTTCTCGTTTCATTTCATTCATTTCATCTTCCATTGCTGATACCCTTTCTTCCAGTTGATCTCATTGCCTCCTGAGGCTTCTGCATTCTTCACGTAGTTCTCGAGCCTTGGTTTTCAGCTCCATCAGCTCCTTTAAGCACTTCTCTGTATTGGTTATTCTAGTTATACATTCTTCTAATTTTTTTTCAAAGTTTTCAACTTCTTTGCCTTTGGTTTGAATGTCCTCCCCTAGCTCAGAGTAATTTGATTGTCTGAAGCCTTCTTCTCTCAGCTCGTCAAAGTCATTCTCCATCCAGCTTTGTTCTGTTGCTGGTGAGGAACTGCGTTCCTTTGGAGGAGGAGAGGCACTCTGCGTTTTAGAGTTTCCAGTTTTTCTGTTCTGTTTTTTCCTCATCTTTGTGGTTTTATCTACTTTTGGTCTTTGATGATGGTGATGTACAGATGGGTTTTTGGTGTGGATGTCCTTTCTGTTTGTTAGTTTTCCTTCTAACAGACAGGACCCTCAGCTGCAGGTCTGTTGGAATACCCTGCCGTGTGAGGTGTCGGTGTGCCCCTGCTGGGGGGTGCCTCCCAGTTAGGCTGCTCAAGGGTCAGGGGTCAGGGACCCACTTGAGGAGGCAGTCTGCCCGTTCTCAGATCTCCAGCTGCGTGCTGGGAGAACCACTGCTCTCTTCAAAGCTGTCAGACAGGGACATTTAAGTCTGCAGAGGTTACTGCTGTCTTTTTGTTTGTCTGTGCCCTGCCCCCAGAGGTGGAGCCTACAGAGGCAGGCAGGCCTCCTTGAGCTGTGGTGGGCTCCACCCAGTTCGAGCTTCAGGGCTGCTTTGTTTACCTAATCAAGCCTGGGCAATGGTGGGCGCCCCTCCCCCAGCCTCGCTGCCGCCTTGCAGTTTGATCTCAGACTGCTGTGCTAGCAATCAGCGAGACTCCGTGGGCGTAGGACCCTCCAAGCCAGGTGCGGGATATAATCTCGTGGTGCACCGTTTTTTAAGCCGGTCTGAAAAGCGCAATATTCGGGTGGGAGTGACCCGATTTTCCAGGTGCTGTCTGTCACCCCTTTCTTTGACTCGGAAAGGGAACTCCCTGACCCCTTGTGCTTCCCAAGTGAGGCAATGCCTCGCCCTGCTTCGGCTCGCGCACGGTGCGCGCACCCACTGACCTGCGCCCACTGTCTGGCACTCCCTAGTGAGATGAACCCGGTACCTCAGATGGAAATGCAGAAATCACCTGTCTTCTGCATCACTCTCGCTGGGAGCTGTAGACTGGAGCTGTTCCTATTCGGCCATCTTGGCTCCTCCCCCCCCCTTTTTTTTTTTTTTAAACACAAAGTCTTGCTCTGTTTCCCAGGTTGTAGTGCAGTGGTGTGACCTTGGCTCACTGCAGCATCCACCTCCTGGATTCAAGCGATTTTCCTACCTCAGCCCCTTGAATAGCTGGGATTACAGGTACGCGCCGCCACGCCTGGCTGATTTTTGTATTTTTAGTAGAGATGGGGTTTCACCATGTTGGCCAAGCTGGTCTCGAACTCATGACCTTGAATGATCTCCCAGCCTTGGCCTCTGAAAGTGCTGGGATTACAGGCATGAGGCATAACACTCAGCCTCTTTCAGCAGTTTTTAAACACCTTCCCATTCTCTTCTGGCCTGTGAGTATTCTGCTGAGAAATCTGCTGTTAGTCTGATGGAGTTTCCTTTAAAGATGACTAGGCACTTTTATCTTGCTGCTTTAAAAATTATTTTCTTCTTTTTGACTTTAGACAGTCTGATGATGATATTATCAGGGTGATTTTTTTCTTTTTTTGCAGTGTATTTGAGGATTGCTGGGCCTTCTGTATCTGGATATCTAAATCACCATCTAGAATAAGGATGTTTTCATCAATTATTTCCTTAAATAAGGTTTCTAAACTTCTTTATTTTTCTTCTCCCTCAGAAATACTGATAATTCTTAAGTTCAGTTTACGTAGTTCCAAACATCTTAAATGCTTTGTTCATTATTTATATTCTTTTCTCTTTATTTTTGTCTGACTAGATTATTTCAAATGATGTGTCTTCAGGTCCTGAGATCTTTTACTGGGTGTAATCTACTGTTAACATTTTTAATGTATTTTGAAATTTCTTCAATGCACTTTTCAGATCTATTATTTCTGTTTTTTTAAATAAACATATCTATCACCTTGGTAATTTTTTCATTCATATCCTAAATTGATTTTCTAATTTTTTTGTCTTAGTTTTTGTCATTCATATCCTAAATTGCTTTTCTAATTTCTTTTGCATCTCTTGCATTGGGCTTCTCTAAAACATGTACTTTTGATTATCTGGCATTTTGAGAATTTCTTTTTAGCTAGCATCTATTGCTGGTGGAGGATTACTATGTTTCTTTGAGGATGTTGTAATACCTTGTGTTTTTTTTTTTTTCCATGATTTTTGTGTGTTTGCATTGATTTCTGCGCATCTAGAGCAACAGTAGCTTCTTATTTGTGAATTTACTTTTATTGGGAGGAGCACTTTTTCCTGAAGATATGGCTATGATGGTTGGGTAGGGTCATTTGGCTTTGCTTCTGGGTACATGTAGTGGCAAAGACTCTATGATTTCCCTGGCTATAAATAGCTTTAGTGTGGTAGCTTCCTTGAATGCAGTTGTAGTAGTGGTACACTGGGTGGATGAGCAGGCTGATGACCTCTTGGGCAGCTGGGGTGGCATACGCAATGAGGGATGGCAGTGGTCATGAGAAGCTTTTCTTCTTCCTTATCACTGTGATTTTTGTGTTAGGAATTGTTGTAATGGGCTGTGTGGGCTGGCCTCCAGACCAGTAGATGGCTTTTGCAGGTTACAGCCAGCTGCAGTGATAGTGGTAGGATTTATGCCCAACCTCTCTTTCCTGGGAGAAGTGCTCGGATGTCTCACGTGGTGGATTGGGCCATGGAACCCCAGGGGCCTGGATCCTGTGCTGTGTCCTGGAGCAGGGGAAGAAGGTAGGTGGAGCTAGATAGTGCAAGCCTGTATTCAGGCCCACTAGTGGCAGGGGCATTTGCCAGCCCTGATGGAAGTGGTGGGGCAGTCCTCAGACCCCTGATTGAGTGGCTTAGGTGAAACCGCTGACATGCCAAAGAGTTAGCACAGTGAGGAAGAAGTAGTCCCAGTGCTTCAGCCTTGGCCAGCAGGAGTGGGATCTTAAAGCCTATAGTTTTATCTGTAGATTTCTACTTCTGATTTAATCCTCAGAAATGTTCTCTGATTTAAGGACACTATGTATCTTTAATATTGGCCCCAGAATTATATTGTATGTAATGTATAATTAATATGTTTTTAAACTCTCTTTCCCCAGGAGTTGTGCAACGGAAGGGGCCTCTGAATTGGGTTGTACCTGTGGTTACTTATTATCCCCATTTATGCTTAATTGTCTTCTTTTCTAATTTCCTTTGTGTGTTTGTTTTGTGTGCTTTGCTGATTTTCCAGCCCTGCAGCCTTCCTACTTGCTATTTATTTAGTATTTTCATACCCTCTAGTATAATTCAATACACAGTAATTCAATTAATGTTTATGAATAAAATGATTGCTTTTATACTAGAACATTCCCAACAAGGAAATGTTTCATTTAACTTTTTAGTGTTTTCATTTCCAGTGATCTTTTCACACTTGAAAATAAATTAGAATTCTGAACCAGAAGACACCTGAAAACTAATTCCTGGTCTGAACTGATGATTGCATGATCTGTAGCTGCTGAGTTTTTTCTTTCTTTCTTTTTTTTTTTTTCTTCAACTCTGCAGTTTTTCAATGGCCTTCATCCTTGGGTTACCATTAAGAGAGCTGTGGTCTTCAGGCTAATGTGGATGCTGTCAAACATCATGTCCTAACTTTGCGTGCATTTGGTGGCATTTAGAAAACCCAAATGCCTCCATTAAACTACTTTACAATACCAATTTATAAAGAAAAACAAACTGATTTGCTCTGCACAGCCCTGTTAATTCAGTGAATGTGTCTTCACCATATCTGAGCTATTGGTTCATTACTGATGCTTACAAATCTAGCACCAAATCCGGCGAAGGTGCAAAAATATTTTCTCCTTACCTTTATTCTTCACATACTAAGGATGACCAAGAAACAAATGAGGCATGGTGTGGAGAATGTGTGTACATATACTTGCTTGGAGAATGATCAGCCTACTTTATTTAAAAACAAATATAAAGGATAGTAATAATTAATAGCATTTATCAAGCTCCTTAGTGTGAGACATTGTCTTAAGAATTCTCACTAGACTTTGTTATAGTCTTGTGATACTCATTTTAAAGATGAAAATACTAGGGCATGAAGAATTAAATAACTTATCTTAGTTCAGATAGCTCCTTGTTTAGACTTGAAATTTTCAATTATTACCGTTTGACTACAATATGTGTGAATTCCACCCTACTCTATAGCTATTCTTTCTTAATTTCTTATGCTTTCCTTTATTAATTTGAAAAGTTCGATATAGATCTCTGTAAATGCAGTGTATTCTAATTTAGATAGTTTCTAGAACTTGAAAACATCATTCAATTTGGTTTATCATAGCTTTTAAATTATAAACATATTCAAAAGAAATGTGAATAAAATATTCTAAAATAATTTATTATAATTGAAAAAATGTTATTTATATACATCAAGCACATAGTGGCTCACACCTGTAATCCCAGCACTTTGGGAGGTCGAGGTGGGCAGATCACTTGAGGTCAAGAGTTTGAGACCAGCCTGGCCAACATGATGAAACCCCATCTCTACTAAAAATACCAAAAAATTAGCCAGGCATGGTGGACAGTTGTATTCCCAGATACTCTGGAGGCTGAGGCATGAGAATTGCATGAACCCAGCAGGCGGAGGTTGCAGTCAGCTGAGATCGCATCACTGCACTCTAGCCTGTGCAGTGAAGCAAAACTCCATCTCAAAAAAAAAAAAAAAAAAAAAAGGTTTAAATTTCACATAGCAATGCTTTTGAAAGTATTTAAAATGTGTCTTCATGTTATTCAGTGCATTGTCATTTTGGAAAAAAAAATTAACTTGGCAAGATAAAAGTCCTCTAAATTAACTCTAAATTGGTTATCTAAACAAGCAATTCAAAGAACATTTGCTTGTACCCTACTTGAGATAAAATGTCTTGCTGTATTCATCATTAATGGCTGTAATATTCCCAACAAAGAAAATGCAGGTGATGTTGGCTTGATGTGTGATGGATTTTGTCCCTGCGACGTGGATAAAAACGAAAACAAAAAATATTCAGAATGAATGAATAGCTCCACCTGCCACAGAGCAGATGTACAAACTGGAAAGTATTGTGTGTGCATCCATTGTCATCTTAGCTAATTCCTTGGTTCTAAAGCATTAGATGGGTTTGGCTTTCACCAGTTCTAAAAAAAAATAAAAATAAAAAAAGATAGATTTATGGTGTTCAGACAGACATATTATCTGATGTGCTCAGAATAAAGAACTGAATTCAGAATATAAGAAGAATGGGCATCTGAAAGGAGCCCATATGTACACTTATCCTACATAAGAGAATTTTATATAAAAAGTTTTTAACAACATGATCCTAAGCTGTGGTCTTTTTGTTCCTTTCACATAGCAGATTTTAAAGAACTGTAAAAAAGTGATCCTAAACTATGATTTCTTTAGAATGATGAATTCAGCAAATATCCATTAACATACAGCGTGTCTAAGGCATCATGCCAAATATGGGTAGTCGGTAGACAGGGTAGACCAGAATTATGTGAGCCATTTAAACACAAAGGTATTCCCTGGTTTCTCACCCAGAGATGTTGATATGGAAGATCTGAAGTGGTACCATGGAATCTGTGTATTCTCATATACATCCATGGTTAGGAATTAGAAGAGGTGTTTTCAACTGTGGCAATTTTGCCCCCAAGGGAACATTTGGCAATGCCTGGAGAGAGTTTTGATTGTTACCACTTAAGAGGGGTGGATGCTACTGGCATCTAATGGGTAGAGGCCAGAGATGCTGCTACATATCTCACCATGCACAACACTTATTTACACACCCACAAAAAAAAACTGTCCAATCTAAATTTTCTGTAGTGCCAAGGTTGAGAAATGTTGATCTAGAGAATATAAATGTATATTCTTTGAGAGTCTATAATTAACCAGAGTGAAAAAGATGAACCAAAATATTGTGCATTCATTCATAAATAAAATAAAACAAAATAAATACCATTAGTCCAGAGAATTCAGTAAAAATTTAAGCAAAATTTTAGGAATGTGTTACCTCACGATTATTATTTTAAGGAACGACTAGAGAGTTCCTAGTTGAAAAAGTGTGTGAGAGAAACTTTGAAAAGCTATAAAGAACTAAAAAAGCTATAAAGAACTAAAAGTAGAATTACCATTTGATCCATCAGTCCCACTACTCGGTATCTACCCAGAGGAAAAGAAGTCATTATTCAGAAAAGATACTTGCACATGCATGTTTATAGCAGCACAAGTCACAATAGGAAAATCGTGGAACCCACCCAAATGCCCATCAATCAATGAGTGGTTAAAGAAACTCTGAGATATATATATATATATATATATATATATATATATACACACACACACACACACACATATATATGTATATACACACACAAAATATATATACACACATACTATATATTTATATACACACCCTATATATATACACACATACTATATATACACACACATACTATATATGATCATATATATGATCACATATATTATATATATACACTATATATGATCATATATATGATCATATATAGTATATATACTATATGTGATCATATATATGATCATATATAGTGTATATATATTATATATATGATGGAATATTACTCAACCATAAAAAGGAATGAATTAACAGCATTTGCAGTGACCTGGATGAGATTAGAGGCCATTATTCTGAGTGAAGTAACTCAGGAATGGAAAACCAAACATCGTATGCTCTCACTGATATGTGGGAGCTAAGCTATGAGGATGCAAAGGCATAAGAATGATACAATGAACTTTGGGGACTTGGTGGGAACAGTGGGAGGGGAGTGAGGGATAAAAGACAACAAATATGGTGCAGTGTACACTGCTCAGGTGATGGGTGTACCAGGTTCTCACACATCTCCGCTAAAGAATTTATGTAACAAAATACCACCTGTACCCCAATAACTTATGGAAAAATAAAATTCAAAACATAAAATATATTTGCAATGGAAATGATCTGAATAGATTATGCTTGTGCTTGAAAAAAAATAAAAATTTTAACTGGTCCCTAAAAATTAATAAGGAGAAAAATGTTTATTTACAGACAGCAGCAATTCCTTTAAAAATACTGACTGTGTAGGTCTACTTCTGTAAGTGCCATCTAAACAAGCAAAAAAAAAAAAATGACATCTAGGAGGAGTCTATGTGATTTTTTAAAAGTAGTTTCGTCCTTTTTGTGTTATCATCTTACTCTTATAGTTTCCTTTTCTTAGTTTTATATCATCTCTAGAGATTAGATGCTGAGGAGCAGGAAGTACAATAAATTACTGGAAGTTATGTTGGTTGCTGTCGATGCAGGGTTTGGATTAATAATGAAACCAATTAAATCCTCAAATACCTCCAATGGCAACAATAAAAATTTAATTTCCAGAGAGAAATAAGGTTAGCTATGTTGAACACCATTTGCACCATTTGTGAAGCCCAAGTTTTTAAACATTGGGGGATTCTGCTGTCTTGTCAAAGAACCAGCAGCTGACTGATTTAATCAAAATAGTAACAAAAGAATTCATGCTTTTTTTCAGCTGTCTCATGCATCTCTGATGACAACCGGTCAGCAGAAATGATGGAATGCCTCAAGCAGACAAACGGCATGCCTCTCCTTGTGCAAGAATGCACGGTCCCATGTCGAGAAGACTGCACCTTCACTGCTTGGTCCAAGTTTACACCCTGCTCCACGAACTGTGAAGCCACAAAAAGTAGGCGGCGACAGCTCACAGGTATAGTGTGCATTTTACTCTTCAGCATCAGGCAAGCTGAACATCTCTGGATCTTTTGTGTAGAATATGAGGTCCAAAGGACAGGAATTTGCATCAGGTCTCTTCCTCTCTCTCCATTCGTTAATACATATCCTCAAACTCAGAACAATGCCTGGTACGTAACATGTACTCAATTAATGTTTCCAAAATGAATGAAAGATGTGAACTGTTTTATAGCTATCAAGTTCCTCTCTATATAGTTTTATAATCTTTGTAGTCATAAAAGGCATTTTATTCACCAACTTCTTTTGAGTAGGTAATGGCAAAGTTTGTCATGTGCTATCATGCCAGGATCTCAGTGAGCTTGAAGGCAATCACTGGTTTGGGAAGATTATCAAAAACAGATCTAACTGACATCATTGTCTTTTGCCATTATCTTATAAGCAATTTGACATTTTAAAATTTTACTAGTGTAAGGCAAAAATCAAATTACATATACTGATTCCGCTTTTGTGGTATATTATTAATTATGAGTTCTGTTTTCAGCTGCAAAAATTTAATGGGAATTAAAGCAACTAATTGTTTAATTGAATTCCTGGGGCAATTTTTGCCTGCAGTATGCAAATAATTGATGCAATAGTGTATTTTACTACGTGCCTAGATAAATATGCCACAACTTCTCTTAACTTCTTATGTGTTTGTATAAGCAGAAAATGAAGAACCAAAGGAAAATGCCTGAGTAATCACTGAGATAATGAAATTGGTGTTGACATTGAAGAATTAAGCACAGATGACCATTTGTTCTCATGAGCAGTTGAAGGGCTAATTCTGTTGGTTTCAAGACCCTTTTGTCTGAATGCATTGCTTACCTGATCACATTTTGAATTTAAATCACCATTGTGGATTTAAGTAATCTGCTAGAGCCTTTAACAGGATTTCTGCAAACAAACTAGGAGTCCATTTGTAAGTGTAGGTGAAATGCATAACCATAAACAGAACACCAAACAAGAAATGCTGTACTTCATGCCCTATCTTCCACAAAAACTTGTGCGACATGATTTTATGCAACATTGCTTGTTTCTAAGATACAACAAATTTCTCATAGAAAAACAACACAATGAGATAGAATGTATGTGACAGGAATTGTTGAAGTTCAGGGGCCAATGAATGAAACTTTGTTTGCCTGTACAAACATAACGCATCGGAAGCCATTACTCTGGCAACTCTTTATATACTTGAGATGAGAGAGAATTTCCCGTAGAGGAAAGGGAAATTTTTAATTAGTGGCCAGTTTTTTCTTTTTTCTTGAAAGTTTATTCATGATAGTTTACACCTACATAATGAAAATGGAAAATATTGAAAATCCTAGGATATTTATTCATTTTACAACCAGCACCATTTATGTTATGAATTGTTAAAACTCTAATGAATTTGACTTTTATTGAAAATGTTCCTTTTATATAAATATTGAAGAATAGCTGTACATTTTTTCTGCAAACTCTAAAAATTACTCATACTGAAAGACTGTTTGAAATTTCTTTTCTAAATTATTAACTGCTGTACTTTCAGGTGACTAATTGACCTTTGTGTATCTTTATGTCTACGTGACACCAAAACAAGTTAGCAATTTCATGAAATACATGAGTTTTTTTTTAAAAAATAAAACAGTAAAATGAATCATTTAATATCACTGTTGGAAAAAAATCCCACTAATGAATTGAAATATTTTCACTTTTCAAGACTTATTTTTATTGTCATGAAACTAATGCTTGTATTTTGTTATCTCTAAGTAATTTGGTAGTAAATGCAATAAACAATCTCTAACATGAATGCTGCTGAAAGCCTTGTACTCAAACTCCAAAGCCATGTGATTCTTTCTCTCTTTAATGCAAACATACACACTGAAACATATAAACATAAATACAAGCCACTTCATTGAATATGGGGCCATACAGGATATTTAACTTTCTTGTGTCCATTTGTAACAGGCTTTAATTCACTGAGCGTTCTGTATGTTGTACCCAAACTATGTCATCACAGGTTTTAGACTCAATAGTATTTAAAGCAATTGTTTATAGAATGCCAAAAATATTCCATTTATTAGATAGTAAACCTGTCCAGGTTTTATATATATTATATGAGATATAATATATAAATATTTATTTATAATAACTAGATAACTACTACATATTCTGACTTAAGGAAGAAAAAGTCTTTAGAATTGTACTTGGGATTGATTTTTAATATTAACTTGTTCTGAATCCAAAGGTTAATGCTGATTTTGATTAGTATATAATCAAAGTAAAGGATCACTGATAATTTGTTTCTTATTGTGACAACCATTTCTGCATTAACTTGCTTAAATCCTTCATCAAACAGTGATGCTATATAATTAAGAAGGATATCATAAACATAGAGGCAGCATATATTTGTACAGAATATTTGTTCGCTAATAACTTCTGGTCACCTTGTAGATGAACATTATTTTTCTTTTTTCTCCTCCTCCCTCTCTTTCTCTTTTTTCTCTTTCCTCCTTCTCCTTTATCTTTATCTTCTTCTTTTTTTCACAACTTCCTTTTCTCAATTATTCAATGAATTTTTTTTGTTTACCACTTATATGTGCTAGTCCTTGGTAATGGCCACAAGGGAATCAGTAGACATGATCCTAACTTAACAGAGCTTGCAATCTAATTGGAGATATGGTGAGATTTTTACTGGAGATAATTACAGTATAGCTTCTGCTATAGTAGCTGTTGTATTGGGAGCGGTATTCAAACAAATCCTATTGTTGTAACAAATTACCACAACATTGCTGGCTTAAAGCAGCACAGATTTATTATTTTACAGATCTGTAGTGTTTCACAGATCTAAATAAAGATGAGATGTTGGTAAGGCTGCATTTCTTTCTGGAGGCTTCAGGGGACAATTGTTTCCTTTCATTTTCAAGCTTGCAGTTGCTGTGCAAATCCCTGGCTCATGTTCCCCTCCCTCCATCTTCAAAGCCAGCAACATTGCATTTCTCTAACCACTCTTCCATGTTCAAGGATGGTTTTCTGGAGGGAGTAACCCATGAGTTTTGATCTGAAGGAGAAGTAGGCGTTAGCTAGCCTAAGGAAGGAGGGTAGAAATTGTGGAAATTTCTGGAGTAAACATACAAAGGCCAGAAGCAAAATGAGTAATTTCTAGGATCTGAAAGAGGCTCACTATGACTGTATCGTAACATGCTAGAGGCAGAGTGGTACAATGTAGGCTAGAGGCAGATACAAATGGGCACAAATCATATAGGTCCTTGATGACCCTAGGAGAGGAGTCTGGATTTCATTCTGTACTATGGTAAGCCACTTCAGAGTTTTCAGTAGACCAGTGATTTGATCAGATTTGTACTTTGAAAGCTGGCTCTGACTGCAATGTGGTGGACAGATTGAAGGTAGTGAGGTATGATGGCATCAAGATCTTGGAGGAATCTGCTGTAATTTCAGCTGGAGATTTGCAGGTGGGGCTAAATATGGGTGACACCCATTGGAATGGAAACAAATGGACTGATGCAATGAATCTTTATGCATTTGAAGTGATATACCTTTGTCATTAATCAGATGTAGGGGGTTCAACAGAATAATTCAGAGCATTCCAACTTTTAACTTGGTGATATTGATAGAATTGAGAAACGCAGGAGAAAGAAACATTGTGATGTAAAGAGAATGGGTGTGATTGGTTCTTTAGATGTAGATTTTTCAGTCTATGGATTGGAAGCTTGAGCAAGAAATCTTGGATGAAGACAGTCATTTAAAATTGAAGAAATATGTATGATAATTAACACTCTTCAAATGGGTGAAGTTGTAGGATCAGAAGAGAGATGAACCTAAGATGTTGCCTTGGGGAACCCCATCAGTTTAAGGGAGGTAGAGAAGAAGAATAGTTCACCAAGTAAAAATAAATAATATATGGCAAGAGAGAGGTGGGGGCATGGGGTGAGGGTGAGGAACAAAAAGATATGTTACGATGGAACTTGGAAAGAATATTTCAAGAATGAAAGTGTAGTCAATACTCTGAACTATCATTGAGTGATTATTAAAGATAAGGAATA
Source organism: Pan troglodytes (assembly GCF_028858775.2). NCBI lineage: Eukaryota > Metazoa > Chordata > Mammalia > Primates > Hominidae > Pan > Pan troglodytes. The sequence goes on from NC_072411.2 coordinate 39,448,146, forward strand.
AAAGATATTCCAGGGCTTTGGCTTTGTTTCTTGTTTTTGTTGTTGTTTGTTTGTTGCTTGATAACAGTGGTTTCCAGAAATAAGTAGACAGAATCCAGGGTTAAGTGGGTTTAGAAGAGAAATGAAACTGAAGAGATGAAGACTGAGAGATTCAACAATATTTTATGGAAGTTTGAAAAAAGGGAGGTCTTGAACCTGCTAAATGCTAATAGGAAGGAGCCCCTCACTAATTATTGATCTATCTCTCAGCCAGTAAATTTTCATGGCTGTGGTGGAAGCTGTGCTTTTCAAACTTATTCTAGTGTCCTAATGGTAGAGGCAAGTGAATATCTTCTATCAGAAGTGTAGCTGAATCTACTACCAGCTCAACTTCAGGTCCTGCAGAAATTCTTTTTTTTTTTTTCTTTTTTGAGACAGCGTCTTGCTCTGTCGCCCAGACTAGAGTGCAGTGATGCGATCTTAGCTCACTGCAACCTCCACCTCTTCAGTTCAAGTGATTCTCCTACCTCTGCCTCCTGAGTAGCTGGGATTACAGGCACGTGCCACCACACCTGTCTAATTTTTGTATTTTTAGCAGAGATGGGGTTTCACTATGTTGGCCAGTCTGGTCTCGAACTCCTGATCTCAAGTAATCCTCCCCCAGTGGCCTCCCAAAGTGCTGGGATTACAGGTGTGAGCCACCATGCCCAGCTTAGAAATTCTTATTTATTGCAAACATAAGCATCATGGCAGACCATAGAGCCAATCATCCCGTCAGCAACTCTAGAATTGTATGTAATGCAAACCATGTGGCAATGAGAAAGTAGCCCAGGCATCAGCTTGTATCAGGCATTTCAGAACAGACATAAACACAGAAAATAGACCAATAAAACTGCCTATATATTTTATAACCAGCCATGACTCTAGCTAATGACTCATTAATGAGAAAACAAAAGGTGGAATTATTAGATCTAGGAAAATTTTTAGTAATCCAGAGGAATTGTGTTAACGCAAAGTTGAATCAAGTTACAGGCTGATTTAGAATCCACTAAACATGATTACCAAGTGTTTACAGCTGTGAAAAATGACACTGCATTGTCTTACTCAGAGATGGGACCAAAACTAACAGGTCCATCAAAGTGAATTCGTAAGGTAAAGTCATATTTCAGAATACTTAAGTTAGAAGAATCTCTCAAAATGAAAGAGCTTTTTCTCTGATTAAATTATCCAGTATGACTTGATCATTTATTTCAATTTATTGTTTGTATAAATGTTTGGGAGCTGCCTGATGGCAGAGACCAAAATGAGTTTAACTTTGTCCATCACATTGCAAGAGACCTCTACTAAGAAGAGAGGGAGTTAACCACTTGGATGCTTTCGTTGGTTCCCTGGCGATCGTTAGTCAAGGAGAATGGGGACAGGGTTATCAGTATGTTTTTTCCAGCAAACTACAGAGAAAATGTTAAATAAATTAACTGGAATTCTCTAGCTGTAGCAAACATCTTCTAAATATTTTATGCCACTCTCAAACATTAAACCATTTTCTACTTTTTTCAAATTAACTTGAATTTCACAGTTGTTCTGGGAGTTGTTTCCGTTGTCTCAGGATTTACTTTCATGGCAAAAGAGTGAAGAAAACAAAGGCTTTATTTTATTTAATATTCTAAAAGCTTACAAATACAAAAGTGTGAGTGACTTTTAACAAAACAGCAGATAGGCATTTAATATCTCAATGTCTCTTGTTGGAACAGGGAAAAGCAGAAAGAAGGAGAAATGCCAGGATGCTGACCTTTACCCTCTAGTGGAGACAGAACTATGTCCTTGTGATGAATTTATATCCCAACCTTATGGAAACTGGTCAGATTGCATTCTTCCAGAAGGCAGAAGGGAGCCTCACCGAGGACTGCGGGTACAAGGAGACAGCAAAGAATGTGGAGAAGGCCTGCGCTTTCGAGCAGTAGCCTGTTCTGATAAAAATGGAAGACCTGTTGACCCCTCCTTCTGCAGCAGCTCTGGTAAGGAGATGGATGGAGAGTAACAGATGAGAACACTCACACACAGCTCGGGAGGTTTGTTTCAGGTCTAGAATTAATAGCTCTGCTCTATAATAATTGTTTTAATTTTCCTTTGTCAATAACACATTGTCTCTCATAAAATATGGACAGGTGAAATGCATACATCTGTATCTCAATGATTATCTGGAATGTGATGGTGCTGGATCCCTGACTCACTTCATTCTCTAATTCACCTTTGTTTATTAGCCGTCTGTTTACTGGTGGTCAGCACTGCTGCTCCACTTCACTGAGAAAGCCAAAGCCAAATACAAACAAATATGTTCCATGCTGTTTTTTCGTGTTCTGACCATATACATAGAAGGCATCAGAACTTGAGTGTCTTCTAATGTAGTTGAGAAAAAAAAATCAATGAAAAAGTTGATTTTAAAAGTTTTACTATATAAAGGCCAGGCGCGGTGGCTCACACCTGTAATCCCAGCACTTTGAGAGGCCGAGGCAGGCAGATCACCTGAGGTCGGGAGTTTGAGACCAGCCTGACCAACATGGAGAAACCCTGTCTCTACTGAAAATACAAAATTAGCTGGGCGTGGTGGCGCATGCCTGTAATCCCAGCTACTTGGGAGGCTGCGGCAGAATTGCTTGAACCCAGGAGGCAGAGGTAGCAGTGAGCCCAGACTGTGCCATTACACTCTTTCCTGGGCAACGAGAGCAAAACTCTGTCTCAAAAAAAAAAAAAAAAACAGTTTTACTATATAAAGTATAAGTATACCCAAGTTAATAGAATAAAACTGTAGGAAAAAACAAGAGACAATCTCAGAGAGTTTTGTCAGATGTTAATCTGGGAAAATACTGTTTTTGAACCTTAATTGGGAGAATTTGAAAGATCTGGGTGTATGGAAAAAGAAATGGAGGTTAAATACAGCTGGGGTGAAAGTTGGTGAAACAGGCTGAAACCAATCATTACAATGGAGCCTCTGAATTTCCTGCTCTGTTTTTCTTTCTTTGTTTTTTTTTTTTACTAGTTTTTTAAAAAGAATAAACAAGTCTAGAAACAAATGGGTAGATTTTGGTCTTAGTCATCAAGGTTTTGTGTACTAATAAACGTTCTCAGTCATACCAGAAAATCAAATTCAATTATAACGTACAAGCTAAGTAAATGATAGTTCTTCTTTATTGCCAGTGTACTCGCTATCTTTATTTAAGATATACCCATATCATTATACAATGAGATTTAATGACTTCTAAATTAATACTCTCATTCCTTTATATAGGCTTCCTAGATTAGTCTACATTAATTTTTTAAGTGATTTGACTTTCAGAAACATTAAATACCTCACAAGAAAGTAACGGACCCATTTTAAGGTGATGCTAATCTTTGATTTTTAGCTTGTATGTGCGCATTGGTTTATTCATTCATTTGAACAAAACGTTTTTATTGACCATCTGCTATGTACCTGGACATCTATGACTTGAGTGTACAGTTAAGGAGAAGTCAGAAACTTGTGGAGTTTACTGTCCAGAGGGGGATAGAAATAAAACAAACACATAAAAAGAATTTCAAGTTTTGATTAGCTCTGAGGATGCTGAATAGAAAATTTTTTGATAGACTTTAGGGAAGCCTTCACTGAAGTGACATAAATCTAAGATGTGAAGGGTAAGAAGGAGGCAGATGTACAAAGCACATAACAAGGTTGTTTTAGTTAGTGGGGTGTCCAGAAGATAAAAGCTAGGAAAGGTGTTTTGGATAAAAAGAAAACCCTGTGGTTTGAGTGTAGAGAGTGAGGAGAGAGCTGTGTGAAGTGAAGTTGAAGAAGTATGTGGAATCTTGTGAGACAAGCCAAGGAATATGAATATAATTTAACCACAGTCATCAGCTTGGAAGTGGGGTAAGTTATGTTATCCAATTTAGAGATTTTAAAGATCACTTTTGACTACTGTCTACAGACTGACTTAAAAGGGGGAAGGAAGCTGCTGGGAAACTCAAGTAGTTAATCAAGGAAAGACATGATGGTAGGTTAGACTAGGGTGGTGGCAATAAAGAAATACAGAAGTAATTTTAAGATGTAATTTAGAGATAGAATTGACAAGATTATTCCAAATGCAAGTCGTCTTTTCTATATGTTATCTGTCATTCATCCGTAATTTTGCATGAATTTGTGGAGGGTTTTTTAATTTAGAAAATAATCATTTCAGGTTAGAAATGAAAACATCTTGAAACAAGAGGAGACATTTGTAATTCAACCAATTTGCAATGCCATAGCAAAAGCTATTAGGGAATCTAAGAGACTTTCACCAGATGAAAATCGTGCTTTAATCAAAATTTACTGTAGCCTCATAACTTTTATGGCACTTGTATTAAGCTACTTTCACAGCATATATTTTCAAAAAAAGGTTTTTTAAAAAAAAATAGCAAGTGAAAATACCTTATTGTGTCACCTCTAGGGATATGACATATACTTGTCTATCAAAGAAAAAAAAATCTTTTAATGGTTACTAATAAAGACTTAGTGTGTGTATGTGTATATATATATCCATCCATGAATTGGGGTATGGCACTGTGGCTTATGCCTGTAATCCCAGCACTTTGGGAGGCATAGGCGGGAGGATCGCTGGAGCCCAAGAGTTTGAGACAAGCCTGGTCAACATAGGGAGGCCTTGCCTCTAGAAAAAATAAAAAATTAGCCAGGCATGGTAGCATGCATCTGTGGTCCCAACTGTTTGGGAGACCGAGGTGGCAGGATCACTTGAGTTTGTGGGAGGTCAAGGCTTCAGTGAGCCATGATTGTGTCACTGGACTCCAGCCTGTGTGAAAGAATGAGACCCTGCCTCTAAGTATATGTATATATGTATATGAATTAGCTCACTATTAAGAATTACATTATAGGTTAGGTGCAGTGGCTCATGCCTGTAATCCTAGCACTTTGGGAGGCCAAGGCAGGTGGATCACTTGAGGCCATGAGTTCAAGACCAGCCTGGCCAACATGGCAAAATCCCATCTCTACTAAAAATACAAAAATTAGCCAGGTGTGGTGGCAGGTGCCTGTAATCCCAGCTACTTGGGAGGCTGAGGTGGTAGAATCACTTGAACTCGGTAGGCGGAGGTTGCAGTGAGCCAACATCGTGTCACTGCACTCTAGCGTAGGTGACAGAGCAAGACCCTGTCTCAAAAAAAAAAAAAAAATTATTATCATGGGCAAACTGAGGCACAGGATAATGACCTAAATCTGGATCTCCCAGTAAGAATGGTAAGTGCTTCCCCCTTTTAAATCTTTACTTGGACTTTGTCTCCCATTTGCATTTTAGACATGAGCAGGATTCCCTACAATGACATCAGGGAGACTTCTTCATGAGGATAATTATTCCTCATCAAGCATAATGTGTTCTATATGGCCCCTATTGGATACACATAACTGTGGGAACACAACTCCATAAATTCTGAGTTATCCATACTAATGGATTCCATGGATAACTCAAACCATAGATAATCACAGCCAAGTCTGCTTGGCTTTTGGAGTATCACAATGAGGAGAAATATTAAAATCACAATTTATTTTTTAAAAAAACTTTAAAATGGAGTTTGTCTCTAAGTTCTGTCAGCCCCTATTGGCTCTTAATGAGTTCCATCACTGCCTGATGCAAAAGTGCATGGTGTCGTCTCCATCTGTGTGACAATAGGTCCAATGAAGGGACTACCTAAATTGGGCAACAAAATATCCCATGACAAAATTCAGATTCTTGAGGTGAGCCACTTCCAACCATGTTTCTTATATCAGTGTTTTTTTTTTTTTTTTCAAAGAACAGGACAAAAAAGTACTCCAGCATGCCAATACACTGAGCTTTATCTCTCCCTGGCCCTGCCTTCATCTCTCCTTTCATTCAGGTCTCTGCTGAATATCCCCTCATATCAAGTCTTTCTGATTCCTCTAATAATTGATCCACCTCATCACTTCCAATTTCCCTTGCCAGTCTTTATGTTTTTTCATAGCACTTAATCACCAACTGACACATTATATATTTACTTTTTAGAAATGAGTGCTTATTGTCTCTCCCTGCAGTCAATTATAAAGTTCCAGGAGAGTGGAAACTTATTAAAAATGTCTTTTGTTTATATTCAACTGCTGTATCCACAACACCTATAGTGTCAGAAATTTCATAGACATTCAAAACATGTTTTTGAAAACGTGACTGAATCATCGGGTTCTGGTAATTTTGTCTCCAAAGTATGTCTTGTCTTTTCCTTTCCTTTTTCTGTCTTCTGCACATGCTGATGTTATGCTGTTCTGTCTTGACTTATCCACCTGGTATCTGTCATGCCAGGAACCATCAGCCATCATACTGACACGAAAATGTGTCCAAGCCATGGGCCTGCTTGCAGTCTTTCCTGGTCTCTTTATGTAGCAGCTCCTCAGCTGGACCCTCGAGGACTTCCATGAGGATGTACTTCACCTGGCATGCCCTTTCTCCTCCTGTCATGGGACTCTTCATCCTCTGGGTTAAGATCAGGTGCTACCCATTGCAGGAAGTATTTCCCCTTCTTCCACTCTTGTGTTTCTTTGTAACACTACATTTAACTTTATTTAAAAAATCCATGTAGATCTCTATTTCTCTTACTAAATTGAGAGTTCATTGAAATTCATGATTGTATCATGTTTATTTCTCCATCCCCAATACCTATCACAGGCTCTGGCCCCACACAGGCTCTCAGTATCTGTTGGCTGAATGAATGGAAAGGCTAGTTTAGACAAGAGTCAACACACATATGCCCATATACAGGTTCTGAAGTGTATGTTCAGTGTATGCACATGTTTTAACAGCCCTTTGGGTAGAACAGCTGTGTATAACAAAAGCAGATCCATAGAGAAGCCACCTGTGTAACACAAAGAGCACAGAAAACCTTGTTCTATTTTGCACTCGATGTATAGTTTGGGAATAGAGGAAATGAAATTACATTGCTGCTAGTGGATAAGCAATGTTTTTGAAACAATGGAAGAATGCAGAAGGAATGATTTTTTCAAGTGATCCAGTGACAAAAATGTGAATAAGCTTTCATTCATTAAATTATGAAATGAAAATATAATGTTTTCTATCTGATTCCAGATAAATCATAATTGATTTGTAGGCAATGAATTATTTTCATTAGTATATCATCCACATGTAATTTAGCATTTGCAATTTAACAATTATAATTTCATTAATTTACTGTAATATATAAGTAGGTATAGATAGAACACAAAGCAAAATAATCATCATAATCTAAAGAATCTCTTTTTGGATTTAAGAAATAAATATTTACATGTTTGCAATCACTGGAAAAGTGAATTTAATATTAATATATTTAGAAAGTTTAGATTTGCTGTGTATGTATTGAATTTTACATAATTGAAATATCTCTCTTACAACTCTATATGAACAAGTTTATTTTGGCTGAGCTGGGAGAACATGCTTGGGACTGAAAATTACATCTTTATTAATCAAGGTGATTAAAAGAGCTTTTTTTTTTTTCTAATTCCAGGTCTAGGTTCAAAATTAACCATTTTATTTTATTTTATTTTATTTTACTTTATTTTTGAGACAAAGTTTCCTCTGTAGCCTAGGCTAGATTACAGTAGCATGATTATAGCTCACTGCAACTTCAGAGTCCTGGGCTCAAGTGATTCTCCCGCCTCAGCCTCCTGAGTATCTAGGACTACTGACTAATTTTTTATTTTTATTTTTTATTTTATGTAGAGTTGAGGTCTCCCTATGTTGCCCACGCTGGTCTAAAACTCTTGGGCTCAAGCGATCCTCCCACCAAGGCCTCTCAAACTGCTGGAATTACAGGCATGAGCCACTGCAACTGACCTAAGACAGCATTTTATATATACAGTGTCCTGGCAAAGATTTGTGGATATCAAAGACAGGACACATGTATTAACCTATTGTGAACAGTCTTCATAAGTCCAGTTCATGGAAGGGACTGAATAATTATATTATATCCTCTCTCCCAGAAAGAAATAGAAACTTTCTAGTTATATGAAATTCTTGCCAAATGACTCATTGCCTAAATCCTTTACACCTTTATGTTTATTTACCAAGACATTGAAAGGCTCTTCAATTCACCACTTGGGGAAGAATAATAGTGTCTGGGCTAAGGAGATTTGCATTGACAAGATAAAGAGTATGTTTCTATGTTTTCATGTTGTGATTTTGCCTCTTTTGCTACTTTTGTTTGTTTTAACATGACCATAGATATAAACTTCATATAATATTGCTGTGTTAGAGCTGTTTCTCTCTTCTATCCACTTTTCTCCAGCCCTGTTGCTCTGCCTTAGTTCGGGCTACTTTATGTTTATTGTAGATTCGCTGCAGTGGTGGCCCATCCACTGTCCTCACTCAGTCCTTCTTCTGGCCAGCCTCTCTCCCGTTTCAAGGACAGGAATCTTTCCAAAAGGCAAATCTGATTATCACTCCCGTAGATTTTAAAACCTCAAATGGCAACCCATTGCCCAGACCCCTTAGAATGGGATACAAGCCCTTCATGATTTTACCCTCCTTTTTTAAATCATTATAAAAGATTTACATATTTTCTGCATACAACTGATAATTTGAAACACTCATATAATCATATCAGGTTAAGTAGAACATTCATCACCTTAAATATCTTTTCTTTATGCTGGAAACATTCAAATTACTCTTCTAGATATTTTGAAATGTACAATAGATTAATGTTAACTAGAGTCACTCTACTGATCTATTGAAAACCAGATTTTATTTTTTCCTAAGTATGTATTTGTACCCGTTAATCAACCTCTCTTCATCCCTCCTATTTTTTTCCAGCCTCTGGTAATCACCAATCTACTCTCTATTTTTATGACATCTCCTTTTATAGCTCCCACATATAAGTGAGGACATGTGATATCTGTCCTTCTATGCTTGGCTAATTTCACTCAACATAATGACCTCCAGTTCAATCAATGTTGCTGCAAATGACAGGAGTTCATTCTATATAGTGGCTGAATAATGTTCCATTGTGTATATGTATCACTTTTTTTTTTAAGATGGAGTCTAGCTCTGTCACCCAGGCTGGAGTGCAGGGGTGCAATCTGGGCTCACTGCAACCACTGTCTCCTGCGTTCAAGTGATTATCATGCCTCAGCCTTCCAAGTAGCTGGGATTAGAAGCATCTGCCACCACACCTAGCTAATTTTTATATTTTTACTGGAGATGGGGTTTCACCATGTTGCCCTGGCTGGTCTTGAACTGCTGACCTCAGGTGATTCACCCCTGTTGGCTTCCCAAAGTGCTGGGTTTATAGACATGAACCACCATGCCCAGCTATACCACATTTTTGATGCAGGATTTTTCTTGGCCCCTTTGCCAGCTTTGCTGCAGGAGATACCCCATCTACTCAGCCTGCCAGGCTGTGCCTGGCTTGTACTCTGGTGCTTATCCTGTAGCCACTGCAATTGAGCTCTCAGCCCCCACTTTTGGTGGGTCCTGAGTTCTTGTCCCACATCAAAGAAGAATGAGGATACACTGATAATCAAAGAGTGAAAAGGACAGAGAATAATGTTACTGAGTGATGAAATAGCTCTCTGCAGAGATGGGATGCCAAGGTGCCCCCCACCTGAAGTCAGGTCATCTCTCCCTCAGTGTGGCTGGGTCCAGGGCTTTTATGTGTTCAGAATGGGGCGTGTGTACTGATTGGAGTATGCAAAAAGAGGCTAAAACAAAGGCACCACTCAAAGGTGGGCACAACAGTGTAGAAAACCAATTAGGAAAGGGGAGGTATATGTAAAATAGGTGAAGGGTGGGGATCAATCGGTGGAAAGCACAGCACACAGTCAGAGAGGTTCTCAATCTGGTCCGAGAATTTACCCAGGACTGTCTTCAGCTTGAAGGTCAGATTTCACTGGGGACCTGTCCCTGTCTGCCTAGGATTTGTCTGCCTCCTATCATTATCATTTGCTTTATACATTCATCCACTGATGAACACTTAGACTGATTCCATATTTTGGCTACTGAAAATAGTGGGAGTATAGATACCCCTTTGCTATATTGACTTTATGTCTCTTGAATATATACTCAGTACTGGAATTGCTGGATAATATGGTAGTTCTATTTTTAGTTTTTTAAGGAAACTCCATACTGTTATTCATAATGATTATACTAATTTACATTCCCACTAACAGTGTACGAGGGTTCCCCTTTCTCCATATCCTCAGCAGCATCTGTTATTCCCTGTCTTTTAGATAAAAGCCATTTTTACTGGAGTGAGATGATATCTACCGTGGTTTTGATTTTAACCTTGTTTAATCCCTGAAGCCTCATATTTCATCCACCCCACTCTGAACTCCAGCAGTCCTGGGTTCTAGAATATCTCAATATATACCATTTGCTGGCAGGGGTCTTTTGCCTTCTGTACCTATCTACTTTCCTCCTGCTGTGACTTTAATTTAATTTAATTTGCAACTTAATTCTCTAGTTGACTCCTAATAACCTTTCTGAGCTTGTATTAGAAATGTCACCCTTTTTGAAAAACCACAGACAGTCTTGCCCGGCAGCCCTTTCCTGACTCCCCAACCCCTAGAACCCACTAGGAGAGGAGCTTGCCTGCTTAATGTTTGTTAGCAAGATATACATTCTCGGTCCTATACTTCTCCTATTTTACCTATCTTATTGCTAATCCATGCTGCCACAGAGGGCTGTGTGCCCCCTGAGAGATGGACCATGAACACTTCATCACTCTATCATCACAAACAGCTGGCAGAGTGTCAGCACATCACACATACTCAATAATGGCTCACAAAACACAGATTGTAAATTATGCTTATGAATAACTAATTTTAATTCACATATGTGAATTCATTCCCTATGACTACTTTATCAAAACTACAAACTTGGTGGCATAAAACAATGCAGTTATTCTCTCACAGTTCTGAAGGTAAGTAAGAAGTTCAAAATCTGTTTCACTATTTAAGAAGGTCAAAATCAAGGTGTAGTCAGGGCCATGCTCACTCCAGAGGCTTTGGAAGAAAGCTTTTCCTGGCCTTTTCCCCTTTCTAGAGTTGCATTCCTTGCATTCCTTGGCTCATGGCCTCTTCCTGTGTCTTTAAATCCGGTGGCATAGCATCTGGCTTCAGTATCACATTGGGTTCTTCTTCTGCAGCAAACCTTTTGACTCCTTCTTATAAAAACACTTACGACTACCTGACCTGTGTGGACAATTTAGGATAACCTTTCTGTGCAGGGAAAAACACGCTGACTGTGTTTTTCCTCTGCCCACACACCACCACAACACCAATCATCAATACAGAAAAATACTTCTGTGACCAAATGTATGGGAGTTTTTCCCCCACACACCCAGCAGCAGATACCAGTTGGTTGTCCTCCAATTCAATTCTAATACTGTCTATCTGGAGATAATATCAGATCCCACAGGTTGGCAGCTCAGAACCTAAAACTGCCTCCCATACCTCCAGGCACCAGTTGCAACTCTGGGCCTCTGAAAATTCTGACCAACTGGCTTCAAGTTGGGGTTCCCATGACTCCCTCTTTGGGTTTGATTAATTTGCTGGAGTAGTTCACAGAACTAAGGGAAATAGTTACTTACATTTATTGGCTTATTCTAAAGGATACAGATGAAGAGACAAGAGGGGCATGGGGGTAGGGGGACAGAACTTCCATGCTCTCCCTGGGCACACCACCCTCCAGGAATTTCCATGTGTTCAGCTATCTGGAAGCTCCCTGAACCTGGTCCTCTTGAGTTTTTATGGAAGTTTCATGAAGTCAGCATTCCTTCCACAGGATATAGGGCAGGACCCTCTCTGGGGAGGGTCTTAACACCCACAATCATAAATTTTGGAGAAGATCAGAGTCCCGCCTTGGAGCAGGTGAAAGGAGGGTAGGACAAGGTTGGAGAGATTCTGTTTCCTGAGGCCTAACACACCCAACATTGTAACAAAAGATTGTGTCAAGGACTATGGGAGTTATAAGCCAGGAAACCTGGATGAACACCAATATAAATTGTAACACCACACTTACCATCTCAATATCACATCTGCAAAATCTGTTTTACCTTATTAGGTAGCATTTGCACATTCCAAGGAATAAAACCTGAAAATCTGTGGGCTGTTTTTCACCGTACCAGAATATGTTAAGAAGGCAGTCATGTTTTTGAAACTAAACTCCTGAAAGATGTGCAAGTGAAAAACAACTTGAAACTTTGCTCAATGGTTTGAAGCATTCGCAGAGTGTTATTTTCTTATTTTCTTGTGTGTAATATCTACACAGGGGACTTTATGTGAATTATATTGGATTGAATTATCTGGAAAACTATTGGGGAAAATATCGTCAGCAAAAATGTTACAATGAAGAAAGCAAATATGGGATTTGAGTATTTCCTTGAACAACATTATATAAAATTAGTATTTCCTTTTACTTTTGTGTTGTTTGTTTTTGCAGGGTATTGGGCATCCCCTTGTCTCCAGGTCACATATTTGCTATATCTTGTTTATTTAATATGTTGTATTTTCTAATTCCAACCTATTTAGCAGTTGCTGGAGACAAGGGCTTACTGATGAATTCTCATTTGAAGAGAAAATTCAGCTACTGACAATGTTTGAGGAGCTCATGTTGTCCAAGAAGTCATCTGGAAAGATCCATTGGGAATAGTGGCTCATTTGCTTATGGATTCATTTATACTTTTAAAAAAATCAATGGAACATCTAGTTTTCATCAGGCATTTTCCTATATATCAGTTTATAAAGATTAACAAGTCATACGCTCTAAACATATTCATAGTCTAATAAAAGACTGTATTAGGGACTTCTAAATTTAGGAATATCTCCTCTCTCTGAGTCAGACCATACTTTAATTTTTTTTAATTACACTGAAGGAAAAATTTCAGGACCTCAACCAGTCAAATGGTTTAATATACTCTATATTTCTAAATCCAGAATTATGCCCAAATATGGAATCAATATTTCTTTATTGGTGATTGAAAATGGACAATGAGAGAAGACATGTCTAGGGCCTCATAGCCTGGTCTGTATGGATTTGATAGGAAAACCTTTCTAGAGAAGGCAGTGTATGTTTTGACCCTTCTCAGAGAATAAATTGTGGACCCATGATGAAATCCACGTACAACTTTCTTCGTACCTATTTGGAATAAAATGGGATATAGTTTACCCTAAATAAGAAAGTAAACAGAACTTCTAAACAAATGGTTTTTAATTAATAAATTAATATTTATTACTCATTTTTTCTTCAAAAACAAAAGCAAGTAGGTATCTTATGAAAGGCTACAAAGTAACTTTCTCTACCTTGATTAAAGAAAAAATAGTTCAATCTTCCTGAGATCAGGGAAAAAACAAGAATGTCTATTCTCAAATTCTATTCAGCACCATGCTGGAGGTTTTAGCCATGGCAATTAGGCAATAAAAATAAATAAAAGGTATCTATATTGAAAATCCAGGAGTTAAACTACATCTATTGGCAGATAAAATAAACTTATAAATAGAAAATACTAAGAACCACCCTCAGAAAGAAGCTATTAAAGCTAAAGAATTTAGCAGGTTTGCAGAGTATAAGATCAATGGTCACAAAGCAGTTGTAGGTCTATACACTAACAATGAACAATCAGAAAATGAAATTAAGAAAATAATTTCATTTATAATAGCATCAAAAAGACTGAAAGACTTAAGAATCTATTTAACAAAAGAAACTTATTATACTCTGAAAACTTTATTTATTATACTCTATAAAACATTGTTGGGGAAGATTAAAGAAGACCTAAATTAATGGAAAGATGTGCTATGTTAATGGATGATAATTCTTAATATTGTTAAGAATTGTTACCTTAAAATACCAGTTGTCCTCAAATTAATCTATTTAGTTCAGATTATATTAAAAGCTTAGCTAGCTTTTTTGAATAAATTGAGAAACTGATCCTGAAATTCATATGGAAATGTGAGAGACCAAGAATAGTCAAACAGTCTTGAAAAGGTGGAACAAAGTTGAAAGAGATACACTCTCTAATTTCAAAACTTACTACAAAGTTACAGTTATCAAGACACTGTGGTACTGGCATAAGGAGATACATATAGATTAATGAAACAGAATTGGCATTTCATAAATAAACCCTTACATTTATGCTCAATTGATTTTCAACAAGGGTACTATGACTGTTCAATGAAGAAAGAATAATCCCTTTAACAAATGGTGCTGGAACAACTGAATGTCTATATGCCAATGAATGTAGCTTGACTGTTTCCTTATACCATGACAAAAATTAACAAAATGAATCATAGACCTAAATGTAATAGCTAAAATTATAAAAAAATTATAAGAAAACTTAAAAGCATATCTTCTAGACTTGGACTAGGCAGAGACTTCTTAGATACTACACCACCCAAAGCACTAGAAACAAAAGAAAAAATTAATTGTCATTCATCAAAATTAAAAATGTATGTGCTGTAAAAGATACCATTAAGAATATATAACTAAAGAGGCTAGCATGATCCTTATACCAAAGCCGGAAAAGGACGAAAAGGACACTATGAGAAAAGAAAATTATAGGCCAATAGCCCTGATAAATGTAGATGCAATAATCCTCAACAAAATTTTAGCAAACCAAATTCAATAGCACATTAAAAGGATCATATACAAAGATTAAGTGAGATTTATTCCTGGGATGCAAAGATGTTTCAAAATACAAAAGTCAACAAATGTAATACATCACATTAACAGAATGAAGGACCCAAATCATATGATCATCTCAATAGATAAAGAAAAAATATTTGATAAAATTCAACATCCTTCATAATAAAAACTCTCAATAAATTGCATAGAGTTGGCTCTCCATATTTAAAGGTTCTGCATTAGTGGACTTAACTCACCACAGATAAAAAATATTTTAAAAAATAGGCCGGGCACAGTGGCTCACGCCTGTAATCCCAGCACTTTGGGAGGCCGAGGGAGGCAGATCACAAAGTCAGGAGATCGAGACCATCCTGGCTAACACGGTGAAACCTCGTCTCTACTAAAAATATAAAAAAATTAGCTGGGCATGGTGGCGGTCACCTGTAGTCCCAGCTACTTGGGAGGCTGAGGCAGGAGAATGGCGTGAACCCGGGAGGCGGAGCTTACAGTGAGCGGAGATCGCGCCACTGCACTCCAGCCTGGGCGACAGAGCAAGACTCTGTCTCAAAAATAATAATAATAATAATAATAATAATAATAATAATACAATAAAAATAGTCAAATAAAAACCATATTCTATAACTGTTTACATAGCATTTACATTATAGTAGGTATTAAGAGTAATCTAGAGATGATTTATTTATTTTTATTTTTTATTTTTTCTTTGAGACGGAGTCTTGCTCTGTTGCTGGGCCTGGAGTGCAGTGGTGCAGTCTCCAATCACTCCAACCTCCACCTCGAGGTTCAAGTGATTCTCCTGCCTCAGCCTCCTGAGTAGCTGGGATTACAGGCATGCACCACCATGCCCAGCTAATGTTTGTAATTTTAGTAGAGGTGGGGTTTCACCATGTTGGCCAGGCTGGTCTCAAACTCCTGACCTCAGGTGATCCGCCCACCTCAGCCTCCCAAAGTGTTGGGATTACAGGCGTGAGCCACTGTACCTGGCCCTAGAGATGATTTAAAATATATGGAAGGATATATGTAGGTCACATGCAAATGCTATAGCATTTATATCAGGTACTTGAGTACCCGCAGGTTTTGGTATACACAAGGATGATGGAACCAATCCCCTGTAGAATACCCTGTGGATTCTGAGGGTTGATTGTATAAAAAAAAATGTCAACACAATAAAGGCAATATATCACAAGCCCACAGCTAACATTGTCCTCAATGGTAAAAAGTTGAAAGCTTTTTCTCTGTGATCAGCAGCCAGACAAGAATGCTTATTCTTGCCACTTCTACTTAACATAGTACTAGAAATCTTAGCTAGAGCAATGATGCGAGAAAATAAGTTAAAGCCATCAAAAACAGAAAGAAAAAGACTGACCCTGTTTGCAGATGGCTTGATCTCGTAGTATATCCTAAATACTCCACCAAAGAACTGATAGAACTAATAAATGAATTCAGTAAATTTGCAGGAAACAAAATCAATATACAAAAATCAGTGGTGTTTTTGTATACTAAAAACAAACTGTCCGATAAAGAGATTAAGAATACAATCCCATTTACAATAGAATTTTAAGAATAAAATACTTAGGAATAAAATTAAGGAAGTGGAAGATCTGTAAGCTGAAAACTATAAAACATCAATGAAACAACTTGAAAATGACATAATAAATGGAAAGATATCCTGTTTGTTCATAAATCAAAGTAATAAATATTGTCAAAATGTTTATACTATTCAAAATCATCTACAGACTCAATGCAACCCTTATCAAAGCTTCAATGGCACTTTTCACAAAAATAGAAAAAAAAATCCTACAATTCATATGGAACCACAAAAGACCTTGAATAGGTAAAGTAATATTGAACAAGAAGAACAAAGCTGGAGGCACCACACTTCCTGAGTTAAAATTATCTTACAAAGCTATAGTCATCATAAGCAGTATGGTACAGGCATAAAAACACACACATAAATCAATGGAACAGAATATAAAGCCCAGAAATAAATGTATGCGCTAGTAATCTTTGACAAAGTTACCAAGAATACACAATGGGGAAAAGAGAGTCTCTTTGATAAATGGTATTGGATAAACTAGATATCATGAAATTGAATCCTTATCTTACATCATGCACAAACTCAAAATAGTTTAAAGATTTGAATGTAAGACTTGAAGCAATAAAACTACTCAAGACATAAGGGAAACATTCATGACATTGGTCTTGACAATGATATTTTGGATATGACGCCAAAAATACCAGCAACAAAAACAAAAATAAGTGACCACATAAACTAAAATTTTCTGCACAAGAAATGAAACCATCAATAAAATGAAGAGGCATCCCATGGAATAGGAAAAAATATTTGGATACCATATATTCAATAAGGGGTTAATATCCAACATATATTTAAAAACTACTACAACTCAATAGTGAAAAACAAATAGCCCAATTTTAAAAGGGGCAAAGGATCTTAGTAGACATTTTTTTCAAGGAAGACATGCAAACAGCCAACAAGGATATGAAAAGTTGCTGAACATCACTCGTTATCAGAGAAATGGAAATCTAAACCACAATAAGATATCACCTTAGACAGTCTTTTATTAAATAGTCAAAAAGTAACAAATGTTGGTGAGATGTAAAGAAAAGAGAACCTTTCTTTATACAAGGCTCGTGGGAATGTAAATTGGCTTAGCCATTATGGAAAACAGTATGGAGTTTCCTTAACAAATTAAATACTGAACTAATATATGATTCAGCAGTCCAACTTTGTGGTATAATTCCCCCTTCCAAAAAAATAAAATAAAATCACTATCTCAAAGAGATGTCTGCACTCCCATGTTCATTGTAGTGTGATTCACAACAGCCAAGATATGAAAACAACTTATGTGTCTGTTGACAGATGAATGGATACAATAAATAAATTATGGTGTGTGGGGTATGTGCTTGTGTGTCTGTGTGTGTGCTTGTGTAATGAAATATTATTCAGTCTGAAAAAAAAAACCCTGCCATTTGTGGCAATATAGATGAACCTTGACGTTAGGCTAAGTGAATTAAGCCAGACACAGAAAGACAAATACTACATGATCTCGCTTATATGTATAATCTAAAAAAGTCAAATTTATAGAAACAGAGAGTAGACTGGTGGTTACCAGGGGTTGGGTATTAGGGGAATGCTGATCAAAGGGTACAAACTTGCAGTAATGAGATGAATAAGTTCTGTAAAACTGATGTACTTGAATGTACATCATGGCAATCATAGTTAATAATAGTATATACTTGAAATTCTCTGTGAGAGAAAATCTTAAGGATTCTCACCACACACAAAAACAGGGAACTATGTGAAGTGAAGTATATGTTATTTTGCTTGTTGGAAATCATTTTGTAGTATATGTGGATATATCAAAACATAATGTTGTATACTTTAAGTATATACAATTTTTATTTGTCAATTATATCAGAATAAAACTGAAAAAAATAATGTATAAAGACAACATACAGGATGGGAGAATTATTTGCACGTCATATATCTGATAAGAGACTTGTATGCAGAATATATAAAGAATTCTTACAAGACAACAAATAAAAGGTATTTGTCCTTTTATTCTTGATGTATGATCCAAGGATTTAAGTAGGCATTTCTTCAAAGACAATACAAAAATGGCCAGCAAACACATGAAAAGATACTCAACATCATGTCATTAAGGAACTACAAACCAAAGCCCAATGAGATACTAATTCATACCCACTAGAATGGCTGTAATCAAAAAGATGAAAACAGGTGTTGGTGAGGATATGAAGAATTTGGAATTCTCATACATTGCTCGTGAGAATACAAAATGATTCAGCTGCTTTGAAAAATCATCAGTTTCTCACAAAGATAAACATAGAATTACCATATGACCCAACGGAGATGAACAATATATCCAAAAGAAGTAAACACACATCTACATAAAAATTTGTACACAAATGTTTAGTAGTGTTACTCTTTATAGCTAGAGAGTGAAAACAACCCAATTTTTTTCTGCTAACACATGGATAAATAAAATGTATACTTTCTCTATAAAGCAATATTATTTGGCAATTAAAAGAATGATGTACTAATACCAGCTACAACATAGATGAATCTTGACCTCACTATACTAGACATAAGAAACCAGTCACAAAAGACCAAGTAGTATGTGGTTCTATTTACATGAAATATCCAGAATAGGCTAATGTACTTCTATGGTCTGAATGTGTATGTCCTCCAAAATTTATATATTGAAACTTAATTCCCAATATAATAGTACATGAGTAGGACTTTTAGGGGTGATTGAGTTATGAGGACTCTACCTTCATGAGGTGAATTACTTCATGGGAGTAATGCCCTCATAAACAGGCTTGAGGGAACCTGCTTGTCACTTTTTTCCCCTTCTGCTGTGTAAGGAGAAAGCTAAAAGTTACTGTATGAAGGAAAGACCATCACCAGACACCAAGTTTGCCAGCACATTGATCTTGGATTTCCCAGTCTCCCGAACTGTTAGAAATAAATTTCTGTTGTTTACAAATTACCCATTTGAAGGTATTTTGTTATAGCAGCAGGAATGGACTAACACATTTATGGAGACAGAAATTTGGTTAGTGGTTGCTTAGGACTGGAAGAATGGGGAGAAACTGCCAATGGATATAGGGTCTCTTTTGGGGGTGATTAAAGTATTGTCAAATTGTGGTAATAGTTGTACAGCTCTGTGAATATAATGAAAAACATTGTGCTTTACATTTTAAATTCATGAATTATATGAGAATTCTATCTCAGTAAAGCTGTGAAAAATTAAGTCAATTTAAGATCTAATTAGCAAAGAATAACAATTCAAAGGAATAGTTGAATGCAAATATATATATGAACATATCTGTGTATGTATATACACGTATTATTTATGTGTGTGTATATGCACACTATACACACATTCACACACATTTATAAAATATTTGCACTATGAATTTTGATTCATTTGAAGGATTTTCTGGAGAATCACTTATGATAGGAATAGACGTGTAAATTAATTAAATGTAAAACATACCAAAAGAGAAATTTGAATAAAGTATTCTGGTTAGACATTGGGAAATTCTGGTGTGGTTTTAGGTTTTATAAACAGCGTCTCAGAATAGAGGAATATTTAACCTGAGTTTTGAAGAATGAGAGTGCATTGTTGTTTGGCAATATTGACTAGTGCTGTGTGATTAGGGTATATGTAGGTGATAGAAGACTAGGTTAGAAATGTGGATTGGAGTTAAGCTGTTTAGGAACTGTTGTGCTAAAGAAGCTTTATTTGAGTTGGTTTTATTTTTTTCTGAATTTGAGTAAAGTTTCACCTTGTTTTTTAAAGAGATTCATGTCTAACAGAACTCCAGTGTTAACAAAATGATTTTTATGATAAAATTACTTAAGTATGGCCAGGTGCAGTGGCTCACACATGTAATCACAGCACTTTGGGAAGCCTAGGTAGGAGGATCTCTTGAGCCCAGGATTTTGAGACCAGCCTGGGCAACATAAGGAGACCCCATCTCCACAAAAATTTTAAAAAGAAGTTAGCTGGGTGTGGTGGTGCATGTCTGTGGTCCCAGCTACTTGGGAAACTGAGGTGGGAGGACTACTTGAGCCCAGGAATTCAAGGCTACAGTGAGCTGTGATCATATCACTACCCTCTAGCCTGGGTGGCAGAGCAAGACCCTGACTCAAAAAAATTTATTTTAATTTAAAATATTACTTAAGTGAATATCAATATAAACTAAGCATAACCTTATGCTTACAGGATATAAGCTATATGAACTGAAAGAGACACAACATTTCACATGTTAAATTTTGAAATGGACTGTCCTCTGAGAAATATCTTCAGATGTCTGCAAAACTCAGCTTTAGGCCAGTAATTCTTCACTTTTTACTCTGGTGAAGTAAAAATACATTTACCCAACAATGTTTCTCTAGCATACCCATCAGAAGAGGAATTGCCCAAGGGCTGCCCCATGGATAAAATCTCCTGCCTGAGGGTGGAAGAAACTCAGGGGCTCTGGCCCTAACTTACCTTTCTCTCTCTCAGTGATTCTTCAAATCCCCAGCTGTCAAGACATTGCCACTTTAGAAAGTTGGGGCATTAGCCAGGGCTGTGATAGGATTCCATGTTTATTTCAGAAAGGTAATTCTGACTTCAAGGTTGAGGCTGGATTTGAATAAAATCAAAGGTAGAGAAACCAGCCAGGAGAGAGTGACGTTGGTCCTGGAGAGTGTGAGACAAGGCAGCAACCATAGGGATGGGGAGGGAAGACACTGACCAGAGGTGCGGAAACACAGAGGAATCCAGAATAAGGTAGAAAAGTGAGCTAGGGATGGTTGATGACATTAACACGGGTAAATATCCAGCTGGTGAGAGGAAAACAAAGAACTGGGTTCTGGATGGTTGGAGGACTGAGCAGAACAATTATTAGTGTCGACAAAAAGAGTCAAACTCTATAAAATATTTGAAGAGTTTTATTCTGGGCCAAATAAGAGTGAACGTGGCCCATAACACAGCCCTCAGGAGATTCTGAGAACATGTGCCCAAGGTGGTCAGGGAACAGCTTGGTTTTATCCATTTTAGAGAGGCATGAGACAACAATCAAATACAATTAAGAAATACATTGGTTTGATCTAGAAAGTGAGACAACTCAAAGCAGGGGGAGGGGGTTTCCAGGCTATAGGTGAATTTAAACATTTTATGGTTGACACTTGGTTCAGTTTGTCTAAAGACCTGGAATTGACAGAAAGGGAATGTTCAGGTTAAGATAAAAGATTGTAGAGACCAGGGTTCTTCTGAAATCTTATAGTGGCTGCCCTTAAAGACAATAGATGACAAATGTTTCCTATTCAGATCTTAGTTCATCCCTTTAGGATTGGGAGGGCCTGGAAGAGAAAGATCTAGCTATGTTAACAGAGATTCTTTATAGATGCAAATTTTCCCCACAAAAGATGGCTTTGCAGGGCCATTTCAAGATATGGCAGAGAAACATGTTTTGGAATAAAATATTTTGATTTTCTTCCTTGACTTGTAATGTTATGCCAGAGTAAGATTGGAAAGTAAATCACAATATAAAGGGTTAAATAAAACATATCTGATGAGAATTTATGGTTTGTAGATTATGACACCCCGGACCCCATAGATAGGATTTTGGGCAAGATAAAAAAAAATTAGAGCTTAGTCCTCATTCGAGTGGTTATGAAGAAAACACAACTAAAATATTTTATTGAAGTCAGGAGAAAGAAATCTCTGTAATTTTAGATTTGGAATAGATAGAGCTTTTGGAATAGCTTATAGGTGATAAGAATGATGTTGACAACGGGAACAGATAACCTCAGAAAAACTCTAAGAAATATTTTTATTTGAGATGGTTATGGAAGAATCTGCTTAAACCTCCTCCCTGACTAAGAGCTTGTAACCACTGCAAAATTCAGCTGAACTACTCTCAAATTGGAAAGATCTTTATATTTAAAGTCTAAAGGTAGCTTCTTCCATTCATTGGTTCAAATTAACTTCATTTAATTAAAAAAAAATTAAAAACTTGTCAGCGGCCAGGCGCGGTGGCTCCTGCCTGTAATCCCAGCACTTTGGGAGGCGGAGGTGGGTGGATCACGAGGTCAGGAGATTGAGACCATCCTGGCCAACGTGGTGAAACCCCGTTTCTACTAAAATCCAAAAAATTAGCTGGGCGTGGCAGTGTCTGCCTGTAATCCCAGCTACTCGGGAGGCTGAGGCAGGGGAATCGCTTGAATTTGGGAGTCGGAGGTTGCAGTCAGCCGAGATCGCGCCACTGCGCTCCAGCCTGCCGATAGAGCGGAACTCTGTCTCAAAAATAAAATAAATAAAAATAAAAATTGTCGGCATAAGAGGATTTCACAAATTTGAAAAAATATATAATGCTTCCTCCACTTATAAATGTTTTACTCTTCAGGCTAAATTGTTGTTTTCTGACTCATATGACTGTTTCTAGCCCCTTTCGTTCCTGTGCTCATGTTTTCCTAGGATGTTTCCATTTGGCCACTAAACACTTAAATGGCAGTAAAGGGAACATTGTGTCCCAATGTCATTTTCAACCACACATTTCATGTACCATATGGACTTCCTCTCACTGTTCCCCATGTGTCTTCTGTCCTTCCAGGACTCCATTTCTTTGCCTGTGTTCCTTCCTCAATTTGATGTCTTTTTCTTTTTAAGGTGGACTTCTACTCAATTTTAAGCCCTAACTCAAGTCAGTTTCTTCAAGAAGCCTTTTCCTCAACTTCACCAGTCTGTTTCTATACTCTTACAGAGATTTAGACAGACACTAATGAAGAATATTATTTATATTAGACTTTATCTCTTTGCTTGTCTTTCTCCCTTTCTAGATTGTTAGCGTCTAATTCTTGGCTCATTTACTCATTAACATAGGACATATTTATTTAATACCTTCTAGAGGCCAAAACCTCTGCTATAGCTATACCTTGGCTATATAGTATTAAACAAGACAGATGTGATCTCTGTACAGTCTAGTAGTTGAGGAAGATATTAAGAAAGTATATACACAGAATATGTAATTTCAAATAGCCCTAAGTGCAAAAAGGAGCAGGGCGCTGTAAGATAATAACAAGATGGAGGACATTATTTAAGTTGGGGAATCAGGGAAGACCACTCTAGGGAAGAAAATGTGATCTAAAAAGTGAAGGATAAGTAGGTGTGTAATAGGCAAAGAACACTCTTTTGGACACAAAAGATGCTCAAAAATGTCTCTTGAACCAATAGGAATACAATATTTGCAATATTGTATTTTTTTTTCTTTTTTTTTTTGAGATGGAGTCTTGCTCTGTCACCCAGGCTGGAGTGCAGTGGCGTGATCTCTGCTCTCAACAATCTCCACCTCCTGGGTTTAAGTGATTCTCCTGCCTCAGCGTCCCAAGTAGCTGGGATTACAGGCGGGCACCATCCCTGGCTAATTTTTGTATATTTTGTAGAGACAGGGTTTCTTCATGTTGGCCAGGCTGGTCTCGAACTCCTGACCTCAAGTGATCCACTCGCCTCGGCCTGTGAAAGTGCCGGGATTACAGGCATGAGCCTCCGTGCCCCACCTATTTTTCTACTTTCTTTAGGCCATTTCAATACTGCTTTTGTGCATGTTTTATAAATCACTTCAAACACTGCTCAGTAGATGACATTTACATTAAATAAAATGTATACTTTATATAATAACTATTGATGCATTTTCACTGTGCGGTTTAAAAAAACTCTTGAAGTCTGTTTTTTAAGAACAGCTATAAAGTTTTGTAACCCCCAATCTGAGTATATATGTTCAGCTGCCCTTTGGGTACCATAATGCAGAACTGCACTTTTACCTGTATTCCTTTTTATATTCTTAGTTGCTTATTATTCCAGCTTGTTAAGGGCTCTAAGTCTTGACTCTGACATCTCATATATTAGCTATAACTCTCAGCTTTATATCATCCCAAAATTTGATAAGCATGCCATCTGTGTCTTTATCCAAGTTGTTAATCAAAATGTTGGACAAAATAAGACCAAGCATTTCCACTCAGCATTTGTTGCAGGGAAGACATCTCTCAGGATGGCACTGATACATTAATCAACATTGTTTGGGTAGCTACAAAAATCCCTCTAGCTCTTTACATTTGTTTATGAGGGTATCAGGAGACTTTTTGTCAAATTTCTTTCTGCATATGCCGTCTCCTTTCTTCTCTACAAGTCTAGTAAACCCATCACAAAAGAGATTAGATGCCTCTCTCTGAGTGATCTAAAGGAGCCCATTTGGACACCTGATGCCCATTTCTTCTTTCTTGAAATATTCAGAAGCTCTTTAACAGTATGTTCATAAATTTTTGTCAGAATCAGGCACTAACATAGGTTTGTGTTAACCCTGTATGGCACTGTGCCCTCTGGTTAGGCCCAGACCTCCTGGGCAAAGATAATATTTCAATGGTTTGAAACTGATGCCAAGTTACGCAACTTCCAAAAAGACTGGGTCTTTCACGAGCTCATAGCTCCTTTCAGGTAGTGATGCTGTTCAGCACTCAGGCATGACAATGTGGGGATGTAACCGCAGAACAGATTTCCCACACTGAGTCTTTGCTTTACTGTGTCTGTTTTCCACATTTTGTGTATTAATTTACAGATACTTCAGGCTACAGTGATAGTTCCTCAATTTCTACGGTTATTTTCTCCTTATGATGATGTACGTCTCCTCTACTCCTGATTCAAGTCTTGTTCTCAGTTTTGTACTTTTACTTGTTCATTTATTCTCCCTCTCCCTCAAGGTTGCCTTAAAGCCTATAATTATGTCAGCTGCAAACATTTTTTTCTTCCATTAAGATGTACTTAATTGTTTGCCAAGAGGCTCATTATAGTTCATTGCCTAAAAAACTTACTGTAGTCTTCAGTACTATTACATTGAAAATACTTTACTTTTTATGTCCATCTTTCTTTTTCTTTTTTAAAGCCTTCTTCTAGGAAAAAAATATATTAATACCACCTGTATTCACTCCATCCCCTTCCCCTCATATCTAAGACTATCATGTCCCAGCAGCTACATTCTGGATTTCTCATTAGTTATATTCCTTTCCACTAATATCATTCCATTTAAGTTGCAGTTAATTAACTTCATAAGTTTTGGCATCCTTTTTTGGTTATTGGAGCCATGCCTGAGGATGGTTTGGGGAAAGATACAAACTTTTTAAGGGTATGCCATGTGTTAGGCACTCTGCCCAGGACTTTGCTTATGTTATTTCATAACGTCTGTTTATCAGAGTAAAACCTCACACAACCCAGTCTTGATAGAGTTTCATATTGGAAGCAATTAAAATATTTTAAATCTTTTCAGATTCTTGATGTAATACCAAATAGTGCAATGATGAATCACTACGCACAGAGATCTTAAAGATACTGTTTTCTCCATTCCAGCCCCACCCAATGTCCACTGTAGGGCTTTGAGCAGGAGAAAATTAACAGTTATCTTGAAGGTCATTATCATAGTTTTTTCTGTCCTTATATTTGTACACCTCAAGTTGAACTGAAGAACATTTTCATGTCCACGGGCAATGATCTCTGTGGAGTGCCTTATCAAACTGATATACTATTAGTCTATTCTTAATTTCAAACAATGAGAAAACACTGAAGTAGTCTCAGGTATTGGGGCCCAGGGATGGATACACAGGGAGCTAAGGAAGCAAAGAGGAACTCCTGTGTCTCAGGAGGAAATGCACAGTAGCTCCTGGTTCTGCCCTCTGCATGGCTCCTCACTGTAGGATTCTGTTGTTCAGGTGACTCTGTGTCTTTGGGTCTCCGGATTCAGCCTAACTTTCCAGTTCCTTCCATGCTTCTACCACTTTCTCTCCATCTCACATTTAAAATTCCCTAAGAGAATCTGAGTTACTGCATGCTCTCATCTCCAGTCCATGCACATCCTCCTGTTATTTTAAATTCAGTTTCATAATTTCCCCTTTCAGTCTGTATCCCCAATCCTATTAGCGTCCCTCATATTAAATTTATAACCTTCCACTTCACTCTGCATCTGTTTATATTAATGTATATGTATTCCTGATTATACATATAAATAAATATATATAATTATTTAGCTTGTGTTTTAATTTACAGTTATGATATACATATTCATCTTGTTTATTTCTGATAGATAATGGTAACTGACATTTATTGAGCACTTAAAATATGCTATGTCTTTCTCTAAGTGCTCTCTTTATTAACTAATTTATTCTTATATCAATGGTATCAGTTAGATATTATTTTTATTCTTGTGTTACAGATAAGGAAATCAAGGAACAGATAGGTTAAAGGATTTGCACGAGAATGCACAGCTGAGAATGTCAGAGCCTGTTTTGTCATACACACAATTTGGTTCCAGAGCTTGTTCCCTATTCTGTGTATTAACTGCCTCTGTTCCTGCTGCTGTTTGTAGATTAGTTTTTATTTGGGGAGCAGTGCATGGTATTCCATCTTTTGCATCTATTTAGCATTTTACATTTATTTCCCATTAGTGATCAATTAGCAAGCCTTCATTCAATTCTTGGCCATTCAACTGATACTGTTATGAACAGTCTTACAACAGCCTCTTGTGCCACAGTATGATTACTAGATGGTTAGTAAAATAGTATGAATATAATTTACAAACAAACCGTAAAAACAAGAACAATAACACAAAAAAATTATACGAAAATGTTAATAGTTGGTAGCCTTTGAATGGTGAGAATGTTTTCTTTCTCCAATTCTTTTCTCGTTTTGCCTCCCATTTCTCATATCTCCACGTTTAGAATTGTACTGTTGACAAGCCCCCAGATTTTGAGTCTCAGGTGTGAAATCAAAGCCAGAGCCAAATTTCTACCTGTGTGGCTTGTGTATTGTGTCACTTAATTTTGCACACACCTAGGTATAGGTTAGTTTTACCTAATTATTTCCAATAGCAGCAAAACGAATATTTGTGCCCTGAAATACCATAGTTGTTTCTACAGTATCTCAGTTTTCTTGAATAACACTTGAAGATTTTATCTCATCTTTTTTCCCAGATCATCTTTTGAGATACTAGAAAGATGAATGCAAAGTACATTCTAATCCCAGATGAAATAATCCAGCACTTTCCTGGATCAGAGCTATACTTCAAATATACACAGCCATAGCCTTGGCAGCCCAAGCTCTGATTTGACAGCTTATGAAATCTTATAAAATGAAAATCCTTACTAATGATGTTGTCTCCCACTCCCCCCATGCATTACCATTATTGTCTAAACAGTCAGTATAAGGAGATGGTCTTGCCTGTGCCCTCATTGCTCCAAGTTCATGTCTAAGGGGATGATGATTGTAGAGAAATTCCTATAAAGCTAAGATGATGGTGAAGAACAGGAGGCAAAACAAAGGAAGCTGTCGTCAACATGTCCTGAATTATATCTCCACTTGACAAAATTATTACCAGCTGTTGAGCATTGTGAAGTTACAGAATTTCATGCACCTTTAAAGCAAGAAGAGACATGAAAGCAACAGATTACAGAAGTCCCTATGAATCATTTCAAAGAGCTCGGACCTTAATATAGGAGCAAAGGAGGGAACACAGGAAGAGGAACCCGATTGGTGAGGGTGGGATGATAAAGATTTCAATGTAACTGTTTTTATTTAAGGTCTTATGATTTCATCCCCATCTATGCCAGCCTTCAGGCTCTGTGTTCAATAGTTTAAATAATTCTGCTTTAATTAGCAGGGAACTATTGATTTCTGTATACCAAATGTTAATCTTTACCTACTCTGTTTGTTTGACTAGGAAATAGATAAAAATTCACATGAGCACTCTACCCTTTTCTGCATGCCACAGAGGTTTTGGCCTTGAGGAGAAAACATCATTTTGGGGAAGACTTGAGACATTTGATCTTCTTAAATATGGAATTTCTCAAAATGAAACTGTCTTCCCAACTCCCACTTGCATCTCATACACTGAAGATGTTATATTTTCTTTGTTGGAGAATAATACTAGTAGCAGAAATGGCTAACCTCTTGTTCCAGACCATCTGATCTACAGAGCAATTTGAAGTACATGCAATAATTACCTCCACTTTAAAGATAAGAAAATTGAAGATTGGAGAGGTTCAATGACAGGCACAAAGTAACACCACAAGTAGTAAGTGTCCTGGTTGATTTTGAACTTAGGTCTTTAAATTTCTAAGCCCATGTTGTTATCTACCATGACACTATGCCTTTCTAATAGAAACAGCGAATTTTCACCTACTGAGTGCTCACTGTGTGGTCAATACCGTTTAATGCTCTCATTTGATTCTCATAATAATCTTATGCAATGGGTACTGTTATTAACCCCATTTGATAGCATTTTCTATAAAAGTCTAGATAGTATATATATTCAACTTTGTCAGCTGTACTGTCTCTGTCACTAGTCTCCTCTGCTTGTTGCGGTGTGAAAGCAGTCATAGGCAATGCAGAAATAAATGGGTGTGGCTCTGTCCCAACAAAACTGTATTTACAAAAACAGGTGGAGGCTGGGGTTGACCTGCAATAGTCCCTGTGATGGTTGATAACATTGAAGCTTAGAGGATTTAGGCAGCTCACGTTGAGGTGGGATATAAGCCTATGTCAGCTTGGTGTGTATCTAAGGCTGCACTCTTGTCCATGTGTTACATTCTCTTCTTTATTATAATCTTCACTCCTCTCTCTAGTAGGTTGAATTTTGTCCCCACAAAAGATATGTTGAAGTTCTATCCCTCAGTACCTGTACCTGTGAACTTATTTGCAAATAGTCTTTGCAGATGTAATTAACTTAAGGAACTTGAGATGAGATCATCCTAGGTTTGGGGTAGGCTGTAAAACCAATTATTAGCATCCTTACAAGAGAAAAGAGAAAGATTTGAGACAGAGAAACAAAGGGGAAACAACCATGAGAAGATGAAGGCAAAAATTAGAAGTATGCTGCCAAGCAAGGGGCCACCAGGAGCTACCAGAAACTGGAAAAGGCAAGGATTTTCTCCTATAAACTTTAGAGGGAACACAGCCCTGCTGACACCTTAATGTCAGGCTTCTAGAATGTACCAAAATGAATTAAGCATATATTATGAGAGAGCAATGAAAGAATAATTTTTTCTTTTTTTAAACTACCAAGTTTCTGGTAATTTGATACAACAGTTCTAGAAAACTAACAAACCCTCTTTTTCTGTTGCTTTTTCTTAGAGGAATATTTTGGTTGCTTTTGATGCTTTTTTCTGGTTTCAAAAGCCTTCTTTGTGTGAATTAGGATTACCCACAGTCTCTTGAGACTTCTATTGGTACAATTAGAAGATTTCTGGCTATTTAATTTTTTGAAGAACATAAAATTAAACAAATAAATTGAAATGTCTTGACTTCTTTTATTTCTTTATTTCTTCCTTCATCCAAGGTATATCATTAAATAAATAAGTTATCTGTCAATTGCAGACAACAGAAGTCTAAATGTAAATCTCTGGATTCGATAATGCACAATCAGTCAGGAAACAAAATTATTGGTAATGGAACAAATTCTCCATTACCAGAGAGCTGTGTAAATCAAAACTGGAAGTTGTATTTCATTTTACACCTTGGTGATAGTTCAAAGGATTTTATAGTAACTTGCAAGGAGTTAATGTACTGTGAATTCATTCTTGTACATTGATTTCTGCGTTAGCTCCGTGAAAGGTACAGTTTTTTGGCAAATGAAAACTTTAAGAGGTACATTTTTTTTGTCATGTAATCCATATTCTGATTATAAATCAGAATTTATAATAACTTGTCTCATCGTTCATGATTACAAATCATTGTCTGGATAACCGCACAGTCAGGCAAATAGAAAAATGGATTCTCATCTCTGAAGCTTACTGTGCAGACATTTTATTACATTATGAACTTTCTTCTGTTCCACAGAGTTCTTTGGAGGAGCTAGGCTCTGAATGAAGAACGCTTCCATCTACCTATCTCTAGATATTCATGTTCTAGTTATTCATGATGTCTCTTGTTGCCACCTTTAGGAATTATGTTTGAATTCTGGTGTAGTAATATGTTGAATACTGATAGCAGCGGAAGTTAATCCACCTAATTAACCTTAAAGTTCAGAAACTTGATTGTCATGATCCTCTTCCAAATCATTGCACTTAAATTTGCATTTATAATTTTGTCTTGTTTTTTAAATTTTAAAGACTGCCTTTTTCATTATATAATTTCCAGAGCCCACATGTCTGCTCCAACACTGGCTGGTAGCATAGAGTCTGGCTCCTTCTGAAGATTTCAGACTAGAAAAAGTTTCTGACTCAACTCTTCCTAGATCCCTTCATGTGATGAGTAGGGTGAGCCTGGAGAGGTAGATCTCTGTCTCATCCACCCTCCTCTCCAATAACCATAGCCTCACCTTACCTTTTTTTTTTTAATTGGACATATGAGTAAGTTTTGGCCTTGTTTCAGTTGGTAAAGAAGTCCTTAGTTTAGGGACTGTAGAATACTGTGATGGCAGATTTCATCTGAAGAGGTCCTGCTATTCAGTTCCAGCCAATTGTTGCTATGCTGGAATGAGAACCCAGGTGTTACCAGATCATCTGCATTTTCAAGGGAAGTCAGAAATGTTTATTTTATGTGAAATCTCCCAATTTTGCACTCCTATCCTTATAAGAAATACACAAATATATAAATAAATAAGCAAATAAGTAAGCAGGTAGGCAGTAGGTAAATCTACTGTTCTGGTCCAATATATTGGCTGGATTCAGGCCAAAGTTTCTTTAGGAACCCTGGGAGATAAAGAAAAAAGAAGAGAAATACTTTTCTTCTAAGCTTATATGTTTCTGAATCCCATGAGACACATAC
Source organism: Pan troglodytes (assembly GCF_028858775.2). Lineage (NCBI taxonomy): Eukaryota > Metazoa > Chordata > Mammalia > Primates > Hominidae > Pan > Pan troglodytes. Next base: position 39,479,125 of record NC_072411.2, read on the forward strand.
AGAAATCTATCTACTCATAAACTGGCAATTGCTGATGCTTAGGATTCATTGTATCAGACCTGTCTTCACAGTTGGGAAATGAAGCTGCTATTTAAAGAGCAGATTCATTGGTCATTTTGAAGGTAGTTGTTTCTATTTAGATAGTATATTAGCCATGTGTACATGTCACAATGAGCTAATTATAAGTAATATCCTATCATGTTTCATTATATTGTTCTCTAACAACATGCATATCATTTTTAATTATATTTAGTGGTCTTTTAGCCTAAGGGCAAAGCATTTGCCACTTCAGAATTTTCAAATTGTCTCTTAATCAGGTGCTCTGATCTCATGCTGTCTCTTCTTCATTCCAGTGCCCCAATCAAATTTGTACCAGAATTCTTAATCAATTTTCTGAGCCTCCCCAGCAGAACCTCCTCCTGTGGTCTCACACCACCCTAGCCAAACTTATACTTCTCCTCAAACAAAAATTATTGTAGAGAATATTTGACTTATAAACATTTGGGGTTCATTGTCTTCTTAATTTAATTTGTGGTCTCTCTCCTGCCAAGATTGCCTTCCACATGCCTGTCTATTTATCAAAATTCTGCTACACTGTGAAGGTTATTTATTTTAGGTTAGGCCATGACATATGTAGAGTTGTGCTTTAGGGATATTAATATTGCAGTTGATCAGACATGGAATAGATTAGAAGGAAGAAATTGGAAACCTGCAGCCCAGTTAAGGGGCTATTATAATAGTTCAAGTGAGAGATATTGAGTATCTGGCCTTGGTTGGTAGCAGCAGACTTGGAAAGACAGACATGGAATGAAACAACAATTGATTTATTGACCCAAAACAGAATCTCTCATTTTGTCAATGTTATCCTAGTCTTTAATTTACATGGAAATGAGCTGGAATGAGAAAAGGCACCCAAATTTGAAAATTATTACCCTATAATTTTTCTGCTAAAGTATCTTTACAGAATTATATTTTTTACCAATCACCTACCCCAAAAACATAATAATGAAAGAATATTTTTACTCTGCTATATAGCTTTTAGTAGCAGTAAAATGTTAGTATGTCACTTTCATCGTATATTAATTATTTTCCACAGAATTCTACTTCTTATATTTTTTGACCCTCACAGCATTATAAGAAATTAGAAAGGAGAAATATTGTTCCATTTTTATATTCATACAAAGAAATTGAACTATGGAGATTTAATATTTTATCCCAGATGACATAAGGTTAGACTTTGATTTATAATCCATATTGTGAGTCCTTTTTTAAATAATAAATTATACATTTTCCTGAAATATATATATATAAGCTCAACTTTCTGCAAAGTCACATCCTCATTTGATTTGATTTTCCATTCAGACTGTGCTAACTGCTGATATAGCTTAATTGTATTTTCTCAGCACACTATATTCGCAAAATATTCTAAATATTTGTTTCATTGTGTTCTTTACTTCACCTTCTGAAGTTGCTTTGTTGTGCCAAGCTTGATCCATCAGGATGGAATTGGTAATGTTGCAGAAACAAACAGAACAGATTACTTCAAAGTCTCGGTGGTTGAAAGCCACAGGGTCTCTCACTATTCATGTCTATCTTGGGTTGGCTGGAGACTCTGCGCCAAGTCCTCATCACTCCAGGACCTGGGCTGATTGAGCAGCCAGGAATATTGCTGGTCCTTGTGGCATAAGGAAAGAAAGAGTAGGTCAAATTATGCTGCAGCTCTTAAAGCTTCCACCTAGAGGCGTCACACTACATTTCTGCTCACATTTTATTGGCTAAAACAAATTATAAGATCACACCAAACTTCAAAGTGTGGTAAAGTGTCCAGGAACAGAACCTGAAATATTTGGAGAATAGCCTGATGAATACAAGGTATGCTCAGAAATCAGCTTTCATAAATGAGAAAATGTAAAGTACATACAGTATGGTGTAGTTTAAGGTGAAATTCTCTCAAGGCAAGAAGATGTAATGAGAAGACTTCATATAGGCACTTGAAGCCACAGTTCTAAGAATTACTCGGTAATATTGGGTTATTTAAATCTGTGTGTCTTTATTGTGTTGCAAATGCCAAGTTTGTTATGTTATTAAAGCATTCAGTCACTTTAATTTTAACAGCACTTATTTGCAGTAATGGGAAAAATAGCTAGTGTACGTACAGTCCTAACTGAACAGTCCAGATTGTTCTGTGTCTAGTCTCCTTTGTCTCTAATATCCTCAATATCGTCTAAGGAAAAAAATATCTTTTCTCTGCCTGGAGGAACCTGGCACAAGGGAGTTAATGTTGCAAGCTCTGCCTATAAGAACAACTGAGATACCATTGTGATTAAATTGCCTGGACTATTCAATTTCAAAGATCAGTTCTTTATAGGATTTGGCTGCTTGATTAGGTTGACACTGATACATTTAGTTGTGGCAAGTGAACCCAGTCAAGCCATTAGCCAAATCCTGTGTGTACCAACATAAATACTTTTCACAAGAATCTCTTAGAAAATTAAAACCATAATATATTCATGTTATCTCAATTTGTCATAGAATTTGTATACATTATTTGTATCATACAACATATGTACTTGATTACATACCACATTTTTTCCTCATTTATAAGAATTATCTCTTCCCAAATATGAATTAATTAGATCAAGGGCAGGGTTGATTCTCTATCTTGTCAATCCTTTACTAAAGAGAACATTCTGGGCCATAGTAATGATTTTTTTCTACTTGATAGTGAACTATCTCAACCAAGTCTGAGTTTGAGTTCCCATTCTACTTCTGACTATAAAATGAAGTCTTTTCCTAGATGATCTTGAATAGCTCATCTACATCCAAAATACAGTACACCAGTGAATTAGTGAATTATATTTTAATTAAGGAAACTGGCTGACACCGAAATGATTTTCCTGGTGAATGTAATATAATTTAATAAGTTTTTGTGCTACAAAAAATTGAGTTTTAAGGAATCCAGTAAAACTTTTTTGTCAATTAATTGTTTGAACATTGTGTGACTTCTAAATCAGCTACATTTCAGTTATCATATTGTGGGTCTAAATGAGATATTTTGTTTGCAATACATTAGCATCATTTATAATATTTAACATTATTTTGTCTACGCTGATGGAGTTTTATAAAAAGCAGTAAGATATTTTCTACTGGTAGACAGTACTTTCAAAACCATCTCTTAATAATTCAGAATTCTAAAAAGAAGAGATAATAACCTAGGCACTTTTTAACTATCATGTCTCAGGCCTCACAGAGACCTAAACAAGGTTGGAAGCATCTTTATGAGAGTATGCAACTTCTTTTCATGAATGGCATTTCCAAGAAAATGTATACATTCACCAAGGCAAGCTGGTAACTCTATTGCATTTGATTTACATTTTCACATGCTGATGGATTGAGATTCTAAGTAAGCGTTTAACACTGTCAGTTCCTTTCTTCATAACAATGGCAAAGTATTGATCTAACTTCTCAAATTGTCTTTCTTGGACTAAGGTTAAAATAATTTTGCAATTTTTTTCTTCACCTTTCCCAAACAAATATGCCCTTTAAACTAATCTGATTGAAGTCATTGGATACTTTTTAGTATAGTGCATTTTTACTAGATAAATAGAAAAACAATTATATTCTCATAGTACTAAAATATATAAGCTAGAAAACTGGATATCCATGTGCAGAAGAATGAAAGTAGACCTCTATCCCTCACCATTTACAAAAATCAAATCAATTAAAGACTTAAATATAGGACCTGAAACTATAAAACTACTAAAAGAAAACTTTGGGAAAATGCTCCAGGACATTGGTCTGTTCACAGATTTCTTGAATGAGACCTCAAAAGCATAGGCCACAAAGGCAAAAATGGACAAATGGGATCACATCCAGCTAAAAAGTTTCTGCACAGTAAAGGAAACACTCAACAAAATGAAGAGACAACCTACAGAACGAGAGAAAATATTTGCAAACTATTCATTCAATAAGGGATTAATAACCAGAATATATAAGGAACTCCAATAGCAAAAACAAATAATCCAGTTGAAAAATAGGCAAAACATCTGAATAGACATTTTTTAAAAGAAGACATACAAATGGCCAACAGATGTATAAAAAAATGCTCACCACTAATCATCAGAGGAAATGCAAATCAAAACCACAACGAGATATTATATCACCCCATTTAAAATGGCTATTATCAAAAAGGTAGAAACTAACAAACTCTAGTGAGGATATGGAAAAAGAAGAATGCTCGTACACAGTTGGTAGGAATGCAAATTAGTACAGCCACTATGAAAAACAGTATGGAGATTTCTCAAAAGACTACAAATAGAACTACCATATGATTCAGCAATTTCACTGCTGGGTATGTAACCAAAAGAAAGGGAATCAATATATCAAAGTATCAGCACTGCAATGTTTATTGCAGCAATAATCACAATAGCCAAGATATGGAATCAACCTAAGTGCCCATCAACAGATAGCTGGATAAAGAAAATATGTATATACACAATGGAATATTATTTGTCCATGAAGAGAATGAAATTGACATCCTATCATTTGCAGCAATATGGATGGAAATAGAGGAGATTATGTTACATGAAATAAGCCAGACACAGAAAGACAAATATTGTGTGTTCTTACTCATATGTGGGAGATTTGAAAAACAATATGGATCTCATGGAAGTAGTGAAGAGAATGGTGGTTCCAGAGGCTGGAAAGGGTAGTAGGGAGGGAAGAAGAAAGACAGGTTGATTAATGGGTACAAAAATACAGTTAGATAGAAGGAATAAGATCTAGCATTCAATAGCACAATAGGGCAACTATAGATAACAATAATTGTTGTACATTTCAAAAAAGTATGAGTTGTAATGTTCCCAACACAAAGAAAAGATACATGTTTGTGGTGATGGATAGCCCAGTTACCCCGATTTGATCATTACACATTGCATGCTTGTATCAAAATATCACATGTACCCCATAAATATATACAACTATTATGTATCCATAAAAGTTGAAAAAGGAAAAAACATTAAATAAACTCTAAAAAGCAGGTTTTTAAATATTGAGAAAATCACAACATGCTATTTTAACTCACAAGATTCTCCCAGATCTTAGCTTGTTTAGTATTGAAAGAAAAAAATCTGTTTCCTTTTTGGTACTATGTTTCATTATTCGAGCACAGTGTCAGTAGATAGAACATAAGCTGTCCAGTGAGATGTTGGCTATTATTTTATATAGCAGGAAAATATAAGTAAATTAATCTAGGTTATTTTCTCAGGATTAATATAATCAATATTTCCTACTTTTATGTCCTTCAAAACTAGATCTTAACGGGAGAAAAACGTGTTTGTACTTGACTGTTGAAGGGGAAAAATGCACATAAGGTAATATTCTGGGAGAGGTTGTATTAATGAGTCCACCTTATTCGGAGAACTGTGCTTACACATACATCCGTTATGCTAACTCAACGGCTTCAGTCTTTGGGGATTAGAAATATAGACTGAAAAGTCCTTTCATTCCAAGTCTCTGGGCTTCAATTCTATTTGGTAGATCATTAAATAAATACCACTGGTTGTAACATCGATAGGGATAGTATTAATGCATCCTATTCAGTCCATCTTTATCTGTAATAGGATTTTTTTGAGCATCTACTATGTATAATGAATATGGTTTACAAAATTACAAAGTTTGGTGTATTCTCTACTGATAATTCTGTAATGACTACTTCACCCCTAATTCTATATGCATACTGATAACTAAAATAGAACACTAAAGTATCCCTAGGCCAAGTAATAAGATGGTCCAAGCAATGTATTCTGCATATAAACCGTAGTGTAAAATACTTTTCGGTAGAAAAAACTGCTTTTTTGGTAGCAATTAGGTTTAGATGTGTGAGTGTTGCCGTGAAATATTATGTAGATGGGAACAGAGATTCTGTGGTATATTTTATGGAAATGAGTTTCTTAAATATTAGTGGGACTTCTGCAGTTAGAAATTAGAATATTTAAGTGGCAGGTCAACCTTGTACATAGTCACATTTGATCATATTCTGTTGCCAAAAACTATAAGTGTTAAGTGTGTGGTAAAACTTATCCATTCGAATATGAGATAGGTATAAGAATATGCAAGTATTAATATTCCTCACTATGAATTTTCCTTTGGGGTATACTCTGGCATGAAAATAATTTTCCTGAAAAATAAATGTCACTGTTGCTCAGTCCTGTTGAATTTCAAAATTATTTTATACTCATTGAATTTATAACCTTGACTTTCATAGAGATCCTCTGGGTTTACTTCTTATCATAGGGAAAGAAAAAAAAAGTATTGCTACAGGCTTGCTAATTAAAATCCTTCAGTATGCAAGTGTAGATGAGAATGATTTAAAATCTCAATTAAAAGGGCATCTACTTCAAATTCTGCTTTAACATAGGGTCTACATAGACATTCAAACATTTAAAGTTTATCTGAAACCTCCTGGAATTTCAGATTTGCATATGTGAAGTATGCATGCCATGAGAGTTAATCCCACCTAATTTCTAGTTTTCCTCTTTCTATTTGGTAGCAAATGAAAGCATTTTGTGACTCAGTTTCTCTATAAAATGAAGTAATGTTGTGGCTTCTTTTTAATCCTTTATTTAGCTTTTACTGTGTATCTAATAGTGAATTAGTAATCAAAACTCCTTAGAAATGACTGTAAAATTAAAATTATGTTAGAGGATTAGTCTTTTACGAGTGTCTATTGGAGCATTTTTTTTTTCAATTCCAGAAGGATCTTTTCTGATGACTCTTAGATTTTAGTGTATTCTCTCTTGTCGATGACTAGTATTAGGGGAATTTAAATTCATTCTAATATTAATCTGAAAGAAATATAAATATGAAATGGAGAGAGAGAAAGAAAGAAAGAAAGAGAAAGAGAATCAAGGAAACAAGGTTCTGAAAGAGCCTGTAGACCAGGGGAGAAATCAGATGGAAATGAAGAATGTTCCTTATATAGGAAAATGCAGAAAATGGACACTTTTTTCATGTTAATATGAAGAGAGAAGAAAAAAATATGAGAATGCATACAGACACATTCATAGGAAACTGAAGGAGTCTCGTCCATTTCTTGCTATTTTTTTCTGTAAAGGAAGATGTGAGGAAGATGTGAGGTCTTAGAAGTTTGAAAATAGGTGGAGGCTTGAAAGAGCTGTCTGTGGAATCAGAGTGAGAAGAAAACTCAGAAGAATGACCAAGCAGTGTGAGAAACTGGTTGAAGATAGAGTACTTATTAAAGTGTCTCCAGTGTGGTATCAGCATTTTCTTCATCTCTGCTTGGCAGCCCTCTTTTAAGAACAGAAAAGGAAGACAATTGGACCAAACTAAGTCTGAAGTTTTTCCAGCCTGGGATGGCAGAACACTGGGACGAGGCCATCAACCAAATTGGCAAGAGAGTGGTTAAAGTAATGAAGCAGGGAGGCTAAGCTGGTTAGGAAAATAACTCATTTTTGCACGAGCAAAGGCTCGTGGAGAAGATGGAGCAGTCTGTGTAGAAAGAATTTAAGATAGAAGAGACGGGAGGGAGGGGGGAACAATAAGTTTGGTAGGCAGTCCTCAGAATCATCTGAATGTGTTTAAAAACTACCCTTTCCTGGCCGGCCGCCGTGGCTCACGCCTGTAATCCCAGCACTTTGGGAGGCCGAGGCGGGCAGATCACGAGGTCAGGAGATTGACACCACAGTGAAACCCCGTCTCTACTAAAAATACAAAAAAAATTAGCTGGGAGCGGTGGTGGGCGCCTGTAGTCCCAGCTACTGGGGAGGCTGAGGCCGGAGAATGGCGTGAACCCGGGAGTCAGAGCTTGCAGTGAGCCGAGATTGCGCCACTGCACTCCAGCCTGGGCGACAGAGCGAGACTCCATCTCAAAACAACAACAACAACAACAACAACAACAACAACAACAACAACAACAAAAACTACCCTTTCCTGGGTCCCATCCTCTGAGAATCAGGTAGAATTGGTCTATGGTTTGTCCTGGGGAATGGACTTAGATTTTACAGACAAGGTTGAAACCATTGCTTAGAGTCTTTTATAAAGAATTTTTGTTTGTTTGTTTGTTTTATTTTTGTAAAGTGTGTTGACTTTTTATTATAAAGGCAATGGGGAGTTAGCAGAGGTTTCAAAAAAGGAGTAGTAAAAGTTATTTTGTATTTTAGAAAATGATCTTTTTTCCCCCCCTCAAAGTAATTGACAGATACCAAAACAGAACAATTAAGAAAAAGAAAGGCAGGCTTGTGGAGAGAATATGGCATTATTCTGGGCCAGAAATGGTGAGATCTTGAAGTAGGGCCTGACAAAGGAGTTGTGGAATAGGGGACTTATTTATTTGTTTTAATATAAGGATTTGTGACACATTTTAATGTTTGTGTAGAATGATGAAGGAGGGTCTAAGATAACTGGAGATATTTATTTTGGATAACTTCTTAGCTTTTCCATTGTTGCATAAAAAAATACCACAGACTTCACATCTCAAAACAACCTTTATTATCTCACAGTTTGCATGGGGCAGAAATTCAGACACAGCTTCTCTGGATTCTCTGCTTGAGGGCTTCACTTGGTTAAAATCAAGGTGTAGGCTAGGGTTGAGATCTCAGCAGAGGCTTGGCTGGGGAAAGCTCCTCTTCTGAACTCCCTCATGTTTTTGGCAGAATTTATCCCCATGCACCTGTGGGCCTGAAGGCCCTGTGTTCTGCTAGCTGACAGCAAGGGGCTGCCCTCAGATTCTAGAGGCTGCTTGCAGTTTCCTGTCATGTGACCATGCCATCAGCATTTCATAGCATGGCTATTTTCTTTTTCAAGGCCAGCAGGAGAATCTCTCTCTCTCTACACAAAAGGACTCAGTCCTCTTTTAAGGCTTTTCACCCAATTAAGCCAGGCCCACCCAGTATATCTCAAACTGATTAACTGATGTGGCATATTAATCATATCTGTAAATTCCCTTAACATTTGCCATATACCATAACCTAATAATGGGAGGGACATTCTGTCACATTCACACTTCCTTCCCACACTCAAGCAGAAGAGATTATACAGGCATTACAACAGGATACAGGAATCAGATGATGTTGCAGTTAATCGGGAAAGGAACACAAGAGAAGTATAATTTTTTAGGAAATTGATGGCCTCAGTTTTAGACATGTTGAATTTTCAGTAAATCGGGCATCAAATTAGAGTGGTTCAGTAGATGGTATAGAATTTAGTAGAGAGATCTACATTAGAAGTATATATTTGGTAGTCATTATTAGAGGTGATAGTTAAAACAGTGAGATTATCCAGAGAAAGACCGTTGCAAGAAGTGGGCTGAAGACACAAGCAAGGCCAAGTAGAGCTAGAACTTCTAAAGCTGTACTTCAACCCACATCTCTTGATTTCAGTGCAATATCTCATTATACAACTTTTTGCTATTCTTCTACTGTCTTCTTTCAATAATATCCCACTCTTCCTAATCTGTGGTCCACTGTCTGTCCTCTTCCCATTCCCAAGTCACATTACAGAATCAACCTCTTTTTAAGTGAAAGCCTTGCAGATCATAGACCCTTAAGAAGGATGGACTCTTTTATAATCCCTCTTCTAGACAGTGAATCATAGGAGGGAAATACAAGGCCCAGTGAGGGGAGATGGCTCCATCTTTAGCCCTGAGCTACCTCATTCCTTCTTATCAGAAACCAGAACTAACTGTGTACTTTTTCCTGTTCCTTTCATCCCAAAATTGCCTACAAAGTAAACAGAGTGACACAAATTTGAATGGAGATGTCATATTTATTTCTTAAAATTTTGGTCTGTTTATCTGAGAACAAAATTATTGAAGCCACTACAGCAATATTGTTGAAAAAATCCAAACTGTGATCATGGAAATAGAAAGTGAATTTGATCAGTACATTTTAATCAGACTTTCTTCTCTTAAATCTTTTTCTGTCAGGTTACATTCAAGAAAAATGTGTCATTCCCTGCCCATTTGATTGCAAGTTAAGCGATTGGTCTAGTTGGGGGTCTTGCAGTTCATCTTGTGGAATTGGAGTGAGAATTCGATCCAAATGGCTAAAAGAAAAACCTTACAATGGAGGACGACCATGTCCCAAACTGGATCTCAAGAATCAGGTAAAGTGCATGAAGCAACAAATAAAAAGCTAAAAAAGCTATCCTCATTATTATTTCCCATTGAAATTGAAGTCATTCTCTTATTACAAGGAGCTCATTAAAAGTTATCACAATCTCAGAAGAAGGATTAAGAGGGCCAAATTTAAAATAATAGAATTAGTAATTGAAGCTTTGCTCACACCTGGATAATGCTGAGACAAACTTGGTATCCTTAGTAGTAATAATATTTACAAAATCAAATCAAATTGATTTTAAAATAATCTTAAGCTGTAATTTTGATATTTTAAAAGTTGGATATATATATGTGTGTATATATATATGTCTAAATATATAAATATATTTAAATATAAGTAATAATGTTGGGAGAGTATCACTTATGTTATGGCAATATGATTAGTGGTCTTATCCATCAAGTCCAAAAATGGTGTTCTATTTTTGTTTCACCTAACACTTTATCCTAATGTTTTTCATTCTCAATCTTGCCAAATCTTCCACAAGTCTATAAATCTCTTTTGAACTACTTCTTTACCTGCTTTCTCAAAAGTCATAGATATTTTCATAAATAAAACCATGATAGATCCCTTTCCATATACATGTCTAATGAAATTGCCATCCTAAGCAATCAAAGTTGATTAGAGTATTTCAGTTGCCTTTGTATATATAACAGAGTCTAAGATTTCATTAAGAATTATAATAAAGAACTCAAATTTCTCCCATGATTGTGTACTGATTATTAGATTAGGACTGATATTACATTAATCAGTTGACTAGGTTGAGTACAAGATGATTTTGATTAAAAGTTTTTTTTATTTTTAGACAGGTGAAGTGTGTCTCATATGAGTTGGTAGATCCTCTGTAATTGGGAAACTTAAAAGAATAGCTACACATGCTTCTATTACTAATTCTAGTATATGAATTTCTATCCTCTCAATTCCATTCAGCCTCTATACATGCTGTTTAATGTAAGGAAAATCTCATATGTCCTTTCTTAATTACAATAGCATGTTTAGTACTGCTTAGACTTGAATATCATGTATCAATTCAAGGCCAATCTCTTTAGCTATTTTTTTCTAGGTTTTTATAAAAGACATATAACTCACTGAAATTAAAAAAAAATTCAACAAGATATGTTTAAGTTCTAAAACAGAGCATAGTTATTATGCTAGTCTTGATTTTTAAGGTTATGTGGTAAAATAATGACCATAGTTTATTCTCTTAAATAAGATATGAACCTTTTAGGGAAAATAAAGCAGAGGATTATAAAATCAATGTAAAAGTTGAAAAAAAAAACCTCAAGATTTTGGTGACAGGAGAATAAAATATGATTAATGAAAACTGGAGGGAAATAATTAAAGCAGAGATATCTGAAGAGATAATCCTTACAAAGAAAGAAATAATGCAGGTTTATGTTCAGGAGGGAGACTTTTAGGGAAATACTCTGTATGAAGAATATTTGCCCATCCCTGGAGGAATTTTCTGGGCATTTAAAATGAAAAGAACTACTAAGCACTTATAGTTATAAATAATGTATGATAATTCTTTTTGTATCTTCCTCAAAACCATCAATGAAAGCTAAGCCTTTATAACACTAGTGTTAAACACTCATTTTAATATGCTAATTTTATGAACTAGGAAATTATCAAGGGAATAAAAGGATTTTATTTGAACTCTGACTTTAAGACTTTATTCTCAGTATGTGTAGGCAAATGTATAGACATGTCTATAACATTTGAGAGTAAGAATAAGATAAAAATAACTCATTTTGTGAAGGGATGACATGACAGTATTTGGGTGCCTGTTGTGACTTAAAGGAAACTTGCTCTAAACAATTCATTAACATATAGCACTTATACCCTTGGGAAGTTATACAAACTAGAAATTAAATCAAAGTTCAAGAATAATTACATAAATTCAATAAGTAAAGGTAGGTCTGTCTGTAGAGGGTATTTCTAACTTTTGAGTTCCAGAAGGGAATAGCAGCCTTCCAAAGACATTTTCTTTTTGGTTTTTCTTGATGCTCAAAAAAGAACCCTGTATAATGATCAGAAATATAATTTAGTTTGGCTTTTAGTTTGTTATAAAGAGATTTCAGATATCAAGTATGTATGTGGCTAAATTAAGAACCTCACCCCAATCCATATGTTATATCTTAAAAAAAAGTTTATTTACTGTAAATTGACAATATGAGGGGTACAAAATGATGTGTAATTTCTGAATACAGTGTGGAAAAATTAAATCAGGCTAGTTAACATATCCATTACCTCAAATAATTTTTTTCTCTGCTGAGAACATTTGAAATTTACTTTTTTTTTTTTTTTTTTTTGAGACAGAGTCTCACTCTGTCTCCCAGGCTGGAGTGCAGTGGCATGATCTCGGCTCACTGCAAGCTCTGCCTCCCGGGTTCATGCCATTCTCCTGCCTCAGCCTCCCATGTAGCTGGGGCTACAGGCATCTGCCACCATGCCTGGCTAATTTTTTGTATTTTTAGTAGAGACAGGGTTTCACTGTGTTAGCCAGGATGGTCTCAATCTCCTGACCTCGTGCTCTGCCCGCCTCGGCCTCCCAAAGTGCTGGGATTACAGGTGTGAGCTACTGCACCCGGCTTGAAATTTACTTTCTTAGCAATTTTGAAATGTACAATACACTATTATTAACTACATTTACCATGCTATGCAATATATCTCAATTGAAAATAAAATGTATTTCTCCTGAGATTTTGTGCCCTTTGAGCATCATCCCCCTTCCCTCCACTTCCAGCCTCTGATAACCACCATTCTACTCAGTGTTTCTATAAACTTGATAGTTTTGGATTCCACATGTAAGTGAAAACATGCAGTATTTTTCTTTTTGTGCCTGGATTATTTCACTTATCATAAGGTTTTCCAGTTGCATCCATGTAGTCTCAAATAGCAGAGTTTCTTTCTTTTTAAGGTTGAATAGTATCCCATTGTGTATCTATATCACATTTTCTTCATCCACTCATCTATTGATGTACACTTAGGTTGATTCCATAACTTGGCTGTTGTAAATAGTGCTGTAATGAGTATGGGAGTGCAGACATCTCTTCAACATACTGATTTCAAATTTTTATAGTAAATGCCCAGCAATGGGATTGCTGGATCATATAATGCTATTTTTAGTTTTTTGCGGAACTGCCATATAATTTTCCATAATGGCTTTACTAGTTTACATTTGCACCAAATGTGTATAAGGAATCACTTTTCTCCACACATACTTTATATCTTACCATGAGTTAATTGATCAGGACAATAAGTAATAAGTCCTTTCTCTCACTCATAAGTTTTTGAATGGCAAGGGCAAATAATATAGTGAAAAATCCTAAATTTAAAAGAAATTCTCTTCAGAGCCATTCTATCTATCTGTCTGTCTGTCTGTCTGTCTATCTATCTATCTATCTATCTATCTGTCTTTCTGTCTATCTATCTATCTATGTGTGTGTGTGTGTGTGTAAGTATGTTTGTGGAAAGATCTCTGTGGTGACTTCATTATACATTCGTTCTTATGTATAGTAGAATCCCATGTGTATGTTATACTGTACATACAGCTTTGTTTGATGTTATTCATATTTTTTTAATTCATTTGACAATAAATTGGGTTGTCAGTAATTTTCATGTTTAAAAATTATTCCCCAGCTTCTATTATTTATGGCAATTCTTTAGAGGAGGCCACTATTTGTTTCTCTAGGCTAGGCATATGGTATATTTAGAGTTATACCTACTGAGGCTTTTTTACAAAGTTCAATTTTACTGCTAGCTTTAGGTTATTCGTCTCCTGTCCAATTTGTTTCAGTTTTCGATTTACTTTCCTATTTTTGGAACCAGATTAATACCCTACTGCATTTTTACCCATAAGTAAGAGCTTTAAAAAAAAGTAACCAAATTATAACATTAAGAGAGGAACACATCTTTACTATTTGGGCATGAGGAGGATACATTATGTGTCAGATTGAACCTAACATACTGTTCATAAAAATATTGAATTTTGATGTGTGTATGTGTTTATGTAAATGTCAGTATATCTGCATATACTTATTCATTCTCCTCCACTGCTTCTCTTTAGAATATGAGGTCTTTTTGAGGGCAAGGGCTGTCTTTCTACTTTTGCAACTCATTCCAGTCCCTGTACATTATCTTGTGGGTTGTCAAATTGTATTCACTGGAAGCCTCATTTGAAAACGTAGCCTTCTCTCTGGATGAGTGGTGCCTAGTTCCACAGAAATAAACAAATATATTAGAACTCTGGTCTCTTATGCTGTGATTTGTCATTAGAATTCTCAAAAATGTGGGCTCTTCTAGAGGAAAGAGATCAGAATCCCCAAATTATTATTGACCAAAAAGTCTTTCAAAATTTTCCTGGAACATCTTGGGTGTTTCATTCCCCATTGCAATCTAACACAACAATGTAAATGGGAAGATTGCTATTATGTACACATGCTCTTCATAAGTTGATCTGAATCTGTTAGTGAAATCAATATTTATCATCCTTCATAAAAGCCTCCTTTTTAAACCAAAACCTATCACAATGATAGCTCTTTCTCTAGAAGTGCCTAAATGACAGCAATACTCGAGTAGCTTTCTGCTAAGTATATTTGTGATGCTAAATACTTTGAGCATGCAGCTTGTCCAAAGCTCTTATCAAGGCATAAAACATCTTCTAAATAGTTTATTGTATTATCAGGTTAGTTGGCTGATGCCCTTGACTCTGCTTTGCATATTAAAATACCTAATATATTTTAATTTTTCACAGTCTCTAATGCGTTGAGTAGATTTAAGTGCACTTGCACTGTACATTTTTTGCTACATATTTTTTTAAATGTTGCCTAATAGAAGATTAAATATGAGGACATTAAAGCCCTGTTGGACTTACATTTCCCTTTATGAGTTCTTCACATGGCGGAAACCAACAGAGTTCCAGAAAACTATATATTTTGTTTATTAATTGCAAAGCACATGTTCAGTTTGTTGGAATAAAAATTTTGTATCAAGATTAATTACCTGTGCTTTTTATAAGTACATGCTATTTAAATGCATTTTGAAATCATTTTTATTATGTTTGCAACTGAATGAGAGTATATAAATTAAATATATGTGTTCTCTAGAAACAACTGCTATTTTAAAGGTGTGTCTTCTCCCCAAAGAGAGGTATTCTAAATTTGGAAATGAATAATGTAATAAATTTTATTTTTCATAGCAGGGTAATGATGTTTTTAAGAATTTCTTGTTTCCAAAGATATACAAATATATTTTAGGATGAAGATGACTTTGGGATGAGAAAAATTTCTATGGAGAAGTAGCTTATGCTCATTCTGATACTGCTTTATTAACTATATTAGCAGCATGTTGGGATGTGAAAATAGGATAACTGCCATTTTATTACAATATTTGTTTACACAGAAATATATGGCTATGCTTCAGATTTAATTTGGTTTTATCAGTGTTGGCCTCTTGCATCTTTTCAACCAGCCCAACTCTCTGATCCTGACCTAGGCCTGATCATTCTTGGCAGACTGCTGCTCACTTTGGACGTAGAACTTTGGCAGGAGCCCCAGACTTTACTGGAGCAAGAAGTCATCTTCCTGGGTATCCATATGGAAGGCAGCCCAAACTGATCCATGATTGAGCACATTCAGGTGTACTGTTCTTACATGCGGAGGGGAGGTTGGTGGTTTTACCTTGGATAAGAACTTGTTTTAAATGTGAAACATCACATGCCATATAATTAAGGGCTGCAGAGTGATTTATTCCTCAGGGCTGTTTGGGAGGATTTAATTTAGAAGACAAAACCCCTAAAACATTTTACCTCTCTCTGCATAGTAATAATCCCAAAGCCCAGGCATATACCCTATCTTGGAGGTGGCATAAAATGCCTTATATAAGCTGGTGTTCTTCCATTTGTATCCTTTCTGCCGGTCAGCTAGCCCCGACTCTGTGCTCTCAAGTTGTGGCATTGCACTAATTGAGCTGAATGGAGCTTAGAGGAGAGGCAATTATTCTTTTTTGTTCTTGCCCTGTCGCCATTTCCAAGAAAAATTGTTTTTTTCTCCTCAAGAGATTCCTCTCCCCCAACATTTGTATCCACACACACCCTATTGTAGATCATTGCAAAGTACTACCCCCTCAGGCTTGTTAAATCTTTTGAATCTTTGATCGTTATTCTTGCGAGCCGTCAGAATCAATCATGAGAAGCAATTTTCCTGTATCTGTTGTCCATGTAGTCTTACATTTTACTATATTTTTTCATACCTGGTTATTGCTACTCTGCATGCATCCAAACTCAGTTTTAGCTGTTCTTCAAGGTATTTGCTATGCACCTCTAGAATGTTCTCTTCTAGGCTGGCTTGTCAAATGTCCCTAAGGCTGCCCTTGGGCAGGGTTGTCAGGATTGGCTGGAGACAGCTATAAAATTGTGAAGCTGGCAAATTTTGTCTAATTTTGCCATTGGAAGTCTTTCACTGTCCTCCCACATCTCATATTATCCCTAATCCCTTAACTCCTAAAGCCCTGAAATATTAGATAGCATTAGCTTCAACAGGAAAATCAAATCATCTGTTTGTAATTTTGCAAAACTGTCTTCTTAACCAAGTGCTTCAAGTAGAAGCTCCCAAGTAGTTTTCTAGAAAAACATTACAACCTGCTTTTCAAATTTTCTCTGAATCAGTCTGTCATTTAAGCTTTAAATAAAGAGTGAAAAGCTCTCCCCTCCTTTCAGGCATTGAAAGAATAAGAATCTAACTTTATGTGTGTAAATTTTTTATACTAAATGTACCAGAGGACTTTAAAAAGTTTGTGGAAAAATGGAATTAACAGATAAAAATACAAAAGATAAACTTTCTCAACATAAGCTCCATCCAGGTCAAGACACTTCTGTAAGTGATGATACTAGCCATTTAGTCCACCCCTAAATAAATGAAGGTTCTGGGAATTTAACCATGTCAATGCAATCAATCATTTTTTACATTATTAACTAAAGAAAAATGGGTGCCCTTTCAAGATCTTTTTAAGATTAGGAAACAAACAAAAAAACAGTTAGAAGAACCAAATCAGGACTGTAAGTGGATGCCTAATAATTTCCTATGAAAAACTCACAAATTTGCTCTTGTTTAATGAAAGGAATAAGAAGGAGCATTGTTGTGATAAAGAAGGAATCTCTGGTAAAGGTTTCCCAGGGGTCTTTCTGCTAAAGTTTTTATTACCTTTCGTGAAACACTCTCACAATAAGTGGATGTGATCATTCTTTGAACCTCCAGAAAGTCAACAAGCAAAATGCCTTGAGCATTCCAAAAAACTATTTTTATGACCTCTGCTTTTGACTGGTCTGCTTTTACTTTGACTGGACCACTTCCTTCTCTTGGTAGCCATTGCTTTGATTGTGCTTTGTCTTCAGGATAGTACTGATAAAGCCATGTTTCATCTCCTGTTACAATTCTTTCAAAAAATGCATCAGGGGCCGGGCGCGGTGGCTCACGCCTGTAATCCCAGCACTTTGGGAGGCCGAGGCGGGCGGATCACGAGGTCAGGAGATCGAGACCATCCTGGCTAACACGGTGAAACCCCGTCTCTACTAAAAAAAAATACAAAAAAATTAGCCGGGCGTGGTAGCGGGCGCCTGTAGTCCCAGCTACTCGGGAGGCTGAGGCAGGAGAATGGCGTGAACCCGGGAGGCGGAGCTTGCAGTGAGCCGAGATCGCGCCACGGCACTCCAGCCTGGGCGACAGAGCGAGACTCCGTCTCAAAAAAAAAAAAAAAAAAAAAAAAAAAATGCATCAGGATCTGGATCCCACTTTTTAAAACTTCCATTGATAGCTCTGCTTTTGTCTTGCAGCTAATCTGGATGCAACAGTTTTGGCACCCGTCAAGCGGAAAGCTTGCTCAAATTTAATTTGTTTTCAGTCAGAATTTCATAATTCTGCAGTAGTTGAGACATCTATAGTATTGGCTATTGTGTATGCTGTTAATCATCAGTCATTTTCAATTCAGGCAATACCAATATAAAATTTTTCCTCAAAAATTGATGTGCATAGTCTATCCCTTTGGGCTTCATCTTCAGGAGTGTCTAATACCTTCTTAAAATGAGTTATCTTTTTGTAAAGTGCTTTTATTTTATTTGGTGCACTGTCTCCATAAACTTTTCATAAAGATCAATGATTACACCATTCTTGTACCCAAGCTTTCCCATAAATTTGATTTTTGTTCTTGCTCTAGTTTTAGCAGAATTCATGTTGCTCTGATAGGGACTCTTTTCAAACTGATATCTTATCTTTCTTACTGCATCAAACTAGATCCTGTCCAGACATGTTGTAACAAGTTCATATGAGTTGATTTTGGTGCAAAAAATTTTGAAATCTATGTGTCCTTTTTTCACCATACCCATTTTCCATGAACTTTTTAAGGACCTCTTATACTAGTTTGAAAATTAAATCCAAACCGATGGGAGTACAGTATCTTTTAAAAAAAAATCTAAAAGAGAAATTTCCTAATATCATTTGAGAGTAAGATTCTAAATTGCATGCTAAGTCTCCCATTCTTTAGATTTTTTAAAAGCTTTATTCCAATATTAAGATAAAGTGACAGAAAGCAAGTGACCTATGTATTGTCACAGGTTCCTGCAGAAAAACATTTGTTAAAACATGAGTTTATTTTTTTCTACATGACTTAAGATTCAAGATAAAAAGACCCAGTGTGGTGGCTCAAGCCTGTAGTCCTAGCCCTTTGAGAGGCCAAACAGGCAGATCACTTGAGGTCAGGAGTTTGAGACCAGCCTGGCCAACATGGTGAAATCCCATCTCTACTAAAAATACAAAAATTAGCTAGGCGTGGTGATAGGTGCCATAATCCCAGCTACCTGGAAGGCTGAGGCAGGAGAATTGCTTGAACCCAGGAAGTGGAGGTTGCAATTAGCTGAGATCGCACCACTGCACTCCAGCTTGGGTGACAGAGTGAGACTCTGTCTTTAAAGAAAAAAAAAAAAGATTCAAGATAAAAATAATAATCTCTCTGAGGAACCTATCTAGGTCTTTTGAAATCTGGAGTTTATTGATCATAACCATTATTGGTCATAAGAATGGAAAAATCACTGGGATTGGGAGGAGACTGTTACAAAAACAGCTTTCCAGACACCTGCTCTGGAATCTGTAGTTCAGTACACTTAGAGTGGATTAAGGAACATGTATTTGTTAAAACAAAAAATGGTTTATTTTTGCTGGTTCTTCTGATCAGGCAGGTTTGTGAATACTACCAGGGTTAAGATTCTTGCCCAGTGAAGCCATCATTTCTTCTGAAGTCAGCCATGGAAAAACTTTTCTCTGCAGTTGACTTAGCCTACCCTTTCTAATTCAAACAATGAAAGTAATCACTCCTTGTCTGCATGATACCATACCCAAAGCAAATCTGTGAGGACCCTTCCATTTTACAGAAGAGGAAACTAAGGTTTAGAGGATGTAATAGCTTGTCCAGTGTCACCCACTGGTATATTAAGTGGTTAAGACTCACTCAGTTCTCTTTCCAAATTGAACTTTTCTGAGTCTCCATTTCTTAATCTGGTCAATGAGTATAATTGTGACAACTATCTCATAAGCTTATTATGATTATTAAATAAGCTAAAGTGAATATAAACTTCTTATCTTGTTGCTTGATACACGGTAAGTACTTGATAGATGTTAAGTATGAACATTTTTCCTTGGTCTCTAACATATAATATCTGTTTCCACATCAGTTTACTTGTATTTATATTATATTGCCTTTTAGAAATAAATTATGCAGATTGCTCCTCTTTTTGCATTTATCTCCTGGAGCATTTGGATTCAAATATTTTCATTGTAATGATTCAGCTCAGATGAATAGTAAAAGCTGTTGTCACTGCTTCCTGTATGGAAGCAGTCTGTTTTATTTTATTCCTAAACACCTTATTTGGCATAGCATTTTTTTCCCTAATGACAAAAAGTAATATAACTTTTAAATAACTCCCCATGAATGTGTAATTCTTTGGCCCTTTTTGTATATTTATAAGAAGGAGTGCAGACAGAAAGGCACACAAATCATTAGGTACACAACTCTATGATTTTTCACAAAGTAAACATTCTCTCTCACTACCCAGGTCAAGAAGTAACATATCATCAATATATCAGATGACCCCTCTGTTTCCTAAATCCTTCACGGCCCCCTTCCTCTCACCAAATATAACTACTATTCAGATTTTTAACATAATAGATTAGTTTTATCACTGAGGAAAACAACTTTACGTAAGTGGAATTTTGCATTATGTACTCTTTCACGCCTACCTTTTTCTACTTAATATTACTATTCATGATGTTACATGTAGCAATATTTTGTTGACTTTCAGTGCCTTATTTCATTGTATATACTTCATTATGTTATTGTATATACCACATTTTTTCATTTTATTGTTGATGGGCATTTCGGTTATTTCCAGTCTGGGGCTATTACAAATAACACTATGACCATTCTTGTATAAGTCTTTTAATAATAGACACATATGTATGCATTTCTATTCAGTACATGCCTAAGAGTAGAATTGCTAGATCATAGGATATGTAGATATTCAATTTCAGTAAGCAATTGGCATTTCATCTTAACTTGTAAACTATCACAGGTCTTCGTAAATACAGATAGTAGATAATTTTAGATAATGACTTAACATATGACCTGACACCCTGAAAAATAAAAGCCATGTGGGTGCAATAAATGTTTATCTCAACACTTCTCATCACAGCATATCAGTAACTGCTGCCTAGTCCTGAGTCATATATCTTGTCCCAAATGGCAAAAGTACATGAGCACTACCTTCCCACTGGACTCTGCTCACTGCACTCCAAAATAACCATCATAACCATTACGTTTCCTCTGTCTCTTATCTCCTTCCCTCCTCCCCTCCTCTTCAATCTATTCTTCATACAGAAACCTTAATTTTCTGCCTCATAAGTCTGATATGCCTTAAACATTTTCAAAGCTTCTTGTTGCCTTTGAGATAACATACAAACTACATGGTATAGTTTTAAAAACGTTTTATGACCCCTCCCCAATAACACTTTTCTGAGCCAGAGACATGCTCAAATAACCATGCTCAGGTAAACTGCTGAGGAGTCAGAAGGAAGGAGCCACTTTTGTGTTTCTATCTCCTCATCAGCCCTCATCCAGGCTGTCTCATAAAGAGTATGAAAGTTTCATGTCCTCAGGTTGATCATATAAATCAACTGATGGGTATCAAATATGGTGTCTGTTAATTAAACTTGTCTTTCAACTTACTTTGCAAGTCATCAGAGATTCTTTAATGAAATTATACATAGTAATCTGCCTTTGTCTGCAGTTTTGCTTTCCATGGATTCAATTACCTGCATTCAATGTTAAAAGAAAAAATCCAGAAATAAACAATCCATAAGTTTTAAATTGTGCAGCATCCTGAATAGGGTGATGAAATCTCATGCCTCATCTCTGTGTCCTGCTTGGGACATGAAACATCCCTTTGTCCAGTGTCTCCATGCTGTATACTCTGTTTACCAGTTAGTCACTTAGTAGTCCTTTTGGTTATCAGATTGAGGAAGAAAAATAAACAACTCTATATCTGAGAAATGTGAGCTTCTTCAAGTTATAGAAGCTCACAGGGGCATTGAAAATGTAACAGCATTCACTCACTCCCTCTTGAGCTAAATAATTATCTTTTGAAGACACTTGCTGTGTGGGCTCTAGACTAACTGAGACCAAGTAGCCGTCAAATGCTGTGCATGCTATAGTTCACCAATGCATAGCCAATCACTAACCAATGCTATTTCTATAAGCCAATACGAATTCATGACGAACAACTTTTGTAATTGCTCCCTCTCCTGATTCATCCTTTTAAAACAAAATAAAACAAACAAACAAAACTTGAGCCTCTCCTTTGTTCTCCAAAGCACTCTGCAAGGCAACCTGGAAGTGTGTTCCAGGCTGCAGTCCTCAACATTGGCCCAAATAAACTCTCTATATTAATTTAGCCTCAGCTTCTTCCTTTTAGGTTGACAAGATTGGCTGTTGTGGTATTGCAGTGCCTGTGTTCAAGTAACCCTTATTTTACTTAAAAATGGCTCAGAAGCACAAGAGTAGTGAAGCTCACAATTCACGTATGCCAAAGAGAAGCCATGAAGTGCTTCCTTTAAGTGAATAGGTACAAATTCTCAACTTAATAAGGAAAGAAAAAAATTGTATGCTGAGGTTGCTAAGATCTACGGTAAGAGGTAAATCTATCTGTGAAATTGTGAAGGAAAACAAGTCCATGCATAGTAATACAGGGTTTGGCACTATTCACAGTTTCAGGCATCCACTGGGAGTCTTGGAATGTATCCCCCATGGGGAAGGGGGCACAGTACAGTATTTGAGCTTGCTCTATTTCCTTTTTCTGGGAACTGTTCATCACATTCCTTCTACATTGGATTTAAAATCATGTTCGATTGTCATGTAAATAAAGACAGCTCACAAATCTGGAGACAGCAAGGACCATGTAGCGTAAGCCAGGGGGCAACTACAACACAAAGACAGAAATTGTGGTTGCTTTTCTCTGTATTCAGAGCAAGGAGATACAACTGTATTGAACTTATAATTGGTCCAAAATTTTATATTTTGCTAATTTAAAGGGACATTTCACACTTCCATGCATGTATTTTTATACCATATTTTAAAATCTTGTTCAGACTCAACTGCTTTTTTTTTCTTCTCTTTTTCTGGGAGTCTGAAACAAACTCAACTTTTTACTCTTTCCTACCTGACAACCTGTTTAATATAACATGCTGCCCCTACCTGCCATCACTCCCCCCATTTACCTTTCTGTGGCTTTTCTTTCTCTACTATCATCCCAAAGACCACCAGGATGGCCAAATAATAGCTACAAGAGCTTTATTGGCAATATTGGTTATCAAGCCTGGAAGTAAAAGTCTCCAGTGTGGACAAAAGATGTTCTCTCTTTGAAGAGGAGAAGGACATATTGGGTTTTTGCCTCACAGAGCCAGTATCATCCATATTTAGCAGGTTTAGGGGAAATGCTGTACATATATATGAGGTGAGGTGAGTGCATAAACAATGGATACACATATATGTAACAAATATCTCATCTTCACTTGGGAGGGCTTTAGCATTAAAATGAGGTGGAATTTTGCACTTTATGTTGAAAAGTTATCTGTAAGACACAAAGGCAGCTTCTGCACAGCCTCTATAAGCTGACTAAAACTGGCTTAAAGTCTGCAATAGCTTATCAGAAAAGGATGTTTGTAAGGCTGGTCCTCTGTGTAATCAGAGTTGTAGGTCTGGGTTGTAAATCAGGGTTGATGGCTCCTATGGTTAGGAGGTTTAGCCCATAGGAATATAGATATTTGTCATGCCAGGCGGACCCTGAATCTCTAACTTGTAGATAACTGTTTTTTTAACCTTTAGGTCCATCATAATTGATAGAGGGGCATCTGGTTGGGTCTCTCACATTACATTACAATATGATTTCCTCATTTACTTTTTGGTTTTAATGTTTATCCCTCCCCAAAACCCTCAAAACATATACTACTCAGTTCCCACAAGTGACTTGAAAACTGCTAACAGTGTTATCTTAGGTTGGGTTCTTCCAGAAAGAGTGCAGAATTCAGGAGTAAGATTTTTATTATTAAGTACAGACAACACCATTAGGAAAGTGAGTAGGAAGTGTTACAAAGAGAAGAAGAAGCCAAGAGAGACACATTATTAAGCCAGGTACCATAGTGGCCACTGAAGTTTAAGCTTGTGGGTAACTCTGGGAGGCTGTGCAGAACACTTGCCTCAGATTTATCTCACCTGAAGGGCCAGGGAGCTGGAATATTCATAAGGAAATTTCTGAGAGTCCCTGGTGGAGGGAATGTTAAGTCTTTGCACTTTGTACTAAGCATAAGCAGTCTTCTGTTCTGGAAGAAACCCTTAGGCATAGAAATACAGATTCCAGTAGTTGGAATTTGGCCAGAGCACAGTGAAAAGTTGCTATTAGTATTATCTCCATATTGAAGAGCTGCTCAATTGACTGTTTAAAAAATTATTTATTTATTTATTTTACTGAAGATAGTGTGTGGTCTATGCTATCCATGTTGAAACCAGAAGTAAGTTTTATTTCCAATAAAAATATGCTTTATGATAGCCCAGTGGTCGATTAGATATGTATGTTTAGTCGCTTGTGTTTGGAGTAAAATAGGTGTATAATCATCTCTCTCTGCAATCTTATGTGGTCTCTCCTGAGACTGATTCCTTATCCTTTGTGGACGTTGAATCAAGATTATTGCAAAGAGCAAATCTGGGTGTAGAGCCCAAAGCATGTTCCAATTTAGGAGAGAGAAATAAGGACATGCAAAGGCTTCAGAACAATCCTACAAGGAGCCTTTTTTTCTCCTTTATGTGCTCTGCCATATATTAATCTTTTTTTCTACCACTGCCACCAAGTATAGTTTTGTTTGTCTGAAACTAGGAGTAAGCAGGAGGCAGAGTAGGGTGGGACTGGGATGTGAGCCCCTTTAATGGCATTCCCCATGCATGAAAAAAAAAAAAAGTACCTGGCTGAACATAACTAAGACATTCCAGGACAATTGAATACTAGAATAAAAGACAGTTCAAGTTGGGAAGAAACCTAAAAATATCTAATCTACTAGTTGCCAAACGTGGCTGCACATTAGATTTACATGAGATTTATGACCCCTGCTCCTCTTCCTGGACCAATTAAATCAGAATATCTAGTAATGTGATCCAACTGTCTATATGTTTATAAATCTCCAGGTGATTCTAATGGGCAGATAGGACTGAGAACTGCTGTCTAAGGCAACCCCTTCATTCTGTCATTGAGGTAACTGGGACTCAGAGCGGTGATATGACACCTAATTACTGACTAGAACAGGGGTCCTGACACTTGGTCCATCGTTATTCTTTCCTACTTTGAATACATCTTCCAGCCAAATGAATGCAAGTGCAATAAGACACATCAATAACATGGGTGTGTACTACATGTTCATTGTTCTTAGAGGCAAACAAGCCAGTAGCACTCTGGCTTCATCCTCTAATATTGCCTTCTGACAATGACTCTCTGAACCACTAATGTCAAGTGGCATTTACCATGAGCAAGTAATCTCTTTTGGAAGATGGTTTAACTGAACCTGAAGCTTCCAACAACTTTCTATTGCTTAGGTGGGGAAAGACCTTACCTGATGGCTGTGTATATTCCTCTGAATATGTGGAAAAATAAAATATAAGGTATTTCATGGCCCCATGGTTTGGAGTGGCACGATATGGTGGTAAATATATTTTCCTTTGCATTAGTCATTAAATATTATATGTGTATCCTCATGCTATATAATTAAAAGCATTGCAAGTATTATGCAGGTGGGTAAAATGATATAAGTTTATAATATGGATGAGAATTTTGTAGCAAAACAGTAATTTGTTCATAAGCCCCAGTAGCTTTTAAAAAAAGAAGTGGTAACAATAAAATGGAATTCAAGGTAATGGTAAATATTTTGGAAGACTTTAACTCAGTGTACTTGTGCTATTATTCATTCGTTCTTTCATTTATTCATCACACACTTATTTTACTCTACTGCTCAATGAGTTTCCATTGAGCACTGGCATTCCAGTTTTGAGTGGGAGGTCATAAAGTGTGAAGTATTGATAATAATGCTCTGGATCAAGCTTGTCCAACCCGTGGCCTGCCTGTGGCCCAGGACGGCTTTAAATGTGGCCCAACACAAATATGTAAACTTTCTTAAAACATTATGAGATGATTTTTTTTATGATTTTTTTTTCTTAGCTCATCAGCTATCATTAGTGTTACTGTGTTTTATGTGTGGCCCAAGACAATTCTTCTTCCAGTGTGGCTCAGGGAAGCCAAAAGATTGGACACACCTACTCTAGATGCTTTGGCATCTGAGCTGCTTTACCTTTTTCAAATATACATGAAACCAGTTTGCACGCAATCAGCAAAATTGCCCTTTCTCCTCTTTATTAGGATGATTTGCAACTAAAAGAAACCTTAAGCCAAAATGGGCTTGAAGAGTAAGGAAATGCATTACTTCATATAGCAAGAAGTCCAGAGGTTATGGAGACTCCAGGGCAGGTTGGCTCTGTGGCTCAGCAATGTCATAAAGACAGAGCTTCTTTTCATCTCTGTCTGCTTTGTCATCTTCAGTGTTGGCTTCATCCTCTGGTTGTTAGCAAAATGGCCCAGCAGTTTGCAGAGTAGCCTCCTGAAGCAGCAGTGACCAAAAGAATAAGAGAGTGTTGCTGTTCTTGGAATCTTAGGTACAACAAAATTCTCCCAATGCCTACCCAGCTCCCCCAGAAGCCTTTCCCTCATGCCTCACTGACTGAAGCTGCATGTATGTCCATTCGTGAACTACTCATTGGAAGAAGTCCTGGGGAGAGCTTGATTTGCTCAGACAAGTGGTTTCCAACCTTTTATTTCTTAAACTTCTTGGCACATATAGAAATCTATATAATATTTGTCTGATGAACTGGGATACATGTTCAGAACTGCTTAAGGCAGCAGTGAACGATCTGAGACCCTAGGCTTTGTGGGGTGGTGACAGCAATGTCTCAGTCACACCTGGAATACATTTGTTATATACTGGTGTGGGAGGGCAGGACTTCACAGACTTTAATATGTACGTGAATCATCTGACAGATGTTGTTTCAGTGCACATTGTGATTGAGTAGGTCTGGGGAAAGGAGATAGCCTGCAATTCTAACAGCTGCCAGATGAGGGCAAAGCTGCTGGTCTGCAAATTACACTTTGAGATGCTAATGTGTATTAACTAGTTGGAAGGTTTTTTCGTAGGCTGATCACCTAGGGTGGAATGCTTGTTGAGGAGTAAATAAGAATGTCCCCTATATACACTTAATGTTACTCTCTTTTTGATACCTAATTTGACAAAAGTATAATTAATTTTAAATAAAATGTTGAGATGGGAAAATTAAGTAATGTTTTAAGTCACATATCAGAAAGTCTCATTTGCAATGGGAAAAATGGCCTAATACTTTCTCTATGAGGATACAAGTTGCATTGACCAGGGCTCTTCCTTGACACTTACATTTTTGGCAAAGGGATGATTCTATCTTGCAAGCTATTTTCTGTAAACAACCTTCATGCCTCACTCAAATGATAAATAAGGAAACCCCAAATCAGACAAGCAATACATGCATACAACACATGTTTCTCCTTCTGTTTTCTCTGAACTCTGTAACTATGTAAGCCTCTTTGGGTTATTTACGAATGATTTAAAGGCATAGTAAAATTATGCACATATTAATGAGTGCTCATAAGAATGCTAATGAAGAAAACTAAGCCTAATATTTTCTATAGATTTCTCCAGAATGTTTTGATCCAAGTTAAACCTTCTGTAGACTATTGAAGTTGGAACACCATTTAGTAATGCTTGTAACAATAGCAGCTGGCAGGGAGAAGTAGAGCTGCATATTATTTTGCAGGAAAGTGAAATAAGAGCCTGTACTTATGAAAAGAAATCCCAGTGAAAATTGTCACTTAAGGAGATTTATATATTTAGATTTAGATATACAGTTGCTATAAAAAGTTTAAAAAGCCCCAGAGGGATGATACATTCAGAAGAGGTGAGGGTAGAATCTTAGCAAGTGCAAGGCAATGAGACATCAAACACTTAAAGCTTGGTTTAGTATGTACATACCCATCTAGTTATTTGCCATTGTTCTACTGTTTTGCATGTGTCTCTCCTGGTTTGTCCTCTAAACTTGAAGATGCTAGAAGGCATGTGTCATATCTTCTATCGCCATCATGAGTCTCCAAGGGCTGAGCACTTGGAACCACATGAGTGAAAGTCTGTGTGCCTCCAAACAAAAAAGAAAAGAAAAAATAAAAGCTTCAGAGGCAAATAGATTTGTGTGTGTGGAGGGGTGGGGGGTGGGGGTGGTGGGTAGAACTTCTGACATAGTGAAAATATTACATTATTTTCTCTGAGTAAATTGAGTCACTGGAGAATAGTTAGCATGTATATTTAGATACTTTATTTTCAGATTCCGTTTTTGGCCTTATATGAACTTCCCTATGGATTCTTTAGGGTGTTTACATTACCCTCTACATCAGTCAGAGCTAGAAACCAGACAGGTAGCATCAAGCCCTGTGAAAGAGAGTGAAAGGGGAAAAGTTTGATTCAGTCCTTTTAATGTATTGGTGTGGTCAAAAGAGATTGGACCTTTTTGTTGACGACTGAATTGCTAATTCTGTGTATTTGTCAACTTTTAAAATGTTGGTTTTTATGTAGTTGATTAGGCCATGTCTGTATGAAACTGAAACAAATGGCAAGTTCAATAAAGTCCGGGGAAAATAATTTATGAAAATAGAACATTTAGTGGTTTGAATGTAGACCTATCTGGATCTGTCTAGATTCTGGCTCCTCACCCTTGGGATTACAGGGATTAATATTTAAGTCTCCCATGTCTAAGAGATCAAACCAGAAAGGTAATTGAATAGAATACTGAATAATTCTGGCGAGAAAAATTAGTCAAGTTAGCTGCATAACGCTAAATAGAGATAGCGAAGTACTAAGAGAAAGAAAACTGAATAGAAATAGTTTTGTAATGTAAAAGTGAAATATGAACATTCTGAATTCAATATGCGATCCTCTTTGCATGAATTATTATCAGTCATTTGTAATGCACATTATTCAGAACATCGGAAAAATCTTTCCTGACTTATTTCTTAATTAAAAGAAATGAGCATTTTTAGTTTTTATATAATTTATATCATTTACATGTCACAAAATTCCCATAATTCTGTTGGCCTTAATCATCAAATAAGTATTGCTGTGCTTAAATACAATCACTTTGCATCCCTCCTCTCCAGCGATGTTATAAAAGAAACTATCACAGCTGGGGGAAATTGATATGCAAAAGTATAAAACTTGGCAGTGAAAAGATTAATTTTTAATACCCTTGATTCTTGAAAACTTTAAACTTTTTTCACAGTAAGGACAGTGGTTTCATTGTCTGGTGGGCAGTGGACAGATGATAACGTTCTGCTCTATTTTACTTTATGATGAACCAAAGAGCACCGGTTGTTTCTCTAATGACTTTGTAAGAGTTGCTTCAATGCTGAAACATTAGCTGCATCTTTTGGACTACTATGATGGGGAAGTGAGAAGTGGTTTTAATAACTTGCTAAAATTATCACCATTAGAGTGAATGAAGCACTAAAATATCCATACCAGATATTTCAAATGGTTAGATTTGGGGGAAAACATACAATTAATTTACATTTTAGTACTAAGTACAAATTTTAATTTACTCTGATTAACTACTTTATAGCCCATCTAGAAGACCATTTGAAGGAGTTATGGAAAAGCTATAAAAGAAGTTGTAACTGAGAGATGACACTTTATTGGCATAGAAGCAGAAGAGTTTTATGCCCAATGCCCATATTGCTTAGAAGGTTCAAGTTTCACTTTCCCAGAACCTATTATTGAATTACAGACTTAGAATCAATATGGCAAGCAGATTAACTCACTTAATTACAACAATTTTCACCAAGGTTTAATCTCTTCACAGACCAGGTAAATGTTCTAATCCATGACCTTATACTTTGTCCTTACTGTACTTGCTGAGCAAAAGGATAAACAGATTTCTTGTTACAAATTATTATAAAAGAGACTGGACAAGTGGAAATGGGTGGTTGAGCTCCTCAGCTTTCCCATGGATGAAAACAAACAAACAAACAAAAAACATTGGGAAGTATGAATGCTGTTGAAATAGCATGTTCAAAAATCTTAATGTAACACCTGGCATGTAATGATAGGTAGCCATTATTATTAATCACGATGCTAGTAAGGATGCTGAAAGAAGAGCCCTGGAAACTCCATGATGTTGCAAATTTTCTTCAAGCCCAAACCATTGTAAGCTAGTGGGCCTCTGGCCAGCTCTCAGCTACAGAATACATTATTTGGACCAGTCAGTGTTTGCTACCAGCTGTCAATTTTTAAAATTAGTTGTTAAGATTTTAAAATTAGAATTTTCTGCATTAAAATTTGGATTCCCAATATTCCTTTAAAAATCAGAATGTCTGGCACGCTTCAGCTGAATCTGAGAATGTCTATAGTCTTTAGACAGAATATACCAGTATAATGACTGTCTTCCCTCCCTCTTCCACCAGCCCTTCCTATTTCTTTATTTTTCTTTACTTTTTTTTTTTTTTCTTTTTTGAGACAGAGTCTCACTTCATCACTCAGGCTGGAGTGCAATGGCACAATCTCAGCTCACTGCAACCTCTGCCTCCCAGGTTCAAGTGATTCTCCTGTCTAGCCTCCCAAGTAGCTGGGATTACAGGCACTTGCCACCACGCCTGGCTAATGTTTTATATTTTTAATAGAGGCAGGGTTTTGCTGTGTTGTCCAGGCTGGTCTTGAACTCCTGACCTCAGGTGATCCACCAGCCTCGGCCCCCCAAAGTGCTGCAATTATAGGCGTAAGCCACTGCACCTGGCCAGCTCTTCCCATTTCTAAGCCAAACATCAAAAGCCAGGCTCATCCCTTAATATTTGTGATTTGGAGAGGGAATTCAAATACACATCCACATTTCATATGTTTAAATTATTAAGTTATAAAACAAGCCAACAAACTGTTATATAAAATATGTTTTATCCTTCTACCTTGACAAATACACCTTCATAACTACCCAGAAAGCTAAATTCAAATTTGTGATTCTCAAAGTTCTGGGGTGGCATGTGGTGCCATAGGAAGAGCCCGTCTTCACACTGTGGTTTGCACTTCTGCTTGTTTGTTCCTACTCTGTCCCAGAAACCCCAATCTACTTGTATAAATTCTGTCCACTGCCGTCAAGGACCCCATGCCTACTCCTCAGGTCTAGGGGTCATCACATGGGAAGAGGGTGCAGTCCCCAGCCTCAAGAGGATAAATCTAGAAAAGAGGCTCACACAAGTCATCGAAGCAATTCAAACCCATTTTGGGGAGAACTTTGGGGTCCAGGGCTTGTGAAATGGGGTTTAGGTGCAGGCTCCCAGTGGCATGTCCCCTAGACTCTGCACCTTCTTCACTGTGGGGAAAGGTGTCACTGGACGAGGGTCAGAAAATGTTCTTCTGTGCTGAGGGCAAAAGCCAAAAGGCAGTACTGCGGGTGACCATTTATAATGAAACTTGTTCTGTTGTTTTCTTACGGTTGCTTCAAGATGAAAATATTATTCTTGGAATTCAAGTCTCTATCAAAAATGATAATGTGAAAAATAGTGTGGTGGGTTTTAAGAAAGTGGAAAGGGCTTAGTTCTTAGATGGAAATTATTTTACCCATTTATGTCACAGGCCTACAATCTGCAGGTGTTGGAGTTTAAGGCCTTTGGTTAGTCATCTTCCTCCTGTTCATATTGCAGTGCTGTGTTTATGTTACATGGTAGCTGCTCGTAATATTAACTGCTTGCCTTAATGCCAGAATATGAGATTTGTGGAAAGCTCATTAAATTATTTCAATTGAAATAGAAAAGAAATTAGGAAAGTTTCATCTAAAAAGCCTTTTAAGAAAGTGCCCTTAAAATAGTGATTCTCACTTTCTGATTTCAGGATCCTATACACTTTTAAAAATTATTGAGGGCCTAAAAGAACTTTTACTTATATAGCTTCTATCCATCTATATTTACTATAATCAAAACTTAAACTGAAAAGTAGAAAAAGTATGTATTAGTGTATTTAAAATAGTTAAAACTAAATTGTACCTTTATGAAAAATAACTATATATTTCAAAACAAAAAAAATTAAGTGGCATTGATTGTTTTACACTTTTGCAAACGTCTTTGATATCTGACTTCACAGAAAAGAGCTGAATTCTTATGTCTGTTCTTGCATCAGTCTTTTACAATGGGTTGTTTTAGTAAAGGATATGAACAACTTTCAGCCTTACCCAGATATGTAGGTGGAAAAAGGAGAAGTATTATAGTAGACCATTTAGGTAGTTTTAGATACTCTTTGGTACTACACCAAAACTTGACAAATGATTGGTTTTGAAAGGCTAGTTGCAGTGTGGAATCTAAAATCATAACAGTGTACTTTTTATATTCTGTTACTTTAAAATACATTGAGATCTTAGGCATTTTGAATTAATCTTTATGCATTATTTTCTGACATCGTATATTGGTCATTGGAAAATATTTGTCCATTGAGTTATGCTGGTATGTTAATACATAGTATCAAAAATCATACTCATTAATATCACCACAGATATTATTTTAAAAGTTTTTATGTACTGTGAAACTCCTAAGCTTATGGTTGCAGACACAAGTCTTCCAAATTTCTAATTTTCTTTTGAGAGCTTCAATTTTATCATTGCAAACAAATACTATTAATTATTTTTTTTTTTTTTTGAGTAACAGTCTCCATTCATTCAGGAAAAATTATCCACTAAATAAGCAAGTCTTTATAACCATAGCTTGTCTGCAAAACATTATTATTATTAATATTATTATTTGTTTGTTTGTTTGTTTGCTTGCTTGAGACAAAGAGTCTTGCTCTGTTGCCCAGGCTGGAGTGCAGTGGCGCGATCTCAGCTCACTGCAGGCTCTGTCTTCCGGGTTCACGCCATTCTCCTGCCTCAGCCTCCCACTACAGGCACCCGCCACCACACCTGGCTAATTTTTTGTATTTTTAGTAGAGACAGCGTTTCACCGTGTTAGCCAGGATGGTCTCTATCTCCTGACCTCATGATCCGCCCGCCTCGGCCTCCCAAGGAAAACATTATTTTAAGTGAAAATGATGTTCCATTATCAGCTAGTACTGCTTGCAACTCAATCACACAAGTCCTTCATATCAAGAGAACTCTCAAACCTTAGTACGTAGCAGAATTATTTTATGCTGACTTCAAAATTAGTCATGTTGAATATTATAAAGATGTGTGATTGGGAGTGCAGTGGTTAAGAATACAATGACTACTAGTACAGTTCTGTGCCACTCTTCAATTGCTTTTAAGTACCAGCAGTTTACTGTCCTTGCTTTTGCACCCTCACTACAAATGTCTGAGAGGTTTTTAAAAAGCAAAGACATCTGCTTTATGATTATGAAAATAGTTTTGACCTGTAGGCTTTCTGAAATTGTCTCAAGTACTCCTCAGGCATTCTACAAATCACACTTTGAAAACCACTTTCTTAAAAGTAGAAGGGTGAGTATAGGACCTCCTGAAAGTGGGTGAGGAGGGGATAAAGGAAATGAAACTGCATTTTCCTCTTAGATGTGCCACGTTAGTCATAATAAATTTATTAGAGAAACAACTGTAGAATTTGTTTAAAAGAAGGCTACCTAATCCCTTTGGCCAAGACTTTACAATCTTATGCTTTTCACTTTCAGCAAATTGTTTTCATTCATTACTAAAATTCATCCTACTGAAGTGTATGTTCAATGTATTTGTACATATGTTTGACCATACCATTTATAATTCCTCTATGTAAACACTGCTTTCAAATTGCTCCTCAATTTTCTGATGTTTGGTTACTATAGTTTTTCCAGAAATTTACTTAATGTGCCATTAATCAGCTGTTTCCCTGGATTCTTTTCTACTCATTCCTATTCACATTTAAGTCATTAGACCTGGAGGAAACAGATTGAATGGTTTCAGCTTTTACTTGTCAAAGTCCACTCCCTTTGGTCTCCCTTTTCTCTATTTTTTTTCTAGCTTTACCAGTGGCACTTTCTATCCCCAGCGTCCCAATATGGAGACCACATAGTCAACTGAACTTGACTAAGAAGTATGGGAATGCCAGATGTCTCACAAGAAGTGTTTCTTTATTTTCTTGTTAGCTCTCTTTTAGTTTAAACCTCTGGATCATAACACAGACACATCAGGTGGCAGTCAAGATTTTAAAAGAGCAAATTATGCTTTCTAGGTCTATATTTTCATTTGCCTGAATCAGTGAGCTTCTCAATTATGCTGTTAGAGCACAGTTACAAGGGCCTAGGCATGGAATCCAGTAGTCGTCCCTTAAAATTCTTAGTCATTTATTTGTTTGAATCCTCAGCAAGATTAAACTCTCAGAATCCCAATATCCTTATCACAAATGATGAAAATAGTTTCTATCTTATGTAAGAAAATAATACACAAAAGCCACATACCACAATCTGTGGCATATACTAATCCTTGATCAATGATAGCCATTATCGTAATGTTTATAAATCATTTTAAATGGATTTATATCCCATTTCTATTCACTTCTTCTCTTAGCTTTTTGTAAATCTGTCCAAGTGTAAGTTTCTCTAGGACTGGGTATTCTTGTACTTAAACTTCAGAAAGAAAGAAACTCTTTTCAGACAGGCCAGTGACCTCGATGTGCTTGATTGATGTAATTTACTTTCCATGTATATTGCTAACAGTCATATTGGAGTCTTTGTTCATATGTACTTAGATATACATTCAATTTGGGGAGTCTTTTGACTTTTCAATTTTAAGGTACTTAACACCCTTTGAAAACTGATATATAATGTTTGTATTTATTTATGGGATACATATAACACATTTTGTTACATGCATAGAATGTGTAATAATCAAGTCAGGGTATTTAGGGTATCCATTGCCTCGAGTATTTATCATTTCTATGTGTTCGGAAACTTTCAAATTCTCTCTTCTAGCTTTTTTTGAACTATACAATAGGTTGTTAACTATAGTCATTCTACTCTCTTATTAAACATTGGAACTTATTTATTCTCTTAAACTGCTTTTTGTATCCACTAACCAACCTCTCTTTATCCCCCACATCTCCAGACCCTTCTCAGCCTCTGGTAATGACCAATCAACTCTACTTCCATGAGATACGCTATTTTAGATCCCACATATGAGTAAGAACATTCAGTATTTGTGTTTTTGTGCTTGGCTTATTTCACTTCACATAAGGACCTCCAGTTCCATAGATGTTGCTTCAAATGACTTTATTTATGGCTGAATAACATATATGTATTGTGTATATTTACATTTTCCTTATTGATAATCTGTTAATAAATATCTAGGTTGATTCCATATCTTTGCTATTGTGAATAATGCTGCAATAAACATGGGAGTGCCAAGATCATTTTTGTATACTGATTTCTTTCCTTTGGATAAATACCCAGTAGTGAGAGTGCTGGGTTATATTGTGTTTATATTTTTAGTTTTTTGAGAAATCTCCATATCGTTTTCCATAGTTGCTTTTAAATTACATTTCCACCAACTGTCTAGAAGAGATCCCTTTTCTTTGTGTTTTTACAAGCATCTATTGTTTTTTCTTTTTAATAATAGCCATTCTAATTGGAGGAGGATGATACTGTACTTTTGCATTTTCTCAATGATTCTTAATGTTGAGTATTTTTTCATATACCTGGTAAGCCATTTATATGACTTCTTTTAATACATGTGTCCTCATGTCCTTTGCATGCTTTTTAATGTGACTATTTGTTTTCATTTTTGTTTTTTCTCTTGAGTTGTTTGAGTTCCTTGTATATACTGGATATTATTATAGCATCCTGTTGAATAAATAGTTTGCAAATATTTTTTACCATTCTGCAGGTTGTCTCTTCACTCTGTTGATTGTTATCTGTGTAGAAGCTTTTTAGTATAATAATGCGGTTCTGTTTGTTTATTTTTTTTCTTTTTGCTTGTGCTTTTGAGGTGTTACTCATAAAATCTTTGCCTGGACCAATGTCCTGAAGTGTTTTCCCTATCTTTTCTCATAGTGGTTTCATAGTTTTTGGTTTTATGTCTAAGTCTTTAATCCATCTCTGATTGATTTTTATATATGGTGAGAGATAGGGGTCTAGATTAATTTTTTCTGCATATGGATGTCCAGTTTTCCCACTAATATTTAATGAAAAGGGTGTCCTTTCCCCAATGTATGTTACTGGTATTTTTATGGAAAATCAGTTGTCTATAAATACATCTCAGCTCACTGCAACCTCCATCTCCTGGGTTCAAGGGATTCCCTTGCCTCAGCCACCACGCCAGGCTAATTTTTGTATTTTTAGTAGAGACGGGGTTTTACCATGTTGGCCAGGCTGATTTCGACCTGCTGACCTCAGGTGATCCACCCACTTCGACCTCCCAAAGTGCTGCGATTACAGGCATGATCCACTGTGCCCAGCCATGATTATTACTTTTATTCCACTGTGATATGGGAAGATACCAGATATGATCTTGATTTTTTAAAAATTTGTTGATATTTGTTTAGTGTTCTAACATATGGTCTATCCTGGAGAACATTCCATGTGCTGATGAGAAGAATGTGCATTCTATAGGTGTTGGATGAAATGTTCTGTATGTCTGTTAGGTCTATTTGTTTCTAAAGTTCAGTTTATATGCAATGTTTCTTTGTTAGTTTTCGGTCCAGAAGATCTCTCTAATACTGAGAGTGGGTGTTGACATATCCAGCTATTATTGTATTGCAGTCTGTCTCTTCCTGTAGATCTAATGTTCGCTTTATAAATCTTGGTCCTCTGGTGTTGAGTGTATACATGTTTACAATTATTATATCTTCTTGCTGAATTTATCCTTTGCCATTGTATATGACTATTTTTCTTTCTTCTTACTGGTTTTAATTTAAAATCTGTGTTACCTTATGTGAAGATAGCTACTCATTTTTGCTTTCTGTTTGCATATAATATCTTTTTCCATTCCTTTACTTGAAGTGTATATGTATCTTTACAGGTAACATGAATTTCTTACAGGCAGCATATAATTGAGTCATGTTCTTTCATCCATTCAGCCAGCTTATGTCTTTTAAGTGTAAATTTTAATTTATTTATACTCATGATTATTATTTATATTTGATTATTATTTATATTATTTATGTATTTATTCCTTTCATTTTATTAACTGATTTCTGGTAGTTTTGTTTCGTCTTTGTTCTTTTCCCTCTTATTTTTTATCATTGCAGTTTGTTGGGTTTTTATAGTGATAACATTTGAGTTCTTTATCTTTCTCATTTGTGTATTCGCTACACAATACACAAATTGTACATGCCATTTTTTCACTTCTAGGTGTAGGACTCTCTTAAGCATTTCTGGTACAGCTGATCTAATTGTGATGAATTTCCTCAGTTTTGCTTGTCTAGGAAAGACTTTTTTAATCCTTCATTTATGAAGGGTAACTTTGCTGGGCATAAAATTCTTGACTGATAGTTTTTTTTTTTTTTCTTTCAGCATTTTGAATATATTGTCCCATTCTTTCTTGCCCTGTAAGGTTTCTATTGAGGAATATGCTATTAGTCTAATGGAGATTCCCTTATAAGTAGCTATATGCTGTTCTCTTGCTTTTTGTAGAATTCTCTTTTTTTTTTTTGTTTGACATTTGAGACTGTGACTATAATGAGCCATGGTGAAGATCTTTTTAATTATATCTATTTGGCATCTGTAAGCTTCCTCTATCTGGATATCTAAATCTTTTCTTAGACTTGGGAAGTTTTCATCTATTACTTTGTTAAATAGGTTTTCTATCCCTTTTGTTTACTTTTCATTTGCTAAAACACCCAATATTCACTCTGTGGTGTCCCATATATCATGTAGGCTTTAGTCATTCATTTTTCTTTATTTTCATCTAACTGGGTTATTTTGGAAGACCTATCTTAACATTCTGAAATTCTTTTGTCTGATTGATTGAGTCTGTTGTTGAAGATTTCAGATGTATTTTTCATTTCATTGACTGAATTCTTCAGTTTGAAAATTTCTGTGTTTTTTTTTTTTTTTTTTTTTTTTTTTTTTTTTTTTTTTGTTATCCACCTCTGGTAAATTTCTCATTCAATTGTTTTTCTGATTTTCTTGTATTGTTTATCTCATTTGTCTTATAGCTCACTGAGTTTCTTTAATGTCATTATTTTGGATTCTTTTTCAAAAATTTCATATTTTTTTTTCATTGGAATCTCTTGTGGAAGAATTATTGCATTTCTTGGAGGTGTCATGTTCTCTTGCTTTTTCATGTTTCTTGTGTCCTTACATTGATATCTGTGCCTGTAGTGTAACAGTCACTTCTTCTAATTTTTTGAATTCTCTTTAATAGGGGAGGACATTTTCCTAAAGTTGTATCTATGGTGTCAATTGTGTTGGGCACTTTGACTTTGATCCTGGGTGCATAGTATAGTTTTCATATGATTTATTTCACTGTAAACAGAATCAGTAGTGTCTGTGATTTGCTCAGTGGCCTATGTTGGTTGTTAGTGGAGTCTGTGGTGAAAATTTGCTGGTGACAGGGATGTCAAGTAGGCCAACCCTTGGACCCTAATGGTGGAAGTGGTGCCTGTTCTTTGCCCCAGGGAAGCATATGCATATGCTGGCACTGAAGTTGGAAAGTCCAGACAGGCTTATATTTGGGCCTCCACATAACTTGCTCAAATGCTAGGAATAGCAGCAGTGGGCCTGGTAGGTGGACAGGTTTTTGGGCTTCTGGGACATGGGCATGGTACAGGCAATGGCAGTGCAGTGGCAGAACAACCCTATCTCCCAAGTGGTCTACACCAGTGTTAGTGGTGGCTGCAATGGGCTAGCAAGGCCAGTCTCCAGGCCCACAGGTGGTGTGTGCAGGTGGGTGCCTGCTCTGGTGGTAGTGGAATGTGAGGTAGGCCTGCTGTTAAGCCACCAGGAGGAGTGCTCAGGTGTCACTGGTGGTGGGTTGTGCCAGGTAATTCCCAGGCTCCCAGATAGCATGCTTGGGTCCTGTGGAGCTGGGCTTGGTGGGCCTGTCCTCTGGCTTCCCAGTGGTGCATGCAGGTGCTGGCTGTGGCAGACAGGGGTGGAGTGATCTTCAGGTCCCTGTCAGAATGCTCAGGTTGGAGCAGCAGTTGCTGGGGAAAGTGGGGTTCCTTTCGCTGGGAGCAGCCTTAGGCAGGTGGCTGGGTACCATATGCTTTGGCCCCAGTTAGTGGCTGCAAGCAGGTAGCCTTTCCTTAGTACGCTTGTAAAAGCACAGAGGCTAAGATTCTCTGGGGATAGT
The DNA here is from genome assembly GCF_028858775.2 of Pan troglodytes. Classification (NCBI taxonomy): domain Eukaryota; kingdom Metazoa; phylum Chordata; class Mammalia; order Primates; family Hominidae; genus Pan; species Pan troglodytes. The sequence continues at coordinate 39,518,211 of NC_072411.2, forward strand.
GGGGGTTGCTGCCAATGGTTCATGTTGTTGCCCTGGCAGCAGCATCTAGAAATGGTGCCTGGCTGCTGGCAGGGAATATCAGTAGGACTTCAGAGATATAAAGATGCAGGGGCTATTGAGATCCTGGCAGTATGTAGTAGTCTGATGAGGGTTAAGGCCTCAAACTGGTGCTATGCTGTAGCTGTAGGTGCTTGGGACTCAGAGTTTTGTGGGACTCAGCATGAGCTCTCTCTGTAACAATGCTGGTGCACAATCTCCAGGCAGATCTTTATGTTAGTATCAGGGTCCATGAAGGTCAGGGGGTCTCCCATGGCTAGGATTGCAGGAGTTCACAGTGGGAATGTGGACTTCTTGGGTCTTTCATTTACCCTTTTCCTGCAATGGGAAGCTCTCTAGGCACCCAACAAAGTTTGGCTGAGCAGGCTGCCTCACTTACCTCTCATTCCTTGCCTTAGGTGTTTTCTGTCATTTCTCTCTTGAATCCCTATCTTCTCTCTAGGCGATCTATTCAAAGTGTGATTATCTACTCACTGTTTTGACTCTTCTTTGTAGAGAGGTGAATACTAGATGCCTCTAGACAGCCGTCTTGAAGCCCTGCTTATAGAAAATCTCCTTTATCATTTGGGATAAGAACATGGTATTAGACTACTATTATTGATTATAGAAATAATATATTCAGTATATGTTTTCATCAGAATTTTAAATCATGGCTATTATTTCAATATTTACAAAACGTTTGTGGTCAAGTTATAAAGTTTTGAAAAATCATTTTGATTTATAGTACATTATGATAATTTGAAATGCCAACATAAGACATCTGTCAAAGTACCCATATAGGCCTCACCAAATTCTGTAGTTTAATAAAAAAGTAACTGTAAGCATTAGATTATTTTATTAAATTTGCATGTAGAATGTTCCATATTTTTGGCAATTACATTGAAGTTCTATCTTTATTGAGAAAAGATGAGATTTTTCACTTTTGATTAAGCTAAATTGCATGTTTCAAGAACCGTCCAATTAATTATAACTCAAATAAAGATTTTTCATTAGTGTTTGGAAGAGGCTAAATTTAAGTGCATTAATAAATTAACAGGATTAAAATTTTACCCATGCAATGGGCTACTGGAATTCTCTAGACTTTTTAAAAAAGACAACCTTGTAAATCTTTGAAATCAAATCAGAATTTTATAGTAATTTTTCCCAGAAGCAGGAAGTGCTATGTACTTCTGCTATGTTTGTGTCTCCTCCAAAATCTTGTTGAAACCTAATCCTCAGTGCAACAATATTAAGAGACAAGGCCTCTTACACGGTCATTAGGTCTTTATAAAAGGTGTTGGGGTGGGGGTGAGTTCACCCTTTTGTCTTTTCTGCCATGTGAGGATACAGCATTTGTCCCCTCTGGAGAAAATAACTTTTAAGCTGCCATCTTGGAAGCAGAGAACGATCTTTATCAGACACCAGACCTACCAGTACCTTGATCTTGGACTTCCCAGCCTCCAGAAAAGTGAGAAATAAGTTTCTATTTTTTGAATTGCCCAGTCTCAGGTATTTTGTTATAATAGTACAAACATACTAAGACTTATGCATACAACTCTTAGTTAAGACATATACATGCAAATCTTAGTTACATGTCAAAACACTGAAACTTTCTTTATAACATGACTTTTGCAGCTCATACAGAAATATCGGGTTTTGATGTTTTAGTTTTATATCTATGACAGTTGTAAAATTCTGTCTGGGCATTAGATAAGGTTATTAGTTAGACACTTTCCAGATTGAATTATTATGGATAACATCTCCTCTAAGATTACTTTTAGAAAGTTGTCATCTGATGTTAAATAGAAAGTAACCCTGGAAATCAGGGTGAGCAAGCTGCTTCTACAAAGTACCAAACAGAAAAATTTTAGGCTTTGCAGACCCCATGATCTTTGTAAGGATTACTTAGCTCTGTTGTGATATTGCAAAAGCAGCCATGAGCAATAAAGAAATGAATAAACATGAATGTGTTCTAATAAACCTTTATTTATAAAAACAGACATTAGACTGAATTTTACCTTTGGGATATAGTTTGCCAACCCACATCCCACTCCCCAGTAAGATATTAAACATTGGAGAATACAAAAATATAATAGCAGACCCTACTAGCATTTTCATATATCCAAGGAGTCTCAGGAACGATGCTTATAATTTTAAATGGCATTATCGCCTTGGACTATTGGAAATAACATTCTACAAGAGTTTAGCCGGCTGGCCGCAGTGGCTCACACCTGTAATCCCCGAACTTTAGGAGGCCAAGAGATTGAGACCATCCTGGCTAATACGGTGAAACCCTGTCTCTACTAAAAATACAAAAAAATTAGCTGGGCGTGGTGGCAGATGCCTGTAGTCCCAGCTACTTGGGAGGCTGAGGCAGGAGAATGGCATGTGAACCTGGGAAGTGGAGCTTGCTGTGAGCCGAGATACTGCCACTGCACTCCAGCCTGGGCGGCAGAGCAAGACTCCGGCCCTCCCCACCAAAAGAAAAAAAAAAAAAAAAGGGTTTAGCCATAGGTTAATTTCAAATGCATGAAAACTGTTGACTAATCATTAGTAGAGGCCAACTTTTCAACTGTATTTTGCATGTTCACCAAGCAACTAATTTGTATTCTAAGAATAAATGTAATTGCATAAATTCTCATGTTCAAATAATTTCTGGAAACACAGGATTAAACAAAATTAAATTTGTTTATTTACTGTAGAACTTAATAAAACTTCTAATATACTTATGTGCCCTGTGGGTCTCCAATGGGTGGCGCAGGATGAATGTGGTATAGCATATTTTGTTTCCTAAACTTATTTAATCATTAAAACCCCTACTGAGTAATCACAGAAAGTACAGTACACGAAACATAGTTTGAAAAATACTTGCATAGGTATTCCTGGGCTTGGGTATGCCTGACAGCATTCTTAAATATGACTGGCCATCTGGCAGTAGCTTTCCCAGCTTGAAAGGCTCAATAGCCACCTAAAGAAAACTGGTTTTTTTTCTCCCTTGGAGCCACCATTTAGGGTTTATTATTAGTATTGCTTTTCCTTTTTTAGTGTGTACTCATCAGAACCACCGTTTCTACCCTGATTGTGTTCCAGCTTCTCACCTTGTGCCAGAGCAAAGAAAAGGACAGACAAGGGTGAGAGGAAAGGCAGGAAGTGGGTGGGAGATCCAGATGCCCAATACAGCATAGGATCTCTGAAATGCAGATGAATTACTCTTCAACCCCTGGGACATAAAAACATTGCAAGGTACTCTGACTGTTAGGAAAAAGCTTAATAAGAGGGAAAGAGTGAGACATTACTAAGTGATAGAAGTCATGACCAAAAGTCGTGAGGGTATGTTCTGTCTCACTTGGGACTGAGATGTGTTCTCAATAGGATGCCTTGGGACCTACAGCTCATCATTCCTTGGTTCTCTGCTTCCCCTGACGGCCATTTATTCTGGTGTTTTCGTGGCTCTCCCACTTGAGGGAATTATAGTATTAAGAGTTCAAACTAATGACCAGAATGTTCTACGTGCATTATCTGTTTTAATTCTTGTTTACCCTGTGAGGAAGGTACTACTATCATGCCTTTTTTGTAAATGAAGAAAGTAATATCTCAGAGAGGTTTAAGTAATTACTGAAAGTTACATAACTAATAAGTCATGGATCTAGGACTAAAACCCAAGGGAGCTTGTCTCTAGAGTCTTAGGTAATACCTCTTCATAACCATCCAGCGCTTGAAGGAGCAGAAGCTACTAATTCCACAAGCAATGTATATTAATTGAAAATGCTGGGCTCTGCCAGGAGCAATGGTTTCAGAAGTTAAAATGGCCTAACTCTTACCCTGAAGGCACTTACACAGCACCTACTTCATTGAACTCTATTATTGTCTATTTATTTTATTTTATTTCTTTGTAGATGGATTTTTAGAAGCACTGGGGTGGGGACAATTAATTTTAGTCAATGAAGTTGGGGAAGGTTTTATAAAAATAACAGTGGAGCTGAGCCTGTAGGATGATTCTAACAAGTAGAAAATGGGAGGGAGGCTTTCTGGGCAGGAGAAAGCACAAAGACCCAGAAGCCCCTGCTGGTGGCAGGAAGCAGTGTGTTGTCAGGTACGACTGGTTATAACCTTACAAATCATTTCGGAGACAGAATTTACAGTCTGTGTTCATGGATAGAAACTTGAGGGAGCGAGACCTAAAGAAGAATCAGTTTTCAAGCTTGGATGGCTGGTAGGATGCTAACATCATTAGTGGACAGAGAACGCCTTGAGGGCTGGACATGATGCGATTCGTTCCAGACATGCTTGATTTGAGGTTTCTTTTTTTTTATTTTATTATTATTATACTTTAAGTTTTAGGGTACATGTGCACAATGTGCAGGTTAGTTACATATGTATACATGTGCCATGCTGGTGTGCTGCACCCATTACCTCGTCATTTAGCATTAGGTATATCTCCTGAAGCTATCCCTCCCCCCTCCCCCCACCACACAATAGTCCCCAGAGTGTGATGTTCCACTTCCTGTGTCCATGTGTTCTCATTGTTCAATTCCCAACTATGAGTGAGAATATGCGCTGTTTGGTTTTTTGTTCTTGCAATAGTTTACTGAGAATGATGATTTCCAATTTCACCCATGTCCCTACAAAGGACATGAACTCATCCTTTTTTATGGCTGCATAGTATTCCATGGTGTATATGTGCCACATTTTCTTAATCCAATCTATCATTGTTGGACATTTGGGTTGGTTCCAAGTCTTTGCTCTTGTGAATAGTGCCGCAATAAACATACGTGTGCATGTGTCTTTATAGCAGCATGATTTATAGTCCTTTGGGTATATACCCAGTAATGGGATGGCTGGGTCAAATGGTATTTCTAGTTCTAGATCCCTGAGGAATCGCCACACTGACTTCCACAATGGTTGAACTAGTTTACAGTCCCACCAACAGTGTAAAAGTGTTCCTATTTCTCCACATCCTCTCCAGCACCTGTTGTTTCCTGACTTTTTAATGATTGCCATTCTAACTGGTGTGAGATGGTATCTCATTGTGGTTTTGATTTGCATTTCTCTGATGGCCAATGATGGTGAGCATTTTTTCATGTGTTTTTTGGCTGCATAAATGTCTTCTTTTGAGAAGTGTCTGTTCATGTCCTTCGCCCACTTTTTGATGGGGTTGTTTGGTTTTTTCTTGTAAATTTGTTTGAGTTCATTGTAGATTCTGGATATTAGCCCTTTGTCAGATGAGTAGGTTGCAAAAATTTTCTCCCATTTTGTAGGTTGCCTGTTCACTCTGATGGTAGTTTCTTTTGCTGTGCAGAAGCTCTTTAGTTTAATTAGACCCCATTTGTCAATTTTGGCTTTTGTTGCCATTGCTTTGGTGTTTTAGACATGAAGTCCTTGCCCATGCCTATGTCCTGAATGGTAATGCCTAGGTTTTCTTCTAGGGTTTTTATGGTTTTAGGTCTAATGTTTAAGTCTTTAATCCATCTTGAATTAATTTTTGTATAAGGTGTAAAGAAGGGATCCAGTTTCAGCTTTCTACATATGGCTAGCCAGTTTTCCCAGCACCATTTATTAAATAGGGAATCCTTTCCCCATTGCTTGTATTTGTCAGGTTTGTCAAAGATCAGATAGTTGTAGATATGCGGCGTTATTTCTGAGGGCTCTGTTCTGTTCCATTGATCTATATCTCTGTTTTGGTACCAGTACCATGCTGTTTTGGTTACTGTAGCTTTGTAGTATAGTTTGAAGTCAGGTAGCATGATGCCTCCAGCCTTGTTCTTTTGACTTAGGATTGACTTGGCGATGCGGGCCAAATCTACATCTGATTGGTGTACCTGAAAGTGATGGGGAGAATGGAACCAAGTTGGAAAACACTCTGCAGGATATTATCCAGGAGAACTTCCCCAATCTAGCAAGGCAGGCCAACATTCAGATTCAGGAAATACAGAGAACGCCACAAAGATACTCCTCGAGAAGCGCAACTCCAAGACACATAATTGTCAGATTCACCAAAGTTGAAATGAAGCAAAAAATGTTAAGGGCAGCCAGGGAGAAAGGTCGGGTTACCCACAAAGGGAAGACCATCAGACTAACAGCGGATCTCTCAGCAGAAACTTTACAAGCCAGAAGAGAGTGGGGGCCAATATTCAACATTCTTAAAGAAAAGAATTTTCAACCCAGAATTTCATATCCAGCCAAACTAAGCTTCATAAGTGAAGGAGAAACAAAATACTTTACAGACAAGCAAATGCTGAGAGATTTTGTCACCACCAGGCCTGCCCTAAAAGAGCTCCTGAAGGAAGCGCTAAACATGGAAAGGAACAACCGGTACCAGCCGCTGCAAAATCATGCCAAATTGTAAAGACCATTGAGGCTAGGAAGAAACTGCATCAACTAACAAGCAAAATAACCAGCTAACATCATAATGACAGGATCAGATTCACACATAACAATATTAACTTTAAATGTAAATGGACTAAATGCTCCAATTAAAAGACACAGACTGGCAAATTGGATAAAAGGTCAAGACCCATCAGTGTACTGTATTCAGGAAACCCATCTCACCTGCAGAGACACACATAGGCTCAAAATAAAAGGATGGAGGAAGATCTACCAAGCAAATGGAAAAGAAAAAAAGGCAGGGGTTGCAAGCCTAGTCTCTGATAAAACAGACTTTAAACCAACAAAGATCAAAAGAGACAAAGAAGGCCATTACATAATGGTAAAGGGATCAATTCAACAAGAAGAGCTAACTATCCTAAATATATATGCACCCAATACAGGAGCACCCAGATTCATGAAGCAAGTCCTGAGTGACCTACAAAGAGACTTAGACTCCCACACAATAATAATGGGAGACTTTAACACCCCACTGTCAACATTAGACAGATCAATGAGACAGAAAGTTAACAAGGATACCCAGGAATTGAACTCAGCTCTGCACCAAGTGGACCTAATAGACATCTACAGAACTCTCCACCCCAAATCAACAGAATATACATTTTTGTCAGCACCACACCACACCTATTCCAAAATTGATCACATAGTTGGAAGTAAAGCTCTCCTCAGCAAATGTAAAAGATCAGAAATTCTAACAAACTGTCTCTCAGACCACAGTGCAATCAAACTAGAACTCAGGATTAAGAAACTCACTCAAAACCGCTCAACTACATGGAAACTGAACAACCTGCTCCTGAATGACTACTGGGTACATAACGATATATGAAGGCAGAAATAAAGATGTTCTTTGAAACCAACGAGAACAAAGACACAACATACCAGAATCTCTGGGACACATTCAAAGCAATGTGTAGAGGGAAATTTATAGCACTAAATGCCCACAAGAGAAAGCAGAAAAGATCCAAAATTGACACCCTGCCATCACAATTAAAAGAACTAGAAAAGCAAGAGCAAACACATTCAAAAGCTAGCAGAAGGCAAGAAATAACTAAAATCAGAGCAGAACTGAAGGAAATAGAGACAAAAAAAACCCTTCAAAAAATTATTGAATCCAGGAGCTGGTTTTTTGAAAGGATCAACAAAATTGATAGTCTGCTAGCAAGACTAATAAAGAAGAAAAGAGAGAAGAATCAAATAGACGCAATAAAAAATGATAAAGGGGGTATCACCACCGATCCCACAGAAATACAAACTACCATCAGAGAATACTACAAACACCTCTACGCAAATAAACTAGAAAATCTAGAAGAAATGTTTTGAGGTTTCTTAGGGCATTTAGCTGCCGATTTCCAATCAATAGTTGAATATTTACATTTGAAACCTAGTAAAATGCTCAATACTATCCAGACTGCATTGGAACTAAAAAGGTGAACTATTTCAACTGATACTAGTTTTTATAATATGTCAGAAGTAACTCATTTCTAACACTTAAAGTATACTGTAAAATAATTATTTAATTAACTATTAAGGTATTCATATGTATATGCACACACATATACCAATATACACATTATATTTATACACCTATATATTTAAAACCAATGTATACATCATATATGTAATATATATTACATGTGTTATATTTTGAAGAATATATGTGTCTTTTATGAGAAAAGGCACTTTGAGTTTCAACTCATTGATATAGAAGCAGGTTTTCTTAATCTTTAAGATTGGCCCTACCTATAATTTTATCAACTGCTTACAATAAAAAATATAGAATTATCAATGATTGATGATGAAATTAGAAGTAGAGGTTCTAGTGATCTGAAAGATGGTGTTTTCACAATTTTCTTCCCTCACTGTCTTTCTCTTCCTTCCACGTGTGCATGCATACAACACAGTGTACTCAAAATCACCCATCTTCTAAGATGAAGAAGCTAAGGCATCTTCTATCAATTTTTGGAGAATGAAACATTCACTTTTATCTTGCCTGAGAGAATAATTACAAGTCAGTCTAAGATTGAATTTGAAATTACCAAATGTTAGAGAAGAAAGAACTTTGTTCATTGGGTAGTCCTGCCTATCCTGTAGGATGAGTCACAGAGAGAGTATATGACTTTCCCAGCTTGATGGGGGACAAATCTATAAGTTGCAGGAAGTCTCCAGGATCCCCACTGCTGTGTACATTCTGGCCACCTCAGTTCTCAGATTTTAGGGATAAAGTTGAAATTTCATCCGTGCCAACATAATTTTCCACACTTGTTAATTTTCTATATTAACAATTTTCTTATTGACTAAAGGAAGAACTTAATGTTTTTTTCTAGGTTGTCTGTTATGCTAACAAATAGAAATGACATAGCAATGGACAATTTGGTCTATTGTCTCCCTTTCTTAGGAAAATGTTGGGCTGGATGTGGTGGCTCACATCTGTAATACTAGCACTTTGGGAGGCCGAGGCTGGCGGATCATGAGGTCAGGAGATCGAGACCATCCTGGCCAACATGGTGAAACCCCATCTCTACTAAAATACAAAATATTAGCCGGGCGTGGTGGTGCACGCCTGTAGTCACCACTACTTGGGAGGCTGAGGCAGGAGATCGCTTGAACCTGGGAGGCAGAGATTGCAGTGAGCCAAGATCGCACCATGGCACTCCAGCCTGGTGAGAGAGCAAGACTCCATCTCAAAAAAGAAAAAGAAAAAGAAAAAAAAAATTAGCCTACCCAATCTCATAACAAGTAGAATCGAGTTAATTAGGTTTTTTTTCTTCGATGTTTGCCAATTTAGTCTTATTGACCATAAGTTGTTTTGGTTTGGATTTTAGTTTTAAGAATTGCATTCATTGAATTAAAATCAAATTCATAGTTGCAAGTTTCTTACAGTAGCCTTTAAAATCACTGTTGAGTCACTCTGTAGATGATGTGACCCAGATTAATTATAATTTGAATGATTAAAAAGAGAAAATCCTGGATCAGGACCCAGCATCATTCCTAATGTGCACACACACAAATACATATTCTAAATATATCCTCAATATGGAATGTTTTTATATTTTGTTAGCCTGAAATCACCATATTTTAAACCACTGATAGTTTAAAGAAAAAAACCTCTCCCTCCTTTACTGTCTTTTTCCCACATCTCTGCATGAACATCACTGATTGTGAAGTCTGTGGAACAATATTCTGTTTTGTGTGTGTGTGTGTGGTGTCACGTAGAGAAAACACTTGAGCAACTCAAGAACAATAGATATTCATTAGAAAAATCCATCAGAGAAATCAATGGTATTTTGAGTTTCACTGAGGACAAATGCAAATACATTGAACATACCATATGATCAGAGTAATCACCAAGCTAGCAGGGATGATGACATAAACTGTATTAAAGTGAGTATAGCTAAGACATGGGCATTTCCTAGCCATTAGTAATTGGCCACTAGAATTCATTCAGCATGCAAAGGATACCCATTAAGTCTCAAATAAGAGCGAGCGACTTTTGGTCATGCTTGATAAGACAGTGACTTTTCAGAACTTTCTTTTTGATGGTGTAGAATCCAAAGTGAAAATGTTAATTATGTTTTTACATTGATGACACTTCCCTGTTTAAATATACAAAGACCATATCTAAAAAAATCGATTCCTAATAATGTTAGAAAGTGAGATAAGTTAAATATTTTCATAGGGTGCAGCTGGAGCTTTAAAAGTTACTTTTTTCTTTTTTTAATTAGACATTATTTTTAAGGCAGTTTTAGGTTCACAGCAAAGTTGAGCAGAAGGTACAGAGATTTCCCATATAGCCTCAGCCCCTGCACATGTATCATGGTCTACCCAACTGTCAACATCCCCCATCAGAGTGCTACATGTTTTACAGCTGGTGAAACTACATTGACACACATTATCAGACAAAATCTATAGTTTACATTAGGGTTCATTCTTGGTGTTATTTATTTTTGTCACTCAGAAATGCTAGCTGAAGCATTGTTGTAGGAAAAGTGATAACTTTGCTAATCCTGTATATGAAAGTTTATCCTACTAGGGTCTGAGGGTCCCAGGGATAATGGACATAGTCTAGAAAGTCCATAAGTTGTCCAAAAAAATCTTTGCATGTATGCATTAATGAGTATATTTTAATTACAAAGACAATTGTTAGAAAAATAATAAATTCAAGCATGTTGTGGATTATCCAAATAACCAGATTTTATCCAAACATGGTTTTTCAAAACCTTCATTTACATTTGTGTGTTTGGTCACATTAGTAACAATCACTTGAAAGGTTTATTTTGAAATCTGAATCTGAGTTCCATAGACTAATGAAGGTTTATAGAGTTATTTATGTGACCCCGTATTTTTAGATTAGAGACACGTTGACCCAAGGGTGAGTAATTTCCATGTGCCTAATGACACTGTGCAATGAAACTATAACCTCTTAACCAAACAAAGATTGGCTTTTTCAGTTAACTCTTGAAGGAAACACGTCTCCCTAACATACACACAGCTGTGTGTATACAAAAGAAATCATGCCTTTTTTCCCCTTAGCTAGATTTGAAATGAGGGAAATGTGAAGAGGGATAAAAAGGAAATACATTCACCTTTCTGAATTGATCGTGGAAAAGACTATCAGGAATTATAGGTGTGGCCAACGTTTTTGATGGTACTATTACTATGTTTTTGATAGTACTATTACTATTTCTGAATTTGCCCATTAATCTGGGTTTATATAACACAAACTAGAAAACATATATTAAATCAAGTCATGTGCTTAATTGTATTTATATGATACCAAGCCACATAGTTAACTTTTACTCCCTTCATCTCAATATTTTTAGCTAAATGGACTAGTATTCCGTCATCATGTGGAGACAGGTTTAGATTGGGGTTGGCCCAAAGGCTGAGCTGTTGACAAATGTCTTCATACCAGGATGCTAGAAGCCAGTTTGCTATGTTGGCCACAACTCTGAGCCAAGACCTGTTTCATGCTACACATGTTGAAATCATTCCAGTTCCTTTTAAAAAGATTTATGTCTTCCCCACTATTAGTGTCAATTGAAAGAAAGTTAAGCCATTTAAGAGGACAAATTGGGAAAAAAAATTCTGAAAAGAGATGAATTAAATTGTTCCTAGTTTAGTGTATAGCTCCATCAGTTTCTAGATTGTTTCTAGTATTCGATATGTCATGATTTTCTGATTTTATTAAACCATCAGTGATGTGTTGGTCTTTGAAAAATGTAGAGCAATTCTTTTTCTTATTTTTTTTCTTGAAGAGTACTACTACTAATCTGGTTTTGGTTTGAGCTAATCTTTGCATCTCAATAAGGAATACAAGAGCAATTTCTTGATTAGCTCTATTTTCAACTAAATTCATTCTTTACAGTTTTACATTTAACCCTGAACTCCTTTTCTGCTTCTTTAGGTTACAGTACTTCAAAGCAAGGGAAATGAAACTCCATTTGCCTACTTTCTGAACAAGTTCCAAACCCACTTAGGGAAAGCTTGCTTACTACCATTTTATAACTATAAAATGACAAATTTAAGTTTTGAGACTCCTTTTTCTTTCCATCTTATACCTATTTTCCAGATTCAACATCCCTACCCACTCATTATCAATTATATACATGTGCCTGCTAGGAGTCTCTTACCATGCCTCTCCTATTTAGGCTTATTAATCTCCACACCTCTACTTTTGTGTCAACTATACCAACTCTAGAGAAGAAATCATCTCAATTGAAACAAGTTGTACTGTGGTATAAGTAGGTAATAACTGGTAGATGTAGTATTCTCATCTGCCCTCAATACTTTTCATTGCCAAAGAAACATCTGTAATCCAAGGTTAGTAAAGAGGAGATAGATAGGTTTAATGAAAAGAGCTTGAGCTTTAGAATCAAGAGGACTTGTGTAGACATTCTGGGCCCCATTTATTCCTCCTCTATAAAAAGGTATAAAACAATGGTTACTTTTTAGGAATTCTGCCACAGTTGAATTAGATGATTTATCTAAAGCACCACACATAGTATTTGGCATAAATTAGCGGTTAATAAATAACACAAGAACTTAGCACTTAAAACATGATACAATTTCAAGTATTATTAGCAATAAACTAAGAAAAGTATCTTTGGGCTGGGCATGGTGGCTCACACCTATAATCCCAGCACTTTGGGAGGCCGACATGGGTATTACCTGAGGTCAGAGATTCAAGATCAGCCTGGCCAACATGGTGAAACCCCGTCTCTACTAAAAATATAAAAAATTAGCCGGGCATGGTGGTGGGTGCCTATAATCCCAGCTACTTGGGAGGCTGAGGAGGGAGAATTGCTTGAACCTGGGAGGAGGAGGTTGCAATGAGCCGAAATTGCACCATTGCACTCCAGTCTGGGCAACAGAGTGACTCTCTCTCTCTCTCTCAAAAAAAAAAAAAAAAGAAAACAGGAAAAGAAAAAGGAAAGAAAAGTATTTTTGAACAACAGTTCTTTGTTGTTGTTTTAGTATGTTCTCCATAGTATTCCTTGAATCTTTTCCAGAAAGAGATTTACAGGAAGTTAGATACTGCATTTACTGAAGACGTTTCTTTATAGTTTTAACAATTGCTTTCTCTAACCCTTTGTAGAGTGGGTTTTATTATTTTGGCCACAAAGAGGCAGGTTAAATGTCAGCAAGAGATTAACTTTATTATATGTAATCCAAGAACATTCTGAGGCTAATGACCTGCAATGCAGCTGTCTTCTGTTGTCCTAAGAGCCAAGTCCTGCTACTCCCTGCCTGCACTTCTTACTTTACACACTCGTACGGTGACACAAGAGAGGGCATTCATGGCTCACAACTTCCACCACAAGGAAAGTCTATTATCATCTTCAAGTAAAAGAATGCCTGGTGGTAAAGGTCAGCTCGTGAGTCCAATTTTATCTTTGGTTTATGCATTGGAGAGAAACAAAGCCACTGCAGATATAAGCCAAGTTGCTGACAACCTTTAAGTCTGCAGTCTTCTAAAATGCAGATGAGAGAAAAGCAACGTAATGTAAACGTGTTATCCCCTGCTCCTATTTTCTTTATTTAATTTTTTATTCTTTCATTTTCATCAGATGTATTTTAAGAAGAATGATGCCAATCCAAGGGGAAACGTACCTAGCACTGGATATGATACCCTTTGTGTCATTTGGAAAATGATGCTGTTAATACCTCAGTTGAAATCTTCACATCTCATAGTACATTACCTATTTTTATATGAAATCAGCTGCTTCATAATTAAATTTGATGCATGACGTTTTTGAATGTAAAATTTTACTAGTAAATAAATTGAACAATAGCATATCATTTTCCCAGGAAATCAATCTTCCTGCCTCTTGATTAACCAAAATGCATGAAAGGAGAGCATTCATTATTAAATTTTAAAGCTGTGGTTAACAGAAAGTTACTAATTTAATCTTTCCTGCGGAAAATAGCTTACAATTTATTAGTCTGCCTCACAGCCTTATTAATAGAGCATATTATGCTGAATGAAATAAATGGACTCTTCTCTGATGATCAGACCCCCTCTATTTCCTTAACATCTTCATTTTTATAAATGAGAGTACAGTAGATCAAGATTCATAAGATTCAGGAGAGCAGACTGTATCAACTAAAAAAAATTCCTTGGAATTTACTCCTTTAAAAAATAAATTAGTATTTATTGCCAGATTTTTTTCTTATATATTTCTTTCTGAGAGTCAAGGACAGAAAAAAAGAAATAAAGATGATAGTTAGCTGAGATCCTGTACCCTAGTCAGAAATGAGCCCGTGATCATGTGACACATGGATATTTCTGTGTTCCATTTTCCTGTGCTTTGTAAGGATCTATTCCAGCAAGCAGAACCAACATGGCAATCTCATATTTCTTAGGAAGCATTTATTATTAAACTCACCAGATCATCTCTGCCTACCACACTCTTACTCTTATTGAATGTTTTTATTACCTTACATCTACTTTTAACTTCATTTTCCTGCTACCATTTTTTATATCAAGAGAAAGCTTAACTTCCCTGACTTTGTAACCATGGCCCTTTGTGATCTGGTGCTATGCCTCTATGGACACCCCTCTCCCAGTCATCTAGAATCACATGCAAACATCTTTTCTTTCCCACAAACAGTAAACTTTCATTCTCATTCTGCCAACTCAATCCATGTATCCCTTCTCTACCTCTGTAACTCCTACACGTGCTTTAATACCCATATTTTGTATCACCTTCTCTAAGAATGCTGCCTTGATTACCATCTCCACCCCACACCACACAGAGTGCTACTTTGCATTTTCCTGGCATGCTGGGATTCCTTCTCTCACTCATTACTTACCACAGTCTAATTGTTTGTTGTTTGTCTGTTTCTCTCTATGGTAGGTAGAATCCTTTGCACAGTGCTAAGTATTGTGTATTCAAAATGTTATTTCAGCCAATTTGGATTATTTTTTTTCTATTTAGTGGTTCCTGATGAAAATGCATAATAACTTTAATAAATATACTATTTAAAATTAAATAATACCCAGGAAAAACTGGCAGGTTTAATATTTCCTATAGCCTGGCAATAAGGCAATAGGCCCTTTGCCTTTTCTTCTTTCTGTTCCTTAAAAGCAGCTATCTTCTGATCTCTAGCTGTTATAGCCACTTTACCCACCTGAACCCTTTTCGCTTGTTGGTATTGGCAGAAAATTAGATCTTAACTCCTTCAATCTATCACCCATAGTAATTCCAAAATCCAGGGAGGTCTACCCTGGGGTTTACACCCTCAGTCTTACGGAAGTGTTCTTCTCAATGCAAATAGCCACTTCCAAGGGTAAAATTTCATCGCCCCAAGGATTATCTTGGGAGGGACTCTAGAGTGAGTAAGTTAGTAATTTAAAAGACCCAACACTCATCTCTCATTAACCATCCAAATGATTGGTGCAAGAGCCTGCTGACAGGTCCCAAGTATCCAACTGCCTCTCAACC
The DNA here is from genome assembly GCF_028858775.2 of Pan troglodytes. NCBI lineage: Eukaryota > Metazoa > Chordata > Mammalia > Primates > Hominidae > Pan > Pan troglodytes. Next base: position 39,533,576 of record NC_072411.2, read on the forward strand.
TCTCCAAATGCCCCCTTATCCCATACATTTCTCAGCAGTGAGTGGTTACACAACAAAAAGGGACTGTTCCCATGATTATTTTCAAAACAAAGAAGTTCTACTCCAATAGAGCTTTGATATTTGTAGTGGGACAAAATATATGCCTCTTAACTTTTCAATGACATATTCTGCCAAAACTAGCAATCAAAACTCCAGTTCTACCCCCCTGGCAAGCCCGCTAAGTTTATTGGCCAATTTTATTTTCTACAAATAATACAGAATTTTTATTTTTCATATTAAAAAAAAAAGTCAAAAATTTTATTTCTAGTGAATCACATCTCAATTTAGACTCAATTATTGGGGTCTTTATCTGTTTTGCTGAGTTTTTAAAATAGCATGGGCTCCAAATCAGAGTCGCAAAAATTTGAGAAAATTTTGAAATTGGTGAGTGTAGTTTGAGCCATCCTTTGAAATTCTGCAAGTAGAGATATATCAAAGAAAGTTACATTTTTAAAGCTACCAAAGACTTACAAGCTCAGTTAATGAGCCCTCTCATTTTGCAAGCGATGAGTAGATTCCAGGTCCAATGCTCTTAGCTGACTTTCCTAAGGTCTCCTACGGCCAAAGACTGATAGACTTGGACTACAGCTGGCCTTCTGATGACCAGATTAATGTACTTTTCCCTCCAGGCAATCCAGCACTTTGTACATTTTAAAGATAAACTTAAAATCTAGGCATGTTAATATGCGCTCTTATCCCAAATTTTGTCCCCTCCCAATAATGGGCCTATTTTCTACCTCTTTGAGTCCTTTTTGTTTTGTGTGCATTTTTTTAGACTCTCAAATGTATAGCCAGCTTTTATTATGTGCAGATTTCTCTCATACAGCAAGCTCTTTTAAGTTATTACCAGTATAATTACCATTGCATCAATAATTTCTCTCCTTCAACTGCACGTTTAAAAACCACGGGCAATATTTGCTCTCTTTTGGCAGCATAAATCTCTGATCCATTTATTTATAAGATAAACTCTTGTAATTGGAAGGATTCTGAAGTGATCATTATGTTGTAAATACCTCATGAGTAGAGGCAGTTTACAAAATGGATTTAATTTCTTTCTGTAGAGTTGTGACTTCTCATTAACTTTTTTCATAAAGATAATTTTTAATTCAGGCATAATTTTTTGAGTGCCTATCAGGTGCCCGGTCCTAGGGATATGGAAATTCACATACACAGATGTTACCCTTGAGGAGTTCCAATCATCTAGTTCGTGTAGTCTGCTAGGGTCAGCAAATTGCACAAGTGGTAGGCAAATGTGATTATTTGTATGTCCATTCTTTCTTTTCTGCAGAGAATAGTCATAATTTTTATTTGGTCCTCTAAGGGATTGTAATTCAAAACAGGGTTAATAAATACTACTAATTCAGCCTAACCTTTTTCTAAATTGTAATATGCAGGCAAAGACTTCCAGAAAGATTGGCAGTTACTTTTTTAGGCTTCTTATGAATGAAACTCTACATAGACACACATACAACACATACACAACACACACACACACACACACACACACTAGATCTCACTTTAATCCTCTTTTTCTTGTTAAAGAAAATAACATTCTGTTGATTAACATTGATGGTAAGATAACTTTTAATTAACTTTTCTTTCAACTACAGTCTGGTAAAATAACCGTAGACCTTAAAAACATTTCACATGACCCTAATTTTTTCAACTTGTTAGTAAACTGTGTAGGTCTTCCCTGAAATCTATATTATCTATGATGATTTTAGCCAAAATCCTCCCTGCCTTGTTTTGAGACTAGACCCACTTCCAAATGTACCAATTGCATACATGCTTTCCAAGATAGAATATAGCCAAATTAAGAATATATATATGTATCAAACATATAATTATACATACATATCTGTATATATATATGTATGTGTGTGTGTGTGTGTATTTCCCCAATGAAGAATTTCCTCTCGCATATGGGTAAAAATACTTCATTTCTTTAAAAACATCTCTGACAGCAGTATAACTTAATTTCAACTGGCAGACTGTTGACTAAAATTACCCTCATGAAATAAAAGCATTATTAAATGACAGAAAGGTTTCTTAACTCCTTCATTGACTCACATTTTTAAAGTCACACATATGTAACTTTAAGAGGGTAAACTAATATTGGTTTTCATGGAGTGCTTGTTTCTTTTAAGGCTCAAAAACCCCAAGGAAATATTTTTCTATTAAAATGAAGTGAAATGTAACCTTCCTGCTGAGAACTTATATTTGATGATCATTTACTTTCCTCACAATGCTGGACACTAAACACCATACAAGGACTTGTGGCACCTCAGCACGCTGGCTCTACCACCATTGCATATTAAATAATCCAAGGCATATGGAACTTTCCCGTATATAAAATGGTACTACAACAGCTAATAAATTTGGTGATTTCTAGTGATCTGTTAAATATGTTCAGATAAGTGTGAAATTAAATTAATCTATGGATTGTTGTAACTTCTATTTTTCTTCATTAAGGATGTATTTATTGAGCTCCCCACCATGTGCCAAGATACCGTGTTAGGCACAAGAAATAAAAGATGAATTAAGATTGTTTAGGTCAGTATATCACATCTCTGTAGAAGGGACAGTAAAGTCTTTTTTTTTTTTTCATGTGTAAAGTATATTATCATGATTTAGACAATTGAATTGATTTCATAATCAAGTAGTTCTGAAACTTGGCTGTGCGTCTTACTTCTTAATTCCCTATCCTTAAATGAAAGCATCTGACCCAGTGATTTTATATGTCTTCTTAAATCAAATGATCTAGAACAACTTCATCCACCAATCCTAACCTAAGCTTCAGAGTTTACTGGCCAGGGAACCATCTTTGGATCTATTGGATGGGGGTATTTTTTTTTTATTGTTGAAGAGAGAATGGAATCTGGGGGTAGGGGAGCTCTTAATTGTTTGTTGGTTGTGTTGTAGTCACCCATGGCAATCCTTCATCCAGTAAGAAACAAAAGAGAAAGGGAGAAGGGGTAGGAATTGGCCCTTTGGACTAATTATAAGAGGGGGGAGACATGTTTTATTGTGACAACATTATCTTCATGGTAGCCCTTCCAAAACCCTGAGAGAGCAGAGGCCTAAGTGAGAGTGAGCTGCCTCATGCTGAAGAAAGGAATACCTCCCCACTTTTTTCAGGAATCTCATGGAGACCTTTGGAAGATCAGAGGCAGGTTGCTTCCTTGCCATGGATATGGGCATTGTCACCAGGACTACTAGCAGGGGCAATACTGAGTCTCCCTCAGGAAGTGGGCAAGGAGGTACAGGATCTCCCTTATGTAATGGTGATGGAGAGCCTGAGTCACAGGCATCTGTGGGCCCCTGTTCAGAACCACCAGGAAACACAGGGTAGGCTGTGTGCCTCTTGCAGGAGAAGGGTAAGTGTGGTAGTCGCCTGTAAGTAGATGAGGCAAGATCAGAAAAATCTCAATTATTGGTGAAATGTGACCAATTATATTTAGTGAAGTACAGAGGACATTTGCTTCTTCCATCTATTCTATTACAGTGTACAGTTCCTCTTTTAGTCTCAATGGTTCATTGTAAATCTAAAATAGTATACAGATTGCAGGGACTTGTCTAACCTGCAGAATTTTGAGAAACTTTAAATATATCTTGGTACTTACAGAAAAAAAAAATGTGTATGGATATTTTCAGCCTGGCTGAAGCCCTAATACCATCATATCAATGCTTGCATAAGCAAAAATAACAAAATAATTTTCCCATTGCAACATTTCATTATGTTCCCATTCCTCAAATTTTGCACCTACTCCCAATTTTGCTTTGGGTGATCCATCTCATCTTCTACTTTTGATCTCTTGACATCTATGGCAAAGAGTACTAGCCTTTCAACACTGAAAGGTTTTCATAAGATTCATCTGAATGTTTATCTCTAAAAAGCATTGAATTGCTTAAGTTCTCACCAATGGATATGAGCCATGACAATACTGAAGCTCCTTCAATTGGCTTCGTGAACAGAGCTATCAACAATGGGGAACATGAGCTGGAGCAGAAGAGGGCAGACTGAGAAATACCATATGGTGGCTGTAGCTGAAAGCCAAATGCATGAGTGCACACACATACACACCAGAGGACTATCAGGAATTCTTGGAGGAGAAACACATCTCATGAGGGCAGGCAATACAGTCTAATCTGGAAACAATGAGGAGCATATTGAAACTATATAAATCCTGGAGGAAAAGATAAAGATAAAATGTTCTACATTAAAAGGAATGCAGATTAGAAGAAATATAGGATGATAAAGGACTATAGGAGTATGTAATCCCTGACAATACAGGAAAAAATAACAAAACCATATGTTTCAAGACACCCCACTGTTTATGCATGGAGTTCAGACAACAACCCCCCAATTCCAATCAAAGGCTCCTCTTTCCTTGAAAAACCATCACTATTGAAATCCTGACCTAATTAAAATACCCACTTTGATATATCAGAATAAAGAACTGAATATTGAGTAATGAAACCTATCTGAGTGCATAAGATTAAATGATATTGTAACAACTCAAGCTAAGTATAGAAGTTGAATCCAAGGTTCAATCTACCACAGGAAAAACAAATTAAAGCAATTATTTGAATAATTCAGAAACATGTTTTTTTGACTCAGTAGCAAAGATCTAGACATTTTAGACATGCGTAGTCAGGCTAACGGCCCTGCTGTCATTGCAGTTTAACGTGTGCCGCAGTTTGTTCTAAAATTTAGCCTTTCCAGTGCCTAGAGAGTTGACACACCAACAAAGAAAATGAGGCAAATTAGGAAGGTCTAAATTATAAGTCAGGCACACTTATGTTTACTTTCCAGCCGTATCACTTACCACCAGTGCAACCCTGACAGTCATTTAACGCTCTGTGAAGCTATCTTTTAAATCTGTAAAATGAACATACTAATATGTATGTCAAGTGTTTCTGTGAGAATCAAATGAAATGATATGTGTGTAGCTCCCAATATGGAATCTGACATCCAGTAAGCACTCATTACTATATTTCATTTTGTTTATGCAGATGTTAGTAAAACATGTCGGGGGTATTTCTATGCACATGAGGAGCACATATTATGTATCCACTCAGGTCAGTCAATGCCTCCTTACAGGCTTGCCCAGAGCTTAGAGCTTGGTAATTGCACCAGAAAGGATTGTTGCAAATGTGAATTGTGACTTTATGCTTAGTACCTTTTATGTTTCATGTTTTTTTTTTTTATTAGAAAGGTTTAAATCAGGAACAAAGATTTATAGTTTTGTTAGATTTGTAAGATTAAGCATCTCAGTACTTCACACAAGGGTAAAAGCAAGTGCATGGCAGGGGCAGTTAACATTTAGGATCACCCTGAATTGTGACATTTACTTTAACAGGGTGATTCTGTCAGGGGGTATATTGCTTCACCTAGCATCCTTTCATGAAATCATAAAACTAAACATTCACTGCATCTGCCCCTTTTGGAATAAGATGCTATTGACATATGCAAATGTATTTTATTAATCAACATTGAAGATTATTCACGTAGTGAAAAGAAGAGGATTCCACAATCTAGCAAAATTACCTCTTTTAATAGAATATGGTATATTTCTTTTTATGAAGTATCTGAATACAAGCCCAATAGTGTGGAATGTTGAATGAATTAATCCATAATATTACAGCCATTTCAATATTACATTGAGGGGTTCTGCATCCACTTTTTGAAAAAATAATTTGGTAAAAGTATTTTATTAAGAGATCAAAATATATAATCTCAATAAAATTTTTGATTAGGTTTTATACTATGACATATTATGAAAATGAATTCATTCTTCCATTTATTTTGCTATTATTCATCTTAGATGATACCTCTATAGGTTTCTTCAGCAATAGGAACCTTACCTTAAAGTAGAATGAAAGTTAGAATCACAACTCCCTCCCCGAAAAGAATCAGTGCTGCATTACCAAAATGATTGTACTTATAAAAACCACTTGAGTAATTTGCATTTAATTCAAGATTTCCTCAAGAAAATTGCCTATGATTTACTAATCTAACTCTGGGTTAGCAAGGAAATTAGCATCTCTGAAGCCACAGAATAGCAGAGATAAGTTAAATTTAGTGGTTAATTGTGAGGGTAGTTAACAGAAATCTAAGCAGGGCTTTCCCCAGTGAACGATGTTGAGCTTCCCCTGAATGCAACTGGAAGTGCTTTGTCCGCTGTGATCTGGCTAATGAATTAAGTAATTTAAACAGGAAAGGATTAAATGGGTACTGATGATCAATGCGCAAGCTAAAGTGTTGATTTGTCTGCTTTCAGTGTTTATCCTAAACCTAAATACAAGAAACTCGTAAGCCAATAAATGATGTGTAGTGAAATGTTTTAGTATAATCTGAAAATATATTAGATAATAAAATAAATGATGATGAAGTCAGGTTCTATGCATTGAGGATAACATCCCTGGATTGATTATTCTTCCACAATAAATATTCTTTCATTATAATAGTTTTGAACTTCAGTGGTTATCTTAGTAAATTAGATACTAAGTCAGGTTAGTAGTTAACTATGCAACATAAATCCTTACTGACAGATAAATAGATAGATAAACACACACATATATATGTATGTGTGTATATATGTATGTTTGTACACATATAAAGAGAAAGAGAGAGAGACGGATACAGAGATAGGAACAGATCGATAGAAAAAGAGAGAAAAAGAACGAGAGGGAAAGGTCAGAGACAAATCTTACATTTGAAATGGAGTACATTGATTCCATTAATAAAATCTCAAGGGTGAAATGAATACAACCTAGCTTCTTGCTAACCTTGACTTGGTCCTAAGTAAATGCTTCAGAATCAAGCTGTCTTTACTGTGAATTAAGACAAAAATGCACTGAAATCAACTAACTTTGGGAAGCTGGAATTCTCATCATAACTACAATCAATAACTTAGACAAATATAAATAAACTTGGATGTTTAATCCTTGAGATAGTCCCCACTTTGATTAATCCAGTGCTAAATATATTTTGTCATCAAATTACTCTTACTTTGAAAACTACTTCTATTTAATCTCAGCCCCGCACAACAATATCTCTGATTCCATGGGTTATAGTTTATAATGTTTATTTTCAGGTTGATGAATTTATAATATTCTTAGAGGCCTGCAGAAAATCATGCAAAATGTGTATATCCATGTATGGAATATAATATAAATGGAAAAAGTCCATTCCCTCTGTAATTTTTAGAAGATGCTAGTCATTACTGCATATTACATATATTACATAATAACAGGCTGTCAACAGTCATAAGTCTTTCCAAAGAAACAGCAGGGAAAGATACATATTTTTAAACAAAATATGCATTCTATCATTGTTATGTACAGAGTATCATGCATCCAAATGGACTATATATTATAATCTGTAAGCAAGCATACCATTGTTATAACTCTGGGACATATTTTTTTTTTCTTCTTAAAATGAACTTTGTTGAAGTTTAATTTGTATATAGTAAAATCCTAAGTATACAATAGAGTTCAGTGAGTTGTATACACTTGTGTAAGTAGCAGCCCAGTCATAACACGGAATATTTCTCCCACCCTAATCAGTATAAAAAACATTCCTCACAAAAAAGTCTCCTTTTCTAGTTGCCACCACTGTTGCCCTAGACCCTGGTCTTGGTTCAAAATCACAGCTATTCCCCATTTTTAGCTTGTCCTACACCCTGTATGAATAAACATGTTATGTACTGAGGGACAGAGACATGAGAAAGAATTTTGAAAATTCTACATGGCTGTACATGTAGCTATTATAGTTATGTAATGTTATATTTTTGCCTTTTTCATGAGAAGAATATCAAGTGATGCAGCTGAAGAGTCATAAAAACAGCACAGGCATTGGTGCAAAACAGATCTGCTTTTACATTCCAGGTTACCTACTTTCTTGATGCATAGTGTTCAGTTCAAGGTACATAATGTTTGTGACCCCTAGTTCCCTCCTTTGTTAAGCGGAGACAACACCCACTTATAGAGTATAGAAAAGAGAAAGTGAGCCGGGTGTGGTAGCTCACGCCTGTAATCCCACCACTTTGGGAGGCTGAGGCAGGTGAATCACGAGGTCAAGAGATCAAGACCATCCTGGCCAACATGGTGAAACCCCATCTCTACTAAAAATACACAAATTAGCTGGGCGTGGTGGAATGCACCTATAGTCCCAGCTACCTGGGGGAGGCTGAGGCAGGAGAATCGCTTGAACCTGGGAGACAGAGGTTGCAGTGAGCCAAGATCATGCCAGTGCACTCCAGCCTGGTGACAGAGTGAGACTCCATCTCAAAAAAAAAAGAAAAAAAGAAAAAGAAAAAAGAAAAGAGAGAGAAAGTGAGCTTCGGTGCAGTGATTGTCATCGTTATGTTCCTGAACATAGCTTTCCCTCTAATTACCCTTTAAAGGCAACTTCTGGTTCATCTCAGTTCTTTACAATACCTCTGACTCCATGGGTGATGGTTTACAATATGTATTTTCAGGATGTGGAATTGAATTTATAACATTTATAGGTTATTGAAGAAATTAATGAAAAGTATGTATATAGTTTATATATAGAATAAAAGGTAATTGCAAAAGAAATCCTTCCTCTGTGTATTTTTGAGAAGATGATAGTCATTACTGCATCTGTCTGATCTAAGACCTACTCATTCTCCCTCAACTCATGCCATGCTGCTGAAAATATTGGTGTTGGATTATTCTGCTCCCATCTAATCCATGTAGTTGACTGTTTTTCTTTATGAGGATGTCCAAAATAGCAGCAACAAGTCTAACTATGTCCTTTCAACAAGGAAAGGTATTATCATCTTTACCTAAAATGATTATTGATATAATACAAATATGATTGAACCACACAAAAATTAGATCCCCACTGAAGATTTGGTAGACTGTTCATTATTTGTCTTTTCTGTGGAGTCATCTTGGGTCCAACATCTACCTGAATTTAATCTTGGATTATACCTTCAGGAAAGAATATGCGAGAGTGGCTGCTTTGCTGATGAGGCGATATCCATATCTATTGGGTCAGTTTTAGAGTTTCTGCAGATCAGGAAAGCTGCCAAGTAAAATAGTATAGAGATGTGTGTTAATTCAGGCTGTCCAATAGGCAGACTCCAAGACAAGATTAAAGGCAATGTATTAGAGGAAACAACTGTAAGAGAAAATAGAGTGGTGCTGGGAGAGCCAGTTTGCCATGATGCAGGTCTGACCTGGAATGAAGGAGACAAGGAAGGGAGGAAGGGAGGAAGGGAGGAATGGAGGAAGGCAGGAAGGGAGAAAGGGAGGAAGGCAGGAAGGGAGAAAGGGAGGAAGGGAGGGAGAGAGGGAGGGAGAGAGGGAGGGAGAAAAGGAGGGAGGCAGGGAGGGAGGAGCAAATATTTTAGAATGCAGTCCTAAGAGGAATTCAGCAAGGCCATTGGAGGATCGTTGAGCCTGTCCCAATTTGCCTGTCCCACATTTCCCAAGAAGGGGCCTGCTTTGTATCTCTGCTGCAGTCATCACAGGCTGGGAGCAACCCACAAGAAGCATGGACCAAGTGGTCATTTTCAGACTTTAATAAGAGAAGATGATATGCTTTAATATGCATAGAAATCACTCGGGGTTTTTGTTAAAATGCACATTCTGATTCAGTGGCTCTGGGGAGGGACATGAGCTTCTGTGGCTCCAAGTTCCAGGAGCTGCTTATGGCACTGGCCCCTGGACCACAGGTTGGGTCACAATGGTAGGAACACTTAGCTATTGGTCAGTCCATCCACATTTGTGGATTCATTGCTGTTCCATTCACTGGCAACCTGGGAAGCCCAGTTCCACAGAGCTTTTGTACCAGCCCAACTCATAGGCCACTGTCCAGTCTATAGATGACTGCTGTGTGCCACGTGATCATTTCTTGGACCAACATTCTGCTAACGGAGTCCTGGGATAAAGTTGTACAGAGTGGCAACTTTGCATAATAGTCAGTGTTTTAAAATAAAGTATATTAATGGAAAACTAGAGGTATAGCAAGGCCAACAGATGAGAAGGTGACTGCCATTGAAAAGACAGTTGGTATACTCACAGTTCCCAAAAGGAGGGGCACTCCATGTAGTGGGGCCCACATTGGATAGCACCAGGGCTGTCCGGAAGCAGAGGGAGTGCAGGGACTGTGATGAGAGCTTCTATCATGGTTTTCCAGGGAAGAAATGGATAAGGCAGGGTAAGCAGGCTTAAGTTTGGCTAGTTATAATAACTGGCATAGTGGCCAGCTTTAATTATCTGGTACCTGGCTTAGGGGTGATTAGGACAGATGGATAGTGATCCTGTGTGTAGGAGCTTGTAAAGGAGGTAGTTGAGGTGTGAACTCTGGATTGGTCTGTTTGTGTTTGAAAAGCACATCCCTGGGGAAGGGGATTCCTCCTGAGGAGGAGGGCGGCTGAGTGGGAGACAGGAGGCCAAGGCAAGGTGACCCAGGCCTATCATTAGGTTGTTCAAAGCAAAGCATACCCTTCATATCCACTCAAGGCAGAAGTTACAGCTTCACATTACAGAAGCTAGAATGAGGCTAACACAGTCATTGGCTTTGTTTCAGAACTGAGTCGTGGCCACAAAAAGCCCTCAGATGCCTCTTCTTCAAAAACTTCACCATTTACACACAAGGGGGGTTTTCTTTAGATGTTGGATATGTCCTTGGGTAAACCATTTTCTGGTCAGATTAGGCATCTTCTTTCCTTCTTTTGGATTCTTTAACATTCCTGAATAAAAACCGATTCTAATTCTTGATTCTATGCTAATGGCAACCAATTAAAACAACTCCTATATTTCTCCAAGTAGACTGAACCTACCTGCCTGTGACTCTCTGTGATTCTGACTCTCAAACGCTGCTTTGTGGAAAGCACAGGGAGATGTGGAGACACATAGATAAATACTCAGGAGGGAGGTTTGAAAAAGCCCACAGACAGACTTCTCCATTAGCATTTACCACACAAAATGCTTCAGAGAGTGGACATTCTTCTCTTCAGCACTCACTCTTTTACAGGGCTCTTTCAGGTTTTAGGACGACCTCCTGATGAAAACCTGATTCAGTGCTAATGGACTGTAAGCTCTTGTAGCCTGGGAATGTTCTGGAAGCTACTGCAAGATGACCCAGCCTCTGGGCTCAGTAGGCAGCTAATAGTAAAAATATCTGAATCAGAAAGGAGTCCTGCACAGTAAATTTCAAGAAAGGTGAATTAACAACCTTAAACTCTGCAGACCCACTCATCTCCAGAGGTTTGAAAGAACTAACAATCACATAATTGGTGTTTTCTGAAGGAAGTTTTGTTTACTTCAGTTTAACAATACAAGCTCAGCTGGCAGACTCCAGGTGCCTCAAGATATTTGAGAGGGCAGCACAGTACATAATCATATCCTTGAAAGGAAAATAGATAACCCCTCCAGGAATTGAGTATTCTCATTCATACAAAATCTGGCCTGTTTGTCAACCCTCGTCTTACAATGACAGCTAGCAATGGGAGAGAAATTACAAATGGCTCTCACTCCAGTGCCAGAAAGTAACCTTCCGGCTTCTCTTCAAACCACAGAAAATAGAGCCACCTTAATACAAAGTCAAAGAATTGCCAGCCTTGGGGAGGTCAAACTCCAGTCATGTATTATAGTTCAGGGATTTTCAGAACATAAATCATACCAGAAATTCCACTGTCTTTCTCCCTTGGCAACAAATTCCCATAACTTTGGGGTTCGGTGATTTGAAAATTCTGGAGTGAAGTTTGATGGAATAAGCTTAGTCAGATTCAGATTCAGAGCTGTCCTGTGAGCAGCTAGCTTTGCCACTTCAGGCAGGTGGTTTAAACTGCATGAAGTCATAAATCCCCGCTTCCTCCTTTGTGATTGTAATAAGGGCCTGAATTAGGTAATAAATGGGAATAAAGTTCCTTGTAAAGTTATAATTACCCTTCAAATAGGAGATTAATTTCCAAACCTGAATTTTTCTTACTATGTTTAAATCCATTTTTTTCTGTTTCCTTTTTCTTCCTCCTTTTTTCTGTCTTCTTTCCTCTCTCTCTACTTCTTTCCCTCTCCCTCCCTTCCTTTCATTAATCTTTGCTTTTGTCCTTCCTTCCTTTCATTCTTCCTTTTCTGTTTTGATTTATGTTTGGCGAAATTGATTACTTTCGAAAGATGATCTGGGCTAAAATAATTACCCCAGTCAACAAATTGAGCCAGCATTGTAGAACCAGGCTTTCTGGGATCAAATTCTGTCTCCTCTAAGTGGCTGTGTAAACATGAGCAAGTTACTTAATATATTTGTATAATAGTTTCCTCATCTTAAAAAGTAAGAAAGATAATAGTATCTACTTCACATGGTTCTTGTAATAAAAAGTTAGTATTTGCAAAACAATTAAAATAGCGACTGGTTTACAGTAAGTGCTGTATTTGTTAAATAAAGTACCTTAAAGTGTTATTTGAAAAATGACAAGATAAACTGAGTTTAGATTTCAGTTTTCTGAAGGAAATCCCTGTCCACTTGTATTTACTTTTTAAATTCTTTCTCTCTTTTTAAATTTCTGGTTTTGCTTTTTGTTGTTGTGTTTTAGAAACAGGGCTCTGTTGCCCAGGCTGGAGTGCAGTGGCACACTCAAGCTCACTGCATTCTCAAACTCTTGGGCTCAAGTGATTCTCCTGCCAGGCTTCTGCTAAATAAAACAATTTTTTTTTTTTTTTTTTTTTTTTTGAGACAGTCTCGCTGTGTCGCCCAGGCTGGAGTGCAGTGGCGGGATCTCTGCTCACTGCAAGCTCCGCCTCCCGGGTTCACGCCATTCTCCTGCCTCTGCCTCCCGAGTAGCTGGGACTACAGGCGCCCGCCACCATGCCCGGCTAATTTTTTTTTTTTTTTTTTTTTTTTTTTGTGTGTGTGTGTATTTTTTTAGTGGAGACGGGGTTTCACCATGTTAGCCAGGATGGTTTCAATCTCCTGACCTCGTGATCTGCCCGCCTCGGCCTTCCAAAGTGCTGGGATTACCGGCTAAATAAAACAATTTTAAACTAAATTAGTTAAGCTGGAGCTCATGTGTATAAATTGAGTCTCAGTACTCAATTTATGCCTGGGCAAGTGCTGCCCTGTCCCTTCTCAGGGGTACTTATGGGTTGGAGCACCCTCCTTTATAGAAAATACCCTGTGTCTAGAATCGTCCAGGGCCAGCAGTGAAGTCAGAGGAGAGACCTGAGCTGGACTTGGACCTGGAGCTAGATGGGAACCTGACCTGTTTTCTGCCTCAGGGCACTCTCCAACCTGCTATTCTACCATGCAGGGTTAAGCAGCGCTCCAAAAAGTTCCAAGGCTTACCACTATGAGGTCATCCTGGGGCACCATGGGCAGGTAGACACTAATTCCTGAAGGCAACCTGGCCAGTGAATCATTCTCCCTGGCCAAAGCAGTATTTCTTTTTCAGAATCATATGAACGGTGCTGATACACTAATATTGCAGGACTCAAATTGTTCAGAGACAGGAGTCCACCAAATGTATTTGTCCTGCACAACTTATGATAGCCCTGTGTAGCCTAAGGTCACCTTCCTGTCTTTTTTTCTTTTCTTTTTCCTTCCTTCCTTCCTTCTTTCCTTCCTTCCTTTCTTCCTTCCCTCCTTTCCTTCTTTCCTCTCTTTCTTTTCTTTTCTCTTTCTTTCTTTCTTTTTCTCTTTCTTTCTCCTTCCTTCCTCCCTTCCTTTCTTCCTTTATTTATTTTGTATACCTTTATTTATTCACATTAAAATTTGGCCATTTTAAGTATACAGCAAGATATCTGTTTATTTATCTTAAACATTTTTTTCTCTCTTCTTTGGATTGGGTATTGATCTATATTGAATTTTATTTCTTTGGTCATTATCTGTATATTTTTAATTATTTGAACATATTTTCCTCTAATTCTTTGAACATGTTTTCCTTAAATTTGAGAATATTTAGACTAGCTACTTGAAAGTCTTTGTCTGCTAAGTCCACTCCTAGTCAATTTCTACAGACTGTTTTATTCCCATCTGTGCATTGGTAACTGAGTTTTGGCTACTACCAAAAGCAAGTTTTAGAACATTTCTATTATCCCCCAAATTTTCCCTGTGCCTCTTTGCAATCACTGCTGTGAAATAAAGGTGAAATAAAGACTGTGGTTAGAGGCTTAGATGTCTGTAATTGTTACAGGTTTATGATTGGTTATTCCCTTTTATCATTAAATATGAAATCTCTTTCTTTAATAACATTTCATTTCTTGACGGCTATTTGATCTGGAATTGGTGTAGTCATTCTAGTTCTCTTCTATTTATTGTTCATTTGGTTTTAACATTTTTTTCTCCCTTTATTTTCAACCTATTTATGTCTTTGCATTAGAATTATGTCTCTTGTTAATATTAAATAATTGGAAATTATTTTTTACATAGTCCGAAAATCTCTACTGCTGGATGTGTTTAGTGAATTCACATTTAATATAGTAATTGGTATGATTGGATTTAGATAAGGAATTTGATTACTTATTTTCTATTTCCGTCATTTATTTTTTATTCCTCTATTCTTTCTATCTTCTATGAATTTTAATAGCCATTTTACCCCCCTAATTAAGTTTCAGCTATATTTATTTTTTAAAAGTGATTGCTGTAGGGATTATAACATGCATCTTGAATTTATTATAATCTAATGGTAATTTACCCTGACTTCTGATAAAATGTGGGAATTTTGCACAAGTATGGGTCCATTTTCCCCCATTATTTTTGCATTGTCATGTATATTATATCTGTGCATTATAATATGCATTATAAACCCCCAAATATAGTATAACTTTGCTTCACACAATTCTAAATCTTAAAGAAGAAAGGAAATACATATGTGTGTGTATTTTATATATTTACACCATACTTACCATTTCTGATACTCTTCATGTCTTCCAATGTAGATAAGTTAGCATTTGTGTTATTTTTCTTCCACCAAAGGACTTCTTTTAGTATGCTTTATAGTGCAATTCTCCTAGCAACAATTTTTTTTTAACTGTTAGCAATTTCAGTGTCTCCTTTGGCTTCCATTGTTTCTGAAGAGAATTCTGCCACTAATCATATAGTTTTCCTTTGTATATGATTTGTCATTTTTCTTTGGTTGCTTTTAAGATTTTCTCTTTATTTTTGGCTATTAGAAATTAGACCATCATGTGTCCAGGTGCAGTCTCCTTTGTGTTTATGCTATTCGGGGTTTGTTGAACTTCTTGATGCATTAGTTAATATTTTTCATGATTTGGAAGGGAGGTATACTAACTACCATGCCACATATACCTATACCTCAGTATTTGTCACCAATTTGGGAAGGTTTTGCCCATTTTAGTTAAAATATGGTTTTTCTCCTTTCTCTCTATCATCTTCTGTGACTCTAATTGTATGATAGTTGGAATGCTTAATAGTGTGTCACAGATCTCTGTTTATTTATCTTAAACATTTTTTCCTCTCTCTTCTTTGGATTGGGTATTGATCTGTTCTGAAGTTTATTTGTTTGGTCATTATCTGTATTTTTTATTATTTGAACATATTTTTCTTTAATTCCTTGAATCTATTTTTCTTAAATTCGAGAATATTTGGAATACCTACTTGAAAGTCTCTGTCTGGTAAGTCCACTCCTAGTCAATTTCTACAGACTGTTTTATTCCCCTCTGTGCATGGATAACTTTTCTGTTTCTCTGCATGACTAGTAATTTTGTGAGAAACTAGACAATGGAGATGATATGATGCAGATGTTATGTTGCAGTTACTTTCATGTCAGTTTCAGGTCCCCCCTGCAACCAAAGGGTTGTTGTGTTTTTTGTTTTAATAGGCAGTTAAGTTCCCTGGACTTAAGCTGGAAAATCTGCTGCTCTGAAGGAGGCAGTCCTTGATATGTCCATTTAGTGTTTGATAGCCTGGTTCCCTTGTAGAGTTTCAGGGTCAGCCAATGACACACACAGAGGTTATGCTAACCTCTTACTTACTGGGTTAGGCTTACTGGCCCCATGCAGTAAGGCTTCCATCCTCTGCCACCCGAGCTGTTTGTTGGTTGGTAAATAGACTCAGAGACAACAAATCCTTAATTCCCCCTAGGCTTTCAGTCTTTACCTGGATCATTACTGTGCCTCACCTGCAGGGGAGTTTAGGAGTAAACTGAGGATGTATGGAGAGTTTATTATTTCAACCTTTTTACATTTCCCTAACTTCCAAAATTTTACACTTAAATTTCTTATTCCTTTGCCACCTGCCCTGAACTGAGTCTGCAAACACCAAATGTAAAGCTATTGGATTTTGCCACCCTATATGAAGCAGTAGGAATGTCCCAGCCAGTGGCCACAAAATCACTATTCTTACCTGATGAATTAGCAGGCTTCATGAACAAACAATGTTCAAATTGTTACCTGCCTTTTATCTTCTTTTGATGTCTGGAAATAATTATTTTGAATAATTTTGACCAATTTTAAACTTTTCTCCCATCCAAGTACTAACTAGGCCCAACCCTACTTAGCTTCCAAGATTAGATGAGATGGGTGTATTCAGGGTGATATGGCCATAGAGCAATTTTAAACTTGCTTTCTAAACAGTGTAATCACCCACATTTTCTATCAAGGCATTATTAAAAGTACAATTTTTTTCATTTTATTTTAAGGGATTTAAATCATTCATGGTATCAGAATATATGTAAGTTTTGTTTGTTTTTGAATGATTATTAGTTACATTTATTTCCTTTTTTTTTTTTTTTGAGACAAGGTCTTACTCTCTTGCCCAGCCCGGAGAGCTATGGCATAATCACAGCTCACTGCCGCCTTGACCTCCCAGGCTCAAGGGATCCTCCCACCTCAGCCTCCCGAGCAACTGTGACCACAGGCACTCACCACCACTCTCAGCTAATTTTTTGTATTATTTGTAGAGACAGGGTTTCGTCATGTTGCCCAGGACATATCTTGAACTCTTGAGCTCAAGTAATCTGTCTGCCTCAGCCTCCTAAAGTGCTGAGATTACAAGCGTAAGCCACCACGCTTGGCCTTATTCACTACTTTTAAAGGACCTTGAAAAGCCTATGAAAAAGATATCATGGATATAAAGATTAACTTATGTAGGTACAATTATAAATCCTTGACATGTAGTAATTCTTTTTATCCTCACAGCTAATACTTACCTCCATGAGGCAGTAATAATATTTTTCTCACTTTCCAGAAGAGTAAACTAAGCAGAAACAAGATGAATGACTTGCCCAAGGTCACCTACTCAGGATTTCAAGTTCAAGCAGAGTGGGATAATCACTTTGTATCATTAGAGAGGCAAACCTAAGATAATATCAAAAGTTATCAAGGACTGTCATTTACCTTCAAAGCAACACTACTGAAAACCTCCAAAGGGTGTACAATAAGGATCCCTGATATTTCCTAGTGTCTTCCTCAAACTTTATCACATTAAATAACTCAGGTTCTCTAAGCCTTTGGGGCTTATTTGTCACTTTTTTGAACAATACTGTTTATTTCTCTAATTAATCCCCATATTTAACATAGTGAACCAGTGAAGAATAAAAAGCAGTAGGTTACATTGAGATTATGCACTAATTTGTTGAGACTGAGAATTTGGGGACAATAGGAAGTTTTACTGCAACACATATCTGAAAGGGCATAATAAAATGAGTTGTTAAAAAATTAATTACATTGCTATAGGATTGATATTTTAATTGCAAGTAAAGGATTTGGAGAGAGTAGAATTCAGTATCATATGCAAATAAATCTAGGCTTGATCAATGAGGCATAAAAGGAAAGATAAAATCTTCTAATAATTTATGCTAGGAAAACTATGCTCCAAATACTGCAAAGTAGGCATAAATATATTATATGCATTTTATAATTTGAAGTTTTCGATGATATACAGACACATAATAAATATAACAAAATTCTTCTAGTATATATTTGACCAAAAATAATTTAACTAAAATATGTAACCATTTCATTAAAAAAGTATTATTATTTTTTTACTTTCTGTCTTATTTAGAGTACAGATCCTTAGAAAACAGATCCTGTGGTAAGCTAGAGCTAGCACCGTGAGGATTATTCTGGAACCTGATTCTTATTCAGAAGTTGTCCAGACAACCAGGAGAGTTTGTGGATGAGGCAGCAGTGGAAGCTGGGAATCTCTATGAACAAAGCCTGAGTACAAGGAGACAGTGATGTCCAGAGGGTCTGAGAGGAAATGTCAATTGTGCCAGACGCACATACTTTGTGTCACTTCATTTATTTTTATAAGTTATAATTTTATACACCTCAAAGTAGCAACACAGTTGCTTTCTATCTCTATGCCTCACTGCATTTCTCTTTTCTTGACCCTCTCTGTATTGATCTATTTCATTATCAACAGTATTTTCCCACTAGATATCAATTGAAAATTGATAAATTCCTTGAAATTGACCTTGCATCCTCTCTTACTGCCTATATATATGACAGTATATGTGATATGGTTGTGATGGTTAATACTGAGTGTCAACTTGATTGATTGGATTGAAAGATGCAAACTACTGTTCCTGGGTGTATCTGTGAGGCTGTTGCCAAAGGAGATTAACATTTGAGTCAGTGGACTGGGAGAAGCCGACCCACCCTCAGTCCGGGTGGGCACCATCTAATAAGCAGCCAGTGTGGCCAGAATAAAAGGCAGGCAGAAGAATGTGGAGAGATTAAACTGGCTTAGCCTCCCAGCCTCATCTTTCTCCTGTGCTGGATGCTTTCTGTCCTTGAACATCGGACTCCAAGTTCTTCAGCTTTGGGTCTCGGACTGGCTTCCTTGCTCCTCAGCTTACAGATGGCCTATTGTGGGACCCTGTGATACTGTGAGTTAATACTCCTTAATAAACTCCCCTTTATATATATCTATCCTATTATTTCTGTCCCTCTAGAGAACTCTGACTAATATAGATTTTGGTACCAAGAGTGGTTCCAGAGGAACAGAATATTAAGGACAAAGTTGTTTTGTTGATTTTGGAGTTTCTGGAGTTGGCTGCTTAATATGATGAACCCAAAAATGTTAAGGACTCTACTTCTAATAGTATGGAGAACACTAATAGTCCTTGGTGTGAACTGTGTAGAGATTTATGCAAAATAAATGCATTTGACACTCCTGATTCACCACTCGTGAGAGTCAAGGTGTTTGGTGACTCTAAACATGATACCTTTGACTATACGTGGAGAACCAAGGAACATAATGAAGTTGGTTGGTTGCTCCTAAGTTCACTGGACAAAGTGATGAAAGAAAATGAAGAACCCAGGGATTCTAACTCCCGGCTTCAGAAGCAAATACTGAACATCAAATCTGCTAAGATTGCCCTGAGTGAGAGTCTTATCTCCTGTAGAGAAAGCGCTGAAATTTTGGAACACCAGACACAACCTCTTATCATGCGAGTGGCTGACCTGCAATGAAAGGTGCATGCACAGCCTCACCAGGTGTCTACCGTTAAAGTGAGGACATTGACTGGAAAAGAATAGGACCCTGCAACTTGGAATGGGGACGTGTGGGAGGACCCTGATGAAGCTGGAGACACTGAGTTTGTAAACTCTGATTAACTTTTTTTACCAGAAGAAACAGCTTCCCCATTCCCATTAGTGGCAACATCCCGTCCCGGTCCCATGCTGCCATCAGCCTTTCCACCTTTGTCTAAAGTGATAAACCTTGCACTGCCTGAGGCAATAATGATGGCCTCCCCTGAGGCAGTTGCCAGACAAAACAATATTGATTCTCCTCAGGACCCTCCCCTAACACCCCTGTTTGCTTCTAGACCTATAACTAAACTAAAATCCCTCCAGGCTCCTACAGGTGAGGTTCAGAGTGTGACCCACAAGGAGGTACATGACACTTGAACTACTTGAGTTTTCTAATTAATATAAGCAGAAATCTGGAGAACAGGCATGGGAATGGATATTAAGGGTGTGGAATGATGGTGGAAGGAACACAGAGTTGAATCAGGCTGAATTTATTTATTTGGGCCCACTAAGTAGGGATTCTGCATTTTATGTTGCAGCTCAGGGAGTTAAAAAAGTTTCTAATAATTTATTTCCTTGGTTAGCTGAAATATAGATTAAAAGATGACTCACTGTGAGTGAGCTGGAAATGCCTAATCTCCCTTGGTTTAATGTAGAGGAAGGGATCCAAAGGCTGAAGGAGATTGAGATGGTAGAGTGGATTATTCACTTCAGACCTACTAATCACAGCTGGGAGAGTCCAGAAGATATATCCTTGACCAATACTTATGAAATAGATTTGTGACGGCAGCACCTGCATCTTTGAGGAGGCCTGTAATTGCTGTTCTCTGCATGTCAGATCTAACAATGGGAACTGCAGTCACTCAACTACAGCATTTAAATGCAGTGGGAATAATTGGATCTCAAGTTGGCTAGGGCCAAGTGGCAGCACTCAACCAACAAAGGCAAGGTGAGTGTAGCTGCCATAATGGACAGCAGAGGCAAAGCAGCAGTTAGAATAGTCTGACTTGTGTAGAGCTCTGACATGGGCTAATTAATCACGGTGTTCCTAAAAGTGAAATTTGTAGGAAGTCTCCTGCATTCCTACTTAATTTATATAAGCAGAAAACTTGCAGGTCAAAAGACTAATTTGAATTCTAAAAACAGAGAATCACTGATCCTCAATCAATTTCCAGACTTGAACCAGTTTACATGTCCAGAACTACTTGAATGAAGGAGAGACCAGGTCCCCTTGACGAAGGACCCCACTACATTACCAACAATTTACACCGTTAATCTTTCTCTCACCCTTCCCCAAGGAGACCTCCAGCCTTTTACCAGGGTAAATGTGCACTGGGGAAAGGAAAATGATCAAGCATGTTGAGGACTACTGGACATTGGCTCTCAGCTGACCTTGATTTCAGGGGACCCAAAACGTCATTGTGGTCCTCCAGTTAAAGTAGGGGCTTATGAAGGTCAGGTAATTAATGGAGTTTTAGCTCAGATCTGACTTACAGTGGGTCCACGGACTCATTCTGTGGTCATTTCCCCAGTGCCAGAATGCATAATTGCCATTGACATATTTAGCAGCTGACAGAACCCCCACATTGGCTCCCTGACTGGTAGGGTGAGGGCAATTATGATGGGAAAGGCCAAATAAAAGCCATTAGAGCTGCCTCTACCTAGAAAAAATAGTAAATAAAAACAATATTGCTTCTCCAAGGGATTGCGGAGATTAGTGCCACCATCAAGGACTTGAAAGATGCAGGGGTGGTGATTCCCACCACATCCCTGTTCAACTCTCCTATTTGAGTTGTGCAGAAGACAGATGGATCTTGGAGAATGACAGTGGATTATTGTAAGCTTAACCAAGTGGTGACTCCAATTGCAGCTGCTGTACCAATTGTGGTTTAATTGCTTGAACAAATTAACACATCTCCTGGTACCCGTTATGCAGCCATTGACTTGGCAAATGCGTTTTTCTCTATTCCTGTCCATAAGGCCAACCAGAAGCAATTTGCATTCTGCTGGCAAGGCCAGCAATATACCTTTACTGTCCTAGCTCAGGGGTATATCAACTCTCCAGCTTTGTGTCATGATCTTGTTTGAAGAGACCTTGATCACTTTGTGCTTCCACAAGGTATCACACTGGTCCATTACATTAATGACACTATGCTGATTGGATCCAGTGAGCAAGAAGTAGCAAACACACTGGACTTACTGGTAAATCATTTGCATGCCAGAGGATGGGAAATAAATCTGACTAAAATTCAGGGCCCTTCTACCTCAGTAAAATTTCTAGGGGTCTGGTGGTGTGAGGCCTGTTGAGATGTTCCTTCTAAGGCGAAGCATAAGTTACTGCATTTGGTCCCTCCTACAACTAAGAAAGAGGCATAATGTCTAGTGGGCCTATTTGAATTTTGGAGGCAACATATTCCTCATTTGAATGTGTTACTCCAGTCCATTTGTCGAGTGATCCAAAAGACTGCCAGTTTTGAGTGGGGTCTAGAAGAGAAGAAGGCTCTGAAACAGGTCCAGCCTGCTGTGCAAGCTTCTCTGCCACTTGGGCCATATGACTCAGCATATCCAATGGTGCTTGAGGTGTCAGTGGCAGATAGGGATGCTGTTTGGAGCCCTGGCAGGCCCCCGTTGGTGAATCACAGTGGAGGCCTCTAGGATGTTGGAGCAAGACCCTGCCATCTTCTGCAGATAACTGCTCTCCTTTTGAAAGGCAGCTCTTGGCCTGTTACTGGGCTTTGGTGGAAACTGAATGTTTGAATGTGGGTCATCAAGTCACCATGCAACCTGAACTGCCTATCGTGAACTGGGCGCTTTCTGACCCATCTAGCCATAAAGTGGGTCATGCACAGCAGCATTAAATCATCAAATGGAAGTGGTTGGGCTTCCATCAAATGGAAGTGGTTGGGCTCCCAATCACATATATATGTGATTGGGCTCAAGCAGTCCCGAAGGCACAAGTAAGTTACATGAGTAAGTGGCTGAAATGCCCATGGTCTCCACTCCTGCCACCCTGCCTTCTCTTCCCCAGCCTGCACTGATGGCCTCATGGGGAGTTCCCTATGATCAGTTGGCAGAGGAAGAGAAGACCAGGGCCTGGTTCACAGATGATCCTGCACCACCCGAAAGTGGACAGCTGCAGCACTACAGCCCCTTTCCAGGACATCCCTGAAGGACAGTGGTGAAGGGAAGTCTTCCCAGTGGGCAGAATTTCAAGCACTGCACGTGGTTGTGCACTTTGCATGGAAGGAGAAATGGCCAGATGTGTGATTACATACTGATTCATGGGCTGTAGCCAATGGTTTGGCCGGTTGGTCAGGGATGTGGAAGAAGCACGATTGGAAAATTGGTGACCAAAAAATTTGGCGATGAGGTATGTGGATGGGCCTCTCTGAGTAGTCAAAAACTGTGAAGATATTTGTATCCTATATGAGTGCTCACCAACGGGTGACCTCAGCAAAGGAGGATTTAAATAATCAAGTGGATAGGATGACCTGTTCTGTGGACACCACTCATCCTTTTTCCCCAGCCACCCCTGTCGTTGCCCAATGGGCCCATGATCACAGTGGCCATGGTGGCAGGGGTGGAGGTTAGGCATGGGCTCAGCAACGTGGACTTCCACTCACCAAAACTGACATGGCTACGGCCACTCCTGAGTGCCCAATTTGCCAGCAGCATAAACCAACACTGAGCCTTCGATATGGCACCATTCCTCAGGGTGATCGGCCACTACTTGGTGGCAGGTTGATTATATTGGACCTCTTCCATCATGGAAAGGGCAGAGGTTTGTCCTCACTGGAATAGACACTTACTTCGGATATGGGTTTGCCAATCCTACATGCAATGCTTCTGCCAAGACTACCATCTTCATGGACTCACAGAATGTATTATCCACGTCATGGTATTCTACACAGTATTGCCTCTGACCAAGGCACTCACTTTATGGCTAAAGAAGGGTGGCAGTGGGCTCATGCTCATGGAATTCACTGGTCTTACATGTTTCCCATCATCTTGAAGCAGCTGGATTGATAGAATGGTAGAATGGCCTTTTGTAGTCACAATTACAATGCTAAGTAGATGACAGTACTTTACAGGGCTGGGGCAAAGTTTTCCAGAAGGCTGTGCATGCTCTGAATCAGCATCCAATGTATGCTACTCTTTCTCCCATAGCCAGGATTCATGAGTCCAGGAATCAAGGGGTGGAAGTGGAAGTGGCACCAACCATCATCACCCGTAGTGATCCACTAGCAAAATTTTTGCTTCCTGTTCCTGTGACATTACATTCTGCTGGCCTAGAGGTCTTAGTTTCAGAGGGAAGAATGCTGTCACCAGGAGACACAACAATTCCATTAAACTGGAAGCTAAGATTGCCACCTGGACACTTTGGGCTTCCCCTAACTTTAAGTCAACAGGCTAAGAAGGGAGTTACAGTGTTGACTGGGGTGATTGACCCAGACTATCAAGATGAAATCAGTCTACTACTCCACAATGGAGGTAAGGAAGATTATGTGTGGAATACAAGAAATAGTCCATTAGGGTGTCTCTTAGTATTACCATGCCCTGTGATTAAGGTCCATGGGAGACTACGACAGCCTAATCCAGGAAGGACAAATTGCCCATACCTTTCAGGAATGAAGGTTTGGGTTGCTCCACCAGGAAAAAAAAAAAAAAAAAAGCATGGTAGTAGAAGGTAGCCATCAATACCAGCTACAACCACATGACCAGTTGCAGAAATGAGGACTGTAATTGTCATGAGTATTTCCTCCTTCTTTTGTTAAAAACATGTTTATGCATGTATACACTTGTACTAAGAACTTATCTTCATTTTATTTTTCTTTCCTTTATCATGTGATATAAGATTTATTGACTTCATATCAGCATTTAAGTGTTGTTAACTTTATGTAATAGCATTTGGGTTGGGGGTTGGTGCATTTCCAGTTGTACAAAGGATAGTTGTATGTGTTAGGCATAATTATGACCTTATTATTGTCTTTATTTGAAGATTATGTATGATCTCAGGAGATGTGTATGGGTTCAAGTTGACAAGGGGTGGACGTGTAATGATTAATACCGAGTGTCAGCTTTACTGAATTGAAGGATGCGAAGTATTGTTCCTGGGCATGTGTGTGAGGGTGTTGCCAAAGGAGATTAACATTTGAGTCAATGGAATGGGAGAGGCAGACCCACCTTCAATCCAGGTGGGCAGCATCTAATCAGCTGCCAGTGCAGCCAGAATAAAAAGCAGGCAGAAGAAGTGGAGAGATTAGACTGGCTTAGCCTCCCAGCCTTATCTTTCTTCTGTGCTGGATGCTTCCTGCCCTCGAACATTGGATCCAAGTTCTTCAGCTTTGGGACTCCGACTGGCTTCTTTACTCCTCAGCTTGCAGATGGCCTATTATGGGACCTTGTGATACTGTGAGTTAATACTCCTCAATAAACTCCAATATATATATATACACACACATACATATATGTATATCTATCTTATTAGTTCTATCCATCTAAAGAACCCTGAGTAATACAGTCGTATATACTGTATTGTAGATCACATCAACTAAAAGTTATGGGGATCAGAAAGTTGATGCGTTCATTTGGAGGCTTAAAAGACAACATGTATTTCTTGCATTTTATTTCAAATTTTATAAATTTGCCATATACGATTTCAAAATTACAACAGAATACACTTAACATTTTATAGCATGTTTAAATAGGTGGTTCTTAACATTGAATAGTAAGTGTTTCTGTGCCCAGCAGAACCATAGTTCCAATTCTAGCTCTTCTATTTATTAGTCAGATCACCTTGGTCAAGTCACTTTCCTAAGAATTATTTTCCTCATCTGTAAAGCAGAGATAACAATACCTGCTTAAAGATGCTTCAAGTGTATCTGTCAGTCATTGTCCAGTCAGGAAATCAACACCAATCTATGTCTTTCAACCAGAAACAGATTTATTATAGAAAAGTTTGCAAAAGTGTTAGATGAGCTGGAAAACAAAAGGGGAAAGGGGCTGGGCATGGTGGCTCACGCCTGTAATCCCAGCACTTTGGGAGGCCAAGGCGGGTGGATCACGAGGTCAGGAGTTCAAGACCAGCCTGGCTAATATGGTGAAACCCCATCTCTACTAAAAAATACAAGAATTAGCCGGGAGTGGTGTGGTGGCGTGCGCCTATAGTCCCAGCTAGTCAAGAGGGTGAGGCAGGAGAATCACTTGAACCCAGGAGGTGGAGGTTGCAGTGAGCTGAGTTTGCACCACTGCACTCTAGCCTGGCAACAGACTGAGACTCCATCTCAAAAAATAAATAAATAAATAAATAAATAAAGAGAGAAAGAAAGAAAGAAGAAGAAGAAAAGGGAAAGGGCCATTATTATCCAGATATAAGCAAGATGTTGCCATCTCTGGACTGATGTCCATAAGAGTTTTCTTGCCACTAATATTATTAGAACAGTTATTTTCAATACTGCTGAAACCATGGCAGGTGGTATGAGCAAGAGCTGTTGTTCCTTCACCTGGTAGAACTGCTAACTCCTGATTCTAAAATGCTTCATTAGCAGAACTTGGGCTCCCACTGCTGCTATCACTATAGGAGGGTTCATCAGAAACAGAATGTCTCACTTCTTACTGATTTTCATTTTGGCGTAACTACTTCTGACTGGCAGAATATGATCAGCAACTTGCTAGCCAGGAAAGCTGAAAATAATAGTTTGCAGGTTTCTAGCCCTAGCAGTTTGAAGGTGAATATAGAAGGACAAGTTTGGGGCTGAGGCTTAATAAGGAAATGTCTAACATATTAAGAGGAAACAAAAACTAAAGCATCTGTCATCAGGTAGGGATCTTACTGGTCCTGTTTTTATACACGTAAACCTTCTTATAATTTCACATTCTTCTTAGAATTCATTGATAAATACTTAAAATATAAGAAAAACAACTTTATTTGATCACTGGGGCTTTAAAAGGAAACATATCTCAGAGAATGAGTGAATCCCAGCAAGAGAATATAAAGTTTTCAGTACCTGTTACTATTTCCTTTCTGACGTGGAAAGAAAGCTAAATACATGAAGACGAAGAGCCCTGAGGCGTGGAGAATAATGTCACAGGGACATTGTGAGAGAGATGCTAAAAGGTAAAGACTTCCCATTTTATTGTCCAATGCCCTTAATAATGTGAAAATATTTTACATTATTTAATAGTTGTGTAAAAAAGCTCTAGACTTGGAATTAGGATGCATTTCTGTTTTTGTTTTTTTCACATTTGTTGGGTGGCAGTAGGAATAAATTAGTTTACAGAGAGTGGGCTTCCCTTCTACAGAGAAAAAAAAAGCTCTTGGATTCATTAATTCTTTTTAGGTTTTGTCCAGCTTTATTGTTCTGTTTCATGAAAATGGATGATGATGATAATGATAATGATAATGATGACGACAATTTGTATAACGAATAGAATTGAATTTTTATTGAATGCTAACCATATGCCAGAAACTAGGATAAGCACTCTGTATATATAATGACAACCATTGTTAATGTATTTAAAGCACCTGCATTTAACAGAGGAGAAAATTAGGCATAAGTGAACTAGTTACTCTCCTTATGTGTGTATAGCTGAATGCAGACCTAAAACTAATTCTCAGTGCTTCGTTAAAAGCACTAAATTTATAAGAGAAAGATGCCCATAAATGCTGGATATATTTTATGTCCAAAGATTCTTGGGTAGCCACTGCTACAGTAGGAGTGCTCGTAAGAATGGCAAGCTCTTCGATTGCTTTCTTTCTTTTTATCAGTCCATTCACTTGCTGCCCTTTGGCATAAGGTACTTTTATTTTCAGCATCCCTGGGGCACAATATATGCACTAGGAAACCAATAAACATGGCAACATTCAACATTAAATTGCAATTACATATTCTTTCATAATGCTAGAGCATGATGAAATTTCTACAAATTACATTTCATAATTTAATATGCTGGATGAATCATGATTCGTGCTTAAAAATCATTAGCACTTGAATTTTTAACACTCTTCAAGTTGTTTGAAAGTTGTGTTTAGTGAACCATTGTGGGTGAACTCTTTGGTCAGACAAAAGGAAAATATAAGGCTTCCTAATTTCTCTGACCTGAGGTGGGGTTGGCGATTGGGTTAGAGCTGTTTTTGCTGCTTGGTAGTATCACCGGAGCAGGTGTAAAATTGCTATAGAGGCAAAGAGTCATTTGGGCATTGCCAGGGAGATTAACATGTTATTTGTATCAATTTTTGGGTGAGAAAGAGCTGATCCGGAGATTTGAGCACTCTGTCCCCACCCCAGATTATGAGATTCTATAGTCCTTATTTAATAGGTATGTTATCTCAATTCGTTTTCACAGCACTTTTCTTAAAAATAAAACAAAACAGATATTTGTTGAGCTGTCCTTCTGGGTCAGCCTTTGTATTGGGGGGGGGGCTGTGACTACAGACATCAGTGAGACCATCACTGTCATTAAATGAAGCTTGTACACTCATGGGTAGAGAGATCTGTAAATAAATTGTAATAAGTCATGTGGAGTGCAGCACACATTCATCTAAGGAAAAAAAGCCCACAGGAAGGAAAAATCTCCCCCATCCCTCTTTTTCTTCTCATTGGACCCTTTCTCTTCTCGTTGGACTCTTTCTCTTGCCCATTAGTTCATCTCTCACTGGTGGGCTTTACTGGTACAGGGGAATAAAGTTGTTAGTGTCTCAGCCCTGTTTGTTTTCTGTGATCAGAGCATGGTTGGAGGAAGTGGAGATGCCAGCTGGCAAAGCCACTTCTGGTAGATCAGGGACAGTAGAGGGGACACTGGCATCTGGCTGGCTTTTGAGACTTCTCTGACAATCTGTCTCCCTGTAGAGCAGGAGTGCTTCTTAGCATATGGTCACCATGTCACATGGCAGAGCATCAGAGGGCCTGTCAGTCAGAGAATGTCCACACAACAGGGCAGACTGTGCTGGCATGCATCCCTCAGCTGTTGAGTAACCTTACTCCAGGTTCTGCATGATTTTTTAGCACAAGATACCCAGTGTTCGAATCCCTCCTTGTAGGGGTATCACAAAGGAAAATCCCACAAGACCTCCTTGGTTCTGTGCTTTGTAAATGTGGACAACTTCCCAGATGGAGATAAACTACCCTTTCCTCTGAACTCAGCCTGAGAACTGCATGGGCTAGGCTGTCTTTTTCTCAGGTTTGAATCAGCTCAGATAAACTCTTCTTGGTGCACTAGCCAGGACTCCCCATGAGTGCTCTATAGTGAACCCTTCAAATGCTTCTCTCTGTGTGTAGTCTTAAGAGTCCTACCAGAGTCCCTTGTAGACTGCATGTGTTTTCCAGAAGGATAGTGTAGAAATGGCATCAAACTGTAAAAGACAAGTTTAATTCCCAGCTTTGCGCTTGTTTCTTTTGTAACATGAGTGAGTCACTTAATGTCTCAATGTATTTATCTTAAAATTAGAATGATAATCCAGAAATTCCACAGAGTTGTGAGTGCCTTGCATGCATGTCTTTCTTCCCTTTTAGCACATTTCTTGACACAAAGGAGGTGCTTGATGAATGTTTCTTGAATGAATTGCTGGTGAGGGAAAGAAAGCAATTCAGAGTCACTTTTTTTTTTCTTTTCCTTTTTCTTGGAATGGAGAGGGAAGAGTAAATATGAGGGAACTGTGGAATTTCTTCTCAGTTAGAAACCTTAGTTGCAGCTCCTCTTGCTCTGGACTTTCCTTTGCATTATTTTATTGACATTGTCATAAATCCAGCTCCATTCGAGCAAAGTTTTGTAGCAAATCTACCTTCTACTTAAATGAGAACAAAGCAGATTTTGATTAGAAATCTCTCAGCAGAGCAGAACAGAGCACTTAGGAATTATATGCTGTGACACAGTATACACTTATACCAGATAAATCATTTCTGCATTGAAGACTCTGCCAGTTACCACCATTTGTGCTGGGTGATTGCATTCAAGCTACTTGTTTATCTGCCTGATGGCAAAGATTGCATCTCATTCATCTTTAAATATCTCTAATGGATGGTGGAGGACTTTCCACATAGTGGTTACTAAACATACATGTATGTTTTGAATGAATACACTTGAAGATTGTTATTGACGTTGTAAAGACCACAACCTAAAAATGCTGCAAGGAGTCATGTACTTTTCTTAGACCAATGTGATGGTATAAATATTATTTCATATGCACAGATGTAGAAATGGACTAGGCATATAATCAGTGTTCTGATTATAGGTTGCAGTTGTTATTTTGTTAATAGCTTCTTCTGTCATTAATTCAAAATTCAGTTTTTGCCGCATCAATTTTATTTGCTCATATAGTCTTCAGATGTTTTTCCTGTGCTCATGCTATTTCTCCATGCAATTTTCACATTTCCAAGCCCAGAAACCTCTGTTTCTTCTCACATTTGGAGTTTACCACAGTCTGCAATCATGGATTTGTTTTAGAGGTTGGGAGAAACTTATATATTACTGAATCCAATCCCACATTTTCTTGGGACATTCTGTTACTTTGTGTATTCATACAGAAAAGGAAGGGAACTGGAAGAATTGATATGAGAAATGTCATTTTCAAACTATGCTTTGGTAAGTTTCCCATGTCACTGAAAATTTTTAAGAGCAATTTGAGAAACTTGGAGTATATGACAGACACAATTGGTTGCATATACTCAACAATTGTGTGCCCAATAGCCATTCTTTTTTCCATT
Organism: Pan troglodytes; assembly: GCF_028858775.2. NCBI lineage: Eukaryota > Metazoa > Chordata > Mammalia > Primates > Hominidae > Pan > Pan troglodytes. The sequence continues at coordinate 39,563,791 of NC_072411.2, forward strand.
CCCTTTTTCATGCTCATAGAACCAAAATGTATTCAGTCAGGTATGTGCCCACTTCCACTGATTTAGTCAAGATGGGTCTGAGCTGGTCATGGTTACTCCACTGTGCTGTTTCATGACCTAGTTCTTGCCATCCCCACTTATAGATCTCTGGGGCACACTCTTTTTTAAGCTCTGGGATGGATCTCAGACACCATCTATTTTTTTCCTAAGATCATTATATGATTCTAAATGTGAAGCCACGGTTGAAAACCACTGGTGCAGCATATTCTGAACAAATAGGTCCTCAACACATGACTTTTAGTTAAAAATACAGTGAGGGGATTTAATTTTATATAAAAGTAGTTTAATGGATTTTTTTTTCCATTAAAATACGAATCAATTTCTGGATTTCAACCAACTCTTTTTATAGTCTACTAAGTGAAACTGCATATGTGTTTACTGCATTGAAACCCCAACAATGACAACAACAGAAAGTCCTGCTGCTTTGAGTTTTGTAGCCTGTCAAAATGTCAAAAGGGTTGGCATCAAGACCTCATTTTAAATGAATGCCTTGTGGTATAAATAGGATATTCAGTAAGCCACTGGAAAATCTCAAGTTTGCTTGGGGAGGCTTTGCCGTTAGCCTCCCCAAGCAAAGAGCTATTTCCCAACTCATGAAGAAATTCCTCATGTGGAACTGCCTCCTCACTGTCTCTGCCATGGGCCACTGGAAATCACTGCTTGGCTGGCAGAGCACAGGGCCCTCTGTAGGTTAGAGCTTACTGTTCATTTTTCTTCCTTTCCTGTTCACCAATATTTTTGGGTCTAAGCCATTTTGGACTACAAAGTGCTTCTTCCCCTCCCGACATAGTCTGGGACAGAAATATCTGCATTTTCTTTATAGGTGATGGCTGCATCCTTGTTTATGTTTGCCAAACTAATGTTACAGAGTCAACTGCCGTGAATAAATGTTGGAAAAGAAAGAGTCCCAACTCTGAAGGAACTTAGGTTTTGCTTTGTTTTGTAAATATCAATTATGCAGAAAAAAGATGTGTGTTCATAAGGTCAGGAAATTGATGTGCACTGGTCTGAGTCTTCTAAACTGAGGTTATTCTTACATGGGACAGCCTTAAGACTGTTCTTAGGATGAATATTCCATGGATATGTACCTGTCCAGCTCACCAGCTGTTCTCCCTGTGATTGTGAGTGACTTTTCTCAGTGGTGGATATCAGACATTCAGGTGGCTGAATATTTTGAATGTCATCACTGCTGTAGAGTTTGTATCCACTTGCATTGTGGCTAGCATTGCTTGGCATTTTGCTATTCACTCTCTTTTTCATGTATGTTGGCAGCTAGATGGGAGACAATAAGGAGAGGCCGTGCTTCATGTTTTGTGAGGTCGTTGTTGGTGTGCCTTTTTTTGTTGGTTGGTTGGTGTTTAATTTACTTTTCTCACAATGGTGGCACAATCTTTGACATTTAGTTCAAAATAAATATTTGCTGTTTGGCTAAGAGGTTCAAAGCACCAAGGGTAGTGGAACCACACATGAATATTGTGTTCACACAAACAGTATACTCAAAACAGATGGTGTCTGATCATGGACTGCTGCAGAAAAAATAGAAACCAAACACCATGCACAATTTCTAGCTGTCTCTTTCTGACCCCAGAGATCACAGTTTATTCTAACTCTTAGAATCCCAAGGGAGAATCACTGCCCCAGATCATAACTGAGGTCGGAGCTGCTAGCTCCTAGGTAGCTGCAAACCTCTCTTTATATTGACAGGCAGTTTATGAGCATCTCTTCAGTGTACATTTAATGAGGCAAACCCTTTTCCAAAAGCTAGTTACTTATACGTATTTATCCATTTCCCAGCCACTATAATTCTCTCTTCTCTTGAAATTCCTAACTGCTACTCAGGAATACATTTTAAAATATGCTGTCATTATGGAGCTTAAGTAGTGTTTTGCATCTGTAATTTGTTGTGTTGATCGATGTGAGCCACATTTTGAACATAATAATGCAATTTCATTTGTTTAAATATCATTAATAACAGTATTTCATAATGTACTATGCTTAGAAATGGAAATATTATAGTCAGAAAGTGTAGCAATGAATGAGAAGAAAGCTGGAGATCAAAGAGCTGCTGGTGAGTTCACACATTTGTAAGTGTTTAATGAGTCAGAGGGGGCTGAATAAGTAAGTGGCTATGTAATCAAATTACTCCCTCTGTTCCTATCTCTTAATGTAGTCATACATCCCCATTTAGGAGCCACATAAAAGCTAGCTTCACCCAGCCCTTGTCACAGTTGGTATGCCAGCCAGCCCCTTTCCTCCTTAGCCTGTAAGTGTCTCTTCTCTTGTCCCTGGGTCTTTGTTTCCTTGCCATGACTCTTCAGCTGCAGATATCTCACCTAGCCAGCCCCTCCCAGGCTGACAGCCACTTGGTTTGTTATCTCTGCTGCTCTTCTCCCTCCTTCCCCTGGTTTTACTACTCTTACTGCTTGGAGAGAGGCAGAGAGAGAGCCATGTCCCGTACCACTTCTACCTGGCCGATTTCAATAGGATACCGGGCTACTGGGCACATTCCCTTCCTTTTCATCTAAAAGGATTGAGCAAAATCAACTTTTTGAAAAGTAAAATATTAACCTACAACATGACTTATTATATTAAGTCCATTTATTAATATTTGTAAGATATGGTGCTAGGGGCTGAGAATGCAAAGCTGTGCCCTCAATGAGTTTTCAGTTTATGGAGAATTAAACTAAATTTTCTTTAAGTTTAGGGTTTGTTGTTGTTGTTGTTGTTGTTGTTGTTTGTTTGTTTGTTTTTGAGAGAGAATCTCGCTCTGTCACCTAGGCTGGAGTGCAGTGGTGCAATCTCATCTCACTGCAACCTCTGCCTCCTAGGTTCAAGCAATTCTCCTGTCTCAGCCTCCTGAGTAGCTGGGGCCACAGGTGTGTACCACCACATCCCACTAACTTTTTTGTATTTTTAGTAGAGACAGGGTTTTGCCATGTTGGCCAGGCTGGTCTCGAAATCCTGACCTCAGGTGATCCATCCGCCTCAGCCTCCCAAAGTGCTGGGATTACAGGCATGAGCCACCACACCCAGCCAGTTTAATTAGTTTTTATTTATGTAATTAACTTTATTATTATGGTATTAATAATAAATGTGGTGCACAGTGATAAATGTTTTGAATAAGAGGGTATTGGCCTGTAGAGGAGAGGTGTCTTGGAGGTTTGAACTGTACCTTGAAGAATGAGCAGGTTGAAAATTAACACATGTACTCAAGAGAACATAACATATCACCAAAGAGGAAAATCCTCAGAAATTTTGTACCGCTTATCCAATCCGTAACAAACCACTGAGGAGATAAGTCAGCAAAACCTTCTACCTTCCTTAGAGAAATGAATAATTTTGGAAAGGGAATGAAAAGATATGAATTGCCGGAAGGAAGTATTGATTAAAGGATTAAGATAACCAGTGTACTTTAGCTGAAGAATGATTGTGGCTATATGTGCACACAAATTAAAGTTTAAAACAAGCATTTTAATTTGATTGAACAGTGGATTATTTTGAAAAGAAAATAAAAGAATTCAGTCAGTTGCAAAACAGAATAATCTTATTTGAATAGATTTAATCCATATCAAGAAAATTGCCTTGTAGAAATTGGGGTGCGTGTGTGTATATGTACATATGTGTATGTGCATGTGTATAAAAACCATCTAAAAACAGATTTCCTGCTAGAATAAATTTTCATTTGTCCAGAGGTGTGTCCTAAGGAAATACAGACATCTGGAAAAGTATCACCTAATTCATCAATGAGTATAATTGATTCTGTCATAATAATAAAAAGCCAAGGTCAGTTACCTTGCTCCATTTTTTTAGCTGAACATTGTGGTTATTTGCTAGCATTGCTCCCTCCATTTTGAAACTCCTTTTTTTGTGCCATCAATTAAATTTTATTTTGAAGAATCATGTGTCCCTCATTTGAAGTCTATGACATTTGGGTGGTGTTGACTCTGTGCTTGATCCAAAGGTAAACATTAGGCTCCCACATAGACAATCAGAGCATGGAGTTTCCCTGGCTGCAAAGTGAACTTAGGGATAGATCTGTGACCCAAGAAGGACTGCAATGGGTCATTGAAAGAGATTAGAAAAAAGAAAAGTGCTGTCTTCCATTGAACTTGAATTTTGGAGGATATGAGGACAGCACTCTGGAGCAAGCCATTTTGCCAGGACCAGTGAAACTTAACATGGAGATGACAAAGAGAAAGCAACCAAGAGATAAGAAAGGAAAAACTGGATTCTAGAGTCATTATTTTTGTTTCCTGAATCAATTAATTCCTAGAGCCTACCATGAACTTTTCAGCCATAAGAATCAATAAATTCCCCCTTTGCTTCAATCAGCTGGGCTTGAGTTTTTGTCATTTACAATAGAAATAACACTGATACACACTTGATTGGATTCTTGTATTTCTTAACTTCAATTACATCAAATTCACGTTCAATTTTGTTGAACCTAAAATTGTGCCCAATCTTGTTGGCCCAAAATTGATGTTTGTTGTATTTCATTGTGCCCCAAATTGGGGTTTGTTGTATTTCATTGGATAGTTTGGAAGTTACATTGCAGATATTTGGAAAGGAAGCATGATGAAGGAGGAGGAGTCAGACGGCCCTAGACTTTAATTTCCACTCCTATCATGCATGCATTGGGTAACTGCTGCCATGTCATTTCAACCCTCTGAACCTTTGTTTCCTCATCTGTTAAGTACAGATAGTAATGACTACCTCACTGGATTTTTTATGAGGTGCATGTGGGACAATATGTTTAGTAACAGAAGAATAATAGCTGCTGGAATATTGTAAATTAAACACATGATATTTCAGTGCTTTTACTTATAGATCACTCAGGTACAATCTTGATTTATGCAAACATAGTAGCAACTAACTAAATTAATCTGTTTGTAATCATTATCATTAAAACTGACATTCCTTGCCTGATCTAGTGCCAAAACCTCCTAGAAGTGGGCTAGCCATCCCACACTGCCTTTTCAATAATTCCCTTAGATTTCCTGTTTGCATACAGAGGCATTTCTCACAGTTTCATCTGAGGACAACTTGTATCAGAATCACTAGAGATGCTGAAAATAAAAATTCCAAGACTCCATTGTATATTTACTGCATTAGCCTCAGTAGGAGCTTCTGACCTGCCAGAGTCCTTGACCTGCTTGTATGTAGGATAGAGAACACACTGATTGGCATGGTATGCAAAGCTCTTCTCAGTCTGGCGCTTCGCAGACTCATCTTTCTATCAACTGCATTCTAGCCACACCAAAAATTCTTGGCATTCCTTGAGCATACAATCCTCTTTAATCATTAAATTTTCATACATGTAATTATTTTCACTTGAAAAATCTTTCTCTTTACCTTTTGGCAAACTACTACTTATGGCTAGTGATAGGGAGATATTAAATCTTCCAGGATCTTCCACTTCACGGAGACAGTACTTTCCCTTTCTAAAGCACATTTCATTTAATGAATTATTTGCTTTACGTGACTGTTAACTGCCTCTCCTCTCCCACTTTTTCCTCTGGACTATGGGCAATCTAGATATGATCATTATTATTTAATGAGGTACTCTGTAGATATTTGTTGAATAAATACATGAATGAAAGAATGAATGATTCATTGTGACAAGCATTGGGAATACAATGATATAAAGGCAAGGTAGAGATTTTCAAGGCAGTCAGGGAACTAGCTCTTTCACCTAAAATATATTTTAAAATATAAGGGCTCTATGTGCTAAGGGACTAATGATTGTCCCAAAGATAAAGGCTTTAGTGCATAGGGAGGCCTCATAAAGAAGGTAAGGGAGGAGTTGAACCTTGAAAGAGAAGAATAAGCAAACATTAGAGTTAGGCAAATATCGTGTAGAATGTTCATGGAATCTGGATAGTTTAAGGGATTTAGAATCCTCCTAAGAATCTTTTTTTTTTTTTTAAAGGACATCCAGAGTGTACTTGTGTTCAGAGAGACCATAGAAAACTTCAGAAAATGGAAATTCAAATGGAAAGTTTAAGCTTTTTAATAAGATTATGGTTAAAAAAATCATCAGAAGAATTAAACTGCCCTTTAGATATTATACCTATCTTCCCTGCTGTGATTGAGATGAGTAATGAGAGTAGGGACATCTGGGTTTGTAGTGTGACCTCTAACTACATGTCAGCACTTAGAGAAGTGTCCTCCCATGTATTTGAAATTTAAGTGACAAGCGGATGATGATTCAATTAACATTAAAAGGGAGAGAAAATGCCTTTTAAGTAGTATGTGGGAAAAATTAAGTGCAAAGGAGCCTTTTAATTTTTTTGGTTCCTCCACATATTGACTGTTAATTGAAAAACAGTTATTGTTAATACCACAACATGTTCTTGAGTACATCTGGGCGAATTAGAACTTGAAAGCTGTGCAGGCCTAATGAAAAAAATCAGCATTCTACTATTGCTCTAGCAATCAGCTATTGAGATGTGTGTGCCTCATTGAGGCTTTGCAAAAGTTAATTGTTGACTAAGCAATAGGTAGAGAAGCTCTAGGGATCCAACATAAGTAAATCATGTTTACAACTGGAAAATTGAACGTTTCATGGATTTATATGAAACATATGTTTCTTTTACCATTAGGATGCCTCATAACTCTATTAAATCATTTATGAGATTTTCATGGGGTATTGCATGACATAGCTAAATGACCTATCAGGCCCACCATGTTTCTCAATGACAAGGTACATAGTCCATACTGTAGCCCCTGCAAATGGTGTCACTGGAAAACAACTGAAATGGGACTAAACCACAATATAAATGATACTTCCTGGATTTGTAAAATGACCCTTGAAATGACAACAAAATAGAGCTTCAAGTCAGCTTGGTCATCAGCCTTACTTGGGTAATCGTGCTGTTTTAGCACAGCCTGTCTCATTTAGAGAGACAGGAAGTTGAACTGTGAAGGGCACACAACTGCAGGCAAAATTGGAAGTGCTAAAGGGGCAGTGTTATGGGGTGTTCTGGGGATAGCTGTCATAGGCTTGATCTCAGGGGCTTGAATGCCGAAGCAGAACTCTAGGAGACCTAGAAAGAGAAAACAGGGTTCTGTGAAACACAAAGTGGACTAAAGCATATGCAAACAAGTGTAGTACCTCTTACTAGAATTGTGATAAGTGACAAGGCTTGATTTCACAAGGATTATAGCATGAGCTGAGTTGTTGGAATTAGGATACAGAGGAGTGCAGGCATCATTGATCCTTGAATTCCAATATATAATCATCTAGATTAAAGAGAACTTAACATTGATCAGTTCTCGAATATCTAAACACACAATCTTTGGGATGCATTTTCTGTCACTACAAAGCATTTTTGTAGCCTACATCTTTCTGTTGTTAAATGGTGTGTTTAAAAATTACAAACCCATTGCTATGCGGACAGAAAATAAAATAAAATCATAGTAAACAGGCTCACTCTAGTAGGGATAATATAAGCATTGTATCCTATAGCAGTAAAAGTTGGCCTTGTAAGGTACACACCCTGCTTCCTGTGAAGCATAGCACTCAATTAATAATAGTTGCATTGCTTGGTCTTCAAGATCAGTAAAGCAGTCTTATCAGAGTGTGATGTTTTCTACAATTAATCATGGCAATTAGGCTTAATACTGAATTCAAGAAAATATTCTGACACTGATGCCCTTGACACATCGTTTTGTTGAGCAAAGTAAGGATATGATTCGAGTCCACAATGATTAAGCATAGAGGTAGCACTCAGGGTGAGAACTGTTAGTTTGAAATTCAGTTCTCAAGCACCTGAAACCCAGCAGCACTCTCATTTAATGAAATTTTTATGAAAGCTTACTTTCATATCTTATCTTCTGCTCTAGAGTTTTTTAAGCAGTAAAATTGCATGGAAATTTATATAATTATAGCTTTAATTACCTAATAATTGGGATAATTAACCAAGGGCTCCCTTAGGAGGATGCAACTGACCAGTTACACCTGCAGTTAGCTAATTTCAGGTGCTATGATTTCTGCATACAAATTTTTACACCTGCCATTAACTGCAAGGGCTAAAGGTAAACTTAAGACAAAGCCATCTGTGTGACCCTTTCCCCTTAATGCTCATGTGCTTTATACCACTACCTAGTATCTAATGCTTAATTCAGCAGGGTTTTAAGGTCTTAGTAGGTAAAGTGTCTTCCTGGAGTGACATGGAAAATTTGGGTGAGTTGTGGTATTTTGCTCACAGAATATCAAGTAGTATTCCTCACAGGAGGAATGAGCAAAAGTCTGGGGCTCATAGCCAAATAGAGATAATTAGCCTTCTACAATATAAACAGAGAGAGTGTATTTGACTACGTAAGGTGTATTTGAAAGGGAGAGTTACACATTGTAACTGTGATTTTAGAGTTGAATGTTAAAGAAGTGAATTCTAATTTACCAAGTTAATTGCTTAACATGATAATATTGAGAACACAGTAGGAGTTCAATAAATGGGGAATGAAAGAACATGCCTTGCAATTACTTTAGGACAATTCTGAATCTGAATCTTGGGAATTCAGTAGAGCCATCTTGATCAAATGTATTACAGTAGTTCTTCTGTATATCAAATGCCAATAAAGGATGTTTTTCTAAATACATAAAGCTATTACAGACTTGATTCCTAAAACAGAAATTCTTTGATCTTGGGTACTACTAATCATTGAAGAAACTGGAAAAAAATCTAATTATAGAAAAGGCAAAACTTTAGATTGAGAAAAAAAGAATTATTCTAGATTATTCTGTTTCTCTGTGTTTTGTAACTCATTAAATTCCTACAAAACAAATTTAATTTAGATTTAATTTGATGGGATCATAGCCCTTAGGGAAAAATTAACATCTTTGAGATAAGATATCCGTATTATAGAGTGCAAAAAATTAAATGATTTGCTATAAATGATTAAACTACTTGGTTATGGAATAGAGATAAAACATGTTATTCATGTCCCTCGGAGTTTGTTTCAAGATACAGAGTATAGTTGGCTGTCTCTTTGCATCTTTGTTTCTCTTTCTAATTCTTTCTCTGTTGTAATCTGCAGGGCTTTATGATCCCACTTTTAAGTTTTTAATAATGAACAATTTAGAAATTCTGTAATAATATAAAACAAACCTGTAAACTAGCCAGTGAGTGACCATATAGGTAAAAGTCACAGTTATTAGGACAAGTATATATATTTTATATGAGCAAATAATGTGTGGCTATATGCATATATATGTATACATATATGCATAGATATATACACATACCATACATACATATACCATACATTTATGTATCTATATCTATATACATTCTATCTGTATCTATGTATCTATGTAATATTCCTTATGTGATATATAATAGGTAATATTATTTATATATAAATAATGATATACATATGCATAATGAAATAATATATTTTCTTAACAATGTAGCTTAGAAATATTAGAGAAGCCAAAATATATTTGTTTTAATTTAAATCACCAAACTGTGTTTGAGTATAAATAATTCCCTATTGCTAAATTAATTTTTTCAGATTAAATCATTTCTGACTCATTCCTCTCGTATCAGAAATGTTCCAGTTCCCTATAACGTGCCTCTCCAGGATTGTTTCCCATAGGAAATAAGTCGAATACAGAGTAAATCCTGTTATTTCTACTCTGGTTAAATCTCTCCTCTCTGTAATTACATGAGAGACAACTTCTTTATCATATTATTTTATTAGGTTTCAGACTCACCTAAAATTAATAACTGCATTACTCCTCCTTCAACTCAATACCCTACTTATTAAAAAAATTCAACTATTCTGACATTTAGCAAGAAGGTAGCAAAATAGTTGGAGTGTTTGTTGTTATTATTGTTTTGTTGTTTTGCCTTGTTTGTTTTAGATCTTCCATTCTTACATAGGCTTTGTTTAGTGACCTAGTCCAATGATATGCAAAACATTGCATTGCAAATGTTATATAAATAACTCTTCAAAAGAAGAAAACAATTATTCCCTAAATAGATTATTATATTTGTTTTAATGTAGTCATAGCATGTAAGCCCTTAGCCTGGGCTGCCACTGACTGGGCTTTCTGGGTTATTGAGATTTCAGCAAGTTGCATATGATTAAAAGGACTCTCAGAACCAGCAGTTTGCCTCTGAAAATGTTGTTTGCTTGGCTGCTTGATTGATACCCTCTCTTATTACATAAAAGCACAATAAAAACTTTGACTAAACAATTAATTTGGCGACTACAATCTTAGGGGCTTTCTCTCTGTAATATTGGTTATTCCAATATCCTTTAAAAAAGTATTTATTAAATAACTGCCCATGCACGTGTGTGTGTGTGTGTGCGCGCACACACACACACACACACAGACTTCCTTTAACTGATGGGAAAGAGCTTGTTTTCTTCCAACTTTGATCTTCTGTAGTGTTTGAAACACTATTTTTTCCCTAATCTTTCCATTTCCCCTTTTGCCTTTGATCTAGGTTTATTCTTTTAGTTTTAGTACCATAAAATAGAAATAGTTATCTCTTTTATTTTGCCTTCTTACCTATTTATGAAGGGGTAAAGAGGATTAATGAGAATAAGGGTTCTAACAGTAGTACATCTATTTTTCAAGTTGTTGCTGGCTATTTAATAGTGGATAGCAGTCCCTTTTATGTCATTGTGAATACAGGATAGTATTTTATGACCAACCATAAGTTGCACTCAGAAAAGTATCATTCATAAAGTTCCAAGACAGTGAATATACATATTTTTTTCCATTTTTTCTCTGAGGAGACAGCAAAATACAGGTTCTCTAAGGAAAGAAAAAGTGTGCTTAAGTTTTTCTTTGTATCATTCAACTTTTCCATATATTTTTAATTATAAATTGTATATAATACTCAATTCATTTTTACTTCCATGAACTAAACACAAAATAATGCTTAACCTACAGGAAAGTTTTATGTACCTGATACTAAAATATATACTATCAATATAAGTTTTCTTTTTTACCCCAAATTCTAAGATATGTCAAAACAGACACATAAATCTATGAGTAATAAATGTATCCTTAACATCTCTGAGTTTCTCAAAAAAGAAGCTGAATAGCATATTTCTTATAATCACATTAGATATCTCTCATATAAAAGCTATATAATAACATATTCTTTCAGGTGATTCCACATTAAACTAGTTAGAATGACTATTCACATCATGCTCTTGTTTAATTATAAAATTTCACAAGAAAAATGTAGACATATTCAATTCATATATCCTCCTATAATTGAAACTTGATTTTGTCTGTTGGCATCTGCCTTAATTATGCATAAAAATCCCTATTTTTCTCCATTTTTCTCTAAGGCAAATTTCAAGTATTCTTTGACATTTTATTTAACTTGATGGTCTTATGGTACTACAAAAAGTTGTGAATACAGATAATGCTGTGGCAATGTTTTAATATGTAAAACTTGATAACCTGTTCATTTTTACTCCTGGTTAATGTTTTGGATTCACATTTCCCTAGATAAGCATTCATTATTTGTGTAAGTCTATACCATTTCTATCCATTCACATTGACACACTTGGCTGAAAGTTCATTATTTGTGGAAGTATAGAGGAGGTATATGCTGGAACACATATGAAAAAAAAGCAAAGGTATTCATACCTCCTAGTGACCTGCCTTAATTACCATTTATATTAACTGTCAGTGATATTTAATTTCAGGTAATGAATAAATTGGATTACACGGAAATGGAATTCGAACACCTATACCTATTTATTTAAGTGCAATGACCACATAGCCTCCATATAATATAAGATGGCTTCAGAGTATCTTTTTACCACATTTTCTTATTCTGTAGTTATCAATCCTCACAGTCTGTGCTTAAGACTTTATACCCGGTGCCTAACTTACTAAGAGGTAATTATTCATGGAACAAACATTTATTTAATAGATCCTGTGTGCTACTTGCTAGGATACACCTAGGAACATGACAGTCAAAAACTCTGCTTTAATGAAGTATATATTCAAGTGAAAGAAATAGACTGCAAAGAAGTAAAAATACAGAGAAATGGTTGCAGATAATGATAGGTTCTGATGGTTTGGAGGACAGAATGATCAGAGAAGACTTCTCTGAGATGACGATGTCAGACATAGCCAAGAATGATGTGAGGGGGATGCTGCAGAGGCCTCAAGAAAGAATATTATCAATGGGGGGAACAGACTTGGAGACAGACGTTCTCTTGTCATGGAGGAACAGTAAGAAGGGTGGTGTGGCTGGAGTGGATAAGGTACAGGGAGAGTGTTGAAGATAATTTCAGATAAATAGGCAAGGTTTGGGTTATTTAGGGACCTAACCGGCCATGAGTATGGAAACCACGGGTATGTGAGTCACTCTCCTACTCAAAACACAGCAGGGCCCTCTAACAAGGCTACGAGTACAGAAATCACTCATGACACCAGTGGTTTCCACACTCATGGCCTGTTAGGGGGCCCTGCCATGTTTTGAGTAGGAGACTGAATTGGTCTGAGCTTGTCTGAAGTGTGTGCTACAGATCCCAGTCTCAAAACAGACTCAGACTCCGTTTGGAAAATAGGACACATATATAAAAAGCCAAATCTGTGGTACTGTCTGCTGAGTCTCCAAAATTCATGGGACTGTGGAAACACAGATTTGGGGAAGTTTAGGGTTAAAGAGAGGGAGATCTGAACTGAACTCAACTCTAAAGAAAGAATAGTACTTAGATATGTGAAAATGGTGTTGGCCCGGGGTGAAAATTAAGCAGTTTCTGTTTAGGCCATTAAAGTTGACATAATAGCAGTATTTTAATGTAGAAATAGCCAGAAGCAGTTTTACTAAACCCAAGAAGACAGATTAAGATTGCATGTAGAAGTAAAAGTGGTTGAAATATTTGAAAATATTTTAATCAAGAACAATAAAGGACTAATCTTACGCAGAAATTATATATTTATTTAACAAGAGACTAAGTAATTATAATAACAAGATTTTTTTAAAAAAAAGACAGAAAGAAAAAATGATATATGTGATTACAGGAAAACAACTTAGCACATCATAATACCTTCAAATTTCCATATCTAATGTGATTGATGCTTCTTCAGTATGTACCCTGAGGAATGACAAAGAGGTGCTTTTGATTGCTTTTATTTATTGCCGCATAGAAATTTAACCATCCATATCCAAGAAATTACCCATTATAATTCAGTGAGAGAATTTTGGTCTTTAATATTAATAATGCATTTGTTATTTACCCAGCACATATTTTCTGTAGCAATGCAATAAATTAAAATGGAATAATTCCAGCAACTCTTCAGCTACAGAGCTGCATTCCTAGAACCCTACTAACTCTCTGTTCTGGACAAACCAAAATGCATGGGTTGTCTATACAAAAAAAAGAGTGAAGCAAGTGATACACCCAAGTTTTGATGATCATTGATCTAAATTCCAATGCATGGGCAGTCATCATCAAGCTTTGATATTAATACTAAGATAGCACAGAACTCATTCTATAGATATAATACTAATGTGCAATAAAATTATCATGTGAACATTGTTCATTAATCACTAAATTCTGATATAATTATGTCTACTACATATGAAGCCGACTTTTCCCTGATGTCAGGAATTTTGTTGAGTTTCTTGTGATTAAGGATTTTTAATGTTTCTATACTTCTATCTAAAGCCAAAGGTATTCTTCTTTTAATTAGGCTATATAATAATATATAAATGGCAACTTACTCATTTTAATAATATTTTTGAAATAGTGATAGTTAATCTGGCTTTCTGCTGAGTTTGTGAATGCCTGTAGGCTCAATGACTTCTGGTTGCAAACAACCATCATTTATAGATTGTGATGATGATGGGTTGTATAACTCTAATGTGCTTAGAGTTTACAAGATGCCAGGTATATGGATATTTAATTGACCTTCTCAACTTAGTTTCTTTGGAACTATTATTCTGTTCATTAAGATTTGTGGTCTATTACATAAAAGAGTAAAATTTGATTTCAAATTGAAAATGGATTTTGGATTTGGGATATAATTTTTCAGATATATCTACATGTTTATAATTTACATTGCTTTTAGACTACATTCATTTATTCATCTTTCTAAAAATATTTTGGAAATATCTATTTTATACCAGGCACTGGGTTTAGTATTGAGACTACAATATTTAAAAAAATATGATCCTAGCCCTGCCCTCAGGGAGCACACAGTCTAGTTTTAAAGATGGCAGTAATTAAACTGTCACTCACATAAGTTCAAAATCGAAGTTGTAGTAAAGTTAAGGAGGAAAGAAAGATACATGGTTGAAGAAGAGGGGACCAGTAGGGACAAGTGTCATGGAATCCACATTCCAAGAGTTAATCTGGTCTATATGTCCTGTATCCCTGAAAAATAGCAATTCTCATGTCTTTTCCTGTGATAAGCTGTGATTAAGATACTTCTTAGGGAATTTGAGTTCAGCTTCAGAGATTTATTTCATTTCATTAAGCCCTTGATCTTAGGAATCAGCTCTCATAGCCAGAGGACAACTAGGAAAACATCTGCTTAACCTTCTCAGATCCAAGTGTTCTCTATTTCCACACAATCATATGTTTAATATCAATTAGGGGGAAGTATTTTGCTCAAGACTGGGAGGGTAACATTCAAATTGTAGCTGAAAAATAGCCATTAATTTTGAATGATCAGGGGAAAGGATTTCTACTTTTTTCAATTTTGCATTATAATAGGAGTTCCACTAATGCATATATAATTTTCTTTCCCTTTTGCTTATCATGCACTGCTAACATGGACTTCTACAAAGGCTCAGGTTGGTGTTGCAATCTGTTTTGATCTTTATTGTTTTTTATTTAGTGAAAAGAAGCTTTGATGTTTTCCTTCACAAATCAGCTTTTTTTCTCTTTGTAAATTCTGATCAAAACATTGTTCACATATGACAGAAAAAAATTCCTCCTATAGAAAAGTCACTTTCTCAAACGTTGCTGTTGAATGAATTCCTTTATTTCAGTAAAAGGACTATTTCAGACACCGAGGAAATTGATTTATATCTGCTTAAATTGGCCATGCCTGGCTTATTTTACAATAGGAAGAAAACAATGCTCTGAGATTTCAGAATCAGCATAATATAATAGGCTCTGAAAAGATTTCTGATACGGAATCTGCCCTGTACTTTCAGAATGTATTAAATGTCATTGCCATGGTTAATACAGCTCCAAACAGCCGAGAATTTTATACATAGCTTCCTAGCCAGAGCTGATTCTAGGATCACCAAATTCTTAGTAAATAGCTTTCAGAAAATTAATGGTGTTTCTCTTTTTCTCTCTCTGTTTCTTAAAGGCATTAGTCTACTTTCTAGATTACATCAATATCTCATATAAATCACAAGTTCTTTACTTTTATAGTTTTAATAAATCCACATGCTATTTCTGTCCACCCCAATTCTTACTTGAAATATTATTGGTCATATAATAAATAAAAACTTCAGTAATGTTTTCAGAGACTACTTGTGTAGTAGACTGGAGTGATATTTATAATGCCTTAGGGGCCAAGTGCTAAGTGTAGCTAAAGTGAGTTTGTCACTCACAGGATAATTCAAATTTTTTTTTCACGCGCAGGGTTTTGCAAGGACTAAGAAAGGAAAATCAAATGGCTAGGTGGTTTGGATCTCATACACTGGGAAGGGGGTAAGATGTACAATTCCAGACCTATTCTGCCTTATGCTGTTTGGTTGTTAGGAGGCAGACTTTAAGATCCAAGAATGTTATAATGTCATACCTTCTGTTATGTCTAAGCTTCATCAAATTGTTCAAGTTGGCTTTTTCTAGTCATATGGTGTATAAGTAAAATCATGGCACGATATTCTTGGGGTTGGCTCCCATTTCACATTCTAGTCATGTGCAAACAGCTTGTGTAGAGGATGAATTTACTAAAATTAAATATTCACATCATAATCTCATATTTAACTTCCAAGATTGTTATAATGATTTGTCAAGATGAATACTTAGAGTCCTATAGAAACATTTTTTCTCTGAGTAAAAATAATGACTTATTGCTAATAAGGCTGTATACCATGCTGCATGACACATGCAACTTCGTGGATTGTTTGAGCTTACTCACCCAAAATGTTACATTGTGTTGACTTAAAGTCATTTTCTTTTTTTCGGTTGAAGATGGTGAACACTGTCTTCCCAATTCATGATGTATTTCTTGCTGAATAATCAATACTTCATCTTATTGATTAGTATATATTATTTTAATTTAACTTTACCCTAAAAAGGATCACATTTGAATTTTTCTTCCAAAACTTGGTCACACAATATAAAAACTAAAAAACTAAAAGCTTGATATACATATAATGTCTTATCTAAAATGAAGTGTGAGATATAGAAAAGGGGTCAGCAAATATGACTTTGTAGATAATGAGCTCTTGTTGCCACTACTCAACTCTGCTAGAGTAGCACAAAAGCAGCTACAGACAATAAATACATGAATGAGCATGGCTGTGACTCAATAAAACTTGATTTAGAGAAGTAGGCAATGTCAGCAAAAATAGTGGAGAAAAGATCTCCCCAAATCTCTTCCTGCATAAAAGCAGCAAGAACCACTTGGCAAAACTTGTCAAAATCAAGTTTCATAGAATTCTGGAAGTAAATCAAGGGTTTGCCACAATCTGGAGAGCACTTACTCAGAAAAATGACTGAGTCTTGGTAAGAACTGAGAGATTTCTCGCATTTTAACTTGCCCTGTTTCCAACTCCAGCTGCAGGGTACCCTTGAAAGAAGCTGCCCACAATTGTGGTAAAACAACCAACCAACCCCAACACCTAGCATTTTGGAAGCCAGTGGAGAGGGCTGAACAGGATTGGAACTCCTTCAAAGCCCTATCTTTGAAGAATTGTCATTGTTTGAACTGTCCAGTGTTTCCCTGGAACACCCCACTCACACAGCTATCTTTGTTTGACCTGACTCCAAGCTGGTCTGGTACAAACAGCTTTTTCTCTGATATGCTTTTTCTCTAGAGAAAAAGCTGTTTAGTCTAAAACACTCAGAGGCAATTGTTTAACTTGTAGCTACCTGAGATGGTATATAACAGTTAGGGTAAAGAGTAAGATAACAAAAAGCTTAAAAGGAAAAGCTAGAGAATGAGATGTTCACAGGGGTTCTGACAAACTGTAAGATATTCCTGGGAATTAAAAGAGCATGCAAGTATATAGGGCTGTGCACATACTTAGGAAAGCACTGACAAGACCCTAAGATCTCACCTCAGGCAAACTATGAGACTGGGTGGAAGCAAAAAATTGAAAACAAAGGCAGTTTTAAATTGCCTGGCTAGATGTTGAACGTGTGCCCCAACACATACGTACAGCCACTCAGCAAAGACTGGTAAACTTACTAATTCCAGACATCAAAAGGCATCTTTGTCAGATCATAACACAGAGACATCATTATACATGACAAACAACATACATATCATAGAGTTATTTCAGAAAAGTAACTAAACAAATAACAATAACAAATATCCACAACAACAAACTTTGGGAGAGTGAAGAATCTGATTTCCAGGACTGCCATATTATATTATTTTAAATGTCTCCTCTTTAACAAAAAATTATGACACATGGAAGAAAAAAAATATGGTCCAAAAACAAGAAGCAGTCACTAGAAACTGTCTGAGGAAGCTGGGATGTTAGACTTAAGGAGACAACTATTTTCCAAATATTTTATTTAATTTTATTTTTTAATTGACAAATAATAATGGTAAATATTCATGGGGTACATAGTGATGTTTTGATACATGTAATGTATAGTGATCAAATCAGGTTAATTCACATATCCATCATCTCACACACTTATCATTTCTTTGTTTTGGAAACAGTCAATATCTTCCCTCTAGCTATTTGAAACTATATATTATTGTTAACTATAGTCATGCTACAGTACAGAACACTGCATGTCCAGCTGTAATGTTAGACAAAGATTTTGAACCTATTTTAAATATGTTCAAAGCACTAAAGAAAACCATATCTAAAGAACTAAAGTATGAGAATAATGTGAAACAAAATAAAGAATATCAATTAGCCAGATAGAAATTATAAGAATTACATAGATATTCTGGAGGTAAAAAGTTGAAATGAAAAATTTACTAGAGGGCTTAAGCAACGGTTTTGGGCAGACAAAAAAAAATTATTGAATCGAAATATTTGCCAATTGAGATTATCTAGTCTGAGGAACAAGAAAGATTAAAAAGTGAAGAACAATAAGAGCCTCAGAAATCTATGGGACATTATCAAGTATGTAAACATTCACATCACGGGAGTCCCGGAAAAAAAGAGGAGAGATGGAAAGGGGCAAAAAAGATTATTTAAAGAAATAAAATCTAAAATCTTCCTGAGTTTGATGAAAAAATATAAATTCAGAAGCTCAAAAAACTTTGTGGAACATAAACTCAGAGCTATTTTCACCTAGATGCATCTTAATAAAAACTGTCAAAGCCAAACATAAAGAATCTTGACAGCAGCAAAACAGAAGTGACTTACTGTAAACAAATGAGTATCAATATCAGGATTAACAGCTGAGTTCTCATCAGAAACCATGGAGGCAAGAAGGCATTAGGAAGACAAATTTAAAATGCTGAGAAACAGTCAATCAATACTTACATATCCAGCAAAGTATTCTTTGAAAATTAGGAGAAATTAAGAAACTCTCAAATAAACTAAAACTGAGTATATTAATTGCTAGCTGACCAGACCTACACTAGATACTAAAGGAAGTCTTTCAGGCTGAAATGAAAGGACACTGGAAAGTAATTCAAATCTGCACAGAGAAAACAAAGAATACCAGTAAAGGTAAAGCTAAAGGTAATAACTACCTAAGTATCGAACACTCTACCTAGCAATAACACAATATACATTCTTCTCCACTGCACATGGAGCATTCTCCAGGGTATACCATATGTTCAGATTCATAACGGTCTTAGTAAATTTAGAAGTCTTGATATCATACAAAGTATTCAAGGGGAACAATAGCCAAAACAGTCCTGGAAAAAAACAAATTTGGAGGACTGACTTACACTTTTTCATTTCAAAGCTTACTACAAAGCTCAATAATCACAATCGTGTTGTACTAACATAAGGATAATCCTGTAACTCAATAGAATAGAAGTGAGAGCCTGAAAATACACCAAAACATTTATGATCGTTTTGGCAATGGTGCTGTTATTAGTTTTCCATTGCTGCTATAGCAAATTATCACAACCTTAGTGGCTTAAAAGAACACAACTTTATTATCTTATAGTTCTAGAGGTGAAAAGATCAAAACGGATCTCACAGAGCTAAAGTCAAGGTGTTGGTAGGACTGTTTCCTTTCAGAGGCTCCAGGGGACAAGCTATTCCTTGCCTTTTCTCACTTTTAGAAGCTGCCAGTGTCTGTGGCCAGATTACTCTAATCTTTGTATCATTTTCACACCCGCTTTTCCTGTATCTGACCTTTCTATGATCCTTTTATAAGGACTCTTTTCCTTATTACGGGCTGACTAAAATAATATAGGACAATCTCCCTAACACAAGATCCTTAACCATATATGCAAAGTCTTTTTTTGCTATACAGAAAATATGTAGAATATTCAGAATCTAAGGACAGGATGGGAATATCTCTGCAATACTGTTGTTCAGCTTAACACAGGTGCCAAGGCAATGCAATGAAGAAAAACTGTCTTTTTGACAAATAGTGCTTGGACAACTGGATATCCACATGCAAAGAATGAATTTAGACCACTCCCTCGTATTATATGAAGACAGTAATTTAGCTGGATTAAAGACCAAAATATAAGCACCAAAGCTGTAAAGCTGTTAGAAGAAAACATTGATATACATCTTTATGATCATGGATTAAGCAATTGACAATGAAAGCTCATGTAACCAAAGAGAAAAGAGATAAATTGGACCTTATCAAAATGAAAACATTTTAAATTTAAAGACACCATCGAGAAAGTGTGAAGGCAATCCACAGAATGGGATAAAATATTTGCAAACCATACATCCGATAAGGGTGTAGTATTGAGGATAAATAAAGAACTCTTACAACTGAACAACAGGAAGACAATCTGATTAATAAATGGGCTCAGGACTTAGACATTTCTCCAAAATATGTCTTGGAGAAGATAAACAAGCAGCTAAAAGGACCCGAAAAAATACTCGGATGCTAAAGATTAGTCATTAGGGAAATATAAATGAAAATAAAAATGATATGTCACTTCACACCCACAAAGATGCCTACAACACAGTAAGTGTTGGTGAAGATGTTGAGTAATTGTAATCATCATGTATTGTTGATGAGAACCTAAAATGTTGCAGCCACTTTGGAACACTGTGTGGCAGTTTCTCAAAATGGTAAATATAGCATTTCCACATGACCCAGCAATTCTACTTCTAGGTATATAACCAAGAAAATTGATAACATAGGTTCATGCAAAAACTTGCATATAAATGTTTATGCAGCATTAGTCATAGGTGAACAGCCAAAATGTCCATCAAATAAAGAATGCATAAACAAAATGTAGTACGTTCACACAAATGAGTACTATTCAGCTACAAAAAATAATGAAATATATGTTCGTGGATGAACTTTGAAAATATTATGCTAAATGAAAGTAGCCAAAAACAAAAGGCCATAGATTATATGATTCTATTTATATGAAATTTCCAGAACAGGCAAATTCATAGAAGCAGAAAGTAGACTAGTGGCTGGGTTGACTGAGAAGGGGGAAGAATATAATGGGCAGTGACTGCTAATGAGTATGGTTTTTCTTTTAGCGATGAGGAAATATTCTAGAATTACAGATAGTGGTTATGGATGGACAACTTTATGAATATTTATGTAAGTTAAAGAGTAAGTACAAGAGATTTAGTTCCCACTGTTGAAGATGTATATAATCCATGACTTTTGTAATCAGATGACATTTATTTTTAATGAAGAGTGATTTTTATAATATTCATACTCTCTTTTATTTTTATTTTTCATCAATACCTTGTAGTCTACCTTTATATAGTGATTTATAAATAGTTAATGGCTTAATTTTAATTCTTTCAATGTAGGGCACTTTATATGTCTCAGTTATAAAATTAAAGACTTCTTTTTTTTGGAGGAATCATTTCATACTCGAGAAATTTCAAAAACTGACATTATTGTAGAATTGTACATGCCTCCTCATACTATTATGAGAAATAGCAGTGGTATTTTTGGAATGACAGGTTGTTTTGCTGGCTTAGCTGTTAGTGATTGGGCATCTCTTATTCTTAATAATGTATCAGGGGCTATGGAGGATGAGAAAGCATACAACTTCAAGGCATGTGTCTGTCTCAGTCACCTCTTCTTTTG
The DNA here is from genome assembly GCF_028858775.2 of Pan troglodytes. Classification (NCBI taxonomy): domain Eukaryota; kingdom Metazoa; phylum Chordata; class Mammalia; order Primates; family Hominidae; genus Pan; species Pan troglodytes. The sequence goes on from NC_072411.2 coordinate 39,585,202, forward strand.
AGGGTGCAATGTTAGTAAGTATTCAAAGATTAATTCATGTGGGAATGCAGGTGTATTTTTGATGAAGAAAATGAGACAGTTGGAATTGATGATCAGTTTACTCTGAGCTCCAAAATTTCATCAACTTTGTATTTTAATCCTAATCTTACTAAAATAAAAAGTTACTTATTACAGTGAATTCTCTTAAAGTTTCTAAAGTTCATATACCATTGCTGTACATCTCTTGAAAATGGTAAGTATTAATTTCAGGTTATGAAGAGAAAAACTAGACCCCAAGAGTCCCGTAAGTGAGCTGCCAGAAAATCAATGGCGGAACCTGAAATAAAACCTCTTTCTCACAGCTTCCTTAATACTGCCTTGCTCACCAGACCACAGATAATCTTTCACACAGGATAAAGGATCACTTCACCCATCATTGAAATGAAGCCACCCCCGAAGAGGACCACATTATCAATTTAATAGAACCCAACCAAGGAATCCAATAATGAAGGATAGGAATCCAAGACAAGTAAAGTACTTGATGCTGCCCATCTCCTAAGTTGCTCTACAGATGGCATTTCATTAAACCAAAGCAGTGTGCTTCCTGCTAAGGAGTCATATTTTAACAGACCCCTCCAATAAGTGAGAAGCCAGCTCAGATCTAGAACCCTAAGCTCTATACTTCCTAGAGTTCAGTCAACATGCATTTATTATGAGCCCATCATGAGTCCAGCACAAAAGAGATGCTATGTGGAACATAAAAGGTGTGCAAGACATGGTCCCCACCTTCTGGGAGATCAAGCTGTCTCTGTGAGCCTTGCTCCCTCGTGCCATCAGGGTCTGCCTGTAGTTATGCATGGTGAGGGCTGACCACCTTGAATATTACCTGCCTTTAAGGGAAAAAAAGTCAATCCTTTTAGAAGCTTATTTTTTAAATTAATTCAAGACATCCTTTATTGGGATAGGAAAGTGGGGTAATATTGTCTTATTACTGTCATCTCTACTGAGAAAAAAACATAAATGGATTCAGAAATGAGAGGATTTCTAATTCATATCAATCTAAGAAATATAAGAAAGACTCTAAATTCATTGAGATTTTTACTCTCCAGAACGATTCAAATCTAGACACTAACATTATAGTTATAAGCAATTAGAACTGATATTAATGCATAATGCTGATCTCATAAAATTAATAACAGTGGGCAAAAGTTTTAGCTTCAGGTGATATTAGCATCATGGTTCGGTATGGGCATGCTTTTCAGAAAGCATATTCATATTCATTTCTGTGTTCATGCATTCAGTATTGAAGTCAGCATATATATATATTATATATATATATATATATTAACATACCTGTTGAGCACAGAGGATAAACCAGGGACAATGGTTTACAAACGTTTTTCTTTCTTTCTCTCTCTCTTTCTTTTCCTTTTTCTTTTGGGGATACTGGGGTTTTTTTTTGTTTGTTTGTTTGTTTGTTTGTTTTTTACAGAAAATATGGTTTTCTGGAATTCTTAGTTCTCAATAAATATCAGAGAAAGGCTGCTGTTGTTTGTACATACGTGTGTATTTATGTTTTAACCTATTATCAAGGCCAAGTTTGTGGAAATATGCCCACTTTATATAAATGGGTTAGTTGACCATTCAGTAACACATTTTGTGGTCTTAATTGTTTACTGCATGCAGGAATAGCTGCTCTTGTTACAAGTGGCTTCTACCTTACCAACAGTAGTCTTTCCTTTGGCTAAACAAATGAAATTTAATCAAATGGAGACCAGGTACAGGTTAGCCTTAAATGAACACTTTTCTTCAGCAATTATCTGTTTTTATTTTGTGAAGAGCCGGAAAGGTCTGTATTAGTCTTTGTCTGTTCCTCACTGTCTGCCTCAGAAGAAAAATGTTTGCAACAAAATACCTTTTATTCCATACAGCAACAGCTTTCAATTAGTCCATAATAAAAGTCTCCAACTGTTGAAATTAGTGTGGAACTCAGAGCCAAGATCTCAATTTATCACCATGTAAGTGAATGGCAGGAATGCCATTATCCAATCAATTTTGCTTCTCACTTTTGCAAAGGTCAGGCTGTGCCATCCTTGGTTATAAAACACCACTTCTGGCTCTATGTTCCACTTTAACTTTCTCCCAGACATGTCAGGTCTGTTATGGAAGGACTCCCATTAAGTGTTCATACTTTCAAAAGCCATTTTGTACTGGGCCTAGCCTTATATTTTAACTCGTAATATAGCACAAGGCTGCCTTAGAACTGCTTCTTCATACATTTATACTTTTCTACAGGAAAAGGAAAAATTCACTGTGTGTGTGTATGTGTGTGTATGTTTGTAACACTTCTGTGCAATATTCTCTTTAGGGCTATATTATAATCATTATTTTCATTTTTGTCTTTTCTCCAAACTACAATGAAGTAATAATCTATTTTATCTCTTGGATAAAAAGATGCAGCAATTTCCTCCTTTCTCCTATTACAGCAAACTCATTTAGAAATTAGCCACATCAGGAACGGAGTTTGCAGACTGCAAGTTGTATGTTTTTCCTTTTTTTAAAATCAGACTTTCTAGATAGAATAAAGGCTGTTTTTGATAGTCCCCCTTTTGTTCTGTCCTCTTTCACTTCCTGATAGACTGTGGAATAAGTGATACGTAAGAACTCTGATGTGCTTCAGAGTAGGGAAGGTTTGTTTGCAGTGCTGATTAAGAGACGGTAGCATGGTGGGCCCGTAGCTCTCACTGCATGATAAGAAAGTCTTAAAAAGGCATTTCTTACCAGTTATGGGCTTTCCTTTTGGATGTGATCCTGGAATTCAGGCCAGATCCAGTTTTGTGCTTGCCTACTGTGAACACTGGTAAGTTCTGAGCAAAACTTCCAAAGACCAGATTGCTTTTAAGGTCACACATGACGTCAGATTTATCCCAAGGAAGCCAACATAAGATGAAATAAGGTGGCAAATATATTATGAAGAAATTTTCTTTGCAAATACCCATGAGTTTCTGCTGCTCTTCTCATTAGCAATACTCCCTGGAATCCAGGGCACTTGGGAGGCTGCTGCCTTGTCTTTTTCCTCACAACGATGTTGGTGAAAAACAGGAAACTTGAATGTGTTCCTAAGTATTAGAATATACTAATTTTAAATGATCCCAAAAAGTAGCAGTGATGTTTCAACTGTCTCTTTCATTTTCACTCCTAAATCTTGGTGTTTCTTCATCCTTGTTATATACTGGAAGCTTTGCGAAAATAGTAATAGTGGTGATCATTATTCCATAGCTATCACCTCATGCTGAGACCATAGCAATGTCCTCCTTTCTCAGCCCTTCCACACACTCTCATCTCCCTCACACTCCAGATGACTTATTCTTTCCCAAACTTTATTTGGAATATCTCACAATATAAATCTCAGAAGTCTTAGTAACTCTCATTGTCCACAAATAAAATTTTACATCATTACATTTTCCCATTTTCATACCCCAGCTAGCTGCAGTCTCCAGACTTTATTCTGTACACGTCATGGCCCTGTGTACAGTTTATGAGAATTACATTTCAGTTAGTTTGCTTGATTGATTAACAAATCTCCCTTTCAAAGTATAGTAGTTGATATTAGGTTAATCCTAACTAGGGCTACTCATCCTTGTCCATTTGTACTTAATAGTCCAGCCACACAAATGTAGGATTTCTCTGCCTAAGGAGTGTGTGTCTTAAATTATATTGCTTCTTTATACAAACACATTTTTATAATCCAAATTATATTGATTTCCTGGACATGCTCTGTAAGTTTCTCACCTTCTTGAATATATTGAGTAAGGCGACAGTTGCATGCATCCTAGAGAAAAGGAATAGCATGAAGTTCTTAACCACTGAGAATAACAGGGAGTTATATCAAGCCTTCTTCCAGCAAAAGTCCATAAGGAAAGTAAAGGTTTTCCTGAAGCCTTTATTTCTTAGGTCACAAAAAGTTGCAAGCCTGGGGCTTAAACTCATTCTCCTCCTTTTCTTGGTAAATCCTAAATAGCACTGCATACCCTTCTGATTCACTTCACCTTAGTACATGTGTTTCTAAGGACTGAGATCCGTTAACTGATCTCTGCTTTTAACTCCACCTTATGCCTGTAACTTGTAGAACCTTTGCTGCCTGCCAGAAGGCAGACATGTCTTTTTTTTCAGATGCTCTTTTTTTTTTTTTTTTTTTTTTGCAACAGAGATAGAAAGTTTTCCGTTTTCACCTGATTTCTGATGGTCATATTCTGTGGCGCAGACTCACTCACTCAATCTATCTACCTATCCTTGCACTAGACTCTAAACAGTATCTCCTAGATGGTAAAAGCAGTGATAGGTTTCCATGGTGCAATCCAACCCTTTCTGAGACACATAACTTAAAAAATATTATTCTGATAAGAACACTTAGCATGAAATCCTCTTAACAGATTATCAAGTGTACAATACAGCATTGTTATCTACAGGCACGGCATCATACTGTAGGTCTCCAGAACTTACTAATCTTGCATAACTGAAGTTTTATGCCCATTGATTAGGAACTCCTTATTTCCCTGACCCGCCAGCCCCTGGCAACCACCATTCTATTCTTTGTGTCTATGAGTTTGACTATTTTAGATACCTCACCTAAGTCTATCATGCAGTATTTGTCCTTTTGTGATTGGCATATTTCACTTAGCATAGTGTCCTCAAGGTTCATCCATAACCTCTTTTCTGAAGACCTGTAAATTCAGCTCTTCCAACATTTTCTGACAGTATCAATCATAGCTAGCATGGTGTTGCTTTTTTTCACTTGAACTTGACTGATAACTACAATCTGTTCTATGAAAATTGGAAGGACCACCATGGCTGGAGTCCCTGGCATGCTGTGAACAGTCTCCAAAATCCCATCTGATTTCTTGCCATAATACAGCATGGCAGTGGGAAGCATCTCCCAGGGTATTGGAGAAGGCATTTTAGACTCTGGAGTGAGCTTCCCTCTCTCACTCTACTTGCTGTGACTGTTTGCATAGTGCTGTGGAACAGAATGTGGGCTTTACAGTTCAACTTACCCCAAGTGCCTATGTCAATATGCTCCCTCAGTTCTGTTTAAAAAAAATACAGCGGGAGTCTGATCAGCACTCAAATTTGTCTGTACATGTGTGTTAGTACTTGCCTGGTAGAATATCATGTGCTTTATAGGATCTGCACAACAATAATTTATGTTGCTGATTGAGTGCCCCTTACTGTGCATTCACTTTGAAGTCATAATTTATTTTCATAGTCACTTAAACCACGCACAATCAGAAATATAAATCTGCTATAGGGGGAAATATAATATTCTGCATTAAAAAACTAAGGAATTTCTACTTCTCTGCCATTACAAATAATATAAACTACAACAGCACAGATAGCTTAGCTTTAACTATGGTCTTTGAGACAAGGGCTTTGTGGCTGCCCTCTGTTAAATATGTTGTGTAGTGGGAAGGGGCACTGTGTGCAACATCCTTGAAGGGAGTCAGGAAGCACAGGAGTGGGGATGAAGTACATGCATGGCTTACGACTGCATTTATTAAGTCTCAGTGCTTCCACGATGGCAAGGAAAATAAGACTATGTGGATGACATGGATGGTTTAGCTGGGAGTAGGTGTTGGCTTGATTTTGAGGACCTCATGTTTATAAGATCATCAGTGGTACTCAGGGCAGAGGGAAAGGGTTAAGTGCTTTAGATCATTAGAAAATGAAAGGTAAAGAGTCCAGAGCTCAATTCTATGCTTAGTACCTGGGTAACAAATTCGTCTGTACACCAAACCCCCGAGTTATGAGTTTACCTATATAACAAACCTTCACATGTACCCCTGAACCTAAAATGAAAGTTAAAATATTAAAATAAATAAATAAATAATAAAAAAGCAACCGAATCATTGAAGTAATCAAAAGATAAAAATATATAAAGATACAAGCTGAAAAAAAATCCAGAGTTCAGAACTTCTCAGAAAAAATTATTCTTCAAAAAATTATCCTTCTGAAAGTGATCTCTGAAGGTCTGTTATATGCATATATAAGCAGCAGTGTGTTTTTAGGGCATAGCCTTTTTGTTAGTAAATTTCTTCTCTTCTTTATATGTAAAGGCAGCAGTTCCCTGCATTTTTGATATGAAGACCTTATACTCTTAGTCAGCCTGAATTGGGAAAATGCCTAAGGGGAGAAAAGCTCATTCAAATTCAGCAGTGCCTTCAAATGAAATTAAAATCTCATTAATCACAATGGTGCCTACATTCATTTGACAAGAGATGGCACCAACATGCCTCAGATTATGTTATTCATTGAGACTACAGACAAGGTTTAGGATGTGAAATGTTCATGGGCCCCTTGCAATAATACTGCTGTCCTTAAGAGCCACACATCCAGATTGCAAACCACTGTTCTTAGGCGAAGGGGAATGCAGCTACCAAAGTTATTCTAATAAACTTCCCGTTGGCTTTAAAGTTCAAAAATTTATTTATCAATACATTTTGTTAAATAAAGCTTATTTAGTATTATTAGTTTCATTTTTAGGTTCTTAATATCAAAATTGAGAACACATAATGCATATTTAAAACTAAGATGATTCCTAACAAACCAGGCGTGATGGGAAGCTCAGAGTATTCTGAGGACATCTGCTCAATTTCTGTGTAGGTAAAAAATCTAGTGTGTGAAAATGCCTGCAAACCGGAGGATAGCCTGGGCCTGGGGCTTGAGCATCTGGCTTAAAATGGACAGTTATCAAGAGGGGTAACTGACCCAGGACCCACTGGACCTAGGATCTCCAGAGATACCTGACTCCCAGTGCTGCCCTCTTGAGAGACCAATAGTACACGTGACAGGCATAATAGTTTTCCTACAGATACCAATTCAAAAATGTCTCTGGAAATTTCCTAACCCACCGTCTTCCCACAAATAATTGCAACCTTCCAAAAGACATAGGCCTGCTCTTGCTTTAAACATGAAAGGTAGTTTACTGAAAGACTTTTTGACTTTTTGAAATTGTCGAATGCATCTCCTTACCCAAAGACTAAGAATAAATTGCTTTTGTGGCTTTTTTTTTCTATATAAAATAACAGGCATCATCTAATTTATAGGCAACTTTGAAAATTCTGTTTCTGGCTTTCCTTTTGCAGGAATTTAGAACTATTAGAATTATGTTCATTGAAAAGGTGTTCAGTATCTCTTGGAGGATAGTGATGTGCCTGAACAAACTAAACAGGCAGCGCCTGTGCACCACTGGCCCCTCCAGAATTGGCATCTCACCATCTCAGTGTGAGTGTGGGCATTAGCTTCCCTCAAATTGCAGTTATTATTTTTTTCCTTTTTTTCCTGTTAGTAAGGATCATACCAACCTTGTCTAACTCCAATGAGTGTGATGACCAAGACTTAAGACACAGAATACCTTACATAAGCTATAAAGTTCTACACAGTATTATTGTGGTATCACTGCTGGCCAGATACTATTAATGGGCATATTTGTACAGCTTGTGAGTATGGTTGTGTTAGGACTAAAACTTATCATTGCATGCATTACATTGTACACAAACAGATATGAATGCATGGTTGATAAAAATGGAAGCACAACTTCTTTGTGTAAATGTGATCCTTTCCAGTCAGTCAGACCAATCAGAATGGAGGAAAGCATAACTTAGTTGCTGATTGAATAAGAAAAGGGTCAGAATGTGGTAAATTGGAGGAGAGTATAGCCCAGAGAACCCATCTGGGGAGAAAGTGTGAGCCGTGAATGAGAAAAGAGAGAAAGCCTGGACACCTATAGAATGGCAAGGAGTAAGTTCATTGAATTAGGGGATGGGGATCCTAGGCCTGATGAGAGGCAAAATTGGACAGCTTATGGAAAGAGCTCACAACATTTGGAGAAGAAGCAATCTCATAGTGCTTTATTGATCTCAATGTTCCTAGAGACCATTTCCCCTAACATTCCAATGAAAGCGACATTGAATGTGACTTGCCAGGATCTCTGGTCCCAGATGGGCCTTTGAACTGGTTTCCAAGTTCTATTGAGTAGCCACAGTGCCCAGCATGGAGGTCTCAAGCTTGAAGGCATCTACCTGGGTCTTGACTTGCAGCGTCACTAGAGCAAGGTTTATTGCTACAGAAAGGCAGAAGCTGTAAATTTTCTATTTTTTTAATGTGGTTGTTGTTAAAGGATTATTTGTTTTATTTGAGCCCTTGAACCCTATGGCTCTGACATACAAGAATGACTTCCACCAAGCCCCAGTAAGACCCGGCTTCCAAGTTTATGGCAGGGAAGTCAGTCTGTAGCTAGAGAAGCAGTATCAGAAAGCAGTACTTAGTTAAATTGATCAATTACAATGAATGGAGGCTTATTTAGTAAATATTAAAAGACTGACTCTATGAATGAGTTTATGATATGACTCTGGAACTGGCAAAATTATAAAAACACAACTCCCCTGTGAAGAAATAACAAATAGGACTCATTACTAGGAGAATGAAATGTTGCCTCTCTCAGAGGATTTGGACTTTTCAGTGGCATTTTTTTAGCATCTATGGCCCTATTAAACCTTGTTATTTTTTCCCTAATTTGTGCCATTCAGAAATAGATTTCATTTAACTTTCCCATGGCTCATTTCTCTCCCTTAGAACATTTTCATATGATTCCCTGATAAAGTCCATGCAGCAACACATTTCCATTATAAAACTGTAATAAGCACCAACTAAACAGCAATGTAAAATAGGCAGAGCATAAAAGACTGACAGGAGAAGGAATTGGGCATCTGGGTAGTTAATTTTTATTCTTGAATGCCCTGCTGCTTTTTTGTCTTTTGTGGGTGTTTTTGGTCCTCTAGATAAGATTCCTTGCCTGTTGGACAAAGGCTTTAAGGAGACATTTTTCACGATTCTTAAAAGATAGCTTCTTTTTTTTTTTCAACAAGAAAATCATCAACCGATACCTTTCAATGACATAGTGAGATTGCTGTTCTTCACCAAATTTCCATAATGGAAAGAAAAGATTTTTATTTTTGTTCCTTCTAATCATCCTTTGTGCTTTCTAAAATATCCCTTGCTCATTTCATGGAGTGGGACTGTTTTCTCTAGAGAATTAAGTGAGGGGCATTTAGCCACCTGTGTCCCTTCAATAATTGTTTCAATTAAACCAATATTTATTAATAGCCTCCCCTTCACCTTATGTCTTGCGAAAAATATGCATCATGGAAACACAGCCTCTCCCCACAGAAGACACAATTTTTTTCCCCAATAAACACTTAAACAAATGCTGACAGTTCAAGTATAACTTTGGTTAAGACTAGAAGCGTATGTATGCATGGAGAGGTCAAACTGTGTCTCTGAGCATATTGACTCAGTATTATTTCAGGTATGAAATAGACATATAGTTTTTGGGACTAAGGTGAGATAAAGAGCTAAAGTCATGAAAGGCTAAAAAAGGGGACGTGGTTCCAAGATGGCCGAATAGGAACAGCTCCAGTCTACAGCTCCCAGTGTGAGTGATGCAGAGGTTGGGTGATTTCTGCATTTCCAACTGAGGTACCAGGTTCATCTCACTGGGGCATGTCAGACAGTGGGTGCAGAACAGTGGGTGCAGCGCACCGAGCATGAGCCAAAGCAGGGCAAGGCATCACCTCACCCGGGAAGCACAAGGGGTTAGGGAATTCCCTTTCATAGCCAAACAAATCTGTGACAGAAGGCACTTGGAAAATCTGGTCACTCCCACTCTAATACTGCGTTTTTCCAATGGTCTTAGTAAACAGCGCACCAAATTATATCCCGACCCAGTCTCGGAGGGTCCCATGGCCAGGGAGCCCCGCTCACTGCTAACATAGCAGTCTGAGATCAAACTGCAAGGCAACAGTGAGGCTGAGGGAGGGGCGCCCACCATTGTTGAGGCTTGAGTAGGTAAACAAAGCCGCTGGGAAGCTCCAACTGGGTGGAGCCCACTGCAGTTCAAGGAGGCCTGCCTGCCTCTGTAGACTACACCTCTAGGGGCAGGGCATAGCCCAACAAAAGGCAACAGAAACCTCTGCAGACTTAAATGTTCCTGTCTGACAGCTTTGAAGAGAGTAGTGGTTCTCCCAGCATGGAGTTTGAGATCTGAGAATGGACAGACTGCCTCCTCAAGTGGGTCCCTGATCCCCGAGTAGCCTATCTGGGAGGCACCCCCCAGTAGGGGCAGACTGACACCTCACACAGCCAGGTACCCCTCTGAGATGAAACCTCCAGGGGAACGATTAGACAGCAACATTTGCTGTTCAGCAACATTTGCTGTTCTGCAGCATCCGCTGCTGATACCCAGGCAAACGAGGTCTGGAGTGGACCTCCAGCAAACTCCAACAGACCTGCAGCTGAGGGTCCTGACTGTTAAAAGGAAAACTAACAACCAGAAAGGACATCCACACCAAAAACCCATCTGTACGTCATTATCATCAAAAACCAAAGGTAGATAAAACCACAAAGATGGGGAAAAAACCGAACAGAAAAACTGAAAATTCTAAAAATCAGAGGGCCTCTCCTCCTCCAAAGGAACACAGCTCCTCACCAGCAACGGAACAAAGCTGGATGGAGAATGACTTTAATGAGTTGAGAGAAGAAGGCTTCGGATGATTAAACTTCTCGGAGCTAAAGGAAGAAGTTTGAACCCATCGCAAAGAAGTTAAAAACCTTGAAAAAGGAATAGACGAATGGCTAGCTAGAATAACCAATGCAGAGAAGTCCTTAAAGGACCTGATGGAGCTGAAAACCATGGCATGAGAACTATGTGACAAATGCACAAGCTTCAGTAGCCGTTTCAATCAACTGGAAGAAAGGGTATCAGTGATTGAAGATCAAATGAATGAAATGAAGCAAGAAGAGAAGTTTAGAGAAAGAAGTAAAAAGAAACTAACAAAACCTCCAAGAAATATGGGAATATGTGAAAAGACCAAATCTACGTCTGATTGGTGTACCTGAAAGTGATGGGGAGAATGGAACCAAGTTGGAAAACACTCTGCAGGATATTATCCAGGAGAACTTCCCCAACCTAGCAAGACAGGCCAACATTCAAATTCAAGAAATACAGAGAATGCCACAAAGATACTCCTCGAGAAGAGCAACTCCAAGACACATAATTGTCAGATTCACCAAAGTTGAAATGACGCAAAAAATGTTAAGGGCAGCCAGAGAGAAAGGTCAGGTTACCCACAAAGGGAAGCCCATCAGACTAACAGCGGATCTCTCAGCAGAAACTCTACAAGCCAGAAGACAGTGGGGACCAATATTCGACATTCTTAAAGAAAAGAATTTTCAACCCAGAATTTCGTATCCAGCCAAACTAAGCTTCAGAAGTGAAGGAGAAATAAAATCCTTTACAGACAAGCAAATGCTGAGAGATTTTGTCACCACCAGGCCTGCACTACAAGAGCTCCTGAAGAAAGCACTAAACATGGAAAGGAACCAACGGTACCAGCCACTGCAAAAACATGCCAAATTGTAAAGATCATCGATGCTAGGAAGAAACTGCATCAACTAATGAGCAAAATAACCAGCTAACATCATAATGACAGGATCAAATTCACACATAACAATATTAACCTTAAATGTAAATGGGCTAAATGCTCCAATTAAAAGACACAGACTGGCAAATTGGATAGAGTCAAGACCCATCAGTGTGCTGTATTCAGGAGACCCATCTCACGTGCAGAGACACACATAGGCTCAAAAGAAAGGGATGGAGGAAGATCTACCTAGCAAATGGAAAACAAAAAAAGACAGGGGTTACAATCCTAGTCTCTGATAAAACAGACTTTAAACCAACAAAGATCAAAAGAGACAAAGAAGGCCATTACATAATGGTAAAGGGATCAATTCAACAAGGAGAGCTAACTATCCTAAATATATATGCACCCAATACAGGAGCACCCAGATTCATAACACAAGTCCTTAGAGACCTACAAAGAGACTTAGACTCCCACACAATAATAATGGGAGACTTTAACACACCACTGTCAACTGTAGACAGATCAACGAGACAGAAAGTTAACAAGGATATCCAGGAATTGAATTCAGCTCTGCACCAAGCAGACCTAATAGACATCTATAGAACTCTACACCACAAATCAACAGAATATACATTATTCTCAGAACCACACCACACTTATTCCTAAATTGACCACATACTTGGAAGTGAAGCACTCCTCAGCAAACGTAAAAGAACAGAAATTATAACAAACTGTCTCACAGACCACAGTGCAATCAAACTAGAACTCAGGATTAAGAAACTCAGTCAAAACCACTCAACTACATGGATACTGAACAACCTGCTCCTGGAAACTGAACAACCTGCTCCTGAATGAATACCGGCTACATAACGAAATGAAGGCAGAAATAAAGATGTTCTTTGAAACCAACGAGAGCAAAGACACAACATAACAGAATCTCTGGGACACATTCAAAGCAGTGTGTAGAGGGAAATATATAGCACTAAATGCCCACAGGAGAAAGCAGGGAAGATCTAAAATTGACACCCTAACATCACAATTAAAGAACTAGAGAAGCAAGAGCAAAAACATTCAAAAGCTAGCAGAAGGCAAGAAATAACTAAGATCAGAGCAGAACTGAAGGACATAGAGACACAAAAAACCCTTCAAAAATTAATGAATACAGGAGCTGGTTTTTTGAAAAGATCAACAAAATTGATAGACCACTAGCAAGACTAATAAAGAAGAAAAGAGAGAAGAATCAAATAGATGCAATAAAAAATGATAAGGGGGATATGACCACTGATCCCACAGAAATACAAACTACCATCAGAGAATACTATAAACACCTCTGTGCAAATAAACTAGAAAATCTAGAAGAAATGGATAAATTCCTGGACACATACACCCTCCCAAGACTAAACCAGGAAGAAGTTGAATCCCTCAATAGACCAATAGCAGGCTCTGAAATTGAGGCAATAATTAATAGCTTACCAACCGCAAAAAGTCCAGGACCAGATGGATTCACAGCCAAATTCTAGCAGAGGTACAAGGAGGAGCTGGTACCATTCCTTCTGAAACTATTCCAATCAATAGAAAAAGAGGGAATCCTCCCTAACTCATTTTATGAGGCTAGCATCATCCTCATACCAAAGCCTGGCAGAGACACAACAAAAAAAGAGAATTTTAGACCAATATCCCTTATGAACATCGATGCAAAAATCCTTAATATAATACTGGCAAACTGAATCCAGCAGCACATCAAAAAGCTTATCCACCATGATCAAGTGGGCTTCATCCCTGGGATTCAAGTCTGGTTCAACATATGCAAATCAATAAACGTAATCCAGCATATAAATAGAACCAAAGACAAAAACCACATGATTATCTTAATAGATGTAGAAAAGGCCTTCAACATAAATCAACAGCCCTTCATGCTAAAAACTCTCAATAAACTAGATATTGATGGAACGTATCTCAAAATACTAAGAGCTGTTTATGACAAAGTCACAGCCAATATCATACTGAATGGGCAAAAACTGGAAGCATTCCTTTTGAAAACTGGCAAAAGACTGGGATGTCCTCTCGCACCACTCCTATTCAACGTAGTGTTGGAAGTTCTGGCCAGGGCAATTCAGGCAGGAGAAAGAAAGAAAGGGTAATCAATTAGGAAAAGAGGAAGTCAAATTGTCCCTGTTTGCAGATGACATGATTGTATATCTAGAAAACCCCATCATCTCAGCCCAAAATCTCCTTAAGATGATAAGCAACTCCAGCAAAGTCTCAGGATACAAAATCCATGTGCAAAAATCACAAGCATTCCTATACAGCAAGAACAGACAAACAGAGAGCCAAATCATGAGTGAACTCCCATTCACAATTGCTTCAAAGAGAATAAAATACCTAGGAATCCAACTTACAAGGGATGTGAAGGACCTCTTCAAGGAGAAATACAAACCACTGCTCAATGAAATGAAAGAGGACACAAACAAATGGAAGAACATTCCAAGCTCATGGATAGGAGAGTCAATATCTTGAAAATGGCCATACTGCCCAAGGTAATTTATAGATTCAATGCCATTCCCATCAAGCTACCAATGACTTTCTTCACAGAATTGGAAAAAACTACTTTAAAGTTCATATGGAACCAAAAAAGAGCCTGCATTGCCAAGACAATCCTAAGCCAAAAGAACAAAGCTGGAGGCATCACGCTACCTGACTTCAAACTATACTACAAGGCTACAGTAACCAAAACAGCATGGTACTGGTACCAAAACAGAGATATAGACCAATGGAACACAACAGAGCCCTCAGAAATAATACCACACATCTACAACTATCTGATTTTTGACAAACCTGACAAAAACAAGAAATGGGGAAAGGATTCCCTATTTAACAAGTGGTGCTGGGAAAACTGGCTAGCCATATGTAGAAAGCTGAAACTGGATCCCTTCCTTACACCATATACAAAAATTAATTCAGGATGGACTAATGACTTAAATGTTAGACCTAAAACCATGAAAACCCTAGAAGAAAACCTAGGCAATACCATTCAGGACATAGGCATGGGCAAGGACTTCATGTCTAAAATACCAAAAGCAATGGCAACAAAAGCCAAAATTGACAAATGGGATCTAATTACACTAAAGAGCTTCTGCACAGCAAAAGAAACTACCATCCAATTGAACAGGCAACCTACAGAATGGGAGACAATTTTTGCAATCTACTCATCTGACAAAGGGCTAATATCCAGAATCTACAAAGAACTCAAATGAATTTACAGGAAAAAACCAGCCCCATCAACAAGTGGGCAAAGGATATGGGCAAAGGATATGAACAGACACTTCTTAAAAGAAGACTTTTATCCAGCCAACAGACACATGAAAAAATGCTCATCATCACTGGCCATCAGAGAAATGCAAATCAAAACCACAATGAGATACCATCTCACACCAGTTAGAATGGCAATCATTTAAAAAGTCAGGAAACAACAGGTGCTGGAGAGGATGTGGAGAAATAGGAACACTTTTACACTGTTGGTGGGACTGTAAACTGGTTCAACCATTGTGGAAGACAGTGTGGCGATTCCTCAAGGATCTAGAACTAGAAATACCATTTGACCCAGCCATCCCATTGCTGGGTGTATACCCAAAGGATTATAAATCATGCTGCTATAAAGACACATGCACACGTATGTTTATTGCAGCACTACTCACAATAGCAAAGACTTGGAACCAACCCAAATGTCCAACAATGATAGACTGGATTAAAAAAATGTGGCACATATACACCATGGAATACTATGCAGCCATAAAATATGATGAGTTCATGTCCTTTGTAGGGACATGGATGAAGCTGGAAACTATCATTCTCAGCAAACTATCTCAAGGAGAAAATACCAAACACCACATGTTCTCACTCATAGGTGGGAATTGAACAGTGAGAACACTTGGACACAGGAAGGGGAACATCACATACCGGGGCCTGTCGTGGGGTTGGTGGAAGGGAGAGGGATAGCATTAGGACATATACCTAATGTAAATGATGAGTTAATGGGTGCAACACACCAACATGGCACATGTATACATATGTAACAAACCTGCACGTTGTGCACATGTACCCTAGAACTTAAAGTATAATTTAAAAAAATATATAGATAGATAGATAGATGATAGATAGATAGATAGATAGATATAAAGAAAGGCTAAAAGATGCACAAAGGAGTCCAGGTGCTGACTTTTTTGAGTGTTTGCTCCCCTAGCAGCCCACCATGTGTCCCTAACAACACCACTGCCCAGCCCCAAACATGTGCACTCTGGCTTTATTACATGGCTTAAAGCTGGGACTGTGACTGCATCCCAAAGAAACACTAACTGGGGTCAGAGGAAGAGTCTTGTGTTGTGATAGGGTTCACTTGGGCTTTAAAGCAAGAGGGTAAGGATTTGTTGGCTAGAATGAACAGCATGAACAATTATTAAATGATAGACACATATGGGGAAAATTTTCAAGTAATTCCATGAGAATGGAGAATCTTGTTTAAGAGGTGCTGTTTAAATGCTATTACTCAAGAAGGTATCTCCACATCTTCCTATACAGACATTCTCCCTGTCTTCCAATAGCTTGACATTGCAGATAGCTATCCTGCTGCAGGTGCAGACAACTGGAGCATAAAAATATAAGCAAGAAACCAATATACAATGAGGTGGTCAAATGATTATACCAAAGGTACATGCAACTAAACAAACAGTTTTTCATTTTTAGTTTGACCTTGGGGCTTTATATGGGAGGGAAGGTGAAAATCTAAGTTCTACTTTATATTGATAGCTTTAGAAAAAATACTTTCATTTCAGAGAGTTTATCTCAACCATTTGCTCTTAAATTCATGCATGAAATATAGGATAATTACTTTTCAAATTAAGGTTTTCATCCAGCCCTGTTTGTACAAAGCACTTTGGCAGAGGTGCTCTCTTCTATCTCAGGGGAAATCCAAAAAGCCTTGTTTAAATTAACAGATATTAAAGGGTTCAGAGGATGAAACCATAAATTCAGTGAAAGCATCGTTGTCGTGATGCAGTCAGATCAGCTAAACCCTCGGCTATCATCAGCTCAATTTCTTAGTATCTGTTTGGTTGGGATCCTATCTCTTCATTTTTATAGATTATTCTCTTACATCTACTATCCTACGACTGTTATGGGAAAGACTTCTTAGGTATAAGATATCACCCCCTTATTCTAATGTAGGAACTGCTTCTGACCCTTTCATTCTATTCTTGCCAGCATTCACAGCATGAAATGTGATTATTTTATTGCTTAATTCCTTTCTTTCCACACACCCATTTCCACTTCTATTTTCCCATCTCCTTTCATTTTGTCCTCACATATTTGTTACTTTGTGTTTTATCTTCTTGTGAGTTCTTTTTTTTTTTTTTTTTTGAGACGGAGTCTCGCTCTGTCGCCCAGGCTGGAGTGCAGTGGCGCGATCTCGGCTCACTGCAAGCTCCGCCTCCCGGGTTCACGCCATTCTCCTGCCTCAGCCTCCCGAGTAGCTGGGACTACAGGCGCCCGCTACCACGCCCGGCTAATTTTTTGTATTTTTAGTAGAGACGGGGTTTCACTGTGTTAGCCAGGATGGTCTCGATCTCCTGACCTCGTGATCCGCCCGCCTCGGCCTCCCAAAGTGCTGGGATTACAGGCGTGAGCCACCGCGCCCGGCCTTATCTTCTTGTGAGTTCTAAGTGAGACAGCCAAGTAGAACCAGATGGTTAAAAATAGTTTGTGACATTATTTGTGATTCTTCAGAGGTAGTCTTGCAAATCACTTTTTCTCATTTGATTTTTACCTAACATGCTGACAGTACTCCAATCTTGTTTCTTGATTATCCTATTACATAGTGCCTTCCTTTGCATTTAGTAAAAACATACAAGCAATGGTTCTGTTTGGATAGTGCAACCTAGTTATCATTTACAATTTTATGGAATTAGAAAGGCAAGAGGAGGAAAGGATTGAGACTTAAATTATTATTTAAAAGGAAAAGCATGAATTAACTACATTGGTGATAGGTGGAACCATTCTTTGTAAGCATGCCTATAATCGAGCCATCTTTGTGATCGTGCAATGGAACAGTGTTCTTTTTCTTACCTAGAAAGAGCACTGTTCCCCAGATAAAGGAGCAATGCAATTGAAATGCAGCCACAAAGAGGCAGACAAACTCCATTGGCTGCCCACTGGGATACAATTTCAGTTAAAAAAAATCACCACAAACAAATGCATAGGAAGTAACCTAAGAATTCATTTACTGTACTCATTGTTTTCACCATAAAATTGTAAATATTCATAGTCAGTAATCATGCAGAGCCAGTAACAGTTTAGCAGTATTTCTCTTTGTGTGTGTGTGTGTGTGTGTGTGTGTGTGTGTGTCTGTTTTAGCTACACTCTGAAAACATCCTACATATAGCTAAATTTATATGAAGCCACAATACCCAGGAGGCTAAATGATTGCCTGTTAGCATTGATCATTTGGGGGTATAAAAAGAAATTTCCGGTGCAAATAATATCACTTTTCTTATGCATTGTAAGAACTCCTTATATTCAAGAATAATTTTCCTTATATATGTTTGTTTCAATTGACATGTTAAAGTACATCTGAGAATACAATATACCATATAATTGAGAGCTGGACCATCTAATAGATGCTGTGTGAGCTCTCAGAGGAAATGAAATGATAATGGAATTCCTATTCTTGGCACTAGGAAATGACCGTCCTTTGTTCTCTTCTGTGAAAGCATGCCATCATATTTTAGTTGATTTCCCCTGTATGCTTCTTTAGGCAAGTCAGTAAATTCAGAGAAGCCAAATCTATCTTGCTTTTTTGGGAAAGTAATTTGGCTGTTTGGGCCAGAGTGCAGTTTCTTGGGTTATGTTCAGCAAGCATTACTAAAAGATAGGCTATTTTTCTATAAGTTGGATGGTTCCACATAATTTTGTTTCTTTCCTGTTCTTGACAGGTACATGAGGCAGTCCCATGTTACAGTGAGTGCAATCAGTATTCCTGGGTTGTAGAACACTGGTCTTCATGCAAAATCAACAATGAGCTGAGGTCCCTGCGCTGTGGAGGAGGAACACAATCTAGGAAAATCAGGTGTGTAAAAATGGAGAGATTTGGGAAATAGGGGGAAGTGGAACTTATACATTTTTTATAAAAACAACAGTGATGTTTATCCAAATACACTCTGATTTTCATAACACATACTCTGGTTTTTGCTCATCTTTGAAATATTCATTGAAATATGTGCATCCTGACCTGCCATGTGTATAGTGGGGTTCCCTCTGCAGTGCAGCCACAATCCTTTAGCGTATCCTGCAAATGACATTGGTGCGAGAACCACCTGCATGGAGCAGGCTGCTGTCACTCCACTGATTCATGGCCGTTATTCTTAACAAATTAGGAGATTCTGACTGTGTTGCCATTTCTCTTTTTTGCATTATGGTTAGTATAGTTGATGAACATTTTGTTAATTTTGGATGTTGATAATTAAAAAGGTTAATTTAAACCCCATGATTAGCCTTGGAAACTAAAGTCTGAGAATACCTATGAACAGTAGCAATACATGTTAATATAAGAGAAACACATCTCTCAGAGAATTTAGTGAATGCTAGATTATTTACTGAGGAAACTGGTTTAAAGTTTTTGGTTTAGAAATATAGCAGTGTTAACCAAAGAAAATACATGGTCTGAGTTTGTCAAGATGGTCTATTTTGAAATGATTTTGAAAGAAAGAAGAACGATGTCCTTACCAACTGAGGATAATGGCAATGAACATTAGACAATTAAAACAGCAGAAGTTACAATATTTATACATAATGATTAGTATGTAAAATAAATAAGCATAACTTAGTTAACTATTGCACATGCATAGTGTATTATTTTGTCAGATTTAGGAAGCTGTGTTTCAAATGGACAGTCAGTGTCTAAATCAGGTAGCTGCCTATTGAGTTAACTGTTGAAAGTCAGTTGCAAGGCAGAGCCTAGTTATGTCATTGATTGTTATTCAACATCTGTGAAACGTACTTTATTCAGTAAAATCAGTACATACTCACTATTTATGACAGTCTCAATGTTGCAAAATCACTGGTAGTCATGTTGAAAGGAAGAGCTGCTAGCAAAATTAGAAAGTTGCTTCTCCTCACCAGCTCAAGCAAATGGCTAATGGACAAATTATCTTTCTTCCCTTTGTACATTGCCCTTTCTTCTGGGAACTCAGATGCTCAGGCTGTTGCAAATTTGGAGCTTTTACTTTTTTCTTTTTAAAATTTCTGTCTCCTGTGTCTTATTCTCTCATGGTTTTGAAAAACGATTGACCAACCTAGCTTGTAAAGTAGTATGTAAATGAGCTGTGGCATCTCCTACTTGTATCCTATTCAGGCCTCTTAGAAATATTAAAGGAAAGTCTCAGGAGAAAAAGAAAAGCTTTAGGAGAATAAATTGCAATGGACAGAATTGTGGAAGGTTGATTGAGGAAAACACACTTGAACAAGAAGGCCTTTCAGTCATATGCCTCAGCTTAAACCTACAAAGCCTGATATAATACAAACAGTATAATAACTATGAAGCATTATTCTACAATAGGATGAATTGTATATTTTCCAAGCCCTTCCCCACAAAAAATATCCATATGTCTAAGTTAGAACCCTCAGTAGCTCAGAAGGTGACCATTTGGAAATAAATAGGATCTTTAAAGAAGTAATTAAGGTAAAATGAGGTTATTGGTGTGGGCCCTAATCCATTCTAACTGGTGGCCTTATAAGAAGAGAAGACTAGGACACAGACACATAAAGGAAAGACCATGTGAAGACAGGGAGAAGATGCCCATCTATAAACCAAGGAAAGAGGCCTCAGGAGAAAAAAGAAATTCAGATTACACCTTGATCTCAGACTTCTAGTCTCCAGAATTATGAGAAAATAAAGTTCTGTAATTTGAGTGACCCAGTCTGTGGTATTTTATTATGGTATCTGTTTCAGCTCTTTTTATTTTGCTATGACAGAATACCCAAGACTTAGCAATTTATAAAGAAAAGAAATTTATTTGGCTCATGGCTCTGGAGGCTGGGAATTCCAAGGACATGGCAGCAGCTTCTGGCAAGGGTTTTAGTACTCTTTCATAACATGGTTGGAAAGTAGAAGGACAAGCAAGCATGTGAGAATGAGACCGCAAGAATGAGCCAAGCTTGCTTTTACAACAGTCAACTCCCACGAGAACAAACTCACTTGCATAAGAACTCAACACTAGAATAATGACATTCATAAGAGTTCCACCTTCAAGACTCAATTGCATCTTAAAGGCCTCATGTCTTGGCACTATTACATTGGCAATTACATTTTCAACACATGAATTTTAGAGTGACATATTCAAACCATATCATTCTGCCCCAGTCCCCTAGAATTTATGTCCTTCTCACTTGGTGGAAGCTTCTGGCGAGGGCTTTTTGTACTGTGTCAAAATGAAGTGGAGGGCATCACATGGAGAGAAAACAAAATCTTGCATGTTAGCTCACGTCTTTCTCTTTCTCTTCTTATAAAGCCACCAGTCTCATCATGGTGGCTCCACTCTGATGACTTAATCTAATCCTGATTATGTCCCAATGGCTCCATCTCCAATCAACATACACATTTGAGAGATTAAGTTTTCAATACATGAGATCTGGGGAACACATTCAACCCACTGAGGTAGCCCTAGAAAACATACATACTCACAACGCACCATGCTGTATGTACGTAATTACTTTTAAATATGTGAAGCAGATCTTCCAGTTACCTTGCATTCTAAACTATTATTGACCTTAAAGTCTTATAATGAATGGAATAGCTCATCTGTTCTCTTTCTTAAAACCTTCCAACTGTAGAGCATCTTCATGGTTTATCCATGACTAGAATCAATTATTAAATCAAAAAATATTTGTGAATATTTGCCTTCTATGTATCAGATATTGTCCTAAGCACATCAGATAAAATAGTGAATAACCTTTTTGTCCTCTAAGAATTGACAATATAATGTCACTGAGTCGAATTTGGTCCATTTGCTCACATGCAGTGGAAAGCCAAACACTGAAGCACCAGGTTTTTGCAGCAAGGAAAGTTTGAGCTGGGGGTTGGGTCATGTTTTATAAGCATAAATAACAAGGTATGATCTGATTGGATCTTGCAATAAGGTGGTGCTGAGAGACATGATTTGAGTGGACCCTCCTATGGAGTGATTCCAGGGACTTGACCTGATTGATCCTACATCCTGCCATGCAGTATCCACCTCTTAATTCAGTCCCTCTTCTGAGTACTTACATTCCACTGGTGCTTAGTTCATCTGGTCATGCCCATCGGGTTTCATAACCTTTAGTGTAAGGGACCCATGACAACTGAAAAACAACTCACAACTTTGTTACATAAAAATTCAGTCTGATTGGTCTGATGTAATATAATAGCAGTAGAGATAGTCTGATGATTATAATAGCAGTAGAGAAAAAAATGAACACATAAATTATATTCAATAAAATGTCTTTGCTATGAAATGCCAAAAAAGAAAAACGAAACTGAGTTGGAGTTATCAGGAGTATTATTTTGGCAAGATGGTTAGCAAAATATTTGAGCACAAACCTAAATATAGTGAGAGACCTGAATGAGCATGAAAATCTGTAGAAAGAGAATTCCAGGGACAAGGAGAGTAAAAAGCAGGAAACTTCTTGGCTTATTAACAGAGTAACAAGCTGTCCCATATGACTAGTGTCAGTACTCAAACAAGATAAAGACTGGATATTATTCTTACTGCAACATGAAGCTATGGAAGGTTTGACGTGGGGGAATGACATGCTCTATTTTATTTTATTTTATTTTATTTTATTTTATTTTATTTTATTTTATTTTTTGAGACTGAGTCTTGATCTATCGCCCAGGTTGGAGTGCAATGGCGCAATCCCAGCTCACTGCAGCCTCTGCCTCCCAAGTTGAAGTAATTTTCATGCCTCAGCCTCCCAAATAGCTGAGATTACAGGTGCCCACCACCACACCCAGCTAATTTTTGTTTGTATTTTTAGTAAAGAGAGTTTCACCATGTTGGCCAGGCTGGTTTTGAACTCTTGTCCTCAAGTGATCTGCCCAAAGTGCTGGGATTACAGGCATGAGCCACCCTACCTGGCCTCTTATTTACATTTGAAAAGAGCCTTATTGGATGTGGTATAGGGAAGGTATTTTCAGAGTGTAGTGTAGAACAGCAAGGGATACAGTTTTGAGGCCCTTACAGAATTCCAGGTGAAAAAGTTAATGGTTGGAATCGATTTAGTAAAAGTGAAGGTGATGCAAAAGTCAAATTTGGAATATATTCTGAAGGTGTAGAACACAGAGTTTGGTGATAAAATGATTGCAGAGTGGGGAAAAAAGGAAACCTCAAAAGTGTCTGTTAGGTGGTGTGGCCTGAGCAACGTTAGGAATAATGGCATAATTTTTTGAGTTGAGGAACATTAGAAGCAGGTTTGAGATAAAAATCAAAATTAGCTTTTGAACACATTATATTTGAGGTGATAGTAGCTTTCCAACTGAACTATTACAGTCCAGTTCAGAGGAAAGATTTAGAATATAAATTTGGGCACCATTAGCTTATAAATTTAGTATTTATTGAGAAGAAATTGAGTCCTGGGGAACTCCAACATTCATAGATTAGAGCGAATAGAAAGATTCTACAAGTGAGACTAAGAAAAAAACTGGAATAGAAGGAAAACAAAGAAAATGAGAAGATGGACAAGTGAGTTACTCAAGAAGATATAGTAATCAATTGTTTCAAATGCTTTTTGGTTTACTGAGATAAGAATTCACCATTGGGTTTGGCAATGGGGAGTTTGTTGATGATCTCACTAAGAGGTTTCTCTGGAATGGTAATAAAAGTGTGATTTAAGTGAGTTCAAGAGGTAATAATTGGGGAGGCGGGAGGAGAGGAGGGGAGGAAGTGGAGATAGCAAATATAGACAATGCCTTAAAGCAGTTTTGCAATGAATTTGAGTAAAAGTGAGGTGATGACTGAAGGGAGATGGGCAAGGAAATTGATGGTGCAGGATATGTAGTGGATAACTGCATTTTCATTTAGGAACACCCTCAATTTAAATATTTTGAAGTCTTTACTCTCGGGCTTGTCAGAACACCTAGTAAAGTCTCTTTTTAAATCATATGTGAAATAGATAATCCTAACAGCCAGTGTATTAGTCTATTTTCACACTGCTATAAAGAAATACCCGAGACTGGTTAATTTATAAAAGAAAGAGATTTAGTTGACTCACAGTTCCACATGGCTGGGGAGGCCTCAGGAAACTTACAATCATGGTGGAAGGCAAAGGGGAAGCAAGTTTGGACCTTCTCACATGGCAGTAGGAGAAAGTGAGTGTCAGCACAGGAAAAACTGCCATTTATAAAACCATCAGACCTCGTGAAAATTCACTCACTATCACGAGAACAGCAGGGGGGAAATCGCCCCCATAATCCAATCACTTCCCATGAGGTATCTCCCTGAACACCTGGCGATTACAATTCAAGATGAGATTTGGGTGGGGACACCAAGCCTAACCATATCAGCCGGTATTCTGGAAACCTAGTGAAACAGGAATGCTGGGGTTATAGAGAGAATGGTGGCCCCCAAAGATGTCCACATCCTAATTCCTGGACTTTATGGATATGCTACCTTTGGCAAAAGGGACTTGGCAGATGTTATTAAGGTGAGGACTTTGTGATGGGAAGATTTTCTTAGATTGTCCAATGGGAAAAATGTATTCACAGGATTTTTAAGAGTGGAGGTAAGAAAGGGTGGAAGATGTGACTACAGAAGCCAGGCACCAAGAAATGCAGTGTTGCTGCCTCCGGAGATGGAGAAAGGGGTCACCCAAAGAATATAAGTGTCCCCTGAACCTGGAAAAGGCAAGGAAAGGGATTCTTCTCTAGGAGTGCAGCTCTGCTGATACCTGACTCTCTGATGTTAGCCCATGAGGCCCAAGTTGTATTTTCATCCTACAGAGCTATAAGATAATACAGTTCCATGGTTTAAGCCACTAACTTTGTGGTAATTTTTGCAGTATGTAAACTTTTACTTAAGCCTCTGTTTACAGGATGGTGTCCCCATTAAGTGCACCAGGTGTTCTCTAGTCCAAAGACCCTTTTGTGACCCTCTCCAGATAGTAAACCAGCAATCACCGGCAGGGGGAGGGGATGGGCAATCACTTACCTGTGTGGACCAGGGGAGAGGATCTAAAGGTTTGGGTACTTCTTATACTTTCAATAAATCCTTCAGTTTTTTTAAGCCTCATTTTCATCCTCATTTCCAGAGGTACTTGGTGCCATGAATTCCAGAATTTTTTATTTGTTCTGTGTTGTAAATGGAGTTATTTTTGGTGTTTCCCTTTGAAGGTTTAGTATCAGTTTTTTCAGATGCGCTAAGGAGTTACCAGGAGCCCATCTACTTTCCATTTCTTGTACTTGTCCTCTCCCATGTTCTCTGTCCTTGTGGAGTAATGCCTTTCCCTCCCAATTATTATTATTATTATTAATTATTATTATTGTTTTGGTAACAAATTCCTTTACTATTGCTTTTGTAGCATATTGGGAGTGAATGGAGACTAATATGTACATTCACTGGATTTCATTAACCAGAAGTCTTACCTCTTCTTTTTCAGTGAAATAATAAATGAACATCAGCAGATAGTGTGCAGGCAGGAAGGGAAGCAATTTCCAGTTTTTATTTTCTTTTTAAGTTTGTCCAGGAAAGGACATTTAAGCTATCCCATGGATTTTCCTTCTACTATTGACTTTTGCCACAGAAGAAATTAAAGTCCATAGTTATTAAAGTCCATAGAATTAAAGTCCCTATATTAGAAGGCATTATTACAACTTTTTTATATACCATTCTCTGCTAACCTCTTTTATACTATCTAACTTTTCATGAGTTAGCAACTCATAAAGCTTGTTTTATTTTTCAGTACGTGATTAGCTACTTTGAAATGCTCCTGGAGTTTTCTTTTATCATTATTATTATTATTAATTATTATCATTATTATTATTTTGAGACGGAGTCTCGCCCTGTCGTCCAGGCTGGAGTGCAGTGGCATGATCTCGGCTCACTGCAAACTCAGCCTCCTGGGTTCACGCCATTCTCCTGCCTTAGCCTCCCGAGTAGCTGGGACTACAGGCGCCTGCCACCTTGCCCAGCTAATTTTTTGTATTTTTAGTAGAGACAGGGTTTCACCATGTTAGCGAGGATGGTCTCGATCTCTTTTTCTGTTTTTAATGTGTGTATAAAAGAAACTCTTAAAGTGCAGGATAATTCATTAGCATAGCATGATCTAGGGAGCACCAAAAGCTCTTTAGTGTATTGTTATTAAAGTGCTTACTTCTTAACCTTGACATTGTACCTGAATTGCTAGATCAGCAAATGGCATGATTTATTTCATCATCATTGCCATTTTCATCTTTATCTTTATCATTATCACTAGAACAAAATACTTATAGCACTAGGGATCATGTCTTTCTCTATTTCAGTTCTGTACCCCAACACCCAGGCGAGGACTTAGTATGTAGCAAGCTATCAAAAATATTGACTAAATGAATCACTAACAAATAACAACTTTGTATCCCAACAGCTAGCAAAAGATATTTTCACATAGAAAGTCTTTATTAAATCATTTTGAAAAATAATTATAAAATTAATTTCTATTTGGGATGTGATATAAATAGAGAGAAATGCCCCCATCATAGGGGTACAGCTGGATGAATTTTAACAATGTGAACACAACTGTGTAACCAGCCCAGAGGTCAAGAAACAAAATGTTATCAAGACTACCTAAGTCCCTATCAGTCACTAACCATTTCCTCAAAGGTAGCCACTTTTCTGACTTCTGACACCCTAGATTAGTATTACCTATTCATTAACTTCATTGTAACAGGATCATATGTACTCTTTTGTGTCTAGCTTCTTTGGTTCAACATTATATTTTTGACTGTCACTCATATTCTTTCATTCATTCTCATCACTTTATGGCATTTACTATAATATATTTATAGGTTATACTCTTGCTGAACATTTGGACTGTTTCTAGTTTGGTTCATTATGAATAATGCTGCTATGAACATTTTCAGTCAGCTTTGGTTTTTGGTTTGGTACACATTTATATGCATTTCTATAGAAATATAAGTGGATTGTTGGGTTACATAGTATGTATAGGTTTAGCTTTAGTAGACATTGCCAACCAGTTTTCAAAACAGATTATGCTCCCACCAGCAGCATGAGAAGAATTAATTATAATCGCTCTGCATTCTTGCCAGCTTTTGATATTTTCCATGTTTTTACAATTTAATCCATTTTGGCAAGCATATAGTGGTATAACACTTTGGTTTTAATTTGATTGAATCTTCTTCATCTTTAACAATAGTGTGATTATCTCATTATTGCCAGTACTTATCTCAAAACCTGACACAGAGTAGGCCAAGCATCCATGATGCATACATCTGTGCTGTGTGATTAATTGATGCATGAAAATACTTGCTCATTGCCCTTTGTTTTTTTTTTTTTTTTTGATTTGAAAAATTCTTTACTGAAATGCAGAAGTTACCTGAAAGAATACCTATTCAGATATTTTTCATATTACTTTGCCATGACTTTAAAAATGGGTGGGATAAAGTTTAGGAAATTTTACATGGTATCAGATAGAAGTTTGGGAAAGGTTTAAGAAAGCCACAGGAAGTAGGAAGGTTCTAGCTATCACAAAGTGATAGATTTATTCAGAGAAGGAGAGCCTTCAAGATTCATTACAATAAAAAGAATATTCACTCAGTGCTGGACCTGAGTAAATGTATTGCAGGTCTCTTGAAATATAAAGTTCTTCAAGGTCAACCATTGCCTTTAGTCCAAGGTCAACCATTGCCTCTAGTCTTTCCATTGTTCTCCCTTGCCCTGATGAATAAAGGGTTCTGTACTGAGTTAATGCTCACAAAGCCTGACTGACTAGAGGAGGAAAGTTTTGTTCCCCTTGGTTTCTGTGCTGGTCTTATGTTATATTTAACTATTGTCAGTTACTATGATACATCATAACTATTTTAAATATACTCTCCACTGTTTTAAATAATCAAACTATCTTGTGACCTTGCTTTACAGATGTGTGAATACTGCGGATGGTGAAGGTGGAGCAGTGGATAGCAACCTGTGCAACCAGGATGAAATTCCCCCGGAAACCCAGTCCTGTTCTCTTATGTGTCCCAATGAGTGTGTCATGTCTGAGTGGGGACTTTGGAGCAAATGCCCACAGGTAATTTCTCTTTCTTTGTCAATGCTCTGATAATCTATTGTTGCCTTCACTGTTGTTCGTTGTGCATTCACAGTGCTAGTCTCCAAAGCATTCTTCTAGTAACATGGGAAAATAATTTTTTTCTTTTTGAGAAATCCAAAGAAAGAAAAAAAGAAAAAAAAAAGTCTGCAAGCAAGACTGAGCAATTTAAAATGCCAGTCCTTCTTCCACAGCCTTTATCACAGTTACATGAACAAGGAAAATAAGCCTATAATGATCACACTAGGATTCAACTGTGCACCCATTGTGAAAGGAGACTTCTTTAGTAACAAAATGATTCTCGTTATAATATCTTGGTCCTGTTCCATTTTTATCCTGGCAGAATCAATTACATCTTAGGAGCTCAACTCCACTGTGTGATTTAGCTTCTGTTAGTGATGATCTGTTTTTGCCTTTTACTGTTTTCCTGAAGATGAGGCATTCTTTTGCCATGTTTCTACTTCTTCCAAAGCTAACAAAAATACCTTAAAAAAAAAAAACTAAAGCATATACCTTTATTTTTTTCTTTTAAAGTTTTAAAAAATTGGAAGCACAACAGGAGTATGGCAAAATAAATATTATTCAAGGAGCATATTTCAACTTACTATTCCCAGAAGATAAATTCTGATATTTTATACTCATACTTCAAAGTAAACACTGAAAAAAATGAAAGTGGGGATTAGGAACAAATTATATGAATTCAAACATTAGAAAGGAAAATTAGGATACTTTGAACTTGATTGTCATAGTGACAATTTGTGGAAAGACTATGAAAATCTCTGTATGGAAATGGAAAATATCTTTAAAATCAGTTAATATCTTATGTTTAGAGCTTCAAATTATTATTCCTTATTAAATATTGAGCCCTTATCTTTGATATTTGTATAATTCTGTTCCTGAAAGAGATTTCACTCTATTGTTATTTTTATTTGTTGAGTTGTTTTTAGAGCAATGTAATATTGACATGAAGAGAAACTGATAAGAATAACTTGTAGAAGTGGGATATTTGTACTACTAAGTCATTTATTTTGTGTGTAACCTGAATATAATGAAAGTTAAAATTTATTGACCACTTATTTTGTGCAAGGTACATGTAGGAACTATTCCCTTTAGTACTTGTACTAATCCTATTAGGTTGGTAGTATTACTAGTTCATTGTTCAGCTTAGAAACTGATGTGTAGAAAGGTTAAGTGGTTTGCACAAAGTTTTGTACTTAATAAGTGATGAGCTCAGAATGAACATTATTCTATTGATGAAGCCAGATATTTTGCTCTTATATTCTCGGTCCAATTATCTTGGAAAAATTAAGGTAGATTTAGACTCAATACTTTTCTTTGTTTAAAATGCAATATTTATTTTAAGAAGAAGGGAAGCTGTTTTAGTTATCTGTGTGATTATTCCATGAGTGAGTACTATGTTTATATTTTAGAAAGTGTGCTAGTACCACTCTTTATTAATCAACCTATAGAAGAATTAGCAGCCTGAAGAAGTTTAATTAAATGTAAGGTCATGATCTTCCTCACTTTTGTTTTTCTAATTTACTCACAGAAGACTCCATTAAGCTCTAATCACTTGGCAATGAAAACATTGCCCTCTTAAGGTATCTGGCCACTGGGCTAAAATTTTTATTGTAAGAACGTTTTACACAAAGTTGTGAAGGTTTAGCATTCTGTGTTTGCTTCTTTTGGGTTTTTGTTTTTTCAAGGCTTCTTTTTCGAAACATAATTATTTAATTTTTGGAGTGTTTAGAAATTGGAGGTAGAGAAAATATTTTAACCTCCTTTCATGTGTCAGAAAGACAACATAGTTACTCACTTGTCAGCATGAAATGGGAAGGTTGTTCCTTTACCTGCTTATGTACCTTCTAAGTTACATAATGATAGAAGCTATGACAATGACAATACAGACTTTTATTGAGCATATCTTATATAACCAACATTATACTGAAAGCTACATGTAACTCTTAAGTTTTATAACAACATTGCACTATGATGATATAACACTTGTCCATGGCCACTCAGGTCTGTCTGACCACAATGGCCTTGTTCTTTCTCAGATGCTATGCTGTACTGTCCCATGTAAATGTAAACTTCAAAGTGAAAAAATGGTAATTAGGGCTCATACCTGATTATTTTCCCTAAGTCTAGATATATTGCATAACTTTAGTTAAGTTGCAAGATCTTAGCATAATGTCCCGTCATCATAGGACAATCCCAATCAGTATTGGACAATGATAATGAGAATGATTATAGCAAAGGCAGCAAACTAAATCATTGTGCCTGTAATTTAATTAGCACTTCAATGTGCATTTTATTAGAAAAAGGAAACAATTATTTTATAAGTGTTCTGTAGAACATGAGCTGATTTAAGGATCTTTAATATTGGCCATTATTTTACCAAATTCTCCTTTGATAGTCTGCAGTGTGACATATGATATTGGGACAAATTCACTATTTGTTGGGTATTTTCTCCTCCAAAGGTACTTCTTTAGAGACAAACACATAAATAAGCTGAACATGTCTTTAAGTGTGGTTGCAGCAAGTTATTTAAACGTCTGAGTTACAGGTTTCTTACTGGGAAGTGAGGACAATAATAGCTATTTTTTTCAGATTGTTTAAAAAATTAGATATAATATGTATAAAATAAATTTCATAAGGTATTACCTAACACAGAATTGTGATGAAGAAGAACCACCACAAAGCCCCCTCCCACTTACTTTGTTTGCCACGTGGTTGGGAAATCCCAGACAGGGAGCAGTACATTTTTTAAGCTATACAGGAAAGATCCCTTCCCCTGCACAAAATAAGTTATTACTTGATCTTTTAGAAATAAAATGTTACCTCCATTACTGAAACATGACTTATATCTAATTTAATAGTAGTCCTTAAAAATAATGCATCACAAAGATGACTTTGAATGAATGGATTACTGACCTGACAGTAACTACCAATTGCAAACCGTACAGAAGAACAAATAAGACAAAGGCATTAAAAATTGTATTGGGACCATTTTTTTAAAACTGTATTGGGAAAACCATAAATGGATCAAGAAAAAAACAAATACAATTCAAGGAGGAATTTGAAGAAAATGAAAAACTATTTGTTTCCTTTGTTTTATGTTCGTGTTTTTTCTTATTCCCATAACACACATATATATATATTTTTTTACTTTAACATGCTTACTTTTCTAGAATGCTTTACTATGAAAGGAAAATTGTGTAATCATGCATACAATAACCTTCCTAATAGTGTTTACTCTTTAAAGGTATGTGTGTGTATACATGTTTATACATGTATATAAGTACATGCATATACATACAAATATATAGACATTTCGTAGTTCATTACTTACCACCCAATATTCTCTTTTACCTAACTAATTTTTTCCAGTTTTTGTCCTGATCCTACATACTTCAGAATTATGCTGAGGATTATTCATAGAATCATCTATTCTTCAAGAGAAGTTTGTAAATTTCTGGATGCAAATATCTTGGAACATTTGAAGTTGATTAGCCACTTATGTATCTGAAACAATATTGGGTTGCCTTCATTTATGCTACCAATCCTTACTGAAATTTTCCATTCAGTAACACAGATTTTCTATTTATATCTCTCCTTGGAGTCTTGGCAAAGGAATTTCCTAAACATTGATATTGATAGGACAAGTGTATTGGAAGTGAATTTCCAAACTCTTGTATATTTTGCAGAAGCAAGACTTTGCAAACCCACTCCAGAAAGATGACTTAGATTTAGCAAACCTGTTTGAACTTTGATTCACCTCTAGCTGAATGTATCAGGGGTTGGCCAGAACTGTAGCCAAGCATCCCTTCACATAGTGGGAATTAGAGGCTCATTAAACAGTGGTCCCAAGGAAACTTCATGATCAAAAAGTGACCCAAATCTTTGAATTATCACCAGAACAATCTGTGAAAAACGATCACAAAGGAAGACTTTGCAAAGAAACTATATAGGGCTTAAGTGCAATGGAATCTGGATTCTGTCACAGTCTGAATATTGTGTTTTTAAAATTCACCTTATTTCTGTGCTTTATTCTTTTCTGTAACTCTTTATGTGTGCAGGAGATACTAGTGAAAGCCAATGCAGAAACTGCCATTATTTCTTCAGGCAAATGCCCTGCTTTAGAAGAGAAAGAGAAATGCATGCCGGTTTTCTGATAAGTGGTCTATAATTAAGCATTTGAGGTTAAGAAAAACACCCCCCCCCCTTTTTTTTAATGGTGCTCCAGTGTTATTTTGGGGAAAGGCTGTGAGCAATGACATTTTATTCCTGATGACTCAGTATTTTCAGCACCTTGGCATCACCTGTGTAAATTATGTTTCAGGGAAGCAATTTATCCCAATGTTTAGTACTAGAGCTTAGCTCTAAGCACTTCCTCAACCTCACCTAACAGTCTTTATCACGCAGATGGAAACCTGTATTTGTCTCTGGAGGAGGTGCCTAATGATCACGACCCTCATACTACCTAGTTCTTTTCTTTGATTCAAGCTGAAAGCCAGAGGATGAGAATGATGATAACTTTCTATAATCTGGACTATAAATTCTGGTTGCATGTGCTAAATTGATATTGGCCCTTGTCAGATGACAG
Organism: Pan troglodytes; assembly: GCF_028858775.2. Taxonomy (NCBI): domain Eukaryota; kingdom Metazoa; phylum Chordata; class Mammalia; order Primates; family Hominidae; genus Pan; species Pan troglodytes. Next base: position 39,617,587 of record NC_072411.2, read on the forward strand.
TAATTCATTACTCAGGGGCTTGCAGCGTATTTTACCCATGTGTGCAGTGAGATGTATTATCACTTAGAGCCACTATTACTTCCAGAACCATATGAGGCACTGCAAGAAGGGTGCCTCATTTCGTGCATTGGAGCAGTGAATGACAATCTAATAGAAGCAGTCTTTAGGCTCCTCAAGTTTTTGATATTTAATATGCTTGTTATCATTCTTTCTTATACAGTCTGATTTCTTTGATTCTCAATATCATCTATTTGGAGTACAAAGTAAGGCTTCCATTGCCCTCAATTTCCATCTGTCTCTCCCTTTGCCCCGACACCTTCCATTCTATCTCCATTTCTATCTCTACCTCTATTTCATGAAATTCTCAGTTATAAAAAACATTATGATGGGCCCTATACATTGATCATCCTGCTTCAACAATTATCTACATGTGACAAACCTTATTTCATTTATCTCTTCTTCCCCCACTTCTCTTTCCTTTTCTTACTAGCAGACTAAGGCATATCCCACATTTTATATTATTTCCGCCATAAATACTTCTATATATCTTCCTAAGAGAGAATGATTAATGACAACAACTACACCTAACAACACTTTTCTACACCTTGTAAAAGTATAATTCTATACCTTGTAAAAGTATAACTTTCAAAAAATTAAAAACGTGACTCATACAAAGTATCAAAAGTTAATTAACTGATTATTCATTAAACTAGCACGATTGTAACGTGATTCAAGAGAATTGGAGAGAGAAGAGAATTTTCACATCTAAAAGTGATGGAATATCATTGGATTTATTTGGACTGGATTTATGCTCCATAGTAAACAATGTTATAAAGGGCAAAATATATAAACCAACAGTTTTGATACTTTGGATGAGTAGCATGGGACTCTGGTGATTGAGGAAGAAAACCAAATGAAGTGAGCCTTACAATCACCATGGCTTTCTAGCTAGAGGCACTTTCTGAATGGTGATGAAAGGAACGAGATTCCAAGGAGACCATGGTGAGGATCCAGCAACCAGAGTCAGAGAGGTACAGGAAGTTGAAATTTGAGACACAAAATACTGAAAAGAAAAGAGCTAGGCAAACAAAATGATCTAGATATCTATATGGGGCCTCCTGGAGTTCTTAGCTAACTACTAATTTGGACATTCATGGAGTGAAACTCCCCAAGTTCAGACAAAGAATGTCTTCTGAGAATCCGCAAGATGTACATATTCTAAAGCTCACACAGGTCTAGGAGACATTTCAATTTCATGTAGTGTGAACAGTGATACCTCTTCAAGCTCTGAGACCATTTGTTAATGATCTAACAAGGGTTTTGCCTTAGCAGGAGGGCTAAATTAACCTTAAAGTCTACTCTGGAATTTCCCTAATGAAACTTAAAGACAAACCACAGAAAGACCAAGCTGATCCACAGGTAACATTACTGCCTGCTAAAACATACTTCAACACATTCGAATGGAAGACACCAGCACCCCCCCAAGCATTCAGCAGTGTTACAATCACAATGTCTAGGAGTGGTTATTGGCTAGAGAGGGGACATGATAGGGACCTAGGTGGTTTTGGTAATATTTTGTTTGTTTCTTTTTTACAAGGTAACATTTTATTTCATGAGCTCTGTTCTGGCTATATAGGTGTTTTCACTTGAAAACATAGCTACTAAGCACAGAAAGAAAAAAAGAATGGAAAAGAAATGAATAGAGACTAAGTGATCTGTACAACAACAGCAAGTCATTTAACGTTTGCATAATTAGAGCCCTGGAAGTGGACAGAAAAATATTTGAAGAAGTAATAGCTCAAATTATTTCAAATCTTGGAATGGTTGCAGTTTTCAGAGAATATTATCTGGATCATATGATCCTGGCTGACAATATTCGGAAGACAAAATAGAAAACATATTCTAGAGGGTCTCAGTATCAGTATATGAGCAGGGTTTCCCTTAATCATTTTATTTTCAAAATGGTAGCACCATGCTTAATTGTGCCCAGTGTAGAGATTTTCTGCTTTACTTTTCCCAAATAATGAAGTTCCATCCAAACAGTTAAAGGCCCAAGTAGAACAAAAAGGCTGACATTCCCATGAGCAAGAGGAAACTCCTTCTGCCTGATTGCCTTGCACTGAGACATTAGTTTTTTCCTGCCATTATACTCAAACCAAAACATTGGTCCTTCTTGGGTATAAAGCCAGCAGGCCCTTTGGACTGGAACCACACCATTGACTCTCTTGGGTCTCCAGCTTGCAGACTGCAGAACTTGGGACTTGTCAAGCTCCATAATCATGTGAGCCAATTCCTAAATAAATTAATATGCACGTGAGTACATGCACACACACACGCGCGCGCGCGCACACACACACACTGTTGATTCTGTATCTCTGGAGAACCCTAATATAGACGGGTTAATTATTGACAGATGCACTTTCAATTAGTTCTCTAGTTTTGAACACTACTTTTAATTCCTTTTTCAGTTTTACTTGATGCTCAAATTCCTAGTCTTTTGAGGCTATAGAGTCCAAATCAAGTTCCAATTTATCCATTGCTGATTTGGAATTCAGTACTTTCAAGTCGGCTGTCAGTTATCAGATAAGTTTTCTAGCTTCTTAAATGTTATTACTATTAGGTCCTTATATTATTATTGTTGTTGTTTGTACACCTTTATAAACAAATGTCTTCACTCTCATTTTAATCCTTTTAATATCATTTTAGTGGTATTCCTGGAAAGAGTTTTGTATAGTCTTCCATATTTAACCAAAATTACCTATCAATTAAATTTTAACACAATTTGTGGTATCTTCTGTCATATAAAAGTGTTTAGTTTTTATGATACTAAGTTTCTTTCTTGCTTAAAAAAATCCCAGGTTTACTGTATAAAGATATGTTTCTAATATTTTAATTGTTTGAAAATACATAAACATGTTTTACTTAGTTTTGTATATGTTGACACAAGTTCTATTAAATTTCAAATGAATATTCCTATACCAACTAGTTTCTGGATTCCATTTTCTAGATATGTTAAAAAAATATTTGCAAGAGTTTTATTTCTATTTTTGCTGTACCCAGTTACATTTAATATCATGTGAATTGAGATTTTTTTCATCACTATTATTAATGGGGTGTTTTCTTCCATCTGTGTATCTAATTGGTTAGTGCTAATGTCTGAAGAAACAAATGGGTGTTATATTGGCATTACAGGAATATCTTGCATCCAACTGTTTTCTTAATTTTATTATTAATTCTACTAGTAGTTTTTAAAAAATTGGTTCATAGTCTTAGGATTTCCTGACATACACCCATATAATATACAATAATGACTTTTACCTATCCTTTCTTGATATTCACATTATCTTTCCTAGACATACATACTTTATTAGGAAGAACTTTCTAAATAGTGCTAAAAATCAAAAATCATTTTTATCTTTTCCTGGTATATTAGACTGTTCTCATGTTGCTGTAAAGAAATACCTGAGATTGGGTAATTTATAAGAAAGAGGTTTAATTGGCTTACAGTCCTGCAAGCTGTACAGGAAGCATGGTTTCTGGGAAGGCCTCAGAAAGCTTTTATTTTGGTGAAGTGAGAGCAGGCAGGTCACATAGCTAGAACAGGAGCAAGAGAGAAGGGGAATATTGGGGGAGGTGCCACACACTTTAAAATGTCCAGATCTCATGTGAACTCAGAGCTAGAGGTCCCTTATCACCAAGGGGATGGCCCAAAATATTCATAAGGAATCCACCCTCATGATCCAAATATCTCCCACTAGGCCCCACCTTCAACATTGGGGATTACAATTCAACATGAGATTTGGGTGGGGATAAATATCCAAACTCTATCAACTGGCTTTAATCAGGTGATATAATATGTTTGAGCTTTTGTTAAACAAATACTCATTGCGTATTATCTTTAATATTTTCTGTGAATTTCTTTTTAAATGTATGTATATATACAATATATCAAAGTATGTATGTGTTCAAAAATGATTACTCAGTTCTACTAAATGCTTTTTATTATTGCTGATATTATTTTTAGAATTTGTCATTTATAAGTATGATAAAGCAGAGCTTCTAGTTTTGAAATACACATTAATTCTTAAAATAACTTTAATTTAAATTATAGGCTGGGTGCAGTGGCTCACGTCTGTAATCCCAGCACTTTGGGAGGCCAAGGCGGGCAGATCACCTGAGGTTGGGAGCTTGAGACCAGCCTTCCCAACATGGCAAAACCCCATCTCTACTAAAAATGCAAAAATTAGCCCAGCGTGGTGGCACATGCCTGTAATCCCAGGTTCTCCAGAGGCTGAGGCAGGACACACGGGAGGCTGAAGCAGGAGAAATTGCTTGAATGGAGGACGCGGAGGCTGCAGTGAGCCGAGATCGCGTCACTGCACTCCACACTCCAGCCTGGGCAACACAGAGAGACTCCGTTTCAAAAAATAATAATTATAAAAATAAAAAATAATAATAATAAATGAAATCTGCTGGGCATGGTGGCTTATACCTTCCCAGCATTTTGGGAGGCTGAGGCAGGTGGATCACTTGAGGTCAGGAGTTGAGACCAGCCTGGCCAACATAGTAAAAACTCCCTCTCTTTAAAATACAAAAATTAGCCAGATGTGTTGGTGGACACCTGTAATCCCAGCTGCTCGGGAGGCTGAGGCATAAGGATTGCTTGAGCCTGGGAGGCAGAGGTTGCAGGAGGTTGCAGTGAGCCAAGATGGCGCCACTGCACTGCAGCCTGGGTGACAGAGGGAGACTCCTTCTCAAAAAATAAAATATAGATAAATAAAAATAAATAAATTAATTAAATTCTATTTAGTTTATCATTTTCTTAACTGGTTCAGGATGTTCTGGTTCAAGATGTTTCTCTCTCATCTCTGTCTCTCTTATTCTTCCCATCAACATATTTGGCATTACTGGTATGCTAATTTTAAAATAATTTGTTAAGTTTCAACATTTTATATTCTTTAAACTAGTTTTGTTAAATGTAGGAAATAGTTATTTGACTTTTTTTATTATTATATTTTAAGTTCTAGGGTGCATGTGCACAACGTGGAGGTTTGTTACATATGTATCCATGTGCCGTGTTGGTGTGCTGCACCCATTAACTCCTCGTTTACATTAGGTATATCTCCTAATGCTATCTCTCCTCCCTCCCCCCACCCCAAGACAGGCCCTGGTATGTGATGTTCTCCTTCCTGTGTCCAAGTGTTCTCATTGTTCAATTCCCACCTATGAGTGAGAACATGTGGTGTTTGGTTTTTTGTCCTTGTGATAGTTTGCTGAGGATGATGGTTTCCAGCTTCATCCACATCCCTACAAAGGACATGAACTCATCCTTTTTTATGTCTGCATAGCATTCCACGGTGTATATGTGCCACATTTTCTTAATCCAGTCTATCATTGTTGGACATTTGGGTTGGTTCCATGTCTTTGCTCTTGTGAATACTGCCACAATAAACATACATGTGCATGTGTCTTTATAGCAGCATGATTTATAATCCTTTGGGTGTATACCCAGTAATGGGATGGCTGGGTCAAACCATATTTCTAGTTCTAGATCCCTGAGGAATCACCACACTCTCTTCCATAATGGTTAAATTAGTTTACACTCCCACCAACAGTGTAAAAGTGTTCCTATTTCTCCACATCCTCTCCAGCACCTGTTGTTTCCTGACTTTTTGATGATCACCATTCTAACTGGTGTGAGATGATATCTCATTGTGGTTTTGATTTGCATTTCTCTGATGGCCAGGGATGATGAGCATTTTTTCATGTGTCTGTTGGCTGCATAAATGTCTTCTTTTGAGAAGTGTCTGTTCATATCCTTTGCCCACTTTTTGATGGGGTTGTTTTTTTTCTTGTAAATTTGTTTGAGTTCTTTGTAGATTTTGAATATTAGCCTTTGTCAGATGAGTAGATTGCAAAAATTTCCTCCCATTCTGTAGGTTGCCTGTTCACTCTGATGGTAGTTTCTTTTACTGTGCATAAGCTCTTTAGTGTAATTAGATCCCATTTGTCAATTTTGGCTTTTGTTGCCGTTGCTTTTGGTGTTTTAGACACGAAGTCCTTGCCTATGCCTATGTCCTGAATGGTATTGCCTAGGTTTTCTTCTAGGGTTTTTGTGGTTTTAGGTCTAACATTTAAGTCTTTAATCCATCTTGAATTAATTTTTGTATAAGGTGTAAGGAAGGGATCCAGTTTCAGCTTTCTACATATGGCTAGCCAGTTTTCCCAGCACCATTTATTAAATAGGGAATCCTTTCCCCATTATTTGTTTTTCTCAGGTTTGTCAAAGATCAGATAGTTGTAGATGTGTGGTATTATTTATGAGGGCTCTGTTGTGTTCCATTGATCTATATCTCTGTTTTGGTACCAGTACCATGCTGTTTTGGTTACTGTAGCCTTATAGTATAGTTTGAAGTCAGGTAGCGTGATGCCTCCAGCTTTGTTCTTTTGGCTTAGATTCTCTTGGCAATGTGGGCTCTTTTTTGGTTCCATACGAACTTTAAAGTAGTTTTTTCCAACTCTGTGAAGAAAGTCATTGGCAGCTTGATGGGGATGACGTTGAATCTATAAATTACCTTGGGCAGTATGGCCATTTTCATGATATTGATTCTTCCTATCCATGAGCATGGAATGTTCCTCCATTTGTTTGTGTCCTTGTTTATTTTGTTGAGCAGTGGTTTGTAGTTCTCCTTGAAGAGGTCCTTCACATCCCTTGTAAATTGGAATCCTAGGTATTTTATTCTCTTTGAAGCAACTGGGAATGGGAATTCACTCATGATTTGGCTCACTGTTCGTCTGTCATTGCTGTATAGGAATGCTTGTGATTTTTGCACATTGATTTTGTATCCTGAGACTTTGCTGAAGTTGCTTATCAGCTTAAGTAGATTTTGGGTTGAGATGATTAGGTTTTCTAAATATACAATCATGTCATCTGCAAACAGGGACAATTTGACTTCCTCTTTTCCTAATTGAATACCAGTTATTTCTTTTTCCTGCCTGATTGCCTTGGCCAGAACTTCCAACACTATGTTGAATAGGAGTGGTGCGAGAGGACATTCCTGTCTTGTGCCAGTTTTCAAAGGGAATGCTTCCAAGTTTTGCCCATTCAGTATGATATTGGCTGTGGCTTTGTCATAAATAGTTCTTATTATTTTGAGACATGTCCCATCAATACCTAGTTTATTGAGAGTTTTTAGCATGAAGGACTGTTGAATTTTGTCAAAGGCCTTTTCTGCATCTATTGAGATAATCATGTCATTTTTGTTTTTGGTTCTTTTTATATGCTGGATTATGTTTATTGATTTGTGTATGTTGAACCAGCCTTGCATCCTAGAGATGAAGCCCAATTGATCATGGTGGATAAGCTTTTTGATGTGCTGCTGGATTTGGTTTGCAAGTATTTTATTGAGGATTTTTGCATCGATGTTCATAAGGGATATTGGTCTAAAATTCTCTTTTTTTGTTGTGTCTCTGCCAGGCTTTGGTATCAGGATGATGCTGGCCTCATAAAATGAGTTAGCAAGGATTCCCTCTTTTTCTATTGATTGGAATAGTTTCAGAAGGAATGGTACCAGCTCCTCCTTGTACCTCTGGTAGAACTCGGCTGTGAATCCGTCTGGTCCTGGACTTTTTTTTTATTTGTTAGGCTATTAATTATTGCCTCAATTTCAGAGCCTGTTATTGGTCTATTGAGGGATTCAACTTCTTCCTGGTTTAGTCTTGGGAAGTTGTATGTGTCCAGGAATTTACCCATTTCTTCTAGATTTTCTGGTTTATTTGCATAGAGGTGTTTATAGTATTCTCTGATGGTAGTTTGTATTTCTGTGGGATCAGTGGTGATATCCTTTTTATCATTCTTTTATTGCATCTGTTTGATTCTTCTCTCTTTTTTTCTTTATTAGTCTTGCTAGCACTCTATCAATTTTGTTGATCTTTTCAAAAAAACCAGCTCCTGGATTTATTGATTTTTTGAAAGGTTTTTTTGTGTCTCTATCTCCTTCAGTTCTGCTCTGATCTTAGTTATTTCTTGCCTTCTGCTAGCTTTTGAATGTGTTTGCTGTTGCTTCTCTAGTCTTTAAATTGTGATGTTAGGGTGTCAATTTTAGATCTTTCCTGCTTTCTCTTGTGGGCATTTAGTGCTATAAATTTCCCTCTACACACTGCTTTAAATGTGTCCCAGAGATTCTGGTATGTTGTGTCTTTGTTCTCGTTGGTTTCAAAGAACATCTTTATTTCTGCCTTCATTTTGTTATATACCCAGTAGTCTTTCAGGAGCAGGTTGTTCAGTATCCATGTAGTTGAGTGGTTTTGAGTGAGTTTAGTCCTGAGTTCTAGTTTGATTGCACTGTGGTCTGAGAGACAGTTTGTTATAATATCTGTTCTTTTACATTTGCTGAGGAGTGCTTCACTTTCAACTATGTGGTCAATTTAGGAATAGGTGCGGTGTGGTTCTGAGAAGAATGTATATTCTGTTGATTTGAGGTGGAGAGTTCTGTAGATGTCTATTAGGTCCGCTTGGTGCAGAGCTGAGTTCAATTCCTGGATATGCTATTTAACTTTCTGTCTCGATCTGTCTAATGTTGACAGTGGGATGTTAAAGTCTCCCATTATTATTGTGTGGGAGTATAAGTCTCTTTGTAGGTCTCTAAGGACTTGCTTTATGAAGCTGGGTGCTTCTGTATTGGGTGCATATATATTTAGGATAGTTAGCTCTCCTTGTTGAATTGATCCCTTTACCATTATGTAATGGCCTTCTTTGTCTCTTTTGATCTTTGTTGGTTTAAAGTCTGTTTTATCAGAGACTAGGATTGCAACCCCTGCCTTTTTTTGTTTTCCATTTGCTTGGTAGATCTTCCTCCATCCCTTTCTTTTGAGCCTATGTGTGTCCCTGCACATGAGATGGGTTTCCTGAATACAGCACACTGATGGGTCTTGACTCTTTATCCAATTTGCCAGTCTGTGTCTTTTAATTGGAGTATTTAGCCCATTTACATTTAAGGTTAGTATTGTTATGTGTGAATTTGATCCTGTCATTATGATGCTAGCTGGTTATTTTGCCCATTAGTTGATGCAATTTCTTCCTAGCATCGATGGTCTTTACAATTTGGCATGTTTGTGCAGTGGGTGGTACCGGTTGTTCCTTTCCATGTTTAGTGCTTCCTTCAGGAGCTCTTATAGGGCAGGGTTGGTGGTGACATAATCTCTCAGCATTTGCTTGTCTGTAAAGGATTTTATTTCTCCTTCACTTCTGAAGCTTAGTTTGGCTGGATATGAAATTCTGGGGTGAAAATTCTTTTCTTTAAGAATGTTGAATATTGGCCCCCACTCTCTTCTGGCTTGTAGAGTTTCTGTGGAGAGATCCGCTGTTAGTCTGATGGGCTTCCCTTTGTGGGTAACCCGATCTTTCTCTCTGGCTGCCCTTAGCATTTTTACCTTCATTTCAACTTTGGTGAATCTGACAATTGTGTGTCTTGGAGTTGCTCTCCTTGAGGAGTATCTTTGTGGTGTTCTCTGTATTTCCTGAATTTGAATGTTGGCCTGCCTTGCTAGGTTGGGTAAGTTCTCCTGGAAAATATCCTGCAGAGTGTTTTCCAACTTGGTTCCATTCTCCCTGTCACTTTCAGGTACACCAATCAGACATAGATTTGGTCCTTTCACATAGTCCCATATTTCTTGGAGGTTTTGTTCATTTCTTTTTACTCTTCTTTCTCTAACTTCTCTTCTCACTTCATTTCATTCATTTGATCTTCAATCACTGATACCCTTTCTTCCAGTTGATCGAATCGGCTACTGAAGCTTGTGCATTTGTCACGTAGTTCTCGTGCCATGGCTTTCACCTCCATCAGGTCCTTTAAGGACTTCTCTACACTGGTTATTCTAGTTAGCCATTCGTCTAATCTTTTTTCAAGGTTTTTAGCTTCTTTGTGATGGGTTCAAACTTCCTCCTTTAGCTCGGAGAAGTTTCGTTGTCTGAAGCCTTCTTCTGTCAACTTGTCAAAGTTATTATCCATCTAGCTTTGTTCCGTTGCTGGCGAGGGCCTGCGTTCCTTTGGAGGGGGAGAGGTGCTCTGATTTTTAGAATTTTCAGCTTTTCTGCTCTGTTTTTTCCCCATCTTTGTGGTTTTATCTACCTTTGGTCTTTGATGATAGTGACGTACAGATGGGGTTTTGGTGTGGATGTCCTTTCTGTTTGTTAGTTTTCCTTCTAACATTCAGGATCCTCAACTGCAGGTCTGTTGGAGTTTGCTGGAGGTCCACTCCAAACCCTGTTTGCCTGGGTATCAGCAGCGGAGGCTGCAGAACAGCGAATATTGCTGAACAGCAAATGTTGCTGTCTGATTGTTCTTCTGGAAGCTTTGTCTCAGGGGGGTACCTGGCCGTGTGAGGTGTCAATCTGCCCCTACTGGGCGGTTCCTCCCAGTTAGGCTACTCAGGGATCACAGACCCACTTTAGGAGGCAGTCTGTCCATTCTCAGATCTCAAACTCCGTGCTGGGAGAACCACTACTCTCTTCAAAGCTGTCAGAGAGGGACATTTAAGTCTGCAGAGGTTTCTGCTGCCTTTTGTTGGGCTGTGCCCTGCCCCCAGAGGTGGAGTCTACAAAGGCAGCAGGCCTCTTTGAGCTGTGGTGGGCTCCACCCAGTTCGAGCTTCCCAGTGCTTTGTTTACATACTCAAGCCTCAGCAATGGCAGGTGCCCGTCCCCCAGCCTGGCTGCCCCCTTGCAGTTTGATCTCAGACTGCTGTGCTAGCAATGAGTGAGGCTCCAAGGGCGTGGGACCCTCCGAGCCATGCACGGGATATAATCTCCTGGTGTGCCGTTTGCTAAGACCATTGGAAAAGTGCAATATTAGGGTGGGAGTGACCCGATTTTCCAGGTGCTGTCTGTCACAGATTCCCTTGGCTAGGAAAGGGAATTCCCTGACCCCTTGTGCTTCCCAGGTGAGGTGATGCCTTACCCTGCTTCGGCTCATGGTCAGTGGGCTGCACCCACCGTCCTGCACCCATTGTCCAACAAGCCCCAGTGAGATGAACCTGGTACCTCAGTTGGAAATGCAGAAATCACCTGTCTTCTGCATCACTCATGCTGGGCTATTTGATGTTTTAAAATACCTCTGGAGCTGGAATATTTTTCAGTGTTTTTTTTTTCAATTTCTCCATTTTATCTTGTGGTTATAGTCTTTTGAATGCTTCTGCTTCCATTTTAGCATTTATATTTCACACAACTATAGCATATTTTTATTAGATTTAAAAAGATCCATTGAAATCCAGCACACATAGATTTTTTTAACTCATATAGTCTCATGTATCTGTGATTACCATCTTTTTATTACTTTTTATCACATAATAATGTGTATGTGTATCTCTGGCATTTTGACAATATCCATATATTGGTATGTTGACTCATGTTGTCCTTTATTTATTTATTTATTTATTTATTTATTTATTTATTTATTTTTCGAGATGGAGTTTTGCTCTTGTTGCTCAGGCTGGAGTGCAATGGCATGATCTCAGCTCACTGCAACCTTCACCTCCCAGTGGATTTTCCTGCCTCAGCCTCCTGAGTAGGTGGGATTACAGGTTTATGCCACCACGCCCAGGTAATTTTTGTATTTTTAGTAGAGATGGGGTTTTGCCATGTTGGTCAGGCTGGTCTTGAACTTCTGACCTCAGGTGATCTGCCTGTCTGGGCCTCCACAAATGCTGGGATTACAGGTGTGAGCCGCCGCACCTGGCCACATGTTGTCCTTTTAAAATCAAATAACATAAGTGTATGCTTTTGATATTTGGCAGATACTTTCCTGTCATTTGATTTTCTTTTCACTTTTTTTTGCTATTTACATTTCTTATTATTCTAAATTAAACTTTGACATTTTTGTCATTTGTAAAATAAAAAAATACTTATTTAAGTTTATATTTAATCCATATTCTACTTAGAAAAAATTTTACCTAATTCTATTAATGTAATGTATTGTCTCTTTTATAATCATGAAACATTTAAGCATGCAGAAACTACCCAGAATCATATAAATAAAACTTTAGTGTCCAACCTCCATTTTAATAAAATATTAAGCAATTTATATCTACATTTTTAAAATTCAACCCTTTCCTTACATATAGTTGTGAAATTTTGTGATTTTCTTCAAGTAGATATTTTACATTGTTTATATTTAGGCATTGCTATTTTAAATTACACTGTTTAAAATATTATTGCCAGCATAGAGGTGGTATAGTGTTGGGTTTTCTTTTTGGTTTTTGTTTTTCATGTTTCTATTCACTTCACTAGACTTTTATATTTGCTCTTGCATATTTGGGGTCTGGTTTCTTAGTATTTTAAGGCATATAAATGTATTATCTCAAATAATAGATAAGCCTTTTTTCTAATGTGTACATGCAAGTGTGTAGAATACTTTTTCCTATCAGAACTTATTTAGTTGGGAAGAGCTAACAACCACCATTGCAATTATATACTGGTTATTGGACATCCTTGCATTCCTGATTCACGCAGCAATGCCAAGTGCTTCACAATTATTATGACTGTTAGATTGAGATCATTTATGATTTTCATCTTAAGGAACAAAAGACTAAGACTAAGACCATAACTAAGATGAAGACCACATAAGCTGCCAGTTGTGTTTAAAAATCATAGAAAATTGGGGTGAAATTATTGACTTTTAAGTTCATTTTTTTTTCTTTCATAGCCCTCCTGATTTTTCTCTTTTGCTATCAGTACCTGTGCTTCACTTTTCATATGTAAGCCATGCTTTCTCCCTTCCTTTTACTCCAGAACAGAACTCACAATATTCTTTTGTGCAAGTCCTGGGAAGAGCTAGATCACTGGCTGTACTATTTACCATGGCTAATACTTGTCCAAGCATTTTAATACAAGCATTTAGTACAAGACACAGCAATGTGGGACACACTTAGGCCTGATCACCTCATGAAGAACAAGGCTGATGGTCTGATTGATGGTCATTTTATGAGCTAGAACCATGGGCAGGGTGACATCATCTGGAATGGAAATTTGTGCAGGACAGGCATCATGGCTGACTTGGCTAGTATAGCTGACTATAATAATAATATGTTTATTTCTAAACATCTACAAGATTGTATCAGGCTTGGATTTTAGACTTTCTTGATTGAATACCCTGCATGTGTCGCAATGAGTATTTGTGTATGTGTGTGTTTGTGTATAAGTGGATGAATTATTATGGTATTTTGAAAGTCTTTTATATTAGACATCTTTATTTTTCCAAGAAAAACAACTCAATCACTCCTACTGTATAGTATTTTTTGAAGTAGCATAGGTTTTTTAGTGCTTCTGCATCATATTTCTATAATTGACAATGATTTATAATTTCCTTTTTATACGTTAATTTTGTAAATTTGGAATTAGGGCATCTAATTGCTGTAAAATACATTTTGCATTTTTCCCTCTGCTTTGAAATAGTTTTTTTTTTTTTTTTTAGCTAAGGAGGTACATGATACCTGATGGTATAAAGTAGTTTATGTGTGGAACTGTCTGGATACAGAACATTTTGATTGGTGAACTTTGATCAAACTATTCCTTAGTTTCCTCCAGGCTGATTAGTCTATTCACATTTTCAGTAATTTCTTGAGCTAATTGTGAGAAATTTTATTTTTTATTTTTTCTGATACACTTTAAAAATTCCTTGTGGAAGAGTCTTTCTACTTTTATTTCACTCTGTTTATTACTTTTTCTCTTCATTTCTCTTGGTTAGATTTGTTAAAAGTTTACCCCTTTGGTAATCTATTTTCAAAATTTTATTTGATGATCATATATGATCTTTTTATTTTCTAATTTATCATTTTTAGTTGTTGTACTTATTTAATCTATTTGGGGAGGCATTTAAGGTATACATTTTTTCCAACTAGAATAAAATGCTTATTAATATATTTACTATCTTTTGTAGTAATGAAACATTTAAAGATATTATTTTCCCTTTAGTAGAATTTGGGCAGAGTGGAATGGTAAGGTTTTGACTCTGACCTTAAATTTCACATGTAGTATTCTCATTTTCATTATGTCTACAAAGCCCATAATGATATAAATGTCCTTATTTCCTGAATATTTTACAAAGTTCAGTATATTTCAGTTTTTAAATTTCAAAAGTTTTTCATAGTATTTAAGCTTTTTTACTTATTAATTTCTGTTTGCTTCAAAAATGTATTTAAATTTTAACAAAATCAGTGATTGCCTTTCTTAGAATACACATATATATTGAAAAAATTGGTTCCATGTATTATGTTTTTCAATATTCTTGTGTCCTATTTGTCATAAACCAATCGAAGAGTTGTAGAACGACAGCAGTCTATTAGAGGATGCTATTACAATTATATTTCTGTCAAATTCTTTTTGCTTTTATTATAGTGTTTTATTCTTATAGTTTGATACCACGTTATTTAGCTCAATAAGGTTCACAAATGTTTGTTTATATAATGTTCGGCTGATCTTTGTTTCATAAGAACATTTTGCCTGGGATTTTATTCTGTCTAACAGTTATGCTGTTTTTCTTTCTTTTTCTTTGTGTTTTTAAAATATCTTTATTAGCTCTTTTTTTATTTTTCTATGCTTCTTTCTTTTAAAGAAGACTTCCATTAGAAGTATAGATTAATATTTTTGGCTTTTCATAGGAGTATTTAAAATCTATTTTGTATAATTGGCATCTGTTGTATTATGCTATAAAAAGAAAGGATCTTTGGTATTTCTTTTATTTTCAGTAGTTTCATGGACTATGCCTTGTATTTTTCTGTGCACTTGAGTAATTTAATATTACTACTGATTATGTTTTATTTTTATTAAAAAACTTAAATACATATTTCTCTGCATTACAAATGTATAAACAAAAAATTCAATAGTGAACCTTGCATATCAAAAAATATATAGCTTGTTATATTTCTCCCTCAAATTTTTTGTATTTTGTCAATATAACCTAAAATTATAGATCTAGATGATTATTTTCATCAGTTTCTATATTTTACATAATCATATGTTATTTGTAAATATCCACATAGAAAAGCTAATCTTTTTCTATTAGAACATTTTTGCTTTTATGAATGTGGTACCCTTTAATTTCTGTATTTTAGCTATGGAATACTACTCCAAGCAAGTTGGAATGATACCTTGAATTTCTGTATACTTCATTATGACAAAACTTCAAGTTCAAGTGCTTTAGTGCATTCTGAGACCATAACTTTTATTCCTAAATCACTTCTCATTTTCAGTGATTACGGGATGCATCTTCACCCAAGCTGCATTTTTCTGTTATCCTCTGTATGGTTTAGGGTTTTACATGTTTATTTTCTGTTTCAATTCTAGGAAATTTTTAATAGTCTTTTGATGTATATACTTTATATGTGAAAATGCATAGATCTCAAGGGTATGGGTTGATAAATTTTTTTACTTCTTATATCTCTGAATAACCACTAAACACAAAAATATAAGCCAAATCTAGTACACTACAGGATCTTTGATGCTGCTTTTCAGTGTATATGTACAATTTTCTACTCAAATTTAGGCACTTCTTTTACATCTATTACTTTTGCCTGCCTTGGGCTTCATGTACTGAAATAATACCCTAGCCTTTTGTGTATGATCTCATTAGCTCAACATTATGTCTTGAATTTCATATAAATGGAACCACACAGTTCTTTTGGGTCTAGTTTCATTTGCTCAACATAATGCCTTTGAGATGTCTGCATGTTGTTGAGCAGATCAGTAGTTTGTTCTTTTTTGTTGTTAAATAGTATTTCACTGTAGGATTATAGCATCATTTATTTATGTACTCTCTTGTTAGCAGACATTTGGTTCACTTCTAGTTTAGAGCCTTTATGAATAAAGCTACTGCAAACGTTCTGTAAAAGGTATTTTGTGAATATCTGCACTCATTTCTCTTAAGCACATATTTAGGAGTAGAATAGCTAAGTTATAAAATAGGTGTATATTAATTATAAGAAATTTTCAAGCAGTTTTCAAAGTTATAGTGCCATTTTACACTATTTACAACAACGTAGGAAACTTTCAATTTTAATACAACCTCATCAACATTTGATATTTTCCATGTTTTTTTCTTGTTTAATTTTAGCTATTCTGCTGGATATACAGTAATATCTTTTAGTGATTTTAATTTGTATTTCCCTAATAACTAATAGTGTTGAGCAACTTTTTATCAGTTTATGGGTCATTAAGATATCTTATTTGTAAAATGATTGTTGAAGTCACATGCCTATTTTTTAATGAATTTAACTATTTTTATTATTGATTTAAATAAGTTATTTGTATATTCTGGATGTAAGTCGTCTGTCAGATGTAAGCATTGTGAATATTTTCCACAATTTTATATTGCTTTTTACCTTTTTATCACAATGTTTTGTTGTGTTTTAGAAGTGGATTTTACTTCTGTTGTTGCCAAATTTATCGTTTTATTTTATGGTTAATATCTATTTTGTCCTAAGAAATCTTTTTCTTACTCAAGGCCACAGAAGCATTTTTTTCATATTTTCTTCTAAAAGTTCTATGAGTTTAGTGTTCACATTTAGATATATGGTTCATCTCAAATACATTATGTATGTGTGGAATGGTGTAGGAATATTTTAGGTTGAGTCCTTTAGAAGGTGGATCCTGAGCTTCAGTACAAGTGATTTATTAAGGAAGTGTTAAATGTTCCAAAAAGAAACCAATAAGGTATAGAGGGGAAGCAGAACTGAAAAGGGAAAGAAGCCAGGCAAGGGTGCTATTTCAAATGAAGTCCCAGACTCAGTCTGATTTTGAAAGACTCTCTGGAGTAGAATTGCACTACAGAGATGACCATTTTTGAGGCAAAGGATCTAGGCTTATATCTCCTGCCACTAGTTACTTACCAGCTACAGGCTGTCTGTTTGGGGTTGGGGATTAAATCTTCCAGGCACTTTTGATTCTCCTTAGAGTTTTAGAAAGGTAAGATAATCCATGGACAATTATTTGAGAGTCTTGGGTGCAAGTCATTAGCTGCAAGTCATGGCAAAGCAGAGAAATTGGTACACAGAACTGGTAAAAATATCTGAAGGAATCTGAATGTGGCACCAATGTTATCTGCTATAAGATTAATGGCCCCCACTTCCATACAGTTTCAAATTGCATTGTTGCCTTTGTAGAACATCAAGTAAACAGCTATGTGTTTGTCTCTTTCTAGACTGTCAGTTTTATTCCATTGATTGGTTTGTCTATCCATGCAGCAGTATTGTATTGTCTTAATTAGTGTTGACTTAGACTGAGTCTAAAAATTTGATAACGTATTTTTTCATTATTCTTAATTCTTCAAAATTTTCATAGCTATTCTATGTCTTAGCGTTTCCATATAAATTTTAGGATTGCATTGTCGATTTCTTACAATAATCCTGCTGTGTTTTTACTTGATAATAAATGGAATTTATAGATCAGTTTGGAAAAGAAGCCTGATATCATAAAAATAGTCTCCCAATTCATGAATATGGTATATCTCTCCATTGTTAAGATCTTTCTTAATTTATTTCAACAATGTTTGATAGTATTCAGTGTAGATGTTCTGCATATCTTAGTTTATTACTATAATTTTATGTTTTTAATGTTACCAGAAATGAAATTGTTTTGCTATCTTTACTTTCCCATTTTTGGTTGCAACTGTACAGATATGCAATTAATTATTAAATATTAACCTTATATGGCACTACTATGCTAAATTCACTGCTACTAAAAGTACTCTTTTTCTGTGGCAAACACAACTTTCCAGTTTTTGTGCAATGGACACCTTTCCGTATGATATTTTATCACTCTAGCATATGTTATGGCCTCAAAATTTCCAATTCTCCCCTTTGTTGCATTTGTTGTATTCCTCTATCTATTCCAAAGTGACAGTATTTAATTACAAGAAGATATGAAAATGCTATACCTGCTCCTTTTATTTTTCAGTCTGTCAAAGTTTCTTCTTTATATACCACATCTTCTCATTGGCAGTAATATGGGTAACTTGTTGTGGTGGGTTTCATAAGCATTGACATGCTTTCTATCATATTTATAGCACATGGCTAATTAGGCAGCCCTGAGGCCAGACATGTTCAAACAACCCAGGGATAAATACTTTCAAAGGGGTGAGGTAACACATAAAATGCTTTCTGGTTTCTAACACTTTAGTTGTCTTTTGTGCACAATAATTCTTGAATTCAAATATGAATCCAAGAAAGTTTAATTTGAGATTTGCTATGTTGGCTTGGTATTGGAAATACTAAACTTTCAGTTTTAAACAGAAAATGGACTATCTTTTATAGACTTAATCCCTTTTTGTTGGATGTACATTGGGAGAAATTTCATTTTAAAAATATACTTGTATAGATATATGTACACATTCCACATGAATCAATAAATATATATACACATATATGTTTATATCAATCATGAATGATTTATTAATCACACAAAACTTTAAAAAATAATATTATTACAAACTTCAAGTGAAGGTTATAACTATATACCTATTTAATATTGTAATTCAAGTCATTAAATATTTAGTATATTTTTGGGAGCTCATAAATTGCTCAATACTTTTGAAGATATATATTACATAGTTCTAATCTTTAAAAGACTCAGAATCTTAGTGAAGAAAAAACCCCAAAATACAAGTAGCAAAAACAGAGAGCTATACAAAATAGTCAAATATATTTCAGCCTTTATATCTTATTGTAGGGTCAAAAAAATGAGATTATTGTAAGCCAGAGAGGTTAAGAAGGACAGCTGGTAAAAGTCATACATCTTGCAAGCACAGAAGGCAACATGGAAACTCACCAAACAGGTAAAAAGCATGAACACATGCTGGATAATACAGCATCCTCCAGGGACAGAGCCCAGACTGCCTTACCTGGAAGATAATGTAGCTATTAACTAACTGTAAGAATTCAGTTAAATGGAGGCAGATAACACAGGACTCGAATGTCAGATTAAGGAATTATTTTTGTGTTGCCAGTATATGGAATTAGTATATGTTTTGAAATCTGCACACTTTCTAGAAACATTAAAAATGTTTAATTATTCTTTATTTGGCTGTGTTCAAACATCATCTTCTAATTGCCCAAAACTCCTGAAACCAAAATCTTATCATCATGGTTAAGCATACTCTGATCAAATATCAAACAATTATAGCTGTGTCTCAACCCATATTTATCTCCATTGAAATAAAATGAATTGACTTCAATCAAATTCATCAAAGCACATGCAAATTGAGTTAATGTGAGAGTTGTGCTGTGAGTGCCTAATATAAATGGCTTCTTTTATTCTTTTTTTGTTTTCTTTCTTCTCTCCCTCTCTTTCACCCTCTTTTTTTCTCCTCTTCCTCCTCCCCCCTCCTCTTCCTCCTCTTTCTCTTGCACCTCCTCCTTTCTTCTTCAAGATTGTTAATACCA
The DNA here is from genome assembly GCF_028858775.2 of Pan troglodytes. NCBI lineage: Eukaryota > Metazoa > Chordata > Mammalia > Primates > Hominidae > Pan > Pan troglodytes. The sequence goes on from NC_072411.2 coordinate 39,637,017, forward strand.
TGTGGCTATGTTCTGTGGTCCAGTAACAGAACATAGTTTGATCAGCACATTTTCTCCTTTGTTACTATATATTCTAAATTATTTTTAGAAGTTTGAAATGACATAATGAAACAAGATTATTATGTATAACTATAAGGGATGCTAGAGAATGTGTATTGCCATAAAAACAATAGAATGTAAGGATACAACCACATGTGGTGATTAGTTTCGTAAATATTTAAGAAACCATTGTATGGTTTTTCACCAGAAAGAACATTTTGAAACTAGCATTATTAGTAGCCTAGGCTCCAAAATCATGGATATGAGATGATAAATTTTGAAATTTTGTCAGAATGGAGTTTAGTATACTGGAGTATATTAACTAATAAAAATTACTGTTGCCATGGACGATCAAATGGGACATGGAAGTGCCTTGCTGGATACAATCTTTGTTGTAATGACATTTAGAATAATGGGATTCTGCCTTTGTTATCAACACCTGTATAGTTAGATTATGATTCTCTGACTCTCAAACAATATTAGAACATGAAATTCTCCATTGTCTCTCAGGCCAGATGTCCTGATCTTCTAGTGCTTGGAAATAGGATTCTTTGTGTTTAAATGCATTGGCTGTATGAGCCAGCTGTAAAGGTCATTTCCTAATCCAAGACGGTCCAATGGGCAAAAGAAAAACAAAACCAAAAAAAAAACCTGTTTTCTTTTTTTTTAAGATGCTTTTGTTTGCAAATATCACTACAATAAAATTTACCTGGAATTGTGGGAAGAATGGTCCTCTAGTGCAACAAAGTGCTTGCATAGTGACAAGGAGTGTCCTTACCAGTGGTCAAACTACGGAGGACATATAGTCAGGACAACTGGAGGCATCTCCAAGAACAAAAGACACAAAATCAATGAAGTATATTATGTTTCAAACACATATTATAATTCCATTTTGTAAAACTCAGCTGTCCAAATCTGTAAAAGGGCAATGCACTGTGCACTGTAGTTTTCTGAGGGAACACTTGCAAAAGGTACACAATTTTAGTGGTTACCATTTAATTATTTTGAATTGGGTTGTCACTGTTTATTGACAAAAGATTATTAAAATTGTAATTAATTACACTCTCTATATCTAGAGATATAGCCCTCAGTTTTCATATCTATAATATGGTTAGTTAGTAAATATTTCTCAAAGTGTTCCTAAGATAAATAAATGATAGAAGACATAAAAGCCCCCAACAATTGAACTTGAGTCTCTCTTCCTATCTCCTACTTCTCTTGCTCCCTCACTCTATCTCATTCGTGTTCCTATCTCCCCATTTCCCCATCTTTCTTTTTTTCTGTCTTTCCTCTTCACCCCACTCTCCATGCTATGCACATATGCATATTTTAATAAAGATCTAACAAATTCCAGGACATTATTTTTGTCCTGATGAAGGTAGAGGGGGAACTAGACCAGTGACACAACAGTCTGCTAGATGGTACATTTTCCAGAAGTTGCCAATATGCTAAGAAATCCTCAGATCCTTGAAATATATCTCACTGCTACATCTGATAAATCTAGATATAGAATCAGGAGTAAAAGATGATTTTCTTTTTCATGTGCTAGCAAAATTTTAGCAAGGAAAGTAGGTTCTTTATCATTCAGATTCTTTAGCATTTAGGACCCAGTGTACAGATTCTGCCATGTGTTCCAAACTGTTCACTAATTCATAGAATAAAGTGCTTACAGAAGAACTGGAAAACATTTACACTGGCTTGTACAGTAAGTTAGCAAACAAGCATTTATTAGACAATTATAACTGCTCAAAACTCACTAGAGATGCATTCACTTTAGTTTAAGGGTTACACGTTTCCCTATAAATGGCTTGTTGTGAATAATGTAAATGTGCATCCCTGAGAATAAATTAAATACATTTCCTGATATTGTTAATGTGTTAGAACAGTTGTACCATAAATCACTTGAATAGCATTTATAGATTACTATACTCTATCTAGGCCAAGCTTGTAAATATCTGTGTAACTCATAATTCAATGATTTGCAACCCTTGAAAGAAAACCTTAGAGATTTTTCTCTTGTTTTCTTTCCTCCCTTCTTGTATGATATCGACAAACATCTAGCTCAAAGAAATTCATTTTGAATGCCTTTATAAAGCTTTACTTTTCAATAGAAGCTGGAGGATTTAGTGTATAACTAAATGAGAGGGAATCAACAAAAAGCATATGGAGTGACTTTCCACTGCACATGGTTGGGTCATCATTCATGTATCCTTTCCCCTTTGCTCTACCAAGCCCTCCTCCTTGTAAGATTCAGAAATCCTCTATGGCCATGCAAGGCATGACAATTTTCCAATGCCCCTCAGCTTCCAGTTTCCTTTGTCTTCCCTCTTCTTTCCTCCACCTCCTCCTTTGCCTCCTCTTCTTCCTCATCATCTCTCCCTTTTCTGCCTTCCCCTCCCCAGGGGCACCTGCACACATGCACGCACACACGCACACACACACACAGAGAGAGAGAGAGAGAGAGAGAGAGAGAGAGAAACATTTATTGTAGAAACCAGTTCAGGCATATTTTGTCTGTTCCTACCACCATGAATTTCATTAAAGCTTATGGCATATCAGAAGCAAAATGAGCATTCAGCTTTGGAGACACTAAAGGTTATTGGTTTCAGTATCCAGTCATGCGCCACATAACATTTCAATAATGACTAACTGCATGTATGAAGGTGGTGCCATATGATTACAATGGAACTGAAAATTTCTTATTGCCTAATATTTACTGTATTATAATTTTTATCATTATTTTAGTGTACTCCTTCTACTTATATATATTTTTAAAAGTTAACTACAGACTGGATGTTGTGGCTCAGGCCTGTAGTCCTAGAACTTTGAGAGGCTAAGGCGGGCAGATCACTTGAAGCCAGGAGTTCAAGACCAGCCTGGCCAACATGGCGATACCCTATCTCTGCTAAAAATACAAAAATTAGCTGGGTGTAGTGGCACACGCCTGTAGTCCCAGCTACTTGAGAGGGTAAGGTATGAGAATCACTTGAACCCGTGAGGAAGAGGTTGCAGTGAGCTGAGATCACGCCACTGCACTCCAGTGTGGGCAACAGAGAGACCATTTCAAAAACAAAACAAAACAAAAAAAAACAAAACTTAACAACTACAAGACAGCATCAGGCAGCTCCTTCGGGAGGTATTTCAATGGATGCCATTATTATTGTATGAGATGATAGCTCTATATGCAAGTTATTGCCCCTGAAGACCTTCCAGTAGGACAAGACGGGGAGGTGGAAGACAGCAAAATTGATGATCCGGACCCTGTGTGGCCTAAGCTAAAAAGTGTATTTATATCTTAGTTTTCAGCTACAAAAAAAAGTTTAAATAGGAAAAAAATTAAAAATAGAAAAAAATTATAGGATAAGGATATAAAGAAAGAAAATATTTTTGTTAGGCTATACAACGTGTTTGTGTTTTAAGCTTAGTGTTATTGTAAAAGAGTCAAAAAGTTAAAAAAAATTAAAAGTTTATAAAATAAAAAAGTTACAGTAAGCTGAGGTAAATTTATTATTGAAGAATGGAAAACATTTTAAAATAAATGGAGTGTAACCTAAGTGTACAATGTTTATAAAGTCTACCATAGTGTACAGTAGTGCCTTAGGCCTCCATATTCACTCACTGCTCACTCACTGGCTCACCTGGCACAACTTCCAGTCCTGCAGGCTCCATCTGTGCTAAGTGACCTATAGAGGTGTACCATTTTTTAAATCTTTTATACCATATGTTACTGTACCTTTTTTATTTTTAGGTGTATTTAGATACAGAAATACCATTGTGTTGTAATTATCTATAGTATTTAGTAGACAGTATTCTGTACAGGTTTGTAGCCTAGGAGTAATACACTATCCCATATAGCCTAGGTGTGTACCAGGCTATCCCATCCAGGTTTGTGTAAGTACATTTTATGATATTCATACAATGATGAAATTGCCTAATGATGGATTTCTCAGAACATATCCCCGTCATTAAGTAACATATGACTGTATGTCTTTGAAACCATTCTTCTAAGTAAAAGGAATTTTTAAAAATGGTGTTTCTTTGTTCTGGGCATTTTGCATGCATTATCTCATTATTAAAAAAGTATTAACTCACAGTGTAGCATTCTTAGTCCCTCTTTATTAGTGAAGAAAGTGAAAGATACAGCAATGAAATAACTAATCAAACTCATAATACTTGAGGTTGCAGGATCAGAATTTGAAATTGAGCCTCATTCAGAAGCCAACATCTGTATCCTTTCAGCTCCACCTAACTGGTCATAACTGTAGCAAACTATTTCAATCTGATGAAAATCTGTCATGTCTATTCAATAGAGTGCTCTGAAATTTTATCTCTGTTCACTGTGTCTGAGTTCCCAAAACTGCAGTGGCCTGCTCCCTCTCACATTTACCTGTGTTGCTTTCATTCACCCCTTTCTGGTCATCCCTTGGGCTTCTTGAGGGAATACAATCCAAATTATCCTTCAAATGTATTGTTTATTTCTGAGGCTATATTAATTGAGAGTGGAGAATCATTATGTGTTGTTCTGTTTTGTGGTGCTATAGCAGAATACCCCAGATTGCGTAATTTATAAAGGAAAGACATTTCTTTCTCGTTTTTTTGTTTTTGTTTTTGTTTTTGTGTTTTTTTTAAGATGGAGTCTTGCTCTTTTGCCAGGCTGGAGTGCAGTGGCGCAGTCTTGGCTCACTGAAACCTCCGCCTCCCAGATTCAAGCGATTCCCCTGCCTCAGCCTCCTAAGTAGGTGGGACTATAGGCACGCATCACCACGCCCGGCTAATTTTTTGTATTTTAGTAGAGACGGGGTTTCACCATGCTGGCCAGGATGGTCTCAATCTCCTGACCTCGTGATCCACCCACCTTCGCCTCCCAAAGTGCTGGGATTACAGGCGTGAGCCACCGCGCCCTGCCAAAGAAAGACATTTCTTACAGTTCTGAAGTCTGAGAAGTTCAATATCAAGATGCCAGCATCTGGCAAGGGTCTTCTACGTGCATCATCCCAAGGTGGAAGGGCAAAAAAAGCATCAGTGGTGGGGGACAAGTTTCTTTGTTTTTTAATAAGGAACCCACTCTTGGGATAACAGAATTAATCTACTCATGAGAGTGGAGCCCCCATGGCCTAATTACCTCTTAAAAGTCCCACCTCTCAACACAGTTGCATTTGGGATTGTTTCAAACCCATGAACTTTGGGGGACACATTAAAACCATAGCACCTTTCAGTGGGGAATTTCTCTCTGTGCCACATGTCTGTATCTACCATCCACAATGACCCTGCCTTAGGAGTTACCAATGCTTCCCATGCCCACTCATCACATCCCAGAGTCTGACTGTCTGTGCCTGACCAATTTTTATTTTGTTTTTGGTGGTGCTTGATTGAGTTGCTCCAGCCTTAGTGTAATTGGTGGTGAGTTGGAGCTTGATAGTCTTTGGTTTTCATTAGATGATGCTTTGCTGAACTGCTGTCTCATGGCACAGTCCAGCATGAACGCCTCCCCTCGCCTGAGTATCCCACCATTGCAATATGGACACCACCACTTTGTATTTGTAGAATGCCTTTTGTTTCTTCAGAGTGCTTTCAAGCTTATCTCACTTCATTGCCTTCACATCATTGTGAATTACATGGGGTAAATCTGAGTGAAGAGACTGAGACATGGAGAAATGAATTTTATTTCTGCAGATGGTGACTTTAGTTTCTTTTTTTTTTTTTTTAAGTACACTTCTTCCAGTGAGTCCTGTGTAATTAAAATGTGCTAAAATGGGTTCTCTAAATCTTTAACTTCCTTTGTAGGACGGTTTTGACATTGGAACACCCAGATCATTGAACAGTGTACTTGGAAGGTCTTAGTCACCCATATAATTTAGAATGAAGGCTGAGACTCATTAGCCACTGGGGTAATAATAAAATTGTTCTTCTTGCTATTGAATTAATATTTATATAGCAAGTATAAAAAGATAGCACTTGAAGTACTTGACATCCAAGAAGACAGCAAGAAGGAGATATCTGGATTTTGGTCTCTGTTTTGCTTATTACGCTATGTGACTTTGGCATGTTGCTGATATTCTTTCAAGCTCAGTTTACTGATCTATAAAACTTAGTGTAATTACTTTTTAGAATATCAAATATAATTTGGCTTGGCATCACAAATGCGTAAAAATTAGTAATATTAAAAACTTTAAAACATGGCCGGGCACGGTGGCTCATGCCTGTAACCCCAACACTTTGGGAGGCCAAGGTGGATGGATCACCTGAAGTCAGGAGTTCAAGACTAGCCTGGCCAACATGGTGAAACCCCGTCTCTACTAAAAATACAAAAATTATCCAGGCTTTGTGGTGTGCACCTGTAATCCCAGCTACTTGGGAGGCTGAGGCAGGAGAATTGCTTGAACCTGGGAGGTGGAGATTGCGCCACTGTATTCCAGCCTGCCTGGGTGACAGAGTGAGACTCTATCTCGAAAAAATAATAATAATAAAATAAAAAAACAACTCAATCAGATTCCCAATTCACTTATAATAAATATTTCTAATTGCTCATAGCTTCCTGAAAGTAAGGAAAGAGTTTTCTTCAAGAAGTATAAAAAGAAGTGACTATTTCAACTTTTTAAATAGTGAAAATATAAAATTTAATTTTTTAAAATGACTCAATTCCTCTCTTTGAGCTATGTGATATATGTCTTTACTGTCAATAATATTTCATTATTATGATGGCTGTTATTAAAACTTTTAGTATTAAACTACTCTATAGCACCAGTTTTGAGCTCAGATGTGTGATCTATATTCCACTTTACCTGTGATTTTTATTCCATCTAATATGTGTGTTTCATGTCTAAGAAGAAAAGGCCAGATTTTTGCTTTGAATTTTAACATGTATCTATCGTCTAGGTTATCCTAGAAGTCCTCTTTTGCATCATTTTAATCCCAAAAATTGCTTATCTGGAAAAAGAATGTAAAAATTCACTTATTCCCATGGAACCTCACAGTGTCAGTTGCCAGGGACCCTCTCCATAAAATATCACTACTGATGAGTCATACGGGGCACACTGATCTCTTGTTGAGTTTTGCACACACTTCAACTTTTAAAAAATTTACATGTTTCTTTCCAAGTCTTTTCTAATATCTTTTCCATTTTGGGTACAATATAACTATCACCTTAAAAAGTATCTATGAATAACATTATGCAAACTGTGATTTCTTAAAGAAGTATGTGATATATTTGGCTATATTAGATTTATTATATCCCAGTAGTATTTCTTAGTTCTTAATATTTATTTGTAGGATTTCTAAATCATTACTTTTTTGGTATGGTTGTACTAGTAGAAAAATAATATAATAATAATAATTCTGAAATTGCACATACAAGTCCTTTGGGTATTTTGACCTTCAAATTAGCTAATAAGCATAAATTCTATAGAGAGCATCTTTTCACCTCCCAGATTCTGTTCACATTTCAATAAGGCCTGTGGACAAAATGGACCTTCTCAATTTGGCTGCATGTCTTGTTTTCCAGATGCTAATTTCTATTTTGAGAGGCAAGTACATAGTGATGCTGAGTAAACAATTGTGGAAAATAAGTTTAAGATTTAGAAACAACCCAAACTCATCACATTCTCCTTTTTACCCTATCTCCTTTCATGTCTGTATACTCCTTCACACTGGCACTTTGGGCAAGTAATTTAACCTCAATATGTCTGGAAAATTGGAGTAATAGTGCACAACTCAGAGGCCAGTGTGAGGATTAATACATGTAAATCACTTAACAGCGTCAGGCACGTAAGTACAAAAATCAGTTGTAAATATTGTGTGTTTGACTAATATTAACTACCTGCTATGTAACAGGTATTATGGTAGACATCAGTGGTATGATGAAGAGACCTTGTCCCCAAGGAACATACAGTCTACTGAGATATACAGGAAATTCCAGATCAATCTCAGCAGAGCCATAGTGTTAAAAGTAAAAAAGCCAAGGGTATTAAAAAAGCATATATTGGCACTTCGCACTTTTTTTTTTTTTTTTTTTGAGACGGAGTCCCGCTCTGTCGCCAGGCTGGAGTGCAGTGGTGCGATCTCGGCTCACTGCAGCCTCCACCTCCCTGGTTCAAGCAATTTTCCTGCCTCAGCCTCCTGAGTAGCTGGGGTTACAGGTGCTTGCCACCACGCCCAGCTAATTTTTTTGTATTTTTAGTAGAGACGGGGTTTCACCGTGTTAGCCAGGATGGTCTCAGTCTCCTACCTTGTGATCCACCCACCTTGGCTTCCCAAAGTGCTGGGATTACAGGCGCGTGCCACCATGCCCAGCTAATTTTTTGTATTTTTAGTAGAGACGGGGTTTCATCATGTTAGCCAGGATGGTCTCAATCTACTACCTCATGATCCACCCACCTTGGCTTCCCAAAGTGCTGGGATTACAGGCGTGAGCCACCACACCTGGATAATGGCACATTTTCTAACCCCTGGAAAGATCAGTGACATCTTTCAGGAAGAGAACGTTTTTCTGGAAACCTCAGAGGTGGGTAAGGGCGAGTTAGGCAAAGTGGCGTAGGAGAGTGATGAGGAAAGAGGAAAAAAATGAAAGAATACATCCTGTATGAGGAGAGCCCAGAACAACAATGTGACTAGAAAGAATGGACCTAGATCGAAGTCCCATGTGGGGGCCCCTATGTTGCTAGCCCCAAGTATGCAACTGGATAACACCTCTTCTAAGAGCAGATCGAGTGGCTTTGGCTAACCTGAGAGGAAAGGGGCCCTGCATTCTTTGGTGGAAGAAGAAAGGAAAAGGTGAAGCGTGAAATCCCAAACACATTCTAGATCCATTGTTTGGCCCCTTTTCTTTGGTTTGGTAGGGAGTGGGAATGGAGGGTGCACAAATATTAAAACAGAAATGTCATAGAAGTGGCCCCTTCTACTTTTCTGGGGTCTAGAGAAATACCCAGTACCCCTACTCTGCTGGCAGAGACTGGAATTTTTGTCCTGGGAGTCTCATTCCAGATATTATTCCGGGACTCCTCACAGACCAAGAGGCCTCAAGCAATTTATCGGCTACTTTGGCTCGACTTTAAATTTGGTTCTTGAATGGCTGGGGCTTAGGATAAAGAAAGAGAAGTAAGCATTGCATGGGAAGGAAAAGAAGGAGGAGGAGGAGGAAAGGAAAGAGAGAGAAAGTGAAAGGAGAGAGGGAAACTGAGATTGAGATTAAGAGTTTTGTGTGCCCTTATTTCAAATAGCAACTGTCACCTAAGGACCCTTTGGGTGGCATATAGATAAATATGAATAAGGCTTGCTGCCTGCCTTTGAGGAAACCACAGTTCACAAAAGATGCTCCCAGTCTAGGGGCCTGGCTGTCAGATTTAGAGTTAATTGGAAGGAGAAGTGCCCGATACATGTTTTAATATAACGGGACTGACAAGAGCAGGGGCAAAAGCTATGATATCATTAAGACGATATAACATTCCTGGTAAGACTTCACTCGTGTTATTCATTAGTGTCTTCTAATATTGGTGTTCCAGTGCCATTTATATTTCTCTCATTGAAAAAATTTCCAAAACTCATTTACATAAAATTTGCACCACCAATTATTAAGTTTACCACATATGCTTACCTCTATGTCTAGGTCTTTTTCTGTATATCTCTATTTCTATGTCTCTACACAGACCTTCCAAACACACACATACACACACAACTATTCTGTTTTCTGAACCATTTCAGTATATGTTGTAGGCATCATCCATTTTATCCCTTAATATTGATAATTTAGTATGTAATCCTAAATACAGGGATATTTTCTAACATAATCACAACATGGTTTAAAAATTCAGCCTCGATGCAATACTCATAACTAGTCTGTAGTCCATATTTGTAGTTCTCATGGGTCTCAATAATGTCCTTTATAGTGTTTATATTTTTTTGATTACAGGATCCAGACTGTATTGCATTTGAGGATCATTTCTCTTACATCTCTTTCTTCCTCTCTCAATGCCAGATAACTGACATCTTTGGAGAATTCAGCCCAGCATTTTGGCTTGTACTTGGTCATATTTTTTCTTCACTCCCAAGCTCCAACTGTAATATAAACAGGTGACAGCCTCGATTTCTGTGATTGGATATGCCATACATCATTTATCTGTTCCAAAACCTTTGACTGGATTGTAAATATGCAACTTCACAACTCCTTAGTGTCATAAAATATCAGACAGAAAGACTATGTGAGGATGTCCCTGCCTATTATAAAATCTTCACCCAAATAACTTAGCTAAGCAAAAAATCTACTGACATTTATGCATCATCCTAACTTCCTCTTTGCAGTAGGCCAGCAAAGTCTTACCAGGAACGTTATATCATCTTGATGATATCATAGCTTTTGCCCCTGGTCTTGTCAGTCCCGTTAATACTAACACATGTATCTGGCACTTCTCCTTCCAATTAACTCTAAATCTGACAATCCAGGCCCCTAGACTGGGAGCATCTTTTGTGAACTGTGGGCTCCTCAAAGGCAGGCAGCAAGCCTTATTTATTGTTCTATTCCTAGCTTGGCTCTCTCATTCTTTAGCCTGTGATTTATCTTGCTTTTTGATTAGCTTATAAGCTATAGTTCCTTGTGTCTGTTCCCTCTCTTTCCCAATCTCCAATTACCATTGTCCATACTAAATGCTTTTCAGATTACAATAACTGCAATCACAATACAGCTCTGTGGTGCTTTTTTTTTTAACCAGTTATCTTCAACTCAACGTACTCCACAAGCACCAGTGCTTTACAAGTGTAACAGTTACTGAGGAGCAAATTAGACCTCCCAGATTGAAATCCCAGCTTAGATATCTACTATAAACTTGTTATGTTCTTTGATCTTTAATTCCATTATCTGTAAAAACAAGGATATTAAAAGTACACCTAGCTCGTTGGGAGGTTGAAGGGATGTGTGAGATAATAAATATGGAATGTTCAGCACAGTTCTAGGTATGTATTGACATTTTTACATGTTTCCTGTTGCTATTATTTGGGGAATAGCATAGCACCCAGAATATAGTTTTAGTTTCCCTCACTATTATCCATTTATTTCTTAAAAGACCAGTGGAAGCTGTAAGGAGCTATTCCTCTATGCACAGATATGTATGCCTTGTTAAATTCCTTAAAATTAAGGTAAAGTATAGGAAGAGACAGTCTTCACTGAAGGACCCCAGAAATCTGAACCTCCGGCCCTTCTAACTGACCAGATTAGTTTATAGTGTTTCAATCAGGTTTGCATTGATGTTATAGTAAACATTCTTGTGTTGTATGCTATCTTTTTACCTATGTAAAATGCATTAATGATAAGAGTGCACTGCACTTGCAGAATCCAAAACTCCCAGGAATTCAGGATACACATTCATTAATCTCATTAAACTCATTAGATATCTCAACCCCCTGGGGAGGCTAAGTGATAAATATTCTCTCTACTTGAGACAATTGAAAGGCCAGACTGCCCTTGCAAAGCTTGCGTTGTTACTCACTAACACACACAGTCTGTTGAAATCTATTTGTCGAGTATCTCTGAAGCCCATGAGCCTATTAGGGGAAAGATAAAATTTAAAAGAAAAAAACACACCAGAAGCACCAAATTAATATATAGAATATGAGGTAGCGATAAATGATATGGAGAAGAAAAATATGTAGGAAGACAAGGAGTAACATGGAAGAGTTGCTGATATTTTTACGTAGCATGATCAGAGAAGGCCTTTCTAATAGAGAAGGCTTTGAGCAGTGGTGACCAGAAGCAAATAAAGCAGCAAGTCATGCAGGTACTGGAGGAAGAGCATTGCAGGCAGAGGGAACAGCAAGATCAAGGCCCTGGGGCAAGGAAATGCTTGGAGCTCTCCAAGAACAACACAGAGGCCAGAGTGGTGAATGAGGTGTAAGCAGATAGTGTAAGGAGGTGAATGGGCAGATTGTGTAAGCAGGCTATGAGCATTCAGATATAATGCTGGACCCGATTGTGTATAACTTTGTAGGCATAGAAATGGACTTGGTTTTCACTAAGTCGGGAAGTCATTTAAGGGTATGGAAGAGAGGAATTAAATAATCTGAACTGAGCTATTTTAAGAAGATAGTTCTGGCCCCAGAGGTCAACATAATCTGTAGAATGGGAAGATTGGAGTCACTTATTAGGTTATTGTTATAATCTAAGTGAAGAGTGATAGTGACTTTTACCAGGATAGGAGTGGCACAAATGGTGAGAGGTAGATGGGTTGTGCATTCTACTTTGAAGATGGAGCTGAAAGGATTTGCTCAGGTTTGGGTTGTGAGGTGTAAGAAAAATAAGGGAGTCAAAATTGATTCCAAATTTTTTGACCTGAGCCTCTAGATTGTTGGAGTTGCCATTAACAGAGATGGGAAAGATTAGAAGAGGATGCTGGGGATGGGGTATCAGTTTCTTATTGTGCACATAAAGTTCAGAGACAATGGTTTGAGGGCATTGGTTTTAAAACTAGAACATGCATTAGAACCACCTAGAGGACTCATTAAAACAAGATTGCCGAATCCAAACCCCGAAGTAGATTTTTCTTTTGTCTTTTTTTACCCTAGGGTTTTTGATTTAGTGGATCTAGAATGGGATGGGACCCAGTAATTTGTATTTCTAACAAGTTGCCAGGTGATGTTGATGCTGCTGGTCCTGGGACCACACTTGAAGAATGACTTTTCTAGTATTGAGAGTATCCATGGAAGGCATGGCTAGGGTAAAAAAAGCCCCAGGGCATTAGCAGGGGCGAGTTGAAATATAGTTAGTGGAATGCTTTCTGCACCTGGACTGCTGGAGTACCCCCTTCGGTTCTACTTTCTTCTACCTCATGGCCAATATTGATACGTGTGAGCCCATGGTCAACAACAGTTTTTGAGTTTTGATCCTACTTCACATTCGGTCACAAAGAACCCTGTGAAAGGAAATATTCTAAACACATGAAGAGTTGACTCAGACACTAGCTTTTGCTTCTTCTCTAGTTAAGTCTAATTTATCTAGATAGGCTGCAGACACCAACCTAACTCCATACCCATTTCTATGGGAAGAGATATGCCTAAAAAATTAATTTGTCTGACAAGTTTACATTTAAGAATCACATTTTTTTTTTTGCTTTAGATGTCATATAATTGAAAGCAAATTATTTTCTAGGTACAAACTTAATTTGATGATTGTATTGTTCTGAAATTAATTCTGGCATTTAAAGAAGAAAACCATTTCATCTTATAGAGAAATATTCTAGAGAGAAAATAGAGTGAACATCCACTTCTTTTTAAAAGTTATAGCTTTAGGGTACATGTGCACTACATGTACCCTAAAACTTAAAGTATAATAATAATAATAATAATAATAATAATAAATAAAAAATAAAAAATAAAAAAGTTATAGCTTATAGCAAAACGCACCAAAAAAAGACAAGCAAACCTTTATAATGAAAACAGTTTTGCAGTAATGATCATGACAGTCTATGTAATGGAAAAATTCTTTTGATAAGAATTTATCATTACATTAGTGGCCTTTAATCATTTTTGACCATGGTCTACTATAAAAATGTGTTTTATATCTCAAAAAACACACAAATCATTGTTTACCTATAGATGTTATGAATATATATATATAATTTTTTGAAATAATTTTTACCCTGAGTATATGACAGATGTTTACTATGCTATGCCCTATCAGTTTTAATATTGCTGGCTTTTACCCACTAAATTGAGAACCAAGATGGCATGATCAAAAACATGTACTCACAAGGCTGATAGGGTTGGAATCTTGGCTCTGCCTGTAACTGTGTGATCTTGATGAAATTGCTTAACCTCTCTTTGCCATCAGTAACATGGGAATAATAATATATCTACCTTATAAGGCAGTTATAAGGATGAAATGAGTTAAAGAACTTAGAATGGTGACTGACATATAGTAAACACTACAGAATTATTAGTTACTAATATTGTTTTCACAACCCAATAATATGTAATGGCTTGAAGTTTGAAAAAAACAAAACAAACAAAAAAACACTTATTTGGATGACTAAGACTAACCTCACCCACCTGCCACCTTATCTTCCAACACGTATAAAAAATTAGTAAATTAACTTTCTCAGAGGCAACTTAGTAAGTTCTTTTGTTTTGTATGGAGGGTGAAATAGCTCCATTTCCTTTTAAATCCCTAGTATGTTCTTTTAAAGTGTAATTGTAAGTCTTTTGGGGAGACAAGGTATGATCTCTTGAAACTCCAGACTATAAAAAGAAAATTCTTCCTTAGATGATGTTTTATTCATTGGTGTGGTGTCTTGCATTTAATGTATTTTCAAAAACTATTTGTTTAAAATGAGTGTAAATCTTAATAGAAAAATTTTCAAGGAGACCAAGTGATGCATACAGATAATAAATTAATAACTTTGTAATTTACAATGATTTCACATTCATGTGTCTTAAATCTGTAATTCAAATTATATAACATGAAATGCTAAATTGAAACATAAAAATTTGAACCTCTTCAAGAGTCACCATGTACAGTGTAGTAAATTGAAAGATAAAAGTTTGAGACTCTTCAAGAGTCACCATGTACAGTGTACTAGTTATAGATAATTTATCAAAACACATAGCCCCAAATTATAATGGTTCAAATGCAATGTAATTTTTGCTGATCACCCAGAAAACAGTCCAAAGTGAGTTTTCCAGCTGTGGAAAGGGTAATCTGAATCTGTTACATGCATCACTCTGAGGCCCAAGCCCATAGTGGGTGTGCTGTCTTCAAGCTTGACTTCCAATGTAATTCTGGTTACCCCTATTCCAGCTCTCTGGAGGGAGCCAGTGCAGGTTGGAGGATGACAAGTGGGATTTAGCATCAGGAGTGGAAGTGTCACATAAGACCTCCCATTTATTTGTCATTTATCAGAACTCAGTAACATGGTCACTTAACTGCAAAGAAGGCTGGGATGTATGATCCAGTCTTGTGCCAACAATGAAAAAAGAAAATAGATTTTAATAACAAATAGCAGACCGCCAAACATCATTAAGTTCTATTGCAAAAAATCCTTGTTTAGCACTATTAGGTCAATGTTTTCTCATTATATTTGACTAGGAACCCTGGTTTTCTCTCTTGGCACCTCTTAACACACTATAGAAAACACACTTTGGAAAAGATGGTTGTCAGGAAACTATCAAATCTCATAATGAAAATAATCTTACATTTTCCAAGAACAATGAGAGAAAGATTGTTTTAACTTCTTCAAAATTGATTAGGACACAGATGCAGAACAAATAAACTATATATTTAACAAATATACAGTTAAATCATTATTAGCCGAATACCCTTGTAACAGTCACCCAGGTGGCAGAACCTTCCCAGCTACTTGGAAGGAAGAGCTTCATAACTTCCTCCTGATTATAACTTCCTTGCTTCCCTCAAAAGTAAATTCTGCCCTGATGTCTATGGTAGTCTTTTCCTTACTTCTCCTTACAGGTCTAAAACCAGAGTGGTTCAAACATGATCACTTAGTTCTGTCTTTAGATATGTCTTTAAATCCCTTTTAACCTAGCTTCTCCTCCCCTTGCTTGTTTTCCACCTTCATAGTAATTTATTGGTGAGGAAACAGGCCACCTGTCCTATAAACATTTTCAGTCTCTCTTTCGTGAATTGCATCTGCATGGTGAGGTTTAACATGTTCCTTTATCCTTGAATTTCCTGTAAATTGGAAGTTGGATATCAAGGCTTCATTACTCTTTGACAAGACTCCTTCATAGAAAGTGTGCTGTTTACCAGAAAGCACATCATCTTGAGGGATATGAATACAAGTATTTAAATCAGGCAAAAGCCTTTGCTTCTAGAGATAACAAAATACGTGAAGGCATAATGTCATAAGGGAAGATTGAACTTTAAGGTAAATGCTGCTTTACAAAAGTGGTAAGTCATGAAGGGGTTTCTGTACTAGACACTAACTGGTTCTAACTGGATCATCTTCTTCCCTAGCAAATAAACATTAGCTATATAACCTTGATTTTTTAAAAATAAAACTGGTCCAAAGTTGACTTTTGGTTAGTTATTCACACATCATTTTCCCACTTCGATATGCAGGAAATTGACAATATGTCTTTATATAATTACTCTAGTGAAGAGAAGATCCAGAATTGTATTTGAGGAGTCTTGATCTAATAAAGAAATCATCCAGATAGATGTAAACATCCTTTCTCTTCTTTTTTCACTTATCCTCACACTCCTCCATCTCTCTTGTGGATAATTCATTATTTTATGGACTTTGTATAAACAGCTAATAGAGAGAAAGAAATAAGGATAAAAACACTAACATTAAACTTTCTATAAATAGCTATTAGAAAGAAATAAGGAGAAACAGTAATCTATCACTTGTTAGCAGCACCAGGAGAATTTTTATAAGATGAAGTGTGAAAATACTGCCTGAGATGAGGCTGAATAACGTTCATGGATTTCAGTCACCTACGCAATCCTCTTTGCCTGTTTCTATGGGAAGAAATTTAGTAGGGGAGTAAGGTGCAGTGTTGGTTTTCTTTATATTAATATCTAATTATCCGAAACTATATGATATGAAATGTGGATTACCTCAAGAAGATATTTTAGAACTATACCCATCAGACTTATACACATATGGACTGTGAGATCTGAGGAAGAAAATTCTTAAATCTTATCAAATTTCATCCCATCCCCATTCTTCTTTCTCATCTAGGTTTAGATGCGGAACTAAGGTTTAGAGTATATAAGTGAATTGTTCAAGGTTACATAGTAATTTGATTGATGTGTGTATGTTTTATTTTCTCTTTTACTTGATAGCTTACACTAAGCAGGTACCTAAGCCTTTACATGTATTCACTTGTTTCAGACATTAATTGATTACTTTATAAGATAGAAATGTAGGAAAGCACTAATCAGGAGTATCTACCAAGATACTTTCATTTTATTTTATTGACAAATCATTTGTTATTATTCTGCCACATGAAAAGAAGCATTCAAATTAATTGGTAAAATAGTAATAAATTATTGGTAAGCATTTAGCATGGAATTCATGTGCAGATAATTAAGAATAATTGCTTGGTTTCATGGGCCCTTCTTGATTATCCAGAGACAATTTGATTCAATTAAGTATAAAATTATAAGTACTGACAGATCCAAATACAAAATCACATGGATAGTGAATGTGTATCAATGGTCCAAACTTTTACAATTAGAAGAAAAATTTGTGGCATGCTTTTTTGCATAATTTAGTGCAATCCAACATAATAATTTTGGTTCATAGCCAAGACTCAGTGTACAGGTTTTGTTCTTTACTACTATATCTGAAAGAGGAATAGGAATAAAAAACAAATTGGTGATTTGATGATCTTCATCCAGAGACTTTTATTTTTCCCATGACTTAAGAATCTATGGGCCTTGTTAGATTGAGGGTCTGGGATTGCATGTTGTGAACATGTTTAATGGTATTTGTTGAAAAACTATGACATATAATTGATATTAAGACTTTCAGGGAGTGACATGAGAAGTAGAAGCCATGATCCAACATGCCCTAAAGGAATTTGTAAAGAAAGTAAGAGGCAGGGTGATGAAGAAACAGAATGACGATGCAAAGAAAGGTTAGCACCTGAGGATATATGTATGTATATGTGTTTAGAAGCAGTTCTATACAGAATTTCCTAAGCATGAGTGGAAGTTTGCTCAAAAAGGAAGAGAAGAACATGGTATTGTTAGAAAAAAGACTGACAGGAGTGAGGCTTGATTAGTGTTCTGAAAACGGTGAATAGGATTTGGAGGACAGTGGAAAGAAGATTGTTCCAGTAGGAGGAGCTTGAAGGCCCACTGTGGGTAGACCAGCTGGATGAAATCTGGCAGGCCGGTTGACCTGGGTCAAGAACATTATAGGAACTGAGGCTACAGGAGGACATGTGGAGCCACAGGTATCATGATATTTGCCGGATATCTTTGGAGTTCACATTTTCACATTAATTTTGCCAGAAGGGCAACAGCATGCAGTTGTCCATGCTCTGTGGACCAAAGGCATTCCCAAATAAGAAGAAGGTTCTAGTGTATTGGCAATGTTGATTTTATAATTCCTTTTCTATATCTCTGTGTTCTAGTGTTTAAAAAATGATTTTCTCATGAAAATTTTCTGTGTGATTATTTTTATTAGTCTAGACTATCTGAGGTCACAGGGCAGTTTCTTCCTTTTTTTAAAAAAAAAGCATTTAAACATTCAAAATATACGGATCTCTTACATTGTTGCAGACCATTTGAGAGTACAGTGTGAGTTTAAATGATAGAAATAGTCTCTGTGTGCTTAATTATATACGGGAGATAGAAATGTAGCCTTCAAGGTAACACAGGATAAACAAAAGAGTTGTCAGGTGGAGAAAAAGAATTTATAATCATTCACAGAATGGTTTCATTTTCTAAGTAATATGTTTAACCCTCTAGATAATCTATTCCCTATATTGTTACATATGTGCCTACTTATACCTGTATATCTTATATAATTTATCAAATAACTTGCCCACAGTCAACTTTTCCTACTCTGATTTTAATAGTCATGCGATCCCCACACAATGCAGAGAAGAACTCGCCACCTGCTAAGACCATCACTGAACTCAAGGACTTGTGCTGAAGACTCACAGGTGCAGCCTTGCCTCCTGAATGAAAATTGCTTCCAGTTCCAGTACAATCTAACAGGTACAGTTAAAATCTATGACCTTGTCGTTCTCCCTGAACATTGACTAATGAGAGAATTTTTGCGTGGGTTTTCATTCTCAAGATTAAGAATGGAGAGTAGAATGTGTGAGTGTATTGCATAAAAGCCTGAGGACTTCATGTTTCTAGTATCCCCTCACAGAAAGAAATGCCCACTCTTGGCATGTAGAATCAGCAAGGCCACATAAAATCTCTGTAGTAAGAGAAGCTTAGAAAGATTTGGCAACATTTCAGCAAAATGTTGATTTAAGCCATGATAAACTGAAACAACAAAAATAAGTAGCAGAGAATAATTTACCATTGAGAGAAGAATGTAATCATACTGTGATAGAATTTGGCTCTTTTATGCCTTTTATTATTTCAGAAATCTGAGCTTGTGAGGTACTTTCTGTATGGGTCTGAATAAGAATGAATGCTACGACTGACTGGTCAGGGATGTTTTCGAGGCACTGGGAGTTAAATCACTCTAGCTGTTTGGCCGCTGCTCAGTAATTTTCCAGGCACCACAGTGCTCAGTGTCTAAAACCAGAGGACTGGTATAGTTACATTGATCTGCTACTTGCCATTCCCTGCAGCAGCAGACATTCCATAATGCTACAAAATATGGAACCATGTTAAGTCACAGCATTGAATTCAATACTGACAACCAAACCACCACATGCCTGCAGAGGCAAAGCAATTGCCTTTTCTGAGAGAAAAAAAAAAATCCTCACCACAGCCATGTTGGCTCTGCTGAGATTCCTCTTGTGGAAAACCTCATAGTGACTTCTGTGGGGCTGTCTGATTGTCTTCGTGGGTAAAGATGACCTGGTGTATTTGTCCTTTTTCTTTAGAGAAGAGATCTCTGGTTTTTATAGTACTGTTTCAGAAATACAATAAAACTTGCTTTATTGGAAGAGCATATCTTTGAAACACTGATTTTACTATACATGGGTTTGCTATTCTATTCCTATTAAACTATTAGATCATCTACCAATATGGAAAATTTCTTTAAAGAGTTTTTATATGACCAAGGGTCTTCCTTTCTACTGACACCAAAAATAACCGTTGTTTAAAAATCAAATTAACTTTGGGATAATTTATTCTAATTCTTCACCATCTAGTTTGTAATATGACTAGCCAAATCTGTAAAACTTTTTCTCATGATAGAATAATCTGAAAAAATATAGTTTCTGTAACAGTCCATACAGTTTTGTGTGCCTTTCCCTCTTTCTTTCCCGGAGCATCTCTTTTGACTATTCTGTGTCAAATGCACTAAATGGTTTAAATGATTGGATTTAGTATTGAAAATGTTTTCAAGTTTACATAAAAGATTGGTGTCTTAGTCTGTCCTGGATGCTATAACAAATTGCTATAGACTAAGTAGCTTATAAAACACATAAATGTATTTCTTATAGTTCTGGAGGCTGGAAGTCCAAAATCAAGGTGCTACTAGCTTCAGTGTCTGGTGAGGAGGGCCTGTATCTCTAGACAGTGCCTTCTAGCTACATCCTCAGAGGATGGAAGGCGCAAACAAGCTCCCTTAGGCCTCCTTTATAAAGGCACTAATTTCATTCATGAGAGCTCAGCTCCCATATTCTAATTACCCCCAAAGGTTCTCCCTCAAAATACCATCACCTAGAGGGTTAGGATTTAAATATATGAATTTTGCAGGGGTACACAAACATCTGGAGCATAGCAACTGGCATCATTTCTGGGTTGTTTTTTCTCCAGTTATCCTCAACAAATAGTTGATTCTAAAGTGATTTTTCTTTACCATCCTGGTTAGTATCTTTCCTCTTCTACTCCAGCCAGCCATGGGATGGTTTCTAACAAACCATTGGCTCTTTATCTCTGGAAAGCAAATTTAAGTAGGTAACTCGCTTTTTTGTGTGTATTTGTTTTTTGTTCGTTTTGCAATAAGGGCATTGCATGATGCTTCCCAAAGCTACCTGGAAATGATTTTAGGATTATGTGTGGATTATTCTCCACCAATGCAGATAATCAAAGATCTGTTGTATTTTGCTCACATGGCCATAATTTTGAAACTCAGTGTGGGTGATCCTATGCCTGTAGAGTGGAGCACATGCCAGCTGAGTGAAAACGCACCCTGTGGTCAAGGCGTCAGGACCCGCCTGCTAAGCTGTGTGCGCAGTGATGGCAAGCCAGTCAGCGTGGACCAATGTGAGCAGGTACTGTGTTTATATTCATATCTCACATCCAAGGCTTTGTTTTTCTTAATATTGGTCTGCAGTTCCATGATGTCCAATATAGATAACAGACTGATTTCTTCTCATCTCAGGTTAGGTTCAGTTAGAGTAAGCGGTGCCAGTATAGTATGGTTATAGCTCACTAGTTTGAATTTAGTCAAAATGACTGGGAAAGGTCATTTTTGTAGTGGAGAAATGGGTTCATTAAAAATATATGTTTTCATTACTTATAAAAAGTTATTTAACTGTACTTGTTTGCCAAACTGTTGACCTTGGGTGACTTTAATATTTAAATGTGATTCTTTTGTATTGGACAGGTGATTCATTTGCATATGTGATAATACTGTCCCTTGCATAGAAGACGAACATGGACACTTGCCATTACAGAATCATGTCAGTTTGCTTAAGCAGATAATATTTGGATAAATAGCAGAGACTTTTCTTTTCAACCTACATTAAAATGCATCCCTACCAAGTTTCAAATTAATGGGTTCTGAATCTTTGTAATTTTATAGCCTCCTTTTTTTTCCTCTGTTCCAAACTATATGGAGTTCAGACAAAAGCTATAGTCAGACCTTTTCCAAAGAAGTTGGCATTTTCTTGCCAACATATAAATGAAAAACACTATGGGGGCAGTTTAGTAGAAGTAAAGATACTATCACACTTCAAGAATCACTGAAACAGTCTTTGGATAAATTGGAAAAAGGGGACCAGTTAACTCACGTTTCCCCAGAAACTTCTTTAACAAACTTGCAAAATGAAAATTGGTGGCATTTCTCTTAAGAGAGGTGGAATACATCAGTGGGAATTAAAACAAAACAAACCTCTGTCACCTATCCTGACTTCGCTCTGTTTTGTCACAACACGCTCATGCTCTTTAAACCAACAGAGCAGCTGCAGACTACGTCACCAGTCCTAAGAACAGAACATCTGAAATGGATCTCCATTTGGTCAAATTCTGAAACTGACTGATACAGGGCAGAATGCTGTATACCATGATTTATTTTAACATTTATTTTATTTAATCAGCCTCTGAAGAAGTTGTCTGTTTCAGGGGAAAAAAATCATTAATCTGCAACTCCCAATAGGTGAGCATTGTTTATTTAGTGTATGTAATGAGTATTTTCTTTTGATACAAAAAGATATAAACTATTCATTAAAAGAAAGTCAGTTTCTCTGATTTCCAGATACCATATGCCCAATAAATATGTAAAAAATACCAGTTTAAAGCAATCTCAAATTATTAACAAAACTAGAATATCCATATATCTCAGATGGATTATAGGTCTCATTATGATAGTATCCATTTTACCCACTTGGCAAGTCATTGTACTATAATCATTAATATTAGCTTGGTAAGGATATTGCTACCATATAACACATGTTGAATGTCAAAGTTTTCCTAATAAGCACAGAAATAGTGTGTTATTCCTAGAGCAGAATTTTTTATCATTCCTTCTGTGTTTCTCAGGTGCTTTATTCTTTCACTAGGATCTCTGCTACCTTGGCCATTAGAAAATTTGTATGGTTTGCCAAGATGCTGGTTTCAGAGAGGACAAGAAAAAAAATAAACTGTATCATCAACTTGACCCATCGTTACGACCATGATTGTTTTTAGCCCTGGCTTTTTTATACACTTTAGATGGGTTGCTGATTGTATTTTTATCTCCACATTATTTATTTTCTAGCCTAGCTGGCTTTCTGTGTTGGCCCTCTATGTACTTTTGGCCTATTCAGAAGCACAAAGTGCCTGAAGTTGGCGTTGAAGTGTCTTTCTGGTTCCTTGCTGATTGAGCAACAGGACAGATCTCTGTGTAATGAGACGCCTCTGCTTTCCTGGCAGCCTAATAGAGTTTAGGATTTTATAAAAAGAAATTTTGGCTGACAAATTTTTATTTGGTAATTAAAGGACAATCATTTTCTATGATTGTCACCAATTTATATAAGAAAGGATATACTTCCCCACTGAAATATGGAAAGGTTATTATCACAGAGTAAAGGCGAGTCTTTCCCATGAAAGGACAGTGATTTGACTAAAGAGTGATTTCTCCAATAAAGTTGTGTTTCATTTCCATTTGCAGCATAATTTGGAGAAGCCCCAGAGAATGAGCATTCCCTGCTTGGTGGAATGCGTGGTCAACTGTCAGCTCTCAGGGTGGACGGCTTGGACAGAGTGTTCACAGACCTGTGGCCATGGAGGTATTGGTTTCCCCATATTTCCCACTAACTAGTGTAGGTTTCTAAATATCATTCAGTATGCCATAGCTTGATAAATGGCATAAGGTATGGGACCCAGCTGAAGTCAATATGAAACTGACCCACAGGGGAAGAAAAACAGAGCCTGGCCTCATATCAGTCCAGGAGAGTGAGGCAGAGGTTGCAGAATGGACCAGATAACAGTGGCAGACTCCAGAGAGGCTGATGAACCTGTGGGACAATGTTTATTCAGAAGGTCATAAGCTCAACAAATTGAAAAAACATATTGGCCTCAGTGGTTTTTGGAAAAAGTAGTATGTAAAGCTGTCTACTATACCACATAAACCCCCAAAGCACACCCTAGGCTGAGCATAATAGACTAGAGGCTTGCTTTTCACCCACATAAAGAGAGGGCTTTATGCTTCAAAATGTAAATCAAGGACACAAGTTCACAGAGGTTCTGCCACTTTAACAGGACCAAGTTACTCTGGATGGTGATATCACTTGGCTCTGTGGAGGTTTTATGAACTGGGTTGGAAGCAGCATACATCTCTTACATATATATTAGACAAAATTGCTCTATGTTTCCAACTCATTGGAAGATGGCAGGGAAGGAAATGTACTTTCTGGGTAGTGAGTCACATCTCAGCAATAATGTTACATTATCACATAATGTTGTAAAGGAAAGGGAGTATAAATCTTTGGGAAGAAACAGAAATCATTACTACACGATCCCAGAATCCCAGTGGATAAGTAATGCACCATGGCAAGGAATGCAGAAGGCAATTGATACTCAGTAGTGAGGCAGGTAAGTGAAAACAGAGGTGGCATTCCAGTCATTAGGCTGAAGTAGGGATCAAGACATGGGCCCATGGGAGAGAAAGCAACAAGACCATAGCATAAAACAGAGCTGGCTTAGGACAGAACTCTGGTCCTAAAGTAGAGTTGCAATATATCATAAGGTAAATGTCAAAAATTTGGAGTAAGGACCTAGGGAGAAATCCTGGTACACTGTTAGTACATCTTAGTGCATTTTGTGCTGCTATAATAGAACACATGAGGCTGGTTAATTTATGAAGAAAATTGGTTTATTTGGCTCATGATTCTTGTGGCTAGACGGTTCAAGATTAGGCAGCTGCATCTGGTGAAAGCCTCAGGCTGTGTCAACTAATGGCAGAAAGCAGAGGAGAGAAGGTGTTCGTAAAGAGATCACATCGTGAAAGAGGAAGCAAGAGAGAGAAACTGAGGAAGCAAGAGAGAAATAACGCTGTGTTGCAGGAATGAATCTATCCCTGCACGAGTGAGAACTCACTCGCCCCCAGGGAGAGCATTAATCCATTCATGGGGTACCAGCACTTATGACCCACACACCACCCCATAGACCTCATCGTCCAAGACCATCACAAAGGGGATCAAATTTTAATCTCAGTTTTGCTGGGAACAAACCAAATCCAAACCATAGCATTCCACAGGTGAATCTAAAAACTCATGTTCCTCTCACATGCAAAATACAATCATTCCATCCCATAATCCTAAGTCTTAACTTGTTTCAGTAACAACTTAGAAGCCCAAAATCCAGAGTCTCATCTGAGACTCAAGGTAAGTTCTTCCAGCTTTGAGCCTGCAAAAACAAAACAAAACAAAAAACAAGTTATTTGCTTCCAAGGTACAGTGGTGGTATAGACATTTGTAAACATTCCTATTCTAAAATAGGAAAGCTAGCAGAAGGCAAAAAATAACAAAGATCAGAGCAAAAGTGAAGGAGATAGAGACACAAAGAAAACCCTTCAAAAAAATCAATGAATCCAGGAGCTTGTTTTTTGAAAAGATCAACAAAATTGATAGACAGCTGGCAAGACTAATAAAGAAGAAAAGAGATAAGAATCAAATTGCCACAATAGAAAATGATAACAGGGATATCACCACCGATCCCACAGAAATACAAACTACCATCAGAGAATACTATAAACACCTCTATGCAAATAAACTAGAAAATCTCGAAGAAATGGATAAATTCCTGGACACATACACCCTCCCAAAATGAAAACAGGAAGAAGTTGAATCCCTGAATGGACCAATAACAGGCTCTGAAATTGAGGCAATAATTAATAGACTACCAACCAAAAAAAGTCCAGGACCAGATGGATTCACAGCCGATTCTACCAGAGATACAAAGAGGAGCTGGTACCATTCCTTCTGAAACTATTCCAATCAATAGAAAAAGAGGAAATCCTCCCTAACTCATTTTATGAGGCCAGCATCATCCTGATACCAAAGCCTGGCAGAGACACAACAAAAAAAGAGAATTTTAGACCAATATCCCTGATGAACGTCGATGCAAAAATCCTCAATAAAATACTGGCAAACCGAATCCAGCAGCACATCAAAAAGCTTACCTACCACGATCAAGTTGACTTCATCCCTGGGATGCAAGGCTGGTTCAACATATGCGAATCAATAAACATAATTCATCATATAAATAGAACCAAAGACAAAAACCACATGATTATCTCAATAGATGCAGAAAAGGCCTTTGACAAAATTCAACAGTCCTTCATGCTAAAAACTCTCAATAAACTAGGTATTGATGGGGCATATCTCAAAATAATAAGAGCTATTTATGACAAAGTCACAGCCAATATCATACTGAATGGGCAAAAACTGGAAGCATTCCCTTTGAAAACTGGCACAAGACACGGATGCCCTCTCTCACCACTCCTATTCAACATAGTGTTGGAAGTTCTGGCCAGGGCAATTAGGCAGGAGAAAGAAATAAAGGGTATTCAATTAGGAAAAGAGGAAGTCAAATTGTCCCTGTTTGCAGATGACATGATTGTATATTTAGAAAACCCCATCATCTCAGCCCAAAATCTCCTTAAGCTGATAAGCAACTTCAGCAAAGTCTCAGGATACAAAATCAATGTGCAAAAATCACAAGCATTCCTATACAGCAATAACAGACAAACAGAGAGCCAAATCATGAGTGAACTCCCATTCACAATTGCTTCAAAGAGAATAAAATACCTAGGAATCCAACTTACAAGGGATGTGAAGGACCTCTTCAAGGAGAATTACAAACCACTGCTCAGTGAAATAAAAGAGATACAAACAAATGGAAGAACATTCCATGCTAATGTGTAGGAAGAATCAATATCGTGAAAATGGCCATACTGCCCAAGGTAATTTATAGATTCAATGCCATCCCCATCAAGCTACCAACGACTTTCTTCACAGAATTGGAAAAAACTACTTTAAAGTTCATATGGAACCAAAAAAGAGCCCACATTGCCAAGACAATCCTAAGCCAAAGAACAAAGCTGTAGGCTTCATGCTACCTGACTTCAAACTATACTACAAGGCTACAGTAACCAAAACAGCATGGTACTGGTACCAAAACAGAGATATAGACCAATGGAACACAACAGAGCCCTCAGAAATAATACCACACATCTACAACCATCTGATCTTTGACAAACCTGACAAAAACAAGAAATGGGAAAAGGATTCCCTATTTAATAACTGCTGCTAGGAAAACTGGCCAGCCATATGTAGAAAGCTGAAACTGGATCCCTTCCTTACACCTTATACAAAAATTAATTCAAGATGGATTAAAGACTTAAATGTTAGACCTAAAACCATAGAAAACCTAGGCAATACCATTCAGGACATAGGCATGGGGAAGGACTTCATGTCTAAATCACCAAAAACAATGGCAACAAAAGTCAAAATAGACAAATGGGATCTAATTAAAGAGCTACTGCACAGCAAAAGAAACTACCATCAGAATGAACAGGCAACCTACAGAATGGGAGAAAATTTTCACAGTCTACCCATCTGACAAAGGGCTAATATCCAGAATCTACAAAGAACTTAAACAAATTTACAAGAAAAAATCAAACAACCCCATCAACAAGTGGGTGAAGGATATGAACAGACACTTCTCAAAAGAAGATATTTATGCAGCCAACAGACACATGAAAAAATGCTCATCATCACTAGTCATCAGAGAAATGCAAATCAAAACCACAATGAGACACCATCTCACACCAGTTAGAATGGTGATCATTAAAAAGTCAGGAAACAACAGGTGCTGGAGAGGATGTGGAGAAATAGGAACACTTTTACACTGTTGGTGGGACTGTAAACGAGTTCAACCATTGTGGAAGACAGTGTGGTGATTCCTCAAGGATCTAGAACTAGAAATACCATTTGACCCAGCAATCCCATTACTGGGTATATACCCAAAGGACTATAAATCATGCTGCTATAAAGACACATGCACATGTATGTTTATTGTGGCACTATTCACAATAGCAAAGACTTGGAACCAACCCAAATGTCCATCAATGATAGACTGGATTAAGAAAATGTGGCACATATACACCATGGAATACTATGAAGCCATAAAAAATGATGAGTTCATGTCCTTTTTAGGGTTATGGATGAAGCTGGAAACCATCATGCTGAGCAAACTATCACAAGGTCAGAAAACCAAAGACTGCATGTTCTCACTCATAGGTGGGAATTGAACAATGAAAACACTTGGACACAGGGTGGGGAACATCACACACTGGGACCTGTCATGGGGTGGGGGGAGGGGGGAGGGATAACATTAGGGGAAATACCTAGTGTAAACAACGAGTTAATGGGTGCAGCACACCAACATGACACATGTATACCTATGTAACAAACCTGCACGTTGTGCACATGTGCCCTAGAACTTGAAGTATAATAAAAAAAAAAAAAATAGAAAAATAGGCCTGAATAAATAAATGACAGGGCCCAGGAAAGTACAAAACATAGCAGGACAGGCATGAAATGTTAAATTTCTGGAACATATTCATTTGACTTCATGTCCTGGGCATACTGGTGCAAGAGATGGTCTCCCAAGGCCTTGGGCAACCCCACCTCTATGGCTTTGCTGAGTGCAGCTCATGTGCCTGCTCTCACCAGTTGGGAGTTGAATGCCTATGGCTTTTTCAGGTGGGCATTGCACACTGCCAATGGCTCTACAGTCTGGGGTTCCCAAGGCAGCCCTGCTTCCAGGGATCTACTAGGCTTTGCCACGGTGGAAACTCTGTGGCAGCTCCACTCCTGTGGCATATTTCTGTCTGAGTCCCAAGCTTTCTGACACATCCTCTGAAAGCTAGGTGAAAGCCAACATACCTTCATTGCTCTCCCATTACGAAATTAGTAATATGGATGTGGATGCCCCTAAAGCTTATAGCTTAGACTCTCCAGAGTGACAGCATGGTTACATCTAGGGCAGATTGAGCCATGGCTGCTCCAGCAGGAATCACTGGGATGTGGGTAGCAGATCTCTGAGGCAACACAGGGCAGTGGTGCTCCGGTCATGTCCCCTGAAACCATTCTTTCCTTCTAGACTTCTGGGCCTCTGATAGGAAGGGTTGGCTGTGAAGATCTTTAAAATGCCTTTAGGGGGCCAGGCGCGGTGGCTCACGCCTGTAACCCCAGCACTTTGGGAGGCCGAGGCGGGCGGATCACGAGGTCAGGAGATCGAGACCATCATGGCTAACACGGTGAAACCCCGTCTCTACTAAAAATACAAAAAAATTTAGCCAGGTGCCATGGCGGGCGCCTGTAGTCCCAGCTACTCAGGAGGCTGAGGCAGGAGAATGGCGTGAACCCGGGAGGCGGAGCTTGCAGTAAGCCAAGATAGCGCCACTGCAGTCCCGCCTGGGCAAAAGAGCGAGACTCTGTCTCAAAAAAAAAAAAAAAAAAAAAAAAAAAGAAAAGAAAAGAAAATGCCTTCAGGGCTTTTTTTCCATTGTTCTCACCATTACCACCTGGCTCTCTTTTAGCCATGCTACTCTTTTTAGCAAAGGGTCTCTTGGCAGTATTCTTATATTCCTTTCCTGAAGATACTGTTTCATTCTCTACCACATGGCCATGCTAAAAATTTTCCAAATCTTTCCACTGAGCGTCCCTTTTCTCTAGCTGTTTACCATAAGCAGTTAGAAGCAGCAGCAGCCTGAGCTTTGCTGCTTAGAAATTGTGTCCACCAGGTATGCTATTCTTTTAAGTTCTATATTCCACAAAGCTGTAGGGGCATGGCCACAATGCAACCAAGTTGCTTGCTATGGTGTAACAAGGATAGTGTTTT
This sequence comes from Pan troglodytes, assembly GCF_028858775.2. Lineage (NCBI taxonomy): Eukaryota > Metazoa > Chordata > Mammalia > Primates > Hominidae > Pan > Pan troglodytes. The sequence goes on from NC_072411.2 coordinate 39,666,256, forward strand.
ATCCAGTTCCCAGTAAGTTTCTTATTTCCAACAATTCACTCCTGAGTACCAATTTTCTGTGTTAGTCCATTTTGAATTGCTATAACAGAATACCTAAGACTGTAATTTATAAAGACAAGAGGTTTATTTGGCTAATGATTCTGGTGCCTGGAAAGTTCAAGATTGGGCAGCTGCATCTGGTGGGGGTCTCAGGCTGCTTCAACTCATGACAGAAAGCGGAAGGGGAGCAGGCGTGTGCAAAACAGTCACATGGTGAGAAAGAGAACAAGAGCAAGAAGCCAAGAAAGCCACACACTTTTTAACAACCCTGTCTTGCAAGAGCTAATACATTCCTGCAAGAGGGAGAACTCACTCTCCCCCAAGGGAGGGCATTAATTTATTAACGAGGAATCCTCACCTATGACCCAAATACCTCCCACTAGTCCTTACCTCCCAACCCCACTGCAAAGGAGATCAAATGTTGACATGCCTTTTGGTGGGCACAAACCACATCCAAACCATAGCAGGCAAATTAAACAGGGGAGGAGATGGGAAGAACTGCAGTTTGGAGAAATCATCATTGGGAAGGGAGGATGGGATACCAGGACCTGGATCTGATTGTCAACCAAAGAGATTTGAAAGCAGTTTTCTAGAAGTCCTGATATTGGACCACTGGCAATAAGTTATGGACTCATCTATAAGCTACTCACAAATGTATGTGCTGATGTTGTTGATAATTATCTTCTTTAGTTGGGATTGTGTGAGAAACCAGGCATGACTCACAATTAAAAAGGTGCTCATCTGTGAACTCAACTGTAAGGTCCTAGAGAGGGCAGGGCCAAAAACTGTAGCCAGGGTACATATTAGGAAAATGTGACTAAGAAAAATTGACAACTACTTCCACAAAGAATGTCACTCATAATGAAAACATGGGAATTGCAATGTCCAACAATAATATGTAATTTCTTGCACAAATGAGAGCAAAGAGCCTGTAGAAATGAAATGGCAGGTCTTAGGACCAAGATTTCAGTGATTAACCAATAGTTTGTCAATTGTTTTAAGAGGCAGTCAGGCATGGTTTCCACTGGGGCATCCACTTTAAAGTTGTGTAAATCTAAGTTCAAATGTAGCTGTTTAAGCAATTAGCTGAATCTTTCTGAATGTCCAATTCTTTATCTATAAATTGGAATTTTGCACATGTTAGTGGTTTAGTTTTTGTTTTGAGAATTAAATGAAATTAAGTATTTGAAGACACCTGGCATAGTAACAGACACATCATGAGTGTTTAGTATATGTGAATTTTCTCCTCCACGTTCCTCTACCTGTCTGTAGAAGAGAGGGTTATTGGAGACTCCGTAGGATCTTTTAAAAATTATTCCATAGATGCAGTCACCCTAATCTCCCAATTTTATATCTCATCCTTTTACTCCTCTCCAAATTCTACACACTATACTCATAGCCTATATGATGTTCTAAAAATGAATATCTGATCAAGTGTTTTTATATTGACATATAAGTCATTCATCTATTTTTTAATCCATAAACAAATATATACATGTCAGTTATAGTCTTATGTACTTAGAATTCAGCACTGGGGGAAAAAAGGCAATTTCCCTATTTTTATGGAGCTTAAAATCTAGTTTAGGGACAACAGAGAGTAAACTAACAAGTAATAATGCCCATTGATGAATCCACAAAAGACATACAAATGAGAGGTGTTATTTGCATCAGTGATGTCTTTCATTGAAACAGTTGGTTGCGCCTCTGTCCAGAAAAGACCCACTCTGGATATCCCACTGCCATAAGCACTACAGTGTTGTCCTCAAGGGCCACTGCTGGGATGTTTGTTTCTCTCAGTAATAAAGGAGAGCGTGGAAAAGGCAAGAAAGAATAAAGTCCTGTATTGTGAACATGGCCCACAGGAATCTTCAGGATCTCACCTGTGCTGCCCCACTGTCTCCATCACCTTGTACTGCCCTGCCAGCTCTGTCAGTTCCAACATACTACATTTCAATCACACCCTTGATCAAATTATGCTGCTTCTCACCTTGGCACTTTTCCTTACATGGAACCTCTCACCATCATCCCCATGACTGCCTCCTATGATTTTTATCATGCATGAATTGAATCCATTTTCATGTCTGTCTTTCTAAGGGGCCAATGACCCTGTTTGTATTCTTTGTGGGTGAATCTTCACAGTTGAAACACAGTTCTTGGCACACTGAAAGAATTTTATTATTGTCATTGCCTAGATGGTTCTGGATCATAAAAAGAAAGTTGAAAGGGGAAGAGCTTGCATGCTAGATTGCAAGCCCAAAGGCAGCCAATCCCAAGAAACAGTGGCTGTTTCTTCTCCTTTGCCTAAATACCTACATTCTTAGGTCTCATTATCCAAGATTGTGTTCAATGCAAGGAGACAAGAAATCTGTTTATTATTATTTTTGTCTGAAAGTCCTAATTCTGCCACTGTACCAAGTCACTGAAACATGACAGATCTCCGTGTTATTCCAACATACCACCTTTATGAATAAGACCCCAAATCATAAGTTTAGTATTAAAAGATCACTTAAAAATTGTAAGCAGTTCTGTTAGTGCTGTGGACTCATCAGACCCTGTTGTCTACTAGACCCTGTTTGTCTACAAACAACAAAAACCCATGCAAATTTCAATCCTACTATTCAGGAGTTCTAGGCAACTATAGTCTGAGCTAAAATTCACCTTTCTCCAATCCTTAGAATAATAAACAAAGACAAAAACAAAACACAGATTTCACAAGAAAAGTCCTTGTGTGAACTAAGGCACAGAAGGACTAGGGAAGAAATGTTAACTACTTGGAGAAATGAAGTTGCATAAAGTACTTGGAAATCATCTAGATAGTGTCTATTGGCATATAAGTATGGCATCAGTTACACATCACTTCTGGCTAGTTTCTAAGGGTCTAGTAGGATAATATTTGGGCAGGATGGTGCCATAGCTCTTGTGACTAATGTTTTCTTTACTAGGCTGCTCAGTGTTCAATCTCACAAGCATTTTTTGACTAACTGTTCTATTTAAGGTCCCATGTTAAGACCTTCAGACAAAAATATAAAGATGAGTATTTTCTACTTGCATTTATTTGCGCCCAACTTCAATTTTTTTTTTCGTGATACAGAATCTTGCTCTGTTGCCCAGGCTGAAATGTAATGGCACAATCTTGGCTCACTGCACCCTCTGCCTCCTGGGCTCAAGCAGTCCTCCCTCTTCAGCCTCCCAAGTAGCTGGGACTACAGGCACATGCCACCACACCTGATTAAATTTTCTATTTTTTGTAGAAACTGGGTTATGCCATGTTACCCAGGCTGGTCTTGAACTCCTGAGCTCAAGCAATCTGCCTGCCTCGGCCCCCCAAAGTGCTGGGGTTATAGGCATAAGCCACCCCACCCAGCCCCAATCTCAAACTTTAAAAACAGAATTGAGTGGTACAAAGAGGAATAGGATACATGGCCCTTGAATTTTTAAGCACCTACCCTCAAGACTGTGCTAAGGCAGCCTCTGTGGGTGTATCATGTTATTCCCCACCATCCGCAAACTTCTTCCCCATTCTAGCCTTCCTGCTCCAGTCTGTTGGCACCACACTTCCCTAACCATCACACCTGTGGTAGATAGTAATATTATTAAAATAAGATAATTCTGTATTTAAATCATGCTTGAATCCTCATACAGCACAACCTGAAAAACAAACAGTAAATGAATAGCAGTGATCAGAAGCAGGAATGTATGGTATAGATGAACTTGTTTCTTAAGAGACCAAATTGTGGAGCTGCAAAGGTTGGAGACTATCATTAGGAAACATCAGCAGCTTGCCTGTTCTAAGACAAAGTGCCAGCAGCTGTCTTTTGTAGGAGCCGCTTTCTCTTTTCGAATGGGTTGTAGCAATAGGCAGAGACCACAGGAAGAGGTAGAGTTCATTTAGTCACATTAAAGTGGGCATGCGAGTTACCTGGGAGTCAAACTTCAGCAGCTGCAGTTCTCAGCTGATGTCTTTATCAAAAACAAAAGTTCGCACAATTATCTTTTTTTCTGCATTCGCTGAGTTGTTGGGCAAAACCTGGTGTGCTGGATGTCCCTGATGCTTCCCCATGAGCCACACTTCATCATCAAACCCACAGAACTACAACGATCTGAGGGGAAGTTTTGAAATGAGCTCTTACTTTATCTTCCAAGTACCTGGATTGCCTCTTTAATGTACACCTGATGCTTGGCATATACTTTCTAATTGTGTTAAAGATTTCAAGGTCAGAACAGTTTGAATCCAATTTATTTCAATTTAGAGAGAGACTGATTCTAAGCTTCCACTAAGGGATCTTTTTAGATAGATTTCAAAGATCAAAGCTTGTAATAGAAGAGCTTAATATTTGGATTAGTCATGTTTTTTGTCTCTTGAATTTTCATCAGTTTAGTGGGATGTAGAACTCCCTAAATTTAGCATATCATGAATTATTCATAATTATTTAACTGATAACACTCTAAGAATGTTATTAAATCCAGACTATGATTTATTTGTATTTTATATTTTTAAATTTAATGCATATGAGTTTATAATATTTTTATATCATATGACCCAGCCTACTTCTTGTGTTTCCCAGACGGCATATAATTTTCTGTCAACTCTAGCCCATAATGAGAAAATAATTTTGTATTAACTCCAAAACACAACAACAACTTTGTGACTTCCAGCTGTTTTTTCTAGGTTTCAAGGGCAAGCCAATAACTTTAATTTTTGGTATCTGCATCCAATTTGATCAATGCATGGTATTCTTGATTGGGCACAGTCTGTCACAATAATTCAGACTTATTTACTGTATCAAGTAATTCGTTCTTATGGCAAAAGAACAAGAAGCTAGGTAGTGGAATGGAAGAAAAAGAATAGACAAGAAACTCGACGATCTGGGTTTTAGAGTCAGCTTTTCCATGGCAAGTTGTAGGATGTCGGACCGCTCACTCATCCTGTGCAGAACTCTCTTGCACTGTTTTTATCTATAAAATGATGAAATGTTAGAGGGGTTACTTTTTAATACCTGTTGGTCAAGGGTATAATTACTGATGCTAGGAGTATGTTAGTAATTCTTCTCAACAGTACTATGAAGAATAGACCTAATTTTACAGATGTAATGATAGGCACTGAAGTAATCTGCCCAAGGTTACATAGTTTGTCAGTTGTGGAGGATGGACTTGAACCCAAGTTCAGGTATCTCCAAAGCCCCCATTTGTTCCACTATGATCGTGTACATCTGACACTCTGTATCACCTATTGTGTACATGGCCCTGGGTTGCATGCTATATCACTATAAAAATTATTATAATTTATAGATATATTTGAGAATAAGCAGAGAAAATGGGTCATAGGTTGGAACACAAAAGGCAGTGAAATATATTAATGCTTTAAGAAGCCGCTCTGAATTTTAAACCTACTAAATATGTTCTTGCCTCGCAACTAATAATGTTGCATGTTATGTAGTTTATCTAATAGGGATATAGCTGCCAATCTTACGGAGAGGTAATGTGTGACTCTGATGGTTTTCTCTAAAAAGGGTGTGAAGATTAGCTCCAAGATTTGCAAATTCACTCTCTCTCACCTTCTTGCATCCCATCAAAATTGCTCATTGTGGGTATTGCTGCTGTTTATAGGTATTACAGTGGTCCCTCAAGTTGTGTTAGTTTTTAATGGAACTGAAATGTGATTGTTGAAAATAGAACTGGAGGTAAGCGGTCAGAATGCATATACATACTCTACCATTGAAAAATCTGGAGTTATTTATATCCAAGCAATGTCAAAAGTGCTTAATCTTCTGCCATAAAATGCCATAAAAGCAATGTCAAAAGTGCTTAATCTTCTGCCATAAAATACCTATCTAAGCCTCTTGACATCACGGCCTTGACTTTTAAAGTGGTGGTCTTGTTACTTCCCATGTACCTGGCAGAGATGTGATCCTGGCTTGGACTAGAGTCTGTTTTGCTCTGAAAAGCCGATAGAATGTTTGTCTTGCTTAAGTTGGATCTTCTCTAGGATAAAAGGGTATCCGGAGACCTGAAGCAACTTTCATATAAGCCAAGGAATCCCTCTATAGGGGAAGCTGAGGGACTGTATCTCTGGGTGTAGAATTATTGCTGCATCAATACCACACACGTGCTAAAGAGCTGTCTTTAGTTTGCAGATCAGGACTGTAATTTTCCTCCACTCTGCTATACTGGAAAATAGCCTTGATCCCAAATCTATATCCACCAGTAATATTTAAAATAAATTTTGCACTTAAAATAAACTTGGATAAAAATTCCTGATATTTGTTAAGAGAAGTGAGAAGTACAGCTTTAACCACTTTTTAGTAGATGTCCAGCCTAAAAAGCCACATGAAATTAACTGAGCATTTTATACACAACCTGATTTTCCACTGCTTTCAGAAATTTACTGTGATGAGTACCTGAAAACAAATAAAGAATTGTCATAGGAGAAAGGTGTTAGCACAGTCACCTTAATTCCTTTTTGCTAAAGAAAATATGGAGTGTACAAATACATACAACAAATGTATTGCAAAAGATAGATCTAAGTGCAATTCTCAAACTAGTTTGAGTGGCCTAATAACTAGAGCATAGTATCTGATACCTAAGATATGGATTAGATGAGATCTATTGGAAAGCATATGTTTTTGGAGCAAGACAAATCTTTGTTCCAAACCTTCTACCTGTATCATTTCACAAAAAATATTTAAATTCTCTGAGCCTCAGTTTATCATATGTTAAAGGGGAATGAATATTAATAACTATGTCCTGAACTCAGCCTGAAACCGGGGTTGATAAAGTGTTTTATGTGACTCAGAGAGTAGGGGGAGGAACTCTCAGGGGCAGGAGAGTGAAGAAAGCAGGATAAGGAAGAGAAAAAGCTAAGCAAGAACGTATGATATCATTTGTATATCAAAGCACATTGTATTCCCTTAATTAATTTAGTGCCTTCCTCCATAATGAGGACTGTTTTTACAATGACAAAAGGTATCATACAATAAAATGCCTTAAACACAGAAATATATATGACTAAAATTAACTTAGATTGAACATGGCCATCTACTAATGAGGTTTTGTTAGTATTCCTTTGCTTCTTTTTCACTTATGTTGTCATCCACTAGTATTTGCTATTGTCTAACACTAGGTCACAGGTACCAAATGCTTAAGAATAAATCCATAGGGGGAAAACTCTTGAAAGCGGAAATCTTTTATTCATTAACCTGATTTTGGGGTTCTTATCAGGAAAGACCGTCATTAACTTCAGTTAAGCGACATTGTACCCTATTCTGCATGGTGTTTTAGTTGGCCAACCCCTTCTAGATGTTGGCTTCTGGGTGATCATTTTCTGCCAATGATTGTGCATAAACTTTGGAAATTTAACTTATGTTCAAAAGAAGTGATGTCCAGGTGGAAAGCAAGCCAACAATAATGGCATTCATAGACATGCTGGAAGCTCAAAGTTACTTCATATACTACTATTATTGCTTTTATATATCTACAGTGCACTGGAGTTTATAGGTATATTTATGTAAATTGCTCAGATATTTTATTCAATGAACTATTTGTTTCCAGTCAATAGGAACCTTCTTCGACAATCTCTCTATTATTCTTATATTTCCTTTTCCATTATCTCTTACATATATACTTTGCCTGGGCCATATCCAAACTGGCCAGAGCTACCAAAACCATAATTTCCAGTAAATTCAATGACTATGTGTCAGGGCCACAGAAGAATTGTTGTTTACAGCATGGCTCTCTAAAGGGCATGGTGGCTGGCTACTTTGATTGGAAAGTATAGTCAGAATAGGGAATTACTGCATTTGACTTCCTTTCTTTTTCTAAGTGTATACATTGACAAATGTTTACCAGTTTTGAGATTTGTTTGAATTGCTTAAAATTTCCTACATCTACTTTGTCAGTGGAGCCTCAAGAGGGAAGTTTGACTACTGCCTAGTTCAGTAGGAATATCATCTAGTCTGATATGCTTTAAACCTGTATGCAGGCACTAGGATTGGCCTCTCTGTTTCTGTTTTTGTTTTTACAACCTGTATACCACCTCACTGTCAATCATTTTTTCTAAAGATCTTGCCATTCAATCCTTTTTGTTTCATTGCTAGTGATTATTGCTCATATAATAATAAGCTCAATATCAATGTTGTTTATAATGAGGTCCCAGTATTCTCCAGGGAAAAAGAGTAAAAGGCTCAGAGAGGAGAATTACTAGCAAATAGCAAATTTACCCTACTATGATTTCGGTCTTTTTTCCATTGGAAACACATTTTATAGGGAGTGTCTTTCTCTGTTTTGTAAGCTGATGAGTACACGAATAGAGAGTCAACTTCTGTTCCTTCATCTCAATGGGCATTGCTCATTCAGCATATTGTCCATATTTATGATTGAATTTAGTTCCCAGTTGATACCTATTGTCATGTCTTATGCTGTTATTGAAAAACATAAACCCAAGCAAGACAAGTCCAGAGAGTTTCCAAGGAAATTCTTCCCCTCTGACTTTGAAAGCATGAGGATATGTATGGCAGCAAGCTTCACTATTACTCTGAGAACAGAAAGAGTCCAGGATACAGTGTTAAGGGATTTGATAGGTTGGGACCTGGCTGAGTAATTATGTATTTTATAATTTCATTCATTTAATATAATAAGCCCAGTAAAATACAGGAGACGCAGGTAGCATGTTTTATGTACTCATTACAGGCATGTTTCAGGGCCAGTTCTAGGAATTGATATGAGAGTATTTGTTAAAAATAAATGTTTAAGAAGAGAAAAATAAAAGCAGTTACCATATTTAAAATATTCCGCAAGTTTCTTTTTTTTTTTTTAAACGGAGTCACAGGCTATAGTGTAGTGGCACGATCTTGGCTCACTGCAACCTCTGCCTTCCAGGTTCAAGTGATCTTCCTGTCTCAGCCTCCGAATAGCTGAGATTATAAGTATACACTACCATGTCTGCTAATTTTTGTATTTTTAGTAGAAATGGGGTTTTACCACGTTGGTCAGGCTGGTCTCGAACTCCTGACCTCAAGTGATCTGCCCATCTTGCGTCCCAAACTGCTGGGATTACAGGCATGAGCTACTGTGCCCAGCCCCTTGCAAGTTGCTTTTATACAGTATTTTTTATTTGTATAACCTTTGTGACACATATCCAGGCAGTCCTCATCATCTGATATTCTTCATCTGAATCTGCATTATTGTGAATTCCATAGACAGCCAAGCCCCTCATAACATCAAAATATTCATGAACAAACATCATTTACAGAACCTTTGCCCAGTCAACAAGCCTTCTCCATTAACACACATGTTCTATCATTGCAAATCAGGGGATTTGTTGGTCTATCTTTAGCTGTAAATTAAACATGTGTCCACTACAAAGGGGATACAATATGGAGTGATCTTCACACCAAAGATTAAAGGGAGCCCTTGGAAAACTGATGATAATTGACTCAACAGCCAAAAACTTTATGTTCAAGCTGTGAAAGTCAGCTATGAAACATCAAGATCTCTTACAGCTATCATAAAATTATGTAAGAAATATCAATGACCAATTTATTATTTGTCCTAATAACAAGTGCATAATTGTAATCATAATATATATGCTAGTGGATATTAGATAAAATAAACCCACTTGCATTCTTTTAGTTTCAGAAAAAAGTCTCATTTAAATATTTTTTACTATTTAAAATAATTTAATTCCCATTTAAAATAGCTTCACTTTTAAGTGGCATTTTTTTTCTAACATGAATTGTCTTCAAGTAATAAAGACTTTTTGTATTCTCAGTTTTATTTTACAGAAAATTTATGCTCAGAAGAGTTAAAGTACTTGTATGTAGTCATATCATTTACTAGTTGTTAATTGGAGAGAACTATTTCCAACTAGAAACTTTTAATGCCCATTCCAGGCCTCTCTCCACCATATATCAGGTTTATTTTTTAACTTTCTGTGTTTTTTCTATAGATATGAGGTCTTGCTACGCTGCCCAGGCTGGTCTCAAACTCTTGAACTCAAGTGATCCCCCTGTCTCAGCCTTCCAAAATGCTGGGATTACAGGCGTGAGCCACTGTGCCTGGCACATCAGCTAGTTTCAAATTCTCTTCCTCTCATGTTCCATACCACACCATACTTTTATCTTTAATTTGGCCACATCCTCCACTGCTTTCTCTCTCCCATCAAAACTCATCATTGCCAAAACAATTCCTTCAGGCTCCTGCTGTTAGGATTTCTTGATAGAATAAGTATTGCTGGGAGATAGCTGCTTGGTTGAATATTCCATCCTTTCTGAGATCTGGCATCCCAAGTAATATTTGACCACTACCCTGGGAGGTGGCAGACCTCTTTATTGATAACATCCACATTCCATGTTATTAGATTTTTTTTATTTGAGGGATACATTTTTGGTTCTTTAACTTATACAATCTAAACATCCCTGACTTAAATAGAAAAAGAAATATAGTAAAAGATAACAATTACCCAACAGAAGCATCAGGTCCAGTAATTTTCTCTTACACTTGCATGTATTTATTAGCAATAGTTTTTGTTGAAGTTTAACATGAACCAATTAAACACAAAATACATCAAAATGCAGATTTACTATGTGTTCCTTGGTTTCAAAAAATATTCTTGGAAGTCATAGGCATTGTTTGTAAATCTTCTCTTTGTGTTTGGATACCAAAAGCAAGAGAAACCATATGGCTGTGCTTCCAATGAATGGTCTTGAGACTTCATTATTTTAAAAGTAATAGCATCATTTTTTTCTTTTGCATTTATTAGATTTTCTCTACCTTTATGTCCGGCAGAACATATCTGTCACCTTAATGGAAATAAATAAAATGGTTCCATAGTATTGGCCCTCAGCCTGCCATCAATTCAAAACAAGCTTGAAGTTATTTGGTTATAATGAAATAGAGTCTCTTTGGCCGTGATAAAGGTGACACCACATTGTCATTATCCTTACAAAGATGGGTGGAACAGCCTGCAATTATAATGACATTAGGATAATAGGTGTTTCAGTCAAGAGAATAAACATTAAAGTTATTATAAAACTTGAAGAGTATTTAAGCAAAAATTAATGTGAAATCTTGTGCCAAATGTGTTCATCTGGCAGGGACAACATTTGATGTGAATGATATCTGACCTGTATGATTTGAGTGATGCTGGGAAGAACATCTGTCTAAACGTATACACTCCATGCAAGAGCTCTGTGCCCAGGGTTGCAGAATAAGCCCTTGCCTATATTATCACTGAAAGAAATTTTACCGCTGATATGGTTTGGCTGTGTCCCCAACCAAATCTCAAACGTGAATTGTATCTCCCAGAATTCCCACGTGTTGTAGGAGGGACCCAGGGTGAGGTAACTGAATCATGGGTGCCGGTCTTTCCTGTGCTATTCTTATGATAGTGAATAAGTCTCATGAGATATGATGGGTTTATCAGGGGTTTCCGCTTTTGCTTCGTCCTCATTTTTCTCTTGTTACCTCCATGTAAGAAGTGCCTTTCACCTCCCACCATGATTCTGAGGCCTCCCCAGCCATGTGGAACTGTAAGTCCATTTAAACCTCGTTTTCTTCCCAGTCTTGGATATGTCTTTATCCGCAGTGTGAAAACAGATTAATAGAGTAAATTGATAACAGTACATTGGGGCACTGCTGAAAAGATACCTGAAAATGTGGAAGCGACTTTGGAACTAGGTAACAGGCAGAGGGCTCAGAAGAAGACAAGAAAATGTGGGAAAGTGTTGAACCTCCTAGAGATTTGTTGAATGGCTTCGACAAAAATGCTGATAGTGATATGAACAATAAAGTTCGGGCTGAGGTGGTCTCAGATGGAGATGAGGAACTTGTTGGGAACTGGAGGAAAGGTGACTCTTGTTATGTTTTAGCAAAGAGACTGGTGGCATTTTGCCCCTGCCCTAGAGATTTGTGAAACTTCGAACTTGAGAGAGATAATTTAGGGTACCTGGTGGAAGAAATTTCTAAGCAGCAAAGCATTCAAGATGTGACTTGGGTGCTGTTAAAAGCGTTCCATTTTAGAAGAGAAACAGAGCATAAAAGTTAAGAAAAATTTGCAGCCTGACGATGCAGTATAAAAGAAAAAGCCATTTTTTTTTTTTTTGAGGAGAAATTCAAGCCAGCTGCAGAAATTTGCATAAGTAGCAAGGACTCTAATGTTAATCCCCAAGACCAAGGGGAAAATGTCTCCAGGGCATGTCAGAGAACTTCACAGCAGGCCCTCCCATCACAGCCTGGAGGCCCAGCAGGAAAAGTGGTTTTGTGGGCCTCGGGACTTGGTGCCCTGTGTCCCAGCTGCTCCAGCTGTGGCTGAAAGGGGCCAACATAAAGCTCGGGCTGTGGCTTCAGAGAGTGGAAGCCCCAAGCCTTGGCAGCTTCCATGTGGTGTTGAGCCTGAGGGTGCCAAGAAGTCAAGAATTGAGGTTTGGGAACCTCTGCCTGTATTTCAGAAGATGTATGGAAACGCCTGCGTGCCCAGGCAAAAGTTTGCTGCAGGGGCAGGGCCCTCATGGAAAACCCCCTCTAGGGCAGTGCAGAAGGGAAATATGGGGTCGGAGCCCCCACACAGAGTCCCTAGTGGGGTGCTGCCTAGTGGAGCTGTGAGAAGAGGGCCATTGTTCTACATCCTCGTGAATGGTAGACCCACTGACAGCTTGCACCGTGTGCCTGGAAAACCTGCAGACACTCAACGCCAGCCCATGAAAGCAGGCAAGAGGGAGGCTGTGCCCTGCAAAGCCACAGGGATGGAGCTGCCCCAGACCATGGCAACCCACCTTTTGCGTCAGTGTGACCTGAAAGTGAGACCTGGAGTCATAGGAGATCATTTTGGAGCTTTAAAATTTGACTGCCCCACTGGATTTCGGACTTGCCTGGGCCGCATAACCCCTTTATTTTTGCCAAGTTCTCCCATTTGGAATGGCTGTATTTTTCCAATACCTGTGCCGGTATGTATTATATCTAGGAAGTAACTAGCTTGCTTTTGATTTTACAGGCTCATAAGCAGAAGGGACTTGCCTTGTCTCAGATGAGACTTTGGACTGTGGGCTTTTGGGTTAATGCTGAAATGAGTTAAGACTTTGGGGAACTGTTGGGGAGCCATTATTGGTTTTGAAATGTGAGGACATGAGATTTGGAAGGGCCAGGGGCAGAATGATATGGTTTGGCTGTGTCCCCACCCAAATCTCAACTTGAATTGTATCTCCAGAATTCCCACCTGTTGTGGGAGGGACCCAGGGGGAGGTAACTGAATCATGGGGGCCGGTCTTTCCCGTGCTATTCTTGTGATAGTGAATAAGTCTCATGAGATCTGATGGGTTTATCAGGGGTTTCTGCTTTTGCTTCTTCCTCATTTTTCTCTTACCACCACCATGTAAGAAGTGCCTTTCACCTCCCATCATGGTTCTGAGGCCTCCCCAGCCATGTGGAACTGTAAGTCTAATTAAACTTCTATTTCTTCTCAGTCTTGGGTGTGTCTTTATCAGCAGCATGAAAATGAATTAATACAACCACCATCTAAAATTCCTTGTATATCTCCTATAAAAGACTTAAATAGGTAGCTATCTTTGCTGTCTTGCTCATGTCTACCCAGCAGCATAATTAATGAAGCAGCTACTAGAGTAAAACTGCTTTGAATCCTGTTCTGCAACCTACTTTGTTTGTTTGTTTTTTTAAACCCAAACAAGGGACTTAAATTCTCTGAGCCTTAGTTTCGTCATCTATAATATGAGAAAACAGTAGAATTTTCCTCTTGGGTTGTTATCACTATTAAATGAATCCATGCATATGAAGTGTTGAAAATATTGCCCAACACATGGTACTAGCTCAATCAATGTATTGATATTATTATATCACACATTTGCATATAACATAGTATCACATCAATAATTTATGAAAATATAAATTAAACATATAGTCTACTTACTTAATGTCTGTGAAGTACCATGTTAGGCACAGAAGTATAAACCTTAAGAAATTTAGAAGCCAGTGATTAGGACACCCTAGTTTTCTTCAAGGATACTCTCAGAGAGTTAGTTTACCACCAAATCTATGATAATATTCTGGTGGACAGTAAGAGGTCTAGTTCTTTGAAAGTGAGTCACCCTTACTTATCACTAAACTTGAAGGTATCTGTAATTGTTTCTATCCAGGGTTTTCAAGTAAATTCTATCTAGAAGCGAAGTCCTCACTAGCTTTCCATTTCTCTTAGGATATAAATGTAGAATCTTTGACATCAACTAGAAGACTCTGCTTTTAATAGCTTTAACAACATTTTCTCAAGCCCTTCTCACTAATACTCTCTGCTCCAGCTGCACTGGCTTCTGTCAGGTCCTCAGATATATGATCCTTTGCACCTCACCATCTCTTCACGTGCTCCCTCCTCTGTGTGGCGTACTCTCTCTCCACATCATGTCTGACTTACATCTTTTCAGATTTCTGCTTAAAGTTCCACTGCTCATGGCAGTGATCTCTGATTCCTTCTCAGAATGGGCTGCCATTCTAATGCATGCTTCCACAGAACCCTGTTTTTCTTTTAACATTTATCACAAATACAATTACATAATTAACTTTATAACAACACTGGAAGTCCATCATATTCACAAATAACTAATAGTAATTAAATTATATGTGCTGAGTTCTTCATCAGAAAGAACAAGAGTAGGAAAGAGAGAGTGAGAGTGAAAGAGTACAAGAGAAAGAGAGAAGCACAAACAAATAATGTAGGTTATTCCATCACTATTCCACTTGATGAGCTGATGACCTAATGCCTAGGAGGGGGCAGAAGATGACATGGGAGCACTGCTCTTTTCTGAGTGATTTTTACTAATCAATTGTCTTTCATTGCAGAACAGGAGACTAGTATTTGAACATATGTTTTTTAAACATCTTGGTTGCTTCATACAAGCCAACAACTTTATCTTGTGCTTGGTGAAGAAAGAAATTGGTTCTAAACCTCTGAAAAAAATTATCTGTTTTGAATTAATTAAAAGACACTATTGGGACCTTGGGGTAGCACCTTCCTAGGGAATTTTTTAGGATAATTTGGATGATGTGTGATTTTTACCTTACTTGCTCGTGTTTATTATGCTCATGCTCATTGCCTCACAGAAGAGGCAATGCTCACTATTTTGGTTTAATATTTGTAATCCTGGCTTAAAATATGAGGTCTTTGACGGTAGAGGATACATCTGGCAATTTTACTACTGTCCATAGCACACTACAGGGTGCCTTGATCATGCTAGAGCTTAATAAATAAATATTTATTAAATGAATTGACAGTCTACCAATGTTTACAAGATCAGTCCACTTGGCAACAATAGAAAGTTTGTACTTTGAAGACTAAAAGAAGTAGAAGACAGAATTTCAGATCCTTTAAGCATTGTGAAAACCTAGATAGCCTGTGTCTCTGTGGAACTCTAAATGAAAATGACAGAAAAACTAAAAGTGGGATAGGACAGAGTTCAGTCTATTAAAATGAAGACTTACGTGTATAAGGCAACATTCTGTTCTTCAGGTCCCTTTCCAAGCCAAACTAACTGAAAAGCTGACACCTCCCTTATCATTTTAGGTCGAATGAGCCGGACTCGATTTATCATTATGCCAACCCAAGGAGAAGGACGGCCATGCCCCACAGAGCTTACCCAGCAGAAAACCTGCCCAGTGACCCCCTGCTACAGCTGGGTCCTTGGCAACTGGTCTGCATGTAAATTGGAGGTAGGTCATGTAATGACAGTTAGAGAAATATTCATCAGTATATTCGAAGCACTTGTCTGGTCAAACCTATGCGCTGATGGAATAAATTTCACAGCACCAGGGGTCTGGCACAATGTATTTTTAATGCAATGCAGAACATGGAAAAATACAACCAAATGGCTTAACCTCATGCAGAGTGATATTGCTAGGGTAATAAACAGCCATTCATTAAGCACTGATTATAATAGGACAGGTCACAGATCCTTCAATCTCCTTGGCATCCTTAAGAATTCTGTTATTTTATTGGCTTGTTGGGAATATCAAAGGATTATTTAATTAGGCGAAAATCCTGATGCTGTGAAAATGCATAGCTTGCTTTAGATTGTTTAAGAAATTTAGATTTCTTAAAGAAGCACTTTTAGGGTTAGACAAAATCTTGCATATGAGCAGAAAACCAAAAGTGTATGAAGTTATATTTTAACATTATTACATGAACCATGGTTACTACATTTTCCTCAATGATTACTTTTTTATTGGCCTTACAGATAAATGCCTAACAACATCCTAGTATATCCCGTACCAAGAGCTTTTGCTGGATCAGCAAAGATCCTCTACTGCATTTTCTCTCTGGCTTCTTGCTTAAGAAATAGCACATTGCTTTTCCCTATTTTCTTATCCTAGTAGTTTATCCTTAGTTCATGTTCCAAAGCATACTTTAATTAGGTAACAATAATTTTGATTATGCATTAAGAAATCTGCAGAGTATTCTCATAGAGATGTTAGGTGTTCCTGTCAGGATGACATTGTCAGGCACCATTATTATCTTGCAAAAGTTAAATGCCTATGTATTTTAATAGGTCCCAGAGGAACAAAAATGCGTGGTACATTTGTTCAGTCTCATTTTTAGAGAAAATAAGGTAACCATGCTAATTAACCAATTCAGAAGTAACTTAATAGCTTTAAATATTAATACTTTGTCTACTAGTGTAAATCCTTTCCTAAGTATTCAGCAATATTTAAATGTTGTTTGGACTCACTTACAAAAATTGAAGGAATATTGCTCCTTATCATTGGGACTGCTTTGACAGAATAGAGAAAATAAGCTCAAAGAATTTAGAAAGCCATTTCCGGGGAAGGGAGAGGAAAGTTGAATGTTAGGAAGAAAAGAGAGGACAAAGGATGGGAGGGAGGGAGAGACAGAGGGACAGAGAACTGACAATGTCCACACTCCAAGTTTTACCAAAAATACAACTACTACTGTACCTTACCTGTTTTGGGTACTTTCTCTTTTATCTTCTCAGGTATCAGGAATCTATATCTTTGATAGGCAAGTCTACCAACTTGTTCTATAGGAATATTATAGGAAAATGCCAAATGCTATGTTTTGCTGTCAAATGTTGAGCTTTTACAGAAACAATAAGGGCAAGAGTGATGGGTGGTGGTCATTCTCTGTAGTGGTGCTGGTGATGGGTGGAGGGTTATAGCATCTATTGGAAATACCTAGTCTTGAAAGCCCTGACAAGGCTTCTGGAGATCCACCAGAGTAGGTGATTGGTTTTTGCTTCCAGAAACTTCAGAGTTGCCCCAGATTTCTAGATAGAGTGAGTCCCGTTCGCTGACACTTCTAGTTGGGAAGAAACTCTGGAGCTAGACTTAATCTATGCAAAAGCTTCAATAAACAAGTCTATAGTTAATTATTCTAGGGTGGGCACTTACCCAAACAGTGCCGATCAGCATTCTTCCCCAATAATTTAAAATGAAATTGATCTCATTCCAAGATACTGTAATCAGAAGCTCTTCACTGCCACATTTTTCTACCTTATAGATGAAGTCAGTCACTCAGAAGCAAAAAGCCCACCGAAAATGACGTAAAGTAAAGCAGAGGTGCAAGAGAAAGGGAATCATGACAGTATCTAAGTTGAGTTTTTCCTGACTTCCAGCTACATTCCTACTTTTCCTGCAGCCTGATTGTTAACTCTTTGTGAGATAGGTAACACTATATCTTCTTTAAAAATTTACTATACTTAAACGTATATATAAGCTGGATTTTTTAAATTACTGATCAAAATGAATGTGGGCCTTTTTGCACAAAGGAAAAACATCTTTCTACCGCTGCATTTGTGCTTCCTCTTGTCCTAGCATGTCCTTGCCTGCCAAACACAAGTTGGGATCTCATTCAATGAGGGTGGTGATGATATTTAGGTGGCTGCTTGCCTTCACAAGTATCAACCCATAATAAAAGCTCGCGTGGGGCACAGTGGGTGTGCCAATTCTGCCAGTGTCTTATGTGAAAAAGGAAGTATTTATCCTCAGGCATCACTTTCTTTTTTAGCATTTCCTAACTCTTCCCAAGTTTCTCAGCTGCTAACACATATACACACATATGCTCATAAATCTGCTTGAGGAGCTCAGATTCTGGAGTCTAGCAGCCCTAATTTTGGTCATGGTTCTGCCAATTTTTAGCTCTGCATTTCTGGCCAAGTCTATAAACTCTCCAAACATCTGTTTTCTTTTTTATATAGTGGGGGTAGCAGTAGTACCTATTTCGCTTGTTATGTGGGCAGGAAGTAGATAAGTTAAAGTACTTTGCATAGTAATAGACATAAGTTAAGAGCTCAATAGTTATAGTTAGTATTATAATTTTTATTAAAACTATGATTATGATTATAAACACCATCTGCCTATTCACATTAGGTAGTAATACCAATTCATTGTACACTAAACCTCTATTAATGCTCTAGGCAATGGAGAGTTAACGAGAGAACCTGTGCCATTTCCAGTCTTTCTCTTAGAAACCTGGGTCTATTTTCAGGCCCTAGTGTGTAAAATCTCTTGACTGTGGATGAGTGAATGTTTGCTTTATGACAGAAATTATTAATCTGATGCTGATTTCTCTTTACATTGTGGCTGTTGTTGTCAAAGGTATAAGCGATTAAGGTTGAGTATGGACTGATCCCAAGATACATACTAGGAGCACACTGTTATTTGTCTTAGTTTTTAAAGTGATCTGCAGCATAAGTTTGTTTCCTGTTATTTCTTCACACTCTGTCTCATGGTGTGTAAAAAAAAAAAAAACCACTTTAATAAACTGCATATTTTACCTAAGGGTCCATGTATCAGTGCTTTCAAAACTTTCAAATTTCATGTATGTTACAGTATCTTTAAACTCTTCTTTCCAGGTACGCAAAGTCTAATACTCCACAGTAAAACATACACCTAGACAATTCTGCAATGAATCTATCATATGGAATAATAAGTTATAAGTGAGCCCTCCCTTCCCTGGAGTAATTTATACCTATTGTTTTTCACTCTAGGAAATAAACATTTACTGGAATATTTGCTTTGAATAAATCTACTATGAATTGATTTTGAACTTCCACTTATCTCCAAAAAATGCATTTAGATTTAAAATTATGGTGCTTTTTTGGGACAGTTTCATAACAGGCATAGAAATTATTCAAGCAATTATGAAATACTGATAAAACAAATGTGGGAATGACTGTGTGCTGTGGGCTGAATGTTTGTGCCTCCTCCTCCAAACTCACATGTTGAAGCATAACCCCCAATGTGATGGAATTCAGAAGTGGAGTTATTGGAAGGTGATAAGGGCACGAGGGCTCCACCCTCATGAATGGTATTAATGTCCTTATAAAAGAGGCCTGAAGGAGCTTCTTCTTCCCTTGTACCATTTGAGGACACCCAGAAGTCACCATCTGTGAGGACCTGGCTCTCATTTAAACACTTCAGGTGGGGCGTGGTGGCTCACACCTGTTATCCCAGAACTTTGGGAGGCCGAGGAGGGTGAATCACTTGAGGTCAGAAGTTTGAGACCAGCCTGAACAACATGATGAAACCCCATCTCTACTACAAATACAAAAAAAAAAAAAAAAAAAATAGCTGAGTGTGGTGGCACGTGCCTGTAATCTGAGCTACTCGGGAGGCTGAGGCAGGAGAATCACTTGAACCTGGGAGGCAGAGGTTGCAGTGAGCTGAGATCGCCCCACTGCACTCCAGCTTAGGTAACAAAGTGACACTCCATCTCAATAATAATAATAATAATAATAATAATAAACACTTCACTGGCACCTTGATCTAGGATTTTGCAGCTTCCAGAACCATGAGCAATACATTTCCATTGTTTATAAATTACCCAATCTAAGGTATTTTATTATAGCAACATGAACAGACTAAGAGACTATCTTAGATAAATAAATCATAATTCCTCTTAACACTTCTTTAAAAGAGGGTAGAGTGTCCCTAATGTTTGTGACTGCTCAGATTCTTTAGATTTAAAGTTGCTACAACTTCATGTCCTCCAAGTTGCCCTTTTTCTTTTGTGCCAGTATGTCTTTGGGTCACAACTTCTCTATGTTAAGAAGCTTTATGAGCAGCCATTCTATACCATCCTGCACCCTCCAGCAGCTTATCCGTGACCTTCCCTTGATGCCCAACAGCTGCTGTCACTGTACCCTGGCATGTCTGATGCCCAGCTGACCCATAAGCCCAGGGATCACTTGCTCCATGTCCTGGAATGCTGTCATGACTGCTTTAGCGGGCCACCTTGTCCTACTTTACTCCTGCCTCTGCAAGGGCTATAGCAGCTCTAAAATCTAGACAATGCAGTTTGGGAGTCCTGCAGGGAAAGAGGGATAAGAAGGAGGAGACACTCAGTTTTCAAGTGCATAGTTGTCAGACTGTCATCTAATAATGGATTGTAGCATGTAGCATACCTGACTGCAGCAACAGAGGTGCAAAAAGACTGGGAAGTTTGAAGGCCTGAGTCCCTACTCCGATCTCTCTCTGTCTCTTTCTCTCTCTCTCTCCCCAACCCCCCCGCCCCCACTCTCTCAACTTCTCTTATTCTCCCTCTTGTTTTGTCTCTTGCTCCCACCTTCACTTTTCTTCTTTGTCTTAGCATCCGTAGCAGCAGCAATAGTCACAAAGCCTCTAGCTCTTCCACCAACTTCTGGACTTAGTGGAAGCTGAGTAACACAACTTGGAAGTACAGAGGAATTAAGACTTCCTAAAATGACCATTGATCAATAAGAACTGGATCCTAGGAGTTGTTGACATTTAAGTGCCTCTCCTTTCTTTCCTCTCCTCCCTGCTCTTCATGAATGGTACTGAGACATGGTGATACCCCATGACCTGTCTGGAAGATGATGTGAGTAGCCAAGAAACCAGCTGTGCCTGTTTGTGAAGCTGAGGCCAGCTTGGTAACACACTATCTCATGTTAGCGTCCCCTCCTTTCCTGCTTCAGTTATATTTTACCTCTACTCTAGCCATACTGGGATTGCTTCTTAGTGTAAAAGTTTTGCCTTGGACTCTGTTTTCTAGAATATCTACATGAAAACAGAGCTATCAACTGAAGTTATCCAAATATCTAACAGACTTCTTTGAAGTGTGAACACCTGACTAAAATCGAAGATACTCATCTCATGAGTGCCTGACAAAATTTTATTTTTTATTTTAGAACTATATTTTTGATTCATAATAGATGTATATATTTTTTGGGTATATGTGATAACTTAGTATATTCATATAATTCGTAAATATCAAGTCAGTGTAATTGGGATATCCATTGCCTTATATATTTTCCTTTATGCTAGAACAACTCAAATTATTCTCTTCTGGCCATTTTGAAATATATAGTAGATTATTGTAAGCTATAGTCACCCTACTGATCTATCAAATACTGGGTCTTATTTCTTTTATCAAACTATATATTTGTACCCATTCATCAACCTGTCTTCATCCCCCCGCTCACCCCTAGCGTTCCTTGCCTCTGGTAACTACCAATCTTAACTCTCTATCTTTGTGAGATCCACCTTTTTAGCTTCCACATATGAGTGAGAACATATGATATTTGTCTTTCTGTTTGGCTTATTTCACTTAATGAGCTCCAGTTCCATTTATGTTTCTGCAAATGACAGGATTTTATTCTTCCTTATGGTTGAGTAATAGTCCATTTGTATACATTATACCACGTGTTCTTTATCCATTCATCCATTGATGTGCACTTAGGTTGATTCCATAGTTTGACTATTGTGAATTGTGCTGCAATAAACAGGCAGTGCAGTTGTCTCTTCAATTTATTGACCTCTTTCCCTTCTCTTGAGTATATAAATGTGTGTGTGTATGTGTGCGTGTGTATTCAGTAGTAGAATTTCTGTATATGGTACCTCCATTTTTAGTTTTTTGAGGAACCTCCATACAGTTTTCCATAATGGCTGTACTTATTTAAATTCCCACCAACAGTGTTCAAGGGTTCCCCTTTGTCCACATCCTCACCAGCATCTATTATTACCTGTCTTTTTTATAATAGCCATTTTAGCTGGGGTAAGATGATATCTCATTATGCTTTTGATTTACATTTTTCTGATAAGTACTAATGTTGAACTTTTTTTTTTTCATATGGCAGTTGGCTATTTGCATGTCTTCTTTTGAGAAATGTCTACTCAGGTCTTTTGCCCATTTTTAAATTGGATTATTTGGGGTTTTTTTTTTTGCTGTTGAGTTCTTTGAACTATTTATTTATTCTGGTTATTAAGTCCTTGTCACATGGGTAGTTTGCAAACATTTTCTCCCATTCTGTTGGTTTTCTCTTCACTTTGTTGATTGTTTGCTATGCAGAAGCTTTTTAGCCTGTTGTACTCCCATTTGTCTATTTTTGCTTTGATTGCCTGTGCTTTGATATCTGACACGAAAGAAAAAAAATCTTTTCCCAGACCAATATCCTGGAGCATATTCCCAAAGTTCTTTTCTTCTAGTAGTTTCAAAGTTTCGGTTCTTAGGTTTAAGACTTTAATACATTTTGATTTGATTTTCGTGTATTTTGAAAGATAGAGGACTAGTTTTATTTTTCTGCATATGCTTATCCAGTTTTCCTGGTAATATTTATTGAAGAGACTATCCTTTCCCCACTGCATGTTCTTGGCACCTTTGTCAAAAATGAGTTGTCTATAAATGCATGAATATAAACCTGGATATAAATCTGGGGTTTTTATCATGCATATAAGTCTGAGTTTTTTATTTTGTTTCATTTGTCTAAGTATCTGTTTTTATGCAAGTGCCATGCTGATTTGCCTACTACAGGTTTGTAGTGTATTTTGAAGTCAAGTATTGTGATGCTTTCAGCATTGTTCTTTTTGCTCAGGATTGCTTTGGCTATTCAAGATATTTTGAGTTTCAGCTGGACACAGTGGCTCACGCCTGTAACCCCAGCACTTGGGGAGGCTGAGGTGGGAGAATCCCTTGCCCTCAGGAGTTTGAGACCAGCTTGGGTAACATAGTGAGACCTAATCTCTACTAAAATTAAAAAAAAAAAATTAGGCAGGTGTGGTGGTGGATGCCTCTCATCCCAGATACTCGGGGGGCTAATGTGGGAAGATGGCTTGAGTCTGAGAGGTCGAGGCTTTAGTGAGCCCTGATTATGCCACTGCATTGATATTTTGAGTTCCATATACATTTTACGATGTTTTTCTATGTATGTGAAGAATGTCTTTGGTATTTTGATGGGGATTGCACTAAATCTGTAAATTGCTTTGGGAAGTATCATCATTTTAATACTAGTTCTTCCAATCCATGTGCATAGAATATCTTTCCATTTTCATATATCATCTTCAATTACTTTCTTTAGCATTTTACGCTTTTCCTTGTATAGCTCTTTCACTTTTTTTGGTTAAATTGATTTGCAGGTGTTTTATATCCTTTATAGCTATTGCAAATGAGATTGCATTCTTGATTTATTTTTCAGATTGTTCACTGTTGGTGTATATAAATGCTACTGATTTCTGTATGTTGATTTTGTATCTTGCAGCTTTACTTAATTCTTTTATCAGTTACAAGAGTTTTTTGGTAGAGTCTTTAGGTTTTTGTAAGTATAAGATCATATCATCTGCAAACAAGGCTAATTTGACGTCTTCTTTTCCAACTTAGATGTCCTTTATTTCCTTCTCTTGACTAACTGCTATGGCGAAGACTTCCAGTATTATGTTGAACAAAAGTGGTAAAAGTAGGCATCCTTGTCTTTTTCCAGATCTTAGAGCAAACGCTTTCCATTTTTCTCCATTCAATACAATGTTAGCTGTGAGTCTGTCATATGAAATCTTTACTATTTTGAGTTCTTTTTCCTTCTGTATCTAATTTGTCAAGAGTTTCTATCATAAAGGGATATTGAATTTTGTCAAATGCTCTTCAGCATCTATTGAAATGATCGTATGGTTTTTGTTCTTGCTTCTGATAATGTTGCATGTTATTCCTGCACAGGGTGTACCATCCTTACATTCCTGAAATGAATCCCACCTGATCATGGTGAATGATCTTTTTAATGCATTGTTGAATTTGGTTTGCTAATATTTTGTTCAGGATTTTTACATTTATTTTCACCAGTGATACTGGCCTATAGTTTTCTACTTTTGCTATGCCCGTTTCTGGTCTTGGATCAGGGAAAGCTGGCTTCATGGAATAAATTATGAAGTATTCCCTCCTCTTCAATTTTATTTAAATAATTTGAGTAGAATTGGTATTAGTTCTACGTTAAATGTTTGGTAGAATTCATTAATGAAGCCATCAGAGGCTGGGTTTTTTTTTCATGGGAGACTTTTAAGTACAGCTTCAGTTTTCTTACTTGTTACTCGTTTGTTGCCATTTTCTATTTCTTCATGGTTCAATCTTGATAGGTTGTGTATGTCCAGGAATTTATCAATTTAGTCTAAGTTTTTCAAATTGTTGGCATTTGGTTGCTCATAATATACTGTAATTATTATTTGTATTTCTGTGATCTCAGTGTTTATGTCTCCTTTTGGGGTTCTGATATTTATTTGGATCTTCTTTCTTTTTTCTTAGTCTAGCTAAAAGTTTGTCAGTTTTGTTTATTTTTTTAAAAAAAACAAAGATTTGATCATTTGATCTTCTGTATGGTGAGACCACTTTGACTTATGGCTACTCTGATGTATATGATTTTGTCTTTCTACTAATATGAGGTTTGGTTTGTTCTTGCATTTCTAGTACCTTGAAGTACATCATTAAATTGTTTATTTGAATTCTTTCTACTTTTTCAATGTAGACATTTATTGCTGTAAACTTCCCTCTTAATACTGCTTTTGCTGTATCTCATAGATTTTGGTTTGTTATATCTCCATTTTCATTGTTTTAAGAAATTTTTACATTTTCTTAATTTTTTAATTTATTCGTTGGTTATTCAGGAGCATGTTGTTTAATTTCCATGTATTTGTGTAGTTTTTAAGGTTCCTCTTGTTATTTATTTCTAGCAGCATTCCCTTGTGATCAGAAAACATACTTGATATGATTTCTACTTTTTTGGATTTGTTGAAACTTGCTTTGTGGCCGAAGATATGGTTTATTCTGAAGAATGTCCTATGTGCTGATGAAAAGAATGTATATTCTACAACAATTGGGTGAAATATTCTATAAATATCTGTTAGACCTATTTGGTATAATGTAGTTTAACTCTAGTGTTTCTTTGTTGATTATGTGCCTGTCCTGTCAATTACTGAGAGTGGAGTGTTGAAATTTTCTACTATTATTGTATTGAGATCTCTCTTTCTCTCTCTCTCCCTTTAAATCTATTAATGTTTTCTTTATATACTTGGGAAGTCCAGTGTTGGATCTATCAACAATTACAGTTGCTATATCCTCTTGCTGAATTGACACCTTTATCATTATATAGTGACCTTCTTTGTCTATTTTTACAGTCTCTGATTTGTAGACTATTTTAGCTGATACAAATACAGCTGCTCCTTCTCTTTTTGGTTTCCAGTTGCATGGAATATCTTTTTTTATTCTTTCACTTTCAATGTCTTTCACTATATGTGTCTTTATAGGTAAGGTGAGTTTCTTGTAGACAGTATATACTTGGGACTTGTTCCTTTATCCATTCAGACACTCTATGTCTTTTAAATGGAAAATTGAGTCTATTTACACTCAGTGTTATTGATAGGAACTTGCTACTGCCATTTTGTTGCTTGTTTTCTAATTGTTTTGTAACTCCTCTTTTAGTTTTTTCCCCTCTTCCTTTGTGGTGAAGTTATTTTCTCTGGTAGTATGTTTTAATTTGTTGTGTTTTACTTCTGGTAAACCTATTATAGGTTTTTGCATTATGGTTACCACGAAGCTTACAAAAATATCCTGTATGACAAGTTATTCTGAAGAGATGACAAGTTCACTTAGATCGCAAAGAAAATAATAGAAACAAACAAAAAAATTTACACTTTCACTTTGCCCCCGACATTTTGACTTTCATTTTTCTCAATTGATATATTTTTTATATTATCATTCTTAGGTTGCTGTAGCCGTTATTATTTTTGATAGATGTTTATTTGGGGCTTCAAATTCAGTTATGAGTGAACTGCACACCACAATTAAAGTATTAGGATATTCCATGTTTGTCCATGTGCTTAATTTTTCCTGTGATTTCATTTTGCACATTTGTGTTTTGTTCTTTCAAACTGAAGAACCCCCTTTAGCATTTCTCATAAGAGAAGTCTGGTGGTGGTGAATTCTCTCAGCTTTTGTTTGTCTGTAAAGGACTTTATCCTGCATTTATATCTGGAGGATAACTTTGCTGGATACAGTAAGCTTGGGCAGTGGATTTTTTTTCTTTCAGAACTTTGAAAATGTCCCACTCCCTCCTACCCTGTATGATTTCCATTGAAAGATCTGTTGCCAGATAAGTGGGAGCTCCTTTATATGTTGTTTGCTTATTCTGTCTTAAGGTTTTTAAGGTCCTGTTTTTCTCCTTCACCTTGGAAAGTTTGATTATTATGCGCCTTATGATAGTCTTATTTGGGTCATATCTGTTTGGTGTTCTCTGACCTTGCAGTACCTAGATGTTTATATCATTCCCAAGTTTTGGAAAGTTTTCTGTTGTTTTTTATTTGAATATGTTTTCTACGCTTTGCTCTTGCTCAACTACCTTTTGAGCACCAATAAATCCTAGATATGGTCTTTTGGGGTAATTTTCTGTATCTTGTAGGCAGTCTTCATTCCCTTTCATTCTTTTTCTCCTCTGACTGTGTATTTTCAGATAACCTGTCTTTGATCTCCCTAATTCTTTTCTCTGCTTGATCCATTCCCCTTTTGAGAGCCTCTAATGAATTTTTCAGTTCAGCAAATGTAGTTGTTTCAATATTTCTATTTTTTAAAATTATTATTTCAAACTGTTTAATTTCTCTGATAAATTTCTGAATAGATTTTCTGTGTTATCTTGGAGATCATAGAGTATTCTAGAAATTGTTATTTTGAATTCTAGCTCAGAGAGCTCACATATCCATGTTGTTAGGATCACGCACTGGTTCCTTTCTTTATTCATCTGGGGTGGTCCTGCTTCCCTGTTTCCCTTGTTTTTTTAATGGACGTACCTCTCTGTCTTTATGTGGAAGGCTTAGCTATTAATTCCAGGTTTGTCAGTGTGGCTTGTTTTGGTTTTTATTGGATATTATTTTTTAGTAATTCTTTGTAATTTAACTGTTGGTTTTCTTTCTTTTTTTCTACTGCTAAGTTCTGGCCTTCTTTTTAGCACTATATAGCATCTTGAGCCTAGGTTTGCTTTGCTTCAGTAAACAATTAGTGTGCTGCCTATCATGAATAGGGGAGGTCCCCAAGGGGATATCTCAATAGTGTGAGAAGGCTAGGTAGGTGTTCATGCCTAGGGGATCTGTGAAACCAACCTCCTACAGCGTGGTACTGCTGAACAGCCACTTTGACTTCGTATCTCCTTTGGATGAATTACAGAACAGAGTTTTCAGAGCTGGAGGATAGTAGTCATCCCTCCCCACTTTGTCTCTGGATGTCCTTAGGGATGTTTCTTTCTTCAGGCACTTCCCATGCTTCCGGTGGGTTGAGGCAGGGACAGGCCTCCTACCAGGATACTGAAGATGGTGGGGAAGCTGGTTATCTACCTCAATCTCACATTTTGCAGGACAGAAACCATGAGTAAAGGGGAAAATTTCTGTGCACTTGGTTCTGGGCAGATTCCGGGGAGGGCTATTGCAGATATGGAAGTCTGATTCCCTTACCACTCACTGAGTTTTTTCACTTCTCTGTGGCACCAGGAACTGTCTTATCCTCATATTCGAGCTCTGAGATATGGCTGATGATAGTCTCAGCATTGAATATTTGTTTTTGGTTTTCTGTGGGGGGCTGGAGGAAGGGTGAAGCCAGCTTGCTTCTATGCTGACATTTTGGAGCTGAAGTCTTCTCTGCCAAAAATTTTATAGTAGGAAACCTTTTATCAGGCAGATCGTTGGGCCAGTTTACCACCAGGAGCTATCCAATTCTAAGCTTCTGTTTCTGTGAGACACTGTACAAAATTTTTCTAATTGCCTTGAATATCTAAGTGAGATGGGTATGACATGTCTTCAAAGAACATTATTCAGCATAGAAGGCATGCTGTGAAAACAAATTCTTGTGGCAACAGAGAAAAACCGTGTTTTATTAGAAACCTCAACCTAATCCATAGAAAAAAGTACTGAATTCTATAAAAAAGAAAAACAGGTAAAATTAAAGAAATGTATGCCCTGTAACTTTATATGTTCTCATTGGTGATTACAGATTAGGTCATTTTATCACATACAACTAGACAAATTATGTATTGTTTTCTTTTTTAGTCAATCTTGGCTGAGTTCCAAAATGAATTGTCATATTCTAAGTACATAGGTTCCATGGCATGATATGCATTCCCACTGCAGCTTCTCTATCAGCTCTGGCAGTGTTGCTCAGGGATGCTTTATTGTCAACAATTGAGAGATAGCTCACAAAAGGAGGAAGCTACCAAAATATGCAACTATGGTCTTCTTAGGCAAGAGGTGGCAAGAGCCAAAACTTTGAGATGTGAATTATTTGGGTAATTGTGAAAGTATCCTTTCCTCTCATAGGGTGGAGACTGTGGGGAAGGAGTTCAGATCCGCAGCCTTTCCTGCATGGTCCACAATGGTTCAATATCTCATGCAGCTGGACGTGTCGAGGATGCACTGTGTGGAGAAATGCCCTTTCAGGACAGCATCCTGAAGCAGCTGTGTTCTGTGCCTTGCCCAGGTATGCAATGCTAGTGATTGGGAGCACCTCCCATGGTGATCTTTTTGTTTATTTTACTACTGTTTTCCTAGAGATGCTCTAGCTCATCAAAATTAAAGTTTTTAAATAACTTTAATTCATTTTAAATTGTGGTTATCACTTTGGTATATACCTACTGCTTTGATGGAGCCAAAGTAGGCAAAAGAAAAAAAAAGGCACTGGATTTGGAAACTTAAGAGCTAAGTTAGAATCATGTCTCTATCACTTCATTGTTTTACTTGGGGTATGTAGTCTAGCCCCTGTGAGCAATGATTTCTTCATCTAGAAACTGTGATGTTAATTCCGTATCCAACAGCACCTAGCACATTGGCCAGCATTCAAAAAATGTTGGCTGAATTCTGGGTGATGGCATGGTTGGAACCAGTAAGGCTATGAGTTCATGAAAGCACTCTGTAAATGTGAAGTTCCATATAAATGTGAAGTTCTATATAAATTTTATTAGTTACATAAAATGTATCAGTTTATCTTAATCCTAGTAACACAACATAGTTTGTATGGCATAAGTTCAAGTGACAATATGTTTTTATAATACAGTATATAACATATGTGTATGTATGTATGTATACACACATATGTATTACAAAAAAATTTATATATAATTTATATAAAGATACATTTATATAAATTATAAATTATATTTCTTGAGTGAGAAAGATGTTTAGGGTATTAAATTAAACATTCTTTGGTCCAAAAGATAGTTCATTTCAGTGACCTACTTATTCTCTTTTATATGGTTTCTATGAACTTCCATTTTATGATGTTATTCTGATCTTTGAACACTGAGTTACCATAATCTTTATATCTCTCTTTTAAAAGTTTTATTAACACTAGCAGATACATAATATTTTCTAGATGTGACTACTACAATTTGAAGCAAAGTAATAACAATCTAGTTTTTGGCACTTTCTTGTTAAACAAGATTAAACTATAAATTACTTCATCATTCTTAGTACATTCTGATTGAAAAATTGATCAATATAGAATGTGTAGTATCAGGAACTGCATGTATCACTGCAAATCTCTGTGTGAGCCCTGCCCATGCAAATGTTGTCCAGTGCCACTTTTCATGCTGTTTTCTCCACCCTGTACTGCATGACTGTCCAGGAGACTGCCATTTAACGGAATGGTCAGAGTGGAGCACATGTGAATTAACCTGCATTGATGGAAGAAGCTTTGAGACTGTGGGCCGCCAGTCTAGATCAAGGACATTTATAATTCAGTCTTTTGAGAACCAAGACAGCTGCCCCCAACAGGTTCTAGAAACACGCCCTTGTACAGGTACCAAGAGCACTTTTCAGTTCTTTAGCCTTCATTGATCAATGCTTATTCTAAGTGAGGTGTAATAGAACTGCTATTATCATATTTACTTACAGGAGGCAAATGTTATCACTACACATGGAAAGCAAGTCTTTGGAACAATAACGAACGAACTGTATGGTGCCAGCGTTCAGATGGCGTTAATGTCACAGGTATTCCTGCCTAAGACTCATGTGGGCACTTCACAGACACCCCTGAGTGTTGTTATTTGTGAGAAGAATTAGCTTACAAATTATAAACAAGGGGTGACTTGGGCAGGTAGCTTAGATGAATTTTATTACAAATTTTCATTAGACGTTTGCATCTTAGAAAGAAAGCAATTCAATTTTAAGACCTATAAAAATATCAAACAACTTAAAGAAATAAGCTGAAATGCAATAAAATGTCCTTAAATATCATGATCTGAGATAAAAACTGAAAAAGACAGATGCTAGTAAAATTTTAAATCATGTCCCTTCTCAATAAAACGTTTCAAAGGACATATCTTAGCATGTGTGTGTGCAGTACTCACCTGACATAAAACATACTCAGAAGTTGAAATTAAAGAGGTTAATAAAGACAAAATTTAAAAATTAAAATATTCTGTATGTTAATGATGCAGAAAGCTTTTATGACGTAAATTACAGGTATTTGTATTCATGTACTAGAAGCTTAGTTTTTGAATATTTTGTGAGTCATGATTATTACTTAATATCTAAATATAGACTGAGCAAGAGGTCCCTCATTCATGATGGCAGATACCATTTAGCAGGCTGAAGTGCAGTGACACAATTTTGGCTCACTGCAACCTCTGCCTCCCTGGTTTGAGTGATTCTCTTGTCTCGGCTTCCCGAGTAGTTGGGACTGCAGGCACACGCCACCACGCCCAGCTAATTTTTGTGTTTAGTACAGACGGGGTTTCACCATGTTGGCCAGGATGGTCTCGATCTCTTGACCTCATAATCTGCCCGCCTTGGCCTCCCAAAGTGCTGGGATTACAGGCGTGAGCCACCACGCCCGGCCAATTTTTGAGATTTTTAAATGCTTTCTTGTCAGCAAATTAAATTGTCATTATTTTTACTTAGTACTATCGTTTACAGAGAGCTTGTGCAAGAGCTGAAATGCCTATAGGAATAGAAGTATTGTCAGCTCCTCCTTTTTCTTGTTTACTTGCTCTTGCACTATTGGTATTCTTTTTAATTTAAAGTTTATCCACAAAATAATTTACTTTAAGCTATTTATCCTTTTTGTAAGTTGTTAAAACTAAATATACTCTAAGTCTCCCTAGTCAGGAACACAGAAGGCATCATACTCAGCAATACACTGAGAGTTAACCTACTGGTAGGAGCTTTGCTATCAATTCTCTGCACGGAATTCCTCAGGCACAGTGTATAACATGTAATCATCTGATGAAGAAGCTCAGGTCATCAGTATCATCTGACAAATATTATTAAAGCTTAATTTAATTCTTAGAATTAAAAAATATATTCTATAACCTATGTAAATTCCAAGATTTTCTTTCCTATTCCCAAGAGCCCTCCTCCCACTGAAGTACTCCTGCTGTGGAGATCCCTGGTTGAAAGAACGGAAACCCTCCCCCTGCCAGCACCAACACAGTTGGTAGAAATAGGACTGTGTGGTTATTGCCACTAACACCGAAATTATCAATTTCACACCTAGATGCTAATTCTGGACTGTGAATTTTGCTTTTTAAAAATTTCTGTGTGGATTCTTTGTGTTATTTTTCAAGTCACAGTGAGAATTTAGTTGCTTCATTCCCAGGGACAATGTAGGTCTGACTGTTCACTACTCTGCCTTAGGCCCAGAGCTTTTTGCTAGCTACAAAACTATAAACTATAATGGGTTGACAATTGTACTTATCCAAACGCTAGAACCTTTCAATGCAACCAGTACTATATAAATGGTGCTTTGTCAAATTTTCTCTAGGCTTTGTCTCATGTCTCTTTTACTATCTTGAATTTAGCAAAGTAAGACTAGTATGCAAATGATTTTCCAGTTACAGAGACATACATTGTCTCATCCATTTATTCAAAAATATGTACGGAGCAGGAACAAGTACTGTGTCAGATGTTTGATTGTCTCTCCTAGAGCTTCGGTGCTTGCTCTTAAGAATGTGTTTATACGTGACTCTGTGTGCATGTATTCCAGTTGATTTACATTTAAAAATACTACCAACATATTGATACCATGGTCCCATGAATTCATTCATGGCATTCTTTTAGCATTTCCTGGGTTGTTGAAATCGGCCTAGTGCCTACCTGGGTGCTCAGGAGCTGAAGCAGTATATATGTAGAAGGAGTATTCCAGCAGATATGTTTTCTGCTCCTGAGTTTAAATTTAGATTTTATCAATTCTTCTACAGATTCTGGCTCACATAGACTTTGCGCTCAAGCATAGCCCTATGATAGAATCACATCGCCAATAAACAGTATAAAAACTCTACTGCAAATAGCCTCTGTTAGAAGAGCCTCCCATCTCAATTCATTTTAGAGTAATCAATAAAATAGGCTTGGACCACAATGTTGGCAAATAGATTTTTCAAAAATAATAATACTGTTGCAAAGAGGCCGGTGGCACAGGTTAAAAAAAAATACCAAAAAATTAGAAATATCTAATAGAGAAATCTGCAAATGATGGTGGAATTTCCTTTGCAGGAGGCTGCTCCCCTCAGGCCCGTCCTGCTGCCATTCGGCAGTGCATTCCAGCCTGCAGAAAACCTTTCTCCTACTGTACACAGGTGAGTCATGTGCTGGAGTCTTCTATAAGTGCATTAATTGCTGTGTTTTACATATGCAATCAGATGTTCTCCTGCCGGCTGCAGCCCAAGCAGCAGTTCCACGTGCCCATGATACCATCTAGAGGCATTTGCAGGAGTAATCCCAGTTATAAAGAATTTCTCGTCAAGCCCATGTATTAACAGTCTTTTTCTATAACTCTGTCTTTAGCCAAATCTATCTTTCAAATACCTAATTTATGTTAGCTCTGTTTACCAGTAAGTATTCTCAGTTGACTTATGTCTTCTCTTCTTAACCTTTTATATGCCTCAACTATTTTGAAAGATACTATAAATGTTCATATTTGCTAAAGTTATTATGCAAATTGTATTACACTATGATTACTGTTGAGTGAGTACATTTTTAGTTTATTTTAAATAAACTGAATATGTGACTATGGTTGAAAAAAATATGTGTATGGGGTGGCGGTTATGCATGTATTTTTTTTTTTCAAAGCAGAAATTTATTTGTGCCTTTTCTCCTATAACTCCCGTCTACCACAACTCAGGAATTAATGTAAAACATGTAATGTATTCTAATCAATGGCATTCATGGTGTGCAGTGCATTATAATTTTTAAAAACTATACTACATTTTTTAAAGAAACAAGCTTTTTCTTATAGTATGCCTATTCTAAAAATGATTTGATTAAAAATAATTCAAGTACTCAGTCCTATTATTGGCCTTACAAATCAAGATGGGTTAATTCTTTACCACAGAAAAGACAGTGGGTCAGCTTGCAGAGGGGAATAGAAGGAAAAGAGGGGGAGTTCAGGAACAACTCCATTTGGGTTAATGATGTTTGAAAAGTAGAAATTGTAGCTTTTCACCAACTCTCTGGATGTCCTCTTTAATTAAACAGAAAATACTTTTTTCCTTGAACTCTTGAACATATGACTGACTGGTTACAAGTTTTATCTCATGCTAAAAATAGAGATGCATCTTGAGAATATGGCTTTAATAGCTAAGCACATACAAATTTGCTTAGATATCTCCACTGTGATATGAAGATATCATTTTGTGATACTTTCAATTAAAACCAACTGAAAATATCATATTTATGTTATTATTATATGAATGCAACCTGAACTAAACTATAGGCTGTTAACTATAACATGTGCTCTTACTTTTTTTCTTTTGTAGAAGATTGAGGTGCTTTGTTTACTTTTAGTATCTGTTTCTCCTCAAAATCATGTGTTCAGTCAATAATTGATGACCTAAATAAAGTTAACTGGTTGATGAGGATTGGCATGAGTAGCTATGTGAAGCTAAGGTCTGTTCAGAAAATGCTAGATAAATAGCTTTAGGTAAGGAGCCATAAGAGCGAAGTCATAGAGATTCATAATCTTATGTTTATTCTCTTCCACTCTTCTCTATTGTCTGTATACTTGCTGGAGGAAGAGCAGTTATTTTCAGGTTCACTTCCAGAGACAGATAGGAATCTTCATCCATCATGTCTCATAATAATCTGCTTCTTGGTGACATTCATTGTACTTAAAAATGACCAGAAATTTACAGACTAATATAAAAGACCCATTGTCACAATGCCAACTAGAGATGTGATGTGGGGTGACACTCAAGTTATTACAAGGAAGGAGTAACTCAGATAGGCATAGGTATATTTCTCTTGAGCATGCGTCTTTGGTGAAGTCTTTTATCTCCCATGTAAGGCTGCCCTCCTTGAGTGCAGAAGTAAGCCTACAAGCAGAGACGTAGTTTGACATGGTTATGTCAGCAGCAGCGAATCCATACAGGTCTGCAGCAATTTGACTCTTCCTCCTCAGAGGAAAGAATTCATCTGAGGGGCATAAGGCAGAATGTACTTATGCTTGTACTGAGGCAAGTATTTGAACAAGAGTGAAAGTTTATTAAAAAGTTTCAGAGCAGGAAAGAAAGGAAGTAAAGTACACTTGGAAGAAGGCCAAGTGCCCTCTTTGACCTTTGACTTGGGTTTTATATGTTGGCATGCTTCAGGGGTAGAGGTCGTTTTCCCTCTCCCCCGATTCTTCCCTTAGGGTGCGCCATCCACATGCATAGTGGCCATCCACAGTGGCCTGCCAGGACTTGGGAGGGGCCGCATGCACAGCGTGTTTACTGAAGTTGTACACATGCTC
This sequence comes from Pan troglodytes, assembly GCF_028858775.2. Lineage (NCBI taxonomy): Eukaryota > Metazoa > Chordata > Mammalia > Primates > Hominidae > Pan > Pan troglodytes. The sequence continues at coordinate 39,701,279 of NC_072411.2, forward strand.
ACTTTAGGCATTTTTCCCTTACAAGTTGTGTGTTCCTAGAGGAAGGTCATATACCAGTTAAACTCCTCCATCAACTCCTGAGATTTTATTAGGAAGCTACTAATCACCAGCTTCAGGTGTTTTCTTTTTTTTTTTTTTTTTTTTTTTTTTTTTGAGATGGAGTCTTGCTCAGTCCACCCAGGCTGGAGTGCAGTGGCATGATCTTGGCTCACTGCAACCACCGCCTCCTGGGTTCACGCCATTCTCCTGCCTCAGCCTCCCAAGTAGCTAGGACTACAGATGCCCGCCACAATGCCTGGATAATTTTTTTTTTTTTTTTTTGTATGTTTGGTAGAGACAGGTTTCACCATGTTAGCCAGGATGGTCTCGATCTCCTCACCTTGTGATCCACCCGCCTTGGCCTCCCAAAGTGCTGGGATTACAGGCGTGAGCCACAGCGCCTGGCCAGGTGTTTTCTATCTTTTGGGAGACTGCCTTTCCCTTGTGCTCGCTGCAACCAATTATTATTTTAGAGAGACAGTTTAACAGCTGCCTAACCATCACCTGATGGTTGCCTGACATTCCTGGTGGGGGACCCTTCTCCTGCCCTGTTTATGTCTTCTTAGCTACCTACTCTAACATTTAGTGGTCAATGGTAAAAGGTGATGGAGGGATTTTGCAGCTGTGATAGCAAGAGCACTTAATTCAAAGAAGATATGTACATAATCCCTGTTGCTTTGCTTCTCAGTAAGAAGGGTGGGTTGGAGCAACTAGGCAAGGATCTGAAACAAATGGAGATAAGAGTTGAAGATAATTTGATTAAATGCCATAAACATCTCCATAAGAGAGGAAAAGATGGCCAGACATGGTGGCTCACACCTGTAATCCCAGCACTTTGGTAGGCCGAGGCGGGAAGATTACCTGAGGTCAGGAGTTTAAGACCAGCCTGGCCAACATGGTGAAACCCTGTTTCTATTAAAAGAACAAAAAAAAGACAAAATTAGCCAGGTGTGATGGCGGGTGCCTATAATCCCAGCTACTCGGAAGGCTGAGACAGGAGAAGTGCTTGAACCTGGGAGGCGGAGATTACAATGAGCTGAGATTGCGCCATTGTACTCCAGCCTCAGCAACAGAGTGAAACTCCATCTAAAAAAAAAAAAAAGACAAAAAGAGAGAGGAAAAGCATAGTTAATTAACTTTATTCACAAAGAACTATGGTTTAATATTTGGCAGGTGTCAGAATTGTAAACACATTTGAAAAACCTAACATTTGATTTAAGAGCTGACTTTGGAATTTAAAAAGATGAACTGTGTATTTGATTTTCATGTCACTGGTAAGTCAGTTGCCCCAAACCCTAAATTGCCATGATGTATAGTGCAAATATTAAGTGATTTTAACATTATATTTTTATTCATTCACCTGTTCAACTCACTGTGTAACCATAAAAATATTCTTTATGCTGTAGGGTGGAGTCTGTGGTTGTGAGAAGGGCTATACAGAAATAATGAGATCAAATGGTTTCCTGGATTACTGCATGAAAGTACCAGGCTCAGAGGATAAAAAAGCTGATGTGAAAAACCTTTCTGGGAAAAACAGACCTGTGAATTCAAAAATACATGATATTTTTAAAGGATGGTCTCTTCAACCACTTGATCCAGGTGAGTTTCAGTTGTGAGTAAGAAATAAAAATTTTCTCACGGGAGGTCTATATTTTGACCACTTCTCATGATGGAAAGAATGGAGGGAAGGAGGAAAAGAGGAGAGAAGAAAGAGGCAGTAAGGCATAATTCAGGGTTTCTCAGATTGGAATATTACATGATACATGAGTCCCTTTAAGTGTACAGTGTTTTCATGAATGGTTGAACATAAGTCTCTCAACCTCAGTCTAAGAAACAGTGGGTTAAGTAACAAAAATAATATTCTTTGAAAAATCTTTCTTTTTTCTTGGGTCAGGGAGAGAATTTCACTCTGTCGCCCAGGCTGCAGTCCAGTGGTGTGATCTCGGCTTACTGCAACCTCCACCTCCCAGGTTCAAGCGATTCTCCTGCCATAGCCTCCAGAGTAGCTGGGATTACAGGTGCCTGCCACCACGCCTGACTAATTTTTTTGTATTTTTAGTAGAGATGAGTTTCGCCATGTTGGCCAGGCTGGTCTTGAACTCCTGACTTCAAGTGACCCGCCCGCCTTGGCCTCCCAAAGTGCTGGGATTACAGGCTTGAGCCACTGCACCCGGCCTGAAAATATCTTTCAATCCTAAATTATCTCTGAAAAATGATCTACTCTTATAACTGAATTTGCATATATAACTAAAATGACAAAATTGGAATAGAACCTCAAGAACTTATAAGAAATGTCCAGAGATCCTATTTGCTTCAAGAAATACTAGTGAAAAGGTAAAGAGTATCAGTTTCAAAGTTAGACCTTACTGGACCCATGGCTTACACACACCTGTTTTGTGATTACGTATAGTTTCTTAACTTCTCTGGACCTCAGTTTTCTCATCTATAAACCCAATCTAGTGGTATTTATCCTGCAGGATTGTCATGGATATTGCAGTATTAGGCCTGTAGGGCTCAGTAATCGATTCTTACTAAGTGCAGGAATGGACATTTATTAGATGCTTTCTGTGTGTCCTGTGGCTCTGTGCTGGCTGGTTGTACAGCATGAAATGTCTCATTACATTCTTGCAACCTAATGAGATGTTATCATCCCATTTGAGAGATGAGGAAACTGAAAATGGCAGTGCAGGTTAATTTTATCAGTTTCACACCACCAGCAAGTGACAGAGGAAGGTTTTAAAGGCAGATCTTTTAGGCTTTTACAAACCCCTGTCCCTGCTTCCTACTTTGTGAATTGGATAGAAGGGGAAAGCCAGTCTCTGTGGCCATCAGACATACTTCTTTTGGAAACAAAATGCTACAAATGATCAAGCAAAGCAACATTAACTCCTAGGGCATGGGAAGGGAAGACACAGACAAAACTCAGGCAAATATACCCTAGGAACTCTCCTTCCAAACCCTAGGCCTTAGCCATACCAGAAATGTCTTGATGACCTGTTTAAATGAAGCAAAATCCAAAGCCCAGGCCCAAAGAAACACAGATCTAACAGGAGAAGCAATATTTATACCCCTCAATCAACTTTTAAGAATTACCACCATATCTTAGTCAACTTTTGCTTCCCCTATGTGTCTGGGAATGCCAAAGGTGTTTAAAAACATCTCATTAGCTTTAATGCTAAATTAGAAGTAGATTTAAATTTGAAGGAAGCATGATATTAAATATAGCCAGGTTCACCCATTGCCTGTGGATCCTATTTCTGACACAGAATTAAGTTGAGGTCCCAGGGAAATGAGTCTTCAAATCCACAAGTAAGCCCTTAACCTTTTATCCATGGATGGAATTTGGAGATCTAACTAAAACAGCAATATCTTATGTGTGAGTATATGTGTGTGTGTCTATGTGTGTCTAGATACACAAAAGTTTATGTATTCACACATATATGTATATTGGGATATAAATTGCATGGGTGTGTGTGTTTATATTTGTATCTATGTATATAGATAAGTATATATAAAATATATATTTGGTCTTGGGAGAGTTTACAACTTTCATTAGGTTCTCATGGTGAGGGTATAAATTAGAGCACCCTGTCAGGAGGACAGTTAGGCCATACTAATATACTTATTTACCTGTCATATATTTTGACCTAAAATGTTCCTCTAAGGAACTCATCATGCAGTTATATGCACATATACTAAAAGAAGTCTGTAAATTATATCAATTACATGATTGCTTATTATAGCAAATGAATGAAAACAATATAAATGCCCACAAATAGAATAATGGGAAAACCAAAATATGATATAACTGTGTCATGGTTTATCACAGGGATACTAAGAAGAGGTAGACCTTCCTTTATGAACTAATATGAAAATATTTCCAACCTGTATTGTTTAGTGAAAGAAAAAGTACAAATCAAAGTGAATGATATGCACCATTTGTGTCTTTTTAAGAAGTGTATGAATTGGTATGTGTGTGCTCAGATGCTTGCATATACAAAGAAAAACTAGAAAGATTCACGAGGAAACTGGTAACAGTAATAGCCACTGGGTAGGGAATTGAGAGGTTGGTGGGAAGACTTATTTTTCACTGTTATCTTTTTTAATAGTTAGAAGTTTTAGCCTATCTTTTTTTATGTTCTTACAGAATACATTAATGCTTTTTTTAAGTAACATGGCTTAAAGGTTTTGTACCACCACATACCTCTAAACTGAGTATTTAAAAGCACTGGATCCTCCCAATGCACCAATCTATAAGTTGTTATGGATTATAAGCTATAAGGAGCATTCTCACTCAGGAAAGACTTTTTTTTTGATCAATGTAAAAACTCAGATTAGGCCATTTCATCATTAGTGTTTCAAAGAGATTAGAAACAAAGCTTTGGTAAAAGTTTTATGACCATAGAAAAATACCATTACTACATTGAACCTCATTCTAAAATCTGATTGAGACTTGAAAGTGTCCTATAAGCAAAAACTATAATAGGTAGTTGTAATGTAATTGACAGTAATTGTGATTTTATTCAAAACAAGTGTTGTTTACAATAGATTTTGATTGATTTTCCCCCCATAGAAGCTTTTCAAATAAGATACTGTTATGTGTATTTTGGACCTGTAGTTAATTACATTCGTGTAGTATAATGAATCTCTGTGTGTGTTTCTTCCAGAAATAAATGCAATTCCTTTGGGATGCTGAGACATTGCCTTTGTCAGTCCAATTCTAAGTTTAGTTAGCTATATGCTCACATAAAATAGAGCAAAAAGACATTAGAGTGACAGAAACAACTCAAGTTTCTATCACATGTAGAAAAAGCATATATATATTTGTGAATATATGTATATATACTCAAGCTTATATTTTATATAGAATAAAAGTAACATAATAGATTAAAATATATGGTTGATTCATTTTGTTAACTGTAGTAGATATCAGATCCAGAATAATGTGTACTTGCAGACACATGGTCATAATTTTACAGTAATTTGGTGAATTGATTAACTTGTTTGGTCATGTGGTTTTTGTTTGCCTAGCATCATTTTGGAAGTAGAGCCACTAAAAATGGTCATAGTAGTTTTCTTTCCATGCAAGGTTGTCTCTTAATTATAATTTTCTTTGTTCTTTTTGTCAAATGTTTTGCCATATTTTTGTATATGCATATGACTATAAACACCTTAAAATAAATTCAAATTAGCCCAACAATTGACTGGATTTTATGAACTAATGATTACCAGTGTTTGTTTGGTATTATGAAAAAATTTCATTGACTATCTTACATTTTACATTTTCACTTTTTTTTCTTCATTTGAGAGCTGTTACCTATGTGTATTTCCACCTATGCTTATGACTTATGCGTGTCTCAGAATTCAGATGAAAAGTAAAACATTCAGTAAAATAAACATTTGGTGCCATGAAGTTACAACCTAATGTTGTTGAGAGTTAATTTGCTAAAAATCAAACAACAATGCAAACTGTTTATCTGTAAAAGTTCATTAAAAATGGTACCATGTAATAACATTTAAGGTTTTTTTCATAGACATAATTTCTAGTAGGAAACCCGTATTCCTATGATGTTCTAAGAGAATCTTTTTAATTCCTGATTATACCTGGCAATTTACAGAGTATGCTAGAGCATTGCTAACTTCTGCAGTTGAGTGCACAGTTGGCTAAAGTGCTGCTGTTCAAGTACAGAACTAATGGTCAGCTTGGGGTTGTCAGATCTGATGTTGCCCTATCTCTCAAATGCTGCAGACCTCTGTATGCTAAGCTTCTTATGTTATCTCTATTTTAAACAGATGGCCGAGTAAAAATTTGGGTTTATGGCGTTTCAGGTGGCGCTTTTCTCATCATGATTTTCCTAATATTTACTTCCTACCTTGTTTGGTAAGTACTAATTAGTAAAAAGTTTATATTCCGTATTTTTATGGATTTCATGTTATACTTAAAAAAAGTATCTCAGGATCATTGCCCATTATAACAGGATTCTTGAGTCCAAAAATAGTCTTTAACAGTAGAATGGCTGAATGGTTGAAATGAGGAATCATTTTTTTTTGTTATTATTTGAGCTAACATTTTTTAAATTTGGTATTGGAATAATATGAAAATCACTGGTCAGAACTTTTCCATTTGCATGTTTTGATTTCGATCAGTAGTTTTCAGCTTTGACAATACATTGATGTCTCCTAGGGAATCAGGCTTGATCTCACTCCCCAGAGGTTCTGATTTAATTAGTCTTAGGTGTGGCCAGGTCATCTGGGTGTTGTAAAGCTTCTCAGGTAATTCTAATCTGTGGTCACAGATAGGAAAATTACCATAGATTATTTTAGTTCTTAAATTTTGTTCTTAAATTTTGAATGGTTAGGTTAAACTGACCAGTTGGTTGAAAGAACCTGTAAGCACATTTTAAATAGTAGAGCAAGTTGTTTTGCTCTATTGACCAGCTATGAGACAAAATTTAACTGATGGTCATTTGCAAAAAAAAAAAAAAAACAAAACCATTTTGTAAAGTGACTAGTTCTGAGAATTTATTAATCTCAGAAAATAATAAATAGTTTATCATACAGAATATATTTAAGTTGATGAACGGCTCTTGAAACCAGACAGAAGTAAATGCAATTGACTCTTGAACAATGTGAGGAGGACTGGGGTGCCTACTCCCCACACAGTCGAAAATTCAAGTATAATTTATGACTCCCCCAAAACCTGACTACTAATGGCCCACTTTTGATCAGAAGCCTTACCAATAACATAGTCAAATAACGCATATTTTGTATATGAATTATATAGTATATTCTTACTATAAAGTAAGCTAGAGAAAAGAAAATGTAATTAAGAAAATCATAAGGAATACAAAATATATTTACTATTCACTAAGTAGTTATGGATTATCATGAAGGTCTTCATCCTCACCATCTTCATACTGACTAGGCTGAGGAGGAGGAGGAAGAAAGGGCTGTTTGCCTTATTGTCTCAGGGGTGGCAGAGGCGGAAGAAATTCTGCCTATAAGTTGATGCAGTTCAAACCTGTGTTGTTCAAGGGTCAACTGTAGATTTTAATGTTTTCAAGTGTGCTAAGAATATTATATCAGCTTTCTGAGCAGAAGTTTCAATGGATTTTTTTTAATTTTAATGAGATCAAAGTGTTACTTCAATTTTTTCTCCTAATAAATATATTTATATTCATCATCTGTCCCAGAGACTATTTTCCGGAGAGTTTTTACCCAAGTTTTAATCTTGATTCAAATTCAGCCATTGTCTATTAACCTCAAGTTCTGTTTCCAAGGCTACACAGGTTTTTAAATTTTTGCTCTTGGTCAGTGAAAGTTGATGAAGAAAATAAGGTGACTTTAATTCTTTCTGCCACCTAGAGTGATAGAAATTGAATCCCTAGAAATTAGATTTCTATCCAACTAACATTTCCCTGTTGTTGTAGTGAAAAGTATCATCTTCAGTTGGTCATTCATCCTAGAATCAATTTTTTTTTTACTGATTTTCTTTATTCAAATTGATGTTTGGCTAGTATTGCCTAGATCTACTTTTAATGAACAAATGTGAATTTGAAAGCTTTGTATGAGGTTTAAAGGAATAGGAAGCACTCATCACCAGAAAAGATTAAAACAAGGAGGAAATTTCTTAAATTGCAGCAAAGGACATGAAGGTTTGGCCAATAGGAAACTGCTTTCAAAGCAATAGGTAGGCCAACCCAGTGTAAGGTAATTAGACAGTCTATCGGTCTATAAAAGCTTAGATGAATTCTAGCTGTTAGTAGCCATATCCCCAAATCTAGATTCTATGGTTCCCATTTCCCTTAAGTATTTAAAAGATTAAAAATTTACGTGTAGTAACACATACATTTTTCCTTTTTGTTTTCCTCCATTCCCTTCAACCTAAAAATGTGTTAACCATAATCTATTCCTTCGACAACAAATATTTATTAAGGCCCCTTTCTGCATGACTCTAGGGTCTGGGAATTAATTAGGTACATCATTGAATTCTGTTAACAAACCACTTTCTAGAGCATTTATATATATATATTCATGGGATACAAATGCAGTTTTGCTACATGGATATATTGCTTTTTGGTGAATTTTTAAGTATAAAATACCAATGAAATTTCTCTTTACTTTTCAGTAGCCAAATTACATAAATATTTATGCATATTGTATCTCATAGCCATTTTTTTGATCCCCAATGTCTGCCTTTAATAATGTCCCTGTGGAAGTAGCACTCATATTTGGACCAGCTCCCATCTGCAGTCTACAGCCAGATTCGTCTTTCTGAAGCTTAGCTCCAGGGATCAGCCCTTTGCTACTCATAGATGAGCTCTGGCTTCCCACTGACAGCAAAACTAAAGTCATGTTTTGGCTGCCTCACCAGTTGACTAAAGTCTTCCACAACTGGAGCCCAAAAAACTCTTTCAAATTTATCTGCTACTAATTCCCTATACCCTGTACAGGCTGGTGTGTTGTATAGGTCCAAACACATTTAAGTCTTCATTTTCTAACAAGGAAAATTTTTTAAAATAGAAAAAAATTGACTTTTTAAATAAACTTTGATTTCGATAAGAGAGTAAATTGTCTATGCTAATATTTAATCAATGTGCTAAATTATAGTTCCATTTATTATCTTTCTTACATCATATATACATACAGTATTTCATTATATAAAATGCTCATCTTCGGCCAGGTGCGGTGGCTCACGCCTGTAATCCCAGCACTTTGGGAGGCCGAGGCGGGCGGATCACGAGGTCAGGAGATCGAGACCATCCTATCTAACACGGTGAAACCCCGTCTCTACTAAAAATACAAAAAATTAGCCAGGTGTGGTGGCGGGCGCCTGTAGTCCCAGCTACTCCGGAGGCTGAGGCAGGAGAATGGTGTGAACCCGGGAGGCGGAGCTTGCAGTGAGCCAAGATTGCGCCACTGCACTCCAGCCTGGGCGACAGAGTGAGAGAGACTCCGCCTCAAAAAAAAAAAAAAAAAAAAAAAAAATGCTTGTCTTCTCTAATTTCATATTCATAATAGAATTTTATTCAATGTCTACATCTACCTTTCAGATAAGTCACTCTTATCACTGCTTTAGCCTTTCTTTCCACAGTTCACTTCAGTATCAGGTTTAGTATATTCATTTCCACCCAGGTTGTTTGAGATACAGCACTTCTTTGGATCTCTTTGTGCTGCTGTTTCAGAAGTTTTATCCTAACATCCAAATACCTATCTGCATATATTAGAGAGATGGCCATTTTATTTGTCTTGTGTGTATATTTATGATTTGCTTTTTTTTTGTTTTAAAAAAAAGCTTGTGGTATAACAAATGTAGCCCCTCATTATATAAAAGATTTTATAGTCATTGAATAAAAGACTATTGCCTCTTTCTGAAAGATAATTTTAGGAGGAATAATTTCACATTAGGGCACTATATTAATCCATTGTCATACTACTATGAAGAAGAAATAGCCAAGACTGGGTAATTTATAAAGGAAAGAGATTTAATTGACTCAACAGTTCTATATGGCTGGAGAGGCCTCAGGAAACTTACTTACAATCATGGCCCAAGGCAAAGGAGAAACAGGCACCTTCTTCACAGAGCAGCAGAATGGATTAAGTGCTGAGAGTAGGGGAAAAAGCCCCTTATAAAACCATCACATCTTTTGAGAACTCACTCGCTATCATGAGAACAGCATGGGGGAAGCGATGATTCAGTTACCTCCACCTAGTTTCTCTCTTGACATGTGGGGATTATGGGGTTTATAGGCATTACAATTCAAGATGAGATTTAGGTGGAGAAACAAAGCCTAACCATATCAGGCACTTAGGGTACTGCCCCTCTAATTTTCCAAGGACGTTTCTGCTTCTGTGGCTTACTCCTTGTTTCCCATTGCTAGCTATTGGTACTCTACCTGTTCATTAATCCCTGTAAAACTCAAATACCAACATTTTCCTTTTTAAACAGTCTGGAATAACTTGTTCATGTCTCTTTTGTCGTGGTAGTTACCCCATGATTGATAATATTGTAGTTATTTATATAAACATCTTCCTCCTCTATCAAACTCCAGGGAGTTTGGGTGGGGAGAGGTAATGACTATGCTTTATGGATTGTTTTAAAGCATGAATTTGATAAAGATTTATTGAGCAAATATATAAAATGTATTATTGCCCGTGATTTTTAGAAAAACAGTATAGGAAAAAAATCTAATATTTATATGTCAAATATTACATACATTGCCTTATTCAATCATAATAATTCAAGGAGGTGTTGCTATTGCCATCCCTATTTTAAAGAGTAATTGATCCTTAGTGAAATTATATAACTTTTCTGAGGTCACCAGCATGGTAGAATCAACCCCAGGTTTACCTCTCCCTAGAGTTTGCCTATCCCTAGAGTTCATGCTCTTTCTACTGGTCTTTGAGTCATTGTGATTTCTTTCTCTTGAGTGATGCCCAAAACTCTTTAGACTCAACATAATGTCTATAGCTTCCACATTTCCTAGAGGATTTTTGTTTCACAGGTAAAGTAAGCTGTTGACCTATTACAGACCTATTGTTACAAAAACACGTACCTTTTACTGTTACATATGAGCCGCCAAAGAAACCCAAATAGATATTTTCACAGCATCTAATTCTATTAAATGGATTGCAGAAGAGTTAGTTACAGGATGACAGTTTTAGAGATTTTATATTTTTGCCAAAAACAGAAGCCTTAGGACAAGAGAACTGCTATAATATGCCAGGTCTTTGGTGTATACTTCAGATGAAAGCAATTTATAGTAAAACTTGAAAATGCTTCTGAGAAAATGTCAAAAAAATAGCCTTCTAAAGACTACTTCTTTCAAATACTAGCCTTTGAACATCTACCATTAGTGTTTGGAGTTTCAGAAATATTATTGATGCCCCTTCTCCTCTGGCAGTAAATATCCATGAAGCAATTTAATGGGGATGACCACTGGATGAACTTGCTGTTAACCTAGATGTAGCACCTGGAAGTTACACCAGATAATAATGTCCATTCTGCCTGGCCCAGCACAGTTCTGTAATGCACTCTTATTCTTCCCAAGTTTGAGAGTGGTACTTGCACCTCCAAAGGCTTGTCTCTCACAAATGGCTGCCAAAACAAAATGTGGTTTGCTGCTTTCATCAGACTAGTTAATCTCTCCTGGCTTGAGAATGAGTCCTTGCTGAGAAGTGCCAGAGGCTTGCTTGTCAGTCCACAATGAGCTCACTTTTCTGGCTTAATTCATTTTTGTCCTTTGCTAAAATGCAAATGACCCTAAAAGAGGTAACTTTAAAATGTGTCTGCCAGTGATCTTTCACAGCTAGGATTGCAAAATGGTTTTATGCTGTGTGCCAACTCTAAAAGCGGCTATGGCTGTCAAGAGTGCTGTTAGGAAGAATGATGAGGCTACACCTCAGCTCAACAGGAGAGAATAGAGTGATGGATTAGAGATGTCCACCTGGGCACAGGATGACTGGTGGTGTTGGTGGCCTATGTGCCAGGCATTTATGGGTCCTGATTTAGTGAGTGAGGGAGGTGATCATACCTTTTCTGAAACCAGAGGAGTGGAGGAGGAAAAAATAAGAAATAAACTTACTTCTAAAGGAAAAATGTGGCTACTGTAGGGAGAAAGGAAAGCAAGCCAGAGGTTCTAAAGACAAGCCTCCTAGTTGCTGGCCTCCTCACTGTTGGCCTTGCTGAGTGCAGTCTTGCCCCTCAGCTCCTCCTCCTGAGGTTCTTTTTTACTGGCCAGAAAGCCTTGCTAAGCTGCTATTCGGCAAAGTACTACCATGTTCAGTGGTCCAGAGATTAATATTTGAGAGGAGGCTGATCTATTCTAAGCCATAAAGCTTCTCAGATCTCATGTATTCGTAACTGTGATTCTGGTGTCTGGCAATTGGGAGGTTGCACAATATGAAAAGATGCTTGATAAATGAGGTCCTAATCCCAATGATCCCCAGCACACCACATGGCCCACAAAGGTCCAAGGCCTACCTATTAGTAGCCCCCGCTGGCCACAGTGTCCGTGATTCCAAACATGGTAAGTGGTATAAACATATTTGTGTAAATTTTGAATAGAATATTCCAAACCTAGATCATAGAGGCTGGCCAAGTTGACGTGTCTCCCAGGTGATAGTATTGTCTCTTTATAGAGATATGACCACCTCTAGCCGTTCTCCTGGCTTTGCATTCTCAACTCCCCAATGCTTAGGATTGTCTAATTTCTCCTTGGCCAGTGGCCTTTAGCAAATGCCCATTAAAGGTAGACTGCCAAAATCTCTGTTTTGGAAGCAACTACATTTCTTACCCCTCTCTTCTTCTTTGCTCCCTTCCCGCAGAAAAAAGAAAGCCAAGAGAGGTGGGAGGGAGAAGACTCCTACTGTAATTTCAGATGAACTTCCTTGTACTCTTTTTTGCCATTAAGACAACCCACCCCATCACCACCACCACCATCAGGTTTTACAGGCTGTCACTTTCAGATTGCCTCACCCTCTGGTGTGTGTGTGATTTCTTAGCACCTTTAAATGCTGTGGAATGGTATACCCAGGACTCCATGTCAAGCGGGGTTCATGCCAGAGCCTGAGCCCATCAGTATAATTAGAGTCACTGGAACATACTTAGTATAGATAAAGTTAAATTGAATGTTATTCAGATAATTAAGCAATACCCTTTTGAAAATTGGAGCGGACCTGGAAAGCAGGAAATTGAAGGCTGAAGCTCCCTCTGGAGAATATTCTGAATCATGTTTTTGCATCTCCGCAGCTTCTCTGGTTGGAAGTTGTTTGCCTGCAGCCATCCCTGCCCAGCACTCAGCATATTCTCAATGAGCACCCGCTGCATGCCAGGTGCTAGGGTGGGGGGCACTGAGAGAATCTGCAGTTCCTTTTAGGGTTTCTGCCAAAACCATTTTTAATTTATTTCTTTAACTTGTATGATTTGCTTCAAACATCAATCAAAAAAATAATTTTACTCCTCAAATTAAAACGTGAGCATTTTAAACTAGGAGTTTCTCCCTACAACCATTTTAATTTTATCAATTTTTTTATTGCAGTAAAATTCACATAACATAAAATTCACAATTTTAGCCATTAAGTGTAAGAAGCCAGACACAATAGACCAGATACAGCATGATTCCATTTAAGATATCAAAATCTATTGGGGCAGAAAGTTAATTGATGAATGGCTGCTAGGGGCTGACAGCAGGGTGAAATGGGGGAGGGACTGCTTGGAAGAGTGCAGAGTTGCCTTTTGGCACGATGAAAATATTCTGGAGCTAGATAATGGTGATGGTACACATGCTGTGACTGTGCCAAATGCCACTGAATTGTATAGATTAAAATCTTTGTTTTTAAATTAGATTCACTCAGAATACAAAAATTAATTCATATGTATAGACAAAAAATGTCATTTCTACCAAGTGCCAAATGAATGCCATATATATATATATATACGGACAGTGTGGTGAAAAGGTTAAAAGCTCAGGTCTGTGTGTTAGATTTGCTTAGAATTCAGGTTCTGCCACTCACTCAGTGACCTAAGGGAAGGTAAACAGCCTCGGTAGTCCTTCTCTGTAAAGTAGCAATAATTCTAATGCCTCCCTTGCAGGGTTGTTCTGGGATGTTTTGAGAGATTTTGTGTAAAACATTCAGCACAGATCTTGGCACTTAGTATGCATCGAATAAGCAATAGATGATGCTAATATAATATAAAAGCATGGAAGGTTGGAGACAGGGAGAGAGATGAAGCTGGGCTGTGTGGGCGGGGCAAAGCAAAGACCTTGAGGAGGGAGGATAAGTGTGGTGGTGAGAGAAGTTAAGTGGCAGAATTAAAGGTTACAAGCATTTATAAATACAAGTTAAGATTTCCCCATACTAAGAAACAAGAAGTGTACTGCAGGGTGTTTTGCCCCATATCTTGGGCATCGCTGTGTGATTTGGGAATGTTGTTAACTTAAGCTTTTCTCTCCATGAGAAGGAAAAGCAGCCTTCTCTGACCTGGCAAAGTTGTGGACTTCAGGTAAAGCAGAGACCAGGTGAGAATGGCTTTGCACGGAGTAGAGTTGGTTAAATTTTCCTGACACACTCTGGCATCTTGGCAGCTAAATGTCAGGTTCCAGGTCAGAGCAGAAGTGTGTTTACTTAAAAACAAGACCAGCAGGGTGAGGCCTGGCTGCTCCAGCTGCTTATGATGTTGAGCATCTGTGATGTGAAGGTCACAATAGCTTAAAAATTAGTGAGAAAAGACGTTCCTGTTGTTGTGTATCATCAAGAATATAAAAGGAAAACAACTCTTCTAGTAAGTTCCTTCATTCCACTAAACCAATTTTAAGATTGTGAAAAATGATGGCTTCTCCTTAACAGAGGGTGAAAGCATTCAATATTCACAAAAGGGAACCTGCACGTCTAGAGAAATGAATCTTTTTGTCATTTTACCGCTTAAATTTCTATATCTCAAAATTGTCTTTGGCAGATGAAACAGAGCTCTATGAACTTACTTGATCTGAGGAATTTTTTTCCCTTTGCAGCAAGAAGCCAAAACCACATCAAAGCACACCTCCCCAACAGAAGCCTCTGACCTTAGCCTACGATGGAGACTTAGACATGTAATCTGAAAAAGAAATCCAAATGTAGACATCAACTGCCTTAACCGCTTTCTCTTTTGTAGCTCTCAGACTGACTTCTCAGTTTTTTTGAGGAATCGCAAGATGTGATATATTGGGCAGAATACAAATATTGCAAAAGTAATATTGCCTCAACTTCATTTGGACATGGAGTCAAGGATTATTAGGTCTGCCATTTTGTTTTCAAGTTGTTTGTGGGTGTGTTTTATTTTTTTGGTTTTCCCAAGGGACCTGAAAACCCTTCTCTTCCTGTTTGGAACTGGGAGGAAGAAAACATGATGGAATTCCCACAGACTTGAGTAAACTTGATCTTCAGCAGCATAATGACAATCCAGAGGAAAATACAGTCAAGGCATTTACTCTAAATGACGAGTCTGACACTGCATTGTTACGCACTATATTAGTGCAAAGTCTTTATTCTTCCCACACTTCAACACTGAGTTTTCTAGAGTTTACTTTGGTTTAAAGACTTTCAAATTGGATTGCCTATTTTCATGAACACAGAGAGAATGGATTACCATTTCAGAAATTCTCTGAGTTTTTAACCTTTAAATATTGTATTTTGTTTTGTAGCCAGGGGATGATGGCGCTTCATGGGTTGCAGCTACTGAAAATAGCAGCGTGTGTGTAATTGCTGGACTAGATGAAAGCTAGGTCATTTCTGAAGGGAATGTGTACTGAATGTTAGAGTGTACAAATGAAATATGTGGTTAAATTGGAGAATGAGGTAGATTATTTGATTACTAAAACTGTATTTTAACAAAAACTTATCCATGTAGATATAGCATTAACCACACACAGTTGTAATTCAGTTTAATGATGACAAACTCTGCTTTTGTAATTTCAATTTTCTTATCTGAATATTTATAAATTCTTCTTTCAAATTTAATTATCTGACCTCATTTAATATACATCAAACACCAATCCTGTTTCTAGAAAGTCTTGCTTTTATAAGGTTTCAATAATATCTAAAACAACACATTAAAAAGCTGAGACCATTTTATGAAGATAATTGTTTGTAATCATAGGTGTTGAAAGTAAAAAGGTGCCATCTTGTGGTATTGACTTGTATTTATAACAAATAAACTGCTCAAGAGACTGCAGTGTTGGCTGTTCTAGATTTATTCACTTCTGAAGTGCCTTGCCCTTGCTTTGACAAAAACAGTATTAATATCAGTTTTTCAGTGTTTTGGGGGTTGACAGCTGCTATCACTGACAAAAACAAAAAAAGGAATCTTACCCCTCCACACTATCAGGCATACTAGGAAACAGCGCCAGTCACAATGACATAGAGTAGCTTTTAGGGAACATTTAGAGCTCAAATAATATTAGAAAAAACCGCTGTAATCATGCAAACACTGATATGTAAATGATGTGAGAGAAGGAAGAAAATGGAAATGTTAGAAATGTGACACAACGACCAGATTAAAGGATGTTTTCATTTACACTGTAGCCTCTATTAACCATTTAACACCTAGGTAAGCCCTCCAACTAGCTGATTGTGTCCAATGATACCATAATTTTAAAATAAGAAAGCAAAAAGAGAATACTTTACTTTATTTTACTAGTATACTTAATTGAGGAAACAATTCCCAGAATTGTGCTTTCAAAAGTTCACTTTAGCTAAAGCATCAGTAGCCTTCTTAGTAGTTTAAGAAAGGCTGCTTTGGAGATCAAACCATGGCTAGGCCCTTTATTGCCTGTGTGACCCCGGACCAGGAATATAACTTTTCTGTGCCTCAGTTGTTTGACCCACAAAATGAAGATAATAAAATTATGTTCCTCTAAAGTTAGACACTAATAATAAATGTAAAATCCTTAATATTCACCACATATCAAAAGTGCAATAAATATTATCCACAATTAGTATTGTATATTCAGAGTTAGGACCCTTAGGTCATTCAAGTTTTTCATTCATTACAGATTCAACAATTATCCATATATTTGTGTCAATAATATTAGACTTTTAGTACTCATGGCTTGAATAAAATTGCTTTTCCAATAATACATGCCCAAAATATTATTTCAGTTACATCCAGTTCCCAAATATCAATATCACTACATATGTCTTTCATTCATTTAAGCAAATCATATATATTAAACATCTACCATTGGTTAGGCACAGTGCTCAGAGGTGCACTGTTGAATGAAATGTGATCCCTTCTGACTTTTACTTTACTTGAAAATTATGCCAGACAGACCCAAAGATTTGGGACCATTACTCCTCAGGAGGAAAGCCAAGTAAAAAAATATGAGTAAAAAACTATGTATATTCCATAAACTGATATAGATTTCAAAAGTTTATACATGAAGTCTATGAACACTTCCTTAGGACAGCATATTGCTCCTACAGGACAAATGGTTTTAACATGTGTAGTGCTTATAGGCAGAGGATAAAAGGAGGAGATCAGAAGAAGTCAGTTTGTGCCTGGTACTGCTACTAACTAGCCATTGACTTTAACAAGCCACCTAAGTCAGTTTCCACACTGCACAGTGTAGAAAACAGACTCACAGACACCAACTGATTTACCCTGTGAATGTATATAGTAGAAATCTAGCTTGCAGAAAGATTCAGTTTCATATGCAAAGGGTTTTTGTTTTTGAATTAAAGTCATTTAAAATTCAGAGCTTTTACATAAAAATTTGGAGTTCTAGGTTCTCTTGAAAACTTACACAATCTGATAACAAATACCTCAATCCTTCATGGTAATTTGCTGGAACTGAATGTTGACTGCAGTCTTTAGAAATGGCATTCACTCTCATTGGTTAAACAAATATACATCGTGTATTTAGGCCTTGCAGGCCATACAATCTCTATTGCAACTACTCAACTCTGGGAAGGCAGCTGTAGACAATACATTAATGAATGAGCAGTTGCAATAGAGATTGTATGGCCTGCAAAGCCTAAATATTATCTGGCTCTCTACAGAAAAGAACTGCTGACCCCTTTCCTACTGGTTCTCTCAACCTAGTTTCTTCTCCCCAGTTTCTTCTTATTTTTTTCATACCCTGATTACTTCTAACATTCTATTTACTATACATATTTATTTTATAGTTTGTCTATTTTTTCCTTGCATTTAGATGTTAACACCACGAGGGCAAGGATCTTTTAATTTTGCTCACATATGTATCCCAAATGCTTGGAATACTCAATGAATATTTGTAGAGTGATTGAATGAGGATAGAGGAATTACAGCATGCAACCACGGAAGCCATGGTGAGGAATTTGTATTTTATTCTGAATAACAGCCACAAGGGTGTTTTAAACATGATATGATCCGTGGCACCACAGCCTCATGACTTCCTACACTCCTTACCCCGGATTAGACAGGTCGATTTACCTGTGTGCTTGGTCTGTGCTACGTATTAGTCCAGCAAATACTGCATGAATGAGAAATGATCATAGTAATGGAATCTCAAAAGACTACCTCTTTTCAACCACTTCACCTCAGAAGATTCCCCTGTGAGCAGAGGCCCCGGGGAGAAATGGTTTTAATGCCAAGCTCTGCATAGTTCTTTAATAACAACATTAAACATCAAGCTCAATTATTTTGGGACAGAGAGATCTTACAGGAATTTTACAAGCTTATGTATTACATTTGCTATAATGCTTGTGAGTTTTCTTCTGTGAAATTTATATAATGCTGTTAGTGTAACCAAAGCATGATAAAACTCACTTAATCAACTAATATGCTGAGTACATAGGTATGCCAGAAGTGGGTTTCAGATGTGCTGGAATATTGATTCCTCTTCACCTTGGGGGTGACCAAAGCCAGTCAGTATCTTAGTCAGTCATGGCCACACCCATTTACCCTCAGATTTTATAGAATTAGTATCATTTTCTATGCATTCCATAAGATTAAGCTCCTGCAATGGGCAACGATCATAATTTATTAATGATATTTGTTTTTCAAAAGAGAAGAAAAATCATTAAGTTTGTAATTATTTATAGAAGTAGGAGGCTCATTGGAACAACTTGACAACGGTTTCCTGAGAATATTCCTATTTTTAATAAATTTACAAACTAGGGAAAGCACATATAAACAATAAGAAACAATGATATGGATAGGTGCAGAAAAGAAGGCTTGATAATTGCATCTAAGGGATTAAAGTAGGGCTTAGGAATAATAGGAGTTTCAGTTGCACATTGGAGAGTAAAGACTTTCTGACAAGGATAGAGGGCTAAGTAGCTGATAATTGGCTAGACAATGTTGCCCCAAAGATTCAACTGAATGTCCACATTCTTTGTGATAAGAACCAGGGTGACAACATTTTAACATTCTTAGATTGATCTAGGAATGAGATACCAAACAGTTGTATCAATTTTTTTCATCAAACAGCATCAAATGCCTTTTCATTAACACCTCATGATCCATTATATTGGCACTATTCCTACCAAAGAGTTTTTATCCTATGTCTACCATGGAGCAGCCTCATCACTCTCACTCCAGAAGGAGGAGGTGTAGAAAGCAGTATATGCTACCCAACTACCTAATTAAGAAAACTCTGCCTCAATTCACTTATAGGTAGAGACTAGGGAACTGGGGACTATTTAGTCACAGAATATAGGAATTACACACACATACACGCACACCAAAAAAAACTTCCTAGAATGTCACTTGGCCTTTTATGATTATTCTTAAAGCAAAATCAACAGATTCAAATGATTGAACAATGTCAAACAACAAAATTGTGTGATTCAGAGATCCCCAAACTTTCTTGATCCACAGATCCTTTGTGTCTCAGTAATTGACCGAAAGCAACATTTAACTATTCTGCTTATGAATAGTTAGGTCCAAACAACTTAATTTATGTCTTAAGAATGTAGTAGCCTTTAGGAAAAATACAGGCATAAATAAAAAGTAATCTTTTTATTTTTGAATTACAATTACCAAGTCATTAGGAGCCAAAGTCGATTTATGCTCCTGGAACTTCTCAAATTTTGGAATCTATTTTGATGCTATCACCTTCATTACCAATTTCATATTGATTTCTGTGCACTTTTTATCAGAGAAATCAATGAAAATCTAAGTTAACAAAGATGTGACATCATTGACAGAAATGTAGTGTCATGAAATATGAACTACTTCAAGCTAGTAGTTCATACCATGTCTGATGGATGCTATGTTTTGCTGTGTTTTTCTCATAAATTTAAAATCTGGTAGATGCAATCTCAAAGAGATCTTTGATACATAGCCAATAAGAGTGGTGTCTCTAAATGGCCAACATTTTAGATATCAATGTCAATTTTTTCCATGAGCTTGTTTTTCATTTCAGGGCTGAAAAACTTCACGAGTCTCATTTTGTTGTTATTTTGCTTCCTAAAACTGCAGCTTCAACTTATTACTCAAATCTCTAAATATCTCTCTATCAAGCATTATTGATTTGCTGAATGTTTAAAAGCACAAAGGGCACAGTTAAAGGGCTTTTCTGTGAGTGCGGTTACTCACCCCTCATAAATAAATTCTGTATAGATATAATTTTTATGGGAAATTTCCTTAAAATGGAATATTATGCCCTCCCCACCAAGTTTTCTATTATCAGACCCTTTACCTAAACACTGTTCATTGACACCTTTTTAACATAAGCATATTGATATTTAACAAAAAAGTAACAAGGAAACATGCAGTTGGAACAACAGATAGAACATGGCAAGAAGTTGTAGAGAAATTGAAGAAATAAGAGTAAAGGATGTAGAGACACCTTCAGCTGCTGATTATTTTATCAAAAGTTGAAAGAATCTAAGGCCATTGCCACAAAAAGCAATTTATAAAAGGTTTATTCATGACTAATATTTCTGAGATTACATATATGTGTATGTATAGTTACAAGCGTGTGTGTGTGTATATTTCTTCAGGGGAACTAAATTCAAGATTTACAAGAAAAGATCTAAGACCACTCTGAGTTAATAAGTTCCATCTCACTACATTAGGCAAAAAGTAATTTATTATTCTTATTTTACAGATGTGGTTAGTTACTTTGGAATATGATTTCATCAGTAAATTGTAACAAATCAACTAGAATAGGCCTGAAACTACTTGGGGGATTAATCTTCTAACCAATAGACAGGATATGGCTCCCATCTTGTAGCCTAATCAAGGTGAAAAATGGCTGTGTGTCACATTGCAAACTAAGATCTTGTAGATTTGGTCATAATGGCAAATGTGGACATATGGTCATGCTCCATGCAGGGCCACTGAAGAATTCTTAGTTATTGTTCCCATCTTTCATTTTAACAGAATAAGAGGGTAGTTCCTTTTAATGGCTCTGTACTGTATCTTCCTTTGGACAAGATAACTAGACAGGTTGGACAGCAAGGTGAATCACCTTTGGTAGATACTGAGTATGAAGTACTTACTCAGGCTGCTCCAAGTGCTGTCAATGAGAGAGAGAAGGGGGAAAGTTCTGAGCACATTAGAAAGTGGGTGAAGTTTCAAGTCCTCCTTTTTGTGTACTTGACACAAAGGAAAAGAAAAGCATTCACAGCCCTCGTGGAGGCTGCAGGGCTTTTCCCAGAACCACAGACCTCCACTTACATCCCTTATTGCACAACAGGGGTTTCCATTCTCAGTTTGGTCTGTGTGAATGATTCCAACAGGAGTTGTGTGATGCTACAGTCCTGATGGTCTTCATAGTTAGTTTGATAATTTGGGGTAGCTGCTTGAACTTTTTTTAATTTTATAAGTTGAATTTATCATATTTTATATTTTAAATAATAAATAAGAATGTTTTACCTGAAGCTAGAGCAGCAAATAAACAATAGCTTAAAGAAAACAAAGTTCAAGTCCTATAAATTTATTTTTTACTCAAAAACTGTATTTTGTTGATCCTATTCTTTAAACTGGGAATGACTTTAAGTATAAAATTTTAATTTATTGACTTTTCATGTGCATTGTGTAATTCAAATACAGTGACAACACACCATCATCTTCCCTCATCCTAAGATTTGGAAAAGTACAAGAAATTAAGTTTTTAAGTACTAAATAGTAATACCAATTCCTTAACTTATCAGATTTACCTTACAAACCAATTTGTTATCAATTATAGAAAGACTAAATATATACATGACTTAATATTCACTACCATTAATGAATCTGACACTAGACTATATATGCCAGTACCAATTTCCTTAGTCCATCTCCTACAGATAATGAATACATTTATAATCAAAGCTTAAAATTTTAATAATTGTACCTAAATAAAAATTGAAAAATAGAAGGTCAACAGTAGTCACTTTTGAAGATACAAGTTATTTCCATAAATTTCTAAGAACAGACCTTTCCGTTAAAGAAAAATGGCAAATATATGCCTCTCTCTAAACAAATTTAAGTAAGCCTTCTATTGCAAATAATCTGTAGAAATCCCAGCAGGGATATGCAGAATGCAGACACATAGTCCTGGATTTATTTGTTTCATGCGCGTCTGTGTGAAGAGAGTGAAAGTGTCTACCTAGACTAAGAGGTATTTTAGTTATCTGACTCTGGGAGTGTTGAGTAAAGCTAATTTGCCAGTCCTGGGTGGGGGCAAATCCTTCAGCTTGATGTGTAGGGAAGGGAGGGGGCCTGAATAATCCCTGAGGAGTAGTAGAACAACAGATGGAACACTGAGAAGTTATTTCCTTGAGGACTGATTTCCACGATGGAAAGAAAATGAGAGGTTCTAAGAGGCGGGCTAGTAGCTTGTACTATAGCATAGCCTGCCTTTGCTGGTGTGTGGCGATTAGTCCTGGTGGAACTGCCATGAATAAATCAAGCATGATCAGGATGAGGAACAGGAAAGAAGGAAATATGGGGAGATGGGGTGAATGTCAGGTGGATCAGAGAGATACAGTCATGGGGGTCAGGTGTGGTATCAGGAATAATGTGGGAGGCCGGATTGAAGTCCAGGCCTGGAATAATGGTAATTGTGGGACTTAACAAAGAGTGAGTACAGCTGAAGGAGCCGGGGAGCAGAAAGTATATGCATCAGGTATGAGGAAGAAAATAGATTTTGGAAGTTATGAGAAATGCAGAGAGTGAGTTGAGCATAGTTTGTGATTTTTAGGGCCTCTAAAAGTATTAAAGCAGCAGCAGCCGCTTCATGCAGACATGAGGGCTAGGCTAAAACAGTAAGGTCAAGTTGTTTGGACAGAAAGGCTACAGGGTGCGGTCCTGGCTCTTGTGTAAGAATTCTGACCACACTAACCATGCCTAGGAAGGAAAGGAGTTGTTGTTTTGTAAGGGATTGAGGTTTGGGAGATTGATCAGACACGATCAGCAGGGAGAGCACGTGTGTTTTTCTGAGAATTATGCCAAGATAGGTAACAGATGAGGATGAAATTTGGGCTCAACTGAAGTAATGGGGACTGTCTGTGAAGCCCTGCGGCAGTACAGCCCAGGTAATTTGCTGAGCCTAATGGGTGTCAGGGTCAGTCTAAGTGAAAGCAAAGAGAGGCTGGGATGAAGGGTGCAAAGGAATAGTAAAGAAAGCATGTTTGAGATCCAGAACAGAATAATGGGTTGTAGAGGGAGGTATTGAGGATAGGAGAGTATATGGGTTTGGCACTATGGGGTGGATAGGCAAAACAATTTGGTTGATAAGACGCCGATTCTGAACTAACCTGTAAGCCTTGTCTGGTTTTAGGACAGGTAAAATGGGGGAATTGTAAGAAGAGTTTATAGGCTTTAAAAGGCCATGCTGTCACAGGAGAGTGATAACAGGCTTTAATCTTTTTAAAGCATGCTGTGGGATGGGATATCGGCATTGAGCGAGGTAAGCGTGATTAGGTTTTAATGGGATGGTAAGGGGTGCATGATCGGTCGCTAAGGAGGGAGTAGAGGTGTCATACTTGTGGGTTAAGGTGGGGAGATACAAGGGGAGGATGTGAAGGAGGCTTTGAACTGGGGCAAAAGGCAGCAATGAGGTATGGCTGTAGACTAGGAATAGTCAGGGAAACCGACAATTCAGTTAAAGTGTCTCGGCCTAATAAGGGAACTGGGCAGGTGGAGATAACTAAAAAGGAGTGCTTAAAAGAGTATTGTCTAAGTTGGCACCAGAGTTGGGGAGTTTTAAGAGGTTTAGAAGCCTGGCTGTCAATATGCGCAACAGTTGTGGAAGCAAGGGAAACAGGCCTTTGAAAAGCAAGTAATGTGGAGTGGGTAGCCTCCGTATTGATTAAGAAGGGGATGGACTTACTTTGCACTGTGAGAGGTACTCAAAGCTCGGCGTCTGTGATGGTCTAGGGGGCTTCTGAGGCGATCGGGCAGTGTCAGTCTTCAGCCACTAAGCCGAGAAGATCTGGGAAGGAGTCAGAGAGCCTTGGGCCAGAGTTCCAGGAGCTCTGGGAGTGGCTGCCAGGTGAGTTTAACAGTCTGATTTTCAGTGGGGTCCTACACAGATGGGATAAGGCTTAGGAGGAATCCTGGGCTGTGGGCATTCCTTGGCCCAGTGGCCAGATTTCTGGCACTTGTAGCAAGCTCCTGGGGGAGGAGGTTCTGGAGGAACACCTGGCAGCTGCGGTTCGGGCATTTGGAGTTCTTGTGTGCTGGAGATGTGGCTGGGGTTTGTCTCACAGTGGAGGCAAGGAATTGCAACTCAGAAATACATTGCTACTTGGCTGCCTCTACTCTATTATTGTACACCTTGAAGGCGAGGTTAATTAAGTCCTGTTGTGGGGTTTGAGGGCTGGAATTTAATTTTTGGAGTTTTATTTAATGTCAGGAGTGGATTGGGTAATAAAATGTATATTGAGAATAAGACCGCCTTTTGACTTTTTAGGGTCTAGGGCTGTAAAGCGTCTCAGAGTTGCTGCCGAATGAGCCATGAACTGGGCTGGGTTTTTCATATTTGATGAAACACCCTAAACGCCACTGATTTGGGAGAGGTCTGATAAAGAAAAAGGAGCATTAACCTTAACTATGCCTTTAGCTTCAGCCACCTTTTTAAGAGGAAATTGCTGGGCAGGTGGGGGAGGGCCACTCATGGAATGAAACTGTAAACCGGACCAGGTGTGAGGAGGGGAGGTGATAAAAAGATTATAGGGTGGAGGAGCCGAGGCTGAGGAAGAATTGGGAACTAGCTCGGCCTGGCGAGGAGCAGCCTGGGGAGGAGGGGAGAGGTCAGATGGGTCTGTAGAAAAGGAAGATTAGAAAGACTCAGCAAAGCTTGGGGTTGGGACTGAGGGGACAGGCGGGAGGGAAAGAAGGAAGATTTGGGATGAGTTGCACTGGGCACAGAGACTAGGGAGGGACAGATGTGTAAAAATGCCCAGATGTCAGGCACCTCAGACCGTTTGCCTATTTTACAAGAATTATTTAGATCTTGCAGGATGGAAACATTGAAAGTGCCATTTTCTGGCTATTTGGAACCACTGCCGAGAGTTTGTATTGGGGTCAAGCAGCATTGAAGAAGAAAATAAGGCATTTAGGTTTTAGGTCAGGTGTGAGTTGAAGAGGTTTTAAGTTCTTGAGAGCACAGGCTAAGGGAGACGGAGGAATGGAGGGTGGAAGGTTGCCTATAGTGAAGGAGGCAAGCCCAGAGAAAAGAGAGAGTAGAGACACAGAGGGAAGGGGTTCGGGGGTTCTTACCTTCCAGAAAAGTGGGAAAGGGGTTGGGGTGCAGAAATAAGGGATCGGGGCACAGAGATAAGAGGTCAGGGCACAGAAATAAGGGATTGGGGTGCAGAGATAAGAGGTCAGGGTGCGGAAGTAAGGGATTGGGGATTCTTGCCCCCTAGAAAAGTGGAACTTGCCACTAAGGGTGAAGGAGAAGGGGTTGAGGGGTTCTTGCCCGTCTCCCAGAAAAGCGGAGAAGGGGTAGAGACGTGGAGAGAAGGGGTTGGGTACTTGCCCCTCCCCCAGAAAAGCGGGACTTGCTGCTAAGGGTGAAGGACGAAGGCAGGTGTCCATGCATGGTCTGACACCTCTGAAACGTGGGTGAATATTCAGAGAGGCGTCCCTGAAATGATTAAACACCAAGGGAAGGCTGCCTTCCCAGTCCGTGACCAGTGCCGGAGTTTTGGGTCCACAGATAAAACGTGTCTCCTTTGTCTCTACTAGAAAATGAAAGGAATTGAAATTAAGAGAAGGGAGAGATTGAAGTGTGGCGCCAAGATTGAAAGGAGAAAGAGGTTGAGGGATAGTGAGGGAAGTTGGAGAAGAGAGTAAAAAGAGGCCACTTACCGGATTTGAAATTGGTGAGATGTTTCTTGGGCTGGTCGGTCTGAGGACCTGAGGTCGTAGGTGGATCTTTCTCATAGAGCAAAGAACAGGAGGACAGGGGATTGATCTCCCAAGGGAGGTCCCCCGATCTGAGTCACGGCACCAAATTTCATGCGCGTCTGTGTGAAGAGACCACCAAACAGGCTTTGTGTGAGCAATAAAGCTGTTTATTTCACCTGGGTGCAGGTGGGCTGAGTCTGAAAAGAGAGCGAAGGGAAATAAGGGTGGGGCCATTTTATAGGATTTGGGTAGATAAAGGAAAATTACAGTCAAAGGGGGGTTGTTCCCTGGCGGGCAGAATGGGGGTCACAAGGTGCTCAGTAGGGGAGTTTTTGAGCCAGGATGAGCCAGGAGAAGGAATTTCACAGGACAATGTCATCAGTTAAGGCAGGAACAGGACATTTTCACTTCTTTTGTGGTGGAATGTCGTCAGTTAAGGCAGGAACCGGCCATCTGGATGTGGACGTGCAGGTCACAGGGGATATGATGGCTTAGCTTGGGCTCAGAGGCCTGACAATTTGAGTTCAACTCAAATGCAGAATTGATTTTTCTCCCTGGCAGTTTTCTGAAATGTACATTATAGCTTTGTTTAGTTAAACCAGTTATGACACTTGTGCCTCTGAAATGCTAATATACCTGCAATGTGCCTTCTGAGCATGTTGACTTTACTTCTTTGGTGGAACAAATTTCAATCCCTTTTGTGCAGAAAACTAAGATGAGCAGATATTTGTGTAATGTATATGTTAATTAAAACATACTGTTACCTGGGGGCTGGAAGCAAAGAAAATATTATGGCTATTTTAAGGAAGACATTCACTTGTGAAATACAGGAGCAATAGGGCAGGATAGTGGATTGCTAGATGCTGTAAAATGACTTATAATAACATACTTAAAACAAGAGAAAACCATGCTGTAAAAATACATTTGGATGCCTTAATGTAACAGTGATATGGTTTCCATCAAATGTTGTGTCATGCTGATGGTCACCATGACAGTAAAATTACTTCACCTGGTTGTAGGCCGTCACAGCTCTACTCAGTCAATGGTTGATAGGTTTACATTACCATAAATAATTAGCTTTTCCAGGTAAGCTGAAAACTGTCTTCAGAGTCTATTACCATCCTACTCACTAGCAAAACATGGGCTTACAGATTAAGATGCAAAAAGCTAGCATGTCCCAATTGGTGCTATACTTTCATGCCAGACAAATGCACAGGCAAGCAATGACTGTCCGATAAACAATCCATCAAAAATCCTCTGGACTCAGGCAATGATCCCAGAACATATTCACTAGCTTCCTACTTATCTTTTGTTTGGTAAATGATTCAGTTCCTAAATTTTGAGGTTCTTTGTTTTGTTTTGTCTTATTTTTAATTTATTGTTCATCTTGGTCCAAGAGTTTGTATATGTCACCCAGATATCAATCAAACATTCTAGGTTGGAATTGACAACAAACTCACTCTTTTTCACACTGGTATGACCACACTGGTTCCCTTACAACCAGCATTCAGTTAGCCAGTTAGCCCACTCAAGTCTTTCTTTGAAGAGTGAGGTTTCTAACAAGTGTGTGTGTCTTAGAAAGAAAACACAGGGGATGCAGTGAAGTTTCAAAGTGACTTACAGTTTTATTTACAGAATACCGAATGTCCAAGTCTTATCTTCAATGTGAGATGTAGTGGCTGACCACAAACACATGGAATGTCTTGAGTAATTTCATCAGTTTTACATAGGCAAATGTGTATTGTCATAATTGCAGAAAATATATTTCTACCTGTATTTATTGATTTATTAACTTTAGAAAATAGCAATTGATTTCAATATGAATGATGAGCACTGAGCTTGCAAATATAGTTTTTTCTTTCTACTTTTTCATATTTACATTATTTTAAATATTCTCACTTATAATTTAAGTTCAAAATATATACAAACATCCATATAATCAATAATCTTTTGAACCGCTTTTTTTTTTACAATAATAATAACATTTTTCTCCTTTTCCCTCACCCTTATGCCACAGATATTTTTAGTGACTAAATAAATATAGCACTCTACTAGTCCAGGTAGCATATTGGAATATAAATTTTATTCACTAGGCATCCAGTCCGACAGATGCTGTCTCTTATCGAGTGCTTAAAAGCGTGCTCTTTTTCATTGTACTTCATATCTGGGAAGCATTTTTCTCATCCAATTTTCCCCCTTTTAGAGTGTCTAGTTGATTTTTCCCCTATAAATTATTACCTGTTTTCATTGTATTAATTTTTTAACTTCATAAATATAGATTATATGCTATAAAGCCTTTTTTCTTTTTCTCCACCTACCAAACTTCCAGTCCTTCATTGTCTTTCTCCAATCCAAGCTGGTTGTAGTTTAGGTTTATTATAGAAATCTCATTCTGGGACTTGCTTTTGTTATTTAATTTGTTGGTTCCATTGTCTTTTAGATTCCATGGCTTTCTTTTTCATGGATTACTCCATTATTTTGCTGAAGAACATCCTAATGGTTTGAGTCTTTCCATGTCTGAAGAGACCATATTCCATCTTTGTATGGTTTGATTCTAGGCTAAAAAATGGGGGATGGGATTATATAATAATAAAAAGTTATAAAAAACTATAAAAATTATTAACTAGAATATATTAATAGAGCCTCAAATATGAAATAAAAAAATGACTGAAGTACCATGAGAATTCACTGACATACTGGATTTTTAACATATCTCCTTCAGTAAATGGTCATTTAGATAAAAGATAAAATTGTAAGTATAATTTTTAATCAGCATTGCAACCACTAACTGTATGAAACCACAATTTCATACATAGATAAAACAATTGGCAACAATTTTAAGT
The DNA here is from genome assembly GCF_028858775.2 of Pan troglodytes. NCBI lineage: Eukaryota > Metazoa > Chordata > Mammalia > Primates > Hominidae > Pan > Pan troglodytes. The sequence continues at coordinate 39,729,968 of NC_072411.2, forward strand.
AAATTAGAAAGATATCTACAATGTCACCTAAAGTTGGAAATTTTCAGAAAAAAAAAATTTAACAAAGTCTAAGATTGGTTGTTTGAAAATACTGAAAAGCAGATAATCTTCTGGAAATGTTGATCAAGATAAAAGTTACAAATAAAGAATATCTGGAATGAAACAAAGGGATACATTGCATGGTATAGAGAATGAAATATAATGGGAATAACATTATGAGTTTTATGAGAATAAAATTAGTAGCTTACGTAAAATTCCTTGAAAGAAAAACTCAAAAAAATTGAACTGAACAGACTTCTTAATATTAAAGAAATTCAATTGATAATTAAATATAATTATATACAAGATATAATTGGTCCAAATGGCTTTGCTTATACATTCCAGCAAACACTCAAAAAGTAATTCTAAGGATTCACCAACTTTTACATAGAATTTGTAAAACAGCCAACACTTTCCAACTCATTAAATTGGGTTAGCATATCCTTGATGCCATAATAAGAAAAGACTGTACAATTTATAAAAATATAAAAATTATTGGCCAATCTCACTCATGCAATTCTAAAGAAAATATTAATCTAGCAAAATACACTATGACAATTTTGGAATACATCCAAGAATACAAGGTTGGCTTATTAGATAATTAATATAATTAGTCAATTAACATATTAAAGCAAGAAGACCTTGTAATCTTCTCAGTAAATGCTCAAAAAGAACTTGAAAAAATGGAACAATCTGTGGCAAAGCTCTTAGTAGAAAAAATAGAAAGTATAGAAGAAAAGTACTGACCTGATATGGTAGTTGGTCTCCGAAATATCCCACAATAATTCTTACCTCCCGATTATTCTTACCTTCATGTATTTACGTAATTTCCTCTATCAAAGAACAAAATTTCAAAAAAATTCAAGATCTAATGATTTTATTAGTGATTCATAAGTTGAGCAGCCTCCCATCTGGGAAACAGAAAGGCACTTCCCAGAGCTGAGCAGAGAGAGAACTCTTTATAGGCAGGAAAAGGCTGAAGAAAGCAGAAATAAGGAACAAAAAGTTGACTGGTCGTTTTAAAGTAACTTTCCTTATACAGTTAAAGTAGACAGGACTTTCTTACTGCACTGGTTCATGTTGAAGGGGCCCATTTGGATGGGTTTCTGTGAATCTCCTGTTTTTTGGAAAACTTTTTTTCTAAGTTCAGTTTCATTATGTGGAAGCTGGCATGAGTGACTCTATTCTGTATTAGTCTGGCCTGATTGTGTCTAGTGCAGGAGCTCAGTCCAAGAAATGACCTCCCATAACTTTTACCTAACACTTCTGCATGACATTCAATAAATCTTGGTACTCAATAAGATACTGTGGAAATAGCAATGTGTTACTTTCAAGTGTGTCATAAAAACATTTTGGCTTCCGCCTTGCTGTCTCTTAGATTGCTCACTCTGAGGGAAGCCAGCTACTATGTTCTGAAGGCATGTAAGCAATCTTATAGACAGGTCCATGTGGAACCTATCTAAAGTCTCCATCCAGCAACCAGCATCAACTCGCCACCTGTATGAGCAGGCCATTTTGGAAACCAATACTCCAATTCCAGTCAATCTTTAGATGACTATACCCTTGGCTGATAATTTGACTATAACTTACTGTCTCCCTGGCTGACATTTTGACCACAGTTTCATGAGAGACCCCCTAAGACAGAATCATATACCTAAGGTGCTCCTAGTTTCATTACTCACAGATAATATGAGCTGACATATGTTTATTGTTATTTTAGGCCACTAATTTTTAAAGTAACTTGTTATGCAGCAAAAGTTAACAATACACTTGATAAAATGTTTTATAAAAAAATTTAACAGCATTCTTTATATGCAATAATAAAATATTAAAATATTCACTTTAAATTAGGAACAAAATAAGGAATTCTTATATCGTCATTCTTTTTCAATATAATATATTAAGAAATCCTAGCCAGCCCAGTAAGGTGAAGGGGGAACTTACAAAGACTGTAAAATCAGAATAAAAACCTTATTATTACAAATGAAAAGTTGTCTCAATAGATAATGAAAAAAATATAGACAAACTATTAAAATTAAGACAGTTTAGTAAATTTTTCAGATAGAAAATCAACATATTGATATTTGTTGCAATTATTTACACCAACAGCAAATAGAAATGTAATGAAAATATGCCATTTGAAATATCAACACCCCCAAAAAAACACTAGGAATAAATTCAACAAAGCATATGTAAGAACTTTTTGTAGGATAACACTTTATTTAGAGGTTATAAATAAAACTTAAATAAATGGGAATATGTGCTGGATGCTTTCTTCCTTTTTCCCTCTAGACCCACTCTCAACTTTTCTCCACAAACTCTTGAAGACAAAATTTATGGATTACATCAATGAGCTCCCTTGAACCCTGGATTCTGGTAGGCATCATCAGGCAAGAAGCACTGGCATGAGATTAGAGAGCAAAAAGAGAATATTCAGCCAACTGTCTTCCTGCTGGATGGCCAAGGAATGATTATATTCCTCTAATGAAGGCCACAGCTTCTGTAAAGTGAGTGGCTCTCTTTTATAGCTAGAGATTTTGCTTCTGGGTTCCAGTAACTACTCTCTCAATCTACTTTCCTTTGCTACTACTTCAGGCACAAGAGTGATAATCATTTATGACTGTTGGTTTTCCATTAATCCTGCTCATTCATTTAAAAACACTTTTATTAAACTCAAATCAATCATCTTGTTTGAGTAAGCCACTTCCTTCCTGCTTAAACTCTGAGTAATAAGTCATTTGTACCAAAGTGACCCCAGGAAATGGGACTCTCGCATTGCATTGCTCATGTATTTAAGGAGAGCACAAATTACTTTCTTGCCCTAGAAACCAATGTCATGTAATGGATTCACAATTACCCAGATTAACACTGGTGGTGGTGCGTTATGAATGCAAATGGAGAGCAGGAAATTGGGAGATCATCTATGGCCCCTCATTTCTTTGATGACAAAAGTGATTATAATAATGCAGGAGACAACAAACAAAGAAAAGAAAAAAATTAAGGCCTTTATTGTTAACTCAGATTGTGAGTGAAAAATTAGAATGACTGTATGACAGCTGGTGACTCAGGACAATTATGGCTGAGATATAAGCCATATATATATATATATATGTATATATATATATATATGGCTTATATATATATATCTCAGACTTAAGATGAGTTTGTTTACATGGAAACAGTCACCTCGGATTCATGATTTAATGTTTTAACTTGAGCTTCTAAGAGTTGCATTAAATCTATGGTGAATTTAAGCCTGGACTTAATGGTGAGCTAGACATGCATTAGAAGAAGATCAAATATCAAGGAGATGGAGATGTTGGACTGGATCTACTTTGAACCTGCTTAGTCACCCATGAACCTTACCCTCATGGAAGGCCCAGAGGATACTGTCTTCACCAAATCATTAAGAAATGCATTGGCAAGGCAGCAGCTTTAATAAGTTCTGTGGTAGCTGACTCTGTAGGTCAGAGATGATGGTAGAGGATGCTTCACTGGAATTGGGCTCCCTATTTTTAATGAGAATAATTAATAAGATCCTACATGAGAAAGGCCAGGATGTAGAACTTGAAAATCAGCTGCTAAAACTGGGCATAATTGCCATAAAAGTTCACAAGGACAAAGTAGTAATTAGAATATTGACCTGTAGGGATGTGTGGTGATTGTTAATTAATCACACCTAAGGATGGAAAGTTTATTTTTTACTGATTTACATATACAAGAAAAAAATTCTAGGTCTGGTAGCAGTTGTAGCTTATTAACATAGAGAATTGTGATCTCTTACATGATGCCTAGACCTAAGCTATTTTATAGATCTAGAGTCCTTCGATAGAGATAAAGACCCTACAATGTGACCAGTGCAGTATACTTTAAGTAACAGCTCAAGCCTTCCCCCAAGATGCTTGTGGCCATTTCCCATGATGTTTTTTCAATACATAAATGGAGACCCACAAATCTTCTGGACATAATTAAGTAGTGGAATAACTGATGTTAATCCCTAGGTCTGAAATCTTTAACATGTTGTACAAGTCAAAGAGGGGACATATGGCGGTCCAGTGATAGATGAACTGCTGACTCCAGTCTGTATCACAATGAGTCCAGCAAAAGCTCAAACTTATGTTACAATGATTTACCTGGTTCAAGAAGTAAGGCTCAGTTCAGGTATAATAATTAAATAGAACAGTGACTACTCCCACTGCTGCCTCTTACCCCACTTATAGCCTTATGGAAAGTATTCTGAAACCAATGAATGAAAACCAATTAGCTCACACCAGAATCACCTGGAGGACTAGTTAAAACACAGGTTTCTTTTTTTTTGAACTAGAATTAAATGTGTGCTTTATTTATTTTTTTTTTACTTTAAGTTTTAGGGTACATGTGCACAATGTGCAGGTTAGTTACATATGTATACATGTGCCATGTTGGTGTGCTGCACCCATTAACTCATCATTTAACATTAGGTATATCTCCTAATGCTATCCCTTCCCCGTCCCCCCACCCCACAACAGTCCCTGGTGTGTGATGTTCCCCTTCCTGTGTCCATGTGTTCTCATTGTTCAATTCCCACCAATGAGTGAGAACATGCGGTGTTTGGTTTTTTGTCCTTGCCATAGTTTGCTGAGAATGATGGTTTCCAGCTTCATCCATGTCCCTACAAAGGACATTAACTCATCATTTTTTATGGCTGCATAGTATTCCATGTTGTATATGTGCCACATTTTCTTAATCCAGTCTATCATTGTTGGACATTTGGGTTGGTTCCAAGTCTTTGCTATTGTGAATAGTGCCGCAATAAACATACGTGTGCATGTGTTTTTATAGCAGCATGATTTATAATCCACCAGTTAGAATGGCAATCATTAAAAAGTCAGGAAACAACAGGTGCTGGAGAGGATGTGGAGAAATAGGAACACTTTTACACTGTTGGTGGGACTGTAAACTAGTTCAACCATTGTGGAAGTCAGTGTGGCAATTCCTCAGGGATCTTGAACTAGAAATACCATTTGACCCAGCAATCCCATTACTGGGTATATACTTAAAACACAGGTTTCTAAGCACCACCCCCAAAGTCTCTGCCTTGGTAGCTCTGCGATGGAGGCCACAAATTTGCATGACTGCATTTCCAAGTGATACTTACTACTTTGAGAACTCTTAGCCCTTTATGGTTCAGGTCACCAATTGGTGTTCTTCTAGATAAAGTCCTTCCCAGATATGAGCCTCTTTCCCACAGCATGGGAAGTATTCATTCCTTTCTACTTTGTCTGATTGGTGCAAAAGTTAGATGTCTTCTGGTACACATCAACACAAACAATCAGAGAGTGATGTTAATTACAGCTATCTTTTTAGATGTGGTCTTTTCTAGAGAGCAAAACAACACAGCCCTTGGCACCTAGTATACAGAGAGTGACTTGACAATTTTTTTCCTTATTGCTACCAGCAAAGTTAGTTAAAAGCACTTTGTCTTTATATATTAGGAAAAACAGTATACTATTATGCCCTTGTCACTCATCAGCTCTCCCATTCTCCCTCCATAATATATTCTAAAGGGAGCTTAATTTTTCAAATGGCCTACAAAGTATTTTGCTAGTTCATTTTATTGATGACATTTTCCTCATTGTACCTAATGGGTAAGAAGAAATACATGTATACCTGACAGAGGGTGATAAATACCCCTGAAATTCAGAGGCCTGATACATAGGTGAAATTTCTGGACCCTCTGATCTACGGTATGTTGGGATCTCTATTATAAAGTAAAAGTCAACTAGTATATTTACTCCCACCAATTAATAAAAAAAAGAAATCCAAGGTGGTGATACTCTGGATTTGGGGGTAATTATAACTCATTCAGCCTTACTGTTTCAAGGTGTTTACTAAGTTAACTGAAAGGCTCATGGTTTTGAGTACTACTTTGGAGCAAAAAAAGTCTCTGCAGCAAGTATAGGCTGGAATGCAAGCTGCCCTGCCCCTTTAAACTTATGACCCACAATCATACCTGTTTTGGAAAGATCTGTAGTGGAGAAATGCCAAATAAAGCTTTTAGCAAGCCCCAGTAGAAGAACTGCAGTGCAGGCCCTGAGAGGTTTGGAGTTAGGCCATGTTCTCTTTGCCCTCTTTCCCTGACAACTATATGCCATCTGAAAAGCAGTCCCTGGTTTGCTACTGGGCTCTATGAATACATAATCATGTGACACCAAGTATCTACACAATAGAAACTACCTGTTAGGTACTTGGCATTATGTAATTTACCAAATCATAAAATTGGAACATTTTCAGCAGCCGTTGCATTGTAAGATGGAAATAGCATGCAATCCAGCACTGGCAGTTTCCGAATGCGTGGGTAAACTGCACAAAGTGCTTCGGATTTCAGTGCCCACTCCCACTGCTGCCTCTTACCCCACTTACAGCCTCATGGAAGGTGTTCTAAAACCAATTAATGAAAAATAAAACAGGACTGACCTGGCTGGTAAATAAATCTGTACAATGTTCTGCCATGAGTTAAAATAAAGGAAAGATAAAGACAGTAATGAAGGGCTATCTTCCCAGTGGGTTGGTTGCTCACGTGAACTAGAGATGGCCAATGGTAAAGACCGACATCAACTTACCGCAGTGCTATATACTGGCTGGTTAGTCAAGGACAGAAAAAAAACAAAACTGACAAACTGGTAACAACAAAGGCTGAGACTGAAGTAAAGTAATGAATACCTTGGTGCAGCATATAAAGATGATCATGTGCCACATAAATGCCCACCAGAGGGTATCCACAACCTAGGACCTTCTTAAGAATTAGATAGACAATAAAAAAAAAAAAAAGAATTAGACAGACAAGATCTTTCTCTGATGTCAATCAGTCTCTTTCCCTTGCCACTCTTCTCTTTGCTCAATGGAGTCATGTACGACAAGGCCCTAATGATATGTGTAGTGGTTATACATAGCTCAACAAACGATCCCCATTGTTAAGTCCAAAACCTGCTAATAGCAGACACACAAATGGAGCCTTAGATGGCACCATTTCCTAAGGAAACCTGCTAGCCACCTGATGGCTGATTGCAGACATACACAATCATACATGGAGTGAAATTGCTGGTTCATATGGTCAAAGTATTTTAGCTTTATTACAGATTAGTTGGCAGTTTTGCGAGGAGGTAGTACAATTTTAGATTCTTAACATGAGAGTTCCAGTTGCTCTACATTCTCACCAATCCTTGCTTTTCAGGCTTTTCATATATGAGCCTGTTTGGTATATGTAGTTTTTTTAATTATTATTTTAAAATCTTATTATGCATGTAATTTGCATTAGCCATGACAATTGAGAAGCTTTTCATATGCTTATTGCCATATGGATATTTCATTTTCTAAGTGTCTGTCCAACTATTTTGGTCATTTTTTAAAAGTATGTTGCTTTGTTATTATTGATTTGTAGGGTTTATATATGCTGGATATACATTCTTTGTCAGCTATATGCTTTATGAATAGTTTTCTGAATCTGTGGATTTTCCTTTTATTTCCTTAAGTTTATCTTTCTGTGAGCAGAATATTTTAATTTTAAGCCTAACTTTTCCACTTTTTTTAATGGATAGGCCTTATTTACCCTGAAGAAACACTTGCTACACCAGGAAATTTGGCTATGTTTTCTTCTAAAAGCTTAAAAGTTTTTAGCTTTGACATTTAGATTTATGTCGAATTAATTTTAGTGTAAGGAATAATGTAGATGGTCAATGTTAACTGATTTTTTAAGCCTTTCTTTTTTCATTTTGACATATTTTTTTCTCCAGAAATATCTGTATTTTAAATTGAAGAACACTGCGTGGGCAACATGGTGAGACCCTGTCTCTAAAAAATCTAGTTCTAGCTATCATGAGCCTGAGGTGGTAGAATCACTTGAGCCCAGGAGTTTGAGGTTATAGTAAGCTATGATCATGCCCTTATACTCCAGCTTGGGCAACAGGGTGAGACCCTGTCTCTAACAAATAGATAGATGATGATAGGTAGATAGATAGATAGATAGATAGATAGATAGCTGATGATAGACAGATTAGATAGATAGATGATAGAGAGATAGATATAGATAGAAAGACAGAAAGAAATAACTCTCCTTTATCCCATTAAACTGCATTGGTGCATCTGTCAAAATCAAGTAATTGTACACTCTCTTTAGTTCTATTGATGTATTTGTCTGTCTGTGTACTAATACTCATTGACTTAATTAATGTTGTTTTATTCTGCCTGGAAATATGGTCTTTTTTTTTTTTTAAGAATTGCCTTGACTCTTCTGCATTTTTGAATAAAATACAGAATAAACTTTTTCAGTTCTAGAATTTAAAAACCTGCTAGAATTTGGAATTATACAGCTATGAATCCATATATTAATATCAGGAGAAATGGCATCTTAACATTCTGACTTCCAATTTATGACATTATTTTTCATTTTAGTTAGTTTCTTAATTTCTTTCAATAATTTTCAATGTACAGGTCTTACACATGGTTCTTTAAAATTATTATTCAGTATTTTATGGTTTTGTGGTTTTTTAATTGCTATTTTAAATGGTATTATTTCCCCATTTTATTTTTCTATTTTGTGTTACTATACCTTTATGAGACCATTTGACATTCTCCTACAGGGCTCTGATCACCAATTTAAAAATCATTATTTCTTTTTCCTCTCTGTGCTTCAGTTTAGAGAATTTCAAATGACCTTATTTGAAGTCAATAAATTTTAGTTTCTGTGTCCAGTCTACTTTTAAGACAATCAGATTATTCACTTCCAATATTACAGTTCTCAGTTCTAGAATTTCCTATTTTAGTTTTCCTTTTCTCTGCTGAAATTCTTCATCTATATACCAATTCATCCATTTTTTCTTCTAAATTACTTCACTTTAATTTTTTTCATCTACTAATTCCTATAATTGTATCATCTACAGTTCTGCTTCTTTTGGCTTTTTAACTTTTTAAAAATAATTTAATCTAATTTTATTGCCTTGAACATGTTTTGACAGCAGTAGCCCTCTCTCACCACTCCTATTTAACATAGTATTAGAAGTTCTAGTCAGGGCAGTCAGGCAAGAGAAAGAAATAAAGTGTATTGAAATAGGAAGACAGGAAGTCAAATTGTCTCTGTTTGCAGATGACATGATTGTATAGTTAGAAAACCCCATTGTCTCAGCCCTAAATCTCCTTAAGCTGATAAGCAACTTCAGCAAAGTCTCAGGATACAAAATCAATGTGCAAAAGTCAGAAGCATTCCTATACACCAATAATAGACAAACAGAGAGCCAAATCATGAATGAACTCCCATTCACAATTGCTACAAAGATAATAAAATACCTAGGAATCCAACTTACAAGGGATGTGAAGGACCTCTTCAAGGAGAACTACAAACCACTGCTCAAGGAAATGAGAGGACACAAACAAATGGAAGAACATTTCATGCTCAAGAATAGGAAGAATCAATATCATGAAAATGGCCATACTGCCCAAAGTAATTTATAGATTCAATGCTATCCCCATCAAGCTACCAATGACTTTCTTCACGTAATTAGGCTTTTTAACTTTTTATCAGGAATCACATTGTCTTAACACTTTTCATGTCTTCTAGTTTTCTATTGCATGCCACAATTTAAATACAAAATAGCAGCAAACACCCAAGTTGGTAAGTTCTTCCAGAAAGGACTTGCTTTGTTCCTTTGTCATGGAGCTAGAGGCTTACATCCTCAATTTAATCAGTAGTTTAGAAGACTTGAGTTCTGTCTTTAAAAGCTTCCAGAATGGGATCAGGCCCCACCCTTCAGCAGGTCTTAAGCAAATTCTTTCTGTTTTCCAACCTGCCTGCCATCAGTTTTTCAGAACCACTTCTTAGTCACCCATATTCCTTATATGGAGAATTTCATTAGCAGCCCTGTCAGCCAATTTGCACTGGTAAAAATCTCAGCTTGCCTCTCCCTTTGGCATTAATGCTGCTTTGCTTATAATGGTCTAAATTTCCACCCAAGTATTCCTATAGACTCAACAACTGCATTCAGAAATGAAGGATGTTGCAGTCTCTGCTCATCTTTAAAGGTCTCACATATTTCTAAAATTATTTTATTTAGGCCAGGCATGGTAGCTCAGGCCTGTAATCCCAGCATTTGGGGAGGCCAAGGTGGGTGGATGGCTTAAGCCTAGGAGTTAGAGACCAACCTGGACAACAAGGTAAAACCCCATCTCTACAAGAAATACAAAAAATTAGCCAGGTGTGGTGGCATGCAACTATAGTCCCAGTCTCTCAGGAGGCTGTGGTGGGAGAATCATTTGAATCTGGGAGGTTGAGGCTGCAGTGAGTCATGATGTCACCCCTGCACTCCAGCTTGAGCAACAGGAGTGAGACGCTGTCTCAAAAAATAAAAATTAAAAAAAAATTTTACTTAAATTTCTTTGTGCCCATAGCTTTTTGGTGGTTTTAAATATATGTGTGTGTGTGTATGTGTGTGTGTGTGTGTATATATATATATGTGTGTGTGTGTGTGTATATATATATCATGTTATATGTTTTTTCTTAATCTTATGGAGTGATCAATTGTATTTTGTGACCATTTATAATTTAACTGAGATCATAACTCCAAGAGATATGTTTTATATTAATCAATTTATCTCACACTCTTTACCTATTTCTCACTAATATCTTAAATGAAGAGCAAAAAGAGAGATGACTGGACTGGAATGATCTCAGGATAATATAGTAGCTGTTGGAACTTGACATGGGAATATATATTTTTCAACAGAACAAAGGGCAAAAGTGAACTCTAAGGAGGAAAATGGCTGAATATCTACCATTTGCCCTAGCAGATTACTTTCATATTTCTCTACCATGCTGTATGCTCCAGAAAATGGTTTCTGGATTCCATCAATAAGCTCCCTCACACACTTAATACCAACTGTATTTAGTCACTTATAAGAGGCCCTGATGGTAATGGGAGGAGGGCACATCTTAGCCTTCCAGAATGCCTGGAATGTACTATATTTTGATCCCATGGTGGTTACAAAAGTGTATACATATGTAAACATTAACTACACTGAACACTTAATATGTGTACACTTCACTGTATGTAAGTTTTAACTGAATTAAAATAGTATTAAAATATATTTATAACAAACATTCTATTTAGTAGTAAACTATGAAAAAGAAAACAAAAGATATGCACTATCACTACCTCTATGTAACATTGTACAACACTGTGAAAAGTCCTTGCTATTGCAATATGACAAGAAAAAGAAAATGCATAATGTTTGTAACAAATACAATTTCTTATTCACACATAATGTCATTAGGTATCTATAAAACTCTTAACAAACTATGAAAAATAGAATTAAAAAGAGAATTTATTCATAGATTAAAAAGTCAATATATAAATAAATGTTTTTATGCAACAACAGATACAATTACATACTAATTTTTTAAAGAATGATTATTCTTACTTTAGCAACAAGAACTGTCAAACACAGTAAAACTAAAAGTTGTATAAGATATAGACACAGAAAAGCCATGAAACATTACTGAGGGAAATTCAAGATGGTCTTTGTAAGTAAATGGAGCTTTATGAATTGCAATATTCAAAATTGTAAAGATGCCAATTATCTCCAAATCAATTAACAAATTAAAGAAAATCTCAGAATATGTGTATATGTCTAAAATCATAGCCTGGACTATTCACAAGTGTTGCTCAAAGATCAACTGTGTGTATGCATACAACTGTATTCTTCTCCCGCTTCTTGCTTACCTTTTCACTCAGTAATGGTGTCTGACTAAATTTAAAATTTTTAAATTTTAAATATATATTAATTAGATATGCAAATATCTAATTAGATATTTGCATATCTAATATATATTATACTAATTAATATTTAATACATATTAAATCTATATATTGTGATAGCAAAGGCGTGGAATCAACCTATGTGCCCACCAATGATGGTTTGTATAAAGATAATGTGACACATAAACACCATGAAATGCTATGCAGCCATAAAGAAGAATAAAATCATGTTCTTTGCAGAAACACAGATGCAAATAGATGTCATCATCCTAAGCAAATTAACACAGAAACAGAAGCCAAATACCACGTGCTCCCACTCAAAAATGGGAGCTAAACATTGAGCATTCATGGACATTAAGATGGCAACAATAGACATTGGGGACTGCTAGAGGGAGAAGGATGGAATAGGGGCAAATGTTAAAAACTATAGGTACTATGCTCACTACCTGGTTGACAGAACCAATCATACCCCAACCATCAGCATCACACAATACACCCATGTAACAAACCTGCACACATACCCACAAATCAAAAGAAAATAAAAGTTGAAATTATAAATAAAATAAAATAAAATCATAAGCTCTTTCTTACATACATGAGAGAATGTAATGGGTCAAGAATAAAAAAGACAAATTTGTGGAAGCAAAACAAAATTGGAAGAATTTTATTACCAGATATGAAAACTTTATGTAAGCTACACCTATTAAGATCATGTAATGTTGGGGTAAGATAAACTAATGCATCAAGAGAGTGGAATAGAGAATCTAAAAAAGACTGTACACATATATGGTCACTTGATTTATATCAAAGGAGAGTCTGTGTTATAGTGTGGAGAGAATTATTTTTTCAATAACCAATGCTGAATCAATTGATTATCTGCATAGAAAAATATTGAATCTTGACATATTCCTCATGTTATTTGCAAAATGAATTTCAGAAGTACAGTAAATATAAATGCAAATTTTAAATAAGCAATAAGACTTCTGGAAGAAAATGTATTAGAGTATCTTTATAGTCTTGGGGTTGGCAATGATCTCTTATAATAAACATAAAAATATAAAACATGAAATAAAAAATCGATGGATAAACTACATTAAAATGTTAAATATCTATTAATTAAAAGACATCATTACTGAGTGAAAAGGTAAACAAGAAGTGGGAAAAGAATACAGTTGTATGCATACACACAGTTGATCTTTGAATGACATGTTTGAACTGCACGATTCCACTTATATGCAAATTTTTAAAATAAATATATTGGAAAATTTTTTGGATATTTGAGACAATTTGAAAAAATGTGCAGATGAACCACATAGCCTTATTTTAAAATTAGAATTTTTTAAAAGAACAGAATTATTTTAAAAAATTAAGAAAATGTATGTCATGACTGCATAAAATACATAAAAATCTATTTAGATACTATTTCATCATTTACTACCATAAAATATACACAGATATAAACAGTTAAAATGTATCAAAATTTATGCATATAAACATAGACTGTACATACAATCATTTGTGGTCAAGAGAAATGTAAACAAATGTAAATATGAACTATAGGAACTACTACTGTATAGAAAGAACTACAGGGCCTACTACTGCATAAAATGAACTATAGGACCTACTACTGTAATAATTTTGTAGCTACCTCCTATAGGTTAGCATGCAGTTAGCTCAAGTGCTGTGAGTATCCACTTAAAATACTACGTGATGTTAATCATTTCTGCATGAGCAGTTTCTCTCTCTAGTAAATTGTATATCACATCAAAAAGTGATCTCTCATAGTTCTCATGTATTTTTCATTGTACTTAGTTCAATACTATAAACCTTGAATAACACCACAGGACCCTTATGAAATGGCTCTACTGATGCTGGAGGACTTAAGCAGAGAAAAGACATGACATTACAAGAAAAAGTTGAATTGCTTGATATGTACTATGGGTTGAGGTCTGCAGCTGCAGACAGATGATTTGTCTTGTAAGCAGACACAGTATTAATACAATGCAGTAGTATAAATATATTTTCTCTTCCTTATAATTTTCTTCATAACCTTTTCTTTAGTTTCTTAACTGTAATAATTTGGTGTATAATACATACAACATAAAAAATACACGTTAATTGACTGTTTATGGTATCAGTAAGGCTTCCAGTCTACAGTAGGCTATTAGTAGTTAAGTTTTGGGGGAGTCAGAAGTTATACATGGATTTTACACTTTAGGGGTGATTGGTGTCCCTTAGCCTTCACGTTGTTCAAGGGTCACTATGTAAGTGTGTGTCTATATGTGTGTATAACTACATGTATGTATGACATGCATCCAGAATATATGAATAACTATTATGAACCAATAAAAGGAAGACAACCAAGTAAGAAAGTGAACACATTGAATAGACAATTTATAAAAGAGAATATAATAGCCAATACATTTTAAAAATGCTAATTTTTTTAGTCCTTAACATATTGAAGTTGAAACCACAATGAGACCACAACTCATCTGCCAAATGGCTAAAATAAAAAATAAAATTAAAACAATAAAAGACAGTGTCAAACGTGGGCAATAATTTGGCACAATGGAAACCCTCAAGTACTATTACTGGCAGTGTACATTTGTGCAGAAACTTTAGATAAATTTTGTGGCAGTTTCCACTCAAGTGGAATAAAAGCATAGGTGATGACTCATTGGTTCCATTTCCATGCAATATGGACTTACGTGCAAAGAAAGATGTGTACAAGAATATACATAAGAGCACTACTAACAATATCCCTAAACTAGAAACAATCCAAATGTTTAATTGTGGGTTGATAAAGTGTTATGTAGCCATGCGACAGAATATCATACAATGAAAATGATACAAATATGTTTAGATCCAAGAAGGATTAATGTAGCAAGCACATACAGATGATCCCTGACTGTTGATGGTGTGATTTATGAGTTTTTGATTTTACAATGGTGCAAAGTGATACACATCAAGATTCTCCTCAACTTATGATGATATGTGTGAATAAAGCCATTGTAACTTGAAAACATTTCAAGTTACTATGGGTTTACCCAGACATATTTATCTAAAGTTTCTGTACCAATTTAGACTCCCAAGACATTGTTTTCAAGTTACAATTTAAGAAACACAATTTCCACCTATAAAATTTTCAATTTATGATAGATTTATCAGGATGTAACCTCATCATAAATTAAGAAGGATCTGTGTATACTACTTTCTTGCCTATGACTTATTTTGCTTAATACAGATGTTCTTCAACTTGCAGTGAGGTTATGTCACAATAAACTCATTTTAAACTGAAAATATTGTAAGTTGAAAACACATTTAATACATCTAACCTAGCAAATGTTATCGCCTAGCCTACCTTAAGTGTATTCAGAACACTTACATTATCCTACAGTTGGGCAAAATCACCTAACACAAGGCCTATTTTGTAATAAATCCTGAATATTTTATGTAATTTATTGAATACTGTACTGAAAGTAAAAAACAGATGGTGTGTGAGTACTCGGAGTATGGTTTCTATAGAAAACTTACTGCTTTCACAACATCTAAAGTAAAAAACTCATAAGTCAAATGATTGTAAATTGAGGACTGTCTGTGTTTTATGACAATGTAAAGTTCAACAATAGGGAACTGCTAATCTTTTTCTGTATCTTAAACTATCTAATGTACAATTATGACATGTGATTTTCTATATGTATAATACATAGTTAAAGTTTTACTGAGAAAAACATACATTTGCACATTTGCACATACATTTGCACATTTCTAGATATCTATTTCCTAGGAATCCATATAATAAAAATTAAATATCAGCCAGCACCTAAGAACATATATATAAAGATGTTAATTGCAACATAATTTTTTAAAAAGTAAATGCCCTTCAATACGGAACTGTTGAATAAATAATAATATGTGCACATAGTGATTACTATGCAGCCACTAAAAAGAATTTTACTTGTAAGGATTTAATGAAATATCATCATGTGAATATGTCACAGGATCCTTCAGGTGTTGCTTCACCAGCCAGAAACCTTTGTGGCCAGCGGAACCTCAGCTTGAGTTTTCCTTGTGCCCTCTGGGCTCATTCTGCACACTCAGCCCGACAGGCTGCACTTAGCTTACGCTACCAGCTCGTATCCCATGCCTGCCACGGGAGAGTCAGGCATGGAGCGGCAAGAAGTATGTAAGCGAGTGGGGTGCGGAAGCCGGCCACTGTGTACAGCCAGGCATTCTGGCTGCTGTGGTGGGGTGGGAAGCTCCAGGCACTGGCACATGTGCCAGCTCCATGCAAGGCTGAAGCTGGAACAGACATACAGCAAGCACCCTCTGCTGTGGGCACCAGCATCTGGACAAGAGGAATGCAATGGCACTTGAAAGCTCAGAGACGCCACAAACCACAGAGCCCCAGAGAGGATGTTACAACATGTCACAGCCCTGTCCTGGGGAGCCCCGAGGTCTGGGGTTTCAGAAGGGCTACAGCTCTTCTTTCCTTCTTGTCACCTGCAGCACAGCGAGCTGGGTGGCAGGCAGGGTGGAGGGCATGTTTCAGGAGGAGTATTTAAGTCCGTTTGTGTAACAGTTCTTTCAGTCCTTCTGCCCTCAGCCAGGCCTGCAGCTCCTGGGCTGGCCAAGCCCTGCCACTGCTTCTTGTTGCAGGAGGTGCCTGCCCAGTGCTGGCAAAGGGCCAGAGAGCTATAGTGTTACAGCAGCTCTGGCTTGGGAGAATCCTGAGGTATGGACCCCCAGCAGAGTCACCACCCTTCACTCCCACAGTCTGGGAGTGTGTTGCTGCCTGCAGCTCAATAAGCCATCCAGGAACCTATTACAGCCCCTTTAGCTGCCACTGGCACCTCTGCGAGCCAGCCAGGAATGTGTTACAGTTCCTTTCATTCCTGGTGTTTAGCAGGTCCCAAGTTCTTTTCCTATGTCCAGGAAGAATGAGGTTATGTGGACAAATGGAAGGTGAGCAAGGGAGAAAGCTTTATTGATAGAACACCTCTCAGCAGAGAGGAGACCTGAAGTGGGTGGCTCCTATCTGCAAGCAGGTCTTGCTGATGAATATCTGAGTCTGACTAAGTCCAGGGGTTTTTATGGGCTCAAAAGAGAGGAAGGTCATGCTTATTGATCCATGGATGGGAGGAAGTATGTGCTGATTGGTCCATGGGCAGCCATGGGCAGGCCTGGAAAAAGCACCATCTCGTCACAGAAGGCATCAAGGAAGTTCTCACTCCAGGTTGTGGACTCCACTGGGAACTGGAAGCCCAGTGCCCAGGCTTCAGGCTGTCCCTGGCTTGAAGGTGGAGTTTCACAGGGGAACAGCCCCCTCCCGCCTAGGAACCTGTCTGCCTCCCACTGCCATCAACATGCCATCCACAGAGCCCAGGATGTCTGCACCGAGGGGCACCCACAAACCCATACCAAGCCACCCTCAGCCTCCTGGGCTCCCTCCCATGACCGTCAGCACCCAATGTTTTAGCCTCAGAAGCAGTTTCCAGAGGAGGCCAAGCCAGCAGGAGACTGGTATGTCAGCACCACCCTAAGTGCACACATGCCCAGCTGGGTAGCAAGAGTGCCTGGGCTCAGCTATCGGGACATGTCCACAACTTTGTTCTGCTGCAGAGTAGCACTGGGAGCAGGGAGAGGCCAGGGAGTGGGAGCAGGCACTTCCAAGCCTGTGGGTGCAGGGGTCTTCCTAGGCCCCCGGGAGTACAGGGATGACTGGATCCAGAGCTGTGACTGGGTGGCTGCAGCTGCACCCAGGAGCACAGTCTCTGCCAACTAAATAGGGTGTGGGGCTCCCACTGGGATCACCTGTTCCCAGCCCCTGTCATCTTTGCAAATCGCGCAGCCCTGGCTGTGCCTCCCCTGCTGCAGCTGATGTCCTTGCAGCTGCCACTCCAGATGGGCCACTACTGCCATCAAATAGAGCAAGATGCTGAAAAATGAGAAAAACATATAGAATATCATTCATTTTTTAATAAAAATAATCAAAGAGTTACATCTTTAAGCATATATATGACTATGTATTTCATATAATATATATTTTATATATTATTGTGAGATTGTGGAGGAATTTTGAGTAGTGCCTACACTCCTGGATAGAAGGTGATGATTGATATGAGTGGAAAGATGAATAAAGGAAAAGAATTAGAAAATC
Source organism: Pan troglodytes (assembly GCF_028858775.2). NCBI lineage: Eukaryota > Metazoa > Chordata > Mammalia > Primates > Hominidae > Pan > Pan troglodytes. Next base: position 39,747,953 of record NC_072411.2, read on the forward strand.
TAAATAAAAAATACACCACCAATATATATGACTAAATTAATTTATTTTCTGTCACAGTGAATAAACATATATGTATATATAATGATAAAATAGAAAGATGAAAGTATAAAGAACTTTAAAGAAAGTATGAAAGACCAAAAGTAAGTACAGAGAAAAATTACAGGGCAACCTTATTCTGACCATAGAGGCAAAATATGTTTTAAAATATTAGCAAACCAAATTGAAATATTTGTTTTAAAAAATATATCATGGCCATATCAAGTTGTCCCAATAATGTAAAGACAGTTTATATTTTAAAATAAACATGTAACTTGCTATATTTAGAAATTAAAGAAAAAGAAATAAACCATTATGTCAAACATATGAAAAGCATTTGTAATATTCGTTAATGGTAACAATTGATAGCAAACTAATAATAGATGGCAACTCTTTCAGCCTAGTATAAGACATCTACCAAAATTTTACATGAGTTATTATTAATAATGGAAGAAGTATTAATAATGGAGACATATGATATCAGCAAAATGGCAGAAGAGGAGTTCCCTGGTATCGCTCACCCCACTAAAGTACAACTAGCATTATCAGTAGACAAGAATACCACCCTGAACTTGCCAGAACCCTGAGGAGAAGCAGAAAACCCCTGTGGGTTTGAAAAATGACAGAAGCTGCAACTAATAAGAGGGATGGTTATTTCAGACTTCACTACCCCTCCCCTAAACTAACATAATGCCACTTACAGAGAACTCCTATCAACCCATAGTTTCTCAGGTGGGAGGAGGGAATTGGAGGTGGATATTTGATCTCCTCACTGGTCCAGCAATCTTCCCAGGAAGATGGGAAATGCTTTAGTCTCATCTGCTGGAAGCACTGGAAGTGCCAGTAGGGCTCCAGTCCCATCTCATGGAAGCACTAGGAGTGCCCATAGGGCCAAGCCACCTGGGGTAAATTGGAGACAAAGATCAGGAGTACTGATGGCAGTGACTGGTGTGCAGATCTTAGTGGCTACTCTACCACTGATCAGGGGGGTCATCATGCTGAGGAGACTAACCAGCACAATTACAGTGCAGGGGGCATGGTTCATGTGTCTCCTAGGCCAAAGTTTCTGGCTGGCTTTCACACATGGTTCAGGTGCTCTTGTTGAGTCTTACCCTGACTAGGAAGCAACTAAAACTTCAGTAATTATTTTTCAATGTTCAGATTAAGTCTTCTCCAGAGTTGAAAAGAACTTCAAGTCATTGGTTTAGCTCTGGTGCAGCATTTGAGGTCTGGTGCTCACTATAAGTGTTCCCCAGAACAGAACTTAACTGCAGGCCAGCAGTTAAATTCTGACATTAAATAGTAAAAGTTTAATGCCACAAAATAATATCTTCACAAGATAAAAGTGGTGACTGTCTCCTTAAATCCACAAGCATTAACATAAACACACAATGATTGTGAAAAATCAGGAAAATATGATACCACTGTAACGCCAAAGGTCCTTGCCTTAGCCACACCAAAGAATTGGTGTGGCGGCTGCCCGTGACAAGTGGCAGAGACACAGACTGATAGAGAGAAAAAGCTGTAGGCTTTATTCGGCAGAGTGAAAGTATAAAGCTTCCACAGCATGGAAGGGGTCTCAAACGGGTAGACAGAGTTAGATTATGCAGTTGCCTTTTAAACTCTTTGAGGTGGGAAATATGTGCAGAGAGAAGACGTTACCAGAGCGAGAAACAAAGGCAGTAAATTATTTTGTGACATGTCTTAGATTTTGAGGAAAACTGGAATTGCAACTTAGGTTTTATCTACTTTATGACCTTGCAGTGACATGGCAAAGGAGACAGGATCTCACATGACTTTACAAAGTGTGTTTACAAGGAATTGGAATTAGGAGCATAGATAAGGTCCACTGGTCCTTATCTACCCATTAGAAAAATGGGCATTTAACATTCCTTTTAGTTTTAGGGGAGGAGGAAGGGAGAAAGGGAGAGAGGACACAGGGAAGCTTACAGCAAAATTTTCTCTGTTTATAGCTTTTTTGGGGAAGAAAACACATGCACAAATCCTGGTGTTAGGAATATTTTAAGCATATATATTCAATATTACTCATTCAGGACCGAAGTAAGTCCTGACGCAGGAAATGAGTGAGTTTCACAGCTTTCTGAGCCCCTACTTGACCCAGGAAGCCCAGCTGGCCCCTCCTTTCACCACCAAGGTAAACAAATAAAGCTCCCATAATTGATTCAGAAGAATTGAAGATCTATGAACTGACTGACAAAAAATTCAGAAAGATCCTCTTAAAACAATTCAGGGCATCACAAGAAAATATGTTTAGAAAATTAAATAAATTTTAGAAAACAATTTATGATGTTCACAAAAACATTTGACAGAGGAATAGAAATAAAGAAACAAATTAAAACCCTAAAACTAAAAAATACAATAACTGAATTGAAAAACTCAATAGAAAACCTTGAAAGCAGACTTAATCAAACATAGGAAAGCATCAGTAAGCTCAAAGGATGTATAAAATTGTTCAAGTAGGGAAGTAAAAATAATAAATAAAAATAAAATAAACACCACGGGAATCATGGGACACCATCAAGTGATCTAAACTTCACATAATGTAAATTTCTTGAAAGAGGTAAGAGAGAAAAAAGCCTAGAAATAATATTTTTAAAAATAATGACTAAAACTTTTCCATATCTGGGGAAAAATAACAACATACAGGTACAGGAAGCTCAGAGATCACCAATCAAATGTAAGACAAAGAATAATTCCCCAACAAATCCTCAAAAATCAGAGACAAAGAAAGAATACTGAATGTAGCAAGAGGAAAAAACTTGTCACATTCAATGGAGTACCAATACAACTTTCAGTGGATTTCCTGGCAGAAATCCTACAAACTAAGAGAGAGTGGGATGATACGTTCAAAGCACTGAAGAAAAAAAAAAAACCTTCCAACCAATGATACTTTACCCACAAAAACTATACTTCAAATTAAAAGAGAGATAAAGACTTTTCCAGACAAACAAAAGCTGAGGAAGTTCATCACTACCAGACCTGGCTTACAGGTATCACTCCAGGCTGGAGAAAAAAAAAAAAACAACATTAATAAGTAATACAAAAACATCTGAAAAATATAATACTTACTAGTCAAGTATGCTAATAGCCAAATTCAGAAAACTCTAAAAGTGTAATGATGGTAGGTAAATCACTTAATATTCTTAGTGTAATGGTTAAGTGATAAAACACTGAAAAATAATAGTAAGTATGATTCTATTTTAAAGAATATGCCATATAAAAATGTAAATTGTGACATGAAAAGTTCTAAATATGGGGTGACAGTAAACTTAAAATATAACTTTTTTTAAGAGATCAAGGTTAAGTTGATAGAAGCCCAAAATAACCTATTCTAACTACAAGACACTGTCTGTAATCCTCATGGTAACCAGGAAGCACAAAACCTGCCTTTAGTTTAGTAGATAATGTAAAAATAAAAGGCAAGGAATCAAAGTAGAATACTAGAGAAAATCACAACCATCAAGGAAGACACTAAGAAGGAAAGTAATAAAGAATCTACAAAATGACAGTAAAATAATTAACACAATGGCAGTAGTTAGTTCTTACCAATCAATAATCACACTGAATACAAATGTATTAAATTCTCCAATTAAGACACAGAATGACTGAACGGATAAAACATAAAGACCCAACAATATGTTGCATACAGGAGACTCACTTTACCTGTAAGAATACTCACAGATTGAAAGTGAAGGGATAGAAAAAAATATTCCATGCAAATGAAAACCAGAACAGAGCTGGGGCAGCTATACTTATACCAGATAAAATAGACTTTTCAGGTTAAAAATTTGAAATTTTCTTTTCCTCTTAAAAAGAGGCAGAGAAGGTCTTTATATAATGATAATGGTATCTATTCAATATATATGTACCCAGCATAGGAGCACCTAAATATATGGAACAAATATTAATAGACCTAAAGGGAGAGATAGACAGTACAATAATAGTAGGAAACTTCAACACTCCATTCTCAGCAATTGACAGATGATCATCCAGGCAGAAAATCAACAGAGAAACACTAGATTTAAACTGTACTCTAGACCGAATGGACGTAACAGACATTTATAGAACATTCCATCCAATAGCTACTGAATACACATTCTTCTCGAGTGCACACAGGACATTTTCCAGGATACATTATATGTTAGGCCACAAAACATATCTTAACAAATTTAAGAAGACTGAAAACATCACAAGCATCTTTTTTAACAATAATGGTATAAAACTAGAAATTGATAACAGGAGGACATTCAGAAACTTTACAAATACAAGAAAATTAAACAATATACTATTGAATAATCAATGAGCGAATGAAAAAAGTAAAGGAGATATTAGAAATAGTCTCTGTAAAATCAGGGATAAGTCAAGAATATGCTTATTGAATGTATGATGACTACTAAAGTTTCTAAACAGTGTAGCAAGATAAGAAAAGAGAGAAGAAGGACATTGCCATCTTCAAAACGATGAAACTGGTAACATATAAAGGGCAAAATCTAAGAGAAAATTATAATTTAAAAAAGGCTTATTTAATATAAACTTATGATAAACTTATGTCAAACTTATGCCTTAAAGGTAAAGACAAAAGTTCTATTTCTTATCTTTCAAGGAGCCTTGACTTCAGGAGGATAATAAAATTTCACAAGTCATTGAAGTCTGGCATAGCTTTGTCTTTTCCAGCTTATTTAGGACATCGCACATCTACAATTGCTAAAGTACTAGTATGTAACTACACCTTCTCAGCAATAAGTTATGTATTAGGAGTTAGAGACACAAAGTGTTGCCCTCAAAGAATTTACAATATATTATGGGGAAGATTCATAAGTGGTGTAATACAATAAAATGTTTAGACAATATTATAAATGTATGTTCACAATACATTGGAGGCATAAAGATGCTAATAAGTTGGCCTGAGCTGATTAAGAGATGTCTTTACAAAGGATTTGGAGCTAAGTTGGGAGACAGATTGGGAAATGGCATTCCAGGCAGAAGAAATAGAGGCATATCATTGAAATATGAGGTGCCTGAAATATTTCAAAGAAGCTTGGGTGTAAGAGGAATGTGGAAAGTACCTCTTGAGAGAAAGAAAAAAGAGCTGGATTATACAGAGTTATTTGTAGCATAATAAGCCACATAGGCATTGACCAAAGGCTATGGAGACCCATTCAATAGGCTTAAGCAGAAAAGACCTCAGATTTGTATTTTAGTAACATATAATTGAAGGTAGGGTAATAAAGGCAAGGAAGAGATAGCTATGGCACAAAAAGGAGGTGAACTGAAAATATATGTGGCTCTGGTTTGGGAACAAAGATGATGAGAAGAGTTAGCAAATCAATTAATCTGATGCACCTGTAGGATCACCAGGCCAAGATCATTAGACCTGCAACAGGAAGGGATGGGGCAAGGGTTGAAAAACTATTGGTAGTATGCTTACAACCTGGGTGATGGGGTCATCCATACCGTATACATCAGCATCACACAATATACCCATGGAGCAAACCTGCACATGCACCCTCTGAATCCAAAATAAAAGTTGAAAAAAAAAATAGTATCTGACATAAGGTGTTTATTATTTCACATAAATCTGTAAGCCCATTTCCCCCTCTTTCTCAAAGATAGTATTCATTTGACCTTGGGTGGATATATTTTTTATGTTAAGTCAAGCAGATGATCTCCTGGAAACATTTAATTGGTTGAGAAACCACAAATTAGTCTCTATTGATAATTTGAACTTAATATGTAACCTTGGGAGTTATAATGTGATCATGCCTTGTAGCTTTCTTTCTTTTGGTCAAGGCCCAGCTATGCTGCATTTCCACATTTTATGCATAAATTCTTATATTTAATGTTTACATTTTTCCTTGACTTGGTTTGTGTTTCTTTGAACAAAAAAACTCAATTTATACAATACATATGAGTTAAATCTCTTGATTGTAGCAAATGTTTCAGTATTACTTGAATGTAAAGGTGACTACAGTGAACTGTTCAACATTTCTCTTCTATCAATAATATTTTAGTTCTTAATTATGAGCAGAAGAGAATAAAATCAGATAGAAGGCTGAGTAGTTCATTCAAAGCAGACCTACCTCAAAGTTGTCTCTTTTATAAAGACTTCTTATATGCTCAATATACACAGCTATTCAATGTCCTCCTTTTTGGCTCTCAAAACATTGGGTCTCAGATATTTAGATGTTCTTGTCCAGTTAAGGGCAGAGAATCTAAATATATCCCAGAATTTCCCACCTTATCATCTGTATCACCATATTTCCATAAAATAAAGAATTATCTTCACTTAAAAAAATCAGGAAAAGGCTGATCTGAAGATGATGAGTTATCTCAATTGATTGTTCAGCCAGTTACAGATCCAACTCCTTGCTCTATTCTTTCCTCTCTTCTCACTACTGCACTTGGCTAGGAAAAAAAAATCAGAAAAAACTTTTATTTTAGAATTAAGTTCAGTTCCTTCAATTAAACATATTTAACTTTATGCAAAATATCTCTACATTTTTCTTTTTTTATAATCAACTGAAACCAAAGCCCTGGTCTTGTAGCACTTGTAATTCTTCATTTTTAGCAACTATTATTAATTCATTGTTGGTATTGAGAGGTGACAGCATGCTGGCAGCCCTCGCTCACTCTCGGTGCCTCCTCGGCCTTGGTGCCCACTCTGGCCGCACTTGAGGAGGCCTTTGGCCTGCTGCTGCACTATGGGAGCCCCTCTCTGGGTTGGCCAAGGCCAGAGCCAGTTCCCTCTGCTTACAGGGAGGTGTGGAGGAGAGGCGTGGGTGGGAACCGGGGCTGCGCATGGCACTCATGGGCCAGCGCAACTTCTGGGTGGGTGCAGGCTCAGCAGGCCCCATACTCAGAGCAGCCAGCCGGCACCACAGGCCCCAGGCAGTGAGGGGCTTAGCACCCGGGCCAGCAGCTGCAGAGGGTGTGCTGGGTCCCCCAGCACTGCTGGCCCACCCATGCCATGCTTGAATTCTCACCAGGTCGCAGCCACCTACCCATGGGGCAGGGCTCAGGACCTGCAGCCTGCCATGCCTGAGCCCTGCCCCTCCATGGGCTCCTGTGTGGCCCAAGCTTCCCCAACGGGCACCACCCCCTGCTCCATGGTGCCCGGTCCCATCGTCCTCCCAAGTGCTGAGGAGTGCGGGCACACGGTACGGGACTGGCGGGCAGCTCCGCCTGAGGCCCCGGTGCAGGATCCACTAGGTGAAGCCAGCTGGGCTCCTCAGTTGGGTGGAGACTTGGAGAATTTTATGTCTAGCTAAAGGATTGTAAATACACCAATCAGCACTCTGTGTCTAGCTCAAGGTTTGTAAATGCACCAATCAGTGCTCTGTGTCTAGTTAACCTAGTGGGGACTTAGAGAACTTTTACATCTAGCTAGAGGATTGTAAATACACCAATCAGCACTCTGTGTCTAGCTCAGGGATTGTAAACGCACCAATCAGCACCCTGTCAAAACGGACCAAAAAGCTCTCTGTAAAATGGACCAATCAGCTCTCTGTAAAATGGGCCAATCAGCAGGATGTGGGTGGGGTCAGATAAGGGAATAAAAGCAGGCTGCCCCAGCTGGCAGCAACAACCCACTCGGGTCCCCTTCCACGCTGTGGAAGCTTTGTTCTTTTGCTCTTTGCAATAAATCTTGCTGCTGCTCACTCTTTGAGGCCGCACTGGCTGTAACACTCACCATGAAGGTCTCCAGCTTCACTCCTGAGGCCAGTGAGACCACAAACCAACAGGGAGGAATGAACAACTCCAGACACTCTGCCTTAAGAGCCGTAACACTCACTGCGAAAGTTTGCAGCTTCACTCCTGAAGCCAGCGAGACCATGAACCCACCAGAAGGAAGAAACTCCAAACACGTCCGAACATCAGAAGGAACAAACTCCAGACCCACCATCTTTAAGAACTGTAACACTCACCGCAATGGTCCGCAGCTTCATTCTTGAAGTCAGTGAGATCAAGAACCCACCAATTCTAGACACAGTATTACATTTATTATGTATGGAGCCTTTCTCTTCCATTGAATGATATTTTTCTTGGAGGAAAAAGTGTTTTTCTTATTCATCTTTGTCTTATCCATCATGTCCAGGCAGCCCCTAACATACATCTTTTATATAGTCAGTGCTTCAGTAATACATTGCTGAAGGTTGGGCAATGCTGGTGGCCCAGAAGCAATTGATTTATTATTGTTTTTATTTTTAAAATTTCAGTTCAGGTTTGGGTGAGAAAAAGGTGAGAGTAAAAGTTGGGCACATCAAAACTTCTCTTACCAATAATGTTTGAATCTTTACTGTAGGCATGACCAAGTAGCTCACGATGACATGGACTTCAAACAAAATCTGATTTTACCAATTATCTTTGCTTTAGGAATCCAGTGATTACCTGGGAGTATTTTGATGGCCATGTTTGATTATTTAGTTTTCATTTTCAAAGCCATCACTATTTTTCTAGTTTAAATAACTTAAACAGCTCTAGGGTAGACAATAATGTCAGAAATAAATTATAGACTAAAAGCATTACTGGTACATTTGCATCTAAGATTCATTTGCTGAAATTATCAGGCTGGGTTATAATAGATTGTGGTTGAGGCACAGGCTGTCAAGACTCTCAAGGTCTACTTTGTCCTGGAAATGATTTTTAAAGTAAGCAAGGATGTTTATCTAATAACAATGTGAATTGAAGATATATTTTCTTGTTTTGTTGCACTATCATTCTCAGATAGTTCTTATATGTAAGCCCTGACTAGGGCATTTAACACAGCAGAGAAAACTACACACTTCCACCTTCATTTTGAAGGCCAGGCACACGGCAGCATAATGGAGTTCTGGTATGAGCAGTCTCAAATCTGGACATCTCTCAGGATTGGCAAATGATGAGTCTCAGGAGCTGTAATTCTTTGGGCTGATGACTGGGGCTGGAACAAATTAAGAGATCTCATTCTTTTCTGGCAAGTGGAGAAGCCTATTAGAGTTTTACATATTTTGAAGACATTGTCTAGCCCCATTAAAATACCTTAAGTGCTTTTTTCCTACCAGCATACATTTCAAGCAACAGATCTAACACAGGCAGTTAATACAACAGCTCTAAAGAAATATTCTCATATAACCAATTGAATCCATCTCAGGTGACCACTCAATTACTGCAAATACACACATTAAACCATCGCTTCAAGGTAATTTGTTTTATAATTATTTGGTGTGATTAAATTAATTACCTGGAAGCATTACAAAGTACATTCTCTTTTTTTCCTTTTTGCCAGACACGAAAAGTGGTTTGCAAGCATGTTTCATGTGCTCTCTTCGTGTCTTCTCCTAGCATATACTCCTTTCATCCTTTTCTCCCACCTGCTCCTCCAGCCCTATTGTGTGTGTTCACTATGGTTCAACATATTGGCATTGTTGCCCAGGTTTCCTAAGATCTGTGCTCATCAGTGCTCTTCACTGGTTGACTGCTCAAGTAGTTGACTTCTACTCATCATTCTGTCCTTGGCCTTAAAATTGTTTCTTCAAGAAAATCTTCCCCAACTTCTAAAACTAGGTTAAGTGACTCAATTACATGAAAATACTCTCATGTTAATGATGTATATTTACTTAATTTTTTCTCTTATCACTAGATAAGGTCTATGTGAATAGGAACTTAGGCCCCGTTTCTCTGAGATCTATGCCCCAAAACAACTACCACAGTGGTGGTTGTGGTAACACCGTTCTTTTCCGTAGAACTGACATCTAACATATGATGACAGTACTGAATTTCCTGCCTACTCCTTTGAGACAGTAGCAGCTGTGTCAGATCTTATACAACTCTTGTTATGGAGCATTGACCATGATAGCAGCCCAAGCTGTCTTGGGCAAGTAACCTTAATATCAAAGATTTTTAGAGTCCTGTGTTGCTCTACATGTGTTGACAGACCCACACGTGTTGCTATTATACTGGCAAAGAACAACAAGTCTTCCTAAATTCTAATTTGTGAGTAAAAACATATGCATTCCTAGGGAATTTTGAAGATGTTTGTGGAAGCAGAATCTTTCAAAGTCTATATGTTCTTATAAGTCTAAGAAGTAGTAGCAGTGAGAAGTTTTGGGAAATTCAGGAAAGGTAACTTTCTCTGGTATATTTTTTTGCTAGAGCTGCCATAAAAAATATTACAATCACAGATTGGGTAGCTAAAGCAACAGAAATGTAGTTTCTCACAGTTCTGGAGGCTGGAAGTCCAAGATCAAGATGTCAGCAGGTTTGGTTTCTTCTGGGGCTCCTCTCCTTGGCTTGCATATGGCTGCCTTCTCACTGTATCTTCACATGGCCTTTTCTCTCTGAGTAAATAGCACTGGTACATCTCTGCTTCTTATAAAAAAAAATCAGTCATATTGAATCAGAGCCCCACCCTTAAGACATCATTTAAATTTAATTATCTTTCTAAAGGCCCTATCTCCAAACACAGTCACAGTGAACAATAGGGATTCAACTTATAAACTTGGAGAAAACATAATTTACTCCATCATGTCTAGTAATTCCTGGGATAATCTGGTTACATGGGTTTCTACTGTTTCAAAAGAGTGATCTTTAATGTTGCTGCATTTTGTTCTTTTATAGGTATATACTCATACATATGTAGTATATATGTTTATATCAAATATACATAAAGATTTATGTGTGTGTATATATATTTATATATATATATAAAATTAATGATTCTGACCTGGACCTCAAAATAATGTCTATATTTTGCTGTTAATATACCTAGCCAAAACAAGACCCATTGATCTGTTGCCTAAAAGAAACACTTCACCTGTTAAGACACGTATAGACTGAAATAAAGGAATGGTGTGATGGTTAATACTGAGTGTCAACTTGATTGGATTGAAGGATGCAAAATATTGATCTTGGGTGTGTCTCTGAGGGTGTAGCCAAAGGAGATAAACAATTGAGTCAGTTGGCTAGGAAAGGCAGACCCACCCTTAATATGGGTGAACACCATCTAATCAGATGTGAGCGTGGCCAGAAAATAAAGCAGACAGAAAATGTGAGAAGATTAGACTGGCTTAGCTTCCCAGCCTACATCTTTCTCTAATGCTGGATGCTTCCCACCCTCAAACATCAAACTCCAAATTCTTCAGCTTTGGAACTCAGACTTGCTTCCTTGCTCTTCAGCTTGCAGATGGCCTATTGTGGGACCTTGTGATACTGTGAGTTAATATTCCCTAATAAACTCCCCTTTATACATATGCATATATATATACACACACACACACACATATATGTGTGTGTGTGTGTGTGTGTGTGTGTGTGTGTGTCCTATTAGTTCTGTCTCTCTAGAGAACCCTGACTAATACAGATTTTGGTATCAGGAGAGGAGTTCTAGAGAAACAGAATATTAAGCATAAAGTTCTTTTGTTGGTTTTGTAGTTTCTGGAGTTGGCTGCTTAATATGATTAGACCCTAAAATGCTAAGGACTCTACTTCTAATGGTATGGAGAACACTAATAGTCCTTGGCATGAACTGTTAAGAGAGTTATGCAAAAATAAATGCATTCGACCCTCCTGATTCACTGCCCATGAGAGGCAAGGAGTTTAGTGACTCTATACATAATACCTTTGACAATATGTGGAGAACCAAAGAACATAATGAAGTTTGTTGGTTGCTCCTAAGTTCACTGGACAAAGTGATGAAAGAAAATGCAGAATTCAGGGATTCTAATTCCCGGCCTTCAGAAGCAGATCCTGAACTTTACATCTGCTAAGATTGTCCTAAGTGAGAGTCTTATCTCCTGTAGAGAAAGAGCTGAAATTGTGGAAAACCAGACACAAGCTCTTATCATGTGAGTAACTGACCTGCAATGAAAGGTACATGCGCAACCTTGCCAGGTGTCTACTGTTAAAGTGAAGGCACTGATTGAAAAAGAATGGAACCCTACAACTTGGAATGGGGATGTGTGGGAGAACTCTGATGAAGCTGGGGACATTGAGCTTGTAAACTCTGATTAACCTTTTTTTGCCAGAAGAAACAACTTCCCCATTCCCAGTAGGGGCAACATCCCTTCCTCGATCAATGCTGCCATCAGCCTTTCCACCTTTTTCTGGGAAGATAAACCCTACGCTGCCTGAGGCAACAGTGATGGCCTCCCCTGAGGCAGTTGCCAGGCAAGACAGTGTTGATTCTCCTCTGGACCTTCCCCCAACACCCCTGTTTTCTTCTAGACCTATAACTAGACTAAAGTCCTGACGGGCCTCTAAAGGTGAGGTTCAGAGTGTGACACAAAAGGAGATGCACTAGATTTGAAAAGAACTGCTTGAGTTTTCTAATTTATATAAGCAGAAATCTGGAAACAGGCATAGGAATGGATTTAAGGGAGTGGGATGATGGTAGAAGGAACACAGATTTGGATCAGGCTGAATTTATTGGTTTGGGCCCACTAAATAATGGTTCTGCATTTAATATTGTAGATCAGGGAGTTTAAAAAAGGTTCTAATAGTTTATTTGCTTGGTTAGCTGAAATATGGGTTAATAGATGGCCCAATGTGAGTGAGCTGGAAATGCCCAATCTCTGTTGGTTTAATGTAAAGGAAGGGATCCAAAGGCTTAGGGAGATTGGGATGCTGAAGTGGGTTAGTCACTTTAAACCTACTTATTCCAGCTGGGAGGGTCCAGAAGACATACCTTTGACCAGTGCTTGTGAAGTAGATTTGTGAGGGCAGCACTTGCATCTTTGAAGAGCCCTGTAATTGCTCTTCTCTGTTTGTCAGATCTAACTGTGGGAACCATAGTCACTCAACTACAACATTAAAATTCATTGAGAATCACTGGAACCTAAGGTGGCAGGGGGCAAGTGGCAGCACTCAACCATCAAAGGGAAGGTGGGAGTAGCTACTGTAATGGATAGCAGAGGCAAAGCAGCAATCAGAATAGTCTGACACATGTAGAGTTCTGGCATTGGCTAATTAATTATGGTGTTCCTGGAAGTAAAACTGATAGAAAGCCTACTGCATTCCTACTTAATGTATATAAGCAGAAAACTTCCAGGTCGAGCAGACAAAAGACTAATTTGAATTATAAAAACAGAGAATCACCACCCATTGATCAATTTCCAGACTTGAACCAGTTTACTGACCCAGAACCCCTTGAATGAAGGAGAGGCCAGGTCCCCTTGAGGAAGGACTCCACTACATTACTGACAATTTGTGCTATTAATATTTCTCCCATTCTTTGCCAAGGAGACCTACAGCCTTTTACCAGGGTAACTGTGCAATGGGGAAAGGGAAATAGTCAGACATTTCAGTGACTGCTGGACATTGGCTCTGAGCTGACCTTGATTCTAGGGGACCCAAAACGTCCTTGTGATCCTCCAGTTAAAGTAGAGGCTTATGAAGGTCAGGTAATTAATGGGGTTTTAGCTCAGGTCTGACTTACAGTGGGTCCAGTGGGTCCACGGACTCATCCTGTGGTCATTTCCTCAGTGCCAGAATGCATAACTGGCATAGATATATTTAGCAGCTGGCAGAACCCCCACATTGGTTTCATGACTGGTAGGGTGAGGGCAGTTATGATGGGAAAGGCCAAATGGAAACTATTACAGCTGTCTTTACCTAGAAGAATGTAAATCAAAAACAATATTGCTTCCCTGGAGAGATTGCGGAGATTAGTGCCACCATCAAGGACTTGAAAGATGCAGGAGTGGTGATTCCCACCATATCTTCATTCAAGTCTCCCATTTGACCTGTGCAGAAGACAGATGGATCTTGGAGAATGACAGTGGATTATCGGAAGCTTATCCAAGCGGTGACACCAATTGCAGGTGCTGTACCAGATGTAGTTTCATTGCTTGAGCAAATTAACACATCTCCTGATACCTAATATGCAGCTATTGATTTGGTAAATTCCTTTTTCTACATTCCTGTCCATAAGGACCACCAGAAGCAATTTGCCTTCAGTTGGCAAGGCCAGCAATAAACCTTTACTGTCCTACATCAAATGTATATTAACTCTCTGGCTTTGTGTCATAGTCTGTTCGAAGAGACCTTGATCACTTTTCGCTTCCACCAGTATCACACTGGTCCATTACATTGATGACATTATGCTGATTGGATCCAGTGAGCAAGAAGTAGCAAACGCACTGGACTTATTGCTGAGACATTTGCATGCCAGAGGGTGAGAAATAAATATGACTAAAATTCAAGGAGCTTCTACCTCAGTAAAATTTCTAGGGGTTCAGGGTTGTGGGGCCTGTCAAGATATTTCTTCTAAGGTAAAGGATAAGTTGCTGCATTTTGACCCTCCTACAACCAAGAAACAGGCGGAATGCCTAGTGGGCCTATTTGAATTTCGGAGGCAACACCTTCCTCCTTTGGGTGTGTTACTTCAGCCCGTTTATTGAGTTACCCTAAAGGCTGCCAGTTTTGAGTAGGGTCCAGAACAGAAGAAGGCTCTGAAACAGATCCAGGCTGCTGTGCAAGCTACTCTGCCACTTGGGCCATATGACCCAGCAAATCCAATGGTGCTTGAGGTGTCAGTGGCAGATAGGAATGCTGTTTGGAACATTTGGCAGGCCCCCATAGGTGAATCACAGTGGAGGCCTCTAGAATTTTGGAGCAGCCCTGCCATCTTCTGCAGATAACTACTCTCCTTTTGAGAGACAGCATTTAGCCTGTTACTGGGCTTTGGTGGAAACTGAACATTTGACTATCAGTCATCAAGTTACCATGCGACCCAAACTGCCTATCATGAGCCGGGTGCTTTCTGACCCAACTATGCATAAAGTGAGTCATGCACAGCAGCATTCCATCATCAAATGGAAGTGGTATATACATTATCAGGCTTGAGCAGGTCCTGAAGGCACAAGTAAGTTACATGAGAAAGTGGCTCAAATGCCCATGATTTCCCCTCCTGCCACCCTGCCTTCCCTCCCCCAAATTGCACTGATGGTCTCATGGGGAGTTCCCTATGATCAGTTGACAGAGGAAGAGAAGACTAGGGCCTGGTTCACAGATGGTTCTGCACGATATGTAGGCACCACCTGCTGCTGACAGCTGCAGCACTACAGGCCCTTTCTAGGATAACCCTGAAGCACAGCGGCAAAGGGAAATCTTCCCAGTGGGCAGGATTTCAAGCAGTGCACCTGATTGTGGCCTTTGCATGGAAGTAAAAAATGTCCAGATGTGTGATTATATACTGATTCATGGGCTGTAGCCAATGGTTTGGCTGGATGGTCAGGGACTTGGAAGAAACATGATTGGAAAATTGGTGACAAAGAAATCCGGCAAAGAAATATGTGGATGGACTTCTCTGAGTAGTCAAAAACTGTGAAGATATTTGTATCCCATATGAGTGCTCACCGACAGGTGACCTCAGCAGAGGAGGATTTTAATAATCAAGTGGATAGGATGACCCATTCTGTGGACCCCACTCAGCCTCTTTCCCCAGCCACCTGCTGTCATCGCCCAATGGGCCCATGAACAAAATGGCCATGGTGGCAGGGATGGAGGTTACATATGGGCTCAGCAACATGGACTTCCACTTACCAAGGCTGACCTGGCCACAGCCACTGCTGAGTGCCCAATTTACCAGGAGCAGAGGTCAACACTGATCCCTCGATATGGCACCATTCTTTGGGGTGATCAGCCAGCTACTTTGTGGCAGATTGATTATATTGGACTTCTTCAATCATGGAAAGGGCAGAAGTTTGTCCTCACTGGAATAGATACTCCAGATATGGGCTTGCCTTTCCTTCACACAATGCTTCTGCCAAGACTACCATCCATGGATTCACGGAAAGCCTTATCCACTTTTATGGTATTCCACACAGCATTGCCTCTGACCAAGGCACTCACTTTATGGCTAAAAAAGTGTGGCAGTGGGCTTATGCTCATGGAATTCACTGGTCTTAGTATGTTCCTCATCATCCTGAAGCAGCTGGATTGATAGAATGGTGGAATGGCTTTTTGAATTCACAATTACAATGCCAACTAGATGACAATACTTTGCAGGGCTGAGGCAAAATTCTCCAGAAGGCCAAGTATGCTCTGAATCAGCAACCAATATATGGTATTGTTTCTCCCATAGCTGGGATTCATGGTTCCAGGAATCAAGGGGTGAAAGTGGAAGTGGCATCACTCACCATCACCCCTAATGATCCACTAGCAAAATTTTTGCTTCCTGTTCCTGCGACATTGCATTCTGCTGGCTTAGAGGTCTTAGTTCCAGAGGGAGGAATGCTGCCACCAGGAGACACAACAACAATTCAATTAAACTGGAAGTTAAGATTGCCACCTGGACACTTTGGGTTCCTCCTACCTTTAAGTCAACAGGCTAAGAAGGGAGTTACAGTGTGGGCTGTGGTGATTGGCCCAGACTATTAATATATAATCAGTCTACTACTCCACAACCAAGGTAAGAAAGAGTATGGATGGAATACAGATCCATTAGGGTGTCTCTTAGTATTACCATGCCCTGCGATTAATGTCAATGGGAAACTACAACAGCCCAATCCAGGCAGGACTACAAGTGACTTAGACCATTCAGGAATGAAGTTTTGGGTCACTCTACCAGGAAAAAATTTATGACCTTCTGAGGGGTTTGCTGAAGGCAAAGGGAATACAGAATGGATTGTAGAAGAAGGTAGTCATTAACACCAGCTATGACCATGTGACCAGGTGCAGAAACAAGGACTGTAATAGTCATGAATACTTCCTCCTCCTTTTGTTAAAAATGTATTTGTGTATGTACATACCTGTACTAAGAAAATATCTTCGTTTTATTTCCTTTTCCTTTATCATGTGACATAAGATTTCTTGACTTCATGTCAGCATTTAAATATTGTTAACTTTATGTAATAGCATTTAGGTTGGGGATTGATGCATTTCAGGTTGTTTGAAGGACAATTTTATTATGTTAGGTGTAATTATAACTTTATTATTGTCTTTTTTTGAAAATTATGTATGATCTCAGGAGATGTGTATGGGTTCAAATTGACAAGGGGTGGACTTATGATGGTTAATACTGAGTGTCTACTTGATTAGACTGAAGGATGCAAAATATTGATCCTGGGTGTGTCTGTGAGGGTGTTGCCAAAGGAGATTAACAGTTGAGTCAGTGGCCTGGGAAAGGCAGACCCACCTTTAATCTGGGTGGGCACCATCTAATCAGCATAGCCAGAATACAAAGCAGACAGAAAAAATGTGAAGAGACTAGTCTGGCTTAGCCTCCCAGCCTACATCTTTTCTCCCGTGCTGGATGCTTCCTGCCCGTGAACACTGGAATCCAAGTTCCTCAGCCTTGGGACTCAGACTGGCTTCCTTGCTCCTCAGCTTGCAGATACCCTATTGTGGAACTTTCTAATCCTGTGACTTAATACTCCTTAATAAACTCCCATATACATATACATATATATACACACACACATATATATACACACATATATATGTATATACATATATATATACGTGTGTGTGTGTGTGTGTGTGTGTGTGTGTATCCTATTAGTTCTGTCCATCTAAGGAACCCTGACTAATACAGATGAAAAAAGATATTCCATGCCAATGGAAACCAAAAAAGAGTTGGAACTGCTATACTTACATCAAACCAAATAGATTTGAAGATGAAAACCGTAAGAAGAGACAAAGAAGGTCACTATATAATGATAAAGGGGTTAATTCAGAAACAGCACATAACAATTTTTAATATATATACACTCAACACTGAACCACCCAGATAATTATTCATAGAGCTAAAGAGAGGGCAAGGCTCCAATATAATAATAGCTGGAGACTTCAACACCCCTCTTTCAGCATGGGAAAGATCTTCAAGACTGAAAATCAACAAAGAAACATTTGATTTAATCTGCACTGTAAGCCAAATTGATTTAATGGATATTTACAGAATATTTATCCAACAGCTACAGAATACACATTATTTTCCTCAGCACAAGGATCATTCTCAAGGATGGACCATATATCAGGTCACAAATCAAGTTCTTAAACATTGAATAAAGTAAAATAATATCAATCATTTTGTCTGGCTATGATGGAAAAGCTAGAAATTAATAACAAGATGAGTTTTGGAAACCATAACAATACATAAAAATGAAACAGTATGCTCCTGAATGATCAGTGTGTCAATGAAGAAATTAAGAAAGAAGTTGAAAAATTTATTGAAACAGATGACAATAGAAACACAACATATAAAAACCTATGGGATATGGCAAAAGCAGTACAAATAGGGAAGTTTACAGCTGTAAGTGACTATATCAAAAAAGAAGAAAAACTTTGAATAAACAATGGAATAATGAATCTTAAAAAAAAACTAGAAAAGCAAGAGCAAACCAAGTCCAAAATTAGTAAAAGAAAAGAAGTAAAATATTCAAACAGAAGTAAATGAAATTGAAATGAAAAGAACAATAAAAAAGATAAATGAAACAAAAGGTCGGGTTTTTTTGAAAACTTAAATAAAACAGACAAACCTTTAGCTAGACTAAATAAGAAAAAAAAAAAGAGAGAAGATCCAAATAAATAAAATGACAGATGAAAATGGAGACATTACAACTAATACAACAGTAATTCAAAGGATTATTAGTGGCTACTATGAGCAACGATATTTCAATAAATTAGAAAACTTAGAAGAAATGGACAAATTCCTAAACACATACAACCTACCAAGATTGAACCAGGAAGCAATCCAAAATGTAAACAGACAAATAACAAGTAATAAGATTGGAATCATAATAAAAGTCTTTTAGTAAGGAAAAGCCCGGGACCCAGTGCTTTCACTGCTAAATTCTATCAAACATTTTAAGAAGACCTAATACAATTTTTACTCAAACTATTCTAAAAAACAGAGGAAGAGGGAATACTTCCAAATTCATTCTATGAGGCCATTATTGCTCTGATGCCAAAAGCAGACAAAGACACATCAAAAAAGAAAACTACGGGCTAATATCCCTAATGAATATTGATACAAAAATTCTCAACAAAATATTAGGGAACCAAATTAAATAATACATTTAAAAGATCATGCATCATGACCAAGTGGGACTTTTCCCTGGTTTGCAAGAAAGTTTCAACATAATCAATAAATGTATGACATTTCTATTTTTATTGTTTATTTATACAAATATTATAAATTCTAAATAAGTAAATATTAATATAAATAAATATTAATTATTTGTTGTTTTATTATTTATATATTTAATTTACTTATAATTATGTTTTATTTATTTAATTTATTTGTTATTGGTTTGTTTAATTTATTTTGTATTGATTATGATTATTTATCGATTACATAATTAAAAATGTCATACATCATATCAATGGAAGGAAGGACAATAATCATATGGTCATTTCAATTGATGCTGAAAAAGCATTTGATAAAATTCAACATCCATTCATGTTAAAAACTCTAGAAATCCTAGGTATAGAAAGAACATACCTCAACATAGTAAAGGCTAGAGATGACAGACCCACAGCTAGTATTATACTGAATGAGGAAAAGCTGAAAACCTTTTCTCTAAGATCTGGAACACAACAAAGATGCCCATTTTCACCACTGTTATGCAACATAGTACTGAAAGTTCTAGCTACAGCAGTCACACAAGAGAAGGCTATAAAGGTAATCCAAATTGGAAAATAAAAGAAGTCAAATTATCCTTGTTGGCAAATGATATGATCTTATATTTGAAAAAACCTAAAGACTCCACAAAAAAACTATTAGAACTGGTCAATAAATTCAGTAAAGCTGAAAGATATGGAATCAACATACAAAAATCACTCATATTTCTATATGCTAACCATGAACAATCTGAAAAAGAAATTTAAAAAGTAATCCCATGTACAATAGCCAAAATAAAATTAAGTACTTAGGAATTAGCCACAAAAGTGAAAGATCTGTATAATGAAAACTATAAAACACTGATGAAAGAAATTGAAGAGAATACCTAAAAAGTAGAAAGATAGTGCAGGTTCCTAGATTGGAAGAATGAGTATTGTTAAAATGTCCATACTACTCAAAGCAATCTATAGATTTAATGCAATCCCCATTAAAATACCAATGACGTTTTGCATGAAAATGGAAGAAAAACTATCCTATATTTCATATGGTACCACAAAAGACCCAAAATAAGCAAATATATCCTAAGCAAAAAGAACAAAACTGGAGGCTTCACATTACCTGACTTCAAACTATACCGCAGAGCTATAGTTACAAAAACAGCATGGTACTGGCATACAAACAGACACATAGACCAACGGAACAGAATAGAGAACTCAGGAACAAATCCACACACCTAGAGTAAACTCAATTTCAACATAGCTGCCAAGAACATACATGGGCGAAAAGACAGCCTTCAGTAAACCATGCTGGGAAAACTAGATATCTATATGCAGAAGAATAAAACTTGAATCCTGTCTCTCAATTTATACAAAAATCAAATCAAAATGAATTAAAGACTTAAATGTAAGACCTCAAACTATGACACTAATACAAGAAAACCTGGGGAAAATCTCCAGGTTACTGGGCAAAAATTTATCAAGTAGTAGCTTACAAGCACAGGCAACCAAAGTAAAAATGGACAAGTGGTATCACATCAAGTTAAAAAGGTCTGCACAGCAAAGGAAACAATCAACAAAGTGAAGAGACAGCCCACAAATTGGGAGAAAATATTTGCAAGCAACTCATCTGACAAGGGATTAAAAACCAGAATACATAAACAGCTCAAACTCTATCAGAAAAAATTGAATAATCCAATTCAAACTGGGCAGAATATTTGAATAGACATTTCTCAAAAGAAGACTTACAAATGACAAACAGGAATATGAAAAAGTGCTTAACATCATTGATCATCAAAGAAATGCAAATCAGAACTACAGTGAAATATTATCTCACCCCAGTTAAAATGGCTTTTATACAAAAGTCAGGCAATAACAAATACTGGTGAGGATGTGGAAAAAAGGAAACCCTCATACACTGTTGGTGGAAAAGTAAATTAGTACAACCACTATGAAGACCAGTATGGAGGTTCCTCAAACGACTAAAAATAGAGGTACTATACAATGCAGCAATCCCACTGCTGAGTATATAACCCTACCCTGCCAAAAAAATAGGATATTGAAGAGATATCTGAACTTCCATGTTTGTTTCAGCACTGTTCACAACAGCCAAGATTTGGAAGCAACCTAAGTGTCCATTAACAGATGAATGTATAAAGAAAATGTGGTACATATACACAATGGAGTACTATTCAGCCATAAAAATGAATGACATTCAGTATTTGCAACAACATGGATGGAACTGGAGGTCATTATCTTAAGCGACATAAGCCAGGCACAGAAAGACAATCATCACATATTCTCACTTACTTGTGGGATCTAAAAATCAAAACAATTGAACCCATGGAGATAGTAGAAAGGAGGTTACCAGAAGCTGGGAGGGGTAGTAGAGGGTTAGAGGGGATGTCTGGATGGTTAACGGGTATGAAAATAGTTAGAATAAATATGGCCTACTATTTCATAGCACAACATGATGAGTATAGTCAATATTAGTTTAATTGTACATTTAAAAATAACTAAAAGAGTATAATTGGATTGTTTGTAATACAAAGGATAAATGCTTTAGGGCACGGATACCCCATTTTCCATTATGTGATATTATGCATTGCATGTCTCTGTTAGAACATCTCATGTACCCCATAAATATGTACACCACAAAAATTAAATCTAAAAAACTACAAAAATATTTTTTAAAATTACATAGCCAACTCTCCTTTAACAGATAGCAGTGTATATCTATTTTAGGAATGGTCTTAAGGGGAAATAATATTTCTCATGAAAGAGCCTTAGAGACATAAACATACAGACAGTTAAATTCTGCTCTACATAATCTATTGCATTTAAGGGATTAAAAAGAATTTGTCATATTTGGTCACAGATCGCCCTTACAATCTCTGCACATGAGAATTCAGACCCTTTTGAACCATCAATATGGCTCTTTATTGTGCATTTTAATGTTTACTGAGATGAAAAAATATAAAATTCATTATTATTTTGCACAGACTTATCTAAAATTGTTTTAGATACTGACCAGATGTTTTTTCTTTTCTTGTTTTGTCTTAATCTGTGATTTGGGATATTTCTTCAGCCTGTTTCTGATCCAAGGTATTTGCTTTGTATACCATATCATGAAAACTGTTTTATTCATAGGCAAGTGAAAATGCTCAGCCTGAGTGAACAAATTTCCTGCATGACAAAGCTGTTGTCTTTCCTGACAGAAGAAGCTCCAATTCCCTGTTTAATGCAATCAGTGGAGGAAGTCTATGAACTGTTTGAATTGAAATGAAAAACCATAATGACGACGTTTATAACACCTGTCACATTAGATTTGCTTGGTCTATATATCTCTCTCTGGAATAATAGTGATTTATGCAAATTGCTTTTCACTGCAATTTATATCAGTGTAAAGATGCCACTAGATATATGGAGAATTTTATTTGCTTCAAACTGACTGTCTATTTAATTGTATTTGCCACTAACTGAAAATACTACCCTCTGGCACATCTGCTTAGATATAATGGTTAATTTATTTTTGGGTTTTATAACTTCAGCCTCTTCCACTTGTTAGACACTTGAAAGCATAACTTTCTCTTTTCTTTGCAAATATATATATATATATATATATATGTTTTAATATATGTATATGTAACATCTTTATGTCACAAATCTGGTAACTACACTTTTATTTCTCTAGGAACTTCATTGCCTAGATATCATTATTCCTCTTGTGGAAGGAAAAAAAAATGCTTATTCTGGCTACTTAAACTACAGCAGTGGTTCCCAATATAGAGAAAGAGGGTATTTTGTGACTGTGAACATTTTTGGCTGTCACAAGTGGGAAGGGTTACTATTAACACCTGTGAATAGAGGCCAGGGATGCTGCTAAACATTCTACAATTTATGAGACAGTCTGATAACAAAATATTCAGTCCAAAGTGTCAATAGTGCTAAGGTTAATAAACCTTGAACTACAGAATGGTTTTCGTAGTGCCTGGAGCTGCATTATTAAGATATGGCTATATAAATCCCGATATTTCCATTAAAGGTCAACAACTTCTAAAAATACAAAGGTCAATTGATCTAGGCACAGATGAATTTCCAGGAAATCCAGTTGCATTTTCAGTTGTAGTTTTGGAGTATTTTAGATGCCTGAATTCTTTCTGGCTGCTTCTATTCTGCCCTTTATAGAGCCGGGCTTTCCCCAGAGTTGCAGAGAGCCCAGTGTGGCCTTATGCTTTTTCCATAGACTCCTTTTTCTTTGAAGGAAAAGGAGCGAAAGAGCCCAGAAACTCATCCTCAATCATTATTTTGGCTCTCTGCTGCTCAGCACTCCTGTGTCTTTCTCAGTATGTCTTCTACTGCAATGATCTCTTTTTCTCTGTCCCCTTCACTAACTTTTCCTCTTCCTCCCATTCCTTCCATGTAGCTACCACCCAGGGCTCTGACACATAATCTCTTTCTTTACTTCTGAATGTGCTCCTTTGACATTTTCATTTACTTTCTGGTTTCAATAATGATTTCTAGAGGATTATTGAATTTGCAATATAAGCCTAAGTCTCTTTTCTGAATTACAGATTTTTTCTCTGGGTACCAGGTGCTTTGCCCAACTTTACTGATTTGCTTAAAGTCACTGTTCATAATCTCCTCCTTTACATTTACCACATTGACATAATCAGTGCTAAATCATGCAGATTGTGCCTCATGTAGTTTCTTTCCATCCATACTTATTTCCCAGTATTATTTGCTTTCTCCATCCACTCAGTCCTATATGATATGGTCATAGGAATTTCTTCAAAGCAGAGATTATTTGTGGTAGCACACTGCTAAAATGCTGAGTGCAAACTCTTCACCATATGTGTTAAATGAAAAGTCCCCATCCTGACATTCAAGATCCTCACTAACATGCCCCAAACTAATCTTTCTGCTTCAACAATGTATATACCAAAAGAACTTTCACATTCCAGCCAATATACCCTGATCCTTGATCATGAATATGCCCGTATTTTCCCGAGTGTCTGTTTCAAGCTTGCTTTGTCCCCTGTAAACTCTGCACCACATCATTATAGATCCTGTAAGAAGCCTTTTTTAAAAAAGCCTCCCATGCTCCTCCACCTTCAACATTATTTTTCTCTTTTATGAATACCCAGAGTACTTGTTGCCACCATTTTATCAATGCTTACCTAGTGGAATGATCATTTTTGTCCTTGTCCAATTTTCTGTGTTAAATAAACTGCACATTGTTTGTTGAAGGGCATGGATTGAGTTTTTCATATCTGTTTTTCTTCAAAACACTAAACATAAGATGCTGCACATTATTCATTGTTCAGTAAATGTCATACTCAAATTGCAATCTACCTTTTGCCCTCCATCTTCAACTGCTGACAGAATATTTATTTTATTTTTATCTAAAATTCTGCTTATTTCTAAAGCTGGGCTCATCTTCCCCGATCACAAGATTCTCCATTTACAATTTCTTATTTTTGTCAAGGTAGGCCTTTTAATTCATTAGCCAAGTGAAAAACAAACAAAACAACAACAACAACAACAAAAACCCCAGTCTTTAATTTTATACTTCCTTTTCTTCTTTTCTTTTTAAGTCTTTTGAATCTTTCCTTGAACAATCTACACCTGCATTTTATGTTGACCTTTTAACCAGTGTTTCTGCCGCTCACTTTATTTGAACACTAATAAAAATTGCTCACGTTGTTTTGAATTATTCCTATGTGCTAGGCAGTACTTAAGCACTTCCTAATCAGTAATTCTCTTAATGCTGAAAACAATCTTATTATCATGATTCCTGGAGAGATAAAATGACTTTGCCATAGAAACAAAATTATAAAGTGGTGAGCCAGAGGCAAACTTAGGCAACCCGACACCAAGTCTTAAAACGCTAGGCAGACTGTTCCCCATCCTTGAATTCATCTTCAACTACAAGCAATTTAATTAAATCTCTTTCCATAATAAAACATTTTTTCCATTGTTAATAGAAGAAAAAACCATATTTTTTTGAATTCTAGACCACGTTCAATTTCTCCCGACAATACTGATCCAAACTTGTCTATTGCAAGAGCCTATCTCTCCAGCAGTTGCAGACACTGGCTGAAGCTTCCCCCCTTGTCATTTCTGCCTCTACAACTTGCTCAGTCTTCTCCTTTCACCTTTTCTGCTATCCATGCCCTCCTTATCCAGTAATTCAGACATGAAAATGAATAGACTATAGGTCATATATGACCTACACAGCACTGGTTTATGGTATTTTAATGTAAGATATTAAAAGTTAGATGTTTTCACAAAAAAAATTCAGATTCCTGGTTCTTCAGAAAAATGGAAAGATCTCGCAATGTTGAGCCTGCTTATCGCCTCATAGTAATTCATGGGAGCTGAGAAGTTACTGTTTTATTTAAACAGAACGGACCCCTCCACCCACTACTCTCTCCGCCATACCGATGCTAAGGGAACAGTCACTATTTAGCTTGCGTTAATTCTTATGTGTATATTGACTTTAATACTACAGTTAGAGGAAAGTAAAATACTTATTATCTTAATATCTCTATGAAAAGTCAAAAAATAAAAAGTAAAATAAAATAACTTTTGAAGATTAAGAAAACCAAAAAAGGTATATTACATAAAGACAGTAAAAAATATTATTTTGCATTTATTAAGCAATAAATGCAGGTAAAACAAATGAATGAAAATGAATAAATGAGCGTTAGTATGTAGGGAACTAAATATATTTAACATTCATTCCGTGGAAGACAATTTCCATATGTTATTACATTAGATACTTACCAGATCTCATGATGTTCTCTCCATTTAAAAGATAAGGCAACTGAAGCTCAGAAAGGATGAAGTTGCCTGCAACCACATGAATATGAAGCTATTTATTAGTGTGGCCAGGGTTTCCTCTGACCTGGCTGAAAAGTCTAAGTGCTTCCCACACTGCCATATTTAAGTAACACATTGATTAATTATGTCATTAAGTGTGAATAGAGAGCACAGACATTGTTATTAATTCTCAGAGTCAGTGATAAGCTGGCTCACACTGACTGATAACAGCCCTTTGTGCACTTCTCTTCCTATCTCCACCTTAATGCCATCACACAGGTAGCTTGAAATCAGCCTTGGAGGGAGTATTTACACCATGGAAGCTGGCAAAAATCCTAAAATTAGGGCTGGTGTTTTGTTTTGGTTGTGTGTGTGTGTGTGTGTGTGTGTGTGTGTGTGTGTGTGTGAATAGCCTGTTGTTAAACATTTACTGGCACGTTCTTAATGAGAAATCTGGTTATTGCACGTTTGACCCAAAGGGGTTTTATTTTTCATGTCTTGGGAAAGCATCTCCTAATACTAACAACCTAATACACTGAATATCAGGATTTGGAGAAATCATTGTGGTTGATCAGACAAATCTTTGTCTGGTAATGGTAAGTCTTTCCATTAGCTCTGTCAGGAGCACACAATGCTGCTATTGCAAGTTTCTGTTTCTGATGTTCATTACAGAAAAAGCTGGGAAAACATGAGCACGAAAGACTACAGAATAGCATTTGTTCAAAGAAGCTACCACAGTGCAAACACATAGCAGCCGACAAGTTATGTTGGGCCCCATCAGAAATAAAGGTGAGATTTGCTCATGATTTTTCTCACTGATGGTCACAGCAGGCACTGTTAACCAAGCAGAACAAGTCTTTGTCCTCTTGGTATTCACATGCTATGTTACACTGACGTTCAAACTCCTAGAGCCCAAAAAGGCTTTAGAGGCATTTACAGGCATTTACACCCTGCTGAGAATCCAGACCCTGTTATGTCTAATAGCAAGTATTTAATAGTTGGTCAATATGTTTGAGATTAATTAAGGGACACATCTGATGTTCATTTGGCAGATCTCTGGGCTTGCTATTGGTGTTGCAGCCGATGAGATATGAAAGCCTTGTGAGTCTGAGTGAGGGTTCAGCCTGGCCAAAAGGCTGGAGAAGACCAGAAGGTGTTGGAAGAGAGAGGAAAGATGTGGCTACCAGAGAGAGAAAACCCATGCAGGAAGACTTCATGATGTGCAAATTGGTCATCATCTTCTTCCCTGCGTAAAACTTTATGGACATTTTATTACTCATCAAACCTTTCAAGGTTGGATATTTGGGATGATAGGGTAAAGTTACCACATGCTAGGTTTAACCTGAAGATGGGCAAAACACAAGAACAGACACGTGGTACAGTAAGTAACTAAATCATATTTTCTTTGTTGATATTATTTTATTATAAACACCATGAAATTGCTCTTTCTAATCATGAATTGGGCTGGGTGACCACTTCTCTATTAATTGAAGCACACTGGTAAGTGCTAGAAGCAGTTTTAACTTGCTTTGACATATACTTCTAATTACCATCCAATATCTATTTTCTACTTCCTCCATAAAAACAAAACTCAGAGTTTTAATTTAGAGTGATGATGTAACTAGCCTTCCATGACTTTCTCAAGCCTTCTTTTCAGCAAGGTATGGGCATGTGAATACTTAATGTCAATAAGACATATGCAGAAGTATTACATGGGGTTTCCAGAAAGGTGTTTGAAGGGGTGTTGACTTGTTTCACAGACTCTGTTTTTGGTTCTTCCACTTTCCTACTGCCTGTGTTGAAGAAGAGATAGCGTGAACACCAGATGTCATGTTTGTACAGGAATCAACCTTGAAGATAGAAGCCTTGTAGCAAAGACATTTTAGGAGAAAACTAGGAATTAGGTGGCTGAGTAATTCATCAAATCATCACATGAGGCTTGACAGCCTACCTTTTACATGTCTTTGTCTCATGGTTATTTTGAGTTTTCTCCTTTACGCAACCAAACTAATCTTAATTTATATAATCATAGTAGCCCTTTATAAACAATCAAACATTATCGCTTTTATATTTAAAAGTAAGGAATTCTGCTTACAAATGATTCCTAAGTATTTCCAGAGATTTGTGGACATACATGCCTTTAATACAGTAATTTTCTTAATTTTATTCAAGTTGTTTTTATTCATGTAGATAGTTCATTCTTTTATATGTGTTTAAGTCAACTTTACAGCTTTCCCCAGTGATCATTTTGAGTTTATCAAAATAAAATAAAATGCAGCCATTAGTAAACATTTACTTATATTTTGGGATGAAATTTTAAAATTTAATTTTATTGTGGTAAGACCACAACATGAAATCTATCTTCTTAACAAAATTTTAGCTGTACCATAAAATATTGTTAACTATAAGTACGTTGTTGTATAGTAGATATCCAGCAGCTATTAATCTTGAGTAACTGAGACTTTCACCAGTTGATTAGTAATGCCCCTTATAATGCTTTTACTTTTAATTTTTTTGAGGAACCTCTATACTGTTTCATCAGAAGCTGCATCATTATGCATTTCCTCTAACAGTGTACACAAGTTTCTATTTCTTCACGTGTTGTCTAACAACTGTTCTTTGGTTTTTTGATATTAGCTATTCTAAAAGTATTAGGTGATGTCACATTTTGGTTTTGAATCTCATTCTTTGATGATTAGTGACATTGAGCATCTATTTATATACTTTTTGGCCATTTGTATGTCTTCTTTGAGGAAAGATCTGTTCAAGTCTTTAGCCATTTTAAAAATGGATTTTAAGGGTATTTTTGCTACTGAATTTTAGGAGTTTTTAAATATATTTTACAAATTAGTCCCTTAATTGATATGTGCTTTGCAAATTATCCAATTCCATAGGTTTTTTTTTTTTACAAATTTCTTTTTTCTCTACAGCTTTTTAGTTTGATGTAGTTCCACTTGTCTGATTTTGCTTTTGTTGCCTGTGCTTTTGGTGTCATATCCATGAAATGATTGCCAAGACTACTGTCGTGTAACTTTGCCCCATCGTTTCTTCTGGAAGTTTTGAGGTTTTAGTTTGTTTATCTGAGCCTTTAATCCATTTCAAATTGATTTTTGTGTATGGTATAAGGCAAAGCTCTAATTTTGTTCTTTTGCATGTGGATGATCAGTTTTCCCTGCACCATTTGTTGAAGAAACTATCTTTTCCCCATTGTGTATACTTGGCACTCTTGACCAGTTCACAATATGTGCATGAATTTATTTCTGGGCTCTTTTCTGTTCCATTGTTCCATATGCCTAGCTTTATGCCAGTACCATACATTTTTAATTATTGTAGCTTTGTGATATATTTTAATATCAGGAGGTGTGGTACTGCCAGTTTTGTTCTTCTTTCTCAAGACTGATTTGACTATTTGGGGTCATTTGTGGTTTCACAGTAATTTTAGAATTGTTTTTCTATTTCTATAAAAAATGCTATTGGGATTTTGATAAGGATAGTATTTTGAATCTGTAGATTACTATGTGTTGCATGAACATTTTAATAATATTAAGTCTTTAAATCTATGAACACAGAATATCTTTCCACATGTTTGTGCCTTATTTGATTTTTTCCTCAGTGTTTTGTAGTTTTTACTATGTGTCTTTCATCTCCTTAGTTAAGTTTAATCCCAAGTATTTTATTCTTTTTTGTGCTATTGTAAATTGGATTGTTTTTCTAAATTTCTTTTCAGTATTTCATTCTTAGTGTATAGAAATCCCAATGATTTTTTTTTTATTGATTTTGTATCCTGTCACTTTACTGAATTCATTTGTTAACAGATTTTTGTGGAGTCTTTAGGGTTTCCTATGTATAAAATCACATCATCTGCAGAGACAATTTATCTTCATCCTCTTGAATTTGGATGCTTTCTATTTATTTATCTTGCCCAATTGCTCTGGCTAAGACTTCTGGTATTAAGTTGAATACAACTGGGCAAAGTGGGCATCTTGCCTTGTTCCAGATCTTAGAGAAAAATCTTTCAGTCCTTCACAGTTGATTATCATGTTAGCTGTGGGCTTATCATATAGGGCTGCCTTTATTATGTTGAGGTAATTTCCATCTTTTCTAGTTTGTCGAGAGTTATCATGAAAGGGTGTTGAACTTTGTGAAACTTTTTTTTGGCATCTATTCAACAATCATGTGATTTGTATTCTTTATTCTGTTAATGGGATATGTCACATTAATTGATGTTTGGATGTTGTGACCCAGGAATACTCCAACTTGTTCATGGTGTATGGTCCTTTTAACGCACTGTTGGATTCAGCTTGCTAGTATTTTTTTTTTTAGTTTTTTTTTTTTTTTTGCATCTGTTTATCAGGGATATTGGTCTCTAATTTTTTTCTTGTAACATCTTGGTCTGGCTTGGATATTAGGATAATGCTGGCCTCATAAAAGAGTTTGGAAGTTTCTTTCTCCTCTTCAGTTTTTTGAAAGTGTTTGAGAATTATCAATACTAATTCTTTAAAGCTATCTGGTCCTGGGCTTTTGTGGAGATTTTGGATTACTGAATCAATCTCCATGTCAGTTATAGGTCTGCTCAGACTTTCTATTTATTTATGATTTAGTCTTGGTGGTTGTATGTTTCTAGGAATTTATCCATTTTTTCTAGATTATCCAGTTTGTTAGTGGACAATTACTTACAGTAATCTCTTGTGACCCTTTTCATTTCCATGGCATCAGTTTTAATGTCTTTGTTTACATTTTTGTTTTATTTATTTGAGTTTTTCTCTCTTTTTTCCTTGGTTAGTCTAACTAAAGATTTATAATTTTTGTTGGTCTTTTCAAAAAACCAACCCTTAATTTTATTGACTTTTTATTGTTTTTCTATTCTCTATGTTGTTTAATTCTGCTGTATATTTCATTACTTCCTTCCTTCTGCTAATTTCATCTTTGGTTTATTCTTTTTCTAGTTCCTTGCAGTGTAAAGTTAGGTTATTTATTTGAGAGCTTTCTTTTTTTAATGTACACATTTTTCACATTAAACTTCCTTCTCAGTCCTTATTTATTTTCCTGCATCTCATAAGTTTTGGTGTGTGGTGTTTCCATTTTTGTTTGTATCAAGATATTTTCTGATTTTCCTTTGATTTGGTTTTTGAGTTATTGGTTGTTCAAAAGTGCATTGTTTATTTTCCACATATTTGGAAATGTTTAAGTTTTTCCCCCACTATTGATTTCTAATTTCATTCCATTGTGGTCAGAAAAAAATACATGGTATGATTTAAATCTTCTTAACTTTATAAAGTGTTGTTTTATGAACTAACATGTGATCCATACTGAAGAGTGTTCTGTGTGCACTTATGAGGAATGTATATTCTACTACTGTTGAGTGAAACTTTCTGTATAGGTCTGTTAGGTCCATTTGGTACTTCACATTGTTTAAGTCTACTGCTTCTTTTCAATTTTCTGTCTGATTGTTTAATCCATTATTGAAAGTGGGGCTGTGAAATCTCCTACCATTATTGTATTGCTTTATAGTTCTCTGTCAGTTCTATCAATTTTTGCTTTATAGACTTAGGTGTTCTGCTCTTGGGTGCATATATTTAGAATTGTTATATCTTCTTGGTGAATTAACTCTTTTATTATAGATAGATAGATATATATTGTTTTTCTTTATCTCTTGTGACAAAATATTTTACTTAAATCTATTTTGCCTGGTATATGTATAGCCACCTCTGCATTCCTTTTGTTACTATTCCCATGTAATAGCCTTTTCTAGCCCTTCTAATTCAGCTTATGTGTGTCCTTCAACCGAAAGCAAGTTTCTTGTAGACATCATACAGTTGGATTTTAAGAATCCATCCAGTTACTCTATGTCTTTTGATTGAGGCGTTTAATCCATCTGTATCTAAAGTAATTATTAATAGGGATGGATTTACTATTACCATTTTGTTAATTGTTTTGTTTCTCTTGTAGTTCTTTTCCCATCTTTTCCCCTCTTGCTGTTTTCCTTTGAATTTCGTTAATTTTTTTTGTATTGCTGTGCTTTCATTTTCTTCTTTTTTTCTTTTGTGTAATTTCTACAAGTATTTTTTGTGGTTACCATGGGACTTACATTAAATACCAATAGTTACGTTTACTGTAAGCTGATAACAATTTAAGCTAAATTGCATACAAAGGTTATACTTTTATCCCGGACACACACACTTTATGTTATCAATGTCACAATTTACATCTATTCATACTGTGTACCATTAACATATTTTAAAGTTACATTTATTTATAATACTTTTAAAACTTTTCTTCTAGCATAAAAGTGACTTATGCAACAGTTACAATCAAGGAGTATTCTGTATTTGTCTATAAATTAATCTTTACCAATGAGTTTTATACTTTCTTATTTTATTGTGCTGCTGTTTAGCATCCTTTTGTTTGAACTGGAAGAGCTCTCTTTAGCATTTCTTGTAAGGCAAATCTGGTGGTGATGAACACTCTCAGCTTTTGTTTGTCTGGGAAAGTCTTTCATTTCTGAATGAAAGTTTTGCCAGAAATTGTTTTCTTTGTTGGCAGATTTTTCTTCCCTTCAGCACTTTGAACATATGATCCCACTACCTTTTGGCCTGCAAGTTTCTGCTGAAAAATCAACTGATGGTCTCATAAAAGTTCCCTTGCACACAACAGGTTGCTTTTCTTTTACTGCTTTCAAAATTATTTGTCTTTGGCTCTTTACCATTTGATTATAATATGTCTAGGTGTAAATTTCTTTGGGTTATTAACTTATTAGGAATCTTTGGGCTTCCTGGTTCTGGATATTCATTTCATTTCCCAGATTTGGGACACTTTTAGCCATTATTTCTTTGAATAACTTTCTGGTCCTTTCTCTTTTTCTTCTCATTCTATGATTTCCATAGTGTACACACCAGTCCAATCGATGACATACCTTAAGTTTTCTCCACTCTTTTTTATTTCTTTTTCTTTTTGCTTCTCTGATTGAATAATTTCCAATGACCTACCTTTGAGTTTACTGATTATTTCTTCCGCTTGATCTAGCCTGCTCTTAAATTCCTCTAGTGAGAATTCTGGTGAGGCAGGAAATCTGTCCAATCCCATAGGAAGGGGGCTAAAGACAGGGAGCCAAGCAGCATTCTCCACCGGGTCCCACTTCCACAGATACTCAGTAGCTAAGACCTACAGGCTTGGAATCCCCACCAGCCAGTGGCAGCAGACTTGAAACTGCCTAAGATGAATGAGCGCCTAGTGGGAGGGAGGGCTGCCATCTCTGCAGCTCCAGTTGGCTGTTTTCCCCTGCCAGTGCCCAGGAAACTGGAAAAGATACTTGCACACGCATATGTATAGCAGCACAATTCACAACTGCAAAAACATAGAACCAACCCAAATGTCCATTAATCAATGAATGGATAATGAAACTAAGGTATATTATATGTATATTATATATATATATACCTCAGTTATATATATATATACATTATATATATACACATCATATATATACACATCATATATACACACACACACACACACACACACCATTTGTAGATGAATTATTGTTGATTTGGTTTCTTAATAAGGAGGGGAAAGGATGGTCCAGGACTTTCTTTTTTGCCATCTTTCTGACTTGCCATCTTCAGATTTTCTGCCTTTTTCTTTGTAAGGTGTATTCTCTGAAAAATGTAATACTTTTATATCATCAGCAAAGCAATAGTAAGACCAGTTTAATCTATTATTGTAACTTTTAAATTTAATTTATGCAATCTAAAAAAAGCTGCCAACCTGGTATTCATATATATATATATGAATGATGGAATAATAATCAGCCATAAAAAGGAGTGAATTAATGGCATTTGCAGCAAGCTGGATGTGATTGGAGACTATTATTCTAAGTAAAGTAACTCAGGAATGGGAAACCAAACATTGTATGTTCTCACTCATAAGTGAGAGCTAAGCTATGAGGATGCAAAGGCATAAGAATGACACAATGGACTTTGGAGACTCAGAGGAAAGGGCAGGAAGGGGGTGAGGGATAAAAGACTACAAATAGAGTGCAGTGTATACCTCTCAGGTGATGGGTGCACCAAAATCTCACAAACCACTTCTAAAGAACTTACTCACATAACAAAACACCATCTGTTCCCCAATAACCTATGAAAATAAAAGATAAAAGTAAAATAAATAAATAAATAAATAACCCTAGAAGAATACCTAGGCAATACCATTCATGACATAGGCATAGGCATGGGCAAAGATTTCATGATAAAAATGCCAAAAGCATTGCAACAAAAGCAAAAATTGACCAATGGGATCCAATTAAACTAAAGAGCTTCTGCACGGCAAAAGAAACTATCATCAGAGCAAAAAGACAACCTACAGAATGGGAGAAAACTTTTGCAATCTATTTATCTGACAAAGGTCAAAAATCCAGAGTCTACAAGGAACTTAAGCAAATTTACCAAAAAAAAAAAAAAAAAAAAAAAAAAAAAAAAAAAAAAAAAAACCAACCCCAATAAAAAGTGGGCAAAGGACATGAACAGACACTTCTCAAAAGAAGATATTTATGTGGCCAACAAACATATGAAAAAAAGCTTGGCATCACTGATCGTTAGATAAATGGAAATCAAAACCATAATGAGATACCATCTCACTCCAGTCAGAATGGCCATTTTTAAAAAGTCAAGAAATGACAAATGCTGGCAAGGTTGTGGAGAAATAGAAATGGTTTTACACTGTTAGTGGGAACATAAATTAGTTCAACCATTGGGGAAGACAGTGTGGCAATTCCTCAAATATGTAGAACCAGAAATACCATTTGACCCAGCAATCCCATTACTGGGTGTATACCCAAAGGAAGATAAGTCATTCTACTATAAACTTACATGCACATGTATGTTCATTACAGCACTATTCACAATAGCCAATACATTGAGTCAACCCAAATGCTCATCAATGATTGACTGGATAAAGAAAATGTGGTACATATACACCATGAAATACTATGCAGCCATGAAAAGGAACAAGATCATGTCCTTTGCAGGGACAAGGATGGAGCTGGAAGCCATTATCCTCAGCAAACAAATGCAGGAACAGAAAACCAAACTCCATATGTTCTCACTTATAAGTATGAGCTGAATGGTGAAAACACATAGACACAGGGAGGGGAACAACACACACTGGGGCCTGTCAAGTACAGGGTAGTGGGGGGAAGGAGAGCATCAGGAAAAATAGCTAATGCATGCTGGGCTTAATACCTAGGTGATGGTTGATAGGTGCAGCAAATCACCATGGCACACATTTACCTATGTAACAATCCTGCATTCCTCTACACATACCCCATAACTTAAAATAAAAAAAAAAGTGTTAATTGGATACAAATGCTGGGGAGAATAAACTTCCTGGGCCTGTGCACTAAGAGACAGAATGGTGAGAAAAAATAAAAAAACCTCCTCTATTAAATTTTTCAGTTCAATAATCTTCAGCCCTACAGTTTTTGTTTGGTACTTTATTATATTTTTATATCTTCGTTTAAATCATCATTTTGTTCATGCATTGCTCTCTGACCTCAGTGAACATCTTTATGACTGCTATTTTGAATTCTCTGTCAGATAAATCACGTATCTCTACTTAATTATTGGTGGTTTCCAGATAATTATCTTGTAGATGTTTTTGGAACATATTTATTCATTTCTTTGTTTTCTTTCACTCTCTGTGTTGGTGTTGGCACATTAGAAAAACAGCCATTTCTCCCAGTCTATGAAGACTGTTCTCATCAGGAGAAGACTCTCACCAGTCAGGCTGGTTGATTCTTGGGACCTCTCAAATCTTTGTGCTAGTTCAATCTGCTTTCTTTGTTCTTAGCAACCCCTAGTGTCCAGATTATGCTGGTCCTACCCAGAGCTTTGAGACAAGTGAGACTGAATCCAGTTACCAGAGTAGCCCACATAAAAGTTGAATAATGAATAACTGGATGCTCTGTCCAAACCTTTTCTCTCCAGGAAAAATCTGAGATCTTGGATTTTTTGCCTGTTCCTTCTGTGCTAAATTGGGGGATGGGGCTGTGGCAACTAGTTGCATGCTCAATCAAACCACTGTCTTGTTCTCACTGGCTCATTGATGTCTAAAGTATTCTGGTTCTCATCAGCCCTCTGAAACAGGCAAAACAGAAGCCATTTTTTGAGGTATCCCTCAGAAAAGCTGTGGCATTGGATGCATGGTCCAACTCTTTCCCTCTCCAGGGAGAAGCTAGGAGCTGAGGGTTTCCTTCCAATCATATGGCATGGGCAGGAATAGGAATTCTTGCAAGAGGGTGTCTTGATCTCCCCAACAGTTTCTATGTATCTGATTTCGCATTCATACAAGGTACAGAAAACTTTTAACCAGTGTCTAAATTCTCAGAGGAGAAATTTGTAGATGAATTATTGTTGATTTGGTTTCTTAATGAGGAGGGGAAAGGATGGTCCAAGACTTTCTTTTTGCCATCTTTCTGACTTGCCATCTTCAGACTTTCTGCCTTTTTCTTTGTAAGGCATATTCTCTGAAAAATGTAATACTTTTATATCATCAGCAAAGCAATAGTAAGACCAGTTTCATCTATTATTTCAACTTTTAAATTTAATTTATGCAATCCAAAAAAAGCGGCCAACCTGGTATTCATTCTCTTTTATAATGACATCCTAATTTTGTGGGCAGCAACAAAGGGTTCAGATAAAAACAAACAAGCAAACAAAACTACATTCACTTGTATCCGTCAGTGATGACCAAGATTTTGCAATTCTGGCCAAGTAGATATAAGCATACGGTAGCTGACAGAGTGTTCTGAAAAACTCCTTTAAAGAAGGTGGACTCAGCAGGTTCATACCCTTTTACTTTTCACCATCTCCTTTACTCGTATCTGTTGTGAGTATGAAAGCTGGTAATGCAGCAGCCATTAGGACCATTAATGGAAAGCCAAGAGAGTCACAGAATCCTGGACTCAGATGTTTTTCAGCCGCAGGACCAGTGCCTACAAGTTTCTGCCTTTGGATATCTTATTGTGTGATTGGGCTTTAAACCCTCAATGTGTTTCCATTTACAGGCAGTCAAGCAGACAAATTCAATTCCCAAGAGTTACATGGCTACAGGGAAAAATAAATACATAAATAAAAGGGAGGTAAAGTATCTATATTTTAGGAGGCGGTTTATAAGAGATGATGATTTTTCAAAACTATTTTCATGACTGCTTCCTGCACTTTTAGTTGGAAGTTGGCAAGATTTCATTTTCTCATTATCCCCTCAATCATGAGAGAAGTCGTAATAATTTTATTCTCTTCTTTTTCTCTGGTTCGCCAATGAAGATATTCTCACTGGGGAAAACTATTTCTTCACCTCTTACTCATAGATAATTGAGAGATAATGTCTCCTTGTTTTCTTTCTTTGTTCCTTTCCCTAATATCTGACTTTTTCTTCAACATCCCATTACTTTCCTTCTTTTCTAGTTTTTCCCTTTGCTTTTCCCCCTTCTCTTATCTTTTCTCCATCTGTCATTTCTTTTCTTTAATCTGTATTTTTATTCAATGCATTTTAAAATATATATTACAACTGCTAGAAAAATAGTTATTATTTATTATTTTTTTCATCACCCCAAATGCTTGAGTTACTGAAATTTTGGAAAATACAAAAAAGAGGCATTTTAGCAGTTTAACAGGTAAACACAATGACTAAGGACTAAGGGCTATATATATATATATATATATGGCCCTTGAGTATACACACATATGTGTGTGTGTGTGTGTGTGTGTGTGTGTGTGTGTGTATTGTTCAGTGTTCTTTAAAGAGAGGTTTTGTTACAAAATGGCAAGAAAATGTATTATTGGCAAAAAAGGAAAAAGGAAAGAAAAGAAAAAGCCTTCTTGGTATACATTTGATCCCAATGATTTTCATAGCATGATATGCTACTTATTGGTATAAAATACTAATGTGTGTGCATATGTATGAATTTAAAAATGTTATTCCAGGCTGGGCACGGGGTCCCATGCCTGTAATCCCAGCACTTTGGGAGCCTGAGGCCGGCAGATCCCCTGAGTCAGGAGTTTGAGACAATCCTGGACAACATAGTGAAACCCTGTCTCTACCAAAAATATAAAAACTAGTTGGGCATGGTGAAGGGCGCCTGTAGTTCCAGCTACTTGAGAGACCGAGGCAGGAGAATCACTTGAAGCCGAGAGGTGGAGGTAGCAGTAAGCCAAAACTGGGATGCTGCATTCCAGCCTGGGTGACTGAGTGAGACTCTGTCTCAAAAATAAAAAAAAATAATAATAAAAAATTAATCCATATTAACTTTAAAGCAAGTTTTCCCTTCTATACAGTTCTATTAGACATGATGCAAGCCCTTGAAAGTGCTTGTTAACTAAAATTATTTATCTAATTCTTCAGTGCTCGTTAACTAAAATTATTTATCTAATTATTCAGTGATCTTGATATTGGAGATTTCCACTGTAATGTCCACCTTTAGTTCTCTCCCAATTTGAAAGTAAAGTAAAGTAAATGAAAATTGGAATAGCCATTCACCATCTTTACAATGATTTGTGTAATAAATGGATCTTGCCATAGAGTAGTTTCTTTAGGTAAATCTGGTGGGGAAATAACATTGCCTGCAAATTATTTTATTACTTGTTTGTAACTTCAAGATCCTCTATCAGGTTTTAAAGATAATTTATGGTTTATTACCTTAGGGTCATTTCATGAGAGCAAATGTGGTTTTCCTGACATAAAAATGCCACACAGTAACTAAATGAATATAAAATAGGTGCCTCAACCAAAAGAAACTTGGTTCTGACAGCCTTGCATTCTGAAGGGAAAATGGGCAAGAAAGTAAATTGAACTGACAAGGTGATGTAAACCGTAGATGGAAGTCTGTTACTTCATTAACTTAGCAAAAGATTTTGACTCCTCACAATACCTGTAATAATTTAGTAGCATGAGCTGCTTGGCCTCTTTGCCTCAAAAGTTATTTCCCAACATATTTCTGGAAGTAGTTTAGCACTACCAAGTCATCCTGTTGTGACACCTGGAAGTAGGTAAAAGCAAGCTGTGAAAATGCCAAGAGTGGACATTAAGAATATTTTATTGCTTCAGTTAAATTTGGAAAGAAAAGAAGACAAAAACAGCAATACTCCCTACTGCTGTCTGTGTGGGAGCCTGTCACTCTCTTCCAAGTCGACTTCTGCATGTTCTGCATTCCCCGGAGGTCTCTTTGTCATCTTCCTCCCTGTCATCACCACTCAATCCCTTATTTAAAAAGGAGCACATAAAGGGACCACACCATCACACAAATTGTCATTGTTAAGAGGAAGCACAGAATTCTAAAGTCTTTTCATTCAGTTCAAGCACATATCAGGATGTAGGTGCCATGAAAAATCATAGTGAAAATGGGTGGATCACTCACTCTGTGTCAAGCACAGGCGTAAGCTTTCTATACCCAGCATCTGTTTTATGATGTGCAACAACACCAATACCCTCCTTTAATGGGATGAGTCAATAAAGGCAGAGAAAAGTTAAGTAAGTTACTCGGGGTCACAGAGCGGGTGACAGAGCCAGAATTGGAGCCTATGCTATATGACTCCAGAACTCTCTCTTAATAATGGCCATACTGCTAATATATATATATATATATATATATATATATATATATATATATATATATATATACTATGCCTTGCTAAATGCTGACCTGGAAATTTAGCCTGTCACATGCCCATTTGTTCAGCTCCTCCTCCTCAGTCTCTTTAATTCCAGCCCTAACACTGCAAGGCTGAGAACTCCTTTAAATGAAAGGGCACATAGATTTCTAAGCAGCCTGAGGTTTCTGCTTGACATTTTTAGAAGTGTATTCCTTATAAAGCTGATCCTTTCTCAGTCCTACAGGACAATTAGAACTTGTCAGTTGAAGACACGGTGCATTATTCTCCCCTTTAACCCTGTCCTATTTGCGCTTCCTTATCACAGTTCACAGGCAGCTACTGATCTGATTATTAAACAGACAATTCACCCTGCTGCTCCTGCCTGCCAGAGCAGGAGCTCTATCTGTTTGGACTAGTTCAGCCCCATCTCTTTTGGGGTGACTCGGGTGATGCTAAGCTTCCCAGGGCCGTTGTGTTCTGTCTTCTGCCTCTGACTTTTTCCCTGCTACCCACATGAGCTTCTGCTATGCTCTCTTCTTTCCTGTCCAGAAATCATGTAGTAAGATGCTTTTTGGCTGGAGACTCTGAAAGCAGTCTGAAGCTGCAGACCTTTCCTTCCTGTGCCCTCCAGGTGGTCAAGCCCATTAAGCAAAGTTAAAACTTGCAGAAACTAAACTCTCTTGTTTTCATAGCCCTTGGTGGTCTCTAGATTTGTCAGGGGCTTCCAAAATCACTCTGGAGAGAAGAAAGAGATGCAAGAACAGAATTAATAATAAAATCACTATGCTTCCTCTCCCACTGGTTGCCTCATTAAATTTAGAAATTGCTATAGCAATCTATCCAATTAGGCCATAGAGACTTAGTAGTGGAGTCTACCATACTATAAGGGATCCCATTTAGTTTATTATTTTCAGGTTACTTCTTTGAACTAAGCAGGCTGCTAAGTTCAATCAAATATAAAAATAGCAGGGTAATTCAGGAAAGCAACTGACTTGCCTATTGCTTTTAGCCAATTGGCCTATTATGAGGGAGTTATGAAATCTATTATTTGCATATTGGTTGACTGAACCCGGGAACCAGGTTGCCAATGGTTTCACTTCAGATTGATTCTGGGTGAAATACCCCAAATTTTAGCCCAAATAATAAGCTATGAGATTAATTCAGAGGTATATTTTTATTATACTCTTAAAGCTCAACATGGGGCTGCAGGGCTCTTGAAAGCCTGGCATGACTTTAGGAGGCAGGAGGAGGAAACTCATTGTCTCCCTGGAAGCACACCCGTATTAGACTTGGAAATCCCCCTAATTTGTTGCTCTCCTGTGTGGAGTACCAAATTGATAGAGGAGATACCTTATTAGGATACAGTTTTTGGCTTAAAACATATTTTTCACCTATTTGGAATTTAAATTTGTTGCTACATTTCAAGATGAAGACCAGAACAGTTAGTGAGCGGTTAGTGATAATCCAATTAAGGGCCTTGATGGGGTCAAGCTTCTCATTGAAGGTGACAGGCCTTGGCTATTTCAAATACAAAACCTGTTACTGAAAGAGATGAGCCTTTGGCCCCTGGATGATC
Source organism: Pan troglodytes (assembly GCF_028858775.2). Classification (NCBI taxonomy): domain Eukaryota; kingdom Metazoa; phylum Chordata; class Mammalia; order Primates; family Hominidae; genus Pan; species Pan troglodytes. Next base: position 39,789,089 of record NC_072411.2, read on the forward strand.
TCATCTATATGCCATGGCTTCACAGGAGCAATGAGCACAAGCCCCAAGCTCTGTAATATTTTTTAAATGATGCAAAGACTGAAAAGTATATTTTTTTCTTCCTCAAAAGAATAGGCATGAATATGAAGGAGATTATTTAGGATATGCATACATTTTAAGGAAAAAGCTATCCAACTGAGAGGCTGGGGTTATATAAAGTGAATGTCTGTTTTGTGTCTGTAAATTTACATATTCAAAATAACTCAGAAGCCAAGAAATTTGCTTCAATGAAAAGTTGCAAGATGCATTTATTCTTGGGCAATGAAATGGTATGTCTTCAGGAAAGCTTGAGAGCTGCAGATTCTGAATACAAGACTGTAAGAGTGTGTCACAGTAAGACACCTGTTGCTAAATGCTCCTAAAAGTATTGATAATAGGCTGAATCTGCAGATTTGGTCTTGTATAAAGTATCAAATGCCATATTTGTTGGCTAACCCCATAATAAAGGACATGGAATAAAAGAGGAAGGCCTCAGGCAACTGCTGCTGAGGAAAAGCCACTGGCATATGCAGGAAGGGTTTTGCTGTCCATGTACTTGGGGCAAGGAGCCTATTTTGTTGTATTCTCTGTACTTGATTTTAAAATACCTCAGGCCAAAATATATGTGTATTACTTTAAATCTATAACTTAGGAACTTTCCAAATTCCATGGCTGAGAATATACCAACCTAGGTCAGAGGCTTTAGCTGTCTTAATCTCCAAACAACATCAGAGCCCTTAAAATGAACATACTGGATGATAAAGTAGCTTTTCATCATTGAACTGAGTGCTGTTTCAGATGAATGCAGAGGAGACTTATTGTTCCTGGCAACATATCCTACTCCAACACTTTTGTAGGAATAGAGAATGAGAATCAGAATCAGCAAACCCAATAGGCTCAATCTTACAGATCACTGTTTTAGGCTTAGACTTCTGAAATTAAACCTATATTTATTTTACCACTGTATTAGTCATGGTCCTCCAAGTCAATAGCATATGTAAATTTGTGTGTATTGAGAGGGAGAAAGTGGAGTGGGGGGCGAAGAGAGAGAGATACCATAAGGAATTGGCTCATACGATTACAGAGATGACAAATCCCAAAATCTACAGTCAGCAGGCTTGAGACCCAGGAGGGGCTGATGTTTTGATGTTTCGGTTCAAGTCTAAAGGCAGGACAACCAATATTCCAGTCCAAAAGCAGTCAGGTAGGAAGAATTACCTCTTATTCAAGAGAAGGTCAGGCTTTTGTTGTATTCAGCCCTTCAACTGAAAGGATGGTGCCCACCTACATTCAGGGTTACAATCTGCTTTACTCAGTCTATTGATGTAAATGTTAAACACATCCAAAACCACTATCACAGAAACATCCAGAATAATGTTTGACCCAGTATCATTGTACTGCATTGCCCAGTCAAGTTGACCTATTAAATTAACTATCACAACCATCTGGCAAAGACACTTGACATGTGCTCCAACTATAATATTAGGTGAAAACTGCCTCTAGAATGATGTCACATCTGTCTCTAATGATGTGAGGTGGTGTCAGAACACAGAAATGGACAGAGGCCTAGAATCTCATCAGTATTACTGAAAATGTTTTATGATGACTTTTGTGCATGCTTGTTAATAGATGTTGATGTACAGAATTTGCTTTCATTGCTTTCATTGTAACCTCATTGTAGTGAGGGCATATGGGAGGATACCTATTGTTTTCAGCTATTTCTAAACTACTGGAGACTGCCCAGTGTCAACCAAGAAGAATCTCATACTTGGGAATGGCCACATTACATTGGCTTAGGCCAGATTGCAGCACATTTTCTATAAAGCCTCTGGGTGGAAAATGTTTTTTTCCATAGAAGAGGTTTTGAAATGTCCTTCCTAGCTCAACAGCACCCAGGATAATACAGATCTCACAGAGCAAATGCAGGTGACAGAGATCACAGCCCCAGGCCTCAGGTAGAGAGTAAAGGCTTGCAAGATCTCACAACTATTTTTGATAATATACAAAACAGAAAGCTAGCATTGAGCAGAGGTAAGGGGAGTAAAATACAGCTTCTGTGGAAATCAGTTGCTAAAGGCTGTCTCAGGAGCAAAGAAAGAAATAAAATAAGACTTTGGAACCAAAAGAAAGAAGCAGACCTCAGAGCACACCCAAACAGAGAACCCAGAGAAGATTAACATTAGCCCCTTATCACATTGCTCAAAGATTATCATCAGCTCAACAGTAATCAAAACTCCAAATAAATATCAAAAGCTATTGAATTCCTTTAGAGTTTGTCATATATGTATAAATTAAATGTTTTATCATTTTTATTGCATTTCTTTTGTCTTCCTATATATTCCCCAAATAAAATGCCCTACATGTTTTGTGATGGGATGAATGAAAACCATCTTATAAAATTAGAGTCAAGATTCTGGTGCCCACAGTGGACTAGACAGATAAGCACCTGCATGCCCTGATGAATATGTGATAGAATATGTCATTGAATACAGACCTAATGAGACTTAATACTCTTCTTGTATATACCACCAAAGTAAAAAAAATAATCCAATAAACAAATTCAATGACTATTCCCAAGGAATGTGTATTTCACTCAAGGCTGAAGTTTTTAACCTTCTGGAAGCAAATTTGCTCTCTGAAATATTTTATATTTAGCTTTGAATGTAAAGTCCCTTTGCTTTGGCTGAGGACTCCCCAACAGAGTTGTAAAGCAAAGGAAATTATAGAATTACTTTATCTGTTGCCCTTTCAACTGGCTTTGTAATGCAATCTATGTTTTGAGACTTAAGGGAGGTGCTTTTGGAAGATACAGTAACTCTAATCAACCTTGCAGTATTTTCTCTAGGAAATTACTACATCAATGTCTAAAATTGCATTTAAATGAAGAATAGTAGGTCACTTCCTTCCCACAATAGTCTTTTGTGTACTTGATGTCTCTTGTATAATCTATATTCAGCCTTCTGCTATTTCTTCATATCTTATCTCCTCAGGACAGTGGGGATTTATGTGGCTTATTAATGTCTCCTTTTCAGGGATATTTTTCCCCATGAGGCTATTCTGTGTTCCACTATGAGCTCATAAAGCTAATCTAAACATAGGGCACCACTGACATTAAAGGAAAAATTTGTTCAGAAAACATCCCCATGAGACTTAGAAAAAAAAAAATCAACCCTGCAGGCAGATTCACAGAGTGATTTTAGGATGAACATTTTCATTTCATGAAAAAAAACAAGACAGCTTTGATTTTTACGTATCACTTTTTTTCCCATAAGTTAGAGATACTAAAGATAAATATGTTTATATGTGTGGAATTTACTCCAGATTCTGATAAACAATGTGCATATCTCTGCATATTGAGTCGAGATGGCAAACACTGTGGGTTTTTTGTATTATAACTAAATTATGTATCTGGAGTTTTACCTCCTCAGCAAGATAAGCTTTTCTATTACATATAGGACCACATGCAAGAATTAGGAAGATTAGGAAAAAGAAAAAGGCATCTGAGCATGTTGATATTACTGGTTTGGGGAATTTAGCTGACATATTAAAAGAACTTTCTGAACAAGATTGGTAGAAACTCAATTTCACTTCTCCCTTGAGTTTCTTGGGTTCTGGCCATTTCTGACAATTGAAGGCTCTGGATGGGAGCTCTCTGCCTATCTGGGAGCCTATTAAAAGAAGGAAATCAAATACACATAACTATTTACTTCCTTTATGGCAACCACTAAAACCACTGAATAAACAAAAAAAAGTTGCTCAATAAAATGTTAATTTGAAAATGCCACTGTAGTTAAGTCCAAAGTCATTTTTCACCCTTACATCCTATCCTGTATCCAATTTGTCATTAATTACAGGTTTTTTTCTTTAAAATGTCTTTCAGCTTTTTTTTCTTGTTAGGCCTTAGGACTACACTCTTTTGTTAACAACAAAAACAATAATAATAATAAACTTTAGCGTGACTTCCTGCCTGAGTCGCTACACATTTCCATGTACATATTTGCAGATTAATTTAAGGCTTAAGTTCAGCTACCTAAGATAGTGTTTCGGTTGTTTATGAGAACACCGAGTACAAACTAACTTTATATTTAAGATGTATCTCTTGTGAGAAGTAAATAGTTGTGTCTTGCTTTTTATCCAACCTGATGACTTCTTTTAATTGGAGTCTATAGCTCATTTTTATATTAATATGGATGCATTAAATCTATGATTTGGTATATGTTTTCTACTTGGCTCCTCTATTTTTTCATTAGCCTGTTTCTCCTTTCCTACACTACAGAATGGCAGATTAAAGTAAACTCTCTTTGGGGCCACAAACTGAAAATAAGTCATGGATGCTAATGGAGCTATCTTGGTTACTTGTGTAGATGTCTATGGTAAGGGTCCATTCTCTGATGAGACTGACTGCCTGAGCTTATACTGCTCAGCTTGCCATTACTGCTGTCTGGATTCATTATCATACCAGAAAAATCAGTGCATCTACCATCACAGACAAGGCACAAAATAAAGTGTTCTATGTTTCTGATGCAGAGATTACCATTACCACCACTTGCGTAACTTGTGATACATGCCAAAAGTTGACCCATTTGTCTTGTGATAAGAGAGGTCACCTTGTACAGGGTATAGCTCTCACCCACTCTTGTAGACTGACTAGATTGCACCTTTGACCCCCTCTCCAGGCTGACAGCAGTGTTTTACCACTGTTTACGCTTTCTCACATTATGGGTGTTTCTGTTCCTTAAAGATCAGCTGTATTTGACCAGAGTTGTGGCCCTTCAAACGATCTGTGTATTTGGCCTTCCAGATCATTTTCAGTCTGATAAGCACTTTTTATCATACATGTTACTTAGTAATGAGTTGATTATCAAGGTATTTGACAGAATTTCCACACTCTCTTTTATCTACAGGTATCTGATATTATTGTGCATGCATTGCATCTGCCTTCTCAAAAATTGATTCAAACTATTTCTGACTTTGTGTTTCTCACTTTCTTTGGGCTCACACACCATAGCAAGGAAATTTGACCACTGAGTGCAGCTGCCCCCAGAAAGGGATCATCTACCTGTGACTGCTTCTTGGGTGATAATTAGGACCAAAGACGTGAGAGGTTATTTAAACCTATTTTGAAAATTCAAGATTCATCCTTGATCATTCTTGGGCCTGAAGCTTCTTACTTTCCCCTAATAATAAACACAGGTGATCTTGGTAGGTATGCCCTTTGGACGTCCAAAAGGGGGCCCAAAAAACTTAATTCTGGTTTAGCATCTTGGTTTCTTTTGTTGGATGGATCTGGTCCTGGATCATAACACAAAGATCTCTTGGTTGACCACATTGTCATTGAGTCCCCCTGTAGTGGCCCACTTCTACAAAATTGAGCATAATAGATTTCTATAAATGTTATAAAAATGACCTTGTTTCTCTCATACCTGATCTTTCTAGATGAGAAATCTAGTTGTGAGCAGGAGATAATAAAAAAAAAAAGGTGTTGTACTATATTGGAATGAGGCACATCTATTTTGTGGTGGCAGAAAACAACACCCTGTCACCTGAGAGAAGAATACTTCAGATATGGAGAGGGAGAGGAGAGAGGAGTACGTTAATCATCTCTGTCTTCCAGAATCAACTCTGGAGATTTCCTTCACAAAGAAGAAGGCCCTGATTTTCTCTCCCAAAATATTATAAGAACATTTACTTCAGCTGACTGCTCGGTCTACCAAACCCTACCAGGTATCTGTGAACACAATTTGATCAACATCTCCTTTCACCTTACTGAGAAGATAAGTAGAAACATATCTTCTGCACCTTTCATGTGAAACAGCCGTCAACACATCTGGAGGTCTTCCCCACCCTCATTGATGTAGCCCTTGCTCAGTCCCATGATGCAGACTAATTCCACCAAACCAGTGGGATAGACAAATGGGACAGGTTAAATTGACTGCCCTCAAGCAGGTCTTCCAGAACAATCATTTGACTCAATCATTTTAACTGAACTGGGCACTGAAAGGTCTAATGGCCAGACAGAGAGGCTGTTAGGCCAACCTGTTAGGTCAACCTGTAGGTCCTGACCCATGTAGGAACTACTTTGAGGACACCAACAATTGTAGCCAATACTTTATTTCCTGGGGTTCTATGTATATTCGCTTCTTAACTGTAAGGCAGGTATAAACTGACTTCCTCCTAAAAACATCATGTCTTTACCTTAAAAGACTTTCAAGTATTTAAGAATACAAGTAGATCATGTAGCTCTCATATGGCTATAGAAATCTCTTCAAAATTTGGTCACCCCTAGTTACTCAGGGAAGATTTCTGGAGAAATCAGTGAGATAAATGACTCATTATTTTAGCACACCCTGTGAGAAGTTAGTTTTACAATGGAAAGCATTCAGTTAGAAATTTGTCCTTAACTTTGTTGAAATGACTAAACATACCACTTCAGCTCTAGAATGCATTCAGGTCAGCCATAACTTAAAGGCCACAATTGCCCTAGACTTCCCCCTTTTGGGTTTAAGCAGAATCTATGTATTCACTGATACATCTTACTGTACCTCAGCTAAAGTGGAAAGGCTAATGCAGAAATTTAAGAGGAAAATTACCTCAATTTCTAAGGTAGACCCTGATGGCTTAAAAGAATTTATTTAGCTGGTTGGGTCCAGCTGGGAAGAATGGTCAATACAGCAGATTGGCTTCCTCCTGCTACTGGTAGCTCTGGGGATAGTAGTCTTAATTAAATGATATGGGAAACAAAGTGATGGATTTAGTCCAAGCCTACCTTATTTAAATTAATGAGACTAGCCAACAGAGTAGCGTACTCATGGGAAAATTCACCAGCAGTCAAGACAAAGTAGTAGCAATAGGAAGTAGATACTGTTGTGACATAATTCTCCAGGGCTATCTCATAATTTTATGTCTTATAAGGAAGGCAGTTACTATACTTTATTCTGAACTATCTTTTAAAAGATTTTTGTATAGAGAGTAGCCTTGGAAGACAGAGATAGAGTTTTCCTCCAGAGCAAATAGCAAGCACGCTTACTGTCAAATACAGTAATGATAATATCTCTTTCCAGACCAAAGGGCTAGCATGCTTATTACCTATCATGAAATATTAGGTTCTAAGCGCAGAATCGCTTTCCTGTATTACAGACCACAGCATGTGCTAATGCTTTCTGGCTGAATAGCCCTTTGGAAATCAGGAATTGGAGGCACAGGGCAAAAAAAAAATGCCAATACCTTTGTGATTGCCAATATTATTTGTAATTAACTATAGTTTCCAAACCAGAAAGCTCATATAATTTACCAGAATCCATGAAACTGTGGCAGGCTAACCTGTTAGCTTCCCAATAGACTAAAATCTCAGAGCCTTCAGAGTTGCTGACAATATAATAAGGTGAAACATCACACATAAACGGTGATCACAGTTTCTGATACAATAAATAACTTCAATATTGGAAGTTATTTGGTGTCATTTCCCTTGCATATCACAACACTCAGTACAAAGTCAAAGTGCAATATATAGTAAAAGAGGGATTGGTCAAATTTTCAATAAAATATTAAAAAAATAATTTGCTTGCCATAATGCCACAAAATAAAGATTTCAAAATATAATTGGGTGGTCAAAACAAAATTAATAGATAGTTCTAGAATCTTTTTAGTTCAATACATACCAATCAGCCGTCAGTTTTCACAAGTTGAATAGGTTTTGTTCTTAATTTTCTATCCAGTAGATGTCAGCAATTTTCTCTATTTCTTTATAAAATTAATTCTTGCCTAACTCATATGTTTCAAACATCAGAGATTCTCATTACAATTAGATTTTTATCATTATCTAAAAATTTTGGTAACATAATAATCAATGTTGACTAAAGATGATATTTTGATACAGTGACAAAAGGCCAATGCTTAGCTTTATGTATCTCAATGCATCAGCCAGACACGTGAAAAACATCTCATTTATGAAGGACATACCTGTCATATAATGAAAAGATATCATAAATTTTTGCCCTGAGTAATATTTCAGTACTTATTAAACCCATAATGTTCTCTTATTTTTATGGAAAAGGAGGGAAGGGTGGAGTTTCTATTAGATTATATTATTACATAAAATATCCTATACCCTTTCCTGTGGAAGGGTTATAGACATACTTCAAAAAGTTTGTAGAAAATGGAATTAAATGATAAAAATAAAAAATACAAACTTTATTTCTCAGCATAACCTCCACTGAGCTCAAGACACTTTTGTAAGTAATAGTGCCAGCCATTCAGTCCATCTCCAAAGAATTGAGGGGCCTGGGAATTTAACCATGTCAATGCAGTCTTTTTTACATTACTAACTTTTGAAAAAAGTGTGCCCTTTAAAGATTTGTTGTTTAAGATTAGGGAACAATAAAAAGTCAGAAGCAGCCAAATGAGGACTGTAAGGTGGATGCCTACTGATTTCCTATTTACACTCTAATAAAATGACCTTTGTTTAATGAGAAGAATGAGCAGGAACATTGTCATAGTGGTAAAGAACCCTCTGATGAAAATTTCTGGGTGTTTTTCTGCTAACACTTTGGCTAACTTTCTTAAAACTCTCTCATAATAATCAGATATTATCAGTTTTTGGCCCTCCACAAGGGCAACAAGCCAAATGCATTTAGAATCCCCTAAAATTGTTGCCATTACTTTTGCTCTTGACTGTTTCACAATTGGACCACTTCCATCTCTTGGTAGCCATTATTTTGGTTTGGTTTTGTCTTCAGGATTGTACTGGTAAAGGCATGTTCAATCTCCTGTTATAATTCTTCAAAGAAATCCTTTGGGATCTTGACCCCTCTTGTATAAAATCTCCATTGAAAGTTCTGCTCATATATGCAGTTGATCTGGGTGCAATGGTTTTAGCACACATTGAGTAGAATATTTGCTCAACTTTTTCAGTTGGAATTGTGTAAGCTGAACCAATTAAGATGTCTATGATATTGGCTGTTGTGGGTGCTATTAATCATTGGTCTTTTACAATTAGGGCATTTTGATGGTCAATATTGAGTGTCAACTTGATCAGATTGAAGGATGTAAAGTATTGTTCCTGGGCATGTCTGTAAGTGTTGCCAAATGAGATTCACATTTGAGTCAGTGGACTGTGAGAGGCAAACCCACCCTCAATCTGGGTGGCACCATCTAATCAGCTACTGCGGCAGCTAGAATAAAGCAGGCAGAAGAGGTTAGAAGGACTTGACTTGCTGAGTCTTCCAGGTTTCATCTTTCTCCCATGATGATACTTCCTGCCTTCAAACATCAGATTCCCAGTTATTCAGCTTGTGGACTCTTGGACTTACAACAGTGGTTTGCCAGAGGCTCTCAGGTCTTTGGCCACAGACTGAAGCCTGCACCATCGTCCTCCTTATTTTGAGGTGTTGGGACTCAAACTGGTTTCCTTGCTCCTCAGCTTGCAGTGGGCCTATTGTGAGACTTCGCCTTGTGATCATATGAGTCAATACTCCTTAATAAACTCCCCTTCATAATTACATCTATCTTATTAGTTCGGTCCCTGTAGAGAACCCTGGTTAATACAGGCATGAACAAGTTAACTTTTTCCTCACAAATTGATGTGAATAATCTGCTGCTGTGGGCTTCATCTTCAACATTGATTCCTTCTTAAAATGAGCCATTCATTTGTAAATTGCTAATATCTTTAGGGCATTGTCCCCATAAACTTTTTGAAAAGCATCAGTGATTTTACCATTCTTTCATCCAAGCTTCCCATTAATTGGATGTTTGCTTTATATCAATTTTAGTAGAATTCATGTTGCTCTGATAAAGATTCTGTTCAAACTGATGTTTTATCCTTCTTAGTGCCTCAAACTAGATCCTGTTCAGACATGTTATAACAAGTTAGTATGACGTTATTTTGGTGTAAAAACTTTGAAATCCCTGCATAGATATTTCATAATGTGCATTTTCATGAACTTTTTGAATATCCTTCATACACTTCAATCTATTTATTGATGCCAGATTTTAAAATGTGAGCAGGAATTTGTCTCATTAATGAGTAGAAGTTTTAGAATCATCATGTCCTTTATTCATTGTTTTCTTTTTCCTCTGACATGAGACTGGAAATATCCCATACAGGGGTTGTTCATCATGTTTGCTAGAATGAGAACAATGAGTTGCATTTAACCCATGATGGCTATGTAACAAGAGAAAAAAATTGACTGAAGTTGAGGACACTAAGATTTAGGGGTTTTTTAGATACTGCAACAGATTTAGCTTGAGCTATCTGATAAAGGGGCAATAGAAAAGGATATTTATTACCCCAGAAAGTTGACAGATGGGTAATATGTATAAACACCTTGCTAATTCTAAAGCACAATTCTGCACATTTAAAGAAGAATATGGCAGGGTGTGGTGGCTTATGCCTGTAATCCCAGCACTTTGGGAGGCCAAGGCAGGTGGATCACCTGAAATCAGCGGTTCGAGACCAGCCTGGCCAACATGGTGAAACGCGTCTCTACTAAAAATACAAAAATTAGCTGGGTGTGGTGGCATGTACCTGTAGTTCCAGCTACTTGGGAGGCTGAGTCAGGAGAATTGCTTGAACCTGGGAAGTGGAGGTTGCTGTGTGCTGAGATCACACCACTGCAATCCAGCCTGGGTGGCAGAGTGAGACAAAAAAAAGAAAGAAAGAAAGAAAGAAAAAAAAAGAGAGAGAGAAAGAAAGAGAGAGAAAGAAAGAAAGAAAGAAAGAAAGAAAGAAAGAAAGAAAGAAAGAAAGAAAGGACTTCTGAACATAGAAAGCTATTAACTTTTCCTCTTCTTTTTTTGCTTTTTTAAAGATCACCTGTTCCATGGCCTCTGTTGGTGTCTCGTAATGTTGACCATTAAATTCTATTTTTCTCTTTTACTATCCTTAGGCAAAGATTCAACGAACATCCACTATGTTCAGCCATGTGTCCACATTTCTGTCTTTATTCCTTCCTCATGCCTTATGGAGGAAACTTCTTACAAGATTTGTAACCATTTATGAAGCAACCTCTGTATATCAGGTTCTGCCTTAATGTTATTGTTATTAACATATTTAATAATAAATCATATGTTATGCATAAATTTTCTTTTACAAATAACTCAAATGAGATTGACAGAGGTTAAGAAAATTGAAGACAATTACACAGCTGATAAAAGAACAAAACCAAGATTTGAATTTAGTTTGCTTAGTTTCAAACTCCCCTATCCTTCCACTACATCATTTGCTTAGATGGCAGCATGAGAAAACTACATAGTTTATCAAATCAAATTTCTCCATGAAACCCAAAATATGTGTAATGGAAATTAACCATATGAGAAATTGATGAATTTCAATTAACATTTGTACTCCTAAACTGTATGTTGGCTCTTTCTTAGTTTAATGCAATCAAAGTATCAGTTTCAAAGTACTTGACAATAATTAAGGTGGAAGAAGTTTTTGGACAAATCCAGGTGCTTGAGATAAATATTAATCAAAACTTTTCTTTTAACTTAATTTCACATGATCTTCTTAACTCTTTTGGGGCTGAAATTGGTTTATTTAAGATAAGCCTAGAACTGATTATTGGTTTAAGAATATAAGATTATAAGAGAAACAGATGGATTTCAAAAACATTATGTTGAAGAAAAGAAGCCAGAAACAAAAGATTATATACTATATGAGTTCTTTGTATGATGTTCTAGGATGGTTCTGCATATAAAATCAATTAATATGTTATATCATGTCAACAGAAAAGGAAAAAGCACAAAATCCACATGATCATTTCAACAGATGCAGAAATAGACTTTGACAAAATCCCATCTCCTTTCATGATAAACCACACAGCAAAATAGGAATAGAAGAAAACTTCCTAAACTTGATAAAGAGCATCTATGAAAAAAACCTATGCTAACATCAAGATGAATAATGAAAGACTGGCTTTTTTTCCTCCTAAGATCAGGGACTAGACAGAGCTGTCATCTCTTCAAAATTGCATGAAGATTCTAGCCAGGTAAATTATGCAACAAAAATAAATTAATGACATCTGGTTGGAAATAAGAAAGTAAAACTATATTTACTTGAAGATGACATGATTGTGAGTATGGAAGATCTTTAAAATTTACTAACAATTTATTACAGATAATAAATGACCTCAGTAAGATTGCAAGACACAAAATCAATATATTAAAAAAACACAACTGGATTTCTGTACACTTGCACTAAACAATTCAAAATAAAATTAAGAAAACCATTCCATTTATAGTAGCATCAAAAGTAATAACATATTTAGGAAAAAATTTAACAAAACAACTGTAAAATGTATGCTCTGAAAACTACAAAACATTATTGAAAGATACTAAAGATCTAAATAAAAGAAAAAATCTGATGTTCATGAATTGGAAGACTTAGTATTGTTAAAATGGCAATACTTCCAAAAGTAATCTAAAAATTCAAGGTAATTATGATTAGAATCCCAGAAGACTTCTTGCAGAAATTGTCCAGCTGTTTCTAATATTCAGATGGAATTTCAAGAGACCCAGGATAACCAAAGCAATCTTGAAAAAGAAGAACAAAAAACTAGGACTCATTTTTCTGATTTAAAAATTTACCAACAAACTAGAGTAATCAAGACATTATGGTATGGCATGAGGACATAAACCAGTGAAATAGAATTGAGAGATCAAAAATACATCCATGTGTCTATGGTCAAATGATTCTCATCAAGAATGCCAAGACCATTAAATGGGACAAAGAATAGTCTTTTAAACAAATGGTATAGGAACAACTGGCAAACCATATGAAAAAAAAAGGCAATAGTCACTTGTCATTGAAATGGTTTGATAAAATAAAAATTCATGAGCATGATGGTAAGACACACTACCATCTACCATCTGGCCCAGGTTGTTTTACATAATATTGTATTATTTCTTTAGTCAACTTTTATGATAGCACCATACACATTGATTTGCTATTAACTTACCATGGTTATCCTTGAATCTTTTCAAGGATCTCTACTTCAAAATGGGAACATAATAGAAATTGACATATATAATTGAATAAATAAACTTTCACATTCTCCTTTTTTTCCCTCATCATTCTTTTCCCATTGGCTGAAACATTTCACTAAAAAACTCCTCCAGAGCACAGCCAAGGACACCCATCCCCCAAGGCTCACCATGTTCCCCTAGGATACTCTAGCCTTAGGAGAAGTGTTGGACCTGAAGAGAGAAGGGCAATTTTGCCCGTGAGATGGAGCCAGTCTTTCTGTCTGCCTCCTTCTCTCAGGACCCCAGCCTGGCCATGCCTGTTAGCAATTCAGCCTTGGATGCCCAACTGGAGTGCCGTCCTGAAGTTGCATCATAGCTTCCGCACTGGCAGACCATGCCTGAACATCAGAGAGCCCCAGCAGAGCAGTCCCCCACTGACACATACCAGCCGTCTGCACCTTCCTTCCACCTCAGCCTCCCCCATGCCACTTTGCTGGCATACACTTGCCCATGGCCACTCCCTCATTGCTTTGCCAGCATGCATGTGTGCAGGTGGACCTTGCCTCCTCTTCCCTGCCAGTACATGCCACGAGTACATATGCCTCCCACCATGCCATTGCTGCCAGCATGAGTGCACCCATGCCCCTCCTCCCATCACCGCCCCACCACATCACCATTGTTGTCATGAATACATGTGTGGACACCAGCAGCCTTGCCTCTGCCTTGTGCTTCCACTGCCACTAGTGTAAATGTGCAGGGGCACTGCCATGGGTGCAAATGTGCAAATGGACCCCAGCAGCCCCAACATTTCTCCCCTGCCATGTAACCACTACAGTCATTACTAAAACCTACATGCAAACCAGTAGGCTTGGGCCTGCCAGCACTCCACCCGAGCTGACAAGTGTGCAGCCCACCATGCTGCCACTGCTGCTGGCACATTCAAACAAGTATCGATCCCACTGCTACCAACTGATGAAGCACTTTGGCTGGCACCACCCTTTGAGGTGCTGTGACCAACAGTCCAGGAACACCTCAGCCCCTCCAACACAGCACATACCCAACCTCAAGAGGCCAGAGAACAAAGCCAGGGGCCGGATACCAACCATTAGAGTTAAAGCATGTAGCCCAGGCATGCCCAACTGAGCCTTGCCCCTCCAAAAGTCTACCAGAAATGAAGCCAGATGACTGAACCCAACTTATACCACAATCAAACACCAAGGACATCAAAGAAGATAAAAGAAACAAAAACCCATCCAAAGGACAGCAGCTTCAAAGGTGGAAGGAACATCAGCCCACACAAGATGAGAAAGAACCAGCACAAAAACTCTGGCAACTCAAGAAGCCAGCGTGTCTTCTTACTTCCAAACAACCACATACTAGTTCCCCAGCAATGGTTCTTAAGCAGGCTGAAATGGCTGAAATGACAGAAATAGAATTCAGAATATGGATAGAAACAAAGATCATAGACATTCAGGAGAAAGTTGAAACCCAATCCAAGGATTCCAAGGAATACAACAAAACAATACAGGAGATGAAAGATGTAATGGCAATTTTTAGAAGAAACCAAACAGAAGTGATAGAGCTGAAAAACTCGTTTCAAGAATTTCAAAAACAATTGCAAACATTAACAGCAGAATTGACCAAGCTGAGGAAAGAATCTCAGAACTTGATTACTGGCTCTCTGAAATAACTCAGTCAGAAAAAATGAAAAAAAATCAATAAATAAAAATGAACAAAACCTTCAAGAAATATAGGATCATGTAAAGAGACAAAATCACCCACTCATTGGGGTCCCTGAAAGAGAGGGAGAGAAACAAGCAACTTGGAAAACATATTTCAGAATACAGTCCATGAAAATTTTCCAAACTTACAAGAGGACAACATTCAAATTCAGGAAATGCAGAGAACACCTATGGAACACTACTCAAGAAGATCATCCCCAAAACATAGTCATCACATTCTCCAAGGTTAAAAAAAAAAAAAAGAAAGTTAATCATAGCTAGAGAGAAGGGACAGGTCACATACAAAAGGAACCCCAATTAGGCTAAAAATAGACCTTTCAGCAGAAACCGTACAAGCCAGAAGAGAATGAGGGTCAATTTTCAGCATTTTTTTTTTTTTTGAGATGGAGTCTTGCTCTGTCACCCAGGCTGGAGTGCCGTGGCACAATCTCAGCTCACTGCAACCTCCACCTCCCAGGTTCAAGCAATTCTGCCTCAGCCTCCCGAGCAGCTGGCATTACAGGCATGCGCCACCATGCCTGACGATTTTTTGTGTTTTTAGTAGAGACGGGGTTTTGCCATGTTGGCCAGGCTGGTCTCAAACTCCTGACCTCAGGTGATCCACCTGAGGCATCAGCCACCTCACCTGGCAATTTTCAGCATTCTTAAAGAAAAAAATTTAAACAAGAATTTCATATCCCACCAAAGTAAGATTCGTAAGCAAAGGAGAAACATCCTTTCAAGACGTGCTAATACTAAGACATTGTATTACCACCAGACTTGCCTTACAAGATGTCCTGAAGTTAGTGCTAATCAAGAAAAGGAAAAACTGTTACCAGCTACTACAAAAACACACTTACTTACATAGACCATTAACACTATAGCAGCCACAAAAACAAGTCTACACAATAACCTGCTAACAACATGATGACAGGAGCAACTTCACACATACCAGTACTAACCTTGAAAATAAACAAGCTACATGCCCCAGTTGAACGGCACAGACTGCTAAGTTGAATAAAGAAGCAAGACCCAATGGTATGCTATCTTCAAGAGGCCCATCTCACATGCAATGACACCCATAGGCTCAAGATAAAGGTATAAAGAAAAATCTACCAAGCAAACAGAAAACAGAAAAAAGCATCAGTTGCAATCATAGCTTCAGACAAAACAGACTTTAAACCAACAAAGATAAAAAAAGACAAAGAAAGGCATTACACAATGTTAAAGGGCTCAATTCAACAGGAAGGCTTAACTATTAAATATTCTAACTATATACGCACCCAACAGAGGAGCACACAGATTCATAGAGCAATTCCTTAGAGACCTACAAAGAGACTTAGGTAATAACAAAATAATAGTGGGAGACTTCAACACCCCACTGACAGTATTAGACATAAAGCATGGCAGAAAACTAACAAAGATATTCAGGACCTGAACTATGGGCCTAGTAGACATCACGGAACATTCCACCCCAAAGCAACAGAATATACATTCTTCTCACCTGTACATGGCATATACTCTAAAGTTGACCACACATAAACCAACCCCAAAGCTAACAGAAGGCAAGAAATAACCAAAATCAGAGCTGAACTGAAGGAGTCTGAGACATGAAAAACCATACAAAAAAAAAAAATCAAGGAATTCAGGAGTTGGCCCTTGAAAAAATTCCTAAGATAAATAGACTGCTAGTTACACTAATAAAGAAAAAAAGAGAGAAGATCCAAATAAACACAATTAGAAATGACAAAGCGTACATTACCACTGACCCAACAGAAATACAAATAACTATCAGAGACTACTATCAACACCTCTATGTACACAAACTAGAAAATCAAGGGGGGAAAATGGATACATTTTTGGACACATACAACCTCCCAAGACTGAATCAGGAATAAATTGAATATCTGAACAGACCAATAATGAGCTCCAACATTGACTCAATAAGTAAAAATCCTGCCAACCCAAGAAAAGCCCAGGACCAGGTGGATTCATTGCTGAATTCTACCAGATGTACAAAGAAAAGCTGGTACCATTCCTACTGAAACTATTCCAAACAATTGACGAGGGACTCACCCCCAACTCTATGAGGCCAGCATCATCCTGATACCAAAATCTGGCAGAGACACAACAAAAAAAGAAAGCTTCAGGACAATATTATTTATGAGTATTGATACAAAAAATCTCAACAAAATACTAAGGAACTGAATTCAGCAGCATATCAGAAAGCTACTACATTGAGATCGAGTAGGCTTTTTCCTTGGAATGCAAGGTTGGTTCCACATATGCAGATCAATAAATGTGATTCATCAGATAAACAGAACTAAAGACAAAAACCACATGATTATCTCAATAGATGCAGAAAAGGCTTTTGACAAAATTCAACATTGCTTCATGTTGAAAGCTGTCAATAAACTAGACGTTGAAGGAGCATACCTTAAAATAATAAGAGTCATCTATGACAAACCCACAGACAACATCTTACAGAATAGGCAAAAGCTGGAAGTATTCTCCTTGAAAACCAGCATAAGACAAGGATGCCTTCTCTCACCACTCCTATTCAATCACCACTGAGTGCTCTGGCCTATTGGATGTCCCAGTCTGAAAAATCAGGCAAGAAAAGAAATAAAAGGCATCAAATTAGGAAGAAAGAAAATCACATTATCCCTGCTTGTGGATGATGTGATTCTATAGCTAGAAAACCCCATAGCCTCTCCCCAAAATTCCTTGAGCTGAGAAAAAACTTCAGCAAAGTTTCAGGATGCAAAATCAATGTATAAAAGCCAGTTGCATTTCTATACACCAACAATATCGAAGCTGAGAGCCTAATTAGGAAGAAAATTCCATTCACAATAGCCACAAAAGAACAAAATAAAATACATAGGAATTCAGCTATCCATGAAGGTGAAAGACCTCTACAATGAGAATTACAAAACACTTCTTAAAGAAGTGAGAGATGATGCAAACAAACAGAAAAATATTATATGCTCATGGATAGAAAGAATCAATACTGTCAAAATGGCAATACTACCCAAAGTAGTTTACAGATTCAATGCTATTCTTATCAAACTACTAATGACATTCCTCACAGAATTAGAAGAAACCATTTTAAAATTCATATGGAACCAAAAAAAAAAGTGCCCAAATAGTAATACTATCCAAATAGGCAATACTAAGCTAAAAGAACAAAGCTGGAGGTATCATATTACCTGACTTCAAACCATACTACAAGGCTACAGTAACCATAACAGTATACTGGGACATAAACAGGCACATAGACCAGTGGAACTGAATTAGGAGCCCAGAAATAATGCTGCACACCTACAACCATCTGATCTTTGGCAAAGTTGACAAAAATAAGCAACGGGGAAAGGACTCCCTATTCAATAAATGGTGCTGAGATAAATGGCCAGCCATATGCAGAAGATTGAAACTATACTCCTTCTTATAACATATACAAAAATCTCAAGATGGATTAAAGACTTAAATATAAAACCTAAAACTATAAAAACCATGGAAGGTAACCTAAGAAATACCATCCTGGACATAGGGCCTGGCAAAGATTTCATGACAAAGATGCCAAAGCAATTGCAACAAAAACAAAAATTAATAAATAAAGCCTAATTAAACTAAAGTGCTTCTGCCCAGCAAAGGAAACCATCAACAGAATAAACAGACAACCTACAGAATCGGAGAAAATTTTTGCAAATTATGCATCTGACAAAGGTTTAATATCCAGAATACATAAGAAACTTAAACAAATTTACAAGCAAACAACCCCATTAAAAAGTGGGCCAAGGACATGATCAAACACTTTTCCAAAGAAAATATACATGCATTTAACAAGCATATTAAAAAATGCTCAACATCACTGATTATTAGGGAAATGCCAATCAAAACCACAATGAGATACCATCTCACACCAGTCAGAATGGTTATTATGTAAAAGTCTAAAAATAACAGGTGCTAGCAAAGTTGTGGAGAAAAGGGAATGCTTACACACTTCTGGAGGAAATATAAATTAGTTCAGCCATTGTGAAAAGCAGTTTGGCATTTTCTGAAAGATCTTAAAACTGAATTACCATTCAACCTAGCAATCCTGTTATTAGGTATATACCCAAAGGAATATATATCATCCTACTATAAAGACACATGCATGTGTACGTTCATTGCAGCAGTATTTGCAATAGCAAAAACATGGATTCAACCTAAAGGCCCATCAATGGTAAACTGGATAAAGAAATGTAGTACATATATACTATGGAATACTATGAAGCCATAGAAAAGAATGAAATCATGTTCTTTGCAGCAATATGGATGGACCTGGAGGACATTATCTTAAGCAAACTAACATAGGAACAGAAAACCAAATATTGTATGTTCTCACTTATAAGTGGAAGCTAAACATTGCATACGTATGAACACAAAGACGAGAACAACATATCAGGTCCTACTTAGGATGCAAGGTGGGAGAATGGTGATGATCAAAAAGTTACCTTTTGGGTACTATGCTTATTACTTAAGTGATGAAATAATCTGTACACTAGATCCCCGTGACACACAATTTACATATATGATAAACCTGCACACATACCCCTGAACCTAAAATAAAAGTTAAAAATAACTTCCATATTTATGTCTTCACTCAAGTGTTAAATATTGTTGGCAGTAAAATGTACATACTTCAGAAATAATTTTATATCCGCCTTTACATACATATGTGAACATATTAATATATACATCATTTTACATTATTGAATTCATACTGCATTTTTTCACAATCTGTTTCATTTACAGATAATATATCTTGAATAATAATCATAGCTTCCACTTATACACCACTTTTTATGGGAGAGGCAATATTCTAAGTCCTCTATGGCTCTTAACTTAATGTAATCCTCAAAAAAAAAACCCTGAGATAAGTAGTATTACTATTCACATTTCAGGATGATGAAACTGAGGTATGTGGAGTTTAATAAATTTGACCAAGTTTGCACAACTGGAAGCTGCTGATTTAACTCTGGAAAAACTGGAAGAACTTGAAATCTCTCCATATAAGAGCATATTTTCCTCCTCCTCCTCCTTCTTCTTTTTTTTTTTTTTTTTTTTTTTGACAGTGTCTTGCTCTGTTGCCCAGGCTGGAGTGCAGTAGCGTGATCTTGGCTCACTGCAACCTCCGTCTTGTGGGTTCAAGCCATTCTCCTGCCTCAGCCTCCCGAGTAGCTGAGATTACAGGTATGCATCAACACGCTCGGCTATGTTTTGTATTTTTAGTAGAGCTGGGGTTTCACCATGTTGACCAGGCTGGTCTTGAACTCCTGACCTCAGATGATCCACCCAGCTTGGCCTCCCAAAGTGCTAGGATGACAGGTATGAGCCACCAGGCCCTGCCCTTCTTATTTTTTACAACAGCCCCATTTCAGCAACAATTGGCATGTTTTCTACTTAACTATATTTATCTGTTCAAGAAATGGAGACATAATCATTTAAACTGGGTCCCTTCGTGCTATTTCAGGTAATGCCACATGAACATCTTGACAACACTTATCTTACTGTATAGAATGAAGTAGAGATCAAATTATCTTTTCTTGATTCCCAGCCAGAATTTTATTTATGATATTTATTTTTATTTGTCTGCCTGTCCATGACATGGTCAGGAACTGTCTTTTTTCTTATGCTTAGCTAAGTGACTCTACAATTGTTCACTAAATGAATGAATGAATAAATAATCTATCCCTTTCATGAATTATTAGCTCATTGAGGATAAATCAAATGAGTCACAGAATTGTGAAGATCAGATGAGTAAACTCTAACATGCTGAGAAATTAAAAGTTTTATAGTGTTCTCCCTCTTTGTGATTTGATGTGAAATCTTTGTGTAGATACTTTAAAGATTCCTGACCACGTATTCAAAATCTTAAACATTCTTTAAATTCAAAGTCGTTACTTCCTGATTCCTCTAAAATGTCTCAAACTTTTTTTGGTTTCTCTGATTCTTCATTTTAATAAAAACTTTCCTCTTTCATTAAATTTCATTTGGTCTTTGAAAAGACACTCTAGCTCCTGGGCTATGCTTTGCTTTGCATCCTGTCTGCCAGTCTGAGTTTAAAAGGAGGAAGCACGGGGACGCTCCACATCTGATTGGCTGTAGTCCACTCTCTGGTACTGTGCTGACGCAGCTGACAGTGCTGAGATGATTAAAGGATTTCGAGAATCTGTGAAGAACCAAGTACAGATATTTGAATTGTACCCACTTGTCAAAATTTTACAGTAATTAGGAGCTAAGCAAAGAAAAAAGAATGTGGCTTCTCAGAACTTGGTAGAATCTCAGTGTGATGAATATTCCTTTTGAAATTTTTAAATGACCTGAATTCATTAAGAAGACACATAAACTTCACATTCCATTGAAAGGAAAAAATAAATACATTTGTGTAGTATCCTAGATAGTGGTATCCTTGAGATGGGGGCCAGTATTTAGAAGTGGTGTCTTGGAATTGATTGCATTTGAGCAGCTACCATCTTCCTTCTTTCTCCTAGGAGAGTAGTCAGATTACCCTTTCATTAATTTTCTCCTTCATTGCATTTATACTGCCAGACACTGTAGCAGGTATGGGGACAAAATGGTAAAGAGCATAGGTGCTGTATTGGACCTTGTCAACCTAATAGCTTGTTTAGGACATTTTATCACAATTTTCTCTGTGTCATTTACAGCTACTGTATTTAAACACCATTTTTGAAGCTTTATGATCTCTTATGATTGAGAGCTATCATCTACCTAATTGTTTATTTGAGAAGATTAAGATTGCTTCTATTTTTAAAATTATTATATCTAATTTGGATACAAATATTTTTATATTTTAATATTTATTTACCTTGTCAAAAGAAGAGTTTTGAAGTAAAATTTTTCACTTACCACAGGACTCAATCCAATTTAACCAAGGCAAATTTTTTTTTCACTAGGGAAATCCTAAATTTTGTGTGTCTTTGTCAAAGGAAATAATTTAAAAGCCCAATTAGAGGGTATGTGATGTAGGAATCACTTTCCCTATATTAGGGCTTTAAAGTAAGTTGGCTTCTTCTTATCTACCAGGAGCCTCCTATTTGCTACCATGTTTGTAGTCAGGGAGCATGGTGTGGTGTCTTGGTTTGTTTCATGTGACTGTATGATGATGGATGCTTTTTCCAGCATCTGAGGTTCCAGAGAAATTGAACAACTTGAATACTTGAGAATGTTTTAGAAATTCTGAATTATGATTGAACAATACTGGAAATCTGTATGATACAAAATAGAAAAAAAAATGAAGTAGCTAACTGACCTTCTTAGAGAGATGTATGGGTTTGAGGACTATATATAAGCTAAGATTTCAAATGATCTAGAATTCAAGGTGTGTTATCCAGGAATGGTGTCTCCCACCTTGACTAGATGCAATGAATCCTAGAAAACCAATCTCTCTGGTCTGCCCCCATTGGAATAGTGTAACCAGCTCAATCTAGCCCCAACAAGAAGGAATAAATGTAATTACTGTTTTTCCTGTTACAAAAACCTCGGGACAGAGAACAGATCCCAGCTATTCCAACTAAAAATACACACCCCTTAGCTTAGTTTTACCCATCCTTTTGCCATTTCCTCAGGCTGTAGAAAATTGGAAGTGACACAAAGTACCCAGCTCTCATTATATCTCATAGTGAAAAAGAAAAAGGGAAAAGAAAGAAAAATTATACTAAAAATGCACTTGTGGGGAGAGAGTCTAAAGTTACCCACATTCTATCAGAGCAAATAGAATGTGTAGACAAAGACTCTCAAAAAGGAGAAAAATGAAAACTAAAGCAATCTTGGCAACTAAGAAAACTTAAGAAGAATAAATTTTTAAAATCAAGAAGGCAGGAAAGAAGGAGAAAAGACACATTATCTAAAGTAAGAAATAAATAAAAAATACATTGGTCCAATTATTAAAAGATGAATAAAAATAATAAAATAAAAATTTGGGGAACAGGGAAATGTGTTAAAGGATTACTGCTTCATACTGTCAAAAGATAAAATTACAACAAATTTATTTTTTATGCTTATTTGAATATAAAGTTTAGGGTTTTTATTTTTATTTTTTAATTTTGTCAGGCATAAAGTTTCAATTTACATAGTTTAAAGATTTAATTGGCTTCTATTGGAAATTCTAGATTTGGGCAATACATTCTATAAAATATAATTAGTGATTTGATGCGCTGAGCAGAGGCTTGGTTTTATAGACAGAAAAGGGCTGAAAAAAGCAGAAACTGGGAATAAGAAACAGATTGATCATTTCAAAGTTACTTTCCTTATAGGGTTAAACACAAGGGCCTTCCTTATTACGCTGACTTAAGTTGACCGAGATCTGCATTTTGTTTTGCATTATTTGGGAAAACTGGCCCACTTCAACGTTCAGTTTGATTACATGGCACCTAGTATGAGTGGCTTCATTCTGGGTTGGTCTGGCCTGCTGGGATCTAGTACAGGAGGCTAGTCCGAAAAAATGGTCCTCATAAATTTTGTTTAACACTAGTATATCAACTAAATGTAGGAGTAAAACCAATTATTAGAATTGTGGTTAACAACTAAATACTAATATTATAAAAGTTGACCTTGACATAGGAATACCAGTAACCAAAAATCCAGAGGAAAAGTTGAGGAGAGTTGATAAGATTGGTGAGATTGGTGGCATCCTTCTAAAGCAGAGTAAATTATAGATATGGCTTAAAATTGAAGCACATTGTTTAAAAAAAGCATAATGACTCCAACTTTTACCGAAAGTTTCATAGCATCTTTTTGAAACCATAGTTGAGAATATTAATTTTAATTTTTTTCAACTTTACTTCTATATTTTAACTGCAAGTAAAATTAACTTTATTATCAAAATAGCATGTACTTTATAAATTTCTTTATATAAATATTTATATTTGTTTATTTATTCTCATCCATCTGCATATAAATCCATCAATCTATTTGTATATTCAGAAAATAACACCCAACTATTTCAATAATAAAAATGTATGGATGGTGAGAATTAAGTTTAAAAAAATACTTCACCTTTGGGGTTTTTTCAAAATAGACTATTTTTTAGAGCAGTTTTAGGTTCACAGCAAAATTAAGAGGACAATTCAGAGAATTCCTGTATACTCCCCAACCTCATACACAGGTAGTCTCTACAGATATCAATATCCCACATCAGAGTGATTCCTTTGTTAAAACTGACAAACTTACATTGACATCATCATCACCCAGCCTCCATAGTTTGTATTAAGGCTCACTCTTAGAGTTGTACATCTTATGAGTTTTGACATAATGTATAATGACATGTTTTAGTTCATTCAGGATCCTATAACAAAACATCAAACACTGGATAGCTTATAAACAATAGAAATTTCCCAGTTCTAGAGGCTGGGAAGTCCAAGATCAAGGCACCAGTAGATTTAGTGTCTGGTGATGGCCCATTTGATTCATAAATGTTGCCTTCTCACTGTGTCCTCACCTGGTGAAAGGGGCAAGGCAGCTCCCCGAGGCCCCCTTTTTTTTTTTTTTTTTTTTGAGATGGAGTTTCATTCTTGTTGCCCAGGCTGGAGTGCAATGGCACTGTCTTGACTCACTGCAACCTCTGCCACCTGGGTTCAAGTGATTCTCCTGTCTGAGGCCACTTTTATAAAGGCACTAATCCTATCCATGAGAGTTCCCTGCTCATGATCTAATCGTCTCATAAAAGCCTTGTCTCCTAATATTATCACATTGGTGAATAGGTTTCAATATGTTAATTTGTGGGTGAGGGGATACAACATTCAGACTACAGCAGCATGTGTCTATCATTATAGTTTCATACATAGGACAGCTTTACTGTCCTAAAAATTCTATTTATTCTACTTACTCCCTGGCCACTGAAAATCACTAATCGTTTTACTGTCTCGATAATATTGCCTTTTCCAGAATGTCATATAATTGGAAATATACAGTATCTAGGCTTTTCAGATTGGCTTTTTTCACTTAGTAATATACACTTAAGTTTCCTCCATGCCTTTTTCATGGCTCTGAATAATATTCCATTGTCTGGATGTACCAGTTTTTGTTTGTTTGTTTGCTTTGGGTTTTTTTAAAAAAGTATTCATCTACTAAAGGACATTTGGCTGCTTCCAAGTTTTAGCAATTATAAATAAAGCTGCTATAAACAACTATATACATTTTTGTGTCAACATAAGTTTTCAGCTTCTTTAGATAAATACCAAGGAGCAAGATTACTGGATCACATGGTATGACTATGCTGGATTTTATAGGAAATTGCTCAGTTGTCCTCCAAAGTGGTTGTACAATTTTGCATTCTCACTGGCGATGAATGAGAGTTCCTGTTGCTCCATATTCCTGTCAGCATTTGGTGGTGGCAGTGTTCTGGATTTTAGCCATTTGAATAGGTAGGTAGTGGTATCTTTGTTGTTTTAATTTACAATTCTCTAATGACAATATCATCTTGAGCATCTCTTTGTATGCTCCTTTTGCTTTTCAATTCCTAAAAATTCTGTTAAAGCAGTTTTCAATTTTATGAAATCAATTGAGAAACATTAACTTTAAAGGAAAAAAAAAAAACCTTGAAGCAAATATACCAAGATTTAACAGTGGTTAATTCATAATATGAAATATGAACTATAAATTATCCCACTTTCTCTTTCATGTTTTAAAAATTCAACAAAGTAAGAAAAATGTGTGAGATAATTTAAATCTACTCAGCCAGGCACAGATGAGAAGATATCTAGGCATGAGATTACCTGTCCATTTTTACCCTGGATTTTTCAGCTTTGTCTCCACCCTGAAGCATATCTTGTCAGAGCTTACAAGGGCTAAGGAGACCCTTTGACATGGCATTTCGACACCACTCATACCCAGCAAGAGATGTGAGACTGGTATCCCTCTGGGCCTGGAGGAACTTGGCTTCTTCATTTTATTCAAACCTTAGCAAAGCTGCATTGAAAAAACTGCTTCTTTTATTTTGAAATTTGCTATACTTCCCTTTTCTCTTTCCATCACCAATCTTGCTCTTTTTGTAACATTTCTCAATAGCATGAAAAATGCTAATTTTTGGAGTTGAGTCCTTAACAAGTAACTTTCTCATGTTAAGTCTGTTAAGTGCAATGCAGAAGAGCCTGTTGTCCTGCCTAAACAGCTGAGGCTGCAGAGGGGTGTCAGTTCTGACACATTTCCAATTTATCTGCATTAATAGTTTATGAGAAGGCTGGGGTAGGGGTTAGAGAAACTCTGCTTTAAGTCTTAAACACTTGAGAGGCAAAAAGCAAAGAAGAGAAGAGAGAGAGGGGAAACATGCACCCACAATGGCAGTTGGTTAATGTTGGCTGCTGATAAAGGGAGCTTACCAAGAAGGTGGCTATACTTTGATTCACTGGGTCTTGGTGGGGTGTGAGGGGACATCTCCTTCCTGCTATTTTGCTAGTTTACCCGAAGATGACATAGCTAGTGGCCCAGTGCTTGTTCACTGGCATTCAAGCAGCTTTCTGTTTGATAATTCTGTTTTATATGCTAAGCTGAAGAAATCACCTCAGCAAGATAGAACAACCATCAGGATTAAAAGGCCCTGGCCACAGCACTATCAACAGCCCTGCAGTGTTTGTTGCATGAATGAGTGCTAAACCCCCCAGTTAAATGCCTCATTAGAAGGCCTACCTAATCCTAGATCTTCACAGAATCACATAGCATCTGTCTTCTTAGCTCAGCTTTGGGAGCGGTGGCAACAGGAGGGAGCTTGAGCCTCACAGTGGAGTAGAAATGTTTTCCCAAGAAAGGAGAATGTTGGGAATTATATATTCAATTTGAAGGCTGCATGGGGCCTAAAAAATTAGATTTCTTCAGAAATGCTAAGGAACCAGGCAGATTTGAATCTGCCAGAAAGGCAATTCTTTTTTCTTATTTTTTAACATACCCAAGGACAGAAATAGTGTGAATTTCTGTGTTAAATAACCAAAGAAGTACTATTTTTAAATTTTAGAGATTCACCAAAAATGATGGTAATTTGAAACACAAAATGCAATAATAGGAAAGTGTATGGACCGTAGAGTTCATAAGCCGCAACTTATATCTGAGTGGCTTTCACTGCCTTGTTTAACCTCTTGGAGTCTCACTTTCCTCATTTGTAAAATGAGAACAGCTAGCCTGGAGTATTTTTGTAAGAATTAGAGACAGTGAGTGTAAAAAACTTGGTACAGTGGGCAGCACACCTTAGGCACATTATAATGATGATTTAAGTACTATTTATAGATTTTTTTCCCCCAGATCAACACTAAGAATTAGCCATTGTTGGAAAAAAGAGATGCAATTTTAGCCATGTACATCAATGGGTTTAGGAATATATAAAAACCATAAGTAATTAAGAAGATATGTGTTACAGATATTGGTCCAAATTTTAAAATTATCTTAATAAAGGATAAGCATTGTAACAGAAATGAAAAGACAAACAAACAACCACAAAAAAAGGGAGACTGCAAGAGGAGAATTGAAACTGCTCCTTAAATGAGTCAACTTCAGCCCACAGAGAGGGCATAAGAACAAGACTGAGGAGCAATTTTGTGGCCATTACTTCATAATCACTTTGTCATTCTGAAGCAGTGCTAATGGTATTTAGAAATTTCCTATAGCACCACAGTTCTTCTCTCATATCCTGTTCTCCCATAGCTATGGCAAATTTTGGAAGTATTATAGAGAGTTTTAGGTGCCAGGAAATCATTGCCCAGACACAACGGTAACTGCCTTTAACACCAATGCTCTCTGCTTGGTGCACTGGGTAACATTTCCCCAACACAGGCAAAGAAATCCATGTTGGAGCCGGATCAGAGATTGCACATATGGGACAAAAGCTCGAAATATCTCATTACTCTCTAATTGTCATTGGAGTCCAAAGTCTTCCTGAGAGTGGCTCTGCTTCACTCACCAGAACTCTATGTTATGATATGCCTCTGGAACTAACAATTAGAATAAAAAATTTAAGATGGAATAGTTTTAAAATAACTGCTCATGAAGAATGTTTACTGTCTCCACTTAATGTGGCATTTGTTTGTCCCCTGCAGACATCATATTCCAAGGGAAGAACATTTATTATTTATTTCATTTTTAAAAATTTATGATTTTTTTTCTCAAGGGATATATCCCAAACTCCAAACTCTTAATAGTTTATACAGCAGGATGGTGAAAAATACACATGGAAGAATTTTCCTTGTCAGTTTCTTGCATTTATGGGTGTGAATTTTAATGTTCACCTATTTATTTAGTTAAAATAAAATAAGTTAAAACACGTATGCCCCAAAACTCGTAGTTTTGCTCAGCCATTCTACAGAGATGCTGATAATTTATAGCACTCTAATCATAAAGGCTGACTGGCTTAGTTAGGTCCTCAACATTAGTCATAGAGGTCTTTAGAAAGAATAAATGATTTAATTTATTTAAAACTCAATGACCATTTTTTAGTGCCAACTCTTTGCCAACTAGTGGAGATGCAGAGGTAAATCAGATTGGTCCATACTTTCCAGAAGGATACTCTCTATTGATAATAATAATTTCATAAAGAATAATTATGATGATGCTACCAGTTGTTGATTCTTACCCCAGGCCTGGCACTGTGCTGAGCCCTTCATGCACATTCACTTACAGAAACTCTTCATTAACAAGATGACAAAGATAACTATTAGTATCTCAATTTTACAGAAGAAAAAAAATGCAGGCATAGACGGGTTAAACAAATCTGCCAATATGTTTTAAAATGTAGGTTTTTTTATTATTCAGGTATGGTGAGGCCAGTGGATCAGGAGAAGACTGCCATAGAAAAGATAGTTGTTACTTGTAGTTCCCAAGAGAAGGGAGAACAACCCACCACCCAGGTCCACATGAGGAAGCACCAGGGCCAATGAGAAGGCAGAGGAAGCAGGAGAAAAATGTGGGTAAGAGCTTTTGTTTTGGCTTTCATGGGAAGAAATGGGCAGTGCACCTACAGGCTGAACATGAGGATTTTACTTGTTAAAGACTCAGCGCCAACAATCACCCTACTACTGTGGTAGCTATTAAGAAATGTTACAAAAAGAGCAAGACTGGTTCTTTCGGGGTTCACAGTGAAATGTTTTAGTATTCCTTCATCCTGTGCATTCTGTGTTGAATTTGCTCCATGTGGAGGCCTCCAATTAGCATAATACAGGATGCTACTTTTCCATTCATATCTATGAACAAAGGCAGAACCTGGTTCTTCAGAATTAAATGTTGCTGCCTCTGCTGACTAGACTTTTTAGCCCTACATAAATTACAAACCTCAATGAGCTTTAGTCTTCTTACTTACAAAGAGGAAGCATGTAATTATGCTGTTGACCTAAAGGAAGAAACTGAAGCAAACAATATGAGTAAAGAGTTTATTGGGCTAAGGTTGAGGACTAAAGCACAAGAATCATAGATTCAAGTTGCCCTGAACATATGCTCCCATTAGCAGCAGTTATGAGTGGGTTTTTAAAGGAAAAAATAAGAAGTTTAGGGGCAGTTCCTAAGTTGTTTCCCAAGAATTTACATTCGTTCATTAAAATAACATAAGCTATCTACTGGCTATACATTGATCTTTGTGTCACAAATTCCACAAACATGAAGATAATGGGCAGGGGTCATGTCGTGCACCTTGTGGTAACACTTAGGTAATTTATCACCTAGTCTGAAACTTCCGAGAAGGAAAGGAAAACCAAAATGCCTTTAAACAACTACCTCTCCACCCCCACCCAAGCATGGGTGCAGGAAGCATGAATGAAGTCCCATGCTTGTGTCACTCTGGGCCTGATAAATTTTACAAATCTCACATTCCTCAGACTGCCCTGAGCCCTTTTCTTTCTAGATGTTTACTCTGAAAGTTCTTTTAGAGATTAGAACAGGTTTTTGCATAGGTTGGAGAGCATAGTAAGTGCTCAGTAAGCACTATATATTTTAAAATTATTCAGGAAAGTTCCCTGTCTGTGAGATTCTTGCTAGAAGACAAACATTAGCAGATAGTTACTAACTACTTTTTTTTTACATTTTGTTTTTATAGATTCAGGAGATGCATGTGCAGCTTTGTTATGTGGACATATTGCATAATGATGAAGTTTGGGCTTCTAGTGTGTGCCCATCACCTGAATAGTGAATGCTGTACGCAGTAGGTAATTTTTCAACCCTCACCCCTTTCCCACCCTCTCCTCTTTAGAAGTCCCCAGTGTCTGGTATTTCCCTCTGTATTCCACATGTACCCATTGTTTAGCTTCCACTTATAAGTGAGAATATACGGTATTCAATTTTCTGTTTCTGAGTTATTTCACTTAGAATAATGGCAAAGCCCCATCCATGTTGCTGCAAAAAAAACATTATTTCATTATTTTTTATGGTTGTGTAATATTCCAGTACATATATGTGTGTGTGTGTGTGTGTGTGTGTGTGTGTATATATATATATGTATACCAGTCATTCACATCCATCAGATCCATCCTTAGGTTGGCTCCATGACTTTGCTATTGTGAGTAGTGCTGTGCTATGATAAACATATGAATACAGGTGTCTTTTTGATAAATTAATTTCTTTTTCTTTGAGCAGATAGCCAGTAGTGGGATTACTGGGTCAAACGGTAGTTCTATTTTTAGTTCTTTGAGAAATCTCCATACCATTTTTCGTAGAAATTGTACTAATTTACATCCCTACCTAGAGTGTATAAGTGTTCTCTTTTCTCTGCATCCTCACTAACATCTGTTTTTTGTAAAACCTTTTAATAATAGCCATTCTGACTGGTGTGGGATGGTATCTCATTGCAATTTTAATTTGCATTTCTTTTATGATTAGTGATGTTGAGCATTTTTTCATATGTTTGTTGGCCGCTTGGATGTCTTCTTTTGAGGTATATCTGATTCTGTCCTTTGCCCAATTTTTAATGGGTTTGTTTTTTTTCTTGTTGAGTTTTTTGAGTTCCTTGTAGGTTCTGGACATTAGTCCTTTGTCACATGCATAGCTTGCAAATATTTTCTCCCATTCTTTACACTGTCTATTTAATCTGTTGATTATTTATTTTGCTATGCAGAAGCTAGTTTGAGTCCCATGTATCTATTTTTCTTTTTGTTGCATTTGCTTTTGAGGTCTTAGCCATAAATTCTATGCCTGAGCCAATGTTCAGAAGTTTTGTCTAGGTTTTCTTTTAGGCTTTTGATAGTTTCAGGTCATACATTTAATTGCGAACTACTATTTAGTGAGGATAATAGTAGTGATGGTTAGACAAAATGTACTTGAATGCTTCTGGGTAAAGAGCATCTTTTTCTGAATTACACAAAATCAGAGAAGCATATCAGTCAGAGTTCTAGAAATTATCTACCATCTAGTAAACAATCCTAAAAGGATTAAATACCTTTAAAAAATTCTACTTCAATAACTGACTATGTTATGATAAGTTTCGCCCTTTCCTTTGTCCACATTGTCAGGGTTGGTTTGGTATGTACATAAAATGGCATCAAAATATTAGAGTATTACATGAAGTATGAAATATATAATTTCTCCTCTATAATTCCCTGTGTAGGGCCCAAGGGGTTAACTTCTTCTGAAGTTTCACTGAAAAATCAAATTGCAAAAGGCAGGTTGATTAGAGAAAAGGCATATACATTTATTTAACATGTATACGTGGGAGGCTTTTGAATGAAGACCCCAAAATACAGGGGAAATGGTTCATTGTTATGCTTATGTTCAACGAAGTATAGACAGTGATGTAAAAATGTGATTGGAAAAAAGGGGTATGTGCTGATGCTAATAGACTGATTGGGAAACCCAGCAAGGCCAGTCTGTCTAGACTCTTCTTGACCTCATTGTGTCTGCATCCTTTTCTTCTGGGTTTGTGGCAGGTCCCTCTCTGGAAGGGGGGTTTTATAACTTACAGTCAAACAAAGTTGATCAGATAACTTGTGACTAGTTTTCACATGGCATATTTTTCTGTTTTATGGTTGCGTTTCAAACAAAAGCATTCTACTTCCTGTGACCTGCCTCGAGGAAGAAGGATTATAGTTTCTATGGTTAGCCTTAGGGGAGAATGAGACTGAAAGACAGGAGGGCAAGAGAAAGTTAGAGAAAATTTTTATTTCTAAGGTGTTTCTGAGGCCTTCATTTTGGAGTATTGTTTTTGAGTCCTACTTGTCAGTTGGGGCTGGGAATTCCAAACATTAGAATCATTCCACTGGGTTGAAAGAGTGCCTCCTCACAGTCCTTGCTAAAATGCTCACAAATAATCTGAGTGCTAGCACCATGCATAAAACCTATCAGTCACAAAGTTAACACAGCAGGTGGAGTCCTCAACCGGGGGACTGTGGTTTGTTGGATTCTTTTCTTTTCATTGTAACCTTGCCCTCCCATTGATAATTGGTTGCCTGACCAATTCATCTGGATAGGTAGCCTGAACAGTTGAGGAAGTCATGATAGCATTTACATTTACCAAAAAGGCGACAGGACTGACGTGTTAGGTTGGGAACTGTGGGGCATCAAAAGTGATGAATACCAGACACCATATGGGTTTTATTTCAAAAGTATATGTCCTGACCAGTGCAGTGGCTCACACCTGTAATCCCAGCACTTTGGGAGGCTGAAACAGGTGGATCACCTGAGGTCAGGAGTTCAAGACCAGCCTGACCTACATGGTGAAACCCCATATTTACTAATTACAAAAAATTAGCCAGGCATGATGGCATATTCCTGTAATCCCAGCTACTTGGGAGGCTGAGGCAGGAGAATTGCTTAAACCTGGGAGGCGGAGGTTGCAGTAAGCAGAGATTGCCCCATTGCACTCCAGCCTGGGCAACAAGAGTGAAACTCTGTCTCAAAGAAAAAAAAAGTATATGTCCTGACATTTTCTTAATCCTGTGGTGAAGAGTAGTGCTTTTTAAAATGGACTTGTCCTTGGATCAAAATGAATGGAAAATAAAAGAAGGCACATCAGAGAGGAGAGGTATGGCTGAAAATCCAGGACACAGCTATGGGGTTTGATAAGGGCATCTCACTTCCTTCCACCTGAGCTGTTAGCCAGAAAGTGTCACCCAAGATTCACCACATAATGAGAGCTGCAGTGTCCATTTCAGACTGGGGGAATTCTGCTGGGATTTTTTAGGTGCTGAACAGGAAAGGAAGTCCTACATCAGGCACCTCAGCAGAGTGCCTGGCGGGGTCAGAGGGAAGATAAGGACACAGTTTCCGACAGTTTTGCCAGATTACATGAGAGCATATTTAGACTTGAAGTGATTATTTTCCTGAAAGGAAGCTTAGAGGTCTAGATGAGTAGCAAATGTGTCAATGAATAAGTTTTCAAACACTTTTAAAGTAAAGATTTTCTGACCCCACTTTTATATTTATTTTGCAGCCCAGGGAGGCAATATGATGCAGTGGGTAATGGGATGGATTTTGAAACTGAATAGATTTGGCTTAAAAACCCTAGCTCTGCCAGTGAGTATGTTCCATAATGAGTACTGGAACCACAGTCTCCTAATCTGTAAAATGTGGGGATAAGACCTACCTCACATAATTATTGCAGATTTTAAATAAGCTTATATAAGTATTTAGCATAAAGCCTATATAATTAAAAGTGATAAATAAGTATTGTTGTTATGGTTAGGATTATTTTCTTACTGGTCATGCCAATTTGTTTATGTTGGATCATTCTGGCAACATGGAGAGACTAAACAGAATGACCCATTAACTAAATTCAATTCTTGATTTCATTACTATGTCTCACTATTTTGTATGGATAGACTGCTTGTGCTGGTTTCACCTAGACCAAGTGTCCATAAGTGATACAGGCTAATCCATCCTAATGAGCTAATAAATCAGTTTAAGCAGGCATTCTGCTGGTGCTTCCCTCATCTACTTCATCAATTCTTTGTACTTTGTCTTCAGAAGGAAGTTTGTAAGCACAGTGAGAAGATTCGTAATTAAAATAGAAGGTTCATTTAACCCTAATATGCTAATTTGTCTCTGTGAGGAGATAAAAAACATTATGGATACACTATCAGGAAATAAAATACAACCAGCTGCATTTTTTTTTCCTGAAATGATAACAAAGAAGATAACATTGGAGCAGTAACACTAAGTCTGAAATTGGCGTTAGCTGTACGTACCTAACACAAATGAAACAAGATTTCTCTTCTCTTTAGATCCTCTCTGTTAGGTTTTTTAACTTCCTGCTCATCCATGGAGCCCATGTTTTCAGTTCTTCTTGTCACTAGGATCTGTCTGGCTCCAGGCACTCGCAAGCTTCTTTTGTATTTCTTTATTGGTAAGCTGTGTGTGACGAAAGTTAATTTCTGTGTAGCCTCCTTGTGTCACTTCCTGGATCTTCTTTCCACCACCTTGGAATATTCCTCTCCATTAGTCAGATTAGCCATCACACGGGGACCATGAAAAAGGTGTGAGTTACAGAATATTGGCTAATTTGAATTCTTAGAATAATGTGAAACTACAAATATTTGCTGAGTCTACTGAAGTTTATGTTGATGAGTCAGGAAGTCATTTCAATGGTTGCAGTTGAGCATTACTGTGTTTAAAGTAAAGATTAGTTTCTTAGTTTCAAGCGTACATATGGGACCTTTTACTTCAAGGGATCTAGGGCAAGAAAGATAGGTGTAGATTAAATGGGGACTTTATAGTAAGCCATGAATTTGTGTTAAGATATGTAATATGTGTATGATTTAGGGCTTGTTATAAAATGTCTCCAGGCTATGACATTCTCATGTGAAAAATGTTAATAGGGTCTTTGTAGTACACTTCTGCTGTTTTTGCTTACTTAGAGTTGCCAAATTTGGCGAAGAAAAATAGAGGAAACACACTTTAATTTGAATTTAGATCAACAAGGAATAATTTTTTAGTATTGTTCCAAATATTGCATGGGACATATTTATACTAAAAATTATATGACATTTGGTATGTAATTATAATGAAAATATTAATTATTGATCTGAAATTGAAACTTAAGTGGGTACCTTCTATTCACAACCCTATGCTTATCCCATCTCTTCTTTCTCTGATAATCTCTGATCTTTCCCTAGGAAAGCACTCCTCTCCTAATGTAAGCCCATGTGCTTCAAGTAGAGTTTCTCCTGCATGGCACTAAGCAGGGTAATAGGATGAAGGTTTGGCCAATTGGGCACCAAACTCTCTTTGTTTCTGTTTCTTGTTCACAGTTGGTTATGAGACCAAGGTGGTCTAATTGAACTCAATGTTGGGACTCAATGAAGCAACTCTGAAAGATGAATTTACTGTCTCTGGAACTGATGAGCTGCAGATGTAAGTCGGCAGTTGCTGGATCTGTTTTGCTAACGTGATTTGAGAGACTGCTGGAGAATTCAGCCAGGATGGCACAGTGTAGACCTCAGAGTTAAAGAGAGTTAGATTGTGTATTGATGATAAAACCACCTTTGCAAAGATTATCACAGTGAAATAAATCCTACATGGCTGATTTCATCTTGCTTATAGCCTCACAGGCTAACTATCTTCTTTCATTCCTGGGCATAGGCCAAGTTAACCATGGAAGAAATTTAGATTATAATTTAACTTGAAAGCAAAGATGATAATAGTCCCTCCCTAAAACTAACCCCCTCCTTCCTCAGAGACTGAAAACTAACGAAGGCCATGAGATTAGGATTACGAGAGGGGTCTGAACTCTGAGATTAGGATTATAGAGGCATAGTTTCTATAATCCTTTACTACTTAGGAGTCATGTGAGCAGAGGTCACAAGATTTTTGACTTTCCCAATTGCTCCTATAGATAACATCACTGTTATAGAACTTAAGACTGGACTCTTGAGATATTTTTCAGACTTGCATTCTGGCAATGAACTGATCTCACCCAAACATGTGAATAATGATTCAAGCTGTCCTGTGCACCCTGACAAAGAGGTGGACTCAGTGCACAAGGACTGTTTTCCACACCCCTATGATTTCATCCACAACCAATTAGCAGCTTCCATTCCCTAGTTCCCTGTCCATCAAAGTATCCTTTAAAAACCCTAACCTCTAAGCCTTGGAGGAGACTGAGTTGAGTAATAACTCCAGTTCTTCCATGGAACTGGAAGTTCCATGCATGTGGCTTGCCTTGCATTAATTAAGCTCTTTTTTTGCTGCAATACCACAGTCTCAGTGAGTTGGTTTTGTCTGTGCAGCGGACAGGAAGAACCCAATCAAGTAGCTACAAATCAGGGGGCTCATCCAGGATCTGCCCTCCTGGGTGCCTATCCACGGTTTGTCAGGCCCCGTGTATGTGTTTATATATGTAGAAGGATCCCTGAGGGAATTGCTAATAGAAGTCCAGCCGGCCTTAATTTGGAGAACCCTCTTTTTTTGTCTGGTCACATTTGGTGAGCCCTGAAGGAAGCTCAACAGGTCTAACTCAGGGTGACCATTTGCCCTTCCATCTTGCCCAGATACTGACTGTTGAAATTCTGGGTTGGAGGTCATCCCTTCTGACCTTGAGTAGATCAAAGACAACAGGGGCCAGTGGGTGATGTTTGAGCCTTGCCAGGTTGATACTTGGGTGCTGAGTGGGATGACTACTGTCTGTGTTTTGTCACATGTATATCACTCTGGCCAGAATGGGAAATGTTAATTCAATTCCCCCATACAGCCTGTTGGGCTGCATCTTGCAAGATTGAGAGGCTTTTTCCTATGATTCCATGAAATAGAAAAGGATGATTTCCTTTTGTGTTGCAACTTGGCCCCCAGAAATATGGTGCAGTGAGTGTTTTCATCAAACTCTACTCTACTCTTCTGGAAGCTACAGAAAAAGGAAGCCCAGAAACTTGGCAATCTGGCAAAAGGGTAAGAATTTCTGACCAGCTTCTGGCTTCTCTGTGTTTGTGTGCAAACCAGTTGAGTAAATGGTAAAAATTAATGTTTGTCTCCTCTGAAAGGTTTTCATTAATGAGGGAAAGGATTTATGAGACTGATCTAAGGTTGTGGGGAATCTGGCATACAGCCTACTTTGTGCTATGTATTTATCTTTCTGTGTCATTCTGTCACAAAAAGGAACACCATAGGATAGAAGGTGGCCTAGGACCGCTATATACTCACCAGTTGAGCTGGCCCTGCAGACTGGTCAGATACAATCTTTGCTGCAGGTCCCTGAAGCAAAAACTAGATGAGGTTTCCTTCTTATCTTGTTTCATGTCCTTGGGAGCTTGACTTTTAACCATGTGGGGATATTCTACCATCCAGAAGGCAGAAATTTTCAGGTTCATATCAGGCAGCTGGTTTGAAAGACTGGGAGTCCAAGAAACATCAGCACATTCTCCATCCTGAATGTATCAGGTCCTTAGGTGAAGTTTTTATTAAAGGGACCCATTCCTATGGGGCTTTTCTTGTCTTTTGCTACCATAATCCCATTTCTGAGAGGGAATTCTTGGAGATCATAAGGAAGCCTTTTCTACCCACTCTCTAGAAATACTTCTTGCTTGTATGGTGTATTAGTCCGTTCTTGCACTGCTATAAAGAAATACTAAAGCCTGGATAATTTATAAAGCAAAGAGGTTTCATTGGCTCATGGTTCCACAGGCTGTACAAGAAATGTGGCAGCATCTGCTTCTGGGGAGGCCTCAGGGAGCTTTTACTTATGGCAGAAGGCAAAGCAGAAGCAGGCATCTTACATGGCAGTATCAGGGCTGAGAGAGACTGGGGAGAGGCTACACAATTTTAAACAACCAGATCTCATTGAGAATTCTTTCTCAAGAACAAGACTAGGGGGATGGTGATAAACCATTCATAAGTAACTACCCCCATTATCCAATCACCTCCTATCAGGCCCCACCTCCAGCATCGGGGATTACATTTCAACATGAGATTTGAGTGGAGACACTGATCCAAACCATACCATATGATGAAAACCTGGAAAATTATCATCCGGGCATTTAAAAGCTTTGAGGTTGAGTCACTATTGGAACTAAGCACACCATTGAAAGAAAAAAAGATTTTAGAGTTCTCTTATTCTAAACAATTGAAAAGCGGTTAATAATAGTGTCATGGCTAACCTTGAGAATTCTCCTTGGTAGTTTTAAAATCCTTTGCAAATTCACAAATGACTGTTCCAGACTCCTGGAAAGAAGAATGGAAACTGACCCATGCTATAGCTCAGTAGGTAAGGCTTTCCCCTTTTGTGGTGGTAGCATGGGTTCAAGTTCTGGCTTAGGGAATAGATCCTCTTTGTTTTGATACCTGTGTCACTTTTGCCACTTATTGATCTTTTCCCTTCCATGTACAGTTTTGCTTTCCTGCCTTCCATCTGTGTGGGCATATAGTGTTTTGAGATCTTTCTGTATAGATGGTTAGCTGAGAAGCTGAGGCCCTGCAGAATATGACTAGATAGAAATGTAAGTTGTACCCCATTTACAGCCAGTGAATCCTTCCTTTCTCTGAGCTGCCTTTAGGATTGATCTTGTAAAAACTGCTTGCTGCCTCTTTAGGGACACCTTGTGTGTCATAAATCATGGCCTTAGTTGGGGCTTATTGGTTACACTTGGGAGAATAACTATAGGGAAAAAAATGCTTAAAAGCCAGAGGTTTTGGCGGTTTGTCCTGGCTACAGTCTGTTAATAAGAGATTTGAAAGGATTGTCTTAAAGTTATAAGCCAGCTTAATTAAAAGTGGATATTCAAATATATATATATATATTTTTTTTTTTTCTGTTTCTCTATTTACTTCTGCCTGTCACTTCCTTTTGCCAAACTCAATGTCCATATGAGGGGACCTAAAGTAATTTCTAACAGCTGGGATCCTTTGGGGAAAACAGAGAAGGAACCTCAGACTTTGTTTTGGGAGAAACCTGTTTTCCTCTTGGATCCCCAAGAATTGTAAATAGACAGATCCATCTCAAATTCTAAGGCTCTACTCTGTTTTGCATTGTGTTAACTGACCTTTTCGACTTTTGAGGGCATCACAAATTATTTTGCATTATGACAGAACATTTAGCCTCAGTGTGTAATAGCTAGGTAGGAGATATATTTTTAAGGATAGCTAATGGCTGTTGCTTACAGTGAGTGGTTATTACTACAAGGTGATACTCCTTTCTTTGCATGTTTCAATAATAAAAGCATGCTCTTGGGCACCTAGAAGGCATAGAATGGGGGATGGGCTGATTATAGAATAGGCTGATGGGTGATAGGATGCCCAGCAGCCATGGGAAATTGCTCGTACAATGACATACATTGTGGAAACATTGCACTGTCTCATCCCCCAGCATTTCTCTCTTTTGGGGGAGCCAGTGTATTAGTATGTTCCCATATTGCTATAAAGATGTATCTGAGACTTGGTAATTATAAAGAAAATAGGTTTAATTGGCACACAGTTCTGTAAGTTGTATAGGAAGCATGATGCTGGCATCTGCTTGGCTTCTGGGGGTGCCTCAGGAAACTTACAATCATGGCAGAATGTGAAAAGTGAGCAGGCACATCACATGTGAAAGCAGGTGCAAGCGGGAGAGCTGGGAGCTGCCACACACTCTTCAACAGCCAGATCTCTGAGAACTCACTCACTGTCATGGGGACAGTACCAAGGGGGATGGGGATAAAGCATTCAAGAGAAATCTGCCCCCAGATATTTTATTTAATTCCTTTTAATTCATATAACTTTAGTAATCTTTGATAAAGATAGTTCTTAAGATTATTTGTAAAATAAAAAAAAACTTTAGAATTTAGATACTTGGTCTATGACATTTTTGTATAATTTTTTGACTTGTCTGTTTTACAGCCATTTAAATTCTAGTATGGCCTGGGACATGTAGAGTTAGCCAAGTCCCCTGCCTATGCTGGGAAAAGCCAGATGCTGTCTGTGGTCTGTCCTTTCCCTGGGCTCTGCAACCTGATACATGGTTAAAATTTCTTACTTACCAGGGTTTTCACTAAAAGTAAAAGTTTCAAAGAGTTAACATTGTCAAATATGAAATTGAGACTACAAGAGGAACAGTTTTATATAAAAGATGTATAAAGTAAGTAGAGTGTGTTTTGGTAAAAGGTTATAGAAGAAGGCATTGCAGTATGGTTTTTATTAAAGGGAAAGTAATTTTGTCTAGCTTAGAGGTTTTTAAGGATTGTCCTAAGTTTAAAAAATGAGAAGACAAAATTGAAGATTTAAGCAAGTTGTAAAACATTTGTAAAAGATTGATCTTGTAGAGGAATTTCTGTGTGTGAGCAAGCTGTCCAAAATTTGAGGGAGATTATTTAGTTTTTCTCTGAACTGAACATTAATATGTAAAGCACATTGATGCAGGCCCAGAATCTGGGCCGCTGTGTCTGAAAAATAGAGTTTTGTGGAGCATTAATCTGCCCTTTAATAAAAAATTGTAAATGGTAATAAAG
Source organism: Pan troglodytes (assembly GCF_028858775.2). Classification (NCBI taxonomy): domain Eukaryota; kingdom Metazoa; phylum Chordata; class Mammalia; order Primates; family Hominidae; genus Pan; species Pan troglodytes. Next base: position 39,829,158 of record NC_072411.2, read on the forward strand.
GGTTTGTAGAAATCTTACCTTACAGTTAAACTAATTAAAATTAGATAAATTTATTTATAAAATTGTATTAAAAATTAGCTTTAACATTAATAATACACTAATGTAAAGGTGGAATTTGGTTTTCTCTTTTGAACAGAATTTCCACGTGATACTTAAAAATAGTTTTTTTGTTTTTGTTTTTTTTTGCCTTTTGAGTAAACTGCAGGTAAAAAGGAAAAACGAATGGAGAGGAAAAGGACAGTCAGTTGGTCTCATGTGTTGGATCTTGTTTGAAAAGCTGAGTGCCCTCTATATCAGAGTAAAGGTTTTTGACTTCTTGAAATTTTTTGAGTTATCACTTTGACTAAATGAATGACCGGTGATCCAACTTTGTGGTATCAAGTGCTTTAAACATTTGATATTTAACAAACCTTCCAAGATCAAAATTTCAAATTCTAAATTCAATCCTTTTTACCTTATTAACTTTTTAAGATATTAGGTCCCCTGGAGTCCAAAAGAGACATTTGGTTAATTTGTTGTGTTAAATCATACAGGAGGAATTTTCAAGTATGAAATGGTGTTTGGCTTTCTTTAGATCATATTCGTATGAATGTGTAATTAGTGTGTGTTACAGAATTGCATGAGATTCTTGTATTCTGATATGTCTCAGCATATGTTATCAGTAATAATTATAATTATGTTAAAATTTTTTATGCCACAAAATAAGCACATTTTCACCAATTGTATCATTAACCCTGAATGTTCTAAAACTTTTGTCATCCATAAATGCTTTAGATTGATCCTTTTGAAAAGATGATTTTATAATCAGCTATAAGACTCTGACAGGCACTCTTGAATGCAAGTTTCTGATAACTTTAGAAATTGTGTCTTTGAAATAGGAAAACTTCCCAGACTGTCATGGAAAGCAGATGTATTCATGAGATTTGAGCAAAACAGGAGTTATTGGCATGGACTGAACTAATAGAAGACTGAAATAATCTTTTTATGACTTATTGCTTGAAACATTGCTTGTCTTCCAGAGTCAAGAAAACTTATTTTCTTTCGAGCTGTTTACAACTTTTTAACAACTGAGTAAAGTATACTCCCTTGAGCAAAATTTGGCATATATATCTTTCTCTCTACCTGATTTCTCCAGAATTTGGAAACTATTTATGAGTATTTTTAACTTATGACAATATATTTATTTGCAATAATTCAATGAGAATCTGTTTTCTTTTCTAACAGGAAACAATTGGAGACACTGATTATTTTACCAAGGCTTTGACTGGTATGACATGTTTTCAGACCGCTTTGAAGAATTGTTGTTGAACTACAGAGCCAACAAAAGTTCCTTGGGAAAATTGGTCTCATACCTTGTCCTTTACAAGTTTCCTAACCTGTAGTAAGTAAAGAATGTCAGTTTCTGACAGGCCCAGGAACCCCAAGTTATTTTGGAAACATCGAGATGGAAGGAATTCACTCAATTCATACAAGCATCTGCAGGCACAAATAAATCCTGGGCTGGGCTCAAGAGGCTTTAAAAAGGTCTAATCTGAGATTCCTTATTAAAAAGTCCCAGAAAAGCCAATTAAAAAAAAAAAGGATATATGGCAATTAATTATTCTCACCTCATTTTGTGTGTATAATTAGGCCAAGTATAATAAGACTAAAACTTATTTTGCAAATAAATTAGTCTTACTATGATGTGTCTTTGATAGAAATAAAAAAGTGAAGAGATAAATATTATTTCAGAAAAATTATAGTATACCTGTTATTAGATTCCATTCTTGTCCATTGTTTTTGAGTCTCCGCTAACAACCCAATATCTGACTGGTTTTCACGGTCATTCACCTGGATCCCTCAAAGCCTCAGGGGAGTTTTACAGAGACTCCTGAAGCTAAGAATTTTACCCCTTATGTTAGGGCTCATTATTTATCTTATAGTCCACTGTTCTCTCAAGTGCTGTACTAAAGCTGTAGATAAGAATATTAGTGTTTTTGTTATGCAGAACTTGAGACCCCAACTAGGCACCTGTGAATACATACAGACAACTGCAAAATGGTTTCACTCCTCTTGCCCTCGCAGAAACCCCTATCCCAACTATGCCCACTGTCAACAGGAAGAAGTTAGAGGAGTCCTCAGTCTTTTTCCATCTCCATAGCTCACGCCTAAGGATTGAGGTATGGTGAAGCCCAAGGAAGGAATTGAAACCACCTTTGCAGAGATCATGAGGGTGAGAGAAATCTAACATGGCTGACTGCATCTTTCTTCTAGCCTCACAAACTGGCTGTCTTTACTCATTTCTGTGCATAGGCCAAACTAACCACAGGAAGAATTTAGTTTAGTTTAACTTGGAAACAAGCACGATAATAGTCCTTCCCTAAAACTAACCCTCTGTTTGCTCAGGGACTGAAAACTAATGAAAGGCCATGAGATAAGAATTATGGGAGGGGCCTGAACTCTGCTGAGATGTAGGTGTAGCTTGTATAATCCTATACTGCTCAGGAGTCATGTGGGCAGAGGTCAGAAGATGTGTAACTTCCCTAATTGATCCTATAGATGGCCTCACCATTGTAGAACTTGTGTTAGTTCATTTGCTGTGATATAAAGAAATACCTGAGGCTGGGTAATTGATAAAGAATAGAGGTTTGTTTGGCTCATGGTTGTGCAGACATATAAGCATATAGGCATGACACCAACATCTGCTTGACTTCTGGTGCAGTCTTAGGAAGATTTTACTTATGGCAGAGGGTGAAGGGGGAACAAGCATGTCACATGGTGAGAGCAGGAGCCAGAGAGCTCCCAGGCTCTTTAAGCAACCAGTTCTCATGGGAAATGATATAATGAGAAGTCACTCATTACTGTGAAAAGGGTCCCAAGCCATTCATGAGCAGTCTGTCCCCATGACCAAAACATCTCCCACCAGGCCCCACCTCCAACACTGGGGACCACATTTCAACATGAGATCTGGAGGGTAAAAACATCCCAACTGTATCAGTGAGATTGGTCTTTTGAGATGTTTTCCAGACTTTTGCATTCTGGCAACTGACTGGCCCCTACCTGGACTCACGATTCATGATTCAACCAGTCCTATGGCCCCCAATAGAGAGGTGGGCTCAGCACAAGAGGATTGTTTTCCACATCCTTATACTTGCATCTCCAACCAATCAGCAACACCCATTCCCTAGTCCCCTGCCCACCAAATATCCTTGAAAAACCTAACCTCCAAGCCTTCAGAGAGACTGATTTGAGTGATAACTTCAGTTATCCCATGTGGTCAGTCTTGCATTAATTAAACTCTTTTTTTTACTGCAAAATAACTCAGTGAATTGGTCTTGTCTGTGCAAAGGGCAGGAAGAACCCATCAGGTGATTAATGACATTATATGAACCTCTGCCTGTGACTATAGCCAGCCTACCCTGCATTTCTGGCAATATGAGCCTATTTTATAAACCACTTGCTGCTTTAGCCATTTTGAATTGGGTTTCTGTCACTTGCAACAGGAAAGTTCTGAGAAATACAGAGCATAATCAAATTTTGTGAGTACTAAATGAAAAACTATGTAGAGAGCTAAAAGGACCCTCTGTTACATAAAAGATATTCACTAAATATCAGTTCCCCTCTGTCTCCCTGCTCCCAATCTCTGTAACACCACACACAATCCCTGTGCAAGCGCAAACAATAATATATGAGTGAGAAGATATAGAGTTTTAAATTTACATTTATCCTCCATATGAGAAAGAAACAAGTGAGAAAAATAACCTCTTAATAATTACAGGATCAGCCACATGTTTTCTTAATAAAGGAGACCACTACTTTTTTACTTACTTTAGACACAAGATATAGCAGCTTTTCTCCAGAAATATAAAAAGCAATTGCTGATTTATTGATAAGTAAGGCTCATAATGCTAAAATATGAGAAACTTTAATCTTAAGCTCATGCAATGTTACCATAATTGCTAGTTGGACTGGGATATTTACTTTCCTAAAAGTTTGTAGGGACAATAATTATTTGAAAGCTTAGGCTAACTAGTAAATATTGGGAAAGATGAGTTTTCCTTAATTTTATATATTGAGATAAAAACATGGTTCTGTTTGAATCTGTGTGTGTGTGTGTGTGTGTGTATGTGTGTGTGTGTAGAACACAGTGTAGTTTAGTGTTTCTACTGGGAAATAGAATGAGAATACATATAATAAAGAGAGCCCAGTGATCTGGTCTTAGGGCAAGATGCTTAAATATTACCCAAATTGTAAGGCTAATCATCCTGTCTTTTAAAATTACAATAATTACTTTGTTTTTATATTTCATGATCATGAAACACAAGCAATGATTCATATTGGAGGCTTTGGAGTTAGATAAACTAGGAATAAAATCCAGGTCTGCTTAAATATTACCCAAATTGTAAGGCTAATCATCCTGTCTTTTAAAATTACAATAATTACTTTGTTTTTACATTTCACGATCATGAAACACAAGCAATGATTCATATTGGAGGCTTTGGAGTTATATAAACTAGGAATAAAATCTGGTCTGAAAATTGTAAATTGCATGGGTATTTGCAATTACCTTAATTACTCTGACACTCTGTAATTTCTTTAAAACAAGTTGCTGTGAGAATTCAAGTATGATGGGTACCTGGAACAAAGTAGGTGCTCACAAAATGGTGAGCTACAGAGATAGTTGAATCATGGCTATGTTGGGATTTTACAGCATAATCTCTGAGGAGATGGTTGCCAGATCCATAAACTGGCAGTTTTTCTTCTGTTCTCTTCAATTCCCCTGAAGTTAGAACATGCTATAATCCAGTTTCTTCCAGCTACACTTCAAATCATTGTTGGTCCATAAACTGAGGCAAGAGATTTTATAACACCCTAGCTAATTTTAAAACACCTCTCCCAATCGCAATTACTTTCTGGTATTTTAACTTGGTCTTTTTAATTTATTTCAATTGCTATGAAGTTGACATTTTAGCTTCTGGTATAATCATCTCTTTTGATTCTTTGATCCACTCCTATTCCTTATGCACATTTAGTCTGATGCATATAGGTCTAAACTCTCTAATAGAACACAAATCAATGGTAAGAAAAGCGGCTATATCAGGGTAAGTGACACAGTAACACTCAGAATAGTACAGCAGGCCATTTATTGGTAAAGAGCATAGAGCACAATTTGTAACTTGGGGCTGGAGCTGCTAGTGACATTGCTAGGCTGGGAAATTTAAGGAGACATTTGCTCTGAGGGTCCCACAAGTGCAGTGTCAGCCCTGGGAGCAAATGCCTCCTAAATTTTGAGCCCTAGGGCCTCACTCCCTTTACCCTAGTCCTGGCTCTGAATTGCAACACTAAGTCACATTGGCTATAAATACAGAATAGCATTCAAAGCTTGGAAAAATAAACATTTTAAGTAACTTACAGTGGATTGTATTAGAAGTCAGCAAAAAATTTTACACACATGGGGAACATATATATAGCATTCTCTTTTTAGATTATACATTAAAAGGTACTAGGAAAATTTAAAATTTTTATGCCCAGTTTTAAAAATATATGAATAGTAATGTTAGAACCACTAGCATACCTCAACAAATATTGAGCAAACTAAGTGCATCCACATCTTTATTTCATCATTAGTTTGGTGACTTGAAATAAATTTTATGTTAAACACTATGAGCAAATTGAAAGGTTCATCCAGGAGAATTAAGTACTTGTATTTTTTTAAAGTTTTAATAGGATGTATATTTCTGTATTAGTCCATTTTCATACTGCTATGAAGAAATACCTGAGACTGGGTAATTTATAAAGAAAAAGAGGTTTAATGGACTCACAGTTCCACATGGCTGGGGAGGCCTCAGAATTATGGCAGAAGGCAAAAGAGGAGGAAAGGCACATCTTACATGTCAGCAAGCCAGAGAGTGTGTGCAGGGAAACTGCCTTTTATAAAACCATCAGATCTCAGGAGACTTATTCACTATCACAAGAACAGCATGGGAAAAACCAGCCCCCATGATTCAATTACCTCCCACCAGGTCCCACCCATGACAAGAGTATTAAGGAGCTACAATTCAAAATGAGGTTTGGGTGGGGACACAGCCAAACCATATCATTCTGCTCCAGGTCCCTCCCAAATCTCATATCCTCACATTTCAAGACCAATCATGCCTTTCCAACAGTCCCCCAAAGTCTTAACTCATTTCAGCATTAAGTTGAAAGTCCACAATCCAAAGTCTCATCTGAAACAAGGCAAGTCCCTTCTGCCTATGAGCCTGTAAAATCAAGAGTTAATTACTTCCTAGATACAGTGGGGTACAGGCATTTGGTAAATACACCTATTCCAAATGAGGGAAACTGGCCAAAAACAAAGGGGTTAAAGGCCCATGCAAGTCCAAAATCCAGCAGAGCAGTAAAAATTGTAAAGTTCCAAAATGATCTCCTTTGACTACATGTCTCACATCCAGGTCATGCCGATGAAAGAGGTGGGCTCCTTTGGTCTTGGGCAGCTCTGCCACTGTGGCTTTGAAGGATACAGCCGCCCTTCTGGCTGCTTTCATGGGCTGGCATTGAGTGTCTGTGGCTTTTCCAAGTGCACAGTGCAAGCTGTCTGTGAACCCATCATTCTGGGGTCTGAAAGACAGTGACCCTCTTCTCACAGCTCCACTGGGCAGTGCCCCAGTGGGGACTCTGTGTGGAGACTCCAACTCCACATTTCCCTTCTGGACTGCCCTAGCAGAGGTTCTCCATGAGGGCTCTGCCCCTGCAGTAAACTTCTGCCTGGACATCCAGGTGTTTCTATACATCCTCTGCAATCTAGGCAGAGGTTCCCAAACCACAATTCTTGACTTCCATGCACCCACAGGCCCAACACCACATGTAAGCTGCCAAGGCTTGGGGTCTGCACCCTCTGAAGCAATGGTCTGAGCCCTATTTTGGTTCCTTTTAGCCACAGCTGGGATGCAGGGCACCAAGTCCTGAGACAGCCCACAGCAGCAAGGCCCTGGGCATGGCCCACAAAACCATTTTTTCCTCCTAGGCCTCCCAGCTTGTCATGGGAGGGGCTGCCATGAAGGTCTCTGACATGCCCTGGAGACATTTTCCTCATTGTCTTGGCAATTAACATTTGGCTCCTTGTTACTTATGCAAATTTCTGCAGCCAGCTTAAACTTCTCCTCAGAAATGGGTTTTTCTTTTCTACCACATGGTCGGGCTGTAAATTTTCCAAACTTTTATGCTCTGCTTCCCTTTTAAATATAAGTTCCAATTCCAAGTCTTATCTTTGTGAATGAAAAAAACTGAATGCTTTTAAGAACTCCCACGTCACCTCTTGAATGCTTTGCTGCTAAGAAATTTCCTCTATCAGATGCCCTAAGTCATCTCTCTCAAGTTCAAAGTCCCACAGATCTCTAGGGCAGGGACAAAATTCCACCAGTCTCTTTGTTAAAGCATAGCAAGAATCATCTTTGCTCCAGTTCCCAATAAGTTCCTCATCTCATCTAAGACTACCTCAGCCTGGACTTTTTTATCGAAACCATTCAACAAGTCTTTAGGAAGCTCCAAACTTTCCCACATCTTTCTGTCTTATTCTGAGCCCTCCAAACTGTTCCAACCTCTTCCTGTTACCCAGTTCCAAAGTATCTTCCACATTTTCGGGTATCTTAGTAGTAGTACCTCACTGTACTGGTACAAATTTACTGTATTAGTCCATTTTCATACTACTATGAAGAAATATCTGAGATGGGGTAATTTATTTAAAAAAAGAGGTTTAATGGACTCAGTTCCACATTGCTGGGGAGGCCTCACAATCATAGCCGAAGGAAAGGGGGGGCAAGGGCACATTTTACATGACAGCAGGCAAGAGAGCATGTTCAGGGGAACTGCCCTTTATAAAAGCATCAGATCTTGGGAAACTTATTCACTATCATGAGAATAGCACAAGAAAAACCCGCCCCCATAATTCAATTACCTCCCACGAGGCCCCTCCCATGGCATGTGGGGATTATGGAAGCTACAATTCAAGATGAGATTTGGGTGGGGACATAAAAAACCATATCAATCTCTGATCAGTATAGCTAAAATGAAGAAAACAAGCACAAAAAAAATCCTGTATTGTGTTAATTTTCAGAAGCCTGCTCCCTCAAAAAACACATTAACATTTCTTTTACAGTGTTGTTACATGTGACTTATTTTGCTTATATATAAAGTAACCAGAGAGTTTTTATTCTTCTTAATAAGTATTTAAAATACATCTCTAGGTATTAAGTTTAAGTGTTAATTTATGACACCCTTAAAAGTCTTTTGTATGGCAGACTAACCTGACAACAATAATTTAAAGACCCCATCATCTAAGAAGAATGTGTGTTCAGAGATCCAAGCTAAGGAACCTGGAAGCAGTCAGCCTGGAGATTTATTCCTTATTGATGAGGAACATCTGAAACCCTGGCCCATCCTGTGGAAAGCAGGCCTTACAGTGGATCAAGTCCTTTTGTTTTGGATTAAGTGAAGGTTGCCAGGTGGAGGGTGCTAGGGGGAGGGTGCTGAGAGAAAATGCCATATAAACTGTGTGTTTTTTACAAATGGTAGTGGTTCTGCTATCCAGCCCATTACCACTGGACTACACTGTATGGTAAGTCTCCTCAACAAACTCTATGTCTTGCTTACTGGTTCTATGTCTCTTCTGCCTCTTGAACATGGTGTCATTCCTACTGAATAGTCAATAGGGGTCCAGCACAACGTCTATGAACTTCTAAAAAACAATTTCTAAATATATACGGATGCTTATGTTTTAGTAGCAAATTGTCATATAATTAATCAGCACCATGTAAAGACATATGTATTTGCTTTGGTTCTAGAAATAACTTTGGTTCAGTATAATAAGAAAATCATGGGTATTGGAGGAGTGGTCTTCAAAGAGTCAAAAGCATAAATTGTTTCCTAACTTTTTTTAGTTGTCATGTAAAGTGTTAATTTTTTCATGAAATATTCAAACATAAAACCTAGCATTTTCTCTCCAATATGAATTGATTTTTTACAAATTGATACATTTCAGAAATTCAACTTTGTGAGTGCATTTGAAAAGAAAGAAATACAAGACAGTATTTTAAGGCAGTTCAGATAGCTTTCCAGCCTAGCAGAAAGAATAAAAACGCTGGTCTGAAACAAATTTAAAAATCAAGGAGTTGATTAGCTAGCCTTTAAGTTTGTAAACCTAGGGGTAATTGGATGGTCAACTCTCTTCCCTTAAGATTAAAGCTCTGCTATTTTTTTAGGGCTCAAAAAAATTTATACTGATTTAAGTTTTAGAGAACGCATACCCAAGTCCTCATCCTTGATACATTCAAGAAGCTTCTTTCTCTATGCTCAATTTGCATTCTCTGTATAAGACTCCTTGAGGCTAATCTGTATTGTCAGGTTTTAAGGAATCCAGTGGTTGTGCATTTTCAGCAGCTCACACTTAATTCTGCATACTGGCAGCTGTCATTTATGTGTGGGTGAGTATGAGGTGGAGGTCAGGCAATATAGGCTTTGCAAAAGGAGGACTTATCTATTGCTTTCAGTTGCTTTGAGCTTTTTCTCTGCTCTTTCCCTTTGTTTTCTTACTGTGTGTTTGTTCCCTTTTCTTTGGAAGAAAGTTTATATGCTGCTGGGATAATGCTGAGTGATCTATAGCTGGAAGGAACAGGCAGGTTTTTGATGAAGTTTCCAGTTGTAGTTAGACCTTTTTCACCTGTCACTTGGAACCAAATTTATATACTTCCTAACCACTAGAGAAGACAGAAAGATGGTCCTGCAGTCAGGTAGAGTGATGTACTTTAAATGATATCAATGCCCTCCTTCTTGCTGATTATTAGAAAGAACCAAAAGCAGAGACATTCGTTAGAAAAACCAAAGCCCTCTGCTTAGACTGAAACAGGTTAAATGTTCTTTTGAGGGAAACCTTTTAGTTTGCTCTTTAAAGATGGCTTACCTTCTAGAAAATGTAGTAGGTTCCAATCCTTTCTTTTTGAGGAATGCCCCTAAACATTCAAGAACTTCAAAGTGATTAAACATGTATCATTACATATCAGATCTTGGAGGCTATATGGTATGAGAGAAAAAAATTAGTTTTGGGTCATAATTTTTTTTTTTTTGAGACAGAGTCTCGCTCTGTCGCCCAGGCTGGAGTGCAGTGGCACAATCTCGGCTCACTGCAAGCTCTGCCTCCCGGGTTCAAGCCATTCTCCTGCCTCAGCCTCCCGAGTAGCTGGAACTGTAGGCACCCGCCACCACACCTGGCTAATTTTTTGTATTTTTAGTAGGGACGGGGTTTCATCATGTTAGCCAGGATGGTCTTGATCTCCTGACCTCATGATCCACCCACCTTGGCCTCCCAAAGTGCTGGGATTACAGGCATGAGCCACCGTGCCCGGCCGGGTCAGATATTTTATACCCCAGTTTTAACACTGTAACTAACTCTTTGAAAGGCACTAGAAAAGTTTGTTTTTTTGTTTTGTTTTGTTTTGTCTTCTGGGCGTCAGTTGCCTCATCCCTAGATATTGGACTTTAAATTAAATCTCTATTTCAGCTCAAACATTCTGTGAATTCTTGTTATTCTAAGTTTAACATTACAGGCATAATACAGAACTGTACATCACAGTCATGACTGGAGGAACCTGCAATCCTACTGCAGAGATAAGGCTGTCCCTGTGAAATAACAGCATGTACTACAGAACAGACTATATTTTAGTAATGAATAGAGTGGAACAGATCACCAGTGTCAAAACATTTCAGAATAGCAAGAGAGAGTAAGGCAGACTCAAATGATAAAGTTCCTTAGAAAGGGTTAGACTTGGGTTGGGCCTTTGAGGTAGGCATCGTGTAGATGGATAAAATAGCAAATGTAACAGGTAACAGTAATTCAGTTAATGGATACTACACAACAGGGCCCAGATATGAGAGGGAGCATGGTAAAGCCAAGTAAGGAGATAGCTCAATATGTCTTTTGGTTCAAAGGGTAAAATGTTGTTTATTTTTCACTTGTAGGCTTTAGTCAGTTTGGACTGCTTTAAAGAATACCATAGACTAGATGCGTTAAGCAACAAACACTTATTTCTCACAGTTCTGAAGGCTGGAAAGTCCAAGATCAAAGTGCCAGCAGATTCACTGTCTGATGGAGGCCCACTTCCTGACTCAAATGACCATCTTCTTGCTGTATCCTCTCATACTGAATGGGGCAAGGGAGTTCTCTAGGGTCTCTTTTATAAGGGTATTAATCCTACTCATGAAGGGTCATCCTCAAGACTTAGCTCCCAAAGACACCATCTTTTATAATCATCACATTGTGGGTTAGGATTTCAAAATATGACTTTGGGTGGAGGGCACATAAACAGGCAGTCCAGAACATTGTAGAAGCCCTATTTCCAACTTTCTTCCCAGTTTATATAAGAAGCAAACTTAGGACCTAGAGCATGGACAGATCAACTGTGCTATCTTACACAATTGTATCTTACTCACTTCTTAGAAGAACTTCTCTAGATTACAGCCAGTCTGGCCTTGCTTCCTCTCTGAATGGGTCTTTTCCACCTAAATTTCTCTTGAAACTATTCTACCACCACAATTTCAATTGCTAGAACTAAAGAGTTTATTGCATTCTCTTTGTGACTTCCCAATGTTTTAGATACAAGGAAAGTTTTAGAAAAGTCCAAAGAACAGATCATCTTTTTACTTTTGCATCCCAGAACACAGCCATTGCATCTCAATTTACTGCCTGATTCTACATGACCTCATCTTCCATAAGCCCTCTGTTGAAGTTCCTTGTGTTTGCCTTTGGTTCCTTGTCTTTCAGGAGCATAAGGAACCTCAGAACATCCATTGTTATTACTATTTGGAAGTTCTAAGATTGACGATATTTTTTAATTGCAGATTTATACCTAGCCCGCCAAGCAGAGAGCAATGGAGTAACTACCAATTCATTTATTTTCATAATTTAGCTACATAGGATCATATGAGTTGCCTTCTTCCTTTTCTTACCCATTTTTTAGATTCTCAAAATTATGCCTTCTACCTAGTGAGAGAGAAGAAAAACTGCCTGAAGATATTTGACATAAAGTTACAGAATCTTTCATTAGAAACAGATGGTATAAGGAAAGTGTTATGTTTCATATCTGGGTATAATAGAAGTCAAGGTGTGCATCCAGGTTTCCTCCAAAATATGTAAAAATGTATCTAAGGAACTTCTTTCCTTCTTTGAACCAAGACTAGGGGAGGTAAAACTTTTCATGTTCTGCCTCATTTAACTCTGAGGAAACACCTCCTGATTGATGCGGCAGTGTTTGTTTCATATTCCATCTGGTGTTCATTAATTACTGAGAGCATTAATGATGACTCGACAGCCATTTTGCAAAACAGTAAAGTAGAATATGGTCCACAGAATATTTAATGTTCTACACATTTATTTTATTCTGCCAATTTTGAACAGGTGGATCTATTATGTTTTTGGCTATTCGTCTCATATGACTGACTCTCACTCTTACAACTTTCACAACTTCATGCTAACTGACTAAAAAGGTGCTTAATTAAATGTGTGCGTGGCAATTAGAGAGTTTTCACAAGCAAGTACAGATGGAGCAAATGTAATTGAATGGAGGAACATAGCAATTCAGTGAGCTTTTATATAGATGTGGAATAGTATGAGCAAGATAGTAGGAGAAGATCTTTGTAGAGGTTTAACAGTAGAAGCTTTTTTATCCCTCCCTAAAAATTTAACAGTTTTGAACCATTTGGATTTATACTCAAGGGGAAATGCCCTAATACATGGGGCAATTAGTAGGAAGAGCATATGCCCTAGTTTCCCTTGGACCATCTTAGTAAAAACTTTATAGCAGACGTTGTTGGTTTCCACCTATAATGCATTGGTGTTCACATTCAAGTCTATGTCTAAGACATCCCAAGACAAGTACTTGTGACTCTCTCTATAAGGCTTCCTCTAGGCTCAAAAGAATGGCAGGCCAGAATTGTGTAGTCGTTTATGCTCTTGAGAGTGGCCCTTAGATGATAAAAGATGGACGTTGAGGGATAAATGGTCCAGTTTCTTCTTTCTTTGGGGATACACATCTGGATTATGTTCTAGATCAATTTTCAGAGTTTTTCAGCAGGATTGAGTCCCTGTTACCCACCGTGGTAACTGACTTGATATATAGCTATTATTGTGTTCTCTCCTTTTCTTGCCTTAGTTCCTCACTCTCATGCTAGTGCTTCCTGGGATAGTCTCCCAGATAAATGGCTTCTACTCAAATTCTTGCCCTCAAGTCTGCACCCGGGGGAAGACAGCCCAGTGCTTGCTATTGCTGGGTAATTTTGAAGTTTCCTCTGTCTCTCAAAATTTCTCAGCTTAGATATAAAATAAATAGCATTCTAATCATTACATATCAGGATACACTCTTGTTAGACTCATCTAAATCTGTAGACAATTTTGTCCTCATTATTTCAAGATTTAGTTTTGAGTCAACAGTTTCAAATAGTTCTCTACTTCCTCTTTTTGCAGTCTTCCAGGAGACAGATAACTAGAGTATTCCAACACCCACAGACACCTCCAGGGAGTTCAACTTATTTCTCTCTGTGTGTTTCCATAACATTTTATTCATACATCTGTGAATTGCATGCTTAGCAAAATTACAATGACAATTTGCATAACTGTCTTTTCCATGAGGTTATAGGTTTCTCTAGTTCTGAGGACTTTAGTTTATTTATCTTTTACTTTCCACAGTATAAATAAGTACCTGACATCTCTAATGATAGCTACTCAATGAGTGAATAAGTAAATCAATGAATAAATGAACGGCATGCATAAATTCTAGGGTCTATTCCCTTGGAAATTAGGTCTGGATTTCTGAATCCAGGAAAGGATGTTTACTGGGTGATATGGTTTGGCTCTGTGAGCCCACCCAAATCTCATGTGGAATTGTAATCCCCATGTGTCAGGGGAGGTTCTGGGTGGGAGGTGATTGGATCATGGGGGTGGATTTCTCCCATGCTGTTTTCATGGCAGTGAGTGAGTTCTCACGAAATCTGATGGTTTAAAAGTGTGGCACTTTTCCTCCCTTACACTTTCTCTCTCCTGACACTTTGTGAAGAAGGTGTTTGCTTTCTGTTTGTCATCCACCATGATTGTAAGCTTCCTGAGGCCTCCCAGTCATACTTCTTGTTAAGCATGCAGAACTGGGTCAATTAAACTTCTTTTCTTCATAAATTACCCAGTCTCAGGTAGTTCTTTACAACAGTGTGAAAACAGACTAATACAGAAAATTGGTACTGGGAGAGTGGGCAGTGCTATAAAGATACCTGAAAATGTGGAAATGACTTTGGAACTGGTTAACAGGCAGAGGCTGAATCAGTTTGGAGGGCTCAGAAGAAGACAGGAAGATGCGGGAGAGTTTGGAACTTCCTAGAGACTTGTTGAATGGTTTTTACCAAAATGCTGATAGCAATATGGACCACAAAATTGAGGCTGAAGTGGTCTCAGATGGAGATGAGGAACTTATTGGGAGCTAGAATAAAGGTCACTCTTGCTATGCTTTAGCAAAGAAACTAGCAGCATTTTGCCCTTGCCCTAGAGATCTGTGGGACTTTGAACTTGAGAGAGATGATTTAGGCTGTCTGGTAGAAGAAATTTCTAAGCAGCAAAGCATTCAAGATATGACCTGGCTGTTACTAACAACATACAGTCATATGTGTTCACAAAGAGATGGGCTGAATTTGGAATTTATATTAAAAATGGAAGCAGAGCATGAAACTTTGGAAAATTTCCATCCTGCTAAGAAAAGAAAAACCCATTTTCTGGGGAGAAATTCAAGCCACTAGCTGCAGAAATTTGTATAAGTAATGAGGAGCCAAATGTTAACAGTCAAGGCAATGGAAAAAATGTCTCCAGGGCACTTCAGAGATCTTCACTGCAGCCCCTTCCATCACAGGCCTGGAGTCCTAGGAGGGAAAAGCAGTTTCATAGGCCAGGCCCAGGGCCCTGCTGCTCTGTGTAGCTTCAGGACATGGCACCCAGCATCTCAGCAACTCAAGCACCAACCATGGCTAAAAGGAGAAAAGATACAGCTTGGGCCATTGCTTCAGAGGGTGCAATCCCCAAGCCTTGGTAGCTTCCATGTTTTGTTGGACCTCTGGGTGTGCAGAAGGCAAGAGTTTGGAAACCTCCACCTAGATTTCAGAGGATGTATGGAAATGTCTGGATGTCCAGGCAGAAATCTGCTGCAGGGGCAGAACCTCTGCTAGGGCAATGCAGGGGGATATTTGGGGCTGGAGCCCCCACACAGAGTCCCCACTGGAGCACTACCTAGTGGGGCTGTGAGAAGAGGGTCACTGTTCTCTAGATCCCAGAATGGTCGATCCACTGACAGCTTGTGCTGTTCACCTGGAAAAGCTTCAGGCACTCAGCCTGAATATATAGCCAATGGGGCTATATTCTGCAGAGCCACAGGGGTTGAGCTGCCACCCAAGGCCCTGGGAGAGTGCTCTTGCATGCTCTTGCATCAGCATGTCTTGGATGTGAGACATGGAGCCAAAGGAAATTATTTTGGAGCTCTAAGATTTAATAACTTCTCTGCTAGGTTTTGGACTTGTGTGGGACCTGTGGCCCCTTTGTTTTGGCCAATTTCTCCCATTTGCAAGGGGAGAACTTACCCAATGCCTGTACCCCCCATCGTATCTTGGAAGTAATTAACTTTTTGATTTTACAGGCTCATAGGCAAAAGGGATATGCCTTAACTCAGGCGAGACTTTGGACTTGAACTTTTGAGTTAATGCTGGAATGTGTTAAGACTTTGGGGGACAGTTGAGAAGGGATACTTGAATTTTGCAATGTGAGAAGAACATGAGATTTGGGAGGGTCCAGGGACCAGGGGTGGAATGATATGATTTGGCTCTGTGTCCCCACCCAAATTTCAGATAGAATTGTAATCCCCATGTATCAGAGGCGAGACATGGTGGGAGGTGACTGGATCATAGGAGCAGATTTCACCCATGCAGTTTTGTGATAGTGAGTGAGTTATCAGGAGATCTGATGGTTTAAAAGTGTAGTTCTTCCCCTACCCCTCCTGCCATCTTGTGAAGAAGGTGCTTGCTTCCCTTTCACCTCCCACCATGATTGTATGTTTCCTGAGGCTTCTCAGTCATGCTTCCTGTTAAGGCTGTGGAACCGTCAGTCAATTAAACCTCTTTTCTTCATAAATTACCCAGTCTCAGGCAATTCTTCACGGCAGTGAAAATGCTGGGTAATACACTGGGTAACAAAGCCATGTGTTCCTGTCATAAAGGCATCTTCCGTTGCAGGAAAGAAGTTGCAGAAATAACTGTGGTTCATATATTGAGTAATATCAAACTTTTCTCTTTGTTAACTCACTAGGTCAGAGATTAGCACTTGAAGGAAAAAGATTCTCTAAAAGCACATAGGAGTCCAATTGCCCCAAAAATAGCTTGGAGTAAAATTCCACCCATTAGGATTGCTTGGCATTTACATGGTGATTAAACATTTTGTCAGTTCCACTCTTCTGGAAATGAATTCCTAACTAAAAAAAAGAAGGCAATAAGTATACATATAATGTGACCCTTTAAGAATCCTGAGGCATTTTTCCAGTTTCCCATGAGACCTGCCGTATATCTGCCATATATCTTGGAAGTACTGGAAGCCTAAAACATTATCTACATGAAACATTGAAGTGCTTTGTCTCTCTACATTTTTCAGTATCTTTGAAAAAGCAATTTTACCAAATGCAACATTTTATGCCTCTTGCTTGCAAATCTTAAAGAACCAAACAAATGCACATAAATGAGTGGATAAATAAGTTGGGGCCAAAGCAAAAGATCATCGTGTAAAAATAAGCAGTGCATAGGAGCAGGAAGATCAACCTTTGGAATAAGTTCTTTCAGCTTCTTTTGTTTTCTGACTTTACATCTGGCTGCTGTGACCCTCAGATTTCAGCTTTTGTTACCTGGTATCTGTAGATGTCTTGGCTTACTTCCTTTAGAAGGAACTGGGGAATAATGAGTCTATTCCTAGTCTGCTTTGGGATTACAAAACTACCCTAGCCGAAGCAGTGAGAGAAGTCCAGCATAGCTGACCCCATCTTGCTTTGAGCCTCATAGTCTGACTGTCCTTGCTCATTCCTGGGCATAGGCCCAGATAACCATGGAAGGAATTTAGTTTATAGTTTAATTTTGAAGAAAGGATAATAGTCACTCTCTAAAACTGACCCCTTCTTGTTCAGGGACTGTAACCACTGCAAGATTAGGATTATGAAAAGAACCTGAATTTTGCTAAAATGTAAACATAGCTTGCCCTTCTGTAATCATTTACTATGCTGGAGGTTACAAGATTTGTGACTTCCCAAATTGCTGCTTCTACAGATAACATCACTATTGTAGAACCTAAGATTTGTCTTTTGAGATGTTTTTCAGACTTTTGTATTCTGGGGACAGCCTGACTCCACCTATACCCATGATGCATGACTCAACAGGTCCTGTGACCCCACCCAGAGGCAGACTAAGAGCATAAGGACATTTTCCAGACCCCTAGGATTTCATCCACAACCAATCAGCAGCACCCATTCCCTAATCCCATGCCCACAAAATCATCCCTAAAATCCTTAGTCTCTGAATTCTCAGAGAGGCTGATTTGAGTAATAAACTCTGCCTTCTTCTTGGCTAGCCCTGTGCTAATTAACCTCTTTCCTTGATGCAAAAACCTTCTGTTCTCAGTGCATTGACTTTTTTGGGCAGCAGGCAAGATGAACCCATTGGGTTATTACAATTATACTAAGGACCCCAGGATACAGAGCACCTTTTAAACTCAAGACAGGGTGACTTAAACAAAGAAAGCAGGAACCATGCAATAGACTGTCTAGTCAGGGGCATGTGGTAAGATCTGCAGCCCTCTCCTGGGACATGCAGAGAGTGATACTTCTCCAGAACTGCTGGGGCTTACTGACATCTATGATGCAACTTTCCATTAAAGCACAGCAGAAATTTTCCTATTTTAAAACTCAACTTTCTCAGATGTAAAATGATCCCAGAAGTCATCTCAGCCAGGCTTTATCTTGGTAAAGAAAAAACTACAACAATCAAAAGCTAAAAGTCAAGAACAAAACTTGGAAAAAATCAACACCCTAATTATGTACAGCATTCTAGAAAATTTCAAATCATTTCTCTGTTATCACATTATATTTGATATCACAATACATCTATTAGGTGGGAAAGAAAATGAAGATCCTGAGATACAGGATAGGTAAGCCATTCTGCTAGTTATCGGTTAAGTCAGAACACAAGTTCTTTGCGATCTCACTATACTTAGAGCGCATCTGCAGGTATAACCATTGTTGATCTCCCCGGCTCCTTCAGAGACAACTCCTTCCTTAATCTACTTCCCTCAGGCTATAAGAATGAACACCTACTCTAAGTCTGGGTAATTATTATATCACTCTTGCTGAACAAAAGTGATTGGTCCAAGAAGTAGACATTACCTTTTTTGTTTGTTGTCTTTCAGCTTCTGAAAGGAAAATAAAATCTCGGGACCCCAAACTCACTATGCCAAAGGGAAAAGTTAAGCTTTGGAACTGAGTCATGCAAAAAACAAAAACAGAAACAAAACAAAACAAAACAAAACAAAAACCTGCCTTCCTTTTGTTCCCAAATAGATAGCTATAATTTCGTATGCTTACTTTATCTTATGTAAAATGTAGATTTACTAAGCATAAGACATGTACGTAATTGACTTGTTCCCCACTACTCTCTTTTCACCTGTAAAATGTGGATTTCTCATTGCCTAATGTCTCCCTTTTTTCCTTTCCTTCTTCCCCTCCTTTCCAATCTTTCCCTTTAAATATTGAAGTCCATCATGAACAGACACTTTTCAAAAGAAAACATACATGTGGCCAAAAGTATATGAAAAAATGCTCCACATTGCTAATCATTAGGAAAGTGAAAATCAAAATCATTATGAGATACCATCTCACACCAATCAGAATGGCCATTATTAAAAAGTCAAAGAATAACAGATGTTGGCAAGGTTGTGGAGAAAAAGGAAAACTTACACACGGCTGGTGGCAATGGAAGTCAGTTAAGCCAATGTGAAAAGTAGCTGGACTATTTTTGAAAGAACTTTAAACAGAACTACCATTCAACCCAGCAATCCCATAACTGGTTATGTACCCAAAGGAATACAAATTGTTCTACCACAAAGACACACACATGCATATGTTCACTGTAGCATTATTCACAATAGCAAAGCTATGGATTCAACTGAAATGCCCATCAATGGTAAACTGGATAAAGAAAATGTGATACATATGCACCATGGAATACTATACAGCAATGAGATCATGTCCTTTGCAGGAACATGAATGGAGCTGGAGATCATTATCCTTAGAAAACTAATTCAGGAACAGAAAACCAAATAGTGCATGTTCTCACTTATAAGTGGGAGTTAAACAATGAGAATACATGGAAACAAAAAGGGTACCAAGAGACACTGGGTCCTACTTGAGGGTGGAGTGTGGGAAGAGGGAGAGGATCAGAAAAAATACCTATTGGGTACTATGCTTGGTACCTGTGTGACGAAATCATCTGTATGTACATCAAACCTCCATAACATAAGTTACCTATGTAACAAATCTGCACATCTACTCCTGAACCTAAAATAAAAGTTAAAAGAAAAGAAATGAATAAGTAAATAAATAAATATTGAAGTCCTCAGAACCTTATTTTGAAAAAAGCACAGGCCACAGATCCTACTTTAATTTGTGTTTCTTTTTCCCAGGCATGTTCTCAAACTTGGCAAAATAAATTTCTTAATTAATTGACATCAGTCTCAGACACTTTTTGGTTTACAAGTTCATAATTTTTTAACTAGTTTTTTTGTTTGTTAGTTGTTTGTTTGTTTTTTGCTATGCAGATGTGGAAAGAATGAAGTCACCATTTCACTGGGATCGCTAAACTGGTGGTATCAATCTTGAGCTGTTAAGGGTGTCTGCCAAGCTGTTGGAGGAAATACATCTTTAAAATCTATTTTATTTCATTTTATTTTTTATTACTATAAGTTCTAGGGTAGATATGCACAATGTGCAGGTTTGTTACATATGTATACACGTGCCATGTTGGTGTGCTGCACCCGTTAACTCATCATTTACATTAGGTATATCTCCTAACGCTATCCGACCCCCCCACCCCACCCCATGACAGGCCCCGGTGTGTGATGTTTGCCACCCTGTGTCCAGGTGTTCTCATTGTTCAAAAGAACTTAAACAAATTTACAAGAAAAAATCAAACAACCCCATCAAAAAGTGGGTGAAGGATATGAACAGACACTTCTCAAAAGAAGACATTTATGCAGCCAACAGACACATGAAAAATGCTCATCATCACTGGCCATCAGAGAAATGCAAATCAAAACCACAATGAGATACTATCTCACACCAGTTAGAATGGCCATCATTAAAAAGTCAAGAAACAACAGGTTCTGGAGAGGATGTGGAGAAATAGGAACACTTTTACACTGTTGGAGGGAGTGTAAACTAGTTCAACCATTGTGGAAGACAGTGTGGGGATTCCTCAAGGACCTAGAACTAGAAATATCATTTGACCCAGTCATCCCATTACTGGGTATATACCCAAAGGATTATAAATCATGCTGTTATAAAGACACATGCACACGTATGTTTATTGCGGCACTATTCACAATAGCAAAGACTTGGAACCAACCCAAATGTCCATCAATGATAGACTGGATTAAGAAAATGTGGCACATATACACCATGGAATACTATGCAGCCATAAAAAAGGATGAGTTCATGTCCTTTGTAGGGACATGGATGAAGCTGGAAACCATCATTCTCAGCAAACTATCTCAAGGACAGAAAACCAAACACCACATGTTCTCACTCATAGGTGGGAATTGAACAATGAGAACACTTGGACACAGGGTGGGGAACATCATACACCGGGGCCTGTTGTGGGGTAGGGGGAGGGAGGAGTGATAGCATTAGGAGATATACCTCATGTAAATGACAAGTTAATGGGTGCAGCACACCAACATGGCACATGTATACATATGTAACAAACCTGCACGTTGTGCACATGTACCCTAGAACTTAAAGTATAATAATAATAAAAAAATCTATTTTAAAAAATATAAAAGAAAAATAAAAGGAAGAACAAAAATGGGATTTGAATTTTCATGTTAGCCTGTGAAGTGAGGACTTCATTCTTGCATCTCTATCTTAGCCCGGGTATCGTTTCTTACTTCCTAAACCAATAAATGGTCCTATGTGTCTTTAAGTTGCTTTGAGTGGTGTTGTTCTCCCTTGCAACCTTTGACCTATTATGAAGATAAATAACAGATGCTGGCAAGGTGGTGGAGAAAAGGGAACGCTTATACGCTTCCAGTTAGAACACTCTTCTAGTTAGAGTACAAATATGGCTCAACCACCCCTAAGATTATGAGGCTTAAAAACAGAGATTAGATGAGTGAATTTAGCCAGAAAATGAAGAAGTCAGAGTTGCTAGAGGGAAATAAAGGGTGTATATATGCCAGGGAAGTGAGTTCCAAGGACACGCAGGAGAGGTAGAGAGAAAGGAAGTTGGGGAAGATAGAGCTGGGGTAGAGGTTGAGGAATGTTTTAGCTTCAAAGGTTTTAGAATATACCTCAGGTCAGGAAATAGTCTAATGCACACAACTTGGTCAGCTCACCCAATTCATCATCTGATGGCTATGCTAGTTCATATATACTCAGTAACCAAGGTCTCTGCCTCTTTGCTTGTAATTCTGACTGTTGCTCTCTGTTAGCCAGCCTCAGTGCTATCTTTGGTTTACTATTAAAATGCTTCTCCTTGGACAGGGGTAACAACCAGTCTTATTTAACATTACAATCCTATGCAAAACTCCAGAGCATGCATAAACCTGATTTCTTAAGAAAGCACAAGGCTTATGTAAATCCTATTAAAGAAGCCAAGAAATTAAAGACTCAGCAAAATAGGGATTATCATATTTTGTACTCATTTAAGCATTCATAGATTTAGGGAGGGGTTGAGTGAAGCATAGAAAGTCAGATACCTTGATACAAAGCCTGCTTTTGTCACAAAACATTGCGACCTGTTTTTTTAAAAGCCTGTTTTGAAAACATGTCAGTTCTGAAGTTGGTTTGGTAAGTAGTCTTCATATTAATCATCAGTTCAGAGATCCTTGGGCCAGAAAGCCCTGGAGTTGTAATCCAATCTTTGCTACCTTAGAGAACACCAATTTAATCCTACCAGGTTTATTTATTTATTTATTTATTTGCTAGTCAGTGTGATAGCTTTTGAATATACTATGGAACACAAATCATAGTCCACAATGTCATAGAACTGCTAGTCTAATGGGAAGGAAGACAGGCAAGTAATAATGACAATATGAGGAGACACTAATGAGGAGGAAGCTTAGGGAACTAGGTTAAGTTGTAGCAGGAAGCCTGACTAATCTAGGGGCAAAGAAGGCTTTCCTTTCAAAATTAATGTTTAAGCTAAGACTGTAGGAACAAGTAAGACTAGCCAAGTACAAGTGGCTCTAGAGAGCGTTTTATGCGGCAAGGAAAGTGTGCGTGAAGAACAAGAAAAGAAGGGGCGCACTGAACCTGGTGGAACCACAATCTGTCCATTATGGTTTGCATGTAATGGTGCAGCAAGAGGACACTGGGGGGAGATGGAGCTAGCTAGTAACTATCTTAAATAGATACTAAAAAATATTGAAACAGTTGATGTCTAGGATCAGACCAGTGTTCTATTAGGAGAATCATATTCCAACTTCAAGGTTTTCTCACTCAGCAACTCATTATCTGGTTACCAGGAGCCAGACTGTGGAAGGCCTTGTAAATTGTTTTAAGAAATTTGGATTTTGTGTTTGAAGTTTCTTTGAGATAGCTATGTATCCAACCACCCACACATCCACTTGCTTATTTCACAGGTACTTATTACGCTTCTATTACATGGCAGGCATTGAGGCAGGAATTAGCTTTAGATTAGAGAATAAACTAGACACACTTCCTAACTGTGAAATTTATAGAGAACATGGAGAAATGAACAATAAACAACTAAGGAGACAAACATGTGATATGACTTATTGGTACAATAAAGGAAACAAATTTCATATAACGATAGAAGATAATGGAAATTCACTCATGTACATAAGGTGGTGTGAATGGTTTCTCTAGGGAAATATAATTTATGATGATAAATGAAGGGTAAGAAGACAGAAGCCTTGTGAAGAAGATTCTAGGCAAAATGACACCTCTGTGAAGACCCAAAGGCAAAAATATCTTGAGATGTTTAAGGAAGTAAATACAGCTACTGTGATTTAGATGGAGAGGGAAACAGAGAGTGGTTCAAGGTGAAGTTAAAGGTTTACCAGGTTAGACAGGGAATTTGTAGACAATATCAGTGAGTTTGGATTTTATCTGAAAAGCAAGAAGAAACCATTGAAAGTTTAAACAGAAAGTAGTGGCCATGGTACTATAAAGGTTGGGTTCTGGTGAGGACCCTCTTCCTGACTTGCAGGTGGATACCTTCTCACTGTGTTCTCACATGGCCTTTCCTTGTGCACACAATGAGAGAGAGAGAGAGAGAAAAAGAGAGAGAGAGAGAGACAGAGATGTCTCCAGTGTCTCTTTCTCTTCTTATAAGACAATACCATGGTATCTTCAGGAGCTATCACAGGGACTAGCAAAAAGTACCTGATTGGTGTTCTCTAAGATAGCAAAAATCAGATTGCATTCCTATCAAGGTGAGGCTCATCCTTATGATCCCATTAACCATAACTACCTCCTAAAGGCACTATCTCCAAATACAGTCATACTGAGGATTAGGGCTTCAACATACACACACATTTGAAGGAATCAAAATTCAGTACACAACCAGACTATGGATCAAGACTAGAAATGGAAAAACACAAGTATGCTAGGATCTTGATTATGTCTTGAAACGAGTAGTGCTCATGCATTGAAGAGAAGTAGGTGAACTCAAAATATGTTTAGACGTAGAAACAGTAGAACTTGCAGATGGTTTGGGTGTGGGAAATGGTACCACTACTAAAGTGGAAAAGCCTTGGGAGGAAAGATTTGTAAGAAGGAAACGGGCACAGTATTTTAATTTCTATATTTGGGAAATCTATAACTCACCAAACTGGAGATGTGTGTTGAAAATTGAATGTAATAATCTGGAACTCAGAATATAGATCTAGAGAACAGTGAAAATTTTGGAAATCATTGGCATCAATACAGAATGAAGTATCACCAAGAGACACCGTAGAGTGAGTGGAGCTGAATATCCACAGTAAATTAACACTTAGAGGATGGGGAAAGAAAAAGTCATCTAAAAATAAATTAAGCTGGTGTATATGTATCATATTTTCTTTATCCAATCCACTGTTGATTGGCACCTGGGTTGATTTTATGTCTTTGCCACTGTGAATAGTGTGATGAACATACAAGTGCATATGTCCTTTTGGTAGAACAATTTATTTTCCTTTGGGTATATACCCAGTAACACGATGCTGGGTCAAGTGGTAGTTCAACTATTTGTTCTTTGAGAAATCTTCAAATGGCTCTCCAGGGTGGCTGGACTAGTTTATATTCCCACCAACCGTGTATAAATTTCTTCTTTTCTCCATAGCCAACATCTGTTATTATTATTATTATTTTTTTTTTTTTTTTTTTTTTTTTTTTTTTTTTTTTTTTTTACTTTTAACAGAAGCTATTCTGACTGGTGTGGGATGGTATCTCATTGTGGTTTTGATTTGCATTTCCTGATGATTAGCAGTTTTCATATATTTGTTGGCCTCTTTTATGTCTTCTTTTAAGAAGTGTTTGTTCATGTCCTTTGCCCATTTTTTAATGGAGTTATTTCTTTTTTTCTTGTTGATTTAAGTTCCTTATAAATTCTGGATATTAGACCTTTGTCAGATGCATAGTTTGTGAATATTTTCTCCTGTTGTGTAGGTTTTCTGTATACTGCTTTGATGTTTTCTCTTGCTGTGCAGAAGCTCTTCAGCTTAATTAGGTCCCACTTATTTTTTTGTTTTTGTTGCAGTTGCTTTTGAGGACTGATGGAATACTATGCAGCCATAAAAAAGAATGAAATCATGTCCTCTGCAGCATTATGGATGCAGCTAGAGGCTATTTTCTTAAGTGAACTAGTGCAGAAACAGAAAACCAAATACTGCATGTTCTCATGTATAAGTGGGAGCTAAACACTGGGAACACATGGACACAAAAATATGAAGAAGAGACACTGGGGACTATTAGAGCAGGAAGAGAGGAAGTGGGGCAAGGGCTGAAAAACTGCCTATTGGATACTATGATTACTAACTGGACGATGGATTCAGTCATGTCTCAAACCTCAGCATCATACAATATGCCCATGTAACAAACCCACATATGTGCCCCCTGGTTCCAAACTAAAAGTTGAAAAAATAAAATAAAAATTTAAAAACAAAACTATGAATAAATAAAATTTTTTAAAAAAATAAGAAAGACAGAAAGGCAGGAATAAAACCAGGAAAATGTGTTGCCAGAAGTGGAGAGAGTTTCTAAAAATGAATATCTGTGTTGAGGTCCCCAAGACCAAGCCAAGGTTCAATGATTCTCTAGGAAGCCTCACAGGACTCAACATAAGTTGTGCTTACAACTATGATTAATTATATGGTATGAAAGAATACAAAGCAAAGTCAGCAAAATTAAAGGCAGATGGATAAATTCCAGGGGAAAGCAGGTACAAGCTTCCCAGGATCCTCTCCCAGGGGAGTTGCACAGAACACAGGTAATTTCCCCCAGCATCAAGCTGTGACAACAAATATGAAATGTTGCCAACCTAGAAAGCTCGTACAACACTCAGTGCTCAGAGTTTTTACTGGGGGCTTATCATATAGGCAACCAATTCCTGGCATGTATGAAAATTCCAGACTCCCTGAAGGAAATCAGGTGATCAGTATAAACCATATTGTGTGCACAGGCAGTTTAGGTACAGTTAGCTACTCTTAAAAAAAACAAAACAAAACAAAACAAAAAAAACAGCTTTACTGAGGCATAATTGACATACAAAAATCTGCACATATTGATTGTATATGTTTGGACATATGCATATACATGTGAAACCATCACTACAATCAAGGTAAAAAACTCATCTATCACCTCCAAAAATTTTCTTGTGTCCCTTGTGAATTTGTTTGTTTTTGTGATAAGAATACTTAATATGAAATCTGCCCTCTAAACAAATATTTAAGCGCATAATACAATATTGGTGACTATAAGCATTATGCTGCACAACAGGTCTCTAGAGCTAATTCTTCCTGCATAATTGTAATTTCCTACCAGCTGAGAAGAAACTCCCTATTTTCTCCTCCCCCTGTTCCCTGGTAACCACTGTTCTTTTCACTGTTTCTAGGAGTTTGACTATTTTGGGTACCTCATGTAAGTGGAATAATGCAGTGTCCTGCCGTGCCTGGCTTATTTCATTCAGCATAATGTCCTCCAGGTTCATCCATGTTGTTTGAAATGGCATGATTTCTCTCTTCTTTGAGGCTAAATAATATTCCATTGTACATATATGTCACAATTTCTTTACCCACTCATCTGTCTGTAAACTTTTGGGTTGCTTCCATATGTTGGCTATTATGAATAATGCTGCAATAAATATGGGAGTACAGATATCTCTTCACAATCCTTATTTCAATAATTACTTCTGGGAGTGGTGGGAATTCTCCTCAAATCAAGATTCTCAGATGCCCGCCAAGGGCAACCTTGTAAGCAGGACTTTCTAAGGATAAGCGGTCAGGTCTGCTTTATGTATTTTCTGTGCAGCACCAAAGTGTCAGATGCTGTTAGGGAGGATTAAAGCTAAAAAGAATCAAAGATTGTCATTGAATTAAGTGATAAGGAAGTTATTCATGACAATACAAAAGCAGTTTTCATACAGGGCAGAGTAAGGCAATTTTTCAAGGGTTGAGGTGTAATGAAGGGATAAAAGACAGAAGAGAGTCAGTGTAGACAACTCCTTCCAGAAGACTTGTTATGAAGGTAGGAACAGGGAATGTAGTAGCTAGAAGTAAAATTGGAGTAAACGGTGTACTTTTTGTTTTTGTTTTTTAACGGGGAAGTCTGGAACATATTGAAAATCTGGTATGCACAAGTTGGTAGAGAAAGAGAGGTTGAAGGCACCAGACAGAAAGAAGACAATCAAAAGGATGAGAGTTCTGAAGAGGCAGCGGGAAGGTTGGCTTTAGACTGAAGAAGGGACTTTCCTTTCATATTGGTGGGATGCCAGGCAGAATGGATGCATTCAAGGGCACAGAAATCTGAGGTATTCATAGCAAGAAGTTGAAATGATTTTTTTCTGGTAGAATTTGTTTCCTTAAAGAAATAGGAAGTTAGATTTCTACTGTGAGATCTATGAAGATCTACGGATGTGGGTGTTGGAGGATTAACTAAAATGAGATAGTGGAGTAAGGAAACAAAGTAGGACTGACAGTCTGCTTAATGTTGGTGAACACAAATTTATAACTGCAATAAATGGCTAACTGGGTGCTTTCTTCACAGACAGTTCAGTAGGAGAAGGTTGATGTTGGACGTAGTCAGAGGCACACTATGGTTCAGCTTAGGAAACCATGTGAACATGATGTGGCCTTGAGAAAGCCCTGAAGAGGGCAAAGGTGGGCAGTGGGGAATACATTTAAAAAATTATTCTGACTTGGCTTTCCTGTCTTGTGTCTCAGGATAGACCTAGAAATTTGATGCTGTTCAACCAGTGTTTATTGAACACTTTATATTGTGCCATACACATGTTCTAAATAATAGAGATAGGGACATAGAGAAAGATTATTTTACATAGCAAAATAACCCAAAGTCTCATTTACCACAGTATAAAAGAGGTAATTAAAAGAACAAAAGTAAAGGTGATAAAATAATTTCTTATCTGCTCTCCCACAGGTAAATCAATGCTTTATATTATCTGGAGCTAGCAGGATACTTTTCCTATATTTTTTCTTGTGACTATATACAAAATATCATGACATTATATTACTCATGATTTATTTTGAACTTCTCTTTCTTCATTATAATGCATTTTGCTAATTAGTTATTTTCTTATTCTACAGCCATTTAAGTTTTATTTATTGGGTTTGTTGTTAAAGATGGTGCACATTATAGAAGCAATGCTGGGAGTTGCAATTTCCTGTATTTTAATAAACCAAGGCTTTAATGAGGTGTCTGCCTGATCCATAGCCCAGAATTTAGAAGAGAAATCAAGCCTTCATTGGAAAATGAGGATCTAGACTTTGCTAAAAATGCCACAATACTTTGGCAGTCTGGACTGACAAGAGAACAAAAAGTTATTTTTAACATTCATTTTATGGTGATGTTATTCTTGAATATGTAGGCATATTCTGATGAAAGCATTTCCATTTTGAACTTAGAGAAAGTGTTGAGTGTTAAAATAAATTGAGAAAGTACTGTAGCATTTCATTTTTGTTTCTTATTTAATTCAGCAATCCTAAAAGGGGAAAAATTCTAGAATCAGATGTATAAAACTTCATATGGAAGAAATAAATACATCAACAATGACACTGTGTTTACCCATTTTGCTGACATCATATGAAGTATACTATCACAGATTTATCACATTGTATTTAACAAATATGTTCCTAAATATATAGTTGTTGCAATAAAATATTTATTACCTCATGTATACTAAGAACTATGCTAACATCCATGAAAGATGCAAATGAACTGTAGTCTCTGCCTCCTGGATTATAGAGTCTTACTGTAGAAAAAAGTAATCTATCACACAGTTTGAGAGATGTCTAAGACAACAACAATAATACCCTAAATATGTGGCAAAGAAAAGTTTGAGTAGGGTGCAATTACTCTGAACTGTGGGATCCAGTTACTATTTCAAGAAGCAGCAGCTCCAGGATAAAGTTCCAGGATACACTCTGCCATGATTGAGCTATTTCCAGTTCTGGCTTAATCCTCTCTCACTCTCTCACATGAAAATGCTAGACTTAATGCTACTTAACGCACTAAGGATTCTTAATGCTACTTAATGCATTAAGGATTCTTAATGCTACTCCAAAACCTCACCTGGGTTTGATGCCTACATGATTTGTACTTACAACTTCCTCTGCCTGGAAAGCCACACCCAATTCATCAACTTGCTTTTATGACTAATTTCTAGCCTTTCAGTAGCAACTAAAAAATCACTCACTCAGGGGTGCTTCTCAGACCTGGTTTGGCTGGGTTAGGAAACCCCTTCTCTGTGTTGTTAAAATATCTTCACTTACTTCTGCCCTTCAGGTAGCCTCCTCACCGATAGGCTGCAAACTCTTTGAAGGCGATATATCCCTGGTAGCCATGAGTATACTGTACAAATGGGGGCCATCATCAGCCCCTAGAATAATGCCTGGCACATAATGGTCTCTCTAAAAATTATCTCATGGTTGAATGAAAGAGAACATTTGATATGGAGAATGCTCTAGTTAAATGGGACACCAACTTTCAATTGTTCCAGAAAAAATGCATCAAAGGCATAACGGTTAACAGCACTATGACTTCCTCTAGGGTCTGTGAGGAGATAAATTTGATTGCAATGAAAGAATAAAACTCGGCTCTGGACAAAACGAGTCCCATAAATTGTGAAAAAACTACACCACAGAATTTTGTGGGTGTGTATCTATCATGTGCCTATCATTTCTGTTACCTCATTTAATCTGCAAACAACTTTGCCAAATATCTTGTCATGATAACTTATAGACACTTTAAAATTGTCTAAATTCTATTATCTACTTGCTCTAATTTGATCAATCTTTTATTATAAAAACAACATATGCACATAATGAGCTATTATGCCATTGCCATTTCCAGTTAGCTCACAGGTAACCTCTTTTAACTACTTGTGTTTTTCAGTTTCTGGTGATTAACAATATCTTAGTAATGTCAATATGACTTCATTGCTTGACTTACCAACTTAGGATAGTTTTCTTTTATTTAAGCTATTAGAGACTAAAAATTCAGCTCACTTATTCTGCCATCTGCCAAATATTTCCCTTCATTCTGAGTTTCAAGAATTATACTATCATTTTAGTTATTCTGCAGGCTTTAAAAAATAATGTAAATAAAGTGTCTGGGCCTACATGTTTGTTCCATCAGCTTGAAACCTAAAAAAGACAAGGCAATGTACTTCCCTACACTAACCTACTCCATTTACCACTATCGTACCTACTGTACTATTATTGGAGTATCAAGACTTGTACAATTTTCTTTCTGATAAAACTGTAATTAATTCAAGTATGTTAATAGTTTGAGATTCTACAAATCTAAATGCCAATAAATAGTATTAATAATATTTGGCTTATCCAAATACTACTTTTTAAAAGAACAAAGGAGTATGATCAAAACCATAAAAAGAAACCCATAGAAGGAAATATAATTCAACATCATGTAAGATATGCTAATGAGAAGAGAATCAGCCAGCATCAATCAAAATAATTCTCTTTTTAAATTTTCTATAATTCAAACATGATGTATTTTGCTATGCTTTTTTGAGCATCACCTTCATGTATAGCTCTTTGTTTTTCGGAGGATTTCTATTCATATCTCAATGCTTCTTTTATGATACAACTGATATCTTCCAGCTTTTAAGTCATAAGATTTGATGAATAATGTCACTTTTATCTCTCAGTCATAGTTCTTTATGCGCTCTTTCCCTCTTCCAGCAGAAGAGCCATGTCCCAGAAAAGGACATGGATCCTAGGATGAAGACAACATAGAAGAGAGCTACAGCCAGTCCACAGTGGGCATGTGACTTAAACATATGGGGCCATTTGCTACCTTAGCATTTCTTACTCTGTTCTGATACAGGCTTGAAAGATTTGATACCAATTTAACTATCATTTCTTTGCTAAATGATTGATATATTTTATCATATTCTTTCAGAAGTTTTAGAATCTTCCCTTTAATCATTGGTGTCTTGAACTCTTCTAAGCATTGTCTAAATGTCAACTATGTTTCATTCATACTAGTTCTAATAAATTTCTCCTCTTCCTCCCTTAATTTTTCCGTGTTCCCTAGTCTTAATTTAAGTCTTCTAGCTTTTAAGTCATAATATTGACATTTTTATTAGAAACAGATCTTCCTAATTTTATATTTTGAATTTCTGTCCTGTTTTAACTGTTAATTTAATTGGAAATTAAATTAACTGCAGTTTAAACAAATTGTCCAAGTCATAAGTTAACATCCTATTGGCTTTAGGTTATATGTGATTTCCTCAACTCATTTCTCATTTTTTCTTTTTCTTTTATTAATGACATTTCTAATGTAAGTACTATGATCTTTTTTTCCTAGAAGTCTTTTTGCAATGAAGATAAATGTCTTTTCAATTCTCTTTGGAAATAAAAATTGAAATTAAAAATATTATTTTAACTTTGCTGAATTATATTTGCTTTCCTCTTGAGCAGTTGATTTGTGTGTTCATTTTGGTACATCTGTATCAAGTCATTTGTTTTCCTCAAATGCTTAGTTGTCTTTAATTTTCTATCATATTTATGAGTAAATGATGAGGTGGATGATCATAGATAACTGGAGACCTGTTCTAAGCTTCTGACAAGTCTAATACCTATTTTGTTATTAAAACAATCAAAACATCCTTCTTGTAATTGAAGGACTGGTAACAATGACTGCAAGTCCTGGGTGTTGGGACAAGGTGAGCTGGCTTTCAGGTTTCCTATTAGGGTACACAGATGGGATGTAGGTAGCAAACTGTCCGTCTCCTCCACTGAAAGAAAAGTGCTTTCCTCTTAAGACACATACCTGCCTTAGGAACCCTAACCTTGCATAAATAGGTTGTTCAAACTCATTGGAAAACTCTTTTTCTAGTTTTAGCTACAGAGGCAACTCTACTGCTCTCTGATTTTTGGTATATGTAGGTTTGTTTAAATTTAAAAAGATCAATTAACTTAGTATTCATATAGACAGTTTTAAAATTATTTATTCAGATTATTACTCTACAACCCTTTGTGCTTTTCCTGCCTGATGATCCTGAGCCTGGTCTTTCCAGGGTTTTGCCAGGAAGCTCAGCTTCTACTTTTTTTTTTTTTTTTTTTTTTTTGAGACAGGTCATCCAGGCTAGAGTGGAGTGGTGTGATCTCAGCTCACTGCAGCCTCAACCTCCCAGGCTCAATCGATCCTCCCACCTCAGCCTCCCAAGTAGCTGGGACTACAGACACATGCCACTATGCCCAGGTAATTTCTTGCATTTTTTTGTAGAGACGGGGTTTCATCATGTTGCCCAAGCTCGTCTACAGTTCCAGGGCTCAAGCAATCTGCCCACCTCAGCCTCCCAAAGTGTAGCTCTAATGTAGCCTTCTTCAGGCTTTTTCTTTCTATTATGATTTGCATGTTAATGTGGTCCCATTCACTTTCCAAAATATCCAATTTTCTGAGATGCTTGGCCTATTCTTAGTATTATTAAGGATGTATTTCATTTTGTGCCTTCTTACTAGAATCTCAAACATATTTTGGCATGTATGTGTCTCAGTCTCCCATCATGAACAGGAAGCTACCAAATTTATTTTCCTGAACATTAGGAAAAGCTATGCATCTATTCATTACTGAATAAAAAACTAAATTGTACTAAGAAATTTAGGCAAAAATGATATAGAAAAGAGAGGAAAGAAGGCTAACATTTGTTGATGACATACTGAGAGCCAAGATCTGAATAAGAGACTTTTTTTTTTTTTTTGCTTTCATGATCCAATTTAATCTACACAATAACCCTAAGTGCTGTCATTATCCGGTTTTTAAATATATCAGGGAATTCAAATAAAGCCAGGGAGCTCAAAAGGTTTAAATAAATTGTCCAAGTTGAGTCATAGGACTAATAAATTGTAGAACTGATCCTGGGCATGTCTAGCTCTAAATCATCTGCTAGTTGCTTCACAGCATGCTGAATGACTTTGAGTGGTTTAGACTCGATGCTGGAACATTGTCAGTTGTTTCTAAGTTGTTGTTGTTGTTGTTGTTTTTAAAAACAGGAAAATAACATGTGAAATACTAGATTTTATTTGCAATCTTTAAACTCAGAGAAATTCTATATAAAGGGAAAATGTATTTTAAAATACATTTTCAGACTAGCATAAGCAGTAGAACATACTGCATGCATCCCTTTCACTGAAATTCAACCAGTGACACATGTTTTTCCTCCCCATAATTGGATTATGCATAGATAGTAACAAACATGTAAGTGTTAGTGTTCTTTAATGACAAAATCAAGGCTAAAACAAGAGATGCTGTGATCTGGTGCTCACAGACCATGAGACCAAGACAGTAAAGTGGGTAAACATAGTTCAGTCTTCCCCCAATATAGTCTCCATGCCAAAACAAGGTGACAAAGGCTAGCTCAAGTGTCGTGGTCTTCATTCAGTCAAGAAATGGTGTGTTTCTTTCTTCCCCAATGGATTAGGTATATATGACACTCTCAGTGTATGTGGATCTATCAGTCTATCTTCATCCTATATGATTCCTCCCATAAGCAATGGGAGCTGAAAAACAGCAAACAGCAGTAGAAACAAAGAAGCAAACAAACCCTTTCTGTTAGACGGTTTATGAGGGAGAATCACGTTGGGTTTTTCATAGAAAAAAAATTACTGACCACATTACTGGTCAACTTATTATTAAAGACTTCTCACAAACAAAAAACAACCCTTTGCTATTTTGATATGGCTGAGTTTAAATCTACCATATTGCTGGGTTTTTTTCTGTTTATTCAATCCATTCTTGCTTAATTTCCCCCATCCGTTTGAAGAATACATGTTTATTCTAGTTTATCTCCTTTATTGACTTATTAGTTATGAACCTCTGTTTTGTTTTTAGTGGTTGCTCTATTTTTTGTCCAATAAAACTTTATATGATTATGAAAATGTTCTATTATCTGCATCACCCAACACTATTCTCTAGTTACACAAGACTATTGTGTCTTTGAAAAGTAGATTTAAATTTAATATCAAATAGATACATACAGCTATCAAATGCTATACCATGAAACTTAAGGGATTACTATGTATAATCTTAACTTATCCATGTTTACCTTCAAATAATATTACTTTACCTAGCCAGGTGTGGTTATGTGTGCCTGTAGTTCCAGCTACTTAGGGGGATTCTAATTTCAGCTGAGGCAGGAGGATTGCCTGAGTCCAAGAATTTGAGGCTGCAGTGAGCTATGATCACACCACTGCACTCCAGTCTTGATGGCAGAGTGAGACCCTGTCTCTAATAAGAAAGAAAAGAAATTACTTTACCTAGAGTATAAGAATCTTATATCTACGCTGTAAGTTTAAGACTAGGCTAGTCTAGTTCAATTGTCATTGTACATTTTACTTCTACCTATGTCATAAGCCCCCGTTATATATTGCTATCATTTTTGGTTTAAGCAATCATATTTTAAAGATACTTTTAAATAAAAAGAATTATCTGATATGTTCCCTCATATTTACCCTTTTAAGTGTTCTTTATTCTTTTATAAATTTCTACCTACCTAAAGGACTTCTTTCTTTCTTTTTTTAGTAAAGATCTGCAGATAATGAATTGCCTCTGCTTTGTATGTCTTTAAAAGTGTTTATTTCACTTTCGCTTTTAAAAGTTGTTTCTGGCTGGGTGCGGTGGCTCACGCCTGTAATCCCAGCACTTTGGAAGGCCAAGGCAGGTGGATCACGAGGTCAGGACATGGAGACCATCCTGGGTAACACAGTGAAACCCGGTCTCTACTAAATATACAAAAAAAATTAGCTGGGCATGGTGGTGGGCACCTGTAGTCCCAGCTACTCAGGAGGCTGAGGCAGGAGAATGGTGTGAACCCGGGAGGCAGAGCTTGCAGTGAGCTGAGATTGTGCCACTGCACTTGAGCCTGCAAGACAGAGCGAGGCTCCATCTCAAAAAAAAATAAATAAAATAAAATAAAATAAAAAGTTGTTTCTACTGTGTATAGAATTCTAGTTTGACACTTTTCATTCAACATTTTAAAGATGTTGCTCTACTCTTTTCTGGTTTGCATTACTTCTGACAAAATGCCTGCTGTCACTTACCTTTGTTCATTTGTACAAATGGTCTTTTTTTCCTGACTGCTTTTAAGATTTTCTCTTTATCACTGAGTTTCAGCAATTTGATTATGATGTGCCTTGGTGTATCTTTCTTCAGTTTCTTGTGTTTGAGATTGGTTGAGCTTCTTACATTTGTGGGGTTATAGTTTTCACTAAATTTTTAAAAATTGAATAGTTTTTCTTCAAATATCTTTCTGTCTCTATTATTGTTTCTCTCCTTCAGGGGTTCTAATTATAGATCTGTTAGGCTACTTGATATTGTATTGTCTCACAGCATGTTTACTTTAAAAAAAATCTTTTGTTCTCTGCATGTTTAATAAGTTTATCAATTTTTTTAGGCAGGGTCTAAAATGTTGCTAATATGATCTAGGGTTTTTCGTTTTTGTTTTTGTTTTTGTTTTGTCTTAGCTGTTACATTTTTCATCCCTAGAAGTTTCATTTTGGTCTTTCTTTTATAAATTGTATTTCTCTCTTCAACATATTTATGCTTTCCTTCATGTTCATGAGCATACAGAAGACATTTTAAATAGGTGATTCAATGTTTCTTTAAATGAATTCTGTCATCCATGCTGTTTTCTGCATCTGTGTCTATTGAATAATTTTTCTCCTCATTATGAGTCATATTTTCCTGCTTCTTTTATGCCTAGTAATTTTGTACTGGATACCAGACATTGTGGATTTTGTATTGGGTGCTGAATATTTTTTAACTTCTTTAAATACTTGAGAGGTTTTTTCCTTTGTTGTTGTTGTTTTTTCTGGGATGCAGTGAAGTCTCTTGTTTTATCCTTTTGAGGCTTGTTTTTTAAAATGTGTTAGTTTGGGATACAACACCCTTTATTCTAGGGCTAACTTATTCTACTTCTAAGGTAGGACCATTTTAAAGACTTCACTTGGTGCATATATGTTAAGATACATTTCCATTCTGGCTGATGAAAACAGTAATTATTCCTGGCCCTGTGTGAGCTCTGAATATTATTTTTACTGTTTTTCTTCTGATGGTTCTTTGCTTAGTCTTGGTAGTTTGTTCACATGCATGGAGTGATCAGTACACAGCTAAAGGCTTGAGGAAACCCTCTGAAGATCTTTGGAATCCACCTTCTCTTTAGGATCTTTTATCCCTGGTATTCTGCTCCATAAATTTGAGTTGCTTTGGCCTCCTTGAACTCCAACTTTGTCTCCTCAACTCAAGAAAACTTCAAGCTCCAGTTTGATTATTCCTATCCAATGGTTAATTTTTTGTGTTAACTTGTCTGGGGAAAGGGATATCCAGATGGCTGTTAAACATTATGTATTAGTCCATGCTCATGCTGCTAACAAAGACACACCTGAGGCTGGGTAATTTATACAGGAAAGAGATTTAATTGACTCAGTTCAGCATGGCTGGGGAGGCCTCAGGAAACTTAACAATCAAGGCAGAAAAGGAAGCAAACATGTCCTTATTCACATGGCAATAGGAAGGAAAGAATGAGAGCCGAGTGAAGAGGGAAGCCCCTCATAAGACCATCAGATCTTGTGAGAACTTATTCACTATCACGAGAATAGTATGGGGGAACCACCCCATGATACAATTACCTCCCACCACGTCCCTCCTACCTCACTTGGAAATAATGGGAACTGCAATTCAAGATGAGATTTATGTGGGAACAGAGAAAAACACATCACATTATTTCAGGGTGTGTCTGAGAAGTTGTTTCCAGAAGATATTAGCATTTGAATTGGTCAACTGAGTAAAGATCACTCTTACTAACATGGATCGACATCTTTCAATCCATTGAGAGTCCAAAACAGCAAAAAGGTGGAGGAGGGCATATTCACTGTCTCTTCTTGAGCTGGGACATCAATCTTTTCCTGACCT
This sequence comes from Pan troglodytes, assembly GCF_028858775.2. Taxonomy (NCBI): domain Eukaryota; kingdom Metazoa; phylum Chordata; class Mammalia; order Primates; family Hominidae; genus Pan; species Pan troglodytes. The sequence goes on from NC_072411.2 coordinate 39,866,129, forward strand.
TAGATATCAGAGATCCTGGTTCTTAGATCTTTAGCTTCCTATACCAACTCTTTAGACTTTATACCAACTCTTTAGATTATGACATCAAGAGCCCCCTGATTACTAGGCCTCCAGATTTGGATTGTTTCCCAGCTTGCTGATGGCAGATGATGGAACTTCTCTGCCTTCATAATCACATGAGCCAATTTCCATAATAAATTAAACCAATCATCTTCTCTCCCCATCCCCATCTGCCTGTTCCCCTTCTCAGCCTTTTCTTTCGTATATATAGATAGATACAGACGTAAATATCTTTTACCAGTTCTGTTCCTTTGGAGAACCCTGGCTAATCTTTACTACAATTCTAGTAACCTTTACTACAATCTTGCCTAAAAACCTCTCCAGTCAATACCTCTCCAGTCAATGGGCTGTGGTTGTCATTGGTCTCATCTTGCTTGTTTTCTTTCTCTCAGTTGTCACTATTCCTTACTCTCTGCTGCACAATGTCTGAAAACCATTGCTTCACAAATTTTGTCTTGTTTCTTAGTTTAAGAAGGAGGATAAATTCAGTTCCTGTTACTCTTTTTTTTTTTTAATTATACTTTAAGTTCTAGGATACATGTGCACAATGCGCAGGTTTGTTACATAGGTATACATGTGCCATGTTGGTTTGCTGCACCCATTAACTCGTCATTTACATTAGGTATTTCTCCTAATGCTATCCCTCCCACTGACCCCTACCCCACGACTGAATGAAAATAGTCATTTTCATGACTATTTTCACGACTGTGATTTTCACTTACTTCATGCCTGCTTGCATTTGGTAAAAAACAAATAAAAAACAATCCTAGCTGTTAGAATATGTGTGTGGTCGGAATTCTTACACAAGAGCCAGGACCGCGCCCTGTAGCCTTTCTGTCCAAACAACTTGACCTTACTGTTTTAGCCTAGCCCTCATGTGTGCGTGCGGCAGCTGCCGCTGCTTTAATACTTTTAGAGGCCCTCAAAAATCACAAACTATGCTCAACTCACTCTCTACAGTTCTCATCACTTCCAAAATCTACTTTCTTCCTCCCACCTGACGCATATACTTTCTGCCCCCTGGCTCCTTCAGCTGTACTCACTCTTTTTTGAGTCTCCCACAAGTACCATGTTCCTGGCCTGGACTTCAATCCGGTCTCCCACATCTGAACCCCATGACTGTATCTCTCTGATCCACCTGACATTCACTCCATTTCCCCATATTTCCTTCTTTCCTGTTTCTCATCCTGAACACACTTGGTTTATTGATGGCAGTTTTACCAGGCCTGATTAGGCCTCACCAGCAAAGGCAGGCTATGCTATAGTATCTTCCACACCTATCATTGAGGCTACCACTCTGCCCCCCTCCACTACCTCTCAACAAGCCAAACTCATTGCCTTAACTCAAGCCCTCGCTCTTGCGAAAGGACTACACGTCAATATTTATACTGACTCCTTTTTCGGACTCAGCCCATCTGCACCCAGGTGAAATAAACAGCCTTGTTGCTCACGCAAAAGCCTATTTGGTGGTCTCTTCACACGGATGCGTGAGACAATATGGATATAGGCAGCTTTTCTTTTTACTCATTTCTAGTTTAGGTCACAATAAATCAATCCAATAATCATAAATTTAAAAATGAAATTTATTTTAAAGCTACCATACATCTTGGGGGAGGAAAAGGGTAAACATTGGAGGATATATGGCTTATGTGTATTATCTACATTGTTTTGATGTTACATCCAGAACTTTTACACCTTATTGCCATAGCCTTATTTTACATAAGATGAAAGACATTTCATCAGGAAGATTTCTTCTAAAGTATTCACTCACATTTGTGATGTATTTGAACACAAAAGACAGTAAAGCAGTGAAAGAAGGGCAGTGGTCCACATACAAGATTAAGCTGGTGTTTTTTATAAGCAGGCTGGCTAGAAAATGAGGCCCTCTGTGCAGCAAAAATTGCTCCAGGGTAATTTAAGTACCAAACACAATCAATAAAAATATCAGGGCTATTTATAATGTGTCGCTAAGAAAGACAACAAATAAAAACTCATTTCAGAGTACTTGCCAGCCATTCAGACTTGGAAGACACATCTCCAGTGAGTCAGAATGGCAAAGAAAGGCTGTAGTTGTCACCGGCATTCAGCAAATCATTGGCTTTTGCAGCCTTTAAAATCTAAGAAAAGCTTTGTGTTTATTTTTAAAGCCCCAAGCATTTCAATGGACCGTCTTTTTCTTCATATATGCTATGAAACATAAGTTCTATGTTACTACACATTTATCGACCACTTCAAGCTTAGTAGTGTGTGCTATTTGGATGTATAATGATGAGTAACAGCAGTTTTATCCCTGAATAATTTTATAGTAAAAAGGGGTTAAGAATTTATGTCCAAATATTCACAATCCAAGTCATGATATGCTAAGTGCCATTAGGATAGTCTGAAGAAGGGTGTCCAGGGGCAGAGATCTCACCTGAATTGTCTCTAATGGATGCTTTCTTGGAGGAGGTAGTTTTAGAGTAGATGACAGAAGGTGGGCAGGATTTTCACAGGAAGAGGTAGGCGTGGATGGTAACTTATTAAGAGCAGAGGCAACAAATCACGAGGTAGTGATTTAAAAGAATAAAAGTTAAAGGGAGAGGGACTAATGGAAGAAGACACTGGAGAGAAAACTTGGGCACAGGATTATAAAGAGCTTTACGTGGCAGGCTGAAAGGTTGTTGTGCAAGATAGGTAGGTCCCTTCTGAGTTCCCATTACAGTGCATTGCAGCACTAGGATTTGACACTAAATTTACAACTTTACATAGTACGGATTTAAAAAAAGAAACAGGCTCTTTGGAGAAACTTAAATAGGCCAAAGATACAAAGATATACAAGGAAAAAGACGTCATGTGAGTCCTGATGCTCCTTTCACCCCGCAGAGAGATGTATGGGGGCCAAGGCAATGCTGAGCCTGCAGCATATCCAACTGGTAACACTTTACCTTGTTACTCTCACTTTTTCCAGAAAAAGTATGATAAATTAGCCTATCCGTGGGCAAATTCACAGATTACTTAGTCACATGGTGTCTGAATTCATAGGAAGTGTCTGGAGAAGCCAGATAGCTGGAACTTAAAGACCGTGGATCCCCTGGATGTTACTGTATGACCCCTAGGAGGCCACATGGGTAGCTGAATTTGGACCCAGCAACTCTCACTCGGACATAGTGGTCATGAGTTCTAGCTAACTTTCAGGGTCACTTTTTGGACAATTATGCTCATTATACCATCAAAGGATTGGAATTAACAAGGTTAATGGAAGTTGCAAATCCAAAAAATTTCTAAAGCCAAACAGAATTTTAAAGAAAAAGGAGGGCAGGGCTTAAGGCATACTGAAAAGATTAACAACATTCAAAGTTCAATTTAGCAAGAACCTGCATAACAAAGGTCAAGATTATCCTGACCCATTCAATGTTCAGATGAGGAGTGAAAAGGATAATAGAGTCAGGATGACTCAACCATGAAAACAGGTAACTAAAAAATGTGCCAGTACCATTAGCAGTGCTAAGAAATTTAGAAGAGCTAGTTTGGGTGGAAAGAAGGCAGTAAGTCTGGATTTTAGACATTTTGGATTGGAGAGGTCAAGTAGAATAGCTAAACATATTTTGTGTTGTTTTTTGCCGCAGGCGTACTCTTTTCTTTTTTTCTTTTTTGAGACAGGGTCTCACTCTGTCACCCAGGCTGGAGTACAGTGGCACGATCACAGCTCACTGCATCCTCCAACTATTGGGCTTAAGCTATCTTCCTGCTGCAACCTCCCAAGTAGATGGGACTACAGGCATGCACCACACTCAGCGAATTTCTTTCGATTTTTCTTTAGAGATGGGGTCTCGCCATGTCACCCAGGCTGGTCTCCAACTCCTGGGCTCAAGCAATTCTTCTGCCTCGGCCTCCCAAAGTGCTGGAATTACAGGTATGAGCCATTGCACTCGGCCCATTTAAGTCTTATAATTACTCTTTGAAGTGGAAACTATTATTATTATCCCCGTTTTACTGGGAGAACAACTATGACTTAGCGATATTAAAAATAGCTAATTATACCATTCGCTAGTAAGTGGCAAAATCCAAATGAAGATAGTCTTCTGATGCAAAGCTGATCAACCACTGAGTCAGTGAGCAAATTCCAACCAAAAGGTCTTTCTGAGAGCAGCCACAGAGGCTTTGGTTTATCCACCTAGTCATGGGAGAAGGAGCCACAGGAAGAAAACAAAATTGTTCAAAGGGAACACAGACATATAAAAAGAAAGGCAGCCCTGAAGAAAATGTTGGGACAGACCAATTTGAGTGAGTAGTGGGAAAGGGGAAGGAGTAAGAATATGGAGAATGGGAGAAATTAGGGAAGACAGGATGTGTGTTATGAAAAACAAGAAACAAAGTTCTGAGAAAAATGCATAATCCACAATGTAAATTGTTGCCAAAGGGGATAACAACTAGAAGGTTATGGGGAACTTTGGGATAATAATGACAAGTAAAACATGCTTATTATGTGTTAGGAACTGTTTTAAGTACTTTACATGAATTAATCATATAATCATCACAGCAAGTTTATTACCCCATTTCACAGAGAGAAGCTGGTGCACAGAGAAGCAATGCCCAGCTAAAATAATTAAATGGCAGGAAATTTGCCTGAGATGGCTCTGACACCCTGTGTTCTAGAGTAAGCAAGCCAAAACCTGGTACAGAACTTAAAAGAAAACAAAACTTAATCTCAGCCAATCACAGGCACCCTACTGGGCATTAGGTAATATTGTCTTGAACTTCCTGTCAAGATATTCTAAACAAGGCATTTGCTCACACTTTAGCCAATCAGATAATTTATTTTATTTGCTCTTACATTCACCCTATAAAAGCTTCCCCTCATGTCCCTTTTTAGTGCTATGAACCATTTCTAGTTTTAAGCTGTCTGATTCATGAATTACTATCTGCTCAAATAAACTCTTTATCTTTTAACAGCCAAAAGTCACTCAGCTCGTAAGTAGCAGAGCTGTGATACAACCCAGTGAGTCCAATCCAAGTATATATATCCTTCATTGTGCCACAGTTTCAGGAGAATGGCACCTGCACTGACCAGATGATAGCATGTTAACAAATGACTAAATGATATTATTTTCCCTCTTGCTATCCAGTGGTTAATGGGATAATCTGGCTTAGGGATCTTCCTTTGTTGCTGACTCATTTTTTAAAAAGCCAAGGAGCTGGAGTCCAGCAAATGTCAGCGTAGTTGTGCTGCAATGACCACACTGCAGTTTCTGTGGCTCTGGGGACTGACTGCTGGACTCTTTTGACAAGTGAACCAAAGCCTTAAAGGTCAGGACCAGTGTTTCTCTGGGAGTTGCTTAACTCCCTCTCCCCTTTTTTCCTGATGTATTTTCCTTCAAAATAGCAGAGAAGCCAAGTAGACCCACATATTTGGTAAGAAGGAGAAGAGAGGATGCTGGTGAAGAACAGGAGTCTGAGTCAGTGCTAAACAAGAGGAGATCCCAGTGTCAATTACAAGGGCCTTTTTCATTATGAGTCAGGCCTTTGCTACTTGATTTGAGGCACAGTACATAGAGGTTTAGGGTTAACCCTACCTAACCACAGAGAGGCAGCTGCTGGAACCAATGAAAAGGAATGATTGCAAACAACACTCACCAATCATTTGTCTCCACAAGAAGACCCTCTTAGTCATTCCTTACTGTTCCTATTCATTAATTCCTTTGAGAAGGGCCATTGCTTGTGAGCTTTGGTTGAAAAGCTCGGCATTTTTCCTGAGAGGAATTCTACGTTACCCCATTAGCTGGAGCAAAGTGGGAGTGAGGTCATCCTGGAGGCCCCAAAAGGGCTCTGGTTCTGGGGAGGAACTGACCTTGATTTGAATAACTGCTCTTGCCAGCTCAGCCCGAAAGCCTCAAATTTCTCATCTCTTATGTTGCTGAATTTATGGCTTCTAGAGCCTCCCTGACTTGCTCTCTCCTTAAGAGCCCACATTTTTCTGCCTTCACCATTTTATTGAAGAGCTGTTTGCCAAGATTCCCAATGATGGAGTCCAGGTACCAAGGGGAGGATGGGAGACCAGGCAGGGGAGCCTCAGTTACTGCCCTCCCATTGTGGGGAGTGGGTTGTGTGTGGAGAGACACTGGTCCTTCAAATAAGAGTTGGAAGAACTGAAAGCAATGCTGTGTATATCAGTGGTTCCCAAACTTCGCTGCATATTGAGATCAACTGGGGACCTTTGAAAAATATGGCTGCCTCATTTCCACTCCCAGGCACTCTGATTAAACTAGGATGAGATGGGCATGGGAAGTTTGGAAAGCTACCCAGGTGATTCTAATATGCAGCAAAGTTTGGTAGTAAACCACTGGTCTACTACACTTGCCTCCCCTGTCCTAGATTCTTGAAGATTATCTTTGAATGTGCGGTCTTGAGTTGGCTTAAGGAAGTCTGGATCCAACAAACATATTTATTCAAGTTGGCCTGGTGGGCTTTTTCCGTTTGGATGTGGTATGGTGTCATGCTTGCTGGAATGGCCTTCCTGACCCCTTAATCTCTTCGCAAAAGTGATCAACTGTTAGGCTTAGTCAGCTGGGAATGAAGCTTAAAGGAGATGCAGCAGGTGTCAGAGTTCAAATCTGTAAGTTCTAAAGGCTAACAGAAGTCCCCGGAGGCAGGTGGTGAAGAATACCAGACGAATAGAGGAGGCAGATGATATCTGTTAATCCAGCAAGTTTTGGTGAATGATAAATAGCAGCATTGATAGAGATATAGCTTGATTCTAGAACAAAGGATGTTCGGGTGGAAGGGTAATCACAACCATTTGAACTGGACTGGAAGCAGGAGGAGGGAATCTGGTAGCCATGGGAGATGCATTGACACCAATTTTCCGGTCTTCACTGTACTCATTTTGTGTGAATGTGAGTGATCTGTGTCCAGAGATAACAAAACTCTAATGAATATTATTATACAACAACATTGGAAATATGTATTTGGGTGGTGTCATCTACTGGTTGATACATAAGGACCTAGCACAGCTGGGAAGACTTTGCAAAAGGAGCTTGTTATAGTGTTGTGTAACGGAATGAGCTCCCCAGTGAGACAGATCTGGGAGAACATGGACTGAATACTTGCTAGTTGTGTGACGTTGGCCAAGTTACATAAGCTTTCTGAGCCTTAGTTTCCTTACCTGTAAAGTGAGAATATGGTTCGCTCTCATAAATTTGTTGCTGGATTAAGTAAGGTAATGGCATAAACATCTTGTACATTTCTTGGCATATAACATGAGTTCAACAAATGCAAGTTGAGTGGCCTTCGAAGGAAGCCAAAATATTCCTCTCCAGAATACTGAGGATTATTGAGCTGAAGAATACAGGAGGCATCCTGCCCCTCCCTCTGCCTGCATGATGGCAGGACAGCAATTTACAAAGACAAAAGTTGACCTTCCCTCCTCTGCCTTTCCCACCTAAAGATAGGCTGCTTTCCAATGCTTGCTTATCAGCTCAGAGACAGCAGCACCAGAGCATGTAGGAGCAGACTTTTCTCTTCCCATAAATTTACATTCCCATGTTTTCCCGCCTTTAGGAAGCCTGAAGATATTATCTTCTTTATCTTGTTACTATATAGGATTTATGGCTCTTTGACAAAATGCTATTTAGGTAAATCCCCTAAGCCACTGCCTTGAGAGAGAAATATTTTGAACTGAGGCCTCTTCTGTGTGATGGGTACAGTACACGTTAATAAACTTCTCCCAGTTTATCTCTTGTTAATCTGACTTTTGTTTTCAGGAAAATGTCTCAACTAAGAGCCTATGAGGGCAAGATAAGAAATTATATTCTCTCCTTTACACTTTTCTCTGTCATCTTGTTCTTTTATCTCTAGAATAGAAACATATTAAAACATTTTTATAATATGCAGCAGGTTTAATATCACTTAAATTTAAAAATATTATAGGTGATTAAATATAATAATATATAAGTGTTTTGAAAATTATAAAGTACTAAGCAACTCTAAGGTATCATTATTTTAATTACATAATTACACACGAGCAGCTCCTATCTCATTGTCCTGCCTATTACTGCCTGCTGCTGACTCTCAAATCTGCATTTCTAGGAGAAATCCCTGAAGGCTCCTTCTCCTCAGGGGCACTCACAAATCTCCACTTCGCATTTCCATAAACAGACTCATTACCTTCCCTCCTTTGTGTTTTCTTCTATTAGTTGGTGCAAAAGTAATTGCGGTTTTCTCCATTGCTTTTAATGACAATTAAATGGTGCAATTACTTTTCCACCAACCTAATACTTCTATTGGCACTTTGGATGAAGTGATCCTCTCTGTAATTGTGTGAAGAAGGATCTGTCTGTGAATTCAGCTCAGAGTGGTGGAATGAGCTGAGGAGGATGGCTGAATTAGAAAGCCATAATTTGACATCTTGGAGGGGCAGAACAGTATATGGTGAAATAATATATTCTGGAACCTAACTGCCTTGGTTCAAATCCCAGCCTCATCTCCTATAAGCTGTGTGACCTCAGACAAGCTTCCAAATTTACCTGTGCCTCAGTTGTCTCAGCTGTGAAATGGGGATAGTAATAACAGCACTTACCTTACAGGGCTGCAGTGATAATTAAATGGCCTAACATAGTTAATCTATTTACAATACATTCATTATTTATTAGCTTGGTGCTGCCTGTATAGTCACATAGTCTCTGCAAAAGTAACTCAACTTGGAGCCTATTGGCTTGTCCATGAAGTGAAATAAAAGTGCTTGCCTGTTAGAGACTGTGATGATTAAGTGAGAAAGTAAATTTGCTGCCAAAGAGTTGGGATCATTCTCTAGTTTAGTTGACATCAAGGAAGACAGTGGGTTGTGTCCTCTTGCCCACTGAAGACAGAAGATATAGATGTGCACCTCCTTCCTGCTTCTCCTTTCTGCGTCTAGACTGGTCATCTTACCTGGGATTGGCCAGTTAAATTGAATTTGGAAGCCCTTACCTTGGACTGGCCAGTTACCCTGGATCTGGCTTCTATTACCTGGGTTTGGCCAGTTCCTCCTGAAACTGTGCATCTCACGTGGGAGCTGGTGAGTCTAGTGTCCAGGCTCCTGGGCAGGCTGGTTGGGCAGAGACACTGTGGACAACACTTTCTCACTTGCTGTCTGGCTGCTTCCATTCCCCCATCTTGGGGATTCAGAATTAGATGTAAGGAAAGGGCTTCTCACTTGAGCAAAATGAGTGCTGTACATGGTAGGTCTCAGATTACTGCAGGACTTGCAGAGAACCCCCACAATAATCAAGAATAATTTCCCTTCTATTTGCTATGAGTGTATTTACCTAAAAACTGGTCTAGGTTAACTTGGGTATCCCTAGACTCTGGCTATCTTGTTGCCATAGGAGGATCTCAATCTGTTCGTGTTTTCTGTCATAAGCACTGGGATTGGTATTCATTCTATTTCCACGTGTGATGTGGTCAATCAGGCTGGAAAGGGGGCATTTTCCTCCTCCCTACCTGTTTAATGTGCTTACCTCCTGAAGTCCATGGGCAAAATGATGTGGACACACTTTCTTCCAGACAGTAGCTGTTTTCTTGCTAAAGCCTCTGCTGTATATTCTCTCGGTCACATGAACTCCACATCCCCATGAATTTGGGCTTCTCCTTCTCTGTCATTGTCCATATTGTGCTGGTCATCTAATAAGTGGTGATACTCCCTCCAATGCCTCTCACTTTTGTGGTGTCTAAATAGTGGTCTCTCCACATTCATTGGGTTTCTAGCCATTGCAAAACTATATTCTATCTTCTTAAAGCAACAGTTCTGATGCCTCACTGCAATGATTTTCCCATCGTCCATGTGCAGAAGTGGATTTGCCACGAAGCTAATGAGGCATAAGGTTGAGGGCACCCACTGGCAGGGCCCCTGGCATTATGTTTTCATGGTCATATGTTATTGTAAAATAAATAAAAGTAAGACATTTAACCTAAATAAATTCATACCTCCATGCCTTTCTGCTTTGGTTTGCCCTACGTACACACCCCCTCATGTCAGAAGGTGATGTCATAGTGTGGATATTTTAGATTCATGTAACAGGAATTTTAGCTGAGCACATATTACAATCCAGTTTGGTGCCATATGTCCTTTTTTGACTCGCAGCCACGTTGTGCCATTATGCTATTTTCCTGAATTTTGTGATGTTTTTGAAACCTGTCAGCTTTGAAAAAAATTGTAGCATGTTGTGGCTTATTTCCTTACATAAAATAATGTGTTTATTTTTATTTTTATTTTTTGAGATGGAGTTTCGCTCCTGTTACCCAGGCTGGAGTGCAATGGTGCAATCTTGGCTCACTGCAACCTCTGCCTCCTGGGTTCAAGTGATTCTCCCACCTCAGCCTCCTGAGTAGCTGGGATTACAGGTGCCTACCACCACTCCCAGCTAATTTAGAGATGGGGTTTCCCCATGTTGGCCAGACTGGTCTCAAACTTCTGACCTCAAGTGATCCACCTGCCTCAGCCTCCCAAAATGCTAAGATTACAGGCATGAGCCACTGTGCCTGGCCAAAAATGTTTATTCTTGTACCTAATTTTGTAACAAAAGTTTTGTGATGGCCAAATCATGTAAGTCTGCAAGCTCCCAACAACAACAACAACAAGAAAGATCCACCCTTGCTCATAATTTTTAAAGAATACACTAGTTTGGGATTCTGATCCCTCCCTTCTGGGCTGCTCATGTATTTTCCAAATTTTCCCAACAATCACCACTGTCAGTGTGGAGCTTCTACTCCTGTTATTTACTCCTTTTCCCCTCAACATGTCATACATGGATTTCAAGTCCTGTGTGTCTCTAAATTCCACCCATCCCTTTAGGCCCTCACCACATTGCATATCAAGGATAAACATGACAAAGTCACAGTTATTGACTATTTTCAATAGGACAGGTGTTCTTTATGCATTGTCTTTAGTTCCTACAACCACCTGGAGAGGAAGGCATCATTATGATCATTCTGTAGTTGAAGAAAGATAATCTGCAGTTATTTTTCCCACTGTCATGGCACACAAAGGCCAGGAGCCAGCATTTGCTATTGCCTTCAATCAGCATCTCTTTAGAATGAGAACCCCCCTCCCACCATCAGTCCAGAGTTATCTCTGAGCCCTAAAGTGTGATGGTGCCTATCTTGTAAATAACCAACAAGAATCTTAACTACTTTGTAGACACCCTTCTTAATTCTTCCTTCTTCCTCCACCCCAACTAGAGCATAATAACCTGGAAAACTTGGACAAAATTTATGCTTCCATTATATCTCCTGTAGGGCCCATGGCATGCAGACAGGTTAGGGTTTATTAAATCAAGGTACAAATGAATTACTCTATTAGAAACTAAAATAAAAGCAGTTGGAGGAAGAGCTCAATTTTAATTCATAAGAGTTAGGAAACTTGAGAATAAGAGTCTCTGTTCTAACATTTTAATCCCAAAATAGAAGACAGAAGTTAAATGATGCATAACAGCAGAAATATATTTGAATCCACAATGTCAAGAAATATTAACTAAAAATATTTTTCACACAAAAAGTAATTCATTTGTGTCTGGAGACTGACACTTCAGTGTAGGTGATTAGGCTGAGAGGAATTCATAGTTTTTAGAACATAGCTGAAAAATTACATAGAAATTTTGAGTCAACTTCTGTTCTTCAACCTGAAAAATGCATATTTTCAAAACCCAATCAAATACAATGATAATGAAGATTAACAAATAAGTTGCATATCAGAAAGATGATGATGCCATTACAGTTTTCTTTTTTATCTCTCTTTTTTTACCTAATTGTCCATATGTAGTTTCATGGAATAGTGGGAAAGAAATATACAAGCTTCAAGTTTTCATTTTCTGTCTCTCTCTCTCTTTCTCTCTCTCGCTCACTATTCCTCCCTGCCTCCTCCCTTACTTCTATTACACTTCCTTCCTCTCTATCCTTCTCTCTTTCAAATCATTAATTTGTTAAATTAAAAGGAACATTTTGTTTCAATACACAAGCTATAGGTATCTGCCTCAAAAGAGCATGCTGGGAAAATTTCTTGGTAACCTGCTGTTGCTCAGTCATTGGATCACAGAATCTCAGGTTTATTCTTATAGTGTCTAATATTTTAGATATTATGTAGCTCAAAACATTTCATCAAATTAATAAACATACTTGTTTAGTATGTCAAGCGCCATATTAAATACAATACATATTTTATTTTTCTAAAGGAAATCCATAAGGCACATATTATCTTTACTGTAGAGGAAGCATATGTTGAGATAGTTGAATAATAACTGTTAACATTTGACTGGGCATGGTGGCTCACGCCTGTAATCCCAATACTTTGGGAGGCTTAGGTGGGTGGATCACCTCAGGTCAGGAGTTTGAGACCAGCCTGGCCAACATGGTGAAGCCTCATCTCTACTAAAAATACAAAAATTAGCTGGGCATGGTGGCATATGCCTGCAATTTCAGCTACTCAGGAGGCTGAGGCAGGAGAATCACTTCAACCCAGGAGGCAGAGGTTGCAGTGAGCTGAGATTGCACCACTCCAGCCTGGGTCACAGAGCTAGACTCTAAACTCAAAAACAAATAAACAAAATTGTTACCATTAATTAGGTTCTTACTATATGTCAGGTAATGTTCTGAGTTTTATGTTTGTTGACTTGTTTGATCCTCACACAATGCTGATAATAGTACTTACAAGACAGACAGTATTTTTGTCCACATTTTGTAGATGAGATCATCGAGGCCAGGAGACATTCAATGCCATGCCAAGGTCACACAGCTAGTAAGTGCAGACTAGATTGAAAACCAGGCTATCCAGCTTCAGAAACCACCACTCAGCTCAAAATAATGTATCTATTTAGAGAAAGTCTTTGAACTTAAGTCTTTTTTTCCCAAAGCCCATTTTCTTAGTTACACTGTTTCAATCTTCTTTCCAATTACCTTACAAAAGGTTATTAAGCCTTGGCTAGAACTCCTCAATTGCTGGTGGGGATTGGCTGCTTCTGTTTCTGAGGAAAGTTCATTCTATTTTCGGACAACTCTGTTAGAAAATTCTTCCTTATACTGAGCTAAAATGTTCCTCCCCATTACCTGTGTGAAAGGAGCAGGTTGGCAGAAAATGTCACTAGATGTGAGGCTGGACAGGAAGGTAAAGGCTGGAGTGTGCAGTGCCTTGAGGCCATGCCAGCCTCTGAAGTTGCTGTGGAGAGTGACCCCTGAAATAAGTCCAGTGTTAGCACACATCTTCCCATACTGCACCTGGACGGCAGGTTTCCACGTTTGGAGCAGAATCTACTTTCATCTATGCTACATTTAACAGTGTTGGCTTCTGCTCATCATTCCAATGTAAGGATGTTTTGTCTCCCAACTCTGACTTTCAGTATATTACCTACCTTTTTCAGTTTTCTACATTCATCAGTATTTTTATTCAAGCTATTGATAAACTTGATAGCAAGCTTGATACCAAGAAAGATGTTACTGGATGTTGCCTGAAAAAAATAGACTTGAATTTCTCAATCACCATTAAGTTGTAGTATTCTTGCCTTGTAATATATTGCCAGAGATTCTCTCCTCTTTTTCTCACCAGGCAGTGTCCTGGGTGCTTCACCAGCTAAGAGATCACTGGGTGAGAAAGAGTAAAAATCATAAAACTTGGACCTCTGTAGCCAAGGAGGATGTTTAATGGTGTTACACAGGAAATAAAATGGTATTTATGTTTCTGCTTAATAGAGAATCAATATTTAGCTATGACCTAGTTGGAAAGTTCTTTGAATGACCAAGGGGGAAAAAGCTATGGATCATAAAAGTCTACTCACTGCCACAGCTTTGAGAAGAACACAAAGTTGACTGGGCAGAACACAGAGCAAGTACATGAGGCCAAGGCAAGACAAGGGTACTGACCCAGGAAAGCAGAGCCACGTGCCTTTCTGGGTCCATTCATAACTCATAACCAACAGGCTGGGTGCTCGCAGGCTGCAGGCGAAAAAGAGCCCCTTCTTAGAAATACCTGGTAAGGACTTTATTAATTAACGTCTAAACTCTCAGTGGCTATAGCTATAGAGAGGGAAAATTCTCTGTAATTACAATGAAGATCATGATACCAGGAAGCAATCTTCCCAGCCACCTGGGAAGGGCCCAGAGAGTTATCTGTCTCATAAGGAAACTAACAAGTTCTGTTCAGAGGAAGAAATAAGACATTCTGAGTTAAAGCAAAACAAGACCATTCCCAATTAGCCAAGATATTAGTAAAGACAGAATGAAATTTAACACAGAGTGTGCCATTTAGACCTTTTAGTTTATTATGCAGTCATTCTCACATTGCTGTTTTAATAATCTGCATATAATTTTCATTTTGAAATGGTTCATTTGTTTTCTCGAAGTACTCTATTATGAAAAATTAATAATAATAACTCTCCATGTACCATGTTAGAGAGATGTCTGGTCTGAGCCAACCCAAACTAAAAATCACATGTAAGACTCACATTTACAACTCTGGAGCCCTTAAGTGGGCAGACCAGACAAGCAATCTTTTCTTAGAATGTTTAAAACAGCTGTTCCCAACTAGTTGTGCTTCATTATTATATTTCCACCCATAAGTAGGTATATGTCCATACAAAACTCAATTTGGGAGATCAGAGCTTGCCTCTCTTACTGAGACATCTGATGCTTTTGAGGGAGGTGTCCATCTCAATGTTGCTTCTCATCCCAAGACTCACCCTACCCAGTCCCAGCAATTCCATGTGATACATTGTCAATAGCTGTAACAAGGATAGTTACAATTTACGCTGCATTTAGTATCTGAAGTATGTGTCCTCGTTTTAAAGTAATGACTTTGATTTACTGCTTTCTGAATTCCCATAATAACTCTTTGACATATATTTAATCATCCTGATTTTATATTTTAAGAAATTTCAGTTCAAGACTTTAAGCTTCTTTTCTAAAGTCGAATAACCAGGAGATGGGGGACCTGGTGTCTGCTGTCTGTGATGTAGTCATTTCCGTGCTTGGTGTGATGCTTGGGTTTTACTACCAATTCCTTTTGTGGGTTTTTTTGTTTTTTTGTTTTTCCTTGTGGGCACCTCCAGCACTGAGATTCTGCTTTTATGTCCTGCCTTTTATGGACTGCCGTTCACACACTACTCCAACTTGCAGAGTGCTCCTACAGCGTTGCCTATCTCAGAGGCAGGGCCACCTCATGTTTGGCTGGTCCCAAGGAAAGGATGCAAATGTAAGGCCCACATTCCACTTGTCTAAATATTTTAATTTATAAGCCAAGTTAACTAATCATTTAATTAAATATGTTTAATCCTCCTACCTTGACAAATATACAAAAAAGACCAGAGAGGCTACATTTCAGTTCAGAATGATCAAATTCCTCAGCCAGAACCTGGAGGTGCCAGAAGAGAAGGGTCCTGGAGCCCAGCAAGCCACCTGTCGGCTCCATTCTCTCCTGCGAAGGGCCTCACACATTCACCACCCCCAGCCTAGGAGTGTGCACAGTATAATGCTAGCCATGCCAGAGAGGGCAGATCTAGAGAAAAAGCCTGTAGGGGACTTGGGGAAGGGCTGGGAGGCCATGTGGTTGAAGAATTCTGGGATCTGGGCACCACCTGTATCACTGGCTGGGAGGGGAAGATGCTAATTCTGGGGACATGTTCCACTGGCCCCGTGGGCACATCCTCGATGGCAAGGGGCCTCCAGAAATTAGTCCAGCGTGGGGTCTTAGATGGGTCTAAAGACAATACTCTTTGGGGTTTCTCCAAACTTTGGCTTCTTTCATTGAAGACCATTGAAGTAATGAGGAATCTCTGGGTCAAACGCCAGACAAGTTGCCTTGCAGCAAGGCAAGCTGGTCTGCTAGAGCCAGTGCCCTACAACCCTACAACCCTTTAGAATTGTTTCCTTCCTAGTATCCAGTGCTTTTCTGTAGATATGAGCCATCCACTTACAGAGGCTGTGGTGTGAACATTCATTCTCTAAAATAGGACACCTTTCCCAGGATCTCATGTATTTTATTTTAAAAGAATCTGCAATTTAAACCAAAGGAATAAATTTGCTAATCATGGAATTTCTAGCACACTGGAAAAATACATAGGGACAGGAATTTTCTTGATATAAACCTGTACTAGTTTCCTAGAGTTACCATTTCAAAAGGCCACAAATTTGGTAGCTTAGCACGATAAGAATTTAGAATATTTACTTAGAGTTGTGGCGTACAGGATTCTGAAATTAGGGTGTTGGCAGAACCACGCACCTCCCAGAGGCTCTAGGGGGGAATCCTTCCCTGCCTCTTCAGGCTTCTGGCAGCTCGGGTGTTCCTGGGTTTGTGGTCACGCCACTGCAATCTCTGCCCCTGTCTTCATATGGCTGAATCCTCTCTGTCACACATCTCCCTGTGCCTTTCTAAGGACACTGGCCATTGGATTTAGAACTCACCTGGATAATACAGGATGAGCTCATCTCAGGATTCTTAACTTCATTACGTCTTCAAATACCTTTTTTTTTTTTTTCTAAATTAGGTCACATTCACGGGTTCTATGTGGACATATTTTGGGAGTGCTTCCATTAACTCACTATGAAATTCTCATGCATTCATAAACTAAAGGCAGATGTAGGAAGAGGGAAGTGGTGAGCACTGGAGTCCCTGCTGTGACCTCCTGCCCGTGCGAAGGCCATGACTGTTAGTCCAACACTGCAGACCTCTCGAAACTTGGCAATGCTCCTCACAGGAGAGGAACTTCACGTGTCAAGGAGAGATGGGGAGGGGAGCAACTGCATTTGAGAACATGAAGAGAAGGTTATTGTGACACTTTGCAGGGAAGCTTTAGCCACATTGAAGCAGAGTAAAGAATAAATCTTCTCTCTTTACTTTTCAAGACCTATAATTTCCTCACAACCATACCTGGAGATTAGTTTAGGACCTAAAATCTAAATTGTATTATTTTTCCCTACCCAAAGGAGACACAGAGCTATTAATAATCGACTGCTTATTAAATCTTAAGTATTTTAATAATATTACTCCGTTTTACTTCATTTTTCTTTCCCTTGTAAGAAAAATAACATTCACACCCATTATATAAATGTGAACACTGAGGCCTTGTGATGTTAAGCAACTTGCCAGGATCTCATAGATTGGAATTAGAGGAGCTGAGACACAGAGTCCATGCTCTTTCTAGCCCGGGAGTCCATCTAGAACAGTCCTGGCCCTCTAAGTGACTGCCTTAACATGACTGAATTTCCTCCTTTTCTCCTGAAACAGCGGTAAAACATCCTTTATCAACAGCCAGAGAAGCTTGGGCTGAGGGAATAGATTTTCCTTTTGCTTACACTATACTGCCATCTAGTGGCTATATAGTTAATTACAAATAATACCTTTTCTGGTGTCTTCATTCTTTTTTGGGGGTGGGGTATTGGTAATTAATTGATATTTAAATATTGCTTTTAAACATTGTGATTCTATAAAAATCTACATCAACTTCATTCCTTTGCTTCCATATATGCACGCACCGCTTCTCCTGTACACCTCTCCTACATATGTGTACCCCACTTGGTCATATTTTGTGTAGCAGAGAAGTGAGTTAGGCCTACCTTCAGTGGTCAGAATATGACTTGAAACATCCAGAAATTAAAATCGTATGCAAACACACCACATGCTCCCCATCCTCCCTCCTCATGGAACTGTGCTCCTTTGGCATGATCTAAATAAAGCTTGTCCAACCTGTGGCCCACAGGCCATATGCGGCTCAGGACAGCTCTGAATGTGGCCAAATTCATAAAGTTTCTTAAAACATTGTAAGTATTTTTGCAATTTTTTAAGCTCATTAGTTATCGTTAGTGTTAGTATATTTTATGTGTGGACAATTCTTCCAATGTAACCCAGGGAAGCCAAAAGATTGGAAACCCCTGGTAAATTGACAGAAATGTTAGGATAGACTTGCTTTTCATCATGTTTTTAGATCTGAATACACAATTTTTGTCCCACCAAAGATGACATATGCACTAAGCCATGGCAGAACTGCCTCTGGTACTGATTGCCCATGCTGGAATGAGATCACCCATTCAGGGATGTGTGCTGAGTGCCTCTGTGTACAAGTTGAGCGGAAGGAGGTCTCACCGCCCCATTATAAAATATACATTCTGAAGCTGCAAGACACCAACCAGTGCTAGTATTAATCATCTAATGTGGCTGTTGTAACAAATTACCACAAATTTAGTGGCTTAAAACAACGCACTTTTATTATCTTACTGTTCTGGAGGTCAGAAATTTAAAATAGGTTTCACGGGCCGAAAACCAAGGTGTCGGCATGCTGTTGTCTTCTGGAGGCTCTAGGGAAGCGTCTGTTCCCTCATCTCTTCCGGCCTCTGGAGGTTGTCTGCATTCTTTGGCTTAGGGCCCCTTCTTCTATCTTCAAAACCAGCAACATGGCTCCAGTCCTACTCACATTGCTATCTTTCTGGTTTGCTCTCTTTTGTCTTTCTCTTCTCCACTGAAAAACCCTTGCTGGTTATATTGAGACCACTTACAGTAATCCAGGATAATGTCCCATCTCCCTATTTTAAGGGTAGCTGATTAACAACCCTAATTCCATCTGTGACCTTAATTCCCCTTTGCCATGGAACATAACATATTCACAGGTCCCAGGGATTGAGGCTTGGACATCTTTGGTGGTGTGGGTGGGGCATTATTCTGCATACTCAATACTCAAGAGAAGGGAAATCTGGACTGAAGTGTTTCTTGCTGGGCCATGGTGGCGATGGGAGAGACAAGTTCTACCCAGAGATCATTCTTTCCCTTCTCGCTGCCTCTCCATCTTCACAGACTGCAGAGACTCTTGTAAGCATGAGGACACACCCACCCTTAGATTCTGCCCACACTTTTTTGAAGCCACACTTAACAGTAGATACGAACATAGATTTAGACAGATTTCAATTTAAATCCCAGATTTATTCCTAGATCTAAGAACTTGAGTATATTACTAAGCTCAGTTTCTTCATTATTAAAATGGGTGAAATACCTTCCTCCTAGTATTGTTGCAAGGCTTAAATAAAAGAGTCTCCAAAGAGCACTTAGCAGAGCACATGGCATATATTAGGACCTCATAAAGAGGAGTTTCTGAAAATGAAGGTTTTTCTATTCAATATTTAATGGGAGATTAACTAAACACTTTGCTGATGCTTGGGGAACAAGGGAAGGACGGTGTCTATCTTCACTGAATTAACTCCAAGTGAATGAAAAAAGATTTCATGTGTGAAATTAGAGACCAAGTTACAGCCTATGATAGGTACAGAATTTGCCCAATCATATACCTTTAGGTGCAAGTGCATTTATAGAGAATGTTGAAGAGAAAGACATAGCCATAAAAAGGAATGAAACAACATTTGCAGCAACTTAGATGGGGTTCGAGGCTATTATTCTAAGTGAAGTACCTCAGGAATAGAAATTGTATATTCTCACTTATAAGTGGAGCGAAGCTATGAGGATGCAAAGGCATAAGAATGATATAATGGACTATGGGGTCTTAGGGGGGAGGGTAGGAGGGGGTGTACACTGCTCGGTGACAGGTGCACCCCATGATCACCACTAAATCACCACTAAAGTACTTATCCATGTAATCAAAAACCACCTGTTCCCCAAAAGCGATTGAAACAAAAAGTAAAGTAATAAAAATTACAAAAGGAGGAAGATAATCTTTCCTTAATTCTTTCTATTCTTCATTTTCTTGAACATGCATACCCATGTACCTACCTAGGTGAGTGTTTCCATACTGTATAAGAATATACATGGAAATATGGTCATTTTGACCTGTTTCCTAATGGTGGTTGGAGACATATATATGTACCGCTACCACACACACACACAAGCCATCAAGTCATAAGACCTATTTTGCCCTAAAAATAAGTAAACATTTGGCAATAAAATAAAAACATCTTTGAAACAATCTTATTATACTAAAGGTTATTGTCAGGTGGAAGTCCTGAAATAATGAGTTTAAAAGTTCATTGCTTATGAGCTACCCCAAAACAATTTACTTAAATTATTTTTTTAATCTATGCTTTTAGGTAGGCTAAATCTATGTGTTCCCTATAGTCTTGTTTCAGTAACTTTACTTATGAATATGTTCATTAAAGAAGGTAATTTTTACAACTATTGTAAAATTTTTTGAATTTGTGACATCTAATGATATGGTTTGGCTGTGTCCCCACCCAAATCTCATCTTGAGTTCCCACGTGTTGTGGGAGGGACCTGCTGGGAGGTAATTGAATCATGGGGGCAAGTCTTTCTCATGCTGTTCTCATGATAGTGAATAAGTCTGATGAGATCTGATGGTTTTTAAGAGAGGTGTTCCCCTGCACAAGCTCTCTCATTTTCTGTCTGCCACCATCCACACAAGATGTGACTTGCTCCTCCTTGCCTTCTGCCATGGTTGTGAGGCTTTCCCAACCACGTGGACCTGTAAGTCCAATTAAACCTCTTTCTTTTGTAAATTGCTCAGTCTTGGGTATGTCTTTATCAGCAGGGTGAAAATGGACTAATACATCTAATATGTTTGAATGAATATTTCATTTTAGGATTTTATGTAATGTTCATGGTTATAATGCATTAATGCCTTGAATATAGAAACTAAACAGTAAAATGCTATTTTGCACATTACAAATATTAAAAAGACACCAAAAGTAAAGTTTTACTTTGGCCCTGATGGTCTTTTTAATTGCCTCAGTAGAATCAGAAAACAGAACCCTGTCTCCCAGGTCTACCAGACCTTCCTGGAAAAAACAGAGAACATTTGGCCATGACCAGTTCTGCTTGGGTCTCTGCTAACTCTCTCACTTAGATGGCAGCATTGAGAAGGGTCACTAGGTTTTTTTTTTTTTTTTTTTTTTCTATTTTTTCTTTTCTTTTTTTTTTTTTATTATACTTTAAGTTTTAGGGTTCATGTGCACATTGTGCAGGTTAGTTCACTAGGTTTTTATTGTGGTCTCAGCTCTACTCCTGATTGCTGCAAACCTCAGGATTTGGAGGACTAGATGAGGACTGGAAAACCTAGTATCAGCAACAAGATCACAGCTCACAGTTTTGCTTGAGCTTAGTGTTCATTACATACCAGGGACTTTGGCATGAGGATATTAAAAGCAGATCGACAAACCCAACCTCTGTCCTGAGTTTACATGGCTGAGGCTGAAACTGATTTGGTAGGGAGGTGGTCATAGCTTGGGTAATGAGGCCTTTGCAGACTGCATGTGCAACTGTTCTTTGAGGCACTGTTGTGAATACACCCAGTACCTCCTCAGAGAAAGCCATGGAGTTTTATATTTGAGAATTGTTCAACCCTCAGCTCAATGTGCATACCAAGTCCAGCATGCTGATTCAGTGTGACAAGACTGTCAACCTGGTCCACTTAAGCAGTGGCTAAGGCCACATTCCAGCATAACTTGAGTCAGCCCTGCCAGAGGAAGGCTGGAAAGGATACACTCAAGAACCCATTGTATTTTGTTCCTCTGTACCTCAATGAAACATTTTTTAAATTGCAGGTGTCCTGAATTTAGTTTTTACAAAGTAATGGCTAGTTCTTTTCAGTATTTGATAGATAAATTAGACAGTTGGTAACATTTATTTAGCACCTAATATATGGCAAGCACTCTACTAAGAAACATATGTGCATTATTTATGTAAAGTAGCCAACCACACTATTAAGTGAGTAGAATTAGTGATGGATGAATCTGAGGCCTGAAGAAGCCAAATGACTTCCCCAAGTTTGCACAGGGAGTAAAGAATTGTATTGGTGTTTCCCTCACAGCTCTAACCCCTTTGAGTTCCACTGTTACTTAAGAACACAGAAGTTAAATATATATAAATAAATAAACAAATAAATCTTAATCAAATTTCGCTAGCCCTGCTATTTTTTATTCAAGGGATCATTCTCATAGTCTATCTTTGTTGCCTCTCAAGACATTGGCACCTCCATATCCTTCATGCTAGAATGTGTAATATTGTGACCCTGAGATGGGTCACATTTGAATTGTTCATAGGATAGATCCTCATTAAGAGCATTCATTTAAAAAAAAAGAGTATTCATAATGGGTCAGGAACTATCATTTGTCCTTTGTTCTGGATTAGATCATCCAGGAAATAACAGGTTTATTAAACAAAATAATAAATGGGTAGATGAGCAAATGAGGGCCATAATTGTTAAAAGGAATGAATGGAAGAGATTGGGGGTCAATAGACTCTTTTATCCCATCCATGAGATCATGGAAGGGCAATGGTGTGATCATTTCTATTACATGTTGTATATCAATTCTGACCAAACTTCTTAGTTTCCTCCATCAACTCATTGAATTAAAATTCTTTCTACTCTATGATTATTTCTACAATCAACAGAAAAGAATAAATGAGTCTTTGTGTCAAGCCTCTGAGAATATGTTCAGTAAATGAAAAAGATTGTTTTGAAGTAGATTTATAATGTTTTCTCCTTCATTGGCCTAGATTGGAGGTGAAACTCAATTGTCCATTAGGATGAGCTTCTCTCTTCAATAATGAGGAGGTGATGATTAGGAGAAATACATTAGCACATAACCAGGTCAAATATGTACCATAAAATATTAGCTAATGCTTTCCCTTTCCTGGTAATAGAGTTTGGGAGGGTTTCTCATCTATTTAAGAAATGGGCTACATTAGTCTTTAGGTCATGTGACTCAAAGTTTTATCATTTTCATAGATCCAGTCCTAAGCTAAAGTACTTGTTGTTGCTAAAGCTATTACATTTTTTGGATGATTAAAAACAAGAGCTAAGGATTAACAGTAATTAAATGTCTCTTAGAAAAGGTCAGTGGTACAAAGAAATGGTTAATTAGAGTGAGAGAATAATAAGAAGGAAGTTGCAGAGAATGTATTTTTTCAACAACAAAATTGAGTAAAAGCTATCCAAGCAATGAGATTCACTAATTCATAGTAACTAAGTAGTTAATTAGAAGTCTGTAATTATCTTTGCTACTTAATTAAGAACTCTGTACAGATTTCTCAATATACCTTGTTGGAAACTCTACTTATCTTGGTTATTGGGATTTCATGAGGAAACTGCTTTCAGTGTATTAGATTGTCTCATTAAAACTTTGCTCAGCCATCCGTGGAAGCACGAGTTGATTCCTAAGAGTCTAATAGTTCAGGGTTTGCTGGTGAAGTGTGACTGAAAGGGCATAGGATAGCACAAATAACTTTCTAATCCTCAATCACTAAGGTGGATATTAACCCACTATGCACAGCTATGGCATTATTACTTACTTATGTTGGTATTGATTCTTATTGACTGTAGGCATCAATTCTTATCGTTTACTGCCCAGGCTGTATAAGATCATTGTAAAACTCACCTCTTCTACAAATGGGTGACTACCTGGATGGAAAAACAGAACCCACAAGATACTGACCTCAGGTTACCTACTTTGACAATGGTAGGAGAGCTCAAACTTACTTCCATCTATAACAGCTGAAACTCATGAAGACAAGTCTCCAGGAAAGAAGTCAAAAAGCAAAAGTGTAGTAGCATCATTGGTGACTCTACTTTTCTGTATTTTTTAAATAGACAGATCCTGTGATTATTATCAACATTGTCAATAATCCTTCTTAGAGAGCTTGCAAATGTAGTGGCTACATTTGCAAATAGATGAATAGCAAAATAATAGAAATTACAATGTCATCAGGTAATATAGAAAGAATGAAGTTAATGGATATGTGTAGCCTCTTAGCCCAACTCTGGAATAGAGTACATTCTCAGTAAATAGTAAGAAATATAAGAAGAAGCATTTCCCCATGTTTTTCAGACTGATTACTACCTAATTTTTAATAGCATATATTTCTTCACCAAGTGAATGCATTGTGATGTTTTTAACCACCTTATTATAGTTGGACATTTAGGTTATTTCAAAATTTTTGCAACTGAAAACAATGACAATCTCCTCATGGACATCTGTATGTATCATGAACATTGTTTTTGCATTTTGGGTTATTTCTCATTCTATTCCAAGTGGATTGGCTGGGTCTAGTGTATGAATTTGTTTTAGAGTCCATTGCAATTGGTCCTACCCTCCTTATTTATTGTCTACTTACAGATAATGGTGAACTACATATAGTACCTAACTAAGTTTAAAGATTTGTCATGTTGTAATAAAGATTAATAAAAATACAAAATAGTATGTCATAAATGTGGGAGAAAACAGTGAAGTAGAAACTAAGGGCCACTGATTTTTATACTTTAAATAGAG
This sequence comes from Pan troglodytes, assembly GCF_028858775.2. Classification (NCBI taxonomy): domain Eukaryota; kingdom Metazoa; phylum Chordata; class Mammalia; order Primates; family Hominidae; genus Pan; species Pan troglodytes. Next base: position 39,890,408 of record NC_072411.2, read on the forward strand.
ATTGAAGCTGGAATTTAGAATTCAAGGAGAAATTTATATTATTTCATCAGAAAGAGAATAGGGACAGGACAGTGAACTTGCAGACAATAAGAAGATGAATTTTGCTGACACAGTTTATTCATATACAGAAATAATAGGGCATCAATGGAGAATCAAGAGTAGGTAGATGCCAGATAGGAAAGGACTTTCAACATAATTTAAGGCATTTGGACTTTATTATTCAGTCAATTGGAAGAAATATGATTTCTCATTATGAGGTTGATATGCAAAAAGGCATTATAGGAATCTATACTTTTTAGGGGTGTGAATTACCAGTGGTTGAAAATAGAAAGAAATATTTTTTTCATATACTTGTTGGCTATTTGTATGTCTTCTTTCAAGAAAAGTTTATTCAGGTCCTTTGCCCATTTTTAAAATTGAATTACTTGTTTTCTTGCTATTGAGTTTAATTCCTTACATATTTTGGATATGAATCCCTTATATGATGTATGGTTTGCAAATTTTTTTCTCTCAATCTGTAGGTTGTCTTTTCACTCTATTAACACTGTTTCCTTTGCTGTACAGAAGCTTTTTAGAGTGAAGCAATCCCATTTGTTTATTTTTTCTTTTATTGGCTAAGCTTTTGGGATCAAATCTAAAATATCATTGCCCAGACAAATGGTGTAGAGATTTTCCCTTATGTTTTATTCTAGTGGTATTACAGTTTCCATTATTATGTCTAGGTCTTTTATCTATTTTGAGTTTATTTCTGTATGTGGTGTAAGATAAAGTCCCAAATTTATTCTTCTGCATGAGGATATCCAGTTTTCCCAGCACCACTTATTGAATTGAAGAGATGGAACTTTTCCATTGATTGTTCTCGCCATCTTTGACAAAAATCAATTGCTTGTAAATCTGTAGGTTTATTTCAGGTTTTTCTATCCTGTTTTATTGTGGTGTCTGTTTTTATGCCAATACCACACTGTTTTAATTACTATAACTTTGTAACATATTTTAAAATCAGGTGGTTTGATGCCTCCAACTTTGTTCTCAAAATTACCTTGGCTATTCAGGATAATTTGCAGTTCCATATGAATTTTAGAATTTTTTTTCTATTTCTGTGAAAAGGATTTGGAATTTTGATAGGGATTGAATTGAATCTATAGATTTTGTGGGGGTGGTATGGAGATTTTAACAATATTAATTACTCCCAGCTAGGAACACAGAATTTCCTTTCATTTATTTTCAGTTTGTTTTATCAAAGGTTTATAGACCTTTCACGTCCTTGGCTAATTTTAGTTATAAGTACTTTTTTTTTCCATAGCTATTGTTAACAGGATTTTTTTTCTTGATTTGTTTTTTGGATAGTTTATTGTTAATGCATAGAAATACTACCAATTATCATATATTAATTTTTGCACCCTGCAATTTTCCTGAATTTATGTATCAATACTAACAGTCTTTGGTAGAGTCTTTAGAGATTTTTTATATAGAATATCACTAGTCACTAGGAAAACACAAATTAAAACCACAATGAGATGTCACTTTACTCCTTTCAGTATAGCTATTATTAAAAAGATGAAAGGTGAGTGTTGGTGAGGATGTGCAGAAAAGGGAAACTCTTGTACAGTGTTGGTGGAATGTGAGTTAGTAACGTTATTAAGGAAAACTAAGGTGAGTTCTTGAGAAACAATACCATATGACTCAGCAATCTTATATCTAGGTACATATGCAAAGGAACGGAAATCAGCATGTCAAAGAGGTAGCTACATTCCCACGTTCATTGCAGCATTATTCTCAATCGTCAAGATATGGAATCAAAAGATGAATGGATAAATAAAATGTAGTGTATTCACACACACACACACACACACACATGCACACACAGGAATATTATCCAGCCTTTAAAAAATGGGCAAAATCGTATCATTTGCAGCAACATAGATGAACCTGGAGGATACTGAGCTAAGTAAAATAACCAGGCACAAAAAGCCAAATACCACATGATTTCACTTACATGTTGAAATAAAAAAGTCAAACTCAAAGTAAAATAGTCATTATCAGAGGCTGGGTGTGGGGAAAAAGGAATGGAAAGGTGTTATACCAAGTTCCAGTTAGACTGGAGTTACAAGTTTTGAGACTGATTGCACAACATGGTAGCTATATAGTGAATAACAACCTACTGCATATTTCAAGACTAAGAAAGTAAATTTCAAATGTTCTCATGAAAAATGATAAGTATGTGAGGTGATGGATATGTTAATTTAGGTTGAATTAATCATTGCACATTGCATACATGTATCAAAAGATCACATTGTACCCCATAACTATATACAATTATAATTTGTCTTTTAAAAATTTTGAAAAATAGAGACAGTAAAATGCTAGTAGCCATGGATTTGTCATTAAGAATCTAGAAGCGACTTCTTGCTATGCAAAAGAGACACACTTGATATAAATAACTATAGCTTTGATTTTATGGGTTAAGAATGTTGGGTTGAATGTAATAATGTAAAAATTGACAGGTAATACAATTTAAAAATAGTAATAGTTCACATTTTTTACTATTTAAGACCTACTATGTGGCAGGTACTGTGTGAAGCATTTTACATTCCTTTTCTTATTTAAAATTCCTCCAAACCCCATATGGTAGGAACTATGATTATCCCAACTTTATGAAAGAAATAATAACTTAAAGAGGATAAGTAATTTCCTTATTTAATGTAGATACTTATGGGCAAAGCTAGGATTTGAACCTCATTCTGCCTGGCACCAGCATGTTTGAACTATCTTTCTTCAGGTATGGTTACACTCATGACAAACATGATTCATTTATTAAAATAACATTATAGAAGTCCAGGAAAAAGGTGGCTCCAGGGCAAATGGAAAAGAGGAAAAGATGTAAGATAAATTACTCAATTGAAGACAAGAGGAGAGATGAGGATTCGAGAACAACTTCAAGTGTTTAAACATGAGATAAAAGGAGAGCAGTAGCACCACTAGTGGAAATAGTAAAAACTAGAGAATAAACTTGCCTCCAGTAATAAAAAGTTTTGGCTTGACAATGGTAAAACAGTATGGGCTTATTTTAGACCAAAGTCCAAGTTTTATAATTGTATCCCTTGAGTCCAGCAATTACCAAAATAATGTTATTAAGGATGAGATGTTTCCAGGGGGCGGCTTGACCACAGTGCCTATCTTCTCTTCTTCCTAAGATCAGCATACACAGCAATAAGTCTACACACTATTTGGTGAACTAGCTCAACTACTGTGGGCATTAGTATCCTGGATCAAGGATATTCAGTTTCAATCATATAGAATTTCCCTGACTAATGAGATTACTTCTCTTTAGTTATTCCTATTGATTATCAATCCTCCTTCATGTAAACCAAAGTCCCCATGAAGTTTCAAATGTCTTGTTTTTAAATATGAGCCAAAAAAAAAAACCCAAGAAGCTACAAGCACACAAGAAAATTAACATATAAATGCAAAAGAAAAAATAAGTATAAAATAGGAAGAAAGAAAGGAAGGTAGGAAAAAGGAAAAGAGGAAGGAAGGAAGGAAGGAAGGAGGGGAAGGAGGGAGAAAAACCAGAGAAAGTTGAGATTAAAAAGAATAGAAAACAGCTTAAAATAATAAAATAAAATATTGATTACTATTCTCAGAGAGAATCCTGAAGATATTTAATTTATAAAACCACTGTTGTGGCCCTTAGAAATCATTACTTCTAATGTCTTTTGTTGATAGTGTTCATTGAAAAGAAAAGTATTTGGATGAATGCTTGTTGCTTAAGGGCTTTTGCTTGAAAATTGCAATATTAATTGTCAGTACTTTTGTAGAAAATATCATTGAATGACTATATCTGTGACACAAAAATGAAGGGGATAGTTTTAATTTGAAGCATTTTCTTTATCACAAATTACATATCTAGCAGAATTCACAGCCCTTCAAATAAGGTTTGCAATTACAGGAAACTTATCTCTACAAGCCCCTTGAGAAGCCCTGGATTGGATTCCATGATTCCAGCAGGTATCTCTTAGAGGCATCACCTCTTACAGGACTCACCAAAGCTCTTGCTAGGTAATCTGCAGAAGTGTAATAAACTTTAAATAATAACCTCATGGAGACATCATAGTTTACTGGAAGTCACTATTATGGGCAACTAATCTGCAAAGTACATTTTCTTATATCCTCCAAACTTTGCAGCGGTGCTACGAAAATCTAGGTATGGAATTAGGAAATCAGCATTAAAATTACAGCCGTTTACCATTTGATTTTAAATAAGTCAATTACCATTCTGAGTTGTGGTTTCTATGTAAACCATGAATACAGTAATACCCTTACAGCATGAATTGCTAAAAAAATAAATTAATTAAAAAATTTTAAAGCGCTATCATGATAAATAGCATATAGAAACTCTATTATATTGAAGATAATTTGTTGCATGGGCATTAATTAAAATTTCCATATAAAATCAAGATCATTACACATTATCATCATAAAAACTGAATATATCTATTATTTTATCCACCCCAAACAGGTCTAGCTTTATTTTTAAAAAATCTATGTGTACCCCAAACCCTCTCTGTTCTATTAGAGAGATAGACATTAATTTTGAGCAGATAACCCCTACTAAAACAAAAACACATACACAACATGAAATACACGATCTTAATGATAAAATATGAGGTTTCAACAATATAAAAACCCAAGATTAATCTCTAATTCTGTCATATTTGGAAGATAATGATTTTATCTCTTTAAATGTAAGATATAGACATTTGAAGTGATGATTTATAAGATCTACAACACTTTGGAGCTTAAGCTCTAAATATTTGTAATAATCATCCAACCTGGCCATAACTGTGAATAAAATTGGTCCAAAACATAGATTTTATTTTTTTCTAGATTTTTCTTTATATCTATAAATATTTTTAGAATAGTAAATTTACCTTTTGAGCAAAATTATGGTATCTCTCAATTAATCATGTAGAGAAAATATTTATGATCTTCATAAAACTTTCCTTGCCTTATAAACTCCACGATACTACAGAAAATGTCACCAACACAATTACAGCCAATTTTTTTGTTGAATATTCTTGGCAAAGTTCCTCAAAATGTTAAACATTAGAGTTAGTACATGACCCAACAATTTCACTCCTATATATCCTAAAGAAGTGAAGATATATATTCACGCAGAAACTTGTACATAGGTTATAGCAGCACTATTCATAATAGCCAAAAAAGCAGAAACTGTACAAATATGCACAGACTGATGAATAGTTAAACAACATGTGGTATATCTATACAATAGAATATCACTTTGCAATAAAAAGGAATGAAGTACTGACACATGATACAACATCATGAACCTTGAAAACATTAGGCTAAGTGAAAGAAGCTGGTCACAAAAGCCCACATATTGTATGATTCTATTCATATGAAATGTCCCGACTAGACAAATCTATAGAGACAGAAAGCAGATTAGCAGTTGTCTAGGGCTGGGGGCGAAAGTGTGTGTGAGGAGGCAGGACGGATGGGGAGTGACTGCTAATGGGTATGGCAGTTTGGCAGTAACTACCTAAATTTTTAAAGAACATAATTTTTTGACTCAGCAATCCACTCTCAGAGTCCTATCCCAAAGAAAGAATACAATTAAACTTGTATTAAAAACTTGTTTATTACAATATTATTTGTAACAGTGAGAAAATTTATTAATTCTGTGGAATATTATGCAGCATTTGCAAATTGTAAGAATATGTACAGGGTTTGAAAGAGTGCTAATACATTTATAGATAGACTAGACAGAAAGATAACTATGCCTTTTATATGATAACCTGTATATGACATATAATCTATGAAGACATGCCTTTATGTTAATATTAACATATATAACATATATATGCAACATATGTATGCCATACAATTATACATGTAATATGATTTCATTAATGTTAAAACAAAAATAAGATATGTATAGAACGTAAGTGCTTGGATATGCACATCAGGGCACAGGCAGAGACTGAAAGAGGCCTAGTCAATTGTCAAAGTGCAGTTGTTGCTGGGACTGAAGTGGTATTGGGAGGTAAGAAAGAGGACCTTTGAGCATTCTACTCTGTATGCTTTATATCATTTGAATCTTAGGAAATAATAATATATTCCTATAGTACTCATGTCATCGGAAAGGGAGACTTATGTTTTAAGTAACTATAAATTTGCCTATTCTGAAGGATTTATTTTATTTTATTTTATTTTTATTTTTTTGAGACAGAGTCTCGCCCTGTCACCCAGGCTGGTGTGCAGTGGCTCAATCTTGGCTCACTGCAAGCTCCGCCTTCTGGGTTCATGCCATTCTCCTGCCTTAGACTCCCAAGTAGCTGGGACTACAGGTGCCCCCCACCACGCCCGGCTATTTTTGCTGTATTTTTAGTAGAGACAGGGTCTCACCGTGTTAGCTAGGATGGTCTCGATCTCCTGACCTCGTGACCCACCTGCCTCAGCCTCCCGAAGTGCCGGTATTACAGGCATGAGCCACCGCGCCCGGCCAGGATTTTTTTTTTTTTTAAAGTAAATAGATGGTCCCAATATGGTCAAGAATCCAAGCAAGCAGACAAGCTGCCTGGTTTCTCTCAACAGATATCAGGTTCCACCAAGATTGAGGAGAAAAAGGGGAGAGAGGTATAGACTGAGGCTTGGCCAGACCATGGTCAGCCTCCCAGCTCTCAGAAGAACATGGGGTACAAGTCAACTAGAAAGAAAGGGTGAATGAGCTGAATCTTACCTTTATGATGTGAAATGACTGGTCAGTTGGAAAACTATCATTAACTGTCATCTTGACCATTTTTATTTTAAAACTTTTGTAGGACACAGCACATGATAGATGATATTATAAGCCATGATCCTGGACAGCGAAGAAATGGCATTGTCACAGGGTCATGGAATGAGTAATGAAAGGACTAGTTAGAAAGCTGGAGGCAGGGTTAAGGGAACCAACAAGAGAAGGTGAAACACAGAGGAGTAGGATGGTATGAAGCCTGACCATTTTAAGGCCTGAGGGGAAGCAGGGTAAGTGGTTGTTAGAACCTGTGAGAACTGCCCCTATGAGCGAGGGTCCACTCCACAGGAGCTGTGGCTGTTGGTGAAGTATCACTGCTGCTCTTAAACTGCTATCCAGCCAGAGAAGCAACCTGAGAAGTACAGAACTTTCTCTCCTCCTGCACTCTACTGCCAATGCCCTCTTCTAGCCAAATCTAAAGGTCACATGATACAAGAGCAGGATGAAGAAGGGCTGAGAGGGACTAATTAATTACCAAGGCTATTGCCTATTTTAATTACAAGGAAGCTTGTGCCTTTAAAATGAACTGATATTTGAGACATCACTATGTTATTCTGGTTGTGTCTTACTTTGCCATTGTCATGTAAATATCATGGGAAATAAAATGCAAAATGGGGTACACTTAACTACTCAAACATAATGGAAATGTGTTTAAAAGATGCAGGTAGAGTCTCTGCAAAAATGAAAATATTTCAGGGAGAATTCACATGTCTGCTCTAGCTCATATAATTAGAAACCGTAAAGTGATTCTCCCATCTTTGTCATGCGGCTGAAAGAATTTTCAGCTGTCCCATTATTCCCTATGATAAAGAAGATAATATGTAAGCCATAGTGTTATTTTGCAAGGGTCTTTTTTTTATTTTTGTAGCAAGACATTGCCAGATTTGAAATTCAGATGATTCAAATGATCAGAATAAGCCAATTGGCACTCTTCAGGAATCCTAACTATCAGCCAGGATGATCCTATGTGGATGTAATTTCCTTTGGATATGAGAAAAACAAAATTTTGAAAAACAATTCATTTTATTGACTAATCTAAAAAAAGACCCAACTCATTCTATTATAAATTCAGTTATCATCCTATATGACTTTAAAAAGCATGTAAAACTTAAAATTGAATAATGAGATTCATTGAAACATGTCTCAACTCGAGTTTCCTTTGCAAATAATGAATGAATGCCTCCAAGTACAAGAAACAACCATTTGAGAGTCACAGCAACATGGGCATGCTTGGTGTGTTTGAAGAATAGCAAAAGGCCAGCATGGCTGCAGCCAAGGGAGCAAGGGGAGATATGCAGATGAAAGTGCAGGAAGGTAGCCGAACAAATCACATAGGATCCTGGAGGCCAAAGGCAGAACTTTGGTTTTTATTCTAGGTGAAAAGTAGCAGAGGCTTCAGGAAGCCTTGCCTGTTTCTGCCTGTTTTTTCTTATCTGTCTAATGTCTGTGATGAGTAGAGAAGAACTCAGATAGCTGCTGCCCTTTCACCCTGGCTCCCAGCAGATTGTTGAAACTGCTTCTTGTGGTATGTCATGGACGTTTTGAAGTTGGTTTGTTGCTGGAGAGTAAACTGAGTAATACACTTTGTGTGTGCATGCTTATGTCTGTTTTTGACCAACATGTGGATTCCCAGTGCTAGCATGGTTCCCATCAAATAGTAGGTGCTCAGAAAATGAATGAGGGTGGTGAAAAGCTCAGGCTACTACAACAAAATGCCACAGACTGCGTGGCTTAAACAACAGGACAAGATAGAGGAGGTGTTACTCTTAATTGGTTACTTTGATTATCAAAGACATGCTCCCTCCTGAGCCATTTGTTATCTCTAAGAAATGGCTAGACCAGGAGAGGCAGCCTGTCCCCAACCTGAAGGGTTTTTTAAGACATCGAAGTATAATATACTGATAACAAAAATGAAACAATATATCCCCTATTCTTTTACTAATAATTTTTGTATACTCCATATACTTTATGCATGTATGTATGTACTTATACAGATATGTGCATATGTAAGTATGTGTGTATATTTACCTATACATATATTTCATAGTGATGTTATAGCATATATATTGATTTGCAACTTGTTTTATCACATAACAAATTGAAAACATTTTTATGCTTTTTAAGTTTATTTTAAAAAGCTTCATGTTTTATATATATATTTATATATATATATATATATACACACACACACATATATACCCATATGTGTTTAAGCAACATCCTATTGATGTTTTTCTGGATATTTTTCTAAGATTTGCCTGTGCATTTCTACTTGGATATCTGTAGTGCAAATTTGTAAAAGTGGAATTGCTGAATGCCACATACATGATTTATATTTAGATAGTGACAGATTGTTCTCCAAAAGATTTTTCCAGTTTTTCATGTTTATTGTTAAAATCTTCATTGATGATAAGAATGAACCCTTGTGGTTATAAACCACTGGGTGAGATAAAGAAATACAGAGAAACCTTGATGTAGGAAGAATAACATTTCCAATCATGTCACATGCTTAGCCAGAAGTGAATAAAAGGACACTTTGCCTATTTACCCCTTTGAATTTACTCTTTTTACATTTTTTAATTTATTTTGGTTACCTCCTCTCTTTTTTTTTTTGCTCTTTTTATTCCTATCATCTTTTTTCTTAATGAAGTTTCAGTAATACCTATTTTCCCTTGAGCTCCTTGTAACTTCTTTTCTTCTCAGATGATTGTATTTATTTATTTATTCATTTATTTATTTACCAGCTCCTTTTTACCATTTCAAAATTATTTGATTCTAAGGAAAACCCATCTGGACACTGGCTACCCCATTTACTTAAACCCAGAAAAAGTTATTTCCCAGGGCTGCCTCCCCTGGTAATTCACATATTCCAAACTGTTTTTTTTTTTTTTAATTCCCAGTAGTGAGTCCTCTGATACACCAGGTTTTGAACATATTCTCCATATTTTGTTGTAGAGAATATGTTTGAAACCTGGCATATGAGAGGACTGACTACTGTTGTATATTTCAAACATATTCTTTGTCCAATCAATGGGTCTCTTTTCTTATAAGGGTCAATCCTAGTTGACGTAATCTGTGTTCTCCCATGGGACTGTCATGTATCTCCTCTTGACCAGCAACAAATGCATAAACTCTATACATAACTCTAATGTTCTGGCTTATTTATGTGCTTACTTAAATATAACTTGAAGTTTGTAATATTATCTGTCTTTTAGTTATCTGTGGGTATGCATTCTGGGAGATTTTATTTATTTTCATTGTTAATTGGTATGATTTTTTGATGACATGGTAAGATTCAAAGTTAGGAAGCTATCATCTTTGCACAATTTCTCTTCATGAGAACTTTCCAAATTAACAAGGGACTTATTTCAGTTTATTGTATATTAATTAGGATAACTTCTGAATTGGTAGGAATTAAATAGATGCTAGTCTAATAGTAATAATGATAATGATAACAAGATAATATACAGAGCTTTATATTTAAATTATCCATAGTACTTTAAGATTTTTCAAAAATCCTGTTAGAAAGGTATTCACAGGCTGGAATCTGATACTATTATTATGATTTGGCCAAACTTCAGGTAAAGCCAGTAAAATTGATAATATGCTTTTTGACCTGACTTGATATATGGTCCATTAGGTTGTGTTAAACAGCACATTACAGCTTGTCAGAGAAAATAAAAAGAAGAAAACGTAAGCCACTCCAGTCAGGGAAACATTCTTACTTTGCAATAATTTTTTGATATTGTAGTTGAATTGCCATTTTCTATAACTTCAATCTATTTGGTTGAATAAATAATTTATTATATACCTTATCCTTTGTCTACCCTTCAATACCATTATACAAGCTGCTCATATCTTGAAATATTGGCTAGTGAATCTTTAGCTATTACTCCAAGGTCATCATGGCATTTAGATAATTAAGATTTACTACAATATATTACACTTTCAACAAAAATTAAACACCCCAGATTGAAGAAATATAGCCAAAGAGTGAATTCATCAATTATAATGTCTCGCCATCTTCCTTGAAGATTGGTGTTTCCAATAAAAGTGATCATGTAATTTCCCTTTGTCATTACATGGACATGTACTATTAATTTTAAATATTTTGTCTGAAAGAAGGTAGTAACCCAAAATTTGCAGTATGTAACACCTATTGAAAGGGAAGGTATTTAAAATCTATATTCAGATTTTCTCTAAACCTAAAAAATATTAGATGTCAACCACATCTCAGTTCAGTGAAGCTTGATGTAGTTTGAGTACATTGACACTTAGCTATAAAAGACATTATATCTGGACTATTTTTTAAAAGGTAAGAACTGAAGAAATCCAGTTAGATTGTTTACATTTGATACCCTTAATGATCAAAGGTAAAAATTTTGCTAGTTGTATGGTAAAAATTTTGCAAGTTTATTAAATTTCTAAACTAAAATATGTTCCTGAGAAAGCTGAAAGATGGCAAAGTGTCTTTTTCTTCACTTCTGGCTAAGCATGTGGAATGACTGGAAAAGTTATTCTTCCTACTTCAAGATTTCTTTGTATTCCTTTATCTCACCCAATGGCTTATAACCACAAGGGTTCATTCTTATCATCAATGAAGATTTCAACAGTAAACATGGAAAACTGCAACAATCTTTTGGAGAACAATCTGTCACTATCTAAATAAAAATCATGTGGACCCTGGGGTTCAGCAATTCTACTTTTACAAACTTGCACTACAGATATCCAAGTAGAAATGCACAGGCGTACCTGTAGAAAAATATCTAGGAAAAAAAAACATAAATATCAATAGGACGTTGATTAAACACATATTGGTATAGATATGTAATAAAACATGCAGCTTTTTAAAAGAAATAGGAAAAACAGCATTAAAATGTTTTCAATTTGTTATGTGATAAAACAAGTTGCAAATCAACATATATGCTGTAATATCACTTACAAAATATATGTATATGTAAATATACAGACATACTAGTAAGCATATATGCACATACATGTATGACTACATACATATATGCACATACATGTATGACTACATACATATATGCATAAAGTATATGGAGTACACAAAAATTATTAGAGAATAGGGGATATATTGTTTAAGTTTTTGTTATCAGTATGTTATGATATTTTGACATCTTAAAAAGCCCTTCTGGTTGGGGACAAGCTGCCCCTCCTGGACTAGCCATTTCTTAGAGATAACAGACAGCTCAGCAGGGAGCATGTATTTGATAAGTAAAGTAACCAATCAAGAGTAACACCTCCTCTATCCTGCCCTGTTGTTTAAGCCACACAGTCTGTGGCATTTTGTTATAGCAGCCTAAGCTTTTCACCACCCTCATTCATTTTCCGAACACCTACTATTTGATGGGAACCATGCTAGCACTGGGAATCCACATGTTGGTCAAAAACAGACATAAACATGGACACACAAAGAAAGTATTACTCAATTTATGCTGCAGCAACAAACCAACTCCAAAGCATCGATGACATACCTCAAGAAGCAGTTTCAACAATCTGCTGGGAGCCAGGGTGAAAGGGCAGCAGCTATCTGAGTTCTGCTCTACTCATCACAGACATTAGACAGATAAGAAAAAACAGGCAGAAACAGGCAAGGCTTCCTGAAGCCTCTGCTACTTTTCACCTAGAATAAAAACCAAAGTTCTGCCTTTGGCCTCCAGGATCCTATATGATTTGTTCAGCTACCCTCCTGCATTTTCATCCTGCATATCTCCTCTTTCTCCCTTGGCTGCAGCCATGCTGGCCTTTTGCTATTCTTCAAACACACCAAGCATACCTATGTTGCTATGACTCTCAAGTGGCTGTTTCTTCTACCTGGAGGCATTCATTCATTATTTGCAAAGGAAACTCGAGTTGAGAGATGATTTGATGAATCTCTTATTATTCAATATGAAGTTTTGCAAAGTTTGAAAAGGGACAAATGAGTAGTGTCAAGACAAAAAAATCATTGAAACAGAAAAGTTATAAAGAATCATAGGAAAGTACAAAAAAGTATATTTCTTATTTGTAACACTTTTTTTCTCCTATCTTATATAAAACACAATCACATAAAGTGCTTATTATAAATGTGATTGGATAGACGTACAATGTGGAAGGATGTAAATCATACAACAATAATAGCACAAAGATAAAAGAGGAAAGGGCGCTATATAGAAGCAATTTTTGTATAGTATTTAAATTAAGTTGCTATTAATCCAAACTATATGGTTAGAAATTAAGAAGTGAATTAATCTCCAAGGCCAGAACTAAGAAAATACATTTTATTATTTTTATTATATTTATTGTTTTTCTGTTTTTTTAATTTGTATATATGTATGGGGTACAAGTTCAATTTTTTTACATGCATAGATTGCATAGTAGCCAAGTAAGAGCTTTAAGGGTATCCATCACTCCAATAATGTGCATTGTACCCATTAAGTGGTTTCTCATATCTACCCCCACTGCCACCCCCTCAATCTTCTGAGACTTCTTTGTCTATCATTCCACTCTCTATGTCTATATAAACACATATTTTAGCTCCTACTTATGAGTGAGAAATGCAATATTTGTTTTATTGTGTCTGACTTGTTTTACTTAAGATAATGACCTCCAGTTTCATCCATAATTCTGTAAAAGATATGATTCCATTCTTTTTATGGCTGAGCATATTCCTTGTGTATTTATACCCCATTTTCTTTATCTAATCATCCACCAATGGACACTCAGGTTGATTTGGTATCTGCTGTTGTGAACAGTGCTGTTATAAACATACGCATGCAAATACCATTTTGATATATTGATTTGTTTTCCTTTGGATAGATACCTAGTAGTAGAATTGCTGAATCGCATGATAGTTCTATTTTTTGTTCTTTGAGAAACCTCCATACTGTATGAGATTGTACTTACTTAGATTCTCACCAAAAATGTATGAGTTCCCTTTTCTCTGTATCCTTGCCAACATCTGTTATTTTTTTACTTTTTAGTAGTAGCCATTCTGACTGGTATAAGATGATATCTCATTGTGATTTAAATCTGCATTTATTTAATGATTAATAATGTTGAGCATTTTTTCATATACCTGTTGGTCATCTGAATGTTTTCTTTTGAAAAATACCTATTATGTCTTTTGCCCACTTTTTGATGGGATTATTTGTTGTTGTCGTTGTTGCTGCTGTTGTGTTGTTTGAGTTCCTTGTGTATTCTGGATGTCAGTCCACTGCTGGAAGCATAGTTTGCAAATATTTTTTCCCATCCTGCAGGTTGTTTGTTCACTCTACTGATTTATTTTACTGTGCAAGAAGCTTTTTAATTTAATCAAGTCCCATTTGTTTATTTTTGTTTTTGTTGCCTGTGCTGTTAAGGTCTTAGTCATAAATTCTTTGTCTGAAGGGATCTCCAGAAGAGTTTTTGCAATGTTTTCTTTGAGTATTTTTACTTTTGGGTCTTATGTTTAGGTCTTTAATCCATCTTGAGTTAATTTTTTATACATTGTGAGAGAGAGGGGCTCAGTTTCATTCTTCTGCATATGGCATTCCAGTATTCCCAGCACCATTTATTGAAGTGTCCTTTATCTGATGTATGTTCGTGTCAACTTTGTCAAAGATGAGCTTGCTGTAAATATGTGGCTTTATTTCTGTCTTTTGTATTCTGTTCCATTGATCTATGTGTCTATTTTTCTACCAGTGCCACAGTGTTTGGCATGGCATATATGGTAAAGCATATATTTACCCAGGTATTAAGCCTACCTAGAAGTGACTATTAATGGGCATGAAGTTTGTTTCAGGGTAGATGTAAATATTCCAAAATTAGATAGTAAGGATTGTTGCAGAACCCTGTGAACCTTATGATTGTAGCAGAACTAAAAACCACTGAATTGTACATTTTTAAAAAGAAAATGAATGCAATCTTTCAGTTAAAAAATAAATAAATAATCTCTTTTTAGTGTATACTGCTGAAGTTAATGGTAAGTGTAATTATCTGACTATATTTACTTTTAGCCTCCTAAAGATATTTCAAGTTGTTTCTGAACCAATTAGATGCTTCTTTCCAACTAAAGTGCATTAAGTCTAAAGTAAATGTTTAATAATTAACATTTATAGATTTAAAAAATACTTTCTTAATGAACAGAATATAGGATTAATGTAACACTATGACTCACTCACACTAATGTTTTTGCCCAAAAGTATATTAGCTCTAGATTCAAATGCAGAACCTGGTTGAGTCATGAATGGACATTTATGGGCTCTGACTGCATCCAGTCAAGCCATTAGGGCTCGGTAAGAGCAATTCCGTACAAAGAATAACCAATTTACTTGTGTTCCGATAATAAATCTGATGACAAGATTTCAACGGCCATGATTATAATTATATTAATTTTAACTGCTATCTGAAAATGCAGATTATATTGACACACTCAGACTTGTTTCACATAAAATCTCCTAAAGAACAATTTAGGTGAATTTAATCAAATAATCTATATTTTTTTCTTAATTAAGTTCATAAAAAAAATTTGAATTTTTAACCTTTTCAACAATTTGTTTTGACGTAGTAGACAATGGGCATTTATAAGCAGAATGAAGGACAGACAGGAAGATTGATTTAAGTGGCACTTAAGAATGTTTGAAAGTTTTAAAAAATTCACTGAAGAAGTAACATGAGTTGAAATTGCGGAATCTCTGTTTTAGCCACAATACTGAAAAGTACAAAGATTTCTTTTTCTACTGAGCTTATATTTTAAATGCAGAGTTAAATATAAATAAACTTAAACTAATGAATGAATGAACAAATAACTGAAATAGCATAGTATATCTTAGGTGAGAAACTGTATAGAGATAATGAGCACATTAAGTAGAAAGGAGCATGCAAGGGAAGGGATGGGGATATGCTGCAGTGTTAAATAATGTGATGAGAAAGGACTTCATTATGAGATGGGAATTGTATGGAGATTTCTCCAAAAGTTAAAAATAGAACTACAGTGTGATGCAGCAATCCTACCACTGGATATATATCCAAAGGAAATACAATCAGCATTCCTATGTTCATTGCAACATTATTCACAAAAGCCAAGATATGAAAGTTACCTAAGCATCCATAAATTGACAAATGAATAAAGAAAATGTGGTATATATTATATATTCAATAGATTATTATTCATTCTTAAGGAAATCCTGTCATTTGTGATAACATGGATGAACCTAGAGGATGTTATGCTAAGTGATATGAGCCGGGCACAAAAAGACAAGTCAGTACTACATTATCTTACACAGACGTGGAATCTAAAAATGACCAACTCATAGAAGTAGAAGGCAGAATAGTGGTTACCAGGGGTTGGCAAAAAGGTGAAGGTTGGGGGGATTGGGAAGATGTTCATCAAAAGATACGGTATTTCAATTAGATAGAAGAAATTAGTTCAAGAGATCTGTTGTACAACATGGTGACTAGAGTTAGTAACAATATATTGTACAATTGAAAATGGCTAAGAAAGTAGATTTTAAGTGTTTTCATCACAAATAAATAAGTTCGTGAGGTAACGTATATGTTAATTAGCTTTAGTTAGCCATTCCACAATGTATACACATATAAAAATATGATAAATATGTATCAGGTTGATGCAAAAGTAATCACGGTTTTTGCTAATATAATTTTTGTTAATTAAAAAATAAATTTTAAAAAAGCTAACGTCTATCAATGGGATGGTTAATAAACAGTTAAAATGAATATATAAAGAGGAAATGAGAGTTAAACAAGGTATTCAAAGTGGTGGTAAGAGAATATTTCTGAAAGAGCTACCAGCAAGAGTGAAATCTCTAATGTGCAGTCGTGTGGGGAAACTGGCTTATAACCGTTCACAAAAGCTCATTGTTAAATTATCAGAAATTGTTTGAGCCAGTTGCTAAATATGGTCATTATTAAACATCATATTACATGCACTTAAAATTAAATAAAATGCATTAGAAAAAAAGATATTCATTACTTGTTAATCATTTTACTACATTTTATTATTGATGATCTTGAAGTTATTTACTCCTATTCTTTCTATATTGTGAATACAATATAATGATGTACTTCTGTGCATTTCTTCCCAATTCTGTATTCAAAGATGTCATAATGATCATTTGAAATCTCCAAGGGTGGAAGTACTTACATCACAGAAGTTGGCAAACACTACAAATCAGGGCTTTCTTTCATGTTTTATTGATTATCTAGACACAAGAAAGAGATAGAATGTTAGTAATGCATATTGAACTTAAAAGTGTGCTGTATCCTATTATTTCAAGATCTTAGTCAACTTCATATATAAAACATGCCGTGCTTCTGGGTTAACTTTTCTAGGAAATTGCTGTGGTTTCTTCTTCTTTTGAATATGTGAGTGTCTTAGTCTGTTTTGTATTGCTGTAAAAGAATACCCAAGACTGAATAACTTATTAATTAAAGAGTTTTATTTAGCTCATGTTTCTGCAGGCTGGAAAAGAAGCATGACACCAGCATCTGCTTTTAGTGAGAGCCTCAGACTGCTTTCAATCATGACGGAAAGCAAAAAGGAGCCAGTGTGAACAGAGATCACATGCTGAGAGAAGATGCAAAAGAAAGAGGAGGGAGGTACCAGACTCTTTTTAACAACCAGCTCTCACGGAAACTAATAGAGTGAGAACTCACTCATTCCTGTAAGGGTTGCACCAAACCTTTCATGACTAGGCCCCACATCCAACATTGAGGACAAAATTTCAACATGAGCTTTGTGAGGGACAGACGTTCAAACTGTAGTTGTGAGTCTCGCTTGACTAAGGAGTTTTACCTATACACTGAAGGAAAATCAGAGAGGCTAAATAGATATAAAATGCTTAACTTTAGGGTGAGAGGATGGAGACAAAACTATAAGCTGAGTGGAATGCACATGCCAGAAAGAGTAGAGTGCCAACATCTATCCTAGGAATCATAATTCCCAAACAGGTAATTTTATCTCTGTCAAAAAGAGCCCTGTTAATTTTTCCTGGGAATAAATGCTGCATTACGAGCATTTGGAAAGGGGATGTGGAGAGAAAACTGGGATATTTGACCTATAGGTAGACTTTTAATTAATTACCCTGCTTTGATTTCCCTTTGATATGGCTGAGCTGTGTCTCCACCCAAATCTCTTCTCGAATTGTAATCTCTATAATCTCCATGCATTGAGGGAGTGATCAGGTGGGAGGTGATTGGATCATGGGGTGGTTTCCCCCATGCTGTTCTTATGATAGTGAATGAGTTCTCATGAGATCTAATGGTTTTATAAGGCAGTTTTCCCTGCTCTTGCTAGCTCCCTCTTTCCTGCCACCATGTGAAGGTCTTTGCTTTCCCTTTGCCTTCTGCCATGATTGTAAGTTTCCTGAGGCCTCCCCAGCCACGTGGAACTGTGAGTCAATTAAACCTCTCTATGTAAGAAAGGGTGCCCATATAAGCCTACACCAAATGGTTAATAGGAGTTCTTTCTGTGCAATAGTACTAAGTAACCTAACTTTTTTTTCTTTTCTATATTTCCCGATTTTGCAAATAAACATATTTACTTGCTTAATACAGTTGTTTTTAAGGACATGTTACTTTCTGATTTTAAGTTTGCAACTGGTAACATTACTGCTGTCTTCACCAGTTGTCTAGAGCTGGCTGATTGGTTATTTTTAACAATGACATTAACCAATACTGTCTCAGAAGATTAATTTGTCTTTCAAAGTTGGGGTAATTTTTCTTTGTTCATGTTACTTTAGCTGCAGTCAATGAAAGGGAGTTTTTACAAAGATAATCAGAGCATAGATAAGCTTTCACAGGATATTCTTATTTTCTGCTTTCGGTTTTTTCCTCAATAGTACCTTAAATGGCAGCATACAGATGAATGAAGATCTGTTAATGTCAGCATTGATTTTATAATCCCTCAGCAGAAACTCAAATGGGATCTGATGTCTGCCATGACTTTTTTATTCTTATGGAATAAGTATGGTTTAAGAAACTATGGCTTCATTGTTTGTAAGGCAAATATTTCCAACGTTGCTGTATTCCTTGACAATCTGCCTTAAGGAAGAATATATGACTTTCTCTTTGCCTAAAAATTTTGTTTGATGGATTTTTTTGATGTAGGTATATATACATATATATTTATAAAATGTAAATTAACAAATATTTCTTTATATCCCAAACAATTAAAAATACATTGTCGTAGACACCATTATTCTGCAATTCCTTCTGGGGGAGATAAGAGGACTTAGGACATCAGTCTCACTTCTTTGGAGGAACGATAACCTGGTTATACCAATAGCTTGGCTATAGGGTGTAAGAAAGTAATACGTTCCTCACTAGGAAATATATAACTGCCTTTGTGACATTGCAATTAAGTCTCAAGTTGGAGACATCTGATTGTGTGGGGAGTGAGAGTGAGGAGAGGTGTCTTTTCTAGTTTCTTCATAACATTTTGCATTCAGGGGTCTCAGCTAACAACAATTTATTGATGTCCATATGTATTGTTAGATAAATTTGGGTGTATGGGAGTAACAGTCTCAGTCTCAAAGTGAATCATGTTGAAGCAAAATACTAAATGAATGTATTTTGAAGTATCTATCAAATAGATAATATGTTCTCCTTAGATTCATTCAAAAGTCATTCTTTAAATATGTATTCGGTGAGGTTGTCAGTCTCACACATTTGTGGCCAGTGAAGAGCAAGAAAAGCATGAAAAGGCTGCCAGAGTCCATAGCATATCACTTGCATGTCAATAGAGCTGCTGCTAGCGAGACAGATATTGGGGGAAATTCAATAACCTAGGGTTGAGGGCAAAATTGCATCAGCCAAAATCATGCTTAAAACTTAAAAGAGGTTACAGAGCATTGGATGGGGAGAGAGAATGCAAAGCCAAATTCTCGGTGAAAGGCATAGAGGCATGGGGATTATAAGAAAGACTTTGTGGAAATTATTCTGGTAGAATTTGTGTCCCTATTTCAAGTTCAAACTGATAAGTATACTTGACCCCCATGTTCTAACCTAGTCACATCAGTCAATTGAGCCATTGTTGAGAAGACTTAAATGATTACTTCATGGAGAACTCTCTGGAGCAGTGGACTGGCAAGGAAATATGTGTAAATAAAATAGTTAATCAATCCTAAAGTATTAATATTTAATGTTAAATTTGCAATCTGTGTATATTATTTAAAATATTGGTAATAATAAAAAGAATTTGATATATTAGCTTTGTTGTTTTTAGCTGTGAGTAAATAGGATGTTTTTGTAAATTGAACAGTAATATTTATGGGAACTCAGTTCCTGGCTTGTGTTAATTTATTTATTAGATTAATAACATTTCATATCATGTTTAAATATATGTATATTTAATTTATAAAACTTACTTTAGTGTGTTTAAGAGAATGTACTTCACTAAGTTTGTAAGCAGGAACTACTTACTGGTTAGGAAACATTAACTGCTTAACTTGGGTTAACCATTAATTTTAAATAAGATGAAATAAACTACTCTCATTTTTATCTAAATATTACTTATAAGTTAATAAAACATAGATGAACTAAAAGGTCTAAGGAAAATTAATCCTTTAGTAAAACTGAATATTAATTTGAAACTCTCAAATATTAAAACTCATGTCAGCATGCCACAATTGATAACATAAATTGTATATAATACAGTTGATAATGGAATTCTATTCCTCAACAAGTGTCAGAGAAGTTGATAGTTCTAGGTATTTATGGAGGTGGGAAAGTGTGGACAGAGTCCAAAGAAATGAGGTCTGATAGGGAAACATTGAGGGTCAAGGTCTACCCATCCACAAGACTTCAAATCATCCCCATTAGGATTTAACTCAAAATGGGCAACAGCCACCAGGTGGTGCCAAACTACAGCCCAAACCAGTTATGGATTTAGCTCATACAGACAAACCACTGGGCCTCATTCTGACTAAATACATGGAGTTGAACCAATTAATTCCTTAACCTTACATTAATTGAATTGCACGTTTTCATAAAATTCAGTTTCTGCCTTTCAATCACAGTGTAATGTTGGGATTTTTACTGTGACTATAGTTATTTTTGATTCTCAAGGTTTCACCTAACACATTTTTAAAAATTGCATTCATAGACATAGCGGCCTTATAGAAGATGGAAATTGTACAATGCTCCCAGCTCTTCTGTGTCTGAAGTTATCTGAACTCAGTACAATTTATCTTGTATTATTAATAATGTTAACTTGGTCTGCATAATCAATGGCACCTAGAGAATATTCCACAAAAGTATTCTGTGATCTGTTTATAAAGTTAGTAAAATAATTTGTTAATACTTTATCCCAAATATTAAATATACTATACATCACTTGTTACATATTTACATGAAGATAAATATGTTTAACAAATGATGTATGATATTTACAAGTAACTAATGAAATTGAAACTCTAATTGATATTCAATGTCAGTCCATTTGTAGTGTAGTGACGATGATGATGAGAGTAAATAGGCAAAAGTCTTTATAGCCTTCCTCCTCTTGGACATCAGGCTTTGTCATATGTTAACATAAGAGCAAATGAGTTGTCTCCTGGAAGTAAAGGTGATATGCAAATTGTAAAAAGTTCCTTTATCTCCATGTAGTTATTCAATGTTGAGATCTGTGTATGTCTATGTACTCTAAATATACATAATGAACTTAATTTTTATGTTTTGATATTATCTTTATTTTACTAATTGTTTCATGCTAATCCGTGAATTACAGAAACACTTTCTTATGTGCCATGAAATGCCTGCAAATGTGTGTATCTGTGCTATATCTATCTATGAGAAAGGTTTACCACGAATTACAGAGACACTTTCTTGTATGCCATGAAATGCCTGCAAATGTGTGTATGTGTGCTATATCTGTCTATGAGAAAGGTTTATCACCTAGGCTGAACACTTGGGTTTCTCCCCTGGGTTTGTTTTCTATCTCTTTTTAAAGATGACTTGTCTTCAAAAGAATCTCTTGCTCTTGGGGCTGAGACTAATCTAACTGACTGAACTAAAACTTCACTATAAAGAGATTTTATGTTCTTTGCATGCTAATTACAGTAGCGCTGTGAAAAACCACCCTGAAAATAGGTCCAACACAAGCATGAAGCTATGAAATACATGCCAATTTATGTGAGCCTTTACAATACTAGTTCATCTGACCACCCAACACTCTCTAAAAGGATCCCTTAATGTATTAGAATATAGACTGGCTCACAATTAAAACTTACCATTTCTTTTAAAAAAAAAATTTTTTTTAATTTTTTTGGCCTAATTGTATTTTTTTAATTGATGAATAATAATTGCCATATTCATACATATTCATGGGGTACATAGTAATGTTTGGATACCTATAATATATAGTGATTAGATGAGGGTAATTAGCATATCTGTTATCTCAAAGCTTTATCATTTATTTGTGTTGGGAATGTTCAATATCCTCCTCCTAGCTATTTGAAACTATATCATACATTATGGTTAACTATAGTGATCCTAAAATGGTATGGATTTCATTATGGGATATAAATTTAGTTGGTGGCAGCCTACCAGGTACATAGGCCAGATGGCAGACAATCTTTTAATCAATTATATGACCCAGAGAGCAGACTATGATCATTGAAACAAATTTATAAAATAAGCATAGACCTGACCTTGGAGGCCCTTGTTTGAACATATCTTTACAATTGTTTCAATGGCATGCCTCCAAAAAATTCAGCGATACCCCATTGGTTTTCTTCCCAAGATGCTAAGAGCAGTAAGCAGTTAGTATTTAAGATAACTTATAGGATCATGAAGAAGCTTCATGGAATTTTAATGACAAAATTTGAGTTGAGGGGAAGCGTATTTTAAAGTGCTTGCATTTCTTTCTATGAGACAGTAATTCAAACTATTATTTTTATAAATATATAAGGCTAAAGTGTTAACATCAAGTATGTTAGCAAAATGAGTCAAATTTCAGAGTTATGAAAGCAATATCAACCAAGCAGAAAGTAAAAGTATTCCTACTCAAGGCGTATAAATTTCTATATTAGAAAGTAGGCCCCTGACGTTTTTGAGGGGTGGTCCATTTGTCAAGTTGTAAGTAGTCAATAACTGTTCATCTCTTGAAGACATAGAGAATACCTAATGTCTAAATTATATCCCAAGTACCTAATATTGTGCTAAGACCTTTTAGATCTTCAATAAAATCTAGTGATTGACAAAGAAAATACATCATACTTTTCACAGCCTCCGTATCAAGAGCTTTTAGTTTGGTAGGTTTATTTGGCTTCCTTACTGTCAAGTTTGCATGTCACAAAATGGGATAAGAGGAACAGCTCTCTTTTGATCTTTAAAACTATACGGATTTGACCCACCAATTCCAAGTCCAATAAATAATCAATTAACAGCCACTTTGTGGATATATAAGTATACATAAGTGTATGTTTTCTATAGCCATAGAAAGTCTCACTGAGAAAGTGATGTTTGATTAAAGACCTGGAGGGGAGAAATTACGTAAATATGTAGATAATGTCATAAATTCAACCAGTATATGTGGTAGAAATATAACCAATTATAACACCCTGTCTGTTCAGTAAAGAGAGATTACAAATTCAAACTATCATTCCTCTGAATTGGCAGTCTATAGAGTCTTTTTAACAGGTAGTTACTGTGTGGCTTTTTGTTCAAAAAAGATTGAGAATCAACAGTTATGGTAGGCACCGTGGGTTTGCAAATCCAAAATTTATTCTCAATTCTTCTCTCTTTTGCTCACCTCTGCATTTAGATGCTAGAAAAATCTCAATACCTTTCTGCCAGCTATGTAGCCATACAGGACAGTGGGAAGTTAAAATAGAAAAACGTTTGATTTCTTGAAAGACAACAGGCTCAGTGTCTTGGTCCCCTGTCCTTTTGCTATGGCTTTGAATGCAAATAACATAACTGGACATGGGTAGATATCCTGGACCACAGCGTAGCGAGGATGAAGGAAAGGCCCAAAGAATCTCAGAGACATTAACCCTACAATCAGGCTGTTAAACCAACACTAAAGCTGCTTTACTCAAGACTTAAAAAAAATTTTGAGAAAAATACACCCTGATTCATTTGAACTTCTGTAACTCAAGTTTTCATTTACTTGTGGCTAAAATCTTTTCTAATGTTTACAGACAGAAAGAGCTAAACCCATGCAATTGTGAGATTAAGCAAAAGCCCATTCCTGTGCCTAAGACTAACAAACCCTCCATGCATTCTTGAACTCATTCACCTCTTTGTTTTTTTGTGACTTATCTCACAGATAATGAGACCTTAATAACAAATAAGTGTAAAAAAATTTTCACATTGAAATGTTACAAACATTTGATGTAATAAAACCTTGTTGGCGTGATAAGCACATCACATTCATTATCTCTTATTTAGTAACTGTTTTTGATTTAAAACACTCTAGAGATAATTTTGATTTCACAAAGGAAGAAGAAAGTTAGATACAAATTCAGGAACATATAATCAAATTCTGATACTAAGACTAGAAGACTTGACTTGATATAAGCTGTTCTTTTAGTCACGAGAAAGGAGTTCTATGTTTTGAGAAAATGATATTGGTCAAAGTCCAATGACACCAAATAAATATATCATTATGGAATAAGAATGCCATTTCTATACGGATTTGGTCTTTTGTTGCCAACAGGAGTGTAAATTGTCATTCAACTGCAAAGTGTTATTTAGTAGCTCATGCTTAAAGAAAACAAATCATAACCACAGGTTATTTGCTGACTCTTACTGGGAAAAATAATAAGGCTTATTCTTTTGGTAAAATTAAACCATGCATAGTATGAGATAGTGTGACTTGCATTATGTATCCTATGATACGAAATTATATCCCATATTCTCATATTTTATTATTATTTATTTATGAGGGCTCAAAAGTCCTTTGCTCTCCCACCATAACAAGTTCCACCTTCCTCCTCTACCTAGTTTTATAGTCAGAAATACAGAAGAAGTAAATGTAATTAGATAAATTTTTTAAATATTTGTTTTATCCACTGAATGATATTGCTGCTCTCAAGTTTTCTAAAATTGCTTTATGTTATCATACTTATGTCAATTTTATAGCCATCTGCAAATTGAAATGTACATGAAAACATAAAGTTTAAAGAATCAATACAGCCATGGACATGTTAAAAGAGTTCTGTGATTTGTTTCTCACTATTGGAATTGGCAAGTTTTTTTAAAAGTGTGTCTGTGTGTGTGTGTGTGTGTGTGCATACATGCATGGGTGTGTAGTTTATAAGTTTAATTTGAAGTTAACTAGAAATGACAACAATTAAGCCTTCACAATTAAATATGAATTCTGCCTGTTGTTATTAAGTCCTATTTAAGAAAGAAAAGCTTAAATACCTTAATTTCTGAGGTTCTAAGCAGATGTAACATGTAACAGGAGAGCAGTCTATGTAACTATATAAAATTTTTAAAAATCTTCTTGATGAATTATATTCATTAGCAGCAAAAGTTTGATGTACAGCTCTGTACAGAAGAATGCCCCAGGACTCAGAGATTTACTTCTGCCCCTTCTGTCATTGATTAACAAAGTTTCAGGATGGTTTATATTTACTAGATGTAACTCTCTCTCAATATGAGTCAAGATAACATTCTGAGATTTATGAAGCTTAACGTGCTCTGATATTTCTTGGTATTTACTTTACAGCTGTCTTTGTAGTTTATTTACAGTAGGCTCAACTGACTGGGTGAAGCCTGGAGTCGTCTGGAATAGTAAAGGTAGAAATCCTCAATACTTCCTCCCAGGGCTACTTATAAAAGTGTTTTTGTTTATTACAAACATATTTGAAACTATTCAGATCAAAAATTGCAGTGCCGTGTTTCTAATCACTATATCACTATTATTTGAGCATCAACCAAAATTAGTTTTCTATGATAATTCATATTTTAAATATGCAAATAGAGAAAGTCCTTTCTAAATGTCTACTCCATTGTTGGAGCTGCTTGCCATTTGTGCTGTTTGGTATCACTTTATAGGATTGATTGAAAAGTAGAGAATACCTTTTCTCCATGCCAAACCAAAGGTTCCTTTCCCATGGCTAATACTCAGCAGAGGGATAAGGATTGGAGAACTGGGTCTTAGTTCTAAGTCTTCCACTTACTAATTCTATGACTTTGAATAAGTCACTTGGATAAATCTCAGCCTCTTCATACTTAAAAATGAGATCAAGGAAGTAGTATACATTGGTGTACTATTAATATGGCATGCTTATTATAAACAGGGCTTATAATTGTTATTCTATTAAGCACCGCATAGTTGCAATGAAATATTATATTTTAAATACTGTACAAATATAAAATTAAATGATTAATTTGAGGCATGGGGAAAGTTGAACACACATAAGGTTATTAGATGCAAAGTTAATCTCCAAACCTTGAATTCAAAGATTGGAAACACTGACTATCTATTGGAAGGGACAGCTCATTTGTCCATGGTATTCTTGCCTAGTAAACTCTCTGAGGGCTGCCACCATATTTATACTAATCACTATTTTGTTCTAGTGACTAGCATGGTGCCTAATACGTAGTGTGCATTAAAC
Organism: Pan troglodytes; assembly: GCF_028858775.2. Lineage (NCBI taxonomy): Eukaryota > Metazoa > Chordata > Mammalia > Primates > Hominidae > Pan > Pan troglodytes. The sequence continues at coordinate 39,916,796 of NC_072411.2, forward strand.
ACATACACACATATAGTTTATATATACAATAATCAACTTGTTGGATGACTACATGCATAAAAAAAGAAAATTTTTCGTTTCTCTCTGCAGGTATGGGGTGAACAATGAGGCTGTGAATGAGGATATGGGTGAAAAATTAGGACAAATTGGTAGAAACAACAGGACATTAGTAAACCTAACCTTTAAAAGAGTTATTCAAAATGAGAAACACCTATGTTGGTAATAGACCTTTCTTTGTAGCAAGATATGTTCAACTGAGGCCAGATCATTCCTGGACCAAACCAAGGGTTGGGCTGCTTAATCTCATGGCCCAATAACAAGATGCAGATGAACTGGGAGAGAAGGGAGTTTACTTCTGTAACCGGGTACAGGGATAAAGCCTGGAAATTATCACCAGACCAACTGAAAATTACAAAGTTTTCCAGAGCTTATATACCTTCTAAGCCATATTTCTACGTGTAAGTGTGCATTCATCTAAAGACACAAGTGATTAACTTCTAATCTATAACTAAAGTCTGAGTTTTGAACACCTTCCTCTGGAGCCTTAGTCAATTTACTTAATCTAAGTGGGTCCAGTTGCTGGGGTGACTACCCTTACCTCCTGCTAAATCATGGAGGTTTGGGGAATTCCTTCAGACCCACAATAAACTTCTCTGTGGAGTTCTGGGGAGTTTCTTCAGACCCACAGTAAAACTTGTTTAATCCTAAACGGGTCCTGTTAAGAATTCCTTCAATATCTTCTAATACTTCGAGGCCCAGGAAAGGCCTAGGCAAAACTCTTGGTGGGCTTTTCTTATATTCCAGGCTTTGTATAAGGGCATTGCCTCTATCAGCTTTTAATATTTAACTTAACCACTCAGTCAGTGCTGAAACAGTTGTTACAGAAGCCTGTATTAGTGAAACCTGGCCTGCCACAAGATGACCCCCTACACTGGATATTCTAGAATTCACTGCACTGGCTGAGTGGATGTTCAAGGTGAAAACTATAATCTCATTTAGTAGTCAAATGTATTTCAAATCACAATAAAAACAACAAACTTCTTGGATACCGGATTACTAAGACATTTGAATAAATTAGCTGGTCAATTTAATTAATATAATTGATCCCATCATCTTGGAAACAAATCCAAGAAATGTTTTACGCCTCTGACAATTTTGCATGATTTATAACGGCATGAAGCAATGAAAGAACTAGTAAGTGCTGGGAAAGTGTTAGTACTACTAATATGGTTTGACTCTGTCACTACCCGAATCTCACCTTGAATTGGAATAATCCTCACGTGTCATGGGAGGGACCTGGTAGGAGGTAATTGAATCATGGGGGCGCATTTTCTCATGCTGTCTTTGTGATAGTGAACAAGTCTCAAAAGATCTGATAGTTTTATAAGGGGGAGCTCCCCCACGCAAGCTCTCTTGCCTGCCACCATGTAAGATGTGACTTTGCTCCTCATTTACCTTCCACCATGATTGTGAGGCTTCCCTAACCATGTGGAACTGTGAGTAAATTAAACCTCTTTCCTTTATAAATTACCCAGTCTCAGGTATGTCTTATAAGCAGTGTGAGAACAGACTAATATAACTACCTCCATTTTATAGGCAGTAGTGTTGTTTGCTATTTCCCTAGTGCAAATAGAGCTTCCCAAAAAGCATTTGCCTTCTTATCAGATGGAATTTGACTAATTTTTTTTAAAGACTTAACAGGGACAAAGGACTTTATGAATGTGACATATCTTGATCTTAAATATCTTTCAAAAGCTCTCAAAAGATGCCCCTTGCCATCGTGTGTTCTGGAAGTAAAAGTGGGAGCTGCCTGGCAACAAGCACAGAGTAACAGTCATTTGTTCTAAATGCTGAGTAATGCAGCATGACATTTTTCATCAAGAACATCAAAGAGAAATGGTCCTTAAAATATCTACAGCATCAAGTACGGTACATGGACAATTACCATGTGATAGATAAGTAAATTGGGTACACATAGGTTGTTTGTTATTACTGCAGTTCTCTCAGAATCCAGAGAGAATGACATTCCCTTTTTACTTAGGACAGTTTTGTATGTGAGGGTTAACTCCTCAAACAGCAGTGCAATGTATTCTTAGTGAACTGCTTCAGTTAAATGCACTGTTAAAAACCACAGTCATGAAATTAGAGAAGTGATAAGAACTTTAGAAATCAACCCTTTTATCTAATATTTCATGTGAGAAACCTGAAACCCAGATTGATTGTCTCGTGTAAGATCATGTTGAAAGTTATTAGTAGGTCTGTTTGCCTTTGTCTCAGGCCCATACACTTCCAATGATTACATTGCCAATTCACTGAAAGGTTAATATTGTTAAACAGTCTAAATTAACTAAATGACATATGTCAACATAACAGGGCAAGCTGAACTTGCACATTTAACCTCTTTCCTCACCACCTTTCCAACTCCCTGAATTCCATAGCAAAATATTTATACCACATTGGAAATTGGGGAGGAGTGCTGGTTATATGCCAGAAATTTTATGGAATCTTTGCAAGATATAGTATAAGTGAGATCAGAATGAGAGGTAGGCTGACCAACAGCTAAGACATCAAGGACAAAGTCAAAGTCTGATAAATATCTGGCAGAATCTAGCACCATTGTCAAGTTCCAAAGGAAGGTGATGGGCACAAGGGCAGTAGATGAGAAGTAAACATTAATTTTTCCAGTTCTTCTTAGAGTAGTATTAATGTGCTAGTACACACAATGTCATCCAGGGTACTCATTTTTAGCTTGCACTTACTGTGAAGTAAAGGATGCTGTGTGTGTATATTTGGTGGGCGGCAGAGGGTCAGCCACTGCCATCGTAAGTCTTACAGAAATAAAGCAGGGCTCCAGCTAATTTGGTTTGTAACAACCAACATGAATAATACAACTTCAGCACAGTGAACAACACTTCCCCTAACCAAGTCTTATCTTTTACGGATCGCAAAAAAAGGGACTTGTCATCTGGCATCTTAACAATGTAATTGATCTAAATCTAAATCTAATTGATTTCCATCTTTATTTTCTGGGATGCAAGTGTTTGAATAAAGACTCAGAACAATCTGATAGAAACCATGTTATAGCCATAAACATGAGAAGTTTGTGTCATTCAAAATTAGAAACTTGTATTATGTGTAGCTATAATCTGTTTTAGAATAATTATAAAATAATATTTATTATTACGTTGGTGCAAAAGTAATTGTGGTTTTGCCATTACTTTCAGTGGCAAAACCACAATTACTTTTGCATGAACCTAATAAATCTAAAGAAAAGTCTGTATTCCAAGAAAAAGAACACAAATGACACAGGTTGGAGCAAGTGTTAAAGCAGCCATGGCTAATGGAAATGGAACCAAATTTTGCAGTTCAGGCCATCAGTTCTCATAAAAAATAAGGCTTTGCAGCGTATCTCAAGTGTCTATTTTGTATGGGGTCAGAAACTTATAGCACGTTAGTGACATGACTCAAACCGTTAACACGATAAAAGAAAAAAAATTAAATACAAAGTATTAAAAAAAGAGAACTTCAGCCTATAAAGCCTAGAACATTAAATATTCTTTCTTTTTCAGTCATTCGATATGAAACTTGTTATGTTGCCTCTCTTAACAGAATACTGTTAAGTATCTTTTCATCCAATTAACTCCTTTTACTTGAATTTTTATTCACAATCAAACTTCTCATTATTATAATATAGCTCTGCCTGTAGTGAGAAAAATAGCCTATGTACATCCATGCAAGTGTTTCATTTTACGTATTATTTAAAACAATTAATTGATCCTCTGATTTTATGGGCTGGTGTGGAGGAGGAGGGATGTGCACCTACATGCATTAATAGAGCGAAGGAACAATGATATTCATGTATAATGAAGAGAACTTAATGCCAAACAATTAAGTTGATATGAAGTTTTCTGTGGACAATTGTATTGTTTGTAAACACTTACCTATATAATAATATAGCATTGCAATATGTAAAACAAAATGAAATTTTCAGGAAATGATTTTAAGATACATTTTAAGTCATTTGCAAACAATTTAAACCAAAGGAAAACATGGATATAGTATATTTAAATAATGTAATCAGTAACATACATCTTACGTGAAATCTTATAAAAGATGTACAAATATTCTTCTCTAATGGAGCTTTTGTACAAATTGACATATTAAACCATACAGAAAAATCTGTCATGAAATTTTAGTGCCAATGTTCCCAGGACACATTGGAATAAATTGAGAGATAACAACAAATAGAAAAAAAACTCAAAAATATTTTAGCTCCAAAATATTTTTTAAAATATTTTTTAAAATTTCAACACATCGAGTAAGAAATAAGAGCTGCAATGGCATATTACTCTAAAAATGAAAACAGTCACAGAATTATTTTTCCCAAAACTTGTAAATAGCCAAATTTTATTCAGAACAATGTAACTTTAAATGTCTCTATTATTTGAAGAAAGACATAAAAATGTATTTCTCTGAGCTGCACAAGACCCAGAATGCTCTACCAACAGTATATTTAAATATTGAAGCAACAGATTCTAGGCTATTTAAGCTCTTCCAGGATATAAAAATAAGTAAATAAATAAATATATTAAAAACAGCTTAAAATTCCTTTTGAGAAGCTCATGTTAACAAAAAGAAAATTAAAAATAAATTATTATTCAGAAACAAAACCAAAAATTACAACTATTAAAAAATTCAATTTAGTAAATTTAAAAAGGAGTATAAAATAGGATCAGGAAGAGGTTACTCTAGAACTTAAAGAATAATTCAATATTAAGTCACATTTTTCTTCATATCAGTAAATCAGATGAAAAAAAAGTTGACCTTATGAATAGAGGCCAAAATAGTGTTTGATTAAATATTGAATTCATTCTTGATATAAAATAGTATAAAAATAAACATTTAAAATATAAGTGTAAAAATAACAAAGAACATATAACTTGACCCAGTCAATATTATGCATATTGGAAGAAAACAAAAGCTTTTCATAAATGTGCTGTTATTTTTCTAAGAAAAAAAATTGGAAGGAGGAGGATAAAAGAAGGAAGAGTGGTAATTTGACAGTGTCTTAGATTCGAAGAAGTACTATTCATAGCTGTTAAAATCTTGTCCATAAATAGAGTATTTTCTCAGCTAATCACATGAAAATCAAATTTATAACCAATTACAAAAGGAGTACATGCAATCAGGGCCTATGCATCTATCCTTTCTAAACTTTCTTCAGTGTTTAAATACAAGACTAGATGAAAGAGGTAGAAATTACTGAAAGTAGAATTTCCCTCCACACATTTTCTTCTTAACAAGAAAGAAGATCCCTTACCAAATTGTTAGCTGAAAAAAATCAGTATTTCCAAGAAATGTATATGTTTGTGTTAATTAAGCTAATTGTTTTCTTAATACATACTGTGAAATGTAATAATCACTGATCTATCTATAAGAGTAAATTACAACATTTTATAGCCCCTGTCTAATTACAAACTCTCTTAAAAGCTTTGGAAGCTTTTGGAAATTAAAACCTTTGGAAATTCTCTTAAAACCTTTGGATTCAGAGAAATCTGATGAATTTTGACTTCAGCATAAAATATATTGTTTAACATGTATGACATCAACAAATTAAAATCAGGTTATAAAAATAGGAACCTTAAAGGGGTCAAATCTCAATATATTTCCAAAAACCAAATGTTTCTGCTTAAAGAAGAAAACTTTTACTTCTGATTTTAAAAAGAAAACATGAATCTTAAAATAGTTACAGTAGGCTCCCAAAATGTTATTGTATGATTATAGGAGTTTATTTTTGCACCTTTGAAAGTGTATTTTGATAATATATTTTAAACAGAAATGCTTTGTGCTAGTGCTTTGTGTGAGTATAGTGACTACTTCAGACTCAAAGTTGTGTTGAAGTGATGAAAAAGATACTGTATTTTTGAACCCTTCACAGTCTTGTTTACAGAATTGGCATCAGCTATTGTCTTAGTCCATTTAATATTGATATAAAGGAATACCTGAAGCTAGGTAATTTCTGAGGAAAAAAGACTTATTTGGTTCACTCTTCTTACGGTGGGAAAGTTCAAGATTGGGCATCTGCATCTGGTGAGGGCCTTAGGCTGCTTCCACTCATGGTGAAAGGCATCAGCCAGTACAGAGATCACCTGAAGAGAGAGGCGGCAAGAGAGAGGGGGAGGTGCCTGGCTATTTTAACAATCAGCTCTTGTAGAAATTAAGAGGGGGAACTCATTCACCCTGAGGGAGGGCATTAATCCATTCATGAGAGATCTGCTCCTATGACCTAGACACTCAATAGGCCTCACCTCCAACATTGGGGATCCAAGTGAAACATGAGGCAAAGGACAAACTTCCAAACCATAGTAGCTAGTTATATCATCTAGAACATCCAGAAGATATCTGATCACTTACAAGTACACTGGTTTCTAGTCTTTGAAGCCATGTATTGGGACACATTGTAATACGTGGTACCTTCCAGTTGTTGGGTTTTTGTGATATGCAGAGCTTTTGAACTTTTTTTCAGGATTAGAATAAGTAACTGTGCATCAACTTTGTAGTCTAACTTGGTGCCCTCCTGCTTTGACTGAAAGTCTCTCTTCCTGATTCCAACATAGACAAAACTGAAAGAAGCCACAGAACACATTTGCTTTGGCATTTGTCAAGACTTCCTAACTTTTTAAGTAAAATAAATTTTAAAGCAGAATAAAAAAGTATTTGACTCATGGACTCTTGAGAAATCAAGTATATGATCCAGTGTCTTTGCAGTGTGGCTATAACGTCAATTAAACTTAAGAGGAATTAACAAAATCTGTAGTTAATTCAAATGTAATGTGGAGTAAAAGTGACAAAAGCAAGTGACAAAAATATCATTTAATTTAAATATGAAGCACAATATATTTTTATTAATACCTTTATTATGAAATTATGAAAATATGCACATTGAAAGTATGAGCACCAAGTTTGTAATATTGGGGCAAAAGGAGGTCTAGATGTGGACAGAAATCTAGAAATGGTTTTACGTTTTGTAATACACTAAAAAGGAATATACATCTATTTATGTATTTGTGTGAGTATGTGTATGTTTGTATGTGTTCCGAGATAGCATATATAGTTATGTATAGTAATTACACAGTATGTTTCAGATAGATTGATAGGATTAAGAGTATAGGCTTTTCAGCCTGATTTGTTGAATTTGAAGCCTCTTCTCCTAGCTTTGGGGAAAATGTTTGGGAGCAATATTCATTCTCTCTTTAGGAGAGGATTAGAATTCTCTACCCCATTCCTATCTATCTTCTCCTTTCAACTTGCTTTGATCAATGAACTGTGAGGGAAATTGACATCTGTCTCCTGAGCAAAATCTTGTAAAACCAGCATGTCCTTCACATTTCCCTCCCTTTCCTCCTGTGTCTGTGATCATGGAAACAAGTGGGGATGGAGCATCAGTCAGCTTGGATCCCTGAGTCATTATGATGCACAAACTCCACTGCAATGCACATGTAGCATGCGTGAGAAATGAGGCTTTTGTGTTTTAAGTCACTGAGGCTATGGTTTTATATACAATTGTAGCATAAGCTAGCTTATTCTGACAGATACAGATGCACTGCTATTGTACTTTTATACATGTCTAAATCAGAATAAGTTTAGAAGACTGGTGTGTTGTTGCTAAATGAATATAAACTCTCATGCATTGTTTTCCAGCAATCAGTCCTTATCAGATCTGAGCACTTAGGATACAAATACATGCATTTCAGTCTGTTCTCAACGTGTGAATAAAGTAGGGGGTGAAGAGAAAAGTAGTCATGTGAAAAAAATAAATAAAAATATGTTTTATAACAGGATGTTAAGTGCATTTTCTCAGTGATGTCCGTTATTCTTTTGATACTCCACAGTAAGGACAATGGGCATTAGCTGGAGAGGACAGACCATCTCATCTGACTTCCCAGTCGGGGTGGTCTCGGAGCTGATTCTGCAAACCTTAGCCCATAGGCACCTCCAAACAAGAGCATCTGCAAAGAGGAGGCCAGGATATTGAAAAAATGAAATTGGTGGGGTTTTCCTTGAAGAGAATTGTGGGCAAATTGTGCTCCTCCCCCTTCCTTGGACCCCTCCTCCCCCACCACCTCAAGAAGAGTGAAAGCGGCATCCAAAGAATGGCTTAATGAGCAGAAGCCGGGCCGGGCGCGGTGGCTCTTGCCTGTAATCCCAGCACTTTGGGAGGCTGAGGTGGGCGGATCACAAGGTCAGGAGATCGAGACCATCCTGGCTAACAAGGTGAAACCCCAGCTCTACTAAAAATACAAAAAATAAGCTGGGTGTGGTGGCGGGCGCCTGTAGTCCCAGCTACTCGGGAGGCTGAGGCAGGAGAATTGCTTGAACCCGGGAGGCAGAGGTTGCAGTGAGCCGAGATAGCGCCACCGCACTCCAGCATGGGCTACAGAGCAAGACTTCGCCTCAAGAAAAAACAAACAAACAAACAAAAAACCAACAACAACAAAAACAAAACAAACAAACAAAAAACACCAGAAGCCCTGGAGTTGAGGAGACAGGAACAGGGCGTGACTCTTGTTGACTGGAGTCCTCTCTGTGAAAGAAGCTGGAGTGTTTTGTGTGATGGAGCGCAGGCAGAACGACATGATCAGAAGAGTCCGTAATTCTATAGAGAGGCAGAGGTAGCGGGATTTTCGTGTAGGAAGAGTTTATCTCATGGGAGGTAGCAGAACTGTAGATATCTTAAGAGACTCAGCCCCAGAGAACTGGCTCCGGGTAAGGTGACTGAGAGCCGCCTGTGCCAGGGGCACCTCGGGAAGCGTCCGCCCTGGGGGACTCGGTGCCCTGGGAGGCTGTCCCTTACACAATCACCATCCAAGGGGTGATTAAAGGGGCAGAATTTGGGAATTTTTCACAGAAGCCCCAGTCCAGAAAGATCTGGCCTTTTCTTCAAATCTCTCACTCCTGTGCCTGACCTTAAGGTCAGCTAGAAAGCAGGTAAGACTGGAATAAAGGAAGAAAGAAGAAAAGTGCACGTGCTACTCCCTACTCCTCTGCAAGCCTGGAGAACCTCGAATCAAGCCTGGGAGTGGGATGGGGAGCTGGAAATGAAGTTATTTTAGACTAGGTTGCACTTTTTTCCTGTTTTTTGCAAACATACAATGCATAAGTCAAGAATTCTAAATGTACAGCTGGATGACTTTTTTCTTATCTCCATGTAAACCCTAGCCAGAACTTCTCAGGAAACAAACAATAACCTGACTTCTATCACTTTAGATGGCTAACTCTTCTTGAGCTCCCCATAAACAGAATTATGCATTATCAAATCTTTTGTGGCTGGCTTCTTTCCCCCTACATTATGTCTGTGGGTATCATGCTGAGGGTCGTGTGGTCGGCAGTGTATTTTTACTGCTGTATACATCCCCGTGGTGGGAATGTATCACCACTGGCTTATCCATTCCACTAGTGATGGATGGATTGTTTTTAGGCTTTGACTATTAGGGAATAAACTACTATGAATATATTTGTACGTGTGCTTCTCACAGGTAAAGTGCATAAGAGTGGACTTGCTGGGTCACAGAAGACCACATTGAACATTCGTAATGTAGGGAAAGGCAGTCTCATACTCACCCCCACTCAGCTACGTAAGAATGGGCTTGGGCCTGGAACACTTCCTTATCAAGAGATAGAGTCCTCGCAGCTTGACCTGGGCTTGTCACCTTGTGTGGGACTATCTTTCCCTGCTTCTGAGTCAGTGTGTGCACTCCTTTGTTCTGATTAAGTGAATGTATGAATGGTTCTCCCCATCTTTTCTTATTTCAGATCCCACAGCTGGGGGAGGGAATGGGAAAGGTGGGTTTTGGGGAGGGGATTCTTTTACTGCAGCATAAAGTGGGATGCCTGCAGCCATACTGCCCACCTTGGCTTTGGAGTGGATCTGCTGCCTATGGGGGACTGGCACGTTTCAAGGGACTGGATCTTGTAAACACTCTCTCTCTCATTTTGGTGTAAGTAAACACTGTACCACTTGAGCCTGCTAGGCATCTTGTCTGCTCTCAGTGACCTCAAATCATGCACTGGTCTCTCCCCTGGGCGGCGCTTCTTCCCCTGTTAACCTTGACCACATTTGACCACATTCTTGTGATAGTCTATCCTGCAGCACAACCTGACCACCCAGTGAACACTGAAACAAGTAGACCCTGCTAAACAATTTTCCTAGGTGTATGTAAAACTTTATACTGTAGTCAGCAGTGTATGAGAGTTCCAGGTGCTCCACTTCCTCACTTATTAAATTTTACATTGAATAGTCTTCTAAGTTTGAGTCATTGTGTAGTGGTGTCTCATTGCATTTCCCCAATAAGTAATGATGTCGTATTGACCGTGTGTGTGTGTGTGTAAGTGTGTGTGTGAAGTTCCTGTTCTAGTCTTTTGACCATTTTGACCATTTTTATTGAGGAGCATCTTTTTATATATTCAGGACACAAATCCTTAGTTATATATATAGTAATTTTCCCCAGTGTGTGCTTGAGATTTTCACTCTCTAAATGGGTGTCTTTTGATGAGTAGAAATTGTTAATTTTAGGAAAGTTTAATTTATCAATTATGGTTATAGTTGTGTACAGTTTGGAAAATCGTTGCCTATCCCAATGTTATAAAAATAATGTCCTAAGTTCTCTTTTAAGAGGCTACATTATTTTACATTTCTCACCAAGGTCTCAGATCTAGTTGATGTGATTTTTGCAAATCACAGACTCGCTTTTGTATAGGGTACGAGGAGAGGTCAAAATAAATTTTTCCTCATAGATATCCAGTTGATCCAGCACCTTTTATTGAAAAGGCCATTCTACACACTAAATTGTAGTAGTTCTTTTGTCAAAAATCAGGTGACTATATATAGAAAGGTCTGTTTCTGATCTGTTTTCTGTTTTATTATTCTATGTGTCCATGCTTGTTCTAACACCTTACTGTTTGATGTACTTTAGCTTTATAGTAAGTTTTGATATTTAATCATGTAAATCCTCAAACTTTGTTCTTTTTCAAAGTTATCTTGGCTATTAAATTCTTGGTATTTCCAAATATAGTTTTAAAACAGTGTCAGATAATGCTGCTTTTGTATTACTTAAAGGTGAAATACTCAGTACCTGAACACAATGACAAATTCTATGATCTGAAACTAACCTCTGGGTGTGGGAATTTGAAAGTTAGTGGATAAAGTGAGTAGCTATGTTTTCTGCTTTCATCTCACTAAATCTAGTTTATTTAACAATCAGATTGCAATAACATAATAAATTCTATAGTAAGATTGTATATAATTAGCTATATATTGGAAGAGGAGGAAAAAGTTATAACTGTGAGTGCTGATGAAGCTAACATTTTACCTGCATTTTGAAGTGTGACTAAACATTCAACAGGAAGAAAGGGCAGGAAAAGAAATGTACTTATTTCATGGAATAAGATGCAAGAGATGTGAAAGAAAAATATGAGAAATGTAATCAGTAATGCTTTTAAAAAAAGAAAGTAGGGAAGCCATTAATCTACCGTGGCTGTTACATTGATGTTCAAAATGAGAACTAAAGCCATATTCACACTTTTATCAGCCTCCCACACTTTTATCATACTTTTCTTATATCTGTTCATTCTTTCTTTCTTCTTTTTTTTTTCGGAGTCTCGCTCTGTCACCCAGGCTGGAGTGCAGTGGCACGATCTCGGCTCACTACAACCTGCACCTCCCGGGGTCAAGCGATTCTCCTGCCTCAGCCTCCTGAGTAGCTGGGATTACAGGCACGTGCCACCGTGCCCAGCTGATTTTTTGTATTTTTAGTAGAGGTGGGGTTTCACCATGCTGGCCAGGCTGGTCTCAAGTTCCTGACCTTATGATCGCGCCCACCTCAGTCTTCCAAAGTTCTGGGATTGCAAGCATGGGCCACCGCGCCCAGCCTTGGATCTGTACTTTCTAACAGAGCACCACAACTAGCATTTCTAACAAATGCTGCAAATCTTAAAGACAATTGTGTTCAGCATAATCTAAGAATACAGAGCATAAAAGCCTATTTTAGAAAAAATATTAAAAGCATAATGTTAAAATTCAACACTTATTTTTAGAACCTACTGTGTGCCAGGCACTTTAAAAAATTCTTTTAATACAAGGATGAGCAAAATTGGCAAAATCTCTGCCCCTGTGGAGTGACCATTCTAATGAAGAAAACAGTAAGCAAGTTAAGAAGCAAATGCATAATATAGTGTTAGGTTGTGATAAGGGTTATGTGGAAAAAATAAAGTGTGGTTGAATATAGAATGACACAATGTGTGTATAGAGAGAGTATTGTTGGAGAGAAGGCTCAGAAGTGAAATAAATGATGAAAGAACCACACCAATATCTGGGGCAAGAGGGAATAGCCAATCAGAAGCCTTAAGGCAGCAAGAGTTGGGAGGTTTAATAAACGGCAAGAAAAATAGTGCAAAAGTGATATAGAGTGGCAGAGGGAAAAGTAGTCAGTAACAGATACAAAAGATGAGCAGGACCTAGATTCCCTGTGGCCTGGGAGATAATGATGAAGACTTATGGATTTGTTTCATGTGATGAAAATCTGTTATAGAATTTGAGTAGGAAATGATGTGATCTGATCTATGTTTTTGAAAGAATCATTTTGGCTCTTGTTTGGAAAATAGCCAGGGATTGAGGTGGTGAAAAAAAATTGTAATGGAAGTAAAGGGAACAGTCAGAAGTGACTGCAGTAATTTAGAAGAGAGATAATGGAAGCATGGCCTGGGGTAGTAGCTACAAAAAAGGTGAGAACTCGATTTAGGATGTGTTGTGAAGATAAAGTTGACAGGCTTTGCCAATGGAATGGACGTGGAGTGTGTAAGAAATAGGGAATCCAGGCTGATTTTTAAATTGAGGGCCTGAGCCACTGGATAGTTAGAGATGATATTTCCACTAAGACTGGAAGTGAGGGGAAGCATCATATTTGGGGCAGGGAGGAATCAAAGTTTCTGTTTGGAGTGGTTAAATTCAGAATGCTTCTCAGGTATCCCAGGAGAGGTGTTAATTTGGCAGTCAGGTGTCTGAATCTGCACACAGAGGGGAGGTCAAAGCTGGACGTGTTAGTTTAGAAATAACCAGCATTTGGGTAAGATTTAAACCTATGACATAGGATAAAATTATCTAGAGAGAGCACTTACTCAGACAGCTCTCAATATTCAGGAACACAAGCCTAGCCAGACTGGCTCGGGATAAATACAGTTTTATGTAGAAGATGAATAGGTGTCCATGTAGAACCAAAGTAAAGGCACAAATAAATACAAGTCTATCATCTCTCTTGGTTACACAGAATACATGAGGCAGTAAAGGATAAGGATTAAGCTCTCAACCTGTGAATGTCTTGAATTCAGATGTCAAACAGAACTGAATTTGAATCTGTTTCCCACCAGCCAAATGAGGGTTTGGTGACGATGACCATGATGATGACAATGACTTACATTTCTTAATGTTTCCCCTATGTGTGTTGGACTTTTAAACTTGTTCCAGTACAGGTGGGAAAAGGAAATTCACATTAGTTTTTATGTGAGATATATATATATATATATATATATATATATATATATATATATGACACACATGTATATACACCACACACACATACACACACGCACACACACACATGCACACAGACAGAGACGGGGTCTGTGTGTGCTGCCCAGGCTGGTCTCAAACTCCTGGGCTCAAGTAATCCTCCTGCCTAGGTCTCCAAGAGTGCTGGGATTACAGGCATGATCCACTGTGCCCTGCCCTAAATATATATTTTTATATAGCAGGAAATCAAAAAAGAACATGAGGATTACAAATTTTAATCACAGAGGGAAAGATTTTGTGAGATAGCATAATTTCATGTTCAGACAGCAAGTCTTTAGCTAATTCTTTAATTAAAGCTGTGACAAAACCATTTTTTTTAAAAAATGTTTTTGTGACACCTTTACCTGTGAAGTTTTAAAAGATCTGCACTTGGTAAATTTAGCATCGTTTAATTTTTCTTTTTCCTACAGTAATTACAAAATTCTGGAGGGAGGAAAAAAATGTAATATTCTCCAGGAATGAGAAGGGAAGATAATACTTTGAGCTATACTAGACATAATCATTTTTGTACGTGCACTTTCAGAAGAGGTCCCATGCTGTGGACTGAAGTTGAAATGAAATACAGTAATTGTCTCCAGCATTAAATACCCATAGGCATATTTTTACAAGAACATACATTAGTATATGCCTGCTAGATACATAACAATGTGTGAGTATATTTTAAGAGAATCTTAATATGACTAACAAATAGCAATCAAATTGTTCACAATTTCAGGCTCAAAATTGAAAAGAAGAGGAAATTTTTTTACTAAAAAATTATATACACAGAGACAGTGATGCAAAGTTGAGCACTAATGCAAATTAGGATGAAATATGAGAAGTAATCAGTTCCAACCATCTGCCTAGCTTCTCCTCACTTCTACCCTTCCCTGGCAGGGGTGAGCTAAAGTTTTTATCTCGTATGGAGATGGGAAATGACAGAGAGTGAAAGGCTAGTAGGAAAGTTGCAGGCACCCCCTTCTCTAAAAGCAGGAGGCTGTGGGTGAGTACTGCAATTTTGTTTTTCTAATTTGTTCTTGAGGTTTCTCTCTGGAAAATGAGTATGAATTCTAACCCTGCATTGACAGGGCTCCAGTGATTTGGTCATGGATGTCTACAGTGACTTCTTTATCCTAGTGGATGGCCTAATGCCTAAGTGTTGCCTAATGCCTAAGCGTTCAACCCATGACCAGGTGTCCCACTCATAGGAAACATGCTTATACCAGCAGGCCCCCTTGTGGCTCTTGTCTGACCTATGCCCAGTTTATTTCTACCAAGATATCCATTGTGTAAGAGAGCTTTCCCTTGGAAAGAAGTTAGATTCAGGTGTGTCAGTCAGATGAGATGCAGAGGAGGCAATGCAACTAAACCATATAATAATAGAAGGAGTTTATTACTTACAGATTAGAGAAAAGGGCAGCCCTCCTTGTAGGGCCAATGGGTAGGGGGAGCCATTCTAGACATACATGCTCAACCAGAACCAGAAAGTGGAGAGCAAAAGAGAGAGTGAGGGGCCTGTGTGCTAAAGCTTTTATTGGACTCCAAGATATTATCCAGGTGGGTTTCCATGGGAGTTCTAATTTGCAAGTTTAAATTAGACAAGCTGGTGCAAAACAAGCTGGTGCAAGTTCTATGTGGCCATGCTGTTAACCGAGACGTTGTCACTGCAGCATATCTGTGCAGTCTATGGGGGATGGAGGAGTCAGTGGGGTAAGCCAATAGGTGATATCTAGCTGTCTTTTAGGGAAGATGGTCAACAGGGGGCAATTGTATAAGGCAGATATCTGGATTACCACATTAAGGAACTGGGATGAAATAGAGAACTGGAAATTGTGCCAAGGGTGACTAAGCCCTGTTTCTTGTACGAGAAAGTCCAACTTATATTCAAAATGAATGCCAAGGCAACATAAAATTACAGGAATTCACTACCATGCATCCCCATGCTCCTGAATTTTTAAGTCCAAACTCCCTATATCTAGCTGATAATATGAGTGCCAAGTAATATGGAAATTCCTGGAATTTCTGCTGCTAATTGGAAGTCCCAGCCCATTTCATTCAAGGTAATTTATCTTTGAGTCCAATGTCAGCATTTTATGACACTTAGATGCTCTCATCAAAGATGTGTGTATGAAATGGCTTAAGGAGAAAACAGACACAGAACAGCCTGCCTTCGCCCTGTAACAGGGCTCTCAGGTAGGTCCAGCCCACCCTGGGGCTTGGAGTGATTTCAGATACTCTGAATGCCTCTGGTTCCCAAACTGCCATGGGCTTGCTGGTGGAAAAAAACAGACCTTGATACCCTTACTATGAATTATATATATGATTGGCTAACTGAAAGCAAAACCATAATGGAACATGACAGCAGACAGGTATATATTCTCCAGGGGGCCCGTGTTTCATTGGGGCAAACACATCTCACCAGGTGAATGGCCTCAATGGCTGGAGGCAGCATGAACTCTAGACTTTTGGATACTTGGATAATTTATTAGGAATAACGGCAGACAGAGTTGAAGCTAGTCTTTGAGAATATTCCCTACAAGCCAGCACAGACCAAAATCTTTCAGGTATAAAATTCTCTTTTTTCTTACTGTAGTATATCTTTGGCAACAGGGGTACACAGATCATGGAAAACTTAAGAATGTAAGTTACATTTTAGTAGCTCCATTTGCTTCCAGGAGTAAGGTGGAATATATATGTGTCCGAAGAGCTTTCTTAATTGGATGTAAGCTTACCCTGATCTACTTTAGTCCAGATTCCTTGTTATTAAGCTTTTTATTGCTGCAGCATATTCTCTAAATATAATTTACTCATGATGATAATTAATCAACGTTACAGAAGAAAGCTATAAATGTAAGGTGATAATATAAAATATATATTTCTATGTCATATATTACATAGTAAATAAAACACATACTAAACCAAAAGTAATATAATAAAATAAAAATAGATATAGGCTAAAATATATATGTACACATAAACATTTAGTGTAAATGTGCATATAAAATGAGAAAAAGGAAAAACATTAAAATAATACTGTAGGTAGGTAGGGGGATTGTTTAATTTTTCACATATTCCAAAATCTTTAATTACTATTTTATAACTTACACAAATTGTAGAATAACTTCTCTTGTTTAGTAACAGCATAGAGGGGAGTAAAACTGGCAGAAATGGGTATGTTTGATCAATGTTGATCCTTCAAACTACAGTGATCCACTTCTGAGAATGAGGAGCTCACATTTAATGAAGGAGTAAGCCACGTTCTTACAGAGTATGAGATTCAGCTTCTCCTATCATGACGCGGGGTCAGGCTCTGGGCCAGGAGAGCAATGGCCAGCTTTGGAAGCCATATCTCACGTCACATTCAAAAGCACACATTTTCAAGTCTTTTCCTAATGCTGCTTTTGTCACATTAGAATGAAATTTGCCCTCTGAGTTGAAATATTCTATAAAAAACACAATCTTGCTTAAGTTAAAATTTAAAGTTAGCTTCTCTGACAGCTGGGATGTGAAGAGACAGTGAAGAGATTCCGACTTTTGGCATTGTCAGCAGTTTCCCCTGAGAGTGGAGTTCTGTCTTTCTGCAACCTGCAGCTCTCGCTTTCCTGCTGTGACTGAGCCAGTGGGATCGTCGGCCAGGAGAGGGCGGCCTCACCCAGTGAGACATAAATCCAGAAGCTCCCTATGAAGGCACTAGGAAGGTGAAACGCAATCATCACCTACACTTGCTCTGCTTTCTGCGTTTTCAGCATTCCACCTTAGAGCGTCAGGCTTAACTTTGGAGGTGTTAAATTTCCATGCGTCCATGAAACACTACAAGTATTATTTCAGCAGCTTGGAGAAATCCCAAATACAAGTCAGGAAGTTACCTCCGTCCGAGGCTTGCGGCCTCACCCTTGCATGGGTCTCAGAGAAAGCTTCCTTTCTGTAAGACACATTCCAATCATCACACTGTGGCTAAAAGGCCAAATATAGGAGAGATATTTGCCCAGATATAGCAAAGCTGATGTTGGTTTGCCTAGGCAATTTAATAAATGATGATTGTATGCAGGTGTTGGCTAAATAGCCGTAGACTACATAACTACATAACTACATAAGTTAGATAACTTATGAGGTCTGTTGGAGAGAATGGGAAAGTGGGTGTGTGGGGATGTTTGGCACAGCTTGGGGCTATGGCTATAAGAACCTGAGTCTAGGATTTGCCATAGAATATTCTGTGAGCAAAAAAGACACCTACTTCTCAGTTATAATTCTCATTAGGATTTTTGTAACTTTTTTTTAAGCTGTGAAATCCACAGCTGTGTAACTCTGAGAAAAATCAATTAACCTGTCTGAACCTAGGTTTCCTCAAATACATTCAGTCTGCACTCCCAGGACCTCACTTTAAGAGAAACCTGAATCTCTTGAGCACAAGCATTTGGATGGGTGTTATTCCCTTCCTGCACACCTGCTGTGCTTCAAAGAGAGAACTTATGTAACCTTTTTCCTCATGTATCCCTGCTTTGAAATCTGTAAATTTCTATCTTTCTCTACCCCTTTCTCATTTCTTTTGATTATTATTTCCAACTTCATTGATTCCTTCAAACTACTTTCCATCCACTAAATATTTCTAATGAGCCCTGTAAATTTTTCTTTACCACTGTGGAAAAATGTAAAATACTTTTTGTTCTCAACAAAGGATTGCCAACCCCATCTAGCAGTAAAAGGAAGAAGAAAAAGCGTGACACATTAAAAACAGTAAGCATTGATTTCTCTGGCTCTACCTACAGACCTGTTACTGTGAGGCCTTTAGTCCATCTTCACCGCCGCTTCTCCTGCGTTTGTCTTTTAAAGTTTCAGGGGACTCTCACAAATAGGGTCTTACTCAGAGCCTCCTGCTGCTGATGATTGGCATTGTTGAGCCAGTGGGGCTGGTTCCTGTGGCTCCTCCTGGCCAGTTGTCCACTGCAGGTGCCACGGATCCAAGAATTACCTCTGCTGGGCACCTCCCTCCCACAAAATGGCACCCTGCTTCCAGGACATGCTGAATCCTATCTCAAGGCATTCTTGGTCTTCCCTTAATGTTCCAGAGTAATGTTTTATCTAAAACATTCCTGTGTTGAAGCTCAGTAAATGTCAGCACAAGTGGGCAGAAGTGTATTGCTTTGGGTAGTGAACTCTCTCCATGCTCTCCCCAGACCCCTTCTTATCAACTTTACCAGCCATGTGCATGCATCCTGTAGCTTCTCTGTGCTTTCTTCCAAATGGTCTGCCCCTGTGACCTTCTTCAGAGGCTGACCTTGGGCCAGTCCAACCCTCCCAGAGAGAGCCTGGAATGCCTGGTAGTGTAGATCTGTCTAGGGAAGCCTATAGCCAATGACTGTGCGAGATTCTGAAAGCCTGACTCCCTTTCCTCAAAATGGGGCAAATTCTGACATAATTTATGGTCTAGAGCTCCCCAAAAGGTCTGGCTAAGGCCAGGGAGTTGGCTAAAATTGTACCTTTCTCTGTTCTTCATTTCCTTTTCTCTTGTATTCTTCTCCTGGCCCTTAATAAATACCTTGTTCATGATCTGTGTCTCAGAGTCGGCTACTGGAAGTCCAGCCTAAGGTATTTGGTCCGGAGGGCATGGATGATTTTTGGAGGCAGATTCTGAGGATGGGATTCTAGAATTAAGTCACCAGCTAAGTGGCAATAAATACCCCGTCACAGTGGGTATATGGAGCCCAGAGGGGCCCTGACACACTAGAGCATTGCAGTTGCTAAAACTTTCACCTGGAGCAAATTAAGATGATGTTATGGGTTGAATTATGTAACCTCAAAAGATGTTGAATTTCACCCCCAGTACCTGGGAATGTGATATTACTGGGAAATAATATATTTGCAGATAATCAAGTTAAAATGGTATCATTAGGGTGGGCCATAATTCAATATCACTGTTGCCCTCACACAAAAGTGAAATTTGAACACGGAGACATACATGCTTAAAGGAAAGATGGTGAGAAGACACAGGGCATCAACAAGAACAATTTGAGGCCAACGGGAGGTCATGGAACAGATTCTTCCCTACGGTTCTCAGAACCAACCTTGCCGATACCTTGATTTTGGACTTCTAGTCTCCAAAACCGTAAGGCAATAAATTCCTCATGTTCTATGCCACCCAATTTATTGTATTTTGTTATAGAAGCTCTAGGAAACTAATATAGATGGGATTCTGACAGAAGGGGTATGCTAGATTGTGCAATTTTCTTTGGCTTTTGAAGGTACAAGGTAAATGGTCATTACAAAGGCTGTGGATGGGTCCCATGATAAATAGAAAGGAGAAAAGGGCAGACTTCAGTTGGTCAGCATAAGGCAAAGTGAGAAAGTCAGAAAATCCCTTGGCAGCTCTTAAACAAACCATCTTTTTCTACAGCCAAGGGAGACCGTGCTGAAGACCAGGCCAGGACCAACTATCAGAACAGTAGAACTTTGGTGGCTCATGCCTGTAATCCCAGCACTTTGGGAGGCCGAGGCAGACGGATCACCTGAGGTCGGGAGTTCAAGACCAGCCTGACCAACATGGAGAAACCCCATCTCTACTAAAAATACAAAATTAGCCAGGCATGGTGGCACATGCCTGTAATCCCAGTTACTCAAGAGGCTGAGGCAGGATAATCCCTTGAACCCGGGAGGCAGAGGTTGCAGTGAGCTGAGATCGTGCCATTGCACTCCAGTCTGGGCAACAAGAGCAAGACTCCATCTCAAAAACAAAAACAAAACGCGGACCTTAAGGGAAACCTAGTTTATGTCCTCAGCAATCCCATGCAAGAACCAGGACCTTCGTAAGGAAGAAATGGCATCTTGAGACTTGGAATCAGAAAATGTGAATAGATGCCACTGAGAAATGTGAACCTGCAGCTGTCCCTGCATCCTCTGGGCCTGCAGAATGGGCCCACGTCTTCTTTCTAGAGGGCAGAGTTCTCTTGCTTGAAGATTGTAAGCAAGTATACAAATGTAAGCAGAGAAGCCTAACAAGAGATTAATTTTGTGGTTTATATCCTTTATTAGGCCTTAAATCCAAAATGTTTATTCAACCTTACAGGTCTGTCTTTGAGAGAAAAGAGAGATATGTTAAAGTTCTCACTTCACGAGATTTGTAACCATAGGCAAGCTACTTAATGGATTTGAGTCTCAATTTTCTTATCTGACAAAAAGTGGTTAATGACACCATAATGTATGCAATGTAAAACGACTTCTCAAAGAGGGTGCTTGGCAATTATAATCTATTAAATTTTTCCTAACTTCAAAAGTCCCTGATTCTAATAATGGATAAGATGTCTACCACCTAGTAAAGAGCCCTGCTGAAAGGTAGCCAGGCCGGGGATATGGAGGGAAGCTTTTCTTTTTATTTTTTCTTTTTATCCATTGAGAGGGAGATGAAGTCAACAGCTGTTGAAACAAACAAGCTCACTTAGTGAGTTGAATAATATCAAACTATTGCTCAAATGAAAAGAGCAGCTGGCTTTTTACCAAGGCATCATTGTCAAACACACCCTCACGTTTGGGATCATTAGAAATTTACATGGGGTGAATAGCCTTGGAAAACTATATTTACTTTTTCATAAATCATCAGAAAAATGCTAGCATACTCTCAGTGAGATAAGAGATGAAAAAAGAAACACACACACACAGTAGCAGCAGTGGCAGCAGATGTGTATTTTTCGTGTGAATGTGAAGAAAACTGCTGGAAATAAATTTAAGCTTTCCTGAGACAAAGAAGTGGCAGGCATTCAAAGGAAGATAGATGCTTGAAGGAAAATGGGGAAGTGAAGCAGAGAAAAATGTGATCTATTTAAAAGCATAAATTAGTTCTAATGTTTTAGATAGAACTAATTATTCCTAGGCCTGCTAAGAAGTACAACCTCGGGATGTTAGCATTTCAGACCTAAGAGTATCTAAGTGTTTGCCTTCCAATTGTATTAAGTTTACCTTTGCCTGATTGTAAAAATGCAGTACAGAATGTACATAAGATATAAATAACAAGAAAAATTCATCACCTCACAATCTAGTGAAAATTAAATGACAGTTATAACAGTGTAATAATTCCTTTTTGTATTTTCTATACATTTTGATACAGTGGATATCAAATAGTAGATAAAGTTTTGAACCCTGGTTTTGTTATTTGATATTATCTTATATTTTTCAGTGTCATACCCAAACACTTCATAGACATCATTTTTAATGACTGCACAATGTTCCCTGGCATGATTGTTCATAGTCACTATATTCCCTAAAAATGGAAATTTTGTTTTAAGTGTACAGTATTATAAGTATAAAGTTATGCAGTAACCAAAATTTAATTTACTTTTTTAGGTTATAAAACTAATACATGTTATGGAAAATATGGAGAATAAAGAAAATTACAGTAAATCAAAAACAAGTTTATCTCCATTTCTTTCCTTCCTAGGTTAATCACTTGTAACACTTTAGTTTATTTTTTCCAGGTTCCAGAAGTCTTTCTGCCATCTTTGGCTCTTTGCAGATCTGTCTTTCCTATGCTTCATTGCTTCAGTTCTCCTAGACAAAACTGCATCTGAAATTCAATAAATTTCTATAATTATATTTCAGGCTTTGCATAAAACCTGTAAAGGATATACTTTATGGCACTGTGTTCCAAATTTATACATAAAACAGATTTCTGCTATTGCATTCCAAATTCAGACATAAAACAGATTTCCAACTTCTTTCACCTGTTGGGCTGGTCCCATGTCACTTACTCAATGTGCAGTACTTACTTCTTTGGGCCTCAGTAACCTGTGAGTAGAAATGGGATCATTGTAATAAATCTACTTGCATCAATTTATGTTCCTTGTCTTATAACAACCATTTCCCCACAACCTTACTTAAATATTTCTGAGGGGTAACTAAAGAATATTGGATTGCTGTTGGTTTGAGATGAAATCTGTGCATTGGATTGCTGTTGGTTTGAGATGAAATCTGTGCAGAGTCTGTGCTACAAAGGTCTCTGCCTATATTTTGGTTACTGAAGTTATCTTATTTTGGCAGGGTGCGGTGGCTCATGCTTGTAATCCCAGCCCTCTGGGAGGCGGAGGTGGGAGAACTGCTTGAGCCCAAGAGTTTGGGTAAAAAAGCGAGATCCCATCTCTACTAAAAACTTTTTAATTTTAAAAATTTTCTTGTAAAGCTCTTTGTGCATATTTTGTCTTGTGTCATGTTCTCCTCAAGCAGCCCCTGAGATGAGGGGTCATGTGGGAGTAATTTATTAAGAAGGCGATCTCAAAGGAAGATAGGGAAGGAGAAGGGAAAGAAGGATATGGAAGAGAGAGAAGCCAAGAAAGTGACTTTTTCAAAGTCCAGCTTCAGCCTCATCCAACTTGAGGCCAGGGAGTCAGACTTTCAGACACTTGGACCAGTCAGTCACTGCCTAAGAACTGCACAGAGGGTTAAAACGCCCCATTCTCTCAGCTCCATGCAGAGATCCTTAAAGACAGTCCCAGTTGTGGCTGGGTGCAGTGGCTCACTCCTGTAATCCCAGCAATTTGGGAGGCCAAGGCAGGTGGATCAAGAGGTCAGGAGCTCGAGACCAACCTGGCCAATAGAGGGAAACCCCATCTCTTCTAAAAATACAAACATTAGCCGAGTTTGGTGGCAGGTGCCTGTAATCCCAGCTACTCAGGAGGCTGAAACAGGAGGATCATTTGAACTCAGGAGGCGGAGGTTACAGTGAGCTGAGATCTCGCCACTGCACTCCAGCCTGTGTGACAGAGCAAAACTCAAGTCTCAAAAAAAAAAAAAGAAGACAGTCTCAGTTTCAGGCCTTCGGAAGCCTTTGGAAGCAAAGCACAGAGCAGCTGGAAGAGGCTTACAGAAAGAGCAAAAGGAATGCAGAGGAATGCAGGATGTCTGTGTGTGGTGTCAACAGTGCCCACTATTACTGTGAATGAATATCTATGTCCCTCCAAAATTCGTATATTGAAGCCTAACCCCCAATTTGTTGATATTTGGAGGTGGGGCCTTGGGGAGGTGACTAGGTCATGAGCGTGGAGCCCTCATAGGTGTGATTCCTGCCCTTATAAGAAAAGATGATCTCTCTCTCCACCATCTAAGGATATAAGAAGATAGCTGTCTGCAAACCAGGAGGTGGGTCTTCACCAATCACAGAGTCTGCTGACAACCTGACCCTGGACTTCCTAGTCTCCAGAACTCCAGAAATCAATCTCTGTTGTTTAAATCACTCAGTCTATGGTATCTTGTTATAGCAGCCCAAACTGACTAAGACAATCATACACATCAAAATCCTTTCTAATCTGTGGATCTGGGCTTTGCGACTTTGCATGTCTCACAGCCAGCAGAGGATTCTATTATTAATAGTAATCCATGTTGAATTTAATACTATAAGAATTTTTCATAAAATCAATTTGTTTTTAACCATTTGACTATCAAATTAGTTGTGATTTGAAATCCAAGACAATTAAATCTTTGTAAAATTTTGGTCTTTTTGTAAGATGACTTTAACTACAGAGAAAATGTAAAATTTTAGAAAGTGTAAGACATGTAGTTAGCACTGAGATTAGTATGTAAGGACTAATGTCATCTATGTGTAAGGTAATCATCAGTGTTACATTTCATTAGAAAGATGGCTTTTAAAAAACAACAAGCACCTAGGCAGGTGGATCACCTGAGGTCAGGACTTCGAGACCCACCTGCCCAACATGGTGAAACCCTGGCTCTACTAAAAATACAAAAAGTTAGCTGGGTGTGGTGGCAGACACCTGTAATCCCAGCTACTTGGGAGGCTGAGGCAGGAAAATCGCTTGAACCTGGGAGGGGCGGAGGTTGCAGTGAGCCGAGATCGCGCAACTGCACTCCAGCCTGGGTGACAAGAGTGAAACTGTCAAACAAACAAACAAACAAAAACACCCAACTAGCCAGCTTCACAATAGAGGCAGTTCTATAATTTGTTGGGATTTTTGAATGGCAGTGAGCTACATATCTTTTCTTTCATGTTGTAACATATATAAAGCAAACTAAGTCTTTGTATATTGGCTAACTCAGCAGGACAGTCTGTGGGAGATTATACTGATCTTTAATACACGGTGTACTCATATTGGATATTGATGCATAATTTGGGTCTAATTTCTTCTCATATCGAAATACCTGTAAACATTTAGAATGGGTTAAATGTACAGGCTCAGAATGACTTTAATAGGCCCTTTTAAATTTATATTTACATATTTAAATAAGTGCTGATAGCATTGTCGTTTATAATACTAGGTTTCTTGCTGACCTTTCAGAATTTTCCTTAGACCTCGAGACAGGCCGACTGGTTGGTTCCCTATCTTAAGATTGAAGGAAAAGGATAAAAGCCCCTCAACTCAAGCTCTAGCTTATCTAACTCTCAGCCAATCAGCAATAAAAGACCCAGGAAGCTATTAACTGCAAATTCCTATTTCAGGGGCCTAGAGACTTTCCCAGAGTCCCACATGCAGAGTCAGACTTAAACTCCAACCTAAAGTTACATTTTCCTCATTTTAACACTAAAGTTCATGCCCAGAGGTGGAGATTTAAAATGCTAACGCTACGTGCAATGTATGAAGAAACATGTTGAGCCATTATGCAGGTGCTAGCAAAACTCCCCCTATACATTCCCTGATGTAACTCTTCCCTGTTGAAAGACCCTATACCTAACCGAACCACACAGTATCTTCAGGGAACAGCCCACTCCTTTTTCCTCTCTCATGTCTGGCTCCCTGAGAGGTAATAAACTCTCCTTCATTACTGCATCTGGTGATCTCTCCTGATTTCTATCCTGGGAGATCACAAGATCCCAGGGCACTGGTTACAAGCTTATCATAGATTTTTGAATTTTTTCAATGGTTCTGAAAAAGGAGAGTTCCCTTGACCCCTTTGCTGGACTTGTGACATCGGTGGCTTGTTTACTTGATTACCATGCTGAATCCCTTATGGAAGGAAGCACATGAATGGATGAGTGTGGGAACCAGAGCAAATGAATGCTGGAACTGGCCTGTTGCTCCTCTCCAGCAGAAGCAAGCTTTGTGTGGGTTCTGCAGCAGTGTCAAAGTGTGTTACAATGGTCTTTTACCTCTGCTGTCTGGGAGGGGCTGTCTGCGACCCCCCGAGCCCCAGAGGGCATGTGTTACAACCAGTGCTCCTTTAACATTTGCTATCTGTGGATGGCTAAGTGTTAACCAGCTCAATGGAGGGTCAGGGTGACAGCCCTTTACACTTTGCTCTCTTGGTACCTGAGTCCAGGTACCAGGAAGAATCAGATCACATGAACAAATTGAAGGCGATGAATGTGGAGGACTTTATTGAGTGGTAAAAGTGGCCCTCAGTGGGAAGGGGAGCTGGAATGGGGGTGGAGCGGGAAGATAATCTTCCCCTGGAGCCCGCTGTGTCTGGCTGAACTCTTCTGTGACCATAGTCCCCAACCTCCAGCTGCTTCTTCTCATTTCAACATCCAGACACTTCTCTCTTCTGTGTGTCTGTCCACTCAGTCTGGGTCTTGGGGTTTTTATAGGCACAGGATAGGGGGTGAGGTGGGGTGGGGTGGGCCAAAAGGCAATATTCAGGCAGGAAAACAGGGATCATTCTCACTTTGGGCTGTGGGTCCATGCTTGGGGGTGGAGCCCTTGCCAAAGACCCTGCCGTCTTCTACCACTAGTTGCCTGCCTTCTGTCCATATCAGTTCAAGACAGTTTGTGCAAGTTGGAAACAGCCAAATCTAAACAGTGTAAAATCTGGATAGTCAGGCAGAATAAGGTTGAAAAAAAATACATAGTTATACAGAATAAAGCTGAAAAAATTAGCTGAGTAATACTCTGTGTGTGCACCTACATGCACATGTAACAAGGTAATAAGTTATATTTTCTTAGATGTCTCAAAGTGTATCTTGAACATATGACAAATAGTTAATGTTTTCTGGGTGACTACACTGAAGCCCACCACTCACTTGGGACACAGATGTCATTTTTTGGTGTGTGATTATACTTGCTATCTTATGGTCACAACTTTTGAATGCTACATAGAAGCATTAATATTTTTATTTTTCCTTTTACATCCTTCACTGAAATCAACCCAATCTGCTCAACAGTTCACCAAGGATCTTGCTATCTCCAATTTCAGGATATGTTTTTCATCACCAATACCCAGGTTAATGCACACTCCTCAACCGTTTGTCACTCCCTGCCCAGCATTGCTTTTGAGATTGAACTCTGGACGGCCCTTCCATGTTCTCTTTTCTGTAAAAAGGAGGCTTTTCATTTCTGGCAGCACTTGCCTAGGAGACAGCAAAGTTAAATGTTGTGTGTCATCACAATCAGTCTTAACTAGCTAAACTAATTAAACGCTAGGAATTTTGAGTAACCCACTTACCCTCACTGGACCCTTTCTGCATCTAACTGAAGATATTCGTGATCAAGAAGCAAGAGACTGTTTCAGCTCTCATGTACAGATCTCATCCTTGTATGAAAGCTAGTTCTCAGTGCTTAATTAGCACCAGCAGCATGGCCCTACATTTTGTAGCATTTAAAACCTTGAGTTTTGTCCTTAGGTCCACATATGCAGTTGTTCCCTAATAAGCTCAGCTCAGCTCCAGGCCACCCCCAGCTCTGTGGCCCATGGTTTTTCTATTATTGTTTGTCATCTCTAATTAGCCTCTTCTGCCTCAACACTACTTAATTATTTATCCTTCTCAGAACTTCTGGAATGTATTGTACTATATTTTACTTTTAAAATATGTTGCCAGTGTTCTTAGTTTGTCATTTACATGAATTTTTATGACAAAGTACATCCCTAATACAAAGCCTTAAGCAATCTCATTAAGGGCAGATTACTGATATCTAATTTCTTTTCCCATTCCTAGAAGCAGTGGTCTTCAAAGTGTGGCCTCCAGACAGCAATATCAATATCATCTGGGAATTTGCTAGAAATGTAGATTCTCAAGCCCCAGCTCAAACTCAATGAATCAGAGACTCGGGGTGTGGGGGCCAGCAGTCCTTCAGGTGTTTCTAACCACATATTAAAATTTGACAATCATTTACTCAGGATATTGCCCCTGGTAGTGTCTTAATAAATGCCTGTTAGGTTGACTCTGATAATCCTTTCTCTCAAGCTGTCTTAAAAAGAAGGGAATCCAAAAATTCCAGAAAGAAATGAGGAAAAAAGTTACAAAGAATGAAGTAGGGAGTTTAGGTTTATGAGCAATTAGAGGGAACTGAGTCTTCACAAAGAAACACAGTATCCTGATTTCCTATCTCATGCTTGATTTTCCTACATTGTCTCACCCCAGCTGCATGATTCCATGTATCTCGCTAACCCTCCTGGTTGCCTTCTGTAAGGTTACACGTGGATTCTGAGAAAATTCTTTTTCAACTTTCTATCCCTTGTTCCCATTTCAGTCTATGTCTTCACAGAAAATTATCACTGCAAAGCTGAGCAGTTTCTGGAGAAACTTGGCTCATTCACTGAATTCTTCAGCAAGGGTTGGTTCCCTTTGCACATCTTCACTAAACTTGGAGCTTTTTGATGACTCTCATTTTCTATTACCACCATAATCTTTAGATGTCCAGGTTGCTTGGGGCAAAGATGGAAGTTGGAAGTAAGGAAAGACATGGAGTTGGAATTGGATGATGAATGCTGAAGCAAAAGAGGACTCAACGTCTCTATGGTTTTGCTTTGTGCTGGGCCTTCCTAAATCTTGCGAGCACCTGATAAATGTCCATTTGATTATGTTGAGCTCTTTGGAGCAGTGGCTCTCAACCCTGATTAGGATGTCAGAATCCTTTGGAAGAATTTTTTTTAATCTATGGGCATGGAACCCAGCCATCAGCATTTTTTAAAATTTCCCAGATGGTTCCTATGAGTAGCTAAGGTTGAGAACCATGGTTTTGGATTTCCCAATTGAAGATTGTAAACCATGACATCACTTTGCCTATTTTTCTGAATATTCCTTTCTACAGTCAGCTTTCAATAGTGAGACTACAACTGGATCAAAAAATTACACGAGAAAAGGGAAAACAAGCCATCCTTCAGCAACTCCAGGAAAAAATCAAGGTCCATACAATGATGGGGTAGTAAATGCTAATACCATCTATCTCCTTCCCTTGTATTTATCCCTGTTTTTTTCCCTTCTTTCCCCTCTGGCTTCCTATTCTCCCTTTGTGGCAAGATATCCACTATTCTTGAAGAAAGCTAACCAGCAAACCTGCTAATATTCAAGCTTCAGTGACCCAAAAGGTAACTAAACTTTGATGAACATTTGCATTTCCAAAGAAATTATCTGAAGACAAAAATGTCTAATTCAATAGGCTGAAATGCAAATTGTTATATTTCCAGGCTAGAAAGGTATCTAACCCAAGGAACTTCCTTATCATGCTCTGGGAGACAGTGTGCTGCCTCATGGAAGGACATAGATGTCTGAGTCAGCATCGAAAAAAAAAAAGGTATTGAAACATTGGCCTGGGACTGAGAAATGATATTAGTTTTGTGCAAAAGTAATTGCAGTTTTTGCCCTTGAAAGTGATGGTTAAAACCGCAATGACTTTTGCACCAATCTATGGATCAGTAATTGATGCACAAAGACATGACATATGAGAATACCAAGTGGACTGCTTGGCACATAGCAGACATTCAACAGATGCTTTCACTGACAACTTTTGCTTTCCTCCTCAATCACTCACTTTTTAGAATCCTTCAAAACATTTTACAAATTTTTCAAATATTCAGGAAACATAAAATAACATCATATTTAGAGAAGAATTATTGACTGTAGCCAATTTTTGGACCTATACATTTTTTAAATTATGTGATGGGAATCTCTTCATTTTTTAGAGCAACATGGATGCATATCCATTATACACCTTGCTAAATCATCCTTTCTATCTCTGAGGCAATAAAATTCATTATCCTGGTTAGTTTGAAGATATACTTAACCCATAAACACCAACAGCAAGTATAGATTCAGACATTTGTATCTATAACTTAGATAATTTAAAATGCAATATTAAATAATCCAAAAATTGTTCAAAGCTCAGTACCTTTTCACACATTAGTACTTTAATTATCAACTTTCCTTTAAAGAGAAAGTGAGTAGAAAAGGGTTAGTAAGTAGAAAAGAGTAAAAGAGGCCTTTCTTTCACAATTTGCCAAGACATGCATCACTTATTTAAAATCAAACAAAATGCTGTCTGAAAAACAAGAAGGATGGCAAAAGTGAAGTTCCTTCATGCAAGGTACCTCTGACTACTCTCTGCAGACAGATACTATGGCATGGTGATAGAATTATTGCAGGAAAAATTTGTCCACTGAGGCCACTTCCTCCAGAGGTAAGGTTCAACTTATGATCACTTGCTATAGGTCAACAGCTCAAGATGAGGTGTGTGGCTGGCAATTTAAGTGTAAAATTAGATTTCCAGTATAATCAGTCATCTGATAGCACATCCAAATGTATTCTGCATTTGCACATTTAATTAATTATGTCTTAATTGAAAACATTTTGCTCATAATGATTGGCTCTAATTTTATTCCAAATTAAATTAGTAGGGGAGAAATTTAGTCTGGGAATTTATTTTTATATATTAAAGAAAAAATAAAAATAATGGATTTTCTCTTTTATTCTTAAAAGGAAATGTCTTTCTGCCCATTTAGAGGTGCAAAGGAAAACATTTAAAACATTTCAGATAAATTGCATTTCATCTGAATGAATCTCCATTTGGAGATGGAGAGAACATTCTTTTGTATTGTTGTAGATATGCCTATTATGATATTGGTATAATTACTTTTTCAGCTACAACTCAGATTTCCTGGGTCAGTGCCAAAGACCTTGTTTATTTAGAAGAAGTGATTTTCTGAGAAAGTGGCTCATTAGTCTTAGATTTCTGGACTACACAGTCTGGTCTACAAATTAAAATAGCTATTTAAATTCCCTTTATGAAAATTGTGCCTGATAGGGCACTTCCATTTGCAATGAGTTTCGTATTTGTACATTTAGAGTGGGCAAGAAATCAGAGAAGGTGGGTTTTGTGTCTTTAGATATGCTACAGTTGATAAATCCTAAGATTCAGATATTAACTATTGGATAAGCTCTTGAATTTCCCATAACTTCAGCTTTGAAGCCATTCATTACCTTAATACTAAGGAAAGAATGTCAGAAAATCCAAAGAGAGAGAATTCTCAGTTATGATTTTTGGACATATAATTGGAAAGAAGTCAGATTTGGCTTTTACAATTAATGCCATAAAATGTCACACAAAGTATTTCCTGCAGTGTGCTCAAAGAGGTCAATTTGTGATTTATTTGCCAGTTATAGACCTGAAATTACTGACTTGTGTGTGTAACAATTTAGCTTTAACTTGGGCATTTAATTTAGCATTAAGTATAGCTCCTCCTCAATACTGATCCTTGCCCTGAACAAGATGTCATTTCATAAACCCAATTAAACATGGTATTTACTGTGGTTTAAATACCAAAGCAGATTAAATGTATTGTCCAGTTTCACAGATCAGCAATGCTTCTCTTCCCGTATCACTAGCTCATGATAGTAACATAAGAGACCAATCTGTGCCAGTGGATAGGCCAGAATTAAAAGAGGATAAATATTGCTGTCCTGCCTGAAATAAAACTGGGCACCGAAGGTGTCAGAGAGTTATATACCGTGAAATGAATGTCCCATATATATAAATTTCAGCCTTTTTAAAATAAGGTAGAATTGTTTCTGAAAGATTAAAAACTCTCTTTCCAAATCATTGAATTAAAATATTTAGTCAATAAATAAATCACTGCTATTTTCATCAATATTGGAGTTGTTTCTTCAAGTTTGTGAGTTTTCTCAAT
Organism: Pan troglodytes; assembly: GCF_028858775.2. Classification (NCBI taxonomy): domain Eukaryota; kingdom Metazoa; phylum Chordata; class Mammalia; order Primates; family Hominidae; genus Pan; species Pan troglodytes. Next base: position 39,948,231 of record NC_072411.2, read on the forward strand.
TAGAAAAAAAGTCTAATTTGTTTAAATAGTGAGAAGTCAACATTGAACTGTTGTCTACTCAGTAGCCACAATTCCTTATTTCTTGTTTACAATGATCATAGATTTTTTTATGTTTGTATTGTTGCAACAAGTTCACAGAATATGGATTCCTCTCCCAATCTGAGAGGATGAGCCATAATTGGTCTAGGCCATGAATATTGTAGTAGATTGTATTGTGTGTTCATAATTCTTTGTTCCCTGGCCAGGTTCAGTGTCTCACGCCTGTAATCCTAGTACTTCGGGAAACTGAGGCCGGCAGATTGCTGGAGCTCAGGAGTTCAAGAATGGCCTGGGCAACATGATGAAACCGCTCTCTACTAAAATTACAAAAAATTAGCTGGGTATGCCGGTGCACACCTGTAATCCCAGCTACTTGGGAGGCTAGGGCGTGAGAATCCCTTGAACTCGGGAGGTGAAGGATGCAGTGAGCCAAGATTGTGCCACTGCACTCCAGCTTGGATGACAGAGTGAGACTCTGTCTCAGAAAAAAAAAAAATTTAAAAGATGATTCTTGTTCCCTCCCCATCCTTACCATACTTTAATAAGGAAAGAGAATATTTCTCTGTATCATTGACTTTGGGCTTGGCTATGTGATTGCTCTACCCAATAGAATTTGGTAGGTTAATAGCAATAGAAGTAACTAAGCAGAACTTTAAAGAAGCTTCTCCCCTTCAATCTTCCTCAGCATTATAAAAATCAAATGCCCTAAGTAGTCTGTGTCCTTCAACATGGGTCCAGGAAGGAGAGACTCCTGGAGCACACCTGAATCTCATCTGTAGTCTAAGGTAGAACTGCTGCAATCCACAAAACTCATGAGCAAGGAGTAAACACTTGCTGTTATAGGTCATTAACTTCTTGTCATGTTTCTTAAGCATTATTGGAGCAAAAGCGAACTAATACAAACGTTAATGTAATTCCCTTTGCTTGTGATTGATTTAGAGATGAACATTTGTTCTGTTTCCGGCTAATAGAATGTATTTAGGAAGAATGCCAAAGCAGGGAGCTTATTAGTAGGATTTTGACCTCTAATGAAAATGATGGCCATATATATGAAATTTTTTCTTTCTTTGGTTTTATTGTTTAAAGACATAATTATTTAAGTTGTGTTAGTTGTGTGTGATCTTATAACTGTGAGGAATTACATAGAATGAAAATGGAATGTGCTGTGATGGCGGAACAGAAAGAAGTTGGGTGATTGATATTGTTGGGCTGCTGCAGGAAATCTGGTAGTCTCCATTTCCAGAGGTCTTGTATTGTAGAAAAATTGAATAACTTTATTGCTTAAGTCACTATAAGAATGTCTTCTGTTACTTGCAACCCAATGCACCCAACTAATAAAGTATGTTTCTAGAAATACACTTGCCTTCACTCTTTTTAAGACACACAGACCACATACACACAGATATTGTTAATGGTCTCGTACTACATAAATTGTACTATTTTTTAACTTAAAAAGATAATATGGGCCAGGTGCAGCGGCTCACACCTGTAATCCCAGCATTTTTGAAGGCCAAGGCAGGTGGATCATGAGATCAGGAGATCAAGACCATCCTGGCCAACATGGTGAAACCCCATCTCTACTAAAATACAAAAAACTAGCTGGGCATGGTGGTGTGTGCCTGTAGTCCCAGCTACTTAGGAAGCTGAGGCAGGGGAATCGCTTGAACCCAGGTGGTGGAAGTTGCAGTGAGCTGAGATCACAACACTGCACTACAGCCTGGTGACAGAGTGAGACTCCGTCTCAAAATAAATAAATAAATAAATAAATAAAATATGATTTTTATATTATAGCACCTGTACATTACAAGACTGAAATCTGTCTCATTTTTTAAAGTAACTGCCTAATACTTTGTGCATGAACATCCCATGCCTTCAAATTGAATTGAGGATCAACCTCAGTTAGATATTTTCATAAAATAAATTTTAAAACATATAAAAAGATGAAAAATATGAGGGAAACATTAAGTGAAATAGAATTTGAATTCATAAGTTGTGATATCCACCTAAATGAGTCACCAAGAGATAAAACATGAAAAATGGAAAACAAATACAGAAATAATAGAAGAAAACTTTAAAAGGTAGAGAATAACGAAACACGTGCTATGTCATCACCCAGTCAATGCTAAGTTAAATGGATTTGTTGAGAAGACTACAAAGCAAGTATAAATGTTGAGTATGTGTGTGCACATGTGTGTGTATGTGTGCAGCCCTATATAAAATGTTTTAAAAATCACTTTTATTGAAATATTGCATAAGCACATCTAAGAACAAATTTTAAGACTGATGAATTTTTACATTGTTAATACAGCCATTTAACTATCAGCTAAGACAGGAAAAAAACATAATCAGCCACTGTCACCTTGTTTTATATTCACTATCAATCATTACTCTTTTTTAATTTGAGACAGAGTCTCAGTCTGTTGCTCAGGCTAGAGTACAGTGGTGTCACCTTGGCTCACCGCAACCTCCACCCCCAGGTTCAAGCAATTCTCATGCCTCAGCCTCCCAAGTAGCTAGGATTACAGGCACCAGTAATGCCTGTAATTTGGCTCCTGGCCTCAAGCAATTTGCCAACCTCAGCCTCCTAAAGTGCTGGGATTACAGGCATGAGTTACCATGCCTGGCCCATTCCTCTTTTTTTAATACCCCAGGCAACTAATATCCTAATTTATCATACAAGAGATTGGTTTTGCCTGGGTGTTGAACTTTACATAAAGGGAATATCAGTACATTATTTGCCATATTGATCTATGTTGTTTTATGTAACAATAATGCATATTTATTCATTGTTCCATAGTATTCCGTGTAGAAATAGATCACAATTTAGTTGTTATTTCTTCTACTAATGGATATATTAGGGTTGGTTTCAGTTATTGTTATTATGAATATGATGCTTTAAATATTCTTGTTTTTTTAAGTAAAAATATGTGCAGATTTATAGCTGAACAGAAAAAGCTCCGTCTTTTAACCTGGATATCTGGATTTTTTACTCTTGGTGAAGATAACTGCAATGAGATTTATCACGTATGATTAAAAGTCAAGAAATGATTCCTGGTAACCTGCAGGGTCCGTTTTTTACTGATGGGTTACAGCTGGCCTAATTGGTTTGAGAAACCTAGCTTGATTACATGGACAAGGAGACACAAAAGGGTTGTTGAGAATTTCTCCTCCAAGCCCTCCTGAAAGCAAGATTCCTAGCACAGAATCTTGGTGGTTCACACTGGAGACAGAATGCACACTCTGTGTCTGTGAATACTTGGAGCCCTGGGTAGCTTTCAACATTGGACGTCTTTCAGACTCCCAGTCCATGCCTGCACTCTCACTTGCTGCACCATATCCTTTGCCTTTAAATAAAAGCCCCACGTAAGTATGTTCTGTGGAATGTGGTGGTTCCTTTCAAATATCCAAACAGGAAGCTTTTCGGTATGTATACATTTCTATTGAGAATATACCTAAGAATGAACTTGCTATTTGCTTGTTCATATATATATATATATTTATATATTGATCTTTAGGCAAAATTTGCAAGTAAAATACACAAAAAAATTCTTGAACCATTAGAGAATAAGTTGCTGACCTGATTCCCAATTATCACCAAATATTTTGGGGTTTATTCTTTACAAACAGGATTTATCCTTCATGTTCACAACACAACTGTCAGCATTGGTTGTATTCCCACTAATACCCTGTTACTGTCTAATCCTCAGACCCTATTCAAGACCCTGGCACTCTATATTAAGTTACCCCTGTGTGTAGTTACCCTCTTCACTCTACTCTGGCTCCAACACCTCCTGCTTGGCCACCCTCATTCTTGGATGCCATCCTTGGGCTCCGACCTACTCCCTAGATTATCATCCATTTCACATAGATACTCTTCTCATCCTTCCTGGGCTAACCCCACATGGGGGCTAACCCCACATGGGCGCTCACCCCACCCTGCTCAGTCAGGCTCTGACAATCCAACCATGCTACATCACTGTGATGATGCCCTTTTCATCTTGCTTGCGTTTTGCCACCACTTCTACGTGGACTCCTTCTCCTGTTCTTTGGCTTCAATACCTGGCACCTTGGAGCCCTCTTAACAGATACCGCTTTCATTCTATTTAGACCAGAAAAATCCCACAATGACCTGCCTCTTCTACATGCAAATCCTTTTCATCCCATTCTGTGCCACTGCCTTACATAGGTGTTCTCTTCCCACTAGCCTGTTGGGTTTAGACACCAGGTGATGGATAATATGTCTATCTGGATGCTCCCTCACATTGCTTTGATTCTGACACCCCACGTGGGTCACCTACCTGCATTGAAGCCCTCACTCAGTGTGGCTTCAATCCACATGAGGCAGCCTTCTTCTGTAGACAGAAGAATTGACCATTTTTCCCTATTCTAAAAATTTACCATTTCCCCAAAGAGCATGGGTTTCTTTCATGGGGAAATAGTGTTTGGATACAAAGGTCTAGAGGCCAGGTGTTCTAGGTTCTCTGACTTCACAAAGCTAAGAAATACACATGCCGTATGCCAAAGCATACCGTAAGGGTAAAATGGTGACTTGTTTGAGGTTGGAGCTCACTATCTCTCCATCCTCCTTCCTTAGAGTATTTCCTTGAAATCTTAATAGGTCCAAATAACAGGTTTGCCTTTTTGATTTTGCAGTGGAAGAATGGGGACTTTCTGACACTTGGAATTGTAAGCAAATGCCTCCAAACCTTACTTGGGAGTTTTCACTAGAGGACTATCTTAGGATGTAGCCCTTTGTCTCTTGAGGAGATGAGAAGTTATTCTTACTTCTGCTTTGCTAAATGAATTATGTGAAAGTCTGTCTAGACTTTTTAGTCACTTTTGTAGTACCTACGTGCATAGAAATCTGACTATGTTCATGTAGTAATAAACTGTGTTCTCTTTTCTAGGTTGGTTCAGAGAGGTCTTTGTTAGTATTATTTTATTTCCAACAAACATACACCCTATATTTCTGTATTGTTACTTTCTAGAGATGGATGACTTTGGATGGTCAAATATTGATAGAAAGGCACTAGTGAAAAGTAATTCAGAAAAAACACATTTACAGATTTGGTGACAGGAAATAAAGAATTTTTTCATGTTGAGCTCCAATTATCTCTGAAAGGTAGAAGGGAAGTCATTACTTGAGAGTATACATGGAATTGAAGGAGGAAGTTTTGAGAAAAGTGGAGCCTTATAAAATTAAAATAGTTGTTTCCAATAATGTGAAATAGAACTGATTAAAGAACAAAGCAGACATGATTGCCGAGGAGTCTCTCAGATGAGTTCACGTTGATCACTGTAGTCTATTGTTTCACAATAATTCATTCGAAAGCAAGCTGCATATTGGATTCACCTGGCATCTTTTAAGATATACTGATTCCTAGGTCCCACCTGCAGAGATTCTGTTGTAATCACTCAGGAATCTGACATCAGCATCCAGATTTCAAAAGTTCCCCAAGTGATTCTAAAGTGTCCTGAAGACCAAGAACCATTGACTCAGATAGAATGTTCATCACTTTTACTGTTTTCCACAAAAACCTACCCATGTAAAGCACTTGTGAGGATAGAAAAGTTTATTGAAAATTAGAAATTGAGAGTTGAAATGGCAAACAAATTTAGTCAAATTAAATTCTGAGTTTTAAAATTTTCCTATGGCCACCCCAAGAGTGTGGAACTTTCCCTGGGCCTTCACCCCATTGTCTCCAAACTCAAATCATTTCACTAACTCTTCTCCACCTCCCCAGTCTCTGTTTTCTGCCTGCATCTTCCTAGTCTACCTGACTCTGGGAACTATAGGTGGGTGCAAAAGTAACTGCAGTTTTTGCCATTAAAATTGATGTCAAAAACCGCAAATTACTTTTGCACCAACCTAATAAAACTTCTCACTCCATTACTCAGAGTGGTTCAGCTCTCACTGACAACCTGGTGTGCTCCATTTTCCTTTAGCATGGACTATAGCTATTCATCACTTTTGAGAATTTTTAAGAGGCAATATTCTTGCATATGATCTGGTTTATAGAACCAGGATAAAAGGTCAATGCTGACTCCAAAGTTTCACAGTCCCAGGAGCTCCTCAGAAATATATGGCAGAGACAGACCTGCAGGATAAAGACAAGACATGCATTGTTTTCTCATTCACTCCATAGATAGCTAGTAACAGCCTACCATATCTTCGTTCAATGAAGGAAAAAAGATAGACAAATAGATACAGTAGAGTGTAGTCCATATAATGGTTTAGTATACACCGGAAGTACACAAGTACAGTAACATCTGGACAAGCTAGAGGATGGGAGAAGAAGGGAATTGAGAGAGCATTGCAAGAAGTGAAGAACCCAGGGTTTGAGCTAGCCTCCTGAATCCACATGTATAGAGCTGTAGAATTGGAGTACTACAAAGGATGTTAGAAATCATCTAATCTAATCACCCTTTGTTACAGATTATAAAATAGAAGTCTCATAGCCTAGGAGTTGAACTGAATTGCAGAAAGTCCCATAACAAGTCAGGGGCAGTGCCAGGATTAAATTGGCATCTGGGTTCATTGACGACTGGCCCAGTGATACTCCCTCAACAGGTGAATTTCTAAGGTGCTATGAGCACTGCTACAGGAGGGAGTAGCCCAGCAATAGGGTCTCTGGTGGCAGTAGAGGCCTAAACCTACATGGCTTACACCTCTGTCTGCAAAGTGACTGACTCATTTCAGCCATATCTGTGCACTCTGCAGTACCTCTGCTCAGAAGGTACCACTGGGGGAAATGCTAGATAAATAATTTGGCTTGAGCATAGAGTGGGAGGGAAGGGCACATACTGAAAATAGGGAGGAGAATGAGAAACCTGAATCAAGAACTAGCCTAACAAATATTATGCCTTTGAATTATAAAGCAGGCATATGGTCTGGCTTTAGAAAATTACAAGATAGCAAAGAAGAGCAAATAAGACTAGAAAATTGTGACTTTGGGACCTTGTGTCTGAAATAAATGGAGAGACACTTTGGGGAGTGGCAGGCAATGAAAACACATCTACCATCTGAGGAGGTGACTTAGAGAAATTCAAAACAGCATTTTTTTAAGTCCAATTCAAATATAGTCAAGTGAGGGAGGGTAGATCATTCATTTGCAACTCACTGTGTTTAGTTTCTTAAAAGCTGGCCAAATTAAAAAAAAAACAAACATTTTTGAACGGGGCAGTTCTAATGTCAGTTGTTCTCTCTTTTCCTTTTTACTTACCCACTACTAAAAACTACCACAGAGACATTCTCTACATTCAGTTACTTAGATTTACTTTTCCCACTTTCCACATTTTTAATTATAGCCTAGGAAACTTCTTTGCTTGGAGAAAGACATTCTTATATTAAAACATAAAACTTTTCCCAAGCATCCACTAGTTCATCCAGTAAGCAATTTCTTCATTACACACCAGAGGTCAGTATTGGATTATTAATTTACACGAGCTGTTAATTTTTACTTTCCCAGTAATAAAAATGAGAAACAAAATACCAAAAATTGTTATTGTATTAGAGATTTGGTGTTAGTTCCTTAAGCAAGTATCATCTGTGCAGACATGCATAGATCATTAATGGCTTAAGAAAAATACAAAAGAAAAAGAAAAAAGCCATCACAATGAAGGTGGTCTTTGTTCTTCAGGAAGGTGGCCTTTGTTCTTTAGGAAGACATCCATGACTCATTCCAGGCACATTAATTATGCCGCTTTTACACAAAAGTTAGTTACTCTTATATGTGAGAATTGTTCACAACTAGCAGTATTATTGGACATGCTGGCAGTGAATTGGAAAGATAATGATAGTTTTTAGAGTCTCATTCAAATCTGCATATCTACAATAGTGTGTCAATTTGGGATGGCCAAAGTTACAGATAATTTGGACAAATAAAATAGGGGCCCAGCAGTAAAATAATGACTGTATCTCCAGAAGCTTTAAGATTAAATGGAAGGAAGAAAAGACTAAAGGCAGATCAAGCTATCATGCTGACTACAGACATATTAAAGGCTTTCCACAGAAAGAGAAAATAAATTAGTCTTGTTTTATTCTAGTCAAGAGGGTAGAATTATAGAAATGGAGATTGCAGCTGCATATAAGATAGAACTTTTTTTTTTTTTTTTTTGAGACGGAGTCTCGCTCTGTCACCCAGGCTGGAGTGCAGTGGTGCGATCTCGGCCCACTGCAACCTCCGCCTCCCAGGTTCACACCATTCTCCTGTCTCAGCCTCCCGAGTAGCTGAGACTACAGGTGCCCGCCACCACTCCCGGCTAATTTTTGTGGTTTTTTTTTTTTTTTTTTTTTGTACTTTTAGTAGAGACGGGGTTTCATAAGATAGAATTTTTAAGACTCATAGCTATTCCAACATTTTTGCCTAGGGTGCTATAGGGAGTGCCAACATCTAGTATCAGAACAAACTAGATGAATGCCAAAAGCTCTTCTATTCTAAGGTTATATGAGAAGGTGATTATGATGCCAAAGAGTAAATATTCCACAAATTCCAAACCTCCTTCCAGGCATATATATTCAGGTGGCACCTGCTTTAAGAAGTCTCCCTTAATCTGCCAGAATACAGTTTGCTCGTGCTTCTAATACTATGACCATATATTGTCTTTTGTCATCTTTTGAACCATATTGTACATTTATGTATTATTTAGCTTTGTGTTGTTATGTCTTATCTAAAACCAAGATTCTTCTTTTAGGAATACGTGTTATTCTATCCTCTATGACACCTAGAACAATACGATGGAGTTAGTAGATACTCAGATAATATTTGCAGTCTGAACCTATTTCCTTATCTAAAATGTAATGAATAAAAACACCCACTTTACCTGCCTCACTGGGCTGTTTTGAAGATCAAATGAAATAATGTGCCTGAAAGCACTTTGAAAAGTATAAAGTACTATACAAATGTAAGGCATTATTATTTCAGAGGGGGGTTCTCTCAGTTATAACCTCCATGTCAGCTTGAACATAACAGCAATAAAGGAACATTTTTTAAAACTTAATCTGAAAAGAAACTTGTCCCTTCTGGGCACAAATTATAAAACTCCCCAAAAAATGTTTGTATGTATTTTTGTTTGTTTGTTTCTAAATAGTATAATGAGCTATGGTCTTTCAGGGAAAATGTTGTTCTGATAGAAGTAATTCACAATGTAGAAAATTGCCCTTGTGTACTTTCAGGAAAGAATTGCAAACAAATGAGCTATTTTGTCTTCTCAAGCAAAGGGACTTCCCAAGCATGGGTGGCAGCTGTTCAAGTCCATCTGGTCAAGAATTCACTAAGATCATAATGTGAAAGTTGCTCAAATGCAGATTTGCACGACAGCCTGCAAATGTTCCTTTGGAGATGAAATGGTTTCTCAGGCCAATAATCTGCATATTTAAAAGTCTCTAAATACAAGTTTATGGAATAAGTCATAACAGCTTTAAGGAACTATCATGGTACACTGGGAAAGTCTTCCATATTGCAGGATAGATTTCTTCTGTTGGCTGGTGAGCATTTGTTTATAGTCTGCCTTGACTGTATCACAATTTTATAAGTAGTTCTTTTATTTTTTAAAAAGCAACATTTTGGGACAAAATATTGTGAACAAATAAGGAATATGACTATATTTGTGAAACCCCTTTTTAATTTCCAAGTGATATTTTAAACCTTGAATAAGACATGTATGCTCATAAATAAGGAGGGAAAAGAAATAATTAACTCAATGTTCATGAGAGCTTCTCAGAAAATAAGAAAATAAGAAAGAGATAAGTGATAGAACTATAATCTACATTCTACCCTAATAGTGTCTTTGCATCACTTCTTAAGCTTTGTTTAGTATTTTAACATGCCGTTTCTTATTACATGTGAAGAATGCTGTGAGGTAGCATGTCAATGTTTTGCAGATGAATAAACTGACGTTAAAAGAGGTTAAGTGACTGATTTTGTACTTCCATTATCTCAAAAGCGCAACTAAAACTGCACTTAGGATTGCCACTCCTGTCTGGGGCCATGGCTTTGGTCCTATTTTCTGCAAGCCTCTGGATGACCTCTGTCCACCCACTGCCTATGAGTGCTCTCCTCACCTTGGCCTTCCTCCCTGGTTTTAGTCCAACACCTGTCACTGCTCTTCAGAATCCTCATGAAACTTTAGGAAAATTGACTGGGTAGGGCTTGTTTCAGAATTATCCTCCAGCATTCTAGGGCTGATTTAGAATTCAGAGAAAGAAACAAAAGTGCTTATCAAAGTATCTGTTCTAGAGGTAAGCTCAGAGGCACCATGGCAATCCCCACATTTCCCTAGGATGTCTTCAGAAATACCTGATATTGCCATCTCAGGCCCAGATATCATCCATCAGCTGAAGGCCATGGGCAACATTCACATCTTCAGAGTAAAGACTGTTTTAGAAGTCCGTGGGCAATCACCAGTCACGCAGGGAGTTCCAGGGACCAGCCAGTTGTTCCTTTCATGAGTTAGGAGGCAGTAAGGACATCACAGTGATCATTTCCACTGAAAACGCAAATGTAATCCACTCTGCTACTCAGCAGTTAATGCTGACTTTTGAAAATTATAAAGCAATTATCACCATGGTCTCCTTCTAGGTTTATCAGTGCAGTCAGCTCAGAAAACTTTCATTCCTTCAGTATATCCAGCTACAGCTAATCAGAAAGGGAACAATGAAAACAGGCTGACATTTAATTCAGAGGTTCTGGAAAGAAAGTGGACCTGGCAACAAAGTGACTGCACTTAGAATCCCCAAACCTAATGTATTCAGGGTCCAGGGTAGACCATCTGGGGCTACAGGGGAGAGAAGCCAGTTTCAGAGGCTGTCTATTATAAGCAGCTCTGATTAACATCTTAGGACCACAAGACAAATTATCATTGGTATTTGGAGGCAAAAGGTCTTGGATGCTCTGGGCCTGGGTGAATATCTGGGTCTAACACAATTCTCAGAAAGGCCCTCTGGGTCCATTCCCGATGTGTTAACAAAATGCCTGAAACACAGTGGGGTTTGAGCAAATGACAGAATGAATGTTTATGGAAGGACAATTGTCTGACCTCTTCTACTACATCCTTTAAAGAAAGGTTCTCAGAATTTATGGTTAAAGTATTGTATAGGTTGAGCATTCCTAATCCAAAATTCTGAAATTCACATTTTTTGAATACTGACACGATGCTCAAAGGTCCTGCTCAAAAGGAAATGCTCATTAAAGCTTTTCAGATTTCAGATTTTTGAATTTGGGATGTCAACCAGTAAGTTTAATGCAAATATTGAAAAATTTTTTAAAAATCCAAAACACATCTTGTCCTGAGAATTTTGGATAAGGAATACTCAACCTGTATTTCAATTGTTTGCTTGTTTGCCCTGTCATCAAAAATGACCCAGGTGCGGTGGCTCATGCCTGTAATCCCAGCACTTTGGGAGGCTGAGGCGGGCAGATCACTTCAGGTCAGGAGTTGGAGACCCGGCCGGCCAACTTGGCAAAACTCTGTCTCTACTAAAAATAATTTTAAAAAAAATTAGTCTGGCATGGCGGCAGGCTAATTTTGTAATCTCAGCTACTCAGGGGGCTGAGGCAGGAGAATCGCTTGAGTCTAGGAGGCGGAGGTTGCAGTGAGCCAAGATTATGCCACTGCACTCCAGCCTGGGTGAGACAATGAGACTGTCTCAAAAAAAAAAAAAAGAAAAAAAAAAAAGAATGAATGAATGAGTTTCTTCAAGAGAGATATTGTAGCTTGTTCATGTCCATCACTCCCATGTATAATATGGTTCCATAACAACTCAGTCCTTATGAAACTCCATTCAGTAAGGACTCAGTGTTTTCAGAATGAACAGACCAAGTAAGACCAATTAATTACTTATTGTCATGTAGCTCAGATGAGAACGGGCTGGGATTTGAGAAAAGGCTCTATTACTGAATAGGATCTGGGTGGATGGATTCCATCACAGATGTAAAGCGAGGCTACAGTAGCCTGTCCAACAGGATCAAGTGATAGCAGGTTGTAGTTCAGGTAAGTAGATACCCACAGAGGGTTGCAAATGAAGTGTTGGCCTGTCCAAACATTTGGATGCGGTATGAGACAATTCATCCTTACAAGAAGGATAGCAAATTGAAATTAAGAATATTTGGCATTTCAGAGGAGGGTCCAAGACAGTGGTCCAGGATCCAGGACTGGGACACCCCTTCCTGAGGACGATCACAGGAAACAAAAGAGGATCAAGCTGAGGAATCAGACTTGGGTGCTGAGGAATCAGACTTGGGTGCCCGGAGAGCAGGAGACTAAGTAACAGACTGAGATCCACTTAGCAGAACCAGGGTATTTTCTCAGCATTAGCTCAGACAAAGAAAAAAATGATGAAACCATAGCTTATAGACATGTAGTCATGTAAATCTCCTTAGCATCATTTCAGGATTCATGCTGAAAGTTAAGGCAATGGTGAAGCTGTAGGAGGGCTTTAGGTGGTCATAGCTCAGGAAGGAAGGGTCTTTCAGAGACTAGAAACTAGGCCTGAGCTAAAACATTTGCAATCTTGGATTTGCTTGCGGATGTTCATTCTACTAACAAACAAACACCAATTTAATTTCCTGATGTTTATTTCAGGAGGTTTACAAGAACTAATTTCCTTGGAAGTGATTTTTTAAAACATCCATTATAGAAAATTCTTTTTCTCACTTGTGAACACCTCTGAGAAACAAGTATTATTTATAAAAGTTGGTACCTGTTGAACTATTACAGAGTTGCGGGGAAAAGCCTTCACAGGGTTCACAAGAAAAAGCCTTCTCCAACTATGCCTTACAGATGTATTCTTAAAATAATGACTTGACATATTTATATGTACATCTTTAGCTTAATATCTTACCTAATTGTCCAACAAACTAATTCAATGTTGTTTGCAATGCATTAAATGAACAAAAGATAAACTGGGTAATAGAGAATCCAGAGAGCCTAGTGGCCCATGAAATCACTGGATTTGCAAAGTGATTTTCTCTTCAGCGCCGTGCACTAACTGAGAACAAAATCTGTCGGCAAAGCACTTTAGTGGCAACCAATGGATCAGAATATAGAGACATTAGGAATGCCACATGGGGTCCAACCAATGGTCCATCCAGGCCAGCACAAAGGGAACATGAGAGGATTTTGGAGAGTGAGGTCGCTCGATGTGGTATCAGTTTATAATGTTGGGATTATTTAACATATCTTCCCGAAATCATTTTGTGAACTAACAGGTAACTGTAATCTATCATTTTATACAAATCCCTTGATTTTTTCCCACAGCTCACCCTCTTTGTGTTAGAGTTCCATAAAGGTAATGCCCAATATGTGAAGAGAAAGTTAACATTCCCCTTTTTCTACTTGAAGACTTCCAAACATTTCCTGAAACCTTAAACACTTACTGATTCTTTAAACTATCCCCGTTCCACTTTTCTCTGCAGCAAGTAGCTCTCAATGTGTAGTCCTCAGATGGGCAGCATCCACTGGAAAAGTGCTAGAAATGCACATTCTCAGGCCTCACCCGAGATCTGCTGAAACAGAGGCTCTGGGGTGGGACCCAACAACCTGCATTTTAACAAACCCTCCAGATGACTCTGAAGCATGCTCAAGACTGAGAACTACTGCATTATGCTAAATTTACCCACCCACCCTCTGGCAAAAATAACGTCTAATTACACTTAACTTTTTAGTTTGATGAGTACTTATCTTGGTGTCTTTTAATTCACCTGATGTTTCTGTTGCTAACAAAACCAACAAAAACATTGTAAATTTGGTATACTGAAATACAAAATAAGAGTGAAGGAGAGAACATTGGTAGTGAAATCAACTACTATAAAGCAGTTTGGGGCAATTCAGTTTAGAGACAGGCATTATACCTCAAAAACCCAATGAGCATCACGTTATAAAAGCATAGCTCCAAAGCTGATAATTTCAAATGAGGACCCTTAAGTCACAAACAGAGGATTAGCTCACATTCATTATTTCCAAATTTCCCTCACCAAAGCACAAATTATTAAGGCATTTTTGAGACATTTTTATCAAAATGAAAATAAATGTGTTTCACAAATAAAGGAACAAACTGAGATATATGAAATATTTACTTGTTTGAATATCTGAAGATACTAGAAATGTGTCCTTAATTTACTCTGTTTGTCTTATATGAAATGTAAACCAATGCTATCCATTAGCTTTTAAACATGTTCCAACTGGTGCATGTTGCAACTGCTCCGGCCCTGTTGTATAGGACAAGACTCCGTTTTTTCAGAATGAACAGATCAAGTACGACCAATTACTTATTGTCATTGAAGTTTGTGGGTTTTGATCAAATTTTATAAGAGCACTATATAATGTGTTTAATCATCATGGTGGCCACTCCTTATACATGACTTTTTAAAAACTTAAATGCAAACTTCACAACCTTTGCCTCATACTGAATGAGGCCTCATAACAAGCCCTCCAGATGACTCTGTACCAGTAGAAGTACTGGTACCTCAGTACCAGCAGAAGTCTGATTTCATATTCAATGAGTATTTGTTGAAGGAGAATATTTGTGCCTGTGTTCTGCTGGGCATTTCTGAAGGATATTGACCAGGACAGCATATAAATCCTATCCTAGCTGTGACCTAGATTGGCACAATGGCAGAAAGAATATCTCTGAGAATTTACATGCTGGGAGAGGCAAATTATTCAATCAGTCAACTAAGGAGCAAAACATTGCTAAATTCAACCGGAAAAAAAGTTGAAATTTTCTCATATTCTCTGTCATCTAATATCCAGTATGTTTTTATCCATTCAGTTACTCTTCTCTGGATTTCAAATAGAATTTCTAATAATAAATGTGTACCAATTCTATCATCAGGCTATTTATGTTCTTTATATTTCTGTTCTTGATAATTACATGCTAGTCTTTGAATATGAAGATAATGCTTCTGACCCAATATTCACAATGCATGTGCCTTGAGTTGTTATGTTTTGCAAGAGAAATAAGTTTATATTGATCTGATGCACTCTCTTTCCCAGTCTTCATGTGACCAATAGGAGCAACTGCAAGACTGTCACCTGAGTGTGGCTTGCAACCAAGCACATGTGGGAATTCAGTGAAGGCCCCAGTCTTGGCCTCATTATCAACAGGAACCAGCTGAAGACAGTGGTCACTCTTTATCCATGTAAATAGACACTGTAATTTATTTTCAAAAAATCCAAAGGACAAAATTTAAGACCATTGTAATACCAGAAATTTGTGCTGTGGGTACTTGGATGATGACAGTTGATAAACCTGGGAGGTTTACAATGGCTAGATTGTCAGAAGGGATTAAATGTATGTTCTAATAATAAAAGAACAAGAAAAAAGAATGCCCTGGTGATGTGTAAATTTAAAATACAGTGGTACATGTTATGAAAAACAAAAATCAATCCATGAACTTTGAAATGAAGGGAGATAGTTCTGAGAGAACTAGAGGAACTGGACTTGAGATCCAAGTATACAATTTACTCAATTTATTTTTTATAGATACTTTAAGTATGGAAAATTTAATTTTATTATTATAGATAGTAAGGTATAATACAGAACATAAAGTCCCTTAAATTAAGGTGGTTATAGATCCTGGTTTTCTTGACACTCCTATATCATACTGATGGTTCCTGTGTGAATATTAACATTACCCCCTTCAATTCACAAGTGTCTTGCGGTGTGTGTGCACGCATGTGTGTAGCTTTTGTTTTTATTCTTGTTTGTTTTGCAAAAATGAAATGAGAGCAAACATGTGATCCTGAGACTTTCTTCACTAAATATGTATCTTAGAATCTTTATTTTTCTTATTATTAAAAATAATTCCTTTTTTAACCTACTACTTACTCATCATTAAATATAGTTACTTAATCCTCTTTGAAAACCATTTGCATTGTTTTAAATTTTGCCCTACTGCAAATAATTTCACCACATTCTTTTAAGCTATAACTGTGCATGTTTTAGTATTTCTGTAGGTTAAGTTTTTGGAAATGGTATCGGCTCAAAAAAATTAACATTAAAATCATAATCAATATTCCCAAATATAGATACATTTTTGAATCTTCAATTTCATCATAAAATTTCAACTTTCCTTAATAATACTTCCAATTTAAACTAAAGAGTTTTAATTGTTTAGGATCACAAAGATTTCTATCAGCGGGAGGACAAAATGTGAAATGTTTTGTTTTGTAATTCATCTGTCGCAGAAAACATCACTGCTGTTTGGCAGTTGAGAAATTGTCCAAACAAGTACACTATGGACAACAAATGTCATGAACTGCCTGTCCACACTGAGGTTTGAGAGCCACGGGAGACTTGAGACATCTTCTAAGACAGTTTAAAGAAGTCTCATTTATTTGTCTTTTTATACAATGTAGCAAATCAATATATTAAATAATATAAGAACACCAAGTTTTCTTACATATAAAACTAGAATAACCTATCAAACAAAGCTGTTCCATGTAACCAAGAACTCATTAACCCTGAGGTTCTAGGACTTTATGAAGTCAGTGAAATAGCAGGCAGTAGTCTCTCATGTGCAACTAGAGCTGCTGATGGGAAAAAGTACAATATCCCAGATTTTTCAACGATGTGGCTGGATCGTTGGGTGTGAGAAATGCACCAATCCTGACTCAGAGATGCCCTCTCTTGCTCATCTTCCCGTCGTTGTGGTGCTGAACACCTGTGCCCACCCATAGCAACCTGTGACCAAGTGCATGGGTACAAACACCTTCCCTTTCTTCCTGTCTTTTTTCTTTCCCTCTTTTCCCTTTATTCATTCCTCTATCCTTCTTCCTCCCCCTCACAACCCCAACTCTTTTCATATCATCAACAAATTGCAAGTACAGGCCCTAAGGAAGACACAGATGACTAAGACAGAGCTTCTGCCCTTAAAAAGCCCATGATCTATTCTGGGAGACTGACATATAATCGGACGATCAGACAGCCTGATGAACACCATGATCATGTGCCTGACACCTTAGAATAAAGAAAATGTGGCAACGCATGTTGCTAGGAGGAATCAGGACAGCTTTGCAGAGCACCTGGCATTTGTGACGTGCCTGGAAGTTCACTGTCTTCGAGTGTAGGAGAACACCGTTGGGGCACATAGGCTGGACCCAGGAACCCTGGACCCTGCGACAAACACAGGCTGCTGAATGGAAGATAGGTGACATTGTGACTGCCCTCAGTCACTGCCCTGGCTTGCCCAGAAGGCAAGAAATTAAGTTGTTATAGGTGGTGTGTACTTGTACCTAAAGATGTCACTGCTAGCTGAGGGGAAATAAGCCCCTGAAGATTGTTAGGGCAGTGAAACTATTCTTTAAGATACTGTAATGGGAAATATGACATAATACATTTAGCAAAGCCCATAGAACCGTACAACACAGGGACTAAACCCTAATATAAACTATGGATGTTAGTTAATCATAATGCATGAATATTGGTTCATCAATTGTAACAAATGTGCCACACCAACACAAAATGTTAATAATAGGAAAAACCGGAGATTGGTGGGGGGACAGAGTATACAGGAACCCCGTATATTTTGCTCACATTTTCTGTAAACCTAAAACTGGCCTAAAAATCAAAGTCTATTACATTTTTAAACACTCTGAAACAGTATGTCTCCCTTCTCTTAGCTCCCTGCCTTTGTGAAAATAAGAGCAGAATTTTGGTTTTCCTTCTTTAGGATAAGAATTATATATATTTTTTTAAAAAAACTCCTCCATTACTTTTGATATATCTAATTATTTTTTTAATTACTGGATCAAACACTTTAATATTAATGAATGTAGAGCCAATAAGATATCCTGGTAGATTGGAAATGGGAGAAACAGAGGCATACAGGATGATGCTGAAGTTTTTGGCTTGAGCAAGAAGCAGGGATGGTACTAGGGTGAGCCAAGTGAGATGTTGAGGACATAAAATTTAAGGAAGCCCTTGCATAGCCATACAAAAGCAAGGTCAGCACTTCCTTGATGCTTTCAATGCCTTAAATGTTGTGCCCAAGTGGCTGGCTTGCTTCACCCTTGTCCCAGTCTTGACTAGAACAATGGTGTCACCATCCACTGAGTTGGGGCAGGCTGAGCAGAAGCATGTTTGGGGAGGTTGGATTGAATATAGAAGCCTGGTTCTGGACATGTTGACTCTGAGATGGCCGTTGAACATTCAAGTGGAGACATCAAGTAGTCAGCTGGATCTCTGAATCAATACTTTGGGAAAGAGGCTGAAACTAAAGTTATGTATTTAGAAATTACCACAAGACTAGAAGAACTCAAGAGGAAAGTGAGTGCGAATGGATAGATAGATAGATAGATAGATAGATAGATAGATAGATAGATAAGGGAAGAGTTTCAAGGCCTGAGCCATGAAATACTTCTACTTGTCAGAAAGAAAAAGAGGAACCAGCAAGGAACCTTGAAAAAAAAAGCAGGCAATAAGAGAAGGAACACTGGCAGTGTATATTCCTGGGAGACAAGACAATGCTTCAAGGAGCAAAGAGTAATAAATTGTGTTTCATGCTGCTACAGTTGAGTTAGACAAAGCTTGAAACTAGAACTTTGGTGTCAGTTGCATTGAGATAATTGACAATGTTGACTGAAACAGTTTTAGAGGAGAGATGACAACAAAAGCCTGAACAGCGTGCCCTGAAGAGAGAAGAGAGGAGAGAAATTTGATTCTGCAAATACATAAAACTCTTTCAAAGCCTTCTTTTAGAAAGAGGGAGAGGGAGAGAGAGAGAGATGAGAGAGAAGCCAGAGGGGGAAGAGAGGTCCAGAATTTAGTACTTTCCTGGTTTTTCCAACTTGCATCCCAATCCCTTATCTCTGGGTTTAGCAATGAATACTTTGAGATTCTAATATTTCTCTCCTCAGAAGGTGAGATGCAGAAGAGGAGATAGGAAATTGAGATAACAACTACTTTATTCTGATGGGTGGGAAAAATTCTATATGAGAGTTTTTCTACCAAGACACATGTGAAAGGAAGTGGCAACATGTGGCAATTCATCTAAGATCAGCAACTTTTTTTCTCTGTTTGAATTTGTTGATTTGGAAATTATTTGTCTGGCTCTGCAACTGAATCATCATTTGCTCTACCAGTTTTTCTAAAGTTTCACATGCTGATGCTAGTTAAGAAAGAATACATTTTAATCTGTCAACTTTTGCTTACCAATGAGGATCTAAAAGTGTGTTCAAAGGTAATTTGAACAGACTCTTTCAAGATAGTGCATCTTTTAGTAGATCCACAGAACAGTAAATATAACTTGATAATCATGCCAAACATTTCTTTGCATTGTAAAATTGAATTGGCAGCTTTGCATAATAAAGGGCTAAAATTATGAACCACGCAAGATTTGCCTGAAACTTGATTGTTCAGGCTCAAAATTCTCTACTGAATACCCTTGTGCTTGCTTTTGTATTTATCCATTTTCATGTAACTGCTTACAGCAGACATTTCTTTTTTTAATCTTTTTTCATAAAAATAAATTTTAATAAATATGCCGAACCCACTCCAATAGCATCCATCATATCATATGTATTATATAAATACATATTTTACCATTATAATTGACAAACCAGCATTTATAAACTTGGTTCTTTGTGGATGCATTAGGAGCAGTGTTTCTTCATAGGATATAATATTTTATAATTTCTTATTCTTTACTGCTTGCTGTGCTGTACAAACGTTTATAAAATGAGTTGCTTTTGGGGTGTGAAATGAGTAATCATCAGAGGAGAAAAGCATTAGGGACAAGAAAGTGGAGTGAGGATCATGAAGCATTTGCATGTCTTTCTCAAGGTCATGGATAAATTTCAGCTCCATGGAAAATCTTGAGAAAGAATCCAGCAAGAATGAGATCATGAAATGTTAGCTTTCCCCAAGTAGAAATTCCATAATAGAACTATAAAATTTCTGCTTACAAATTTTATCTTCCAACTTCTACTTGAAATTAGGGAAGTGAAAGGGCCAGGAGGGACCCTGGAATTCATCTAGTCTGAACTTATTGTGCATAGGGAAAGCTAAGCTGAGCCACTCTGCAAGTCACACTAATGTGACGTAGAAAATACTAGAACATAAGGTTCTGCATTACTGTTTCAGGTTCATGTTTGTTGCTACAACAAACATTTATCAAACAGCTAGTAGGTATAAGAGATCATTTAAACCCACCCTAAAGGATACAAAGTTGAGGAAAGCACTCTTTGCCTTTGCAGAAATCACAATCTATTATCAAACACATGATAGAAATTTCAATATCTAAAACACAAGATCTAATTTGTTAAGTGCCATGGGAATGATATAAGAATTTAAGAAGGGAGAGATACAACAAAGTTTGGACAAGCCAGTATGTTTCTTGAAGGAATAACAATTTGTGATGTGAAGGTAAAATCTCAGTAAAGAAAAATGGGGAAGAAGATGTTAAGCCTGGCAGAAGGAATATTATTAGCAAGTTCAGGACAATATGCTCTAACAAAAAAGAGCAAGTAGCCTAATTTGACTGGATTTCAATTTACCTTTACATTTTTCTATCATGTTATTCCATGCCATAAATTATGGCAATAGTCTCAACGAACTTGAATATCAGACCAAATTGCCTTGTCTTATGTTGTAACCCACTCAACTCTCTAAGCAGGAAATAACCTGACCCCCATTCTCTGAGATTTAACAACAACAACAAAAAAATTGTGTATCCTTCACTAAAGTTTGTAATGCATTTTGGAAGGAAAGAGTCAAAAAGAATGAATGTGTCCTGACCATGTGTATTACTTGTTTGTTCTGAAAGCCATATCCTGCCCCGTTTCCTGCTCAGTTCTGAATGTTAGTCTCACAATTAGGTTTAGCTAAGTGAAGGCAGAGAAGAGGGCATCCAAAGGGTGGAAGGGAAGGAGAAGCCAGACTATTTCTTCTCACTCTCTGTACTTGAGGTCGTATCTCTTCTCTGGTTTCGGTTTCTGTTGTGCATTCTTTGCCATGGTTCCAGCCTGGCAGCTTCAGCATTTCCTAAGCAGTTCCTTCTCCATGATTCCAGGTCCTACTGAGGCCCCAACTCAGAGAATCCCATAGTGCCACAGCCTCCCTTTGTCGTCCACTTCTGGTATCATAGAGACTTTCTGCTCTTGCTAACCTCTGGGTGCTTCATATTTCCTTATTAACCTTTTTGACTCTTCCAATATAGGATATTAAAGAATCATATTACTGAAATGTTAAAAAGCATAACTGCCTTTAGATATAATTAAACAAAGGGCCTCAAACAAAGTCACCATGGGCCTGCCTCTTTCTCCCTATTCCTGGACTCTTCTGTGCTCTTTTTGCATTGTCTTTGCTGAAGGGCAAGTTCTTTCTATATAGTTGGAAAGGTGACTGTTGTTTGGCCCAAGTCAACATCCTTATGGCTCATAATCCAAATGAAAAAGAGATTATCTGTTTTCCAGAGACCCTGTATTAAATCTCAAAGTTGAATTTGATTGATTGGCTAGAGAGTAGGGCGATAAAGTTCTCTGGTCTTGGTCATTGGAGGAGAGTAACATGTTATTTCAGCCTCATTCAAGTTTTATGGAGTGAGGCATAGCGTTTACTCAAAAGAAGAGATACTGGGCAAACAACAGCCATCTAATACAGAGAGATGCTGAAAATTCTCCATTTGCTCCTCATATCCACTCTTGATCCTTTTCTAACCTGATTTTGTGCAAAGGAAGCTCATCTCCTTAGCCACTCTCTTCCTTTGTCCTCTGACTTTATTTTAAGTGCAGCCAATGGAGCACACTGCTGTGGGATTGGAAAGCAAGAGGAAAGAGCCTTAGTGGGGTTTATTCCACCCCCACCCACCCCCACCCACCCCCGCCAACCCCCCCGCCGACCAGACAGTGATGTGGCAGTGGCGGTGGCAGCATCCCTCACTGAAGCAGCTCTTGCTGGATAGTCTCTCCCATGTGCAAGTTCCCCAATGCTCTGATAAGAGCTCTTACCTCCCCTATCCCTACAGGCCTGATGGTGGGAATGGCCTTCACCACCACTAGTCCCTGGGTGCCTCCCTACTCCTAGTGGGTTCCTTAGCTTTGTCCATACCCTGAATGAACTCTTGATAAAACCCCCTTCAGTTATCCTTTTTAAAGCATGCCAACTGACCCAGCCAGGACCTGGTACTTATGGCTTAAATGATTATTTCCACTTTCTAGCTGACAAAGTCAAAACTTAAACATTTTCAGAAACTTAATAAAGACCACACAATGAGGAGTATGTGGGGTTGGGACTGAAATTTTCATTTATTTGCCTTCAAAGTCTGGATCCTAAAAGAACAATTTCTCCCCTTTCGACAGGCACAAACCCAAGTAGATCTATGCCATTGTCATGTGCCTAGTCTGTCTATATTCTCCTGAGTATGATGGGCCAGGCAGACAGGGATTTTTGCTTTATTAGTAAAATTAGCTCTTAAGTTAAAAAAGAAAATAAAAATAAAATGGAGAATCCCCTCTCTTACATTCACATCTTCATGGCTGACTCCAGTTTGCTTTTCGATAATATACACATTCCATTTCTTATACTCTGTGAGTAAATGGGCCCTTCATATGCCCATCCAAAGGGTAACTTATAATTTTCATTCTGTCCCCTCTCCTTGTACTTTTCTTAAAGTGAATTGCTAGTTAATGCCTGAGAGAGTAAAACTCCAGATCCAATTTTTTAACAAAATGTATAGTTTTATGTGGAGGAAAATAGGAGTCTAGAGGATACTGGGTCTCAATGAACTTTACTCCTCTGAGGAAGGTTAGCAACGGTTATAGGAGTCAGTAGAGGCACCCTCATTAGTCACCAGCTCTGACTGTAAACAGTGGAATAATCAGTTTTAATTCTTTACCACTGAACTTTCTCTGGCACCAGATTCATGTAAGTATAATTCAGAAATGTAAAGTGGATAACAGCTTATTGTCCAAGGCTCCCAGGGACCAAAAAAGAAGGTGCAAAAACAAATGCTTAAAAGTAACTAAGTAACTCTGACCTGTAGCACTGAAGTTAATTCCCTTTCCACATCATTTCCATAATATCTCCATACCCAAATGGTATCCCAAAATACATTAAGGAATTAACTAAGAAGTTACATGGAAAATAATAGCAGCGGTAAAGTGCAATTAATGCCATAGGCAGGAAAGGCAAATACACTGATTTAGCTGAGATTTGACACAACTTTGGAATTCAACTTGGCAAAGCAAGAGGGGACATCGGAAAAGCCATACCTTGATAAGGAAGAAAGCAGCTTTCTATTCTGAAGCGACTATATATGTGCAGTCATAGAAGGCCCAATCCGTGAGAGAAATGAGCAGGGAAGTTTATGGGAAGAATCCAATGCAAGAAGGCATTTACATGCAGCTAAAGCGCTGATCTTGAGGGGTTGAGGAAGATAGAAACCTTTTTTAATGACAAGGAAACAAAAGCAGAAATAATACTTTTTAAATTATTTTTAAAATCTTACTTGTGATGCATACTTAATGTCCCATAGTTGTGTGGGCTTTTCTCCAGAAGTACAGCTTCACAAAGGGTTATTTATTTACTTTATTATACTTTGAATTCTGGGATACATGTGCAGAATGTGCAAGTTTGTTACATAGGTATACATGTGCCATGGTGGTTTGCTGTACCCATCAACCCGTCATCTACATTGGGTATTTCTCCTAATGCTATCCCTCCCCTTGCCCCCACCCCTGACAGGCCCTGGTGTGTGATGTTTCTCTCCCTGTGTCCGTGTGTTCTCATTGTTCAATTCCCACTTATGAGTGAGAACATGCAGTGTTTGGTTTTCTGTTCCTGTGTTAGCTTGCTGAGAATGATGTTTTCCAGCTTCATCCATGGTTATTTTGAGAAAAGTTTAGAGTAAAACGAAGGATAGACAAAGACCCTCTGTGGTCAGAGTTTGTGCTCTGAAAGGGGGTCCCTTTCTCCATGGTGCTAGGTAGTCATGGTGATGCACAGACAAAACAGAAATGATCTCCTTGTTTTCTTCAACAAAGTTCCAATTACTCCCAGTATCTTCACAATGGGTGAGAATGAACCTCTGTGAGTGCAACATGCTCCATTTACTTTATATTTGCTGTAAGGTTGCAGGCTCCTTTGTAGTCTACAAACACCTTGAGAACAGGGATGGTCTTTACTCATCATTGTTCTTATTCCTCAGTTCAAGGCCTGGACACATACCAGGCATTTAATAAAGTGAGTTCTGTTAACCTAATCTTTAAATGCTGATATTGCTTTCTCTTCAGGAGATAAACTTATTTAGGTCACACACATACACACACACCACATGCATTCACACTCCAGAAAACTAAATCCGACACATACACACACACAAAGAACAATTGATGTAAAAAATAATAATGGTAAATTGAAGGCAACAAAACATTCATTTTTATACTAAAATTAAAAAATAAGATATGAAGAAAGCTGAGCATAGAAGATTGACATATACAGAAGCTATAGGAAAACAGACCCACAAAGCATTATTTCATATCTCCATGCATTGATTTTTTTTTCTCTAACTTGGGGAATGAGGTAGGATTTCTATTGCCCCCCAGTTTCTGTTGGCTGCTGATGGTTACATTTCCTTTTCTGAGAGTCTCACATAGTGACCATAGATGTTGTTGTCACTAAATAAACCACATGCATCGTTAATTAAATACGAATTAGTAAAAAAGGAAAGAGGTATAGTGGGTTGAATAATTTTTCCCTAAATTTATGTACATCTGTGTCTTGGTTCATTTGAGCTGCTATAACAAAAATACCATAGACTAGGTAATTTATAAACAAGAGAAAATTTATTGCTAACAGTTTCTGGAGGCTGCAAGTTCAAGATGACTTCCTATTCAGTGTTTGGCAGGGGTCTACTCACTGCTTCATTGATGGTGCCTTCTTGCTGTGTCCTCACATGGAAGAAAGGTTGACCAAGGTCTCTGAAGCCTCTTTATAGGGCAGTAATCCAATTCATGGGGAATCTGTCCTTATGGCTTAATCACCCCCACCTCCACCCCCTCTAAAAGAAAAGCTGCATCTGTTAATACTCTCACATTGGGGATCAAGTTTGAACATATGGGCTGGGCGTGGTGGCTCATGCCTGTAATCCCAGCACTTTGGGTGTGCTGAGGTGGGAGGATCACCTGAGGTCAGGAGTTTGAGACCAGCCTGGCCAACGTGGTGAAACCCCATCTCTACTAAAAATACAAAAAATAGCTGGGCGTGGTGGCACACGCCTGTAATCCCAGCTACCAAGGAGGCTGAGGCAGGAGAACCACTTGAACCCTGGAGGTGGAGGTTGCAGAGAGCCGTGATGGTGCCACTGCACTCCAGCCTGGGTAACAGAGCAAGACTGTGTCAAAAAAAAAAAAAAAAGTTTGAGCACATGAATTTTGGGGGTATACAAACATTCAGACCATTCCAACCTGGAACATCAGAATGTGACCTTACTTGAAAACAGAATCTTTGTAGATATATTTGGGATATAAAAAGGATTCTGGAATAAAACCACCCTGGATTTATGGTGCATACAAAAATCTAATGCCTGGTGTCCATATGAGAAGATGGAAAAATACAAAGACACAGGGGATAAGGCCATTTGTAAACTCTAGCAGAGATTGGAGTTATGCTGCCACAGACCAAGAAATGCCAAGACCCATCAGAAGCTGAAAGAGGCAAGGAAGGATTGCAGCTTTCCAAGGAAGGGTGTCCCTACTAACACACCTTGATTTTGGACTTCTGACCTTCACAACAGTGAGATAATACATTCTTGTTGTTTAAGCCACCCAGTTTGTGGTACTTTGTTATGGTGGCCTCAGGAAACTAATACAGGAGGTTTTCTGTTTAGCGTATTACAGGATATTGACTTGAGTAGGAGCTCAGATTCCACAGACAGATAGTTGGATGAGGTCTATGTATTAACACCATATTGAGTACAAACTCTGTAAGTGGGAAGCATTGTTTCCAGGAAAAGCAAATACCACATTCCAACCATATTTATGGTTGTTGAGTCAGGGAGATTCCTGTCAACACTACCTTATCAGCAACTGTCTGGCTGAGAGTAAGAATAATCTTTTGCCTCTTGTATATACAGATTTTATGTAGTTAATTAAATAAATGTTAATAAAAACCGTATTAAAGCAATTTCTAAAAATATCTTTATTAGCCACTTTTTTTTAGGTCTTCAATAGAATAATGAAATGCGTGAAAAATCCTCAGGTCTTCAGGGTTTCATCTTGATATCTTATCATTCTGTCAAACTATAGGCTGAGGGAGAAACATTCTGCAGCTTCCCTTAGAAGACCTGCTTTCGATCTATCTTTCCACAGAGGCATTTTTCAGGATTCCTGTGTCTAGATTTCATCCTGGGAAAACCAGGGATAAAACCATCAGTCACATTAATTGCAGCCCAGGGAATGTTCAGCTGGCACATGTGACTAGACCAGTGGTAGAAGGCATGCAGGACTTAGGATTTTACATTTCTTTACGTTTGACCTTTACATTTCTTGTTACAGACATTGTTTATTAATGTCATTTCACACAGGAAAAAAATGAGATCAGGATATTTAAGTGAATTGCTCAAGATTACACAGCTAGTAAATGACAGACTCAAGTCCTGAGCCCAACATAGTCTTGCCCCAGGGCTGTGCACCATGTTGCTTTTCTCAAAATGTGCTTAAGCCTATTTGCTTGATCACCCTCCTTCTTGAGCTCTAGAAGGGCAAACACCATCTGTCTGTTGAAAACAAAATGAGAGCGCCTATTTTTTGCCAGACACTGTGAGAGTAAACAGTGGTTTATAATCCAAGCTCAAACAGTGTATTGGCTGAGTAAAATTTAATAATTACTTTACATCATTTAGATAGTCTGGTTGGATGATTGGCAGTAATTTTCCTATGTTTTTCACTCTTTTGAGGAACAGGCTGGCCCTGGGAGACGGGATGGAGTGAGGAGGAAGAAAAGGCCACATAGCTTTTATAAATCTTATCAAAGTCAAAGGTCTTATGGACATACCTTTGCAATATGGAAGTGACTTAAGTGTTAGGTGTTTCCACGTGCTCTTATTTTAGTAATTTTTCCATGGGAAAACAAACCCATGACTCAGTACAATTTGAGAAAGTAAATCACCTAAAATTTCACAACAGAACTCCCCCCCAAATGGTGGTGGGAAGCCACCGTTAGAAATAAATTTTGGTCTACTATTTTTAACTAATTTTTTAAATAGTGGTAACATACACATAAAATTTACCATCTTAACCATTTTTGAGTGTGCAGTTCAATAGTGTTAAGTGAATTTCCATTGTTGTGTAATCAATGTCCAGAACTTTTCCATCTGTCACAACTGAAACTCTATCGCCATTAAACAACTCCTCATTTTCCCCTTTCTTCAGCTCCTGGCAAACATAATTCTACTTTCCATTTCTATGAATTTTATTACTTTAGACACTTCATGTAAGTGGGCTTATAGTATTTGTCTTTTTGTGGCTTATTTCATTTAGCAGGCCTGCAAGATGTATCCACGTTGTAGTATTGTGTCAGAGTCTCATTCCCATTTAAGGCTGAATAATATTCATATATATATATATATATATATATATATATATATATATATATACAAATTATTTTCCCATTCATGTGCAGATGAACACTTGGGTAGTTTCTAATCTTGGCTATCGTAAATAATGCTGCTATGAACATAGGTGTACACTCTACCTACTACTTTTTATCACAATTTAAACCCTTCCATTTTGAGAAAAGTTGTAAATTAACAGAATATGTTTTATTTAGAAATTTAATCATCATTTTTCTTCTCAGATATAATAAGAACAACACAAAGAAAGTATTTTTTCTTTGAAGTTCATAAAGTGCCACTGCATAATTTATTTTTACATAAAAATACTTTCTAGGTTGAGCACAGTGGCTCATACCTATAATCCCAACAATTTGGGAGGCTGAGGTGGGAAGATCACTTGAGGCCAAGAGTTCAAGACCAACCTGGGTGAGAGAGTGAGACCCTGTCTCTACAAAACCTTTAAAAAATTAACCAGGCATGGTGGTGGAGGCCTGTAGACTAGCTACTCAGGAGGCAGAGGTTTGAGGCCAGGAGTTCAAGGCTGCAGTGAGCTGTAATCACGCCAGTGCACTCCAGCCTGGGCAACAGAGTAAGACCTTGTTTCAAGAAGAAGAAAAAGAGAAGGAAGGAAGGAAGGAAGGAAAGAAGGAAGGAAAAAGAAAGAAAGAAAGAGAAAAAGAAAGAAAGAAAGAAAACGAAAGAAAGAAAGAAGAAAGAAAGAAAAAAAGAAATAGAAAGAAAAGAAGAAAGAAAGAGGAAGGAAGGAAGGAAGGAAGGAAGAAAAAGAAAAGAAAGAAAGAAGGAGGAAGGAAGGAAGGAAGAAAAAGAAAAGAAAGAAAGAAGAAAGAAAGAAAGAAAGAAAGAAAGAAAGAAAGAAAGAAAGAAAGAAAGAAAGAGAAGAAACTTCAGAGTACATTGCTGCTTTGAATTGAGTTGTGCATTAGGAAGCGTCAGTCTCCCAGGGAGGAACAGAGAGCTGATAAGGTAGCATGCATTCTCCCAAATCTGTCCCACCCAGAGAATAATGTTCTAGATTTTTCTGACATGTTTCTGGAGGGTGATAATGCTAAAAGTCCCTTGCAGAATCATTTCCCATTACTAAATTCACCTGCTTTATTACGTCTCAGGAATGAATTTTTTCAATTAAGTCTTCCCCTTGTTTTTGTTGTGTTGTAACTACTTTACGATGACTGCCCTACTTAGGGATGGTATCTTAGGCCATTTGGGCTGTTACAAACATTTTTGTTACAAAAATACCATAAGCAGGATAGCTTATAAACAACATAAATTTATTTCTTACAGTACTAGAGGCTCGGAAAGTTGAGATTAAGTCACTGTCAGAATCGGTATCTGGTGAGGCTCAGTTTTCTGGTTCACAGACAGTGACTGTCTTCTCGCTGTGTCTTCTCTTACAATGGCTTTCTCTTGCAGTGGATCTCTCTTGCATCTCTTTAATAAAAGCACTAATCTGATTCACAGATTCATGAATCACGAATCACTTTTGAAAGATCCCGTCTCCTAATACCATCATATTGGGAATTGGAATTTCAACATAGGAATTTGGGGGGAATATTAGTCTATTGTTGATGGTTTGATGACCTAATTCTCATGGTGGTTTTAACCCATGCTCTATTTTAATAAAAATAAAATGTTGTAAAATTATATAATTTTTTCTGACAGATAACTCCACCCTTTCCTCATACTTTATCCTCTTTAAAATCACTATGTATTTAGAAGATGGTTTATTTTCTAGGCATTTCTGCAAACTGATTAGGTCGAACTTTTATTTTTCTTTGACCAAATATTATATTCATTTTCAAATATATGCATTCTACTTTGATCCTCCGGATCCTCCCTCCATTACCCCCAAAAAACCTTTTAAGGATCATATCATTTTAATTAGGAAGTTCTTCGGCTACATTCAAAACATGATTTTTCTTTATAAAATTGGACTAATAACTCCAATTTGTGCAGACCACATCTGAAGAATGTTACAAACATGTGTGAACTCTGTAAGGCTCCCAGTCCAACTTTTTTTTTTTTGAGTCGGAGTTTCGCTCCTGTGGCCCAGGCTGGAGTGCAGTGGTGTGATCTCGGCTAACTACAACCTCCGCCTCCCTGGTTCAAGTGATTCTCCTACCTCAGACTCCCGAGTAGCTGGGATTACAGGCATGCACCACCACGCCCAGCTAATTTTTGTATTTTTAGTACAGACGGGGTTTCACCATGTTGGCCAGGATGGTCTCAATCTCTTGACCTCATGATCCACCCGCCTTGGCCTCCCAAAGTGCTGGGATTACTGGCGTGAGCCACTGCACCTGGCCCCAGTCCAACTTTTATGTCTCCATTTTCATCTTTCCCAATCCAGCCTTATACTGGAAGCTTCTTCGGACTAAGCCAAGTAAACCTTAGGTCTTCATGTTCATATGGGGACCTTAATATTGATACGGTGCTTGTACACTTTAAAATATTTCCACATATGTTAAGCTTGTGGTGATCCTCTGAGGCATGACAGATACTATTTTCCTTGTTTCATAGAAGAGAAAATTTGAGGTTCCCTGGCTTCCAGTCTGGCACTCTTCCTGCTATTCCATGCTGTGTTCTCTGATGATTGAAAAATAGTAAGTCTTTGGTATTCCCCAGCTTGGTCAAATCTGTTTAAAGATCACTTAGCCCACTTTTTTCTGAGTCCATATGAACCAAGTGATCCTTTAATCTGCCTTATTGAGTAAATGCACCCTTCCTGAAGTAAGTGAGTGCCCTACGGAGTTAGGTGCCAAGCTGAGCTGCAGTCATGGGTTATTTACTGCCAATTTGGCATCACCAACACTCCCTTCTAAGGGTTCCTCTGTCTTTTGAGAAGCTGGGAGCTATATTTGCAGAATGCCTTTCCCCATATGCTTACAGGTTGGTTGACCAAGAAGTCCCTTCTTGCTGAAGATTTGGAAGGCTGAAACGAACAACAGGCTAGAGGTGGTTATAGGCAGAAATGTGGACAGCTGTGAGATTCTAAGAGGCTCCACCAGAAAGCCATGCCCTTCATCACTGCAGACTGTGATGGTTGAAGAGAAATGTCTAGAAGTTCAAGGACAATGGACAATGAACAGAGAACTGTTCAGTTGGGAGCTGAGGCTGAGGTTGTCCACCATGGCTTCATTGACCTCAGCTTCCTCCAGTTGTCCAATGGTTGTGTAGGCTTCTTGACATCTGCATTAAGCCTTTTTAATTTGGATTATCTAGAGCAACCAGTTTTTCTTGACTAAACCCTGACTGATAGAATCATTCCCATGCTAAGTGCTAACATTTTGATTATGACTTTTATCCTTATTGCTAAAAAGTATAATTTCAAAAGATATAATTAGGACACTGATATAAATATAATATGAATATATGGTAAGGATTTTGTTCAACTCATTAATTAGGTGGGGAAACAATTAGATATTAAGACTAGTTCAAACAATATTTGAGGAGGTAGATATTATAGAACACTTAATTTTAAAATGTTAAGATATTTGGGTTATATATAAAACTTTTTAATATCTTACAGAGCAATACATAATAACTTTGGGGTTATATTTCCACCAAATCATATGCCTTTCCATGGGACAAAAATCAACATGTTAAAGTAAAACTTCTGGGACTTTCAATAGATATTTTTAATTAGCATCATCATCATCATCATCATTTGCTATACACTTGATAGGTTATAGACACTACAGTAACATGTTCTCAAACATGTAATTGTCCTTTCAACAATTTTGTGAGGTAGATTTTGTCACCTACATTTTAGAGATTTGGAAACTGAGCCCAGTGAACCTACTTGACCTCCTCAAGATCACGGACTGAGTTAGACCTAGGATTTAAATCCAGATTTGTCTCACACTGAGGCCTGTGATTTCCTCCTGGTTCACTATCACCTAATTAATTCATATGCTCCTGACCCTCTCTGCATTAATTAATAAAATCAGCTTGGAGAATAACAAAGTTGAAAACTAAGCAAAGGAACATAACTGAATACAAAGTGTTATTACAAAATATTAACTGCCTTGAAAAGTAAAAGCAGTATAAAGTAAGCCATGTAAACCTTAAGGGGATAAGGGCCTTAGATTATTCAAAAGATAAATATATTTGGAAAAATGTTAGCAACTGGGATTAAAAATCCAAAGTTGCCATTTCCACCAGATTATTTTTTCGTGGTCTGTGATGTGCCAAGTGTAAAGCATAGGAGTAACATAAAGGCAGGCTCATGCCCTTGAGCAGGCCCCAACCAAGCAGAATCTCTGAAACTTGAATAGAGCATGGAACCTACTTAGCAGAGGGAGTGAGGGAGAGAGATTTCTCAGACTCTGAGCCCATGCCATCTCATCCCAAAGTCTAGAGAGCACAGTTTGTGATTCATGGTCAAAACAGGCCTGATCATTTCTGGTGCTAGAATAAGATAAATTATGTCTTTCAATTAAGATTTTTCTATTTGCAGTATTCTTACCTCATCCTCAGCCAGTGTAAAAATCAATGTTTTATTGTAAGTTAAAGAAAATAAATGAAAATATGGACAAAAAAAGATAAATGAATTAGTATGAGTAGTGGTTAAGGGCATAGAGTCTGGAGTCAGAATGTCTGTGTTCAAATCCTGACTCTACTGTGTCCTGTGAAACTTTGGGTTGGTCACTCAACCTCTCTGTGCCTCCGTGTTGTAAACGTCCAGTGGGTTTACCTTGCCCACTGCCTAGACAGAGCCAATTAATCAAGACAGGGGAATTGCAATAGAGAAAGAGTAAATTCACACAGAGCCAACTGTGCAGAAGACTGGAGTTTTATTATTTTTCAAATCCATCTCCCAGGGCATTCAGAGTTTTTAAGGATAATTTGGTGAGTGGAGGAAGGCCAGTGAGTCCAGAGTGTTGATTGGTTAGGTCAGAGATAAAATCATAGGGAATTAAAGCTGTCCTCTTTCACTGAGTCCGTTCCTGGATGGGGACCATAGGATCAGATGAGCCAGTTTACCTATCTGAGTGTTTCAATAAACTGGGTGCCAGCTGATCCATCAAGTGCAGGGTCTGCAAAATATCTCAAGCACTGATCTTAGGAGCAGTTTAGGGAGGATCAGATCTTGTAGCTTCCAGCTGCATGACTCCCTAAACCATAACTTCTAATCTTGTGGCTAATTTGTTAGTCTTACAAAGGCAGTCTAATCCCCAGGCAAGATGGAGGTTTGTTTAGAGAAAGGGCTGTTAACATCTTTGTTTTACACTATAAAGTAAGATCCTCCCAAAGTTAGTTCTACACTCTACACCCAGGAATGAACAAGGACAGCTTAGAGGTTAGAAGCAAGATGGAGCTGGTTAGGTCGGATCTCTTTCTCAGTTATAATTTTGCAATAGCTATTTGAGTGTCTTCATCTATAAAATAGGGATAATAAGAATTATACCTCATAGATTTCTATGAGAATGAAATAAGCTAAGAGTCATAAAATGTTTGAAAAATTAGCTGGCTTAAATAAGTACTCTTATTTTTTAAATATCTGTTAATGAAGTATTAGTTAGCTTTTTTTTTTTTTTTTTGTAATAATCTTGAGTGTTGACCCTAAGGAATCTTTTGCACTAAGGCAGAGTTTTCATGTAAAAATCCAGCCTGGGCCGGGCATGGTGGCTCACGCCTGTAATCCCAGCACTTCGGGAGGCCAAGGGGGTCAGATCACGAGGTCAGGAGATTGAGACCATCCTGGCTAACAAGGTGAAACCCCATCTCTACTAAAAATACAAAAAATTAGCCGGGCATGGTGGCAGGCGCCTGTAGTCCCAGCTACTCGGGAGACTGAGGCAGGAGAATGGCGCAAACCCGGGAGGTAAAGCTTGCAGTGAGCTGAGATTGCGCCACTGCACTCCAGCCTGGAAGACAGAGCGAGACTCCGTCTCAAAAAAAAAAAAAAAATCCAGCCTGTACATTTTGAGAAAAGGGATATCACACTCTTGATTAGCTCTGCGCAGTCTTTGTATCAGAAATGTAAACACTAGCTGTTGTAAGACATAAAGCCTGAGATCTCGGTGGCTTAATAAAAAAAAGGCATTTATTTTTCATCATGTAAAATTCAATCTGCAACAAGGATTGGGGCGAGAGTGGCATCTATGGTTGTTTTAGTCTGCTCAGGCTGCCATAACAAAATACCACAGACTGTTTGGCTTAAACAACAAAACATTTAAAATCACAGTTCTGGAGGCTAGAAATTCAAGACTAAGATGTTGTCAGGGTTGTTGTCTAGTGAGGGCTCTTTTCCTTGCTCACAGATGGCCTCCTTCTCACTGTGCCCTCACATCTGGGAGAGAGAGAGCATGCTCTGGTCTTTCTTCTACTTATAAGGAGGAGAGAAGGGTACGTAGTCTTTCAGAGATCCAGGCTGAAAGAGGAACCACCATTTTCAGCACGGAGCTTCTAGGATCTCCCTGAGTGTCCATATTCAGCAGCAAGTGAAGAGAAAGAATTGTAGACATGAGGGTAAGTGGCCAAGGTCACTAATCACTCTGCCCACTTCCCACTGGCTGAATGCAGTTGCATTCTTCCTAACTGCAAGGGAGATTGGGAAACGCTGTCTACAGTGTGGAAGGAAATAAATTTTGTGAATAACTAGCTATTGAATAGTCCTATTGAATCTTCCTCACAGTCGTTGGACCTCCTAGACATAAGGGGGAAAAAAAGTGCACCTTTTCTTAGCTCTTCCAGAGTGTTCTCTAGTGCATGCTACTTTCAAGTTCTTTCCCCAAACTTTTCTCACCTATGTTTGCCTATGGGGCTGTGACTCAGAAGTTCATGAGCAATGTGTTCCTATAAAGAAGAAGGAGTGTAGGGCCACCTTCGGCTTATGTTTTAGCTCTAGAGGATGAGGGAAGAGCCAACGTGTGCCAGTTTGAGGATGGATGTACAGTGAGTAGTGAGGGGCTTTTTCCACCTTGAACGCATGAGCGCTCTTGAGGCCCTCCCACTGCACATTCAGAGTCACCAGATTTGTGCATGATATCTCTGCACATACAAGAAAAGAGTTCCTGTGACTGCTCCATATTTTCTGTCTTGGTAAGAATGAAGAGCAAGAGAACTAAGGCCCTAGGAAAAGGCAATGGCAAAGAACAGATACGTGCCTTTCACCCCCGCCACTATCTTTCCAGAAAACCCCATGTAAACCTTGAGCACACTGCAAAGTCATGGTTTGGGCAGGTTTCTTTCTCTAGCAAGAAAGCCCCATGCCACCCTGCCAGTTCACTGGGGCTTCTCAGGCACCATTATCAGCATGAGCTATTGGTTGGGTCAGGTATGTAGGGGAGCTGCCGGTGCCACTGAAGTCACGTGATAATTGTGGGCTCCTGGCCAGGAAGCTGCTGATCTAGCTTGGGGACAGGGTGGGCAGGATGTGCCATTGATTCCCTTGTGAGAAATTCCTAAGAACCTACTCTCCATCTGCAGTTAATTCTCGCAGGACAATTAAGGGATTTTTTTTTCTCTCTCTCTCTCTTCTCTAAAGCGAACAAATAAAGGCCCAATTATTTTTCCAGCAATCTGAGTTTAAGAGTCTAAAATTCTAATTTTTTGTTTCCTGGAAACAGTAAAATTCAATTGCCATTTGTTTTCTTCTTTAAAATCCCCTTTACTGCACTTTCAAAGTAAGCTTTTCTCATAGCCCTGAAGAGTCTTTGTCTTTAGGTTGTCAGTAAAAACAAGTTGACCCCTTTGACTCCGTTGGTTGAGATATGAGTGCACTGAAATGTGTCCCACAGCCATTGCCAAAGTTGTGGTTTTTCAATTTATGTTTGAGATGAAAGAGTCCAAGGAGAATTCCACTTGTGTAGGTTGCATAAGAGCCGACAAACAAAGCTGAACTGGATAGGAGTATAAAGAAAATAAGAGAAGCAAAATGTGTGATAGAGGCCACAGATACTGCCGTAGAGAGCGAGATGGTGACAAGGTGAAAAGGGGCTGCAAATTTATTAACTGGCTCAGTCCTTCCTGAGAGCTCTGCACCATATCTCCTCCACACAGGTGCAGATTTTCTTTTAGTTTTATAGAGATTAGAGCAAGAAAGAAGCTGCTTTTAAAACAAGAAAAAAAAATCAGTTTCAGTGCACCGTCTTGTATAATATTTTATCCTATTGTATCCTGTCGTGGTTTAGGTATCACTGTATTCTCTCATTGTGTCATGTATATATTAAGAGCTAAATAAATGTCTGTTTCATTGAATAGTTCAGCTCTGCTCTCACCTCTCCTAATTAAACCAACACCACATGCCACTTGCTACCTCCTGAACAATAATTATTTTTGTGTTTCTTCATTTCTCCAACAGCTCCAAAGGTGTAACATTCAGCTCTAACATTAACGCTGTTGCTTCTAGAGGCTCTGTACCCATCTCTCTGTTATGCCACACTGCCTTTAGACCTACTAGACTACAACACTTTGTCCTTTACGTCTCCTTACAGGTCCCAATAAGAGTCCCTGAAGACAAAAGGCAAATTGCATACCCAACATCAATTACATTTATCTTCCTTCATACACAAAGCATTGTATGTTTCCACATTCAAGAAACAAAGAAACTCATGAGTCATCATGGGAAGACCATGACTTTTAGATTCAGACTGATCTATATGCAAATGTGGAACTGATTCTACATTACATGTCCAGCTGTAAAACTGGGAGTAAAGTATATGACCTCTTTGGATCTGTTTTTTTCATCAGAATAATAGCAATATTTACCTTGCAGGTTTGTTCTGGGAATTCAATGAGATGACACATGTGCAGTGGGGTTGCAAATGTACCAATGTTAGAGTCAAATGCGGGAAAAACAGGGGCCTTTTAGTGTTCTATATGTAGACTAGTCTTTGTAAACTTGCACCCCTATTGATAGTGGAGGCAGTCCTGTGATTTTGGTTTGATCTAGTAATTGACATGTCATTTAGTTAACACAATCTGTTTTAGATGCTTTTCAGACTTTCAGATTCTCTCTCCTACTCCTGAACTTCCCTGGAATGACACCAAGATGTATGAGGGGTTTACTCTGTCCTTGTGACAGTGGAGAGAAAAAAATTCAGATCATGCGAAGTCCTCAGATACCCTCTATGCCCAGCTGTGGACAGGCTGGTGGTCCTCCTCTCCTTGTCTGAGGATTGCTGAGCTATGCCTAGCTCTGCCTATCCTTTTGGAGTGAAGCTTCGGCTCCCTGGAGTCCAAGGTTTCAGGTATCTCTGTGTATTCAAGTCCACCCTCACTTTATCCTATCCACTCTGACCCCAAGCCTCTGACAAGTTGCCCACTCCTTTCTCAACACTTCCACATCCCTTCTGGAGCATTTGGGAAATCTTAAATCCCTGTCATAACAAGTTCAGACAATGGAGAGTCAGGGCTTCATTGTGGACTCATCACCTGAACCCATTCTCCAGTCTTCCCACAGAATTGCTCTGGAACCACCATGGATCTGGTGTCCAGCTGAAGGCACAAGTTGTTCTAGCTGCCTGCAGGCTCTGCCTTGGAAAATAATCTACTCCTCTGATATTTGTGTATTGCCCCACGCTTACTTCTATGTTCCTAAAAGACTTTTGCATTTGATGTATGATTCTTATGTGGGGCAGTGGGAATAAGAACCTTTTTATTCTACTTTTTTTTTTCTGCCTCCATTATCTGACAGGATGGGAAGGGGTAAGCTTTTCTGTTACTTTCCCTTCCTGTCTGAATGCAACTGTCCTATATCATTTGCTCCTCATTTATTTAAGATTTCAGTCTCAAAGTTCAGCCGAAATGATGCAATTGACTGTATCTTAGTTTATTCCGAATACAACAACAAAATACCATAGACTGGGTAGCTTATAAAAAGCAAAAATTTATTTCTCACCATTCTGAAGTCTGGGAAGTCCAAGATGAAGGCACCAGCAAATTCCATGTCTGCTGAGGGTCTGTTTTCTGGTTCATAATTGGTACCTTCTCACTGTGTCCTCACATGGCAGAAGAGGCGAGGGCTTTCTCTTGAGTGACTTATAAAGGCACTAATCCCATTCATGTGGATCTGCGCCCATGACCTAATCACCTCCCTAAGTCTTCACCTTCTGATACCATCACCTTAGGGGTTAAAATTTCAACATAAAAAATTCTTAGAAGGCAGAAACAGTCAGACCCGAGCAGGGTGCAAGGAAAGAAATCAGTCCAACCATAAGAAAACTTAGTGAGAAAATACCTCTAAAACTTTATCCCTATTATAGATGGAAAACACTTGGTGCAGAGACTGGAATCTTCTATGAACTTGGATAGGTGAATAACACTGTACTACATGGTGATATCTGCGAAAGATCCAAGTGTTACACTTAGAACTTACAAATTCAAAACATTTTATAAGACAAGCATTGGGCTCATTCTGTCTATTCCACAGTCTATAGGCTGAACTCTGCTAAACCTATCTGATTAAATAAAGACATCCATAAAAGTCTTAATGACGGTCACACTACAAAGCTCTT
Organism: Pan troglodytes; assembly: GCF_028858775.2. Taxonomy (NCBI): domain Eukaryota; kingdom Metazoa; phylum Chordata; class Mammalia; order Primates; family Hominidae; genus Pan; species Pan troglodytes. The sequence continues at coordinate 39,986,302 of NC_072411.2, forward strand.
TGAGTAACTAATCCCAGTGTTAGCCAGCAATGTGTCTTAGGGAAGTTCTTCACATTGACCTGGAATCCAAATACCTAATGAAAAAGAGCAAGTGTCAGAGTGCGTGTCTCTCTCTTCCTGTTTATTTGTGAATGGCTTTCAGTGATTAGGAAAAGAACAAAAACTATAAATGCAGCTTGTCAACCACAACAATGTACTTTTTCAACTTTTGGCTGATCAAGACATGAAAAGGTTATAATTTCACTACTTTTTATATAAACATAACTGCATATTTTCACAGCATTGCTTTAAGACGTAAGCTCCTCCAGCTGATCGTAAATTGCCAGGAAAGGTCTGCCCAGTCTATCACAGTGTCTTAATTAAGCAAAGGCATAGAAATTATATGGGGGCCTCGGCCCATGGGACTCACCAGGTGTAATGAATTCTGAAGAAGCAGTAGTTACAGATTTCCCAGGGCATGCTAATAATAAATACTAGTTAAAGGACAACAGAAATAAAAAAGTTTTTTCTTTTCTACCAATCTCTTCCTTTTTAAAAAGATAGCAACTATTAGATCTTTAAGCCTCAATTTTGATGCCATTTCTTTCCAGAGAATTTCTTGGTTTCTCCTTTCCACACTCCATTATAGGCTGTGCTAAGGGACTCTCCTTTGCACTCCTATTGGTAAACAACATTATTATTGCATTATTCGCACCTGCTATAATTGTCTTGTTATATATTTGTCTCCCTCAGTAAGTCTGTGGCATTGCCTTGCAGATGTTTTATTCATCAAAATATCACTAGAATTATAGAAAATGTGTGGTCCTTAGTTATTTCTCAAAACAAAGATCAAATAAAACATACAAAAATTACCTTTTTAAGCTCCCAGAGCACTTTAGTAACCACAGATGCAGAGAAGTTACTTATTTTTTGTTTTTATTTTTGTCTATGAACAAGCCTTCAGTGAGTAAACCTTCAGTTAGTTCACTACCTGTTTCTGCCAAACTGGGAACTAAAACATTTGCATTGTATTCTCTGTGGATGCTTGTGTTTCCAATAATTCACTCCTCAGAGGGCTTTCCCAGGGGGCTGGGGGTGGAGAGGGGCCCACTGATAAACAGCAGATGCCCAGCAGGCCTGAGGCATGTCTGACACATGGATGATGAAGGAGATGGGAAAAAAGGAGCAGCAGCTCCTGGGATGACATATTTAAGAGCCCGAGGAGGTGCATTGCTTTAAAATTACTGATCATAAGAAATAGTTCCTGCAAATGGTGTGGGGTATGTGCCCTTCTGTCCATGCCAATTCAGTTGGTAAACACACAGAAACAGAATTCTCGTTGAGTACTTGAAGCTCATAGAAATGTCAACAGTAAAAGGAATGGGGCAGTTGGAATTCCTGTGCAATTTGAAGCTCTCACTTGAAAATGAGAGAGGAACAAGGAGCCAGGAGTGAACAGACCAGGGGATCAAGCAGGAATAATATATGGTTCAATACTTGTGTGAAGTAAGAGAGAAGAAATATTCGCTACCTTAGAAAAAGTAAAGTGCTTACTTTTCTGAGGTCATGGCCTTCCAAGAAAAGATATTTTAGTTGCAATAAATGAGCTCTTTCTTCATGAGGCTGAGAGTTTGGCTTCCTTAATCCTGCTTTAAAAAAAAACAAAAAAAAGAGAGAGAGAGCAAGAGAGAGAAATAAAATGCACTCACTGATGTTCAAAGAGGAAGAGCAAAAGCCTGAACTTGCCGTATCAATGATTAACTACAGAGTTACTCATTGGAATAAGATACATAGGATTTGCATCCCAAGAGAGGGCACTGACCCTGTTTGAGAAATATCATTTGGTTAAGAATTAATTTCCTTCCTTTTAGAATTTGAAACAACAAAATCTATTAAACAAAAAGTGGTAAGGGAGCACAAGATGCAGGAGATTTTCTCTGTCCCAAAGGACCTTACAGACTTGTTGAGAAGATTGTATGAATAGGTGAAAGTCACCAAACAATGGCATATGTGCTTGGCGTAGAGTGGGCAATTGGTTAATATCTATATGGATTGCTGTTTAGCTAATGAAGTCTGTGGTGTATTTACTAGCCTTAAGTACATAATGTTGACTAAACTATGCTCTGCTCAGACAGACAATGAGGCCTGCTCTTTGTGCTGCCCCTGACTCAGGCCTTTACAATGAGTCCCTGTGCTCCCTGTCCTCAGGAGCCACTGCCCTTTGGTCTCATGAAACCTTTCAGACCACATCCCTTCTGCCCTAACCTTCTCACTTAATTGTCGCAATTCTAGTTTATTTGCCAAAGGAAACTAATCTGTGTGATTATGAAAGTAAGAAGTAATATGAAGTAATATAAACAAGTGGGATGAAGTGTGATGATTTTGTATTTAGATGAGAAGTTGATCAGCTCGAACTACAGAGGGAAGGTAGTGCCCTTGGAGTCAGAAGTATAAATTGATGATCCAGGTCTGTCTCTTCTAAGTGTGCACCCTTGAGCAACTCACCAATTCGCAAAACCCTAGTTTCCTCGTGTTTGCAGAGAAGGGATCCCAACTGTAGCACAGGCTTTGTTGGGCCAGTGGGGTGAGCCCAGCTGGAGTGGACAGACTTAAGTCCATTTTGCATGAACAATGGCTTGTTTGAATAGAAATGCTGGTAGGTCCTTTACAGGTGGTGAGAGAGGGCAATAACAAGGAGAATGTAGGTGATAGTCAATCAATTATTTCAACTCATTGGTGATGGTCATTTGGGAAATACAGGTTACATACAACTGGAAGGTAATGTAATTTTCCTCATAAGGTTATTATGAGGATTAACCAGCAACCACAGTATCCAACAGAGGCTAATGATTTTGCCTGTACATTATTTGAATCTTATTTTGCAATCTTTATTTTGAGTCTTTATTTTGCAAATAAAATTATTAAGGAAAAACTTATGTTGATAGTAAAAATACAAGGCTTAGAGTGAAGTGAATTAATTTGGAGTTTGTATTCTTCAATCCATGATGGTGGCTGCATATACTACCCTCCTCTAGAGGTCACCCTAACTGCCAGCTTCCAGTACCTTGAGGCATAGACTCCATCCTATCTATCTATCTATATGTATGCCACAGCATCTAATAATGCGGCTTATTGCACTAGAAGCTCACTATGGTTATGACAAATGAAAAATGAATAAAATTATAATTGGAAGTACATACCAGAAAGGAGCAGCAGTACTGTGTTCACTAAGGTCTTATTTAGTAACCCACAGTTTGGAAATGCTATGCTCATGGGGTGCAACGTTAATTAATGAACAGCCATGTGCTGAGTTCAGGAACAGCAGAAGACAATTATATCTCTGCTGCTGGTGCAGCAGCTCTTTCACCAACATGTGAGCCCTGCATAAAGCCTTGGAAATTTCCATTATAATAAAAACAACCTTGGAGGATCATTGGAGACAGGAGAATCTGTTCTTTATCCCCAACAGTGTGGTTGTCTCCTAAAATCAGGTTTTGCCAGCCTGATGCAAAATCCTTGTTGCAAGTTTTGTTTACATTTACAGGCCACCTCAGTAAAAGAGATCAGACAGAGGTTGTGGATATTAACTCCCACCAAGCCTCCTTTCATGCTGATCTGAGTATAATTTGATTTTAGTCTTAGGTCAGAGGAAAATGGGTAATTGGGGCAAATTGGTATTGATCCAGGGACTTTGTTATATGACTTAGATTCTGAACTCAGGTGAACTTGACCTCGCCCGCAGATTCCCCATCTCTTCCAGATCTCTCCTATCACTCATGTTGTCTCCCCCATTACTAACAGCTCTGGGCACTCAGGAGCCCAGTCTGGGATGCCTTAGTCATTATTTACTTCTTGATAAATCTACTTACCCTTTTCCCCTTAAACATCTTGCTGAAGATCGCAGTTTTCAGCAGTCTTTGCAATCCTTCACAACTCTGAAAGAAAGGATCCTTACTCGATAATTATTTGTGGATTGGCAGGAACTGAACTCTAGTAGCATAGTCTTTAGGACTGACATCAAGGATTTAGCCAAAGATAAGCTGGCTAATTGACAGCATTTTTGTTGTTATTGTTTAAAAACTGTGCATAAAGAGTTGAATCAAGATAGTTAGGATTCACGTGTTAAAAAGTCACAGAAGTGCATGAGCCCCAAGGGGGCAGGGTGGGAGGGAGACATAGTACAGGCCCTGTTTGTCCATATAATAATGCCAAAGAAGCTCTTGGGGGTCAGCGGAGTGTTAGTTTTCTTGTCAATGCTGTCTTTATTAGAAGCTAAGGGCAGGACAACTCCCACCCTTAGGACAGCCAGAGTCTGGGATAACTCTATGACACTCTGGCATCCAGAGAATCAGGAGCCAGCAAGGAGGTAAGACTGGCTTGACTGCAGTGAGCAGAGGTGGCTGGGTGCAGAACAGAGACTATGGGAAGGAAAGACTCCTGGGGATCAGGGATTAAGGATGAAGGACACAGGACTAGAATAAATGTCCTGAAACCACCACTGAAGGTAGTAAGTGACAAGTGCAATATGGTCCTTTTTAGTTTTCTATGGCTGCTGTAATAAATTACTACAAACTTAGAAGCTTAAAACAACCTAACTTTATAATCTTATAGTTCTAGGATCAGAAGTCTAAAATGCATCTCACTAAGCTCACATCAAGGTGTTGGCAGGGCTGCATATCTTTCTAGAGGCTCTAGAAGAGAATTAATTTTCTGCTTTTTCTATCTTCTAGAGGCTGCCCACATCTTTCAGCATGGCTCTTTCATAAAGTTTTTTTCATGATGCCATCTTTCTGGTTCTACCCCTTCCAAATCCCTCTTCTACTTTTTTTTTTCTTACTTTGGCTTTTTTTTTTTTTTTTTTTTTGCTATATTTTTAAGAGATATCCTTAATTTTATCTCCTAACCCTTTTACTGAATCTATCTTGGCTATTGTATTTTAAATTTTATTTTTCATAGCACTCTTGTCCTCTGGATATAAACCTTTGCTTATCAATTTGAGATTGCTCTTGGTAGTATTATTTTGATTTTTGATCTTTATTTCTTGGACTGCCTCTGTTTCCTCCATGTTCTGAATACTTAACTTCAGTCTTCTTGGACATCCTCTTTTACCTTGTATCCAGAACATGGACAGGTGGTTGGGAGCTAGATCCCTGGTAAAGATGGAGGCATTCTCTCTAGAGAAATGGAAGAGCCCCAGAAACTATGTCTACATGTTGTAAATGAATGGATCCTCAATAAAAGAGCCAAGCCCTTTGTTATCCTTCATGATGAAACTCACTTGTTAGGTTTCTGAGCTCTAATACCACCTATGTTTTCTGAGCCCTAAGAAACTGATTAAAAGCTCAGGGTTCATAAATGTTACAAGTATGCAAACTCTAACAGAAACTCTGCATTTATCTCCTACCCCTCATAAAATCATATGTTCTCAATGTCTGTCACAGGGTTATTCAATTTCTCCCCAGAATTGTCATCCTGGAGGGTGAGACAGAGGCACTGTTTGTTCTAGTAGCCATCAACCAAAATAATATCTGGAATACAGATTTAAAAGACACAGTGTTTGATGCCAAAAAGGCTTAAGTGCAGTAATACTGATACACATTTAAGCAGATGTTGTACATGCTATGATTCAAATGTTTGTGTCACTCCAAAATTCACATGTTGAAACCTTAGCCCCAAGGTGATAATATTAGGAGGTGGTGGCCCTTAGGAGATGATTAGATCACATGGGAGGAACCTCATGAATGAGATTAGTGTTCTTGTAAAAGAGACCTTCCTTGCCCCTTCCACCATGCAAAGACATATTTAAAAGCCTTCGTCTATGAAAAAGCAAACCATCACCAGACACGGAACCTGCCAATATCTTGATCTTGGACTCCCCAGCCTTTAGAACTATAAGAAATAAATTTCTATTGTTTATAAGATACCTAGTTTATAGTATTTTATTACAGGGGCCCAAACAGACTAAGAGAGTACATGTTGTTTAGACAGGAGTATAATGAGGATTTAGTAAGAATACAGTAAGGTGAAAACAAAATGCAATCAATTGTGGAACAGAGGGAAGAAATGTTGCCTCTGCTTGGAGAGAGTGTTGGAAGGCTTTATAGCAGGGGTAACCTTTGAACTAGGGGTTTCTGAAATAAATGTGTACAGGGTAGAATTTCCAAGCAGCAGAACGCATGCAGAAAAGCATCAAGAAGTCATAAAATAGGTTGTTCTTGGCAAATGATACAAAGTTATAGGTGTGGGAATGTTGGTCGCGAGAGGAAGTTTCGTTCTCAGAATCAAAATCAGTAGCAGCTAGGTACTCATCTCACAATGTTGCTTCAGAAAAATACAACTGTAAACTTATTCCTTGAAATATTGCAGGCTGCTCATTTTTCCTGGGTTTCTCACTGTGACTGTCCACCTATCACTTCCTCTTTCCTTAGCTATTGTGCTTGCCATGTCTTCTATTACTCAGTAACTCAGGAGAGAGATATGAGCTTAAATTACCAAGGTCTAACAGGATGGGAGACATGAGGCTTGTTGAAAAAAAAAAAAAGGAGTAATTCAACATACATGATGGGATTTGAAGATTTTAATTCATGTCAGAATTCTTTCTGGATTCCAGCTTTGGCTGCAAATTTCATAAGAAATCGTTGAAGTATAGGTATTTGTAGTTAAAGGATCTCAATGGACAAGACATACTATGGTCTTTAACCCCTGTGCTCCAGGAACTTAGATCCCTGGTGTTCCAGGCCAGTGTTCTTTTTATCCTGTTTTATCCCTGCTTAGGTATGCAAAATCAAGAATAAACAGGGTTTCTTCCTTCCAGTGGAAACAGGGTCACAAGCCACCAGGTGGCAGTGGTCGTTAAAAGTGGATACAAGTTACAGGACAAGAATATTCTGTACTCCTTCCTCTTTTCATTCTGGCCATATTGGAAAAGTTTTTCATGTTCTAAAGTTTCATGAACATCTCCAGCTGGATCCTACTTTTCTATGGGCAATGCCGTTCTTTCAGTTTCTCAAGTTCATGTATTATTTACCTTTCTAATCACTTATTTTTTAATCCAATTACTCTGCTTCTTACTAACACATTGTTTTTATCACATGAATTTTCTCAAATACTTGCAATGGCTTCTTAGCAACTACTTTGTTCTTGTAAAGTTGCTGTGAAGTTGTTAACAATTGCTTTGTAGTTAAGTAGTTTTCAAGCTCTTCAGGCTCATAACCAAAACTCATACTGCCTAGACCAATCCACATTTACATAAACATAGAATCACATAGTGTTGTACATTGAAAGTAACTAGTAAAATTTGTAGAAATTATAAATTTACAAATTTGTAGTAAAATAATCACTACACAAAAAATAATAAAATATGTAAATATTATTCAAATCTATCAAAATATGTATTTAAAATACCAATCATTGAAATGGCATATAATTGATATTTGTATATAATTATAAATATATAAATTTATAGAAATGAAAATATAAGGGTTTTGGCCCTTATATTTTTTAACACCAATAAGTCATTTAAAGCTGTCAACTGAAAAGTGAAATAACAGGCACTAAAACTTAGAGAAATTATGGTTAGGTTTATTTTGAGCCAAGTTTGGGGTCTTAAGCCTGGAAACACAGACTCAGTGCAGACTGAGAATGAGTCTCCAAAGTAGGTTCCATGAGGCACAGTATATAATTTCCTAATAGAAGGATGCATGTGGTACAGAAGGTGGGAGAAGCAGGGCCATGAAGCAGCAGTTACATTCCTATGATTCTGACTGGTGCTCAGTGACACTATCCATAGGTGATATATATACATAAAGTGTACATGCAGTTGAGCAGGTAGGGACTAAGGTTAGGCATCTGAGGGTCTGGTACAGGGTGAGTGATTCCATCTTGTCTTTGTTCTACCTCTGATACACGTTTATTACCTGTACCTGTCGGTGAAATACTTAACAAACTCCAGTTACGCAGGTAAGAGGTCAAATTTAGTTTATAGGCCTAGGTTTTATTACCCATGTGCCTGACTGCAACCATCGTGGCCACTGTTAAAATTTTCTTTTAATTTTTTTTTTTTATGACAAAGCCTATAGGCCCTTGAGGTTTAAAGATTACACATTATAAAATTTCAGCCAGGTACAGTAGCTCATGCCTGTAATCCCAGAGCTTTGGGAGGCTGAGGTGGAAGTATGGTGGGAGGCGAGGAGTTCAAGACTAGCCTGGGCAACATTGAGAGACCCCATGTCTAAGAAAATAAAATAAAATAAAATAAAATGTCAGTGTCATATCAGAATTTAACCACAGAGCTGTGGTATAAAACAATGCATCCTCCTGTGACAAGAGCTAGCTGTTTTTACATAGAATAGACTAGCTTAATTCATTCACATCCAGGAAACAAGCTCACCAACTGATTTAAGATTTTATGCTGACTGTAATAGTTATAATAGTTTCATCTTGTATGTACAGAATAATTTATAAAGGCATAAGGTGATACTTATTAGATCATTTGAGCCTCACAGGTGTCATATGAGGTTGACAGAAGAGTATTATTCATGTTCTATTTTACAGAGAGAAGAATTTAAGTTCAGCAGAAGTAAGGTATTTGTCCAAGGTGAGATGACTAAGAAGTGGCATAAATCAGATCTACACTGGGTCTCCAGGATCCAGGTAACAAATAGAAGCAGGACCAGCTTTGGCTGCTGAGGAGATAGCAGGCAACTGCTAGGACTCTCTACTACTAGATCTTCCAAGGGAACCTGGAGGACTTGGGGCTGGCAGGTTCTGTCTTGGTATCCAGAGGAAGTCTAGAAAAATTCAAGAAATTTAGTAAAGATAAAATAACTTCTTTCCTGCCACCCACATGTAGTTTCCAAACTTTTTTTTTTTTTTTTTTTTTGGTGCAGCAGAAATCCTTTTTCATAAGAAAACTAAGTTGATCTGCTCTGGTTGCAGGAGAACCCAGGGAGCTGCTGGCTTGGGTTGACTCTACCCTCTCCACATGGCTCCTGAGAGACCTCAGAATGGAAAGGTTCCAAGAAATATGGTCAGAAAAAAATTGTTTAAAAACACTTGCAGTATTCAGGATCCCTCTTTATAAGCAATAGAAACAGATGCTAGCCCACCTAGGCAGAGAAGGTATTTATTTGAATCCTCTGAATGGTTTTGCTTCACTCACAGCATCACGGGGAGACCTGGAGAAGTGGACCTGGTAGCTGCTTGCCGAACAGAAGCCTGAAATAGCACCTGGAATAGGTGTGGTGAGGAAAACTCTGCTTCATGTCTTGTGCTGTATTGCGCCTTGGTGCTTTGAGCCCATCCATATCTCTCCCCTGAGTTACTGAGTAATAGAGGACATGGCAAGCACAGTAGCTAAGAAAAGAGGAAGTAATAGGTGGACAGAGTCACCGGGAGAAAGACAGGAAAAATGAGCAGCCTGAAATATTTCAAGGAATAACTTAAAGAATTGTATTTTTCTGAAGCAATATGGTGACATAGATACATAGTGGCTATTGACTTTGATTCTGAGAATAAATGTTTCCTCTCACAGCCAACATTCCATCATCTATAACTTCTTATCATTCCCCAAGAGCAACAGGCTTTTTTTTTTTTTTTTTTTTTTTTTGAGACAGAGCCTTGCTCTGTTGCCCAGGCTGGAGTGTAGTCGAGCGATCTCGGCTCACTGCAACCCCCACCTCCTGGGTTCAAACAATTCTCCTGCCTCAGCCTCACGAGTAGCTGGGATTACAGGTGTGTGCCATCACACCTGGCTAATTTTTGTATTTTCAGTAGAGATGCGGTTTCACCATATTGGCCAGGCTGGTCTTCAACTCCTGACCACAAGTGATCCACCCGCCTCAGCCTCCCAAAGTGCTGGGATTACAGGCATGAGCCACTGCACCCGGCCTAAAATTTCTTGATGTGTTTATTTTTTAAATGTTTTTAAAATTTCAATAGCTTTTGGGATACAAGTGGGTTTTGGTTACATGGATGATTGTATAGTGGTGAAGTCTGAAATTGCAGTGCATCTGTCACCCGAGTAGTGTACACTGTACCCAATATGTAGTTTTTCAATTTCTCGCCCTCCTCCCACCCTTCCACTTCTGAGTCTCCAATGTCCATTATCCTACTGCATGCCTTTGTGTACCTATAGCTTAGCTCCCACTTATAAGTGAGAACATGTAGTATTTGGTTTTCCATTCCTGAGTTACTTCACTTAGGATAATGACCTCCAGCTCCATTCAAGTTGCTGCAAAAGACATTACTTTGTTCTTTTTTATGGCTGAGTAGTATTCCATGGTGTATATATACCACATTTTCTTTATCCAATCATTGGGAGATAGGCACTTAGGTTGGTTCCATATCTTTGCAATTGTGAATTGTGCTTAATAAACATATGTGTGCAGGTGTGTTTTTGCTATAATGATTTCTTTTCCTTTGAGCAGATACCCAGTAGTGGGATTGCTGGATCAAATGGTAGGCCTACTTTTAGTTCTTTAAGAAATCTCCATACTGTTTTCCATAGAGATTGTACTAAATTACATTCCCACCAGCAGTGTGTTAGCATTCCTTTTCCACCACATCCACACCAATGTCTGTTGTTTTTTAACTTTTTAAGTTAAAAAACATTCTTGCAGGAGTGAGATGTTATCTCTTGATGCCTTTCTTAATGCCTTCTGCTGCTTGGAAATTCGACCCTGCCACCTACACATTTCTTTCAGAAACTCTTAGCTCAGAGGTTACCCATGGTGAAAAGCATGATTCATACCTCAAGTCAAACTTCCACATCCTAGTCCTGTGACCAATGGCAATTCACTGTTCTGGGCCATGGTCTCTTCATCTGGAAAATGCGGGCAATGCAGGTTGATGGAGTATTAAAGAAGTTAATTAAAGATGACTATAAACTATAACACAGTTTACAAATATAAGGTGTGATTATTATAATATCCTTCTCTTCTTCTCTCTCTTTAGACCCACAGGGTTCTTGCAAAAAATAAAAATAAAAGAGTGAAAGCATGCCCCTCTCCCACCCACACACACTTTCCCTATGATCCTTTTCTATCAGCACATTCTCCTGACTTTCGGAACATTCCTTCTCAGGTCTGAATTCTTTAATCACCATAATTAATCTGAGGCCTTGGTTCTCAAAATTGGTGTTTTTCTGTTTGTTTTGTTTGTTTGTTTGGTGTGTGTGCAAAGGAAGAGAAGTCAGGAAATCCCAGCAAAATTTAAGGAAGTGGGAAACTGAGGAGAGGTGGGAAGAAGGAATTAGGGAGGTGGAGGGGACAGGTTAAACATCAAGTCTACTGATGAGCATGTCTAATCTAAAGCGAAACTGACACACTTGTTCAAAGTTTCCAAGTAGACAATGTTCATTTTTTTATTTTTAAAAATTTACGTACAGTAAAATCCATTCTTTTTAGTGTACAGTTCTAGGAGTTTTGACAAATGCCACTGAGATGAGAAGTCTTCTCCCGATCGAAGGTCTTTTCTTGATCCAATGTTTCGTGGTCTCAGGGGCTTCAAGGAATGAAGCCACGGACTGCAGCGGCGAGTGTTACAGCTCGATGAGAGAAACACATGGATCCAAAGAGTGTGCGGCGGCAAGATTTATTAAAGTGAAAGGGAAAGTAAAGCTTCCACGTGGTGGAAGCGGACCTGGATGGCTTGCTGTTTCTGGCTTGGGTGTCTTATGCTTATATCTCCTTATGACCCCTCCTTTTTTCCTTTTTTAGTCCTGTAGAATTAGCTTATTTTTTATCCACTTGTGGATTGGCAGGCCTGATTAGTTAAAAACATCAGGCTGCAGCTAGAGCTTAAACTCCCTATATGATTGGTTGAAGTTTCAATACCTTAGCTTGCAGCTATGACTCATTTTGGCTTAGGGGCAAGTCCCCTTAGGGAAGTCCCTATTGACCCAGGAAGTCCAGCCAACTTAGACAATTAGTCCCTCACCGCCATTATTTTCAGAATGCAGAATGGTGCTGTCTCTCCATACAAACTCCCTCTTGCTGTTCCTTTGTAGCTCATCCTCCCACAGCCCTTAACCCCTGAAAGTCACTGATCTTCTCTGGTTCTCTCTTGGAATTTAAAAATTTGAAATGAAAATTTTTTACCTGAGCAGCAGATGTGATTTACCTCTTACCTCAGTATTGCCTGTGGTCTGGATTTTTGTCGTATGTCCTTATAGTAATAAAGTTTAGAGAAGAGCTGTTGTCTTCAGAGCATTCCTATCATTATTTTGGCAAATGCTCTTCCGTCTGGGTGCTAAAGGAAGGTCCTGAGGGCAGAGAGGATATATTGTGTTTGCAAAAATGAACAAGATCTCATAGAAAGGCCATTTTTAGCACAGAGTTGCAACCCCGGTCTAAAATTAAAATGGCTTCTCCATGAGAAATAACCTTTATTAAAGTAAGTACAAATTCTTTCAGGAGAATCCCAGATTTGATATAATTTTTAATTAAATTTCTCAAAAGCTGGAGCTCATTTATTCTTCCCTCTGTCTGCCACCTAGCAGCAAGCTGCAACACCCTGTATTCATGGGGATCTTGCTTTGAATTCTAATTTCAAGTTGAGTTTTCATACATAATTTTGACTCATTCCAAATTTACTGAAATTATTTTCTTGAATATCATCAATATCTACTTTCGGCTCACATTTTCACTATGGAAGTCTCCCTGGATATGGCTATTAAGAAGTTTGAGCTATATCTCCTTTCAATAGTGGATTGCAGTTAGTATTTTAAAACAAATTAAACAAAACGAATTCCCCAAACAAATTCAATTCCAATATGCATTAATTTCCTATCCTGACTAGAGATAAAAAGGTGATAAAAATGAAACTTAGAAAAATGATTCTAGCAGCAATATTATGAAAAACATGAGCTTTTCACTGTTTATCTGACTAGTAAAAGACCAAATATGTACTGTGAAAAGTTTTAATCAACTTTGACATTTTGTTCCTGGTCCAAACTGAGGGTCGGGCAGCTATCCCTTGTGGGCCAATAACAAGATGGAGATGAACTGGGGAGAAACAGAGTTTTTATTTCTGTAACCAGTCACAGGGAGAAGGCCTGAATCACCAGACAAACTCAAAATTACAAAGTTTTTCAGAGCTTATATACCTTCTAAGCTATATGTCTACATATAAGTGTGCATTCATCTAATGTTATAAGTGAATAACTTCTTTTAATCGGTAACTAAGGCCTAAATCCTGAAGACCTTCCTCTGGAGCCTCAGTAAATTTACTTCATGTAAATGGGTCCAGGTGCTGGGGTGATTACCCTTATCTTGTCTCCTGCTAAATCATGGAGGTTTGGGGAGTTCCCACAGACCTCCAATAAACTTGTTTGTGGAGGCCTGGGGAGTTGCTTCAGACCCACAATAAAACTTGTTTAATCCTGAATAGGTTCTGTTAAGAGTTCCTTTGTTATTTTGTCATGTTTTAAGGCCCAGGAAAGGCCTAAGCAAAACTCTTGGTGGGCATTTGTTACATTCCAGCCTTTATATAAGGGTACTGGCTTTTAATATTTAACTTAACCACTCAGTCAGTACTGAAACAGTTGTTATGGAGGCCTGCGTTAGTGAAACCTGGCCTGTCACAATTTCAACCAGCATTTCATTAGGCACCATAACTAGAAACACAGTATAAAACAGAACATACATTTGTGAGAGGCAAAAATCACTGTACTTTTAAAAATTGTCTTTACTTCCTTTTTTGTTTGTTTTAGTAGTATGGAGTTTTGGAGATAAGATCATCCACAGATCAATTCAGAATTATCAAATAGCAAATTTTCAAAAATTATTGAGTTAATCTCCATAAACCTTCACCATCTTTGACCCAATCTGCATTTCACTGCTGCTAGAACTGGACCAGTGGAAGTATTAATTTGGAGTAGTAGAGCAGAGAGTCTTTAAATACGCTTTTGGGAACATTATGCCTCTGTTTTTAACCATGTGTTTATTAACTACAAATTTCAGTTGATGGCACAAAATGTGTGCCAAATTGATAACTCTGGAATGTATTTTACCAGAGATCATCTCTGAGCTACTTGAACTGACTGACACCCCATGCATAACGTCTGATTATACAACATCCTGGGAGCTACTTCTATAGGCATTGACTATATTTAAAAACAACTGCTTTGGGAGGCCGACGCAGGAGGATTGTTTGAGGCCAGGAGTTCAAGACCAGACTGGGCAACAGAGTGAGACTTCCCAATGCTACAAAAAAAAAAAAAAAATGTAAAGTAGCCAGGCATGGTGTCTTGTGCCTGTAGTCCTAGATACTTGGGAGGCTTAGGCAAGGGGATTGCTTGAGCCCAGGAGTTCAAGGCTGCAGTGTGTGGTGATTGTGCCACTGTACTCCAGCCTGGGTGACTGAGTGAGACCCTGTCTTTAAAGACAACAACAACAACAACAACAACAACTCTTAGAGTCCTATGTAGGAAATAACAAAATAAACATTGAATTCATATGCATTTTGTTTTTAATTAGCCATATTTATAAACAGACTTTAATTATTTTCTACTGCCTGAGAACATATGGGTAATTACTTTGATCCCCTTATGTTTTCCAAATTGTTAGTGCATCACAATGGTATAATCTATGCTTAGAAATGTAAAGTAGCTTTGAATTTGTATTAGGGAAGGAGGAGCACCAAAAAGTCAGAGAATGAGACACATCGAGTGCCAAATGGCTTACAAATGGCATCCTAATTCCAGCCTGAAATATGAGCCGTGTCTCTGATTAACAGGTGTAAACTCAAGTAGTCTTAGAATTTTAGAACTGGAAGTGAATGATGGCATCTAGTTCTCTACATCTGAAGAAATTCAAGGCAACTGAATTAAGTGCTTGCTCAAAGTCACACAGGGAGTTAGTAAGCAGTGTAACATGGAGAGAAGCAGGAGCGGGAGTCGCCCATTAGTCCATCTTCTGACCCCCAGCGAGCACAGGAGGAGAAAGGGACAGACAGCTCTGAAATTCTCAGATCTGAAAAGGAATCCCATCATCATGGGACTCCTAATGACCTCTCATTATCGGGTGCCCGCTGATGAGTTTCCCAAAACCCTGATACATTCCCAAGAAATAGTTTTTAGCCAAATACCCTCATCAAACAAAGTCAGTCTTCTTAAAGAGTTCATGAGTACTAGCTCTCATTGACCTGTAGCTATCACAATAGACACCTTTTGTTTTCACTATTTTATCTGGCATTCAGTGAATACTTAATACAT
The DNA here is from genome assembly GCF_028858775.2 of Pan troglodytes. NCBI lineage: Eukaryota > Metazoa > Chordata > Mammalia > Primates > Hominidae > Pan > Pan troglodytes. The sequence goes on from NC_072411.2 coordinate 40,001,495, forward strand.
TCTAGGTATTTTGCTTTATGCTTTTTTTTTCTTTTTCTTTTTCCACTCACAACAAATTAATTTACTATAGTAGGCACTTGTTCTGGTTATTGACTGTTTGATGCTAGATACATTTCTGGTGCTTCCCATCCTCTACTAAGTACTTCAAAAAGTTGAATCCTACAAGTTATATCACCCATGCTTCCTTGCCAACTGGTTTTCAGCCAGTTTTAGTAAAGTGGGAAAATTGGTAGAGATGAGGGGTCAGGAAGAGGAGACACTGGGTACTTTTGCCCATGTCCTGATGTTTCAGGCAGCATCCTCAAGAGTGCTTGTTCTACCTCCCACTATGCAGCTTGAGCTCCAGAACTTTGGTAACACCTGCTCCTACAGGTGGTACAGGTGGCAAGGGCATCCTGCCTTGAGGGCTTGCTCACCTTCCTTGTTTGCTTTTCAGTTCTTCCAACACCTTTATCATGAGCTACCCATATTAAAAATTATCTCTGGAACCCTGGACAGAGATTTTGCCATTTGTATTGAAACCTGACTAATACAGCATTATTGTGTTCATCCCATAAATGAAGGAACTGAAAGTTAAAGATGTCAACCTCACACCAGAGAGTTTATTATATGCCAGGCACTAGGCTGAAAACCTGATACACATTATTTCTTTTAATCCTCACAAATTTTTATGAGGTAGGAATTATTATCTCTAGTTCACAGGTAAGAAAATAAGGCTCAGCCAAATCATATTACAAGGCATCTCAGACAGGAGACTGTTCTAGCCCAGGAGAATGTTCTAGTCCTGGGATTTGATAGACTATATTTTTTGGTATATTGAGCAATTTTTTGGTATATTGAGCACATACTTCTTCACCAGATGCCAGAGAAGTTTGCTTACCACAACCCCTCTGTTTATAAAATTCCTTTTACATGAAGCTTTTCCCTTCACCAGATCCCCACCTCCACACTGGTGCTACCCCTTGCGGTAGTCACTGAAGTTTGCATCATCTGTAACATGGACAGTAAGACAAAAGCTCATTTCATGAATTGTATTATTGTATTTTGGTTTGATTTTTTGTTTTGATAGCTGTCCAGTTCTTGCTAATTTTCCAGGTTCTAAATACTTACTGACCTTTACCTTTGAGAGGAGATCTAGTACTTTCAAGGTGACAAAATTTTTTTGATTATTAAAAGGAAAGTTAGTTCACAGACTCTTTCTTTTTTGTTGTGCCTTATTCTTTGTTCACATCCTTAAATATTTCAAAATAGTTTTATATCGCTAGAATTTCACGGATTACTCTTTATGTCTTTTAACAGGATTTGTCTGTCCATCTGCTCTCTTCCTTCTCAATTAATTATCCTCCAAGTATTTCGTCTCTATCACAAGATGGTTTGGTTTGTCCCTGATTGGGTATTTTAGGCCTTTCCTTTCTTAAGTTAATTAAAACAAAACTATTATAAACTCCACATTAATAAAGCATAATTGAAACAATTAAGTCATTAATAGTAACAAGATACATGGCATTATTACCAGCTGTGTGACCTTAAGCAACTCACATTGGTAAATTTGCCTAATACCACGAAGTCAAGGGGCTGCTTACCCAGAGACTATCTTTAGGTTATCATTTATGATTTATTGACAATCTTTAGATACAGTGGCTCTACTAGCTATGAATATATATACAACTACTTTTAGTTTCACAAGCCCACAAAAATTTATCTTTTTAAAAGATGGAAGGCATTTAACTAGAACTTCAAGAAAACTTAAAGATCATCTCACCTCTCATCTTTCCACATTTTTTTATACATGGAAAAAAAAGTTTACAGCAGATTTACCTAGTAAGAGGCTAGGCTTATATAGCATTCCATTTTCTTGCTTCTTATTTCCATATTTATGAGAAACTTATCTGAGTCTCCCGTGGAATGTAAGATTCCTGATGCCTATATTTGGCTGAAATTACCAGTCTAATCAAGCTCTAAAATTTTATGTGCTATAATTCCAATCCTTCCTTTGAGACCACACTTGGGTCAATCTTCCTGATAACTTTCAAATAAGCTAGCAGATCAAGTAAATCAACCAATTTGTATAAAATACTGTCTTCCTCCATTCTTGTCAAGTGAAAAGAAAATGTGATTCTTTGACCTATTTGACTAAGATATTTTAACAATATTGCTGTTAACATATACCTATGTAGTATGCCACTTAGATGATGGGACATAAGAATAAGAAGCTAGACCAATGAGCATGGTGTTCAGAAGACTAAAGACCAGGATGAATAGAAATATCAGAACAATGCTGTGTAGAAGAAAATGGGTCCTGAAGACTTTGCTACTGTTTTTTCTTCTCTTTTGTTCATTTGTTTATTTTTTGGTATACCACATACAGAGGAAGAAGAATGAACAAGGGAAAGCCTTTGTTTTTTGACCTAGCACAGATGGTGTTCTATTAAAAGGTGATAGAAAGAACACAGAATTATTCCACTTTCTCTTTGCTCCTATCTTTCTCTTTGCTCCTATCTTTCTCTTTGCTCCTATATTTTGCTCCAAAATAATCTTCATATTGGAAAGACACAGAGTGGTGAGAGGTAATATGGCATAATTTTTTAAATGAGCCTTGGAATCAAACATTAATTTGGACCGAGGCTCTTCTCTTAGGAGTTATGTGGTCTTAAACTATTTATCTGCTCTGAGTCTCACTTGATGGTAGTTCCATCCCCCAGAGTGTTAGAAGTATATAACGTGCTTTGACACAGTAACAGCTTAATAATTGATATATAATAGGGGATGGATGCCCAAAATAGGTAAGAAAATAAATAAGAATTTTAAATTAGGCAATAATTTAAGGTCTAAAAAAATTACATTTCAATGTGCTGAAAGAACTTATAAAAGTCATACTGATGTCACTGCTGGTAACTTTTGAAAAGTCATGGCAAATGATAGATGTGGTAGATTGTTGCTTCAATTTTCCAAAAAAAAGGGAAAAAAAGATTTTCAAGATTCAGTAATTCCAACCAGCCAGCTAGAAGGAAATTCCAGATGCAGTATGGATTATGAAACAGATATTCTATATGCAATTTTAAAAGGAAGTTGTGATTGCTGAAACCAGCACTTAATCAAACACAAATCATGCTGAAAGCAACAAGATTTCCTCTTTTTTTTTTCTTTTGAGGGGCTGCAAGACTGATCAGAGAAATGTCATCGCCATGATATATTTGCATCTGAAGAGGACATGTGACAAAGGTTTTATGAATCTTTAATATACTAATGTGCATTATGAATATCCAGAGGAAGCTACTGAATTCAGCACTTTTTAAATTATTTGACCATGGAACCCATTTTTTGCAGAGTAAAATCTGAAAGAAGTTGGGTTGGGCAGAACTTTAGGAAACACTAGTATATGCCTGGAAAATAAATCTCCACTTTTTATGTAGCTTTGGGGATATTGCGTTTATTTTCAAACATCACCTTTTAAAGGAACCCAGACAAACTAGAATCTTTCCAAAGGAGGGGCCAGAGTAATGAATTATATAATGCTATATTGTAGAATAAATAATTAGGAACTATAAAAGAGACACCTGGGGAGTAAGGTTGTCCTGACAGCTGATTTCAAGTTTCTTAATGGTTGTTATATGGAGAAAGAACTGGATTACTTCTGTTTAGTTTAAGCAACCAGAAATAGGAGTAGTATCTAAGAATTATAGGGCAGCAGGTTTTGGCTGAATACAAAAGTTGTTGTGAGAGTGCTAGTCCTGGGGTTTGACAGACTATAATTCAACACCAGTCCTGCAGTTTTTGGCTAGTCGGCTTAATCTCTCAGAAACTTGGTTTTCTCATTTGTAATAGGGGGAAGCTGATGGAGGTACCACAAAGAGTAAATCCTACATTAAATTTGAAAAGATCCATACAATTCCTGGCACATAGTAAGTGCTCAATAAATGGAATTCTGGTGTTATTGGTAACATATAGAGCTACTCAATAATGAAAAGGGTGGAGGACATCTGATAGCAGAGAACAACTCAATAGTGTAAATGTTCAAGCATATTCTTAATTATTTAAAAAAGAACTGAAAGTCTACTTCGGGCAACACATCAGGGGAAGTAGCCGTGACTCAGTTCCTGTCTTTATGAGCTAAGTCACATGGGGACAAGCAGGGGAGTTAAGGCAAATATATTAAACAACAACAACACAAGGATGAATGCTTGCAAGAATCTCAGAAATTACGAGCGTGAGTGCTGATTATTTTGAGGGAAATATGGAAGGCTATATGAAAGTGGTAGCATATGAAGAATAGAAAATTTTTCAATGGATGCGGTAAGAAAGGAAGCAGCACGTTACAGAAGGGACTATTATGAGGAGATGCTGTAGGCAAAAAAGCACAGGAATGTATCCAGAGAAGCAGCATAGTTTGAAGGGGATATAAATGCAAACTAGAGGTAAACGAGACACAATTCTGGATAATTATTTGGGGGGGGGCTACAGAATGGATCTTGTACTTGACGTGGGGGTCAGTGGGGAGACTAAATATTATGAGAGAAAGAAAAGAGTGTCTTTATCCAAACTTACTTTAAAAAAAACATGAAGTTGACAGTGGCAATAAAATTGGTTAGGATCTGTGTGATTCCTAAAGCAGGAAAGCCAATAAAAAAAAACACACACACACACTATAGGATAACTGGCCAGCCAAATGCAGAAGGTTGAAACTGCATCCCTTCTTTACACCATATATAAAAATTAACTCAAGATGGATTAAAGACTTAAATATAAAACCCAAAACTATAGAAACTCTGGAAGACAACCTAGGCAATACCATGCAGGACATACACATGGACAAAGATTTCATGACGAAGACACCAAAAGCAATTGCAACAAAAGCAAAAGTTGACAAATGAGATCTAATTACACTAAGGATCTTCTCCACAGCAAAAGAAACTATGAACAGAATAAATAACCTACAGAATGGGAGAAAATTTTTGCAAACTATGCACCTGACAAAGATCTAGTATCCATCATCTATAAGGAACTTAAACAAATTTACAAGAATAAAAAAAAGACATGAAAAAGTGGACAGAGGACATGAATAGACACTTTTCAAAAGAAGACATACATGCAGCCAACAATCATATGAAAAAAAGCTCAACATCACTGATCATTAGAGAAATGCAAATAAAAACTACAATGAGACACCATCTCACACCAGTCACAGTGGCTATTATGAAAAAGTGAAAAAATAACAGGTGCTGGCAAGGTTGTGGAGAAAAGGAAACACTTATACCCTGTTGGTCAGAGTGTAAATTAGTTCAACCATTGTGGAAGACAGTGTGGCGATTCCTCAAAGACCAAAAGACAGAAATCCCATTCAACCCAGCAATCCCATTACTGGGTACATACCCAAAGGAATATAAATTGTTCTGTTATAAAGACACATGCATGTGAATGTTTATTGCAGCACTATATGCAATAACAAAGACATGTAATCAACCTAAATGCTCATCAGTGATAGTCTGGACAAAGAAAATGTGACATATGTATATCATGGAATACTATGCAGCCATAAAAAATATGGGATCATGTCTTTTGTGGGGACATGGATGGAACTGGAGGCCATTATCCTTAGCAAACTAATGCAGGAACAGAAAACCAAATACTGCATATTATCACTTATAAGTGGGAGCTAAATAATGAGAAAATATGGAAACATTAGATGGGAACAACACACACTGGGGCCTATTGAAAGTGGAGTGTGGGAAGAGGGAGAGAATCAGGAAAAATAACTAATGGGTACTAGGCTTAATACCTGGGTGGTGACATAATCTGTAAAACAAGCCCCAATAAAACATGTTTGCCTATGTAACAAATATGTGCATGTACTCTTGAACTTAATTTTTTTTTTTTTTTTAAAAAGCACAATAAGTGAAAAATAAAGAGAATCTCAAGTAAGGTGGAAAAAGTGGAGATGGAAAGGAAGTCCTCACTGGGATCCACATGAAGAACTGGCTCTGTTGGAGAATATTTGACAGCAGGCAAGGGAGGTGATGGTCTCAGAAGACCAAGTTTCAGTTAAGGGAGGCCTTAACAGCAGCTTTCCAAGAGAAAGTCATGTCAGGAGTATTCCTCAGCAGAATAGCAAACAGTGACTCTTACTAAACTTTTATTCAATAGATGAATACATTATTGGCCATTTTTGGTTTTGGTTAAAGTGAAACAAAAACAGATAGATGTACACATGAATGAATGAATGATTTGGGTTGAGCTCTAAAGAGAAAAATGGAAGATGGTAATAGAAGCAAAAGTTTGTCAGAGCCAATCTGAGGAAAGGGAAGGCTGGTTGGATAGAGATGTGAGTAAAGAACTAGCAAAGACCTTATCTAAGGATGAGTGAAGGGCACAGGAGCTAAATCAGGGCTTGGCCAAATAAGGCCTGTGGCCAAACCCAACCCTACCAACCTGATTTGTGCAGCCCATGAGCTACCAATAACTTTTATGTTTTTAAATGGTTAAAGTAAATTCAAAGGAGGATAATATTTCATGACATGTGAAAATGATATGAAACTCAAATTTCAATGTCCGTGAATAAAGCGACGACTGTTTTTGTCATTTTATATATATATATTTTTTTTGCAGAGGGACTGGCTTGCACTTTTTAAACATTAGTTATATTATTCTCAGTACAACCCTATGAGATAAAATTCGTTCCCATTTTACTGATGAGCAAACTGCAGCTTATGTTTCAGCCAAAGTCAGACAGTTCATTAAGGGCAGAGTCATCCATGGCAATCTGCCTGTCCAGATATTCCACTTTCCCCCAGGGTAAAAGCACTGGCTCTAAGAATAGTGAGAACAAAACATACTTATAAAAGAGAGTTGGGGGCTGGGCATGGTGGCTCACGCCTGTAATTCCAGCACTTTGGGAGGCCGAGGCGGGTGGATCACTTGAGATCAGGAGTTCGAGACCAGCCTGTCCAACATGGTGAAACCCTGTCTCTACTAAAAGTACAAAAATTAGCCAGGCGTGGTGGCGGGTGCCTGTAATCCCAGTTATTCGGGAGGCTAAGACAGGAGAATCACTTGAGTCCAGGAAGCGGAGGTTGCAGTGAATGGAGATCGCACCATTGCACTCCAGGCTGGGCGACAGAGCGATACTCTGTCTCAAAAAAAAAAAAGAGAGTTTGGAAGTGTTTTGAATGCTTAGAGGGCAGCTTGGGAACTCAATTAGAAGAAGGGACAGTTTAAGCAGACATATTTCCAAGAGACTTATATGAGTTAACTCATTTGATCCTCAGCACTCCTCCATGAGTTGGATGCTATTATTAACAACCCAATATTAGATAAAGGATGACCTTCTTAAAGACCTCTTCCCAGGAAAAAGACTGTGTGTGGGTACTCTGAAGCTTTGGCTCTTCTGGTGGGGACACCACTGGGTTTCCAAAGGCTCATCCAGCCAAGCGAAGTATCTATGGCCTCGTCGTGTTCAGCGCGCTTAGGGAAGGATTCTATGGACTGCACTTTTACCCTGGTGTCCTGCATTCTTGCTCCAAGACTTCTCTTACCACTCTCATTCCCCTAAATGCAGCTTCTGACACCTTCTAGCTATGAGTTCTTGGGCTCCTCCTTCGTGACTTCCTTTTAAGATAATTTCTGAGTTACAACAAATCAGCATTTGAAGAAATGCAGCAGATAAGTTGAAAATTCAAGTGCTGAGGAATGTAAAGGCCCAAAACAATCCCGTAGAAAGCACAGAGGCAGATGACAGTCTTTCGTTAAAGATTTCACTGCTGTAGATTTCTGAGAGTGCTGTGTAGCTGTCCTCTTTATCCTGGTGTTTGCCACTTCGAACAGTCACTTTCCCACTTGGAACTTACTTGTGGCTCTGCTGACAAAACAGGAAGTGACTTGAATACAGTTTGTTTTTATGACCTTTCAACCTCAGGAATTTGAAAAGTTTTAGCAGTGGATTTACAGCCTTGCTTAATACTTCTATTTCTTACAAAACAACCGTGTAGGGGTTAAAGTATCAGTGCAAAGTCCTGTTCAAATACTGACTCAGTAATGAGCTCTGCACGCCAGCCTTTGTGGCATGTTAAATTCAAAACAAGCTTAGCATTTTTTTTTGGATAGAAACTGGTGGGGGTGGGGAAAGAAAGAGGGAACTAGGAAGAGAAGGAGGGGAACTTAAACCTTGCTTCCTGCTCTGTCTTTCTCAGAAAACCAAATATGGCATCTTCCATGAGGAGCTTGTTTTCTGACCACGGGAAATATGTTGAATCTTTCCGGAGGTTTCTCAACCATTCCACGGAACACCAGTGCATGCAGGAATTCATGGACAAGAAGCTGCCAGGCATAATAGCAAGGTAACAAAAGGGACGTTGTTGTCAAAGGGACAAGCCTCAGACTGGCTGTGCGTCAGTGATAGATGGGTCTCGCTCAGCCTCGCAGGCTGGGCACAGGGATAAGGGCGAATTACTGATAGCAGCTCCCCCTCGTCCCCTCCTCACTGCCCTGCCCTGCCTTTCTCCTGCAGTGCTTTGGTTCCACGTTTGCTTTGAACACTCAAAGGCTCCCATTTGTGTTGTATTTCCAGCTGCATAGAGATAAGCGTTAACCATTTGAAGGCACAAATCCATGTTCATTTGGGAAAAGATAAGATGCTAATCTTCGAACTCAGATTTTTCAGCCCTCCTCCAAATTTTACATCCCAAAAAAGTCCCAAAGGGAGTCTGGTATGCTTTTCATTAGAATCAAATATAAATAATTGCCAAAGTACGATTTGCCCTGAGGATTGAGTGCCTCAGTTCTCATAATATCCATTTAAATTAATTTTCCTTATCCATTGTTATAGTTATCACTCTCTTCCCCAAAATTGTCTTTTTCTTTCAGCTTAATATTAGCAATGTGTTCCTTAAAAAAAGAACCATTTTCCCATTATCAGTGAAACTCACTGGTTCCTATCCTTCTTGCAGAGTTCTTTTTTTTGGGTGATTAATGTGTTCAATTTGTGCCAGAGCTGATAAGCATTATGAGAGTAACAGATTCCACATGCTAAAGATAATCAAATCACCTATCTGGGGGTGATTTGCTGTAACTCCTTCTACTTCAGGAAATAATAATGGAAAACTGGGAAGAAATGACTATGGATCCAATTTGCAAACAGCAAAGGAAAGTGGTATTTTATCTTTTGCTGAATTTCTCTATTGCAGGCCTGAAATTCTTTCACCAGGGCAGTACCTATGTCTGACCAGAGCAGGCATTATTAGATGTACATAAAATTTTATTTCCTTTTCTATTTAACATGATTCATATTTTAAATGTTAGCTTTCAAAAAATAGGATATTATATATTAAAAATTAATATGTAATAGGATAAGGATGCAAACATCAAAGCAAATAGCAAATATAGAGAACTTCTTACCTAGGAACTAATTATAGTTAACCTCTTTGGGTTTCTTTGCTCATTTCTAAAGTTAAAGGTAATAAGTTAATTTCTCAATTCTTTTTCAGTACTAAAAGTATTTGCTCGTGTCTGTAGCTTACCAGATCCTTGGTTTTCTTCAGCCATACACAGTTTGGTTTGAAGAGGTACCGTGGATGGAGATAACATAATCGATGATGAATGACCCCTTCCTTATCTTCAAAGTTTAAATCTAACTGGAAATATTATAAAATCTGTGAAAGACTGAAGAATTTTTAAGGGCACACTGTTTGTCTTATAACAGTAGTATATAGTTAGGAATGTTCAGACTCAGTGTCATTTATTTAAAAAGTAATTTTTTTCCTGAAGGTAGTGTTTGAAATAAGATTTAGCTGAAGGACTTTTAAAATTGTTACTTAGAGTTGTCTACAAGTTATGAAGTACCAAAATGTGATTAGGATACTCTTTGTGTATGTTAGGGCAGGGTTTGTTGAGTTTGTGGCTCACTGTGGTAATTGAGTGTGGAGCGAGCCTATTAAATTTTTATTAAAGGAAGACATGCCATATTTTAAAACATCAAATGGTTCTAAAAACCATCAAATGGTTCTAAAGTGGGTGGGGACTATAACAAACCCCACCCACTCCATTCTTGATTCTCACTCTCTGGAAGCAACCACTTTCAGCACTTTGAAATCTTTTAGTTATTTATGGAATTTTCTTTCATAATTCAAAATAACATGTTATTGTTCTATTTCTTCATTTCACTGTATTAAAATAGCTAAGTAAGCATGTATATTTCCCACCCTATCATGTCACTATATGTAGTCAAAATTTTGGTTAAATAACTTGAGTGTTTATGTTATTTTGCCTATGTACATATTCTTAATAATTGAGCAATATATTCGACTATGCTTATATTTCCTTTTACGTACAACTTTTTGTTTTCCCTAGAGTTGACTATTGCCTTGATTTTGGTTTCTTTTCTTAGTTCTCCATGTACCTATTACTATTTTGATCCTCAAGCAGATATATTAATCTCCTCTCAATATATGCAAACATATCAAGGAATCTGTTTATGTTACCCCAAGGGAACAACTTTTCTGAAGCCCTCTGTTCTTTTTTTCAGTTTAGGAAAATCTGCTTTGGCCTGCTATACAACTATTAAGGAGGGAATTTATTTCACTTTCTGAGAATCATTTTCTTTCTCCATTATTTGATTCCCTGATTCTATATCTCATGCCTTTCTTTTCTTTGTTTCCTCGGTCCTTTGTTTCCTGAACAATTCTTTAAGAACTTTAAGAGTGAACGAGAGGTAAACTTTTTGAGACTTTGTATGTTTAAAAATCCCTTGGTTCTATGTTCATCGTTTGACTGGATATAGAACTCTATACTGAAAATGGTTTTGTATAATAGATCTAAAGGTAATTTTCCACTGTCTTTTAGATACCAGAATTGCTGTTAACAAATAAAATACTGGTCAGATGTGTTGGTTCACGCCTGTAATCCTAGCACTTTGGGAGGCTGAGGCAGGAGGATTACTTGAGCCTAGGAGTTTGAGACCAGCCTGGGCAACATAGCAAGATCCCATCTCTACAAAAAAGTGAAAAAGTTAGCTGAACAATGCGGCATGCACATGCTACTCCAGACACTGAAGTGGGAAGATCACTTAAGTCCGAGAGATCGAGGCTTCAGTGAGATATGATTGAGACACTGCTCTCAGCCTGGATGACAGAGTGAGACCCTGTCTCAAACAAGAGAAAAAAATAAATCAAATGCTATTCAAAATTCTCATCCTTGGCATGTGGAATAACTTTTACATTGCTATGTGTTTTGTTTTCCCTATTTTGAACTTTTTAGAATCTTCTTACGTCTAGTATTCTGAAATTTTAAAATACTGAGTTGTGAAATGGTTCCTTTTTACCCATTTTATGGGTACTCCCTGGGCTATTTCAATTGAGATTCAGATCCTTCAGTTATGAGGAACTTTGGTAATCATTCTTCACCACTGTTTTCTTTTTCTGGAACTTTTATTCATCAAATACTTCCTGGATTGATTACCTAATTTTCTTATATTTCCAGTTTGCTACAACTTTCCTCTTTCAGCCCATCTATTAATTTTTTACTATTATATTTTTAATTTCCAAGAATGTTTTCTATAGCATTCTTTTCATCATTCCCAGATGTAATACCTTCTTATTCATTACAAAATGTTCCTCTGCTCTCTCTGCCTCTTTCCATCTCTGTTTCTTATGTTAGACAGCTCCCCAACCACCTAAAGAGCCTTGGTTTTCTATTCAATCAAATAATGAGGCACTAAAAGGTAGTCAGATTCTCTTTGTGTAAGTCAGGGCAGGGTTTGTTGAGTGAGTAGCTCACTGAATAATTGAGTGTGGACTCAGCTCTTTCCTGGGAGATCCTCAGATATAAAATCATGTTAACTTTATCACTGAGATGATTTGTTTCCCTATAGAGGAATTCTTCAATCCCCTATTTGAGGGTAGATGGTGGGGCAGGGCTTGGGGGCAGGAAAAATTATAGTAAATAACTATAAATAGTAAAGTTGGTTATTGTTGTTGCATATAGAACATTTAAATCCTTGGCTAGAAAATAGTAAGTTTTCAATAATTATTTGATGTCATTATAATATGTGAAATGGGATGAATAATAGTATCTAACTCATAGAGGAATTTCAAGGATTCAAAGAGTTAATTCACATAAATCACTTACATGTACCTAGAATCATAATAATTGTTAATATATGTGGAGTGCTTGTCATGTGCAGATACATTTCTAAGAGATTTACATGAATTAAATCATTGAATCCTCACAACTTCTCCATGAATTAGAAACAGTTATTAATAATCCTACAAGAGAGATGATATTATTATCTTATTTCACAGAGATGTCAAATAACTTGCTCAAGGTAACATAACAGTAACCTGGGATTTCAACTTGGGTGCTCTGCTTCATAGCCTCCCTATGCTGTCTTAGATGTAAGCATTTTAAAGAATGAACAAAAGGTGTAGATAGAAATGGATGTGTTAGGACTCAGGATTATGAGTTGGAGGATAATTAGAACTGAAGAAGGCAAATCATTTATAGGTGTTCTCGACCCTAGACTTTGCAAGATTCCTTTAGAACCTTACTTCAATTTTTGTTCCCATCCTGTGACTGAGCAGGCTTTTGCACTGTAGACAAAACACAGTTTTGTTTGCCATCCCAAAGTCCAAAGAAACAAACACCATCCTTTTCCCTTCATGGTTCTCCTACAGCAGTCATCTCTTTTCCTTCTCTCTTTCATCCTGTTTCAACAGACTTTAGATCTGCTTCCTCATTTTTGAGCTCAGTTTTAATCCCATTGCCATCTGACTTCAGTCCTCAATCTTCTTTTACAACTGCTATTACTAAAGACACTCGTATTGCCAAATTCAATGGAGATTTTTCCTTTTTTAAGTAGTACACTCTGCTGCTTTTGCCATGACGACGGGCTTTCTCTGCCTCCAATTACTCTGGTACCTCTCTGTGCTTTATTTCTTTTCTTCTCTGTCTTCTTTGTATATTCTTCACAATCCAGTGATCTTTAGAAGTTGGTATTGCATCACCATCCACTACTACTATAACTCTGCAATATCTTTGGGTGATGGAATCTACTTTTCTAGCACTGACCATTACTTTATGATAATGATTCTCCAGAATACATCATTGACCCTGATTTCTCTCCTCCCAGCTTAAATCTTGCAAATCCAAATGTCTGCTGAATTCGTATTTATTTTTTTTAAAAGCCCTGACAAAACATAAGCTTGCTGCCAAACTGTATTTCTCAGCTTCCTTTTTGGCATCACCCTTTGCCCAGTCATCCAAGCCTGAAACAGGGAAGTCACTGTGCATTCATATTTTTTTCTGACCTCTTCACATCAATCTAACAGCAAGTCCTACTGGCTTATTTCCCAATCTGTCCACTCCACTCTATTTCTAGTACCTGAGTCATAATTCGGGCTTTATTATCTCACATTTCATTTTGAGAGCAAAGTGATATCTGTTTTTTTAATGCCTAGGATAGAATACACATAATGCATATTTAATAAACACTTGTTCATTAAAAGGAAGGTTAAAAAAAGGGGGAGGAAAGAAGGCAAACATTATAGATAGTGGGAACCAGCTGAGCCTTTCCTTTATCTATGATGAGTGGCTTATTATATGACTAGACTTAAAACTCCACTTTTTCTGTTCTTGTTCTCCAAACCATAACCAAACAAATGGCATTTTGTACTTCTGATATGTACATACTGCCATTTCCAAGTCTCCCAGTTCAAGATTGTTAATGAATAAAACCTATATTTTGAAATATACTCTAAAGATGGCAATATAACTGATATAATTGGGACATTTCATGTTGGCCTAGTTTTCATTCATTGTATTTTTAGTCTGTTCTCTTCAACTAGACTAGATAATCAGATTTCACAAAGCACCTAACACATTTTTCTAAAACTACATAATTTTTTTCTTTCAGGATTGGAGACACAAAATCAGAAATTAAGATTCTAAGCATAGGCGGAGGTGCAGGTATGAATAATATTTTTAAAGTTCATATTTCACTTTAAACATTATGCTGTGTGATGACAATATTGTTCATTTTTTAGGAAGACTTTTTTTTTTTTTGCTTTTGGAAGAGATCGGCTTATTAAAACTAGCAATATTACTTCAACTAACATTAATGCCCCCATAGATTTACAGGGTTTAGGACATTAGCCTTCATTACTATCTCTATCGTGAATAAGTGATGTGACTTGTTCTTTTGATAGATGAAAAATCAAATAGGATAACTTTAAGGATAACTCTTATCCAAAATGATTAAAATACTCACAGAAAAGGAAAATCTCATAATAAGCTTCTTAAGTTTGTGCCACTTAAAACCTTGTTCATGGACTGGTTACTGTTTTTCAAACTGTTATTGGTCCATGTGAAGATTTGAAATGTGCACTGGAGGCTGGGCGCGGTGGCTCACGCCTGTAATCCCAGCACTTTGGGAGGCTGAGGTGGGCGGATCACGAGGTCAGGAGATCGAGACCACCTGGCTAACGCGGTGAAACCCTGTCTCTATTAAAAATACAAAAAATTAGCCGAGCGTGGTGGCAGACGCCTGTAGTTCCAGCTACTCGGGAGGCTGAGGCAGGAGAATGGCGTGAATCCTGGAGGCGGAGCTTGCAGTGAGCCGAGATCGCGCCACTGCACTCCAGCCTGGGTGACAGAGCGAGACTACGTCTCGGAAAAAAAAAAAAGAAAGAAAGAAAGAAAGAAAAAAGAAATGTGCACTGGAATATAAACTGATGCACAGGTTTTTTCATTGAGAAAGTCTCACCATGGGGAAAAATGTGCTCAGTGACAGAGTTAATTTACATTCTTGTGAACTCATTCTTTGAGTGGCATGGGCCTAATCTGTTCCCTTCCTCTTACTCAGTTCCAAAACTGAATGCTTAGAATTACCTCTAGCATTCAGATAACTCCTAAGCACCTTTTTTTTTTTTTTTTTTTTTTGGCGGATTCTCACTCTGTCGCCCAGGCTGAAGTGTGCAGTGGTGCAATCTTGGCTCACTGCAACCTCCACCTCCAGGGTTCAAGCAATTCTCCTCCCTCAGCATCCTGAGTAGCTGGGATTACAGGCACCAACCACCGCATCTGGCTAATTTTTGTATTTTTAATAGAGACGGGGTTTCACCATCTTGTCCAGGCTGGTCTCAAACTCCTGACCTTGTGATCCACTCACCTTGGCCTCCCAAAGTGCTGGGATTACAGGCATGAGTCACACGCCCAGCCCTAAGCATCCTTTTATAGGCATTTTATAGTGTCATTACTTTTAGATCCAGTGCTTTCATTCTAGGGGAAAATTTAAAGTCTGGAAAGGTAGATGGACACAGGTAACTCAGCCTCCAGTGAAATTTATGATCTTGGCTGAAACATCAGTAAAATGGGAACAATGAATTTTATCTCCTAAGGTTGTAGTGAGAGTGATATAGGTAACATTTACAAAGTGCTTAGGACATTCTTATTGCTCCTGGAGGGTGAAGGCTATTCCCTTCTGCAAAAGTAAAATAAGTTTCATCTCAAGACTTTTCCTCATATCAACTCCTGAAGAGTGTTTGCTTTATTTTTAAGTCATCTGGAAGTTTGGGTTAATGCATTAATATATAAAATATGTAGATATATTATTTATATATTTATCTTTAGTTATTTTCTTTTGTCTGAGTGATAGTTCAGTAATGGTTACAACTCGATATCAAGTGGACACTATTGTCACTTGTAACTTAATGCCAAGTGGTAATCCCTTGAACCTCTTAAGTATAAGTGTTCTAGTGCCCCATGAATGAGTTGAACTGTGGCTCATATTAACACAAAGATAACTAAGAGCTCTCTAATGAAATGAGATCACTGATTTTTTGTTTTTGTTTTTTGTTTGTTTTTTGAGATGGAGTCTCGCTCTGTTGCCCAGGCTAGAGTGCAGTGGCACGATCTTGGCTCACTGCAACCTCTGCCTCCTGGGTTCAAGCAATTCTCCCTGCCTCAGCCTCCCTAGTAGCTGGGATTACAGGAACCTGCCACCACACCCGGCTAATTTTTGTATTTTTTAGTAGAGAAGGGTTTCGCCATGTTGTCCAGGCTAGTCTCGAACTCCTGACCTCAGGTGATTCACCTGCCTCGGCCTCCCAAAGTGCTGAGATTACAGGCATGAGCCACCGTGCCCGACAGAGATCACTAATTTTTAATGTCATTATTTGTTAATTTTTCATGAAATACACTGTGATATAGTGTAATAAGAACTAATCATTAAAATCATTTTACTTTATTATCATCTTTCACCAAGAAAATAGAAACCAACAAAGACAGACAATGAAGGGGATTGTCATGAACAATACCATAGAGGGTATTTAAGCTAAAATACTTTATTATTGGTTATACTTTAAGTCCCCAAAATTATAATAGTTATGAATTGTCTATAGAATGTCTTATTAATTCATTTAACCAAGACAGTTATTTCCTGTGTGTTTTGGATATGAGTTTCAGGCAACCAAAAGGCAATGAGACTATCATTTCATAGTGTCACTTGTGCTTGGACAAGAAGAGAAGGCCTACAAGAAAAAGTAATTAAAAACAATCTCTATCATGGCCAAGTTAATTGACCTTTTAATATAAAGTTAATTGAATTTCTAATGCAAATTTATCCAGATGCTTATAAGCTATCTAGAGAAGGGAACGTTTGGCCTGCACAGTGAGTCCTTACATAAAGGTGCACATGGAAGCTAATACAGAGAACTTAACAAAATAAAGGGAACAACTCTTGGAGTTCTTCTGACTGAGCCCTAATAATGTATTAATAACAAACTCCACCTTGGGGAAAATGTGGGTGCCCTTTAAGGTCACTTTTCGTAAGAAATCAATCAGAAATGTAAGAAAAACCCCAAGAAAAATTCAAGTTATATATACTTAGCTTTCACTACCCAACTAAGTTATATGAAATCAAAAGCAATGCATTTAAAATCCCTAGGTCTAGGTGTCTGTTGCTTGAAAGAACAGTGTTTTGAGGGGAAAGGACACTCTACTTCAGTTAGTTTGAGTGCTCATGTAGCAACTGGGAGATGGTTATCTAATCACCTATTATGGCCTGACTATAAGCATCAGGCAGAACAACGCGTTACTCTACAGCAAGGAACTTTCTATCCTTGCCTTAGAGAAATGGTCTCCCCATATATTCTATGATCTACAGGGTGCCTGAGAGTTTTGTATTGTCCCATGGCTTGAGTATCCTTCCAAATCATTCATTAAACTCCAGTCCCTAGCAAATGAGGCCATTGATCCTGTTCACTCCTTTGTGCTCAGCTCCTATAATGTATCTCATAGGGTCCCATTTCTGTCTTAGTTTACAGGTTTTATTACCTCAAGTTTCTTTCCTTGTTCGCACAGATAGATAGGCACATGGCTTTGGTGCAAATATTCTCTAAGCATTCATAATGGTGCTACCACTTCTCCCACCGTGCTTCAAAAACACACAAAAGCAAACCAGCTAAAAGCCTTCCTAGATGAAACTGCTACTTTTATACCACTTAATTCTCATGTTTTTTTTTGGGGGGGGTGGTCTATTTGATTTTTTTCAGAAACATGAGCAGGGAGGGGATGCACATATGCCCTATCGATTAGCCTCTCCTCTTGAGTCTGGTGTTTATATGGGAAGAGTTTTCATAGTTTAAGAGAGAATGTGAGGTTTTTGCAAAGGTGCTTGGCACTTCAGTTTAGATGCCAAGCAATTATTAGGGCTCTGAGAAATTCAAAAGAAAGGTAGATGACTCTGAGTCATCTACCATATCAATAAATTATAACTGGTAAATAACAGTTATCCATAGATTACACATTCTAATGTTAGGAAAATGTATGAAATAAATATTATATGAACCCAATAGGAAGAAAGAGAGGAAAACAAACCATGAACAGAAAAACAGACCATGTAGCTTTTACAGAGACCAAACTTGGAAGTGTAAAGTTATGCATGTATGTTCATGTATATGAGTTTGTGTGCTTTAATGAGACAAAATGAGTGGCCAGAATTGCTTTATTCAGGGTCTTGAAGTATTCATGTTGTTAATTTCTGCAATTGTTTTTAGGTTTTGAGAGTAATGCATATATTCTAAATCTCATAGAACATGCTTCTGGGTCCATCAACATTGGTGCTTCCTTAAATTAAACCTCTTGATGGGGGTTTTCATTATTATTCAACTTCTAATGAGTGTTGTCTTCATGCTAGATGGTACGTGGGAAAAAAGAAACCCATATTCTTTTTGGTAAGAGAGAATGCTATTAATTTACAGTGCATATATTTATACCTGAAAACATGTTCCAAAAAGCAGTCACGGCCAATGTGTTCTCCTTGCTCTGGGCTCTGCTTAAAGGATAATCATTTTATCTGTCCCACTGTTTGGTTCTTATGTTCAAATGCCAGAAAGTTTTTTAAGAGTTAGACAGAGCTGTAACTCAAATAATCACATTTAATCCAGCTTCCTACTTCTATTTTCATTAACCTATTGTATACTAACTCAACCACTATACCATTGCTATACCAATAATTGTATATACATATATAGATAAATTTTTTAACCCACTCAAGCAACTCATATATGAAATACAGGTGTTATCAACCTTCATAATATTTTTTGTAATAATTTTTCTGACATATGTTGAGACCAGTGTGATGGGTCTCCTGTTCTGCAGCATATAGACACTAGCATTTCTACAGAGGTTAAAACCTAGAAGAAAATTTAGAGACCATCAACACTCTCACTTCACAAATAAGAAACCTGGGGACAATCAAGGCAGAAGAAAACCCAGATCTCTTGACTTTAGTCCAGTCCAACAAATTGTACTAAACAGATTTAATAGTTAATTCTTAACCTGGTAAAGGAGAAAGTGTCTGAGACAGCTCTCAATCAATTTAGAGGTTTATTTTACCAAGGTTGAGGATGCAACTGAGAAAAAGAGACATAGGTTGCAGTAGCATCTGTGATCTGTGCTTTTTCCAAAGAGGTGTTTGAGGGCTTCAATATTTAAAGGGGGAAGAGCAGCAGGAGAGAAGGAGGAAAGAAAAAAATGGGAGGGTAGGGAGTAAGGTAAGTGGTCACTTTCTTGTGAGGGTTTGATCAGTACTCACCGAATCCACATGTTATATGTAAAAGGAGGGGGGCCACATGGAGAAATAGTGGCCTTCTGTCATTGCACCTATCTATTTAGGTACAAAAGGGAAGGCAGTTTTTGTGTGATCCAGTTCTCAAGTGTAACTCTTCCTTTTAACATAGTGAGTTTGGAGTCCCAGGATTTTATTTTCCTTTCACAGGAGAGATTAGGTACTTAGCAATGACTAGATATTTGAAAATCTAACCTTATCAGATTATTAACCTTGTCTCCTTTCATAAATAACATGTTAAGGTAACACAGAAGCTTAATACTTTAAGCTGATTGGATGGCAGTAGAATGAATGTAATTCAAGTAGGAACTGGAAGATCCAGTGTGTCAGGTTTAGAAACTAGGAGGTGGCAGGAAGCAAAGGATAATGTTTACCAATGATCCATAGTAAGCCAACAGTACAGATCAACAAACTTAAAATGTGTGAGAAAATACAGGGAATTGAGGTATTTTTTGCTTGGAAAAAAGAATTTGATTGTGCTTATTGCCATTTTCGTATATTTTCTGATGGGCAAACAATAGAATATTTGCCCTCAAAGCGCCAATGGTTGAAAGCTTCAGAGAGTGATTTCTTGGCTCAGTGTAAGAGCCTGTTGGCTGGGCCTGGTGGCTCACGCCTGTAATCCCAGTACTTTGGGAGGCTGACTGGGGCCGATCACCTGAGGTCAGGAGTTTGAGACCAGCCTGGCCAACATAGTGAAACCCGGCTTTTCTAAAAACACAAAAATTAGCTGGGCATGGTGGCACACACCTGCAATCCCAGATACTCGGGAGGCTGATGCAGGAGAATCTCTTGAACCTGGGAGGAGGAGGTTGCAGTGAGCCGAGATCCGGCCATTGCACTCCAGCCTGGGGGACAGAGCAAGACTCCATCTCAAAAAAAAAAAAAAAAAAAAAAACCTGTCTATAAATAGAAAATAACTTCCACTCCTTGGGAGATAAAAAGTCATTCTAGTGGTGTCAGCACAGGTTGGAGAAATACTTTACAGATATGTTATGGTAGGGACTTAGGCACTGATTTTCTTGTGTGTTTGGGCCGTCAAACGTGCTTTCAGTCTTGAAATCTTGTTTTATGAGTCACCTTCTAGAAAAGAGGTAGGAATATTTTTCGGAGTAGTGTGGCTATTACCATGTTTGTTGTATTGAGGAAGCGGTATTCTAATGGGGTTTCTAGACCTGCAGACAACTTTGGGAATGGATTTTAATTGCTTATAACTAAAAATGAGTAAAAACTAGTACTTATATGCAGCATCATAGCAGTTAACTCCTTTACCAGAAGGATATAGATTATAATCATAAACTAATCTACAAGATTTAGAACTACTTTACATAAACACAGTTATAGTTTGGGGCATCATTTTATTAAAGGCATTTGTTAAATATATGATTAAAAAATAAAGTATTCTTCATAAATAATTTTACCAAAATAGCTTACCCCATTGTATTGTATTTAAAACTTTCAGTGAGCATTGAGCTATTGTTAAAGACAGATAAGTTACAGATTCAAGAGAAGGGAGCATAGTGTTAGAACACTGGAATGATTGTCATTAAAAGCAGAGTAAACAAGATTGTTTTGGCTAATTCACTAAGGTTAGAAACAGCAAAACAAGGGATAATGAACCAAGTGAGGACAAAACTATCATTGCAGATTAAATGACTGTATACTTACAAAAGCAAATAAACTTAGTTCTAAAGCCTTATAATTAATAAGAATGCAGCAATGGGCTTAAACAGGTAAAATAGAAAAAAAGCAGTATGGTAGGTTCTTATTTTGTTTTGTTGTTGTTAATGTTTGAGTGTTTTCCATTCCCAATTTTGATTATTTACAATCTACATAAAAGTCCATGGCATGTGTTTATCTGTAATTTTGCTGAAGGGCAATTTTGTATCTTGCCAGTTTTTGTGCCATTTTGGTCTGCAGTCTCTTAATCAGTGAATAAGTTTCCTCCTGACAGTCACGCTGTATAAAACTTTGCAATTTAATATACACAGTCATGCAACTCTGGTGTAGGTGACTTGTTGTTATCTTCATTTTATAGATAGTGAACCTAATAATATATGCCTGAAGGGGATTGGGGGGGTTGCAGGGATTGAGATCAATTCCTTGGGTCTCCTTCAGCTTGATCTCTATTAACAATAACAATCTGAGAGAAATGACGAAAAAATATTTGGTTAATTAGCTAATAATATATTTTATTCAAAATATAAAAAATTTATTTAAAGAAAAGTTCAAATGTTTGCTAAGAATAATTCAAAAAGACTTAAAAAGCCAATAACATATAATACTGATGAGGTTACAGTGATATGGAAGTTTTCATGTGCAAAAGGTAAAGGTATGAAATTAAAATTTCCCTGAAAGTAATTTGGCATTATATAGCAAGAACAGTTCTGATTTTCATCTAATATGCCCTGGCCTGGCCCTGCTGGTTGTTAAAAATATTGAAATTCTTGATAAACAGCTACTCTTCTTCCATATTATCACAGCCCCAGATACTGCTTCAGTGCTTTCTCCTGGACATCCCACCTTGCCTCCCCGCCCCCCATCTCCAGGGCTCCAGCAATTGGCCTGGCCTTGCCAGTCCAGGAGGGCTGCTAGGACTGTGCTACAGTTCCTCAGCCTGCATCCTTTCTGAGCACCTGCCACCCTTGGACTTGAGCTTTTTGTGGTGGTTGTTATTGTTGTTTATCACTGTTTTTAAAAATATCATCACAGATCAAGAGTCTTATTCCAATCATTAATTCCCATTATGGAAATTAACTTAAAAAAGTAAGATTTTTGCACAAAAATTTATGGCTCATTATCAGTCTCCTCACAATAGCAAAATATCTAAAACTATATATGAGACCAACGATAGTGAATTTTAAGTATATTTATATACGTATATATTAACTATACTATAGTTATATATGTATATATTAACTGTAATATAATATTACATAATTATATAACATATGATTATATAATATAGTATTATACAATACATATGATTATATAATATAGTATTATACAATACATATGATTATATAATATAGTATTATATACAATACATATGATTAGATAATATAGTATTATACAATACATATGATTAGATAATATAGTATTATACAATACATATGATTATATAATATAGTATTATACAATACATATGATTAGATAATATAGTATTATACAATACATATGATTAGATAATATAGTATTATACAATACATATGATTATATAATATAGTATTATACAATACATATGATTATATAATATAGTATTATATAATACTTTATAATTATGTAATATAGTATTATATAATACTTTTTATAATTATGTAATATAGTATAATTATATAATTTAGTATTATATAATAGTCTTATATAATAGATAGTATAAAGTATACTCCATATTACATAATTATAATAGGTAGTATACATAAAATAGGTAATCTATTATATTACATATAATAAGTAATATATAATATATATAATTGGTAATACATTATATAATATTCTTATATAATATACTATATAGGCATACTATATTATAGTAAATTGTATAATATATAGCATAGTTCATATATGTTATATAGTATCATTATATATTATGTGTTATATATAGTACATAATATATAAAGTATAATTTATGTTATATAAGACAAACTATATGTAAAATTATATATTCACATATAAAATATATCCATCTATATTTCCATATATAAAGTATATATAAATACAAATATAAATGAATTTTACATAAATGTATACTTTTATTTATTTATTTATTTATTTTGAGACGGAGTCTTGCTCTGTCGCCCAGGCTGGAGTGCAGTGGTGCGATCTCGGCTCACTGCAAGCTCCGCCTCCCGGGTTCACGCCATTCTCCTGCCTCAGCCTCCCGAGTAGCTGGGATTACAGGCGCCCATCACCACGTTTTTAGTAGAGACGGGGTTTCACCCTGTTAGCCAAGATGGTCTCGATCTCCTGACCTCGTGATCCACCCACCTTGGCCTCCCAAAGTGCTGGGATTATAGGCGTGAGCCACCACGCCTGGCCATACTTTTATTTTATTTATATTATATATGAAAGATTAATAATTAAATGAATTATTTCACATGTCCATTTAAGAGAATATAGTATAGCCACTACAAATAACACATTAAAATAAATTTTGATATATTCATAGTTTAACACTCAAGAGAAAGGCAAAATAATTTATATACATAATAATCTCACCTAGATAGACTAAGAAAAAAATTGATTTGATCAATGGAGAAAAATAAAAGTTTAGGAAGCAGTGAGATGTTTGTTTTCTACTTTTTACCTTTCTCTATGTCCTGAGTTTTCTGCATTATTAATTTTTAGCCAGAGAGAGAAAAAAACAAAACTATAATTTTATATACGAGAGATGATGGTAAGGACTAGACCCCCGGCCTCTCCTTCATCTCCTTCAGCTAAACAGCTGAAGCCCAAAGCACTGCTCCCACAAGTGTGTTTTCCTGACAGTTTTTCTTCAGAAGATTTTGATTCACCTGTAACAGGTTTTTTTTTTTTTTTTTTTTTGAGACAGAGTCTCCCTCTGTCACCCAGGCTGGAGTGCAGTGGCACGATCTCAGCTCACTGCAAGCTCCACCACCCAGGTTCATGCCATTCTCCTGCCTCGCCCTCCCCAGTAGCTGGGACTACAGGCGTCAGCCACCACGCCCAGCTAATTTTTAAATATTTTTTAGTAGAGATGGGGTTTCACTGTGTTAGCCAGGATGGTCTCGATCTCCTGACCTCATGATCCTCCCATCTCGGCCTCCCAAAGTGCTGGGATTACAGGCGTGAGCCACCACGCCTGGTCCTGTAACAGTTTTATACCTGTGCAAATATTTAAAGAGCAATCCCAGCTATGTTGTAGATTAGCAGAGCTTTTCTTCAGAGCCTATAGATTCTCAGTGCCTAGCACCGAGTATACTTCAGCTCTGAGGACAGTGAGGATGATGCTGATCAAGAGAATGGTGGCTATCCTCTGTTTCTTGAGGTATTTGTTGTATCTTTTCTGAGTTTTCCATCAAATATCTGTACATTTCAGTCTTCAGCACCCTTTGAAGCATTTTCTCTAAGTTTGTGTTTTGTAGAACATTTTGGTTGCATGACTTTTCTTAGACTTCCTGATGTTGCAAAACCCTCAGGCAGTAGATTTCCTGGGCCAAGGGCCAGAAGACACATGAAAACAAATGGCAACACCCTTTTGACTAAGAATTTATATTTATAACCCCCTTCTTGAAACTCTACAGCTATTTTAATATTTTATACTCATATTTTCATATAGACAGAACTGCTTTAATACTGAGGTACCCAGGGTGTTGGAGGGAGATAGACAGAGAAAAAGAGAAGTAAAGAAAAGAAAGGATCTTGTCAGGAATCTTCTGTCTTTCATATTGCAGTTCACAATCAGATTGTTCTTTCTCTGGCTGCAAACCCACACCTGAAATTATTTTTCATCTCCAAGCACGGAGTTATATGAGCAATCGCTCTTTCTAGAAACCATTTTTTTTCTGCCTGATATTCTAGTAGAGGGAACAAAAATGATAATAATCTTAATGCAACATGTAATAGAATTAAATTTTTCCTGCTGATAATATATATTTTGATATGAGAAATGAAGCAGGGATAGGCTGAAATCGAATGGCAGGAGATATGGCCACAGTCTTTAATCCCCTATTTTCTTGACCTGCAGATTGTCTCATTCGGGGAAGCTCCAGGGTTCTCAAGCGGAATTCGTGTTTCATTTTGTGTAGCACCCGTCAGAAAGACAAGCCAGGCATGAGGATCCATGATGAGCGCTCTTCTGAGTTGCCATTTGGAGCTGCCCGTTTAGAAAGCAAATCTGCATTTCCCTCATTCCTAGTTTCCTTCATCCTCTTTTAAGTGTCATCTTTTCCATGAAGCCTACTTGATCACACAGTTGAAAATTGCAAAGTCTTCACACCGCAGCTTCCCCTTTCTTTGTTGCTTTGGTTTTCTCCGTGGGACTTCCCACCATCCGTAAAATTAGGTGTTTTTGCCTGTTTTATTCACTGCTACATCTCCAATGGTTAGAACCTGACATTTAGTGGGTGCTCAATAATATTTGTTGAAGTAATGTATAATAACTTCACTTTCTTGAGTAATTACTATATATCATGAACTGTGGTAAATTATCTCCATGTAATGCCTGTAATCTTTACAACACCTCTAACCCTATAACATAAACCATGTTATACCCATTTTACACATATGCAATTTAAAGGACAGAGAGACCCACACATTTGCATAGGATAATTCTAGTGAATAAGAAATTTGGGTTGTTTTGTCTCTCTATAGGCTTCTTCTTATTATTATTATCACTATTTTGAAACAGAGTCTTTCTCTGTCATCCAGGTTGGAGTGCAGTGCCGCGATCTAGGCTCACTGCAACCTCTGTCTCTCAGGCTCACGTGATTCTCGTGCCTCAGCTACCCGAGTAGCTGAGATTACAGGCTCACGCCACCACGCCCAGATAATTTTTGTATTTTTAGTAGAGATTTCACCATGTTGGCCAGGCTGGTCACGAACTCCTGGCCTCAAGTGATCCACCAGCCTAGGCCTCCCGAAGTACTGGGATTACAGGCAGGAGCCACTGCGCCCAGCCTTAATTTTTTCTTTTCACGATTTTTTTCCATTTTAAATTAAATGCCTTTGGATTTTAAAAAATGCAGCATTCCTCTGCTATCTTATTAAACGTATCCTTGAACTTCAGGGAGTGGAGAATAGTTGTCTGGAAAATGAGACACTGCTTTTCTTTGTTTTTGAACTTAACAAGTTCCACATTCAGAGATCTCAATTACATGCCCTTCATTGAATGTAAGTATGATGCATTTAACATACAGCTTGTGTGAAAGCAGGATATTATAACCGCAAAAATATCTGACTTTAAAATTAAGTCAAATACTCAACATAGCCCAGAATGGAAACATGGGAATTAATTCTATAGCTGTGGCAGATCTGAGGGACAGGGTGTTACCAAAAATTGAGATTTACAGAGAAGGAGATTTTTAATAATTCAGTTTTCATTAACTTCCCAAATCAAAAAGCCAGCATATTCTGTTTGGTAGGAAATTACACAGGAGTGAAAAAAAAAATCCACAGTTCAGCTGATTAGAAAACAAGTTTTCATTAAACTAAAATTTATTAAATTTTTAAGAAATTTATAGCCAGCTAGCTTCCAAAAATTTGCTCATCGATATTGCTTAATAAAAAGTGTTTTCTTTCCCTTTATATGCTGTAATAACATAAACTGCCTAAGTGCTATCTATTTTGGAAGCTGAATCATAGAGGGGCTAAGTGTTATGAAGGCTTATTATTTTCCAGACACTTTGCTAGCCACTTGACATATGTAATCACATTTTATTCTAATGGAAACTCTGTGGGGACTTCCTTTAAAAATGAAAGAGCTGAGGTTCAGATATTTTGAGGCTCAGATGGTTTAAGATGCATTTCATCAAGTAATAGATGGTGGAGCCGATCTCCAAGCCCAGGTTGGATTTTTCCTGAAGCACATGATTTTTTCCTATTACCACAAAGCCTCATCCATAAATATCATGCAGAACCTATGTAGTTGCTCATTATAGAGAAAGTTCTAGAGCCTAAAGTAGTGCAAAGTAAGTGACCCAAAACCAGGAAGAGAGCTAACAGTAGAATACACAGACTTGCCCAAGGGGTATATCCTCCACATCCTCCACAAAGTATTTCCTGCTCTTCTTCTTGGACTCAGCCTCCCCTGTCCTCACTACAGTCACTAACTCTGCCTTTGTATTTTCACTGTTTGCCCTGAATAATTCCATTATACCATTGTTATAATTTATTGCACTTAATGTGTTTTATGTTTCCCATTACCAATCTGTACATTTTTATTCTCCTATTGTATATTTTTATACAATATACATATAGTGTATACAATATATATTGTAGGGAACAAAAAAAAATTCCCCCTCCACCCTCATGAATTCTTAGCTGGGATGGGTCCCTGTAACAAAAGATAGATTAATAAGAGGGAAACAAACACGTTTATTAACGTGCAGTGCTCATCATACAGGATACACTCCAAGGAAAAGTAACTCGAAGTAGTGGTTTGGAACTCTGGCTCATAGAGCATCTTCAACAAAAAACAATAAATTTGTGGGGAAATGACAGGACAAAGGAAAATTATTTTACGCTTCCAAGGGAGGGAAACTGTGGGAAGGTAAATATATGGGTGGAAAATATGAGTAAGTTTGTTTGCAGATTCCTCTGGTGCTGTCTCTGGGACGGTAAGAGTTTAGAGTTGTCTCCAGTAAAGGAGAATTTATAACCTGCCCTTAGGCAGAAGAGCAGGAGGATAGGGAAAATTTTCCTTCCATTTGCTGCTTCTTAATTGCCTTTAGCTCAAAAACAATTTTCTTGTCAAAGAGGCAGATGTCGAGGTGACCTGTTCTGGTTTCCCTCAATATATTAATCTTTCTTGCATTGTCATGGAGTACTATACCCTGAAGATTACCGTATTGCTAAGTATTGATCTGATCTATGGATTCTGACTGTTACAGAATACTGAGTGTTGTGCATCCACCACAATTTTTCTGCCTTATAACTTTCCATCTAACCCCCTTCTATCCCAAGCAATGCTGTAGTGAACGTGGTTCAGTATCTCCTTATCCACCCATGTGAGAATTTCTTAGGATTATGCATTTTCATTACATTCTCAATTCAGAACTCCTGGGTCGTAGGTTATGCATATATTTAATACGAATAAGTATTACCAAATTAGTCCCCATAGTGGCTGCTCCAGTCTATATTCTCAGTGGCCTGGATGAAGTTCCTCTATCTGAATATCCCTGACATCACTTAGCATTCTTTAGCTTTCTGATGTTTTGCAAGTCCAACAAGCATCAGGTGATATTGTATTGCTATTTTAATTTTCATCTCTTTGATTATTAATGAGTTTGAGCAATGTCAATGTGCCTATTAACTTTTTAAGAAATTATATCTATAAGCCCAACAGTGGGCATTTCCTGGCATATAATGAATCCTCAGTGGATGTATGATTGAAAGAAAGACATTATAGCATGCAAAATTCCCAAATTAGTCTCAGGCTTTGATTTTTGATACTTGTTGGTTATCTCGAAATCTGAACAATAAGTAAATATTGGAATTAAGTTTTTGAGGTAATTAACTACATTAATCAGTTGTCCTGATTTTACAGTCGAAGATTGTTGATAAGTTTGACATTGGGAAATTAAACTTAAAAAAATCATAAAAATAACATTTTTTAAAAGTTACCATATGATGTAAGGAGTGACTGTGAGTTATATTTTCCCATTTTGTAGATGAGCAAATGAGTTCGGAGAGATTTAAATACCCTATGAAAAGCATGCAGAATTCTGGTAGCACTATAAGGATAAATAAAAAGATTGGGCCATTTGGCTAGGGCTGGCATGAGTTAATTACAGTCATTATGTGATTAATAAAACATTTGATATACCAGCAATCATGTCATGAAGTTCTATTCTCTGCCTTTGAATAGTAGCAAACTAGGATTATAATTTTATAATGACAGACCAGTTTAAGATAGAAGAGACATGACACGTAAGACTCTCAGCTTCTCACTATCTGCCTAAAACGTGCATGGACAAAACTGGTGTGTGCTAAAGGCAGTGCCACAGGAACCGAAACTAAAAAAATAAAAAAGATTAAGAATGTATAAAACCGCTCTAACTCCATCCCTTGACTGCCTTGGGATCTCAAATAGCAGAAATGTATGTCCATCAACAATGCAAGTGGAAGTGTATGTCTAATTTAAAGCCGTGTCCTAAGAATAGGATTTCACATAATGCGCTAGCTAAAGAGTAGAGGGTTGGTAGAGCTTTTGTTAGGGATTTCCTTCCAGCCTATCTTCACATCTTACCCTTTAAACATGCTTTTTAAAATGTAACAGCAGAGCACCTAGAAAACCTATTTTTCCAAGTTGTGACTTCTCTCTTTCCTACATACTTTTATTCTTCTAGTCATCCAAGTAACTATCTTACTAGTAGCAGTCTGTGAGTCTGTCTATGCATTCACACATCCGTCTAACCAGCTGTCTACCTACTTATCCATATTTTTTAAGCAATAAAAATTTCATTTTGTAGACTCTTTTACTAGTGCACTTGCCCAGAACAGAAAGTCTCCCACTCAGAAGACCAGTTCTTTGAGTCACCAGATAAAGTTCATATATGATATAAGGTATAGTCACATCTTCAGTATACTAACATTTACTATAATACAGCAATGCCTTTTAAAATCAAATACACGTGATTTTACAAAACCAAATGTAAGCCTCCAGGATGTAAGAGAACAACTTGCATTATAAAGTATCCTTGAACCCAGGAGGCAGAGCTTGCAGTGAGCCAAAATCGCGCCACTGCACTCCAGCCTGGGCGACAGAGCGAGACTCCATCTCAAAAAAAAAAAAAATTAAAATTAAATAAAGATGTTTAATTAGATACATAATGGTAAATGTGGTACTAGTGTTAGTGGTAAATATGGTAATTAGCGTAGAGAGGTTAAATGATTACAGTAAGCTAAAGGCCAAATTGTTGTTAATTTGAGTTGTTTTATATATGTTGATAAATGCCTTGGAATAGTCACTTGCATGCAAAATAATAAAAGAAAAAATTTAGACCTGTAGTAATTAGTCAGGGTTCTCTAGAGAAACAGAACCAACAAGATTATATATATATAATATAAATACAATTTATATATATATACCTTAATATGTAAAATAAGGAATTAGCTCATATGATTATGAAGGCTGACAAGTCCCAAGATCTGCAGTCAGTAGGCTGGAGACCCAGGAGAGCCCATGGTGTAATTTCTAGTCTCAAAGCCAGCAGGCCTGAAGGCTTGAGACTCAACAAAGGCTGATATTTCAGTCTGAGTCTGAAGGCCAGAAATGACCAGTTCCAGCTCAAGCTGTTCTCTTCTGGTCTTGGATTGATTGGATGAGGGAGGGCAGTCTGCTTTACTCAGTCTACCAATTCAAACATTAATCTCATCCAAAAATGCCCTGACAGACACACCCAGAATCATGTTTATCCAAATGTCTGAGCACTCCATGGCCCAGTAGAGATGACACATAAAAGTAACCATCACAGAAAGATTTTCTAATTGGAAGATAAACACTTCGAAAATAATTAATTTGAATAAATTTTTATAGAAACATTTCAAATTATAGATAAAAAAAGAGAATTAAAAATAACCTATAATTCTATCACCATTAGATAACTCTTGATTTGAATTTGGTGCATATCTTTCTAAACATTGTATATTGAAATGAAGTGCTGTGTATCCCATTGATTTATGCTGATACATACTTGGATTTGCCCAGCTTTGCTAAAATTACACACAAGGGATCAGTTGAGAAAATCAGTTACATCATCATCACAAGCAAGACTGAAAAATCATTAATTTGCCTTGCTATTCACAGAAGGGAAGAAAAGAAAAAAAGAAAGAAAATACTATGATATGTTTGAGTAGAGTTTGTTTAATCATCAAAATTATTTCTCTATTTGTCACAGAAAATGCTGTAGCCTTTGTTTCTTTAGGGAGAAACATTTAATGTCATTTCTTAATAGGGCTTTTGTTAACCCAAACAGCTGTTGGTGTGTATGTATCTAAAGGCCTTAGGGAGGTCAAAAATAAGTAGCCTTCAATCATCAGAGTTATGACCAAGCAATGGTCATGAGAGGTCACATGTGGGAAGAGACTGACTATAAACTGAGCATGTATTGCCCTACTCCCCTTAAATGCCATTTTCTGGATCTCAAGTTTAAGATTCCTAGAAAGTTTTGCAATGTACAATAAAAGTAGATTGCTGCCTTCCACATTTTTTTCACTTACCCCTGAATTTGTTGAGAACTTCTGAATTATTTGACTCAAGTCTAGTTTACTTTCTGTCATTATTTTGACACATTGGTTTGGCTTGTGTTCTCTCTGAAAGCATTTGTAAGGCATTTCATACCTGATTCTGGAAAATAGTCATAACATTGTGGGTCCTGCTCTGAAGGATTCAGTTAGAAAGGACAATGGCCACTTTTTTTTTTTTTTTTTACTTTGAATCTCTTATACCAATGGCTTATGGTTCTATAGGGTATAATAACCCCTCATATGCCTGCAGAGATTAATGATCAAATCAGCTCAGTTATTCAATCCAGCATTTAAGTATCCTTAGTTCTTTTTAACAAACTTGTTGGAAGCAAGCCTTTGCTAGTATATCATATAAATGAAGAAGAGCAATAATTTAGATCAGGAAAGACAAGTGTGTTTCATCTGTGTTGCCAACTCCAGTCAATTGATGGGTAGTTAGTGTCTGGAGGATTCTCATGCTGCTTCTGGGCTCTGTGGGAAAGACCACTAAGATTACCAGCTATGAGTGGTAGAGTTTTAGATGTGTAGGAGTTAGCCAGCTGAAGTGAAGAAGTGAGGGAGACCTTTTAGGCAGAGGAGAAAGCATGGGAGAGGATGGTACATAAAGGAAAGAGGGTAGAATGCAAGCAATTCAGGGCTCCTGGAGCCGCAAAATTCAGAATATAAAACTGTGAGTGATGAGAATAAGGACCAGGCCAGATAGTCTATGTTTAGTGGAGAAGCTTGACCTTCATCCATTTTATAGTCACTAGAAGATTTTAAGCAGGGAAGTGATGGGTTTGCTTAGCAGGGTTTAAAATGGTTATCATGGTAAGTGCTTTGAGGACTACAAGACCAGAGGTAGGCTGACGTTTTAGGATATTATTGCAGTATTCCAAATGTGAATAATCTTGACCTGAATAAGAGCACTGCTAGTAGGGACAGAATTGAGAAAGTAAACTTCTTGATGGCCAGGAAAGGAAGATAAAGGAAGAAGAAACTTTGAGTGATGATGGATAGCAAACAGCATGGGTGAATGTTTCACGAAAAGATAATACTTTAAAACTAAATGTTAAATGGTTAAACAAGACTATAATATGACAGATCTGAACTACTGACCCCCCGTTTTTTTAAACAGGCAAGAGGATTATATACATCTTTTTGTTGGCCGGACGTGGTTACTCACGCCTGTAATCCCAGCACTTTGGGAGGCCAAGGTAGGCAGATCACTTGAGGTCAAGAGTTCGAGACCAGCCTGGCCAATATGGTGAAACCCCGTCTCTACTAAAAATATGAAAATTAGCCTGGCATGGTGGTACGTGTCTGTAATCCCAGCTACTTGGGAGGGTGAGGCAGGAGAATCGCTTGAACCTGGGAGGCAGAGGTTGTAGTGAGCCGAGATTGCACCACTGCACTCCAGCCTGGGCAACAGAGCAAGACTGTTTCAAAAAAATAAAAATAAATATTTTTGTCATTGTTGTTTTATTTTAAAGAAAGGTTTTTTTAAAGGAAGTTTAGGGTTTGCAGATAAATTGACAGCAAGGTACAGAGATTTTCCATACAACCCCTGCTCTCAAGCATGCATTGTCTCCCCATTATATATATATTCCCTCCCAGAATTACAATCTGCTACAATTTATAAACATCCATTGACATATAATTACTAGAAGCTCATAGTTTACTTTAGGGTTTACTTTTGATGTTGTATTCCACGGGTTTAAACAAATGTATAATGACATGTATCCACCATTACAGTATTATACAGAGTAGTTTTACTGCCCCCGAAATCATCTATGCTCCACCCCTTCACATCCACCCCTCAACCCCTGGCAACCACTGATCTTTTCACTGTTTCCATAATTTTGTCTTTTCCAGAATGTCATCTAGTTGAAATCATACAGCATGTAACCTTTTCATATTGGCTCCGTTCAGATAGTAATATGTGTTTAAGTTTCTTCCATGTCTTTTCATGGCTTAGTAACTCATTTCTTTCTTGTACTGAATGATATTCTATTGTCTGCATGTACCACAGATTCTTTGTTTGTTTGTTCTTTTACTTATCAGTTTATATGCTGAAGGACACATCTTGGTTACTTCCAAGCTTTGGCAATTATGAATAAAGCTAATAAACATCTATGTGCAGATTTGTGTGTGACTATAAGTTTTCAACTCCTTTGGGTAGAAACCAAGGAGCTTGATTACTGAATCATATGGTAAGATTATGCTTCATCTTTTAAGAAACTGCCAAACTGTATTCCAAAGTGGACCCAAAGTTACCTTTCCCACCAGCAGCGAATGAGAGTTCCTGTTGCTCCATATCTTTCCCAGCATTTGTTGTCATTAGTGCTCTGGATTTTGGCCCTTCCAGGTGTGTAATGGTATTTTGTTAATGTTTTAATTTGCATTTCATTGATGGCATATGATATGAAATATCTCTTTATATATTTATCTGTCATCTGTATATCTTCTTTGGTGAGGTGTTTAGGTCTTTGGCCCAATTGTTAATTGGGCTGGTTGTTTTCTTATCGTTGAGCTTTAAGAGTTCTTTGTATATTTTGGATAATAATCCTTTATCAGATATGGTCTTTTCAATTATTTTCTTTCATGCTTGTCATCTCATTCTCTTGACATTTTCTTTTGTAGAGCAGAAGTTTTTAATTTTAATAAAGTTCAGCTTATTAATTACTTATTTCATAGATTATGCCTTTGGTTTCTATTTAAAAAGTCATTGCCGTACCCAAGGTCATCTAGGTTTTCCTCTGTGTTATATTTTAGGAATTTTACAGTTTTATGTTTTACACATAGTTCTATGATTCATTTTGAGTTAATTTTTGTGAAGGATGTAAGGTCCTTGTCTAGATTCATTTTTTTGCAGGTAGGTATCCAGTTGTTGCAGCACCATCTGTTGAAAAGACTATCTTTGCTCCATTGTATTGCCTTTGCTCCCTTGTCAAAGATCAATTGACTATATTTATGTGGGTCTATTTCTGGTCTCTCTATTCTGTTCCACTGATCTATCTGTCTATTCTTTTGCCATTACCAGGCTGTTTTGATTCATATAGCTTTATAGTAAGTCTTGAAGTCAGATAGTGTCGGTTCTCCAACTTTATTCTTCTCTTTCAATATTATATTGGAGATTATGGGTATAAATTATTTTTTAAAAATACATGTCTCCTATTTCTGAGGGATACTGAAAAGCAAATCATGTAGAATACAATGTCAAGGAATATTTTATTTTATGATTTTATATCTTATGGATATGTATATATACACACACATATTTATATGTACATACATATGTATATATTCTGAGGGAAAAACTCAAACTTTTTCCTCTGCTCTCACACCACAACAATCAACACAGAAGACTTCTGTGACCAAATGCATGAGTTTTTTTTTTTCACCCAACACCAACCAGCAGATACCTCCAGGTATCTTCCAATTCAATTCAATTCTGATGCTGTCTCCCTGAAAATAATGTCAGATCCCACAGGTTGAGGGCTCAGTCCCACAAGACTGTCCCCTTTCAGACACCAGTTGCAAGTTTGGGCCTCCAGAATTTCTCAGTAGCCAGCTTCAAGTTGAGGTTTCCACAACCCCTCTTTGGGTTTGATTAATTTACTAAAGTGGTTCACAGAACTCAGGGAAACTGGCTTAATTTGCTGGTTTATGATAAAGGATGTTACAAAGGCTACAGATGAAGAGATGCATAGGGTAAGGTATGAGAGAAGGTACACAGAGCTTTCATGCTCTGCCTGGATATGCCACCTGCCAGGATCCTACACATGTTCACTATCTGGAAGCTCTTCAAATCCTGTTCTCTTGGGCCTTTTATGAAAACTTCATTGGATAGGCATGACTGAAGCATGGACAACCATGTAGTAATGTGATTGGACGAAAAGGTTATAATCTAATGCTTATAGGCTGAGTGGGAAAACCCAGTGAGGCCTATCTGTTCAGATTCTTCTTGACCTCTCTGTGCAGCATTAATTCCTCTAGGATATGGGACAGGACCTCCTCTGAAATGAGGTCTTATGACCCTCAATCACAAAGGTGGAAACATGTTATAGTCCTGCCTTGTGTAGGTGAAAGGTTTTCTGAGGTCTGCTCCTGAGGCCAAAAGCACCATAAAATTATAATAAAAGACTATTAACAAGGGCTATGGGAATCATAAGCCAGGAGCCATAGATAAAAACATATATATATATATATAAAATAATATCACACACATATATCGATCTATGCATATACACGCATTTCTATAAAGATACATATATGTATGTAAATAGATAGAAGTAGATATTTATATAGCTAGATATAGATGTAGATAATTGTATTATTTCTTACATATATATCACAATAAGAAATACTATACTTATTATAAAAATAACACAGGGTGGGGCCAAGATGGCCGACTAGAAACAGCAGCGTTTGGAGGCCCCCATTGAAAAAAAACATAATAAGCTTGTGAATACTTCACCAGCAACCAAGGCATCCAGGTTTTCTCATCAGAACCGACTAGGAGGTTGGTGTGACCCACGGAGAGAAAGAAGAACAGTGTGGTGTGGCAGCCCACATGAGAGCCACATGGAGTGGGGGAGCCCCCTCCCCCCCAGCCAAGGGAGGCAATGGGTGAGCGTGCTTTTTCCACAGAATTGTGCAACCCACAGATTGGAAGATCCCACTCGCGAACCCACACCACCAGGGACTAGCGTCCCAACCCAGGAATGCACAGACTCTTAGCTTCTCGGTTGGAAGGAATCTGCTTAAGCCTACAGAACTCCTGGAGGGAGGGGTGACCAGAACTGGGTGTGGCTGCCTGCTGTCAAAGCTATTTGAGCTCCCTGTGGGAGGATCAGCAGCCAGTACTGTGATTTGCAT
This sequence comes from Pan troglodytes, assembly GCF_028858775.2. Taxonomy (NCBI): domain Eukaryota; kingdom Metazoa; phylum Chordata; class Mammalia; order Primates; family Hominidae; genus Pan; species Pan troglodytes. The sequence goes on from NC_072411.2 coordinate 40,037,394, forward strand.
CTGCCTAACACAAAGCTCCCTGGGCAGGGGAAGGGAGGCATCCATCTCTATAGCCCCAGGCTGTGCTTTTCCTCTGTTGGAGACAGGGAGGCTGGACGGCTTGGTCCCAAGACTTGTCCCTCACAGTCCAACACACCTGCTTGCAGTCTGTGGCCAGAGTGCCTCTTCAGGCCTGACCCTGACCCATCCTTCCTCATTGGGTGAGGCTTCCCCCACCAACTCCAGTAACACCAGCCAGAGGCTCAGGGACAGAACCTGCATCTCCCTGGTCCTGTGTCCCTAGGGGGAGGGATGGCTGCAGTCTCTGTGGACCAGCAGACTTAGCCTTTCCTCCTGGTAGTTCTGAGGAATCCAGGCAGCCCAGACAAGTGGGTTCCCCGCAAGTGAGGCACTGTGTTAAACAGGTTCTGTTCCCCATGCCACCCAACTGGGTGAGACCCTCCAATAGAGGTTGTCAGACACCCTATACAGGAGTGCTCCTACTGGCATCAGGCTGGTGCCCCTCAAGGTCAGAAGTCCCAGAAGAAGAAGCAGGCACTCATCTTTGCTGTTCTCCAGCCTCTTTGAGTGACATCTCCAGGTACAGCAGCGAATCAGATAAATAGGTCCTGAAGTGAACCCCCAGCAAACTGCAGCAGCCCTACAGAAGAGGGACCTAACCATTGAAAGAAAAAAAACAAGCAGAAAGCAACAACAACAGCATCAACAACAAGAACAACAAAAAGTCTCCACAAAAACTCCATCCAAGGGTCAGCAGCCTCAAAGACCAAAACTAGACAAACTCATGAAGTCAAGAAAGAATCAATGAAACAATGCTGAAAACCCAAAAGGTCAGAGTGCCTTTTCTCCTCCAAATGATTTCAACCTTTCTCCATCGGGGTAATAGAACTGGAGAGAGGATCAGATGGACAAATTGACAGAAGTAGGCTTCAAAATATGAGTAATAAAAAACTACACTGATCTAAAGGAGCATGTTCTAACCCAATGCAAAGAAGCTAAGAACCTTGATAAAAGGTTAGAGGAATTGCTAACTAGAATAACCAGTTTAGAGAGGAGCATAAACAACATGATGGAGCTGAAAAACACAGCATGAGAACTTCCTGAAGCATACACAAGTATCAACTGATGAATCAACCAAGTGGAAGAAAGGATATCAGAGTCTGAAGACAAGACTAGAGAAAAAAGAATGAAAAGGAATGAACAAAGCTTCCAAGAAATATGGGACTTCATAAGAAGACCAAACCTACAATTGCTTGGAGTACAAGAAGGAGATGGAGAGAATGGAAACAAGCTGGAAAACACACTTCAGGATATTATCCAGGAGAACTTCCTCAATCTAGCAAGACTGCCAACATGCAAATTCAGGAAATACAGAGAACATCATTAAGATACTCCACAAGAAATTCAACCCCAAGACACATAATCATCAGATTGAAGATTGAAATGAAAGAAAATTGTTAAGGGCAGCCAAAGAGAAAAGCCAGGTCACCTACAAAGGGAAACCCATCAGACTGACAGACCTCTCAGCAGAAACTCTACAAGCCAGAAAAGATTGGGGGCCAATATTCAACATTCTTAAAGAAAAAAAAAAATTCAACCTAGAATTTCATATCCAGCCAAACTAGCTTCATAAGCAAAGGAGAAATAAAATCCTTTCCAGACAAGCAAATGCTGAGGAATTTTGTTGTTACCAGGCCTGCCCTGCAAGAGCTCCTGAAGGAAGCACTAAAGATGGAAAGGAAAAGCCAGTAGCAGCCACTGCAAAAACACATCAAAATATAAAGACCAATGACACTATGAAGAAACTGCAACAACTAGTGTACAAAATAAACAAATAGCAGCATGATGGTAGGGTCAAATTCACACATAATGATACTAACCTTAAATGTAAATGAACTAAATGTCCCAATTAAAAGACACAGTCTGACAAATCGGATAAAGAGTCAAGACCCATCAGTGTGCTGTATTCAGGAGACCCATCTCATGTGCAAAGACACACATAGGCTCAAAATAAGGGGATGGAGGAAAATTTACCAAGCAAATGGAAAGCAAAAAATAAGCAGGGGTTGAAATCCTAGTCTCTGACAAAACAGACTTTAAACCAACAAAGATCAAAAAAGACAAGGGCATTACATAAGGTAAAGGGAACAATTCAACAAGAAGAGCTAACTATTCTAAATATATATGCACCCCATACAAGAGCACCCAGATTCATAAAACAAGTTTTTAGAGACCTACAAAGAGAGGTATACTCCCAGACAATAATAGTGGGAGACTTTAACACCCCACTGTCAGTATTAGATCAATGAGACAGAAAATTAATAAGGATATTCAGGACTTGAACTCAGCTCTGGATCAAGTGGACCTAGTAGACATCTACAAACCTCTGTACCCCAAATCAACAGAATATACATTCTTCGCAATGCCACTTGGCACTTATTCTAAAATCTACGACATAATTGGAAATAAAACACTCCTTAGCAAATGCAAAAGAACTGAAATCATAACAGTCTCTCAGACCACAGTGCAATCAAATTAGAACTCAGGATTAAGAAACTCACTCAAAACCACATAATTACATGGAAATTGAACAACCTGCTCCTGAATGACTCCTGGGTAAATAATGAAATTAAAGCAGAGATCAAGAAGTTCTTTGAAACCAACAAGAACAAAGAGACAACATACCAGAATCTCTGGGACACAACTAAAGCAGTGTTAAGAGGGAAATTTATAGCACTTAAATGCCCCCATCAGAAAGCCTGAAGATCTCAAGTTGACACCCTAACATCACAATTAAAAGAGTTATAGAGGCAAGAACAAATGAATCCAAAAGCTGGCAGAAGACTAGAAATAACTATGATCAGAGAAGAATTAAAGGAGATAGAGACCCAAAAACCCTCCAAAAAAAAATCAGTGGGTCCAGGAGCTGGTTTTTTGAAAAAATTAACAAAATAGATTGCTAGCTAGACTAATAAAGGAGAAAAGAGAGAAGGATCAAATAGACACAATAAAAAATGATAAAGGGGATATCACCACTGACCCCACAGAAATACAAACTACCATCAGAGAATACTATAAACACCTCTACACAAATAAACTAGAAACTCTAGAAGAAATGGTTAAATTCCTGGGCACATACACCCTACTAAGACTAGACCAAGAAGAAGTTGAATCCCTGAATAGACCAATAACAAGTTCTGAAATTAAGGCAGTAGTTAATAGCCTACCAACCAAAGAAAGCCCAGGACCAGATGGATTCACAGCTGAGTCCCACCAGAAATACAAAGAGGAGCTGGTACCATTCCTTCAGATACTATTACAAATGATTGAAAAGGTGGGACTCTTCCCTAACTCATTTTATGAAGCCAGCATCTTCCTGATAACAAAATCAAGAAGAGACACAACAAAAAAAAGGAAACTTCAGGCCAGTATCTCTGATGAATATCGATGGGAAAATCCTCAATAAAATACTGGCAAACCAAATTCAGCAGCACATTAAAAAAAATTATCCACCACAATCAAGTCAGCTTCATTCCTGGGATGCAAGGCTGGTTCAACATACACAAATCAAAAATCATAATCTATCACATAAACAGAGCGAAAGACAAAAACCACATTATTATCTCAATAGATGCAGAAAAGGCCTTTGATAAAATTAAACTTCTCTTCTTGTTAAAAACTCTCAATAAACTAGATATTAATGGAACATATCTCAAAATAATAAAAGCTATGTATGACAAACTTACCCAACCAATATCATATTGAATAGGCAAAAGCTGGAAGCATTCCTGTTGAAAACCAGTACAAGACAAGGATGCCCTCTCTCACCACTCCTATTCAACATAGTATTGGAAGTTCTTGCCAGGGCAATCAGGCAATAGAAACAAATAAAAGGTATTCAAATAGGAAGAGAGGAAGTCAAATTGTCTCTGTTTGTAGACAACATGATTGTATATTTAGAAAACCCCATCATCTCAGCCTAAAAACTTCTTAAACTGATAAGCAACTTCAGCAAAGTCTTAGGATACAAAATCAATGTGCAAAAATCACAAGCATTCCTTTACACCAACAATAGACAAACACAGAGCCAAATCATGAATAAACTCCAAATCACAATTGCTACAAAGAGAATAAAATACCTAGGAATACAGCTAACAAGGGATGCAAAGGACCTCTTCAAGGAGATCTACAAAGCATTGTTCAAGGATATAAGAGAGGATGCAATCAAATGGAAAAACATTCCATCCTCATGGATAAGAAGAATCAATATTATGAAAATGACCATACTGCCCAAATTGATTTATAGATTCAATGCTATTCCCATCAAACTACCATTGACATTCTTCACAGAATTAGAAAAAGCTATTTTAAATTTCATATGTAATCAAAGAAGACCACATATAGCCAAGACAATCCTAAGCAAAAGGAAGAAAGCTGGAGGCATCATGCCACCTGACTTCAAACTATACTAAAAGTCTACAGTAACCAAAACAGCATGGTACTGGTACCAAAACAGATATATAGACCAATGGAACAGAACAGAGACCTCAGAAATAACACCACACACCTACAACCATCTGATCTTCAACAAACCTGACAAAAACAAGCAACAGGGAAAGGATCTCCTATTCAGTAAATGGTGCTGGGAAAACTGGCTAGCCATATGCAGAAAACTGAAACTGGACCCCTTCCTTACACCTTATAACAAAAATTAACCCAAGATGGATTAAAGACTTAAATGTAAAACCCAAAACCATAAAAACCCTAGAAGACAACCTAGGCAATACCATTCAGGACATAGGCATGGGCAAAGACTTCATAACAAAAATGCCAAAAGTAATTGCAACAAAAGCCAAAATTTACAAATGGGATCTAATTAAACTAAAGAACTTCTGCACAGCAAAAGAAACTATCATCAGAGTGAACAGGCAACCTACAGAATGGGATAAAATTTCTGTGCTCTACCCATCTGACAAAGATCTAATATCCAGAATTTACAAGGAACTTAAATGAATTTATAAGCAAAAAAAAAAAAACCACCCCATCAAAAACTGGACAAAAGATATGAACAGACGCTTCTCAAAAGAAGACATTTATGTGGCCAACAAACATATGAAAAAAAGCTCAATATCGCTGATCATCCGAGAAATGAAAATCAAAACCACCATGAGATACCATCTCATGCCAGTCAGAATGGCAATTATTAAAACATCAGGAAACAATAGATGCTGGCAAAGCTGTGGAGAGATAGGAGCACTTTTACATTGTTGGTGGGAATGTCAATTATTTCAACCATTGTGGAAGACAGTATGGAGATTCCTCAAGAATTTAGAACCAGAAATACCATTTGACCCAGCAATGGGATTGCTGGGTATATACCCAAAGGAATATAAATCATTCTACTATAAAGACACATGCATATGTATGCTCACTGCAGCACTATTTACAATAGCAAAGTCATGGAACCAACCCAAATGCCCATCGGTGATAGACTGGATAAAGAAAATGTGCATATACACCATGTTATACTATGAAGCCATAAAAAAGAATGAGTTCATGTCCTTCGCAGGGACATGGATGACGCTGGGAGCCATCATCCTCAGCAAACTAACAGGAACAGAAAACCAAATACCGCATGTTCTCATTCATAAGTGGCAGTTGAACGATGAGAGCACATGGACACAGAGGGGGGAACAACAGACACCAGGGCCTGTTGGGGGTTGGGGTTGAGGGGAGGGAACATAGAAGACAGGTCAATAGGTGCAGCAAACCACCATGGTTCATGTATACCTATGTAACAAACCTGTACATTCTGCACATATATTCCATTCTTTCTCAGAAGAAATAAAAAAAAGCACAGAATGTAAGTGCCTATGAGCACAGTGGTATTATTTATTGTCCAATGTAGGGTACTTTAGAGAGTTAGTTGGAGAGAGTAGGTAAAATAATTAAAATTATTATAATTTTTGAAATTTGTATGCATTGAACAAATTTCTCATATTAGTAAATTTATGAAATGTTCTTTTTTAAAAACTACTTCCAAAACTAAAATTCTGCTAATGATATTTTATTAAAAATGAACAAGTTAGGACCAAAAAACAAAAGCAGATGGGCACTAAGACAACAGGTATAAAATGGAAATGTCCCTGACAAACAAGTATGGTCACCCTACTTATGAGGTCAGAAATAGATTTTACGTTCTAATTGACTCTTAAGGAAATAGTTGCATTATCACCTCTTCTTAAACTTAATTTATTTTTGCCAGGAATCCAGCACACATGAGCTTATACTCTAGAGGCTGTTATGCAAACCAATGGTTTCCATATGTCAATTGTGATTCTAGCATTGTGTCCTCTATCAGTGCCCCAGGGAGAGGTACTGTCTGGCTCTGAACATGTCCCAGACTGTGCTAGATATATTTTGCCAACCAGGCCAACCTGAAATGTCAAGGTCCATCTTTGGAGGAGAGCTCATCAAGCCCTGAGAGGATATAATTGCATTTCAGTTATCTTTTTCAAAATGTCGAATTTGAGATCCTCATAATTGATAATTTTTCATTTAAAATGTATGGCTAGGTTAATATGAGGCAAGAACAGAAAATTTTGGTCTCTAGTCTCTTGGGGGCAAGCTGGAATCTATTTCCCATTAGCCCACAGCTATTCTTACCAGCCTTTTGTCTTAGTTATCTTTTTTTCCCTTCAAAATAGTTGCTGAACAGAAGAATAAAAGGCTTTTCATGTCTTTTTAGCATTTGTGATCTTTCTACTTCTTAGTTGAATGAGTTAGAAGAACAAACATTGTAGATTTAGACAAATGTGACTTAAACTTCAGGTATATCAATATCCCTTGAATGTCAACATACTCAAATCACCTAATCCAGTTGGGAATATTAATAATATCATGGAACTTGCTGTCAGGATTAATGAGATGTTCCAGGTAAAAAGCCTAGCACAGTGTTTGGCAAATAGTAGGTGGCCAATAATAAATGGCAGCTATAGTCATCAGTGAAGAAATACATGATTTCAAGTAGGTAGGGCTGGCTGTGAAGAAAATTGTCACATAAGTGACTTCATACTCTATTTCAGCTTCCTTCCCACTCTCCCTCCTTCCCTCCACACACACCATGTACGCCATCTCCTATTGTCAGTACTTGGGACTCTCATATGCACCTGGACCACTGTCTTTTCCTAGTCTAGCATTTTCCTAGTCTAGCATCCTGGTTTATCTTCCTCATCTCTTTCCTTCCAGACCTCCCAGTCTTATGACCTCTGCTTTTGCTTCCTGCTATGTGCAGCCTTGGAAAGTTTCTGCTAATGTCATTTATGCCAAATGTTAAAGACTAACATCATTTTCCTATGCTAATCTTGCCAGGAGGTATTTCCATTTTAATGAAGGTCAACATCATAACCTAAGTGAATAAAAGTGCAAAACATAAGTTGGAGGCATCAGCAATAGGGAGAGAAGAGATATTTTCAAATAGATGTACTCAAGATAACAATAAAAATAATGAACAGCTAACATTTATTCACTGCCAACTTTATTTTGCACTGTGCATTATATGCATTACTTCATTTAACCCTCACAACTAATAAATTAAGTACTATTATTATTTTTATTTTTCTAATTAAAAAAAAAGAAGCTTGGAGAGGTAAAGCAAATTGCCCAAAGTCGTATACGCCGAGTAAGTGAAGAAGACAGGTTTAAAACTCAAGTCCATCTGACTTATTGTCATCTCTCTTACACTATCCCTTAGAGGCTGAATTTTCACCAGGGCAGGGATTCTTGCTTGGAAGTCCTGCCTTGCTCAATATTCTAAGAAATCTAGACTGCTAGTAGTTCCAAATATACTCTTCTATTTTCTGTGTGTGCATCTGTCATCTTGTCCCCTGTACCTGCAATCCCTCACTTCCCCACAGTTTCTGGGCTAACTCCCACTTACCCTGGGAGTGACAGAGTTCATGAGTGATCTTCCCCCATGAAGCATCATCACTCTGGCATCATCTCTCGTCCTCTCCCCATATGTTCTCTTCCCTCTTCCTACCTTGATTCAACCGAGCCAGGGCTATTTCTGTGTCTGTGTCACAGGTAATAGTGTTTATGAGGGCAGATATCTGACATGTTTTTCTTCTTTATTTTACCTGACATATGCTTGTACCCTCTTTTTAATCTGACATTTTCTTTTTGTACTCTTCTGGCCTAGCCTACTCTGCCAGTTCTGAGGTGCATTTTTTTTTCGTATTTTAATACCTCTGATATTGTTATGCTCTCCAGTTGATAAAATCTTAAAATTATAATTGACAGTGGCTTTTTTCTAACTTGGTGAAACAAAAATAAGGGTTAATTTCCTTCTACAATCAACAGCATCTTTGATTTGATGAAATATAGTGATAGATGTTAAAGATCATATAAACGAATGGATGGCACTCACAGCCCTCCTTGAGTCACATTACTATGCCTACTTAGAACCTAGCTGCCCTGCATCATGGCAGGGCAGCAGTTGAACATTATTCTTTATTTATGTTAGGCTTTCCTAGTAAAGGTAGGGCAGATAATAAATCAGCTAAAATTGTTTTTAATCATTTCTTGCTGGAATGATGTGACCTGTCCCATATGTTTATCTTCTAGGTGAAATTGATCTTCAAATTCTCTCCAAAGTTCAGGCTCAATACCCAGGAGTTTGTATCAACAATGAAGTTGTTGAGCCAAGTGCTGAACAAATTGCCAAATACAAAGGTACCTGTAACTCCTGGTCCTCTACACCAGATCCTATCCCAAAAGACTTAACTCAAATTGTTCCCTTGAATGATTAAAAATATAGTTACTGTGGTATGCTTTTCACAAGCTTATTGGGAGAAGAACTGAATTAGTTCTTGGCAGGCATGACTAAACATCTCAAAATGTGAACAGTGTATAATAAACTCCCTTTTCTATTAACACTTCATCCATTCCCCAGTTGTCATCAATGATTACCTTTTGATGTTTATGCTTAAGTACAGATTCATTCATTGATCCAGAATTATTTAAACCAACCTTAAAGAGCTTATGTTTAGTGGGTTACAGTAAAAGTTCACAAACTTTTCCTGGCAAAGGCCAAATAGTAAATATTTTAGATTCAGAAGGTCAATTCAGTCTCTGTCATAACTAATCAACCTGCCATGTGCCACAAAGGCAGCCAAAAAGAAAAACAGGTAAACTAACAAGCATGGGTGTGTTTGAATAAAACTTTATTTGTAAACACTAAAATTTGAATTTCATATCATTTTCACATATGAATTAGCATCCTTCTTTTGTTTTTTTTAAATCATTCAAAAATATAATGATGTGAAACATGAATGGCAGTGACACAAAGTCAGGAAGTAGAACGATATATGTTTTTAGCTTGCGGTTCATACAAAAATAAGTAGCAGGCTAGATATAGTCCCTGGACTGTAGTTTGTCTTCTCCTGAATTATACAAATATATCATCTGTTTCCAATTCACTTTCCATTGATAAAATTCACCAGTTGATTCTTCATTAATACTAAGACAATATAACCTATGTCTGCCCAGGGTTCTTGTAATTATTTATTCCTGACTCTTTCTTTCACCTCTAATTTCATTAAATACTAGAAAACAAAAAAAGCAGTATGAACTCTCTGGTCTCCCAGACATAAGAAAGAAAAATGTTCTTTCTATCTGTTTGTATATAACATTGATTGCATTAAAATTCTAAATGGAAATGGTTTCCACATTTGCAATTAAAATTGATGGTGTGTCACCTCTTCTCTGTATTTTAGAGCTTGTAGCCAAGACATCGAACCTCGAGAACGTAAAGTTTGCTTGGCATAAGGAGACATCATCTGAATATCAAAGTAAAATGTTGGAGAAAAAGGAGCTTCAAAAGTGGGACTTTATTCATATGATTCAAGTAAGAAATTGTATTATAATACATACTCAGAAAGAAGACTTTTCAGAATATATACATAATGAATATCTACTATTCTAATTTTTAAAAGGTAAATGAAAATCTTCTGATTTCTAATTTTACAAGTGACCATGATCTGCTCAAATAAAAGATAAAGATGTTTATTATACTAAGATTCTCTTTAACATTCAAAAAACCAGTTTTCTCTAATCAAAATATCTCTACAGTTATCCATTTTAAAAAATGTTGGCTTAATTCTTATTTCTTTTTTGAGATGGGAGTCTCGCTGTGCCATCCAGGCTGGAGTGCGGTGGCATGATCTTAGCTCACTCTAGCCTCAACCTCCTGAGCTTAAGCAATCCTCCCACTGCAGCTTCCTGGTTAGTTGAGACCACAGGTGTGCACCACCACACCCAACTAATTTTTTATTTTTTATAGAGATGGGGTCATACTATGCTGCCCAGGCTGGTCTTGAAATCCTGGGCTCAAGTGATCTTCCCTCTTCAACTTCCAAAAGTGTTGGAATTACAGGTGTGAGCCACTGCACCCAGTCTTTAATTTATTTTTATATCATTGAATGTTTATATAGAGATTTGAGAATGATAGCATCATAACATATTCTCTAGTGGCTCTAATGGTTTGGGTGGACCAATGTCCCAGAGTGTTTCTGTAGTGGACATATGGTCGAAGGGGCAGGTTAAATGATGCCTCAGTTCAATAAATTTTTACTTCCATCATCCAGATCCAACAAACTGACTCATACATGTTATAGAAAGGGAGTGATGCAAGAACAAAAAACCAAACACCACATATTCTCACTCATAGGTGGGAATTGAACAATGAGAACACATGGACACAGGAAGGGGAACATCACACTCTGGGGCCTGTTGTGGGGTGGGGGTGGTGGGGGGATAGCATTGGGAGATATACCTAATGCTAGATGACGAGTTAGTGGGTGCAGCACACCAGCATGGCACATGTATACATATGTAACTAACCTGCACATTGTGCACATGTACCCTAAAACTTAAAGTATAATAATAAAAAAAAAAGAAAGGGAGTGACTATTGAGTAGATAGCATGGGGCTGGATTTCCAGAGATAACTAATATTTCTGAATAGCATAAGGGATGTATGGGTTTTGGAAGTTGGTTACCATTGGGAAATGTACGTATTTTGGCAATACCACTTGATTAACGACAAAACACTATTTTTCTTCCTGGTCTACAATGATAGTCACCCCAAAAGAATAAACTTACAAGAAGTCAAAGGAAGAAATACTCCAATTTTGTCATATGCAGGCAATTCTATGTCTCTGCTTCTTTAGCTGATGAAATCTTTTGCCTCTCAGGTAGTACTTATCACTGTCCAGGATGCCTAGATATTTCTCTACCAGACTTGCTTTTGTTCCCACTTCCTCACATAACTATTTCATAACTCCCCTGTCTCCTTACTACTCCTGCAATCTCTCCCAGACCATTCATTCCAAGCCAATGACCTCACTTCATAATGTATAGAGAAAATAGAAACTACCAGATAGAAACTCATTTTTTACCCTCTAACTTTGCAAACATAACTGCATTTGTGCATCATCTCCTTCTTCCATCTTATTGCAAAAACCTCCTCTTATCAAAAACCACTCCCTCTGTTTAACCCTGGATCCCATTCTTTTCTCTGTTATAAATGTTGTGATTTCAGGAATCAGCTTCTCTTTCCTATTTCTCTTAAAACTTCCATGTTTGTTCCTTCTTTCTTATAACAACTCTGTTTCCCTCTGCATCTCTATCCTGTTCCCCTCTCTCCATCTCTGTCTATGCCCCATTTTTCTGAGCAGCGTCTCTGCCTCTCTATTACTCATTATAGTCCTCACACTCTCATGATACTTTTACAACCTCACTGTCAATTCAGAAAATTTCACTGTCTTTGAGAAAAATTTAAGGTATCTTCTATGGCCCACTTCCACATTTCTAGACAGGTCATATCGTAGATTGTTAGCCATCATATTGATCCACTATATTTGGGTACCTGCCTATGGTCCCTGTGGTGGAAAATGTGGAGTGTGGCCCCTAAGGCACCATGAGCCATGCACAGGTCAGGTCCATTTTATTTCATTCATTCATATGAAAGAGGCACAGCTAAAGTACTTTTCCTTTGTGCAATGAATTCTCTAAGGACAGGCTATATGGAATATTGAATTCTTGTCCAACAAAGATGAAGATGAGATATAAGAAGTGTCTATGGGGGTGGGGTCCAAAGATGCAAGCCATGGGGAAAAATTTCCCACTGTCAATGCATAAGTCCAAGCTCTGTGCTGGATGGAAAGGCCTGTACTTCACTAGAGATTGATCCAGAATTATTAAAAATGGGTTTCCTGACCCCTAAACACCCTGTGACCAAGCAGATAACCTCATGCTTTATTTAGTCCAACTTCCTACAGAATCTGTCATCATCAGAGGCTGTCACATTTTCTGTGATTTTAAAAAAGCATCTGTGAGCATATGGAGAAGCTAGTGCAAAGGGCTTAATTGTAAAGTAACGTTCCATGAAATGGGGTCTGTTTTTATGGTGCCGGAACCATTTTCTCCCAGAAGAACTGCAATTCACGAATTATAGAATAGGCATAGGATTCATGTCCCCATGTGGAATGGTGACTAAGTGTCTCCAGCTATAAATGTCTGTGCTATGGAAGCCAGAAAGAGTAAATTTAAAACCATTTGACTCTAGTCGAACAAATACCATACTTTTCCATTTCCCCAAATATTTTCTCACATTATTGTTCTATGTCTTCATGCAACGTCTTTAATCTTTAAATTTCTTAAGTGTTTTCTTGGGTAAAAATTCACTCAACTAGAAAATCAAACTTTGTAGGAGTATCTAGCCCAAGCAATAAGACTTCAACATAGAGAAGCAGCTCATTTCTCTTTTTCCTCCTTTCTAGATGCTGTATTATGTAAAAGACATCCCAGCTACCCTGAAATTCTTCCATAGTCTCTTAGGTACCAATGCTAAGATGCTCATTATTGTTGTGTCAGGTAAGTTATTTTCATTGAGCCTGAATTTTAAAACAGCAATAATATACGTATGCATGGATTCCTGTGTTTAAAGAGGCTTATATATTTTGTCTTCATTATGAAATTCTTGCCTTGGCTTCTAATCATAGCCAATTAATTTTCAGAGTATTAGGGAAGTCATTCACAACAGTTCTCAATTTAGAAGGTATAGTGGAATTAAACATCTGTTTACTTCTTTCTTTTGGGAAAATATGTCTTTGTCTTCTATATATGAATCCTTTTTATATAGCTTAGAGTAAATTCAACTGACAAAAGATTTTAAATGAGACTAAAAATAGTAAACATTTATTTTACCTACTTTGTGTCATTGAGTGTTTCTTTTCCCTCTATGATGTTTATTAATAAATAAAGGTTAAACTATTTCAGATGTCATCATTTTTAATTGACTTGCAGTCTTAGAGCCATGATCAACACTGCTTGCTATAGGTTTTTTCAAATGCCTATCAAAAACAGTTCATTTGTTTTGTTTTGTGTTGGTGTTTTATTTTCCAAGGAGGCATGTGAGCATGTCCAGTTGCTGCCAGGGATTTAGTAAGTATCACACAGAGAACCCAAGTAAACATTTTTAGATAATGAAACATTGACATTGTTGAGGACAGTATTTATTACTTCTTTCATTCAGCAATCTTTATGGATTTTCTACCAGTACTTACAGGTTGATTTTAGATACACAGCAGACTCTGTCTTCCTAAGGTTACACCAGACCCCATATTTGACCACCATATGTCACAAAATTGACTTGTTCTTAAATATGAAGAATTGCTTTAAAGATGGCAAGCATGGTTATAGCTTGTAATCCTGGGTTTGACCTTATGTGAAAGTTTGGCAATAGAGAGCTCCTGTACACAACCTCTCCTGCAAGGGAACATTTAGATATACTATTTTTATCTCTAGTTAGTTAAAAATACTCATTTATGTGGGAGAGGTCTCATTTCCCATTTAGAAGGGCTTATGGAAACTGGACTCATCCTACTAACCTCTCTCTGAGCTAGTAAAGCACTATAAACTGCATTTAGAATTGCAAAGTAAACTTAGTTATCAACATTGTAGGCAGCCTATTCTTGATGATATTCATCAATCATACAGAAAAAGTATTGTAGACAGAAATAACAATTCATTGGGAAGTCATGTATTTTTTATCTTAGAATATATTTCATCTCAATGGTAGGTCTAATCTCTTATTTATATTTGGTTCATTCTAACATATTTTCAGAAATTAAGTATCTGAGCACCCAGAAGTTAGCTTTCTATGAGTATATATTACCAATAAGACAAAGCCAGCCTGAAGTTTAGAAGGGAACATGAATAGTCCACAAGTAACTGAGAACTGATTAAGTGCCCTTATGGCTACAGTATTCTGCTGGCTGTATCACGAATGAATTAATTGATGATTATTGGCATCAAGAAATTTGAAGACCAAAATAAACCCAATGAAATGTGTTGTATGTTAATACATGGTGCAAGAATACTGAGGCACTTCTAGCTATGTGAATTTGGTCTCTGCATCTCAGTTTATTCAAGGGCTATTTCTGGACAACCTTCTCTGCATTATATTACATCTTTTCATATATGTGGCTCATAAGTACCATCTGTAAATAAGCATTCATCATAAAAAAATCAAAAGAAAGGGAGTAAAGACTCAACAATCAGTTAGCTTTTTTTGAAAAGTATTTTTAGTCAAAAATTATTTAACCGAAGTATTTGATGATGGAAATGTTTTACTCACTTTCTCAATATGCAGTTAACAATTCTTCATTACTGCTTATAGCACAGGAGACAGCTGTTCCAAAGAGGAAAACATTGTTAATAGAATGCAACGCATAACATTTGACAGATTATTAAAGAGATTCTGATGATCTCCTTCCTTTACCATATCACTTCTTCTGAGAAGAGATTTACACAGCTATAGCCATCTATTTCTTCCTAAAAGAAAAACCACTTCGCAAAAGTAGAAGAAAGATTTCGATATTTTATTTGGGGCTTTCTACGTCTCTCTCTCCTAAGCCTAAGAATGTCTTGGCTTTTTTTGCCTCTATTTGTCAGAATGCTAAGAAAATAAATAAATTAAATATAAGTTAATTTTTTTAAAAACCTACTTTTCCCAATAATGAATACTTTGCAGTGAAAAATAATTCTACCTGAAAAGAGAAATAGAATTGTGAAATATGTTGATCATTGTCATCAATTTAGTAGAACTGGAATGTCCCCAGATTCTCCAGTCCTATTGGCATGTCATACTTAACTCTTAAACATCCAGAATAAATGACGGAGTTCTCATTTCCAGTAACTTGGGTAATTCATCCCCTCATCATCACTCCTTTACTCCTGAGGGTTCCTGGGGGTCAGACTTAAATGTTCCTGGTGATTGCCATCCACTGGGTGCCCCAAGTTCAACTTTTGATTTCTTCTCTCCAAATCTTGCATGTGCTGCAGCCGCCCTTTCTCATCTTGTTTCACATTGTCTTAAACATGGACATAGTCCTACCTCCTTCCTTCTCCAAAACACCATTCTTGCTTTTGACAGATTTTGAGACCTGTGGGGGAGAAAGAGGAACAAAGAACAGAATTCAGCATTAAGGTCCCACCGTGACTCTTTTTCTCACGTTTCTCTTGCTCAATCTGGACACACTTCCGTTGAACCTGCTCTCATAACTTCTCTCAGTCTTCCCTCATATCCTCTTAGTTCAGTGCTAAGATGCCACCTCCTCATTTTCTATTGCAACCCTCTTTTTTAACTTTTATTTTAAGTTCAGGGGTACATCTGAAGGTTTGTCACATAGGTAAATGTGTCCGGTGGGGGTTGTTAAACAGATTATTTCATCACCCAGGTATTAAACCCACTACCCAATAATAATTTTTTCTGCTCCTCTTTCTCCCCCCACCCTCCATCCTCAAGTAGACCTCAGTGTCTGTTGTTTCCTTCTTTGTGTTCATCAGTTCTCATCATTTAGCTCCCACTTATAATTGAGAACATACGGTATTTGGTTTTCTGTTTCTGCATTAGTTATTTAGGCCAATAGCTTCTGGCTCCATCCATGTCCCCAGAAAAGACATGATCTCTTTATTTTTTATGGCTGCATAGTATTCCATAGTGTATATGTATCACATTTTCTTTAACCACTCTGTCACTGAAGGGTTTTTAGGTTGATTCCATGTCTTTGCTATTGTGAATAATCCTGCAATGAACATTTATGTGCATGTGTCTTTATGACAGAATGATTAATATTCCTCTAGGTATATACCCAGTAATGGGTTTCCAAACTATACTATAGGGGGGTACAATAACCAAACAGCACGGTACTGGTACAAAAACAAGCACATAGACCAATGAAACAGAATAGAGAGACCAGAAATAAGGCCGCACACCTACGACCATCTGATCTTTGACAAAGCTGACAAAAACAAGCAATGGGGAAAAGACTTCCTATTCAATAAATGGTGGTGGGATAACTGGCTAGCCATATGCAGAAGATTGAAGCCAGTCTCCTTCCTTATACTATATACAAAAATCAACTCAATGTGGCTTAAAGACTACCTAAAACTATAAAAACCTGGAAGACAACCTAGGCAATACCATCCTGCATATAGGAACAGGCAAAGATTCTGTGACAAAGACACTAAAATCAATAAAAACATTGGCAAATGGCATCTCATTAAACTTAAGAGCTTCTGTACAGCAAAAGAAACTATCAATAGAATAAACAGACAACCTACGGAATGGTAGAAAATATTTGCATAGTATGCATTTGACAAAGGTCTAATATCCATCATCTATAAGGAACTTAAATTTACAAGAGAGAAACAACCCCATTAAAACATGGGCAAAGGACATGAATAAACAATTCTCAAAAGAAGACAGAGATGTGGCCAAGAAGCATTTGAAAAAAAGCTCAACATCACTGATCATTAGTGAAATGAAAATCAAAACCACAATGAGATACCATCTCATACCAGTCAGAATGACTATTTATTAAAAAGACAAAAAATAACAGATGCTGATGAGGTTGTGGAGTAAAAGGAACACATACATTGTTGGTGAGAGTGTAAAGTAGTTCAACCACTGTGGAAAGCAGTATGGCAATTTCTTAGAGAGCTAAAAGCAGAACTACCAGTTGACCCAGCAACCCTCTTATAGAGTAGTTTAAATCCCTTTTGTTCTATTTCTATCACCTAGATAAACCTGTGCACACATGAACTTGTCTTAACAACAACACATTTCCCTGAGATAAATTGTTTTGCCCCCCTCAGGGTATGATGAGGGTGATGGTAGTTTCCTATTTAAAAAAAATAGCAATAGTTGCTTTGTTGTATTAACATAACCAATAGAAATATATTGGTCAGCTTTTGGAAAAATAGATCAAGTCTAGTTTCCAACATTGGAAACAAATTTGATCACAAGAAATTTCCAATCAGACATTTTCATATTGATGTCAGTGAACACACATAGGAATGATCCACAAAGTTACTACTCATTGTTTTCTTTCAATGATGTAGCTTCAAATCCCTATCTGATAGACTAGTCAGTGGAAAGAAAACAAGTTTGAGAAACCTCATCAGCCAAGGTGTTCCATCTACATCCCTCCTTACCCCTGTTTAGGAACCATTGCCTAGCTTGCCTTCTCCACCAGAGCTATAATTCTTTAAACCCCATTTTTCATTTACTAAACAGATTGAAACATTTCCTAAAGTTGAATATTGACCCAGAACTTGGAATGTCTATACCACATTGGTTTACACTAAGTTGTGTTTTTATTAAGATTCTTTGGGTCACTTTCTCAATGGAATTTGCCTCATAATTACCTAAAAGGGAAGATGCTTCTGTGTATGTTCATTTGTTTCAGGGTAATATTGTCATCCATAGCTGCTCTCCAATGCACAAAACTGAGTACTCATGGTATATAGGGAGGCATATAGGGAGATTCATCTCTGTTCCTAGATCTTTGTAAAGACTTTGGCACAGAGACAATACTCAGTAAATATGTTTTAATTGAACTGAATAATTGTTTATTATTTCTGCCTTATGATATCAGAACTACAATAAGCTCTGAATATACATCCAAAAAAAGAGAATATATTTCAGCTAAAACTGACTTGACGAAATCAGAGAACACAGGAAGTTCTGGATATTTGCAGATGGAGTTTAATAAATACGAATAAAAGGCTCAATAAAAAAGACACACACACACACACACACACAGAGCAAATGGAAGCAGCCAGACAAAAGCAATAAAGAACAAACAACTAAAACTATTTGTGTATTTTTAGGGAAAGAAAAAGAAATTGAAATCAGAATTAAATGACAACATTTACTGGTCAGCTTATGGAAATATATTTTGCTTGATGGAAATCAACCTTTCCTCTGTGTTTCTAAATATCCATTACAGAATTACCCCAACTCAAGAGACAGTCATTTAGTGATAACTAGTAGAAGTTCCTGATAATGGAGATGAAATAAATTTGATTTGGGGATAAAAAAGAAGAGACATAAGAACAAGAGAGTTGGATTTCTTTAAAAAATGTGGAGTATCCCACACTAAAATGGTATCAAAGAAAAGTTTTTTTCTGCAAATGTGATAGCCAAGCATCAATTGGGAGGGTTGCTGTTTAAAAGGCAGCCTGTCTAGTTAAGGGAGATGAGCCAGAAGGAGATCACTGAAGCTTTCTGTCTGTCCTCTCCTTACCTGAGTAAGGAAGGAGGCAAATCATTGTGTGTTATTTTTAGTGCAGTGAGAAAAAGAAAATCTGGTTTATATCATGTTGAAAACAAAAGTAACACCATATGTTGTGCCCACCGAGAGCCATTATGATAATGCATTAGTCGGGAAGTGCATAATTGCTTAGCTCAGAAATGGCACCGAGTCACAGCACTGACACCAGCAAATTTTCTGCAATTAGTGTTTGGTTCTTTTTTCTCTGCCAGGTTAAAAATAATAATAATGATGATAACAGAGCCTCTCTTCAACCACTGAAATGCTGATTTTCTTGTAATGTCTTGTTTGCCGGCAAACTCTTATTTAGGAAGACAATCCACTGTCTTTGGAATAAAAGATTTTTAAATAAATACTCACAACCCTCATTTATTTTCATTGAACAGAGGTTTTATTCTTTCTGCTTCATTCCAATTCCACCTTCTCCTAGAGCATATCCTGCAGTTACCTCTCCCTCTTCTGAAATATAAGTAGAACATCAATTATCCTAGGCTATTTATTATTTAGCCTATTATTTGTCTTGGTTCATCTCTTGAGTTAAATTAAATCTACGAACTTTAGCTTAATCCATGCATGAGAGCCAAGGGTCTTTGAGCATTCTATAATCTTATGCAGAACTGTGTGGGTATGTATTGTTTGTGTATTTTTCTGGAGAGTCAGTTACTCTCACTAGATCATAAAGGGGACTTGGGAACCAAAAGTATCTCAAGACATTTAATCCTAGAAGCACAAAGGAAGTATAAGTTGTCTCTTATATTGCTTTTGCCAAATCCAGTTTAACACTTCAGTAACGTTAACTATTGTGTCATGGTTCTAAGGGTCTTTACTTTATTAACTCAGTGAATCCTTGTAGCAGTCTATAAATGGATTATATTATCACCCCTGTTTTACAGATGATAAAACTGAGACACAGGTTCATAAAGTTGGTAAGAAGGAAACCCAGGCTTCATACTCAGGCAGTTGGGTTTTAGAGACCATGGTCTTTATTACTGCCCTGTACTGACTATATATGTAATATGCATGTATTAGAAGGCCCATAAATAGAAACTCATTATTATTATTATAGATTTCTGAATAGCAGGCTTGCTTTTTTAGTCTCAAGAATGCAATCAGTGGAAATACACTAGCAAACTAATTCATGTATTTTATAAGCACTTACTACACATCTTTCATGTGCGTACCATTACGCAATAATTCACTTAAATTATCTCATGTAATGCTTGTAGTTGCATTCAAGGTAAGTTTGATAATCCCCATTTTACAGATGAGGAAATTTAAGTTCTGAGAGGCTAGATAACAAGCCTCATCTCATTCATAAAGCATCAGAAGAAGAGTTCAGCTCATGTCTGTCTCCCTCAGATAAGGTATTCCGTAGCTTCTCTGCAGGGCTAGAATTTCAATTTAATACTACAAACATTGCTAAAAGGTCTTCTAAACTTGGGGACAAGATTTATAGAAATCCACCTAGTTATTGTCAGTCCAAGGCAGCATCTTTTTTTATATAGAGATGAGAGTAAAAAATCATTGATTTGAGTAAATCACCATTTACTGTGCTCTTTCTTTCCATTTTAATTTTCACTGTTAAAGATTCTTGTCTGAATTCCAGACTAACAACTACCTTCCTCATATCACCACCTGAATGTCCAGTAGGTATCTCAAATTTATATTCCTGAAACCAGAGGCCTGATGATACAAAACTGCTCGTCTTCATTCTTCTCTCCAACAATGGCAATTCTGTCTTCTCAGGCGCCCTCACAGAAATTACTGGGGTCATCACTGATTCTTTCTTTTTACCCATATCCTACATCCAAATTGTTGGCGAGCCCTGTTGGATCTCGGAGTATAACACATAAAAACTCCCATCACTTCTCTTCACCTCCCAGCTCACTGGTCTGTGGGACCCACCCCCACCTATCCCCCAGGTGATTACAGTAGCCTTCTCGCTGTTCTCCCCGCCTCTGCCCTTATGCTCCAGTACTCTCTTCCCATCGGTGAGGCCAGGGTGACCTTATTAAATGTATATTGAGTCATTCTAATGTGCTGTTACATACAGAAACCATGTTTTAGTAGTGAAGTTGAAACTGAAATTAATTTAAATGAATGAAACTTAAAATTCAGGTCTTCAGTAACACTTGAAACTCAAGTCCTAAGCCACCTTTCAAGTGCTCCATAGCAACAAGTGGTGAGTGACAATCCTGCTGGACAATGCAGATATCGAACGTGTCCATTGGTTCAGAAAATTCTATCAGACAGCATTACAGTGGTTTCCCATTGGGCCCCAAGTGATCTGGTTCCTTCATCCACTCCCCACCCCTAATCTTTCCAACCTCATCTCTTTCCCCTCTGCCCTCACTCATTCAGCTCCAATTTCACTGGCTTCCTGGCTAGTTCTTTAACGGGCCAAGTATCATCCTGTATTCAGGTCCTTTGCAGCTGCTCATCTCTCTCCTGGAGTCATCTTCCCCCTGATATCTCCATGTCTTGCTGTCAGGTCTCTGCTCAAATGTCAGGTTATTAGACAGACTGCGACCACCCTAGTTAAAACAGCAGCCCATCAAAGTCTTTAACCCTCTTAGCATTTACTCAGATTACTTTTTCATTTAGCATTTATCACCATATATTTACTTATTTTTCTCTCTCCTGTACTCCTTGAAATATGAGCTGCACAAAGGACAAGATTATTATTTTGTTCTATTCTAAGCATCTAGTGTACTTTCTGGCAGATTGCAAATGAAAGAAAGAATAAATGAAAGCCTGACTTGTGTTTTATTGCACAGGAAGCAGTGGCTGGGACAAGCTGTGGAAAAAGTACGGATCACGCTTTCCCCAGGATGACCTCTGCCAGTATATCACATCAGATGACCTCACTCAGATGCTGGACAACCTAGGGCTTAAGTATGAGTGCTATGACCTTTTGTCCACCATGGATATATCTGACTGCTTTATTGATGGTAATGAAAATGGAGACCTGCTTTGGGATTTTTTGACTGAAACCTGCAACTTTAATGCCACAGCACCACCTGATCTCAGAGCAGAGCTTGGGAAAGATCTACAAGAGCCTGAATTTAGTGCTAAGAAAGAGGGGAAGGTTCTTTTTAATAATACTCTGAGTTTCATAGTGGTTGAGGCATAACTATCAATCACAAAAGTATATTCAAAAATTATATTTTGAACAACTTGAATCACTCATTTATTTCCATATTAAAATCACAAATTCATCCATTAATGTAGATAAAGCACTGTTTGGATATGAGATGTAGCAAATTCCAAGACATTATTGGACTTCCATTTGGAATCATATGGGATACTGCTGGTCTTACCCTGTTCTTCCTCCAGGTAGAGAGACCACATGCAGGCTCAACATAACATAAGCTAGAAAAATTAGACGACTGAATTTCTATGGCATATTGATAATAAAATTCATTCCAATTGCTGATTGTCTGAAATTTTCTAGAATACTAATAAAATACATACTATAGATTCTTTATTAGTGAAGTATGCACTAATCAATACTTTGAAAACAAAGCCTGTGTTACTGATTTGGCCGTTTTGTGAAGAAACATTTATCTTTGTACGTTCTTCTATTGTGCTATCTTATTTTTATTAATTTGTAAGAGTAAGCACCTTTAGAATATTAAAAATTAATTCTTTATCACGTGTTGTCATTTCTTCCCATTGTGTTTTCTCTTGTAATTTTATCTGTGAATTAATAGCTTTTTGTTTGTCTTTTTGATATCCTGAAGTTTTCTATTATATTCAGCCAGATTTTTTTTTTAAGTCTGGGCTTCTGATACATTTTAAAAGACCTTCTAAAACCAAGGTTTTAGAATACTAACATTTTATCAAAATAATATTATAGTTTTGCTTTTTTTAAAAAATGAAATCTTTAATATGTTTGAAATTTAGACAAGTATAAACAGTGAGAACAAACTGTTTCCCCTCAAAATAATAGCCAGATGTATAAACAAAATTTATTGAAGAACAAAAAAACACAAAACTAAACCTGTTCTAGCTTAAAATGCACCTTTTACCAGATTTCTAGGAATTGGGTAAATGCAAGGTTCTAGAAAACCTTCAATGCATTTTGATACTTTATAGTTTCTTATGTCACTCTCAAGACCTCCTATAAGACCAAGACTCATCTTTGGACTGTAGGATTTCAGGGGGGTTTTGAAAACAAATTTGATGTTTCTTATTTTTAATAATAACCCTCTGTTATTTTTGACATAAACAGTACATTTAATAATTAATAAATAAATATTTTAAGTATGTAAATAATTAGTACTCCCTGTCACAAACAAAGCAAAAGTAAGGTTTTACTAAACAGCTCATGAGCCCTCATTCTGCCAGTGAGGAAGCCTTCAACCCCGTGTGATACTCACTCTTTCATGCAATAGGGCTTCCATGTAATGTTGCTGTATAATCACTTTAAAAAGTTAAACGACCCATCTCAATCACCTAGTTTATCCCCAGGGAATACACCGGCATAGAGAGCCTATTTACGCTAATAAACTACCAAGCTTTGTTGTTCATAATAAGTAAAATGGACTTGCATTGCTCTCTTTTTTGGACAACTTCATCAATGCTTTTTGAATTATATGTTTCAACAAATGAAACGACAGTTATCCAATCAGATTCCTGAACATGAACACTGAACCATTAATCATACTGATATGTACTACTGACAAAGGAAATCTGTGAGGCACACATGATTGATGGGTATGGGGCCATGAAGACCTTGAAGAGCTTCACCAGAAGTATGGAAATCAAGACTTTACAGAGTCTTTTGTATAAAGCACACGTGCAAAAACAAACAAAATTAGAACTAACAATGCTATTGAAAGATACAAAAGAATTGCAGTCCATAGATTGGTGTTTGTAAATATGGCCTTTTTCTCGTCCTTATTAAACCCTTACTATACAAGGATAAATAAATTCTCACCTGCTTAATTTTAGTGCAATTGAAACACACAAGCCTTTTTAAAGAGAGAAATTCCCATGAAAACCTACTAGTTAGCAATGGGAAGTTGTATAAATTCAAGGGATAAACCTATCCCTGTTTTATTCTTGCACTGTATGATAATACCAAAATTTGGGACAGTCACATACTAACTTTTCAGATTTGTTCTTGTATTTCAGAAAAAAGTGCCCAGCATGAATTTGGAATGTTGTTTTATGTATCGTTGTGGATCTCTCAGTGTTTAACATGGTGCCTTGCATATGGTAAATGCTAAGTAAAGGGGGATCAATTAATTATTTCCTTCTCAAACATTTATCTTATACCTTGTGTGTTCATATTATTATTATAAACAGAGCTCAAGAAACCCAATAAAGTTATGTGTTGCCAGTGTAAACCTTAACTTATTTAGGACTCTTTCAGACACTTTTTTGCATGTATTGTTGGGGCATATTGCCAAAACCCAAAGAGAAAGCGTGATGTGGAGCACAGCATTTTAGGGCTTGATATTTGCTTATTATAAAAATTGGTGACTTTTTTATGGCCCTGCCATTCTGGGCCATAAAAGTTAAGTAATTTCTAATGCACATCCATAAAAAGAGATGCAAGGGCCATAGGAGAATACTAGATCTTAAGTCTGTGGAACTGCACAGACCCAAATGTATATTTAATGTATTTTAAATGTTTGTTTAATGAGAATAGCTGGCACATAATACTTTATTATTGAAATCATATTTATATGTCACCTCATCAGAATGTTACTTCTAAGAAAATGTGAGCTCCTTGCGAAGTCCCACAGTGGAGTGAGTGGATTAAAATAACCTTGTTAAATAAAGCTGTAGAGCCAGACTTACTGGGTACAAATTCCGGTTGTATTAATTACTCACCAAGTGACATTAGGTAACTTATTTTCTCTCTATTCTCATATTTCTTCATCTGCACAATGAAGTGAATCATAGTATCTACCTCAGAAGATGGTTACGAGAAGCCCAGGAGTTAAGCTTCATAAATATGCACGTAAAGTATTAGACTCATCAGGAATACTCAAAAATATTAACCACCATTGTTATTAGTTACTCATGGGAACTCAATACAAAATGCAGAGTAAATAAAAAGTTTAAGGAAAATTACAACTAAGGCCAGAGAGCTAGTACTTGTAGGAGCCGACCTAGTTTCTGACCTTGTGATTCTTAGCCACAGGAAGATGGCCTCTGTGTCTTTCAGAGCTAAGCTGGTCCTCCAAGAGACTCAAGATGCCATCAGGATTCCACCATCCAAGCCCCACCTTAAGGGATCTGCCTTCCTGAGCTATCCATGTTCTAAGTGCCTGTGCTCAGTACTATGTTAAATGGCCCCATCTCAATCCTGCCTGATGAGACTATCCAGCTGGCACATGGATAGAAACCTATAGGCAGAAATTGATGAAACAGTCTTTCTGAAAATTATGAAATGCATCCATCAAAAATTCTCTTAAAAATGTGAAATTACAAATCTGGGGCAATGAGGCATTCATTCACTTATTTGTGATATATACAATTAATCAATATTTATTGAGTACCTCTTTGGTGTGAGGGAGTTTTCTAAGCAAAGGACATATCACAGCAAAACAATAACAACAACAACAACAACAACGAAGTTCCAGACCTCAGTGACCTGATTTCTAGCGGGTGAAATAGGCAAAAAATAAATATATGCCAGAAAATGATAGGTGGTATTAAGAAAATAAAAGTAAATAAGGGGAAAAGAGTACCAGATGGGGAAATATTAAGTGGAGTGATCAGGGAAGCTCTCTTTAAAAGAACAAGATTTGAACAGAGATTGAAATGCAGTGAAGGAGCAAACCATGCATAGAGTTGGGAGAAAAGCATTTGAAGAAGTACAAATACAAAGGCCCTGATGTGGAAATAAGCTTTACATATCTAAAGGACAATCAGAAGGCGAGGTGGCTTTCTATAGTAGCTGAGCTGAGAGGTCCTAAGATAGATTCAAGTCTAGAGTTGCCACTGTGGGCCACATGTGGGAGGACCTCACTGGGATGCCATGGTTTGAAGGTGAGGCATGGAACCAACTTGCAGAGAGATTGAGAGATGCCAGGAGTGTAAGACCACGTGGCCTTTGAATGGGAGATGAGCTTTGGCTGTCTCAAGGAAGGGTTCTTGCAATTTCTATTCCCATCTCTGTCTAACCTGAAAACAAATACCATTTTACTCCAGGTATCCTTGTGGGTGTCTGCTTCTTGCCTCCCAAATGTCTTAGGTAGAGCAAAATAGAAGATCTTATTTGGTTCTTACCTCATGAATTAGAAAGATTATTTATTATTATCCTATTTCATAGGTGAGGAAACTGAGATACTAATACACTGAATAATTTAACCCAGCTCCCAAAGCAAGTTGATAACAGGAAGTTAGCCAAACCCTATACCTGCCGACTCACACTGTATGTCTGCATATTGGGCAAGTTAAATATGTGATCTTCATTCATCTTAGATGCAGAGTATGACTTCATAGAACTAAATCACCTTTGCCCCCAAATATCCATTTGTACATTGAAGGGGATCTGATTATAAAAGGGAAGAAGAAGCAATCAGAGGATCAGAGTACTATGAAAAAATCACCTCCTTGAATAATGAGATAGTACTCTTTCTAAATACTACACTTCACTAACAAGTTCATTTTAAGCTTGTCATAAATATCTGATTTTTCCATCCCATTGCCTTAACTTTTGCCTGTATTTCTCTGCCTCACCTCCTACCAGGTCCCAGACATCACCAATTTCATGTTTAAATTATCTGTCATCCATACCCTAGCTCCCCTATGATTCATAAACTGTGCAATACACATCCATAGTACACGATCAACTAATGCAGGATAGTTAAAGCTAAGGATCATGTAATCCATTTCTCAGTGTGATATATACCATAAAAAGGCAACTGCAGTAAAAGGGGGGTTGATTTAAGGGCTCTCTGGGTAACGACAGTCACAATTTCTAGATGTGCCAAAAATTAATTAGGGCTCTGAGTCAGATTGTAGTAATCTCTGTGGCAATGGATTAATAAATACAGCAAGACACTGTTCTGGAGGCTGCACTGACACATGGGGATACTCTGTATAAGCAGTGTCTTTCCATGATCATATTCTTCTCTTGAAGAATTATCTGTTTCCTGGTTTGTCTTAATGATACTTGAAGGACTTTGCAAACAACCTGCTTAGGATAGAAAATGTTGAAATAAATCACAGGGGCCATGAGGTATAGTCCAACCTTGGTGAGTTCTCCAAAGACATTTGCTATAGAAGATGCAGAAAAGCGTCAGTACCTTTATTTATGTTCTACAGCTAACTAATTTCATGCTAATTTCATTTCTATACTGTGATTCCTTTTTCTGCATGTGTTGATATATGGGTTTCATGAGTTAATTCTCTGGTTTTCAATGCAGGCAGACTGGACATAAATCCCAGGGTTTTGTAGAAGAGGCAGTTGCTCCATGCTGCTTATTATCAGCAGGAGCACATTGCAGCCTTAGCTTATTTATCAAGATATTGCTGCCTCATGCCACACATTTCCCAACAGACTTCATCTACCCCACAATAGCCTTTAATGGAAGGTGCTTTACCCTCCTTGTGGTTTTTTTATAATTACTTTTATTTCTCCAGGACTGACTGGGAGAAGAGTTTGGACTTATTCTTCATTGTATAAGTTACCCAGGCAAGGAAATTAGCCCGGGCTTACTGCTCCAGTAGAAGCCTCATGGGATGGATTTGTTTAGGCAAGGTTGGCAACTTATGAGTTTCCCATCTGTGTGTCCTAGGAATAGTGGAGCAAAAACTGGCTCTTCAGCTTGGCTGCTTCCCTCTGTTTTCTTTGGCCATTCTAATTCACAGTTTCCAGCTTGAAAAAGAGTTAATCATGGAGGAAGATTCTTTGCTAAATAAAACAGACCATAGGGGATTTAAAAGACCCCATTTTAATAATAGTTAACATTTCTTGAGGGCTTATTACGTGTTGTGCTCATGTTAAGTGTTTATAGGCATTATACAACCTAATCCTCATAACAAGCTTATGAGTGAGTTAGTTACAATTTCTATTCCAATTTCACAAAGAAAGAAACTGAGGTTTAAATTATACATTAAATTATATAATGTGTACCCCATTCTTACATCTGGTGGAGCCAGAATTCTAATACACACGAATTAACCCCAGGGACCATGTTCATAACCACTACATCTTGCTGTCTTTAATGTTGACCTTCATTGACTCTCTGTCCCTTTACTTCCTCTTTAAGTTTCATATAGGAATTATCTCCTAGCTTCTTAATTTTTATCCTATTTCCCAGGGACGGATCTCACCTGGTGACTCTAGCATAAAGATAGTACCTGTTTGACTTGATCAACTTTGGCCCAAAATATATTATCTTCAAGAGGCAAAATACATTATCTTCAAGAGGCTACTCCTGTATGATTGTGGCTTGGTCTCTTGGGCAAGAGAGAACAATCCCAGTGAACTGATCCATTATTTTGACCTTGTATAAACATATCCTCAGTTGCTGAGCATCTGATAACAAAAGGCTTTTTAACAGCAAATATTGAGCCCAGTGTGGCTCCAGCTGGACAAAGTCGTGAGGTGAGGTGGCAGAGACTAGCCCCCTCTGCCTTCCTTCTATGGTAATAGAATGTCTAATTTTTAACTACGTACAAGCCTGCCCAGATAAGACTAAATTTCTTATACGCCCTTGGAGTTTGATATAGCCATATGACTAAGTTCTAGGCAATAGAATGTGAGAAGAAATAACACAATTTGTGGAACATGATGACAAAGAAAGAGATACATTCTCCTCTTCTACTTTTTTTCCTTCTGGATGGCTGGAATGTGGTAGTCAGCAATGCCAGACCATGCAGACAAGGACAGCAACACCCTAGGAAATGTGGAGAAACAAGGTAGAAGGAGCCACATCCCTGGACCTGATGGAGCAGAGTTGCCATTTTGGGGTGGACTACCTACCCTCTGAGTGTCACCTGAGAGAGAAAGGACATTCTACCTTGTACGTACAATGTTAACTTTTTTAGAGTAATAGCAACTGAAACCATGCCCAAACTACCATAGGTAGCTTAATTTGACCCACGTATTTCCCATCTGTTTCAGAATCTTTTTTTTAATCTGCAAAGGAAGCCACAAGAAATATTATGAAAATGGTAAAAAAAAAAAAAAAAAAAAAAAAAACCTTGGAAAATATAACATAAGTTATATTGAGGGTAGGAAAGTGGATGACTGCATTGGAAGAAAAACATTTTTTCAAATGGGGCCAAAATACCAAGATGAGAAGTGCACTCATCTTATCAATCACCTGAGTCCTAGATATTTAATCTGCATTATGTCAAATACCCAAAAGATGAGCAGATGACTTAGTCATTCATCATGGTATTTAGTTAGATTTCTATAAAATATAAAAATATGAACATTAACAGATTCTATGAATGGTGCCCATGCACTGCTTTTAAAATTTCTGTGGACTGAAGAATGACCTGGGTGGCTTTTTAGATATGTAAATTTCTTGGTTCCATCCCAAATCTGAACCATGTGTGCAGTTCAGGAATCTGTCTTTGTGAACTGACCAGGTGATTTTCTGGCTCACCAAAACACCTAAACCTGCAATATATTGAGGTTTGGAAAGAATATTATAACAATAAAAAATAGTAATAATTATAGAAACATTAAAATCATACTCTTACCTATCTCAACCAGTATTTATTGAATTGCTGCAATTAATAATAATATTATCCACAGTGAATTGAGTACTTATATTTGCCAGGGACTATATAAAATTCTTAACATATTATTTCATTTTGTTTTCACAATAAAAAGTCAGTCTTTAAAATTATTATCATTTTTCAGATGAAGAGTCTGAGGTTTGATAGGTTTAGATAGACTTGCCCACAGTCTAAGCTAAAACGTGATAGCATGGGGCCTTTTCTGGATTTTTCTCCCCCACAGTCCAGGTGTTTAACTCTTAGACAGGAAGGTCTTTCATGGAATCTTGGAGCCGTCATCATTCAGAGAGAAAAATCATGGCTCAAAGGTTATTCAAGTAAGCAATAGTGAGCACACAGGTGTTCAGAATGTCTGTACCTGCCATTTGCAAGATGTCATATAGGATCTGTGAAAAGACATGAGTTCAGGGATTAGAAGAAAAGAGAGAACATAAAAACACATTTTCTGAGCTGAAAGGCCAAGCTTCGTATAAATCATTTTAGCAATTTTAAACACACACACACACACACACACACACACACACACACACTTTAGAGATGTAAAAATGCTTTCAGCGGGTTCCCAAGATTGTGATGACTCTAGTTTCAGAATTTTAAATTCACCATGATTTAATAAAATCTTGTGAATTGTTTCAATTTTATAGTTTAATTTTACTGATTTTTTTTTTTTGTCTGTGTTTGGCTAAGTTATGGTTAGCGTTTTTCAATTTTTTTTTTTTTTTTTTAAGGTGGAGTCTTGCTCTGTCTCCCAGGCTGGAGTGCAGTGGTGCGATCTCGGCTCACTGAAACTTTTGCCTCCTGGGTTCAAGGGATTCTCGTGCTTCAGCCTCCCTAGTACCTGGGACTACAGGTACACACCACCACCCCCAGTAGATATTTTGTATTTTTTGTAAAGATGGGGTTTTACCATGTTGTCCAGGCCGGTCTCAAAATCTTGACCTCAAGTGATCAGCCGACCTCAGCCTCCCAAAGTACTGGGATTACAGACATGAGCCACCACACTTGGCCTACATATAATATCTGTGTGTGTGTGTCATACACACCCAGACATAAAGACACGCACAAATCATTTATATATGTACTTCCACATTTGTATCCCAGCTGTCGATCTCTACAGTGACAGAAAGCATGATGTGGATTACAAATTCATTTTAAGATAAATACTTGTGCATTTTCTTAACTTAAAATAATACTTGCATAATAAGCAAGACACCAGTATACATCAAATTTTAATGGGGTCCTTAATTACAAAAGGAAGTTAAACAAAGAAATTAACATACAAGATGTCACATTTAACTCAAAGATATCAATGTATTTTATGCTTTTGTTTTATAGCAAGAGTTTTGAACCAATGGTACTACTAGGTAGAGGGAAAAAAAGTCTTCACTTTCAATAAAAATAAAAATTCTAGAATTAAATAGATTAATATCTAATTTTATACCTTCATTTATATTATGTGCAAAATTATCTTAAATATTTGTTATGGATGAAGTGGCTTTCTACCAAATTGAGCCTTTTCATAGTAGAAAATGTTAACATAAATTGTAGCATAAATCATTGCCTCATAGAATACCAGAAGTCGCATATAAAAACCCATATCTTTACTGCACATATTTCCCATTAACCATAATCTATTAGTAATTGAAGTTCATTACAAATTCTTGTAGACTTTATTGCTATCATGCAGCATGACATACTGGACCTGGCTTGCATAACAAGAAGTCCTTGCTGGGAAATATCCTATTAACAATGACAGTGCATTTGTCATTGTGATAATAAACCCGAGAGCTGTCTGTAGACTATAAATTATCAAGGCGCCATTTGTGCTGCCCTGGCTTGAAGGTTTGTCAGTGTTTCCATTTTAAACCCTTGATTTTCAGTGAGTTGTAACTCAACTATCGGAATCTGCAGTGAGCTGCAACTTTACATCCAAGGACTCAGCTGGTGACTTTTTTTTTGAAACAACTCTTAAATATGACTTACATTTTCCAATCAGGAAGAACAGAGGTCTGCTGGCTTGAGCACAATAGTATCAAAGAGATCTGTAAAACATAATCACTTTCGGCCAAGAAAAATATGTTTATATCTGGTCCAGAATACCTATGGATATTTAAAATCAGAGTTTCTAATAGTTCCTTTTTTATGCCTTAGAAGGACATTATTTATTTTTTTGAAGGGTAACAACTAAAAGCAAATGTCAGGCCTTCAAGGTAACTACATATGTCAGGGGATTTTTCCTTTCATGCAAGAGCCTCCATTTCCATCCCTTTCAGATTAATAATTTGAAAAATAGAAGAATTTACATGGAGCAGTGAGACACATTGCTGTCAAGGGAAAGGAACATTTGAGAAGCAGATGTATATTTGAAACAGAAATAGTAATGACCATGTAAATAGATGTGCCTTTGGCTTGGAGGTGAGCTTTACCAGTCTGTGACATTTCTCAGCCAAGGAGCTGGAAGCCAGCAGAACCAGAAAATGCTTTCTGCATTACATGATGGACTGGTTCCACAATCTGCAATCGTTCTTACCTCAAATTGGGGTTGCAGACAATTACAATTACTTGAAAAATTTCCCCAATTCCCAAATTAAGGGCATTCACTTCTATGGATACACTGACAGCAACTAAAACTCTCGAGTCTCAAGTTTCTACAGAGGGTGATGAATTGATCTGAGCGCTTGGACACCAGTTGCATACAAGCCTGGATGCCGGGTACCACATGAAAGGTAAAAGTGAAGAAAGAGACTGGTTTCAGCTGTCAGAGAGGTTGCTAATTCCTAAGGAAGACTGACAAGTAAGAATACAAATATTATACAAGACAGAGTGAGATGTAAATGCAAAATTGAGCTATAAAAAGTACTTGAGGAAAGGTAAAGTGATTAATTTTTACTGGAGGTCTAAATAAACAGACTTCATGGACAGGACACATTTAAGCAGGATCTTCAAGAATTTCATCTTTTTAGAGACCACCATACTCCCCGCTTCCACCCCTCACCCCATCATGTAACACAATGCCCTTTCCTGGGATGCATTACAATGTGAGGAGAATAACAAATTCCTACTATAGGAATGACCACTAGCTTGGATAGGGTGGACTAGCAGATACTTGCCCAACTTCTAACAATTACAAATACAAATTCATTGTCAGAGTATACCAATTGCTTAGAGTGATTGGGAACAACCAAAGTGTAGCCAGCTAGAATAAACCTTCTTTTATTTTAGGGAAATCCTAATGTCTGGGTCCTTCTAGCCCCCTTTTAATGAGACAATAGGACTTCAGTTTTACTCAGTCATTAAGTGAGGGAAAACACAGCAAATATTCATTATACTGAATTTATTCTCAAATGTGTTAAAAAAATCAAATAGTTCAGACAATATTAAATCAATGCTTTGGGTAGATAATTTACTGAGACTACATACAAAATCCCAAATCTGTGTCCCAGACACTATGCTAAATGATTGCAAATCATGAAGTAGGTTTTAATATTTCCATTTTATAGAATAGGAAAGCGATACTTAGGCAAATTGCAAGTTCTGAGACAGGTTATGATTTGCCTAATATTAAACAGCTATTCGGAGGTACCACAGAAATTCAAACTTTGGCTTACTGACTGCTTGGGCAATACCATGATCTCTAGCTGCCATTTACTTCCATTGTTGTCTTTTAGTCTCAAATAATAAATTAGAGAGAGCATTAAGAATGTTAGTTCTCGCCCTCTAAAACTTAGTTCCTATTACCAATTAACTATATTTCAATTTTTTTCTTCTCTATCTGAAATAATTTCATTGGTGCTCTTCAGATATGTACCATCCTGCTTCAATTTTATCCTCAAGAGCTATTTCAAAAACAGTGATTTCATGTCTAAATAAAAGCGAAATAGGGCAGGCGCGGTGGCTCATGCCTGTAATCCGAGCACTTTGGGATGCCGAGGTGGCCAGATCACAAGGTCAGGAGTTCGAGACCAGCCTGACCAACGTGGTAAAACCTCATTTCTACTAAAAATACAAAAATCAGTGAGGCATGGTGGCGCATGCCTATAATCCCAGCTACTCAGGAGGCTGAGGCAGGAGAATTGCTTGAACTCAGGAGGTGGACGTTGCAGTGAGCTGAGATCACGTCACCGCACTCCAGACTGGGCGACACAGCAAGACTTCATCTCAAAAAAAAAAAAAAAAAAAAAGGTAAAATGAGTAAAATGTTATTTCTCATAAAGGTTATTGATTCTATCAAAATTATATAATATTCTCTTTGACTTATTTAGAACAAAATTTGTAATTCAGGATCCAATTCTCATTTGAAAATAGCTCTGGTATTTGGGACAATCATGCATATAAAATTTGCTCACATTTAGATAAAAGTTCCGCCACTTTAATTTCAAATTTCACAATGTTCTTGGACTCTTTTCTTCCCATGTTAGCATCTTTGCCATTTGGATATGGCTATCTGTTAATTCACTTGCTTTCTTTTCAAACTCCTTCCTAGTGCTCTAATAAATCACATTTTTTTTCTATCAAGTTTAATGTCCTTTCATAGTGGTGAACATGACTTGCAGAGTACACAATGCACTGAAAGATTCTCAGCAAACAAAGTATGGTCATTTTGATTCCAAATGTTTGCCCAGGCAACAGTTTGCCATTTGGAACCAACCCGAAAGCCAGCAAAAGCATGATGGGCCATCTGCTCATTCTTCCTTTCTCATTCTCAAGAATTTAAAACAATTATTTCCATTCATATAGCTTTTTACTTTGAAAGCATTTACCAATTGCTGTGCATATAATTTCATTTATCAACTTAAGCTTTCCACTAAAATAAAAATAGATAATTCAGGAGAAAGTGAAAATCTACCATGTGTCTTATCCAGTGATATCACCATTTTTTTTCTTTCATGGAGAACCAAAGAACAGGGACATCAAATGCCCCTCAGTGATAAAGCACATGACTTCAGTAAGTAATGTTTTGCTTTCCCTGCCCTGGCCGAGTTCCTATGCCCTCATGAGCTAAAGATGGTTCAAACTCAGAATAGGGAGGAGAGTAATTGGAAAAACAAGAATGTTAGATATAAGAGAGAACTATTGCTTGCTGTTGAGGGTTGGGGAGAGAACATATGCTCAACTTTATGCCAAATATGTGCAGTAACACAAAAGTCCATTTTAAATTTAGAGATCTGATAGTACAGCATATCTGGGTTCCATGCTGGGTGAAGCCCAGGAAGATAGCAAACTTCACGGAGAAATCTTTTTGTCATCACGGGCAGCTACTGTAGAGTAAAACTGTCACTTCTAATATTCTGTAGCCAAGCCTGAAGGAGAAGGAAGGGGCCACAGAGTACACTACACTCCAAGCTGTGTATTTCTACAGGCTCAAGTGTGTCTGAGACAGCATTCCAAAGATTCCTCTCACTGTACCTACTGCCACCCAAATGGGTGCTGTGAAAGGTCTGAGAGGACACTGGTCCTCAATGGATCTCGTATTTATGATGAGGAGATGCAGCCCTAGAGGGCAGGACTGCTGGGGTACCCTAAACCCTCTAAAGTCCTTTTCTGATCACATCTTCTAACTATCCTCACTTTGTAAAACTCTTCCATTGTGAATTTTAAAAGTTCTTGTCTATTATCATTAAAAACATCGGTATTCTCAATCCCCTATGTTCCAGAACCTGGCCCTGTCTTGAGGATACCATTTTCCCCATAGCCCTTTCAAATGATAGCTCTTAGCCCATTGCATTGTCATGTGCTGTGCTTGAAGGAAGGATGGTGTCCTCTTATCTCTTCATTGTCATTTCCTTCCTATCTTCTCTTCTTTCTCCATGAAAAAATCGACTTTGAATCTCAGGTCATCAGGCTATCAGAAATACCAGTCCTCCTTGTTTCTGTTATTAACTCATACTTGGAGACCATTTTCTCTTGATTTTTGAGGATTTTTGATCCTGGCTCATTGTCACTCTTTTTTATACCACTCCTGCTTTTTGGTAATTTCAATTTCCCTCCAACCTAATGTTACCCTGCTAATATCCTGGCTTCTAAGTCACTGACCTCCTTTCTTCCTATGTTTTCCAGCCATTCGCTCACATTTGCTCTCTTGTCTTACCCTAACCATGTGCCCTCCATATTTTCCATTCCCAGTATCACATTCTGCTATGTTTCCAGCCCACTCCCTCCAGGAACTCCTCTCCAACCTCCCTTTGACCTCATCAGAATCTACAATTTCTCCATGATATCAGTGTTACACTTTTCCTGGCTTGCCTTCAATTCAATCCTCTTTTAATCCAGCTTAAATTCTGGTGACCAATAATTATAATCCCTCCCTTGCATGAATTTTTTGTCACTCTCTCACTTCATCATAGGCAAAAACACAGCCCTACTTAAATCTAACTCTTTGTCTACTCCATGCCTGCAACTGTGCAACTGAATACGACTGAAGAAAAGCGTAAAACCGTGATGAATGGCCTCACTTTAAATTCATGACCACTAATCTCAAGTGGGCTCTTAATGTTAACTGGAAAATATATTTCCATATCCATTTCTCTCCCACTCTACCAGTGGAGTATGTCATATTTTTAGTTCTTTCCTTAAATCTTTAATACCTCTTCCCCCATCCTTATTAGTTGATGACTTGGTTCCTTCTTCTCAGCAACATATTTTACTGATAAAATAAAAGCAACCAGAAAAGAACTTCTGCAAACTCCAGCCACATCTACTCGCTTGCCTGCACCTGTACCTATTATACTCTACTTTTCCTTCTGGTACTGATATGGTTCCGATGACTGGAGGAACACCAGTGTTCTTAGTCTCATGCCGATTTTGATAAAATGACACAGACACACATGGAGTGGTTTTAAGGAGCAGAGAGTTTAATAAGAAAGAAGGAGGAAGCTCCCCCATACAGAGACAGAGGGAGGGGAACTCCAAAGCTGAAAGAAGAAACTCTGTGTGCTGTGGAAAAGTGGCTGCTTATCTAAGGAGGCTGGAGGAGGAAGTGTCTGATTTGTATAGGGCTCAGGATATTGGTTTGACTAGGCATGGTAGCCGGCAAAAAAATCTGGCCCTCCCACTCTAGCTTTTTAATATGTAAATGCAGGCCACCATGATGTTCTACCCACGTGGGGATATATGGGGGCAGCCATGTTGCCAGGCACATGTTGGGCCAAGGGCAAGAAGAATGCAGGAATCAGCATGTTTGGGTGGACCCAGTTTCTAATGGCCAGCATGGCCCATCTAAGAGCTGGGGCTTTCCTGCTAGACAACAAACATTTCTGGAGCTGCTTTAAAAGAAACAAAAACTTCCCAAGGAACCCTTTTCCTCTCTATCTGCCAAAAGTAACTTCTTAATAACTCTTATAACAGTACCATAGATGCACTGTCCATGCTTCTAGCTGATGTGAGTGTCTCTACTTGTGCACCAAGTCCTAGCTCCTCTGTGCTGTCTGAAGACATCACGGCAGCAATTATCCCCTCTTTTTCCCAAACCATGATTTTCTCTTCTCTATTAAGTCTTTTTCACCAACATAATAACTTGCTTTTTATTCTTCTACCTTCTTTTTACCTCTACTTCATTCTCGAGCCACTATTTATTTCTGCCTTTCCCTTTACAGAAAATTTCCTGGAAAGTGTTTTCTATATTTGCTGGGATTCATTTTCTTTCATAATTCTTCCTTGATTCCACCCCATGTTTTCTCCACACCACTCCATTAATGTTGCTCTTGGC
The DNA here is from genome assembly GCF_028858775.2 of Pan troglodytes. NCBI lineage: Eukaryota > Metazoa > Chordata > Mammalia > Primates > Hominidae > Pan > Pan troglodytes. The sequence continues at coordinate 40,074,500 of NC_072411.2, forward strand.
AGCCCCATCAGTCTGCTCTTGGCAGACCTCAGATCCAGTGGTAAGTCCTTGGTGCTCAACTTATTCCATCTACTAGCAGTATTTTACATGTTCTATCTTGAAACACATTCTTCAATTGACTTTCAGGACACCCCCACCCCTGATGTTTTGCCTCACACCTCATTTGCCACTACTTTTAAAACTTCTTTTTGAGTTTTTCCTCATCTCCCTGACCTCTTAATGGTGGAGTACCAAGGACTTCATTTTGGAATTTTTATTTTCCTGTTTATGCTCACTTTCATTCTCTTGGGGCTTTACATACTGCTTAAGTACTGTTGATATGCTGACAACTCTAGAATCTCTCTCTCTCTCTCTCTGTCTATGAATTCTAGATTCATAGAAGCAACTACTTATGTCACATCCCCTGTTAAATGTCTAATAGGCTTACCAAGTTTAATGTGTCTAAATATTAAGCTTCTGATCTTCCTGACCCCAACCCCAAGCAAATATCCTCTATCTCATCTTTGCCCCATTTCAAATAATGCCATTCTTCCAGAAACTCTGGCCAGAAACCTTGAATTCTTCCTGGAGTCCTTTCTATTTCTCACATCCTATCCCAAAATGATGCTAAATCTTTTCCACCTCTTTTCCTGAATGTCCTTTACCCAGAAAACCCATGACTCTCTTCTTCACCTCCATTGGATTTTTACTTAAATGCCACTCTGAGGCCCTCCCTGACCTTGTATTTAAAATTTCAACCCCCTATTCTCAACACGTACTATCCACTTCCCTGCATTATTTTTCTCTGTTGCATATATCCCCACTAAAAAAAAAGTTATTTATTTATTTTGTTTATTGTCTGTTTGTCTCTCCCATCCTTCCACTGCAATATTATACATTCTTTGAAGACAGAACATTTTTTTTATTTGCTTACTGCTCTATCCCCAGTACCTAAAACAACACAACACATGGTAGGAACTCACTAATAGTTATAGAATGTGTTAGGAATACCTCTTTCAAGTAACCATTTTGAGGCTTGCATCCCCATCACCCATCCTGAATATCACAAGGTTTCTTGTCTACTCCATGAGCGACAGGACCCCTTTGCTTTCCTGCTGAGAGTGAAGCAGTTCTCAGAGGGGAAGCCCAGTAATGTACTCTTGCATGAAAGAAAGCCTGTGGTTTTGATGTGTTAAGGCCTTGGGTATGATGGTTTGCTAGCATTAAGGTGGTGGTGAATAATTCCCTTCCTTCCTGCAATGCAGCATTTTGGGAGATAACAACATCTTATTTTCAGTCTGAATCATTTCTCATGACCTGTTCATTTCTAGCCGCATGCTCATTCTTCTGTATACCATAGTCATAGGTTTTTGTTCATCTCTGCACTGCCCTGCCCCACCCCACCCACCTTTTCTAAAGTCAGCCTCGATCAGCCAGGGTCCCACTAGAAGTACAGAACCCACTCTGAGGAGTTAAAACAAACACAGAGAATTGTTTCCACAGCTATATAGAATGCAGGGAGGATGCTGAGAAAGCATCCAGTACAGAGGGAGGCAAACCAGAAATGAGTGATGGTAGGAAGCTCCTACCCTAAGTCTGAAGGGACCAGAAGGGAGTGTTGTTACTGGAGCACTGGGGTGACAGTCACCTGGTGAAAAATGGAATCAGGGCAGTTCATCACAGGGTTTTCTGGAGACCCAGAGGAGAAACAGTGGCTCCTGGGAATCACACCCTAAATGCAGAAGAGGGAATTTCTCCCTCCTTCCCACCCACATCCAATCTTCCATTAGTACCTTTCTTGGCATAGGATCCTGGAAAACACAGTCTGCAGGGGTCAGCTAGCCTTCTCCCTCCACTGCTTCCCCACCCTTTGTGATACATAGCAGAGCAGGTGGAAATTCGAGAAACAGATCTGAAGGTAAACAGCTCCATGAACAGGCATACAAGTTGGGATTTTGGTCATTTCTAGCAGTCAGAAGTTAATTGCCCCAGAAGATCTGAAGATGCCTATAAGAATCTTCAAGATATGAAGTACAACCAAGCTTACACTTAACAGCTTGGGGTAAGGTGGTGAGGTTATGTTGTGGAGTGCTGACAGAAACTTAGGATAGTGCAGAAGGGGAGGGAGAGGAGGGCCTCCAGCTTTGAGGCTGTTTCAGTTCCCACTAGGGTCATCCCTCTCTCACTAACAGGCCCATTCAGTGGGAGGTTGTGTCTGGGACTTGGGCACCAACACTCAGCTTCCCACTCACTTCCAGTGTTCACAGTTGTTGGCAAACTTCCTTCGCATTAGTGGGGCTCTGATTTTCAAGAATCCAGAAATTCTCAAAAGGGCTATTAAGCTATTAACCATAGTTCTAAAGGATCATATTGTGAAAGCTATAATTGCCTACAGTAGGTCCCAAATAGAAAAGTAAATATGAAACCTTCTTTTACAAAAAGTTAAATGATGGGAAAGAACTACTTTTGATTAGTTCTTTGATTAACCTTTATCTCTTGACTCATTATCTGAGTAGAATCACAAACTGAATCGCAAACTGAGTAGAATCACATGACTTTCTGGATGGAACTGTTCATATATTGTCATCTACCTGCAAAAATAGCAGGTATACCTATTACATCTCCCACCTAATAACAGATTATTTTACAGCTACTTTTTATTTAGTTAAATCTCAGCATTGACAGCTGGGTGCAGCCAGGAGAGGAACACAAGCTTAGGGGAATCCTAAAGAAGTTGATCATGCCCTACTTGTTCAATGCCGTTTTACCAGCCCAAGGCAGATCCAAGTTGGGGGAGATAAAAAGCTTTAAATAGTATAAGTCAAAGATATTAAAAGTGTGGATGTTTCACTGGATTGGAATTTTAATATCTGAGAGAAGCTGAAGAAGCAATAGGATTACCCAGTGTGGAGGATAATGAGTTAAGAGATCAAGGTTAATAGAAAATTGTTTTCTGCTTTCATACACCAAATCCAGCTCATTCAATAGTTAGGTTTTTCAGAGAACAAATAACCTTGTAGATTGTGATTACCGTTGTGAACAAGGTGAGATCAGAAGAGGTCTCTTTCAGGCAATTGTCCTTGAACCTGAGACCTGAGTGATGAAAACAAACAAAATTAAACAGAGACTTAGAAAAAACATTCTCAGCTGAACACAGTGGCTCATGCCTGCAATCTCAGTGCTTTGGGAGGCCAAGGTGGGTAGATCACCTGAGGTCAGCAGTTTGAGACCAGCCTGGCCAACATAGTGAAACCTTATCTCTACTAAAAACACCAAAATCAGCTGGGCGTGGTGGCATGCACTTGTAATTCCAGCTACTTGAGAGGCTGAGGCAGGAGAATCACTTAAACCTGGGAGGCAGGAGTCGCAATGAGCTGAGATCGCACCACTGCACTCCAGTCTGGGTGACAGAGTGAGACTCTATCTCAAAAAAAGAAATAGTATTCTCATCTCATTAGTGGAAATAACATGAGTGAAGGTCACAAGGCAGAAGCTTCTAGTGATATAGGAATGGACCAAAGTACCAGAAGCATCAGATGCATAGTATATCAGAGGGAGAGATCATTGGCGAGTGCATTGGAGTCAGGGGCCTAATGCCACAGTGGCTCTGAGATCTTGGCCTTGGTTTTGAAATTAGTTATAAAGGCAATAAGAAGACATTAAAGTATTTGGAGCCACCAGATTTGTGTTTAAAAAATAATAATCCTGGCTTTTCTGAGGTCAATGTATTGCTGATGAGCAAGGTGGACATAGAGGCATGTGTTGGAAGCATTTTACTAGTTGAAATAAGATGTGGTAGTAGCTTGGCCTAGAGATAGTGGCAGAAGGCAGACAGGGGCGGGTCCCCCATGAAACCCTACCTTCAAGCCGAGACAGTTTAAAGCCTGGAAGCCAAGCTATGAGTCAAATCCATGGTCTGGATTGAGAGTCTCTTTTCCCATTTGGTGGCTTTCTTCTGATTGATCCTCACCCTTCACCTATTTTACATATACCTACCCTTCCCTAATTGGTTTTCTACACTGTTGTGCCCACCTTTCAGTGGTGCCTTTGTTTTAAGCTTTTTTTGCATACTCACAAACCAATCAGCACATACTCCCCATTCTGAGCTCATAAAAGCCCTGGACCCAGCTACACTGGGAGGGAGACCACCCTTGTAGATGCTGGCAGGTCTGTGCTCCCTCTGAAGGCTCTAATGGAGAGCCTTTTCTTGCTCTTCCAGCTTCTGGTCACTCCATACATTCCTCAGCTTGTGAGGAACTGAATGCTGTTCTGTCACTCAATAGAATTCTTCTCTGTCCTCCTCACCCTTTGATTGTCCACATAATCTTATTCTTCTTAGATGCAGGACAAGAACTTGGGAACCACCAAACATGGGTATGAGCTCTAACACAAGTGGGCTGGGGCAGGCCCAGCCTAGCCACAGGCTAAGCACAGAACCTGCGGCGAGTGCAGGATCCAAGCTGGTGTGCAAGCCAGGTGTGACCCAGCAGGCCAAGTGAATGGGGCACCTCCTGTAGCAGGCCCAGGACTGAGCAAGGCCCAGGTGGGGATGTCACTGGCTGTGGAGGTCCCTGGCTGGCAAAGTGACTGAGAAATATCCTGCATCACTAGGTTATTGGGAGAAGAAACAGAAAGATGGTGGATATCAGGGAGAATTGGTAGGTAGAACTTTGACCACGTAGTGTAGGATTAATTAAGAAGCTATAGTGGATGTTATTGGTGCCCTGTTCTTGCCTTCTCTCTTGGCAGATTTGCCCATTTCCCATCTGCTATGAGTGTTGGATGCTAGTTGCTCACAGCTGCCACCTTCTCTGGAGCTTTTCTCCAGCAAGATAGTAGTTGCAGTGTTGGGGAAGTTAGGTCCTACAATCTGTCACTCCTGAGGAAGCTGGAACTGACATGTGGCAACAAAAGGCCAGTCTCCTTCCTTGCCTCAAGGTGGGAGGAGCTGAGTGCACAATTTGCATTCCAGAGCTTCTGTATGGGATCATGTTGAAGCTAGACTCACTTACATTTTTTGCCCAGCCCTCTCCTGTTTTTCTCACTCCCCTTCTGAGAGCACTAATTAAATAAATCACTTGACTATCACTAAATCAATTTCAATATCATAAGTTACTTGAGAATTCTTGTCTGAACCTCTGCTTTTAGGGAACCCAACCCAAAAGAGAATTAGTTTTCAGCAGGTTACTTTTGACATGACTATGAAGTATCCAAGTAATAACATCAAATAGGTAGATTGATATAGGACTCAACCTTAGAGAGATAGAGTATTTGGGCATTAGTAGCATGTGAATAGTATTAACAGCCAGAGGAATGGATGGAATTTCCAAGGAGGTATGTAACTAGATAGGAGGGTTTACGGCTGAGCTGTGAGATCTCTGACATTTAGAGGTAGAAGTTAAGGATTCAGCAAAAGAGAGAGTATGGTGTCTTGGAAACTGAAGAAACACTATATCTAGATTTTGAGGTTGTAATAGGGTTCCATCAAATGAAATTATATAAAGTATTAGACTTATTAGTGGTCACTGACTGTCTTCTTTAATATACAATATGCAGAAAATTCAACAAATGTGATATTCTGTTAAAGAATCTTTTAATCATTGATACCTGCAAATTGATACTTTCAGAGTCTTTATAATTCTAGGTAGGGTTATTTTATGTTAACTGCACAATTAACTCATGTCATCAATGAAGGTTTTTTCATTTGAATTAAGTCCCCAGTCCCTATAAAATGAGAATTTTCCTCATTTGCTGAAGTCTTCCAATTACTTTCTAAGTTGAATTAGTAGTGCACTAAACTTTTATTTCCAGAGAAATGAGTTCAAGTAGAGGTCATCCATGCAAATGAGTTGAGTGATCTCAAACTAGCTTATAAGGGTGTCAGAAAGTTCTATCTATATTGGTTTATTTTTAAAGGCAAAGGAAAGATTAAAATATGGATTTGATGTATTTATTTAAAGTGAGATTTGAAAATGACTGTACTTTTGTCTAAGTCCCAGCACCCACCCAGCTACTTATCAGGGAGCAAAGTTCATGACAGGCCTGAGAATCTCAAGATCAAGAGGCAACAAACCAAAGGTGTGAGGCGAGTATCAAAGATCCCCTGAGTTAAAGATACTATGGACAGTGGGGCTATAAATTATCAAAGTTTATACCAAGATATAAGGTTCTTATTACAACAAAACCCAAAGCTCTCAATTCTTGTTTAATCTCTGCAATATTTTGAGTTAGATGGTATTTTCTTCAGCTTAATAACGGCGCAAATGTTTTTTTTTTTAAAAGCTAAGCAACTGAAATAAATCATCTTGTGAAAGTTGGCTCATGGTAGTTTCACAATATACTGGTGTGGTGGACTAAATGGTGCTTCTCAAAAAAAATATGTCCATGTCTTAATCTCCAGAACTTGTGAATGTGCCCTTATTTGGAAAAATAATCTTTGAGGATGTCATTAAGTAAAGAATTTCAAGATGATATCAGCCTGGGTTATCTGGGTGTGCCTTAAATCCAACAACCAGTGTCTCTAAAACAGGCAAAACAAGAGAAGACAAACAGAAGAGAGGCACAGGAAGACAAAGACAGAGATTAGAGCTCTGCAGCCACAAGCTGAGGAACATATGGAGTGACCAGAAGCTTGAAGAGCAAGAAAAGGCTCTCCACTAGAGCCTTCGGAGGGAGCACAGACTTGCCAATGTCTTAATCTCAGACATCTGGCCTCTAGAGCTAAGAGAAAAAAAAACTTTTGTTACTGTAAGCCACCAAGTGTGTGGTGATTTGTCACAGCAGCTGCAGAAAACTAATACAAGTAACAGCATTTAAACTGTATGATAACTATAACACAAATAATAGTAAAACATGGAACACATACTCTGTGAGAGAGGTTACTGAGCACCTACTCACATTCTACCAGCACTATGTGCTCAGAACTAGAGGCTCTTTTTGTCAGCTCAAACTTATGAAACCCTAGGCAAGATTATCCCCATTTTACAGCTCACAAAATGGGGGCTCAAAAAGGTTAAAATGTTTTCCAGAAGGCCACTACAAGTAAGTGAGTCAGTGGGGATTTGTGTCCAAGTCTGTCTAACCTCAAAACTTCTGCTCTTTCTAATATACCATTCAGCTTCTTCCACCTGGGTCTCATTTATTTTAGGCCATTTTAAAATTACAGTAAACTGTTCTTGTAGATAGAATAGTCTTATACAAATATTGGCTGCTAGACAGAGACTTAGTGTCATTAAAGGCACCGTACTCATCTTTCTTCTTGAAAACATTTTTTTTCTGACATCCTCATTCTCTTTCTAGAGAAAGGTTACAAGTTAACTATTGCTGAGTCAGACTCGCATCCTTCTTTGCTTAACATCATCAGAAATATTTTTAGAAAACTGAAAACAATTCAAGAGACCGACGAGTCAATTGTAAGTAGTTATCAGAAAAATAGGCAAAAGTTAAATTTGTTGAGTATGAATTCCTAGTATAAACTGTAACACTAAGTTTGTCAAAGTCTGACCTAAACTCTCAGCACATTTTGGGGATGATTGAAAAAGTTTCCCTGTTTATCATTGTCAGAAGATGGTCATTCCTTGCATTAGAAATTGCACCAAAAAATACCCTCGAAATGATAACTTCAAGGAAAATAAGATAGTGGTGTAACCACCCCTCAAAAGCCCTTCCTAAATTGTTAATGCACTCCTGGTTTTCCTCAAATAAAGTGGGCAAATTGCTGAGACTGTGAACATTTGTTATTGTCATAGCAGAAGGTAAACTATTTTCATAAATATGCAAATATCTCCTACTGGGCTTCTATAATGCTTCCAGCAACTCTGCTGCCGTGTATGTCTATTTCAAATCTGATGATATTAAAAAGGAGGAGAAAATGCAGAGCATGCAGCTTGGAATTATTTCTGCCCAGGAAAGCTGGCAATTAGAGCTGGGATAGGCAAGCAGGCCTGGGATAATGGACAGTACCAAGATAACCTGCTTAATTTGATCTTCCTTGGAGCCTGAAGATGTTGCAAAGTAATGAACTTTGTTTCTGTATGAAAAAAACAAACAAACAAAAAACAGTGAAACAATAACAATCTTTTTATGATTTCACTGCTGATGTACTGAGAGGTTTGCAGTCTGTAAAAGAGCAGTACTATGAAGATCCAAGACAAGAGCCCCTTATCATTACCGGATTGTATTTGCCTATTTATTTTTTTGCAGTATTGGGGCCTTTCTCTTTACCATTCTGTGAGCTTGTGGAAGTCAGAAATCCCTGAAGGGTATTCCCTCAGGATGTCCACATGCCTAGCCACACTGTGGAAGCAGTAAGGAGAAGGTTCTCCTGAAGTGACTTAAGTGTAGGTTAAATGAATGAATGAATGAGAGAGGGAGATAGATATAATGGCAAGAACAATTTTGTCATTATATGACAAATTACTGGGGTTAAGACTGGGGTTCAGTCCTGGCTCCACCACTCATCAGCTATGCAACCTTGGACAAGCGACAAACTCTGTGCCTCAATTTCCTCACCTATGATAATGTCTGTAACTCACTAGGCACTGTACCTGGTTTATGTCAGGTATTGGATTTATGGCAGCTGTTATTAACTTCTCAAGATGGTGAGCTCCCTGGCTGCCCCATAATAGATAATAATAAGTATAAAATGTATTATCTATTATTATACAAATTATTCTTAGTGTTGAATTATTCCTAATATTAATGTGATAAATGTAACAAAATCATGCATAAGAATCAATGGTAACACATACAAAATAAAGACTGTCAAGGAAGACAGGAATAGTTTTACAAGGAAAGGGATAGTTGACCTTATAAAATAATAAGTAGAAATTGTTGGAAATAGCCTGAGTTAAGGTTGTGGGGCATTCAGGAATTATAACTATGACTAACCATTGCAAAGATGCAGAAGCAGTTCCTAGTGTTCCTTGGACGGCTATAAAACCAGCTTGCCCCCAAATCTTTCCCCTGCAGATGATCCCTTTTCTTGTTGAACACAGTTTTGTCTCCTGAAATCCATCCTAGGAAGTTAGAACACCAAAGCTCTGAGGCCTCAGAGTACACAGGTATAATAGATACAATTCTCTTTGGAAAAGACCGAATTTCCCTAGGGAAGGATAGCTGAGCATGCAGCAAGGAGAGTTCCAGGTTCCATAACACGTGCAGTTTTTCATACATTTGCCATGAAGTAGCCCTACTGAATTCCCCATGTTTGAGGGGAATATATTAACAACTAGCTTCCTACACCATTTCTAGACATCAAAGCTTCAGATCTTGAGCTCCCTTAAAGAGTTGCTGCCTCTTCCGTGTGTACATCCACATTTGGATTTGGAGGAGGGCTGGGATAGGCCCTGAGATTTCCCGAGGCAGATCTCCATTGGTGTGCATTCCCCAACCCCACTTCCCCCTTCTAATTCTGCAAATATTCAAAAGGCCCCTTTTTATGTAGAGATTAGTGAACATCTCACCCTAAAATCGAGCTTCAGGAATTACAGAAAATTTGAGCAGAAATGGTGGAGGGAAAATGTCTTCTTGTGATGAGGATTCAAAACTTGGAAAAACATTGATCTAGAGCAGGGGTTCTCAAACTTCAGCAGGCATTAGAGTCAAATGAAGAACTTTTTAGAATACAGATTGCTAGTCCTACTCCCAGAGGTTCTGATTCAGTAGGTCTTGGATGGGGGTTTTAGAGTTTGCATTTCTAGCAAGTTGCAAATGATGCTGATGCTGCTGGTCTGGTGATCGGACTTTGAGAAGCAATGGCCCAGCAGGTTATGGTAAAGGAAACAAATCTGGCTGGAAAGGAGGGGGTTCTAGATTCTTAGCTTAAAGATGTCACTAATTAGTGGTAAACATTTTAAGAAATTCTACTCTCCCTCTCTGGGCTTCAGACCCTACAGCTGTAAAATTGGTGAGGTTGGGAGCCATACTTTTCCAGATGCCTGTGACAGAAAACTGATTCCTATTAGCTTAAAAACAAAATGGAGCTGATTGGGTAATGAACTAGAAAGTCCATGTGCAGATATTTGACTTCATGTGTGCCTGGGTTCAGCTCTCAAACAATGTCACTGGGCTTCTGTACCTTTCCGTCTCTCAGCTGGGCTTCATTCTCAGGAAAGTTCTCACCTTGCCTGACAGTGGTGCCAAGAGGACCACTAACAGAATGTATCCTATCCACTTAGCAGCTACAGGGAGGATCTCTCTCTCAGTAGCTCGAGACAAAAGTATTGGGGCTGGAGATCATTTCTTGGAATGGGACTTGTGAACCAATTTGGGACGTGTTGCCCAGTCCAGGGGCATGTGCCAACTCATGAAACTAAAGGGTAGGGTAAATACAGCTTAGGCCACATGGACCAAAAGTAGGGGAGAGCTAACTCCACAGTAACACCAAGATGTTGCTATCAGAAGAAAGAGGAATGGAGGGGCCACGGCAGAAGATTGTAACTTGGGGATGGATAAATCAGATCAATTATGTTTCAACTTGTTTTTTTTTTTTAACCTGTGGACCAGCAGCTAAGAAGATTACTTTAAAAGGGTTCATGCTTTGAAAGTCAGCGTAAGTTTTTCTTTTTTCTCCTCTTTTGTGATACAAAATTATGTTGACTATTTTTACATGCTTTTAAAATACCACCCCCTCCCTGGGGATATGACTCCCTGGATGGGATCAGGGCAGATGTCGTTGCCAGTGAGGGAGCAGGGATTTTGGAGCTTGTCAGACCTGAGTTTAAATCCCAGCAATACCATTGACTGTGTAACCCTGAGCAAATAGCCTTATCCTTTCTGTTTCTGTGGAATGAGATATCAATACCTATCTTCCCGGGTGATGGTGGGAATCAAATTAGGTGATGTCTATAAAGCACCTGTCCCAGTACAAAGACTCAACAGATGGAAACTACTTTTATTATTATTGCTAAACTCAGTGAGGTCCATTTGTCAAAATAGTCTTGATTCTAGCTAGAAGCTGAGGATGATTTCAGTCTATGGACACCCAGACCCAGAGAGCCAATTTGAATAAAGTCACCAATTTGGCAGACTTGGGTTTATTTTCTTCTCTTCCCAACTCACAGTGAGCACTGATATCTTTTTAATAAGGAATCTGGAGCATTTCTGGGAGTTTACAAAATAAGGTAGAAAGTAGCCTGGGTGCGATGAACATAAAAAATAGAGGGAACACAAAGGGAACCTGGAATCAGTGGGAAACTTCATTTTCTTTAATTAGCATATTTAAGTGAAGCTTAGAAGCTGCTCCTTCCCTGAAACATTGCATTTTATTAAAAGCTGTTTAGAGCTCATAGCCATTCTGCTGATTTTCTCAAAACACGTTCTCCTTATAGGCCGGTGCTAAACTGTGCATATGAAATGAGCTCAGCTTAATGTTGTGTTAAAAGAATTTGGTCTCCAGAGCTGTCTCTCTTCTTAATAATATGTAATCATACTCCATCTATTTAGTTTTCATTTAACTTGCCCCATGCAGGCAATGAATCCAGTTTAATTAAATGTGCCTTTAAATAGTTGAACGGCACTCATTTGCACCTAGCAAGCCTCCCTTTCATCCTATTAAGACCCCCTCAAGATATAAAAACCCAATAAAGAGGCCATGTAAAATGTGTGTCTGATAATGCGAGGGAAGTCTGACATTTGCTCCATAATTTAGTGAAACCTGCAGTAGCTTTTGGGCACATTGTCTCAGCTGAATGGAGCCGGTGTGGGGCCTTGGGTTCTGGAAGGCTGTATCTGGATGAATCGTCATAAATAGCACATTTGGAGATGAGCTGGTGATCTTCTGGGTTGGAGCCAGCAGCAAAGGAAGTGAGGCCACTGAGACACCAGACAGTTACCCAGGGAAGCTCTCAGAGGGTCTTTAAAGAGGGCCTGGCCTGTGCCTCTGGTCATACTCTCTGGGGACAATGGGTGGATGGGGCTGCAGCTTTCCCTATTATAAGATGTGCTAAGAAGGAAGGGAAACCTATCCTGAACACTGACAGCAGAAAATTAGGCAGTATTTTGCAGTCAAGAAGGGGTAACAGTAGAATCCATAATTTTTACAGTGACCATCCTAATCTCTGAGTCCCTCAGTTAAGGACTGGATTCAGTTCAATCTAGTGCTTCATGATTCATGCAGGTAACACATTATTTCTCCAGCAACTGCCAAGTGCTAGCCCCTGTTACAGACCAGAGACACAACAAGCAGATGACAAGCAGATAATTAGATGGTGTCAGGTGGTGAGAAGGAAGAGAATACATCAGGTTAAAGGGTATGGAGGTTAATGGAGTGGGCAGTTGTAGGAGTGGGGTGCACATATTGTCAGCGGAGACCTCATTTGTTAGGTAAGCTCAGATTTGACACACTCTTGTTGGTTATGTGCTCAGGGCTAAGTTCTAGGGGCTTTTACACTGTATGTCAGAGACTGTCTACAATGCGTCACTCCATTGGCTGACTTAGTTGACTGTGTTGATCGGTTGGGGCCCCCTTTCTTTATTTGTGTCCTTCTGCAACAGCATGCAAAACAGGATTTTTTCCAGTTGTTCGCCCAGGGATTTTTAAATGCCATGTTTTATTGTTCCTTATGAGTTCAATGTATGTAAGCCCTGCCCGCCTAGTGAGAAAATAAGCTCTTTAATGTTGAGAACTCAGCCTTTTAGTTGTCTATTTCCCACCCAGCAGGAGTGCCTTTTTAATACAGGGTAACACAAACTTCAAACTGTAATATGATTTTAAAATTTATATTTTGGTACTTTATGCTTTGAAAAATTGGCCTGTGTATCATCCCAATAAACCTGTGTGGTGAATAAAATCTACAACATCCAACTGTGTGGTCTTGGTCAAATTCATTCATTCATTTATTCATCCATTTAACAAATATGATTTCAGTTGCATGATTAATTTCCTTGGAATTCAACTTTCTCATTTAAAATTTAGGGACATTAATGCTTGTTTTGCATAATGTGAAAATGATACGGTAAATAGGTTAAATAACTACCACAATGTACATAATAGGTGCTCAATAAATAAGAGCTATTTACGAGTTCAAGCATGTGTAGGATGATGAGTGGAAGCAGGAGATATGAGACGTCGTGCAAAAGAAATAGCTAGAGGCCAGATCGTGATGGACTTAAAAACCTAATTGCAATGCGGGTCACTTGAAGTATTTTAAGCAAGGAAGTGGCATGATCATATGATTATACTGGTGACTGCATAGAGAACAGATTAAAAGAAGACAAAAGCAGAAGCAGTAACACCATTTAGATGGGTGCTGCAGTGGTTCAGGCAGGGAATGATGGTGGTTTGGGTGTGATAAAGGAGATGAACAGAAGGCAGCGGACACAGAAGGTATGGTTCAACAGTGGAATGGACAGGACTTGCTAGTGAATTGAATCTGAGAAGTAAGGGAAAGGGAAGAGACTCCCAGCTTTCCAAGTTAAGCAATCAAATGTTTTCTGAGGGAAGTAACACTCAAGGACAAATAGGTTTGCCACTTAGTTTCCACACATCACACCTAGATTCCTAATGACAGCATCCGCCTAAAGCTCAGAAGATAATGCTGAGTGAGAAAATAGATTTCCTGACTTTAACATCCCATGGTATTTAAAGCCATGGGAGGCGATGAGATCACCTGGAGAGAAACTGAAGTGTGAGAAGAGAGGAGGACTCTGGTGAGATCTCTGAAGAACTGCACAGCTTCAGGTTTGCATAAAGGAGGAGAAAGTGAGGAGTGGCCAGCGGCACAGAAGAAAAATCATAGATGTTAGGAAGAGAGAGTGATTCAAAAGGAGGGTAGTTTTTTATTCTGTCAAAACCATCTGAGAGGTAAAGTTAGTTGAGGGTTTAGCAGAACAGAGGTCATTGAAGACCCTGATAAGAGAAAATTCAGAAGACAAGAGGAAAAACCAGTTTGGAATAAATATGAGAATAAAGGGGAAATAATAAAGTGGAGCTATTTTTCAGGAAAGAATTATTGAGACCTACTACATTCCAGGCACTGCTACAGATGCTGGGACTGAGCAGTCAATTGACAGTGTCTCAAGTTACTTCTGTTGTAGAGGGAAGAAAGACAATAAACATACAAATAAATATGTGATATGTCAGCTGGAAAGAATAATGCAGCATTAAGCCAGACTTAAAGGGACTTAAAGGAGTGCTGAGTGGATATGGTTGTTGTCTTATCTAGGGAGGTCAGAGAAGTTGGCTAGGGAAGTCCTCTCTCATGATGAAGTGTCAGAGCACAGACCTATAGAAAATGAGAGAGAGCATGCCCCATGAAAATATCTGTGAAGACAATAGCAAAGACTTGGAACCAACTCAAATGTTCATCAATGATAGACTGGATTAAGAAAATGTGGCACATGTACACCATGGAATACTATGCAGCCATAAAAAAGGATGCGCTCATGTCCTTTGCAGAGACATGGATGAAGCTGGAAACTATCATTCTGAGCAAACTATCGCAAGGACAGAAAACCAAACACCACATTTTCTCACTCCTAGGTGGAAACTGAACAATGAGAACACCTGGACACAAGGCGGGGAACATCACACACTGGGGCCTGTTGGCGGGTGGGGGATGGGGGAGGGATAGCACTGGGAGAAATACCTAATGTAAATGACGAGTTGATGGGTGCAGCAAACCAACATGGCACATGTATACATATGTAACAAACCTGCACGTTGTGCATGTTTACCCTAGAACTTAAAGTATATATATATATAAAAATCTGTGAAGAGTACATTCCAGGCAGAAGAGGCAGTACATACAAGAGACCTGAAGTGGCTTCATGAATAGCATTGATAAGAAACAACAATGAACACCCAGTGTGGCTTGAGTAGAATGCATGAAGTAAAAAGGGGTAGTAGGTGAGGTCAGCGTGGTGAAAGGGGGTGGTAGAGTAGACCATGTCTGGCTTTAGAAATCTTTTTTCAAAGACAGTCTTTCCCTCTAAGTTGCAAGGTAATTAGTAGGTTTTCATCAGAAGCTGCTGCAAGGTGGACCAGGTAGAAGCAGAGAGAGCCGTTGGGGACTATCGTTGTCATCCAGGTAAGAGATAACAGCAGCTCGCACCAGATGGTAGTAGTCAAATGGTGAGAAAAAACCAAAATCTGAAAATATTTTAAAGCTAAAGGTAGTGTAATTTACTAATAAACTGGATGTTAAGTATGAGTGATGGAAAAAGTCAAGGATGACTACATAAATGATTTAGGAAGTTGACTGTGAAGAAGGGTTCAAAATAGTAGACAATGGCTGGAAGGGACAGGGAACAAGGTGAGCAGTTTAAGAATGTGTTTGCCTGCAAATGAGAAGAATCCCGTATTAGTCAGCTAAGCCTGCTGTAACATAATACCACAGGCAGGGTGGTTTAAGAACAGAAATGTGGCCGGGTGTGGTGGCTCATGCCTGTAATCCCAGCAGTTTGGGAGGCCAAGGTGAGTGGATCACGAGGTTAGGAGTTCAAGACCAGTCTGGCCAAGATGATGAAACCACATCTCTACTAAAAATACAAAAATTAGCCAGACATGGTGGCAGGTGCCTGTAATCCCAGCTATTTGAGAGGCTGAGGCAGGAGAATCACTTGCACACAGGGGGCAGAGGTTGCAGTGAGCTGAGATCGCATCACTGCACTCCAGCCTGGGTGACAGAGTGAGACTCCATCTCAAAACAAACAAACAAACAAACAAAAAAACAAGAAATTTGTTTTCTAACAGTTCTGGAGCCTGCAAGTTCAAGACCAAGATGGCAGCAGGGTAGGTTTCCTCTGAGGCCTCTCTCCTTGGCATCCAAGTGGCTGTCCTCTTGCTGTCTTTTCACATGGTCGTCCCTCTGTGCACGCACATCTCTGGTGTGTCTGTGTGCTGAATCTCCTCTTCTTCTAAAAACACCAGTCTTATTGGAATAAGGCACATCCTAATGCTGTCATTTGAACTTAATAACCTCTTTAAAGGCCCTATATCCAAATGCAGTCACATTCTAACAGTAAGTCACTGTGAGTTAGAGCTTTAACACATGGATTTTGGGGAAAACATTATAAAATGTGTATCAATGTGATTTTGACTTAGTAGCCATAGAAGAAGATGAGGAATGACATGAAAGTGAACCACTCTCCCTCTTTTCAGACTGAAATATCATCTAAGATCAGGATTTGCAATGACCCACATGGCAGTCAAGGGAGAGAGTGTCTTGCAGCAAGGCTTTTGGATTGTTCTTGGACATAAATGGTGAATTATACAAAGAGGCGTTTTTGGAAATATTTGCAGGATTGGTATGGAGGCCACATGTCCTTTTATGGAATCAGGTTCTAGAAATTGAAACCTACAGATTTTGAACTTGCCACTTGTACCACACACATTTTTCTAAACCTAGTCTCAGATTGAGAAAGAGAGACAGAAAGAGAGATCAGGAAATAAATATAATAAAAAGTGAATGAAAGTGCAATTTTGACCTAAGGACCTTAAGCAGAAAAACAGGTTACTCAGCTACTCCTTTTTTAAATAATGAAAATGAAATGAAAGAAAGTAGATGGTCATTATTATTACTATTATCACAGCTGTCATTCCCTCATTGATGCCTCGTTAAGATGGATTTTAGTAGATCACAATCTAATATACTACTATATTGAAGACACTTTTTTAAAAAAGCAAAAATAAATCAATAAAATGTTAAAAGACCACTGATGAAATCATGGGGTGGATTAATTAGAGTGTAATATTCAGATCATATTCTTGAGTTGGGCATTTTTAAAAATGTTGTTTTTCCTGTATTCATGTTTCTAGGGCGTTGGCTCTGACTTTAATCTGTCAGGATTCAAACCCTAACAGATCCTCATTTGAACACTTACCATGTGACTCAGGACAAGTTATTAACCTAAATTCCAATTTCCTCACCTATAAAATGGGAATAATGAGAACACTGATCCCAGAGAGCCACCATGGTGATTCCATGAGCGATGTGGGTGAAGTGCTGGGTATGGTGTTTGGCATAGAGCGAGTGCTAAATAAATAGTTTTAAATAACTGCTAGTGAAGGAGAGAAAAAGAGAACCTGAGTCATTAAGGTGATGTGTGAGTAGGATGCAAGCCAGGACAGAAGGTTACAGGGCCATATGTGGGTACAAATGGCCATGCTGAAGTAGGGACTCTGATATATTCCTCATTCTTACTCGGGACAGTGATGAAAAAGGGAGAGCCTTGTTCAAAAAGCTGGACAACAGTGTCATTACAGGGGAAAGCATTTACCTTTTTTCCATGTACATCCTTTGTTCAACCACATGCTTCAAGGTTGCACATTCAAAACATACCTTCAAAGATTACAGCTTTTAGAGTTTCAGGACAGCAACAGATGAGCATTCAACCATGTGGGGGTTCTTCACAGGCCCTGTTTTCCCTGTTCTACTGTAATCCATAAATGGTTGGAAATGCAGACCACTGAAGAGAATTCATTAGGACTTTTCAGATTTAATGGGAACAATTCAAAGAGTCTAAGTTTCTTTTCCATCCAGCGTGAGTTTCCTATTTAGTGCAGTAAAGCTCAACTTTTATGAATAGTTTCATTCTCTTGTGGTATGTAAAACCTACACACACTCAGAGGCACCCAGAGGAAACTACATTCTGAGTTATTAGTAAATTCTCTCCAAGTGAAGCTGCCAAACACAGAAGCTTAAAACTAGATACAGCTTCTCAGGAAGCAGATCAAGCCCAGACTCTGCCACTGAGATTGGATTAACAGGAGCTCACAGGGCTCTCTTGGATAAGCCACATGGACCCAGGGTTGTTAATTTGGGAAGTTTATTAAATAGTGGATTAGGATTGAAAGGGAATGCATCAAAATGTAAGAAGCCCTAGTTTGTTGAAATGAGAAAATTGATACTGAATGAGGTTATCTCTTGAATCTGGGCAGACTTGTTTTGGCTACCCCACTACTCAACTCCTAATTAGTAGGGCAGAAAAAACAAGTCCACGTAGGCTAAATGGCCAAGAACAGATGAAAATCAGCTAATAATATAGTAATTAGGAACAAAGCCAAAGCAGGACCTGCAGATGCCCAAAGTTGAAGAGATGCAAAGAAAAGTGTTGCTATCCAAAAAAAAAAAAAAAAAAAAAAAAAAGGACTTGTCAGAACAAGTTTTTCAACAGCATATACTTTTAGACTAAGATTGAGGATGAAGGTAACAGGAAAATGATTAGCCCCATAGTTAGGATTACTTATATTTAGAAAAATATTTGCAAAGCTTTCCTTCTCCTTTCATATCATAGCGAACACTGAAATTGTGTTGTTTTCCAACATAGCTGCTAATATTTGCAAAGTAATAATTTTGCAAAGGAAACAGCTTGAAATAAAGCATGCCTGATGCTTAGGAAGAAAGCAAAGAATGCTATCTTTGAGTAGTTACTATAGGTAGCTTTTGATCAGAACGAAGTGGCACAGAAACATCCGATTCCAGTCTCACTGGTGTTGTTTACTCCATGTGACCATTATCAGGTCTCACTTCTGCACTGGCTTTAGGATACTTCTACATCATATGAAAGTGCTGTACAATTTCCAAGTTCCTTCTAAGTCAAACATTCTGTTATTCTTCCCTCCAAAAGATCCTTCAAGACAATGGAAGACTAAATAGCAACTAGAACTTGCTTTGAAGTAAGGCTGACATTATCTGCAAACAGGTTAAATCACTATGCTTATATTTTATACTGTTATATATTTTCCCATTGCAGCTTCAGTCTTCCCCAGACCTTATCTGTGTATATAGGCACACATGCATAACTGCCTTAACAGTAAAAACATGGTCAAAAATGTCAAAGTTCAGGATGCAAGTTTGATGACACACTTTATTTCTCCAAATTGAAATAAAACTAGATCAATCCCTTGGAAGAAGTTTAGAAAAGTGTTAGCCATCCTCTTCCCCTTTGATTTCCATGTCCAAAGATGGAGAAGCTGCCTTTCTAATCCTTCTGTTTCAGTTTCTTTAGCCAATGGGATTTTATTACCAAAAAATGTCACTGAAGAATCTGGCTGATAATGTCCAGCACTGCAGTTTTTCACTAGACCAATAATATAGTTTGGCTATGTCCTCACCCAAATCTCATCTTGAACTGTAACTCCCATAATCCCTACATGTCCTGGGAGGGACCTGGTGGGAGGTCATTGAATCATGGGGGCAGGTTTTTCTCATGCTGTTGTCATGATAGTGAATAAGTCTCATGAGATCTGATGGTTTTATAAAGGGGAGTTCCCCTACACAAGCTCTCTTGCCTGCCACCACATAGGAAGTGACTTTGCTCCTCATTTGTCTTCAGCTATGATTGTGAGGCCTCCCCAGCCATGTGGAACTGTGAGTCAATTAAACCTCTTTCCTTTATAAATTACCCAGTCTCAGGTATGTCTTTATTAGCAGTATGAGAACAGACTAATACCACCAGCATCCATCAGTGATCTTTCAAGGGAAGAACAGATTGGAAGTGCTTTTTGGTGCTGCATTCAACTCAAGTGTAGCCTACACCTAAGAAGTTTGCAATGTGGTTCCAGAAACCCTTTATAAAAATAAATAAGTTAGATGGTGCAATAACTCTGTATTCCATTAAAATCCTTTAACCTCTCTATGCTTAATTAACAAAGGGCAGGAGTATGAGACAAAATAATAATCACTATTTAGCTCAAGCCAACAAATATTTGCTGAAATTCTGCTCCATATAAGCAACTTATTTTTGTGTGGGGAATACAAAGATGAAACCAACTCTGACTTCTACAGAGAAGGAAGGCTGCAATGGAGATGATGACAGTGTGAAACTGTTATTGGTGCAATAAGTGGAAAACCAAGCATCATGGTGTTGAGGGTGGAAGGTGGTAGTGGGGAGTTCATTTGTTGGGAGCATTTGTATTTTATTTTGACTTGGAGGTTAAGCAGAACTTCAACAGTGAGAGAAGTAAAGGAAAAAACAAAGACAATAACAATGGCGAATATTTTCTATGTAATTACTTGATAATATTACCATTTTTTTACTTTAGGGAGGAAATCTTGACCAATATATCTTATCTATGACATTGCACAGCCAGAACTTGAAAGCATATTTGGCATCAAGGCCTGAATTTATAAAACTGAGAGGGACAAATAGAATAATATATTTGGGCAAAGCCTGCAGTGTCCAGTGTCATTGTGGCATCTGGTGAAGGAGAAAATGTAGCAGAAGATGAAGTGGTAATTTAGTCCAGATTTTAGAAGGCTTTGACTATCAGACAATATCTGACACCATTTATTGAACAAGAGTCCTTGATACTGCCCATTCCAGGAAAGGAGGGAACCTTTACTATGACACATGGTTAAATGTTAATACCAAGGGTGCCCCCAGGTAGGCTAATAACTAGATGCATCTTCAAAATAATTTACATTTTGGGCTGGGCATGGTGGCTCACACCTATAATCCCAGCACTTTGGGAGGCCGAGGCAGGCAGACCACTTGAGGTCAGGAGTTGGAGACCAGCTCCGCCAACATGGTGAAACTCCACCTCTACGAAAATACAAAAATTAGCCAAGCATGTTGGCATGAGCCTACAGTCCCAGCTACTAGGGAGGCTGAGGAAGCGGAATTGCTTGAACCCAGGAGGCAGAGGTTGCGCTGAGCTGAGATGGTGCCACCGCACTCCAGCCTGGGTGACAAAGCGAGACTCTGTCTCAAGAAAACAAACAAACAAACAAAAAACAAATTGCTTTTCATATATACTCAGCACTGAAAAGAGAAGCAGAGCACTGTTTGGGGAATGTTGAATAACAGAAGCTCATAGTGGAAATACTTGGACTTGCATATGTTTTTTCTGAGTTCTGGCTCCAAATTTTCATGTAAAATAAAAAAGAAAAACTGTTTTATGTCTTCGTTCATTTGAACTGCTATAAAAAAAAGGCCACAAACTAGGTGTCTTATGAAAAACAAAAATATATTTCTCACAGTTCTGGAGACTGGGAAGTCCAAGATCAAGGAGCCAGAAGATGCAGTGTCTGGTGAGGGTTTGCTTTCTGGTTCATAGATGGCACCTTCTTGCGGTGTTCTCACATGATGAAAGGGGCAAGGATGCTCTCTGGAGCCTCTTGTGTAAGAGCATTAAGCCCATCACCTAATCTAATCACCCCCAAGGGCTTTGCCTCCTAATATATCATATTGGTGATTAAGTTTCAGTACATGAATTTGGGGGGAACACTAACATTCAGACCACAGCAAAACCTCTCCATTAATTTGAAACAGAAGCACGTTATAAGATATTTTGTGATATCAATCATTATTTAGTCAAGTTTTTAAAGAGTTTCACTCCTCCTCCAAAGTTATCATTAGTATACAGACATTTGTCTTGTTTTCTGATTGACTAAGACTTTCCACTGATTGACTAAGACACCACTCCAACAAAGAAGCTATAGAAATGGCTTTGCCAGCTTCCTTGCAGCTTGAATTCAGGCATGTTACCTAGACTCCACCAAGTGAATACACTTTGCAAAATATGATAGAAAGCAAACAGTGTGAGGAAGAAAGAATTACACATAATCCATTTTGTTTTTGTTCCCAAGATTAGTGAAGTATCCAGCATGTGAAGTCTGCAGTGGCTGCAGAAGTTGCAAAGGTGCTTTTCTTATGTCAAAGGGGCATTATGAAGGAACAATAGTGCTTTCAGAAGCAGTGAGTTCTTGATGCACAAGTAGTGCTGGTACAAATTGTATTTTCTAGTCAGTGTGCAGTTTTCTTACCAGATCAGTTTCACAGTGTGCTTTAAAGGCATTACCCTGAACACTTAGCCTCCAACTTTCTTTTAATAATTCTGTGATTTGCTAAATATATGTAATAAATTTCTTTTCTGTTTAATTGTCCTAAGCTAGCTTCTGTTGCCTAGATCTGCAAATCTCATCTAGTACACAATGTCCTTTCCTTTCTGAGAAACTTAATTTTCTCTACCTTATTCCGTATCCAGTGATGTTTTAAATCCTCAGCTGATGGTTTGGCAGCTCATATGGATGGGTGCTTCAGGCAGCTGTTGTGCCAACCTGCTATTGAATCTGGAACTAAATATTGGAAGGAGCAACTCTAGGAGAGCAGCCAGTGAAAGGACATGGGTCCCTATGTGGCAGATAAATGGTGGGGAGCAGTAATAGGAAGGCTTAGCTGTAGGGCTGAAAAATACTAGGCTCAGACTCACAGTTTATCTTGGACTAGTCTTGTGTACAGCTGTAGTAACATTTGAATTGTAAGTTGCTCCCATCTCCAAGTTTCCACAGTATATCACATCTTTGTTATAATATAACACATAATGTACTACAATTATCAGTTTATTCATCTGCCTCTATCATTAGACTGAAGCCAGAACAATAATACTGTTGTGTGTCCGTAACTAGTACTGATTGTTGGACTTTATGGAAGACCCAACAGCTTCTCTCTTCACCACCCCCCAAATTTTGAACAAATTGATAGATAAGATAAAAGGTTAACAGAAAACACTGATATAGTATTTTTCTAAGCGTTTTCCATTAACTCATTTAATCTATAACAATGTTGTAAAAGTAGGTACCTATATTACCTACCTATTTTCTCAGCACATTGCCAAATATAAATCAACAGGAAACTTAAAATTAACACAATAATAAAATTCCAAATAGCTGAATATAAACTTCTTTCCAGGATCAAATTCCTTGGGAGAAAATTAAGTCTATAGATTAGATCCCCTTGAAAATTCAAATTTAGATAAAACAAAATTCAAAGTAATTTAAGTCCAAAATCAAATATTATTGTCCTTGGCTATGTAAAGCTAAAGAAAGGGAAGTCCTTTTTGTGTTCTACTCGGTCTTAGCTTAAGATATTTTCAATGCCTGGCTTCCTTTAGAAGCCACAGCCAGTGTTATCCATCACTAGAATACAGGCCATTTCTCTGAACCTCAGGAACTGAATTAGTTCAACGTCAAGTCTGTCATGTACCTCACTTTTTAATGAGTCCAAAGATTTTTTAAAACACAAGAGTTTATTCCAGTACTGCTGCAAATCTTAAACATACAGAAACAAAGGGAATTCCTACTCCTCAAGACCTCATTTCAGATAAAGAAACCCAGAGCTTAAGGCTTCCAAAGACCATAGCAAAGATTTGATGGTATCTGAAAAAAAGTGAGTAGGTGAAAAAAATTCTGATTTCAGCTCCAAATGTACCAATCAGGCCATCCCTGTTTAAGAAGACGATCAACTGTAAATTTAAACTCAATTAGGAGATCTTTTTGAACAAAAGTTAACTTGGGCACTGTACATTTATCTTATCTGAGATGGAATTTCACTTAGGGATTCTGTCTCCCATTCCAGAAAGGGCCATTTGACACTGCATTGTGTCTTCTAGAGTTTACAAATATGCAGTGGTGGCAGTCCAATCATCAAGTCTTTCTTGAAGTAACATTATTTCCCACTAAGTGCATTTAAACCTCCCTAATTTCCATGTTTCCTTTGATCCCTGTGTCCTTGGCACCCACGGAGCATGGGTCTTTCTGGAAGCATATTTGCTCACTCCCATGCCAGCAGGCATTCTTACTCCTCAATGTCTATTAACAAAACTACTTGCCATGGAATTGATTAGGCCTAAAACACCTGCCTTCTAGAAGAAGTTTCTCCCTTGTCGTATCTGACTTTCAGTTGAACCAATATCTGGGAACTGAAATAGTTTTTGCTGTTGCTGAAATTTGTAATGGGGGGTGCTGAGGACCAAAATCTCTAACATGTGCTCTTCAAATACAATAAAATACAGAAAAAGTTTAGTAATTAATCCAGGACAAATGTGAGGTCAATTTGTGTGTGTGTGTGTGTGTGTGTGTGTGTGTGTGTGTGTGTGTGTGTAGGAGAAGGGTGATTCTTGAGGCATCTAATAAGCCCCAGGGCTTAGAGTTTTCTCCACATTCCCAATATTGAATTGAATTTGGAATAACAGATCTAATACAATCCAATACATTTTAATACTAGAACCTTACCAGAGCTCTGTGTATAGGTCTCAGCCACCTTAAGGCTTAAAAGTGACAAATATTCTACCTATTGTATCTAAAATGATCTTCCAATACCTGTTCAAGCTGAACTTGAGTAGTTTAAGATTTAGCCACGCAGCTGGTACCATAAATAAGTACCTTCCATTGGGCTAAAAACTTTGGAGAGATCCACGACATAATTTGTGGGGCTTAGTGCAAAATGGAAACGTGGGCTGCTTCAAGTCAGAGGCCCTGTGTGACTGCACTGCTCCTACACGCATAACAAAGGCCTGCACTGTGATGGCCCATAGGCTGTTTGTAGACCTGGCACCCCTTTGCCTGATTTCAACCCACCTCATTACCAATATAACTGATAGGAAACTTCACATAGATGTGAGACAAATTTGATTTCATGATGTGGAGCTTTTGTATTAGACAGATTGACAGTTCTGGTCACAAACAGTGAGGGGAAACCACACATTGACCCCCATTAGAACAGAAACTTTACTGCTCAGCTTAACACATGTCCAAGAGCTGAGCAGGCAGGTTTCAAAAAGAAGGAAAAGAACAAGGGGAAGAGCTATGCCAAATTTCTACTTGAAACTTCCTCGTGGTAAGTCACTGCCACCTCCACTCCCAGGCTGGGAAAATGTGAGTGTGGAGGTTTAGAGATGCCAAGTGTGATATATTTACTGATGTTCTTCTTCCTGTAGAAACAGTGAGCCAGGGAAGGGAGGTCCCCACCCCAGTGTCCCATATCCCTAGACAACATTGATGATAATGTCTAGCATGCTATAGGTGTTTAATAAATATTTTCTTAAAGAATAAATGTCCCAAAGCTAGTACACATGTAACTTGGTCTATGTTAGGATTTCAGGTAGAACTCTTTATTCTCCACAGAATCAAATAATTAATTTCCTGGCAGCACAGTATTAGACAACATCACTCACTATATATGTCATGAATTTCTTCCTCTCATCCTTTTCCTGTCTTGGTTTGCTGGACAACAGCTGCTTCTAAACCCCACTCTTAGTCAATGTGCCGGATAGAGTACTGGACAGAGAATCAAGAAAATTCAGTTTGAGTCTAGGTTTTGCCTCTGATTTGCCCAAGAATTTAAGACAATCAACTCACATCTTAGCCTTAGCTTTGTACTTCAACATGAAGCAGTCGAATTATAAACAAAGCTTTCAACATTTCACATTGCCCAGCCATCTCTCAATCTAAAGCCCACAACCTCCAAGGCAAAAGAAAGGCAGCCCACTTCATCTGCAAAAGATATGTGTATACAGACATTCTATATTAGGCTGAATATTTAAAGTAGATCCTCATAGGCATATTAAAAATGTCTGCCATTAAACAAAAGAGAGAGATGATTTAGTATGATAATATATGACAAGATAATTCTTCATATTTCAAAAGGTCATGGATAAATTATTCAGTGGTAAGTAATATTTTTAATATATAGCACATCATACTTCATGGAGGTTGACTGAAAACTAGCTTTTTTGTAATTGTTATGAAATCCTGCCCATGCCCATAAAGAACCTCTGCATCCTGCCAGCAGCCATTCACTCCACTGGTGGGGAGTCTGTGAATCGGGTGATGATGGGGCTATTGTTCCATAGTCCTGACTAGTGGAGTTGTGATGGCAACAGAGCCACCACCACACTGTTGTTAGGACTTTTCCTTAGACTCAGGGCTGGTTCAGGGCAAAATTGTGAAATAGATGAGTTTTTATCTTTGGAACCATGTTACATGTCACATGAACAATTCTACTTGACCACTGCCTCTGTGTCAGTATAAGGGACTGAGAGTACTGTCCCTACAACAGCATGGCACACGCCAGTGTACGATTTATAGCAAGGAACAGGAAGGCAAATGTAGCATGTTCTTTGGGTTTTATATCTTATAGTATGTCCTGTGAACTTTGTCTGCTTTTTACTTTGTAAAACCTGGGTAACAGAAAGGAGAGAGCCTACCTCTTACTCTCAAATGAGAAATGAAATGACGTATAGTTGTTATTTCTGCTAATAGTCTTGAGTATAACAGAGAATAAGTCCCCTTAAGAAGGAAGAAGCATAAGCAACAGCTTAACAACAGAAAAAATATTTTTGTTTCCTTCTTCTAAAAAAGAACAGATCTTGAATCTATACTCCAATATCAAAAAAAAAAAAAAAAAAGAATAAGGCCTAAAAAACTCACTCAGAGCAAGCTGAGAAATCAATGTGGGTAATGTCTGATTATTAACGTCATTTTGAGTAGAAAATAAAAGGACTTTGATGAAAACCTGTCTAAAATTTTTCTTACATTTTCTGAATCATCCCCATTGTTTTATAAATGAATGAATAAATGTAAACTCTGAGAAAGAGTGTGAATCTTCCATAATATTTTGATAACTCCCCTAAAACAAATACATACCCCCTAGTTCTCTTGGGGTTGGTGTTGTTATTGGACTTATCTCCCACCATCCCACCACTCCCATATCAGGGCCACACAATAGGCCAAGAGTTTCAGCATCCTGAACACCAAACTTGCTAAAGTTTACTACATTGATCATATTTTTTTACACCAGTTGATGGGAGCAAAGCTACATTCCAGGTAGCTAGATTCAAGCACTATATGCTCCTCTCTTCAATGCATCTCCCTGTCACCAGGCTATGCCCTGCCCTCTGGTTACAAATTCCACTCCCTCACTTTTTCTGTTCCCCATCTCAACTTAGGCATTAGACTTATTTATTTATTTATTTATCTTTGGAGTATCTTCACTTAAGAAAAATAAATTCCTTTTTAATTTTTTTGGTTGAAAAGTCTCTTTTTTACTCCCTTCAAGATCTTTTTCAGGGATCCTTTTCTACCCTTTGTCACCCAAGTCCAAGATTACTCCTTACCTACTCCTATGTTTAAGGCAATGGATAGCTCTGTACCTGATGGGTCTGGCAATCTTATGCATGATATGATGAAGTAGGGCAGGAGACATGGGAATAAATCAAGTACTCTGCTAATACCTGGAGGCCTGGAATCTTGGAAGGCAAGGATCTCCACTATGTATATTTTTTGCACTGGATCCTATGCCACAATTCCACTGAAGGTGTCCAGCATATTCAGGCTTTCCACCTGCTTTAACTCAAGGTAAGTGGATTTAATAACATTGAACACACAGACATGGTGGTGGCCTAATGTAGCCTTCCTATCAGGAGTCTTTTCTTTGTTAGAAAAATATTTAGGGGCCAGGAGCGGTGGCTCGTGCCTGTAATTCCAGCACTTTGAGAGGCCGAGGCAGGCAGATCACTTGAGGTCAGGAGTTTGAGACCAGCCTGGCCAACATGATAAAACCCTGTCTCTATTAAAAATAAAAAAATTAGCCGGGCATGGTGGTGCACACCTAATCTTAGCTACTCGGGAGGCTGAGGCAGGGCAATTAATTGAATCCGGGAGGTGGAGGTTTCAGTGAGCCAAGATCGCACCACTGCACTCCAGCCTGGGCAACAGAGGGAGACCCTGTCTCAAAAAAAAAAAAAAAAAAAAAAAAAAAGAAAAAGAAAAAGAAAAAGAAAAATATTTAGGGAGAACAGGGAGATATGGTTAATTAAAAGGCATGGCATAAATCCCAGATGGAAAATCACCGGGGAAGGCAACTTATTTCCTCTACTTATCAAATCAAAACTCTTTACTGTGAAGCCACCTGATGGTCACCTGGGCTCCATTTTCAGTGAGGCATTTGAGAAAGTAGTAGAGAATGCAGGATGGAGAAAGATACATTTGCCAGCCTTCTTATTGTAACTGAAGCCCTTCCCACTTCTGTGTCTTTTAAAATAGAAGCTCCAGAGTAAATCACAACACAGGAAAACTAAACAGCCTCAAATGGAAGCACAAGTTGTTGAATTTTGCAGTGAGTAATAAAGCATCAAAGTAGTGGCAAATCCAAAGAAGTGAACTGATTGGGGATGTGAGGTTTTTTGTTGGTTTTGTTTTTTGTTTTTTTAGGTTCAAGAAAATTTTTTTGACAATCCTTTTCTTCCCTTTCTTTCTCTCTCTTTCTATCTTTTCTTCCTTCCCTTTCTTTTTCCTTCCTTCCTTCCCCTCTCTCTTTCTTTCTCCTTCATTTCTCTATTTCTTTCCTTCCTTCCTTCTCTTCCTTTCCTTTCTTCCTATCTTCTCTACCTCTCTTTTCTTTCTCTTTTTATTTCTTCCTTTTTTCCTTTCTTTCTTTCCTTCCTTCTCTCTCCTTCTTCTCTTCTTTCCTTCCTTTCTTTTCTTTCTCTCTTTATTTTGAGACAGAGTAACCCTCTGTGGCCCATGCTGGAGTGCAGTGGTGTGTTCTCAGCTTGCTGCAGCCTCTGCCTCCCAGGTTTCAGTGATTATCCTTCCTCAGCCTCCCAGGTAGCTGGGATTACAGGCACGTGCCACCATGCCTGGCTAATTTTTTTTTTTTTTTGTATTTTTAATAGAGACAGGGTTTCACCACGTTGGCCAGGCTGGTCTCGAACTCTTGACCTCAGGTGATCCGCCCCCCCCACTTGGCCTCCCAAAGTTCTAGGATTACAGGCATGAGGCACTGTGCCCGGCCTCTTCTCTCTCTTTCTTTCTCTTGCTTTCCTTCTCCTTCTCTCTCTCTCTCTTTCTTTATTTCTTTCAATGCTACTCTTGGCTAAAACTTACTTGATTCTTAGCCCTAGCTGTCTTGATCAGCTAGATGGATTGGCAACTTTAGCACAGAAAAAGAGTGAAAATTCTTTGTCTCTGTTTCTTGATGCCTACATGGAGCATGTTTTGGGGAAGGAAAAAAATGCATTGTCTACTCGTATGATCCACTGAAAGAAATTTGACTTGTTCTTGTGAGGCATAGGTGCTCTCCAGGTAATAACACCAAATTTCAAGCTAAAATTGAGGAAGGAGTGCATAGAAGACAGAGAATCAGTAAATTCATAATCAGGGTAAAATGGACAACAATGTAGACTACACACATGGGTATATGGGTGGTGGGTATGAAAAATAGCCTTGGAAACATTCATATATAATATAGGCCTAGGAGCACTCATATTTAAGTTTAATTATATTGCATGGGAATGATGATTAATCTTTCAAAAGACTGTTGTGGAACTCTGTCATTCTATTTCACCCCCTTTGTGACTATCCTGGTACAAACCTTTAACATCTCTCCCTGAGCCTACAGCTACTTAGAAGTGTGCACAACTCCACTGTTTCTATCTTCTTTTTTTTTTTTTTTTTTTTTTTTGAGACGGAGTCTCGCTCTGTCGCCCAGGCTGGAGTGCAGTGGCGCGATCTCGGCTCACTGCAAGCTCCACCTCCCGGGTTCACGCCATTCTCCTGCCTCAGCCTCCCGAGTAGCTGGCACTACAGGCGCCCGCTACCACGCCCGGCTAATTTTTTGTATTTTTAGTAGAGACGGGGTTTCACCGTGTTAGCCAGGATGGTCTCGATCTCCTGACCTCGTGATCCGCCCGCCTCGGCCTCCCAAAGTGCTGGGATTACAGGCGTGAGCCACCGCGCCCGGCCTCTATCTTCTTGTCCACACTGTCAACAAAGGTTGTTCATAAACCACAAATGTCATTATGGTGCTCTGCTGCTGAACTGCCTCAATAGTCTGTTATTATCTATAGGATTAAGCCCAAAGTCCTTAGGAAGGGCTTGGCTTACCTCATTTCCCAGAAATACCCAACACTTAGACTCTATCAATGTACTTATCTGCCATATGTACACTTCATTATCTTAAACTTGCATTTCCTCTTTTTCAACTTTTAAATTTTGAACCAATTTTAGGCTTACAGAAAAGTTGAAAAAATATTACAGAGACTTTTTGTATATTCCTCACTCCTCTTCCCCTCCCATCTTGTGTAACAATAGTTTATTTATCAAGTAAAAGGAATTGACATGAGGAAATACTATTAACTAAAACTTTATTCAAATTCCACCCTTTTTTCCACTAACTTTTTTCTGGTTCCATATCATATTCAGAATCCCACCTTGCATTTTAGTTGTTATTTCCTCCTAGTCTGCCACAGTCTGTAATAGTTCCTTAGTCTTTCCTTCTCTTCCCTGACATTGACACTCTTGAAGAGCAATGATCAGTTGTTTTGCTAAATGTTCCTCAGTTGTGGTGTGTCTCATGTTTTCTTAGGATCAAAGTAAAGTTATGCTTTTTTCTTTTTTGGCAAGAACACCACAAAATGATGTTGTGTTTTTCTCAGTGCATCATATCACAGAGCTCATAATGTTGATAGGTCTTATTACTGGTAATGCTGTTTTCTATTCATTAGAAGGTTGTTTCTGCCAGATTTTACCTCTGTAAAATTATCTTTGCCTTTGTAGACAATCATACCCTGGAGGAGATGCTTTGAGGGTATGTAAATTTTGTTTTTTCTTAAGATTTACCCAATAAATTTAAGACTCATCAGTGAATTTTACCTGCAATAACTATTACTGATACATGATCAGTTTCTCATTTTTTCCTCTTTGCCTTAAATGCCTATCTCCATTTTTTTCTCCTATCTAATTCCTACTTATATGGCTTATCCCAGCTGAAGATTGTTTCTTCTCTGGGAAACCTTTTCACATTGTCCCAGGCAGACCAAGACTTCATCTCTCCATATTTTCTTAGCATCCTTGCACATAGCTCCACAATACTCACCACCATGGTTACTGGTTGTTTTGATTTCCCTGGGAGTCACTCTATGTGACTGCAAACTCCTAGAGGGAGATAACACTGTCTCAGCATTTTTTCTAACAATACCTAATATGGGATCTGGTCTAAAAGAGACTATCATTATGTGCTTAGAGAATAAATGAATGCATCTATTATATTATTTCCAAAATTCATTTTCAGGCTGAAAAACTTAGAGTTTTTTTGTTACAGTTAGAAAAATAATGTTCAGTTCTAAAATCGTGATTCTGATTTTCTGCCAAAATTTTCTCCCTTTGGGAAATTTATGATGTTTCTGGAATCAGCCCTATTTAATCTAAAAACAAGTTAAAATTGTGTTTTCTACTTTTTTCCCCTACCTTCCCTCATTATACAATGGTCTACTCTTCTCCCCTCCACTTGTGATTCTGTTTGTACATATATTTTCAGGAGCAAAAGTAAATAAACTACTCATTCATTCATTTTGCTAAGCTTCTGGGTGTCTCTTACCCTGGTCCTGACATGAGCTTCTTTAATCCTTGGTGGTATATTTCCTCCTGTGTAGTTGCTTTATTCTGTAAATTTAAGGGAGGTTTTATAAAACTGCCTTTAATCCCCTGAAGATACAAAACAAACAGTGGAAATTGACTCTTTGCCTAACAGTTATTATCATTATTATTACATAATCAGTGGTTTGAGTCATTAATGCAGGAAACCAGATGTCAATGTGGATGAATGGCCTGCCTGGCCATGTGCCCACAGACAATGTCAGCAGTAGCTGATAAAACTGTAAATGCTAAAAGGAACTTGTCCTCCTTCTCCATCATCATCATCATCATCACAATCATCTCATCACCCTTGTCTTCATCATGAAAACCTGTACCACATTGTTTGTGGTTTGCACAGAACCATGACTAATACCAACCCCACCTAATCCTTTAACATCACTCCTTTGAACCCTCTTAGCACTTGAACCCTCATACCACCTGATTTTAACAGTTCCTTTAGACTGCATTGTAGCCATTTGGTGCTGTGATCTTGTCCTTCTTGGCCTACTTTCTCTCTACCTTTACTAGGCCAGGAATTTCATAAAGACTGAGATAAAAGATTATACTCCTCTTTATCATTAGTATTTATTGCTATATGAGAACATAATAGGGGCTCAATAACTGTTTGTGGAATTAAACTGTTTGTCTTCCATGTAAAGCAGAAAAAGAAATGATAAATTGGGGAAAGGCATGTAAAAAATTAATAATTCCAGAACCAAAGCTCAGCTTTTTCATTGATAAAATGTTATTGATAAGCACATTTTGTGTATAGACAAGGCTTCTAGACGTTCTGAGAAGTTGGAAACATGGATTCTAGAATGAGACCTGCAAATACCAAAGATTCATTCAGACTTGATTTATGTAATACTTTTTTAATAGTGGGAGACATTCAACAAAAGGAATAGTCTAAATGTTATTATTTTTGCATCCACAACACTATTAAGACTCTACCACCTCTTAATTCCTATTTACAGTGTCTTAGTTCTGATCTTCATTATTTTTCACCTGGATAATTGCAATATCTTCAAATGATTTTCCATTTTCTAATTTCTTCTCCCTACAGTTCATAAGAGATAGCTCCCCATTAATCATAAGACCAAGTTCTAATTC
The DNA here is from genome assembly GCF_028858775.2 of Pan troglodytes. Lineage (NCBI taxonomy): Eukaryota > Metazoa > Chordata > Mammalia > Primates > Hominidae > Pan > Pan troglodytes. Next base: position 40,106,728 of record NC_072411.2, read on the forward strand.
CTTTTTATAGCATATTCAATTTCAACCACCAGTCTATTTTATTGGACTTCTCTGTTACCATGCTCCTTCTGAGAGCTGCACTCCAGCTACCTAGAACTTCACAAATCTCCAGGAGAAAGTACACCATGCTCTTTATTATTCCATGCATTTCTTCATAGTGTTTCTGTAACCTGAAAGGCCCATCGCTTTGATTTGATCTTTCAGGATCCACATAAAATATTATCCTCTCAATGAGATATTCTATAAGTTTATAAGACAGAATTGTTCCGTCTCCATCATTTGCCATAGAACTCCATTTGTAGCTTTATAACATTTGTCATATTGTGTTAGAATTACAGTTTATCCTTGAATAGCACAGATTTGGACAGCAAAGGTCACTTACATGTGAATTTTTTTCAATAGAATTTACACTCAGTGTTCCTTCCTTTTCTGTCTCATCTTCTACCTCCTTGATCACTTCTGCCTCTGCTACCCCTGAATCAGCAAGACCAATCCCTCCTCTTCCCCTCCTCAGCCCATTCAACATGAAGATGATGAGGATGAAGATCTTTATGAAGATCTACTTCCACTTAATAAATAGTAAAAATATTTTCTCTTCCTTGCAATTTTCTTAATGAAATTATCTTTTTTTCTAGCATATGTTATTGTAAGAATACAGTATATATTACAGATAGCATACAAATTATGTATTAACTGACTGTTTATGTTATTGGTAAAGCCTAATGGTCAACATTAGGCTATATTGCTAGTTAAGTTTTTGGGGAGTCCAGAGTTATACTCAGATTTTTGACTGTGCAGGGAGTCAGCACCACAAAGCCTCTCATTGTTCAAGGATCAACTGCATTTGTTTATCAAACTGAAGTTCCCTAAGGCTAACAGCTGTTCATCTCTGCACCAACACCTAGAGAAAAATTGTAGTAGGCTGAGGTGTTCTAACAAACCCCGAAACCTCTGTTGTCTATCACAATGAGAATTCAATGTTCACTCGTGAAAGACCACTGTGATAGCAGGGGTGTGGATGTGGGGGTGGGGTGAGATTTTCTGTTCCACAGAGTCACTCGGGGACCCAGGCTTCTTATATATTATGGCAACTCTATGTTCAGTATGTAGACTCCAAATGTTCCACAGGAGCAGTAAGTGGGAGGTTGCATGTGGGAGATTTTTATAGGTGAGACCTGGAAATGGTATACAATTTTATATCACATTCCAGTGTCATAACAGATGCAATCTAACTTAAAGCATTCTGGGAAATGTAGTTTAGCTGCGTGCCCAGAGAACAGAAGAGAGACATGGATATTGGAAGGGACGGCATCCTCTGCCATTCTGCTCAGTAAATGGGTGCAGAATGAATACAATGGAAGGCTCTTTTTAATCTGAAGCCATTGTGGTGAATGGAGGAACAAAGAAAATAGTTTTTGAATCCAAAAATCTTGGTTTCAGACTATAGCAATGAAAGCCAATTAGTAGCTCTGTGACCATGGCAGGTACCTAAAACTCTCTAAACCTCAAGTTCTTCATCTGTAAATGAAGTTGGTATGGGGATTAACTGAGAAATACATGAAAAGCATCTGGAGCATAGGAGGAGCTATTTAATAATCATCCTCATTTCATTCAAATCAATATTTTTAAGAATCTGCAATGTGCTAGAGCAGTGTGCTAAGCATTAGGAATAGAAAGACCTATTAAAGGCATCCCTCACCTTTAGGAAATCAGAGACCAATTGTTAGGTCACAATTGTAGATAAGAAAATGAACATTTAAAACACACTGTGATAAACAGGCTTTTTATTATACAGGGTAGCAAAATACCCAATAAACATGAAAAATGACTCAAATCATGAATCACTTTTACGTATGTATAGGAACCCATCATGGTTGTAAGTTGGGTAAAATTAAAGATACGAACAATACAAAGTGTTGGCAAGTTTATGAAGCAACTGTGACTCTCTTGCCTAGCTAGAGGAGTGGAAATTGGTCCAATCACATTGAAAAAATATTTTAAAGTACTTACTAAATCTTGACATACACATATCCTGCAACCTAGCAATCACATTCCTAGACATATGACCAACAGAAATGAGTGCTTATGTTCACCATAATATACAAGAACAGCAGCCTCTTTATGCATAGAAGCGCTAAACTGGAAAGAAACCAAATTAGCTGGGAAGAAGCCTGAATGAATTTTCTGGGGTGATGAAAGTGTTCCATATCTTCATATGGATGCCAGTTACACCTAAACAGTTAAGAGCTGTATGTTTCAATGTATACAAATGATGGTTTAATAATAACAGTAATAACAATCATGTCAACAATATTAAAAAATACATTTTAAAACAGGTGCTTCCAAATTGGCAGTTACAAGGGTCTCTTATCATATTTCAGTTGTAGTTTTTGATGATGACTCCTATATCCTAGGATATGCCACAGCTCCCCCACACCCAAAGAAAGTTTACCAATGACACACACCATCTCAATAATTCTCTCCACATTATTAAAGTTATTTGTATTAAAAACTCATCCTCAGTTTTGGCATTAAGGTGATCCAGCTATTTCATAGCTGTTCTGCATACTAATCAGGTTACAGTTCGAAACAGACAGAAACATACCCTCCATTTTGGACAAGAACCCAGACAGCTATTTTGTTTCTCTGCTTGCCAAACAAAATTCACTATATAAATTAACCTTCTTCATTAAAAAAAGGATAATCTTCACCTCGGTGATAAAACATACCAAGTAGGGAAGAAAATATTTTATTGCAAATCTGACTTAAAATAAGAGGTAATAAAACCAATTTCTTCTAAGTCCTCCAAAGCACTGTCTTTTAAAGACTATATCTTGTTTCCTAATTATAAGGTAATTCACGAATATAGTAAAAATATTTGGAAATATAAAACAGAAAGACTATATATAACATATATGAAATATATGTTCTCTTTTAAAAGCTATTTAGACTAAAAAATTACAAAGTAAAGAATAAAAATTAGAAAAAATTTCAAAATCACTCACAATTTCCCCAAGCAAATAAAGTAAGCATTATAAATATAATGCCATAGGAGAATTGCTTATTGCTTTCGTTGTCCAGGTGTTAGGTCTCTGCATCTGTGAACAGAAGAATGGAATGGGGAGTGTCTTCCCATCTGGCTCCATTTGCAATATAAATATTATAATTTTTCTTTGATTACATTATTTTCCAATTTTTGTTTATTCTAAATTTACATATTTTGCTATTTCTATATTTTCATTTGCATATACTTACAATTGTATTTTAATGATAGTTGGAAGAGGCTACTCACCCCTTTAAATCAGAAATCTATTATTTTTAGGATGGGGAATGCCAATGAATTGATAGTGAGTAAGATCTACTGCCAAACAGTGTAAGGGTTTCCATAAAGTGTGGGTTGTTAAGGACGCTAGATGCAATTTTTGGCAGAATAGGCCAAAGTAAAAAAATTCTAAAGGCAAATAAAAACATGGAGAAAATTGTCCTATAATCATTATACAATAACAGATTCCTCTGTTGGCCGCCTCACAGATTCCTGTGTGAAAAGAGGAGGTAGAGTTGGCCTGCCCATTTAGTCTCATTGGAATCATTCCTCTTTTCTACTTGGTGACATTTGCTTCAGATCATTAGCAACCAAGAAAGCAGTATGTAAGCTGGCAGAAAAATTGAAATGGACACTGTGGTGTATTTCTCCCCCTAAAGATCAAGGTTCAGATACTCAGGGATGTAAAATAGAAAAAAAAGCAGTCACCTATGGAAAATATGATGTGAACTTTATCCCAATAATGTAATATTATTTGGTATAGAAATCATCTCCTTCACCTTCAAGAGGAAAGCTTTGAATATAATTTACCTGACTTCTGTGGCTCTTGGTGATAGTTTCTCATGGAGAGGCTTGTAGGTTGGTCTCTGCTAAATGTGCCACTTTTATGGAATCATAAATGGTGCTTTTCTTGAAGAAGAGGACTAATTTAATCAGAAATAGAATTTTAAGCCTCTTAATATTCTATAGGGCTCTTATAAAGTTTGACATTGTAAAATCTGAAATAGCTCACAGAAAATAAAAAAAAATACTTAGGATTTCAGATAAGAAATGCAACATCTTTATACTTGGGAGAGGCAGAAACCTAGCAGTAGAGCATTGGACAAAATGCCCTATCTCATGCACATCTTGTCTAACCCTGGTTACTTCGAATTCTCTACCTACTCTACACCTGCTTCCGAGCAAGATGAGCAGTGGAACTTCCTAAGCAGTTGGACATGGCTAGAGGAAAACCACACAGCCTTATTAACTGGCATCACTTCATTTTTAAGACTGTAAAATTGAAGTTGTCCCATTGTTAGGCTATCCTCATGATATCAGCTGACACTTCAAAGTGCCAGGCTCTGTTTTGAACTCCCAAGCAACTCTATGGTGTAAGTACCATTATTATCTCAGTTTTACAGATCACAAAACTAAGGCACTTAGCTGGATGTTACTTGAGGCCATGATCATAAGTGACCCAGCCAAGACTGGATCGCAGACACTCTGGCTCCACAGTCTGTGACTAGTAAGTAGCACATTATACTGCCTCTGTCGTCATCTCTCATGTTTCTAGTAAACTTGGTTCTCCACTGCTAGAGACCAATATTTACACACATATTTTCTCTTAAAACCTACAAGAATCATTCCCTTTTCTTCATTCTTAATTGATGACCTTGGTTTTATTTCCCTGAGAAAATAAATTATTCAGAAAAGGACACATTCATCTTTCCACCTACCAAGCTCCATGAATTTCTATCCATACACCCTACTCTCTTTCCTGACACAGTGGGTAGGGTAAAACATCCTTATTCAGATAAGGCTGCTGGAAACTGTTCCTCCAAAGTGTACTGATTTCCATTCCCTCTTGTCTGCTCTGGAATTTGGCTCTTACATCAAATTTATTCTTTCTATTGGATAATCCCTATCAGCTTATGTAGTAGAGGCAGTGATGCTACAAAAGACTTTCTTTGCTATCCTACATTTCCCATGGCCTTTGCAGTTACACAGGTCATGTGACTAGTTTTGACCAATTAGATGTGCATCACTTGCAGGCTAAGAGTGAAAATCCCATTCATTCTTTTCTAGTGTTTCTCTTCTGCTGCAGCAATGAGGTGTCTCCATATTTGAGATACGGAGCAGATATACAACAGATACAAAACAACAGAGCCTCAATCAGACTGTGAACCCGAGAAACTAGGGAGCATAGCCTTCAGCCAACCCTCCTTGAACATATAGCATAAGTGAAAAATAAACCTTTGTTGTAGACCACTGAGATTTATGGTCCAATTTGTTACTGCAGCATAATTTAGCCTATCCTGACCACTAAAGCATGTGAACACATTGTGAAAAAAAAAAATCTTGATCCTATATCTCCTCCAGCTATCTTCAATTTTTTCTGCTATGGTTAGAAAAAAAAAGAAATGAGGGCATTTTCTATATTCACTCTTCACTTTCTCACCTTCCATTTTCTTTTAACTCTATAATCAGGCTTTTATCCTCACTCATCACTCTTATCAGTGTCACCAGTGCTTTTATTGCAGTAAATTCATCAGTCAGTTCTATGTCCTTGTATTACTCAAACATTCAGAAAGCTCAGAATACTCTCTTTACTTTATTCTCTGTGAAGTTTATTTTTTGCACAGATGGCTCCTCTTCAGTTCTGTTTGCTGGTTTCTTTTTCTATATCCTTCTTTGAATATTGTCCTGCCCCCATTCTTGGTCCTTTGCCCTGTTCTCTCTCTGCCTCCCTCAGCAATCTGCCATTTCCGTGATCTCATATTGAATCTACATGTTGATAATGTCCCAATTTGTATTCCCCATCCAGACCTCTTCCAGACTCCAGACTCATCTCTAACTTACTGTTAGTAGTACTAGCAGTAGTTCACAGGTGCTTAAAACATAACTTGTTCATATCCACATTTTTTTCCACCTCAAATCCCTAAAAGGTCTCTCTCACTATCTTCTTCATCTCAGCCACCAACATTCTACTTGCTGAAGCTCAATCAGGGCCTGTGCTTACAGGAAGGTAGTACACTGCTCTTCTAGATGCCTAGATATTGAAATGATTCATTCCATAATCTCAAATCTTTCTCTCACCTCAACAGCCCCACATCCAGGTCACTAGAAAGCCCTACTGGGTTTACTCTCAAAATATATCCAAGTCCCGTTACTTTTGTTCACTTTTTCAAATATCACACTTCTCTGAGATAACCGTCTCCTTCACAGACTTTAGATATTATCTCAAAACTGGCTGTGTTGCTTCTACTCTTGCCACTCAATAGTTTATTCTCCACACAGTCACCAGAGAGCTCCTTCAAACTACACCTCAGATTCTGTCCCTTCCCCCGCAACACTCTACCACAGTTTCCCATCGCATGGGGGAGGACAGCCCAGCTCTTTGCTGTGGGCTCCCTTGGTCTCTGTGGCTCTCCAACCTAACTCCTGCTTTGCTCCTCCTCACTCCCTCCACTTCAACCACACTAGTTCCTTAAAGTTTTTACAATACCATGAGCTCATTTTCTGCTCCCAGGCCCTTACACCTGCCATCCCCTTCCTTTTGAACACTTCTTTGTCAGAACGTTATACAGCTTGCTCTTTCATATCTTCAGGTCTCTTCTCAAATATCACCTCAGGAAAGCCTCTCCTGACATCTAAAGCAGTCTTACCACTTCCTACATTGCACCTCCTTTAATTTCTTGGTAACATCATGATATGCAAGTATATTTTGGGGGGTTTTTTGAGACAGAGTTTCACTCTGTTGCCCAAGCTTGAGTGCAGTGGTGCAGTCTCGGCTCACTGCAACCTCCACCTCCTGTGTTCAAGCCATTCTCACCCCTCAGCCTCCTAAGTAGCTAGGATTACAGGTGTGTGCCATCACACCCAGCTAATTTTTGTGTTTTTATTAGAGATGGAGTTTTGCCATGTTGGCCAGGCTGGCCTTGAACCTCTGACCTCAAGTGATCTGCCCGCCTTGGCCTCACGAAGTCCTGGGATTATAGGTGTAAGCCCCATACCCAGCCTGAAAGTATATTTTTGCATATCCTTCTTTGCCTAACTATTCGGTTTTTGTCTTCCCTACAATAACTTAAATATAAGGAGTTGTCTTGTTTGTCCCTGGATTTCTAGTGCTCTGAATAGAACCTAGCATCTAGTACGTGTTCCATGTCTCTCTGTTGAATAAATGAATGATCAACCATACATCCAACTTTGTATATAGTACCTTTGAAATGGTATCATTTTTCTTCAGATTTTAATTCCCAAAGAAAGGGAAAGATTCAATGAAGCAAAAAATCTCCCTGATATAGAAAAGATCACAAATCCTCCCTATCTGAGCAGAGATCAAGTCTACAAGTAGTTCACAAATTGTCTGGGTTTTGGTCAATTTATTTTTTTTAATTATACTTTAAGTTCTGGGATGCATGTGCAGAATGTGCAGGTTTGTTACATAGGTATACATGTGCCATGGTGGTTTGCTGCACCTATCAACCCATTATCTACATTAGGTATTTCTCCTAATGCTATCCCTTCCCTATTCCCCTACCCCCTACAGGCCCCGGTGTGTGATGTTGCCCTCCCTACGACCAGTGGGGTGTTAAAGTCTCCCACTATTATTGTGTGGGAGTCTAAGTCTCTCTTTATAGGTCTCTAAGAACTTGCTTTATGAATCTGGGTGCTCCTGTATTGGGTGCATATATATTTAGGACAGTTAGCTCTTCCTGTTGTGTTAATCCCTTTACCATTATGTAATGCCCTTCTTTGTCTTTTTTGATCTTTGTTGGTTTAAAGTCTGTTTTATCAGAGACAAGGATTGCAACCCCTGTTCTTTTTTTTTTTTTTTTTTTTTGCTTTCCATTTGCTTGATAAATAGTCCTTCATCCCTTTATTTTGAGCCTATGTGTGTCTTTCCACATGAGATGGGTCTCCTGAATACAGGACACAGATGGGTCTTGACTCTTTATCCAATTTGCCAGTCTGTGTCTTTTAATTGGAACATTTAGCCTGTTTACATTTAAGGTTAATATTGTTACGTGTGAATTTGGTCCTGTCATTGTGATGCTAGCTGGTTATTTTGCCTGTTAGTTGATGCAGTTTCTTCATAGTGTCGATGGTCTTTATAATTTGGTATGTTTTTGTTATGGCTGGTACCAGTTTTTCCTTTCCATATTTAGTGCTTCCTTCAGGAGTTCTTGTAAGGCAGGCCTGGTGGTGACAAAATCCCTCAGCATTTGCTTGTCTGTAAAGGATTTTATTTCTCCTTAGCTTATGAAGATTAGTTTGGCTGGATATGGCATTCTGGGTTGAAAATTCTTTTCTTTAAGAATGTTGAATATTGGCCCCCACTATTTTCTGGCTTGTAGGGTTTGTGCTGAGAGATCCTCTGTTAGTCTAATGGGCTTCCCTTTGTAGGTAACCCGACCTTTCTTTCTGGCTGCTCTTAACATTTTTTCCTTCATTTCAACTTTGGTGAATCTGATGATTATGTGTCTTGGGGTTGCTCTTCTCAAGGAGTATCTTTGTGGTGTTCTCTGTATTTCCAGAATTTGAATGTTGACCTGTCTTGCTAGGTTGGGGAAGTTCTCCTGGATAATATCCTGGAGAATGTTTTCCAACTTGGTTCCATTCTCCCTGTCACTTTTAGATACACCAATCAAACGTAGGTTTGGTCTTTTCACATAGTCCCATATTTCTTGGAGGCTTTGTTCATTCCTTTTTGTTCTTTTTTCTCTTGTCTTCATGCTTTATTTCATTAAGTTGATCTTCAATCTTTGATATCCTTTCTTCGACTTGATTGATTCGACTATTGACACTTGTGTATGCTTCACGAAGTTTTTGTGCTGTGTTTTTTAGCTCCATCAGGTCATCTATGTTCTTCTCTAGACTGGTTATTCTAGTTAGCAATTCCTCTAACCTTTTTTCAAGGTTCTTAGCTTCCCTGCATTGGGTTAGATAGAACATGCTCCTTTAGCTGGGAGTAGTTTGTTATTATCCACCTTCTGAAGCCTACTTCTATCAATTCATCAAACTCATTTGCCGTCCAGTTGTGTTCCCTTGCTGGCGAGGAGTTGTGATCCTTGGGAGGAGAACAGGTGTTCTGGTTTTTGGAATTTTCAGCCTTTTGATGCTGATTTTTTTTCCTCACCTTCGTGGATTTATCTACCTTTGGTCTTTGATGTTGGTGACCTTCAAATGGGGTTTTGGTGTGGACATCGTTTTTGTTGATGTTGACGCTATTCCTTTCTGTTTGTTAGTTTCCCTACTAACAGGCCCCTCTGCTGCAGGTCTGCTGAAGTTTTCTGGAGGTCAACTCCAGACCCTGTTTGTCTGCATGTTACCAGCAGAGGCTGCAGAACAGCAAAGATTGCTGCCTGTTCCTTCCTCTGGAAGCTTCGTCACAGAGGGGAAGCTGCCAGATGCCAGCCAGACCTCTCCTGTATGAGGTATCTTTTGACCTCTGCTTGGAGGTGTCTCCCAGTCAGGAGGCAAAGGGGTCAGGGACCCACTTGAGGAGGCAGTCTGTCCCTTAGCAGAGCTTGAGTGCTGTGCTGGGAGATCTGCTGCTCTCTTCAGAACCGGTAGGCAGGAACGTTTAAGTCTGCTGAAGCTGCTCCCACAGCCACCTCTTCCCTCTGTTGCTCTATCCCAGGGAGATGGGAGTTTTATCTGTAAGCTTCTGACTGGGGCTGCTGCCTTTCTTTCAGAGATGCCCAGCCCAGAGAGGAGGAATCTAGAGAGGCAGTCTGGCTACAGCAACTTTTTGGTGCTGAGGTGGGCTCCACCCAGTCCAAACTTCCTGGTGGCTTTGTTTACGCTGTGAGGGGAAAGCTGCCTACTCAAGCCTCAGTAATGGCAGATGCTCCTCCCCACACCAAGCTCGACTGTCCCAGATAGACTTCAGACTGTGTGCTGGCAGTGAGAATTACAACCAGTGGATTTTAGCATTCCAGGTACCACTAGGGTATGAGAAAAAAGTCCTGCAGCTAGCTGGGTGTCTGCCCAAATGGCCACCCAGTTTTGTGCTTGAAACCCAGGGCCCTGGTGGTGTAGGCACCCAAGGGAATCTCCTGGTCTGTGGGTTGTGAAGACCATGGGAAAAGTGTAGTATCTGGGCTGGAGTGTGCTGTTCCTCACGGCACAGTCCCTCAGGGCTTCCCTTGGCTAGGGGAGGGAGTTCCCAACCCCTTGCACTTCCTGGGTGAAGCAACGCCCAAACATGCTTTGGTTTCCCCTCCATGGGCTGCACGCACTGTCTAACCAGTCCCAATGAGATGAGCCAGGTACTTCAGTTGGAAATGCAGAAGTCACCTGCTTTCTGCATTGATCTCTCCGGGAGCTGCAGACTGGAGCTGTTCCTATTCTGCCATCTTGCCAGCCACACTGTCAATTCATTTTGTAAAAGTCACCTCCTGAATGTGTAGGTTTTTGCAGTCACTGGATCAGCCATGCAGTCAATGCAATTCAGCCTCAGAAGGGGTAGAGATTGAGTGTTTTTAAACTTTTTTTTTTTTACCTTCCCAACATGGGCAGTCTTTACTTTGAACAATTTCCAGCACAGAAACCACAATTTATGAAAAGCTCTGAGGCATTAACCTTGTTGCATCCCCTTTCTTGCTGTCTGATTTTCTTTTCACCTTCAAGTACTCAAAAAGCACATTTGCCCTTGTTACTAGAAAAACTAATGTTGGGCAATTGATTAGAATCTTTACTAATCTTCGTGTTTCCTGAATTCATATTAACAAAAGAGTGAAAAACCAACGGCCTCATTTGAGGTCATTCCAAATAAAGCCTCATCTTCATCTTCCCATTTGAGCACTCGGTTTAAGAGCAAAACTCATCACAGAGCAGAAAAAAGGGCAAGTTTTAGCTGTTAAGCTTCAGGCTGACTTGATCCGAAATAAATGCTTTGTAATCTCTCTTTAAACAAAAGCTTTAGCTTCTGTAATCCTCTTCTTTATCATTCCTATGGAGCCTCCTGAGGCTGAAGCTGCTGTTCACGTCATTTTTATAAACAGCCTAGATCTCTGCCTACAAATTGCATTCCAAGGGTGATGGCAGTGGTGTCAACTTAGCTCAAGGCGCAAGTGTCATGAGTCATGTTTCCCTCCCTTTGGAGACACCTGCCCAAGCAAATCCCAAGCATCCTCTGCTTGTTTTCTCATTGCACAGACGTCCTGTTACTGAGCATCCATTCAGCCAAGAGCCCTGGCTCATTAAAGCATGACTAAGAGACTATTGTGTCTGTCTGCACCTTCTGTTCTTGAAAAGCCTTCCATTTGGTGTGTAAATACTCACTGTGACACATTGCATTCAGGGCTCCATCCAAAGCCTGGTGCCTTTGACAGGGTCCTTCAGTGCCTGTAAATTTCCACTGCCTTTCCTAAAGGAAACAGCAAGGAGACTTAGGGTCCCTGACATCAAACTGATGGTCTTAGGAATGATGATCTAACCAGAATTGAAATGGCTTACACTGGCTGAGTCACCATGGACTTTCAAACACGTATCTGAAGATACATGTTGATAAAAACCTTCATGTGGAGGCAATGAAAAGCTATACTTCAAATAAATGGCAAAAAATAAAAATAAAAACATAGCTCTGTGCATAAATATTAGAGAGAACATGCACCATTTGCTGCACCTCTTATAGCAGAGCCATGTGTGCTCCTGCCTGAGTGCAACACACATACACCATACACATAAGGACCCTTTCCCAATAGCTACCCTTCTACCTTCTCACAAGCTCAACTTCTAGCTATTTGTATGAGAAAAACAATCTCTGGGTAAATCCTCATAAGACTGACTTGGACTTAGAACTTGGGTCAGACTCATTGCCAAAGTAGAAGCCATAGCTGGGAATAAAGAGATCTGGATTCTTAAGTAGTGCCTAGTTAATGAAAGGGGCATGGGCTATTGAATTAAACAGACCTTGATTTAAATCCCCCATATGTTATTTATTAATTGTGTTAATAAGCAAGTACCTTAAAGTTTGAGTCTCACTTTCCTCTTACATATAAGGCTTCCTGAAAGCATTAACAGTGATGTATATGAACTGGCCAATACAAAGTAAGACCTCAATAAATGGTGGGCACCTTCTTTTATATGCCAGCTTGTATTCTTATTGGACAAGGTATGCAACCTCTTTGGGCCCCAATTTCTTTCTGAAAGAATCAATTCTAGTGCTCAAAGATTCAGAACTTAGTGCTTACACTTTGGGAAGGAGGACTGATGTAAAGAATCAGGATTTTCTGGACAAGTTGATGAATCTCCTCCCTCTCTTTGGTGTCCCTGAATGAGTGATAGATGGATAAAAGTCCGGTGTCCACATATGCACAGATGCTAATAAAATGAGGTGGAATGATGGTAAGGCCTTAAAGTAGAAAGTATGAAACCTCCACTCTTGTCTTGGCTTTCTCTCTTTCCCTCGCTTACTCACTCTATCTCCTTCTCTCTCTCCCTTTCTCCAAATGTCAAATGTAATCTCTGCCTTAAATTTCGTAAAATCATCAACACCCTTGTAAAACAACATACAAACATAAGTTATTATTATTAACTATGTAATCATTGTTGCAGACATACTTTTAAGTCAGTGTCTCCAATCTTCCTTGGCTGTAAACTACATTCAACTCTGTATTTTCCTAGAAAGAGGTACTTGAAGAAAAGATAATGCTCTTAGAGGGCGTTATTTAGCAAATACAGGGTAAAGGAATCATGTATTTTTTGCATTTGGGGAGTTTTCTGAAAGTTCTCTTTTCCACACCCATACTTGATTTGTATTAGACAATTTCATCTCTTACTCAGAAAAAAGGCAGGGTTTCACACTCTGCCCTAATGTTGTAAAAGTTTCAAAAAAGCTTTAAAAAATGAGAGTAATTTTGTGAAGATTTTCTTGACTGCTGTTAGAAAAATTAACTTCCTACAAAGGAAACAAATGCAGCTGTACCCAAAATGGCATCATTTTAAAAACTGTGCATGTACAGGGACTCTCTTGATCCCTTATAATAGGTAAAGGATAATAGAATTGAAATGGGATTAATCAGTGTGTATATGTGTATTCTGTTTTGAGTTTATCCACTGGTATTTTTCACTATCTTTTTTTAAGGTTATCAATCTGTCCTAAAATTGCCTTCAAAAGACATGAATTTGTCTGGCTCAAACATTGGAATTTTCATTCTTTCTCCTACTGATTTTAGTAACTACGGTAACAAACTGATGTCTTAGGCTGCCTTCAGTTCCTCACCTTATGGATATTTCCAAAAAAGGTGCTAACTTTGAGTTAGCAAGGTGCATCTCTAGAGCAACTCTGATAGTAATTAATCATGGAGTAATATCCACTAATATTCCATATTCTATTGGTTAGAAGCAAGTCCCAGGTCCCACTCATGACAGGAGGCAGGGGGTATGAGGGTGGAGTCCACCTTAGAATCTGTCCATCACAATTAGTATAGAAGGCAAAATCTTGGATGGGGTTAAAGGACCCTTCAGGAGCAATCAATACCCTTCAGGAAGGTAAGATTTGAGGTGGTGATAGAGATAATAATGTGGCCAGTCCAGGGATGCTCATACCTGGAACATCATTAAACCCATATTTTAAAAGTATTTGCTCCTTGTTTATCTAGAGAAGAAATGAAGACATTTGAGGGAAGAAAAGAAGAAAAAAAGAATGCTGAAAACAGTAGTCTAGTTTGGATATTTACTAATTTAAATAAATCCTTGCATTTAACTTCCACCTTCTAAAGAAGTCGGTCTAGTGATCATCTGCTGTTACTCAGCTATATTCTCCATGGCCTCCCCATCCTAACCCAGAAGCAGACTATAACATTATTCCTTTTAACTACAAATAATACTCATTCTAAGAGAAATTTTGGTAAATTTCATTTTCTCTCTTTCCATTTCCAGTGATACTATAGCATTGTCTAACATATCAATTTCTAAGTAAGAGACTATATCCTCAATTGGGCTATGCTTTTATATTCATATGGCAGTCTTTAAACTCAGCAGTGTGAAAGAAGTAAGGTGGGTAGTAGCCTTAAATACTATTAGTTTTTTGGTTTTTTTTTTTTTAAACACCACCTAAGACAACTTTTAGCTCCATAGGTCTAGGCTGTTTCAGTGTCCCAGAAATCATGCCAAAAGAGTATTAGCTTCATTGTTAATATAGTCATAATAGTTTCCTACTTGTCTCAAATTTAAAACTACCAAGAATTTCCTTTGGTTACAAAACAAATAAATATCCCCTCATCGATATGCATAATATTGTAAAATTATAGTGTGAAAATTATCAACTTGTCTTACTTCATGGCAACAACTTTTTATGGCTCTTTCCTGGGGTTCCCACACAGGCTCTGGTTCCTGGGTCATTTCTCTCCTCCCATATAATTACCATTCCATAAGAGGGGATTATACTCACCCCTCCTTTGACTCCTTACCCTACTGCTATATGGCATCAGCTTTAGATATTGTTGAAAAATGTTGTGATTTCAATCACAACGTTCTGATAATGACAATTTTATTAGTATGCTAAGACTTCCAGAACAATATACCACAGACTGGGTAGCTCAAACAATAGAAATATATTTCTCACAGTTCTTGAGGCTGGAAGTCCAGGGTCAAGGTAATAACAAGTTTGGTTTCTCTTGAGACCGCTCTCGTTGGCGAGCAGATGGCCACTATCTTGCTGCGTCCTCACATGGTCTTTCACTTGTATGAGCGCACCACTAATGTCTTTCTCTCTTCTTATGAGAACACCAATCCCACTGGATCAGGGGCCCATCCTTATAATCTCATTTAACTTTCATCACCTCTTTAAAGGTCTTCAAATACAGTCATATTGGGAATTAAGCCTTCAACATATGAATTTGGTGGAAGGGGCACCGTTCAGCCCATAACAACCATCTTGCTAACAAATTTGGTAACAATTATTCAGGCTTTACTTGAATAATGCATTTTATTTCATACTCTTGACAACTCCCTTCTTAAAAAAATCTTCTAATCCCCCTCAGTTTCTACAACAGTATCCTTTCCTGGTTCTGCTTATTTTCTTGGCCACTCCTACTCATTTTCCATCCAAATTTCTCTTCTCACACCTTCCCTAATTGTTGTTAATTTCTATGCTCAGTCCCGAGCCCTGTTCTTACCTCACTTAAAATGATTTCCCTATGGAAATCATGCCACAACTTCAAACATGATCTACTTGCTACAGACACACACTCATAACTCTAGTGTAGACCTTCTCTTGTTCCTGAAATTATATGATTCACTTTGTGCTGAACATCCTGGGACACAGTAGGCATGCAATCTATACTTGTAAATTCATTCACTCATCCATTCTTTCCAAAATTGTTCACTGATCACTTGCTAAATAGAAGGCACTGTTTTAAGTGCTTTGGGATACATCATTAAACAGAAGAGACCAAGATCCTTGTCCATAGGGAGCTTCCATCCTAGCAGAGGTCAAGCAGTGGTCAATAAACATCCTGAATAAGTGAAGTATACAGCATGACAGAAGGCGTAAAGTGCTATGAGTAAAGAAAAAGTAGAGCAAAAAAAGGAGGATTAAAGATGGGTCAAGGGGGAAGTTGAAGGATTAGATAGTCAGGGGAAGCTCAATGAAAATGGAATGTTTGAACAACGGTTTAAAGGAAGTGAGAAAATAAATCCAATTGTAACATAGGCATTTCAGATATAATAGGTCTAAAACCTCCTTTCAGCTCGTCTCTTCCCTGAAGTTCCCAGTGTGATTGCCATTCATTCTTTTACTAGAGTGACCACATAAATTTGACCGCCAAACTGAAACACACTGGAAAATAAAAGGATGGTACTACAGGCATAATCCTGCCCAGCTCCAGACAAGCTTGAATATACAGATGCATGGGGGACTAGCTGTCACCCAAGACAGAAACTTGCTAGCCATCCTTGCTTTTTCTTTCTCCCTCATCCTTTTTTCCCCCAACTTGTCCCAATAGATCACCAAGCTTTTTGATATGACCTCTAGAATATCTCTTCTCCATTTTTACTACTGCTGTCTTACTTCAGGATCTTAGGATCTCTGACTAGGACAGACACGTGGCCTCAAAAATGCCCCACTGTGTCTCAGTCTGTTCCCTCTCAAATCACTGTCCTGAACATCAGACAGAATCTTCTTAAACACTCATATCTAATCTTGACATTCTCATTTAAATTTTCTGGAGAAAGAGGGGAAGGAAAGGTTTGGATAGAGAACATTTGCAGAGGCTGAGAAGAGCAGGCCCTGGCAGATCCGGGCACCCTCCCTGCTCTGCTGATGCAGAAGCCAACACAGCCTGTGGGTTCCTGCTGCAATCTAGATTGGTGAATACCTTCCCTGAAAGGTAAGAACATGGGGGGAATCAGCCACTTATCTCCAAAATCCACAATTTCCGCAGTTCCAGGTCTAAAACTCAGTGTCTCACTAAGATTAAATGGCCATTATTGTTCTTAAGATTTGGGAAATTAAAAATATATCAGATCGCTCTGTATTTCCTATTTCAGCCCAAATGAATCCAATTAGATTTCACTGCAAACTATAAAATACTCTAGGCCTATTTCCTCTTTAAATTGATTATAAATGTTGATGCTTGTAAGTATAAGTGCAAATTAATCTAGGGAATTCCACGAAATTTTATTTCTTAATTAAGTAATTTAAACTAAATTACTTAACTGAAATGACTACTCTGGCTCCTAAGATTGTTCAAGGTCAGACAAATGTAATCAAATATAACTTAGTGATTTTTCATTTGCCATAACCCTTTTCATCAAACTCATTTCACTGCTTTGGACTTGATAGAAAGAAGAATTTGCACTCTTGAACTCTCCAGAGACTGGGATTAAGATTATGGGAGGCAAGACGAGGTGACAACATTCAGGTCAATTGGAGAAGTTTCTGGAAAACAGAAATGTGGTCTCTATTACACTGAAAAAGAGGCAGGGTGTTAGACTGCCCAGAAATTAAACTTTCTGCTGGTATATGTGTGGCATTGCTCCAGTGAGCACAATCCATTTGGCCAGCCAGATGGACCAGTCCTGGCAGCTTTTCAGTCTCATGCACAAAACATTTCAGCCTGGGAAAGAAAAAAATCCCCAAACAAAAATATAAATAGAGAAGATTCAGCATTGTGGCGAAACAATGGGGAAGACTCATGGTCTCACAAATGAGGTTTCTACAACATTGTCTGTGCATTTCACACATTCTGTTTCTTTTTTTCTTGATTTTTAATAGCTTATTTATCATAGGTGAAGGATGAGATTACTTATCTGAGGCTCCATGCTTTTGGCAGAAAACCTTTATAATGCTCAGTTACTCTCACCTAGAGGGAAGAAGGCAATTTCTAGCCTCTTTCTGTGAAAATATACTAAATAACAGCAACAAAGAACATTGATAATAATCTAAACTGAAAACGATTATTTGAAGATGCAAACTTTTTTACTGTCAACTATCAAAGAGACTCAGGCTAAAAGGATGAACTCACCAAAGAGATTATTATTTTTTTCTTATTTAGGAAGACTTAGCCTTTCTTCACTTTCTAACACCATTGAGTCCAATTCAAGTTCCCCATTAGCTTGAATGATAATTATCTTCTGTCAGTCAAGCTCTGCATCTGAGTTGAAGTCCATTGATCATCCTTCAGCTGAACTGCCATGCCTACTCAATAATCATGGCCAGTTTCAATTTCTGAAGTCAAATGCTTACATAAGGAAATGGCATCACTGTAGTCTAAACATGTTTCTTCCTTCCTCACCTGGAGTTCTCTGAGGGAGGGAGAGAGAGAAAGAAATCCATTTTAAACAGTCATCTCAATTTATACTTTTCATAATTATGAACTTTTGAAATTATTCTAAATGTATATTTTAACTCACTAATCAATGGTTTACTGGGGAGAGGGTTAGAAGGTATGAAGTAAGTGATGAAATGTCGATGTCTTTTACTTACTGAATAGTTTAATCAAACACATTTTCTTTTTTGTCTTTAGGTGTATAAATTCAGCCAAAGCTTAAAATATGGTCTTTTCTCCCCTCCTTCCTCCTTTTCCTTCCTTCCTTTCTTCTTTTTGTGTGCCCTTTCTTCTTGCAAAGATTTATTTAGTTCCTACTTTATGCCAGGTACATGCTGGGGAATCTGTGTGACTTACCAATAAAATAAAGCATTTTTGGTGAATTCCAGGTATTATACACAAACTGTCTACATTGCCATTCGCCAATCTTCAAGTTCCTCCATTATTTGCGTATTGATGGGATATCAAGTTTCAGATCAAATATCACAAATAAAAGCTCACAGGTGGAATAATCTCCAATTTTAGATTTTGTTTTGTTTTTAGTTATGGTTGGACCGTACTTAGTCTGGCTTGTTTGGAGAACTAGATTCCTTAACCCAATCTCAACAATTCATTGAGAAATATTGGAATTATTTTTTAATTTCAGATGAAGGATAATATAATTTTCTCTTTGTAATATTGTAAAACATATATTTGGTGTTCAATCCTCTTTCCTGGCATACAACTTCTGAAATCCTTAGAAACTCCAAAGTGATGTCTTCTGGTATGCTAATGAGTTGACTGATAATTGACAGCCCCTAGCTGCTTCAGGATGGGGCTGGTCCCAGGAAAGACCAAAGCAGAATTAAGGATTGGAACTTTAATCCCCACTACCAACAACTGGGGAGGAAAGTGGGGTTGAAGGTTAAGTTGATCGCCAGTGGCCAATAGTTGAATCAATTATCCCTATGTAATAAAGCTTCCATAAATACTCAAAAGGACTAGTTTCAGAGAGCTCCTGAATAGCTGAACATATGGAGGCTTACAGGAAGGTGAGCAAGAACTCAAACATGTGCTGGGAGGATGGCACACCCCAACTACACAGGGACAGAAGCTCCTGTGCTTGGGACACTTCCAGACTTTGCCATATGTATCTCCTCATCTGGCTACTTATTTATATCCTTTAAAATATCCTTTGTAATAAACTAATAAATGAGAGTAAGTGTTTCCCTGAGGTTTGTGAGCTACTCCAGCAAATGTAATCATAACCAAGGAGACAGTTGTGAATTTATAGCTGGTCAGTCAGAAGCACAGGAAAAATAACGTGGGGCTTGGGATTGTCATTGGAAGTGAGAAGTAGTCTTGGGGACTGAGCACCCACCTTGTGGGATCTGATGCTAGCCCCAGGTAGATAGTGTTGGAAATTAATTAAGAAAACCCAGCTGGCGTCTGCTGCAGGTTGATTGCTTGCTTGTTGGTGGGGAGAACCCCCCCACACATTTGGTCACAGAAGTCTTCTGTGTTGATTATTGTTGTGGTGTGAGAACAGAGGAAAAACAGTTTGAGTTTTTTCCCCCATGACTGTCCTTTTGTATGAACTGCCTTTTCAGAAGCAATCCATTCATTCACATTTTTCTGTCACTTCTGCAACCAGTCCTTTGCCACCATGGGCTCAAGCTCCTGATAAAATTCTCAGAATCCAAGGGAATGTTAAAGTCTCTTTGAGGGGTTATTTCTTTAATTATGTTTTCCACCATAATATGAGCTCTATATGTTTCTCATCTTGCTCTCTCGTAAAGCCTCTGTGAAACAAATCTGGAGTATGAGACTAGAATTCTTCAGGCTCAGCCCTTGACACACTTATCCCTTGGCGGATGAGAAAGCCTGCTGTCATCAGGCCCTCAGCATGTTTGCAAAGTGAACATAGTTTTACCATATTCCATTACCTGGTACCTTTCTTTCCCAAGTGCCGTTTGCTAGCCAAAGCTCGCCACTTTGATAAATCCTAGATTATTTCAAGAATTTCACGCTTCAAAATGATCCCACTCCAAGTCTTTAGTAACCATTATTATTATTTCTTATCAATAATAATTACTATTGATCAAAAACAATCATGAAAGAAGCTGATCTCAGCTTTTTAGGAATAATACAATTGCATTATAGTAATTTATTTCTAAGTTAGAAATGATCGCTAAACCTAATAAATACAAGTTCTTATTGAGTTATATTGGGATAATTGTAGCTTTACATGAAGTCATAAGGAATAATACAGAGAGAGCTCATGTACCATTTACCCAGTCTTACCCTTACATTTTGTAATAGCAAAATCCACAATCAGAATATTGACACTGATATAACTCACCAGTCTCAGAGTTCTCTAGTTTTACGTGTACACACTTTTGTGCGTGCGTATTTACTTCTATACAGTTTTATCACATATGCAGTATGTGTATACAGATTGGAAAAAGACAATCCCAAAAGGTTACACACTGTACAATTCCATTCATATTCTATTCATATAACATTTTTGAAATGGCAAAGTTACAGAAATGGAGAACAGACAGTGGTTGCTGGGGTTTACAGATGGGGAAGGGGAAATAAGAAGGTGTGGCTTTCCTTGAGTACCCTTTTTCCACTCTATATAATTTTTGTGAGATTCATCCAAGTTGTTTATATCCGTGGTTCAGTGGGTTTTTTTCCTTTTTTTTTTTTTTCTGACTAGTGTTCCACAGTATGGTTATGCCACAGTTTGTTTAACCATTAACCCATTGAAAAACATCTGGGCAGACTCCAGATTTTGGCTAATACAAATAAAATTCCTGTGAACATTCGTGTACAGGTTTTTGTGTGAACAAATGTTCTCATTTGTCTGGAATAAATACCCAGGAATGCAAACGATGGTACATACAGTAATTGCATACTTAGTTTTATAAGAAACTGCCTCTTTTCCAGAATGGCTGTGCCATTTCACATCTATACCAGCAATACATGAACAATCTAGTTTCTCTGCATCCTTGTCAGCATGTGGTATCATCACTATTTATTATTTTAGCCATTCTGGTAAGTGGATAATAATATTTCATTGTGGTTTTAATTTGCATTTCCCTAATGACTAATAATGTTGAACCTTTTTTGTGTAGTTATTTGCCATTTGCATAGCTTCTTCAGTGAAATCTCTTCATGTTTCTTACTCATTTTTTAATTGAATTATTTGGTTTTTACTGTTGAGTTTTCATGGTTTTTTATATAGCCTAAAAACTAGTCCTTTGTCATAATGGATTTTGCAATGGTTTTCCTTAGTCTGTAGCTTGTCTTTTTTGTCTCTTCATATGAGTTTTCACAGAGCAAAAGTTAATTTTGGAGATGTTCAATAATTTATCAATTATAATTTATAATTTATAAAAAATAATTATCAATTTTTCCTTTCATGAATTGTGCTTTTTATGTCAAGCTACAAATATTTTAAAGAAGGTTTCATTAGTCAAAAAGCAACTTTAGGAATTGATAAATTATAGTATATTCACACAATGGAATATTACACAGTAATGAGAACAATTAATTTCACAACAGGCAAAAGTATGAATGAGTCTCATAAATAGAATGTTGATCAAAGAAACCACACACAAAAGAGTACATACTATACAATTCCATTTACATAATGTCTTAAAAGTATCAAATTATGGTGCCAACTTTTAGAAGAGAGATTACCCTTCTGAGGTGAATAATGGGGTGCAAAGTAGCAGGAGAGGGTGTCTGGAATGCTGAGGTTGCTCTATTTTCAATCTGGGTGAAAATTACATGAGTGTAATCAGTTTATGAAAATGCATCAAGCTATACACTAATGATATGTATACTGTATACAGGTTGTATTTCAGTTTAAAAAAATAAAACCACGCAGAAAGTATCTTTTATAAGTAAGGGCAGTGCCATCCCCCACAATTAAAGAAGAGTGATATCCCACACATGACAAACCTTCTGAAATTTTCCCTCCATCACTATTTGTTGCAGGAGCATCTCTAGCAAATATAAAATGATTCTACCTAAATATTGTTGAACTGTCCACAAGGCAGTTGGTTTTATTTGGGTTATGCAGTTTTAGCTCTAATTTGTGATGAGATTAAGAGAAACCTTAAGGTCGCCTAGCTGGAAGTCCAATACTCTGCAGACACATGCATTGTTTCTTTTGCAAAGCTCTTTGGCCCTTCAAGAGCTAATTTAAATAATCAATTTTATAGATGTATAATTTACGTGTAATTAAATGCACCCATCCATTTTAAGTATATGGTTCAATGCATTTTGACAAATGTATACAATTGTGTAATCATCACCACCACAATCAAGATACAGAAAATTTTCATTACTCTTCAGAAGCTCCTTGTGTCTCTTGAAGTCAATCCCCCATCCACTTCCCTGACCTGAGGCAACCATTGATATGCTTTCTGTTGCTATGGATTAGTTTCAATGCAGAACTATAGGTCTAGAATATCATACAAATTAAATCATGCACTGTGTCCTTTTATTTCTGGCTTCTTTCAGTCATTATCTATGTTTTTAATATCCATCCATGTTCTTGCCTTTCTTTTCTTTTTATTCTATTAAATTTCATTTTATGGACTTACCACAATTTTTTATGCATTCACTCATTGATAGATGTATGACTTGTTTCTATTTTTTTGTTTTGTTTTATTACTTAAGTAAATCTGTTATGAGCTTATATGTATAAATCTTTATGTGGATACATCAGGATTCTTTGGCAAGAAGAAATACAAAAGGAATATTCCAGGACCATAAGTTCAGATGCCAAAGGGAAGTGGCAGGTAACACAAATAAGTGAAGCAGATTAGGTATAAGATAAAAGGTATGATGAGGACTATAGCAACTTGCCGCAAATCCAGTTTTTAACTCTTAACTTATGGAAATAATGTGAAGAAAGCTGAAGTGATTACACACAACCCCCTCAAAACAAAAAGTACTATAGATCAACTAATTCTTTGGATCAGATAACAAGCAACTCTTTCCAGAACTTTTACATCCCATAGGCTACAGTATCATTAAGAAAGAATAATTAAGAAAATAGGACAGGCAAGATGACTCACACCTGTAATCTCAACAATGTGGGAGGCTGAGGCAGGAAGATCACTTGAGGAGGCTGAGGCAAGAGGATCACTCGAAACAGGAGTTTGAGACCAGCCTAAGCAACATAGAGAGACCCACCTCTACAAAAAATAAAATAACCAAGAGTGTTGATGCATGCCTATAGTACCACTACTCCAACTACTCTGCAGTCTAAGATGAGAGGATCACTTGAGCCCAGGAATTAGAGGTTGCAGTGAGCCACAATCACATGACTGCAGTCTGGCTTGAGTGACTATGAGCCCTGCCTCAAAAAAAGAAAAAAGAGAGAGAGAGAAAGAAACTTGGTTTTAGGGAGCTTTAGCTTTGAATTCATGATCTATAGCTACTAACTGTGTAGGCATGTTTCTTCACCTTTTTGAACCCTTTTTTCTTAACAAAGGAAGAATAATAATATTATTCACTTCATAGCACACAGGCAAAGCAGCATATCTGGAATTCTAAACATTCTAAAGTTATAGCATAAACTACAATTTTATTGCTCGTCTTCCACATGCCAGGCCTTGAGTGAGGCCTCTTTACTCTCCTCATCTCATTCTATTAAATCGTCACACCATTTGCTACACAAGAAACTGAGGCCAAGAGAGAGTGAAAGCCCTGTAATGGGAGCGGAAATCAAGAAGCACTTGCTCTGGCTGGATTTTTCCAGGCTTCCTCAAAATATATGAGATAACAGCATAATATTTTTTTTCTTCAACTTTTATTTTAAGTTTATGGGTACATGTGCAGGCTGTGCAGGTTTATTACATAGGTAAACGTGTGCCATGGTGGTTTGCTGCACAGATCATCCCACCATCTATGTATTAAGCCCAGCATGCATTGGCTAATTTTCCTGATGCTCTCCCTTCCTGCAACCCCACTGACAGGTCCCAGTGTGTGTTGTTTCCCGCCATGTGTCCATGTGTTCCCACCATTCAGCCACCACTTACAAGTGAGAACATGTGGTGTTTGGTTTTCTGTCCCTGAGTTAGTTTGCTAAGGATAATGGCTTCCAGCTTCATCCATTTCCCTGCAAAGGATATAAACATGTTCCTTTTATGGCTGCATAGTATTCCATGGTGTATATGTACCACATTTTCTTTATCTAGTCTATCATTGATGGCCATTTAGGTTGATTCTGTATCTTTGCTATTGTGAATAGTGCTGCAATGAACATATGTGTGCATGTATCTTTATAATAGAATGATTTATACTCCTTTGGGTATATACTCAGTAATAGGATTGGTGGGTCAAATGGTATTTCTACCTCTAGGTCTTTGAGGAATTGCCACACTGTCTTCCACAGTGGTTGAACTAATTTACACTCCCACCAACAGTGTAAAAGCATTCCTTTTTCTCTGCAACTTCACCAGCATATGTTGTTTTTTGACTTTTTAATAATAGCCATTCTGACTGGCATGAGATGGTATCTCGTTGTGGTTTTGAGTTGCATTTTTGTAATAATCAGTAATGTTGAGCTTTTTTTCATATGTTTATTGGCCACATAAGTGTCTTCTCTGAGAGTGTCTGTTCATGTCTTTGGCCTACTTTTTAATGGGGCAGTGTGTTTTTTTCTTGTAAATTTGTTTAAGTTCCTTGTAGACTCTGGATATTAGACCTTTGTCAGATGTATAGATTGCAAAAATTTTCTCCCATTTTGTAGGCTGTCTGTTCACTCTGATCATAGTTTCTTTTGCTGTGCAGAAGCTTTTTAGTTTAATTAGACCCCATTTCTCAATTTTAAGCATAATAATTTTTATTGACCTTAGACCTTAGACATATCTCTACATTTGCCAAGGACTGGGTACATTTGCTGGTAAGCCCACTTCTTTGCAACCATTTCAGTTTCTGTCACTTGGCTGATACTCCGTAAAAGTTCCTGCAGGCAGACCTTTTCTGAAAACTTCTGTTCGGCAAACTCTATACTGTCAAAAGTGAATCTCCTTCACTGGACTGTAAGCTATTTCCCCAGGACCTTGTACAGTGCCTGGCACATAGTAGGAAGAAATCATTTAGATGAAGCACAATTTGAACATAGTTCTCCTCACATTGAATTTAGCAACCAGAATCTTTAGATAAAGAAAAGTGTTCACTTCTTAATTTTATTTTGTATATCACTATAATCTTTTTAGTATCTTTAGTAGCTGAAACAACCACTTGGGTGGTGTTAGATGACTTTGTGACCAAATATTTGTAACATCAACTCACTTATTTTTAAAATGATATTACTACCCCTCATTAGATCTCTGTTATTTCTTTGTTTATAAAATGAGGGTGTGGATCAAATGATTTATCAGATCCTTTGCATCTTAAATTCTCTATAATTCAAATAGCACCCACTGGTTCCTCTCATCTCTAATAATTCTGGGGTAACCTGGCACACTTTTCTTATGCAGTTTCCCTTAGAGCAATGGACTAGCAACATCAACAACAACCAGAAACTTGTAAGAAGCACAAATTCTTAGAATTCACTCCATCTCCACAGTCTATTCTAAGGAGTGTTAAGTTTAAGAACTGGCCCCTGCTTCAAGAGATGACATCATTCCTCTCCCTTCAGTCTGAGTCCTTTTTTCAAACATCAACACTGGCTCCAACACTGCAGCAGCTGCCAGCAAACACCTCCCTGTGTTCTTCAGAGAGGAGAGCATCTGGAGAGTTCTTTACATTCTACTTGTCCTGCCTTTATGACCCAACACAATGTCTTTGTCAGCCTCATTAAAGAATTATAAGGTTAATTTTACTTCCCCCCAAATACATAACCTCTTTCCAAAATGGAGTGTCAGTTGATAAGCAAAGGCTGCCTGGCTAAGGAAAAAATGGAGAGAGGGTGTTTGTTGTATGCGTGTGTAGTGAAGGATCAAATCAGAGACTAAAAGTCAAGCAAAGCTACTGTGCAGGCATCACATTCACGAAGAAGCTTAAACTTAGAACTTTGACATAATTTTTAAATCACTTTGTATAAACTCACAGAAGTACACTGTCAAAATTGAAAGATGGCCATCATTTCTCTTGTGTCTCATACTGGATCACGCTGCCTGTGGTGTATTGTGAATTATTTAAAAAATTAAAATTTACCTCATAGACAACATAATTGTATTGCAGTGGGTTTTCATAAAGGTGTTTAATCTGTTAGTCTATTAAATTCTTGGGGCCCATTTTTGCAATTATTCACTGTAATTGACCAGGATCCTCAATATATTGACTTGCCCTGTCCACTCTGAGGGGCTCTGGGGAGATACTTAGGATGCTCTATGTGTAAGGGCCCAACATTAGGCCCCAGATGGATACAATTCAACCTATGCTAATAACTTCCCCCATAAAACTAAACTCCATGAAGCATTCAAGGCACTTCCTAATTTTGTGTCTTGTTTAATTCTCTTCAAAAGTCAACAAACATTCCCCAAATTCTCACTGTTGCCAGACCGTGTATTAATGCTGAGGGAACAAAAATGAAAATGACAGACTGTATTCTCAAAATGCTCACAGACTGCCAGGGAAAAAGACTTGACCAATAGGCACAATTTATTATAATAAATACCGTAAGGGTAGTATGTACACAATACAGAAATTCACTTTAATTAGGGAAGAGAAAGCTTGCTGAAAAAGACATGCCCCAAGTAATGGTTCTGGCACATTGCCATTACACTTTGCAGCACAGGGACAGTTCTGGCAGAAGCCAAGGTGTCTGAAATCAGAGCTATTGCAAGGAGCCACAACAAGTAGCTGGGTTTTGCTGCAGGCTAAAGGGAGTGAAGGGGGAGTGGGAGCAGATGAGCCCACCTCTGCCTCATGGGTTTCTTAAATCTCTAAACTGCTCATTCACTCCAACACCTATTCCACATTTGTTGACAGCTTTATGGCCAAGAAAATCCAGGATACTGAACACAGGGACTTGTTAAGCTCCACCCTGCAGGTCTGCTGGGGCACCCAGAAGCTGGCACCCAGGCTACTCAACAGCCTGGAGGCTGACACCAAGCTCCGAGTTCTCCTGCCTGGAAGGTGTAGAAGACCGAAAAATATTAAAAAAAAAAAAAAAAAAAAAAAAAAAGTCTGCGTTAGTGCAAACAGATCCGTATATCAGCAGAGAGTTATCAAGGTTAATGAGAAAAATTATCTCATCGGAACAACCCCCAGTTGGAGGCACCGGCGCCGAGCTGCAGCCTCTCTAATCTGGGAGAGCTGGGTCTCCCGTGCAAAGTGATCCATCAAAGTCACTTGCTGGCCTTCCCGCCTTCCCCAGGAACATGGCCCCCTTCCTCTGGCTGGGAAGGAAAGCAGGCAGCAGTGAGGGGAAG
Source organism: Pan troglodytes (assembly GCF_028858775.2). Taxonomy (NCBI): domain Eukaryota; kingdom Metazoa; phylum Chordata; class Mammalia; order Primates; family Hominidae; genus Pan; species Pan troglodytes. Next base: position 40,133,919 of record NC_072411.2, read on the forward strand.
GGTCCCTGCAGTGGGCAGCAGAGCACAAGGGGACACCAGGTACACAGAGAAGCAGAAAAGGAAACAGGGGCCGTGCCCCAAACCTCCTGGCTGTGAAGAAGCCAAGAACTGAGGATGCCCAAGCAGGTGCCAGAGGAAGGAGAAAAATGTGTGCCTTACACACACACACCCGCACTCTACAGCACACCACACATACACACAACATGGGCATATACTGTACACTCACCCACCCACCTGTGCGCACACACACACCCCCGCACTCTACAGCACACCACACATACACACAACATGGGCATATACTGTACACTCACCCACCCACCTGTGCGCACACACACACACCCGCACTCTACAGCACACCACACATACACACAACATGGGCATATACTGTACACTCACCCACCCACCTGTGCGCGCACACACACACACACTCTATAGCACACCACACATACACACAACATGGGTATATACTGTACACTCACCCACCTACCTGCGCGCACACACACACTCTATAGCACACCACCCATACACACGACATGGGTATATACTGTACACCCACACAAAGGTGCACACAGTACACACATACGCACACACAGTCATGCTCTGCGTCCTGCTGTCATTTGTTTTTAATCTCTCATCCTTTACGGAAAATAACTCTTTAGCCAGACACATTTTCATAAACACTTGTCCTTATGGTTCCTTTAGCAAGAGCATGGAATCTCCACCTGCTGCCCATCCTGCGGGAAGAGATTTTTTTTGTTTGGTGGTGTTGGTTTAGTTTTGCTTTGTTCTGGGGAAGGCAGGAGGCAATAAACAAGTAGAGGGGAAGTCACAGCTTTTGCAGAACCATCCAACATGCGGCACAGTGTGCCAGACCCGGGGCTGCTCAAGGTTCCCACCTCCCTCATCGCCCACCTAGGTTCGCGTCCTTGCATTACCTCCTTCTGGGAACTGCAAGCCTATCACCGGCAGAGGCCATGCCCCCGACCCCGACCCTGACCCCTTCTAGCCACGTCTCCCAGATTCCAAGCCTCTTCCACTCATTCTCAAGCCCCACCTCCTGGAGGAAGCTTTTAGCCTTCAATGATCTTCCCCCACTGGGGCGTCCTGTATTTAAGTTAGAGTAACTTCACGACTCTCCAGTAAAACACAGTTTAGCCAGTGATTTATATTGACTTAGATTCTCACTAGATTTCAAGCACGCCAGTCTTGACGTCTTGAGCCAGTTTGTAAGCGACTGCAGGGCGTAATCAGCTTTCCAACGCATTCTGGCATGCTCCTTCAATTCCTGGTGGAATGGGGAGGCAGGTTGGGATCCTAATCCTAAAGCACGGCCAATAGATTTCATTATACATACTATATATATATATATAGACATACACACACACATACATACATACAGCGGCTTCATTTAAGAAGCTACCTGTTTTTCTAAATATTCTGTTTCCAAGCATTTGCTAAGAACTTTTGAAGATGGTTTAGACTTACAAATTGTTCTGCAAGCACAGAATATAGTTGTCGTAATCTTCAGTGGTAAAGCCATTAGGAATGGGAGACAGAAGAAAAGTCTAGAAAGGATGATCCTTATACCTGAAGCTGAGAGATAAACATTCTCTTCAAAGTTTCTAGGTGACTTGGTAAAATTAAACAACTCCTAGAATTCCTAGGCAAATTAGCTGTCCAGTATGATCAAAGCATAGTGCAATTCATCCATTCTTCAGGTATTTATGGATTGCTTGTTATCTATGTTTTGGATTCTAGGCACTGGACATATAACGCTGAACAAGATAATTATGGGACTTGAACTCTAGAATTGCAAATGCTGATCAACACTATGAAGGGACTGCAGCATTGAGATGACAAGGGGGAGGTAAGTGGGGAATGGGGAAGGTGTGGTGAGAATTGATTTAGACAGAGTGACTGAAGAAGGTGAGGACATTCAAATTAAGACCTAAAGAACAAGAAGCAGGCTGACCTCAGAGAGTAGAGAAAGGCAGTTTGTCAAGTGGAAGAGTTGTTTTATTCAGATCTGTAGCCACTTGTTATTTAGGGCAGCTGCCCAAACAATGAGAATCCTGGGTCATGATTATAACAGCGAACTAGCATTTTTTGTTCATCTACAAAATGCCATCCTTAGAATATCACTCCAGGCAAGCTTATCACAAATGAGGAAATGGAGACTCCTAGAGGTAAAGGGAGGGAGTGTAGATTCAGCCTGGGCCTAAAGGCCTCCAGAGTGTGTGTTTCTTGCTCCTTGCTAATCATACATAGGTAAGTGAGCATGGCTCAGGGCCACCTAACTCCAGACTCTGAAAAACTGTTCAATGGGTATGTCTTACTGATGCCATGTCTGCAAATCAGATCTTAAACACATCACAACTATTCTACTTGTAAAAATCAGAGATATACATAAAGTAACTTTAGGAGTAGGAAAGGGTCAAAGAATTAAGCAAATAATCCAAGAAGTCCAGAATGGCTGCCTTGGAGCTTACTGCTATGTATTATGTATTAATGTTTACTGGAACCTGTCTTGATAGACAATAGACAGTCATTACTGGTTCTTGTCTTTTCTTCCTTCATTCCACAGACATTTTTTGAGAACATGTTATATGCCAGACACAATGGTAGGAGCTCAGGATACAGATAAATACCATGTTGACATCCTAGAATTTACCAATATTATTTTGTTGAACAGAGGAGACACATAAGAAAGGGTGAGATAGAAGTCACCGAAGGATTCTGTAGGGCATCCAGTGCAGCCTGGGAGGAGGAAGTGTTAGGGAGAGTGTCAGTGAAGGCTCCTTGGAGCAGGTGATGTCTGAGCTGAATCTCTGAAGCATCAGTACGAATTAGTTAGGTGAGAGCTACAGGTGATGAGGAGAGTCCAGAAAGAAATAGCACTGAACATCATGGCAATTGCTGGGTGGCCAATACGACTGCCCCTACAGTGTGGGGCATGAGGATAAACACAACAGCTGCAGTTTCAAACCTAACCAAAGACCAGGCCATGAAAAGCTTTCTGTCCTGCCGTAACAAGTTTGAGCTGTACTGAGGACTAAGGAAAATCACTGCAACTAGATAAGCATTGTTTTTACAGTACTCCCTCTGACAGCTGTGTGAAGAATGAATTCGAGGGAGGCCAGGTTAGAGGCAGGATGGGGATGAGGTGCCTGCTGTGTGCCAGGCACTGTCCTAGCCACAGAACTCTCACTATGAACAAGACCAAGATGGAGCGAACCAGGTACTTGGAGAGATAAAGTTTCCCTGACAGATCGCCTTTGATCTGCATGACCAGGAATGGGCTCTCTGTGCTGCCCAGCAATCAGGCTGCATGGACATTCACTCCTCCACCTTCCAGATATTTATCACCCCTCTTCTTCCCTCAAACTGCCTCTTCCTCCCCAACCTCATACTTAGTGGTTGACCTTGCTTCCTACTTTACTGAGGAAATGGAAGCAACCAGAGGGAACCTCCACAGACCCTCAACACCGCATCTACCAATTTCAGAGTCTGCATGTCCTGGACCCCCTACCAGACATCAGCAGTGAGCTTCCTGTGCACCTGTTAAAAGCGTCTCTCCACGTGGGCACTAGATGCCATTCCCTCTCGCCTGCTCCAAGCAATTCTCCCTGCCTCTTGCAAGACATTTTTCTTTTCCCATGGATTATTCCCATCAGCATACACATATGCTCTCATTCTTCCCATCCTAAAAATCTTTCTCTTGACTCGTTTTTCCCACCAGCTACTGTCATGTTTTTCTGTTCCCTTTGTTGGACATCTCACAAGAGTTGTCCATACTCACTGCCCCAATTTTTCTTCTCCCATTTATTTTTGTAAACCTACTTTCATCATGCTTTAGGCCCCTCTGTTCCACAGAAGTTATTCATCTAAATCCAACGGACAATTCTTAGTCCTCATGTTAAGTGACCTACTTATTATCAACATAATACAGTTGCATAAATCCTCTTCTTAAATATCTTTGCTTGATCTTGGTTCCAAGGCACACATTTTCTTTAGCTATCTTTGCTTTATCTATCTATGCTTTTCTCTATCTCACTGGTCATTGCTTTTCTGTTTTTGAGAGAATTTCAGATTTTTTCCACAACTCTCTATGTTAGAAAGCCTTAGGGTACCACTCTTGATTCTCTTCTCTCTCTACAGTTGTAACATCTATATGTCAACACCTCAAATATGTATGTGTATATATATATACACACACACATATATATGAATAAAAATCTCACCCATTCCTTCAAATTCCAGCCTCACATATGCAACTGCTTCCTTAATGCCGCCTCCGCTAGAACATCTAATAGAAACCTCAAACTTCACATGTCCAAAACTGAACTCCTGGTCTTACCTTACAAAACCTGCTCTATTGGCAGCCTTGTCCATCTCCAGGGATAGCAACTTCACTGCTTCTAGTTGTTCAGACCAAAACTCTTGGGGACTACCTTAGCTTACCTCTGTCTTATATGCCCCACATTCAATCCTTAAGCAAATCCTATTCTACTGTCATGAGGTAGCTAAACTTCTTCTACTTCTGGCCGCCTTCACTGCTGCTACTTGACCAGAGAGCCATCATCACTTATTTCAAAAACCTCCTGACAGGTCTCTCTGCTTTCATTCTTACTCCCTAAAAATCTGTACTCAGTAATAGAACAATCCTCTTGAAACATGAATATCACTCTTTGCTTAAAAAAAAAAAATCTTCAGTAACAGCAAAGGTACCTGAAATACCTACCTTGCCTTCCCCTTCACCTTTTAAACCTCAATCTACTTTCTCTCCTTTGCTCACTCTGCTTCTGCCATTCTGGCCTTCTTACTGGTTGGTGGGTCTTCAAACTCTTCAGGTATACTTTCTCCTTAGGTTCTTTCTATTGAGTGTTTCTGTTTTTCTTCCAAATTTCTCCTCTCTATATTCCCCCACCTCATATAAGTCTTTGCCCAAATGTCACCTTTTTTTGGAAAGGCCTATTTTGAGCAACCTATCTTAAATGGTAACCCCTGACCCCACCAACTGTCGTGGTTCTCCTTACCCTGTTCTATTCCATAGCACTTGCCACATTTTAATTTACAATATAATAAGGTATTCGCTTATTATATTTTATGTTCGTTATTGCTCTCTGCCAACGAGTATATAGGCTCCTCAAGAGGAGAGAGTAGAGATCCTCAAGAACACATTTGGTTCCCCTGTGTGTCTCATCTACCTAAAACAGAGTCTGCCTACAACAGCATTTAATGAATATTTGCTGACTGAACAAATTTCAGGTAAGAAGTCTTAAGAAGAAACTGAAGAACGTGGGCCAAATACAGGACAGTGTCAATGCAGAAAAGGGACAAGATATAAGAAATTTAAAAAGGTAAAATTAAAATACCTCTTTGAGTGGATTCAGTGACGGAAGACAGGAGTAAAGGGTCATTCCTGGGAAGTGTGTCTGCTTAAGCCTAGATAAGCAGGCAGGTAACACAGTTTAAGGAAGATGTGGGGAAAACAGCTTAGATGAGATCAAGAACTTCTTCTACATCAGTGTTTGGGGTGCAGCAAGGATGGGAGGCTGCAAAGATAATTTGGTAAGTGTTAAGACCAGAGTGGCTAGGAAAAAAAAAAAAAACTTTAAGGAGACCCTTAAGAAGGCATCTGTTTTCTGTGACAAAGGAAGAAATGCATTGAAAGGCAATCATTGGCTGTGAAGCAGAATGCTGAGCAGAGAGAGGTCTTGAGGAAATTAATGTAGGCATGGGGAAAGATAAGATGCTGATGGGAAAGTTCAAGGCTTATGTACAGCATCAGGCGCTCAGCAGAGGTTGAAGGTCCTGTATTAGTGATAATTCCTGGGGCGCCTTTCAATGGCAGGCTGGGAGAGAAGCAGAGAAAGCAAATAGCTGAGCTCTTCCAGCATCAGATTTCTGTAAGGAGAGGACTTCAGAAGGCTAAGGGGCAAAAGAGGTGAAAAGGAGTGGGATGTTTGAATGTGGGTCATGATATATTGGTTGAATAGGAAAGAACTGATCCTAAACTTTCTAAATTTATTTTTCCTCTTCTTCTTGTAGTCAGTTAAACTTTAGCATACAAAAAGCAGTTAGCAAAATACAACAAAGGCACAACAGGGAGCCTGGCTTATTTTTTCTGTAGGTATTCAAATTTACCTATCTCAAAATACATAACTAAAAAGCACTTTAGATGTTTTCTTAACACTGAACTGTGAATAGTTATAAAACATCATAAATATTCGTTTATATTGCAATCTGCTCACAGAAAAGAGATGAATTTAGTTGCAACAAAATTAAATCGACCAAGCATTGAAATCTAATGGGAATCTTTTGTTCATTTATGTTGCATTGCTAAGGATTCAGGCACATATTTACTCTTTCACAATAAATATTTCATTTTTTCTTAAATTTATGATCAGTTGAGTTGCATTTATTATTAGCCTCACATGACTGATAAGACTCTGGACAGTATTGTTTATTTGCCTTTTATTGTTAAACTTTCTATTGTTAATTTTTATAACTTGTACAAATTGTGGAACAATTTTTGATATTTTTGATTTATATGGGGTGTCAATCTTCTGGAACTGTTTCTGAGTTTCTCATTCCATTAAATATAAGGTAGTATGATAAAGGAAAAACTAGGATTCTAAAAGAGCTTCACAGCCACTATACCTGAACTTTCTTAAAATGTTAGTTAAAACAAAAGTGCTATTGGCAAAAGCTAGTCAGCCTCCCTCCCTATGTAATGAATGGAATAACTGAAGGAACAGATGTATTTTTGTATCACATAGTTATCATACAAATCTGCTTTATATCATGATCTTGCTCTAGTTGATGTTATGGTATTCCTCACCATTCTGTCCACATAAATACTACTTATTTGAGCAACTGGTCAGTTTAAGTTCCACTTCCTCTGATTGCCTTCCAGTAGAATATACACCAATCACATATTATGAGCTATTCTAGACCCCACAGCTCAGAATGATCTGAACTCAGCATTCTTCAATTTCTTCTCACACTATTCTCTCCCTTAGACACCATAATCCAGTCTCACTGGCTTTCTTATTAGCTCTTTTCTGCCTCAGGGCCTTTCTTACATGCTCTCTCCTTTGATAGAAACCCACCTTCTCAGATCTTCCCATGGCTGCCTTCTCATCATTTAAAACTCTGCTCAAGTGTCACCTCCTCCTGGAAGTCTTCCCTGACTACTCTAAAAAAGCTCCTGTTCCTGTCACTCCACAAATGCTGATTCTCTAACAAGCCACTCTATTTTCTTCTTGGCACTTATCAAGTCTGGAAATTATATTGTTTATTTTTGTATTTGCTTTTGGTCTATCTTCTTTCATCCTTAGTGTTATATTCCAAAAGAAGCAAAACATCTCATTCTTCTTCACCAGAGTATTCTTGTGCCCAGAGAAGACCCTACCACATATTAGCTACTCCAAAAATACATTACCTTATATTTAATGGTACGAGGAACTCAGGAACAGTTCCAGAAAATTGACATACCCTGTAATTATTTTATGTAGCTCTTTGTCCATGGCACTAAACTTAAGGAAAAAGTTGGGGGCCAGGATGAGAAAACATCAGCTTTGAATCTATTTCTTTATCAACTCAAGAAGACAAGTAGGTAATGCTTCCATTTCCTACCAAATAAGGATTAAATGAGTGATGAATGAGGAAGTGCCCTGAATATACAAACTGTGATTTAATATGATCATTTGGTGGGTAAACTCTTATTATGCTTTGCTATCTCATGTTGTATCATGTTTTATTTCTATCTGAGAGTTTATGAGAACTTTTGCATATTATCAAATATTCTTTGCAAACATAATTTAGTGACTACGTAAAATCCTTTTAAATGTATGGATGTATAATTTTAAATCTTCCATAATATAATAAATTGATCATTTATCTGATTATTGTTTCAGGATGGGTCTCCAAAAATTAATACATAAAAAGATAAATTCTATGCTACTCTGAATAAAATGACAGACTGGTAGCATCTTCCCATTATTCAATGAGAAATTTTTTTCCCTTAGCACTCTTAAGGGTGGGAAATAATTTTCTATAGTTGTTTAATGTGCATTTCTTGGATTATAAATGAAACTGAGCATTTTTATATATTAATTGAATATTTGTATTTCTTTTTCAAAGAATTGCTTGCTGTGACATTTTAACCATTTTTCTCTTGGGTTTAAGGACTTTTTTCATTTAATCAATTTGCGTGAGCATATTATAGATTGATAACTTCTATTATTTGTCATGAATGTTTCAAATACTTTCCTAATGCACCATTTATCTTTAAATGTTATATATGACACAGAATTTTCCATTTTTAAGCATATTTATTGATGACTTTTCTGGCTGTGATTCTCTTTGTTGCTGTTATGCTTAGACAGTCCTTCCTTATTTTTAGATCAAATAATTATTGACATTCTTTTTTCCCCCAGTTCTGATAGGATTTCATTAACTTCTAATTTGCCTGAATATTTTTCAGTAGGTAAAGGGGAAATTTTACTTGTTCCCCACTCCTACATCTAACTAAAACATTGTATGCTCATGTTTGCTTTCATCCTCCATGTACTAAATATTCCATAGGCAGTGCTGCTTGTTCTATTCTGATTTACTGGTTGAATCTAGCACCAACACCATTCTGTTTAAGATTATTAGATAAATTACTACATGGTTTGTCATCAAAGTGAGATCTCCATTTTTAAGTGAGCTCTTTTTCTTTTTAAAAACTGTATTGGCTATCTCTATATGTTTACTCGTTCAGATGAAATTTAGACTATTTAAGTTATAACAGGTTAACAATTTTTTATTGAAATTATATGAAACCTACAAATTTATTTGGTAGAATTTTATACTTTTATAATTTCAGTCTTCGGTTACAAGTCAAGAACCTATGTTTCTCTATTTATTTCAAAAAATAAATAGAGAAAAATGCACACTACTATTATCATCTAGAATCAGATCATTAAATATTTTAATAGGTAAAGTATCAAGCAGCAGTCATTCTGTTGATTTAAGGTATGGTATATTGAAAAATCCATTGTAAAAATGCACACAATTATTATCTAATATTGTATCATTAAGTATTTTAGTAGGTAAAGGATCAAAGAATTGATAATGAGTGAGCAAGATCAGACCAATAATAATGCAGGTGTGTTAGAGGACAAGGCCAGTCCTAATATCCCTGTGCTAACCATGGTTCTGAGGTGATGTGGATCTAAAACCAATGCATTAAGCAAATAGTTGTGAGAAATAGAGGCTCGGGCCCCAGTCAAAACCAGAAATATAGTCGTTAGTCACTGAACAGAAGTGTTGAGCAGAAGCATTAGCTGATAAAAAATGAAAGACTCAATACAAGATATTATGGCAATTTCAAAAGAATTCAAGACAGAGAAAGAAGGTAATAAGGTGGCATAGAAGTTAAGCTACCAGTCAAAAAGTTTTTTAAAAAGGAAGTACCATAATGGAAATAACAAAATAGTCCCAGAAAGGAGGACACTACTTGCAGTCCTTGGAATCCTAGCCAAACATCATGAACTATTCTATTCACTAATTCCAGGCTCAAAGATTAGCCTTTGGCTGCCTAAGTCACCCTCTTCCTCTCATCATTCTAAATACAGTGAAAGCAGAGCAGGATGGTGATTAGGGCTATGGTCCTGGATAGTCAGTGAATACTGTGAAGACACTGTGAATCTTGTCCTAAGCACCAAGAGAGAGAAGGGAGTGGCCAAAAAACAAGTTTGAGAGAGTCTGCCTATCACAGATTTCATGCAGCTTACAAATTTGTGAATGGTGTTTGAGTGAAATGAGAGATAGGACAATTTGAAAAATTGGCCTTTCTACCGTATGACATTCTATTAAAACACTTCATATTTAAATTGTGTGTTATAATCACAGAGTGTTTCCCAAACCACAAAACCATGATATCCTAAATCCCCTGCAGAATTCTGAGGGTTAGCCTAGGAAGTAATAATTAATTCCACTTTCTCATTAACAAAAACAAGGCAGTAAGAGGTTTAATGACTTATCCAAAGGAGCAAAGCTAGTGAGGTGAAGAGATCCTGAATCCAGTTTTCTGCACAGTACGTCTAATTCCATCTCCACAGTGTTTCCATTTCTGTTGCTTTTTTCAGCCAAAACCATGTTTCTCAAACTTGTCTACACCTTGAAATCACCTACAGAGTTTTAATGCTGATGCCCCGGTTCTACTCCTAGAGACTCAGATTTAATTGGCATGACATGCAACCTAGATTGGATTTTCTGAAAGCTGCAAGATGATTCTAATGGAGCAAAGTTTGACAACCACAGTCACCAAACAAATGCTTCCTTCACAAAGGTAACTGAGGATTTAGTAATTCCCATGTCAACCAACATATGCCATTCCAAATCAACTGGTGGGGTTGGCAGGGGTGGGTGATCTGACTTACAGAGATAACTCTGTTAAGCAAGTATAGGATTAATGAGAGTTAACTGGTAGGTAAAAGCAGATTTATGGAGATTGAGTATTCAGAGTAAGAGTCAGGGTAAAAGAGCTAAAAAAAATGAAGAGGTAAACTGGGAGTGGAAATAAAGGTTGGCATGTGGATGCATGGTGAGCAGATAGGGCATGGTACTACCTGCAGAAGGGCATTTACATAAACTTGCATGTGCCCTCAAAGCCAGTCAGGTTAAGTGAACCAACTGTGCATGGATAGCAAGGACAGAACCAGAGAAAAATGTCCAAAGCATTGGTGAGAGGTCTTCAGCCAAAGGCAGAACTGGCATTTTCAGGTCCTCACATACAGAGTGAACATTGAACTCTCTGCAACAGGGAGCCTTCTGCCCTTCTCCCCACCCTCAGCTCTTCTCACTTTTAAAGTGAATCAATATCAGAGAAGTCAGATATTTGAATGAATGCATTCAGAAAGGCACTTTTTAGTACTAGATTGGAGCTCGAAATACTCTTTTGCCCACATTTAAAAAAGAATAATATAAACACAGTGCTAGAGAAATAAATGTTGAAATAACCTTATAGAAGTATGTCTTAGTTTGATGGATAAAGGAAATGTGGTACATATACACCATGGAATACTATGCAGCCATAAAAAAGGAACAAGATCATGTCCTTTCCAGGGACACCGATGGAGCTGAAAGCCATTATCCTCAGCAAACTAATGCAGAAACAGAAAATCAAACACTGCATGTTCTCACTTATAAGTGGGAGCCAAATGATAAAAACACATGGACACATGGCGGGGAGCAACACACACTGGGGCCTGCCAGTGTGGGGAGGAAGAACAGCAGGAAGAATAGTTAATGGATGCTGGGCTTAATACCTAGGTGATGAGGCTGGGCATGGTGGCTCATACCTGTAATCCCAGCACTTTGGGAGGCCAAGGCGAGTGGATCACCTGGGGTCAAGAGTTCGAGACCAGCCTGGCCAACATGTTGAAACCTTGTCTCCATGAGAAAAAAATTAGCTGGGTGTGGTTGTGTGCGCCTATAATCCCAGCTACTTAGGAGGCTGAGGTAGAATTGCTTGAACCTGGGAGGCGGAGGTTGCAGTGAGCCAAGATTGTGCCACTGAACTCCAGCCTGGGTGACAGAGTGAGATGCTGTCTCAAAAAGAAAGAAAAAAAAAAAAAGAAGAAGAAAGAAAAGAATAGAAAAAAAAACCCAAAAACCTAGGTGATGGGATGATCTGTGCAGCAAACCCCTACAGCAAAATGGCAAATGTTTACCTATGTAACAAACCTGCACATCCTGCACATGTACCTCTGAGCTTAAAATGAAAATTGAAGATAAAGGAAGAAAATAAAAGAAATATATCTTAGTTTGTTAGAGCTGGTATATCAACATATAAGCTGAATAGGTGGCCTGTAAACAACAGAAATGTATTTCTGACAATTCTGGAGGCTGGAAAGTCCAAGATCAAGGCACCAGCAGATTTGGTGTCTGGTGAGGACCCACTTCCTGATTTATAAAAACTGCACTTTCTAGCTACGTCCTTCCTCACATGGTAGAAGGAGCCTGGTAGCTCTGTGGATCCCTTTATAAGGGCAATAATCCTATTCATGAGGGCTTTACCCTCATGACCTAATCACCTCCCAAAGGCCCCACCTCCTAACACCATCTCCCTGGGGGTTAGAATTTTAACATGAATTTGGGGGTACACAAACATTCAGACTATAACAGAATTATGTTTCAGGAACAAAGGAATCGTGAACTGAAAACCAACTGCCATATTTAACACTAACTCTATGGAGATGGCATTACAAGTTTCAAACCAACGTTCAAATAAACTTTTGGTTCCATTGCCACGACTTTGTTAAGAACAGGGTCTGTGTCTTACTCATCATTGTACCACTTGGGTTTTGCAGAGAGCACACTTAAGTTGAACTGTTTGAAGGTGGACTTTTTTATAAGTTGTGACTGCCTCTTCTTAACACAGGAATAACTAATGCCCCTCTCAAATATTTTCATGCACCTTTTTCCCCTCTCTTATTTTGAAATAAATTGAAGACTAATTGTTTTATTTATCAAATATAAGTTCTAGGACTGGAAGGCAAGTCTAAAGACCTCTTGCTTTCTTGGCATTATGATTTCTGGATGGGAGGAGGTTTCCATCCATCTTCATTCCAAGGCACCCACAGGCAATATTCTGAGGCTCCTTCTATTTAATGCATTGGTGCTTGTACTGGTTTTATCTAGGACATAGTGCCCTTCATCCAGTTTCTCTCTTTCCTTTTTTCTCACCCTGTTTTATCGAGGTGCAGCCCTTTTTATCTGCTCACAAAAGGGAACTCCTAAGTGTTGGTTTGTGATCAAGAAGCAGCAAAGCTGTCATCTCTCTAAATATATTTTTATATTTCGCTTGGGGTTGTCACTATAAATAAGAAGAAGTATTGCTGATAGGGCTTTTCATGTGTGTACTCTCTTTCTCTCTCCGCCCTCATTCACTTCATCATCCTTAGGCCCCCAGAGCTGTGTCACCACCCTGAAACAAATGGGGGAAAGCAACCAATTACATTAAAATGCAATATAAATAGAGGGAACAGGCAATGTATAATGTGGATTTCCTGAACAACTGTTCACATTCTAGGGGCTGGTCAAGCAAAGGGAACAGATAAGGAAGCCCTTGGCTGTCATTTTGCTTGAACTATTGTGAGGATCTCAGGGCCTAGGGAAAGAATCCTCCTGAGTCTTCTCTCTTTCATAATAGTTTCATTTTGGTCCTTGTCATGCATTTGCAAGAATACAGAGACTGATGTAGGCATCTCTGGAATAGTCTTAGGAAAATTATTCTGGGAACAGGATCAATGAAGAGGATTGTGAAAATGAACATGGAGACTTGAATCCCCTGTGCCTTCTAGAAACGGAAGGACAGAAAAATATAGCAATAGTCTTATGCAAAAATTGTCATACACATGCCAACCTCTTAAAACAGACAATGCCACCAAGCGTCAAGGTGACCTTAGAACCTAAGAATGTGGAAAGAAGAAGACACACATTTGGCAGGCTACCCCAGACCCATGTGGAGCAGAGGTGGTAAATATCTCACATGTTGCAATCTCCCTTGTCATGTCTGTGGTAGATATTGTTAATGAATCACAACTTTCTCTCCCCCTCAGTCCAAATTTAGCTTTAAAATCTATTTTAACACAATATGCCAGATACATTGCCCATCAAATGCCACCAGCATTCCAGAAGAAATCTATCTGCTATCCATGATCAAGGCTATTGCAAAACTTGTATTAATTCAGGTCAGAGGAAGGGTGATCTCGGCTTGATTCAAGCCAGCAAGCTACCTGCCGTCTGAATCTGAGCCTTCTGCTTCTGCTCTAAGTAGTCACACTCCTTACCATGATGGCCCATCATGGCTCTTTTCTTTCTCTCACCATCGCATCCTTTTAACTTGCTTTCTACTCTTCCCTGTTACCTTCTGCCTCCACAGTATCCAGACAAGATTCAGGGGGGCTGCTTTGTTGAGAAGGGGAATGGAATGGATTTGAAGATGATGTTGAGGGAGAGGTACAGGTTTTCTCTTAGGTGGAATAAGGGAGGAACAGAGAAAGGTTTCATGTTCTATGCTTCTAACACAGTTACATATGTTCTTTATTGTACTCAAATTGCACATGTTCACTCTCATTCCACATAAGAAGCTCAGGGTCATCTTTGAGACTCAGCTATCTCTAGCTACACCCAAGTGTGCAGTGTGCCTTTAAATGTTCCATTCTGCTAATGGAGATATGCAAGAAAAGTCCCCAGATACCCCAATTACCATTCTGCTCAGCTGCTATGATATCCATTTCTCATTTTTAGGTTATCTGTGGAAGTAAAAAAACTAATAATAGCCATTCTAATGACATCTACAAATACTTTGCCCACAAATAATAAACTGCTAGGCACTACAAAGATAACAATTGAGCTTCACCATTTTTAGACAAAGCCTGCAAACCTGCCTTGATATCCATTATATCCATAATGCTGACTTATACATATTTTTTAGATATGCTTTATGGTGTATTCTACCTCCTCTAATTCAAAGAACATCACAAAAGTTTGATCACAGTGTCTGAAAACTGATCTCTGAAGGCTAGGTCTAATCAAATTATATTTGTCTACACTAATGCAAATAAATTTTAGCATTGATCATTTAAAATAATGTTGAATTATGATAAAAAAACTCTCTGAATCATACTTATTTTCATAGAAGATATTGTATTTATTGAACTACTAAAATAACTTATTACCCCAAAACCCATCCAGACACTGGGGGACAAAAAGTGCTAGCAGCTTACAAGTGCTTGAGAGATGTTTTCTAAGATTTTTGATTTTCAGAAGATTCTTTCCTTCAAATGTGATTTTTGAAATAAAGATAATTGAGAATAGGAGAAATAGAAGAAAGTGGTTCAATCTCCAGATCAGGCATATGACTCAGGGTAAGTGGGGTTGGCAACTATTTTCAGCTGTTAGGAGTTCTGAAATTCTTGCCTATTTCAAACCTGCCTCTCAAATTTCCCACTCATTCAAGACAACTCTCTTTTCCAGGAGGAGGCACTCATTAAACAGTCATTGTTTTATTATCTCTTGATCAATGGCAAGGTTGGAGGGAATGGGACTTCTGTCAGGTAAACCTTGATAAGGGGGAATCATCAGACCCTTGGGCTGTGGCCTCTTTAACCAGCTTTGTAGATACTTTAGGACATCTTGAAGTCATGTGAACCCATTTTTCCTTGAAAAATTTTATGTTACCAGAACATTTTCACAAGCCAGATTTCTAGCTTAGCCATATCCTCTGTGGAAGTTCAGCTCCTCACCTCATCACTTCCCCACTAACATCCTCCCCCAGTCACTAAGTGCTAAGCTAGATCCTACACACAGCCTCCACCAGTGCCTAGTTTTACTTTGAAGCTACCTTCACCCATCTCCTTTTTCCTCAAGGTCTTGAACAGGCAGCTGGTCTTTTCCTATTTCATAGCTCATAATCCTTGCTGCAATGCTCACTACACTGCCATCTCCTAGTAAAAGAACATCCTCTCAGCATTCTTCAAGCAACGGTGATGATGCCACTTGAAGGCAATGACATGAAGCCCATCAGATTCCAAAATTTTTAAAAAAGAAAAATCTGGTTTTTAGTTAGCCAGAGGGAAAGCATTAACAATATAGCTGTGCCTTGAGCTATATGCAGCAGGACAGAGACTCCTAGCAGACTTAACTGACCTACAAACACAAATGAAAAACATTTCGAAAATTTCAGAAACACTGGTGGCATGGAGGGAGTGCAAGACCCTGAAGAGAATATGCTGAGGTCCTGAAGTGTGCAGTTGGGGCTTAATGAGCTAGGTAAGGCTTAATGTTCACTTGACCTCACTGGCACTGGGCTACTCATGCCTAAGAATCTTGGGTTTACCACAACTACGTGACTTCCCTGGGTATAGAATCTAGTTTTCTTCTTGAAAAATATGAGACTACTCATGAGCTCCTGAAATCACTTTAATTTCTACAGTGTCCACAAGAAAAGAATATTGACAAAGGTCTTCTAGGTTTATTTTAATAAGTGAACCAATTCAATAATTAGTCTCTGAGAACCTCTGTGAGCCTGAATCCTGCTTTTGTTTGGCTTCAAAAAAGATAGGTAGATGGCCGGGTGTGGTGGCTCACGCCTGTAATCCCAGCACTTTGGGAGGCCTAGACAGGCAGATCACGAGGTCAGGAGTTCAAGACCATCCTTGCCAACACAGTGAAACCCCATCTCTACTAAAAATAGAAAAATTAGCCTGGTGTGGTGGCGCATGCCTATAGTCCCAGCTACTTGGGAGGCTGAGGCAGGAGAATCGCTGGAACCTGGGAGGCAGAAGTTGCAGTGAGCCAAGATTGCATGCCACTGCACTCCAGCTTGGGTGACAGAGCAAGACTTCATCTCAAAAAAAAAAAAGAACAGAAAAAAAGATAGGTAGATTTCTATATCTGCTTCTGGGCTCAATCTGCTGTATGTTGTTTTACAAAAATATGTGAAGGAAATGTGGCCTCAGAACAATATGTAGACGGAAAAGTAAGAAGAACTGTAATAGACTTTTCAGATGAATGTAGATATTCTTTTTTGATAGTACACCAAAACTCAACAAGTAGTAGTGCCTTAAAAGTTAGTTGTGTGTGGAATCTGAAACCATATCAAGAAGCTTTTCTTACTCTGTTATATTACAATCCATTAGCCCATTTTGTACTTTGAATGTATCTTTTAACTAAGCATGATTCTGCAACATCATGGTGTCTTGGAAAATATTGGTTCACTGAATTATGCAGGTTTTTTGAATACTGACACATTTCATTTTACAGTATCAAAAAAATCAAATTTATTATTAAAACCACCAATTTCATTAGAGGACACTCTAAATATTATGAAGCTAGTAAGCTCATGGTGATGGAAACAAGTTTTCCAAAATTCAAATTTTCCCTTGAATGTTTGGATTTTACTGCTGGCAACAAATACCATCAGTCATTTTCCTAGAAATGAAAGACTCATGTTGTTCATTTTCATGGCAAATCCTAAATGCTTAACTCTGAATTCCTATAGTTTGTCTCTCTTTTGTACTTTCAGATAAAACTGACATTCCATAAAAGAAACGAGTAGTTCAGCCTGAAACTCAAATAATTGCACAAGTATTTTTCTTCAAGATAATCATCATACTTTGTTACAGAGCAGAAATACAGCTCTTCCTGCTTCCTTCTCATCTTATCACCCAGAATATTTGTCATAGTTAATTATATGTGTCTACTTGAAGGGTGTTTTTGGATGACTCCACTCTCCCTCATCTCTTCTGGAAAATAAAAGGAATCAGAAATTTCTAGAAGCCAAGAACCAAATGAACGAAGTCAAAATTATGCCCTAAGGCAAGCCTTCCCCTCCATGCTTAGAGCTAGCTCAAGGGGTGTGAATACCTCTACAGGTCCAGTTTCTTGGTGCCACAGAAGGGTCAGCATTGACTCTTACCCTGCTCAATTTGCTTCAACCCAGTGGGGCCTTGTTAAAAAAGAGCAAGTATGTCTGCAATTCCAGATCTCATTTCATGCATAGTTGGCAGTGCATAAGAAACTTTATCAGATTCCAAAATATATTTTTTAAAAGTCCAAGAGGCTGGGGTCCTTTATGATTGTTGTGGATCCACATCAGGAAGAGAAACCCTTTAAGGAGAAGAATATGATATTTTCATTTGCATAAAAACAATAAAACTCTTTCAGCAGCAATTTCCCCTATATAAAAAGTGAGAACACAGCACCTTGGTGACACAGACATCTGTTACTTAAACAGATGCCACCTTCTAAACTCACTCAAGCAACCCTCTGCTCAACCAGAGACCCTTAAACCAAAATTCAATGCGTGGATAGAACAATATGTGCAAAGGGTGCTTTCAATAATGATGGGTTTTACCTCCCAGCATCATTATGAATTTGCTTGACTTTTTTGTGTTGTTACTTTAGCAAAATCTCCTCCATCATTTCTCTCAGTAATGTCTTTTTTCTAACTTAACCTCCACAATCTGCAAAATCAAATGGTTCCTTCTAAGATTCATTGCTGATTAGCACTAGCCCTTCAAAGGCTAAACCATGGCTTTTGTTTGTTTCTTTCTTTTTGCAGATGCAGTTTAATGACTTCACAGGACAAGGCTCTAATACTATCTAGGAGAGAAATGAAAGTTAGTTCCTTTTTTTTCTTTTCTAATAGCACAAAGGGTCCCTGCTGATGTTTTCCAGTGAAGCAATACTCCCCTAGCCTGAGACTGATAAGCGCCTTCAGAAGTTAGGCTTACACTTCTAAATCAGCAGTTCATGAAAGGCATTACGAAAAACTATTATACTGCTATAATGGATGACAGCACAGTTGTATAAGTTACACCTTGAAGTAAGCAGTAGGATTTTCCATCACTTGATAACCTTGAAACTGCTAAGGTATCAAATTGCTATCATGAATATTGTGCAGGAGCAGAAATAACTCAGGAAGCTGCCTTTGTGAATAATAATCAGAAAACTGCAACATTTTTACTGAGAAAATGGATTTGACGCACTGGTGTATTGACAAGCTTTCTAACAGGAAACTAAGGTAGACATTACAAGTACATTTACATTGAGCTATGCATCAATCCATCATTCAGCATTATATTTGTAAGTTCTAATTAGTTAAAAATATTATTAGCAAAGAATTATGTGGTATGTTAAAATTTCCAGGATAAAGGGTAAGGAGAGCCCACATGCTATTTTGTAGCTGAAAACAATAAATAAAAATATTTGTTTAATATTTCAACTTCTCAATGTACTCTGAAATCTAACTCATTCCAGCAGAATATAGAGATGAGGTTTGGGAAGTGAGGATTTGTTTAATAGGCATTTAAATCAATTGCAGCATGAAGACATGGTAGGAACAGAAATAGTAAATGTTTATTACACCTCTCTTTTTTTTTCTAAAATACATATGTTTAATTTTGCCAAATCCTGGCTTTGTTCATGAGCAGAGCACCTAGTATTGGTCCGTAGCATTTTCAGATGACAAAGTCTACCGAGAACCCTCAACAGCTATGTGAAAACTCAATGTCTGGAGTGATTCATCATTATGTCAGACTGGCCAGCACTTTGTCACAGTGACTGACAATGGGAGAAACTTGGAAATAATACAAAGATTCTCTGTTCACTGATAGTGTCTGAAGTGTGATTAGAGAAGAAAGCTTTGAGACTGTGAGGAGAATCTTAATTTTCCCCCAAAATTAATTTTGATATTTTACCCTTCGTTGGAAAAATTCCACCTAACTTTTTCATCGTCTTACTCAAAACTGGCCATTTTCATTTTAAATAGTGTCTGGAGCCTGCTTATTGAACTTCACTGCACATTCAACAGCTTAGTAGGCGGGGTGAACAATTTTTCAATAGTGTTAGACCAGCTACACTGGCTTTATACTGGGCTACTCTATCCAGTTGAGAAAGGTAAACGCCCTCCAGTTAATCGTTGATAGTGGTGTCAATACAACCTAAATTAACTCATGCCTAACCCTTTTCTTGGAATCTGGAATCATTTTATACTATTCAATCTAGCAAAATCCTAAAAGGGTAATGATATTAATTCCTTACTTCAGGTAAACTATTGCTAGACAAAGTAATGTAATGCACGGGCATTACATTTAGAGGTGCTGGGGAGCAAAGGTAATGGCTTTCATTTATTTCCCATCCCCTCTATGGGAAATAAATGAAATAACATCTTTTATGGATAGTAGATCAATAATTCCACCTTCTTATTAAAAAATTTAAAAAGCTAAAATGGATCCTATCCAGAAAAATGTGATTACAAGAGGAGTAAATTACTAGAGGGGATAATAATAAAAACTAGCATTTGTTGACATTGTGTGCCAGAAATTACACAGATACCATCGCATATATTCCTAAGAAATTTTGAGATAAGAATTACCATCACCATTGTATAGTTTAGAAAACGGAGAATCAGAGAAGAATAAGTATACAATTGGTGAATGGTAGAACTCGAATTTATGTCCAAATATGCCTGCTTCCAAAGACAATAACCATCAGAGTAAACAGAAAATTTAAAGTGAGATACATGAAGGATAAAGTTAAGGAATATAAAAAGATATGCAGTCAAATATCTATCAAAGTGATGGTCTCAAGATGCACATCACTTCCCTTCATCACTCTCTCATCTCCCTCAAAATCTCATTGCTTTAAGTTAAAGCAGAATGTCCTCACCATGACCAATGTAGTGATGTGTGATCCAGGTCTGACCTGCCTCCCAAGCCTCATTTTCCAGCACCTTGTCCTTCTCTCTATTGCACCCTCACTGGCTTACCGGTGGTGCTTTTTATCTGTCATGCCCTCTCCTGACTTTTGCTGTTTCTAGTTACTAAAATTCTCTTCTCTATCCTCTTACCTGGTTAAATTCTTTCCATCCTCCATAGCTCAGTTAAAGAACACCATCAGGAGGTTGGATTCCCCTTATCATATGAACCACATACCTTTCTTTTATTGCCTTTGTCAGAATTGTAACTTACATTTGTTAGAATGATTATTTCATTTATACCTGCATAATTCACTTGCCTAATATCTCCAGCGACTAGCTCTCCCTGCTACATAGAGGCTCATTAACTCTGAGAGAATGAATGAGTAAATGGATAAATAGTTTTTATCTATATTCCTTCTTATAGCTTGTATTTAGAGTTTTATTTGATTTTTATTGCAACTCAAGGACAAAACAAATTAGGTATCACTTTCTCATTTTACTGAAGAAGAAATTAATGCTCAGAGATGTTTAATACATACCTAAATTTACATGGTGGCAGAGCCTGCTAAAATCTGGGCCTTCTGAATCTCAGGTCAATGAGGATTATACCAAAGCCTTACTGTGTCATCAGTGGAAATTCAAATTTCTGCTATCTACTCATAACAAAACACGGAAAATGTCAGAAAGACAAATGAGCACCTCATTGACCATGGAGAAAGCATGCATGAATTAGGGAATGCATCTTGAAGATCGCAGCATTGCTTTCCCCTGTGGTCTGCCTGGGCCAGCTCAGGGCCACCTGTAAGCTCAGACTCTCATTAAGGTCCTGGAGGAAGAATCAAAGCCTTGAGTCAGGAGTGATTTCTCTCACGTCAAGGAGCTGATTGTAAACTCCAGGTGAGTGGTGGTAAAGTGGCCAAGGCTCAAAAACATGGAACACACTTCTGGCCAAGGCTTTGTGGACAGGGAGGTAACATATTCCACAAAATATTATAAAAATGGCCTCTGGCTTTGGAGCACAGCAGCCTTCCATGTGGGGTAGCTGTGACAGGTGCCTTTGAGCCCAAATATACCAAAGGCCCATTGAGAGTTGATCATTTCCTGAAAACACACAGTTCAGGCCCAATAATAACTCATGCCATTAACTTGTGGGCTCAGCCGACCCAATTTTTGATCCAGTTTGGACCAATGTGGAGAGTATATTGGTAGCTCCAGATACAACAAGTCTGGAACGAGTGGTCCAAGAGGAAGCAAGTCGCAGAGCCCAGGGTTTCTCTAACCGCAGCTGCCAATGCTCAGCCTGAATGATTGCACTTGAGCTTAGTTTCCCTGTTGACTTCTCTTAAAAAGAGAATGTTGCTAATAACTGTAATGCACTTGGTTGGTTTCCTCTGTCCTTTTTCCCAGGAGTTGGACCCTTTTTCAGTTCTCCCAGATACTGGTTATGATCTACTTAAATTGAATCAACCCCTCCATCACACAGAACCATGAACCAATTACCTATCTGAGTTTGAGAATCACCATTACTTTGATTCTCTCAATTACCATGACCCGTGAGGAGGCCTGGGTTTGTTCTGCCTCCTGAGCTCTTCTCAATAATGTCTGGTTGTCCTGTGGTCCTAATCTCAGGGTCTGGGGCTAACCCCTAGCTCCAGCCTTGTCTTTCACAAAGGCCCACTTGAGAAAACTTAGATCATCTTTCAGGGGAGCATTTGTGAATTCTGATGAATTCCACCTTAGATTTCTACACGGCAGATTTTGCCTAGGGAATATATGGATTGCGTATTGTGATTGTTCAAGCAAGCACCAGAGCTCTGTCCTTACCCAGCAAAGAGGAAAGTTCTTGGGCAAGTCTAAGAGTATAAGAAAAGCATCAACCAAGGAGAAGTGTCTAGTATACTAATTGCATATGCACCCAGACTGGTCATTCTGTTTAATCTGTACTCACCTATGGACCCTGAACTTCTGTATCAAATTCCAGCTTTTATCTCCAAACTGTATTGACCTCATTGTGGTTTTCCTGCTCTTGTTTGGACATCCAGATCTTACATGAAATGTCAGGTTCCTGGCTACTTTGTTACTGATTGTTTTTTGCCTGTTTGAGCTAATTTCTTAACTCTAGTGTCTACCCTGGCCTTTCTAAATGTTGCTAGAGAGTCAAAAAATTGGTAGAACTCGTGAGGACATTATTGCCATATAAACTGGTATGGTCTGAGTAATTACACAGGTGATTCCAGTATGTGGTAAAGGTTAGGAGCTACTGTTTTATGTTCTTAGTATTCAGCCGAAACTGAATTTCAGAGAGAATGGCCATTGTGAGGGAGAGTGGGTTCATGAAGCAGAGGGAATAAGCAAGTGGGAAAATGATTTTTACAAAGGGATGGTGCCAGTGTGGTAAGGAGGAGATGGAATAAAAGAGAGAAGAGCATGTCCTGGAAGCTGTGTCCAGGGACAACAGAAAAAAATGTGCTCAGCACGTAGAAGGAGTGAATCCAACCTAGATTAACTGGTACTGGACACAGTGAACTCACACTGGACACAGTGTGAGCCCATACTGGACACAGTGAACTCACACTTAGTCACACTATCTATCTGATTAAAATACCAGTGAGTCCTAGGCTTATATGCAACCCTAGAGGCCATACAATCTACCTTCCTATCTCCTCATGGCATCTCTGAGCAACAAGAACTACCACTTAGTTATAACAACCCACTAGTTGACAAAATCCAATCTCATACTGATTATCATTTTCTTAGCAATTCTGTGAAGCAGACAGGACAGTTATTATTACTTTTATCTCCATTTTACTGATAAGGATAATGAGACCCAGAGTGGGAAAGTGACTTGGCCAAGGTCACATAGCAGCCAGATTCCAGGCAGGACTCGGATTGGAGCTTAAATCTTCTCATTCTAAATCCACAGCTCCTTTATTTCACCACTCTGCCTGAAAAGATTGAGAATTATCTCAAAATACAGACATCAGTTTACATGATGACATCTGTATTTTGTAGGCTTTTCATGGGTTGCTGTCCTTAAGTAGGTGGGGAAGGATATCAAGACCACTGTGTCTGTTTCCTCAACAGTTTCATCAGTGATCAACTGATTAAGGGATATGGTACTATCCTTTTGGATGCCTTTGGAAATTTACAGGGAGAGGGTTTTTTATTGTCACAATGATGAGGAGTCACTATTGGCATTTAGTGATGGGGACCAAGGAGAGTGGTAAAGTCACAGTGCATATTACATTTTCACATAGTAAAACATTCTAACTTCATTCATGATGTTGAGTGCTCAGTGTACATCATGTAGGTAAAAAAATCTGTTTACAATTATCTGACTCAATAATCTAACTCCATTTTACATAGAAGCACACAGTATTTTTGCATGGCTTTAATAGTTACTGAGTTTTCAGCAATGTGACTCCCAAATAGATCCAGGAAAATTTTATATTTTTGTCAAAAAATTAGGAAGAGTTGTTCACCACCTTACAAAATCACAATGCATGTGACTTTACCTTACTTTTCTGGCTTAGTTTATAATCTTGCTCAAGAGTGTGGATTGAAGGAAGTTTACTGTATAGCCACCAGAAATCAACTCTCCCTCTTCTTTAACATGATAATTTGGATGCCTGAGAAACCAAGGGCATAATTATAAGATATTGAACTTCATTCTGGAAAGGCAACTAGTTTAATGACATTGTGCTTCATTAATAAAAAGTCTTGATTTTGTCTGAAATGATTGGAGGATGAACTCCCTTTTCACTGGATTATCCAGAAACTCAGGTGACAAGTTTGAATTTGAAATGGAAATGCCTTAATTGGAAAACATTTCACAAAGTCAGCTTGTTTTTCTATCCTTTCTCCAAGAAAAGATGAGAAGTTGCGTCTGGATGAAACATTCTGTCACAGATTCATTTCAGCTTCATGTCACAGCTTGTGTATTATTTAGAGGTAATTTAATATTCCTATATATGGTAACATATATTGAAACTTTCATTTCACCTACTGCACTCTCTCCCTGCACTTTCCAATTCCAGTCTTTGTTTTGGAATGAAACTATTAAACTGCGATATGAAGTTAAACACACTCGACAGGGAAAGGTCTGTGAGTCAGCAGTTTGTAGCTGCCAAGAAAGGAATGAGAGGGCTTTCAAATTCATGTTATTGATGTGAATTATTTTGAAGAATGTATGGTTGGCAGTTTCAGTAAACTTTGGCAGGGATCAGAAATTTACTGATGATGAAAATAAACAAACAACACTACATTCTCTAACCAGGCAGCAAAACTGATCATTTGATAATCAAAAGTAAAGGAGATAGAGCTATAGGTGATCATTTCAGAGTGACCCATAGAGAGGCCCCTGAAGTCAGCTCATTATCTCAAATGGGCAGATATCATCTTTGCAGTGAATGACAAGTCTGCCAAATATGACATCTGGGCTACAATTTTCTTAGAATCTTCAGTTCTTCAGTGACAACTGCTTTGGAATATTTCCTAAGCATTATGTTCACAATAATTGTAGGAAGACCCAAAGCACTGTTCTGGAAAATCTTATCCATGTCAATTGCATTAAAATCTTCTGGGAAGATTTAAAGAATAAAACAAAACAAAACAAAACAAAAAAAGGCAATTCTAAGGCCTAAGTCCCAGCACGCAGGATTTAGTAGCTCTGATGCAAGGCTTGAGAATATTTATATTAAAAATATTCCCTGGTAATGTCTAAGGAGCCAACAGATGTGGCATGTGCTGGTTTGATCCCTTGTCTATTAGATGACAGAATAAAAAGAACAATGTAGAATTTCTCTGGGTTCATTTCAGTAATTTGTAGTAAATTCTGATTATCTCAATAATTTTACATAATTTATAAGAATATAAAACATTTAATATTGAGGATGTTAAAAGTAGTTTACTTACTGTGGAGAAGGACATAAAGAAAGAGATAGAAAGAGTGTTTATAGCACACATTTTCCGGCCCAGGGTGGGATAATGTATGAACTGCTGGGAACACTTCCTCAAGGCCTAGATGTACCTTAACAGTGGCACAATGTTAATAGCTACTCCTGGACTGTGGCTTAGCTCTTATTGGGCACAATATTTCAGTCATAGGGAAAGCTAATGAAGGAAGACTTGGTTTCAGAGCATCAAAGGAGATGGATGCAACACCACTGCCTAGATAGTTTCAGACTCAGATGGAACATGGAGCCACCAATCCTTCAGCCTACCAGACCAGGAAGAACCATTTTTTCAGTAGTTCCTGACAGAGCAGGAGCATCCCCATCTTAGACAAACACTGCCATTTTAAGTTCCCCTTGATTAAAAACCACCTAAATCCAGCCCAGAAAACATCAGCCTAATGGCTAATGTCAGCATGACCATAAACCACAAGTGACACTTCTGACCAGAAACATTCCAAGCCTGAGATAAACCCATTCTGACCAGAATCATGCCAACCCTGAGATAACCTCCCCTCCAACCAGAAACATGCCAACCCCAAGATAACCTCCCCTCCGACCAGAGACATTCCAACTGTGTAATAAAACTCTCCTCCACACAGAAACATTCTGAGCCTGTAATAAGCTCTCCCTTCCTATACCCTTAAATACCCTTATTCTGTAAGAGAGAAGGCTCCTAACCAAAAATCAGCCAGAAGCCCCTCTCAGGTTTATTCTCCCAAATAAACTGGTCTTTGACTGTTGAGCCACTTTTCATGTTTTTCTTCTTTCATTAACCCTTACAGTTCCTTCTCCCTTCTTAAAAAGCAGAGGCTTATCATTTGGTGAGTTTGGGTTAAAATACTATATTATTCACCCGAGAGAGGCAAGGTTAATACTTTAGCACCCTCACACAAAATTATTTGTCGATTATACCCATTGAGGCAGTGCATATTCTCACAGCTCTGGCTTCAGTTTCTGCTTTTGCAAAGGGGGAAAAACTGTGCAGCAGTAAATTCTAAAACCTAGGTGAAACCTGCTTTAACCCATTTTATTCCACCACCCAAGGTTTGAAGATCACAATTAGGACATATCATTTATAATTATAGAATCATAAAATATTGAGAAGAGATCTTATATATGATCTGGTCCACCTCCAACTGGGAGTCATCTCTGACCCCTCTCTTTCTATTACACATTCCAGATTCATCAAACAAAGAGTTAATCAGCAACTCTCTTGCCTCTGCCTTAAAAATATATTCAGAATAGGCCGGGCGCAGTGGCTCATGCCTGTAATCCCAGCACTTTGGGAGGCCGAGGCAGGTGGACCACCTGAGGTTGGGAGTTTGAGACCAGCCTGACCAACATGGAGAAACCCTGTCTCTACTAAAAATACAAAATTAGTCACACATGGTGGTGCATGCCTGTAATCCCAGCTGCTCAGGAGGCTGAGGCAGGAGAATTGCTTGAACCCGGGAAGTGGAGGTTGTGGTGAGCTAAGATCATGCCATTGCACTCCAGCCTGAGCAACAAAAGCGAAACTCCATCTCAAATATATATATATAATATTATACATTAATACATTACTACATTAATATATTAATATATAATATGTTATATAATATATAAATATATTATATAACATGTTATATAATATATACATATATTATATAACATGTTATATAATATATACATATATTATAATGTATATTATATAATATATAATATGATATATAATATATTATATAATATATAATATGTTATATAATATATACATATATTATATAATATATAATATATGTTATATATAATTTTATATAATATATAAATATATAATATATAATTATATATATATAATTATATATAATATATAAATATATAATATATAATTATATATATATAATTATATATATATATATCTCCACAATAAGACCATTTCTCATAACCTCCACTGCAGTGACCTTGGCCAGAGAAACCATCAAGTTTCACTTGCATTACAGCAATTCCTAACTGGTGTTCCTACTTCTATCTTTGCCCACTAAAGACTTGCCATATCATATCATAGCGGAAAGATATTTTCAAAATAGAAACTACATCATGTCATTCTTCTGGGCAAAAAGCCAGTCCTTACAATGACTTACAGGATTCTACATGATTGGTTTCTAGTTACTTCTCCAATCTCATCTCCTAACTTTTCACTCCACTGAAGGCATACTGGCCTCCCAGCTGTTTGCTGAGCATCTCAACTATTCTTCCACCTCAAGTCCAAGGTCCTGGTGTTTCTCCTGCTTGGAATAGTTCTCCATGGCCAGTTTCTTCAACTCCTTTAAGTCTTTGCTCAGAGGATACTTTCCTAGTGAGGCCTACCCTGATTACCCAAGTTAAAATTCCAACTCAACTCCCTCTCTGCACTCTATTCTGGAGCTCCTTATCCATTTTCCTATTGCTTGTTGAAGGTTTCCATTGGTTGGCTCTCTGTCATCTCACACTTATCATCACAAGTGGAATTCTTTATCATTCCCCAAACTTACCACTTTATTTAACAGCATCCCTTCTATAATGAAATCCTGAAACTAAAATTTATTAGGCATGCTCCATGTCAGAAGCTTTATGCATTAAGTCACTCAATCATTTATCCAGTCCTGTAAATACAATGTACTTATTCCAATTTAAAGCAAGACCATGAAGAGTATATAGTGAATGGTAGAGCTAGTAGCCAGGTCACAGTGATAGGACACACTAATGACTTCCAACTATACCTGGGGTCAGCAAATATGGATCATAAGCCAAATACAGCTCACCATCTGTTTTTGTACGTAGAGTTTTGTTGTAACACAGTTACGCCCATTTGTTTGTGTATTATTATAGCTGTTTTTACGCTATAACCACAGAGTTGAGTAGTTGCCAACAGAGACTATATGACCTGCAAAGCCTGAAATACTTATGATGTGGCAAACTCCTGATCTCTACCATGCTGCCTTTCATATAAAGCAGAGGTTATTTGATCTAGAAATTTCCCGATACATAAAGATACAAGGAATGTTTCATACACAGGAATGTCTATTAAGAAAAAAACTTGTTTTAACAATAATATTCAAAATTTTAAAGTTGTAGATCTCCAAATCTAGCTTTTTTTAGTTCAGTTTACTATACTTAATATCTTTCTGTAGATACAACAACTATTAATAATCACTGTTGAGGATGCCTTTGATTATTTTTGGTAGAGATATAGTTGGACTCAATGAAAACATTTTTAATCCACATTTATGAGTTTAATATTTTCAGTTTCCCTTTTACTTACTTTATCTCTCTGACTGAGATATACTCATGTAAGTTTTATATAGCAAATAAATGAAAGAAATAGTAACACTTAGATCCCTAAAATGTCCCAATATTGTTTACATATTGAGGAAGACTTTAACCTAAAATTCTAAGTCTAAATCTGTTATTCAAATATGTATTTTATATTAAATTTGTAAGTTTCACTTGTTATTGGGGAGAACAAATTCTCTTAAACATAAGCATATAGAATTCCAAATGTACTCTTATTATTTAGCTAAAAGAAATACAATAGGCTTGATTCTTTGAATATGTCTTACTTAAATCTAAATGTTTTTGAGTTCAGTAAGAAAACAGTTGTATCATGCCAATCAGTTTTGGAAAAAACTTCTCAACTAATTGAGATTGCAAAATGATAAGGTGTTTGGCTCACAAAATTAACATATTAGCATATGTTAATTGCAAATAATATATAATCAGAACATGTAATTAAGATAATCCTATTATAGACTTTGTAGAGACATTCTAAGCATTATTATTATTGTTGTTGTTTGAGACAGAGTTTTGCTCTGTCACCCAGGCTGGAGTGCAGTGGCACGACCTTGGCTCACTGCAACCTCTGCCTCATGGATTCAGACAATTCTCCTGTCTCAGTCTCCCGAGTTGCTGGGATTACAGGCATCTGTCACCACACCCAGCTAATTTTTGTAATTTTTAGTAGAGACGGGGTTTCACCATGTTTGCCAGGCTGGTCTTGAACTCCTGACCTCAAGTGATCCACCCGTCTCAGCATCCCAAAGTGCTGGGATTACAGGTGTGAGCCACCGCGCCTAGCCCTAAGCATTATTTATAGTCTATAATGGCAAATTTAGCACTTAAAGCAAGTTAGGCTTTTAGTATGTGTACCTGTCTACTTATTGTCTGCAACTCTGCCTAGTAAGTTCACTTGAGTGGATTTTTGCATTTCTTTGCATCCTTTGGTCCTGAAATGCTTTGAATTTAATGCTAAAGCCTTTTGAATAAATTAATTTGATGTCTTTTTTTCATAGAGTCTATTTCTTAGTATCACATAATTCTTGTGGACATTAAAATGGAGATAGATTTCTAGTTCTCTCTGATGGCTTTGTATGACTATTAGGTAAACCTCTAGTTTCTGGTTCCATGCTGGATGGCCCTAGACCGATAGATTCTGAGAGGTGGAGGAAAGAGAAAAGGAAGAGAGGCTGCCACACTGGTCTTAATACCTGATTCATGTTCCAAAAAAATCAAGCCTTTATCTCTCTCTGGCTTAACAGCTATGTAGCTACGTTTTGTATGTTATTATGATTTAAAAATAGTGCCTATCCCCCTCTATTATCCTAACCAAGATTTGAAGATGTGAGAAGAGTTAAAAATAATAATAATTCAGTGACAGGTAAATAAATAATCCATATTCCATTATGTTACCAAATGTTTGATTTTGTTAGTCTCTTTCTTACCTGCTTGAGCATGACTGAGGAAAAGGAGGTTTTCCATTCACGCTTCTTTAATGCAGTGGTCACCTCCTAATTTCACTGTAATTTCTCATGGCCGTCCTCCTCCCAATTCTTCCAGACCTGCACTGTCCAATGTGGGACCACTAGCCACATATAGCTACTCAACTCTTGAGATGTGGCTAGTATTATTGAGAAAGTAAATTTTTAATTATATTTAATCTTAGTTAATTGAAATTTACCTTTAAAAACTGATAATTGATTATTGTAAAAATTGTAAGAATATTTGGAGCAAGTTAAGTATGTATATCTTCTTTTAGAACTGTAAATTTTATGAAATATCAATAAAGGTTCAAATTTAGATCCAAAGAATAAAAATTTACCACCTGAATTGACATGTGCAATAAATGTAAAATACACACTGGATTTCTAACACTTGCTATGAAGAAGAATATAAACTTTTAATAATAATTTGTTGATTGCATGTCAAAATGATAATATTTTGGATTTATGGGGTTACATGAAATATAGTATTGAAATCAAGTTCACCTCTTTTTTATATTTTTTAGTGGCTACTAGAAAGTTTCAAATTGCATGTGTAGCTTGCATTTTACTGTGAGACTGTGAATGCCCCAGGTGTACCTGCTTCCATTCAGCATACCTAGAGCCACCCAGCCTCCTTAACTTTTCTGAATACTTACTGCCCTACAAAAGGGAGATGGAACTATTTTCTTTCACTGAAGTCTCCAAGATTTCCCTTTTTTCCTTATCAGATATTTCTTATTTTAAAACTTTCTTCATCAAACAAATTTCTATACACTTTTAATGAAATGCTAACCATAAGCTTTCTATTTAAAATTACATCTTCTTCAATGATAAGCTTTCTATTTGCAATTTAGTGCTGTGTTACAGGTTTATCAGACCTTTTTCTGAAAGCAGGCTGTAAATGGAAAATTGAGTGAGAGGATCCAGGCACCTGTATTGCAGGGAGTTTATGAGAATGACAAGATATTGTCTAACCTTGGGATTGTCAGAACACCTCTGATCCTCCGGTTTATCTTCTACACTGGGAAAATAATAATACCTGCCTCACAGATTAGATGTGGAAATGAATAGACATATAAACTAAGAAAGTGCCTGGCATAGTGTATGTGGTCAGAGTGTTTTGGTTTATTTGCTTTTAAAAAAAATTAGCATATTTTTCAGGTAAAATATTCAGAAAGATGCATAAATCATAAAGTTACAGTTTATGAGCCAGTACAAAGTGATGCACCTGCCTTTTCACTCCCCAGGTCAAGAAGAAGATAACCAGCACCTCAGAAGCTCTCTTCATACACCCCTCAACCACTACTCACTGGATTTGTTTGGCCTATTTTCAAACATTGTATCTATAAAATCATATAGTATGCATTATTTTGTTTTGCTTTTCCATTCCACATTATGTTTGTGAGATATATCAATGTGACCGTAGGTGGTAGTAGTTTGACCTATTTCATTGTTATATAGTATTTCATCTTATGCCTATACCATGACTGATCTATTCTTCTCTTGATTAACATGTAACTTGTTTTCAGTTTGGGAACAGTATAAAGTTATGTTGCTATAAAACATTTTTACATGGCTTCTGGCACTACTAAGTACTATTCATTGTTGACTCAATAACATGGAGTATTCATTGCTGGGCCACAGGGTGTGTGTATGTTTAACTTTAGTTAGTACTGTCAATTCCTTTTCAAAAGTGGTTGTACAGGTACCAAATTTGTTCTCACACCAGCCATTTATGCAGAATCCAGTGACTCCATATCTTTGCCAACACTTGGTATCTCATTATGGTTTTAATTTTCCTGTTCCTAATCACTAATGAAATTAAGCTTTTTTTTTTTAAGTACCAACACTACTTTAACAGAATTGACTTTCTGATATCATTGATTTATCTTTATCTAGAACTGCTCTTCATGGTAGGCAACTCACTAGTTGATGACCTTAAAACTTTTCCTTACAGAGTACAGATTTTTAATCTAAAAATTAGCAAGTGTGTTATATGGACATTTTCTTTGTGTAACAACAACACAGGTAAAAATAAACAACTTTCTAAATATTAATACCACTTTTAAAAGCTATTCTGAAATTCTTTATCCTTATAAGTATTTGGTGAAAAGGTGAGGTAATTTTATTGGTATAAATGTATATCTCATAATTATCAACAAACAAAATGAATCCCAACTGTAATACTCAGACACGTTTTGCATGAAAAGTAACCTGGAATGGCAAATGCAATAGTATCTCCTTATTTTTTAGGCCATTAAAAATCATTGCTGGCTGGGCGCAGTGGCTCATGCCTGTAATCCAGCACTTTGGGAGGCCAAGGCAGGTGGATCACCTGAGGTCGGGAGTTCAAGACCAGCCTGGCCAACATGGTGAAACCCCGTCTCTACTAAAAATACAAAAATTAGCCAGGCTTGGTGGTGCATGCCTGTAGTCCCAGCTACTCGGGAGGCTGAGGCAGGAGAATCACTTGAACCCAGGAGGCAGAGGTTGCGGTGAGCTGAGATGGAGCCATTACACTCCAGCCTGGGTGACAGAGCGAAACTCTGTCTCAAAAAAAAAAAGAAAAAAGAATTGCCACTTCCACCCACATCATCAATGAAGAAGGGCAGCAACAAATTCGGCTACATAAAGATGACAAATATACAAAGGACAGCCTGTGAGAAGGGACAGGTTTAGATTTTTGGCTTCATGCTCAGGTTTCATATTTTCCAATTTGAATTTCTACTGATTTTGATATCCTTTTTATGTTCTGATTAGGCAGATTAAATATGTCTATAAAGAATTTTCCAGATACATGATATTACATAAGATCATAATAAAATTATTTGAAGACACCGGCAACATGTTTGATTTTCTTTAAGGTTCTGTGTGTTTCTGAGAGAATGTTTGTTTATATCACTTTACTAGCATGTCAAAAAATCCCTGGTGAGGATTGTAAGTTGAAAACCAGAAACAATGCCAACATTATTACTACACCTGGAGCATTTACTCTTGTCTATTTACTGTTCTTTACAGTAAAGAAAGCTCTGTATCTATTCTCATCAGTCTCCTTTAGCAGAATATTTGTGATGGTTTGGATTATTGTTCAGTAAATATTAATTCCCCTACAACTCCAACTGTAGGCAGAGAAAACTTCCTTGCCTTGTTGATATTGGGCTTGGAAAGTTAGCAAATGTAACACAGGCAGAGGCCTTAAATATGTCTATATGGTTTGGCTTGGCTTTGGGACTCCTGGTATTCATATTGAGAATAAAATGATCAGATGGCCACTGATTTTAAAAGTGTGAAAATTACGTGTAACACATCAAATCCTGGAGCCCAGAGCCTGGAGCTGGGCCAAGCTGAGCTGCAGTCAACCTACAAACCCATTAATGATAAATAAGATCTTGATGTTTTAAGCCACTACATCTTGGTGTGGTTTGTTATGCAGCATTATTGTGACAAAAGCTAACTGAGACAGCTTCTGAATCTGTTGGTTAAAAATATTTACATTAAAGTTCTCAAATACAAAATGTATTTAGTAAATTAGTCAACAGTACCACTCAGTCAAAAGATAGTTATTGAACACTTAGAATGTGCCAGTCACAGTGCTACATAGTGGAGATGGATGGTAAACAAAATAGACAAGGGGAAACTTGAAAAGGTAATTGAAATACAATCTGACCTGTTCTGATAAGGACAAGCAAGCACCAATTACGGGATGATTTAGAAGGGAGACTAGAACTAGTCTTGACAAGTCAAGGAAGTTTTGTCAGAGATGAAGCATGAGTAGGGATTATTTACATTACTGTAGGAAGAATCAATAACATCCTCAAAAACTCAGAAATAAAAAGATACAGTAATTCAGTGAACTACAAGAAATAATGCATGACAGGGAGTGAGTGGAGTACATAAAAGGAAGGATGCGTATAGTAGAAAATAGTTTGAGGGGGCAGAGGAGGTAAGAAGTGTGTCTGGGGCTTCTGGCAGCCATCCCACACCCTAAATGTAAAGAAACATAAAGCTCAGATGATGTCATTGGTTGCTAGGATTCAGCTATGCATGAAACCAAAGATAAGACTCTGGGTAACACCTACATTTACTACATTCACAAAGAGGCAGTGTATTCATTAGCAGATATTTGTTGAGCATTGTGAATGTGATGCTAAGTGAAAATAATACACTTTCCTCAGAAAGATTACTATCTGGTTGTAAATACAGAGAGGTAAAGAGGCAATTTTAATACATAGTGTTGTGATATAATACAGAAAACAGGACAATATGGGAAGAGAGCCAGGGAAATTCCAAAGAGAAAGTAACAAGTAAGCTGAGAACCTAAAGGAGAAAAGGTATTTACTCAATCCAGGCACAGTGGCTTACACCTGTAATCCCAGCAATTTGGGAGGCTGAAGCAGGAGGATTACTTCAGCCTAGAAATTCTAGACCTGTCTAGGTAACATGATGGGACTCAGTCTCTATAAACACTTTTAAAAACTAGCCAGGCATGGTGGTGTGCACCTATGGTCCCAGATACTTGGGAGGCTGAGGCAGAACGATTGCTTGAACCTAGGATGATGAGGCTACAGTGAGTCATGTTTATGTCACTGCACTCCAGCCTGGGCAACAGAGTGAGAACTTTTCTCAAAACAGAAGATTTACTCAAGTCAAGAGTAAGAAAATGTTATTCCACATAGAGTAAATGGGATGTTTAAGATTTTCCAGGATGAAAAGAAAGATAGTCCATATAGGGGGTGATTTCCTTTAAGAGACAAAATGGGAGAGGTAAATAGGACCAGATCATAAGTCATGTTACGGAGTTTGGACATGAATTTGAGAACAAGGAAAACCAATTAAGGGATTTCAAGGATAATTGAGAAATGCATAGCGGAGAGAACTGGCAGGACTTGACAACTGACTACATGCCTGTGTTAAAGGAAAGGGAAGACAAGGAGGACACTCAGCAAACTGACTTGGGCAAATCGGTGAAGAGAGATGTCATTGGGAGCACAGATGTGGCACAGGGTGGTGAGGATGATTTACTGGTGACATAAAAAAAAAAATTAAAAGAGGTGGACAAACAGCTATTAGGGCAAAGTAAGAGAATCGGTGTAATGCTAAGTCACTAATCCAGGAGAAGACTTACTACTAAGAAAGAGGAGATTTTCATCAGTGCCAAACGGGCAAATTTGAGGATACCAATAAGAAAATGATTCCAATTTGGATATTAGGAGTTTGGAAATGACTTGATAAAGTAGTTTCAGCAAACTGGTGTGGAGACCAGATTATAAAAGCCTTAGGGATGAGTGAGTGGTGAAGAACTGGGAGAGAAAGTAGACAAAATAATGGAATGGCATCCTAAAAATGTAGCTGTGTGGGGAGAAGGGAGTATCAGGAGAAGAAGCCAAGACAGGTTGTGTGCTGAGAGACAAGGGAGAGAAAAAGATTTAAGATATAAGTGCATGTGTGTCGGGGGTTGAGGGTGGGAATTCTAGAGCAATATTCCAGAGAAAGCAGAAGGCTTGAGCTCAATCTTAAGGCTGGAAAACTCATCTCAGATAAGGAGCAGAGACACTTCATTGTCAGGGACAGAGAACAGAGGGGCAGGCTAGTGATAACTAGATAAGAAATTCTGAATGATGGAAAGGAAGACTAAGGAGTTGTTCATTAACTTTTACTCTTAAAGGAAGCAGAGTTTGGATATCTGAGTTTGAAAAACACAGAAATATTTATAGTCATTTTTTAAGGGAACTGGTAAGGAGATGTTTCTTAGCTGCAAACTATAGACTGTATCTAGTTAATTTTGGTAGAGGTAAATAAAATTTATTACGGATACTGAGTAGCTGACAGTATTATCAGGAGGGCCAAAGAGCCACAGAGAGTCATGGGACGATAGTCAATGCATGAAAATGACCCACGAAAATACCACTGCTGTCAATGTGTGTCACCTGTATCTCAGTTCATTGAAATATCAAAGCTTAAGACCGGACATTAAATGCCTCTGAGGAGCCAAATGCTTGGAAGCACTTGGAACCACTAATTGCTGAAAGATAGACTCAATGAGTGTCTATGACATCACATTGCTCCTTTCTGTAGGAAAGACTGCTGTTTGTACCCCAACATATATTCCCTCCATCTCTCATTGTAATATATTCTCTCCATGTGTCATGTTGGTCACATGGCCAGCCGCTCAGAGTAAAAACTACATTTCCTAGCCCCTACTTAATCAAATTGTGGCCAGTTTAGGCCAGTGGAAAATAGAAGTTATTTTATGTTAGCTTTTAGTGTAGCGAAGATGAGTCACACTCCCTAGGGTTGTGAAATAATCACTTGAAAGGAGTCTTGTCCCTATGGATTTCTGAGACCAAAGCATGATATCAGTCTAGGATGATAGATCTTTACTCTTCTATAAGAGCAAGTAAACTTCTATCTTATTTTCCTAACTCAAAAAATTCTTTTCATGGGTGTGTCTGATGGGTGGCCCAGATCCCTTTCCTGCACCCAGACAGCCAGGGAGAGTGAGGGAATGAATTCACTTCCCACCCTGGCAGCCAGGTTTATAATGTTGAGAATGTCTCCCAAATAGAAGAGCTATTCAAAAGATGTTAGGCAACGACTAACAAAAGAGTTGTTTGTTTATAACGGGGGTGGTGGTCAGGGGGACGGGGGGAAGGAAAGGAGAAGGGAGGGAGAGAGGAAGAAGAAAATAATAATGAGTAGTAAAAGGGCACAAAAGAGCATGAATTCATCCAGATCTGATTTTATGGTATTTTTTTTAATCTTAATACTCTGGAATTGGGAACAGAAACTAGTCTTTACCTAGTGAAAATGTTATTGAATCACCAAACTGTAAAATTCAGATTTGATATAGAAACCGAGGTGGAGAGAAATGAAAGGCAGGACAACATTCCTTCCCTTGTACTTCTTCAGCCCCAGTAGGAGGGTAGGTACGAGAAGGAGTATTGAGGACTGAGTGATGCAAGAAGCAGGCAGGGGTTTGAAGTCAGATGTGGATATGACCCTAACTCTGCCCAACATACTAACTCCAAAAAGTTACGCAAGTTAATTGCTCCTTTGAGCTCATTTCTTCATTAGTAAGATGGAAATAATTGCAGTACAAGACAATAAAAGTATAGTACCAGGGACAGAATTTGCTCAGCTCTCAGCTCAGTGCTTACTGCATTGTGTAAACCCTCAAATTCTTAGTAAACACTTTTTAATAAAGCTCAAGTGCTTCTCTTACTCTTCCACTCTCATCTCATGCCATAGGTTTAGGCAAACAAAAATATCTCGTCCTATCTGGAATCGGAAACCACCCTGCATAATTCAAGCCATTCTCAGAAATAGTGTTTGGACAAAGGGAAGAAAAGTCATGACTCACAATTAGAGGATGGAATCCTCAGGAAAAACCAACATTAGCATCTAAACAAGAAAATTAGCTTATTGACATTGAAAAATGTTGCTACATTTTCAATTTCATTAAAGCCTCCAATAGACAAACACATTTATTTCTGTGCTATGTGTCTGATAGCAGGAAGGGCCAGAAACATCAGTCTACAAGCTCTGGGACTCTAGACTGTGACAGTGCTGATGAAATATATGTTTCCTGAGAAGACGTACAATCTCGACTATCTGTGACCATTGAAATATTAAGGAAATTACTTATAAAACAGATAAAAATCCATTAAGAGAGCATAGCCTAGAAACCGCAGAGGAGGAAGGGAAGGACTAATTTCCAATCCTCCTTGAAAATAAAAAAGAGAATTTTTTCCCCTTGTTATTATCCTCATGAAATTAAATTTCATTGTGCAGTTCTCATCTTCATAATTACTAGGTTGCTTTGAGAATTAGATATAAAAAGCCACCTCATATACAGGTAGCAGCTGATTTTTCTAAATATTACATTTTAAAAATGATAAAAGAGGAAGGAATAACATTTCAAATGATCATTATAATCACCATGCTTGTTCTGTGTCAGCCCACCCACCTGACTCAATGCATTCATTTACAGGCATTGAGGCAGGACACCTACAAGTATCCCCGCCCCCAACCTTAAAACCATCTGGATCCATACAGGAATAAGATCCACATGAATATGTACTTGAGTTTTAGAAGTCCAGAGGCTGGGAGCCTGGAAACCTGTAGACAGGTCTTGAGAGGTGTAGTACACTGAATAATTGCCCAAAGATGTCCATACCCTAATCACCTGGAACCCATGAGTATGTTGCCTTACGTGGCAAAAGGGATTTGGCAGATGTGAGGAAGCTTATGGACTTTGAGATGGGAAATTGTCCTGGGTTAGCCAGGTAGGTCCAATCTAATCACATGCGTGCTTAAAAGCAAAGGCCCTTTCCTGCCTCTAGTTACTCAGAGATAGGTGTTAATGATGATGGTAGAGAACCAAAGAGATGGCAATATGAGAAGGATTCAACCCAAAGTTGGTGTTGAAGGCAGAAGGGACATGAGCATAGGAATGCAGGCAGCCTCTAGAAAAAATGAAGATATTCTTTCCTAGAGACTGCAAAATTAATGTGGCCTTGCCTACACTTTGATTTTAACCGAGTGGGACCTGTGTAAGACTTCTGACCTAAAGAACTGTAAGATAATAAATTTATGTTGTTTCTGTCACTAAGGTTGTGGTAACTTGTTACAGCAACATAGAAAACCAATATAGTGATTCTCACAACCAATGCTTGTCAGAATCCATTAAATAACTTGACGTTTTTTCCCTAATTCTTACTTCATTTGTCTAATCTTATTACACTCTGCTTTTCCTGTCTATCTGCTCTGCTTACCAGTATGCACACTAGGCTTGGAGCTCTACTCCTGTCCCAGCTCTTTAGACCAGGTCCTGGCAATATACCTGCCTCTTACTACCTTTTATTTGGGAACTAGATTCTCTCAGTGAAAGCAGTAGCCGGCTGGTATACTGCTCCAGCTGAAATGAATCACGCTGCCTCCAGTCCTGAAGATTCCCACAGCTCCTCTTTGTTTTCACCATGTAAGACCCATTTGAACATCAAGCGTGCCCAGGACCTAGGCTTACCCATAAAACTCTTCTTCCTTCCTTCTTCCTCCCTCCCTCCCTTCCTTCCTCTTCTCCTTCTTTCCCTCCCTTTCTCCCTCCTTCCCTTCTTCCTTGTTTTCTTTCATCTCAGTGATGATGCTCTTTACACAAACATCTTAACAAGTACTACACACACACACACACACATATATATTAGTGGAAGTGTAACGTGAGACATTAAAACAACCCAAAAAGGGTGGTTTTGATTTCCATTACATTTCATTAAATTATTAAATTGTAGACTAACAATGAGTGAATTTCATTGTCTTCATTGAAATTACACTTCAATGAAGCTGTTTTTTACAAAAAGAAAGTTTTGTTCTAAAGCTTTTATCATCATCATCACTATCAATTACATACATGTACACAAGAGAAAAAAAGTAAATAGTGAGCAAAGCATAAAATGAAAACTATATTTAGCTGCCTTATCACCAGTTTTATGCCCACTATACTAATGCTTTTATCAAACTCTTGCTTTTTTTATTTATATAGGTTTTAAATTTTTGAATAAATTTATAGGAAAGTTGCAGATAGTACCAAGAGTTCTCGTATATCCTTCACTGAATTTCTTCTAATGTTAACATCTTACACAATCATCTCACACTTATTAAAAAAATCTGCTCTTAATCATTCTGGTTATTTATTCCATATTTCTAAAAATGCTTATATGTCTATTAACCAATTTATCAAACATAAACCAAAACCATTGTCTCTGTCACTGTGAAGGTAAGAAAGCAGCTCACATACTCCACTGGAGAAGGTAACCTTCCCTCATCTTAATGCTTATAGTGAAACATAGTTTTACTATATTTTTAGTATTTGATTGGTTAACTTTTTACTTTAAATAATGCATTTAAGAAAAAGTTTTATTTTCAGTCATTATTATACCCTGTCTCTTAAAATTCTACTTGCGTGTTTAAGAAATTGGCATCCCTCCATTTCCCTCTTTTCTACTTTCTGTTTGAACAACTCAACTTTCATTCATTTATTAAATTGATACCTATTGAGTATGTGCTATACTGCAGGATTTTTTTAGGCTCTGAGGATGCACTCATAAAGACATGAGCAAATGATTTCCCTGCTCTCACAAGGCTTGAATTCTAGAATTGGAATAAGACCAATAAAAGACAACAAAAACATGTAAAGATAAGGGTGATGCAGATAAACAGAACTCAAGTGATGGAGTAGTTTTCCTTACACCAAATGGTCAGAAAAGACTTCTCAGGAGATGACTTTTCACTTCAGAGGGAATGGTTAATGCAATGGCCCTGAGGTGGGAGTGAGAAACAAAGGGACAGGCAAGCAGAGAAGAGAGAGTGGCAAGACATGAAGGCAGTTTAGTGCCAGGAGTCAAACAATGATTTTTATGCAGGGCAAGGAGTTTGAGTTTTGTCCTATGGGTAATGGGAAGTCTTTGCAGGGGGTTAAACATGACGTGCATGTGTAGGGACACGGTCTGATTTACCTTCTTGAAGTTTACTTCAGCTGATTTGTGGAGAATGGATGTGGCAACAGGTTTGCCACAGAGAAGCCACTTGGGAAGTTACTACCATAGTTCAAGTGAAATATGGGGATTATTGGACTGATTTGGGATATGCTTTTAATGGTAGACCTCGCAAAACTTACAGATGAATTGGATGCTGGATGTGAGCAAACGAATAAAGATAGTACTAGAAGCTGTACAGTGGATGATACTGTTTACTGAGATGGGGAAGCCTAAGAGAAACCAGTTTAGGTCAAAGTGTTGAGGTAATCAATGGTTCTGTGGTGTCCACATTAAATTTGAGATGCCCAAAAGATATCTAAGTGGAGATGTTAAGCAGACAGTAGGTTATTCTCATTAGGGATTTCAGCAGGGGTCAGACTAGAGATACATATTTAAAGTTATTTCTAATAGTTTACATTTAAAGCAATGAGACTGGATGAGGTTATCTAGGGAGGAGGTGGGTAGACAGAGAAGAAAAATAGCTAAGAAGGAGCCCTGAAGCATTCTTACATTTAGATGTCAAGCAGAAGAGAAGCCAGCAACAGATTCTGAGAAGTGGCCAATAAGAAGGAAGGAAAGCAGGAGAGTGCAAGGAAACCCTCCCCCAAAAAGTGTTTCAAGAAAGAAAAT
This sequence comes from Pan troglodytes, assembly GCF_028858775.2. Classification (NCBI taxonomy): domain Eukaryota; kingdom Metazoa; phylum Chordata; class Mammalia; order Primates; family Hominidae; genus Pan; species Pan troglodytes. The sequence goes on from NC_072411.2 coordinate 40,175,071, forward strand.
ATGGTGAACACTATCCAGTGCTCCTGGGAAGTCAAGTGAGCGGAAGGAACTATTGGCCTGGCCACTGGCAAGTCACTGATGACACTCAGAAGTGGGTTCTCAGAGAAGTGTCAAAGACAAAATAAAAAAGTAGAGACAAACTTCTGAAGTTAATGTTTTATTTGAGAAGAAAGAATTGCAATTCAGGGCATACACACAGACCTGGTGGTCTTTGGAATGTCCAAAGAACAAAGAGAAGATTGGGGGTTTTATTTAAAAAAGGAATATTGCATGTTATGTGTGGTCCAGGGAGAAAATCTTCCTTATGTCAAATACCTTTCATACTTTGAATCTGACTCTTGGCTCTGACTTTCAGATCCACAATTAAATGGCTCAAGCGATTAGTTCAAGCCCGCCTGAATAATCTCTTTTTATTGACTCAAAATCAACTGATTAGTGATCTTAGTTACATGTGCAAAATCTTCTGCCATATAATATAACCTAATTATGGCACAACACTGGGGGAAGAAGTCATGGGGACAGTCTTAGAATTCTGCCTAAGTCTTCCAAAAGAGGCTAGAATATGGGGACCTTATTACAGGACACCAATATTCCCATTAGAAGCCATTATTATTATTGTTGTTATTATTATTATTGTTATTATTATTATTATTTTTAGAGATAGGGCCTCACTCTGTTGCCCAAACTGGAGTGCAGTGGTGCAATCATAGCTCACTGTAGCCTCAAATTCTTGGGCTCAACTCATTCTCCTGCCTCAGCCTACCAAGTAGCTGGGAGTATAGGCATGCATCTGTTTTTTAATTGAATACATTTTCATTTAAATCTCAATACAACTTCAGTGTATGTTTTTAAATGTAAAAATATATTAGTATAAAATGTGTGTAATGTGTATATAAGTTTAATATATATGTTAACTTTTACTTTCTGTTTTACAACTCCTACAGTGCATAATAAAAAATGTCTGGAGAGAATTTGTTTATAAAATTCTGAAGCATGAGCTGAGATCACTTTCTATATAATGACAATACTAATAATGATAATAATAATTATAATTTATTGAACACTTACTATGTGCATCACTCTGTTCTTGAGAATTAACATAATTATAAATGTTCCTTACAACATTCCTGTGAGTAGATTTATATTATTATTATGAATGAAGAAAACAATGCCCGTAGAACTTAATTAATTTGACCAAGATTGTCTTAAATAAATTGCTCTTTCAGTGGAGTCAAGGCTCTTTCCAGCCTCTCACTGGGAAGCAGAATGGGAGAAATAGGTTTAGCTAACCGTGGATTGATGCTTCATGCTGCTGAACCCCCTGAGCGTCCCATTTAAACCAGTTTGTTTATTTCAAGCCACCCTTGAACCATGATTGCTCTAAGAAATGGAACTTAAAAATCACAGACCTGAGGCTAATGACTCTCAATTTCTGGCATCTATGTTGACATTTATTTTTCCTCTCTTGGCTCCATTTCAGTGTGAGGAACTCTTAAAAGTAGTAAGGAGATCTGCTCTGCTTACCCACCTCCCAGTATAAATGAATGAATACAGTAATTCAGTTTAACCCACAAACATGAATAGGAGAGAAAATGAACGTGAAATAACAATCTTGTAGATTTTGTAGACACACCTGTGCTCTTGCTTCAATTCCCTGTAAAACTTCTAAGCATTAAGCATTTAGAACTTGGTTTACACAGTACCTCCTCGAAGAAGCCTTCCTGCCCTCCCAAGAGAAGATGGAATCAGTTTGTCCTCTTTTGTGCTCCCATTCCTCCCAACACTCTGTTCACTATAGACCATACAACACTGTTATAATTGCTAGTTTTCTTGTCTGTCATCATTAGTAAACTATAGTTGAATGCAGGGACAGGCTTCTGGCTATATCCTCGAAGTTTTTATACTAGAAGGGTGCAGATAGTAGCAACATAAAAAACCACAAAATATGATTTTAAAAAACACATATGGATGAACAAAAAACTAGCAACTTGTTAAATTGATGAACGAAGAGGTTAAAAGCAGGCAAATTAAACATGGTACAGGAAATCAGAAAATTAGGGCCATCAGATAAATGAGAAAACCTTTGCTGCAATGACCTCCTCCAGACTTTTACACCCAGAAAAATGTAGAAAGAAACTATTCAGTTTTAGCACACATGTAAGTGAGTTGTGGAATAATCTGGCATTGATGATTGCTGCTCATTTATAGGAAGATTGCGCACACAAAAAAAGCTTGTTAGTGGCCTGAAAAGACAGCTGCGTGAAGAACTGAGCTCTTCTAATTTCACATAAACTGTACTGTCATTTTGGCTCATGCAATATTCCATCCTCGTGTTGTGTGTGTTTAATCCAAACGTGAAGATCCAAAGACAGGTTGGGGGAAAACAATCAGTTTTTGACACCCTTCTTCTTGAAATTATAAATCATCCATGGTTCAATGGATACTCCAGCCACAGTTATACCATGTCCTTCCTTCTCTCCATTCCCCCAAAGGTTAAAGGCATCGCTCCCAATCTGAAAGTTTTTACTAGAACTTTTCAAATCTCTTCCAACTTCAGAATGACTAAGTATAGCTCAAGCACTTGAGGAAAACCTGAAGAGGTTGTGTCCTAAATTGCTATTTAGCCTCACCTGGCAGGAGTTGATGAAGACAAGTAGTGAGTAAACAATGAAATATTTTTGAAACCCTCTCATTCTATTCATCTAATAGTTGAGCACAACTATCATACTATCATAGCAACAATAATTCTACAAATCTGCTTTCCATTTGTTTGTGTTAGAATCCTATACCCTCCTAGGTCATTTTAACAATTGTTTTTAAGAAGCTGGACAAAAATCGTTTTAAATGAGGAAAAGTATCAAGTCTCATTGTACTCTAATTGGCCATGATTAGCATGGCTCTTAATAGGGTTTTTGCTGCTAGCCATTGACAGTCGTTTGCATTTACACCGCTTTTCTTTTTCTTTTTTTTTTTTTATTATACTTTAAGTTTTAGGGTGGCACATATACACCATGGAATCCTATGCAGCCATAGACCGCTTTTCTAAAAATGCAATGATTTCTGTGTGGTGGAAAGCTCCGGAGACTTAATAGAGAAGTCATAATAATGTAAACTCACATAGTGGTTTCTACTACTGAAAAATGCCTCTGTCCATGTTAGATACAGTGACGGGATTTCTTTAACTCTGGGTGCAAACACAGGCTTTCACGAAATACAAACTTTTTTCTGGGACCTCTCTAGAAATGTATAGAAGCAGTAGTAAAATTAATAAGCTGAAAGTTAAACTACTTAAATTCAAAAGCCTTAGCAAAGCAAAAGTGGAACTCTATTTAACATTAGATGGGAAATAAAAATAGACATTTCAAACCTCTTTGGAGAAAGAAAATGATAAGAACACAAAACACACATGCCTCTCTGTTAGTGACAGGGTGAACTTGGGTGGAAAATAGGAAACAAATGAATTACCAACTGAGTGACATTTTGTGCTCTGATGTAAGCAATGTGATGCACTTATCAACAATTGAGCCAAGGTAATGAGGGGCCATCTGAAAGACTGGTTGGAAGCGGTGTATGAACACAGCAGAGCAACTCTACTAAACAGAGTGCTAGAGAAGGCTAGAAAGGTAGTCAGTTTGGGTGTTGCCCCAGTGACATTTCCTAACTTGGAGTCCTTATATGTTTGCAAAAGTTATTCAAATAATTTTATACTTTTTCCAGTTTTCAAACTCTGTTGTCCAAATGAAGTATATTATTTGGCTGGGTTCTGGAAAATAGCATGCTTTTTGGTAAAAGGAATAATTGGAAGTAATCAACAACAGTAATAATAACTTAGCACTGACTGAGAACACTCTTGCGTCAGAAACCTCTAGGTACTACAGGTTTATGCTCTCATTAATTCGCAAAACATCTCATTGTTGAACACACCACAGGGCAAGACAACCTTCTTCAGAATTAGGTCCTAAGATCACCCCTTAACTATTTGCTAAATATTATTACGATAACTAGAAAAAACCCTAGAGATAAATGTGAGATGGCTGAATAATTCCAGAGTCCCTGCATTTCTAAAGAGTTTACTTCTATCTTAGTATTTAGCCTCAATAACCTTAATAATGTAATTTAAACTAATTACCTAGTAAAATCCCAGAAGAAGAATTAAAACACTTAGTGGAACCCTGGGGAAAGTTGTATTATAGAAGGAGCACACCCATTAAATACATCACAAGATGCAGCCTCCCCTGTATTTTACATTAGAGAAAATTCAAGCTAGAGAAGATAAGTACATTCTCCAAGGTCAAGAATGGAGCAAGTGGTAGAATTGGGATTTAAGCCAGGGCCCATCTGTATCACCACTGTTTAATTCACAATACTAGTGGACATAGCATTGTATATACACTTCAAATAGATAGAAGCAATTTCTTTTGTTAGCAAAGAGTCTGGAAACAGAATGTTTGTAAAGCAGATAATAATTTAATATATTTAAGCAAAAACAGAAATACAGAAAAGATTATGAGTAAAAGTAAGGAAGGAATGTTGGAAAATATATTAATTCTTTGGAAGGATCATTTTGTGAACTGAAATAAAAGCCCATGCTTTGATGAATAAGTAAAAGTAGTAACTACTTCTTATGTGCCAAGTTTTTAAAATGCTAAAATTGTAAGATATTTGTGAAAAAGATGATTCAATGACAAATTTCAAGAAAGCCTCAAGAATTTGGTATGTGAGACACTGAAGTGTAATTTCCCAATGGATCTTTTCTACTAGTCACACACATTCCCAGTCAAACCAAAGCATTTTTCTGCTCTAAATGAAAATTTGTTTCCAACTTTCTGAAAAATTTAGAGTGGAGTCAACAGCATAAGTCAGCAAGTCTTTGGGTAACCTGACCAAGTTGAATTGCAGATTTCCCCAGAACTGGGACAGGCTCACCTCCCTGCTAGGCCTTTTTTGCATGTGAACTTCATATGCAACTCAGGTTTATTGATACAGCCCATAACTATTGCATTTCCAGAGAGTACATAGGGTGAATTTTAGGATCCCATTTGTAGTCTTTGCCTTGATTTCTACCTAAGCTCTGCAAGAAATTCTCCAGAAGTTGGTGTACCAGGTGGCCGGAAGTGATCTGTAAATCTTCGTTTTAGCTTTCTCTGTAATAAAATAAAAGTCTTAAACATGGATGCATATATGTTTAATTTTAAAAGTTAATTATAATTCATTTTTGCTTTAGCCTTCTTAAAAATTAATTCCTAATTATCATGGCTGTCATCATTTCTGCTTTTAAGTATTTCATATTTAGTTTTAAAAAATAGTAAAATCTGAATCCATAAAAGCAATAAAATGCTTCCTTTCTGTTTTAAAGAGCAAATGTTCTGGCTTCTCTCAAAGACCATCTATCTACTTGTCATGTAGACATTATGGTGATTTGCCAGGACTTTGCTCCTGAAATTAGGCACTATGTGTCCCTCTCAATCACTTGTATCATTCTCATCAACTTGCAAACAAGTTCTTATCAACTATCTTTGAAAAATCCTTTCTTGACACCACATTTCTCTACTAGTCTTGCCCCACTTCTCAGCTTCCAATTCACAGAAGAGTTGGAAAAATTGTTGTCAATATTGTCTTCTTCTTTTCCTATTCTTATTCATTTACTATCTACTATTCTCTTTATAATTTATTTTGAAGCAAATTTAAACTAAGAGAACATTTGCAAGAAGAATACAAAGAACTCCCGGATCTCCTTTACCCAGCTTCCGCAATTGTTTATACTTTACCACATTTGCCCCATGTCTCATTCCTTGTAAATACATACAACACATGATTATCATTCTTATTTTTCTGAATAATATGGTCAACGTTATCCCTGCCTCCTTAAATACTACAGTGTGTATTTTCCAAAAACAAGGACAGTTTCCAACATGACTGCCATGCAATCATCCCAAACAGGAAATCTACATTGATGCATCACTATAATCCAAACCTGAAATCCAGTCACATTTTTTCCAGTGACCCTGATTAGAGCTCTTCTCCCTTTCTGGTCAAGAATGCCAGTCAAAATCAAGCTTTGCATTTGGATCTGATGTCGCTTTAGTCTCCTTCAATCTGGAAAAGTTCTGCAGCTGTTTTCCTGCCTTTTATGTCCTTGATGGTTTTAAAGAGTAGAGATCTTTTGTTCTGGAGGATGTCTCTCAGGTAGCACAATGATCCTTCCCACAAGAGGTGATGTCAACATCAGGTTGGTGTCTGCCAGGTTTTTCACCCTAAAGTTACCGTTTTCTCCTTTGTAAATGATAAGTATTTTGTGGGAAGATACACCACATCTAAACCAATGGTGGCTTAGTCGTGTGTTAACTTGGCTAGACTGAATGTTTCAAGAATGTTTCAAGTTAGTCTGGGCCACAACGACCTTCTTGTGGGCAATTAAGAGGGTGGAAGTAAAGCTGCACCCATTCTGTTATCTCTCACGTTGGTCACTCACCCACTGGCCTAGCTCATTGGTGCGCAGGAGCCAGGACTGCAACTGCTCACCTCTTCCTGATTTCCTTTTCAGCTTCTCTGACCTGCGAGCCAGGTAGGAGGGCCCTGACTTCTGCAGGACATCCATACCATCAAAGGCCGAAGCAACAAGAACTGACACAGGTTTCAGTTCATCTTCTGATCTGCAGCTTATGCTTGTGAATTTCAGCTTGCTCTGCTTGCCACTCAGTTTACATCTATTTCCCTTTGCCTACTGCCTACACTTTGGACTTCAAAGCTCCAACATCACAGAGACAACAGCTTGCTTAAATCGCTTGACTGACTTTCATAATTGCAGAAGGCTAAGTGCCTGTCAAAAATCATATGTATGTCTATGTTTTTATATATAAATATTTGCTATATGTAATCTTTTTATGACTCTGTTTTCCTGCTTGGACCATGACTGATGTACTGCTTTCTGTCAAGTCTCCATGCCAAAGTCTTAGCATCCATTTATACCTCCCATTGAATCAATTATGACTATGATGGTTATCAAATGGTGAGTTTTCTATATTCATAACTCCTTCAAAATGTATTGGTATTCTTTTGGAAGGAAGAACTATCATTTCTCCCTAATCTATTTGTCTCTTCATTCATTTATATAAAATAGACTTATGAATTGATATTTTAATGGGTCACAAACCATTATTCATTATTGATTTTGCTGCTCAGGTGGTCTTTGAGTTGGCCAGCAGAAGTCCCCTCCAATCTAGTCCAATGTCTCTTTGGATATATCCCCTCATTTTTTGAATATTTCCTTCCTTTGTAACACAAATATATGTTTATGGATCTTTTTGTTAATTCTCTGATTTAGCCCCAGAATCAGCTATTTTTCCAAGGGACACTCTTTCTTTTAGTGGAGGATGGTATTCAGAAACCAAGCCAAAAATCTTGAACTTCCTGTTTTATCCCTATCTTTGATCTTCTCTGTTACAAACTACGTATTCGTTTTCAATTACCACACTACAAATCACTATAAACTTAGCATCTTAAAACAATGCAAATTTATTATCTGTCAGTTTCCACAGATCAGGAGTTAGGGCACTGGTTGGCACTCAGGGTGTCACAGGCTGTCATCAAAATTCCCACTGGGATGCAATCTCAAGTGAGGCTTGGGGTCCCCCTCCAAGCTCCTTTAGATTTTTGGTAAAATTTGGATCTTTGTGATTGTAGGGCTGAGGTCCCTATTAACTGGGGTTATGCTCAGTATCTAGCGGCCGTCCACCCTCAGGTCCTGGCCATGTGGCCCTCCTACAACATGGCCAGCAGAAAAATTTCCCTTCAGTGTGCTATGAGGAAATCTTACACAATAAATATACTGTAGTCATGAGAATAAGTATCCCATCATAGTCACAGGTCCTGTTCACACTCAAGGGCAGGAGATTATACAAGGCATGCATAATGTCAGGGGCAGGAATCTTAGAGGCCACTGTAGAATTGTGTCTAGCACAAACCATCAGCAATCTGTGGGGGTCTTACATCTGATACATGCTCAAATCCAGACTCTTCTCTGCATTTCCACGGCTAGCTTTCCAGCCCACACTACTTCCATCTCTCTTCTTTATTCTGATAGTTTCCCTATCTCCGTCCCTCCACTTTTGCTTCCCTGTGCCGTCACCTAAAACTAACCAGAGTGATCATTAAAAACTACCTAAGATGATGCCTTTAACCTTCTTAAAATCTTCAACAATGTCCTACTGCATTCAAAACCAAATCCACAATTCTTCCCACAGCTTCCACATTTTCAGTCCCTACTGGCCTCTTATAATAACTTCCTTTTGCTCCCTGTGCAACAGCCACCATAGCCCATGTATTTTCCTATTTCTCAAATGAGCCAAAGTTGTTCCTTCCCTATACCTTTGCACATCCTCTGAAGTACTTGGTCCTTGCACTGAACAAATTTAGTTGGTTATTTGCATCTCAGTTCACATGTCACTTCTCTAGAAAAGTCTTTCTGACAGTGTAAAGTGACATCATTCACTTAGTCACTCTGAATTACATCAGCCTATTTGTTTTCTTCATAGTGCTTATCAGAAAGTATATTCTTTATCTGTTTACTTCTATATCATTTGCCTGTCCCAAGTAGAATGTTTGCTCCATGAGGCCAGAGACCATGTTTATTTTATTCACTGGTGTATTGCCAGTACCTAGTACAGTATTGTTTCATGCTAAGCAGATGCTTAATAGATAGTGGTAGTGAATGGGTCTCATGAGACTTACGTACTACATAGAAAAATTAAAATTAGGGAAGATGTTACTTATAAGGACTAAAACTCTGAGGTCATTTTTGTAAGTGGAAAATTATACATGCATATATATGTATACACACATACTTTCTCTAAATTATTTGTCTAAAAGTAAAATATTTAAATATTTAAGAATAATATTAAATTATTCCACTTGATAATATTAAAATCCCCCTTGGACTCTGGAAGGAAGGCATCAATACAGAAAGAAATTTTGTCAGCCCTTTTCTCATTGGTGGCCTGACATTTTTGCAATGAATATCTGGCAATCATTTCCTACAGTGAATTAATGTTCTGCTTCAGAAATTTAGCTTATCATCATGAGCAACAATAATAAAAATCCTAGCCAGGTGATCGTCACGTGCCTGTAATCCCAGCTACTCAGGAAGCTGAGGTGGAAGGATCACTTAAGTCCAGGAGTTCAAGGCTATAGTGAACCATAATTGCATCACTGTACTCCATCCAGCCTGGCTGACACAGTGAGACCCCATCTCAAAAAAATAATAATAATTTTTAAAAATCTATATTCCAGAGACTCAATAGGTGGAACTCTCTTAATAGCTTTGAATTCTTTTGCCACCAACAACAAATAAATCAAACCTCTCAGAAGGGATCCCTCTCTATCTTATTGCGACATCTCAGTAGAGGGGATACAGTGGGCTTGGTTGCTATCTCCTGTGTGAGGTTACAGTCGCAAGGGTCCTGCACCAAGAGGAAGGAATGTGGTTAAGTCGCCTTGAATATGATCTTTGAGAGCTTTACCTGGGGTGGCTTCCCGTGATCCAAATCATTCTAGTATCCCCCAGGTATTTCCTTGCAGTCCTTCGGAACCTGACTGAAAACAATATTCATGATGACATTTTCTGTGCCCCGTTTGCAAACTTAAACTACTATATACAGTTTAAGAAATTTTAGAGCCACTGGCTAAAGGGCTAAAATGTAACAGGAATGCTTAGAAACTGTTTGTATGCTTGATTTGTTTTACAGTGTTTTTGGTCTTTAGTTTTGATTGGATTGTTTTACTGAAACATGAAGGGCATTTAGAAGGCAAGAAAGTGAATAGGATACATTTGCAACAATATGCCCTAAAGCAACATCTTAATGTCAGAAGTAAATTATAACAACTTACATTACTGATGACATACATTATAATTCAAAGCCAGAGGAACTACATCAAGGTTGTTCTCACTATGATATAAAAAGGTTTTCTTTGTATCTTTTGCAGCCAGACAAAGACCTTTATTGATGAAAATGGTATTAGCAAAAGGTAATAGAAGAAAATATGTATCTTCTGTAATGCATGAAACAGTTTTTTCTGAAGTTTCCCAGTGATTTTGCATCAATTTCACTGAAAAATGTTTTTTATTTCGTAGACAATGTGGAATGGGTTTCTTCCAATGTTATATATGTTCCTCCCAAGATGTCAAGAGGAAGTATATCTAGAGTTTGACTTGATCCATTTCTGATGTATTCCATTGATAATAGCACAAGCAGTGATGACAGTTAAAGAATAATGCTTGTGACTATCACAACTGTTAGAAGACTATGTTATTTAGATATATGTGTTTACATAGTCTTTAGCCCCTTAAATGAAAAAAAAATTTTTGCATAGTCTTCCTGGTCATGTTTGTATTGACATTCAAATTTTTAAATATCTAATTCAGAGCCTGAGTTATCTTTCAAAGTATTAGCAAAGTAGTTAATTTATAAAACTTTATTATTACTATAAACATATTAAAATGTTATGAGGCCACATGTTCAGACAAAAACCCTGGAGACATTACAGAATTATCGTTCGATGAAAACAGTAAACCATGCATTCTTTAGTTATAGAGTATGCCGAGTCTAACAATCATAGCTTTGATAGGTGTAAGAACCCAATGAGATATTCTACATCAATTAAATATATTTGGTAATTGCCAAATCTCTGTTATTGAGGCCACTTATTTTTCTTCTATGAGTGCATGTGTATATGTGCATGCATGTTCATGATGCAGCTGAGTGACACCAGGGTATCAGGCACACCTAAAGTGCTGAGGGTTCAGTGAAGCATTTTAGCCAGGACAGACTCAACCATCCTCATGCAGCCTTGGCTTCAACTGAACACTATGGCTTGAAAGCTTAAGGAAAATCCATCACTTTTTTTTTAATTTGATTGTACTAGCCCAACTGTCCCATCACTTTGCCAACTCCTGCTGGTATTCCCAGGACCCAACAAAGAATCCTGGATTTCAGACCAGAAAGAAATTTGGAAATCATCTAGAACACTGGTGGCACCTATGGTGGTGCATCTTCAGGAGTGAACCAACCAATAATAACCATCTACTCAAATATTATGAATTCATGTAATAATGACTGGATTATGCCTGTAGGTATGCTGGTATCATTGGTTTTCTGGAAAACTCAGAAAAGAGAATGTACTCTTTTATTTGTTTTTTTCACTGATCTAAGGACATCTTTAGTTAAAGACTTCTTACCCTCACAGCAAGAGGATAGGAGAGATGAAGTTTGCTTATGTCTGTGATGATGTGCCTTTGACATTAAACAGACTCAGATCCATGCACAGGAATGAAGTAGCAATTACATGACTGTTGAAAAGAAAACGTGTTGGTTGGGGCTTGTAGCCCATCTCATGAAATATCAGGATGAAGCAGCCTCTGAGTGCTTTGAAATGATATTAGGTAAGGCAGCATTATCTAAATGGAAAGGCCAGATTAGAGTCAGGAGGATGGGTCTAGCAGAAAATGTATTAAGACCACCCAATATTTGTGGAACATCATTACCTTCACATATGTACTTTTAAGATAGAAAGGGCAGGTATTATTAAGCTACCTTTCTAATGAGGAACCTGAAGCCCATGCTTACTGACTTATGATAACATAGTCAATGAAAACTAACTTTCCTTAATCCAGTCTATCATTGATGGACATTTGGGTTGGTTCCAAGTCTTTGCTATTGTGAATAGTGCCACAATAAACATACATGTGCATGTGTCTTAATAGCAGCATGATTTATAATCGTTTGGGTGTATACCCAGCAATGGGATGGCTGGGTCAAATGGTATTTCTAGTTCTAGATCCTTGAGGAATCGCCACACTGTCTTCCACAATGGTTGAACCAGTTTACAGTCCAAACAACAGTGTAAAAGTGCTCCTATTTCTCCACATCCTCTCCAGCACCTGTTGTTTCCTGACTTTTTAATGATCGCCATTCTAACTGGTGTGAGATGGTAGCTCATTGTGGTTTTGATTTGCATTTCTCTGATGGCCAGTGATGATGAGCATTTTTTCATGTGTCATTTGGCTGCATAAATGTCTTCTTTTGAGAAGTGTTGGTTCATATCCTTTGCCCAGTTTTTGATGGGGTTGTTTGTTTTTTTCTTGTAAATTTGTTTGAGTTCTTTGTAGATTCTGGATATTAGCCCTTTGTCAGATGAGTAGATTGCAAAAATTTTCTCCCATTCTGTAGGTTGCCTGTTCACTCTGATGGTAGTTTCTTTTGCTGTGCAGAAGCTTTTTAGTTTAATTAGATCCCATTTGTCAACTTTGGCTTTTGTTGCCATTGCTTTTGGTGTTTTAGACATGAAGTCCTTCCCCATGCCTATGTCCTGAATGGTATTGCCTAGGTTTTCCTCTAGGGTTTTTATGGTTTTAGGTCTAACATTTAAGTCTTTAATCCATCTTGAATTAATTTTTGTATAAGGTGTAAGGAAGGGATCTAGTTTCAGCTTTCTACATATGGCTAGCCAGTTTTCCCAGCACCATTTATTAAATAGAGAATCCTTTACCCATTTCTTGTTTTTGTCAGGTTTGTCAAAGATCAGATGGTTGCAGATGTGTGGTATTATTTCTGAGGGCTCTGTTCTGTTCCATTGATCTATATCTGTTTTGGTACCAGTACCATGCTGTTTTGGTTACTGTAGCCTTGTAGTATAGTTTGAAGTCAGGTAGCGTGATGCCTCCAGCGTTGTTCTTTTGGCTTAGGATTGTCTTGGCAATGCAGGCTCTTTTTTGGTTCCATATGAACTTTAAAGTAGTTTTTTCCAATTCTGTGAAGAAAGTCATTGGTAGTGGCACATATACACCATGGAATACTATGCAGCCATAAAAACGGATGAGTTCATGTCCCTTGTAGGGACATGGATGAAGCTGGAAACCATCATTTTCAGCACACTATCGCAAGGACAAAAAAACCAAACACCGCACATTCTCACTCATAGGTGGGAATCGAACAATGAGAACACTTGGACACCGGGAGGGGAACATCACACACCAGGGCCTGTCATGGGGTGGGAGGAACGGGGAGGGATAGCATTAGGAGATATACCTAATGTAAATGAAGAGTTAACGGGTGCAGCACACCACCATGGCACATGTATACAAATGTAACAAACCTGCACGTTGTGCACATGTACCCTAGAACTTAAAGTATAATAAAAAAATAATAATAATAAATGAAATGGTAAAATTGAAAAAAAAAGAAATGATATAAAACTAGATAAAAGTGTCTGCTTGTAACAATTCTATTGTAAATGGAATATATTTTCAGAACATTCATTTAAGCAAATATAAGATAATTTTAATGTAAAAAAAAAAGAAAACTAACTTTCCTACTATGTGCATAGCCTCACATGTTCTGTAGAAAATACATACTTCCTAAACTGGAGGCACTTGTGATGTAAGGCAGGGCACAACACTATCTGTTTGTAAGGGACTGTAAAATGATCTGGGCCAATGTCTCCAAGTGATTTATTAATCTACACACAGACATGGGATTTTGGGTTGTTGCAATGTTTTTCTTTACATTGAGCCACAATTGGGTTTGACATGAACATGCAGTTTGAGTATTATTATACACTCAATGCAGTGACCTTATGCAATGACCAGGGACCAAGGCTTTTCTGCCAAAAGATTTGGACATCATTACTGGTTCTTCCTTAAAATCTGTGCTATAGGCAGCTACAGTCATCACTATGATAAAACTTGCCATACTTGATTGTACAAGTATTTGCTATGGTTTGAATGTGTCCCCTAAATTATAAGTGTTGAAAACTGATCTCCAATGTGACATTATGGAAAGATGGGGCCGCTAAGAGTTTATTGGATAATGAGGGCTCTGTCTCATGAATGGATTAGTGGGTTAATGAATTAATAGCTTATCCTGGAAATGGAACTGATGCATTTATAAGAAATGGAAGACCTGAGCAAGTATGCCCTCACTCTCAGCCTTCTCACTGTGTGATGCTCTTGCTACCCTGGGACTCTGTAGAGAGACCCCACCAGAAAGAAGGCCCTCACCAGGAGCCAATCCATGCCCTTGGATTTCCCAGCCTCTAGAATTGCAAGAAATACAACTCTTTTCTTTATTAATTACCCTGTTTCAGGTATTCTGTTATAAGCAACACAAAATGACTGTTATAAGACAGTATTGAATGAGGTCATGAAACTGAAATTGATCTATTAGTTCTAGCATTTTAGATGGATACTTGTAATTATTGTAATTATTTTAAAGCTGAAATCATCAAGAAAAAAGATGATAATGAAATTCCAAACTAGAATTTTTGGATATTTTAACATTTTGCAGTCTTGTAATTCCCTATAATCAATAAAGCGAGTGAGACTGGTCTCTTCATCAGTATTTATGATGAAATTCTTAAAATCCATGTGGAAATACCAATTGTGTCTTAAATAAGAAGAAATACCTATTATTTTTATGTGACATAATATTTCCCATATGACCTCAGTTTTTCTCTGTTCATTAAAAGTTTATCTTACTGCCATTAAAGCCTGCCACCCCCCAAACCAAAAGGATGAAAATTAAATTTTAAAATTATTTTACCTATAACACTGAATTTCTTCACAATCATTCAAAGAAACTAATCAAATTGGGTTTTATTCAGAATATTGTTATAAAAGATTAAATGGCAGTAAAGAAAATTTGCTTTTCTATCGTAACTAATACAGGATCTAATTACAGGATCTTATTATACTTTAGATTAAAAAGTTTGCAGGTTGATTCTATAATTGAGCTTTTTTTCAGTTTTACCCAAGAAAGAAAAATAATGCATTATGTTTGCATAACACCTTATAAAGTATGATGCAGTTTTATGTGTTATTTGATCTCTGCATAATAACTCTGGGAAGGTGAAGAACAGGCATAGAGGTGGATGTTTCAGCTAAGAAAGCTCGAGAGGTTTGCCCCGGGCTGCACTCTTTTCAAGCAAGTAACAGGGCTTCTTCTTAAGCCAAGCACTTCTGACCTCAAAGTCTATGTTCTTCATCTCACAGCATGATCAGTGTCTCTCACACATCATGTTCCTGCCATTGTACCTGTGATTTTCCTTGTTTGGAAGACTTTGTCTGGGAATTGGGTTTTTATTACACTGTTTTGATTATACTGTAGGTCACTTGTTCTCTCTGTAACTTCACTGACTCAAATTGTAATATGTCTGGTGCCACACTGGCTCTAGAAATATCAGTAGCTGTATCATTCAAAACCAGTGAAATAAAAGGATTTTTCTGTTTCAAACACATAAAAAGCAAAACATAGTCTTCTTGCTGAAGAATTGTTTGCTACCTGTAATCTAATCAGAAAATAACTATACCTTAAATTTAATGAGGAACAATTTTTTAATTCTTCTGGTTTTTGTTTATAAATGTTAAAACGTACCACATGACTATTTTCTGCTAAGCTATTAAGGACTTGGAACTTCTGCTTTCTTCTGTGCTAATACAGATCAAGATATTATAATTGATGTCCTTAGCCAGTCATCTGAAAAGGTCATGATATTTTCATGAATTCATCTCTAAGTCTTTGACTTCCTTTGCTAGAACCTGCATGCCTTCCCACCTCCTCAAACCAAAAAAACAAAACAAAACAAAACAAAAAAACCACAAAACTAGCCAGTGAATGTTCTGGTATATTCTGGTAAATAAAGTTTTGTGTTTTTTCTTCCTATCTCTTGTCATTAACTTCTATATCAGTAATAATCAAATATATTTGTATTCTGGAAACTATTTCTCTCTGTGTGTATGCAACAAATTCTGTTGAGAATGAACAAGAATTAAGTTTAATAATAAAGCATCTTATAAAGTGCTTTATTTCCATTTATCTGGGCATAGCTGTGGCTCTTTCTTGGGGAAGCAGGCGAAAGTGAAGGGTTTTTAAAGGGGTCTGATAGAGAATGTGAAGTTGATTCATTTAGCCAGATTAGGGTCCACTCATAGCTTTCATCAACTTTCTGGTAGACATCTCCATGTGCATAGGTCCCATTTTTTGTCCTAGTTTTTTTTAACCATTTAATCTTAAGGAAAGGACCAATGTATTCTGAAAAAAATGTTATGGATAATGAAATATGGAGTTACTAATAGGTTTGTACTATTTGGGGTGATGGGTACGGTTTCCTACTCATGTTCCAAGGACTTTGAAAGGAGCAGAGTCTGCTTCTATATGGCAATAAAGTCATCATGTCCAAGTGGTTGATTTTCTGTTTTATTTTAAATACTCCTTCTAGGTCTTTCCACATGAAGAAAGCTCATTTGATGGAAATACTTAACAAGTTATTTACATTGTTAATGGGTTGCTGATAAATTTTATTATCAAAATCAGACTCAGAAGCAATGCTACAATGATCAAGATTATGACCAATTTTTATTTAAAGTTACTATAAAGTGTATTATTCTGAACATTAACTACTACATTCCATGGCACATAGTATAATTAATTAATTGCTACATGTATTGTTTACAAAGAACTTCCTTATATGTGTTTCAGTTAATAGTCATAACAAGCCAAGAAAACTTGTGGCACAAAGTTGAATGAACAGTGTGATGGGAATATCACCAGAACCCACGTTAGCTGTGCTTAGCTGTACTTATTTACATGCCTTTGTCTAGCTACTGTGTTATTATAGATCAGATATTGATTGTAGTATGTTTATTCATATATTTATTCATTTGAGTGAATGTCCATTATGAAAACAAGATTTTCCCCTCTGAAATCTCTAGTTTGATCCAACACATGCAATGTGAGTATGTGGATATACTCAGGACATAGTATCATTCAAAACCAGTGAAATATAAGGAGCCAAATCATCAGGTGTATTGAAGAGGACCCTCTTTCACTGTAGGAAGACCGTAACCTACTGTGACTGGCCGTTGCAAAAATCAAACGCAAATCTTCCAAATTTTGAAAAGCTGGTCCAGATTGGAAAAATATACCTTTAAAGTTGTATAAGTTGTATTTGCCCAATTCTACCAAACTACTCTCCCTTAGAACCTACCAGTTACAGCATTCTTGAATTTGCAGTTGAGTGGCAAAAAAAATATTATCTTAAAAGGCAAGTAAAGCTTATTTCCTCATGAAACTCTACTTTCAGTGGACTTAAAGTGAGCCCTTCTCATCCATTTTCAATTAGGTTGGTGCAAAAGTATATGCGGTTTTTGCCATTACTTTTAATTACTAATTACTTATTGAGCCATAAGGGCCACACATAAAAGTCAACCTCTGAAATACACATTCTTGTCTACTTTGGGGAAAACATGAGTACATATCACTGTATATAGTATCTGTGTACATGTGTTTATTAAAATGGCCAAAAAATGTATTAAATTTTACAAAAGGAATGCATGTACATAATTTTAGAAAGGAAATTGTACTCTTAGGTTTTCATTAAGAGTGAGCAGTATCTTCTTTTTCCCCAATCCTGCTCCCCAAAGACTGCTATTTTTCACCCTAGATGTGTTTTCTGCTATTTATATGTTTCTGCTAAAATATAATCATTAAATTGAAATTCTTTATTTTGTTAATTTTAGAATCTATTTTTACAGCTTTATTTATTTATTTATTTGAGACAGAATCTCTCTCTGTTGCCCAGGCTGGAGTGCAGAAGCACGACCTCGGCTCACTGCAACTTCCGCCTCCTGGATTCAAGTGATTCTCATGTCTCAGCCTCCAGAGTATCTAGGATTACAGCCATGAGTTACCATGTATGGCTAATTTTTTTGTATTTTTAGTAGAAATGAGGTTTTGCCATGTTTGCCAGGCTAGTCCAACTGCTGGCCTCAAGTGATCCACCTGCCTTGGCCTCCCACAATGCTGGGATTCCAGGCGTGAGCCACCACACCTGGCCTATTTTTGCAGCTTTATTAAGGTATAATTAATATATGATAAGCCACACATATTTAAAGTTTACAATTTAATACATTTTGACATATATATACACATACATATACCCATAAAATAATCACCTCAGTGAAGATAATGAACATTCCCATCATCCCCAAAGGCTTTTTCATGCCTCTTTGAAACCCAGTCTTTCCTCCCTACCTCCCTTATTCCCAGACCTACGTAACCATTGGTCTACTTTCTATCACTAAACGTTAGTTTATTCTTCCTAGAGATTTCTATAAATTGAATCATATTTTATGTAAGTTTGTTCAATATTTTTTCATTCAGTATAATATTTTGATATCCATTCAGGTTGAGCATAAATCAACAGTTTATTGATTTTTGACTATTATTCCATTATAAGGATATATCACTATTTAATTTATCCATTCAACTATTTGTTGATGGGCATTTAGCTATTAAAAAGTAAGCTAGGGCCAGGTGCAGTGGCTCACACCTCTAATCCTGACACACTGGGAAGCCAAGACAGGAAGATGGCTTGAGGCCAGGAATTTGAGAACAGCCTGGGCAAGAAAGCAAGAGCCTGTCTCTACAAAAAATTTAAAAAGGAAAAATAGCTGGGCATGGTGGCATGCACCTATGGTAGCTACTCAAGAGGCTGAAGTGGGAGGATCACTTGAGCCTGGGATTTTGAGGCTGTAGTGAGCTATCGTCGGGCCACTGCACTCCAGCCTGGGTAACAGAGCAAGACTCCATATCAAAAAAAAAAAAAAAAAAAAAGTAAGCTGCTATGAGCAGTTGTTTGATATTATATTTTGGCTTCTTACTTGGTAGCTAAGGCTTTAACTCTCTTGCACAATTATCCTTGTTCATTGTTTTCTCTCCCCAACAAAGTTCAATTATATTTCACATTTTGGACTTATATCAATATTCAGTATTTATATTATTTTTACAAAGCAGTATTGTTTATTGCTGAGCCAAATAGTGGGAAATACTAATTTTACTTTCTGATAAAACTTTTCTTAATAAGTTGCCTTACTTTTCTCCATATTGTTATTCTTATATTGACCTATAATTACTTTTGACCATCCGTCAGCCCCTCAATACCGTTTTGCAAATTGTAGAATGTACAGGATAATCAGTTATTTCGATTTCATTAATGAGTGCACCCTTCTTGGAGCTTTGACTCCCCTGTCCACACTGAATGCTTGCTCTCCTGGGCAACTGCATAGCTGCATTCCCATTGCTCTTGTTCTGAGAATTTCCGTCATTGCCCTCCTGTGTCAGGACCCAATATCTCATGTCTTTCCCTTTGGTTTTATTTTGGTGAGACACAACCCCAGTATATTCTTGACCTAGTGCATGAAGAAGAGGGTAAAAAGAAATACATACATACATATGTGTGTGTGTGTGTATGCGTGTATGCATATATACACACATATGTATATAGTACACATCTGAAAATTCTTTCATCCAGTTTGGCTGGGGGAGAAATTGGTGGTTGAAAATTATTTTTGCTCAACATTGTAAGAATATTGTTTATTGTTTCCTAATTTCCAATGTTAGTGAGATGATCAACACCACTTCATATTCTTTATTTTGTGTGTGACCAATTTTTTTCCATCTAGAATATTTTTAGCATCTATTCCTTATCCTTCATGTTCCAAAATTTTGAAGTGATTTACATTGCTAGACTCTTCTTTTTGAGAATCTCTTTAATCAACAGAATTGTATTCTTTCTGTCTATAAAATTATCTGATATTATTTCTTTGATAATTGCTCTGCCCACTCCCCACACTCAAACTCCCCTGAAAACAAAACAAAACAAAAAAACTCTGCCCTTTTTCTTTTTCCTCTCTTTTGGAACTTCTATTGGCAGTATATTAGGTCATTAATGACCTTGTGAAATTGCTGCTATTTCATCATTTGATCTACAAAAATGGTAGTTTCATATGATTCAACTTAACATATCTATCCATAAATGTAGCCATATATATTTTTTCTTCTCTGCATTGTCTCTGTTTTCTCTAAGTTTTCTCTTAGCATTTATTGACTTTCAGCTCTACCTTTGATCCTAGAGCCTCTCCTAAATGTCTGCTGATCCTAGACTAAATGTCTACATTAAATAATGAAGCACCTACAAGCCAAGTGTACACTGTGTGTGCTTAGCAGCGACTTGTGGATGGGTGAGCTTCCATGCAGGGAGTCGATATGTGAACGCAACTATTTCATTGGTAAAATTCTAAATTTTAGTGTCAGTTAACATTTTCTCTGACACTGTACAAAGAAGGATCTTTTAGTCTCTGCCCTCAGTTTATAGGCCTGGCTGCTGGTCCTCTGAAGAAGAGGATGAGATCTTGACATTTTGCATGCATATTTTTGCTTAGGTCCCCTGTTTTAAATCTAGCTCTATTCTCTGTTTTCCATTGTGTCCGGTGTTCCCAAATCCAAAGGCTGATTTATTCGATGTATGCAAAGAGTCAATCCCTAGTCTCTTGGAAGAGGTGGTCACTGGGCTATCTGGGAGTAGAACTAGGATCCTGAAGGCCCAAATGTCCCCTGTGTGGCCTTTCACCCTGAGGTGAGCCATCTCTAGGTCTGTTGTAGGTGCTTACTGAACTCAAAAGAGTATCTTGGCAAGAGTTTCTTCCTAGGACCCTAGGACAGATCTCTGCATGATAATAGGATAATAGGGATCTTCTGCTTTGTGAATTTCTTGCACATGAAGCTGTTTTCCGACAATTCCAATGTACTTGTGTGGGAGAAATGCAGAGACCCTGACAGCTGGGTACTCCCTTGTATCTCTGTTTTGGAATTAGCTTGGGAATGATTTGCTAGTACCAATGGAAAAAAAAGAATCTTGAACCAAGTCTGAGTTGTCATTCTCACAAATCTTCAAAGACAGGCTGACCCTTCTTTGGTCTGACTCTTGATCACTCCATTTTCAGCTCCATACTTCAGTCACTCATTTTGGAGTACTCGAAACAATTTCTGAGACCATCTGTCATTGCCATTTTCTGAGGCCCTGTGGTTGACTACATATTGGTATCCATCTCTGCAGGCATGTAAGATTTAGGTTCTTCTCTTCACTTTCAGTCATTATAAATTTTATTAGCATTTCTTCTTAATTAATTGTTTTCTCCACTTCTGGTCACTTGACTACTACAGATTTATAACTTTTTCTTTTCTTTACACTTATTGTGGTAGGATTTGAAGTGGAGGCAAATATAAATGCATGTATCCTCTGCCACGTTTATCTAGTGGTCTTAGATCTTACACTTTAAAAATGTTTTTAATTAAAGTGTTATATACATACAATAAAATTTACCCATCCTAAGTGCACAATTTAATAACATCTTAAGACCTTCGATGTTTCAAATATCCTACTCATTAGTCAAATGCAGACCCATCATAATTACATATGTCTTTTTCTACCTTAATCTCACACAGATAAATATATGCATTCTTCCTGGTGAGAGTGGCAGAGGAGTTATATGCCCTTACCACTCAAAAGAAAACAATTGTAGATATTTTTTGGGCACAGATCTGAATGAAAATAAGTGGGAGACCAGTGTGCTTGACAATATAGTTAACTATGTTGGCCAATATCAGAGCTATTTTTTGTGGATAAGCAACCTTGCCAAAAACCAGAATACACTATAACATACTACTCAATAATTTTTAATTGGCTACTATCATTTTTCAAAAAGTAAGAAACAAGGGGAAAGTAAATCTACTAGTTTTCCTGAAGCAAGAGAAGAGGAAAATGAGAAAATTGAGATTTGACCAACTGATTTCTGCCCAAAGTGGTACAAATGACTGTGTAAAAACATCAGAGAGGCTAAATATTTGTGGCAGACGCTCTTTTAATGGCTGCTGATAAAGCATGAAAATCACTTTGAGAGCATCTGATACATTTCTTACAAATACCCACTGCTCTCTTTGTAAACATTGGGGGAGAGAAGTATACAATATATCTTTCCAAATTTCTAAACATATGTGTTTTAATATTCTTAATTTTAAAGTGTACAGAGATACAAATATCTTGTATTTATTTTCAGCAAACAAGTCTTTATCTGCTAGTTGGAACTACAAACTCAAATGCCTACAGAAGCCAGGCTGGCATATAAACATGGATGTAAGTAAATAGGGAGTGTCGAATTGCAGAATGGCATAGCCTCCTAAAGGCACCCAAATTTAAAATATGTTAAAGATGTATAAATACAAAGAAACAAAAAATTAAAAACAATTAAGTTTAAAAACAGAAAATTAAATAAATAAAGTAAATCCAACTTTTAGGGCCTTGTTGACTGCAGGTCACCAGTTTAACTTCTAGTTTAGGAAATGGTGGGTGAGTTGCTCCCAGCTCAAAGGAGCAGCAGATTATGTTCGCCATCTAATTCTCAACTAAACATTCACTTAACTTTCTCATGTAGGCTGGGTGCGTGGCTTATGCCTGTAATTCCAGCACTTTGGGAGGCTGAGGTGGGAGGATTGCTTGAGGCCAGGAATTTGAGACTAGCCTGGGCAACATAGTGAGACCTCCATCTCTCCAAAAAAAATTTATTAAAAAGTATCCAAGCATGGTGGCACATGTCTGTAATCACAACTGCTCAGGAGGCTGTGGCAGGAGTGTCACTTGCTCCCAGGAGTTCAAGGCTGCGGTAAGCTAGGATTGTAGCACTGTACTCCAGCCAAGGTGACAGATCAAGACTCTATCTCTTGAAAACAAAACAAAACCCTCCTATTCAATCCTAGTCCGGCTTTGATTCCTTGCTCAGAATATGTTTCTCCCCTTTCCTGCTTCTCTAGTGTTCACTCTTACGCCTGTATCTCCTTCTTCTTTCTTCTTCCCCCTTACCTTGCCCCTCCTCAACTCACCAAAGTGGAATGGAATGAAGAGTTTTGTGCTTACTTATTCCTATAAGTGTTGCATCAAGTTGAATACCCCAATGGGCTCATCTCCCTTGTTAGAAACCTGTGAAGGGTTTTCCTTACCTGTAGTCCAAAGCCCATACTGCTCAGCCTGCTGCTCAAGCCCTTCCACTGATCCAGGCTTGCTTTGCCAGACTTTCCTCCCAGGACAGCAGTTCCTCCAGTGTCCCAGATCCACAAGACCACCTCAGCCAGCCAGCACACCACGCAGACTGCTTACTCTCCACCAGTCATCCTTGTTCCTTCATTTTGCCTGGAACATGTCTTGAATATTGAAGGTGCTTAATAAGCATGAGGTGAATTTGAATTTTGTTATCAGTTTGAAAGCAAATGAGTTGCATTATTATTATTTCTCAATTTACTATTTTAAAGCCAATTAAATTAAATCACATTTTGTTTATGGTTCATTTTTTTCCCTCCTTAACAACATCAAAATAAAGACTTTTTAAAAAGTATGAAAGGCATCCTTGTCTGCATTTCCATGTCCTGTGGCTTTATCAGTCTGATTAGACAGATGGCACTAGGTGTTTGATTCTGGCATGAGGTTAATGGGCATGGATAAGAAACAAGAGGTGAAATAGACCTCCAACTTCAGAAATTGTTGACTAGTAGACCGTAGTTCACTTTCACTGCTAAGAGCATTTGCTGCCAATGTTTTAATCATTCTGGGCTCTTCTCCACTACATGAATTTGCTATATAAATTTTTATTTTTTCATTCACATAGTACACCCTTTCTTTGCCCAGTTCTCTGAATAGAATCTTGCAAAGATAGTAAACAGACATTTCTTAGCCATTTACAAAGGGCTTTTTCTGGTCTAAGAAGTCCACAATTTAGACACTAATGAAATATGAAATATGTCACATTATACTTTGAAAATGACTTGAGTCAATGTCAAATATGTCAAATGAGTGTTCAGGGAATTTCAAGGATCTTACCCAAATTTTATGTCTACTTTATAGAATCTCTTTTCTGCACTTATATGTCCTAATGTTTTTATAGACATTAATATCAAAAGAACAATTTAGATTGTTTAAAAAAATCTAAAGTCTGATTTACCTTTGAGACATACTTCAGAACACAAACCAATTTTGCTATGGTAATATCATGTCAATATTTTTTGACAGAAGACAAATGTTGTTATTATTTCACCATTTCTTACCTTTGTAAAAGTTTAGAATTTTACAAAATGACTCTTCTTTACATGGCAAAATAGTAATTTGATGAAAATAAGAAAAGTTGCAATTTTTATGTCTGGTGGCAATGATGAATCATCCAGGTATGTTGGGTTATAAATGGGGCACAAACCATATTGGCATTTTTTAAAAGTAAATACAATTTTAATGGAGAAATGTATCTTTTCACCAAAATCACAGATAACATTGTTTTTAGAAAAGCTTACTTTGACTTGTTCCACTTCTCATTTGATTGGATATTCTCCATGATAGAAGATTGAAAGTAGGACTATCTTAAAGGCATCAGTCTCTATCCAGTAGTTCATTGTCTGTAATATAAAATAAATAGTGGGGGAATTAGCACCTAGAAAAATTGTGAAAGAGATAAGACTATGCTTCAGGCTGTCTACCTTTTCTTTTCTAAGCTCTTTTCTATAACTCCTTTCCTATTATCCACCCCCATCACTCACACAGAGTCACTCAGTATTCTTACACTGTTTTAGCCCTGTCATAGAGGAAATCTGATATATTCTTTCAGGACAGGTACTTAGAAATTTTATGTGCTGCAATGATCAGGAGATTCAAACTTAATAAAAAAGCCTAAGAAGAAAGACAATGAAGACAATGCACAACTCAGTAATTGTAGAATTCCGAGATATAATTTGGGGTGAACCTTCCAGCACTTTAATCTCAAAATATAAATGACAGGTCTTTCATGGAGGCAGTATGTTCGTGAACTTTATCAGGGAACAACAGAATTCGGTTCGTATTTTATGTGTGATCTGGAGCTTGGGATCAGAAAATGTGGCCCAGCTTTGGTGTTCTGAGTCTTTTCGTCAGAGTACTCGCAGTATTTATTCCCTTTTTCCAAAACAGTATTTCACCTACTAGTTCTGCCCCACCTCTTTCTACAAACCCATTTCTAGTGCAATCTACTTCGTTATCTTCAAAGGACAGGAGCATATCTTGTGGAATTTTTCTTATCTCTATATAAGCAGTTTTCCAAAATAACTAACCCATTCAACTTCCTCTGTAAAACAAAATGATTCCCATGGAACACTTAACTCCTTAGTTAATCCCTAGAATGATCACAAAATTATTTTCCCATTTATTTAGTTATTAGTTCCAAAACCTTTTGTTCTATTTGAAATTGTTATTGTAATTAAGTAATTTAATTAGGTAATACATTATTTTAAAAGAATAAAATAAAATAGTATGCAAATATGAAAGTTTAAAAAAGGGAGTTCATTGTGCCTATAAAAATAAATCAAATGTTTTGCAAAGACTCAGTAACTATTAGTCAGAAAAAAAATTGCATTGGAATAAAGAAGGGTAAAAATAATTCACAAAAAGTAAAAGAATTCTCGACCTGGATTGCTTTGCAAAATTTTAAAGATTTTGTTTGTTTGTTTCATTGTAAAGAAGTAAAACAGAAAATTTGGACAACTCATTATGGATGTGGTTTATATGAGAAACAGAATTATAATCATGGACCCAGAGTCAAAGACAAGTCCTTTGTCAAATAATTGCCATATGAATGTGCATTTATATGCCTAATATTTAGAATTGCTTAAAGTATGTTTGCGACTTCTTATGAGCCCAATTTAATATTCTATTATTACTGTTATTATTATTAAATGATCAGCTACTGATGCAATCACCCTGAGAAGCAGGCTTCTACAGAATGTCAGTGGAGGAGCTCCTTTGGCTGGCAAACTAACATCATGGGAAGTCAGAGCATATGCTATGAAGCTGGGAGTGGAAAAAAAAGCTGCTGATCTAAGAAAAAAATCCACCCTTTCTGGCTATTTCTTATATACAGTACTAATATTTTTAGAGACAACACAATACATAAATACCTCTATGAAAGAGAATATACAAAGTGATGGGTGATCGAGATCAAGTTTCCTAAGTGGGGAGAGGAGAAAAAGCAGACAGCTATCTGTGGTTTCTGTAGAAGTGGTGTCTCAATGGGTGTGTAACAAGTAAGAATTCAGAATGAGGGTTGGTTTATCTATATTGTGGTTGAGTTGAATCTCCAATACCAATCAATGAAGTCAAGGATAGGCAGGATTTATGTTGCACTCACTGAGGGTCAGGTCATGTAATATGTGCCTGGGAGACACAGCAACAGGCAGCACTGGAGGAAACAGGCTCCCAACATGGTCAGGTCTCTCCTTCCCACAATAGCTGTCATGAATGCAAAGGGGAGAATTAACATTTTATTCAAGAAGGACTTCATTGAACCTGAGACCATCACTAAAGCCATTGCTATAGTCTGAATGTTTGTATCCCCCCAAAATTTATATGTTGAAATCCTAACCTCCAAGGTGATAGTATTTGGAGGCATGAACTTTTGGGAAGTGATGAGGCCATGAGTGTGGAGCCCTCAGGAATGGGATTAGTGACCCTGTGAAAGAGACCACATAGAGCTAGTACCCTTTTCTACCATGTGAGGACACAGCAAGAAGCCACCGTCTATGAACCAGAAATCGGGCCCTCTCCAGACACCAAATCTTAGACTTCCCAGCTCCAGAACCGAAATAATAAATTTCTGTTGTTTGTAATACCAAGTCTATGCTATTTTGTTATAACAGCTCAGAGTAAGACAGCCATCTACTACTTCAAATACATAACTTCTTTTGTTTGATTGTTTTCTCATTTCTCTTCCAACTAAAATCTAACCTCCATGGGCAAGAAACATATTTCTTATGCCTAGAAAAAAGCCTAAAATATTGATAATATTCAATAAATGTTTATTGAATCATGATTTTGATTTTTTTTCCACCTTAGTAATCTACCCTGCCCTTGTTTTCTCTTCCACCTGTCTTTTAGTTCTGACAACAATCCTCAGATCTCTCTATGGTCAATAAAGACAGTCAGAATTAAAGGCTTTTATCACTCCCCAAGATTATGATTTTTGTTATTATTTCACAAATAGCACTGATAAAACTTCAGACAAATTAAATTTAGCCGAGTTTAATTGAGCAAGAAAAAACAAACAATAACAAAAAAATGATTCGTGAATCAGAATTAGAGTAGAATCAGAGAGACTCCAGGCATGCCTCCTCGTCAAAACAAATTTATAGACAAAAAAAGAAAAATGATGTACAGAAATCAGAAGTGAGGTACAGAAACAGCAGGATTGGTTACAGGTTGGTATTTGCCTTATTTGAACACAGTTTGAGCATTCAGCAGTGTATGAGTGATTGAAGTATGACTTCTGGGATTGGCCAAGACTCAGCGATTGTTACAGATGCATATTCCTAAATTAGGTTACCATTGATCCACAAGGACTCAAATATAGAAGTACGGAGTCTTTCTCAGGCCATATTTAGTTTGCTTTAACCACACTCTGCACGGTGTTAAAAATTATTTTGAGGATCCTTGAATGGAAGGCAATGAGAGGGTAGATATGAATATACCACCTCTATGTTAGGCCAAGTTTCCCAGAAGCGGATGCTTAGACAAGGATTTGTACACACATGATTTATTAGAAGAATGGTGCCAGTAGAAACAGGTAAGGCAGTGGGAGATGTTGGATCAGGAGAAGTGCTACCCTAACCTCAGCCTGATCTCATGGGGAGCTCTAGAGATTAAAGACTACAGAGGGCTTCCCCCTCCTCCTTCCTGCCAGGGCAAGGAATCAGATATTTGTACCCTGTCTTCTGTCAGTCAATAGCTACAGACCTCCCCAGATGCTACGTAAATTCTAAGATGCTTCCAGGAAAGTGGCACTAAGAGTCCAAGTCCAAGTCCTCTGAGGAATGTTGCTGGAGTAAGTGTTGCTGGAGTAAGCTGTAACAGCTAACACGTAGAGGCTGCTGTATGGACACACAAAACCAGCAAGAGGGATCCAGAGGAGCTGACAAAAACATGAACATCTCTTAATGCCAAAAGCTATACTGAACAAAAGACTCACTTGTCACCTTCTCGTCTGGTTGGTGAAGGCACATACACGGCTATACAGCATTCTTCAGGGTTCCACCTGATACTTTCGTTCCTGTGTAGAGTTCTCCCGGTGACTCACACTGACCAAATGCTTTCACTATGAGCTCTGCCTCTACAATCTATTTTATTGTTAGATCACTACCATTATAGGAGAGAATAGTCCATTGATTACTCTATGCTTTTCTTAGCTTGGGCTGGGGACATTTTTAATGTTTCTAAAATAAGTCCCATGTGGTTAGGTGTGAAAATTAAAATGACCCATTAACAACTGTAATGTGCTATAAGATTTGGATTCCTACTAATTACTGTAATCTATCTCCCAGCTTCACTGAGTATGTAAATGAGAAAAATTATTACACAGTTTCTTTACTGAAACTGCGACTATTCTCTAACATCTAATATGCAGTCTGAGATGGATTTCTAAAAATGACAGAGTAAGGATGCCAATCTTAGCATAAGTATACTAACATCTGTTCTACATTTCTTTAATTCTTTTGACATTCTTACTATTTATAAAAAAGTAATGTTTTTCTTCAGAAATGAAACTTTGTTTAGTTTTATCTTTCACTTAGAAGCAACAATGGTCATATAATTATAACCTCTTTATATATCATAATATGCATATATTATACATAATACATACACATAAATATATATGTCTAGAGGTCAGTATTGTAGCAAATAATCAAAACACAAACATGCTTTACTAAGAAAAATTGTTTTAAATGTCATGCTCTACAATGAAAAAAGGCCACAAAGCCCTTATGTCCTTATTATCCTATTCTTTGAATATAAAATAAAAATTACTTATTTAATAATCTTAGTTACCTTTTTCATTAGAAAACTAATATTATTTGCCAAACTAATCCAGAGAGATTATTAACAAGTATGGTATGAGAAGGAGTTTCTGGACCCTGACATAGTTACAGATGATAGGAAGGCAACAGAAACACTAACTGAATAGTCTGACAGACATGTGGTCTTGTATATGCAAATATTTTTTTAAATTCTCATAATGAACTATGACATTAGATTCATGGTACTGTTTATTAAAAGTGTAACTTTAATAGATTTCCATCAAAATAGTTACATATTTTGAGTCTTTGATAAATATGTTATTTTGCAAATTTCGCTCATGTAAAGTATTTCATTCCTGAAAATAGAGGAAAAATTAAATACTGTCATCTGCCTGTCTTGAAGTAGTATGAGGTTATGTTTGCATTAATATTCACACATACCTCAAATAACTAGGATTTTTATGCATAGATGAATTTCTAATCAACAGGGTAAAGATACAACATGCATGAAAAGGTTTTCAGTTTTGCTACATTCCAAATTACTGAATTCAAACAGAAAGTGAAGGGAGTGAACCCCTTAGGTAAAAGTATTCACTTTGTATATATCAAAGTGGACATGTCACCAAAGTGGACATGTATATAACATGCTTCAGAGTATTTCAAAACATGAGCTGTGTGATCAGAGAGTAACTTAGGCTTATGTCAGGCCAGATGCTCTCCTGAATGTGTTTATTAAAGTGGTTAATTCGAATAAAAACACCTGAGGAGGACCTTCACCCTGCCCACATACTGTGAGGTATTTACCTCCAATATTGGTTCACTGATGAAACACACACCTTAGGGAGAGAGGAAAGTAAGTTATAAACCTGATGCAGATTCCCCACTGAAGACATTTCTCTACTAAGTACTCCTAGTTAGACTTTTACCTTGATGCAAATTCATGGTGGTATGGTTTCTGGGTTAGTGTGATTCTGCTAGACTATGAGTTCCAAAAGAACAAGACCTTGACTTTGTGTTCACTGCATTTATCTAACATTTAAATAAAACACTAGGAGATACCCATCTTATGATAACATTAGATGAATGAACAAACTATCCAGTGTCACCCTGAACACATCCCTTTCCATGAAATAAGGAAATGGCACTGAAATCAACTCTTAGAAAATGGACCCAAGAATAAACAGGAATGATGTTCCATGAAGCTGAAAAATACAGGAAAGCTGGGAGCAGAGGAGGTTTATGCTGCAGTATGAGGACTGCAAAGACCAACTACATACAAAACAATCTTGATACTCAGACTTTGAGGTACCTACTTTATTGTTCCCACAGAGGCTAGTCTTTCTGATATGCAACAAATTAGAAACTGAAAATGCAAATTTGTCACTCAATTTGCATTTATTGTGGTAGCATACTTAATCCCTGAAAAGATCCATAGAACTCAAATAAGCAACTGCAAAGAAAATATTAGAACTGTGATAAGTGGGCAACAAAATTAGAAGACAGATCAGCTCATCTCTAACATTCCTATAGCAACTTAGGATTTGAACTTTCATGAAAAGTTCTAATGTGTTGGAAAGAACAACATCATAGCAATACCCCGCCTCCTTTTTAGAAACAGCTTTCAATCTCCTCTTCATAACCAGGACAGATAGCACTCATTTCTAGGGCACATTGTCAAAGGTGTGTCTGTGCTTATTCAAAGCATAATGCTGTTTATAACTGTATCTAATTCTCTGACACTCAAAATCCACACTGAAATTTTAGAAATATAAATGTGATCTTATTTTATGGATAAGTTTTAATCTACCTTGTTTATCTTAAAATAGTAAAGTACAAGGAATTCAGTTTTCCACCATGATGGAATAAATATACGGTACTACACTCACTCTCTTACTGTGAGTTACCATACAAGTAAACAAAATACATAAGGCAATAAATAAATAAAATAAAATGTAGTCTTTTATATTTTTTAGGTATTTATTTTTAGGTATCTATTAAGTAGCAAGCAGAGCAGGACTGTTATTCTTGAGAGAAAGCAAACATATGAGGTTTGTCCCACATTCATTCATGCTTTCTGCCACAATCAAGAAGACAGAAGCCAAGTCTATCCTCCTACCTCTCAATCTCCTATTCAGAGACAGGAGATCAATACTAAGGAATCTGGAATTTGTAGGGCATTTCACCAGAGAAAGGAAGCTTGGGGAGGTGAGGGGAGAGGAGTGTAAAAGTCTTGAGGACATTCAGTGCCGTTCTCAATGAAGGGCTGACACGTGCATGCACAAAGCAAGACTCTACAAACCTAACCACCGTAGCACTAAGGGCAAAATTGAAACAGCCCAGCCTAACAACAGATAGAAATACAGTTCTACAGAAAAAAAAAAAAAAAAAAGCACAGGAAAAGGTAAAACATCCATAATATAAAAGACTACATTTTTATTTCTTCTATTAATTTCATTTTATGTAAAGTACTAACTGTAAGCAGACTATAATATATTATGATATGTAATGAACAAAAGCTTAAAAAACAATAAAGAAATGAAAATAGAATACCAAAATATTCATTAAGCACAATATAAGTCAAAAACGGAAGAATAGAGAAACAAAACCAGATACGAAAAAGAGAATACAAATACCAAAATGACAGACATAAACACAGCTATACAAAAATTGTTTTGAATGTATATGGACTGAGTACCCCAATTATAGAGCAGATATTCTCAGACTGGGTAAAAAAAAACAAAATGTAAATATTTTCTATCTACATGATATCATTTTAAATATAAAGATACAGATAAGAGGAAAGTAAAAGGATGGGGAAAAAAGACACACCATGCAAATAGCAAGTAAATGTAATAAAGCTAGTAGGAATGCATCGATATAAGACAAAGTAGACATTAAGACCAGAAATACCTTACTACTGAAATGAAGTGTGGAAAAACTAGAAATATAAGCAGAAATAAGGAAATATTTCATAATGTGAGAAGGAATAAGTAATCAAGAATGTATAACAATTATAGATATGTAGATACATAACAATAGAGTTCCAAAACGCATTAAACAAAAACTGACAAAACTAATGATAAAAATAGGCAAATTTATCATTGTAGTTGGAGATGTCAGTACCTTTCTTTCAGTATTAATTGAAATAGGAATACAGAAGATTTGAACAACTTGATCAACCAACTTGACCTAATTGACATTTATAGAATAATGCATCTAACAACTACAGAATAGACCTTCTTTTCATGTACGCATGGAACAGTCATTAAGAAAGACAATATACTGGGTCATAAACCAAGTCTCAATGCCTTTTAAAGGACTGAAATTATATAGAGCTCTGACTACAGCTGAATTAAAGTAGAAGTCAATTATAAAAAATAGACATAAAAAATCCTCAAATATTTGGAGATTAAACAACACTCTTAAGTAATTCATGGGTCAAAGAAGAATCACAGAAAAATAAGAATTTTAAACCAAATGTTAAGAAAAATAAAATATGTCATTATCTACTAGATGTAGTTAAAATAGTACTTAAAGGAAAATGTGTAGCTTTATATGATTATGTTAAAAGAAAAAAATGGTTTGAAATCAATGATTTAATTTTCAACCTTATAAGCCTATAAAAAATAAATTAAATACTAAAGTAAGTTATAAAAAGAAAAAATAAAGATAAAAGCAGAAAACAATAAAATTAAAAACAAGAAAATAATAAATACAAACAACAAAGCAAAAGTGTCTTTTTTAAAGTTTAGTAAAATATAAATCGTTAAAAATAATTCAGTTTTAAAATAGAAATTTTCCACAAAGAAAAGCAAGCACAGATAGTTTTATTTATTAGTTTATTTAAAGAACATATAAAACCAGTCTTAGGCTGGGTGCCATGACTCATGCCTGTAATCCCAGCACTTAGGGAGGTTGACACATGTGGATCGCTTTGAGCTCAGGAGTTTGAAAACAGCCTTACCAAAATGGCAAAACCCTGAGTCCACAAAAAATAAAAAAGTTAGCTGGGCATGGTGGCTCATGCCTGTGGTCCCAGCTACTCAGGAGGCTGAGGCTGGAGGATTGCTTGAGCCTAGGAAGCGGAGGTTGCAGTGAGCCAACATCGTGCCACTGCCGACCAGCCTGGGAGACAGAGTGAGATTCTGTCTCAAAAAAAAATAAAAAATAAAATAAATAAAACCAATTTTGCACAAAATATATCAGAAAATAGAGAAGAATACTTCCCAACAGATTTTGTGAAGCCAGCCCAACACTTATGCTAAAGTCCAATATTAACATTAAAAGTACACAAACAGCAATTCAAAATTCTTAATAAAACAATTAATTAACAAATTAAATATAGCAATATATAGTATATTAGAGACAAGTAAAACATTTTTCAGAAATCTTAGTTTGGTTAAACTTTCAAAAATGACTCAATGTGATTTACAGTATTAACAAAAGACACATTTTTATGTCAATAGATACAGTAAAAAGCATTTGACAAAATCCAATACCCAATTATTATAAAGCTCTTAGCCAAATACGAACATAATTTAACTTTCTCCATCTGATAAAATGCAATTATGAAAAACCTACAACTAACATAATACTCATTTGTGAAACTGAATACTTACCTGCCAAGACTGTGAACAATGCAAGGATCTACACTCTCTGCACTTGTATACAACATTCCATTAGAAGTTCTAGCTAGTGCCATAAGGCAAGAAAAAGAAGTAAATGGTATAATAATTAAGTGGAAGATGGGAGGCAAGCTTAATTTATGGACAACAGCATTGTATACATAGATACCTTTTTGCATCTAAAGAAAAAATTGCTAGAACCAATAAATGAATTTAGCATTATAGTAGTGTATGAGGGTTAATATACAAAAGTCATTGTATTTTTTATGTTTTGTATATTTATTTATAAAATAATTGTATTTCTAATATTAGCGAGCAATTGGAAAAAAATAAAAACTAGTTGCTTAAAAAACAAAAAAACTTGAAATCATTTTAATAAAAGGTGTAAGATTTCTAAACTAAGTATTTCAACTCATTGTTGACAGAAATTAAAATGAAATTTTAATTTCATTTTAATTCTAATGAAATGGAGAGATACACCATGTTTATGCACTAGAAAATTCAATATTGTTAAAATGTCTTATTTTTTTCAAATCAATCTATGAATTTAATGCAATTCTAATTAAAAGCCCCAAAAGTATTTTTTTAATAAATTGACTATATGATTCTAAAATTTACATTAAAAAGCAAATGATCTAGCAATCTTTGTAAAGGACAAACAAAACAGTCTTTAAAAAGAACAAAGTTAGAGTATTAAAACAAACTTTCAGGAATCTAGGATCCATGGAAGAATATCTTAAAGCATAATAGGAGAGAAAAAGATTACTTAGGATGCAAAAACAACAATAAAGAATAATTAGACTTCATCAAAATGAAAACTTATGTCACCAAAAGACATCACTAAGAAAATGAAAGTGCAAGACATAAATCGATAAAAAATATGTATTTTACATATATATGACAACAATATTGTATCTAGATATAAATCAATTATTAAAAGTTAAATCCTCTGCTATTGTGAATAATGCCGCAATAAACATACGTGTGCATGTGTCTTTATAGCAGCATGATTTACAGTCATTTGGGTATATACCCAGTAATGGGATGGCTGGGTCAAATGGTATTTCTAGTTCTAGATCCCTGAGGAATCGCCACACTGACTTCCACAATGGTTGAACTAGTTTACAGTCCCACCAACAGTGTAAAAGTGTTCCTATTTCTCCACATCCTCTCCAGCACCTGTTGTTTCCTGACTTTTTAATGATTGCCATTCTAACTGGTGTGAGATGATATCTCATAGTGGTTTTGATTTGCATTTCTCTGATGGCCAGTGATGATGAGCATTTTTTCATGTGTATTTTGGCTGCATAAATGTCTTCTTTTGAGAAGTGTCTGTTCATGTCCTTCGCCCACTTTTTGATGCGGTTGTTTGTTTTTTTCTTGTAAATTTGTTTGAGTTCATTGTAGATTCTGGATATTAGCCCTTTGTCAGATGAGTAGGTTGCGAAAATTTTCTCCCATGTTGTAGGTTGCCTGTTCACTCTGATGGTAGTTTCTTTTGCTGTGCAGAAGCTCTTTAGTTTAATTAGATCCCATTTGTCAATTTTGTCTTTTGTTGCCATTGCTTTTGGTGTTTTGGACATGAAGTCCTTGCCCACGCCTATGTCCTGAATGGTAATGCCTAGGTTTTCTTCTAGGGTTTTTATGGTTTTAGGTCTAACGTTTAAATCTTTAATCCATCTTGAATTGATTTTTGTATAAGGTGTAAGGAAGGGATCCAGTTTCAGCTTTCTACATATGGCTAGCCAGTTTTCCCAGCACCATTTATTAAATAGGGAATCCTTTCCCCATTGCTTGTTTTTCTCAGGTTTGTCAAAGATCAGATAGTTGTAGGTAAGTGGCGTTATTTCTGAGGGCTCTGTTCTGTTCCATTGATCTATATCTCTGTTTTGGTACCAGTACCATGCTGTTTTGGTTACTGTAGCCTTGTAGTATAGTTTGAAGTCAGGTAGTGTGATGCCTCCAGCTTTGTTCTTTTGGCTTAGGATTGACTTGGCGATGTGGGCTCTTTTTTGGTTCCATATGAACTTTAAAGTAGTTTTTTCCAATTCTGTGAAGAAAGTCATTGGTAGCTTGATGGGGATGGCATTGAATCTGTAAATTACCTTGGGCAGTATGGCCATTTTCACGATATTGATTCTTACTACCCATGAGCATGGAATGTTCTTCCATTTGTTTGTATCCTCTTTTATTTCCTTGAGCATTGGTTTGTAGTTCTCCTTGAAGAGGTCCTTCACATCCCTTGTAAGTTGGATTCCTAGGTATTTTATTCTCTTTGATGCAATTGTGAATGGGAGTTCACTCAAATTGTCCGACAATGATAGACTGGATTAAGAAAATGTGGCACATATACACCATGGAATACTATGCAGCCATAAAAAATGATGAGTTCATGTCCTTTGTAGGGACATGGATGAAATTGGAAACCATCATTCTCAGTAAACTATCGCAAGAACAAAAAACCAAACACCGCATATTCTCACTCATAGGTGGGAATTGAACAATGAGATCACATGGACACAGGAAGGGGAATATCACACTCTGGGGACTGTGGTGGGGAGGGGGGAAGGGGGGAGGGATAGCATTGGGAGATATACCTAATGCTAGATGACGAGTTAGTGGGTTCAGCGCACCAGCATGGCACATGTATACATATGTAACTAACCTGCACAATGTGCACATGTACCCTAAAACTTAAAGTATAATTAAAAAAAAAAAAGAATAAATGCTGAAAGTGAGAGAAAAAAATAATAAAATAAAATAAAATATCTGAAAAAAAAAAAAGTTAAATCCTCAATTTAAAAATAGGCAAAATATTGAGATACCTCACAGAAGAAGATACACACATGGTCAAGAAGGACATAAAATGTTTTTTATTATTAATCATCTAGAGAACATAAATTTAAATAAAAATATACATAATGAGATACCACTTCATATCCACCTCAATGGTTACTGTTAATGATTGATAACACCACTTGCTGGCAAGAATGGAAAGCCACTACGTTTTGCACATTATTGATGAGAGTTTAAAATGGTACAACTACTTTGGGAAAATGTTTGGCAGTTTTGTTAATAAAGTTAAACCTGCATTTACCCTATCACCCAGCAATCCCCCTCCTGGGTATTTGCCCAAGAGAAATTAAACATGTCCACAAAAAGACTTGTGTAAAAATGTTCATTGAAGGTTAATTCATAGTAGCTGCAAATTAAAAACAACCCAAATGTTCATCTGCAGGAGAATTAGTAAACAAAGCATGCTATATTCATGTAATGAAATACTATTCAGCAATGAATAAATAAAATAAATACCGAAATACACAACATGCATGAATCTCAAAATTGTTGCATTAAAGAATAGAAGTCGTATACAAAATATCACTGAACTTTTATAAACCTCAAAAACACCTTTTTTCCACCTGGCTTTTAGCATGTCTCAGGCACTTGGAAATAGAAAGATAATAGATAAAATAAATATCAACTCTGTGAGCTTTAATTCAAGACGGAAAACGGGAATCCACCAGAATTGTGAAGGAGACCCTGGGGAGCAGGATATGGGCAAACAGCTTCCGTGATGACATCTAGCTGCTAAAGGTGAGTAAAGCCTCAGTACTGAGAAAAGCAGAGAGCCTTCCTCTGTGACTTACCTTTCCACTGGGGATCTGAACAACCCAGGCTGAGGGAGAGCACTTTGTTTCCCCTAAGCCCTGGAGCTAACTTGGGGAGAGAAGAGGCTTAGAGGAGAGACGCTGGGAAAAGCTACAGGCTTTTTAATTTGAGCTCATACAAAATCAACCATTTTTTGGTAACCCAGCATTGTGGTCATGCTGGCATTTTAGTCTTGGGCCAAAGATTAGAGCTCCTGCTCTGGATTTGGGTAGGGGCTGCTGCAACCAGAACTGTGGAAAGCACCTCAGCAGTAGGAATTGGAACTGTGCTGTCCCCAGTCATTAGCCCGGAGTGGGAGGAGAGCTGCTACGGCTGCAGTTTCTTCTGGGCAGTGAGACTTGCACCAGGGCCAGCTTGGTGACCTGAAACCTGCCTGTCCGTGTCATTGCTGGGTGCTGAAGCTGACTTCCCTGAGGTCATAGTGCACCAGAGCCCTCTCCACTCCACTCTCTGTCAGAAATCTAGGCATTTGGAGCATACGCTTGCCTGGAACAGCAGCCTGAGCCACCCCACCCTTCCTGGATATAAATCGTGGTGCAGTGGAGCCATCTCCACTCTACACACAGGCAAATAGGCAGGCATTTGGAGCACCGATTCATGTGGACTAGTAATCTGAGTCACCACATCCTTCCTGTACAGAGATCCTCGTGTAGGGAGGCTGTCTCCAATCTATGGAGAGACAGGCAAATCTCTAGGCATTCAGAGCACCCCTTACTTAGATTAGAAGCCTGAGCTGCTCCAACCATCCTGTACAGAGATCCTGGTGCAGGGGGTGCCCTCTACATTTCATGCTCATGCAGATCTTCAGGTACTGCAGCACTCAGTCCCCTGGATTAGGAGTTCAGGCTGTACCCCCTGCCCATGAAGAGAACTTGAGGCTGAGAAGGTTTTGCAGTTCCACACCTAGGTACATGTCTGTGTGCTTGGTGGCCACTCACTGTATTCTCCACTGGGACTGGCACTTGTGCCTGCCATCAGGGGACCTATAGGCCAACCTGTCTGATCAAGCCCAGCCTATCTTTCTCCACAGCCCCCAAGGGCTGAACAGGGTGCTCAGCCCACTGTGTACTCCATGAGTCGAACTATTGCCTGAGCAGCAGAGAGCTTCTTCCAGTAAACAAGGCCAGTAGATACCCAGCCACATTGGCCACAGCCCATTCTTACCCATAAGTCCCATGGACTGGCTTGTAGGTCAGACTGTACAGCCCAGTGAAAAAACATGCTGACAGAACTGCATACAGCTTTAGAAGCAAACCCAAAAGACGCCATCCAGCATTTTCTACAGTCACACCCCTTGGGAAGGGGTGGAAAAGGAAAGGGAAAGAAAAAAATCATAATAATATTTTAGGAAAAGAAAGACAAGGGGAAAAAAATCCTACTTGCATGAAAATAATTACAAATATTAGAAGTGCCTGCATCTCCAGATGAGAGGGAACCAGCAAAGGACTTCTGGTACCATGAAAAATCTAAATGTAGTGACACCACCAAAGGAGTACACTAGCTCTTCAGCAATGGTACCTAACCAAAATGACAGATAACCAGAAATGACAGATAAAGAATTCAAAGCAAGGATTGCAAGGAAATTCAATGAAATCCAAGAAACAGTTGAAAATCAACACACACAAACTTCTAAAACAATCCAGAAAATGAAAGAAGAAATAAACATCTTAAAAAGAAATCAATCAGAGCTTCTGGGATTGAAAAACACACTGAAATTTTTTCAAAATACAGTTGAAAGCTTTATCAACAGAATGGATCAACCAAAAAAGAGAATCTCAGACCTTGAAGACTGATCTCTCAAACTAACCCAGTCAAACAAAAATAAAGAAAAATAAATTTAAAAAGTAAATAAAATCTTCAAGAAATATGAGATTTTGTGAAGCAACCAAATCTACAAATTATTAGTATTCCTGAGAGAGAAAGAGAAAAAGTAAACAACCTAAAAATATATTTGAGGGAAATTCAAGAACATTTCCCCAATCTTGCTAGATGGATAGACATCTAGATATAAGAAATCCAGAGAACACCTGTGAGATAACCTACAAAATGAGCATAACCAAGGTATATAGTCATCATACTGTCCAAGGCGAACACTAGAGAAAATAATCTTAAAGACAGCTGAAGAAAAAAGTCAAATTACATACAAAGGGAATCCTTTCAGGCTAACAGCTGACTTCTCAGCAGAAACCTCAAAAGCCAGAAGAGATCGAGGACCTATTTTAAGCATTCTTAAAGAAAAGAAATTCCAACCAAGAATTTTATATCTTATATCCTGCCAAACTAAGCTTCATAAGTGAAGAAGAAAAAGTCTTTTTCAGACAAGCAAGTGCTAAGGTAATTTGTTACAACTACACCAGAATTACAAGAGAT
This sequence comes from Pan troglodytes, assembly GCF_028858775.2. NCBI lineage: Eukaryota > Metazoa > Chordata > Mammalia > Primates > Hominidae > Pan > Pan troglodytes. The sequence goes on from NC_072411.2 coordinate 40,214,477, forward strand.
CCTTCAGGGAGTTTTGAACATGAAAATGAAAGAACAATACCTACTTCCACAAAAACACACTTAATTAGATAGCCCACAGACCCCATAAAGCAACCACATAGTAGGGACTAGAAAACAACAAGCTGACAACTTCACAATAGGATAAAACCTCACATATCAATATTAATCTCTAAATTATTCCCTCAAATGATCTAAATACCATACTTAAGAGGCATAGAGTGATGAGTTGAATTTTTAAGAAGACCCATCCATCTGCTTTCTTCAAGAGACTCACCTCACATGTAATGACACCCATGAGCTCTATGTAAGAATTGGAGAAAGATCTACCACACATATGAAAAGCAAAAAAAGCAAGGGTCGCTATTCTTATATCAGATAAAAACAGATTTTAAACCAACCACAGTAAAAAAGGACAAGGAAGGGTATCACATAATGATAAAGGGTTCAATTTAACAAGAAGACCTAGCTATCCTAAATATATGCACACCTACCATGGGAGCTCCCAAATTCATAAAACAAGTACTTCTACATCTACAAAAAGACTTAGATGGCCACACACACAATAATAGTGGGAAACTACACGACCCCATTGATTGCATTAAACAGATAATTGAGGCAGAAAACTGACAAAGAAATTATGGACTTAAATTACATATTTGACCCATTGGAATTAACAGACATCTACAGAATACTCCACCCATTAAGCACAGAATATGCATTTTTCTCATCTCTTGGAACATACTTCAAAATCGACTACATGCTCAACCATAAAGCAAGTCTCAATAAATTCAAAAAAATCTAAATGATACCAACCATACTCTTGGACCACAGTAGAATAACAATAGAAATCAATACCAAGATGATCACTCAAAATCACACAATTACATTGAAATTAATCAACTTGCTCCTGAATGACTTTTGGGTAAACAGTGAAATTAAGGCATAAATCAATAAATTATTTTAAATAAGTGAAAACAGAAACGCAATATACCAAAATGTCTAAGATACAGCAAAACTGTACCTACCTCAAAAAGTTGGAAAGATCCCAAATTAATGATCTAACATCACTACTAGAGGAACTAGAAAATCAAGAACAAACTGACCCCAAAGCTAGCAGAAGAAAAGAAATAACTAAAACCAGAGCAGCACCAAATGAAAGTGAGACCCCAAAATCTATACAAAGAATTAATGAAACCAAAGGTTGAAAAAAATAAACAAAGTTGAGGGACTGCTAGCTAGGTTAGCAAAGAATAAAAGAAGGTCCAAATAAGCACAATCAGAAATAACAAAGGTGACATTACAACTAATCCCTCAGAACTAAAAAGATTCTCAAGAACTATTGTGAACACTTCTATGGACACAAACTAGAAAATCTAGATGAAATTGACAAATTCCAGGAAACATACAGCCTCCCAAAATTGAATCAGGAAGAAATCAAAATTCTAGACAGATGAATATCAAGTTCCAAAATTGAATCAATAATTCAAAAACCTACCAATCAAACAAAGCCACAGGCCAGATGGATTCACAGTCAAGTTCGACCAGATATAAAAAGATCTGATCCCAGTTCTACTGAAACTAGTCTAAGAAATTAAAGATGGGGACTCCTCCCTAACTCATTCTACAAAGCCAGCATTACCCTGATACCAAAACCTGACAAAGACACAAAAACAACAAAAAGAAAACTATAAGCCAAGCCAATATCCCTGATGAACAGATACAAAAATTCTCAACAAAATATTAGTAAACAGAATCAAGTAGCACATCAAAAAGTTAATTCACCATGATTAATTAGGATTTCTTCCCAGGATGTGAGTTTTATTAAACATACAAAAATCAATAAATGTAATTCACCACATACAATTAAAAACAAAAACACATGATTATCTCAATAGATGTGGAAAAAACTTTTGATAAAATCAAATATCCCTTCATGATAAAAACCCTGAAGAATGTAGACATTGAAGGAACACACCCTAAAATAATAAGAGCCATTTATGAAAAACCCACAGCCAACACCATACTGAATGATTAAAAACTGGAAGTATTCCCCTTGAGATCTGGAATAAGATAAGCATGTCCTCTCTCACGACTCCTATTCAACATAGTACTAAAAATCCTAGCCAAAGCAATCAGGCAAGATACAGAAATAAAAGGCAACCAAGTAGGAAAAGAAAAAGTCAGACTATCCCTCTTTGTAGACAATGTGATTGTACACCTAGAAAACCCTAAAGACTCCACCAAAAAGGCTCCTGGAACTGGTAAGTGACCTCAGTAAAGTCTCAGGATACAAAAATTAATGTATAAAAATCAGTAATATTTCTACCACACTAGTAGTGTTCAAGTTGAGAGCCAGATCGAGAACACAGTACAATTTACAATAGCTACAAAAACACACACATACAACAACAACCACCACCACCTAGGAATACGTCTAACCAAGAAGGTGAAAGTTCTCTACAAGAAGTACTACAAAATACTGCTGAAATAAATCATAGATGACATAAACAAATGGAAAAACATTCCATGCTCATGAACTGAAAGAATCAATCTCATTTAAATGATCATACTGTCAAAAGTAATTTACAGATTTAATGCTATTCCTATGAAACTACCAACATCATTTTTCACAGAACTAGAAAAAAAACTATTTTAAAATTCATATGGAACCAAAAAGAGCCCAAATAGTCAAAGTAATTCTAAGCAAAAAGGCCAATGCTGGAGGCATCACGTATCCAAAGTCAAACTATATAATATAAGGCTACAGTAGCCAAAACAGCACAGTTCTGGTACAAAAACTGGCACATAAATCAGTGAAACAGAATAGAGAAACCAGAAATAAAGCTATATACCTCCAGCCATCTGATCTTTGAAAAAGTCAACAAAAATAAGTGGTGAGGAAAAGACTCCCTATTCAATAATTGGTGCTAAGACAGCTGGCTAGCAATATGCAGAAGAATGAAACTGGACATTGCCTTTCAACGTATATAAAAATTAACTCAAGATGGATTAAAGATTTAAATATAAGACCTCAAACTATAAGAATCCTACAAGAGAACCTAGGATATACCATTCTGGATATCAGCCTTGGAAAATAATTTATGACCAAGTCCTCAAAAGCAATTGCAAAAAAAAAAAAAATGACAAGTGGGACCTAATTAAAGACCTTCTGCACAGAAAAAGAAACAATCAATAGAATAAATAAATGAGAGAAAATATTTGCAAACTATGCCTCTCACTAGGATTTAATATCCAGAATGTATAAGGAACTTAAATTAGCAAGCCAAAATAAAACCATTAAAAATAGGCAAAAGACGCAAACAGACACTTCTCTAAAGAAGACATACAAGCAACCAACAAATATAAAAACTGCTCAATATCACAAATCATCAGAAAAATGCAAATCAAAACCACAATGAAATATAATCTCATACCAGTCAGAATTGGCTATTTTTAGAAAAATAAAACAAAATAAATAAAAACAGATGCTGGTGAAGCGTGGAGAAAAAGGGATGCATATACACTGTTGATGGGCATATAAATCAGTTCAGCCACTGTGGAAAGCCGTTTGGAGATTTCTCAAAGAACTTAAAACGAAGCTACCATTTGATCCAGCAATCACATTACTGGGTATATATCCAAAAGTAAATAAAACAACCTACCAAAAGGACACATGCACTCATATGTTAATCACAGCACTATTCACAACAGCAAAGACATGGAGTCAACCCAGGTGCCTATCAATGGTGGACTCAATTTTTAAAATGTGGTATGTATATGTCATGAAATACTATGCAGCCATAAAAAAGAACAAAATAATGTCATTTGCAGCAACATGGATGGAACTGGAGGCCATTATTCTAAGTAAATTAAAGCAGGAACAGAAAACCGAACGCCTCATGTTTTCACTTTAAAATGGGAGCTAAAAATTGGGTACAATTAGGCATAGAGATGGCAACAATAGACGTTGGGGACTACAAGAAGGAGGAAGGGTTGAAAAACTAGCATTCAGTACTATGCTCACTGTCTGGGTGACAGGATCAGTTTTACTCCAAACCTCAGCATCATGCAAAATATCCAGGTAACAAAACCTGTACATGTACACCCTGAATGTAAACTAAAAGTTGAAAATATTTTTTAAAAAGGATTCAAGAATAGGCAAACTAATCTATGGTGACACAAATCAGAACAGGGAATGCCTGTGGGAGTTGTAGATTAAATGGAGGTAAGAGATGACTTCCTGGGATGATGGAAGTATTCTATTAATGGGCATAGCTGTCAGATGGTTGTACATTTGTCAAGTCTCCATTAAATTATGTTCTTGAGAGTGCATTTCACTGCCTATAAACTTAACAAATACAAATAGCGTGTCTCTTGCAAATTTGTGGCCTTTCTACTATTATCAGTAACAAATACTTAGAACACTTTTTACCCCATGAGTTACTAGGGTTGAGAATTACTCCTCTCAGGCATACAACAAAAAAAATCCATGCTGGAAGTCACTCATAGGAAGTGGTCTAGAGAATCCAATAGCTATATTACCTTAGCATAGTTGCAGGAGTGAGAAGCACTGAGTCAACAAATGTGTAAAGTTACGGATAGAAGTGGCCCATTTCTACCATCGCTTACAGTATAAGAAGTTGTAAGCTGCTACTAGAAGCCACTATTTATTCATTTATTCAATCAAATATTTAACTAGTGGCGGCTATGAATGATACGGTTTTGTCCCTGAATCCCGCCTGCTCCAAATCCAGCTGTGGCTAAAAGCGGCCCAGGTACAGCTTGGGCTGCTGCTTCAGTGAGTTTAAGCCATAAGTTTTGGTGGCTTCCATGTGGTGATAAGCCTGTGGATGCACAGAGCACAAGAGTTGAGGCTTGGGAGCCTCCACCTAGATTTCAGAGGATGTATGGAAAAGCCTAGATGTCCAGGCAGAGAAGCCTGCTGCAAAAGCAGAGCCCTCACAGAGAAACTTTGCTAGGGCAGTGCAGATGGAAAATGTGCGGTTGAAGCCCTCACACAGAGTCCTGACTGGGGCACTGCCTAGTGGAGCTGTGAAAAGAGGGTCACTGTTCTCCAGGCTGTGGAATGGCAGAATCATCATCAGCTTGCACCATGCACCAGGAGAAGCCACAAGCACCCAACACCAGCCCATGAGAGAAGCCATGGGGGCTGATCCCTGCAAAGCCACAGGCGAGGAGATGCCCAAGGCCTTGGGAGCCACCCCTTGTACCAGTATTCCCTGGATGTGAGACACTGAGTTAAAAGAGATTATTTTCGAGCTTTAAGATTTAATGACTGCCCTTCTGGGTTTTGGACTTGTATCAGGCCTGTAGCCCTTTTTTCCTGGCTGATTTCTCCCTTTTGGAATGAGAGTATTTGCCCAATGTCTATACCCCAATTGCGTCTTGGAAGTAACTAACTTGTTTTTTATTTTACAGGCTTATAGGGACTAGCCTTGTCTCAGATGAGACTCTGGACATTTGAGTAAATGCTGAAAATGAGTTAAGACTTGGGGGACTGCTAGGAAAGCATGATTGTATTTTGCAATGTGAGAAGAACATGAGATTTTGTAGGGGCTGAGAGCAGATTTATATAGTTTGGATCTGTGTCCCCAACCAAATCTTATGTCAAATTATAAGCATCAGTGTTGGAGGTGGGGCCTGCTGGGTGGTGATTGGATCATTGTGGGGGCAGATTTCCCCACATGGTGCTGTTCTAATGATAGTGAGTGAGTTCTCATGAGATCATGTTGTTTAAAAGTATGTGGCACCTCCCTGCCCCCTTTCCTCCTGCTCTAGCCATGTGAAGTGCTGATTTCCCCTTTAACTTCCACCATGATTGTAAGTTTCCTGAGGCCTCCCCAGAAGCTGAGCAGATGGCAGCAGAATGCTTCCTGTACAGCCTGTGGAACTGTGAGCCAATTAAATCTCTTTTCTTTATAAATTACCCAGTCTCAGGTATTTATAGAAGTAAGAATGAACTATCACTGTTCTAGGCTCTGGAGATCCAATGGTAATTCCCCTAACATTATGACACTTACAGTATTGTGAGAGAGACATATATCTATCAAATAGTCACAAAAATACATGTGCTAATATGTATGCATACTAGTAGGTACTAATTAGTACTAAAAATATTAATATGAAAAGAGCAATGAAGGAAAGGTACACGGGGCCATAGGAGCTTATCACAATGATAGGAATTCCTTATATTTATTTCTTACAACAACACTACAAAATAAGTGCGATCATTCTTCTTTCCACATAATAGCTGAAGAACTTAAGGCTGTGAGAGCATTAGCAATTTGCTGAAGGTTACAGAGCTAGGGAATGGCTGTGCCAGTGTTTTCATTTTGGCCTTTTATCTCTAGATTCTATTGCCTTAACCACAATGACACCAGTGCATGTCTACCTGGTCTGGAGATTCAGGAAGATGTTTCTGAAAAATAAATCTATCTAAGCTGAGATCTGAAGGATGGGTAAGAATTATGTAGAAGGAAGAGAAGGGAGTATGTGTGCAAATCCCCCTGGCATGGCTTGAGCCTGATGTAGTTGATGGATGAGAAAGCTGTGTATATCTGTTAATTTGATGAGATTTAGAGAAGATTCTAAAGATGACTTGACCAGTTAGAAAAAAAATAGACTTTAAAATTTCAAGGCCGGGAGCGGTGGCTCATGACTGTAATCCCAGCACTTTGGGAGGCCGAGGCAGGCAGATCACAAGGTCAGGAGCCTGATCAATATGTGCAACCCCCTCTCTCCTAAAAATACAAAAAAAAAAAAAAAATTAGCCGGGCATGATGGCATGCACCTATAATCCCAGCTACTCAGGAGGCTGAGGCAGGAGAATTGCTTGAATCTGGGAGGCTGAGGTCGCAATGTGCCGAGATCGTGCAATTGCACTCCAGCCTGGGTGATAGAGTGAGACTCCATCTCAAAAAAGAAAAATAAAATAAAGTTTCATTAATTTGTATTGTTCTAAATATTTTTAAAAGAACTGCTTCTACATTAAGAGTTAAACCCATATTTTCCACGAGTAGCTGAATCCTGTTGGTGTTCCATCCTCAGTGAGGATGAGGAATGAGCCATCTTTCGCTGTACAAGGACCCTTTCAAACTTAGATGCCAGCACTTTTCACTGATTGATAAGCACTGTGATTGCAGTATCAATGAAATCTTTAGCCCAATTCTTTTTTCTAATCCAGTTGAGGAAAGTTCTTTTCCCAACAACTGTAGCTCCTTGTTCCACAAAGACTCTTCCTTAGGAAACATGAAGCAGTTAATTACCCCTGCCAAACAGCAGGAAGGTAATACTTTTTTCAAATATCAAATCAGTCCAATTTCATTTAGACTTAAATGATTTTTCTGGCCCCTCTTCATGTAGACACCTCCGCAGTCAATTAGCATTGTCACTTTTAATCTTCTGTAGTCAGATCCTGGTCATTTCCCATTAGAGTTCTATTAAATAGATTCTTATGGCCTGGCTGAACTGACTGCAGTGCAGTATCTGAAGAAAGCACGCCAGCCATCATTATGCAGCTGGCATTTACTAAAGGTTAGATATTACTGAGAACCTTAATCAGGAATTATGCTACATTGACTGAAAATTCACTCCTGGATTTCCTTGACACCAAACTCAAATGCTCCTGGTATACTCAGGCTATGCCTGGATGGAAAGGCACCTTGAATTATGCATCTGAACTCAAACCATTTTAAACTCCATGGCCTTTGAGTCAAGATCCAAAGATCATGGAGCCGTCAGGGGCAGAAGAGCCTGTATCTAGCTGCAATGCCAGGTGTGCTCTAACTAAAAAGGAGAGCGGGAACAGTGTCCTCAGGAAAAGAGCCCTATTCTACTGTGGCTTAGTTGAGCCTTGCAAATAAATGTAATAACAATGAGACTGTGGAAAACTAAAGGACAGAAAAAACATATAGAAGATTTACATTTTCTAAGTGGAAATAAATACACGGTCAATTCAGAGTAACTCAAAACACATGGCAGAGATGAAAAAGAATCCTCTAACAGAGAAAACAACATGCCAGGTGTCAGACACATGGCTTCCAAATACCCAGTGCTAACTGCTGGTGTGACCTTGAGAAAATCACCTGATTCCACCAGGCCTCTTGCTCTGCAAGTCTCTGGCTCAACATAAACAGGGTACTGAGAAGTGACTGTAGCTGATTAGCACATCTCTCATTAGCAGAATAGAGACCCGGAAAATGAAACAGAATAGAAGACAGAGGAGACCAGCACAAATGGTCCAGCACTCTGCAGCTGGACAGGTGCTCGATGTGGAGTGGCTGAGGGCAAACAGGTCTTACCAAGTCCTAGGAAAAGAGAGGCAGGGAAGGCAGCACTGAAAGACATCTATGTCTACAAGTTTTTGTTGGCAACCCGTCCTAGGGGGTAGAAATCTTCAAACAGACATAGCAGTAGAAGCTATCTCATGGACTGGTTTCTCCTTTCTTCATCCACTGTTAAGGCCTATTCAATAAGTTTCTTAAGCACTTATTAAATAATATCTCTGACCTTTAAGGCTTACTCTTTAGAAAAAAAAAGGCTGACTTTGAACAGATGGTCCCAGAGAAAATGATAAAACTCACATTATTAACTTTCTTTTTAGACCAAAGTTCTTGATCTAAACATGGACCCATTCTAGAGTGGATTACCCCAGCTTCCCTCTTACAAAGCTCTATCAATTTCCTTCTAAGCTGCCTCAAAGAAGTTTTGCAGACATAAACTTCTAGAATTAAACAACAAATGAGACTTGTTGGTAGACAGAGAGATTTGAAATGCTGCTGAATATTTCTAAAGAAATGGAGTGGTTTGGGTTTAGCATACCAGCAACTCAGTAAAGACCATAAAAATGGTCCCCAGGAGAGGTCTTGCTAGAACTACTTTAATAAGGGACTTAGGATAATTTATAATTAGCCTAGTAGTCAATGTTTGCTAAAGGGCTTGAAAACTATTTTCTTAAACATTTTTGAGCACAATTTCTGAAAATTGCTCTGTCCTATGATCTTTCCATCAACTTAATTTTTTTCATGCAGCCAACATAAATCAGTTGTGATGACTTTAACGTACTAAGGCAGATGGAAGAGGTGAAAAACTAGTGTTTTTGGAATTGTCAGAGGTTTCCTAGAGGACACCTAAGTTGGATGTTAAAGGGTAGAGAAGAGTCAAATTAAATTAGAAAAAGAGAAAAATTATTACCAGGAGGCAGGACCCATGTTGATAACGTTGGCCAGAGGAGTGCTGTTCTGCCTGTTTTTCACAAAGTCCAATGCAGAGACAATAAAAGGTCTCTGGGACAACAGTTTTCCCTAGTTAAAATGAAAATAACTGCATTGAGTACCAGGGTTGTAAAATGTCTATTCTTACACAATATTCAACAGAAAAATCTAAATAAATAAAAACAAGTGGCATTGTTTTTAGCCACAATACTATCAGCATCCCAATATGCACATTTCGCATACTCGCGACTTTCTTATATTTTATCTTTATGTTATCTTGGGTCTATCAAGAAGCAGATGCTAAAGTGGGATAAGACATGCAAGAAATTCGCCTGAGAGAGAAGAGAAAAGGAGCTAAGAGAGGGAGGGAGAGCTGTCAGGCTGTGATACAAACCTGACTCTGAGTGAAGGGGAGAGAGAAGGGAAAGAAGGTTGGGTGGAAGTTTCACAGGCTGCCTGAAATTCTAAGGAAAGGCTGGCAAGGCCATCAGAGATTCCTCTAGGTAAGGTCAGCCTTCAGCAAAGTCCCATATCTCCCTGGCATGGGCCTGATTTAGTAACCCCTCTGCCCAATCATTGTCTGGGGGCAGCACACAGAAAGCATGGCCTCTGTGCAAACACAGTATCAGGCTTTGGGGAACAGCAGCTGAGGCCGTTGTTCAATCACACTCCCTGCATTTAAAAACCTAAGAGGCACATTCTTATGCTCACCAAATCTTGAAATTAGACTTTGGATCATACCACAAACATTGGGTCATATGTGACTTACCCTGAATTCTAATAATTTTGACCCAAAGGGCACATAACACTGGTAAGGTGATTTGTATACTCATAACATCACCACAAAGAAAATATTGCCATGTTTATTTTATAGATGAGCAAACCTTGTTGACGTGCCTAGTAGGATAAGAACAGAGAACGCCAACCCAGGTCTTTTAACTCCACACCCCACCTGCTTTTCATGGCACATTAAGGTGAGCAGTATACTACACATTTTCTGGGATAATGAGGAGTACTGTGAATAGTGCATGATTAAAGAAACAAATTATCAACAAAATTAGGATGCTTATGAAAGAGAAAGGAACACTATTAATAATCCCATCGAGGCAATAATTCTTTCTTCACTGACATTTTTCTCACTTCAGTCTATAACCCCACAACTTCCTTTGTGGACAGGTATTTAATATCAATCCTATCCAAATTGCACACAGGCTTAGGTCATCCCTACCAGGAGAACCGTCTTGAGGCTCAGGGAAGAATTATCTACATTTCCCTTCTCACTCTTGCTTCTTTTCCCAGGAAACAATTCAGAGGCTCTGGGCCAATCCTCCAGGCCCATCAAAGCAACTGGAATCTCTGACTCTGTACTTAGAAGATTTGTTTTAGATCATAATTACAGATTAAATTTCACATTTATTTAGCATCTTTGCCACTAACCCTACATGTCATTTGCAAATAGATATTTGCCTACAGTATCTTATTTATTTAATTGATTGCCTGTCTCAGTTTTCAGAGTAATTGTTTATCTCAAGTGGCATAACAGCATGCTCTGTTCCTATGCTCTACTCTGGAAGACGGTGCTGGCTGCCTGGAATAATTCAATGTCTCATTAAAGTAAAGAGACTGAAACTTAGCTCCAAAAACTCTCAGCCAAGGTACATGTTCTTGACAGCTTTGCAGATTTCACTTTTCCGGATGAACTTGCACACAGGAAGAATGCTTGCTCAAGCCTAAGTCAATCAAATATTCAGAGAAAACATGGACTTCACAATTCTGTCTCCCAATCTGCTTAGCATCTTTCCTTTTTCTCATACATTATGATTTTTATCTCTTGCTGTTAATGATTTCACAAAGACTAAAAGTTTCTGCTGTATGGCTGCAGGAAATAAGGGTTCCTTTAAATGCAACCATAGATGCATTCTGGCTTCCATAGTATGCTTCTGAATTGGCAATTGGCTGACCTGAGCCAGTAATTTTAAGTATTCACCGCGTTGATGGCACCAACCAAAGCTATTGTCTTTTTAATTATAATTGCAGGCTTATTGCTCCAAAAGTTGAGATAACACATAAGTCAGTGCCACCCCTTCTACGTCTATGCCTTTCTAATTCACCGTAGCCAAGGGTCTTACAGAAACTGATGCTACAGTATGTCGAGGGTTATCAACACTGTGCTTCCCACCAACAATAGTCTCCTTTAGGCCATATGGCCAGCAAATGATCCCATTTTAGAATCCTGTCTTGAAAAGCTTCTTGTTGTTAATAGAAAACCTGGTCTGAAAATTTCTGCATAAATTCTTCTACTTTGGATGGTTCCAGAAATATTTGAGTGCCAATAGAAGTGCAGAGACCACCACTAGTGAAGTGAAAAATGACACAGGAAAGGAAAGGCAGCCAAAAAGTGGTGTGTTATCAAGCTTGCTATCACACATGGGAAAAAGAACTTTAGCCTATAGGAAAACTGGGGGAAAGTACAAAACACACCTCAGGATTCTGCATGAGTGGCTAGGGACCTGGGACATTTTACATCAACTTCCAAGAATCACTGATTGAGGGCTCTTCTCAGGGGTGTTAATTTCTGGTGCTTACGGCTTGCCAAACACCAGAGCAGCGTGGCCTTGTGCACTTCCAGATGTGGGTACCAGCAATTGCAAATCACCCAGAGCATCTTGAAATGGTAGAGTTTAAGGGATATGGATGGGTCACTGACAATATCCACTGTGTTTACACTTTGAAGGATAAACATGTTAAACATCTTTGATTTAAACTAAATATTATAACTCAGTTCTGACTCAAATTCTGTTGTCTTCTCTGAGTAGTAACATTATACACAGCCAGGATTTTCTGTAAGTGATTTCTTAGATTGCTGTTTCATCGAATCTGCACTGAATTGTAATGATGAGAAAGAGTCTAGGTTTGGAGTCACTCAGGCTGAACTTTGAATATAAGCTCTCCTGCCTCTTACCTGTGGTCTTGGACAAGGTTTTGAGAGCTAGACATCTCAGTTTTTGTGTTTTGTTTTTTGTTTGTTTGTTTTGTTTTGTTTTTGCCTGTAAAATACGAATAATACTACCTTCCTCATAGCAATTATTGTGATGAAGACATGGTATATTTAGAGTTTGAAACAGCAAGCCTTCACTAAATAGCAATCCAAAGGGATTCAGAGGTAATTTAGAATTTGCATTAGTGTAATCCTTACTGCTTTCCATAACTTTGATTGGCCCTGCTGACAATTCACAGATATGCCAATCTATTTGCCTAACTAGCTGTCTTCTGCTTGCCACTCTAGATTCACTCTTTGCCTTTCTTCCCCCTTCTCTGCACTCCTGGAAGCTGACCTGTGTCTCCTACTTCTGTGGGTTCTCAAGCCCCCCAGTTTCCTATTGGGCTGGCCAACAGGATGCAAGGGGAAGAAATCAGAGAACAGGAGGAAATGAGGTCAAGACATCTATTCGCCCCATAACCTTCCTTTTGGGTCATCATATGTTGGCTGCGTGCCTCCATTAAAGGTCAAAGCTGTTGACAGGTGACTCTCTTCATATAGCCTCTATCTGGATTCCAATAACTTCTCAGTCCCATTGTTTTTCAAACCTGGATGTGATAATGGCTTCCCAGTGTTTCTATGCCCTATGGAACTCCACTATACTCTCTTGGTTTCCTAACCACATCTTTGTAAGTAATCTCTCCCTAATTATTCCCAGTTTGAATGTGTCACCTTTTTCCCACCAGGATCTTCACTAAGATATTCACAAAGAGGCAGATTTCCTCATACTAGCCTCATAGGTATGATAATAGGTTTGCCAGCAGGGAAAGGGACAGAAGTGCATGCTTCTGTACATGTAAATGTACAGAAAATGTAGACCAAGACAGCTATCATTAATTCCAGTGTATTTCAAGACACCACATGTAATGCATCAGGTACGCACATGCACACACACTCACACATACATGCACACTCAGAATCATGCTGGGAATGGAAAAAGTGTTGTATAAGAAGATATCAAGATCAGCAGCTCTCAACTTTTTGCTGCTAAGAGATAGTCGAGTCTCCCATGAGTAACTGGCTTTCACTATGTCCATGATTTCCAAAAGTGGATTAGTAGTGTTTTAGAATTAATGGATCTTAAAGAGCGATTTTCAGAATTTTCCAGGAGATTCTCACATGGCTCTTATTGCAGGAACAGAATATAAGAAAATGAATAACAGTACAAATATTTAGGGCTTTGGGGTCTTACATAACTGAACATAAATCCTAAATTAGCCACCCTTTTTAGCACTGTTCAGAGTGTTTTTCATCTGTAAAGTTAGAATATTGAAGCATTGTTATAAGAATAAAGAGATTTATGGGCATTATTTATTTTACACATATGTATTAACATAATGCATTTAAAATGGCATTTCCTAAATGCTTGCTGTATCACTGGAAGGCAGCTATCAACATTACCAGGATGTAGAAGCAGTGTATATGCAGAAGTGGAGGGTAGGGGGCTCCCTTTCATTCCATTCCAAGAAGCCTGGACTATGGGGAAATTTGGAGTGAGAGTATGAAAATGAAAACACAAAGGAGAAGGTCTGACATGCAGCAACAGAAGTGATCCTTCCAGACATTGAAAATCTGTTATGAGGGACTTCTGATCCATTATCATTTTCTGCCTTCCTTAGATCAGTATTCCCTTTAGACAGTTCTTTTCAGTCCCCACTATTACTCAACAGCTCATGGTGATGCCCCTTATCCTGTGTAAACTTTGTGGCCTGTTATTGAGTGCCACACAGAAAAAGCAAGGAAAGACCTTGCTGCTAACAGTGTCAATAAATTGAGCAGTCCTGTAACCCAGAGCTAAATCTCAGAAGAGGAAATGGGATGCTCAGATGATTTCTACTGAGAAACTGAACTCAAACACTTCCCACATTCCTGTATCAAATGCAATCTATAGCTCTATTGCTCAAAAAAATTGACTTTGTGGAATTGACAAATATATAATTACATAAAAACAGAAAAACCTTCCAGCTTCAATATTCTACAACTCTGTTTAACTAGTTCTTACCCTTCATAGGGCACAAAACGTTTAGAAATATTTAGCATCAAACCCACCCTAATTTGCAACCCATCTCCTAACAGGTTTAAAGTATCTGAATATTTTCAATCTGTTAGCACATCAATTAAAAAAATTAATTGCTAAGGGCACTTCACTAGATACCTTTAATGTAGCAAATAAACCTCAGGCCTAGCCTTTGCTACTCATATCTAATTGAGGCATGATCTGCCATGTGTCAAGACATAGTTAGCAATGCACATGTGTTTATACACATCCAGATGAGGGAAGTAGCAGAGGGAAAAGTGGAGGCAGGTACTGTCCAGGTACTAACTCAAAGGAAAAAACCTACTCTCTGACAGTCGCTTTTGACATATTACTTTGTTAAACCCTCATAACAATTTTGTGGGGCAGACATTATCATCTCTGCTTTACAGAGGTAAACCGAGGTTAAATAGAGGTAGCATATAACAAACCGGAATTCAATCCCAGATATCTTAGACTGTAAAGCCTTTGTAATTTTAATCAGGTCATACTACATGTTCCCTTCCTAAGAGAACAGTTCTTAAAGGAGAGAATCAAGGCCCTAAAGAATAAAGACAGTTTGCAGATAAATAAAGCATAGCTGTATAAAGTGGAAAGAAGAGCTAACAAGTAGAAAATAGTCCCCCTTATGTCAAGGTCCAACACATCTCAAGAAAGGAACTGTGCATCCTTCTATTTTCAAGTTCAGAATTAAGCAAGCACCAGAGTATATATCAGCATATACTTAGTATATATCAGCCAGAGACTGGCTGATTCAGAGTATTCTAAGAGATAGCCTGATGACAAACACACACCTGTTACAAAGAATGTCATCAGCAAAGAAAAAACCTGCAGGTTGGTTTAACATGAAGGCGGGATTCTATTAGTGACCAAACAATGAGAATTCCTACAGAGATCCTGGAACAAAAGAGACTTCCAACATTTACCTTGCATCTCAGATTTCTTTTTTCAGAGAGCTCCAGGAAAAAAAAAAAATGTTTAAATTAAGTTTGTTGCAGCTGCTCTGTCAGGAACTTACCAAGCGCTACAGCCATCAGAGCAATTAAAAAAAATTGCACAGAAGGTAATTAAAAGCCTTACTGGTTCTTGCGATTAGACTGACATTTTAAATGCCTCTGGATGTTTTATTGTGCCAATAACCTATTTCCCTCGTCTCCAAGAGAAATACAACTGACATCAGTAATTTACCCAAATACTCTACAGGTAACGTGTGCCAAATACAAACCTGCACTAAATTAGGGCCAGAACTCTCCTCTGTGCATTCTGCATGATACATCTTAATAGGAAAGCTGCTATTTGCAAATTCCTTCTAAATGTTTGTGTTTTTTGGTGTTCACTGTCCTCTTTGCTTGGCTCTGAGAACACAGCCTAAAGATGGTTCCTAGCTGGAATATACTAGAACTATGGGCAGGGCAATCTTTTCCAATTTCCACATGGTTATGCAAGAAAAAGGCCCTTGCTTGGGAGGACAGGGCCTCATTCTGTCATCATTCTTGACTGGTGATGATTACTGTAGAATGTGAATCCTTTAATAGGCTACTCCTGCCAAAGAAATTCTGCCTTCCTCCAGTCTCAGTCCTCAGTTGAGGATTAGAACATGAGTTTGTTATTTTTACAATAACCTAAGGAAAATTTTGCCATATGATTGAATTTAAAAAGCTACCCTGGCTCAGAGGCTAGGAACTTGAAAACACATCCTAATAGGAAGCTTAGGAAGCTTAATTACTCTCAACTTTCTGTTCTTTCTTTTATGGAAGAATTCCCAGTAGAGTTGTTGGGTCTACCGCATCAGGACAAACACAGAGAGAGATCTTTCCTCAGGGATGTAAAACCAAAAGACAGATGAACAAATAAAAACAGAAAAGGAGATAGATGGAATTGAAGATAGCTAGATGTTTTCTTCATAACAAAATATTATGAGAAAATAAGAATTAAAGTCACCCTCAAAACTTCAAACCCAGGTAAAAAAAAAGCTGCTCCAGTTTTTGGGAAATACTGAGAAACTGAATTCAGAGTTCAGTTTCTCAGGGAAATACTGAAGACTACAGGTGAAGTAATTTGTAAGCAATTCTCTTCTAACTTTCTAGGAAAAACATTTTAATTTGCTCTCTTAATTTCTCCCTGTGTGATTTATTTTTTCTAGGATGTCAAGCAATCTATAACCACTATAAATGGTTCTCAGTTCTCCTGAGAACCATTTAAGCAGCCTTTTATACTGGTATCTAGTCATGTGATCCAGCTATTCTCAGTTCTTTCCAGAGCCCTGGCTCCCACTGTGTGTGAATGACAGGCATGGCCTGTCACATCTTCAATCCTTAGGGCTCACAGACCACGAGGCAGCAAGACTGAAGATTGTTGAACTTCAAATAAGACTTTGTATAAGGATGAAATAAATTTCTTAACAGAGTTAAACAGATTAAATAGCTTCAGTTTTTTTTTTTTTGAGACAGAGTCTCGCTCTGTTTCCCAGGCTGGAGTGCAATGGTGCGATTTCAGCTCACTGCAACCTCCTCCTGGGTTCAAGGAATTCTCGTGTCTCAGCCTCCCAAGTAGCTGGGATTAGAGCCGCACGCCACCATGCCCAGCTAATTTTTTTTTATTTTTAGTAGAGACGGGATTTCACCATGTTGGCCAGGCTGGTCTCGAACTCCTGACCTCAAGTGATCCTCCCACCTCGGCCTCCTAAAGTGCTGGGATTACAGGCATGAGCCACCGCACCCAGCCAGGTTTTTTTTAAGGTTAAAATAAGATGATCAGATTTGATGAACCTAACAGAAAACTTCATACAAAGAAGGCATCAAGAAGGACAAAGTAGAAGATGTTCCAACCTATCAAACAGGGATGTAGAGGACACAATGTGAGGATGTCACAGTGGAGAGAAAGATGCAATAGGCAACAGGTACAAATTACTTTATGTCATTAAGAGTTACTGCACAGAGCAATCGATTCCCTAGCACTAGGGGGACAGCAACTCTGGCCTTTGAACCCACAATGCCAACAGTGATCAAAGTGAGGGGCCCATGGATCTATTGAGCAACTTTTGTGCCACATACTTGAGTTTTTATTTGTATATTTTTAACATATTCTCACAACAGTCCTGGAGACTCTGGCCACTTACCTGCTTGCCCACCCAATGTATATCACTAGTAACACCTAAAGACCTTCTTAAGGCTCTAGTGAAACAAAGGTCACTTCCCCACAACTCACTTCCCAGGTGCTCCATGTATCTGCAGCCCCAAGCACTAGTCTACTCCCACAGAAATTTCGAAAGAGCATTGAGAGTATGAGTTCTTCATGCAGAAGTCAGTAACAAGGAAAGTTCATAAAATCTACTCCTCTAGAAAATTTTCAAAAGAGGATGAATTCCAATGGACCCGAGAGAGAGAGATGTGAGATCTTCTTTCGCTAAATAAAGTGGAAAAAAGAATAGAAATGAGTTTAATTCAGTGAAATATTCTTTGGGAGAACCATTAGGCCATTATATTATTACTTTTTAAAAGTTGATTTAAGTGAAATTTTATTTTTTATTTGCTTACTTTAGTGTTGTAAAAATATGAAAGTCATCTGAGCATAATGCAAAAAGAACAAACTGATTTCTCGACATACTGAATGGCCCAACAGTGACATAACATCTCAAAAAACGTTAATTGAGCTTACTTTATTATGCAGGTCAATAAGAGAAACTGATGGTACTTTCATCATGTCATCTTAAATTTAAATCCTTTTTGTCGGGTGTGAAAACAGTCCCATGTAGAACATGTTTTACATGAAAAAGTAAACTTCACAAATGATAATTTACGTCAAAATTTCTAAAAGATTTGATTTGCGTTATGTATATGGGGATGGTAAAAATGTGGTTGATCCCTTTAAATCCATTATGATAACAATGTCCAATATTACATTTTCAGGTATTTAATTTCAGGTATGTAAATTACCTATACATGCAAGCCTACAAGGCAATAAGAAATTCAGTTCCCCAAAAAGTCATTTTTAAAACAATTGCTAATAACTTTTAACAATGGGTAAGTAATACATGCATAAAATGTAGAATGTGCTACAAATAGGGATGGATAGAATTCAGCCACACAGAGAAGGCCTGTCCTTTTTGCACCCAACCATCTGTATTTCTGAAGTGAATTCAAAATTTGCAAATAAATAAATGTATCTATAGTAGTCGGGGTTCTCCAGAGAACAGAACCAATTGGGTGTGCGTATGTATGTGTGTGTTTAATAAAGGAATTTATTATAAGGAATTGGTTTATGTGATGATGAAGGCTGACAAGTTGCAGGATCTGCAGTCAGCAAGCTGGAGACCAAAGAGAGCCCCGATGACGTAGTTTCAGTCCAAATGCCATTAGGCTCAAGACCAAGAAAGAACTAATGTTTCAGTTTGAGTTTAAAGGCAGAAGAAAATCAGTGTCCCAGTTCAAGGCATTCAGGCAAGAGAACTTCCCCCTTATGAGTGAGGGATAGGGATGGCTTTTTTGTTCTATTTAGGTCTTCATCTGATTGGATGAGGCTAACCCACATGAAGGAGGGCCATCTGCTTCATTCAGTCTACCAATTCAAATGTTAATCTCATCCAAAATGCCCTCACAGACACACCCAGAATAGTTTGACCAAATATCTGAGCACCCATGGCCCAGTGAAGTTGACAGATAAAATTAATAATTTCACTACTCTAAGAAAATAATCAGACATTTTTTAAAAAGAGCTATATGTACACATATTTGGAACACATTCTTGTACAATTCAATTATGCTGAACTACTTGCCACAGAATATAGGAATGGTAAAATATCCAACAGTTAAATATGAGATAGAGTGTGATGTATTCATTAGAAATCATGTTTTTTCAAGATCGTTTTAAATGTCATAAACACTTTCTTAATATAATATTAAGTGAAAAAAGTGGGACACTAAATTTTTAAATGATTTCAAAAGTTAAAAATTATCTACCTGTAAACTAAAATGTTACCAACAGTTTCTCTCCCAGTAGTGGGATTATGAGTGGCTTTTCTTTCTTTTGAGACAGGGTCTAACTGTTGCTCAAGCTGAGTGCTGTGGCACAATCACAGCTCACTACAGTCGCGACTTCCTGGGCTCAAGCAATTCTCCTGCCTCAGCCTCCCAAGTGGCTGGGACTATTCCACGTACCACCACACCCAGACAATTTTTTATTTGTAGAGACAGGGTCTCACTATGTTGCCCAGGCTGGTCATAAACTCCCGGACTCAAGCGATCCTCCCCCCTCATCCTCCCAAAATGCTGAGATTGTAGGCATGAGACACTACACCCAGCCCCATGAGTGGCTTTTCTATTTATCTTTGTACTTCTTCATATATTTCAATTTCTCTATGAATATTTTTCCTTTTTCTAACAGAAAAAAAAAACCATGATTTAAATATTTTCAATTACATATATCTTAATGGCCATGTTTCCGTTGGTAACTTTCAGCCCAGCCACGTGCACCACTCCATTCCTGGATGCACTTGCTCCCAGAGCATCTCTGAATGCATACCTCCTCTCTGCTCTCCATTTCCAGACAGCTAAGTTCTATTGACACTTAGTGTCTCAGGAACCTTCTCCTCCACCACCTCTGCCACCACCTTAGTTCATGCCCTAATTATTTTTCTCTGCTTTTCCTGGATTCTATCCGTGCAATGCTCAAATGCTTCCTTCATTCAGCGTCCACAGTGATCAGTCTAAGGCACTATTGCCCGAAAGCTCCAATGTGTTCTCATCACCAAGTGGGACTGCTTCATAAGACAGAAAGCCCTTTGTAACCATGCTTCTGCCTGCCTCAGCTCCTGCCACGTATTCCTACAGCCTTGCACTTCATCTAGAACCATTCTGAACTCTGTAATTTTCCTCTCATGGTGGCTTTTTTCTCCTTGGCACTTTTGCAAGTTCTGTTCCTTCTGCCTGGAATGCTCTTGTCATCCTCATTTCCCACACCTCTATCTTGTCTGCCTCACTAAATTCTATGCTTATCATCAACCTCCTTGTGAGTCTATCTCAGCTACCCCAAAGAGAGAATTAGGTATGTTTTTCCCAGTAATACCTCCCAATCTATGCATAATTTTATCACTGCAGAGGACAAAATATATTGCATCTATTTGTTTACATGTCTTTGTCTCCAACAAGATATAAACTCTCAGAGAACAGTGACTATGCCTATCCAACAGAATTCATTGTATGCTGACATGCAGCATACAGCTATTATATTACACATAGCAATAGATAAGATCTTCTGTAGATCTTCAAAATAATTCTAGCAAATTTGACATGAACATATTCTGTGACATTTGGTTAAAAAGTGAATATTTAAATATAACAACTTTTTCTTGTTTTCTACTTCCAAATAGTTATTTTTTACAGATTTTTTCCTCATTATAATATTGTGATATGAGAAATATATAGTTGGTCTTTGTCCCTGGTTTCTTGTAATTTCCTGTGATGGGGGTGAGAAGAGCATCTTTTGTTATTCACAATAAGACCCTTTAAACAGATCTGAGTTTATGCTAATGAGGTGACTCTTGGTGGGCCCCAAGATAGCTTCAGGATGGGAGCTGCTTGCCAGAGAAACCAACCACATGATTAGACAATTGGTCCTTTCAGTCCCACTTACCTCGAACCTCCAGAGAGGAGTAAGGGGAGAAGAATTGGAGGTTGAGTTAATCACTGATGGGCAATTATTTAATCAGTAATGCCTATGTAATAGAACCTCCATAAAACCCCTGAGCAACCAGGTTTGGGGAGCTTCAGGATTAGTGAACATATCAAAGTACCCAGAGGGTGGTGCACCCAGGGAGGTCATGAAAGCTCTGCACCTCACAACTCACTGCCTTGCCATATGCATGTCTTCTGCCTGGCTGTTTTGCGTTGTATCTTTTATTAAAAAACCAGTAGTAGTTAAAAAAACAACAAAAAAAAACCACACACACACACACACACACACACACTGTTTTCCTGAGTTCTGTGAGCCATTCTAGCAAATTATTGAATCTGAGGAGACAGTCATAGAAATTCCAATTTATAGCTGGTCAGTCAGAAGTACGGTTGGTCCAAACTTGTGATTGGCATCTCAACTGGGGGAAGTCTTGTGGGACTGAGCCCTTAACCTGTGGGGCCTGTGCTAACTCTAGGTAGTTAGTGTCTGAATTGAACTGAATCATTGCATAACCAGTTAGTTCCCAGAGAGTTGGAGAATTGGTTGGTATGAGGAGAAATCCCACATATTTTGTGAGAAAGCACGGATCATAACAGTTCCCACTGAGTAAATTATTTATTTGACTAGAGATGCTAATTTCAGCTAGCTGATTTAGTTAATTCAATGAAGAAAAAAAAAAATCCAGTGAACTTGTGGTTTCCAGTGAATGACTTGTCAGTCTATTCCAAATAGTTTTACATATAGATGTCCACAGGCCAACTAAATCTACCTTACCAACCCAATCTTGAAAATCTCAGTTCTTTTACTACTGTCCTGTGACTACAATAAAAAAACTTTGAGTTTTAATTTGCCCACACTCAAGAAGTAACATAAACCAAGTCCAAGATTAAACAGCCTCATGCTTGAAATCTCAGCTTACTTTTTCTACTAATCACCAATGAGCAATTATTTAATCAATAATGCCTATGTAGACAACTCTTTGACTTAATCTCTGCCTTTTCTAGTCCCTTCCTGCTTTATTCAACTTCTTTGTGCTTAATATTTTGTCTTTTGGTTTGTTTGTTTGTTTTAGTAAGATGTCTTTATCTGGACTCTGGTTCTAGTCTTATTTTGCTAGCCTACTCTGGCTACACCCAGTTGCCACATAACAGAGGAAACAAGAATAGTGTAGAGCAGGCTGGGTGCGGTGGCTCACACCTTTAATTCAGCACTTTGGGAGGCTGAAGTGGGCGGATCATGAGGTCAAGAGATCTAGACCACCCTGGCCAACATGGTGAAACCCCATCTGTACTAAAAATGCAAAAAATTAGCTGGGTGTGGTGGCGGGCTCCTGTAGTCCCAGCTACTTGGGAGTCTGAGGCAGAATCACTTGAACCCAGGAGGCGGAGCTTGTAGTGAGCCCAGATTGGGTGCCACTGCACTCCAGCCTGGCGACAGCGAGACTCTGTCTCAAAAATAAATAAATAAATAAAATAAAAATAGTGTAGAGCAAGGGGAGGATTGTTGGGGAAATTGTTTTCTCCAGAAATATTCATTGATCAGTTGGTAGTGGTGTTCTATAATATGCTGAAAAGGATTCTGAAACTATGCTCAGTGGAAATTATTGATTAGTAATGTTCAAAATGGGTGCAGGGAGAGGAAGATGGGGAGAAGTTATTTTTAATATAATGGAATGAATTCAGGGCACCCTAAAGAGACAGACAGGTATTAGCCTGCATTTATAAAATCTTGTTGTATGACCTAAACAAGTTCTTTCACCTCTGTAAGACATTGTTTCTTCATGGAACTTTTAATTAAAGTCTTGTTATTTAGATTAAATGTACAGTATGGAAAGTGTTTTTCAGAGAACACATAATAGGTGTTCAATAAATGAAGGGAAGATGCTGACAATCATGATGGCAGACTCCTTTCAAAACTAGTCTGCATCTTTTACTCTCTTTCCAGGATGATCTACTCAGGTCAAATGAACATTTCCGTTAAGTTTTAAAGTGTTGACAACATAAAAGGTGATCATTTTCTCAGTGAGGCAATCGCCTTCACTGGATGCCTCTTTTTCATTGTTTTTATTTTTGTTTTTTTTTCTTTTTTTTCTTTTTTATTTATTTTTCTTTCACTGGATACTTCTTGATGGCTGTCTAAAGCTACCTCATCTTCTGAAAAGTATTCCTTGGTTATATTTGGGTCTCTTGAACATTTCCCAGATGGTAAGCACCAGTTCCATTTTGAAACCTCTCATTAACCCCTGTTTTCCCTCCAGTGATATTTCATGTGGAATTCTGTTCCATTCCTAGTGCCGTCTTGAGAAGATTTCTCCTTTGGGCACTCTGACTTGCCCTATTGTAGACTTCTATTCAGAAAACTGACTCCACATCCACACTAGAGCCCTGGCTTCTCTCTCTACCTCCTGCTGGCTCCAAACTTCTGTTTCATTGTTCTCCAGCCTAAGTTTTGGGAGGGAACCCAATAATGATGACCTAGATCTTAAACTTATTTAAAAAAATTAACTTCCCAGTACAAAGTATCATGATCATCTTCCACTTGGCGCCAATATATAGCCCCAGAAGTTAAGATTGCACTTGGTTCAGATTATGTAGCCTTGAAGAATTAAGGTGAATCACAGATGAGCCATGGGTGGCTTTATAACACACAGAAAGGGACAAGATATTTCTGTGAGCTTGACTCACATCCGAGATGTTTTTCCCAGTATTTGGGGATGGTGTTAAATGAATATCACCTGGGTCTTTTTATCTTCCCTCACTTCTAAATCTATTTCTCACCCTTCTCATTCAAAAATGAAAGTCCTGAGGGCCTGTCATGATAACAGATGTTTCATTCCTTTACATTTTAAAATTAACATAGCACTTGAGTCATAGCCTCTGAGGGCTTTGGGAAAGAAACATGAGCTTAGTACCCATGAAAATAATAAAATTAGATGAAAAGTTAAAAAAAAAAACACAACAAATTCATCTGGTGCTGTAAAAACAAAAACAATTACCACCCCCAGCCAGACCTGTCTGAGAAAAGTAGCAGATAGTGTTTTGCAGGTTAAATGGTTGCTCTCTATGGTATTACATCCACAAAGTCAGAGGAAATAGTAATATTTTGGTAGAAAGATTAACTGAACTGAGTGTAGGTAAACCTAGAGTTTAGGTGTAATCTATTTACTTCCAAGATGAGCTTCATTTGGCTATTATTATGTTTTCCAAAGTGTATGCCATGAAGAACTAGCCTTTTTGATATTTCCTTTTTTAAAAAAAGGAGTCCTGAAGACATTGTTATTTGAGAAATAATATATACTATAACTCTTAGCTTAGAGAGACATGATTCCTAAAAACATACTTGAAAGAGACCTGACTGATTTGTTTAACTCAGTGTTGTTTGCAAAATATTTTTGACAATGTGATATTTTTGTTTAGTTGTGTTTGATTTATTGCCAGACCTCTATTATTTCTAAGGTCTATTTCCCAGCCATTTCATCTTGTTTAATTATAGTCCAATAACATAAATATACTTATCATTTTTTAAAAGCAAAATCACTGTAAATTTAGCTGAATTTTGTTTATTACTCATTGTATTCAGTATTCTTATTTTTGCTTTACCTAAATGTACCCATTTACGAGGTAATCCATGCGTCAACTATTCCAGGATTTCATAAACATAAACTTGCTTACTTCATTCATGACATTTATTATTATGATGATGCTTAGATAAACCTTTGCCAATTTCATGTTCATCATTATCACTGATGTTCTCACAGCTACCACTTATTAACCACCCACTATGTGTCAGGGAGCATGCTAAGTGTATTTTGTGCATTTCCCATCAAATACTCACAACCACTGTGGCAGGTATGCATTATAATTCCCATTTAATGTGAAAAACCTTATATAGTTTGCTTAAGTAGGTGGTAAGTGGCAGAGCTGAGAATGTACTTATGTCTCCCTCTGGCTTCAAAGCCTAAAATGTTCTTTTAACTACACTGTTGTTCATGCATGTGACTTAAAGATTTTAGTGTGTTTCCATATGGAAGCAAGAAAGCCTATAGTTCACACAACAAAGGAGGTAAGATATCTTTAAAACAAACAAAGCAGAAAAGCTTCATATCAGCATCTCAAGAGGTTCCTCTTCAGCCCAACACACTGAGACACAAGGACTTGTGCGTTTTTGTGTGTCTTTTGATTTTATTCCAGAGACCTGGTCTAACATTCAGTCAATTCCTAATAAACTTGTTTATTACACCAAGTTTTGGCTCTGAAATTTACTTTTGTGTTCTGGCATCTTTATTTCCATGCTCAGCTCTGATTTGATGGTTCTTATATTTGGCCTGTCTTCTGGCATCAGCTTTCCATTCTCCACAAATAGATCCTTCAGTTTCATCTTTGATTTTATTGGACAGTCTCCGTGGTTTTCCTTTTGAACCCAGATCCAGCTTTGCCACCTAAACTATTCCCTTCCCCTCCTTGCCTTAGGGGGATTATCCAGCGTGGGCTGATCCTGCCAATACCTGATCTCCAGTGCTGGATGGGCTTAACTCTGTGCATCCCAACTGGACTAATCTTGGTACTGAGAAGAACCTCCAAACCCCCTTGCCCATTTTTCAGGCTCTTCTTTCCATAGTCTCCAGCTGCATTATGCTTTTATTGAGTCGTGGAAACCACATGCCCAGTCCCACTGCAGGAACACCACGGTTAAAAGGCAGGTAAGGTGGGGAGGTTTTCTCTTTTTTCTAACATACCCCTTGACAATATTCCACTGCTTTGTTTACCACTTGAGTTATTGTAACAAATTCAGCTAATTTTTATCAAGAAAATTATTCTCCAATAAGTTCTCTAAATATTTACCTATCAGGTTATAAATCAAAATACAATTATCTTTCTGGCTTCCTTTGAGACCTTGAACTAGTAATGAAAATATATGGGCCCCATTTTTCCTCATCTATGAAATTAGAGGAAGGCCACATTAGTTGTCTTCAAGGGGGTTCCAAAAGTCCTCATGTTCTGCAGCAGTGCCTATGGGAGATATTAAGCAGGGGAAAAGGTATTATGGAGCAAACACAGGCAAAAAAGGTCTGCTTTAATCTGTCTTACAAGTTAGGTTTCTGGACAGCATTTTACTTAGGAAAAAGAATAAAGATTTAAAAATAAGCCTGAACAGACTAAACCTAGCATTGCATTTCCTGGCTTTCCCCCTTCATGGGAAACTGCCTCTTCCTCTCCTGGCCTTTAAGTTGTAGCTCAAATGTCACCTACTTGGAGAAGCTGAACTTTGTTCCCTCAGGCTCCATTTTCTGTGTTCCCAGAGCTCTTGATAATTGTTCCTGAAAACACTTGTCAGGTGATATTGCAAGGTAAATGGCTCTGTCTCCCCCTAGTAGGGCAGCCACTTATGCAGGCTTTTTGCTCCTTAGTTCAGCTAAATCTGGGTTCTTGTCTCATGACCAGAAAATATTAGGCACATGGACACATTGAAAGGTAAGGAAGGCAGAATTTATTAAGCGAAAGGAAAGCTCTCCACAAAATCAAGGGTCTTGCACGCAGGTTTCCACCTCACAAACTGAATACCAGACCACCACACAGAGGCGAGGCTCCTCCTCAGCATAAGATGTGAATTCCTGGTGGCTCCATCCCATCCTTCCAGTGCGCCATGTGGGCCCTTAGTCTGAGCCATTCCACATTGATTTATTTTCCTTACTGTACACGTGTTAAGGAATGGAATTTTTCACTGTGGCCATGTTTAAACAAGCCTCCCGTGCACAATGACCTGGATGGGTCAGAGGTTCTCCAGGGACCCTTCCTTATCTGCCTAGGCATTTTGGTGTCTCCTGCCTCTATCACAACCATGTGCTATGTGTCGTACCGTACCCAGTGCCCAACACAGTGCTGTGGGCATAGTAGGTGCTCAATAAATTTTTACGTAAAGAATGAATGACTCACCCAATACATAAAGTTTCCATTATTTACCCCAAATCTAACACACTGCCTTATACTTTCTGAAACTGAAGCTCAGTTACTATTTTTCAGCTTACTCCCACAGTCTCTCAAGATGTTCCTGCAATTTATTCATGTCACCCTGGCATTTCACTATCAGGAAAAACCAGTGTCATCAGCAAATTTGAAGATGTCACTGTGCACTCCATCTTCTAGATCACATCTAAAAATCTTCCCTGAAAATAATCCTCAAAGGACTTCTCAGTTTACGCTTCCTGTATCTAGACCCGTTTATTCTTACTCATGGCTTCATGGATAGAAATTCAGTCCATAGGGATGCATGACAATATTTTTTTTCCAAGTCTGACGATCAATTAATTTTACAAACAGCTGTTTGGACTTGATTAAAAGTTTTTGAAGGTCAAATAATTTGCGTTCTCTCTGCTCCAAAACATGAAGAGTAGTGGATACATTTAAAGCTTTACTATTAGGTATCTACCTAGATGTTTCTGAATGGAGTCAAAAACACCAGGTTATTTTGAGAGGTAATGAAGTGATGAATAATCTTAGGTGGTTATGGATATGATCTTCCTGGAGGTGTTATCTGGCTGTATGATCACATACCAAACTACCCATTCCCCCACTTAGATGTGTATTCAAAACAAAATGTAAAATTGTATATAGCTCTGTGTATATCTTTAATAGCTATTTTTATCTCTCAATTTACTGATAATTTTTACATTATAATCTTATTGTGTGACCTAAGATATCAGCTTGAATTAGAATTCATCACATTTTTCATCTAACCCCAACACACACACACATGCACACACATACACAGCACATAATGATGATAATTTGGGCTTCAGTCACCACACCTGTTTTCTATTAAGAAAAATTAACCCGGGCATGGTAGCTCATGCCTATAATCCCAGCACTTTGGGGGGCCAAGATGGGCGGATCACCTGAGGTCAGGAGTTCAAGACTAGCCTGGCCAACATGGCGAAACCTGTCTCTACTAAAATTACAAAGAAATTAGCTGGGCGTGGTGGCAGGCACCTGTAATCCCAGCTACTCGGGAGGCTGAGGCAGGAGAATGGCTTAAACCCTGGAGGCAGAGGTTGCAGTGAGCCGAGATCCTGCCACTGCACTCCAGCCTGGGCATAAGAGCAAAACTCCGTCTCAAAAAAAAAAAAATTAATCCTTATTTCATATTCCTCTCCTTGAAATTTATACCTGTATTTGATAATTGACATATCTTCAAAGCAATTTTATTATTTAACCTATAGCCAGTATAGATTGTCAAATGTCAAAATACGAAATAAGAAGCAAAAATGCCCCTCATCTGGAACCATAGAATATAGTTTCTTGCTTAAGATTTTTTATTTTTTTAAATTGCCATTGCAATTTGAATAAAGACCTCGGACTTTCCAAAACATAATAATTTTCAAATTGTATTGATTGTCTCTGGAATAACTTTCTTTATTCATTTAGCTTTTATTTTAGGTATTTATCCTAGTGCTCATTATTGTTGATTTACCTGGGTGAAATTGAATTTACTTTTGATGACCTCAATTTAAATCCCCTCAATAGCAACTTCATTGTTTATTTGGGGAAGCATATAATACTATATGCACATCTATTTCTTTTCTAATGTTTTCAAAACTGCCATTAAGACAAGTTACAGCTAAATTTTTAATGTGCTTTTCATGGACACAGCTTGCTAACTTCAAGAGGAAACATTTCAAATAATTTTCAGGAGTATCAATTCAAATTATCTTTTCACTGTCAACCCATTGATTCTCTCATATGTAAAAAGAGATTGCATAGGGGGATGTGTAATTTATAAATTCCAAGGTCCCTTAAGTAAGATGTTTTAGCCTTGATTGTAGTCCTTACTCTATAAGTAACTATAGAAATTTGGATAAGTCCTTTTAACTTTTTTGCCCTTAATCTCTTTATCTAAAACAGTAGTCTTTGTCTGTTTTGATACATGAAAACATTCCAGGAGCCACTTGAGTGTGGATAGTTTTAAGCAAACCAATGTCTGATTCTTAGCTTCCATATATGTTGGTTTCTGAGGTTGATCTGCCTGGGAAGGGATCTGCTGTCAAGTCATTACGCGAATTTTCTTTCCATTTCCACTTCTACAATTACTCTTTTCCCATTTTGAAAGAAAAAGTAGAGATCTCACCAATCCCCAATCTTGGTCTGCTTCATTGTCCTAAGGATTAAAAATATATCTGAACTCACCAAAGTTTCAACATGAAATACTTCTCTACAGTACCACCAACCAAAAACAGACTTCCTATCTTCCATCCTTTCTCATTTTAAATATTTCATTCAGAGGCAAACATGGCATTAGAAACATTAGCCTATGTTGGCATATTTTGAATTCAGGTATACATAGAGTAGGGCTTGGGGTAGGGTGCGTAGATGTTGGGAATGATGATGCTCTTCTTTTAACTACCTCACCTCCTCCCTTATCTATTGTCAAATAATGCATCACACCTGAAGGAGGATCTCAGGCGAACAAAGCACAGGATGCTCAGGTAAGCAGCACTAAAGGGAGCAGCACTGTGCTTTATCCAAGAAGAGTCCACAATTCATTTATCCATCTATCAATCTAGCTAGCCATCTAGCTATTGATCTATTGATCTATCCATCCATATTTAGAATTGGAATATTCAGATTTGTAAGTAGCATAGTTAAAAATTACCAATCTGCTACAAAATGAGAAATGAGTACTCTCTTCATTTTTCTCATTCTTAACAATACAAATCAGTTTAGTGAACATTTCTGCCCATATAATTTATCTATGACTTAATTTGGCATTATTTCAGGGAAGAGGTTAAAAGTTTGTTTAACTATACTAGATGAATGTTATATCTTTGAATAAAAGGAACCTATATCAAAGTAAATGATTTGTATTTTCCTGAATAAATACTCAGACTTGGAGAAGAATTTTTTACAGTTCCCCCCCGCCACCTCCCGCAAAATAATTGAATATTACATATCCATGTTTTGTTTGAACTTAGGGACAAGTCTTCTGTTTTCTCTCCTGCACCACCCACTTTTCTGTTCATGCATTCATCTCCACCATGTACTTATTTGGTTTAGATTAAATTAACGGAGTCACATTGTGAATTTCACGCTAAAAAAATGCACTCAACCAACACCATTCTTGCTTCATTTACAAGCTTGCACTCACTAGTGGCCAAATACCATCCTTTTCTTTTGGCTTGTAATTTCCACAAAATAAATAACCTGTACTCTTTAAAGCAGAATGTCTTCCTCTGTATAGGTTAAGAACAAACGTTCTCCAATATTGTTCTTTGACTTTTTTTAAGGTACTAAAAAAAAACTGTGAGAACCAAAATTCATCACAAGACATACATCTTCATAGCGAATGCAAAAAATCTCAAAATTAACAACATTCAATCTATGAGGTGGATTTATATCAATTTCACTGAATTTTAGCCACACAAATAAAATGTCTTTCCATAAAAAAAGCAAGTTTAATTAATTGTCACTTGCGTGTCCTGTAAAGCTTTTTTCTTTGTTACAATGCCCAGAATTTAAAGAATTTGATAAATTTAATGAATGGGTAACAAAACCTTTTGAAAACTGTTGGTAATTAGCTTCTGGTTATTTACATTTAACAAAATTAAAGAACGTAAGACCTAATATATCATTAAAAATTATTGATTATAAGTGTATCATTTTGGGTATGTAACTCAAGATGACTTTAAATAATTTAAATATATTGATATAATAAAACTTCAATTCTTCTATATTTATTTGTATAAAAGTTTTATTTATTTATTTGTATAGAAGCTCACCTACATCCATTAAAACGAAAAATAGGAATAAAACCAATATTGAATTCCATTCAACTCTGGCAATAAGTAATATTTATTGATGAATATATTAATTAAAAATAATACCACACATTTACATTGAGATGCACTTCTAATAAAAGTTTACTTGTTATGCTAAATAAATCTTTTTCTTTTTTTTTTTGAGATGGAGTCTTGCTCTGTCACCCAGGCTAGAGTGCAATGGCATGATCTCAGTCACTGCAACCTCTGCCTTCCAGGTTCAAGTGATTCTCCTCCCTCAGCCTCCCAAATAGCTGGGATTACAGGTGTGCGCCACCACTCCCGGATAATTTATTTTTAGTAGAGATGGGGTTTCACCATTTTGACCATGCTGGTCTCGAACTCCTGACCTCAGGTGATCCACCCACCTCAGCCTCCCAAAGTGCTGAGATTACAGGCGTAAGCCACTGCACCTGGCCTTGCTAAATAATTATTTATAAAATCATAAATATACTTATTATTTTGATCAACTATGTATCTGTTACAATTGTTATGGTAATTCAATCCAAATTTTAGACACTTAATCCAAAACACCCAGGAAATTGTCTTAAATTGTAATAACTCTAAATTTTCTTAATCTCAGAGAATTATAATAATCAATAAACAACTTTCAAGTATAAAATATAGTGCATTCATATAAAATTATGTAAGGAAAGTTGATTAAAAATATAAATTGACACAATAGCAAAGATTTGGAACCAACCCAAATGCCCATCAATGATATACTGGATAAAGAAAATGTGGCACATACACACCATGGAATACTATGCAGCCATTAAAAAGAATGACTTCATGTCCTCTGCAGGGACATGTATAAAGCTGGAAACCATCATTCTCAGCAGACTAACTAACACAGGAACAGAAAACCAAACACCGCACGTTCTCACTCATAAGTGGGAGTTGAACAATTAGAATATATGGGCACAGGGAGGGGAACATCACACACAGGGGCCTGTCAGGGGGTGGGAGTTAGGGGAGGGATAGCATTAGGAGAAATACCTAATGTAGATGACAGGTTGTTGGGTGCAGCAAACCACCATGGCACATGTATACCTATGTAACAAATCTGCACATTCTGCACATTCTGCACATGTATCCCAGAACTTAAAGTATAATAAATATATATACATACATATATATACATATATATTTATATGTATACACATATATTTATATGTATTTCTTCTGTTATAAGAGAGTTTCTCTGTTTCAACAGACGATTTGGATATCAAATCACTATCGTATTTACACACTTTAAAAATAAGAGTCTTACTTGCATGTTTATGTTCATTGCAGTAGTATTCACAATAGCAAAGACATGGAATCAAACCAGGTGCCCATAAATGGTGGATTAGATAAAGAAAATGTGATACATATGTACCATGGAATACTACACAGCCATAGGAAAGAATGTAATCATGTCCATTACAGCAACATAGATGCGCCCGAAGGCCAATATCTTAAGCAAACTAATGAAGAAACAGAAAGCCAAGCATTGCATGTTCTCAGTTATAAGTGGAAGCTAAACATTGGGTATACATGGACACAAAGATGGGAACAATACACACTAAACAACACAAGATGGGAGCGGGAGGGGAGGAGGCAAAGGTTGAAAAACTACCCAGTAGGTATTATACTCACTACCTGGATGACTAGTGCAATCCTATTCCAAACCTCAGAATCATGCAGTCTACCTTTGTAACAAACCTGCACACCTTCTGACCCTAAAATATAAGCTGAAAAAGAAAAATTTAAACTGAGGCTTCATTAAATACATAAGCAAATAAAGTAAAAATAAAAATAAGAGTCTTAAAGTAAAATTTTTGTTTTTAAATGTTATTTTATTATACATAATAGTCCCCCAAAATGTATTATTTAAATTCAGAAATGAAAATTTTAAATATTATCTTTAAAATATGCAATGGTAGCATGTGTTTTTTCTAATTCTTTTCGGAAAGAAATAAGGAGAAATTTGCACCATACTAACATAGAAGATGGGGATAATAACATGAGACCTATCTTCTTCAAATGACTTCACCAGTGGCACAATATGTGACATGAAAGATACTACGTAAGATATCATGATGACCACAATATCCCATATGGGGTTTTTGTTTTAATTTGTGTTATACCTTATATGATATAGTGCAATACTACCTACAGGGAAGTAATTAATTTATTGTGGGTGGCAATGACTAAAACTTGACTCAAATAACTTCTGTATTTGAGCTGGTTCTATACCAGATCTTACTGGAGCCAAATTGCCTTCATTTCAAGAAATGCTTTATTTATAGCATTTTTCTCAGGAAAGCCTGTGTTTAAATTACCCTACGTTCTTTCTCACTTACTATACACCAAGTTGATGTACCTAGAATTGGTTTTATTTATTAAAAATTGAGGTATTGGACTACAAGAAATTTAAAGTCCTTTTCAGATTTAACGTCTTCTGAATCAAGAAATGTAAACTTTAAAGTAGTTTTAAATAAAATGAGAAAAAATAGGAGACAGAGAAAACCTCATTTTGAATGAAAATGCAATTTTTCCAAGTCCTAGCTTAGTTATTTACTTCAACAGATTCCTTTACAGGAATATTTATTTTTTGTGCACCAAAAAGTATGCCACATGACAGCAGGTAGCATATTAGGCATGAGAATTAGACCTTGGATATATGAGTGAAATATCATCCAATTTTCAAACACCATTTGATTTTTATTTACACTCATTCTTTTAAATCTTTCATGTCACAAATTGGGTCTTAATTTTTATTCTTTAACAATACAGACAACCATATGTTCATTTGCTTTGACTGTATTAAATTATTACTGAATGATTATAATTCCACCATTACCGTCTTTTCAAGGCCACAAGTTCTCAATCACTGCTAGGTTATGCTTTCCTCTATTTCAATTTCAATTCTAAAATACAATACAAACAACGTGACTGCATCTTTAGGATACGTGTGGAGTAGTATTGGGTTTCAATCCCCTTCTTCAACAAACTATAAAACAAAATAGTACAGCATTATCCCTGCAAACATGTATTCTTCCTTAGTCATTCTGCAGTTCTCAATCTAGTCAATGTCAGAGTATTTAATATGATCCATTTTTCATAGAGAATAGTAGTCCCATTTACACTGCTGAGATTGATAGCACGGTATGCTATCAATCCCAAAAGCTCTGATGCGGGCTGCGGACCTCTACCAAAAGATTCCTTTCTGTGCTATCAATCTCACCGCTTCCCACTGTCTCTAAGCCCTAAATCAGACTGCTTGATATCTCTGCAGTTTTGTATTCCTGCATCAGCAGTCTGCCTAAGCACAGCCATCACTCACTAGCACTGTTAACTGCACTTGCTACAAACACTGAACCACTTTCCTCATCCTAAGGCCAAGTGTGAAATTCCTGCTACATTACATCACTTATGAATCTCTCAACAAGAAGAAAGAACCCATTTTGTCTCCTGGATTTTGAATAATGGGAAATTTAATAGGATTATTATTTTATTATTTATTTTGGTAATGAGACTCTTGAACATAACAGGTAGCCCAACAATGAAGCAAGTCTATCTCAAAAAGTAAAGTTAAAAAAGATTCATCAGTAAATATGTACTTTGTTCTCTATTAGAAGTAGTAGTATTTCACTCTATAACTGCTAAATGTTCTTTTGAATGAAACTTCTAAGTCTAATTTCATCATTCTCTTTATAGTAGAAAGCCAATGCATTCCCACTAAGGGTCAGCTTTAGGTGAGACAACATCAGAGACAGAGTGGCTAAAACAGTAAGGCAAGATCTGGCTGTAATGGCTGAAGCATGTTTAATCCCATTTTTTTTTTCTATCTTTACAATCAATTTTGCCTCGGTTCACTTGAGAGTCATTTCTTCTCATGTTTTGTTGGACAAAGCAAGTCATATTGTCATGCCTTGCTTCAAACTGCAATCCATTTATGTACGTGAAAGGTGAAGGGAACTGGAACCCAAAAATTATCACATAGGTTATTTTGAAAATGTTCTTGATAAATGTAAAGCAACTAGTACTACTTACATTATATAAGAATTGGTCACCCTGTCTCTAAAAAAAAAAAAAAAAAAAAAATTTAAAAATTAACTGGGCACAGTGGCTCATCCTTATAGTCCCAGCTACTCAGGAGGCTGAGGAGGGAGGATCGCTTGAGCCTGGGAGGTCGAGGCTGCAGTGAAACGTGATCATGCCACTGCATTCCAGCCTGAGCTGCAGAGCAAGACCCCATCTCTACAGGAAAAAAAAATGTTAATAAATAGTAGCTTTCTTATTAATGTAAGGAGTTTTCAACCAAAAGGCTTCAGTATTTGAAATCAACACAATTGCCAGACATTGAAAAATTATATCTCATAATAGTTAGCATCTAGTATGAGACAGGTAGAAGGAATCTCTGACTAGTGAACTAAAAGGACATAACTATTCCTGATAACTTAAAAACTGCTCTGTTCCCCAGTGTAATGGTTATCAAACTTGTATTCCTTCCATGTCAGGACTTGTATTCCTTCCATGTCAGGACTGAGTATTTTTTTAACAATCTGAGAAGCATCAGACTCCTACATTACTGGGCCGATTGTTTAAGGTATTTAATTACAACTCATATCATTATCAGATGCACATACATAAAATCTTCACCATATTCTACCCTAAAAATGTCTAGCCTTTTGCATTTTATGGTAGAAGGTAAATCTGAAGAGGCATAGCATAAACAGATTCATGCTAACAGGAATTATTCTTGCATTTACCCCAATGACTAATATTTGTGTAATGGGGTATAGTTCAATTATACATATCCTTATTTTGTAAACTATACCCCATACACGCACATATAATAATGGCCTAAAACCTCTAGCACCTTGATAATCACCCAAGTGGCCACATTTTTGTTTAATATCAGGGGTTAGTCTCAACTCTTCCTTATCACATACTCTTTCTTTCAAATAAAATAATAGCTAACACTCTTTATAGATTTTCTTCTTTCCCACTCACCTGTCCTAGATTCCATTCATTTAGGACTTCATCTAGGACTTTTTCCTCTGCCTGAAAACTAAGTACTCAATCCATATCAATATTATGACTCTCCTTTGTTATCATATATTTGTCTTTGCCAGGCGTATGGTGGAAAAGAGCCCCTTAATCCTGAGACATGCATGTGTGGAATGTATGCTTAACCAGAATTAGGAATACTTCCCTTATTCATAATGCTTGAGACCAGAAATCAGATTTCCATTTTTGTAATCCCAGCACTTTGGGAGGCCGAGGCAGGTGGATCACGAGGTCAGGAGATCAAGACCCTCCTGGCTAACATGGTGAAACCTCATTTCTACTAAAAACACAAAAAATTAGCTGGGCGTGGTGGTGGGCGCCTGTAGTCCCAGCTACTCAGGAGGCTGAGGCAGGAGAATGGTGTGAACCTGGGAGGCGGAGCTTGCAGTGAGCCGAGATCATGCCACTGCACTTCAGCCTGGGTGACAGAGCAAGACTCTGTCTCAAAAAAAAAAAACAAAAGTTAGACCATTTGCCTATTGTATTCATCTGTTTTCATGCTACTGATAAAGACATACCCAACACTGAGCAATTTACAAAAGAAAGAGCTTTACTGGACTTAACAGTTCCACATGGCTGGAGAGGTCTCATAATCATGGCAGAAGGTAAAAGGCACGTCTCACATGGTGGCTGACAAGGGAAGAGAACTTGTGCACAAAAACTCCTCTTTTTAAAACCATCAGATCTAGAGACTCATTCACTATCATGAGAACAGTGCAGGAAAGACCCACCACCATAATTCAATCATCTCCCACCAGGTACCTCCCACAATACATGGGAATTGTGGGAGTTATAATTCAAGATGAGATTTGGGTGGCGACAGAGCCAAACCATATCATTCTGCCCCTGGCCCCTCCCAAATCTTACGTCCTTACATTTCAAAACCAGTCATGCCTCCCAGCAGTCTCTCAAAGTCTTAATTCACTTCAGCATTAACTCAAAAGTCCACAGTCCCCGCAGTGTCTCATCTGAGACAAGGCAAGTCCCCTCCACCTACAAGTCTGTAAAATCAAAAGCAAGTTAGTTACTTCCTAGATACAATGGAGGAAAGGGCGTTGGGTAAATACATCCATTCCAAATTGTAGAAATTGGCCAAAACAAAGGGGCTACAGGCCCCAGGAAAGTCTGAAATCCAGCACGGCAGTCAAATCTTAAAGCTCCAAAATGATCTCCTTTGACTCCATGTCTCATATCTAGGTCCCCCTCATGCAAGAGGTGGGTTCCCATGGCCTTGGGCAGCTCCGCCCCTGTGGCTCTGCAGGGTATAGTCCCCCTCCTCGCTGCTTTCATGGGCTGGCATTGAGTGTCTGCAGCTTTTCCAGGCACACAGTGCAAGCTGTCGGTGGATCTACCATTCGGGGGTCTAGAGGATGGTGGCCCTCTTCTCACAGGTCCACTAGGTGGTGCCCCGGTAGGGACTCTGTGTGGGAGCTTCAACCCCACTTTTCCCTTCCACACTGCCCTAGCAGAGGTTCTCCATGAGGGCCTCACCCCTGCAGCAAACTTCTGCCTAGGCATCCAGGCATTTCCATATATCCTCTGAAATCTAGGCAGAGGTTCCCAAATCTCAATCCTTGACTTCTGTGCTCCCACAGGCTCAACACCATGTGGAAGCTGCCAAGGCTTGGGGCTTCCATCCTGTGAAGCAACAGCCTACACATAACTTGACCCTTATAGTCATGGCTGGAGTGGCTGGGATGCAGGGCACAAAGACTCTGGACTGCACACAGCAGAGGGACCCTGGACCCAGAAACTATTTTTTCCTCTGAGGGCTCTGGGCCTGTGATGGGAAGGCCACAAAGGTCTCTGACATGCCCTGGAGACATTTTCCCCATTGACTTGGGGATTAACATTCAGCTTCTTGTTACTTATGCAAATTTCTGCATTCAGCTTGAATTTCTTCTCAGAAAATGGGATTTTCTTTTCTATTACATTGTCGGGCTGCAAATTTTCCAACCTGTTATGTTCTGTTTCTCTTTTAATACTGAATGCCTTTAAACAGCACCCAATTCACCTCTTGAATGCTTTGTCCTTTAGAAATTCCTTCTGCCAGATACCCTACACCATTTCTCTCAAGTTCATAGTTCCACAAATCTCTAGGGAAGGGGCAAAATGCCACCAGTCTCGTTGCTAAAAGGTAACAAGAGTTACCTTTGTTCCAGTTCCCAACAAGCTCTTCATCTCCATCTGAGACCACCTCAGCCTGAACTTTATTGTCCATATCACTGTCAGCCTTTTGAACAAAGCCATTCAACAAGTCTCTAGGAAGTTCCAAACTTTCCCACATTTTCCTATCTTCTTCTGAGCCCTCCAAACTGTTCCAACCTCTGCCCGTTACCCAGTTCCAAAGTTGCTTCCACATTTTTTAGCATCCTTTCAGCAGCACCCCCGTCTCAGTACCAATTTACTGTATTAGTTCATTTTCACACTGCTGATAAAGACATACCCGACACTGGGCAATTTACACAAGAAAGAGGCTTATTGGACTTACAGTTCCACATGGCTGGGGAGGCCTCACAATCATGACAGAAGATGAAAGGCATATTTCACATGGCAGCAGACAAGAGAAGAGAGCTAGTGCAGGAAAACTCCCCGTGTTAAAACCATCAGATCTCGTGAGAGTCATTTACTATCACAAGAACAGCACTAGAAAGACTCGCCCCCATAATTCAATCACCTTCCACCAAGTTCCTCCCACAACATGTGGGAATGGTGGGAGTTACTATTCAAGATGAGATTTGGGTGGGGACACAGCCAACTCATATCACCTGTACATAATAAGCTATCTTAAGAATGGGACCCAAGTCTAAACATGAAGTTCATTTATGTTTCATATGCATCTCATACACATAGCCTGAAGGCAATTTATAGGATATTTTAAATAATTTTGTGCTTGAAACAAAGCTGTGAGGTGTTTTAACTGCAACCCATCACATGAGGCCAGGTGTGGAATTTCCCACTTGGGGCATCACGTCAGTGCTCAAAACATTTTGGATTTTGAAGCATTTCAGATTTCATATTTTCAGATTAGAGATGCTCAACCTGTACAAGTTTCTGAACTAGATTGTGTCACCAGTATGGCTATAGCCTTGATAAGTTATAACTTCTGGGCTTAAGTTTTATATTCTGAAAAATAAATGAGCAGGCTTCATGGTATCATCATAACTTCATACATGTGTTCTCTTTGTGAGATAACCCTTAGCCTCTCCCCATTTTCACATATTTACTGTTGACTTCTCTTTTTTTTTGAGATGGAGACTCGGTCTATCACCAGGCTAGAGTGCAGTGGTACGATCTTGGCTCACTGCAACCTCCACCTCCCAGGTTCAAGCGATTCCCCTACCTCAGCCTCCCCAGTAGCTGGGAATACAGGTGCATGCCACTATGCCCGGTTAATATTTTATATTTTAGTAGAGACGGAGTTTCACCATGTTGGCCAGGATGGTCTCGATCTCCTGACCTTGTGACCTGCCTGCCTCAGCCTCCTAAAGTGCTGGGATTACAGGCATGCACCACCATGTCCAGTCCAACTTCTATTTTTCAAAGCCTCACCTCAGGTAGTACTTCCTACAAAAAGCCTCCTTACTTTCAACCCAGAAAATATTATATGCCACTTTCTAGGCCTCACATAATGACTATATGGCTTCACCATTGTACTTAAAACATTGTTCTTCCTTGTTTTATATTTGCATGTTTATGTATATAAATGTAATGGAATTTCCACCACCCCACTACAGTGTAAACTCCAGGAAACACAAGTCCATATCTAATTCATCTTTGAGATGCTTAAAAACAATTAGGCACTAAATAAATAAATGTAGAATATACAAATAAATGGGAGAATGAGTGAAGTAGATGTTTTTGCCAAAATTCCTTCTAACTCAAAATTCATATTTTATTATTCAAAATAATGTAAATGGGGGACATAGATACTGGAAGAATTTGCTGCATTGTAAATCACTATAACTAGGAAGCTACGCCCACCCCTTCAGGCTCTAATTCCTGAGTTCTCACCATGCCTGTTCTTTTCTTGCTCCAAATTGCTGTAAAATCAACTGGAGTTTTGTTGAAACATATGGCTCCTCTCTTTCTCATCCACTCTCTGCAGCATTTGAGCAAGGACTCCGCTCACCTTCCTCAATCAGAGGACATTTCTGCTCATCAGTCAAGCAGGCAGACCACAAGACTCTCAGACAAAGGCTGAGAGTTAGACTGATGAGGAGGGTGGGTCTAGTGGTCATGGGGGAATTCCATTAGGACTCCAAATGTTTTATTGTTACTATCTCAGATAGGTATGACAAAAAGGAGTGTGGGAGGTGCATAGTGACCGCCCCGCCATCAAGAATGAATTCATCTTCTATCCATAAAATGTTTTACCTAGGCAAACTGGTTGATCTTTCATTGCCTATACTTCATTTTCTTATCTCTCATGCTCATTTCTCTATCTATTTATTCATTTTAGCTTCACTTTTCTTCATAGCAGGAATCTAGTTTTCTGCCCAATCTACTGTAGATCACTCCAGCACTCATGATGCCTCTCTATTCTGAACTCAACGTATTTACTCTTTCATTTGGTACTTAATCTTGTCTTGTATTGTTACATAACTTTGCAGGTATTTAAGCCTAATCTCTTCAAAATACTGTACTTTTTAGAGAGAAGCCACTGTATCTTGTAGCTATTTGAATCACCCTAACAAGACACTTAATAACTATTAAACAGTTGATGGTAGATCATTATTTCAGCCACTAGCATAAGAAAAACCATCTTATTTTCACAATGATCCAAATTTATAAAGTCATATATCCTGTATCAATAGCATATGTAAAAATCTTTTGAAAACTTACATTTATAAGCTAATCTTATTCACACAGCCTTTCTCTGAGTTGCACAGTATAGAGAAAATTATCACTTTTAAAATGAAGAACTTGCACCCTAAAAATTAAGATTCTAGCCCTCGTAAGAAGGCCCAGGCTAGATTCAGGTCTCCAGACTACTAGTATTCCATTGCTCTTTCCAGAACAATACATCAAATTTAGGTTCTCAATATATAGTTCCTTGCACATACTTCTACCACATAAAAATGGACTGTTAACCTGGAATGTAAAATAATTCTATAACTTCATAACCTTTTCTGTGCCAGATTACTAAAATTCAGAAATTACCCTCCAAAGAAAAAAAGTGAATGCTAAATCTGCAACCCTTCTCTTAGATTGTTAGTTGGGTTATAAGAAGACTATGACATTGCTTAATGTACTTTGCTATTTGCTCAGAAGCACAGGAAAAAAAAATCATATAAGCTCCAGAGTACATAGTCTCATATTTGGCTCTGGAATATAAAGACCAGATTAGAAAATACAAATTCAATTTCATCTCTACCTCTGAAAGATTAAAACAGAAAACAAATCCAAACTCAAAAGATTTTTTAATGCAACAGAGACTTCTTAACTGCCTGATCCACATAGATTGAATTTATTTAGCGAACACACGAATTCATCTATCAGAAATGTAGTCATTCATTTACTCAGATAGAAATCATTATTCATGCAAAATAAATGGATTCTACTTTAATTGTCTACCAGCAGTGACTATAAAGTAAGCTATGTGAGCCTTACAATTGAATCTTTACCACAGGCAGAAACAACAACACAAACCTCTAAAATACAGTTCACTGAGGTCATCGTTTAAGAGCTCATATCCTGTCCAATACTTCAGAAAAAATTACATTATGCTTATGATGCAATTAATCACACCATAACTTCTGCACATCCAAAAGAAAAATCATTTCTCTTTATCTATAATCCTTACTCAATGAAAACTGCTCAATTATTCTCTGTATTGAAGGTAAATTACAGAAGAAAGTTAATTGCTTACCTACATGATATTTCATTTCTGAAGCCAAAACATTAACATATGCAACAACAATAAAAGTGAAGAACAGTAAATTGCATAAATAAAAGCGTGTTTCCATTTACGGGCTATAAAACAAACAAAATCTGACTTTAAAAGCTGTTAATATGTATAAATTAAAGTATAGAAAGGTCACAAAATTTTTTAAAACCTGATTCTTAGAAGGAAAAAGGAAACAAAGAATCTTCATCATATTCATGATAGTTGGCTGTCATTGATCACAACAAGGCATTTTTTAAATGTAGGGAGTTTAAAATTTGAAATTTAGCCAAAGAGCTTATGTAAAGTTGATGTTAAATTAACAGAGTCAGTAATCTCTGCTTTCAGAAGTATTTAGGTAAAGTTTTTGTTTACATTGATTATTAAGATCTATAATTCATCTTTATACATATTTATATATAGACTTTTTCATTTCCTGGCAAGTGAATGGGCCAAAGTTGAGCTTGGGAAGATTAAGCTTATATATTTTTTGTGCCTTTATATTTAGTGAATGAAGTACCTCAAACGTTTTACAGTAACTCCTGTATATTATCTTGTTTTCTGTTATTAAATACTAACATCTTAAAGAATTTAAATGTAACTAAATCTCATTGTGCAAACTCTTATGCTCATGTTATATGTGTGCATGTAGCCTCAGTTTCCTAAAGAAGATGTTCATCATGGAGAAACACTGAATTTTTCCGTCCAAAAGTCTAGATTTTGATTTGGTTTTCTAACATATAAAACTTTGTACTGGGAAAAATCAATCAATTACAGTTTCTCATTTATGGAATGAGAACAATAATAGCTTCCCTACTTAACTCAGAAATTGTGAGAGTCAAATAAATTGTATAACAAATGATATAAGTGTAAGAGATTATCTTTTACAAAATGTAAAATCCATTTATCATTTCAAAATGCACCTATTAATAATTTACAATGAACAGACTAACCAACATAGCCCCTGTCTACAAAAAAGATAAATGGCAGGGTCTGGAGAAATCTCTCCATATCTGGACACAGACTAGGCTATCAGCATCCATCTCCTATCACACCCTTGAGCTATGCTTACTGTAACATTTCTGTGTGTTTCTCTCTTTTCTAGGGATCTTTTCAGTCTTTACAGTTTATAAGATTCTGAAGGTGATGACAATAACCTGTCTGCCCCACAATAGCCATGGGACACAAACTAGGAGCACATTCTTGTTTGCCTGGTGACTGCGAGTGGCTGAGAGACACTTGTGAAATGTGTCCAGATGGGTGGAAGTGTACTCTGTTCTCAGCCTGTCCTCATGCATATTTGATATGCAAATCAAATAATGAGTGTTGCCTCGGCCATTGGCCACCTGATTGGCTGTGGGACAGACAAATGAATCTGATTTAACATCCATAGAGAATCACAAAGTCCTGCTATTAATAAAATGTGGTGTTTCCAGGTGACTGCATTGAACATGTCCTGAGGATCCCCTGCTGTTCTCATAAAAATGAGTGCTAAAATGTATTTTAAAATTCCGTAATGTAGTGACACAACAGATGAAAATGAGTCACATTCGCTGGAAAACACATCTTGACATTCTAGAAATAGATACACTCTTTGGCATCTAAAAGGTTTCCAATCATTTCATAGAACAAATCATTGATTCCAGGACTGTGATTTAAAAGGTTAGAGGTATATATGGGCAGAAGTAAGTTATCAAGGGT
The DNA here is from genome assembly GCF_028858775.2 of Pan troglodytes. NCBI lineage: Eukaryota > Metazoa > Chordata > Mammalia > Primates > Hominidae > Pan > Pan troglodytes. Next base: position 40,257,914 of record NC_072411.2, read on the forward strand.
ATGGGTACATTAGAGGTATACTCTGACAAGTAGCCACTGAAATTGAATCCCAGTGACATGTGATTAGGCTAAGTGTTGGCAGCAGAAGGAGAGGCAGAGGCACAATAGGGAGAGGAGGAAAACATAAGAGCTGGAGGGAGACAAGATTTGGATATAATAGAACAAAAGAAAGAAGTGGAAACAGAAAAAAAAGAAGGAAGGAGAGGTAGCTAGAAGAGAAAAAAACATGAAGAAAAATAGTAAAAGGAGCTACCAATGAGTACCTGCTTTTCCTTGGCATTATTCAGAAAAATAATTGTCCATGATTCTGATTGGTTTCTGCCTGAATCTACCTTCTCACAAAGGGTCATCTATCTTTTCCTCAAAATAAAAAACTCTCTGTCTATAAAGGTACGTTCCAAAGTTGCTTTCTTTTATCAGACTTAACTTATGTTCCTTGCGCTTTAGTAGTTACAGTGCAATTAATCACTTCTCTCTACATCAAAAAGCAGTTTCTAGCACCACAAGCACATGCATGGACTTGACTGTGCTTCTCTGGGGGGCCATCTCCATGGCTTTGGAATGCTGCTGGCTCAGGTGACAGACCCCCTTTATTCCACTGGATGAGGGCATAAGAAGAGGAATATAGTTGGATTGCAGTGGAATTATAGTGTGGACACCTGTAATGATCTTCAATTTATTTCTGCCCTGCCAGCCTTTGATGACTTCCAACGGGACTGTGAATACTTCTTTCTGATCACATAAATATCTGGAGGAGAGTGAGGGGAGTGGGGACTTTGGGCTTCCTGGAAATCACTGTGTACTTCCACATGTCATGTAATTTGTCCAATGAGAAGTGTGTAATTACTAAAGAGAAATGTGAACCATGGCAAAAATTATACTTAATGTTCTTTGACAAGATTGTGTATATATATATATATTAGACAGAGATTTTGCTCTTGTTGCTCAGGCTGGAGTGCAGTGGTGCAATCTCAGCTCACTGCAACCTCCACCTCCTGGGTTCAAGTGATTCTCCCGCCTCGGCCTCCCAAGTAGCTGGGACTACAGGTGTCCACCACCACGCCTGGCTAATTTTTGTATTTTTAATAGACACAGGGTTTCACCATGTTGGGCAGGATGGTCTCGATCTCCTGACCTCATGATCTGCCCGCCTCGGCCTCCCAAAGCGCTGGGATTACAGGTATGAGCCACCACACCCAGCCGACAAGGCTACATTTTTAAGAAGTTGACTCAAGTTAGTTTTTCTCCTTTCCTGCAGGTGGCTAAAAGGAGAAAGAAAAAGAAGAATACAGCTTAGTCTTCCCTGTTTTTGCATTCAAAAGAATATGCTAGTTAAAAGGAGTATGATTCTCAGATCTGAGATTTAAAGTTGAGGTAGAGCTTGGTGGGTGAGTAACACGAAGAGGGAGAGATGAATGCATTTCGTGTGATGAATGGGAAATGTCAGTAGGAATGTGAAAGAAAAGGAAAGATAAATGGGTGGTTTGGCTAGCTCCTTGAAAGAGGGTCTGTGCATGAGGGCCATGAGGACAAGAATGAGAAACAACTCAATTAAAGTGCAATGCAGGAGGTATTCTTTCAGCCAATGGAAGCTGACTTACCATGCACAGTAGTCCTGGTTTTCATGAAGGTGAATGCCTTCCTCGGCCTGCACTCAGGAGCTGCAACAGCTGTCCTTCCCATTGGCATTCAGGGCAGAGCTTTTTTCTTAACCCCAGGTAGCCACTCAAGACAAGTGGTGACTGTAATGACCAAAATTTGTGGCAATTAGTACCCAAGGCTCTAAGAGTTGCATCTGACTTCTTGTAGACTGCCTCCCTCCAACACTCATATACACACCTACACAAACACAATATTCCATTCGAGCAATGAGCACAAGAAAGCAAATGTATGGCCAAGGGTCTTTAATTGGTTGTTGGGGAGGAGAGTCCTTACACCTGAATTTGGGAATAGGCAGTTGTTAAATGAAAAACCTTAGACAAATTAAACTGAACAGAGTTTAATTGAGCAAAGAACAATTTGCAAATCAGTCAGATCCCGAACCTGAATAGGTTCAGAGACTCCAGTGCTACTGCATGGTGGAAGATTTATGGATGGTAAAAAGAAAGTGACATACAGGAAACAGAAGTGAGGTACAGAAATGACTGGATTGGTGACAGTTTGGTGTTTGCCTTATTTGAACAGGATTTGAACAGTTGACTGCTGTTGATTGATCAAAACTTGATGACTGGCACAAAAGTTGGTTACGGTCTATCTACACATCCACTTAGATTACATTTCATGATGCATGGAGAAACGTTTATGCTAAACTTACAATATGTAAGGAGGTAGCTTTAGGCTAAATTTAACACAGTGACTCAAACCAGTTCCCAGCTCCCCATTTCCAATCCGGAACAGTGATTACACACTTGCCTAGGATACTATGACTTTTGGACTAAGTTTTTCTCATCTAACTCATGTATTTAACACTTGAGTAACTCAATTAAATTCAGGTGAATGGAAGATAGAAGGGACATGGAGACCCTAGAAGTTCATGTAATATTCTTTAAATATGTGTGATGATTGTTGCATTTTCATTTATATGCTTACACACTTGGGACACACATATATTCACACACTCACACTCACACCACACTGGCCTACATAGCCATTCCCTGCAGGCATTCTTTGCATTCCCTGCAAGCATTCTTTGCATTCCATGCAGGTCCTGGTTACATTGAGTCTAGGCCCCCATTCAAGACTGTAGGGTCAAACTAATGGCTAGAAGAAAGAAGATGTGGTTTTTGCACACAATTGATTAATTAATTCAATTAGTGTTTCATGAGTATGGAAAGTATGAGGCCCTGTCCTGGCTTTGGGGACAGACACACTGATGTATCAGATGTGACCTTTGTTTTTTTGAAATTTAAAATCTAGTAAAAGCGTGAAGTAAGCACAGCACTGGACCTGACATAATGGCTGATTTGCATGCATGATTGAGCAAATGAGGCATGGAAACATATACAAAAATGTAACAGGATGAATTATTGAAACACACACATAAAACCTGTGAAAAGGAAAGTTGTTTTAAAAATAGCTTCCCTAGCCATACAGGGGGAAAAAGAGGGCACTATTTATGCTATCCTTAATCCTCATGATCGTGGGAGAAATAAACAGCTTTCTAAAGTTCATGTCTGTTCAGAGAAGAATTGGTCTGAGTTATCTCAAAGGTGGATGGAGTGGAGCCAAAAGCTTTGAGTAAAAGGAGTCAGAAGGTGTTGGCGGGGGTGGGGGCTATATGCATTAAAGGTCCCTAAGCGTGAAAAACAAAAAAACAAAACCAAAAAAAAACAGAACCATATTTGAATAGTTTCTGTAACTGGAGGATCCCCTAGGTGGGTGATTTCTTCAACATGCCTGTAGAGACTGTCAGTGAGCACAAAGGCCTTAAGATTACTGACTGAAGGCTCCTGGAATGAGTATGTGGTTAGAGACTGGAACTACTCAGGAGTTTCCCTAGGTCTGCTCCAAATAGCACAAACAATGGATGATGAAGGATCCATGTTAATAGCAGTGGATCCACAGGTAATAAAGAGAGCTGGTGGTGCGAATGCCTCCACCATGATCTAAAAACCTGGCTACTTCCTGATTTTCTGTAGTGTAAAACAACCTAATTTTTAATTATGCCAATGATAAGGTAAGTTTTCTGAGTTAAGGAATACCTTTCCCACACAAGTACACTGTAGAAGAGATTCCTCCTTTTATCTCTGGGTAGACTGCATGAAGATCGCTTCTATCCCACTGAAGTGAGGTCGAATATGCCAAACTCAACTGAGGCTGAATTTCTCACCAAGAAATTGAGGGCCCAGAGGAGACTTACATGATGTAATGAAATTTTAAAATGTGATAGATATTCATGTTGAGTTTGAAACTAAATTCTGCAACTAAAAGATAAGGCGTTTGTGATAAGGGCTATAAATATAATTCAAAATATAAGAATAATTTAGATTTGATAATAAAAATAAAGAGTAAAGGATTCTTTATATTCTCCATAGACTAAATATCTGATAAAAATTAAACTATGTCAATGATATAGGGTTATTCCTATAAAAACTAAGAATTATTCTTCACTATTCTAACTGAAGCCAATTCAAGTCTCTTCTCAGTGATGAAGAAAACCAATGAAAAGAAGATAGAATCTCACAATAATAAGACTCTAAGCTACAATTTAACACCAATTTAGCAATTCCATTAGAGAGCACATCCAGTTCATTAAAAATAGCAAGGTAACCTGTCTATAAATTGCCTTACTATAATCAAATGTTGGCAAAATAAGTAGATAGGAAATACAGTGCCTGTCTGAAATATTAGCAATTAATCATAAAATAGCCAGTTGTTTGAAAATGTCATGCATATTACTATATAATAATATTCCTTAAATTGAACTGGGAAAAGTTTCTTTTTTTATTTTTTTTTAATGTGTAAACTCTTCAATCAGTTTTTTAAAAAAAACATTCAAGAGTTAGCTACCTCTACACATGTGGATTCAATCCATATCAAAACTGAATTTATCAGTTAAGCAGAGTCCTTCAAACCAATTTGGATATGTAGCAGGACAACCTTTTAGGTATCAAACAGAGCCCTAGATGGTTATTTCCTTCTGTAAACCCAAGCCAGGGAGAGACCTTTATGCAGGCAGCCCAGAGACCGATGTAGGAATCTCCTTCACAGCATCTCTGATTTGGCAAAGTGTTCCTTAACTCAGGAAATGGCCCATTTCATTGCTAAGCACACATTGCATGATGTTAACCAGCTCTTTGTTAATTAATTTAAAACCTAGATTTGTAATTTGTATAATTTCCACACCTGTGTCCTAGTTTTGCCTTTCACCCAAACAAAACTCTGCCTCCTGTATCCCAAAGCATTATAAACTTGTGAAGACTGCCCTGTACCTTTTATTAATCCTCTTGCCTCCAGTTCCTTTAGCCACTTTCCAGCGTGACATGGTTTGTAGATACCTTCACCCTTCACTGACAGTGAACAATGGCAGAGGTATGATTATGGGTAAAAGAATTTTATATTTTGTATATCATTAAAGGAAAAATCAAGCTTATGGAATCCTTTTGGCTATGTCCAAATGTTGCTGCTGACTTGACTATTTTGGGAAAAGTCTCCTTTTTTGAAGTGGAAGGTATGTCCATTTACTGGAAAGATTAAATATGTACTATTAGGGACAAACTTTTATACATGCTGAAAGTAATTAGCAAACTGGTTTCTTGTAATTCACAATTATCTATGTGAACAAATACCTTCACTCTAAATATCTAATGAATTAACTGATTTACCTAGAACAACTTTAAATTCATTCCACAGGTATTGACTGTAAACCAGGCATTATGTTAGATGATGTGACAATGAGCAAGAACAGCCTCAGACCTTGACCTTAGACTTGACTGAAGGATCCTTTGAGTAGTGATGCACAGTATTAACTGTAATAGGTGTTAAGAAGAAAATTCTTAAGAAGCTACGAGAGGCATATTTAGTCCAATCTGGGGGCTCAAGAAAGGCTTCTCCAAGGAAGTGGCATTGGAGCTGCAACATAGCGGAAATTAACCAAGCAAAAGCGTGGAAGAGAATATTGTGACGGGGAAGCAACCATGGGTTGAGGATCTAAAGCAAAAGGAAGCAAGGTGTGACTCGAGTTAATTTGAGCCCATTTTGTCTTGGAGTTGTGGCAGGGAGAGGGGAGTAATTGTACAAGATGAATCAGACAAGTTTGGAGGAAACCAAGCCATGCAGGGCCTTGTCTTCCTTATCCTAAGAATAATAAGGAGTTTCCAATGAATTTTTTTTTTTAATCAGAGAAGTCTTGGTATTGAAAGATCACTATGATTTTTTTATTATTAATCAGAGAAGTCTTGGTATTGAAAAGGTCACTCTGGAAGTACTATGGAGAATGAATCAGAGCAGTGTTCCAGGAGGATATCTGAATAATCCAAGTGAGATGTGAGAATGAGGGTGCAACAGTGGGGTCTGCAGAGATGAAGAGGGGTGGACAGATTTGAGAGACATTTAGGGGGTTAAATGGAAGGAACTTAATGGATGGGATGCAGGGGCTGAAGGAGAGCAACTTATCAAGGGTGATCACTTGAGTTCTACCTTGTGCAGTTGATTGGACAGTAATGCCCTTGATTGTGACTTGAACACAGAGCAAGGAGTGACTGTAGGAAGAAAGTGAAGGAGTTTGATTCAGAACATGCTAAGTTTAAATGTCATCAAAACATCCTAGTAGACAGGCCTGGGTTTAAGAGTGTTGGGCATGAAGATAATAATCAAAATTAAAACTCCCCCTTTACTATCCCTTGTAGAGGGCACTACTAAGTTTGGTAAAATGTGTAAATTTGTGGTATACAAACACCCACTGCCCTCCACACACATATATCATTACCAGTGAGGCTAAAGAATAGTTAAACTCTGAGGACATTTGGAATATTTATGCATCTCTTCATTTCAAGCAGACCTACTCCCCATAGTAGACGTTACTGAATGTGGAGGTTTCTTCAGCTGACCAGAAAGCGCTTAAGGACATTTCCCTATGCAGTTAGCTTAAGGGAAATGACTCTTGGCAAGTTATTCCTTGCAGACTGGAATGTGAATTCACTACTTGCCTTTCCCCCTTCTTTTGAAAAAGCACTTCCCAGGACGTCCCTTCTAAGAAATGGCTCTAGCTATTTCATTTGCTCTCTCAGATTGGGAACTAAGAGGCAAAAGAAAAATTGAACTGAAATGGGTCTTTGAGGTTGTGTGTATTTCACAAGTGAAGAAACTGAGGCTCAGAAAAAGACATGTTTACACAATGCTAGAAGCAATTTCCTCCAACTGTTTTAGTTGTTGTTTTTTGTGCTTTTTTTTTTTTTTTTTTTAACATTTCTAAAGTAAGAATAGAATGCAAGGATAGCATTGGTAGCATGTAATCCACATTCCAGATTCCAAAAGAATACTCTAGTGTACTGAAGTAGAAGACATTGTGTTCTTGGTCTCTCTGCCTTCTGACAGTGCTGCCTGGCAGTTAGTAATAAAATTCTACTCAAGATAGTGTGTTAAGTACTCACTGAAAGTGTCAGGCTCTTCAGAGTGGTTTCCTAGATTAGGGAGTGAGGTAAGCTGCTCATCCTTTTAAAGAACATCTATTTATTTCCAAATTGTAAATAAACTTAAATAGTGTCTTGGTTAAACCTCAAACTCAATGTATTATTCTTAGAACATAACTCTCAGGAAGGTCTTTATTCCCACTGTGAACCCAGGTTTAGCAAGGGCTTTGTCATCGTTATCATCTTATCCAATGGTAAAGAATAAAATATTATTAATAAAAACAGCCTAGCAGCTTGGTTCTGCTTATTCTTTAGGGTTTTAAATCAAAATCAATGTGGCTTTTAAAAGTAAACCCTGAGTAGAGTTTAAAATGCTGAATGTGCATGAATTATGCATGTGTCCCACATGCATGAGGCCCACAGCCTCAGGTGTATTGTTAGTAAATCCAATGCCATAAATATAAATCCATTCCAATAGCTTATTTGAGGTGACTGGGCTGCTGCCCCATGCAACACAATGTTAACACAGTGGCTAGAAAAACCACTGTTCACACTGAGAGATGTTGGTATGTGTAGGGGTTGAAGGTGGTCCAGTGATACTGCTATTAATAAAAGCTAAAGTAATGATGATTGAGAGCTCTTCTAAGTTGTTTAATAATTTAGCCACATGCTTTTATGGCAACAATATGTAAGTTCTACTTTAGGCCTCACAAATGGAGAAGACTGGATTCTTTCCCTCTAATAAATCACAATCCACCTGGTAATTTACATGCCTAATTACCACGATGCAAATCAAACAGGGAGCAGTGGGAGAGGTCATAAGCTCTATTCAAATAGGTCTGTTTTATTTTCTTTCAAAGTCCCAGAAAAACGTTTGTGATGGGGTTGCTATGATGTATGGTGTCTTCTAAATTTATTTGTTTGAGAACTTAAATAACCATTGTACAACAATCAATTGACCGAAACTTATTTATAATTGAACTTAAGGACTAAAAGTTCATCTAGTCCAAACCAGTCTTTTCAAAGTTGTGAAAACCAAGGCTGAAGGAGTTTGTCATAGGATAATTTTTCATGTTATTAATCCTAAATATGTATGTACACATATATATTCATGCATATTTATATACAATGTAGGATATGTAATATATACAAATACTATATATCATACATATTAGAATCATATATAATATATAGTGCAAATTTATATATCATTTTACATATATGTGTATATATATGCATATGTGCATTATATATGTAAATGATAGCACATTATTTCAGAACCATCAATCAATACTATAATATTACAACCAACTACTTTTGGATTTAAGGCAATCACTTGTCAAAAGAGCTACTTAATTTATTTTCATATCTGTTCTTCCTTGAACGCCATGAGTAAAACGAGTTCTCTTAAGAAGGCTGGGTAAGAATAGCAATGAATAATAGCACTTCCATAGTCCTCAAAAGGTAGCATCACCTGGACTAAGTAAAATTTATTACAGAACCATTGCTTCCTTTGGAACACCTATCAAAGTAATTAGCCTACGGGACTGAGCTTTCTGTAATGCAGAGAATGGGCTGATGGAGGGCCTTCATCTTTTATCTCATTCAAAATAGACTCCAAAGAAACAGTGACAAAGAGAAATTTAATTTGTAACTGAGGAGGCAAGATATTAGATAGCCTTGGCAGAATGAGCTTTGAGACTTGCTGGAACTTAAATATGATTCTTTTATAGCAGGGGTTTATTAAAATCAACCATCTCTGTGGACTATCTCTTTGCCAAGATCAATCCCCATTCTGATATTTCCCCAAGGGCTACGCAAACGATAACAGAAAAAGCTTTGGCTCTGTCACTGTAAAACTGTAGGCGTGTTTCATATTTTGTTCATATAGTAAGCTGTCCCAGGGGAGACATGAGGCTGTGGGAAAAGACAAAGAATCAAATCGATTTCTTAGACTAGGAACAGGGAGGCCACTTTCAGAGGCATCACAAGGTGAGAACAAAGCACTGACTTGTCCTCATGAAAAACCATGAGGTTGATGGATCCAAAGGAGCTTGTACATACAGAGCAGGAAGTGTAAGGAGAATAAGTCTTTCTTAGAGAGTAAAAAATGATTACACATTAGGTTCTGTTTAACATAATTCTTTCTTCCCAAAGCCTCAAAGCATTCTCTTTCTTTCCACTCATTTAATCGTCACTGAATTTTTCTAAGGTAAAAACAGACATTTCTTTATGAGGCAGCTATTTGAGTTTCTGATTATCATCCTCTCTCCACATCCACCCAGAAACATCTGAACCAAATTTCACTATATGTACTGACCAATTGGCTTCAGCTAATCAAGTGACTATGCCTGTCATATTAATGCATGTGGTAGAATTTTCTGGTAAATAATACATGGCATGTGTCAAAAGTAATTTTGTGCCAAATCTACCTCACTTCTTCCCCTTTAACCCAGTGCTCAGAGTTGTGTAAATTATGCTTTATTCACACAGGTTAAAAGGACCACTTTAACTTTTCAGAGCTAAGATGTTTCTTGTGCTTTTTGTTAACATTCATTTCACTCAAGATACTCCTCTTTTGAATTCAACTCAAGAAAACAAGTTGTTTACTATGACACTTTCTGTAAGTAAGGTTTCAGATTGCTTTCATCACAGAATCTAAGAAATTTGTCTAGGCATCTTCCTGTTGGTATTCTTTTAGATTTAAGCTCAAAGAAGCTTAAAATCAAGCAAAAGAAGAGTTATGGAACTCTAATTCTCTGTGGGACAAAATATCATTGCTGAGAATATGTACATATTCATTACATAGATATACATATATATAGACATATACACACACAAACATACACACATATATATATCTATTTGGATATGATTGCTCACAAATTTTAATGTAGCAGTCAATAAAATTAATGTCCTCAGTTTATCTTCTAAATATATCTACTGTACTGGGATTTCGTTTCTAATTTATTTCAGGTAGAGCTTCATCTAACCAGCTGTGGGTTAGGTCTCATTCCCTTACTTATAGGTAACACACCTATAAGAAATAAGGTTGTTAACATCACTTTCTTGAAGATGGTCTATTTTGTCTGTTTCTCTGAGCACCAAAATCTGGTCACACTCATTGGCTATGTCCATCCTTTCCGGAAAATAATTATCAGAACAATGGTGAGCATTCCCTGACCACTTCCAAGTTACCACTGTTCTTAGGGCTTTCATGTAAGCCCATTTAATTTTGATGACAAATCTATGAGAGGCTATTATTAGCCCCATTTTATGTTTAAAGAAACCATGGCAAAAACAAGGTAACTGGCCCTGAGGCAGGCACATCCAGGCCCTTGTCCTTGGCCTTTGAGCTCTATGTCTTCATCTGTTGTTTCTCTGTTAAAACATCAGGCTTTGGTGGCAAGGAATTTAGTTCTTTAGAAATAGCACAAAAGGATTTATTGAGAATGTGTATATAAACCCACCCCAAAATAAAAGTGTATCAATTCATTCCACAGGTATTCTAAGCGTGAACGTATACATGAAATGCAAATATTATATAGTGGGAAGGACCTTGTCTTTAGAGTTACCAACTCCTCTTCCTAAACATAATTCCCAACCCTAGGTGCAGTCCATGTTTACTCTATCCATGGCCTTCCCTGCTCACCTGGCCCTTCCACCCCATCATGGGAAGCCCGCAATGGTAATAGTCTCTGTACCTAGAACCTGCCCTGTAACTACCCTAACATGTAGCTGTTCTATCTATTGCTTCATGACCTTCTCTGGCTGCTTTTCTCATTCCATCTTCATATCTGCACATTGTATATCTGCTTATGATTCTCCCTCTCACTCTGCCAGCCTTTCAGTCTCTTCCTCTGGCCTATGAACCTTGTCATCCATCATCACCTCACAACTGTGCCTGTTCTATAAATCAGAGAAGTCCTTGTAGCTTTGAGGAAGAGACTTCATTAGACTTACTCTTTTAGAACTGCTGAACTCACATCCTGTGCCAGCTTTCCTGCCACAGAGGGTGTCCTCGCACTAGGCTGAAGTAGGTAGCCTATGCTCTGATGGTAACTTGCAAGTGTTTCTGTAATTTCTCCATGGAAATAATGTTTGTCTTCCACCAGGCTGCAAAATCTTTGAGTAGAGGAGCCATCTCTCATTTGGGTCACCTGTGCTTAGTACAGTACCTGGCATGTTTTTGGTGTATGGTGAAATGCTCTCTGAACTGAAATCTGTTTTTCTGCAAGGTGAGTGAGGGAGAAGATAGTTTAGGGGAGAGGAAGACCCAAGAATGAGACTCAGGAATAAACCAAACAACACATTAAAACACAAGACTGGAAATTCAGGAAAAATACAGATGGAGGAAGTTCATTACCAGAGATAAAGGAATATTTAAAAACTGTAATGACACAGCATAAGTAGAGGATAAACTAATGCTTAGTAGTACCACTTAAACTAAGGGGAATAAAAAGCCGTAAAACCATGATCAAAGATGTTTTGATGCTGATGACAATGTGTAATTAATTATCCATCATTCCCTAAGCACCTAGTATGGTCACAGCAGTATGCTATTCACAGAAAATATTGCATATATGCTTAAAAAAAGTACCCCATAGAAGATTAAAACCCTCCTTGGGAAGATGAAATCAATGCATGAGAAACCATTAGAAAGGCATGAAAAACAGTATTCAATTCACTATTAAACTATGTAATATGAATTAACTGTTTCATTTATTTATTCATTCAAAAATTTCAAGCAAATGCTATGTGTATTTTCCGGAATCAGGTACTCATATACAAAAAAAAAAAAAAGATTTGGCAAACTCAGGATGAGGGTATAAAGCATTCTCATTTTGATAGTGTTAATTGCTGTAAGCTTATTAAAGGGAACCATAACACGACTGCCAAGAAAAAGTCAGATATTAGGTTCAGATGCATTTCGTTGGGTACATGCTAGTAGTATCTGAAGAGTTGAGAAATTGTAAAATATTGAGATTTTTTTTCTTTGCATCAAGGTGTTCCTAAACAATTTTATTGATTCTGTGCATTCATAATAGCTTGCAAACTGATAACTCAGCCTTAAAGCAATATTGTAAATCAGTCAATTGTCTTGGAAACCCTGAAACCAAACTGCGGCATACAGGATGTTTTCTATAAGGATAATTTGAGATCTGGGCATCAATCTCAATCCAAGAGATTTACTCAGTTCATTTCTGAACTTATTTTCCCTGATGTTTCATTCGGGAAAACTACATATAAATTGTTGTGCTGTGATGAATCTAAATGCATGATCTAATCCAGCTCCAGGGCTGTGTTAAGTCACTGCTCAGCAGGACACTGCACCTGCGTGGAATGCCAATATGATGAAACACTGGTTATAGGAAATAAATTTTAAAGGCTCTACATTTCTAAATCAGGAGGAGCCACTTTTACTGCCCTGAATGTTCTTTCAGATCACAATCTATGGGATTCTAGAAGTGAAATGACGAACAACTCCACTTTGGAATTCTATATATTGAATTATGATTTACAGAATGGTCCATCTCTTTTAAGAGAAGAAAGTAAATTTAGTTTTGTATTTTATTGCCACAAACTTTTTCTCCCACAGTAATGTAATTGTTGTTTGGTGGAAATAAAGGAGCAAAGGAATTAATTAAACAGGGTCTAGCCATTTATTTTCCCACTGGCTTTATCACCAAAAGTAGGTAAGATTGTTTTGAAGTCTATCCCCATTACCCCAACTCAGCCCACCCATGTCCAGGAATACATTTGCTTTGAATCTTCCTAATTCTCCTCTCTAACCCATTGTCAAAGATGTCAGATAAAAGAATTTAGAATTTTCTTTCTTCCTTCCTTCCTTCCTTCCTTCCTTCCTTCCTTCCTTCCTTTCTCTCTCTCTCTTTCTTTCTTTTTTTTAAGATAGGGTCTCACTATGTTGCCCAGGCTGGTCTCATACTCCTGTCCTCAAGCAAACCTCCTGTCTCAGCCTCCCAAAGCACTGGGATTACAGGCATGAGCTACCACACCCAGCCAAAAGCACTTTCTTGAGTTCTGTGTGCAGAGCATTTGTAAAGCCAACAGTATTTCCAGATTAAGCTCAACTACTCATTAAAATTTGTTCAACAAAAGAATTATAAAAATGTAATTACAAAGACCTCATAATTCCTGCCATAACAGCTTTTTTAAAATGTCTCAATGATTCAACCTAAGAACTTCGCTACAATCCAATGCCAGCTAATAGAATGTGAAACAAAGAGCAAAGTACTGTCAGGTAAATAAAATAAAATTATTCACCAAAAACATTTGAGCCTTATACTCAGCTTTAAGATGGCACTCAAAGCTGATTTCTCTGTTGCACAGGTCTGAGCTCCCTATCAGTCAGAAGAACGGCAGAAAAAAAAAAAGTACATGCCAAATTTACATACTGACAGAGCACAAATGTCCTCTTTAAATTTTTTTTGTTTTTTAATTAAGGTATAATTTGCATACAATAAATGCAGATTTAATGTGTATAGACCATAAGTTTCAGTTTTTACATTTTGACAATTTTTACACTCATATAACTACCACCCAAATCAAAATATACAACATTTATATTAGTCTAGAGAAATCCATCATGCCTCTTTTTATGTAATCTTACCCCCAGGCAATCACACAAGTGTGTGTGTGTGTGTGTGTGTGTTTATATGCATATGGATATGTATACACAAACATATACCTATGGATATATATATGCACATATGTGGATATAAGAATATCAGATATAGGCACTGCAATTATTTTCTCCCAGTTTCTGGCTTACCTTTTTATTTTTTTTTAAAGGTGACTTTAATAAAAATGATTGATTTTGGTAATTTTAATGTCTGCATTTTGGGGGCTTCAGCTTTCCTTTTCTGTTTCATGCTTCTTAGGTACTATTTAGGAAATCTTTACCTACCACAAGGTCATGAAGATGGCTTCCTGGGTTTTCTTCTAAGATGTCTTATAGTTTTATTTATTTATTTATTTATTTTAAGATGGAGTCTCACTTTGTCACCCAGGCTGGAGTGCAGTGGCATGATCTCAGCTCACTGCAACCTCCTCCTACCGGGTTCAAGTGATTCTCCTGCCTCAGCCTCTGGAGTAGCTGGGATTACAGGCGCCCAACACCACGCCCAACTAATTTTTTTTTATTTTTAATAAAGACAGGGTTTCACCACGTTGACCAGGCTGGTCTCAAAGGCCTGACCTCAAGTGATCCACCTGTCTCGGCCTCCCAAAGTGCTGGGATTACAGTCATGAGCCCCTGCACTCGGCCTAGAGTTTTATCTTTGTATTTACCACTATGGTCCACTCCAAGTTAATTTTGTGTAAGGTAAGGGTTGAGGTTCTTTTTTTTTTGTAAAACCAAGTTGCTCAAGAATCATTTATTGAAAGGATTCTCCTTTGCCCATTGAATTATCTGGGTGTCTTTGTCAAAACCCAATTGATAACAAATGTGCAGGTATATCTCTGGACCCTATTCCATTTTATTTGTTGATCCTTACCACAATACCACACATTCTTGATTATCTTTGGCTTAAAATATATCTTGGAGGCCAGTATAAGACCTCCAACTTTGTTGTTCTTTTTCAAGTTTGCTGTGGCTCTTTTAGATTCTTTATATTTCTAGATAAATTTTAGAATCGGTTTGTACATTTCTACAAATAATGGTGGGTTTCGATCAGATTCACGTGGAATTTCTGTGACGAGGTCTTACACATCACTCATTAGATTTCTTTCTTTGACGTTTATGTATTTTGGTCCTAATAAAAAATCTTTTTAATTTCACTTTCAATTCTCAATTGCTTGTTTATAGTCTATGTATATCACATGATCTTGCTAAACACACTTGCTAGTTTTAGTATATTTTTGAAAATCTATCAGGATTTTCTACGTAAATGACCATACCATCTACAAATGAAATCAACTTTAATTCTTTTTTCCTCCAATTTTTATGCCATTTATTTTCTTTCTTGCTTTATTGAACTGGCTTTGACTTTCAGCACAATATTAAGAGTAGCATCTCATAAATAGAATTTTAATTTTTATAACTAAAGCCAGAACAAATGTGACTACTAAAGCTCAAACTTCTTGAGAAATTCATAATGCTACCAGTGGTATACAATAATGTCTGTTTCTAAAATTTCAGATATTATTCTTTTGCATCTTCATGGACAGAATGGCTTGATTGATTTAATACTTTTATATAAAATGATTCACGATATATATGCTGCTTTTAGTCAAACTATTGAATTCATTTTTCCTTAAATGTATTGAATAAGAATACACTGAAATAAAATTAAGACTGTTGCTGGACTTCAGACACCATTTCTTCATCAAATAAAATATTTTCTTCAATGTCATTATAAGGCAGGAAAATTTTATTGAAAAATTATAAAAGACTGGTATCATTTTTTAAAAAACCTATTTGCTTCCATTAAGATTATTGTTACTCATCACCATAAAACATGAAGAAAAGAGCACTCTCATATTTTCAAATCTTCTCCCCCTCCCAAATGTAATTATTTAATTTTTATTTACATTACCAAAATTCAAACTATGTAAATTCTATTCTATAACCCATAATTATCTGGACTTGTCCTATTTTTAATTCAGTGCTCACCACCACTTTTTTAATCATGGCTTTTTATTTCTGAGCTCTTTGTTTCAATCTTTACCAGATTTCAGGTGATTTTCCACAAGACTACAAGGGTGCTACATTCCTGTGTGCCTCTACATATAAATATGTCTGCCTGTTCTTTGAGTGCATATGGGTATATCATTGTTCTCAGAACATTGAGACATGGCTTCACAACTTGTGAAGTATAATTCTATTATTTTCTGCCTTAAATGTTTCTGAGCACAAGGCTCCATGTTAGCCTGAACTTTTTACAGTGCATCAAGGTCTTTTGTACTATGATAAGTGAATGTTTTTTCTTCATTGTTGACACTAAATAACTTTATCAGAGCCTAACTCAACATTGAGTAACTTTTCACATTTTCCTGTAACTTAGTATGGTTTCTCAATTTGCTAAATCTGTTCTTTCTTCATTTAATGAAAATTTTCTGTTTAAAGTTTTGGAAATTGTTTTTGTTTTCCTGTTCCATTTGTAAGATTGTCTTCTTCAAGGACACTTGTTGGCTCATCTTTCTCTGTCCATTGCCTTTTCTCTATTAGCTTTAAAATAGCTTCTCCCTTTCCTTTTTCCCCCTCTCCTCTACTTTTTCTTCTCTCTGCATTCACTCTGATTACTGCTCATCTTCTTTCTTCATTGTTTGGGTTTTATCTCCATCAATTTTGTTCCTGCTATTTCTCTTTCATGTATTATTTTCAATATCAGTGTTTGTTCTTTCCAACTGTAATCCCCCTTAGTGATCTCATGCTGTTTAAATGTATAAATATTCATATTGAGATAACCTGTAGATTAAAATTCATGTGAGGAATTTCTTCTATATCTTTGACTATTTTCTTCTAGGCTAAGTTTTTGTTCTTTTCATTCTGTGTGCTTTTGTTTCTGTTAGTTTCCCTGAACTATTTTGCGAATTTGATATGCCTTCTCACCATAGATCTTTGAAACCAGATTCCTTTTCCAGAATAGTTAACTTCGAGAGCTCACTGTTTTGTAGGATTGGTATGAGTGTGGAGCTCCATGGTAATGACATGGACTGATGACTGTGAACATCCAGCACCAGCACATGCATGAGAAGCCCTGGCATGAGATCTGGTACTTGATTCCCCCACCCCCACCCTTCTGCATTTCCATTCTCTCTGGCTCACACTGTCCTTCAAGCACAACAGGCGTGTTTCCACCTTTGGACCTTTGCATTTGATATTTCCTCTTCCAGGAACACTCTTTGTTACCCACATATTGTATCTCTTGGATACCTCGTTATTTGTGACTGCTTAAATGTAACTTCCTGTGAGAAGGCTCCCAATGTACTTCCTCTCCCCATGCAACCATAACTTCCTATACCATTACCCTGTTTTATTTTCTTCTTAATACCACATATTTTATGACCAACACTGACATCATGTGATATATTTTTAAATCTGTTATTGTTTTTGTTTTTCTGACAGTAGAATGCCCCCATTAAAGTACGACAATGTTTCCTATCACATTTTCTTGTCTTCAGAATTCTAAATATGGCTTATAGGTTCTCAATATATATCTGATAAGCTGATAAATGAATGATACACTTTCTGTTGATATTGAGAATAAATGAGAATGGACAATATTTACAAATTGTCATCAATAGAAACTGTTCCTTTTTCTTTTTATATATGCCATTAAACAGATTGCTGTTTTATTAGTTTTACTTTGTCTTATTTTCTTTTCCTAAGTTTTTCCATAAAGAATTGAATGGAATAATGAATAATCTGGTGCGAAACTCAGAAACTAACTCTGGAAATGCATCGAATGCTTAGTAAAAGTAACAGTTTCATTTTTTGAACACCTCCTATGATTCATACTCTATATTGGTTATTTATAAGCATTCATTTTAATTTCTTATTAACAATTCCATAGATAATTTCTTATCCTAATATGACAAATAAGAAAACCAGGCTTACCAAATATGAGACTGCACAGCTCATAAGTTCTGGAAAGGTGATTAAATTCAGGGCTCCCTTATTCCACCACCTGCAACCCTTCTAAAACACCACGCTTGACAACAATGAAAAGACATGTCTGTTAGTAGAGGAAGGGGCAAGCCTAGTAATCCATACCAGGATTTCTGCTAGACATTGAGGATGTAGTGATAGACAACAGAGGCTCAGCCCTGCCCTCAAGGAGCTTGTAGTAGAGGAGAGAGACAGTTAACAAGCAATAAGAAGATTGTTACAAAGAAACATAAATTGGTGGCATGATGACATAAGAAACAAACATTTTAAAAAACTCTTTAACCAGAAAGTAAAGAGGTTTTTTTTTTAAGAAATATCTTAGTTGCAGAGGAATCAGGGTATAACCAAAAATGATCATCCTCCTATTAATAAGTTCCATACTGTTTATCAAATTAGATTTGAACATCTTCTTTTCCAACTTCCAAAACTCTATGAAAACATTTACCTTTGGTTTTTCCACACAGCACATTCAAAGCTATCTGAGCACTACCAAAATACAGGCAAAGAGTTCTCTCATTTTTCTTTACTTATGTTTCTTGTAGGAAAATAGCCTGTTGCATGGCAAGAGTGATGCCATTTTGAAGCAAAACCGTCATGATGATCAGTGTTTGACCCCCACATTCCAAGGTGTTCCACTGCAAGGTCTTTAAACAATGCCTGTAGCGGTCATGAGTCTTGGCAAGAAAAGTCTGAGATATGACCAGTTGCACACATCTTTTTCCTAAAGTTACTATATAAAAAAATACTTTGTGGAGGGTGGATAGGGAGAGATCCACTGTATCTCAGCCACCAGAGACATACTTCAGTTCCTAAGTCCATAGTAAATGCTTCTTTCTGAGAAACTGGATTTGTCAGCCTCTTTCTTCAGCCTCTCAGCTCCCTTGGCCTTTGGGGGTAGATTTGCATTTGCCTATTCACCTTGGAACATTCCTCTTTTCCTAGACATATACCCTCACTTACATGTGAAATCCAAAACAGTGGAACTCATAAAAGTAAAGTAGAATGGTGGCTACTAGGGGTGGGTGGGGAATAGGACATGGAGAGAAGTTAGCCAAAGGATACAAATCATTCAGGTAGGGAAAATAAATTTAAAAGGTCTATTGTACAACATGGCAATAATAGTTGATAACAATTCATTGTATTTTTGAAAATAGCTAAGGGAGTAAATTTTAAGTGTTGTCACCTCAAGAAAAAAAAATTAGTATATGAGATAATGCCTATGTTACTTAGCTTGAGTTAGCCTTTCCACAATTTATACATATGTCAAAATGTCAGGTATACAATAAGCACATATATAATTTTATTTATCAATTTAAATAAATAAATCAAATAGCTATTACAACTCTTTAGGTGGTAGGTATGACAGGCATTTTAAATCTTCGCCTGTGATCCTAACAGCAACTATATCTAATAGGAATTGTTATCTCTATTTTATGAGTATACTGAAGCTCAGGGAGTTAAATAACCAGCTTTCATTTAGCTGCCACAATATCACTTAACCAGTAAACTGAGGCTATATATGAAGAACAAGGTCAACCATCGCAAAGGATGGTCTCTATTGAAGCAGGCATAAACTTTCGGTTGCTGAGCTGTGAGAATGCCTAAGAGCTGGTACCATGAAGCCCAAAGTGGTCTTGGGCTTCCGGCAACACATATTTACCTGTTAATTAATCTCTGCAAGTCATACATTTTTGTCTTGGTATTACACCTCGAGTACAAGTGCAAAAATTTCTCTAGGTCAAGACTAGGATCTGACGACATTTTGTATCATGATATTTTGTATAACACTGCTGTAAAATACAGATTCTTATCCATAATAGAGAACCAATAAATATTTGCCAACTGATTGTTAGAGACAAGAAATATTTACCCCCACAGTATTTATTTCACATATGCATTACCCTTATGTTTGAGAAAAATGCAATTTCCTCATATTGTCTATGTGGGTTGAAATGACTGATCTGTATTATCTATTTTGTTTTTACACTAGTTTCTACAGAAACAGTTACCTTTTGAAGGTATGGAAAGTTTTTATTTCTTGATGTTTTCTCTGAACAGTTTTTGGCTTTTAGCTTTGGAACTGTTCCAATGGAAATAGTGGTAACCAACTAAGATTTGGTAACCCAGTATCTTTTTTTAATATGATGACTAGTTTTCTGAACACAGATTGGTGATAAAAATATGTTTAAGAGAATAACAGCAGATTTGTCTCATTAAGTTGAATTCAATATCAGTCATATCTGATGTGATGGCATCTCATTAATAGGAATGAAGCATTTATAATAAAAATCAGTGAATATGAACTTTTATTTTACAAAATAAAAAGTTACTAACAATACCCAATCAAGTTGTCACACTAGCCTATGACCATTGACTACGTTATTCTTTATTATAGAAATGAGTAATAAAAAGTCTCTCTCACACACAAAGATGTTCCAGACTTAACACTTTCCTAGTTTCTCATTGTCCCAAGTATCCTTTTTAATCTTTTAAATAGGATTTATAATGCCCTTTTTGACAAGATGTAATGTGTCAACTTGACTGGATCACAGGGTGCCCAGATATTTGGCTAAACATTATCTCTGGGTGGGTCTGCGAGGGTGTTTTTGGATGAGATTAACATTTGAATTGGAGGACTGAGTAAAGCAGATTCCTCTCCTCAGTGTAGGCTGGAATCATCCAATCCTTTGAAGGCCTCAATCAAACAAAATGCAGAGGAAGGGAGAATTCACCTCTTCTGCCCGACTGCTTGTGCAGTCTTCTCCTGCTGTCAGACTGAGACCCATGCCATTGGCTCTCCTGGGTCTCCAGCTTGCAGACAGCTGATCATTGGACTTTTCAGCATCTGTAAGTACATGAGCCTAATTCCTCCTAATAAATCTTCCTCCATCTTACCTCTTAGTTTCTAGACCATCAAAAAAATAAAGTGAAATTTTTAAAAACATAAAGAAAAAAATAAAGGCCATTTCCTTTCTACTTTATTCAAGAGAAAATTATGAAATCACTACTCTACACCAGGCACTACTCAGGAATGTGGAGATAGTACATTGGTAACCTCATGGAGCTTATATTCTAGATGGAAGAGAAAAACTTCAGTAACAAGTAAATATTGATATATAATACATTAAAGGCTGACCTGTGACAAGAAAAGAAAACAAAGCAAAATAAGAAAGATCAGAAGTATGGGGGTAAGGGAAGGTGTAATTTTAAATAGAGTGGCCAGAGTAGGTGCTTCTGAGATGATATTTTGAGCAAAGACTTGAAGGAGACTGGGAGATAGCCATGGAGATTTTTGAGAGCAAGGCCAACTTACCCATTAGGCACAGCAGGCACAGAGCTTAGGGCCCAAGATACTTTTAGGAGCGTATAAAGATATTTTACCTTCTTTACGAGTCAGAAGGGAAAAAATGAACTCTTGGGGTTGGAGAGAATGTTTAAGTGTTTACCCTGGATAGATTATAGTCTTTTTTCTACCAAAACAATTCCTAAATATACATTTTATATATGTTATATTGATTATATATTGTATACACACATACGTATACGTGTGTGTGTGTGTGTGTGTGTGTGCATAAAACATATATTTGTTTTTTGATGAAACACAGGGCTAATAGGGCAAGGACCTAAGGCCCAGGAATGTCATAAAGCAGCCCTATTTGAAAACAGTTTCTAGTCAACGGTTTCTATTATCATCAGAATGGAATACATTAATGAGATGTAATTGGTATATCAACTAGAAATAGTTTGGGGAAGAATTTGTAGGGCTTTTAGAGACTTATAGAACCAAAAATCTTTATCATTTAAATCCTAATATTGTACCTTAATTCCTTAGTTATCTAATTAGACCTCAATAGGTGAGTTACAATGGTTAAACAGCATTTTTTTCAGTTGATAGTCCACATATTTAATATTATTTCTTGTCAGTTTTCCCAGTATCTCTGATGACAGTCACTTGCATGGAAAGCCCTCCATGTACTTTATACAGTTAGTACAGACAGGCTTTAAAAAATAAAAAACTCACCCTAATGATAAAAGTAGAAGAGAATTGGTGGTAATTTATTTCAATGAGCAAATCATAAAATAGTGATGAGGAGTTAAATTTACCAGATTCAGAATACCCCAAAGGCCAAGAAAAAAGTGTATTTCAGTCTCCACAGAGAAAAGAAAGGAAGGCAAAAAGAAAGATGAGAAATTAAAATGTTTGGATGGCAAAAACAAGTGATGAAAGATAAGGAGCCAGGAAAACACACAAAGTATCACCAACTGAATTCAATAATTAATGGGCATTTTAAAGTGAGAGGTCTGGTCAGCCAGGCGTGGTGGTTCACGCCTGTAATCCCAACACTTTGGGAGGCTGAGGCAGGCACATCACCTGAGATCAGGAGTTCAAGACCAGCCTGGCCAACATGATGCAACTCCGTCTCTACTAAAAATACAAAAAGATTAGCCGGGCGTGATGGCGCACACCTGTAATCCCAGCTACTTGGGAGGCTGAGGCAGGAGAATCGCTTGAACCCCAGAGGCGGAGGTTGCAGTGAGCTGAGATCATGCCACAGCACTCCAGCCTGGGTGACAGAGTGAGACTCCTTCTCAAAATAAATAAATAAATAAATAAATAAATAAATAAATAAATAAATATAAAAAATAAAGTTAGAGGTCTGTTATTTTCATGGAGGTTTGGGGGAAATTTAAAATTCCATTCAGGTTCAAACTTTTTTTTTTCTTTCTCATTTTATTTTCAGTCCCTATATTCCTTGTGCTTTAAAATATGAGTTCCCTATCACCTAGTAATTAAATTCAAATTCTATAATTAACTTATAAGAAAACTTTTCTCATCAGTTTTTAATAAATGTACTGAGTTAATCTCTGTGTGGGGCTGGGAGTATTTTGGTGCTGGTGGTGAATGTGAGGTGGGGGCTGGGGATTGAGATTGACTTGCTGGCTGATTGATTGACTAATTCAGGACATAGCAAAGAAGAGGACCATGGGTAAGTCCTGAAGCAAAACTACAGACAGCAGAAACAGGTGGGCTTCCTTTCATACAATTTCTGACATGGATTTTTTTTTTAACTGCTCTTCAATCTCCTTTATTACCGTATCCTTCAATAATCTCTCCCTAGGTTCCAGCCTCTATTCTACCATAGGTTTACAGATACAGAACACTATCATAGATATATAACAGCAAGTTTATCATCTTTAACACTTGTTAAATAAATCAAAGAGTAGCAATGGGACAAGTGGTGCCTAAGAGAAAATGGAGGAGTCAAGAAAAATAATACGTATTATACAGAACTGTCTTGAGGACTCAAGAGAGTATATATCTACATCTACATAATAATGTATAGCAAATGTTGAAATAAATTAGTGCTTACTTGACATGTTTTTCTTCTTTCATCCTTATTTCAATATCAGAAAAACTTTCAATTAAAAGAATAAGCCAAATGTGCCAGGTTAGTGGTGGCTACCCATAGCTAAATGGAACATGAGGAAGCTATTCAGAAACCCTTTCTTTCCAGTCTCCCCTCCTCTATTCTCCCATGTACATTGCTAAACCTCTCTTAGACTTTTATCATAACAATTACAATATTGTCTCCATCATGACTATGAGTATTTTAATCTTCCCTCTTAATTGTATCTGTTTAAAGTCCCCATCTTATTTACTTTTGTGGACTGCTTGCTTCTAAAACAGTGCCTAGAAAAGTAAAGGTGCATAGTAAGTATTTGGTTAATTGAATTAAATTTGAAGAAATTAATTTATTCCTTTCATATGTTATACTTCAGAGCCCAGGAAATTTATTTCATGGTTAAAAGGTGTAGCATACATAACTTTATTAAGTGGCGACTCAGAGATAATGAAACATTTCTCAATATATTTATGATTTGCCAATTCTTGGGAAATGTTCTATTATTAATAGATTTGTCACACAGAGGATCAAGAGAAAAAGTTGGTGAAGAGACTTCAAGGAGAAAAGAGTACAGAACTAAAATTGTGGATATTACTGGCATATGGATTTGCCCCTCTTCACTGAACTCAAAGGACACTCCATTCTCCTGGAGAGTTATTTGTAACTATGGATGGCCAGATAATTGCCTGTTAAATAGTGAATGAAAATTGTCAGGGGGATGAGGGAAAATGCAAGTCATTTACATTCCTCAGGAGAATTTGCAAACTAGTTCTACAACTCAAAGTAGTTTAAAGGAAAGTGGGTTGAAGGGTCATTGAAAAGAGATACAACTGATAAAGGTTGATTGGAATTTCTTGTCATATTAGCCAGTTAATGATGTATTTAAATTATCCTGTAGGCTCTTTCATTATACCTTAATGTTCAGAATTTAACTCTTTTAGTTTGAAAGTCCTAGATAAATTTTTCACATTTAAAGATGAATAATTCAGATACAGGACAGAGAGTACTGCTTAGAGCTACATACAAGATGAAGAGCAAAGGGTGATCTGTTGACAAGCTGAAGAAGTCGGCAAAGGTAGGCCCTTTCTCACAGCAGCATTTGAGTTCTGCATTGGTACAGTTTTTATGATCACTTTTGGCACTGTTTTTGGAAAACAAGTACCTGTATACCCTTTGACACAGCACTTCCACCTAGAAATCTATTATTAAAAATGCTTAACATGCTCCAAGATAAAAGTACAGGTATTTTTATTACAGTATTGTCTATAATAGCAAAATACTGGCAACAAAATAAATTCCTGGCAATATGGGGCAAAGTTAAATTAATTATGGTATAATCCAAGCAACTAATAGCATACAACAGATAGAAAAAAATTACGTGAAAATCTATGCATAAAATATTAAGTGAATAAAATAAGTCACAGAGTAATCTATAGTACATATGTTTTAAAAATCCTTTATATGCCCATTAAAACAAAAGTGGCAGGCATGGTGGCTCATGCCTGTGGTCCCAGCACTTTGGGAAGTCAAGGTGTGTGAATCACTTGAGCCCAGGAGTTCAAGACCAGCCTGGGCAACATGGTAAGACCCTGTCTCTACAAAATACAAAAAAAAAAAAAAAATTAGCCAGGCATGGTGGCACTTGCCAGTGGTCCCAGCTACTTGGAAGGCTGATATGATTTGGCTGTGTCCCCACCCATATCTCATCTTGAGTTGTAGTTTCCATAATTCCCACTGTTGTGGGAGGGACCTGGTCGGAGATAATTGAATCCTGGGGGCGGTTTTCCCCATACTGTTCTTGTGATAGTGAATAAGTCTCAGGAAATCTGACAGTTTTTATAAGGGGAAACCCCTTTCACTTGGTTCTCATTTTCTCTCTTGCCTGCTGCTTTGTAAGATGTGCTTTTCACCCTCTGCCATGATTGTGAGGCCTCCCAGCCCTGTGGAACTGTGAGTCCATTAAAACTCTTTTTCTTGGCCGGGCGTGGTGGCTCATTCCTGTAATCCCAGCATTTTGGGAGGCCGAGGTGGGCGGATCACGAGGTCAGGAGATCGAGACCATCCTGGCCAATATGGTGAAACCCTGTCTCTACTAAAAATGCAAAAATTGGCTGGACGTGGCAGCGCGTGCCTGTAATCCCATCTACTCGGAGGCTGAGGCAGGAGAATAGCTTGAACCCAGGAAGCGGAGGTTGCAGTAAGCTGAGATAGCGCCACTGGACTCCAGCCTGGTGACAAAGCTAGACTCCATCTCAAAAAAAAAAAAAACAAAAAAAAAGCCACCTCTTTTTCTTTATAAATTACCCAGTCTCAGGTATGTCTTTATTAGCAGCATGAAAACGGACTAATCCAGAGGCTGAAGTGGGAGGATCACTTGAGCCCAGAAGGTCTAGGCTACATTGAGCTGAGATCATACCACTGCACTCCAGCCTGGCGACAGAGTAAGACCCAGTCTCAGACAAGGTGTAGAAGCATATTTTTTTTTCTTTTAATTTTTATTTTAAATTCAGGGGTACACATGGAGGTTTGTTACATACATAAACTTGTGTCACAGGGGTTTTTTGTACAGATTATTTCATCACCCAAGTATTAAGCCTAGTACCCATTAGTTATTTTTCCTGATTCTCTCCCTCCTCCTGTTAGAGTAAGTAACTAAACAGACATGGGCAGGGCAGGGCAGGGCAGGGCAGGAGAGCCCCGCACACCACCAGGAATATCAGGCAACCATCAGGTGATGGTCAGGGGGTTAACTGTCTCTCGGAAATAATAATTGGTTGCAGCCGGTACCAGGGAAAGGCAGTAGAAAAAACCTGAAACTGGGCCGGGCATGGTGGCTCACGCCTGTAATCCCAGCACTTTGGAAGGCTGAGGTGGGTGGATCATGAGGTCAGGAGTTCAAGACTAGCCTGGCCAACGTGGTGAAACCCTGTGTCTACTAAAGATACAAAAACTTAGCCAGGCATGGTGGCACGTGCCTGTAATCCCAGCTACTCAGGAGGCTGAGGCAGGAGAATCACTTGAACCCGGGAGGCGGAGGTTGCAGTGAGCTGAGACTGTGCCATTGCACTCCAGCCTGAGTGACAGGACAAGACTCCGTCCAAAAAAAAAAAAAAAAAAAACAAAAGAAAGCAAAAACCTGAAACTGGTGATTAGTAGCTTCCTAAGATCTCAGGACTTGGGCGAGTGGGCTCAACTATGCACACTAAGAAGCAAAAAGGTAGAATTTAACTGGTATATGACCTTCCTCTAGGAACACTGGACTGGTAAGAGAAGAATGCCTCAAGTGAGCATCTGCACAACTTCAGTAAACACACTGCACTTGCAGCTCCTCACGGGTGCTGGCAGGCTACTGTGAATGCAAACAGCACACCCCAAGGGAAGAATCAGGGGAGAAGGGACACGACCCCCTGGAAGCATGCCAACATATAAAACCGTAAGTCAAAGATCAGACTGCACACTTGTCTTTCAAGTTGCTTGCTTGGCCTTCTTCCAACTGTGTTTCCTTCCTTTTGTTTCTGCTTTAGAGTTTTTTAATAAACTTTTGCTCTTGCTATAAACCTTGCCTTGGTGTCTCCTTCTGCTTTATGCCCCTCAGTTGAATTTTTTCTTCTGAGAAGGCAAGGATTGTGGTTGCTGCAGACCCATACATATTTGCTGCTGCTAACACTCCCACCCTCCACTCCAATAGGCCCCAGTGTGTGATGCTATCCATGTGTCCATGTGTTCTCATCGCTTAGCTCCCACTTTTAAGTGAGAACATGTGATATTTGGTTTTCTGTTCCTGCTTTAGTTTGCTAAGGATAATGGCCTCCAGCTCCATCCATGTTCCTGCAAAGGACATGATCTCGTTCTTTTTATGGCTTCATACTTTAAAAGAAATATGCATTATCTTGTAACGAAAGTTTCAAAAATAGTTTGTTGATGTTTGTTGTTACTTAGTAATTTTGGGTTAAGAGTTGTAACCCATAAAATTTATGGGTACATCCTCCAAAAATTTAACCCTGTGATTACCCTATAAAATATGGAGTAAAATTCAGATAAGTATTTTTGTTCAACATTCCACAGATCTTCAAATGTATACTTCCCATTCTTTATTAATATAATCAGTTTTTTAAGAGTCAAGAACATAAGTTACCAATTTATTTAAAATCATGTTCTAGAGCAACTTTTATATGACCTCTGCTACTTTTCTCATTAATCCCTATTTCTGCATTAATAGTGTCCTATTTATAATAAAAAATCTCATCCGGTAGTTTGTGTGTTACATTGTTACAAGCTACTCAGCTTTTAATGAGCTACAATAGGCAATATTTCTAAAAAAAAAAAATTGTGTCTGTGACTGTCAAGTTTTTCAAGATGCTACTTATACTCTTCCCCAGAGATTTTCTCTTCTTTCACATAGAGATGTTCTTTCCTTCCTTGAGGTAAATTAGAAGAGGTAGAAAGGTCTGTATTTTGGGAAGTATACAGTGTGGTTCCTGCATCAGCATCACTTGGGAACATGTCAGAAACATTAGTCCTCAGGCCCTGCCCAGACCTGCTGGATCTGAAACCTGGGGTGGCAGGGTCTGAGGGGGCGGGACTCAGGACTCTATGATAACAGGCTTTTTAGGTGATTCTGAGACACACTCAAGTTTGTGAACCACTGAGATATAGACCACAATGAGATTTTTTTTTTGTAAAGGAGATGGTGCTTTCCTATTTAGCTTCCTCTTTCATCAATTAATTATTTCAAAACCTAGAGCTACATGTAAAACTATACATCTTAAATTGACTCTTCTGTCATCTTCAGCCCCTAAGTACCTCTGTTTTAGAACCTTCAGAGTTGTTTTCTTGAATACCCTATATTCCCTAATGAGAATCAGAACCTTTTGCAAAGTATGAAAACAAAAGATTTGTTTAAAAAAACATTTAAGCAGGTTTTATTATAATTGCATAGCTAACAATAATATCTCATTTTCTATACTGAGTTGAAATTAAATTTGTGAGGCTTCACACACAGACACAAAAATACTAAGAGGGAAAACACTCCATCTTACTTATGTTACTTGGAAAGGCTTTTGGAACCAAAATATTTACTCTAGATTTAAAAAGTTAAAATTATTCCATTATTCTCTCTAAATCCAGAGATGTCAAATAAAATCAAGTTAAATCTAAATTTCAAAAAGCATGATCAAACAAGATTTTTATAAATATTATTTTAGAAATAAGTTTTTTCTACTACCTGCTCACAGAGTCAGTGTGTAATTGTTTCAAATTTAATGAGTGGCTGGAAGGAATCACTATATTTAATTTTCAAGTAACACATAACCAGCAAATGCCCCTGAAAATATCACTTGGAAGGAAGAAATGTTTTTTTCTTTAAGAGCACAGTGGAAAGTTAGCACCTACTGAGTGGGAAATATTAATCACTGAGTTTTGTGTTGTTCTCCTCTCCAAGTAGTAAGAGTCTGAGTAACTTCCTACTTCTTTAGTGTACTACTTGGAAAGAAAATAGAGACCACAAGAAAACCGCAAACTTTTGAGAATGATTTCAGCAGCAGACTCTGAAAGGGCAAGACATAAAATTCCTCTCTTGAGTTCTTGGGGTTTCATGTAAATAAGACTTCAACATTGGACGATACTAAAATTCTGATTCCGAGTCCTACCTCCCAATTGAGTTGTCAGTTATTCCAATTTAACAGACCTGAGTCAGAGTCCAGTAATTTGCATTTTTAACAAATATACTGAGATGATTCTGATAAGATGGTAAAGAGTCCAAACTTTGAGAAAACTGGCCATTATTTGATGTCTCCTTAGCTCACAAGAATAAGAAGCTGTAAGTGTAAGTAGTAGTTGGTAGATTTGAAATGCTAAGCTAGGACTTTCAAAAAATTGTTTTTGGAACATTAGTTCTGGAATGTTCCAGGATTCATGTGCCAAAACCAAAGAGTTCTGGGTCAAAATGTTAAGAAAATGCTGCATTCCAAATATTCCCTTTGGGAATTTGATTCACAAAGTCCACTAACATACGAAAGGCCCTTGAAAAGTACCTCGATTTTAAAAAAGTTTAATATTTTACTTAATAATTAAACTTCTTTGCAAGAAAAGGTTTTTTTTAATCTTTATAAATTTAGTGACATTTCCCCAGAAGAGTTTTGTGTTATTATTATTACTTTTTTTTAATAATAGTTATTTGGAACAGGTTAGGTTAATCTGTAAAATTCAATCCTGTTGCCAATAGAAAGAAAACATGTATTAAGTAGATGAGTGGAAAAAAAAATGGTTTTGGGCGTGGACCTAAATCAGGAAGCTTCTATAATCTCTCCATCATAAAAAAGAGCAGAATTGGCGTGGCACAGTGGCTCGAGCCTGTAATCCCAGCACTTTGGGAGGCCGAGGCTGGCGGATCACCTGAGGTTGGGAGTTTGAGACCAGCCTGACCAACATGGAGAAACCCTGTCTCTACTGAAAATACAAAATTAGCCGGGTGCGTTGGCACCTGTAATCCCAGCTACTTGGGAGGCTGAGGCAGGAGAATCGCTTGAACCCAGGAGGCAGAGGTTGCGGTGAGCTGAGATTGCGCCACTGTACTCCAGCCTGGGCAACAAGAGCAAAACTCCATCTCAAAAAAAAAGAGCAGAATTTATATTCTCTTCACTCCATCTTTGCACACCAGAGAATGCAAAACAGCACTCTGGTGAGAGAGAAGAGCCGCAGAGTCAAGAAATTTGCAGATTAAGGGCAGTTAACACTAATAACTAGTACTTTGGACAAACACAACTCAGTGTGTTATCAAAACACTTTATGTTGACTTCCACAGAATTTATGCAGTTGCATAAGATTTATCCCCTCCAACTAGAAAACTCTGAAAGCCTTGTGCCTTTTCTGATCACTCTTTCATGATAGAAGTATTTTGGACTGGGTCTTAATTCAGGAATTTAAAATGTCCAGTCCAGTACATTAACAATTTTTATCATACAATATACATTTATGTTACTGTATATTATATAGTATATTATTATATACTATATAAGAGCATATACACTATAAAATTATCATTGTAATGACAGCTTGATCTTCATTCAAAAGTAAGACTTCACCATAAACCTGCCCAACCTCCTCATCTATGACTCTGTCAATGGGAAAAACTGTGTGGACGCTTCCTTCTTTCTCACTTATCTTATTCTTCAGCTGCTCTTGTGGAGCCTTCAGAGGTTGAAGCACCAAGAAGGAGAGAGGGAAGAAGAGAAAAAGAAACATACTTTCTTATTTGAGTAATATACTGTATCTTACCTTCACACTCTGAGCCAGGTGGATGCTTGAAAATGCTTCCTTGTTTTATGGGCATTCCCATTTCTTGGAGGGACCTGTGCTATCTCCTCTGACTGAGACTTTCAGGCACTGGGCAGTACATTCTCTCACCCTGGTTTTGCTCCTCTTTAGTGCAGATTTTCAGGTGATCTGCTCCCCTACGACTCACTAATTGGAGTCCCATCGGCCCCCCATGTGACCCTCTTGGATAAAAATCAAAATGGCTCTGGTCTTGTTTGTTTCTCCTGTTTGCCCCCAGTCAGGTTTATAGATTCACGCATCCTCTACCTTGGTAAGTCCTGAGAGTGGAGACAGATTTTAAAACGATAACATCTTTGCTTCCAAAGCAGCTTGCTAGCCTTCCTTGCCCTCTAGATTTCATGAGCAGATATCAGAACAGTCCATTGTGTCTGCCATTCACCTAACAAGTTCTCCATTAGCCTATGGAAGCACCTCTTTTAAATTTGAAATCAAGTAGGCAGCATCCCACTTCCTTGGGTGGGTAGGTGGAAGAACTTAAAGCACAGACCATGTTCTAGCCCAAGGAAGATTTCCAAATTAACTGTAGGATATCCAGTTACATTTGAATTTCAGGTAAACAACAAATGATTTTTCTTAAATATAAGTATGCCCCGTGCAGTATTTGGAACACAATTATACCAAAAAATTATTTATTGTTTATCTGTGGGATGTTTTATCTGACATCAACCAATTCGCCAGCCCTCCAGATACCAACAAAGTGTTGCACAATTCAATTCTGACTCTAAAGTTAGTGCAGACCCCACAATGAGGCAGCATCATTGTCTAAGGTAAATACCTGGGGTTTGTCATCTCACACCAAGAAGATTAAGGACATAGACGCACACGAGGAGTGGGTTTAGGAGTGGAGGTTTAATAGGCAAAAAAAAAAAAAAAAAGAGAGAGAGAAAGGAGAACAGCTCTCTCCCTTGCAAGACAGGGGCTTCCCAAAAGAAAATCCATCCAGCAGTGGACTGCACTAGATTTTATTGGCAGGCCTGAAGAGGTGGTGTCTGATT
Source organism: Pan troglodytes (assembly GCF_028858775.2). Taxonomy (NCBI): domain Eukaryota; kingdom Metazoa; phylum Chordata; class Mammalia; order Primates; family Hominidae; genus Pan; species Pan troglodytes. The sequence goes on from NC_072411.2 coordinate 40,289,352, forward strand.
TACATAGGGCCCACAGATTGGTTGGATCAGGTGTGACATTTAAATAGCACTGGGAGAAGGGTGATCAACCCATCCTGATCTTATTATCCAAATGGGCTTTCCATCTTGTTGCCATCTTGTCTGCGCCTTACTGTACACGTGGCTTGGCAAAGAGAAGGGAAGATGGAGCCACCATTTTGAACATGCCTACTCCCAGGTAGCCTTTTCCCATCGGCACAACTGCCGCATTCACCAGTGCAAGCTCCCAGCTTGCTTATCGGTCTGCAGCTCAATTTTACAGGCTGCCCTTTATTAGAAAAGGAAATAATTTGGGGGCTGCTTTTCATTAAAAGGAAAACCTTACCAAGGACTTTCCTTACCCTCACTAGCTGCCTAAATAATTTCTTTTTAACTCCTATATCGACAGCATAAGGTCTCAGGACCATAAGGCTGCCCCCACTTCAGAAACCAGCCGCAAGTCCCAGGTTTTCTGTACTTCTGACTGAATGACTATAACTTGGAGGTTCCTATTGCCACCTCCTCAGGTTCAATAATTTGCAAGAAAGAACTCAGGAAAACAGTTGACTTATGTTAAAAGAGAAACCTTAGACAAATTAAATTTCACAGTGTCTAACTGAGAAAAGAAAAATCTGCAAATCAAGCAGCCTTTGACCAAGAATAGGTTCAGAGAGACTCTGCTGCTGTTGCATGATAGGAGAGGATTTATGGACAGAAAAAAGAAAGTGACATACAGAAAACAAAAGCGAGATACAGAAACAGCTAGATTGGTTACAGCTTGGTATATGCTTTATTCGAGCCTAGTTTGAACAGTCAGCCACTCTTGATTAGCTGAAGCTCAGTGATTGCCACAGGAGTAGGTTACAGAATGTTTACATATCAGTTAGGTTACAGTTCATGACATATGGAGAAGCCTTTGGGCCAAACTTAAAATTTGCAAGGAGGCAGCTTTAGGCTAAGCTTAATTTAATACTTACTTTTACTAGCTTATTATAAAGGATACATCTCAGGAACAGCAAAATGAAAGAGAGGCATGGGGCAAGGTACTGGGCAAGCTGGGAGGTGCACAGAGCTTCCATACTTTCCGGGTTTGCAATCCTCAGAGCATCTGGATGTGTTCACCAACCCCAAAACTCAGCAACTCAAAAGTTTTTATAGCATTTAATCATCCTTCTCCCCCCCACTTCCAGGAGGTCCAGGGGTGGGATTCAAAGTTTCAGCCTTCTAATCACTTTATCTTCCTGGTGACCAGCCCCGTCTTGAGGCTAGAGACTCCACCTTCATTACTTTTTTAGACAAACTAAAATGTGATCAAAAGAGACTTTTTTAGAATAACAAAAAACATTCCAATCACTCAAGAAAATCCAAGAATTTTAGGAACTCTGTGGTAGGAACCAGGGACAAACACTAAATATACTTCTTTCTGTACCATAATCTGAAATTCAATGTAACTGTGTAATCACCCAACAGGTTCTTCTTGCCTGATGCATGGATAAAATCAATATACTGAAACATGGCAGTATTGCAGTAAAGAAAGTGTTTAATTAACACAGGGTTAGGAAAGTGGATTTATTTATTACTCAAATTAGCCTCCCTGAGAACTCAGAGGCTAGGGTTTTTATGGATAATGTGGTAGGCAGGGGGCTGGGGAATAGGTGCTGCTGATCATTTGGGGATGAAATCATAGGAATGTGAAAAATGGTCCTCATGTCCTGAGTCAGCCTCTGGGTGGGGCCCACAGGACCAGTTGACTCATGAGTCACAGGCCCAAGTGGAGTCAGTCAGTTGCCTGAATGCAGAAGTCTGAAAAACATCTCGAAAGACTAATCTTAAGTTCTACCTAAGATGGTAGAACCTCCTATAGATAAGTGGTGTTATCTGTAGGAGCAATTGGCAAAGACACAAATCTTGTGACCTCAGGCCACATAACTCCTGAGCAGTGGGGGATTATAGAAAAGCAAGCTAGGAAACAGTGGCTGGTAATCATTTAACCTTGCCTACATCTTAGCACAATTCAGGCCTCTCCCATAATCCTAATCTTGTGGTCTTACAAAGGCAGTTTCATTCTTAGAACAAGGAAGGGGTCAGTTTTAGGGCGGGATATTATCATCCTTGCTTCAAAGTTAAACTATAAACTAAATTTCTCCTGTACTTAGCTTAGCCTACAACCAGGAGTGAGCGAGGACAGCCAGCCTATGAGGCTAGAAGCAAAATTGAGTCAGACATGCTAGACTTCTCTTGATCTCATATTTTTTGCAAAGAAGGTTTCAACTGGACATCCTGTATTTTTATTTGCTAAGTCCAACAGCTCTACACCAGATAAATCTCTTAAATATTTTCCTTCCATAGCCACTTTCCAAATATTTTATCCTCTGAAATTGGCTGATGGTTACAAGAGATGTGAAACCGTTTCTCTGGATTTTTTAGCTCACTCTGCTTGAGCACCTTACTTTAGAATTTCTTATCTACTGTGCCCTGGCACATTAGTGGAAACATAATTTAGCAACCTGTCATGCTAACTATTAGCAGTAGGCACTTTGCAGAACATTGGAGATGGCAAATCCTTATAAGAATACTCTATTTTTAAGTGGACTTTGAACATTCACACTTAGAGACTGTTTGAAATAACCATAAGGGCTCTGACACAAAGAATTAGTATCCAAGTAACAAACAGCCTAGTATGAGGACAGCATAGTACACAAAGAAGTGAATCAGCAGATATTAAAATGAAAACAAAAGATGGAGATTACAGAGCACACAGGAGCAGCTAGCTAGCTCTGTTAGCTATAGCTATAGTTTCCTATCACTTTCTTAAAGAACATTAAAATTAGTATAAGAACAAACATTCAACATTTACAAGTTTTGCATGTTATATTAAGTTTATTTTATTTTCATTGTGAATTGTCTGCCATTTCTAATGAATCTTTTTTGTTGTTGTTGTTTTCATAAAGAACCAAGTTTTTAAACTCCTGCAAGTATTATTACAGGTGTATATCTGAACCCATACATAGCAGTCTACACCTTGCACCCTGTATTATTTTCTGGGCTAATTTCTGTTGGTGAGTTTTGGAAAATGTTTAAGGACCTCAGGTACCAAATTGAGGTAATACAGTTAAGATAAACTCTCAGAAAAGATCTAAGAATTCTACCTGTGTTAGAAAACAGGATTCGGGGATTATGAAAAGATGATGACCTATGCACAGGTCACTTCATATCTTTGCCAATGTTCTTTGGGGATGGTTTCCTAGATGTGTAATTGCTGGGTCAAAAAGTAAGTGCATGTGAATTTTTACTGTTGTCAAATTCTACTCCATAACTGTAGAAATGTATGAGTGTCTGTTTTCCCAGTCTTAGAGCATATGATAAAACTTAGATTTTTGTTAATCTGATAGGTGAGAAATGGTACCACAGGAGAGTTTTGATTTGTGTTTCTCTCATTACACGTGAAGTTAAGCATCTTTATAGGTATTTAAGAGCAATTTACATTATTTTTTCCTTTAGTCTAGCTTTCAATTAGGCATAGGCTTTTCTCAATTTTTAGAAGGATTTCTTATCCTTCTAAATCCTTACATATTATAAGGATTATATATTATATCCTTAATATATTTCTTACATATTAATCCTTTGTTTTTAAGTAGAAATATTTGCTAGTTTGTGATTTTTCAATGATATTGGATATTTTGAATTACATGTAGAAGTTTTTGCCACTTCTGATTTTAAAGAAAATTATCCATATATGTATATAGTTTTCTTGTTTATACCAAGGGCTCTAATCCTATAGAAATTATCCTGGTCTCTGATGTGAAGAATTGATTGAATCTTTCCTAATCTTATCCCAAAATATACATTGAATTTGTTATTTTTCACAACCAGTTATTTAATTGACAGTGCTATTATTGGGGTTTTTTGTTTACTCTTTATTTCTACCTTTGCTTTAATTATTTCATTCTTCTGAGTTTATTTGGTTTTTCATTTAAATTTAAATAGCTACATGTGGCTAGTGGCTGCTGTTTTTGATAGTGCAGCTTAGATTACAGCAACATTGTCATAATATTGATGAGTTAAGTCGTTCACTAGAGAGAGTGAGGGCATAATAGGCTATGGTGTTAGAAGGCAGGAATGTGGTTATTTTTGTTGAGGATGGGTAGTGACCAGAAGGTGGCATGAGGGGGTTTCTGGGGCTTTGTGATGTTTTGTTTCTTGATCTGTCACTGTTCCATAAATATATTCATTCTGTAAAAATTCATAGAGCTGTGCCTTACACTTTGCACACTTTTCAATATAAATTAAAAGAAAGAATATACTAAGTGGAATTTATTTTAGTCATGCAAAGGTGTTTCAATAATAGTAATATACCATATGATTTTTATAGTTGACATTTGATAAAATGTAGCACTGATTCCTGACAAAAACATACAATAAAATAGTAACTGATACATTCTTTCTCAATATAAGCATACCTCAGAGGTATTGCATATTTGGTTCCAGATCACGTCAATAAAGGAACTATCACAATAAAGTGAGTCACACAATTCTTTTGGTTTTCCAGTGCATAATAAAAGTTATGTTTACACTATACTTTATTCCATTAAGTGTGCCAGTAAATCCAATATACTGATTTAAGATATCTTCTTGATCATACCTCAATTTTCATATATACCTGGGTCTCTTTCTGGATTTTTCTATTTGGTTCTGATAAGTATTAGTCTGATAAGTCACATTCACACCCCAATACCACAGCGTTTTAATTATAATGATATTAAAAAATGTTATAACATATCATAGGGTGAGTACTTCCTCCCCAGAAATACCCCCCAACACTTCTGCCACATTGATTTTGTCATTCTCAGAATTCTATAGCTATTCATTTATGCTTATTTTTTCTTTTAAACTTTATAATCAACCATTCCAGTTACAGAAGAAAAAATTTTTAAATGTGATTGCAATAACACCATGAAAGAAATTAGGAAAAATGGAATCTCTTTAAAATGATTTTTTGTACTAAAATATATGGCATGCCTTTTTCTTTGTTCAAGTCTACTTTTGTTACCTGAAAAAAATCCAGGGTTTGTTTACCTAGTAAATAACAAACAACTCTCCATGACAACAGGTTTTGACCAGTAAGAGTTTTATTACTTGGCCCAAGTAAGGAGGACATGGGAGTATTCCCCAAAACAATCTGCCGGAGGGAAAGTGACAATAGGGTTTCATGGGGTAATGGATGGGGAGAGGGTCTCATCACATATAGAGAAGGGGTCCCAGTTGTGCAGATGCAGTGAGTCATCATGCCAGCACATAGGTTGCATGTTATGCTAATGAAGCTATAGCTCCTCCCACTTGGAAACTTTAGCATGGTAATGAGGGAAGTTCACTCAGGCTCATCTATAAGTTGCTAGATCTGTCAGGAGCTGGTTCCAGACAACAAAGGGACCACATTTCCTACCAGGTTTGGGGAAAAACAGGCTGCAGAGTAGGAGGCTGTAAAATAGGCTGATGGCTCAAATTGATTAAATTCCGATAATCCCTGGAGACCCCCCCCACCGCTGCGTCTGCTTGAGCTTTTGCATATTTATGCTGAAACTCTTATGTTATCTTTTCCTATTTTAAATAGAATCTTCTCTGCTCTTATACTCACTTTTACATACATGAAATTTTCAGTTTTCGAATATGAGTGTTATATATGGCCATTTTACTAAATTTGCTGATTATTTGCAGTGGTTTTCCTTTGATTCTCTTGACTTTTCCAAATATGCAATTATAATAGAGATTTTTGCCACTTCCATTACAGTTCTAATTACTAAGTATGTTATATTGTCTAATTACATTAATATTGCAGATGATGGGTAAATTTGCCTTATTTAGTAGAAATGGGTTTCATATTTCTTAATAAGAAGTTGGCTTTTAAAGTGAGGCACATACAGGCATACCTTGTTTTAGTATTTTTTGCTTTATTGCATTCCACAGATGTTGTGTTTTTTACAAATTGAAGCATTTTGGCAACATTACATAAAGCAAGTCTGTTAGCACCATTTTTCCAGCAGCAAATGCTTACTTTGTGTCTCTGAATCACATTTTGGTAATTCTCAAAGCATGTCTAGTTGTGTTATTTTTATTATATTTGTTATGGTGATCTGTGATCTGTGATCTTTGGTGTTACTGTTCTAATTGTTTTTGGGTGAGACAAACCACACTCACATAGGACCTTGAACTTAATCAACAAATGCTGTATGTGTTATGACTGCTCCACAGGCCAGCTATTCTCCACCTCTTTTTCTCTTCAGGCCTCCCTATTCCATAAAACACAACAATATTAAAATTAGGCCAATGAATAACCTTACAATGACCTCTATGTGTTCAAATGAAAGGAAGTCACACATCTCTCACTTTAAATCAAAAGTTAGAAATGGTTAAGCTTAGAAAGGAAACCATGCTGAAAGCTAAGCCTCTTGTGTCAAATAGCCAAGTTGTGAATGCAAACGAAAAGTTCTAGAAGCAAACTAAACTTTCTCCATATCAACCATATGTGTTTTCTTTCACTTTCTTCTTATTTATGTGTTATTCCATTAAGCATATGAATAATAAGAAAGTGAAAGAAAACACATATGGCCTATATGGAGAAGGTTTGAGTGATCTGGTTAGAAGACCAAACCAGTGACAACATTCTCTTAAGCAAAAGCATAATTCAGAGCAAGGCCTTAACTCTCTTTCATTCTATGGAGGCTAAGAGAAGTGATGAAGCTGCAGAAGAAAAGTTTGAAGATGGCAAAGGTTAGTTCATGAGGTTTAAGGAGAAAAGCCATCACCATAAGATAAAAATGCAAGATGAGGCAGTTAGTGCTAATCTAGAAGCTGGAGCACATTATCCAAAAGATCTAGCTAAGATAAATGGTGAAGGTGGTGGCACTAAATAACAGATTTTCAAGGTTGGTAAAACAACCTTCTATTGGAAGAAGATGCCATTTAGGACTTTCATAGCTTGAAAGCAGAAGTCAATGCCTGCCTTCAAAGCTTCAGAGGACAAATTGACTCTCTTGTCAATGGAAAATGCAGCTGGTGATTTTAAGTTAAAGCCAATGCTCATTTACCATGCCAAAAATCCTAGTGTCCATAAGAATTATGCTAAATCTACTCTGCCTGTGCTCTATAAATGGAACAAAGCCTGGATGACTGTGCATCTCTTATAACCATGCTACTGGAAAAATAGCATGGTTTACAGACTATTGTAAGCCCACTGTTGAGACCTACTGCTTAGAAAAAAAGATTTCTTTCAAAATATTACTGCTTATTGACAATGCACCTGGTCACCTATGAGCTCTCATGGAGATGTACAAAGAGATTGATGTTGTTTTCATTTCTGCTAACACAACATCCATTCTGCAGCTCATGGATCAAGAAACAGTTTTCAGTTTCATCTTATTATTTAAAAATATATTTGAAAGGCCATAGCTGCCATAGTGATTCCATTGATGGATCTGGGAAGAGTAAACTGAAAATCTTCTGGGAAGGATTCATTATTGTAGAAGCCATTAAGAACATTCCTGATTTGTGGGAGGAGATAAAAATATCTTGAAAGAAGTTGGTTCCAGTCTTCATGAATAATTTTGAGTGGTTCAAGACTTCATGTAGAAAGTAACTGCAGATGTGGTGGAAATAACAAGACAACGAGAATTAGAAGTGGAGCCTGACGGTGTCACTGAATTGCTGCAATTTCATGATCAAACTTGAAAGAATGAGAAATTGCTTTTTTGAATTTGCAAAAAAGTGGTTTCCTGACATGGAATCTACTCTTGGTGAAGATGCTATGAACACTGTTGAAATGACAACAAAGGACTTAGAATATTACACACATTTAGTTGATAAAGCAGTGGCAGAGTTTGATAGTATTGACTCCAATTTTGAAAGAACATCTACTGTGGGTAAAATGCTATCAAACTACGTCACATACTACAGAGAAATCTTTCATGACAGGGAGAGTCAATGAATGTAGCAAACTTTATTGTTGTCTTATTTTAAGAAGTTGCCACAGCCGTATCAGTCACCACCCTGATCAGTCAACAGCCATCAACATTGAGGCAAGACCCTCCACCAGAAAAAAGATTATGACTCACTGAAGGCTCAGATGTTTGTTGACTTTTTTAAGCAATAAAATATTTTTAAATTAAGACATATACATTGACTTTTCAGACACAATGCTATGGCACACTTAATGGAATAAAATATAGTGTAAACATAACTTTTATTATGCACTGGAAAACCAAAAGAATTGTGTGACTCACTTTATTGTGATAGTTCCTTTATTGACGTGATCTGGAACCAAATATGCAATACCTCTGAGGTATGCTTATATTGAGAAAGAATGTATCAGTTACTATTTTATTGTATGTTTTTGTCAGGAATCAGTGCTACATTTTATCAAATGTCAACTATAAAAATCATATGGTATATTACTATTATTGAAACACCTTTGCATGACTAAAATAAATTCCACTTAGTATATTCTTTCTTTTAATTTATATTGAAAAGTGTGCAAAGTGTAAGGCACAGCTCTATGAATTTTTACAGAATGAATATATTTATGGAACAGTGACAGATCAAGAAACAAAACATCACAAAGCCCCAGAAACCCCCTCATGCCACCTTCTGGTCACTACCCATCCTCAACAAAAATAACCACATTCCTGCCTTCTAACACCATAGCCTATTATGCCCTCACTCTCTCTAGTGAACGACTTAACTCATCAATATTATGACAATGTTGCTGTAATCTAAGCTGCACTATCAAAAACAGCAGCCACTAGCCACATGTAGCTATTTAAATTTAAATGAAAAACCAAATAAACTCAGAAGAATGAAATAATTAAAGCAAAGGTGGAAATAAAGAGTAAACAAAAAACCCCAGTAACAGCACTGTCAATTAAATAACTGGTTGTGAAAAATAACAAATTCAATGTCATTAGCTAACCAAATTAAAACAAAAGAGAGCAAGGGAGAAACAACACAAATATCTTACAGTAGAAATCATAATGGAAAAATAACTACAAGTATAAAGGAAAATAAAGAATCATAAAAATCATACATAACTACATTGTGTTTTTTTTTTTGTAAATAAACTTGAATATGAGAAGAAACTACAGGAGTTCTCTGGTAGAATTTAAGTTACCAAAAATGATCTATGAAAATTTTAAAAGGTCTTGAAAATGTTGCTTAAGCTTGGTTAAAATATTAATTGAAGCCACAGGACAGAAGTCACTTTACTCAGTTAAAAACCTTGGGAAGGAAAGAAAATTGTTAAGTTAGTTGCTTTCTAGAATATAAAGTCTCAAATTCTTTATATTTTATTATAAATATAATAAACCAGTTATGATACAGATATAAAATTAAAAGCTATCACAGAGAAAATGCGAGTGTGTGTATAAAAAGAGAGAACATTCTATGTGAGTTCTGTTTCTATATATTCAGTTTCTTGGCATCATTAGATTGTGTACATGTTTAGATTATTTTACTGTGAGAGCAAGTTCTTGATATTCTGCTTTTTAACTATAAATAATTTATTGCCATGACTTTTGTTTGTGATCTTCAGCTTAGTGACTATAATTACTGTAAAGCTTGATTTTCCTTCTTATTATATTAAATTGTATTAGTTTAAATACGATGGCTGTAGGAAATTTAATTCAGTCCTCTGCCGTGTGTTAAATGGTGACCCCCAAAAAGATTTGTTCACATTCTAATACCTAGAACCTGTGAATATGACTTTAGTTGGTAAAAGGGTCTTTGCAGATGTAAGTTAGATGAAATGAGATCATCTCAGATTAGCATCCAGTTCAATGACAAGTATCCTTATAAGATTTGTAAGAGGCAAGGCAGGATTATCCCCTAGAGCTGTCAAAGAGAGTACAGCCCTGCCAACACCTTGATTTTAAATTGCTGGACTCCAGAATTATGAAAGAATGAATTGCTGTTGTTTTAAGCCACAAAGTATATGATACTTTGTTATGGCAGCCCTAGAAAACTAACACAAACTCTGTTGTAATGTTCACTGTGATGATAACCTCATTATCTATAAACTCACTTTGTTTTGTAATCCTCTATTATAGGTGTGGTATAAATTTGCTTTCAGAGAGAAACCATTGAAATATTTTCTCTTAAATTTCTTAGGGGGGCTCTATTTGAGAAAAATAAGTTGGTCATTATAGAAGATTCATTTTACACCTAAATGCAAAGTTTGTATCTTTGACAAGTAAAATGAATAAAACAACAGAGCAGCAACCAAGGAAGAAACTGCGAATGCTAACAAAAAGTTTTCTTATTAGCTCACGCCTCTGCTCCTTGTCATAGTGTCAAGTTCAAAAAATTTCACATTTAAAACTTTTAGACCTTTGATTAATGGCTAATTCTACAATTGAATTAAGTCATAGTACAATTTGGTAGCGATAAAAGAAACATTTAAAAATTATTATAATAAAAATAGTCTAACAATAAAGTAATAAGCAGAAAGGATAATGATATACTATATATGAAAGTATATACCAATTCATACTTTTTTTTTTTTGAGACAGTCTCACTGTTGTTGCTCAGGCCTGGAGTGCAATGGGGCAATCTCAGCTCACCGCAACCTCCACCTCCCAGGTTCAAGCCATTCTCCTGCCTCAGCCTCCTGAGTAGCTAGGATTACAGGCATGCGCCACCATGGCCGGCTAATTTTGTATTTTTAGTAGAGACGGAGTTTCTCCATTTTGGTCAGGCTGGTCTCAAACCCCTGACCTCAGGTGATCCACCCACTTCAGCCTCCCGAAGTGCTGGGATTACAGGCATGAGCCACCGCACCTGGCCATCATAGTTTTATAAGTGCTAATAAAAAGTTTTAGAGAATATTAAATTAGGGCATTAATAGACTAGGCCTTGCCTAAATTATCTTTCAATAAATAGGATGTTTCAGTAAAATAAATTTAGGAAATCACCACTACTAGGTCAAAGGGTGAATTAAAATAGAGAGTACCTTAATTAAAGCTGAGAGGTGAAGCCGCTGGGCTTCTGGGTTGGGTGGGGACTTGGAGAACTTTTCTGTCTAGATAAAGGATTGTAAACAAACCAATCAGCACTCTGTGTCTAGCTAAAGGTTTGTAAACGCACCAATCAGCACTCTGTAAAAATGTACCAATCAGCGCTCTGTGTCTAGCTAAAGGTTTGTAAACGCACCCATCAGCCCTCTGTAAAAACGCACGAATCAGCACTCTGTGTCTAGCTAAAGGTTTATAAACGCACCAATCAGCACTCTGTAAAAATGCACCAATCAGTGCTGTGTCTAGCAGTTTGTAAATGCACCAATCAGTACTCTCTAAAAACCCATCAATCAGCACTCTGTAAAATGGACCAATCAGCACTCTGTAAAATGGACCAATCAGCAGGACGCGGGCAGGGCCAAATAAGGGAATAAAAGCTGGCCACCTGAGCCAGTGGGGGCAACCTGCTCAGGTCCTCTTCCATGCTATGGAACCTTAGTTCTTTTGCTCTTTGCAATAAATCTTGCTGCTGTTCACGCTTTGGGTCACACTACCTTTATGAGCTGTAACAGTCAACGCAAATGTCGGCAGCTTCACTCCTGAAGTCAGAGAGACCACAAACCCACCAGGAGGAACAAACAACTCCAGATGCACCACCTTTAAGAGCTGTAACACTCACTACGAAGGTCTGCAGCTTCACTCCTGCAGTCAGCAAGACCAGGAACCCACCAGAAGGAAGAAACTCTGGACACATCTGAAGCAACAAACTCCAGACACACCATCTTTAAGAACACTCACCATGAGGGACCGCAACGTCATTCCAGAAGTCAGCGAGACCAAGAACCCACCAGAAGGAACCAATTCCGGACACGAAGCCAAAACAGTATTTATAAAATTTCAACATCTTATCATAATTTTTAAACATTTAAAAGAGAAATAGATAGTAATAGCAACATCATATTTTATGATACACTATTATAGGAATTCCAACTAAAGCCACCATTTCATAATATTCTGAAAGGTCTGTGCAATGTGACTAGATGACACAAAGAAATGGGAAGTGTAAATATGTAAAAAAAAGAGTGAACAATAAAAAATATTCTAAGATTATTCAGTTCATTAAATTGAACATCAGTATAATCGCTAATTTACAAAAATGCCAATGCTTTTTAATATACAAAGTATACATAATAAGAAAAGAGTTCACCACTAATCACAATAAAATACTTGAAATGCATTGATAAAAGATTGGCATTTAAAATTCAGAAATTATGTATTTTTAAAAACTTTAAAATTATGAGAAATATCAGTGTTTTAATAAAAGGAAAAATATTTCAATTTATGGCAAAATGTTAGATCAGATAGCCTGAATTATTATCTTGTTTAAAAAATTTCTTAAGATTTTCTTTTAAATGAATAGTTAACCTGGTATAAAACAAGAATCAGAAGAAAGACTTCAAAAGAGACTGAAGATAGAACTATGGAAGTACACAAGCATTAGAGACAGCTTTGCTCAAAATCACTACTAACTACTAAATGCTAGTGACCCCGAGTTTCTGCTTTGATTGTCAAACAAGTTACTGGAGAAGGCGATTGATTCCTAGGACATATGAGAGCTAGGAAATGTAATAGATTTCTGTTTAAAGCTGCGAAACTAAGTGTATCACATGGGAACAATGAATTATAGGAAGAGAAGGCAAGAAAACCTGCCTGATTTGACATCAGTGCTAATGAAAGGGGGAAAACATCTTCCTTCAGAAGTTTTATTTGCTCAAATTATTTTATGTCTAGAATTCACACTACTTGCTTCATCTGAGAAGCACCAAGTAGAAAATTAAAGTGGTTGAAGTCAGTAGGGACCCAAGCTAATTAGCAAAAGCAAATAAAAAATCTCTCCTGAAAAAGAAAAAGAAAGGCTGACAATGATTTTCTCAGATAAAGTCCCAAACAACAAACACTCATAATCTATGGTTATAAAACAAGTCATCAGGGAAATGCAAATTAAAATCACAACAACATAATTCTGTAACCCAACTAAAATGGCTAAAATTTAAAAGAGATTGACAATACCAAGTACTGCTGAAAATGTGGAGGAACTGAAACTCTCATCCATTGTTAGTGTAAAATAGTATAACTACTTTGAAAAAATGCTGACGAATTTAAAGTTAACATACACTTACCATATGGCTGAGCAATTATGCTCCAATGTAACTACCTAAAAGAAACATAAATATATATCTCTCCCCCAAAAATGGACACACACATGAATCTTCATAGACAGTATACTCATATTAGCCAAAATTGGCAGAGAACTCAAATATCTGTCAACTGCTTAATGGATAAACAAATTGCTATACACTATACAATGGAATATCACTCAACAATAAAAAGAAAAAACTACAGATAAAAGCAAAACATGGAGCTAAATAAACATAGGGTAATTTGTTGCTAGGCTGTAGATATACTGGAGAAGCAAAAATACAGCAGCAAGTTATGCATTCACTAAGAAAGATATATTTAAATCAAAAAAATACAAATAAGCAATTTGTCAATGTACTTGGTTTCAAAGAACAATTGCAAATATGTTGCAAATATAAATAGAAAGATGAATAAATGGATGGATGGGTGGATGATGGATAGATGAATGGATGGATGGATAAATGAATGGATATATTTGTTTAAGAAGAGATAAAAATCTGGAAAGATAAGTACTGAATTCTTCACAGTGAGTGCCTACAATGGTTATGGAGTTGTGGAGGAACAATGGAGGATGATGTGAGGAGAAAACTTTCACTGTTTAATTTATAAGAAATTCTAGCTCACTGAAGGAAATACAGACACAACAAACCCTTCAAAAAATCAATGAATCCAGGAGCTGGTTTTTTGAAAAGATCAAAAAAATTGATAGATCGCTAGCAAGACTAAGAAAGAAGAAAAGAGAGAAGAATCAAATAGATGCAATAAAAAATGATGAAGGGGATATCACCACCAATCCCACAGAAATACAAACTACCATTAGAGAATATTGTAAACACCTCTATGCAAATAAACCAGAAAATCTGGAAGAAATGGATAAATTCTTCAACACATACACTCTCCCAAGACTAAACCAGGAAGAAGTTGAATCTCTTAATAGACCAATAACAGGCTCTGAAATTGAAGCAATAATTAATAGCTTACCAACCAAAAAAAGTCCAGGACCAGATGGATTCACAGCCGAATTCTACCAGAGGTACAAGGAGGAACTGGTACCATTCCTTCAGAAACCACTCCAATCAATAGAAAAAGAGGGAATCCTCCCTAACTCATTTTATGAGGCCAGCATCGTCCTGATACCAAAGCCTGGCAGAGACACAACAAAAAAAGAGAATTTTAGACCAATATCCCTGATGAATATCAATGCAAAAATCCTGAATAAAATACTGGCAAACCGAATCCAGCAGCACATCAGAAAGCTTATCCACCATGATCAAGTGGGCTTCATCCCTGGGATGCAAGGCTGCTTCAACATACACAAATCAATAAATGTAATCCAGCATATAAACAATCAATGACAAAAACCACATGATTATCTCAATAGATGCAGAAAAGGCCTTTGACAAAATTCAACAGTCTTCATGCTAAAAACTCTCAATAAATTAGGTATTGATGGGACGTATCTCAAAATAATAAGAGCTATTTATGACAAACCCACAGCCAATATCATACTGAATGGCCAAAAACTGGAAGTATTCCCTTTGAAAACTGGCACAAGACAGGGATGCCCTCTCTCACCACTCCTATTCAACACAGCGTTGGAAGTTCTGGCCAGGGCAATCAGACAGAAAAGAGGAAGTCAAATTGTCCCTGTTTGCAGATGACATAATTGTATATCTAGAATACCCCATCGTCTCAGCCCAAAATCTCCTTAAGCTGATAGGCAACTTCAGCAAAGTCTCAGGATACAAAATCAATATGCGAAACTCACAAGCATTCTTTTACACCAATAACAGACAGAAAGCCAAATCATGGGTGAACTCCCATTCACAATTGCTTCAAAGAGAATAAAATACCTACGAATCCAACTTACAAGGGATGTGAAGGACCTCTTCAAGGAGAACTACAAACCACTGCTCAATGAAATAAAAGAGGACACAAACAAATGGAAGAACATTCCATGCTCATGGGTAGGAAGAATCAATATCGTGAAAATGGCCATACTGCCCAAGGTAATTTATAGATTCAATGCCATCCCCATCAAGCTACTAATGACTTTCTTCACAGAATTGGAAAAAACTACTTTAAAGTTCATATGGAACCAAAAAAGAGCCCACATTGCCAAGTCAATCCTAAGCCAAAAGAACAACGCTGGAGGCATCATACTACCTGACTTCAAACTATACTACAAGGCTACAGTAACCAAAACAGCATGGTACTGGCACCAAAACAGAGATATAGACCAATGGAACAGAATAGAGCCCTCAGAAAGAATGCTACATATCTACAACTATCTGATCTTTGACGAACCTCACAAAAAGAAGAAATGGGGAAAGGATTCCCTATTTAATAAATGGTACTGGGAAAACTGGCTAGCTATATGTAGAAAGCTGAAACTGGATCCCTTCCTTACACCTTATACAAAAATTAATTCAAGATGGATTGAAGACTTAAATGTTAGACCTAAAACCATAAAAACCCTGGAAGAAAACCTAGGCAATACCATTCAGGACATAGGCATGGGCAAGGACTTCATGTCTAAAACACCAAAAGCAATGGCAACAAAAGCCAAAATTGACAAATGGGATCTAATTAAACTAAAGAGCTTCTGCACAGCAAAAGAAACCACCATCAGAGTGAACAGGCAACCTACAGAATGGGAGAAAATTTTTGCAATCTACTCATCTGACAGAGGGCTAATATCCAAAATCTACAATGAACTCAAACAAATTTACAAGAAAAAAACAACCCCATCAGAAAATGGGTGAAGCATATGAACAGACACTTCTCAAAAGAAGACATTTATGCAGCCAAATGACACATGAAAAAATGCTCATCATCACTGGCCATCAGAGAAATACAAATCAAAACCACAATGAGATACCATCTCTTACCAGTTAGAATCATGATCATTAAAAAGTCAGGAAACAACAGGTGCTGGAGAGGATGTGGAGAAATAGGAACACTTTTACACTGTTGGTGGGACTGTAAACTAGTTCAACCATTGTGGAAGTCAGCGTGGCGATTCCTCAGGGATCTAGAACTAGAATTACCATTCGACCCAGCCATCCCATTACTGGGTATATACCCAAAGGATTATAAATCATGCTGCTATAAAGACACATGCACACATCTGTTTATTGCAGCACTATTCACAATAGCAAAGACTTGGAACCAACCCAAATGTCCAACAATGATAGACTGGATTAAGAAAATGTGGCACATATACACCATGGAATACTATGCAGCCGTAAAAAAGGATGAGTTCATGTCCTTTGTAGGGACATGGATGAAGCTGGAAACCATCATTCTCAGCAAACTATCACAAGGACAAAAAAACCAAACACCACATGTTCTCACTCATAGGTGGGAATTGAACAATGAGAACACATGGACACAGGAAGGGGAACATCACACAATGGGGCCTGTTGTGGGGTGGGGGAAGAGGGGAGGGATAGCATTAGGAGATATACCTAATGCTAAATGATGAGTTAATGGGTACACCACACCAACATGGCACATGTATCCATGTGTAACAAACCTGCACATTGTGCATATGTACACTAAAACTTAAAGTATAACTAAAAAAAAAAGAAGTTCTAGCTCTGAAATATTGTGGGAAAAAAATTGAAAGTGTATAGTGAAGGCAGATAATAAACTAATTTAGTTATCTACAATCACTTCTTTCTTACTTATTTCTGGGCATCAGCATGCAGAGCAAGAAGCATGTTACATACTTGCTTTTATTTAGTATGAAGTCTCAGCTGAGAGTCTGGCCAACTGGCAATAGGGCTGATATTCATATTACACATTTTTTAAAATCAAAAAAGAGACTTCCTAGGACCATGGGAAATATGATCAACATGGCAGGGACTCAGAAGGGCTTGTGGTCAGCAAGAATGCCTAGTCATCAGAAGAACTAAGGACATCAAAAGAACTGAGAACATTCGCAGAGAATGTCATCGGAATATGCTGAGATGGGACTGGGTCAATCAATTATACCTCAGGGGATAGCAGAAATTAAACCCTCAATCAGATCTAGTGTGTAAAAATAATACATCAGGACCAAGTTGGTTTATCTGAGGATTTCAAGGTTAGCTTAACATATATATGTAATTTGACACATTAATCAAAAGAAAAAAAAACCAGTTAGGCGCAGACAATGACTTCGAAAAAATTTAATACTCAGACATCAAAGCTCTCAGAAAACTTGAAATATACAAGAACTTCCTCAGTCTTATAAAGAAGATATGCAAAAATACCTACAGCTAACACCAAACACTGATAAAAGACCAAAGAGTTTTCTCCTCAGATAAGAATAAAGCAAGATATCTGCCTTCATCACTTCCATTCAACATTGTACTGGAGGTTCTAGCTAGGGGGCAATATGACAAGAGAAAAAAATAAAAGATATCTAGATCATTAGAGAAAGAGATAAAATGACCTTCATTTGCACAAGACATTATTATGTAAATTATAATGAATCTTCAAAAATACTAGAAATAGTAAGGGAATTTAAGGACACAAGGTGCATACAGAAAAATTAAATACATTTCTATATATATTATATAGAAATATGTATTATATATTTCTGGGTTGAATGGTAGTTCTGTTTGTAGGTCTCTGAGAAATTGTCACACTGCCTTCCACAATGTTTGAACTAATTTACACTTCCATCAACAGTGTATTAACAATCTCACCAGCATTGTTATTTTTTGACTTTTTAATAATAGCTATCCTGACTAGTATGAGACGGTATTTTATTGTGGTTTTGATTTTCATTTATCTAATGATCAGTGATATTGAGCTTTTTTTCATATCTTTGTTGGCCACATCTATGTCTGTTTTTGAAAAGTGTGTGTTCATGTCTTTTGTCCACTTTTTAAAGGGGTTATTTTTTTCTTGTAAATTTGTTTAAGTTCCTTATAGATGTTAAATATTAGACCTTTGTCAGATGCATAGTTTGCAAATATTTTCTCCCATTCTGCAGGTTGTCTGATTACTCTGTTGATAGTTTCTTTTGCTGTGCAGAAACTCTTAAGTTTAATTACATTCCATTTGTCAATTTCTGTTTTTGTTACAATTGCTTTTGGCATCTTAATCACAACATCTTTACCAGATGATATTGTCCAGGTTGTCTTCCAGGGTTTTTATAGCTTTGAGTTTTACATTTTATTTAAGTCTTTAATCCATCATGAGTTGATTTTTGTATATAGTGTAAGGAAGGGGTCCAGTTTCAGTTTTCTGCATATGGCTAGCCAGTTATTCCAGTACCATTTTTTGAATAGGGAGTCCTTTCCCCATTGCTTGTTTTTGTCAGCTTTGTTGAAGATCAGATGGTTGTAGGTGTGTGGCCTTATTTGTGGGTTCTCTATTCTGTTACATTGTTCTATGTGTCTGTTCTTGTACCAGTACCATGCTGTTTTGGCTACTGTAGCCCTGTAGTATAGTTTTAAGTCAGAGAACATGATGCCTCCAGCTTTGTTCTTTTTGCTTAGGATTGCCTTGGCTATTCAGGCTCTTTTTTTGGTTTCATATGAATTTCAAAATAGTTTTTTCTAGTTCTGTGAAGAATGTCATTGGTTTTTGGATAGGAATAACATCGAATCTGTAAATTGCTTTGGGCAGTATGGCCATTTTAATGATATTGATTCTTCCTATCCATGAGCATGGGATGTTTTTCCTTTTGTTTTTGTTATCTTTGATTCCTTTGAACAGTGTTTTGTAATTCTCATTGTAGAGATCTGTTGTGGGAAGTCAGGGACCCCAAACAGAGGGACCGGCTGGAGCAGCGTCAGAGGAACATAAATTGTGAAGATTTCATGGACATTTATCAGTTCCCAAATAATACTTTTATAATTTTTTATGCCTGTCTTTACTTTATTCTCTTGATCCTGTTATCTTCGTAAGCTGAGGATGTACATCACTTCAGGACCACTGTGATAATTGTGTTAACTTTAGAAATTGATTGTAAAACATGTGTGTTTAAACAATATGAAATCAGTGCACCTTGAAAAAGAACAGAATAACAGCAATTTTTAGGGAACAAAGGAAGACAACCACAAGGTCTTACTGCCTGTGGGGTCGGGCAAAAAGAGCCATATTTTTCTTCTTGCAGAGAGCCTATAAATGGACGTGCAAGTAGGAGAGATATCGCTAAATTCTTTTCCTAGCGAGGAATATTAATATTAATACGCTGGGAAAGGAATGCATTCCTGGGGGGAGGTCTATAAACGGCCGCTCTGGGAAGGTCTGTTTTATGCTGTTGAGATAAGGACTGAGATATGCTCTGGTCTCCTGCAGTACCCTCAGGCTTACTAGGGTGGGGAAAAACTCTGCCCTGGTAAATTTGTTGTCAGACCGGTTCTCTGCTCTCGAACCCTGTTTTCTGTTGTTTAAGATGTTTATCAAGACAGTACGTGCACCACTGATCATAGACCCTTATCAGTAGTTCTGCTTTTGCCCTTTGCCTTGTGATCTTTATTGGACCCTTTTCAGTAGTTCTGCTTTTGCCCTTTGTCCTGTTCCCTCAGAAGCATGTGATCTTTGTTAGACCCTTATTAGCAGTTCTGCTTTTTGCCTTTTGAAGCATGTGATCTTTGTACCTACTCCCTGTTCTTACACCCCCTCCCCTTTTGAAACCCTTAATAAAAACTTGTTGGTTTTGAGGCAGGCATCATGGTCCTACTGATATCTAATGTCACCCCTGGCAGCCCAGCTGTAAAATTCCTCTCTTTATACTGTCTGTCTTTATTTCTCAGCTAGCCGACATTTATGGAAAATAGCAAGGACCTATGTTGAAATATTGGGGGCAGGTTCCCCCAGTAGAGATCATTCACCTTCCTAGTTAGCTGTATTCCTAGGTATTTTCATTCTTTTTGTGGCAATTGTGAATAGGACTGCATTCCTGATTTGGCCCTGAGCTTGGCTGTTGTTGGTGTATGGGACTGCTAGTGGTTTTTGTATATTGATTTTGTATCCCACAACTTTGCCGAAGTTATTTATCAGCTCAAGGAGCTTTTGGGCAGAGACAATGGGGTTCTCCAGATAAAGAATCATGTCATCTGTAAACAGGGATAGTTTGACTTCCTCTCTTCTTATTTGGATGCTCTTTATTTCTTTCCCTTACCTGATTGCTCTGGTCAGGACTTCCAATACTATGTTGAATAGGAGTGGTGAGTGTTTCTTTTTATAAGGGCACTCATTTCATTCATGAGGGCTCCACCCTCATGATCTAACCACCTCTCAAAGGCCCTATCTTTGAATACTATTATATTAGGGATTAGAATTTTAACATATAACATTTTGGGGGAAGGGAGGGACAAAAACATTCAGTTCACAACACTGACCTATAAAATGAAGGAATCAGAGTAGGGTGGAATCATTCTAAAGGCTCCTTCTTGTTCTAATTATTAGTGGTTCACTAACCTATAACTTCACAAGATCAAGATTCTATTCTCTTTGCCATTTTATTTCACAGTGCCAAGAACTATAAGCAGTCATTGCATTGTCTATTTAATAAGAAGAGAATGAGACACTGGAATAGTTTACCAAGGAATAGTAGTAACCCTTCACTTTTGCAGATTTTTTATAAAGTTAATAGCTGCCATCTGGAGAGCCTCATAATTTGAAAGTCAGAGACTCATCTCTATAGTCTCTTAAAGATTTTTTTGGTTTTAGGAATGTATGATTTTTCCCTTCTGATAAGAGCCATCATGACAACGAACATCCATTCAGAAAGCTGTTATTTACCTTAACTTGAACCTGGCACTGCACTAGGCACTGTGAGTAAAGAGTTTCCTCCAAGAGACAAACAGTCAGAAATAGAAAACAAAATGATCTGTAATAATGTTCTATTGCCAATGGCACAAGAGGCAGAAGCTTAACTATTTGCAAAATTACTCTATCTTCTTTCTATGTCTTGAAATCCTGGAGAGCAAAGACATTTGGCTATCATAACCTCAAATCACAAAATACTTAACCTAGTTTCATATGCACTTATCTATGAATGTATCTGAGATTTGCATGCTAAATTATTCATTTGGTAAGTAGGCTGTGTAAAAAAAGTTTAAGCGTGTAAGCCTACAGAATGATTACTGTTGGAATTTGTATTTCACCAAAGTTAGTTATGCTTCATATCGCCCCTGGAAGGCAGGTAAAATTTAAACTTTATCTGAAAACACACACATGTGCATACACATACACACAAACACACACACACACCAGTGAACTAATACCAAGATTCTAAATAATAAACAACTGAGAGATTATGTTTAATGGAACAACATAACTTGAGGGCCAGACTACTCTAAAGAATCCATTGTCAGATGACCTTTGAAGAAATCAATGAACATGAATATAAATATATTTGTATGTGTGTAGAAGTTTGGCAGAACAGATTTCAGAGAGATAATAGGAAGATGCAAGAATAAAGATTAAATTTTAGCAATCTGCATATTCAGTGTACTCCCTATCAAAATATCAATAACATTCTTCACAGAAATAGAAAAAAATAATTCTAAAATTTATATGGAACCACAAAATACTTAGTATCAAAGGCTATCCTGAGCAAAAAGAACAAAACTGGAGGAATTACATCACCTGACTTCAAATTATGCTACAGAGATATAGTAACCAAAGCAGCACACACTGGCATATAAACAGATATGCAGACCAAAGGAACAGAATGGAGACCCCAGAAATAAATCCATGCATCTACACTGAACTTATTTTTGACAAAGGTGCTAAGACCATACGTTGGAGAAAGGACAGTGTCTTCAATAAATCGTGCTGGGAAATTGAATATTCACATGCAGAATAATGACACTAGATCCCTCTCTCTCACCATATACAAAAATCAAATTAAAATAGAACAAATATTTAAATCTAAGACCTCAAACTATGAAACTACTACAAGAAGACATTGGGGAAAATCTCTAGGACATTGTTCTGGGCAAAGATTGCTCGAGTAATACCCCCAAAACACAGACAACCAAAGCAAAAATGGACAAACAGGATAAAATCAAGTCAGAAAGCTTCTGCATAGCAAAGAAAACAACCAGCACAATGAAGTGATAACTCACAGAACGGGAGAAAATATTTGCAAGCTATCTATCTGATGAGGGACTAATAACCAGAATATATAAGGAGCTCAAACAACTCAGTTGGAAAAAATCTAAGAATCTGATTTTAAAATGGGCAAAATATCTGAATAGACATTTCTTAAAAGAAGACATACGAATGGCAAACAAGTTTATGAAAAGGTGCTCAACATCATTGATCATCAGAGAAATGCAAACCAAAACTACAATGTGGCCTCATCATACTTCAGTTAAAATGGCTTTTATCAAAAAGACAGGCAATAATGAATGCCAGCGAGGATATGGAGAAAAGGGAACTCATACACTGTTAGCGAGAATGTAAATATAGTACAACCACTATTGAGCACGGTTTGGAGGTTCCTCAAAAAACTAAAAATAGAGCTGCCATATGATCTGCAATCCCACTGCTAGGTATGTACCCAAATAAAGGGAAATCATTATATCAAGGAGATATAATGCACTCTCATGTTTGTTGCAGCACTGTAAACAACAGCCAAGATTGGGAAGTAACCTAAATGTCCATCACTTAGGTACGTATACACAATGGATTACTATTCAGCCATAAAAAAAGAATGAGATCCTGTCATTTGCAGCAACAGGGCTGGAATTGAAGGACATCATGTTAAGTAAAATAAGCCAGGCACAGAAAGACAAACTTTGCATGTTCTCACTTTTTTCTGGGAGCTAAAAATTAAAACAATTGAACTCTTGTTGATAAAGAGTAGAATAACAGTTGCCAGAGGCTGAGCAGGGTAGGGATAGGGGGAAGTGGGGATGGTTAATGAGTACAAAAATATAGTTAGAATGATTAAGAACTAGTATTTGATAGCACAACAGGGAGACTACGGTCAACAGTAATTTACTGCATATTTTAAAATAACTAAAAGAGTGTAATTGGATTGTTTGTAACATAAAGAAAGGATAAATGTTTGAGGTGATGGATACCCTATTTACTCTGATGTGATTGCATGCCTTTATGAAAGTACCTCATGCATTCCACAAATATATACACCCACTATGTATCCAAAAAAATTTTTTTTTTAAATAAAATAACTTGGTACTTGACCAAACAGCTAGGTACCATAGCCTAGCCAAGTTGGCACATAATTAATCCGCAGATTTGGATTAAGACATTTTGCTCTAGAGAGATTACATTTGCTTCTGACAGTCTCTTGGGGACATTACACTAATCAGAGACCTATTTAAAACCAACTCAATTCTTAAGATGGTATGGACTATGCAAGATATTAAACTTCAGGTTGCAATTCCATGAGAAGCCTGGTATACTTCTGGTTGACCCTCACTCAGAGTATGTAGTTCTTTAAAATCCCAGCTCATTTTGCATAAAGTTGTCTCTTAAACCTCTTACTTCTGCCAGTCCTGGGCTTTGATTTTTTTCCCACTTGCCTTCCAAAATGATCAAACCCAATTTACAGGAGACACAAATGCAGGTCAAAAGTAGCTTTGGTGTTTCTTAAATTCTCTTCAATGTTTTAAAATAATATATTATTCAGGTTTTTTTGGTAAAGTTTTTGAGGGAGAAATTATTAAAATGATCTAGCCAAACATTGCTTCCAGAAGCTAAACCTAAAATTTTCCACTTTTCCAGTGCAACATGAAAGTTCAAACAAAACTTCCTCCTTATCAAAATATAATTAAAATATAAAAATCTGATGGAAAAATAAAAATTTTAAAGGAAGATTCTCCTTAAATTTTGTTTCTACAGAATGACAATATCTGCATAGTGAAAGAAAAAAAAAGAAAAGAGTGGTTTGTGGTCAAGTAAATTTGGCAAATGTTGCAATAAACTTTTTTTTCAGATTTCTCTGAACTTTATATAATATTTTTGCCTGTGTAAAGGAGAAGGGCATATTTTGCTGTGCTTTTTGAACTTATTTTACCATGAAATTTCTTCTTTACATGGAGCATCTCCAAGGACATGTGTTCCACAGCATATACTTAAAGTTGCTTGAAATTAATAGCTGTATTTTTCTCTTGTCCTAAGCTGGAGGTGCTTGCTCTTCCCTGCTGGGTTCTGCTCTATCCAGAATGGTGGCTAGAGTGCCATATTCAACAAGAGGGTGAGAAGCACAGAAAAGCTAGCAGGAGGGCTGTTCTGCATGTGCATAGGAGGTACAGGCGCAGGTTCACACCCAGGTGAAGAACTTTCCCAGGTCCTTGTGCTTCTCTGTACTCCCAGGCTTCTGGGACCTTGTGAGTCTTGTCAAAATCTGTGAGATTTTGCTCACCTCACACAGGCCCTGCACACTGTCCTCTGTGAGGGCCCACGGTCTCACACCTACACTCAGGGTCAAGTAAAGACACTGTCTAGGAGCCCCGCTCCCAGTGAGCCCACCTAGAGAGCCCACTTTCACAGCACCAAACTTTTCACTGTTGGGTAGTTACGTGAGTTTTTTCTGAGATTCTCTACATTGCTGTTTTGGAAACTGCTTAATTATAAGTAATTCAGTCCCTAAATTTCATTTGATAGAGAACACATTTCACTGTTGAATCATAAATTGCATATGAATAAGTCATAGTCTGTTTCCTGCCTGCCCCATGATTTCATTATACATAAGTTTTATCACTGGGACCATTTCCAAAACATAAACCAAAGAGCTTTCATTATTAGTAGGACTGAGCATCATTTTGTGTTTTCTGGTCTTCTTTTTACTCATTGTAATTCTAAAGGCCATGTTAATCAATTTCTGAAACCCACTTAACCTGGTTCTAATTGATTAATGCATTTCCTCTCCATGTATTAGGCATTTTCTTTACTCTTGCTTTTCTTCTCAGAAAAATAAATGTGTATGTATGTGTGTGTGTCTATATACCTTGTAATCATTAATATTACTTGGAAAATGTTAAATTAACTAAAGTGAATGTGTAAAATGAGTTGGGTGAAAATATAATTTCATTGCAATATTGAGATTTTCTCTAGGGATGAGCAGGTCCCTCTGCTCAAGTCTCTAATTCCCCTTTTCACAGTTTAGTGATTCCATGCCTCTCCCACACATGGCTTAATTGGTGCAGTCTTTTGAACTTCTTGGAGTGATGTTATATTTAGTTGCCAATATTATTTCTGCTTTCTGTTCTCATGGTTTCTCAGTCAGGCAATCAGATCATCTGAAAATGCTACTTGGCCTTTGTTTCTGTATTTCCCAATTTTGTCTAAAGGTTTTGCTTATTTTTTCTGATCAGTCATAAATATTAGTGGGGATGGTGGCTTCTTTGTCTTTTTCCTAATGGCACTGAGACAGGAGTATGCCAGCACAGGCTGAGGTTCTTCTCTCTTTGAGATCTATCTGATAAATAATGTTACAGAATTATGCAAATGCTACCAGTTTTTGTGAGTCTTGAATCAACATAAAATACTGAATTTTAGAAAATAACTTTTTTTTGCATCTTTTCACATGAGCATGTATTTTTCCTCCTCTGACATTGTAAATATTAAATCTTTATATTTTTTGAAAATACCACACTCTAGTCATGGCCAAGAAAACCAGCCCAGTTTTACGCTCCTTCTTTAGGAGACCTGATCAACAGAACCCAGTAGCGTTTTAAGACCAACTTAGTTCCTAAATTAAAATTTGTAGAATTTAGAAATGATAGGTCCTACTTCCCAGGGGTATTTCTTCATTGAGTATAAGCTTTCAGTATGTAATGGATACATTGTCTTAGTGCAAGAAAGTGTTTTTCTATTTGTATTTTGCTGGTTTATTTTTTAAATCATGATTAAATGTTGGATTATGTCAAATGCTTTTCTGTGTTTATCAAGATGAGCATTATTTTTGTCTTTTTCTATTAATATGATATTTTACAATGATTTATTCTTAGATGTTAAACCATCACTGCATTTGCAAAATAATTTACCAAGGTTGAGGTATGTGATTCATTTTATATATTACTTTATTCAGTTTTCTAGTGTTTTTAGAGAATGTCTGTGTCTGCACTCATCAGGAGATAACTGGTCTGTCGTCTTAATTTCTTAAGATACTTTTGTCTGGATTTTGTATCATGCTAATACTGGCCTCATGGAATAAACTGGGAAGTATTCTCTCTTGATAATGAAGGATTGAATTGTTAGTGAAGGACTGGTATTAATTCTTCATTAAATACTTAGTCAAATTCACAAGTTTTAAAAAATTAATTAGTGCAAATTTTGGAGGACATGGCTGTAAAAGTTTATGATAATTTATTTTCCTAATTTTATGCACATCTAATTTTGTCACCTTTTAGCTGTTAAATGCCATCTGCTCTTTTTATATGATCATTGATTGTTATCTTTCTATAAATTACAAAATACTATTTGTTAAAAGATTAAAAGGCTGATAATAACACTATTCATGTATTATTGACTCTAAACTGATTTTTTTCTCTTTTCAGATTGACCTTTAAAGACCCTAAGAAGTCTGATTAGATCGGATTTTAAGGTAAATGTTGGCATACAACATCTCTTAATGGTCTTCTAAGAAGTCCCTATGGATTCTAGCAGGACTCCTATTTTGATATTCTGTTCTCTCCAAGGTAGTAGTAACATACAGATATGAACTCAGGGTGGGAAAAGAATGAGGTAAGTTAGTTTAGATAAGGTAAACGAGAGGAGACAAAAATTCAATGAGAGTTTTTGCAAGTTGAATTCTAAGTAAACTTTGTGAATCATTTGGATTGAAAATGTGGCCTTACTTCACTCTGTAGTTACCAGAATTAGCCCTAAAACAGCTCATTAGCACTACTTGACACTTTGTTAAATATTCAGTATAAATTCCTACTTTCATAGACAGGGTTTTCATTTTAATTAGTTTCCACTGGTGTAGCATTCTTTCCAGAAGGAATGTCATTGTGGTTTGGATTATGGATTGATTTATCAAGTAATGAAGATTACTAACAAAAGACCATACAGGCTTACATAATCTCTTTCCATACTTCTAATTCAGAACATCAAATAAGTTTAACTTTTCCATCTTATTTGCAATTATTTTCTTAAATTGTGTTTTGTCAAAAAGAAAAAAAAAAAAAAAACTATGTTACTCATCCTTCTCTTACTTAACCTTGGATTACATTTCAAAATGATGATAATCAGCAAGCTGTAGAAAGTGGTATATTTATAGCAATATGGTAACCAACTTAATTAAGTAATATCAAAGATGTATTGAAATATCTGTGTTCTTTCTCTTGATTCAGATAATTTTCTTCATGATCTGAATTACAGATGGAATTACAGAAGGAATTACACGGCTTGATTACTTTTTAAAGTGATTATTGAGCTCTTCAGATATTTATTGGTTCCTCTGGATCAATTATCCACATTTATAAAGTGCTATATCTAATTGGCAATCTATTTCACTTACACTTTTTAAATTGCCCCACTGTTGGTCAAATCGTGTTTACCAGCACCAGACTCCATTATACAAAATAATTTTATTTCTAAGTAGTTTCCTTAAAGCTGTTTCTCTGATTATATATGACAACTTTGATAGACTACAGTTATCGTACAGACTGAAGCTGCCATAATCATTTTCTATATTATGGAATCAGTCTCTATTCTTTATTTAAATATGGATCATAGCAACCAGTTAAGACTTGCTTTGCTACAGCATGGTTTACATTGTAGGTAAACTCAAGTGAATAGCAAAACAATAATATTGAGAGTTCAATAGATAATGAAAACCTAGAAAATCCAGATTATTTAATAATAGAATCTTAGAATTAAATGAGATGACTTACGTTAGAATGAAATTATATAATCACATCAGTGATTATCTAGTACAGCTTCTAACTAAAGCAGAAATATCTTCTGACATGTACTTGACAGGGGCTCGTTATTTTTCATTTTTTATTTATTTATTGAGACAGGCTCTTCCTCTGTCACACAGGCTAGAGTGTAGTGACATGATCATGGCTCACTGCAGCCTTGACATCCTGGGCTCAAGCAATCCTCCCACTTCAGCTTCTGGAGTAGCTGGGACTACAGCTGGCTAGTTTTCCTATTTTTTGTAGAGATAGGGTCGCACTATGTTGCCTGGGCTGGTCTCAAGCCCGTGGCCTCAAGCAATTCTTCCACCTTGACCTCCCAAAATGCTGGGATTACAGGCGTGAGCCATCACATCTGGCCCCATTTTTCATTTAAACAAACTCGATGGTATAAAAAATCACTTGCTTATAGGGCATCTCATATCTTGAAGCATCAGAGAGGTATCACATCCACACAGGTGAACTGTAGCCTTCAGAGCCCGACAGTATATGTTCAAATTCCATTTCTACTGTTTCCTGACTGGAAAGATGGGCACATTTCATAACATCCTGGTACTTCGATTTTGTGATGTGTAAAGCGGATTTCTATAAACATTAAATTCGTGTGGTAGGAGTTATTAAGAAATTATTTTAGGCAGAGAGAAAAAGGGGTCCTTGGAATGTTTTTGTTTCTTTTTAAAGCAGCTCAAGAAACGTTTCTTATCTAGCAGAGAAGCCCTGGCTCTTAGGGGCGGCAACCTTTGATATGCAAATGCAGGCCATTAGAAACTGGGTCCACCCAACACGGTGATTCTCACCGTTGTCCTCTTGCCCTTGCCCCAAAATGTCCCTGGCAACATGGCTGCCCCCACATATCCCTATGTATGGAGCCCTGCATTTGCATATTAACAGGCTAGGGTGGAAAGGCCAATTTTTTCCCAGGCTACATGAATAACATGCCTGGTCAAACCAATCCCCTGAGTCCTATGCAAATCAGACACTGCCTCCTCCAGCCTCCTCATAAAACTGGCTGGTATCCTCGGCACATGGGCTCTCCTTTCTCGGCTTTGGAGCCCCCCACTCTGTCTCTGTACAGGGGAGTTTCTTTCTTCTTTCTTCTCCCTTCCTTCTTGCCTACTAAACTCTCTGCTCCTTAAAACCACTCCACATGTATCCATGTCATTTTATCTAATTCGACTCCAGACAAAAAACCCTGGTGTTCCTCCACTCATCGGAGCCGTATCATTAGTAAATATGAATAAAGACACAGTTAATATTATATAAACACACAGAATACTCTCATGAATGCAATAATATTTGTTAGAAAATTATTTTATATGTAAACATAAATCTGTCTCTCAGTACCTTCCACTCATTCCTTCTGGCTCTGACTCTAAAACCATGCTATGCAAAACATATCCCTCTTCTGTATTTCCAGACTCAGTCTTCTGGGCCTTCTTTTCTTTAGGCAGAGTGTTACCAAAGGCCTAACATACATGAATACTGTCTTCAAGTCAGTGGAGTCCTAGACTAAGATTCACATGTTTCTTCGCTTTTTGGCTGATTCGCTGCAGCACTCTTTTTATTTTTTTCTTTTCAGTTTTACAGATCTTCAGCATATATCATATTTCTTCACAAACTTGATGTCTTTATTTTAACAAAAGTTTAACCACGAGTTTTAGGGTAAGAAAAGTATGCCATATATGCAATACATATGCACACACAAACACACACACATCACATACACATTGTTGCCTGTGTATCCCATAGAGTACATACTTCTGAAGCACTTTTTCCCTAGACCAGCTTCATCAAAATAAATAGTAAGTAACTTATCACTTCACTTTCAGAAAGCACGGTTGTTTGCATTTCTTCAGTACTTCTACCAAGACTTCAAGAGGCCAGAGATACTGATCAGGCAGGAAATTACACAGAGGGAAAGTAACATACATGAGTCCTAAAAATGTAGACTGTAAAGCATTCAATATGAAGGATGAAACCTACACTCTGTATCTACAGGTTCTTTAGTTTATGGATACAACTTGCTGTAATATGCCCTTTTTCCATTTGTTTATACAAGTTGATTCATATAATCTGTGTGCCTCAAATTTGCGTAGAGACTTTGTTACTACTCTCCTATTAACTGTAAGACTCTGTATCTAACCACCTCTGCAAAAATTGTGACAGTGAAAGTAATGTGACCTAATTTCATCTTGCTTGTGACCTTTAAGCTGCCCTTGCTCATTCCTGAGTGTAGGCCAAGCTAACTATGGGAGGAATTTAGTTTATAGCTTAACCTGAAAACAAAGATGATAATGTTACGGTGGGGCGGGGTGGGGTGGGGTGGGGTGGGGCGGGGCGGAGGGGGGAAGGAGAGGGGTCCTTGCTCCCAGAGCTCCCAAGATGGTGGTGGGCTGCTTCCAAAATGGCGGCAGGCCACTTCCAAGATGGTGGCAAGCCTTGTTTTTTCTGACCTGGGGCTCTTGGCCTCACGGATTCCAAGGAATGGAATCTTGGGCCATGCGGTGAGTGTTATAGCTCTATTAGAAGCCGTGGGTCACAGAAGAGAACCATTGAACCCAGACACTAGTGTTCAGTTCAATTAGGATGAACCCGGGCACTCAGCTGTGCAGGAACAATGGCAAGCCTTTAGCCCAATCAGGAGCAGCAATGGGCGCCTCCTGGATCAGGAGCACAGCAGACACCCTGCTGGATCCGGAGGGATGGAAGTCAGCGGTGGGTCTGTGACGTCGGCAAACAGCAGTGGTGGACGGCAAGCAAAAGGTCAGCTCCAGCCGTAACAAACACGGACCAGAAGAGAGTGCAGCTGCAAGATTTAATAGAGCTCCCATACAAAGGGAGGGGACCCAAAGAGGGTAGCTGTTGCCGGCTCGAATGCCTGGGTTTATATCCTGATCATTATCCCTCCCGCTTGCTCTCAGGCAATAGATGATTGGCTATTTCTTTACCTCCTGTTTTTGCCTAATTAGCATTTTAGTGAGCTCTCTTTACCACCTGATTGGTGGGGTGTGAGCTAAGTTGCAAGTCCTGTGTTTAAAGGTGAATGTAGTCACCTTCCCAGCTAGGCTTAGGGATTCTTAGCCTAGCAAATCCAGCTAGTCCTGTCTTTCAATAACAGTCCCTTCCTAAAATAAACCCCTTCCTTCCTTGGGGATCAGACTTCCTTTGAAACTAACAAATTGGCCACAAGATTAGAAATTATGGCTCAGGAGTCATGCAGCCAGAGGCCAGAAGATTCTTCACCTCCCCAATTGCTCCCATAGGTAACATTGCTATTATAAAACCTAAGATTGGTGTTTGAGACATTTTTTCAGAGCCTGCATTGTGATGAACCAGCTGGCACCACCCAGGCTGGTAACCTGGTTTATCTGGTCTCAAAAGCCAAAGC
The DNA here is from genome assembly GCF_028858775.2 of Pan troglodytes. NCBI lineage: Eukaryota > Metazoa > Chordata > Mammalia > Primates > Hominidae > Pan > Pan troglodytes. Next base: position 40,320,788 of record NC_072411.2, read on the forward strand.
TCCAACCCAGGAACTGACTCAGTACAAGAAGTCAAGCTCTATAACTGCCAAAGGGGTTCACCTTGCCCATTGCCTGGACAGAGCCAATTTATCAAGATAGGGGAATTGCAATAGAAAAAGAGTAATTCATGCAGAGCCAGCTGTGCAGGAGACCAGAATTTTATTATTACTCAAATCAGTCTCCCTGCGCATTCAGGGAGCAGAGTTTTTAAGGACAACTCAGTGGGTGGGGGAAACACAGTGAGCCAGGACTGCTGATTGGTCAGGGATGAAATCATAGGGAGACAAAGCTGTCTTCTTGCACTGAGTCAGTTCCTGGGTGGGGGCCACAAAATCAGATGAGCCACTTGATCAATCTGGGTGGTACCAGGTGATCCATCAAGTGCAGGGTCTGCAAAATAGCTCAAGCACTGATCTTAGGAGCACTTTAGGGAGGGTCAGAATCATGCAGCCTCCAGCTTCATGAGTCATAAACCATAATTTCTAATCTTGTGGCTAATGTTAGTTCTACAAAGGCAATCTAGTCCCCAGGCAAGAAGGAAGTCTGCCCTGGGAAAGGGCTGTTACTGTCTTTGTCCTAAACTATAAGCTATAAACCAAGTTTCTCCCAAAGTAAGTTCAGCATACGCCCAGGAAAGAACACGGACAGCTTGGAGGTTAGAAACAGGATAGAGTTGATTAAGTTAGATCTATTTCACTGACTCAGCCATAATTTTGCAAATGTAGTTTCAGCTCCAACTCCCTGTGATTTCATCCCCAACCCAACTAATCAGTATTCCCCATTCCGTTGCCCTCTGCACACCAAACTATACTTAAAAATCCCTAGCCTCCAAATTTTTAGGGAGACTGATTTAAGCAATAATAAAATGCCTGTCCTTCAACTTAGGCAGTTCTGAGTTTACTAAACTCCTTCTGTATTGCAAAAGGCTGTTCTTCTCAGTGCATCAGGTTTTCTGGGAAGCAGGCAAGATGAACATATCAGGTGATTACATATACAAGTTATTTAATTTCTTGCTGCCACTTCTGACAAATTATGTTTAGAAACAAGCCTTCTTACCTCATAGAACTTGGGTTATCATAAGCAAAAGAAACTTTGAAATTTTGAAATTGTAAGCAGACAGGGAAGGTCTCCAGGGATTATAGGAATTTAATCAACTTTAGCAATCAGCCTGTTTTACTGCCTTCTGCCCTGAAGTCTGTTTTTTTCCAAACCCTATGTGGAATGCAGTTACCTTGTTGATCGGAACCAGCTCCTGACAGACCCCAGCAACTTATAGATGAGTCTGAGTGAACTTCCCTCTTTACCATGCTGAAGTCTCCACCTGGGAGAAGCAGTAGCTTCATTACCTTAACATGCAACCTGTGAACTGGCATAATCACTGGCTGCTTCTGCACAACTGGAACCCCTCCTCTACATGTGGTGACGCACCCTCTCCCTATATATTGCCCCATATAATCCTCTTGTCACTTTCCCTCGAGGAGACAGTGCTTTGGAGAATACTCTCAAGTGTTCTCCTTACTTGGGCCAGGTAATAAAACTCCTATTGATCAAAACCTTCATTCTTGTGGAGAGTTATTTGTTATCAGGCAAATAAACCCTGTTTTTTGGGGAAGTAACAAAATTACTCTAAAACCATAAAGTAAAAAATAAAATAAAAAATTATCAAGACAATAGCTGTTAACAGTTCTGAGAAGATTTGCGAGATTCAGGGGTTTTTGAACTTTTTTTTTAATCATCTAGAATATTTGGGTATACCTAGTAGTTTCTTTCCACAGCATTCAAACACAGGATCTGGGAAAGTAACCTGTATCAGATTTGTTAGATTTTTCTCTAGCTCTCAGAGGGCAAGAACTAAGCCTTCTCGTCAGGGAAACTCCACAAAAGTAAATATTTGATCATGATAATTAAATAAATGTGTAACCCAAGAGTCAAAAACAGTGAATCATCAGCATAATAGCTCTGTGCTGCTTCTACCTCTAGTCTGAGAAAATCCACCTTGAAATATTAAAATTGTAAGCAGACAGGGAAGGTCTGCTTACAATAAAAAAAAATTAGGATTTTTTTACTACAAAAAGACTAATATTAAACTGTAGGAGCAAAAGGAATTTCCTTCCCTCCTTTTTCTGAAGGTTTGATAACTTTTCTATAAAACTTAAAATAGATTAACAGGAGAAGGGCACACAAATATATTTATACATACATGAACATAGGAGCTTTGCAAACATGAAATTCAAAGGGCAGAACAGATGGCTGAAGTTTTTACACCATCCTGAGGTGACAGAAAGATTCGGGGCTTGAGGCTTCTAGAGGAGGGAGGAGGGGGCATTCCAAGAGAATGATGGGAGGAAAGCATGGTGTGAAAATAAGTAATTCAGAATCTAAGCTGTTGGAACTTTCAGATATTTTGAGCCTTAAGGGAATGTGATTATGGGACCTGAGTCATGTGACAGGCAGTTGTAACACAGGCAGCTGTAATCTTTGTTGTTGTGGTTATCAATTAGCCTTTTCTTTACCTACAGTGTTTTATAAAATGTGGTAAATGACAGAAGGTTGCCAGAGAAGACCCCTTCCCTGTTCACTGTTGATCTTCATTATAGATTAACTTTCCTCTTTCCTCTCTTACACAAAGACTTCATTACTATCACATTGTCTAAGACGGAACATTAAATATGCTTTTAAATTGGAAAGGATATGAAAACAAGCTGTTAAAAAAATCTTAGTTGTAACTCATAAACGAGGCTTATATAGAAAACGTTATAATCCTACTAACTGTCCTTGTTTTCTGCTAATATAAGGAAGAACTTAACTTTTAACTTCAGAGCACTGACCCCATTTCTCAGGAGTCCATGTTTCTTGGATAGTTATTCTCAGCTTTTCACTTAAATAAACTTTTTAAAATTGGGTTCTGATCCTTCAATTATTTCAGGTTGACAATGGCAAGCAAAGTTTTTCTTATTATGCAGATGAAAGCTCATTGGTAGCAGCTCTTGGTATAGATAGGAGCCTGAGGAAAAAGTTTCTCCGTCAGAACTCTAAAAGTGTCAGAGTTTTAGTCTCCTTTGTTTGTGAGTTAATCTTTTCTAGATGTGGATAAGGCAGATAAGGGATGGGGCTCAGAGAAAGCCTGTTTGTATTCACTGTTAACTTCACTTATGTAGATTTCCTCTACAGTTACAAATCTTCCTCACAAAAGGACAGCTTGTAAAAGGTATTCCTATGGTCTGCAGCCTCTCTGAATAGCCACATCAAAATATATTAAAGACATATATTTGAAAGTGGCGTATTTTGGTTTCCTTCAGAATCAAAACACATTAATATTTTTAGGATATAAGAGAATGCCACTATGGAGTAATCCCTATAGTACTTTGGCAATGATAGGAACATTATTGCCTGTGATGCTACACCTTACTTTTGCTCTCTTTATCTTATGGCACTTGGTGAGCCTTCAGAAGGTTTAAATGAAAAATTGAAAGCAGATGGCCCTTTAAGAGAGACTTTATGTATTAAAAAAATTTATTTATTTAAAAGAGACTATTGCTTCTGCTATTTCAAGCCACCTTGAAGGGAAGCCTGAACAGTCGATCAACCTGTTGATGGAATGCCAATTTTATTACCATAAAGTAGTGCCTCAGGAAAAACTAATCAGAACTTTCATGAGAAATGCCCCAGATACTCTAGGGTCTATAGTAGCAGAGATCCCTAAACCAATGTTATTTGTTGTGGTTCATTGGCAAGCATTATCCTTAATGAGCTGGGTGAAGGTTTCCAATGTTCTGTATGTGTTTTCACTATGAATGAGACAGGGTTTCACCATCACTTTTTCATCCAAAAGAGATTCGTTCACGCCATAAACATACTAGGCACAGGTGATAGAATGTTGGATACATAGGCACAATCTCTCTTCCAGTGAAGTTTATGAAATAATAAAGTGGCAGTTCCCAAAGCTGGGTTCTGGATCAATAACTAAGAGAATCTCCTGGTAATTTGTTAGAAAAGAAATTTCTCAGGCCCCACTCCAGCCAGACTTCCTGAATCAGTAACTCTGAGGATGGTGCCCAGCAGTCTTTCTTTTTTCTTTCTTTCTGTTTTTTTTTTTTGAAACAGAGTCTCACTGTGTTGCCATGCTGGAGTGCAGTGGTGCGATCTCGGCTCACTGCAAACTCCACCTCCAGGTTCAAGAGATTCTCCTGCCTCAGCCTCCCGAGTAGCTGGGACTGTAGGTGTGCACCACCACGCCCAGTTAATTTTTGTATTTTTAGTAGAGACGAGGTTTCACCATGTTAGCCAGGATAGTCTTGATCTCTTGACCTCGTGATCCACCCGCCTAGGCCTCAGCAGTCTTTTTTTAAGAGCTTCCAGGTGGGGAGTAAGACTCTTTCCTTTCCGTTTGGTGGCAGCCATCAGGTAGGCCAAGATAGGTGCTTACAAGTACATCCAGGAGCTGTGGAGGAAGAAGCAGTCTGATGTCATGCACTTTCTTCTGAGGGTCCGCTGCTGGCAGTACCCTGCTCTCCACAGGGCTGGCACAGAGTGGCAGCTCTCTGCTCTCCACAGGGCTCCCCGCTCCACCCAGCCCGATAAAGCATGCCGACTGGGCTACAAAGCCAAGCAAGGTTACGTTATATATAGGATTTGTGTTCGCCGTGGTGGCTGGAAATGCCCAGTTCCTAAGGCTGTAACTTAACGGCAAGCCTGTCCATCATGGAGTTAACTAGTTAAAGTTTGCCCAAAGTCTTCAGTCCGTTGCAGAGGAGCAAGCTGGACACCACTGTGGGGCTCTAAGAGTCCTGAATTCGTACTGGGTTGGTGAAGATTCCACATACAAATTTTTTGAGGTTATCCTCATTGATCCATTCCATAAAGCTATCAGAAGAAATCCTGACACCCAGTGGATCACCAAACCAGTCCACAAGCACAGGGAAATGCGTGGGCTGACATCTGCAGGCTGAAAGAGCCGCGGCCTTGGAAAGGGCCAGAAGTTCCACCACATTATTGGTAGTTCTTGCTGCGCAGCTTGGAGAAGGTGCAATACTCTCCAGCTCCACCGTTACCACTAATATAAGTAAAGTTTGTAAAATTCATACCTAATAAACAATTTAGGGCAGTCATGTCTGCTTACAGGTGTTATTTGTTTGTTAAAACTAGTCTGCAGATTGTTTCATGAATGCTTTGTCAAATTATGAAAGTTAAAGTGCAATAATGTTTGAAGACTATAAGTGATGGTGCATCTTGTTTCTAATATGATAAACTTTTTGTTTTTGCTTTATCTTATTAGGGAGTTATATGTCAGTGGTGTTATGATAGGTTCAAAATAAATTCTTTAAAAGAGGAGTCAAAAAAAAAAAAAAAAAAAGCTTCCAGGTGATCTGAGGCAGGTGCCACTGAAACAATGAAACTAGATATTGAACACAACATTACAATGTTGTCAATGTAATTAGCAAGAAGAGGAAACCCTTACATCTAAAACACTGGTTTTCAACCATAGCTCTACATAGAAAGATCACTCAGGAAGCTTTAAAAGAATATCTAAGCTGAGAATTCAACCCCAGGGTTTTGCCTGGACTAAGAACTCAAGCATCATTAGTCTTAAGAAGATCTCCAGGTGAATCTCATGTGTATCAAGGTTTGAAAAGCATTCAGCTTTGCAACTCAAACTGTGGTCCATGGTCCAGATGCATCATATCACCAGGAAGCTTGTTAGAACGGCAGAATCTCAGGCTCCATCCCAGACCCACTGAACCAGAACCAGCATTTTTAACAAGATCCCCAGGTGATTCCTATATGCATTAAGGCATGAAACACTGGTTTAAAGAGTTTGTGATTAATTCCTCTCTTCTGAGGCATCTGTGCCCCTAATATGAAGTAATAGCACACACATTATCTATCACAGCCTGAGTGTGGTGTGATGTGCCCAGGGCATCTTTGGATTGTCATGAAACATTTATTGTGGTTTGTTCAATGCCTGAGAAGAGTTCTCTGGGCATATAAAAATATTCCTATTAAAGATGTTTCTTTGGTTTCTAAACCAAAGAGGCATATAGTAATATGGTCCCATAGCCATTTGGGGGTGATTTTAAATAGAAAATTAGAGGGTTTCTTTACAAGCCTTACATGCAACTTGTAAGTCAAGGAATGTGTCTGGTATTTATCTCTATCTGGTAGTGCACTCTATTGTGTACTACCCAAGGATCAAGGTACTAACTAAGGCTAAGTTGTTGATTTCACTAGCTCTTTTAGTCATGCTTATTTTTATAGTAACCATGCAAGCAAAATATTATTATGCCAATTTTTTCATAAGAAAACGGAGGTCCAGAGGATTACATTGCCTAAAGTCATTCAACTAATAGATGGCTAAGCAATAATTAATTCAAACTAAGCCACTGAGACCCCAAAGATCAAAATCTTTTCACTACTCCAACTAGATTGCTTTAATTCTGTAAGTTTTAGTGAAGCATCACATATATCCCCTCCTTTATACATCCTCTAAAATGTATAAAACATTCCCTGTCTTCCTATGAATAAATGATAATTGATCGTAACTTTTCCAAACTATCTCTTATCATCTGCTGCCATGCCAAATACCCTGCACTTGGTCCCAAGGTGTCATTCATCTAATTAAAATGCTTATTTTTGGAATAGTCAATTTTGAGTGTTAATAAACTATAGGCAAATTTGATGAGATATGGCATATTTTGGAATCAGATAAAGAATATTTATATGCCATTTCTGGTTCTTTCCTTATCTCTACCAAATTAATTCCATTACAAGCCTTGTCTGGCTACAGAATATTGAACTTTGGCTGTCTGTATCTGTTTATAAATTAAAAGTATGACTTTAGAGTTTGCACATTATTCTGTACTTGATGTATATATGAAGAAAGCAGCAAAATTAAAGTAATAAAGCCTGTCTTTAAAAGGCATTTAGTTACTGTAGTTCTCTTTGGTGGAAAATGACCTTGGCTGCCTCTTTCATGCATCCTTGCATTTGGCTTAGGATGCATAATTCATACAGCAATCAATTAGCTGACTGTAGAGCCTGCAACAAGAGGGAATATTTCATATAAATCATTGCTGGCTAAATTGCTGAGACAATTAATAAAGTAGGAAATCTGTGGACATTAATTTGTAGGCAGCACAAGTTCATCAAAAGCAAATCAGTTTCCTACATATCTTGGAAAGAAATTGCACACAAAGAAAACACCAGATATCTTTTAGTCACCATTTATTAGGAAGGGTTTGATCAAGATAATATCATTTGTTGTTTTTATGAATGTGAACAAGTGCCTAACATAAGTGGCTCATTATGTTAGGTGGCTCATATATTTATTTGGCTTAGGGTACTCAATCAACAATGCCTTTGTATGAATTAAAATACAGCAATCAAATAAGTGTCCCTGCTTGTGCGGCATCTGTAATCTAGCACAGGGATCCTGAAAGTTAAATCTCTTGGAGGCCATGAGGGTTCACAGGGTGGCCAGTACATTTCTCCAAAATGCAAATCATCTCAGCATTCATTACTTGAGCTTCCAATGCTATTTCATCAATTACTTTTATGTGAATTCCACATAATCTCAATAACTTCAATTTGCCTGTTTCATAGAAAGAAGTTTGCTTTTGACATGTATGCTGTCCTTTTTTATTTTTAAGATATTGCTCAAAAATATTTTCAAATCACATTAAGAACACAACAACATCTTTATAAATGACTGATTGCTCAGAGATGTCACATATGTGTTATTTTTATTAAATGAGAAATAAATGTAGTGGCCTTCATATACAGGTAAATGGTTATAATTTGGCTGCACATCAGAGTCACTGGAAGAACTTTTAAAACTTAGCTATGCCTGAGCCCCATCTCCTGGAGCTATTCATTCAATTAGTCTAGTCTAAGGCCGAGCAGTATTTTTTTAACTCCCAAGTTGAGTTGAATGTGCAGGCGAGTTTGGGGGACACATTTATTGATTGCATGGTATTGTATAGTGCAATGTGTCTCAAACTTGAAGCTGCATACAAGTCACCTGCAATGTCTTGTTTACTTTTGGATTTTTATTCAGTAGGCTCAAGGTTAGAGCTGTGTGTCCACAACTCTAACTTTGGTTAACTTGAACTTTGGTTGTCTGTGTCATTCTGATTTTGCAGTAGGTGCTCCTGCTACTACCAGGCCACGCCATACCTGTTTGCAGGCTCTCTGACAGGCCTGGTGACTGCCTCCTTTCCTTTGGCTCCCTTGTCTTTCATCCCAAGAGTATGCACCCTTCACCCACATGGTTTCTCTATTTCCCCTAAGTCAGTGGTTGCTTAGGCTGCCAGAAGCACTGGCCCTCATTCACATTACCTCCTCCCTACCGCAGAAAAGAGCTGGAAGTTTTTTTTTTTTTTTTTCTTTAAACAGAAGGCCTCTGGGCTTGGGTTACCATGCACACTAAAGTAGAGTACTGAAAATGAAGATTAAATGATGCACTTGTACTGAAGGCTGATATTCTCCCAGCATTCCTCTTCCTTCATCAGCTACTCTAGTACTGGCAGCCAAGTCTTTACCCTGTAGGCAGGATGCTGGATGCATCTTCTCTGGGAAGCAGCACAAGAGAAAAGACCTAAAGAGATGAATATAAGGGGCTGCTCCAAAAAGCAACTAACCCAGATTTTCCTGCAGTGAATCTACAATCACCCAGTCCCACCTACCTGTTTATAGCTTCCTACAGCCTTTCCCACTACTCTTAAGTCACAGGTTACAAAAGGATGGAGGGAGTTTTCTCATAAGAAAGATAAAAATTTTAATTTTAAAAACAAGAACAAAAATGAAAAAAAAAAAAAAACAATTTGGAAGCAATAGACCATACAAAGAGGAAAAAAATTGAAACAAAATTAAAATATTATCAATATTCCCAGAGATGGATATGACACCAAAATAACAGGAAACAAGAGCAAAAATGGACAAATGGGACTAAACCAAAACAAAAAATGTTGTGTAGCAAAAGAAACAATCAAAGTGAAAAGGCAACCTAGAGAAAGGGGAAAAATATTTGCAAACTGTATCTGATAAGGGGTTAATATGTAAAATATATAAAGAACTCCTACAAACAAATAGCATGAAGAACAAATGACACAAGTTTTAAAATGGGCAATAGACTCACAGACTTGCAGAGTCATTTCTCCAAAGAAGACATACAAATGGCCAACAAGTATATGAAAAGATGCTCAACATCACTAATCATCAGAGAAATATAAATCAAAAACACAGGGAGATATCACCTCATACCTACTAGGGCAGCTATTATCAGAAAAACAAACTAGCAAATATTGGCAGGAATGTGGTGTAATTAGAATCCTTGTGAACTGCTGGCATGAGTGTCAAATGCTACAGCCACTGTGAAAAACAATAAATAATTTCCTCAAAAATTTAAAAATAGAGTAGTCCTATGATCCAGCAATCCCACTTGTGGTATATATCCAAATCAATTGAAAATAGGATCTCAAAGAGATATTAGCATTCCCATGTTTTTTGTAGCATTATTCACAATAGCCAATAGGTAGAAACAACTTAAATGTCCATTGACGGATGAATGGATTAAGAAAATAATACAACAAATTATTATTCAGCCTTAATAGTGAAGGAAGTCCTGTTATAGGCTACAACACAGATGATCCTTGAAGACAAAATGCTAAGTGAAATGAGCCAGTAGCAGAAGGACAAATACAGCTGATTCCATTTATATGAAGTCTAAAGTATTCAAACTCATAGAAAAAAAGTAAAATGGTGGTTGCCAGAGGCTGGGAAGAGGGAGAAATGAGGAGTTGCTATTTGTAATGGATAATTTTATGTGTCAGCTTGAGTGGGCCACAGAGTGCCCAAGCCTGGCCACTGTCAGACTGGAACTTGTATCCTCAGTTCTCCTGGCTCTCAAGCTTGTAGGATGCAGATCTTGGGACTTGTCAGCCTCCATAATCATGTGAGCCAACTTCTTTTCATAGATCTCTTTATGTATATCTGTCATTTGGTAATGTTTCTCTGGAGAATACCAACTAATATGCAATTTAATGTGTACAGAGTTTCAGTCATGCAAGATGAAAACCTTCTGGAGATCTAGAATGTGCAGACAGTTAACACTACTGTATACTGAAAAGTTTGTTAAGAGAGTAAATTCCATGTTATGTGATTTTTCCATAAGAAAAAAAATCTCAGAAAGATACAAAAAGATGTAGTAATCATGAAATAGGAATGGTTGGTTTTATTTTTTAAAGAAATACAGAGGTTAGAAAATAAAACCAAGGACATTTCTCAGGAAATAGAGCAAAATATGAAGGAGACAAAAGAGAAAGGATAAAAAAATTAGAGGATCAGTTAGATAAGTCTAATATCTTACTAACTGGCATTCCAGAAGAGAAAACAATGATAGAAATGATGATATTATCTAAAAAATAGAAAATTTCCAGAACTAACTGACTTATGTTTCCAAATTGAAAATATACTCCAAGTGCCCCACCCCTTGTATTATGAATGAAAATAGGCTCATGCCAAGAGAACCATCATGAAATTTCAGAACACTGGGCAAAGAGGAGACTCCAAGCTTGCAGGGGATGGTGCAGAGGGGGGAAATGATATATAAATATTCAGGGTTGGGCACAGAGACTCACATCTGTAATCCCAGCACTGTGGGAGGCTGAGGCAGGAGATCACCTGAGGTCAGAAGTTCTAGACCAACCTGGGCAACATGGTGAAACTCTGCCTCTACTAAAAATACAAAAATTAGCTGGGCGTGGTGGTACGTGCCTGTAGTCCCAGCTACTCAGGAGGCTGAGGCAACAGAATCACTTGAACCCAGAAGGCAGGGGTTGAAGTGAGCCAAGAACATGCCACTGCACTCCAGTTTGGGCAACAGAACAAGACTCCATCTCAGAAAAAATAAAATAAAATGAATTTTCAACTTGAATCAAGAAAGTAGCCATATTCCTTTCCCTTGCTAACAAAAACACAACCTTTATATCAAATGACTTTGGACTTCTAAACAGTTTCATTAGAAGCAGGATAATGATAGAAAAATGCTACAAAAATTACAAAGAAAAATGTTTTCCAGTTGCATTAGCTTTCTGTGGCTGTTGCAACAGAAGTATGCTCAACAAGTTGAGTATCCCCAATCCAAAAATCCAAAATCCAACATGCTCCAAACTTTGAAACTTTTTGAGCACTGATGTGATGCTCAAAGGTCATGCTTAAAGGGAATTCTCACTGAAGTATCTCATATTTTTTATTTTCAGATTAGGAATATTCAACCAGTATGTATATTCAAATATTCCAAAATTTGAAAAAATCCCACATCCAAAACACTCCTAATCCCAGGGATTTCAAATAAGGGATACTCAACCTATAGCACAAACTGGGTGGCTTAAAACACCAGAAATTTATTCTTTAATAGTTCTGGAGCCCAGAGGTCTGAAATAAATTGCAGGGCTATGCTCCCCCCAGGGAAAATCTGTTTCTTGCTACTTTCAGCTTCTGGTGGCTGCCCATATTCCTTGGCTTGTGGCTATATCCATCCAATCTCTGCCTCTGTGGTCACATTGTTTTCTCCTCTTCTGTCTGCATCAAATGTCCCTCTGCCTCTCTCTTATAGGGATTACATGATTGCATTTAGGGACCACCATTATAATCCAGGGTAATCTCCCCATCTCAAGAGCCTTCACTTAATCACATACACAAAGACCTTTCCCTTATAAGGCACTATCTTCAGGTTCTAGGGATTAGGATCTGATATATTTGGGTAGTCACTAGTCAGTCTACAACATCAGCTAAGCTCTCAATGGTAAAGATAGGAGTATTTCTAATCTGCCAGTCTCAAAGACTGGCAAATTTGTTAATTTGCTTCCTAATCACTCTTCTCAGGAAACTTCACAAGGATGGGTTCCATTTAGCAAGAAAGAGAAACACCAGGGATACAGAAACAGCGAATCCAACACAAAGGGAGGTGACAGGATTTCCAGTATACAGTAAGAGCGAGGGCCAGAATAAGTTTTGTGTACCAGCCAGGACAACCAGTACAGATGCGTGCTCTGGAGAAGGCATCTGAACAAGTTGGAGCTAATAGAAAACAGGAGATTGATGACTACCAGAGAGTTTGGGGTATAATACATACATAACTTCAAGTAAAATAACTAATACAAAATTGGTATTATCCATAAGCATTGGCAAAAATGAAGGAAAATTTTCCTACCACAATCCTAAGTAGATGTTCAAAATAAAGTCTAACTCGCCCCAGCATATTGTATGTTCTTTTTAATCAAATAGATAGCATTGGTATATAAGAAGTAAACACTGCAATTATTAGCTTCTTCTCCTAGAAATAACACAAAATGCGTAACTGAGACAAAGACTATGTAAAAAGTGAATAATCATAGTACCCAGGGTTTTTTTCATTAATGAAACCAGTAAAAATATAGAGTAGATTGATATTTCTGACTGCTTTTTACAAAGTTTGAATATTCTAAGATAAGAAAGTAGACAAAGGAGACAAAGAGAAATTTAGATGAACACACAGATAAAGCAGAGAAGTCTCTCTTAGTTTGCCACATGTAGGAAATAAATACTGATGTCTTCAATATTTCTTTTATATATATATTTATTATACTTGAAGTTCTAGGGTACATGTGCACAACGTGCAGGTTTGTTACATATGTACACATGTGCCATGTTGGTGTGCTGCACCCATTAACTCGTCATTTACATTAGGTATATCTCCTAATGCTATCCCTCCCCCCTCTCCCCACCCCACAACAGGCCCTGGTGTGTGATGTTCCCCTTCCTGTGTCCAAGTGTTCTCATTGTTCAATCCCCACCTATGAGTGAGAACATGCAGTGTTTGGTTTTTTGTCCTTGTGATAGTTTGCTGAGAATGATGGTTTCCAGCTTCATCCATGTCCCAGAAAGGACATGAACTCATCCTTTTTCATGGCTGCATAGTATTCCATGGTGTATATGTGCCACATTTTCTTTGTTTTTTTTTTTTTTTGCATTTTTAATTTAGGTTTGTTTTATTTAAGTTTAATGCTAATTCCATGCTGTGTTTCAGTAAGAACAATAAAGATTCTGTAGCTGTGGTTCCAGTCAGATATCCAGGAGTACAAATTAGCTTCAAGTTACACATACTGAATAAAAGAGGTTGAGCGAGCGAAGGAGGGGAGGAATGAGGGGAAGGAGGTAGTGGGAGGGGGAAGGAGAAGAAACAAAGAATTGAACAGGCATGCAGGCTTTTCCATACCACCTTCAATGCTAACCTGCTTCAGTGGGAGAGTAAAGTAGGCAAGAATGAGCAGCCATGGATGGTTGAACTGTTATCGGCACCATGCTTTTCAGCAACATTTCAGCACAGTTTGAAACATTTTTTACAGCAAAACCATTATAACTCCCTCCCCAAACGACCTTTAACCGTCTCAGGCTAACACCCAATTACTTTCAAACATTGGTATAAAATACAGTTTAAACAATTAGAAAAATGAAAACTGATACCACTTATGCCTCTATAGTGTGATTAACCTCTCTTAGATGCTTGCATTACCTAGAAGTCTAATGGCTTTCAAATGTAATTTCCATTTCTAATGGTGATCTTGCCACATCTGGCACGGAGACAACACAGTAATGCTGAAAAAGCCTCCATGCAGTCCTGTTAGTGTCTTAAAGAACCTAAAAGCTGGGACCAGTAAAAGCCACAGAAATTCACTCTTGCCTTTAAGAACTTTTGAAAACTGTTTAAAAAAAAAAAAAAAAAAAAAACAGGGAAGGAACCTAAATTCTGAGACCAAATGTAAAAGTCAGATTTGGTGGTTCTCAGTGACAATGGGGAGTTTCCAAGGGGTGGGATGGGGAGGAGGGGGTGGTCAGAGATGGTTTCTCTTGTTGGCTTATGTCTCAATGATTTTTGTCTTCCACGTCCTGCAGCACTTCTTTATTCTGCTCTTCACCATCACCCTGCATATCTGAAGTCCATAGTGTCAGATTATCACGTAACAACTGCATGATAAGTTTAGAGTCCTTATAGCTTTCTTCACTCAGCATATCCAGTTCTACAATTGCATCATCGAAAGCTGATTTTGCCAACCTGCAAGCACGGTCAGGGGAATTAAGAATTTCGTAGTACGGTGGCTCACGCCTGTAATCCTAGCACTTTGGGAGGCCGAGACGGGCGGATCACGAGGTCAGGAGATCGAGACCATCTTGGCTAACACGGTGAAACCCCGTTTCTACTAAAATTACAAAAAATTAGCCGGGCGTGTTGGCGGGCGCCTGTAGTCCCAGCTACTTGGGAGGCTGAGGCAGGAGAATGGCGTGAACCCGGGAGGCGGAGCTTGCAGTGAGCCGAGATCGCGCCACTGCACTCCAACCTGGGAGACACAGCGAGACTCCGTCTCAAAAAAAAAAAAAAAAAAAAAAAAAAAGAATTTCGTAGTAGAATATGGAAAAATTGAGAGCAAGACCTAAGCGAATAGGATGCGCTGGTGGAAGTTCTGTCATTGCAATATCACTAGCAGCTTTATAAGCCACTATGCTGTTCTTCGCAGCCTCCTTCCTGTCATTTCCTGTGGCAAATTCTGCCAGATACCTGTGGTAGTCCCCTTTCATTTTATAATAGAAAACCTTGGACTCGCCAGTGTTAGCTGCTGCAATCAGATGTTTGTCCAGTACATCCAGAATGTCACAACAGATTAACTTTAGCTCAGTCTCAACCATTTGCTGATATTCCCGAATCATTTCTAGCTTGTCTTCTCCTCCCTTGTTTTCTTCTTTCTGTTCAATGCTGCTGATTATTCTCCAGGAGGTTCTTCTAGCTCCAATCACATTCTTATATGCAACAGATAGGAGGTTTCTTTCTTCAACTGTCAGCTCCACATCCATCCCTGCTACTTTCTTCATTGACTCCACCATTTCGTCGTATCGCTCAGCCTGCTCGGCCAGCTTCGCCCGGTACACCAGATCCTCTCGATCATCCACAGCAGCAGTGGCTCCGGCAGGGTCTGCGTGACGGATGGAAGTGGATAGTGTCTCTAACTCTCTCAGCCTCTCGCTCCGCGTCCAGGCCTATATGCCACATTTTCTTAATCCAGTCTATCGTTGGACATTTGGGTTGGTTCCAAGTCTTTGCTATTGTGAGTAGTGCCGCAATAAACACACGTGTGCATGTGTCTTTATAGCAGCATGATTTATATTCCTTTGGGTATATACCCAGTAATGGGATAGCTGGGTCAAATGGTATTTCTAGTTCTAGATCCCTGAGGAATCGCCACACTGACTTCCACAATGGTTGAACTAGTTTACAGTCCCACCAACAGTTTAAAAGTGTTCCTATTTCTCCACATCCTCTCCAGCACCTGTTGTTTCCTGACATTTTAATGATCGCCATTCTAACTGGTATGAGATGATATCTCATTGCGGTTTTGATTTGCATTTCTCTGATGGCCAGTGATGATGAGCATTTTTTCATGTGTCTGTTGGTTGCATAAATGTCTTCTTTTGAGAAGGGTCTGTTCATATCCTTCGGCCACTTGTTGATGGGGTTGTTTGTTTTTTTCTTGTAAATTTGTTTAAGTTCTTTGTAGATTCTGGATATTAGCCCTTTGTCAGATGAGTAGATTGCAAAAATTTTCTCCCATTCTGTAGGTTGCCTGTTCACTCTGAAGGTAGTTTCTTTTGCTGTGCAGAAGCTCTTCAGTTTAATTAGATCCCATTTGTCAATTTTGGCTTTTGTTGCCATTGCTTTTGGTGTTTTAGACATGAAGTCCTTGCCCATGCCTATGTCCTGAATGGTATTGCCTAGGTTTTCATCTAGGGTTTTTATTGTTTTAGGTATAACATTTAAGTCTTTAATCCATCTTGAATTAATTTTTGTATAAGGTGTAAGGAAGGGATCCAGTTTCAGCTTTCTACATATGGCTAGCCAGTTTTCCCAGCACCATTTGTTAAATAGGGAATCCTTTCCCCATTTCTTGTTTTTGTCAGGTTTGTCAAAGATCAGATGGTTGTAGATGTGTGGTATTATTTCTGAGGGCTCTGTTCTGTTCCATTGATCTATATCTCTGTTTTGGAAGCAGTACCATGCTGCTTTGGTTACTGTAGCCTTGTAGTATAGTTTGAAGTCAGGTAGTGTGATGCCTCCAGCTTTGTTCTTTTGGCTTAGGATTGACTTGGCAATGCAGGCTCTTTTTTCTTTCCATACGAACTTTAAAGTAGTTTTTTCCAATTCTGTGAAGAAAGTCATTGGTAGCTTGATGCGGATGGCATTGAATCTATAAATTACCTTGGGCAGTATGGCCATTTTCACGATATTGATTCTTCCTATCCATGAGCATGGAATGTTCTTTCATTTGTTTGTGTCCTCTTTTATTTCTTTGAGCAGTGGTTTGTAGTTCTCCTTGAAGAGGTCCTTCACATCCCTTGTAAGTTGGATTCCTAGGTATTTTATTCTCTTTGAAGCAAAACTACCATCAGAGAATACTATAAACACCTCTACGCAAATAAACTAGAAAATCTAGAAGAAATGGATAAATTCCTTGACACATACACCCTGCCAAGACTAAACCAGGAAGAAGTTGAATCTCTTAATAGACCAATAACAGTTTCTGAAATTGAGGCAATAATTAATAGCTTACCAAGCAAAAAAAGTCCAGGACCAGACAGATTCACAGTTGAATTCTACCAGAGGTACAAGGAGGAGCTGGTACCATTCCTTCTGAAACTATTCCAATCAATAGAAAAAGAGGGAATCCTCCCTAACTCATTTTATGAGGCCAGCATCATCCTGATACCAAAGCCTGGCAGAGACACAACAAAAAAAGAGAATTTTAGACCAATATCCCTGATGAACATAGATGTAAAAATCCTCAATAAAATACTGGCAAACCAAATCCAGCAGCACATCAAAAAACTTATCCACCATGATCAAGTGGGCTTCATTCCTGGGATGCAAGGCTGGTTCAACATATGCAAATCAATAAACGTAATCCAGCATATAAACAGAACCAAAGACAAAAACCACATGATTATCTCAATAAATGCAGAAAAGGCCTTCGACAAAATTCAACAGCCCTTCATGCTAAAAACTCTCAATAAATTAGGTATTGATGGGACGTATCTCAAAATAATAAGAGCTATTTATGACAAACCCACAGCCAATATCATACTGAAAGGGCAAAAACTGGAAGCATTCCCTTTGAAAACTGGCACAAGACAGGGATGCCCTCTCTCACCACTCTTATTCAACATAGTGTTGGAAGTTCTGGCCAGGGCAATCAGGCAGGAGAAAGAAATAAAGGGTATACAATTAGGAAAAGAGGAAGTCAAATTGTCCCTGTTTGCAGATGACATGATTGTATGTCTAGAAAACCCCATTGTCTCAGCCCAAAATCTCCCTAAGATGATAAGCCACTTCAGCAAAGTCTCAGGATACAAAATCAATGTGCAAAAATCACAAGCATTCTTATACACCAATAACAGACAAACAGAGAGCCAAATCATGAGTGAACTCCCATTCACAATTGATGTCTTCAATATTTCTTACTGCCCCTTGCCTTGCTATCCTCTTTCAAGACTCTCCGTTAAGGAGCAATGCTTTTTTGACAATGGTGGGGGTTGAAAGATGTGAAACGGTTAAAGCAAAACTGCCACTACTCCTGCTGACCCACTCCGCAAAATCCCTAAATTCAGAAAGTGCATTCAATCCAGGCCACGATAGCTCATTTCTAATATTTCACTTTCCCTTAAGAGAAATATGTATCAAAAGAAAATGAATCTAGCCTTTTGACTAAAGCTGCCTTCACTGACACTGAGAGTTTGTATTGCCTCTCTTTTGGTGCCCCAGAGATTTCAATATGCAGCGTTCCACATTAAGAATCAGAATGAATGAGAGGAACACCTTCTTTTATTTGTTTTCTTTTGCTTGTAAAGCAAAAGAAGAGTGATTGTGAAAATGGAAATGGAGAGGAGAAACAGAGGGATGACTCACCTGCAGACATGTTCCTGAGGGAGGTCATCTGGAGGAAAAATTCATATGGGTGTTGTGGATCCGGAAATGGACTTGTTTAAACTCTCAATGTGCATGGTACACCTTCTTGCACATCCAAGGACCCATGTACCTCAGTTGGAAGCTTGGTGGTTTGGAGAAAGTTCCTGGTTCAACAAAGGTTAGGAAGCGGGGAGGTTTCAAGACCTGGAAGTGGAATCTAGACTACAGGGAGCCAGGAAAGAGTAGAAGGAGAGGAAGCTGGGAGTAGACAGTTGGCAAAACCCTCTCAGTTCTCTTAGGCCATACTAAGAATGTTGGTCTTTATCCTAAATCAGTGGGAATCCCTTGAAGTAAATAAAGGTAGAACAAGATCAGATTGACATCTTAAAACAGAATAAAATATGGACTTCATTAGGAAGTACAGGCAGAAGGGAATAATTAAGAGGCTTTTAATTATGGGAGTCAGTCCAGGGAAGAATAGTGGAAGTGGTAATGGAGAGAATCAGACAGGCTTAACAGATATTTAGAGAATATAATTGATAGAAATGGATGAATTATTGGATATTGGAAAGATGAAGACGAAGGTGTCCAAAAACGATTTCTGGGTTTCTAGTTTGCAGGTCTCGAGAATTTTTCATTATTATTATTTTTTTTTCTGAAAAACCTATAATTGATATAATGGGAAATAAAAAATAAATTTTTAAAAAGAATAAACAAAAATCTTCAAAAAAGTATCTATAATTTAATATCATGTTTACAATGTGATCATAGATAAGATAATAAAATAATTTTTAAATGAGAAGACTGATATTTGATAACCTGCAAAATGTATTTTTAAAAAACCAGGTGTTACACTCTAAGTATCTTGCTTTTGAAATATAACATTGGCGACTACTTGTGGTGGCTCACGCCTGTAATCCCAGCACTTTGGGAGGCTGAGGCGGGGGTGGATCACTTGAGGTCAGGAGTTCGAGACCAGCCTGGCCAACATGGTGAAATCCTGTCTCTACTAAAATACAAAAATTAGCTTGACGTGGTGGCACGTGCCTGTAATAACAGCTACTCAGGAGGCTGAGGCAGGAGAATCGCTTGAACCCGGGAGGCAGAGGTTGCAGTGAGCTGAGATTGCAGCACTGAACTCCAGCCTGGGTGACAGAGTGAGACTCCATCTCAAAAAATTTAAAATTTAAAATATAAAAATCAAAAGCAAGATAACATTGGCTATATCTCAAATGGCACCAATGCCATTATCCTTCCACTACAACCCTCATAGCAAGACCATTTCTTCAGTGAATAGTAGGCCTCCCAGCGTAAAAAATCAGCTCTGAATGTATAGAGAAAGTAACTAAATTCAACATCAGTGTTATTTTTTGACCTATGCAACTGTCACCATATGAAACTGAAAATAATATGTATTATCAAATTCTCTACTTTCTTGCATAGTTCATGTGATCCAAAGAATCAAATACCACATTGCTGAAAACACACCATCAATTCTCATGTGGTTATTTTGCAAATCAGTTTCTTTTTCTCTACTGTTACGTAACACATAAAATTTTCATACAGTTGAAATGAACTGTGCAGAGGAAAAGGTAAATGCCAGCAGGCATCTAAATATTGTAGCATCTGTTATATTTTACACTCTGTAATCACAAATTTTATAAGGCTTCATTGCATTTGAGGCTGGATTCTTCACAAATTATTGAAGATTGATAGCTGCAGTAATTGTCATTACACTTATATTTTATTATATCGAATTACATAAACTTCTACCTTTTTTGTGATATTTTTCTAGAGAACAATTCATGATGTCTGCTTTATATTTTCTTGTAAATGTGTAAAATTTATATGATGTGAAATTAGCATCTTCCAATTAAGGTATCCCAAATTTGGAGGGTGTGTGTATGTGTGTGTGTGTGTATATGTGTGTATGTGCACATGTGCTAGTATATGTGTGCCCAGATTTGAACATGTGTGTGCATGAGTGCATGTGTGTAGCATTGCTAATTATGAAAAAGCCTTTTCTAGATAATTAAAAACAATGCCTTTCTTTTAAGTTTTAGACCTCTAAGTTAACATGATCTTTTTCTCTCTTTTTAACCACTTATTAGAGTTCATCTCATCTGCTTACTTTCAAGGTTAACAGTTATTAAGCATCTACTGTGCACTTGGTACTATTCTAGTATTACTATGGAAATAAACTCTTGTAAAACCTCATTTAACTTAAAAAAGACCCATATGTGATAGGTAAAATTAACTTCATTTTATAGACAAGGAGAAGTCTCAGAGAAAGCTACTAACTTTGCCCAGTGCTATTTAATCAGGTCTCTAACATTGGTCTACCTCAGGGCCACTGCATCTAGTCGCCCATGTTGTGTATTGCACAACTCCAGGAATGCCACTCACAGAGCCTATTATATATATGGCACCCCTTGGAGC
The DNA here is from genome assembly GCF_028858775.2 of Pan troglodytes. Taxonomy (NCBI): domain Eukaryota; kingdom Metazoa; phylum Chordata; class Mammalia; order Primates; family Hominidae; genus Pan; species Pan troglodytes. The sequence continues at coordinate 40,341,214 of NC_072411.2, forward strand.
TTTCCAGTGCTACAACCCTATATCTGTCTTGAAAATCTAATATATTTTTTACTGCACTATTTTACCACCTCACTAACTCATTCATATTAAAGCAGCAGGAGTAGAATATAGTTGGGTAAAAAAAATAAGAAGAGTCAAGTTTCACATTGCACTTCTTGAAAACACCACAAATGTTTCTCCATAATTATTTTACATTATTCAATCCTTAAAGCAACAACTCTCTCATATTTCCATTCTTATACAAAAAATTAATTTATGATCATGTGTAAATAACCTAAGTACAAGCTAAACTATCATTATGGACTGCCTTCATATACTATGTACTGTGAAAGTTTTTATTATGACGGCATGAACAAACTAGCCCAAAATGATCTTTTGACACTCAGAATGAGTCATGTATTGATACACAGGCTGGCACTCATTTGAGCAGGAAGTATGCCTCCCAAGCATCTTAATCTACTTATAAACTTCTACCTTAATTCAAAATTGTACATCTCTAAATGATTATACTGTACACAGAGTATGCTTTCCAAAGAAAAGACGTAGTAAAATAGTGAACATCTGCAGAGACATGGTTAAATGAGCAAAGACAATTTGAAAGCATTTGCTGTCCTAATTCCTAGCAAGTTGACAGACAATGCCCCAAAACTCTCTATCGGATCCAGAATAAACTAATAAGCTAATCAGAGCATAACAAGCCTTTGCTAAGTGATTTCATAAGAGAACTGTAAGTATGTTTAAGCAGCACTCATGGGCATTTCTCACTAAACTTGCAAACTCATTCTGAGAAACATTGTTAAATATTGTAAATCCATGGAGTATACTATTCTCACTAGTGATTAGGGCTCTAGGGTACAGAGTAAAATGAAGAGGTATATAATTTCCCCCTGTGAACTCACAAACAATGAAGTTCTTTCTAAGTGTCTCCTCAAAACTTCTGATCTTTAAGCTGTAGCATTGAGGTTCCATTTACCTAGTTATTAATGAGGACTCTTCAGGGACTTATGACCATGAACAATTTGGTCATAGCTCTCTTAAAATGTTAAAAGTTCTTTTCTTAGGAAAAATCCTTTAGTTCAAGAATTTGTTGAATATCACGTTTATGAGGCAAATCTAGAAAATTCTGCAGGAATACGGCAATTTGCTAATCAAAGTTATTATGTCATGCCTAAGGGAGCTTGTAATTCATGAAGCTGTCAGGATTCACAGCAATCAGTAAACAGAAAATTATTCTTATAAATAAATATTAATAATTAAGAAATATAAAAAGTGGTTTTCAAAATATCTAATGACTGCACAAGCATTTGAGTTACTTTCATCTCCTTTGAGTGTTTTATTTCTCTTACGAGAATTATAAGCTGTATCAGTATCATGATCAAATATAAGAAAACCTTCTAGATCAAATTAACAATAGCAGATATAGTCTATTTCTGCATAGACAAAATAAGAATCACAGTAGAACAATTCTAAATAAATTATGGCTCTCTGTGTTCTCTAAATTAATAAAATGAAAATTAAAAAAAATTTAGAAAAACCTATCAAGATATTCCAATCCCCCTCCTCCTCTTCCTTTTCCTTCTTTCATTTTAGTTTTAAATTCAAGTTATAATCCAAGAAGAAATATGTATTTCTTGCTGTCTATTTTCATGCTGCTGATAAAGACATACCTTAGAGTGGGCAATTTACACAAGAAAGACGTAAGATTTGGACTTACAGTTCCACATGGCCGAGGCCTCACAATCATGGTGGAAAGCAAGGAGGAGCAAGTCACATCTATGTGGATGGCAGCAGGCAAAGAGAGAGCTTGTGTAGGAAAACTCCCCCTTATAATAACCATCAGATCTCGTGAGACTTACTCACTATCATGAAAGCAGCATGGGAAAGACCTGCCTGCATGATTCAGTTACCTCCCACCAGGTCCCTCCCACAACACGTGGGAATTTAAGATGAGATTTGTGTGGGGACATAGCCAAAACATATCAAAATATAAACCTTTTTTCCCTCTACAATTATATAGAACTTAATTTCATAGCTTTTTTACATTTTAATTATTCAAAACTCAGAATGGTAAAAAGGTATTAAGACTTTTTTGCTGTTAATAAATTAGTAAATATTGTAGTTTTCAAACTTTTTCTTTATGTTTATTCTTCCTTATTTAAGGAAAGAGGAGAAAAATAGATCATATCATGTGAGAAAGAAAGAAAGAAAGAAAAAAAAAACCCTAAACCTCTCCCTAAACATGAAAGTTTTCTTCAAAAGATAGAAAACTCTCTTAGAAGTATATTCAAGCAGTCACAGTCAGAGTTGTGTCCACTTCTTCCCACTGGTACTTTATACAATATGTCTTTTTGAATTCTCTAAAATGATTCTAATGTTATTATTTCTCAATGTTCTACCTTTGAATCATCAGAGAGCCTTTTCATCTAAACTATTTCATGACTGCAAATATTTAGAGAGTAAATTCATTTCAAGCCCATGGATATCACTTTTCATGCTGAAAAATCATCCAAAGCACGTCCAAGTTAATTTATTTTCCTGTTTTTGACACAAGGTGCCCATCTCTATGAGGAAACTTGACTAATGACCAACTTATAGAGTTTATGCTGTGAACAGCCCATACTGCCTTTATATTTTGCCTCTTTCCAAAGGATGGAAGAATCTAAAAAAATAACCCATCGTAGAGACAAGTACATTTTATAGCAGAAAGATATACCTCACTGGTATTAAAAATCATGTCTAAAACCTGTAACTTTGTTCCATCTGGTGAAACAACCTTACATTCTTCTCCACAGGCCAGTGATCACTTTGCTGCAAGCTCGGGAAGGATATTTCTCATGAATGTGATAAACTTTCTCTTCACTATTGACTCTTCTCTCTCTCCCTTATCTGATAAGGCACAGAGAGGCTTCCTTAATCTATACATACACATAAATGAACATGTCCATATAGTTTGCAGGGAGAACTAGGCAATTTGGATGCACCTGAAATACAGACCAATTCAGCATGTCCAATATTCATTCCAATAACGTCATATTCTCATCATTGCACCAACTTCCCTTTCCAAAAACCTTTTACTGTTATTAGTGTTACCATCTTATCAACCACAGAGTGAGCACCCCAGGGAGGAGGTAGCATGTTTACTGTGTTCACCACTGGAATCCCAGCACTCAGCACAGAACACTGTTGCCTTACACACAGATGATCCTCAACAAAGTATTGAATGGCAGACCAATTTTCCTAGTCACTGAGACTTAAAACCTTATCAACATAGCAGTCAAGGTTAGATAGCAAGACTAGTGACCCTACCATCAAAAGGCCTGGTTTCTATTTTAGAGTCTAACATTATATAAATGCTTGACTTCAGGCCAACTGCTTACCCTCAAAAGAGTTGAAAATTTGGGGCATAGGAGAATGAAGGCAGTCAAGCAACTAAATAGTTCATTAAGAAAATTAATTCATTGAAATATTCAAAAATATTCATTGACTATAAGATTTATTCTCTTCCTAAATGCTCCATATATAGGCAATAAGTCAATATAGTTTACCTTCAAAATGTTATTTGTATCTATCTGTTTTTCCCTGTTCCTGTTGCTAATCTCCTGAGAGCTGGCTTGTACCACCGCAGGTATGAATTAACAAATTCTCCATAGCATAGCAGAAGAATTTTCCTTAAGCTTCTTTAGGCATGATGATTTTGCAATGCTAGCATGCACAAGAACCTGGGATGCTTGTTATAAAGACCCATTCCCAAGACACATCTCCACAGACTTTGATGGGGCATGCCCAGGATTCTCCAGCTGCAGCAGGTAGTCTGCAGAGGACATCCTGAGAAACTTCTTTTTTTTTTTTGAGATGGCGTCTCGCTCTGTTGCCCAGTCCAGAGTGCAGTGGCACAATCTTGGCTCACTGCAACTTCCACCCCCTGGGTTTCAAGCGATTTTTCTCTCTCAGCCTCACAAGTAGCTGGGATTAGAGGTGTGCGCCACCATGCCTGGCTGATTTTTGTATTGTTAGTAGAGGTGAGGTTTCACTATATTGACCAGGCTGGTCTCGAACTCCTGTTCTCAGGTGATCCACCTGCCCTGGCCTTCCGAAGTGCTGGGATTACAGGCGTGAGCCACCGCGCCAGACACGGAGAAGTTTCTTGACTGCAGTGACTAGTAAATAGGCTTAAAAAGGCACCCTCAAAAATATGAATATTTATAATCAAATTATGTGTATGTACATTATGTGATGAAGCCTCCGTTAAAAATTCCTAAACTACCAAATTTGAAGAGCTTCCAGGTTGGTGAACACATCCCTGTGCTGGGATGCACACATCCCAGGGGGACACTGCAACTCCACAGCGACAGAAGCTCCTGAACATGAGACTCTTTCAGACCTCACACCATGTGTCTCTTCACCTGACTGCTCATCTGTATCCTTTCTCATTTCCTTTATAAAACTAGTAAACATCAGCAAATGTTGAGTTTTGTGAGTCCTTTCAATGAATTATTGAACTTTGATGGGGGAAAGGTTGTGAGAATTCTTGGCTTTGTAGCCAAGTTGGACAGAAGTGTGGATACCCTAGAAGTTCATTATTTGCTACTCGGGTCTGAAGGGCCTTGTAGGACAGCCCTTAAACCAGTAGTTAATGTCAGAATTGAATTAAATTATAGAACATCAAATCGACATCCAGAGAGTTGGGAAATGGTGACTGCAGGGGGGAAAATCCCCATACATTGGGTGTGAGAGGTGTTGTGAATAGAGAAACAGTTTTCCTTTCATTATATTGCCCCCTACTACTAGAATGAGTGCTTCTAGAACTCATTCTATGTGGAAGAATAGAAATAAAACATCCAGAACATGTTGGAAAAACAGGAGTCAGCATGTGACAAGGAGAGGGAAAGAGGTTCTATGAGAGAAATAGCCCACAAGCACTTATTTCTCATGTTCCAAATGACACCTGAAACTCTTGCGAGAAAATCTATTAAGACCGAAAGTGTGTCACTGTGCAACAAAGCAGCAGTAACACATAGCACAGGAAATATCCTCTCACAAGCAAAATGCAAAATAAGCTGACAGCAACATGTAAGCTGGTAAGAATATATATTTGATAAGGATCATAGAAGCTACAGCAATTTGAATACATTTTTTCAATCACTTACAGATATTTTAAGGAGCCACATCCTATAGAATCCCAGCTTTTCAGTTATAGTAATCAAAGGAGCAAAATATTCTCAAGTGCCTACCTAATATCTGCAGAACGATGGGTCAGGCACCGTGGAGGAAGAAGAACCAAACAATCTGCTTTGCAGGAGTTTACTATCTGAAGAAAAAATTAGAAAAGTCAGAATGTTTAAAAAATGTAAGAGCACACTTAATGGTAAGCAATATACTAACACACAGCACTGTGTAGTGACATACGAAAGCATTTGATTGAATGAAGGATTGATTGAAGTGATTCTTGGTCATTAGCTCACTCCTCTTCCCACCTGAACCCTTGGATACTGATTCATTGTGGTTTACTTAATTAATTTTTAAAATGCACAGTATGTAAGATTACTCATGCTTTTCTATTCATCATACTTTCATCATAAATCTGCTAACAACTCTTTTATCTCATTTTATCTTTATTTTAGTATATTGCCCCTTTTATAGATCTCCCTCCTTTTCACCCTTCCAACCTTCCATCTAAGTGGTTATTTAAATGCATCGGTTCCTTGAAAATTAGAGTGTATTTTATATGTGCTTTTAATTTGCATAAATGATAGTGTTAGTATCTTGTTTCTTGCTATTTTCATTCTTGCTAGTGTTTTTGAGATTAGATTATTCCATACTGTCAAATGTAAATCTAGCTCATTGTTGCTAATGGTTCATAGTAGTCCAACATTCTGACATATACATACACCTCCTTTTACTTGGCCATTCCATCAGGTTTCCTGCTATCACAAGCAACGCTGTGAAAATCCTGCACAAAGTCCTACGATTTTTCATGAGCTGAATTGTAGCATCAAGACATGCTTATTTTACTAGGTAATTTCAGCTTTTCTCCAGCATCATTGTAGCATTTTAGATTCTCACTAGCTGTGCGTGTGGATCCCCCTTCCTCTCGACATGTTTATCTGCCTTCTAACTTCTGCTAATTTGGTGATTATAAAGTAATATTTTATTGTTTTAATTTTTATTTATGTACTTAGCAGTGAGTTTGAGAATCAGTTTACATATGTATTACCATTCACATGAATTTCCATTCAACTACTGTACTCATTTTTATAAATTTTCAGTCCTTTTATTCCTGAATGGCATGTGTTTTTTAATGTATTTTAAATATTAAACAGTTCTCAATCTTGTAAATTCCATGCTAAAGCTTCCTATAATGTGTTTTATTGGATATAAAACTTTTCTTTCGATTGCAGTCAAATTCCCTAATCAAGTTCCTGTTTATTTTTGTTATTTTGTTTCTTTACTGTTATTTTTATGCCTGTGCTTTTATGGATTTTTTTTTAAAAAAAAAAACCTTTTCTAGCTCAAGATAGAACATGCCATTCTCCTACATTCCTTTCCTCCTCTTCCTCTTCTTCTTTTTTTAATACCCAGATTTGTCAAATGTCTGTTTTGCCAAGAAAGGCAATTAAAAATTCAACTTCATCACTGACTTTCATCATTGTATAAGATAAATGAATATTTTAACACCAAATTACAAGGAGAAAATTTCACAATAATGATAGTCACTTACAGGTGAATCAATTTTATACTTTGAAAAACTTTCCATATCTGATTTTTTTCTTCTCAGTTCATAGCACACTAGTTTATGAACCAACAATTGGGACCCACTGAATTAAGACATTCTCCACCTTAGAGCAGAGATGTGGGTCAAGGGACCCTGCCTAAGAATGAATGAAAGCCAAACAACTTTGATCAAGTGGATCTCTGCTGCTCTGCCAGGGATTGGCTCAAAGTAAACTCCAGGTAGCCACTGATGTGTTTTCTGAAACAAATTAGATCTGTCTCTTCTTGGGTTATACAAACATGGAATCACAGTCTATTTACTCTGTGGTGTCTGGGCTTTTCTGCACAGAATATTTTTGAGTGTCATCTATGTTTTTAGTGTATTGGTAATTTACTGTTTTTATTGCTGAGTAGTATAGCACTGAATGAATATACCACACAGAATTTATCCATTCACCTGTTGATGAACATTTAGGCTGCTTCCACTTTTAGGGCCATTATAAACAAAGCTACTGTGAGCAGTTTGTACAAGTCTTTGTATAGACTTAGGTTTTCATTTCTCTTGGGTAAACAGAAGTTGACTTTCTGGGTTATATCATAAGGGTATGTTTTACCTTTTCTTGTGCCTTGTTTGTTGAGTGACCCTAAATATTTACAGTTCTTGTTATTTGGGGAAATATTTTGTTAACCATTATTTTTCATTGTTAATTAGTGATTTGGATTTTTTAAGTGGATTTTGTACCAGCAAATGGACAGACTATTTCATAGTTATAGTAATTTGTCTGCAAGTTTGATTTTGTGTTATGCCTAGGAGTTACAGACATAGACTATGTGGTGCAGATATAATTGGGGGAAAATCTTATTTGTAGAAAAGTAGTAGGACACTCACAATCTTGAGAACTCCTGTTATTCCCTAGTTTAGGCACTGCAAATTTGGATTGCATGGGCCATGACCAGTGTTCCAATAGAAAAAGACCTTGCTCCCTGCAATACTCTACACATTGATAGAGACAAAGGGCAACGAACCATTCTATCACTATATTTAAAAGGAAGCTCTGATAGAGGCAGTCATGTTTTTAGAAAGGGGGCCTCTGAAAATCAGCAACTGGATCAGTCTGTTCCTGCATTAAGCTGGCTCAGACCTGCTCAGTCAGCTCTCAAAAGGTCAGCTATGCAAACTGCCTCCACAGAGAAAAGAAAATACATATCCAGAGACACCCAGTTGTGTACTACCCAGTTTGCTATGAAGCTAACCTGGAAATAACAGTAATTTTAATTCTTTCTCTCTGTTCTTTCATACCTATGACTTGTTTTTCTTGTCTTATGTTTGCCAGTTCCAAAAGTATATGGAACATAGCAGTGCTATCATATATACATAATATTATTTCTAAACTTAAGAAAAATTCATATAAATATACCACATTATATATTTATTCTACCTTTTTTGGTAATATTTTTTGATGTCAGGCTAAGAAAGTTTCCTACCAACCCTACCTTACTAAGAATGCCTTCAGGTATATTTACTGAAATAGTTATGAGATTCTTTTTCCAAAGAGCCATGAACTATCTTGTACATGTGTCAAAATATTCTTTGGTTCCTGGTACAAACCCTACTTGATCATGATATACTTTAAATAAGCAATTAAATATATAAAAAAGAAGTAAATAAAGAAAAGTAAAGTCTCAGATTTGTTAAGCTCAACACTTCAAAAGGAGTCTCACATTTTTGTTTACATGTGAAGTCAGCCTATATTTTTGTATACTTGAATTACCATTTTCTGGTTTAAAGACCAGGGTTAGTGAAGGATTAAGTAAAATATAACTATTGTTTCACTGCTGTTTTAAAACAAGTAGACAGACACAAAAAATAATCTACCTAAAAAGGCTTTTCTGATAAACAGAACCAAATTAGAAGACAGCGAAGAACAGGTTAGCTTAACATGTCAACTCTTATTACAAGAAAAAAAGGAGAGAAAAATCTAGCTTTTATATAAGCTCAACTTAAATAACAATAATTATAGTAATAATACAATGCTTCTACACTCTTGGAAGAAAACCAACTGTTATAAAACATACCTCAAAGAAAGGACTGCACAGGCATAAAGAGAGCCTAAGTTCCCTAACTTATTCCCATATTATAGTGACCTGATAACAGAAAAACTTGGAAGTATTGGCCTAATATGTTCTGAAGCTCATTGGAGCATGCCGAAGTAGGTTCTTAGAGAAAAACTTGATAGAATAAAAGGAGAGAATAATGTAAACATGTTTCTTTTAAATTTTATATAAAAATTTAAATATTAACCTGCATATTTTAAAACACCTTAAGTATTATACTATATGATAGTCAATCCCTCCACTGACTCTAGTCAAGAGTCAGTGAAGGATATAAACCAGGTAGTTGTATAGTGTTGCCTTAGCTGTTCCACCAACTAATTGGCCTCCTTGCTTGGAAAAGAAAAAAGAGTCTGTGAAGTGAGTTGTGATGCAAGAAATCCAGACAACCTGAAGCTCAGGATGTTCTTTCTGCTTTTTTTTAAAACCCAGGAGGATTGGCCCTACTGGGAGGCAGCAGGAAAAGAAGTCAAAACTTATACCAGTTTCATTGAGAGCTGTCCAGTTTTCCTTTTCTACTTCATGTTTTGGATTAACTTATTTATGATAGGAAGTTTCTGTACCTTGAACATTTCACAGTACTCCCTTTTCAACTGCTGATCCATTGCCTTTTTGTGGGCAAAAAAGAGAAACGAGGAAGCAGGTTTTTAGCTAACATTTCAATTTTCTCTAGTAGTTATTAGAATATTCAAGTATTGTCATTATTCTCATGCAAAATTTGTGCTTTCATAAATAAATCCTTCAAGATTTTCAAGTTGAGGGAAAGTTAGTGATTATAGCCTCATGATTCTTATTCTTTGTTATACCTGTGCTAAATCCTCTTTCTATATGCATTTTGTAGTATTTACATCTTCTGTCTTTTCTCTTGATCAGGTTTACTAGACGTTGTATGTCTTATTATACTCAAAGAACTGAGTTTTTGTTTTATTAAGCCTTTCTACTGGATTTTTGTTATTCTCTGTTTTTAAAATTTGTACCTATGTAATTATTATTTCTGTCCTTATACGTTTGGCTTTACTCTGATGAACCTTTTTGTAGCTTTGTGATTTGAATATTAATCCCATTTATTTTTTGTTCTGCTTGTTTTGTGATGTATTTAAATCTATACATGTCTCTTTAAGTAAAACCAGAGATTCATCCTGCAAATATTGGCCTATAGTCAAATAGTATGTACATTAGCTCTAAGAATTCCGTAATTTCTCTTATGATTTTTAAATCAAAGCCATTTAGCAAAATGTTACTTAGTATTCAGCCATATGAGATGGTTTTAGCTTTTCCTTTGACTTATTTCTAACTGTATTGCATTTTAATATGAGTCTACATGGTATTAAAGAATTAGATTATACTGAGGCCTTCCTCTGTGGCCAGTATCTGGTCCATTTGTGTAACTGTTCTTTGTCTGTAAAAAGAATGTCTTATCTTTTGTTTGAGTCTACAAACTTCTATGTATCTATTCATGTAAGCTCAATAATTATGTATATTTTTGATCTGCTTGATTTAACAGTTTCTGAGGTTTATGTGTTAAATTCCCCAATTAGAATTGGTGATTTATCTATTTTTCTCCATAGAGCTACTGGTTATTGTTCTGAATACACAGTATTAGGCATGTAAATGTTCATGATTATTATGCCTATTATTCCTATTACAAGTGCCCTCATTGTCCTTTATGCTTTTTTTTTTTGCCTTATATTCGATATTAAAACCATTAATCTGACTGTTTGGCGGGGAAGGTTGCATTCACCTACTATATCTTAAGCTGTTTTTTTCATTATTACTCTAATTATATTTCTTTGTTTTAAATATCACTTTTAGATAAATATTGCTGTTTTTAATCATACTCAGAAATATCTCTTAATCTTTGAGATAATCTTGAGTTAATAACCATTTATTATAACACTAATCGCTAAATACATATTTCTGTATTTTATTTTATATTTACTACTTACTCTCTTTTATTTTTTTCTCATTTCAACTTGCCTCTGATCTTTTCCTTCTCCCTCCCACCATTCATCTCTGTCAGGTTAGTACCATTCTGTAATTTTATTTGTGGATTGTTCTTTTTTTATTTGTGTTGTAGTCATTTTTTATTTAGAAAATAAACCTTACCAAATTACATGTTCCCACCTTCTGTGTTCATCCTTTTTCTTACTGGATGATTAGTTTGAAATGGTCTGGGTGGAGATATCATAAAACCAATTAATAATGACTTACTTTTTTTTTCTCATCTAAAAAGATGCTTTGAGTTTAAGGGGCTGCTGGCAATAGCTCATCAGTTTAACAATATCAGGGTCAACATTTCTGCTATTCTTTTTTCGCTTCCTCTTTGTTGCAAAGTGGCTCCCATACCTCTTGCCAGCACTTCTATGTTCAATTCTTCCCCTTTTACCAGTTGAAACTTTCCAAGAAGCCCCACCGCAGGCACATGCTTATCTCTCATTAGCCAGGACTCCTTTGTATGTCCTCCTCTAGTTGCAAGAGAAGTTCATAAAATGAATATTTGCTTTGCCAAATTCTATAATGTATATAATTTACTTTAACAAGACGGAGGAAAGAGATATGTTTAGCCAACAAAAATGTCTTCCACAGGTACTTCCTCCAGTGTCTCACTACTATGTGCCTACATTTGGGTTTGCTTGGTGGCTCTTAATGAGCCCTTTCAATAAGCTCTTAAACTTTTCTGTGATTTACAGAAGTATTAAGGCATTATTTCTCTCCTTTCATCTGCTTTTTCTTCATCTGTGGCTTTTTTTTTATTATACTTTAAGTCTTAGGGTACATGTGCACAACATGCAGGTTTGTTACATATGTAAACATGTGCCATGTTGGTGTACTGCACCCATTAACTCGTCATTTAACATTAGGTATATCTGTGGCTTTTTAAGTCAGATACTGACACATTAATTTCACTCTCTGTATCTTTTAACTTTTCTCATTTTTCCAAATCCTTATTTTTTACCCTTGTCTTCCAGAAGAGTCCCCTAACAAGATATTCCCACTTTCTGTGGCACATTTCAGCTGTATTAATTCTGTGATTCAATTCATCCACTGACTTACGGTGATAATTACAGGTTTTACATCCATTATTTTCTAAGGGTTCTTCTTCACGAATTCTTGTTACTGTTTCTTTTTACCATTAGCCTCAGTTATTTCTCTGAGAATATCTTGGGTTTTCTTGTTTTTGTTGTTGTTGTTACTTTATCTCTTTAAAGCAGTTTTAGGTTCCTAAGAAATTAAGAGGAAGGTTCAGAGATTTCCCGTGGGCTCCTTCCCCCGACACACACACCATTCCTCACCAGAGTGGTATATGTGTTAAAATTGATGACTTACATTGATAAATTATTATCAACCAGGGTTCAGAGTTTACATGACAGTCCACTCTTGATGTTGTAGATTCTATGGGTCTGGACAAATACATACTGACGTGTGTTCATCAATGTAGTATATAATACACAGCAATTTCACTGCCCTAAAATTCTTTTGTGTGTTACCTATTCAACCCTCCCTCCAGGCCCTGGCCACCACTGATCTTTTTACTGTTTCCATAGTTCTACCCTTTTCAGAAGTTTTACCTGCTCCATACAGTGGAATCATACAGCATGTAGCCTTTTCAGATTGGTTCCCTCCACTCAGCATGGTTTCCCTATGTCTTTTTATGACTTGATGGCTCCTTTTTTGGTGGTGAATATATTCCACTGTCTGGATGTGCCACAGTTTGTTTATCTATTAACCTACCGAAGGACAACTTGATGCTTCCAAGTTTTGGCAATTATAAATAATAAAGCTGCTATAAACATCCACATGAAAGTTTTTGTGTGAACCTACTTTCAAGTCATGTAAATACCAAGAAGAGTGAATGATAGATTGTACAAAAAGAGTAGTTTAGCTTTATAAGAAACCATCAGAATTTATTTCAAAGTGAGTGTACCATTTTGTATTCCCACCAGGAATAAATGAGATTTTCTGTTGTTCCACATCCTTGCCAGCATTTGGTGTCGCCAGTGTTCTGGATTTTTGCCATTCTAATAGATATGTAGTGGTATCTCATTGTTGTTTCAATTTGCATTTCCCTGATGACATATGATGTGAAGCATCTTTTCATATGCTTATTGGCATCTGTATACCTTCTTTGGTGAGGTATCTGTTAAGGTCTTTTGCCCATTTTTTAATTAGCAAATGTGACTGTACTGCCTCTAATCCTGATTTCTCTACTCTCAACTGGTGATGTTGGTCTCTTTTCTTACCCTAGTTCCTTTATCTATACAAATGTCAGTATGCTACCTCTTTTTTGATATTGTGAAACTGAAAGATAGTATATGCATAAGCATCTGCTACATAGAAGGAAATCGATACTAGTTTCCCTTTCTTCCATTCAATCAAAATCCTGCCCCATCAAATATTATTTCTTCACTGAAGCCGTTTTCTATCATTGGAATCTTTACTCTCTTCTTCTGATTAGGAAATCTTAGATATTTCAGAACTCATTTTTATCAAATAAAAATGTGTTACAACTTTAAATGATCTTAGAAATCTGGTAGGCTTCACTTATTTTAGTAACATGCATGATCAATGACTAGGTCAAAAGCAGAGTAGAAATAGAACCCAAGTATTAACTCAGTCCACTGCACTATGCATAATTCAATAATAAAGTGCATTCTTTCTTTTCAAAAGACTGCTGCTTAATGTCACTTGTGTTGCCTCCACAACCAAGCTATAAATTCATCAGGATAGGGTGTCCATGGCCAAAGGCCACTCAGGACAGATCAGACATTGTGTAATGATGCCTGAAATAAACACTGACCACCTCAACGAGCAACAGGTTCAACTCCTGGCAGAGATGTGTACACTTATTGATGAAAATGACAATAAAATTGGGGCTGAGAACATTGAGAAAGGGTTATTGCATTGAGCTTTTAGTGTCTTCTTATTCAACACTGAAAATAAGCTTCTGCTACAGCAAAGATCAGATGCTAAGATTACCTTTCCAAGTTGTTTTACTAATACTTGTTGTAGTCATCTATTAAGTAAACCAGGTGAACTTGAGGAAAATGATGGCCTTGGAGTGAGGAGAGCAGCACAGAGGCAGCTGAAAGCTGAGCTAGGAATTCCCTTGGAAGAGGTTCCTCCAGAAGAAATTAATTATTTAACACTAATTCACTACAAAGCTCAGTCGGATGGTATCTGAGGTGAACGTGAAATTGATTACATTTTGTTTGTGAGGAAGAATGTAACTTTGAATCCAGATCCCAGTGAGATTAAAAGCTACTGTTATGTGTCAAAAGAAGAACTAAAAGAACTTGGGAAAAAAAGCAGCCAATGGTGAAATTAAGATAACGTCATGGTTTCAAATTATTGCAGAGGCTTTTCTCTTTAAATGGTGGGATAACTTAAATCATTTGAATCAGTTTGTTGACCATGAGAAAATATACAGAATGTGAATATGTAGGTGAATAATTACTGAAAAATTTCTCTACTTAACAAATTTAGAATGACTTTTTTCATTTAAATTTAGTTCACTATCATCAATGTATTATATACACTGATACTTTACAACTTGTGTGAAAAAATAACATAATTTTGTATCACACACCTTGTATATGTGTTCTGCTTCTAAACGACATTTATGAGAGATTATTGTGAAATGAGTGAGAGCAAATAAAAATTTAACCTGTGCAGACACATGCTTATGGCAAATTTGAACAAATGAGTGAAGCCCTGTGTTTTTAGTAAGCTGTGATAAACATTTCCGGAGCACTCGCAGAGCACTGTTATTTGCCAGGTGCTTTATGTATCGTTAAATTTTTATCATAGTTCAGAAAAATGTGCAAAGGAAACTATTGCTTAGCTCCTTCAAAACAGTCCTAATTAACTTCATATTAACAGATTAAACTAGCATAGCAGGTTCAAGGGAAATTAAATGATATGGACCCTAATTTGTATCATTCTGAGTTGATGGTGTGGTTTATCCATTCTGGAAATATGTTGATACTTCAAGTCAGCCATTGCTTTTGATAAGAGATATTGATTAGGTTAAATCTTCTTTTAAGTAGTATTTGCCAATTAGCACAGTCTGTTTTCAGAATTAAAGTGGGCACAGAGGTGTTCATAAAATGGGAATTGAGTCTCACTCGACAAGAGTTGCTTAACCTTGACACTGTTAACATTTGGGCTGGATAAAATCCTTGTGGTGGGGATCCGTCCTGTGCATTATAGGATGGTGAACAGCATCCCTGGACTGCGCACTGGATGCTGTTAGCACCCCTCTCCCATGACACCCACAATTATACCAAATGTTGTCAGATGCTCCTGGGGGGCAGAGTCAACCCCCAACTGAGAACCACTGTCCTACAGAGCAGGCAATATTGCAGGGAGAAAAAAAATAACAATGACAAAGGCCAGTGTTCATGTTAAATGGATTGAGATTATGGAATGTGTATATTAATGTTAAAAATTATATCTTGATCAATGTACTCTTATAAACTTGCCATAGATATCTCAAATTTGAAATCTCATAATGGCTTTATTATTCTTAAATGCTGTATGATAATGAAAAAAATAAAAATTTATTTCTTACAAAGTTAAAAAAATTCATCAGGATATTCATTCATTCATTCATTATTTTATCTATCAATTAGTTATTGATCATGAACATAAACCAGGCATTATTCTGAATGAATATACGAGGATGAAAAACAAATAAAGCAGGTATCAAGTTTTATACATATCCAATTACAGCACGAATCACATACTGAGCACATTATTACTCAATACTTACTTGTTTGATTGACCTGAACAGACAATCGCATATAGCTATAACTAAATAAGCAGTAATTTATTATTTGGATTTCAGTGTGAAAAAGACAATTAGTTTTTCCTCCAATGTCTAGTACTTTAGTCTCTGGATTAAGCTACTTTTTTTTCTTTCGGAATAATTTCTCTCCCAAGAGATACCTTCAAGATTTAAGCAACTTCATTGATAAGTTCTCAACAAGACATGTCCAGACATCTGAATCCCAGAAATTAGATAGCTTGAAATGAAGCTTGGGATTCTTGATAAATATGAAAAACAGAAAAAGTCACTTAAAGGGGCAAGAATATGTAAAAAGGTTTCCATATCTCATATCATGTAAGAAATGTGCTGAAAATGATAAATATTGTTCACTAAAAATGATTATAATTCAAGATGCTATTAGGGAAACAGATTTGATTGTATTTGTCTTAGACAAATTAGTTTTGGTTAAATGAATCTCTGGTGGATTGGACCAGGAAAGGTAGTAGGAAGCTTCTTTATTGTAAGGACCTCAATGAACTTCAGGTATTTGGAAAACTGAGGTGGCAGAAAAATCTGGTATTTGTGTCCTGCCCAGGTGAGCAGTGCCTGGTAAAAGCAGTACCTGTGTACTTTCTAAGAGCAGGACAATCTGCTGAATCATGAAAACTCCGAAGACAATTTTTTTCTTTTTTAATCCCGAGGGGGATAAAGGGAGACAGAGTTGTACAATAGAAAGATTCCAGGATTGAAAACATATAGTGTGCACCCATTGTGTAGTAGGTATCTCCAGAGACTATCTAAATTCTGGTTCTACTTCTGGGACTTAATGTCTTCACTTGTAAATTGTGGTGTCTGGTTCATCATAGAAGCTCAGTAGCTGTAGCTACTACTACTATCACCATTATCATTACCACCACCAATGAAAAAGATGGAAGAGACTAAAGTGAAGCTATTTAGAATAGTGGCTACTTAAAGATTAAAAGTTATCTTGCACAGGTGAAGAGGTATGTATCATTACTTGCCTAAGATTTTTTTTAAGTTATTAATTATCAAAGCCAGAATTCTCAAAATCCAAGGTCCATACACTGGATGCAATGTTGTGCATCTTTTCCTGGAGCCACAGGATAGGAGTTTTGCCAATGTGTTGACAAGGGCCTCTGACATTACAGCATCCCACAGTCATATATTGCAGACCAGGCATTTTACTACTTTATGAGCAGAATCTGCTTCAATACAGCAGCAGCTGAATTTGCAGTTCACAAAGAAGACTGGAACAAACATAGCCTGCAATGTTTATTTTATGTTCATATTATTTACCAAGAGAAACCATGCTCAGTTGTCCCAAAATAAGATGACATTGACAAGTTCTTACATTCAGCATTTAATGAGTAAATCCACAGTCTATGTGAATCCCATTGTCTTGAAAGTGAGGGAAATAAAACCACCAAGGGCCTCGTTGACTTCAGAATTATGAGAAGTCCCTGACTATATTACAGACTATTTATCCAAATAAATTTCTGATTATTCCACAATATGTCAATTCCAAGTGCCTACACACATGCTTCAGTTGCTCCTTGGGGGCCATTTTTCTACATAGAACGTGTTCCTGGAAAATACAGAACGTGATGAGAGAGCATTGCTAAGCTGAGCAAGATGGGTGTGTGGGTGGGCAGCTATTCTTTAGGCATTCGGGAAATTCTGAACGTAGAGCCTGAGCCACTTAAAAACTGTAGACCAATAATGCACGTGTGGCTGTCAGCGGAGGCCTGGTATGATAGAATTAAGCAGTAGCACTAAGGAAATCTGAGCATGTTCATTTGGGCATTTTTGAAGCACCTCAGACTAAGTGAGTTAAATGGTGATTATTGCTTTGCTTGGAAATATGAACTGAGCAGCTCTATTTTTATTTAAAAAATTTTTATGACAAAGGTTATATGGGTTTATTGTATATAAACAAATATAAACAAAAAAGATGAAAACTAAACTAAAGCCACTAATCAGTATGATCATTTTTACATATGCATATCCAGATTTTTTGTATTTATTCGTTCAATTTTATTTAAATATTACCTATAAGCCAGGCATATCTCTAAGTACTAGAAATGCAGGGAAGATAATATTTTTATCCATAGGTGATATGTATACATATTTTTAACAAAAATTGCACTCATAGAGAGTACATACATTTAACCTTACTTTTTGTCAGTCAACAATGTCATGTAAATTCATGTAAAGACATAAACTTAAAAATGTAATTTCAGTGGCTATGATTACATTGAATGGCCATGCAGTAGCTTATTTAACCAATATTTCTTTTTTTTGCATTGGAACTAGTTTCTAATTTTCCCCTATTAAAAATATCCTGATCAAGATGTTTGTAAAAACTGTCCACATTGTATTGGATAAATAATTAAATGTGGGTTTTATGGATCAAGAGAATGGGTCAAAAACATGGCAGTCATGTTTTTAAGGTTTCAAACAGGTTCCAAATGTCCTCCAAAAATATTTATCCAAGTTGTGTAATTCCTAAAAGGACATGCAAGTGCCTATTTCCTCACAACCTTGACAATCTTAATAATGTAATAAAAAATTAGATTTTATGAAAAGAGAGTATCTTATTTAGTTGTATTTTCCCTGTTTTTGATTACTAATTGAACAGTTTTTCATAAGCATATTGCCTATTTGTATTTATTACTTTTCTGTTTTCTACTGATTTTTTAAAATTTTCTAATATAAGTTGTTAGCAGTCTTGGGGTGTTTGGGATAAATAATTTATGCTTATTTCCTTTAAGAAATTAATACTTCAGATTGGAGAATAAAACTACTGAAGAGTTTAAGAAATAAGCCGACAAAGTACAGAATCTTCATACCCAAGTTCATATCGTAAAATCTCCAGGACAACAATAAGTCAATGCCAAACTGAAGTGCATAGAAGGCTGAGACAATCCATGGGGCGTGGCTTCCCAAGTTTGCAAAAAGAAGGGGCTGGGCCGCCTGATACAGGGGAACATGCTGGCTGGGACTGGTTGTCCAGCAACCCAGCTCCCCTCTGTTCCAGGCTTCTTAGCAGAGGTGGCCAGTGAAGGTCTCTGGAACTCCATTCTCTCATTTCTAACACAGAGGTAGACAAGATGATGCTTTTCCCTCTAAAATTCTAGGGAGCCACATACAAAAGAGGTTGCCGAAGAGAACAGAAAAAAAAAAGGGATGAAGCATCAGAGTCGGAGAAACACAGATAACATAGAGAGAGGCATTCCAGATAGAAATGCAGTGTGCCATCACGTAGAAATGTGGAAGAGCGTGGGACACAGCAAAGAGTTGGGTGTGAGCTGAGAGGAGCAGGAGATGAGACTATGGAGAAAGGCAGCACCTGATGATGAAGGACCACGGAAGGAAGATAGGATGATATGGCTTTAGACTTCATTCTGTAGTTAAGAAAGGAATTACTGAAGAGTTTTAAGTGAGCGAGTCATAAAAAGAGATTTAAGGAATTATTTTTTAACTACCTAAAACCAAACAAAATAAAACAAACTTTGGCAGTGATACGAGATCTGATTAGAAGCCTGGAGGAAGGGCTCCCAAGTCAGAGGCTGTCTATTGCAAAGTCAGTAGAGAAATAACGTGGGTCTGAACTAAGGCAGTGGCACAAACTGCAAATGATACTCAAGACTAAAACTTCCCCTAAAGCGAATAAGATTTTCTAGAAAGATAATGCTAATAAGAATAATAGGGGAAAAAGAATAATAGGGCAAAATTTTAATAGCGATATTAACTCCTTAACATTGCCATTGATCAAAATTGACAAAGTGTGCCCTCTCATTTCATATTAGTTATATGCTCAACCAATTTTCTTTAAGCTAACCATAGCTGAGATTATCAGTAGGTATTTTTAACAGCCATATGCGGGGGGCATTTTCACAGTGCATAAAGTGCTAACATGAGTGCTATAAAACCACTGACTACTGTGAAGTTCTTATAGCCAAGATCACTGCCTCTGCTTCAGTAAAGAACTGAGTAGTTGGGGGAGATGACTATGACAGGAAGGATCTGAGCATTCCTTTAGCCCAGGATCCAAATCCACTGAAATCTTAAGAGAACCAAATTCTTGGCCCACCTCCTGCTAACAGATATGGTTTCCTAGAGGGCCTGGTGGGTCTCCCTCCACAGATACTAGGCAAATTCACATCTTTGGGTTAGAGGGCCAACTGTGCTATGACTAGTTGTTTCTGGCCTATTTCCAAAAAAAAGACCTACTGAGAATCATTCCTGGTGCTGGTTTAGAACTGGCTCAAATCTTCTTCCCTCAATTCTCCACTTCACACCTACACTCCTGACCAAAATTTCTGCTTAGAATATGCCTACAGAGACATTACTTTGATCCTAGCTTCTTAATCAAGTCATTAAAGCAAAAAGTCCCAAACAATCTCAGTAAGAATAAGCTGTTTATGTGATTGAATTCATTTAGGTACCACTACTACCTGTGAAGAAGGTCCAAATATTATCCTGATTTTACAGATGAGAAACTGAGGTCCAAAGAAGCTAGTGAGATTGGCCAAGGTATCACGTCTAGTAAAGAGTAATACCTAGGAGGTTTACCCAGGTTGGGTTCCAGGGCCTTGGTGATACTTCCACACTGTGGAACAGAGATGTTGTTCTTTTTCAGATGGTCACCATACCTAGAGTTGAACTGATAATTTAAAAGAAGGAATTTGCCAAGATGAATTGGAATCCTATTTTAGAAGTGGTCATTTTCAACATCTCAGAATCCTCATGGTCCAAGTGGCCTCGGGTGCCCAACATATTATAGAGACCTTTTCTGAGACAAACAGAATTCAGGGTCACTGGCTTTCAAGAAAGGGAGCAACACTTATCTTTTTAAGGAGATCTTTAAATTCAGATATACATGAGATTTCATTCTGAGTAGAATAATTGTATAATGTCCTAAGAGATCAGTTTATTTTATTGATTTAAGCAGGAATTAAGTATTTAGGTGACAGTTATTTATTGAGCGCTTTTCAGATGAAAGTCAGTTGCTATTGACATTTCTTTCTAAATACTAATGCAATAGAGCCACAAAATGAGAACTCACAAAAGAGTTGTGGATGGGACACATATTTGGGTAAAGGATCTTTATAATTGGAGGAAGGAAAGCTTAAATACATACACATGTGCTCCTAAGGACTTTTTGGTGAAACATAGTGATCTATCACACACAACAGCTAAGATATATATACATACATATATGTGCACATACACGTTACTACTAGGATGATGGATTAGTCTGTTTTTCATGCTGCTGATAAAGACAAACCTGAGACTGGGAAGAAAAAGAGGTTTAATTGGACTTACAGTTCCAAGTGGCTGGGGAAGTTCTCACAATCATGGCAGAGGGCTAAAGGCACTTCTTATTTGGCAGCAGCAAGAGAGAATGAGGAAGAAGCAAAAGTGGAAACCCCTGATAAACCCATCAGGTCTTGTGAGACTTAATTCACTATCACGACAATGGCATGGGAAAGACCCGCTGCCATGATTCAATTGCCTCCCCTTGGGTCCCTCCCACAACATGTGGGAATTCTGGGAGATACAATTTACCTCCCCTTGGGTCCCTCCCACAACATGTGGGAATTCTGGGAGATACAATTCAGGTTAAGAATTAGGTGGGAACACAGGCAAACCATGTCATTCTGCCCCTGGCCCCTCCACATCTCATGTCCTCACATTTCAAAACCAATCATGCCTTCAAAGCAGTCCCCCAAAGTCTTAACTCATTTTAACATTAACCCAAAACTCCACAGTTTAAAGTCTCATCTGAGACAAGGCACATCTCTTCTGCCTATGAGCCTGTAAAATCAAAAGCAAGCTAGTTACTTTCTAAATACAATGGGGGTACAGGTATTGGGTAAATACAGCTGTTCAACTGGGAGAAATTGGCCAAAACAAAGGGGTTACAGGCCCCATGAAAGTCCAAAATCCAGCAGGGCAGTCAAATTTTAAAGCTCCAAAATGATCTCCTTTGACTCCAGGTCTCACATCCAGGTCATGCTGATGCAAGAGGTGGGTTCCCATGGTCTTGGGCAGCTCTGCCCCCATGGCTTTGCAGGGTACAGCCTCCCTGCTGGCTGCTTTCACGGCTGGCATTGACTGTCTGTGGCTTTTCCAGGCACATGGTGCAAGCTGTCAGTAGATCTACCATTCTGGGGTCTGGAGGACTGTGGCCCTCTTCTCACAACTCCACTAAACAGTGCCCCAGGAGGGACTCTGTGTGGGGGCTCTGACCCCACATTTCCCTTCTGCACTGCCCTAGCAGAGTTCTCCATGAGGGCCCCTGCCCCTGCAGCAAATTTTTGCCTGGGTATCCAGGCGTTTCCATACATCTTCTGAAATCTAGGCGGAGATTCCCAAAACTCAGTTGTTGATTTCTGTGTATCCACAGGCTCAACACCATGTGGAAGCTGCCAAGGCTTGGGGTTTCCACCCTCTGAAGCCACAGCCTGAGCTCTATGTTGCCCCTTTCAGCCACAGCTGGAGTGGCTGGGACACAGGGCACCAAGTCCCTAGGCACACAGCATTGGGACCTGGGGCCCAGCCCACAAAACCACTTTATCCTCCTGGGCCTCCAGGCCTGTGACGGGAGGGGCTCCCATGAAGGTCTCTGACATGGTTTGGAGACATTTTCCCCACGGTCTTGGGGATTAACATTAGGCTCCTTGCTACTTATGCAAATTTCTGCAGCCAGCTTGAATTTCTCCTCAGAAAATGGGTTTTTCTTTTCTACTGCATTATCAGGCTATGAATTTTCTGAACTTTTATGCTCTGTTTCTCTTTTAAAACTGAATACTTTTAACAGCAGCCAAGTCACCTTTTGAATGCTTTGCTGCTTAGAAATTTCTTCTGCCAGATACCCTAAATTATCTCCCTCAAGTTCAAAGTTCCATAAATCTCTAGGGCAGGGGCAAAATACCACCAGTCTCTTTGCTAAAACATAGCAAGAGTCACCTGTGCACCAGTTCCCAACAAGTTCCTCATCTCTATCTGAGACCACCTCAGCCTGGACATTATTGTTCATATCACCATCAGCATTTTTGTCAAAGCCATTCATCAAGTCTCTAGGAGGTTCCAAACTTTCCCACATTTTCCTGTCTTCTTCTGAGCACTCCAAATTGTTCCAACCTCTGCCTGTGACCCAGTTCCAAAGTAGCTTCCAAATTTTTGAGTATCTTTTCAGCAACATCCCACTCTACTGTACCAATTTACTGTATTCATCCATTTTCATGCTGCTGATAAAGACATACCCGAGACTGGGAAGAAAAAGAGGTTTGATTGGACTTACAGTTCTACGTGGCTGGGGAGGCCTCAGAATCATGGCAAGAGGGAAAAGCCATGTCTTACATGGCAGCAGCAAGAAAAAATGAGAAAGAAGCAAAAGTGGAAATCCCTGATAAATCCATCAGATCTCATGAGACTTATTCACTGTCATGAGAATAGCACGGGAAAGACCAGCCTCCATAATTCAATTACTCCTTCCACAACATATGGGAATTCTGGGAGGTACAATCCAACTTGAGATTTGGGTGGGGATACAGCCAAACCATATCAGATGACAACCTATTTGCCCATCTCCTTAATGGAAATTTAATGCTTCCACTCTAGTTTATTGTGATAACATAGATCTAAAATATATCCCCCAATACAAAACCTTACATAACATATGGGTTCAATGATTACTGATTTAAATATTTGCTTTGAATTTGAATAAGACTTGGAATCTTTAAAAAATAAAACTACTGTGATTTTAAGAATTATGCTATATGGGATATAAAAAAAGCAAAAACATTATTTCGATGAACCCTTTCTAGCATACATACACCTTACATCAAGAAGAACTATTTGCTCAGAAAGTGGTAATTTCCATTTTAAATGAATCTGAGATTTCAACTATTTTTAGTGGTACAAAATTTTTACAACCTTTGACTCAGTACCTCCTACTAAACGCATCCTTTCAAAAGCACAAAATGTTGAAGGTCTGTCTATATTATTCAAACCAGCAATTAGATCCAGATGTTACTGCACTTTATATTTAGATACCACATTTCAATATCTAAAAAAGAAAGAATGCTTATGAAGGACAGAGAGAATAATTTATAAATGCAATTAAAGCATATTGTTTAGACTCCTTCTCACTAATTTACCTGATTGCAAAGTAAAATTAAAAGAATTCATATTTAAATGTAAAATTGGGCCAATGAGTAATGAAATTTTTCAAACTGTGTGTACAAGGAAAAGAATACCAAGTATACAATGGTTGTGTCACATACAGTCTGTCGATTTTATAGCTTTGCTATAATATCTTCCAGCTTTTTTATAAGGCAGTCAAATTCTAGATAGTATGATGGATACATTTATATTAATTTTAAAGAAAATATATGGAATGATTATTAAAGAGCAACTTGAAACTAACTACATGTTATATACAGTAGCAAAGCTGCTAATAGAGATCTATAAATCTTGCTGATGTCATATGCTTTCTTGGCTTGGAATGTTCTTCATTTAGGGAAATAATGGAATGGAAATGCTATGTTCCAGCTAATGCTACTTGAAAAACCATAGTATATATATATGGAAAATGGATATAGGTATATCATACAAAATATAACTTATTCTTAAGTTTGGTTGACCAGGCTAAGAAAGAAATAGAATGGCTAGGTAGCCCTCCCCTTTAATGATCAAATGATCTAAGTACTTGTTTAAATTGAGCCAATATGCTATGGCATTTTTGTGGCAGTGGGTATTCTTAATTATAGCTTTGGCTTTGGGTAATAATAAGTGGGTTGGCCTTTTCTAAGGGTATACCAATGGCCGGTAGCATAGAGGTAGTCTGCATTACTTGCCACTAGCAGAGGAGCCTGCAATGGGTTAATAGCTGGATGCCACGAGAGCTGTACAGGGTTGAGAACTGGAACCAACAATCAGGTGGGAAGTTGCTAAACTAGTGAGTAGTGAATGACCATTGATTCTTGCAGCTCTGTGCCAGAAAGACACCATTGTATCCAAATAATTGCCAGAATACAAGGCTAACAATACTCTCTGGTCTCTAATTAATTGTTCATGATTCAAGTGATTAACATATGCTACCATGTTCTTTAATGTTACTGTTCAGGTTATTACAGCACACAAACTTAAGGGTAAACAGGAATAATTCACTCTTTCATTCACAATATTAGTTATCCACTTTATACTGGTCACTAATATGTATGCTGAAGCTTTTATATTAATTAGAATTAGTTTCTTCTGTGATCTCAAAAATATGAAAATAATTATAGCTCAAATAATAACAGATACTATTTACATAGGGCTTATGACATGCCAGATACTATCCTAAGCATTTTACATACATTATCTCATTTAACCCTCGCAGCAACTTCATGAGTTAGGCATTTTTATTAGCCCATTTTGTAACTGAGCATATAAAGGCACAACTTGTTAATTTGCTCAAGGTCACACAGCTAGTAAGAAATAGAGCAAAGACTCAATCAAACCAATCTGGTTTCAGAGTTCATTCTTAACCATAGTACATATTCTGCCCATGTATAATTCCAGGTAAGCAGGGTAGGCCAAGTTGATAATGTGAAAACACAGCCACCAAAGCCAAAGTTTCCATTTTCTTGCTGTTATGCTATTTCTATATCTGCCAGTTTCTAAAATGCAAATTTCTACATCCTGTTCCAAAATGGCTATGCTAGCACCAACCATTATCTTTATTCCAGCCAGCAGGAATAACTATTTTCTTTTAAGGATTCTTCCCAGAGGCTTCCTTCACAAGCAAATTAAGCTTGTGCATCTCATTGATCAAAATTTAGTCATATGATTGTAAGGGAGTCCAAGATGTGTAGTCTTTGTTCTAAGTGATCCACACCCAGTTGTTATTTGATAAGCTGATACTGAGGAAAAAGGGAAGAGCAGCATTCTCCATCAAAATATTGAAAAACCAGCCCTAAAACAACTGCTGTTTTCAGAATATTTCTATTATTGCCCCTAGTATATTTTTTGTTCTACATCATGTTCTGTTTGAATCTAGATGCCTTTGGGGTCATTGGTAGACTGTGATTCTGTCGGCTCTTCCTCATGTGATCACTGATAAGAAGACAGCACCTGTGTCTAAGACATGTTAGCAAACTGGAAAACAGTTACACTCCTCATACCACAGATCACCACTAGTTCCCTCTATCCTTTTGGTAAAAAACTGATGGAGTGAGTTTTCATTATAATAAAGTATCTCTATTTATCAGATCGGGAAAAAGAGTTTGTATTGTTACAATTATTATATTTGTATACATGTTAATTCTAGGACATTTGCAAAAGTCAAAACAAGAAAAAACGTTATTGCTTAAGAATGCAGAAAGACAAGGCACAATGACTCACTTCTGTCATCCCAGCACTTTGGGAGGCCAAGGCAGGAGGATACCTTAAGCCCAGGAGTTTGAGACCAGCCTGGGAAATGTAGTGAGATCCTGTATCTACAAAAAAATTTAAAAATTATCCAGGCATGGTGGTGTGCACCTGTAGTTCCTGCTACTAGGGAGGCTGAGGTGAGAGGATTGCTCAAGCCCAGGAGGTCCAGGCTGCAGTAGCCATGATTGCATCACTGCATTCCACCTTGGGCAACAGAGTGAGACTCTGTCTGAAAAAAAAAAAAAAAAGAATTCAGAAAGAATATACAAGACGGGGTATTTATCAGAGGCATGTTAAAAATACCCATGACACTGTATCAATACATAAAGGAAATGCTGTTGGTTTGGAATGTTATGAAGATTTACGGTCCTTCCTCCTTCAAAAATGTATTCTTTTCAGTGTTCTGGAGTGCCTTTTCATCAGTCACACCAGGGTGATACCCACTAGTCAATATAATTCCTGTTTCATACACTGCGGAACAATCAAGGAAAAGTTCTTGTAATAGGTGCTGCTCTCTTGTTCACAACTTGTAGTTTGCTCATTAGTTAATGACTGTTCTTTGTACAGGAGACTTATTTTTTCTCTTTTCTGAAGTCTCTAATTACATTCTTTTAGAAGTTGAAAGGTGATGAGTAGGAGTTGTTGATACCATAAAATAGAATACCAAAGTCCCATAATTCCATGTTGCTGGAAATAGTTTAAATTAATAGCAGGAAGCACTGTTCCCTCTTCCGTCCAAGAATATTAAAAAAAGGTGTTATCCTCAAAGGAGGTAGGGAATATGTAGATTAATTTGTAAACACCAGATGCTGACCTGGAGACAATAGTAACTTTAGGGCATATATGAAATGCACAATTTATTTTCTGGTACCTTTCTCTGATTTCTGAACCCTTACATTTTCTGCTGTCCTCTGCCTTCATATTCTCTCACAAGCTGTCTTACGTATCCACACTCCTGTTAAAAGGAGTGTTTAGTTTTGTGTTTTTACTAAAGCAAGACTCTTAGGAAAGTAGTTTTCAAAGAGAAGAATCCAAAGAATGCCTGTTCCAATGGAAACTTTTAGAGTTCTAGCACTTACAAAGGCCAGGCATGGTGGCTCATGCCTGTAATCCCAGCACTTTGGGAGGCCAAGGCGGGAGGATCACTTGAGGCCAGGAGTTTGGGAATTCTAGTACTTACAAATAGAGGGAATTCTGAGTGACTATGCACTCCTGGTGTCATCTTCAATTTCTTCGTGAGCTAAGTGCTCCCATACTTGGCTTCCATGAGAATCACCTGGCTACACAGCCAGATTTGAAACCACTGACAATCTAGCACATATCCCATGAAAGATAAGGCTGCCCTTCCTTATAAAATGAATAGAGTTGACAGAAGATTTGGATGTTCTTTGAATCTACAAAGAACATGGTACTCAATTTTTTCATATGAAACTCTATGTGTTAAGTTGCCTATTATTAATTATCCAAAGAACAAGAACACAAAATGAATAGAATTCCTTTGTTCAATACTGTCTAATAATGATCAAGGTTCATAATAATAATCTTAAGGTACTATAAGAGAGCAGTCCTCAATCTTCTTGACACCAGTGTCCAGTTTTATGGAAGACAACTTTACCACAAACCAGCTGTGGGGGGATAGTTTCAAGATGATTCAAGCACATTACCTTTATTGTGCACTTTATTTCTATTATTATTACATTGTAATATATAATGAAATAATTATACAACTCATCAGAATGTAGAATCAGTGGGAGCCCTGAGCTTGTTTTTCTGCAACTGGACTGTCCCATCTGGGGGTGATGGGAGACAGTGACAGATCATCAGGCATTAGATTCTCATAAGGAACATCCAACCTACCTTTTTCACATGTGCAGTTCACAATAGCATTTGTGCTCCTATGAGAATCTAATGCTGCCACTTATCTGACAGGAGGTGGAGCTTAGGCAGTAATGTGAGCCATGGGGAGCAGCTGTAAATACAGATGAAGCTTTGCTTGCTCACCTGCTGCTCACCTCCTGTTGTGCGGCCTGGTTTCTAATAGGCCACAGACTGATACTAGTAATTTTTAATTCAGTAACATTTTATGTAGACCTTTTACGTATTCTAGTTCTTTGGAAGTTGGCATTTTATATGTACTGCAGTGACTTCATTTATCAGAATAATAACATAAATAACTCAGCACCCAATCATGCTGAATAAAGGCAAGTGTGCTGGTTAGGCTAATGCAAAGCAATTGATACATGGCCTAAAAATGTTGAGCTCTACAAAAATTCGAAAGACCACAAAGCACAATAGGAAAGGGTATGGGCTTTGAACTCAGCAGACATGGGTGCAAATTTGTATTCACCAACTCATTAGCCATGTGAAAACAAGCTAGCCTCTTCAGTCTGACTCCTGTCTGCAAAACATAAATACACCTTTCTCTCAGGGTTGGCCAGCAAATTCAATGAGATAATGTTTGCAGAGTGCCTGATACAAAGTCAACATTTAATACATGATAAATATTACTATTTGTGGGGGACAGAAATGAGAAAATCAGAAGCTTCAAGGTACACCTTAGAGACCTAAAATTGAGGTTATCACTGGGCTTTTTAATACCAAGTCTTGGCCACAGCACGACAACTCTGAAGGAGGAGATCTTGAATGTGGCCTAAAAAGTTCAGGTGTTTTTGATGGACGTTGTCAGCAAACATCACTGAAATTCTCAGCACTTGAGGACTTTCAGCCTGAACTTGAGGGCTGCTTTATCAGTTTCCCTTATCCTTCACCTAAACATTCCCTTTTGTGAAGAAAGTCTTCCCTACTTCCCAGGAGTTAAGCACCACTCCATTTCCTGTGCTTAATCAGAATACCGTTGGAAGTTAGCTCAGAAGAAGGGCAGTTTGTTCCTCCCACTTTAAGCCAATGAGAAATAGTATCAGCAGACCCATTTTATTTTATTTCGTTTTATTTTATTTATTTATTTATGTATTTATTTTTGAGACAGAGTTCCACTTTTGTTGCCCAGGCTGGAGCGCAATATCACGATATTGGCTCACTGCAACCTCCACCTCCCGGGTTCAAGTGATTCTTCTGCCACAGCCTCCCGAGTAGCTGGGATTACAGGCGTAAGCCACCACACTCGGCTAATTTAGTATTTTTAGTAGAGATGGGGTTTCCCCTTGTTGGTCAGGCTGGTCTCGAACTCCCAACCTCAGGTGATCTGCCCATCTCGGCCTCCCAAAGTGCTGGGATTATAGGCGTGAGCCACCGTGCCCTGCCTTTATTTTGAAATATAATTTCCCTCTTGCACATCTTAACCAATTCTGATGGCCAAATAATGAAGGTATTAATACTTCATAGGAGCCTCAGTTTCCCCATTCTTCCAATAAAGTTTGTAATCCCTACCTAAGAAGACACAAACTTCAATCATGCACCACTGACTCTAAGTGAGACTCAGAAAAGGAAGGATGGTGTCAGAAAATTAAGCAGTCATGGAATCTGTAAAGGTCGTTAACTGACTTGTAATAAGGTGGTAAGTATCACCTCTAAAATTTTAAGTCACATTTCCTACCCAACACAAAACACAACTATGACTATGGATGAAAAGATCCCCATCTTGCAAATCAAGAAAGTAAGGCCACCTAATATAAGTGAACCAGGGAAAAGTTCAGTTCCTCATGGCAGAAGCATCTTGATAAAAATGAAGCTGCCTATAGTTCTACAAGCCTTTCCTTTAGCAGCTCATATGCAGGGCTGGTCTCCAATACACACAAAGATATAAAGGCTAATGCAGAGATAATTATGAAGCCCCTAAATGGTTACGAATAGATTTCTACAGGATATGTCCAGAACTCTTGTTTTACCACCCACACCTTCTCCCTACCTTAGTCTTCCCCAACTTGGTAAATGACACCACCTTTCAGTTTCAGTCTGAATATAAGAGACTGTCTTTGACTCCTATATTTTTCTCACATCCTGTATCTAATGGATCAGCATATCTGAGGGTTTCATCAGCAAATCAAATCTGAGGGTTCTAGATTCAAAACATAATCAGAATCACACCACTTCACATTCTACTACTGCTGCCACCCTGTCCAAGCCTATGGTGATGGTTTGGATAATCTCACATGGATTATTGCAGCTACTGCTTACCTGGTCTCTCTGCTAGGATCCTTGCCTCCCTGCAGTTTATCCTCTGCACAGCATACAAAATGGCAAGCTGCTGGAGGGGTTTTCTCCCCAGCTCCACCCTCAGCTTTCAGCCATCCCTGTGCCTATGCCTCAGAGAGCATCTCTCCACACTCCTGCCCCTCTCCCCAAGGTGGACCATTGTTGCTTATTACCTGGGAAAGGGGTTGGGAATTTCTCTGTTGTCATTGCCCAACTTCAGTCTTAGGTGAATCCTGTGTTGCTGGATTCTAGAGGTGGTGTTTAGTGATGCTGTCTTCTTACCTATGACAGCCAAACTCTGCTCTGTGTCTTAGGTGAGTCTTCTGCAAGACAGTATTTCCTGCCCTGTCCAGCAGTAGGAGCCCTTAAATAGGCTTGACCCAGGATACTTTCCTATTCCTCCCCCAAAGTGAGAGGGCATTTCTTTCGCCCTCTCTCTGGCAGCAGCAGTGGTCTTCACCTGTACCTGGGACAACAGGATTTGCTGCCTTTCCCTCAGTGACCTCAGACAGGCTTTTGTTCTATAGGAGAGAAAGATACTGTCCAGCGGAATTTTCCAGTCCTTTCATCTGCCTTCTATTCTTCTAATCTTTTTGTGGGATGTCCCACGGAGAAGAGCCTATAAGTGGGTGCAAACACTACTGTCTATGCTCCAAGGATCTACTTAGCAATTCCTTATAATTTTTAGCTCAATGCGTTTTATCCACATGTATGGCAGCCCTCATTCTGCCCACACTCTGCCCATAGGTGAGCCAGTGTTTGCCTTTCAGGTCCTTGGAGGCACCTGTCTTATCTTAAATTTCAGACTGTTGGTTGCCCTGTGAATTCACCAGATGGGGCTGACAAAAGTTTAGGTCTAGTGGTCTATCTGTCTTTTTTTATTGTTGGGCTGGGAGCTACTCTTTCTAGCTTCCTACATCCTAGGCCAAAGTAGCCTCCCTCAAAACTAGATTTTTGCAATAGTCTTATTTTTAGTTTCCCTGTCATCTTTCTCTCTCCCATCTCAGATTATGCTTTCCAACACTTGTTTCATTATGTTTTCCTCTAACACAAATTCTTTATTTCCTAGCAGATTAATTCCAATGTTATAAGCTGACATTCAGAATATCATACTTTTTAGTGCTTGGAAGGCCCTTAAGAGTCGTTTACAGACCAACTACCTTTCTAATCTTCTCTCTTTTTACCTTCAGTTCAAACCCTTCCTCTTTTAGACACAGTCTCTCAGTGTCTCAACCCACAAACATCCATTGGACACTTGATTATTATGTATCACATTAGGTACACTGGATTCAGAAATGAATCAAATACAGACCTTCCTCCCATGAAGCTACAGCTTAATGCACATTTTGCTCATTTCTACTTTTACCTTAGCTCATTCTGTGCCATTGAGCAATGGGCCTGCCATACCATATCCTCCGTTCTGTAACTGGTTCTTCATGCAAACCTTAGTCCAAGCATCATGATCTCATAATGTCTTCTTTAACTATTTCAGTCTCATTCTTACTTCCCTTCCTTGTGTTCTAAGGTACTTCATTTGTATCTTTCTTCTATCCCTAATTAAATTATAAGTCCCATGAATAAATGGACCAAATTTTAGCAAAACTTCATGTTCTACCATATTAGTTTCTGACCCTTTAGGTACTCAATTCATACTTGTAAATGATGTTATATGTCATAGTCATTAGAAACATCACCTGGGGTCAGACAAACCTGTGTTCAATTTCAGACTTATTTGTCATTTGAGGGAGGCTTTTTAACCACAGTTTTATTTTCCTCATTTGAACAATGATGAATACAAGGTTGTTGTCAGGATAAATGAGATTTGTATATAAAGTGCCTGACAGGTAGTAAGGTACAGTAAAGAGGAGACAGAGTATATCAGTCCTAAATTCTGGGTGCAGCAAAGCACCCACATGCAGCCACAGGCTGATTTTACCCAGGTACAGAGGGTCTTAAAGCTCACCTACAGGAACTTGAAACCATGAAGGCTTCATTAGTAGTTAGTGCAGAAAGTATTGCTGACCCTTTGCCTGGCTTTGCAGTCACAATCATAACACAAGTAGAAATACCATCAGCAGCGTGGTGAAACACAAGAATCTCAACCTATCTGCCTAAGTCAAAAACGCCACTACAACACTAGTTTAAAATATTTAAATAAAGTGCACATTTCTTCAAAAATTCTGGTTCAGAGGGAACCAAAAGTAAGCAACTTGATCAGAAGCCTGCAGCAGAAATCCTGTCTCTTTAGATGGTGGAAAGGGAATATTTAATTGCAAAATATGTAAGTTTTTTTTTTTTTTTTCCTTTTAAAGATAGTCTTTAGAGAGCAGCATGCAACATACCAGTAACATTGCCGCTAGGTCTAACAGAAGTCAACACTGAGGTTCATTGGAAACGGCGCTAACCCTAAGGTGATGGCCTTCATCTTTCTCTTGAAGAATATTCTAAATTATGAGGAATAAATAAATAATGGAAGGAAGGAAGAAAAGAAGGAAGGCAGGAAGGAAGGAAGGAAGGGAGGGAGGGAGGGAGGGAAGGAGGGAAAGAAAGACAAAGAAGAAAGGAGAAAGGAAGAAAGACAGATGAAAGAGAAAGAAAGAAAGAGAGAGAGAGGAAGGGAAGGAGGGAGGGAAAGAAGGAAGGAAGTAAGGAAGAAAGGAAGGAGAAAAGAAAGGAAAGGAAAGGAAAAGAAAAGAAAAAAGAAAAGAAAAGAAAAGAAAAAAGGCTGTTCAAATGGGTTCACTTGTTAATTCTATCGTACATTTAAGAAAGAAATTATACTAATTCTCTACAATCTTTTCCAGAAGATAGAAGCCAAGGAAATACTTTCTAATTCACTCTATTAAGCCAGTATTACCCTAATACCCAAAGCAAAGACATTACAAGAAAGAAAAACTATACAACAATATTTCTCATGAAGAAAATAGAAAAATCCCCAACAAAATACTAACAACTTAAGTCTAACATGTATAAAAACACTTTATACCACAACCAAGTGAAACTTATTCTAGGTATACAAGGCTGGTTCAACTTTAAAAAATCAGTTAATACAATTAATCACATCAATAGGATAAAGGAGAAAAATCATATGATCATATAAATAGATGCAGAGAAAGCATTTGACAAAGTCCAACACACATTCATGATAAAAATTTTCAGCAAACATGGAATAGAGGAGAAATTCCTCAACTTGATAAAGAATATCTGGGGAAAAAAAGAACACCTAGCAGCTAACATCATACTTAATGGTAAGAAACCATATACTTTCCCACTATGTTAAGGGACAAGATGAGGATGTTTCCTTAGTACTCCTATTCAACATTATACTGGAAGCCCTAGCTAATGCAATAAGACAACAACAACAAACATAAAAGATATACAGACTAAGAAAGAAGAAAAAAAAATCATTGTTTTCAGATAACATGATTTTCTATGTAGAAAATCTCAAAGAGTAAAAAATATATTTTGTAAGAAGACTCTGGAAACTAACAAGCAATTATAGCAAGTTTACAGGATACAAGGTTAGGTCAATTGTTTTCCTATGTACCAGCAAATGAACACCTGGAATTTAAAATTAAAAACACAATACTATTTATATTAGCACCAAAATAAAAGAAACCCTTAAGTATAAATATAACAAAATATGTATAATATCTATATGAGGAAACTACAAAACTGATAAAATAAATCAAAGAACTGAATAAATGAAGAGATATTCTGTTTATGAATCGAGAAAGCTCAACATTGTTAAGTGGTCAATGCTTCCCAATTTCATGTACAAATTCAATGAAATTCCAATCAAAACCTTACCAAGTTATTTTGCAGATATCAACAATTGATTTCAAAGTTTACACTGAGAGACAAAAGACCCCAAATAGCCGGCACAATATTGAAGAAGAATAAAGTTGGAGGACTGATAGCTACTCAATTTCAAAGCTTATTAAGCTTATTATAAAGCTACAGTAATCAAGACAGTGAGGTAATAGTGAAAGGAAAGACAAACAGATCAATGGAATCGAATAGATAAGCAAGAAATGCTCATGTTTGATAAATGTACAAAGGCAATTCAATGGAAAAAGAACAGTCTTTTTAACAAAGAGTGCTGGAACAACTGAAAATCAACATGCAAAAAAAATACTAATTGTAGACGTAGACCTTACACTTTTCACAAAAATTAACTCAAAATGTATCACATCCCTAGGTGTAAAATGCAAAACTATAAAACTCCCAGATGATAAAAGAAAATCCAGATGACCTTAGGTTTGGCAAAGACTTTTTAGATAAAAATCCAAAACATGATTCATAAAAGAAAACATTAAGAAATCAGACTTCAGTGAAATTCAAAACTTCTGCTCTGCAATAGATACTGTCAAGACAATGGAAAGACAAACCACAGACTAGGAGAAAATATTTTCAAAAGCCATATTTAATGAAGGGCTTTAACCCAAAACATACAAAGAACTATTAAAACTCAACAGTAAAACAAATAAACAAACCAACCAGTTTAAAAAATGGCCAAGGCTGAGTGCGATGGCTCACGCCTGTAATCCCAGTACTATGGGAGGCCAAGGCGGGAGGTTCAAGAGGTCAGGAGTTCGAGACCAGTCTGGCCAATATGGTGAAATCCCGTCTCTACTAAAAATACAAAAATTGGCCAGGTGTGGTGGTGCACAGCTGTAGTCCCAGCTACATGGGAGGCTGAGGCAGAATAATCGCTTGAACCCAGGAGGCAGAGGTTGCAGTGAGCTGAGATCAAACCACTGCACTCCAGCCTGGGCAACAGAGAGAGACTCCGTCTCAAAAAATAATAATAATAAATAAATAAAAATAAAATAAAATAAAAATAGCCAAAATATCTGAATAGAATCCCCACCAAAAAAGAGGAAAAGATGTTCCACATCATACGTTATTAGGAAAATGCTAATCAAAATGACAATGGCTAAACTGCAAAACACACACGACACCAAATGTTAACCAGGAGCAACAGGAACTCTCATTGTTTGTTGGCGTGACTGCAAAACAATACAGCCACTCTGAAAGACAGTTTGACAATTTCTTACAAAATTAAACATACTCTTACACAAAATCCAGCAATAGCATTCCTTAATATTTACCTAAATGAGTTGAAAACTTATATCCACATAAAAAGCTGCATGTGAATGATTATAGTAGATTTATTCATAATTGGCAAAACTTGGAAGAAACCAACATATCATTCAGTAGGTGAATGGATAAATGAATTATGGGTACAGACACACAATAGAATATAATTCAGAACTAAAAAAAACAAAATGAGGTATCAAGCCTTTAAAAGTGTGGCAGAACCTTAAATGCATATTGCTGAGTGAAAGAAACCAATCTCAAAAGGTACATACTGTATGATTCTAACTATATGACATTCTGGTATAGGCAAAACTACAGAGACAGCAAAAAGATCAATGTTTCCAGAGGTTGGGTAGGGGGAGACATGAATAGCTGTAGCACAGAGGGGTTTTAGAGCAGTGAAACTACTCTGTATGATACTATAATGACAGATTCATGTCATTGTATAGCTGTCAGACTGGTATAATGTACAACACCAAGAGTGAATCCTAATGTAAACTATGTACTCTGGTTGATAATGATGCGTCAATATTGGTTCATTGATTGTAACAAATGTACCACTCTGGTGCCCCAAGTTGTTAGTGGGGAAGATTGGGGTAGGGGATGAAATGTAGAAACTCTCTACTTTCTCCTCAGTTTTTCTGTAAGCCTAAGAGTCATGTAAAAAAATAAAGACTATTCATTTTTAAATACATAAATAAAGCAAAGAGAAAAAAGAATGAGAGTAGACGGGAGATTTATGGTTCTGTCTGTAAAATGAAATGGAGGGTCAAAGAAGAAAAACTGGGAAGAAATCCAGCAGTCAGGAGCATGAGAAGCACAAAAGAGACTAAAGAGTCAGCGATTTCAAATAAGGTCAAGCAGTTAGCACAGGTCATTCTTGCAGAAAGCTCTGTGGCATTGCTGCCCACTTCAAGAATGGCAGAGAAGACCTCTGACCTCTGGGAAGAAAACCAGAGTGAGGAGCATTTAAGTAGCAATTGAAGACAAGCTTATATAAATAAGAAGGTATTTATCTAAGTCAATTTGTAGTATTCACTTAAAAATTCCTTTGTAATATGTAAATGTAGGTAATTAGTGGTTAACATGTATCTAGTTTTTTAATAGTTGTGATTAAGTGATTTTATTAAAGATACTATAATTTTCTTTCTCATAAGCATTGGATATCTTAACCCTCTGTTTATCTCTTGGACTTACGCTAACCTTACAAGGGCCATTTGGGAGAATGTTACCAAAATTGCAGGAAAGCATTTTGTTTGAGGTGCCCGAACTAGTTTCTTGCAACTAGCCGTAGCATATTTTAATTTAGATTTCTTTATTTTATCTTTTATCCAACAGAGAAACATTGTGCATCCAGTTTTCTAAGCTCTGAGCTTCACCAGTTATTCCTCTGCCTGTTCTGCCTGTAGCTAAACCCTCCAGCTTGCCGTCTAATAGTAACTTCATTACATTTAAGAAAACCCTGAGATTGAAGATGGCTAGTTGCAAGAAGATTTATCTGTTCATCTGAATAGTAATAAGCAAATCTGACATTGAATCCATCTCCTGACTTGCTTAAAGAATAACATAATAGATTCTGATGCCGGCAGTATAAAGCTTTTAGTTAAACCTATTCACATTGTGTGTGTGAGCACATGTGTGTATGCTCGTGTGTGTATGTGCATGAGCTTTCATGTATATTCTACAATGGGCACACAAATAGATCAATCCCTACTGATCTTTATCACAGGCCTGGGAAGGTATGAGACCAGCCTCATTCTGATAGGGTAAGTTTGGGTGGTGAAAGCTTCAGAGTGAATCAGGAACCTTGGACCCAAAGGTCTGAGACCAGCCTCATTCTGATAGGGTAAGTTTGGGTGATGAAAGCTTCAGAGTGAATAGGAACCTTGGTCCCAAAGGTCTGGCTAAGAGCTATAATGTGAATGAGAATGGCTAGCAAGAGAGGGAGGAAAGCAGGGAGTGTGAAAATTTAGTGCATATAGAAAAGAGAATTAGGGGACAATACAGTGTCCAGTTTCATCCAAAATCTCTGTGCGATCACAGAACTTGTAAAATCTCTCAGAGTCATCAGGAGGGAGTAACACAATATCAGGACAACACTGGCAGTAAGATGTTACATGCCGAGAGGAAGACCATGTAGGAATCCAAGCCGATTAGAAAGGAATACTGGCAGATGCCCCAAGTCAGGGTGGAGAGCTTGCAGGGAAGTATTTGGGGGACCATCCATAGGAGCATTAAGAGGGTGGTGCAGAGTCTTTAAGGAAACTGGAGGTCTTGGTCTGCTAGGTAACATTAAATATGACTTAGAAGAGGTGCCAGGGAAGCTTCTCTGAAAGCAAACCTTAGGACAGCCTTTTCAGGTCAAAGCTCATGTTTACACAAGGCAATAATGAATGCTCTTTTTTTTTTTTTACATGTCTTTCTGTACACATATATTTTTATTTCTTTTGCATAAATAGCTAGGAGTGGAAATAATGGATTGCATTGTAAGTGCTTATTTAATTTTGCAACAATGCCAAGCCGTCGGCTTCAGGAGCAGCATCACTTTTCACTATTATTAAAAGAGCACAAGGGTTCCAGTGGCTCCATTTCCTCACCAACACCTGCCATTGCCAGTCTTTCCAATTTTAGCCATTCTAGTGGTGTGAAGAGGCAACTCATCATGGTTTTAATTTGGATTTCTCTAATGACTAATGATGTTGAGCACCTTTCCATGTGCTTATTGGCCAGTTGCATTGGGATTCCTCTAATTATAGTAATATCCACCTGTAAGAGATAGAAACTCATGTAGGGGGTGGAAACCTGTTTCTTTTCTTTCTTTTTTAAAGCCTCTTAGAACTTGTTTTATTTTTTATTTTTCAATTAAATTTTTTTTATTTTCATAGTTTATTGGGGAACAGGTGGTGTTTGGTTACATAAGTTATTTAGTATTCATGAGATTCATGAGATTTTGGTGTACCCACCACCCGAGCAGTATACACTGCACACAATTTGTAGTCTTTTATCCCTGGCCCCCTTCCCACCCTTTACCCCTAAGTTCCCAAAGTCCATTGTGTCATTCTTAGGCCTTTGCATTCTCATAGCTTAGCTCCCACTTATGAGTGAGAACATATGATGTTTGGTTTTCCATTCCTGAGTTACTTCACTTAGAATAACACTCTCCAATTTCATCCAGGTCACTGTGAATGCAATTAATTAATTCATTTTTATGGCCGAGTAGTATTCCATCATTCATATTTATCACAGTTTCTTTATCCACTCGTTGGTTGATGGGCATTTGGGTTGATTCCACATTTTTGCAGTTGCGAATTGTGCTGCTATAAACATGCATGTTCAAGTATATATTTTGTATAATGACTTCTTTTCTTCTGGGTAGAAACCCAGTAGTGAAATTGCTAGATCAAATGGTAGTTCTACTTTTAGTTCTTTAAGGAATATCTACACTGTTTTCCATAGTGATTGTACTAGTTTATATTCCCATCAGCAGTATAGAAGTGTTCCCTGTTCACCGCATCCACACCAACATCTATTGTTTTTTGATTTTTTAATTAATTTTTTGATTATGGCCATGCTTGCAGGAGTGTAAGGTGGTATTGCATTGTGATTTTGATTTGCATTTCCCTAATCATTAGTGATGTTGACCTAATACTCAACATCCAAGTATAAGAATCTAAGCATAAGAAAGGCCACCTCACCAACAGGTACAACACCTCTTGCTTTCTGTATCTCTGCTTTATCTAAAGTCTGAACCCAGGAAGAGTCAGAATTAATTAAAAGGCTAACTATACAAAGAACAATATTTTGACAATTAGCAAGACTTGAATAAGGTCTACAGATTAGATAATAATACTGTATCAAAGTTAATTTTCCGACTTTAATAATTGCACTGTGGTTTTATAAGAGAAAATCTTTGTCTTAAGCGATATGCACCAAAGTATTTAGGGATAAAGAGGTACCATATTTGCAACTTTTAAATGTTTATTAAAAATATATGAGGTGGGAGAGACAAGGAAAAGGAGAATGATGAAACAAATGTGGCAAAATATTAACAGTCAAGGCACCTAGGTAAAGGTTATGCAGAAGTTCCATGTTTCTTGCAACTACTCTAAGTTTGAGGTAATTTCAAAACATAAAGTTATTATAAAAAGTCTTTGTCAACAACAAAAAAGATATAAATAGAGCTATTCTTATTTGTAGAATGGAGGCTTCTTAAGCTTTAGGACCCAAGTGATGTTGAAAATGTGGCATGCTCACTGCAAAATACACTCTACCTCCCACCCAGCATCCTTAATTGTATGGCTATCATTTCTAGAGGTTAAATTTTTTTCAGAAATCTCTGTGAAAAGATAAACATGTTTTAGTTGGAAGGGTACTGCCTTAATCTCTTCTCATTGTCTAAGTGAAAGAAAGCATGACTCTAAGGAATTTTTTTCTCTCTGGCTTTTTTGAGACTAACCCAACCAAAAGCCTTGCCCCTCTTTTCATGAATGTAGATTTTGCTTTCATTAGTTGTATAAAATCACATTAAACTCCCTCTGGGAGAACAGTAACATTTAATGTCAAAATAATTTCTTTTGATTGATATATCATGTTTCTAGAATAAGGCTCAAAAATTTTGTTTGTGATTCTTACAGTCAGCAGACAATAATACTTATAGTCTGGTGTATTAGCCACAGTCATTTTTTGTGCTAAGTCCAGCAGGGATTTGGTATTGGATTCCTACTTAAGTGAAAATCACGATGCTGATTTTTTTGAATCATTTGCTTTGTGTTTCACATTTTGATGTAACACATTTATTGAGACTTTATCCAATGGTAAGAAATTCACAGATAAAAATATTACACATATCCTATAGGTGCTTGCAGAAAGACCCTTTCATTTTCACTCCAGTATTCCAGCCTGAGTCTGGAAAATAAAAACCTCTATCACTTCATAATTTCCACCCACTCTTGAAAGGATGGTTGACATCTCATTGGTGGAGCTGAAAAACAGTTGAGCCTGTTCAACTTGGGGCCTTTCTCCTTTCTCTATTCAGATTAACTAGGGTGAGTGCATTCTTCTCTGTTCCTATTTCAGGGAGCAACCACCCATAGGTCCAGAGTTAGACTCACTTGCCAGAGGCAGTTCTGAAGGTCCATCTCATTCTCTGTTTGAAGACTCAGAGATATAAAGCAACAGTCCTCAGTGATTATATCTGCTCTGGAAAGACCACTATAGCCTTTCCAATAATAAAAACAATAGTCCATTAACTGTCTTTCTGATTCTTTTATAATTTACATAAATTTGTTCAGAACTCCAAAGAGGAAGAGTGCTATTTACTGGCCCCTTAAAATAACAACATTCTTATAGCTTAGTTTTTCTACTTTCGTATTTGTGGTCTTTCTTTTTGTGAATTCACACTGCACTGACTGAGGTTTAAAGGCAACTTAGATTTCTACTAGGAATTGGTAATTAATAAAACTTCTACTTTTATTCCAAAACAAACTAAGTATTCATTATCTGATGAGTAAGTGTTTATTACCGGGCATTAGTGGCCATTAGGAAATGCAGTCCTTTCATTTCAGAAGGCTTCGTTTGAACTTCACAAATCACATTACAAACTCTGTCAACACCTTCAACTTTCTGATGAAGTCAATAAATAGAGAAACTGGACTGGGACAGGACCTAGCCCGGCTTGGAAGGTCAGATGCGAAGTGGAGCAGCCTGGGTCTGGAAGAGACTCAATCACTGCAGGCAGCAGAGCCAGAGGAGCTGACCCAGCAACCAAAACTGTCTCCCTCCAGGAGGCTAGTGGCTATTAGGAGAGTTCCTTCTTTATTCTTTTGAAATTTGTATTATGATAAAGAGAGATAAAGTCTGAGAATGTTGCCAATCTAAAGGGAACAAAACAAATAAACAAGAAGTCAATCCAGTGAACTGAATTCTGGTCATACCATTAGACTTCTAAATCAAGCTGTGATCCTTGGTGTTTTTGTTAGGAGATCCATTAAATATACTATCTTAAGGAAGTCGTGGTAGGCTTTCTCCAATTTGTGCTTGAATAAATATTAGCTGATCGAGAAAATCTACTTATACTTTTCAATTTTCTTTACTTTAGGCATAAGGTAAATGCTGTAATGGTATATCATTCAGTTTGAAACAGAAAAATAAAAATTATACTAAGTGTTTAAACCAGAGGAAACAATACAGGGAATCAGTCCCCCACATGATGAAAGAGCTAAAAGATGACCAGGGGATGGTGAGGCAACCTACAAATGAGCAGCAGCAGGCAGCCTGGAGAAGGCTGTTCACTAGAGCCCAAAGGCCAGGGTTGTCTGACAGAATTTGAAATACAGCAGATCCATCAATGAAATCCAGAGCCATGGAGAGACTCAGACACTGAGAGGGATGCTGCCTGAGTCACACAGATGGGGGAAAGACCCTGGCTCTTCCCCTTCACTCTCCCTCTGACCTTCTGTCTGTGACTCCCTTTGGCTAAACCCATGTAATCAGCTGATACAGGGAGGGCCCAAAAACACAGCCTGCAAGGATTGCTCTCCCTGG
This sequence comes from Pan troglodytes, assembly GCF_028858775.2. Classification (NCBI taxonomy): domain Eukaryota; kingdom Metazoa; phylum Chordata; class Mammalia; order Primates; family Hominidae; genus Pan; species Pan troglodytes. The sequence goes on from NC_072411.2 coordinate 40,383,053, forward strand.
AAGCCCTCATCTAGTGATACTAAGTAAAGCAAGAAGGGATCTGAAAGCAAACAAGCTAAAACTCTGCACAAGCAGTGTTTGTAAATTAGCAAATATCCCATCTTGAAAGTGTTAAACGTTTATTCCAGTGCTTTCTAACCAGAAGAATGGAGGATACAAGAAGTATTTGCTCACCATGTCCATTCTGTTCCTCATTTCTTCCTCCCAAACCATAAGGAATAAAGAAAATGGGTGTTTTTTTTTTAAAGATCTCCAAATAATTCAGATTACATTTTTATTGTTCCTCATTCCTTCATCTTTCTTACCTGGAAACAAGGCTCTACCTCAAGTCAAAATTCAAAATGGTATGCTTAAATGGTAATATTCTTAATGATTTTCCCTTCTTTCCTACTTTAAAATTGGGAGGAACAAAACACTCTAACAAATGAACAAACCACAAAAAAATGTTTTCTATTCTAGGAATTCCAAGACCACTAAACCAACATTAATTCTTAATTATAGGTTCAAATATGAGAATTTATAAAACTAAAAGGAGACAAAATTTAAAGAAAACACAGTGGCTTTATGTGATACATCAAAACCTTTTTAAGTATGACTTTTAGTATGAGTTAAATGGATTTCTGTTTTAGAAGGTAAAAATGACACTCTGCCTGACCTCTCAGTCCATAATAGCATTCCTTGGCACCATCTATAATGATTTTGTCCCAAATCTACCTATAATACTATAAAGTGGAGGCAGCAGAACCTAGGTCTGAAACTAGGGAATAATTAGTTCCATCCATGAGTGGAGATTTTATGAGTTCAGTAAATGAGGAGTGTCTGGTTGAGTACTTAGGAGGAAAGGGGGAATCTGGTGTAGTGAAGTCATAATATACTACATATCCGGAACCTTCTCAGGAATCTAAAGGTCATCTGCCTTTCAGTCCCCAAGAAATACAACCCTGCAGAAACCTCCCTGGCCATTTACAACCTGCCTGGCTCAGCTTTCCCTCAGGGCCTGAAGGACTGCCCCATCTGCCAACTCAGGCAGCCAGACTATCCTGAGGCCTTTTCTAAATCCTTGATATACAATCTCACCTGTCCTGCATGGAATATGAGGCTAAGATATTATCAGAGAATGTGCCCAGGCTGCAGCAGTCAGATTTAACCCCTGTTCTGGGAGGTGATATTTGGGAAGGTAATTAAGGACTGAATAATAGGCTTCCTCATATGACCATGAGAGTCACCTCTGAGAATTTAGAAACCTAAAGTCCAGTGTGATGAGACACAATCAGGGATAGGAGAGAGTTTCAGACATTAAGGGGCTCTGACAAAGCTTTTCCAACAACCCCTTCCCTATCACCCAGAAAGAATTCATTGGGATGCCCAAATCTGATGTCAGCTATTCCCTGGGGACATCGGAATGCTCTCAAGATGCACTGAGGATGCATAGTGAGCAGCTAAAACACCCCTGAAGATCCTTATTTCTTTCTTATATTGGTGTTATCAATCTATTTATTCATTTATTCTCTTGGCACTGTCTTCCTTTTCTCTCCACCCTTCTCTTTCTATACAAATAGATTTGAACCACAAATGAACAAAATTGAAAAGTATTTTCCAGGTTAACAAAGTTCTCTCCCCGTAGAATTTTATACTTTGATGTGCTGCCCTCTGTCTGATGTTTAGTGTTTTCCATAATGATGAAGTCATCTTTCCAATTGCAAAGTAATTTGATAACCCAGCCAATTACCTTAAATTTTTAATTTTTTAATTTTTAAAGTTGTTTATTAGCCAATAATTGACTGAGTAATAATTTCCACCTTGTTCTACAATTGATTTAATGTGCTTTATAAGGACATGTATATTTTAAGATATAAATTAAATATATGTAAGAAAAAAGAAAGCAAAACAAGAATAAGATATAAAATTGAGCAAGAATTGAAGTGAATACACACACACACACACACACACACACACACACACATAAATAAACATTGAGATCAAAATAATCACATTCCAGTAGGTAGCTTAGAAGTTTATATGTAAGCTTTAGAAAACATAAAATTGCAAACATGGTCAGTTGAACCATTAAAAAATGTATATGGTCCATTAGACAAATGCAACCCATCCTGACATAAAACCTGAAATAAAATCCCCTCATGTAATGTAATTAAAAATTTATCAATAACTAGCTTACAGAAAACACAATTGCAATATTTTAGGGACATTTTCTATAATATTCCTAGATATAAACCAATGTCATCGTGACGAAGTCCAATTCCACCAGAGAGATACAGCAGGTTCACAGTTACAGGAATTAGCTCTGTGCTGGAATAAATTATTAAAGTAACGGATTTCAGAGCATGTGGAGGTAAAAATGTACTGCCTAAGTATAGTTAAGCAAATAACAAATCTTCATTACAGAGTGCTTCTCTCAGCTAAGCTTTGACAGCTGTAAGGAGTAAATGGTTTACTATACGGTCTCTCAACTACTACTCTTGTGTTTTTAGTTAAAAACCAGCCTTCATGCCTTGATATTAAAGCTAGGGTTTTATAAGACAGCACTCTATCATAAAATTTTCATCTTACACAAATATGTATTCTGCCTCAGCTCAGAGATGAACCAAGAATAGGATGAAAGTTTTCCTTACACACTTATTTGGATCAACTTCAAGATTCAGATGTAATGATTGGCAAAATCCCAGGGTTCTACTGTCTGTAATTTTGCTCCAATAAGTTTGGCCTAGAAAAATGTCAACAAGGTTATAAGTAGATTCATGCATTCATTCAATGTCTGTTGAGCTCCTGCTATGTTTCAGGCCCTCTCCTAGATGTTAGAGAAAGAGCAGTAAGCTAGCAGTAAACAGATAAAAATTCAATCCTCCATGATCTTACCTTCCAGTGGATATCTGAGTTGGTTATTAAAAAATTCAATAAAACATTTTTTCAATACCTGGATTTGAGAAAGCCCATTTCTAAGTGTACTTTCCCAAAAATGATGTTTGAAAACCTAAAACTATTAATATATCTCATTTCTCAATGTATACCTCTTCTTAAATTCAATGTCTTTTTTTGCAATCACTTTGTAGGCCATTTTAAAAATCATCTTTATGTTATCTCACAGCTTTTATCATCAATTTTATAGACACTTCCAACATAAATACTTATTACAAATATAGAAAATGATTTTGTAACATTACATAAATGATGACATTATATATATTCCTGAGGGGGGAATATTTCACTATTTTCTTGACTATTGAAAATTTTAAGGAATTTTTGTTAGTTTTTCACAACCCATTCTCAGTCTAGTAAAAGGTAGTTATCAAATCTGATAATCTGGAAAAGGATATTTTATATTCTATTCTCCGTGTTTAGTCTTTGTAAATTAATGTTAATTTCTATGTTCTGTATTTCTGGTGTATATTAAGTGCTTATTAATCAAATACTAGTTTCTGTTTAGTGAGGAATTGACACTAATATGTCAAAAATGTGAAAAAGTAGATCACAATTTTATTACACTCAGATTTTTTGAAATATTTCTAATTTAAAGAATTATATTGTGTTATACAATGCAATAATATAGGGACAGTCCAGATTTATGAGTTAAATCACACTATTCCTTCATAGAGAGTTATAAATATTCCAGTTTGCCTACTATTTGGGTCAGGACTATGTCATAATCAATTATGTGACTCAAACATGTGGGAAATTCCATATTTTTAATGAAATATTTCATATAATAAGTAGCCATGATTCGAAATACATTATTTTAATGAAATGTTCTTTAAGAAAAAGAGGGTTTTTTTAGTCATGAATGTGAATAAAAATAGAAAGACATACTCACGGGATGCAAAACAATCCCCTAATCCACAAAATTCTGTAAATTTGAGTATTTTTTATTTCCTATAATTATTTGCAATAGTAAATCTTTAGATATGTTTATTTCTAAACATGTAAATAGTTTAAAATAAGGTAAAATTTAGGAGATATTGAATGGATTTTAAAATGCTCAAGGGGGTTTTATTTTAGGCACAATGGTAATTAGGTGAATTTATAAGTAAGAGAACTGGCCCTGTTCTAAGGCAGAATTTTTCCAAAAGCAAAAAATACAGAACAGACAAAAAGGAAGAATGATTCAATACAGCAATTAATAAATTGAACATGTTATACATTTTAAAACAAGAAGTTGTTTAGCAAGTGAAATTAGAAGAAAAATATCAATAGCTAATATGTACCCATGTAGTGAACTCCTGGTCTCTGTTCTAGTCATTTTATATGTAATCATTTACTCTTCCTAACAACCCTCCTGGGTCAGTACTTTTCTATCCCCATTTTGCAGGCAAGTAAACCGGGTCACAAAAACTCAGAAAAACTTGCTCAAGGTCACTCAACTAGTAAGTTGTGAAGCTGGGGCTTTAACTCAGGTATTCTGGCTTCTGAACCCCTATGATATCCCTAATATTATAACAAGCATAAAAATAATATTTAAAATGAAAAACTGTGGGACTGGGCATGGTGGCTCACACCTGTAATCCCAGCACTCTGGAAGGCCAAGGCAGGTGGATCGCTTGGTCAGAAGTTAGAGAGCAGCCTGTGCAACATGGCCAAACCCCGTCTCTACAAAAAAAAAAAAAAACAGCTGAGCGTGGTGGTGCGTGCCTGTAGTCCCAGCTGCTCGGGACGCTGAGGCAGAAGGATTGATTGAGCCTGGGAGGTCGAGGCTGCAGTGAGTTCTGGTTGCACCACTGCACTCCAGGCTGGGCAACAGAGTGAGACCCTGCCCCCCACCCCTTAAAAAATAAAATAAAATGAAATGAAAAACTACAGATACATTAAGTAATTTAGTTAAGAGACAATAATACCTATTATATCATTTATCATTTGCAAATGAGAAAAGGAAGGAAGGATCAAGAGAAAAAAGGAAGGAAGGTAAGAAAAATATTTGAAATAGAGGAAAAATTATATGCTTGTCTACTTAGGAAGACATTTGGTGTGCAGGTAACCTCAGTAACTGACAATCATTTTAAAGTTTCTAATTATACCAGGGTGCATATGTATGTGTGCCTACAGATAGGCAAGAATATATCTTGTAGATGTAATATATTACATAAGCATTTATATATATTCTATATATAATACATTATACACACATATGTGTATATCATATGTGATACATGTAATTATATGTGTATATTCATATTATTTATGCATATATCCACACTCATGTAATAAATGTTCAATAAATATTTGTTGAACAAACAAATGAATGCATATATACATACATACTTTTTGGAAGCTACACATGCACTATTCAAAATGGTTATCTTCAATAAGGCGAGCAGGGTTAGGAGGATGAGGGCTTTTACTTTTCACTTCATACCTTGTGGTATTGTTTGCATTTTCTACCAGTATTTACATATTGCTCCTTACTTTTTCATGTCAACTGTAATTATCCAGAAAACAGGATTGTGGGGCTTTTTTGCTCTATACTTATTAAAATATAAATAAATATAAAGAAACACAATATTTATTGACTACTTTTAAAATAATGATAGGAATCTAAGGGAAAACACACCATGCCTTGAAATTTACCTGAATTGATTCAGAGCAGTACAATAAATAGGTTACCCAAAAGAATGGGGTTGTTTTCTTTTTGGTCGAAAGTCTCATCTCATGAATTTCCAATTCTCCAAATTTAAAATAAATGAATGTAAAAGCAGAGGTGAGACCACCACTACAGTTAGATGATAAATGCAAGGACCTATATCTCTCACTTTTAATCCTGTGTTATATTCCATTAAACTGCTTTCATTTATTCTGTAGATCTGTCCTGCCAGCCATATAGCCATAATTTAAATATTAAAACTGAAATCTTCTTAGAAGTAATCTTACTTCCTAGTTTTCTTTTTGCCTTTCAGTAATTATTGTACCTGTGGGCAGGTGGTATAAAGGCTATGAAGTATATTAATAGATTTTTTAGTTTCATGATTATCTGATACAAAACTGAAGTGTTACCCTTCTTAAATGTAATCAAGTAAAAATTATAGTTTTGATTAGCCATTGAATAAGTCCAGAAACATAATCAGATACTTGTCCATTTTGTCAACCTCTGATTTAGAGTCTTTATTACAATTGAATGGCCTGATTCTACTAACAAATAAAATATTTGATTTAAGTAGACAAGGAAAAAATGATTTTTTTTCCAGGAAAAGTTTCCTTTTCTCTTATGCAAAGAGATGGGCTAAAATATTCCTAATGGTCTATTAAAACTACTAAGATTTGATATGGAAGGTAAGATGACTTTCAGTAATCTGATATACGTTAGAATTTTTATTTTATCCCCCTCTTCTCAAATCAATCAAAAAGATTTCTTGAACTTTTGGAATATAAGACACCAGGAAGAAGAATCATGATCTCTACCCAGAAATGTTCATCTCATTAAAAAAAAGATACAAATAAAAAATAAAAAGTTAAGCTTTCTACTAAAGTATAAAATTGTGCCATACAGATAATAAATCATCACTTTCTTTCTTTTTTTTTGTCATTCTTAAGATTTTTAAAAATCAGTTCCTCTACTTTCTAATGTTTTCTAATGTTTCTAATGATTTCTTTGGGGCCCATTTTTTCAGGTTCTTCTCTACACCCTCAGTCAGTGATCTCATCCTTTCCCACAGCTATGAAACAGTACCACTTCTGGTACTTCCCAAATGTATAGTTTTAATACGTCCTCAGACATGATAGCCCTGCTGTTATTTGGTAAATCTTCTTGGATATCTTCAATGTTCCTAAGATTTAAACACCACAAAAATTTAACTCTTGATCATCTCTTTTCCACAGCTAACTGCTTTACCTGCATACTTTCTAGCCTCAGCTACTAAAGCCAGAAATCTGACAATCATCCTTCACAAGCTGACATTTCTCCTTAGCACCTATATCTCATCCATCATAAAGGCCTATCACCTTCCAAAGTATGACCTGACTCCATCCACTTCTCTCTTTGCACTTTTGTTGCTTACCTAAGTTCCTAACATTTCCTTTTTTTTTTTTTTGACCCTCCTTTCTACTCCATTCCATTTTCCATACAGCAGCTGAAATGACTGATTTAAAGTAAAAATCTCTGAGGTGACTCTTTCTCTTAAAAGCCTTCAGAAGTATCTCATTATAGTTAAGATAAAATATGAATAACATTTGATTCATATTCCTTGTGATCTTTACGTCTCAAAATCATTATTTTTCATGAAACTGATTATAATTTGTTAATGCATTTTATATGAGTGGTCTCTATTTTTGGTTTAATTTTATACTTTTCTGTTTGATTAATCATCCCCTAGTAGACATTAAGTTCCATGTATAAAAGACCATGGTCCTTTATATACATAATCTCATTTAATACTCAAGATAACCCTGATGTGGTTCGGATCTGTATCCCCACCCGAATCTCATCTTCAGTTGTAATTCCCAATATTGGAGGTGGGGCCTGGTGGGAGGTGATTGGATCATGGTTGGGGAGATCCTTCATGAATGGTTTAGCATCATCCCTTTGGTGCTGTTCTTGTGAAAGATTTCTCATGAGATCTGGTTGTTTAAAAGTATGTGGCATCTTCCTCCCTTTCATCTCCTCCCTTTCTACTCCAGATGTGTGAAGTGCTGGCTCCCACTTTGTTTTCAACCATGATTATACGTTTCCTGAGGCCTCCATAGAAGTCACGCAGAGGCAGCATCATGCTTCCTGTACAGCCTACAGAACCATGAACCAATTAAACCTCTTTTCTTTATAAATCACCCAGTCTCAAGTATTTCCTTATAGCAATGTGAGAATGGACTAATACAAACTCTATTTTATTTATTATCCAAGTTTTACAGAGAAGAAAAGTATGACTCGGGGAAGACGAGTGACTTTCCTGAGGACACACATCTAATATAATGAAAAACCAGATTTAAAAAGACCTTTTGGAAGCTAAGATTTATATGGTTATTTGTGATGTTGTATCATCATCCCTTACAACCCACTCCTCATTGGAAATGTTCAAAATCCCAGTTATACTAGGGAACTCCTTCTTGAAAATTATTAACAAGCTAAAATCAACATGAAGGAAAGTCTTAAAAATGTCAAATGTCAAACAAATTTTTAATTGTATGATTATGAGGGAGGTAGGATAAGAAACTGGTTACTCCATATTTTTAGGGAATATATTTTCATATATAGAAAATTTAAGTGCTAAGAGCTTTCAAGAAAGACGAACCCAAATCCCAGTTCCTCCATTTCAGTTTTCTAATATGTAAATGGCTTTAGGATTTAAGGATAAAATTAGATAATATGTATGAAGAATTTAGGATAGTCTTACACTAAAATATAACATTGTTGTATTAATTAGTCATTTTTTCAGCACACTAAACAATCATCTATTAGGAGAAGTGGCACAAGATAATGTGTTCTCTGTTTTAAGTCAGAGGGTGCTCATAGTCCAGTAGCAGTGAACATGGAATAACTGCAGTTATGCAAGATGAAATCTCCCAAGGGATCCGGGATGACCCTCCAATTCCCTGTACTTGAGAATTCCCTCCATAATCTGTGGGGAACTTTACAGATGAGTTTAGTTCATAGTTTTTTCAAGCCCTGACCTTATCACAGTTGTAATTAGAGAGATCCTTTCTATTTTATTCGATATGCTTGATTCTCTCCTTCAGTGTCTTTCAAGGACTGGTTTGTGCCTTGCTTTTTCCAGCCCTCCTCAGGGACTGTTGTTCTGATACCTAGGTCTTTGATCCTGTTTTGTGGAGGCTGTTCTCCAGGGCTGCCTGCTTGGACTGAGACATATTATCTAAGGGAATACGGTTCTGGGTTCCCTGTTGCTCTACTCTGTGGTCCTGCTGAGAAACACTCCTCCAGTGTAGTGATCATGTTAGCAATCACCAGTTGTCAGAAATCATGTTTTTGGAAACCTTGCTTTGCTGCCTATACTCCACACCACTTCCTCCTGTAACCATAAAACAGGAGGTAGGTCCTGATGTCCACCTGTGTACCATATATGCATGTTGTAATGAGATCCTGTTCGATTCCTTTATTCCATAATGTAATGTCATTGACTTCTTTGCTAATTAACCCTCATTAAAGGATTAAAATTCTGAAGACCCAAGACATACACAATGGACACTTACAGAAGAAAATGCTTGGGGGTATGGTGAACTTCTAATATCCCTCCAGAATATAGCTAACATATTCAAAAGTAGTTAATTAATGCCAGAGGGTTTTTTTTTAAAAAACCACAGGGAAACTGTCATTTCTTTAGAACTGATGTTAAGATTAACTAATTAGGAATTCAAATCACTAAAAATACTTTGGGAAATAATTTTTAAATGCTCGTTTGTGTTACTGGCTGTGGGGGAAATCCAAGAAAGGGAATCAGACTCTGGTGCCCTCCCAATTTCTCTGCAATTGGTATTCTCTCATTTCTGGTGACCCTGGTCTCATTTCCAAATGCCATCCCTTTCCTTTGTGATGCATAATCACCACCCATCAGGGATACTTCTCCAGCCTGTTGTCTGTGTCCATCATGCCTTATCACCCCTGTCACAGATCTATCCTCCCCTGGTCAGACCACCTTTTGCTAACCACTCTTGCCTACTCCTTTGCACTAATTCCTTTAGAGTCCTCTTTCTATGTCTAGTGTCACAGGGCACAGAATGAGGAGTTAGACAGTCCTCACTCATGAACTTCCACCACGTCTTTCCCAACATATCCATGTGCATTCATTTCATAGGTGGATGCTGCCAGGTTAGCAACTTGCCTTCTTCTGTGTAACTATCTGTGAAAACATATGAATAAGTGACAAGTAAGACTTATGGAGAAAGGGGGAATGAACTTATGAGTCCATGATCCCTCTCCCTTAATGTTCAAAGATATTAAAACAAGTCAATGAACTGGCAAGGGTATAGTTAAAGCAAGAGTATAACTGAGAACAATAGGTCCCCTGAAAGGTCACTTAATTATAAGGGTGGAAGGAATCTGGAAGCATGAGTATGTATTTTTATCAAAGCAATGGGTGATCTGAGAGTACTGGTCTCACCCACACACACTGTTAAAAATTATATTATTACTAGCATAATTAATTTTGGTAATGTGAGTGTACTTTATAGACCACAGCAGGGTGGGGGCTCTGAATTGAAAGAGCTTCTACCACTCATGAAACTACTGTTGCTAGGACAATTAAACCAAGATCCATGAGTAGAAGGAATATGGAGCCATCAATGGTAGACGTCTTGATCCACTGATGATGGCAAATGGGGAATGAGAGAGAGTGGTCATGAATGTGTTCACCTTCAAGGGGGACATCAATTTCTGCTCCCCCAGGGGGAAGCAGCATGAAAGCAATGGTGAGACATGGTTCATCAACATGTATATACTCTCCTGGGGCATGTCAGAGATATTTGGGGAGAGAAACTCCTGGAAATATTAAGAGCTTTTTCTAGTAAAGTAGATAGAAGACCAAAATCCTTATAATTTATAATAATGTAAACTTGTGTGTGTGTGTATGTGTGTGTTTTATCTAAGAGCTAGTGAAATTTCCTTATACCCATACTCTTTTCTCGAACTTGAACTCCTGACCTCAGATGATCCACCTACCTCAGCCTCCCAAAGTGCTGGGATTACAGGTGTGAGCCATCACACCCGGCCGACCCTTAATCTTTTCTAAGAACACTTGACCCTAAAAAAAAAAACATGATTTTCCCCAATGATACTATTGTCTTGGTATGGGAGAAACCATTAGTTGCTGATTATGTTTAACAATAATCGAATTTTTATTGAGTATATGGTTTCCCTGAATAGATATTACATTTTTCAGTCTTCCTTGCAAGTATGTATGGCCATGTAATTAAGTTCTGACCAATGAGATATAACCAGAGTTTTTATGTAGGAAACTACCAAAAGTTTTCAGGAACCTACCCTGAGACAGCGGACATATGCCCTTGTTTCTTCTTCTCTATGCCTTCCTCCATCCTCCTGCCAGAGACATCATGCCACTATCTCGGACAATGAGGATGATGACCATACCTGGAGATAGTAGAGCACTGAGGCAAGGAGGTTGTGTTCATGGGGCAGAGAGCCATCATATCAGCCCAGGAAAACAGGAGATGGTATTTCCAGACATTTTCACATGTCTGGCACCTGGACTGGGATGGGTAGAAAACTTGGGGGTAAATGGGCATCGCTTTGTGGCCTTTTCATGGAAGGTGGCTTAGCCAAACTATCTTCTGGCTTTTCTTCTATGCCGCTAATTAGTCCTTCTTCATGATCTTAAATGGACTACTTTCCTCAGCTTTCTAGCCATTCCCCAAGGATCTGCCCTTTTGATCCTATGCCTTTAACTTCTCCCTCTACACTCTCTCCCCAGGTAAATTACCTCCGAAGGCTGCTAAGTGACCAAGCTCTACCTAGAATGACATTAAACACTTTTGCAACATAATTCCAAGCTTTTCTTCCTCCTGTCTCCCCAAAAATCCAACAGCACTTTGGAGTAAAAATATACACTGAAATTCTCCAGCTTTTATTTAGGCTCCCCTCTCTGAAATAACCTGCTCCTCCTTTCAGTCACATGTGACCATGTGTGCCCAGTGTTCAACACAGTCAGTCCTCAATGAATATTAGTTTCAAGACAGAAACAAAATTCTTGTCTTTTTGTCTTTGTGAAAGTATCCAGTATGCCCTGAAAGAACTAAGCAGCACCGCTTCCTGCCTTCCTAGTAGTTAACCTTGTACTTGTATTTACTATAACACATATGATATTGTATTAGACTGGGTTGCCTGTCTGTCCCTTTTCCCTTGTCCTTTGAGCAAAGACTACAAAAATGAGCATCCCAGGGGTCAAATGATGCTGCTGACTGGTTTGGTCATCACAATATTACTAAACAATTAAATTGGAAGGATCTGGCAGCCACTATCCAATTTCTCAAGACCCAGCTCTCTCTATTATCTTATTCTTGCTTTTCATATATTCACAAATAAGTTCCTGCCCCAACTTCCACTTTCCAGACCCTTAGAGAACAAAGACCAGTCCTTAGTAATCGCAGTCCCTGTAAATGGGCACTCAATAAGTGCCAAGGGGAAGTGAGATAAAATCTTCTTTGATGTTTCTACCCTACCTAGGGCCTAAGCTAAAAAAAAAAATAAACAAAATAAAGAAAGAAAGAGAAAGAAAGGAAGAAAAAAGGAAGAAAAGAAAAAAAGAGAGTTATAGTGTATCCCTGGAGTGTTTGCATTTTAACAGATTTCAAAACTGCAAAACCTTCAACACTTCCTCAACATAAGTATTTAAGAATAGCGCTCTTTTAAGGTACACCACAACTAGATACAGGTTGAGTATCCCCCATCTGAAATGCTAGGGACCAGAAGTGTTTTGGATTTTGGATTTTTTTCAGATTTTGGAATATTCGCATATACATAATGAGATATCTTGGGAATAGGACCCAAATCTAAACACAAAATGTATATATATTTTATATACACCTTACACACAGAGCTTGCAGGTAATTTTATACATTTTTAATAATTGTGTGCATGAAACAATGTTTGTGTACAGTGAACCATCAGAAAGCTAAAGGTGTCACTATCTCCCACCCACGTGGACCATCTGTGGTTGTTTGGCATCATCATCTTTCCTAACTTTAAATTTATATGCTACCGATAAGCAATCATTTTCTTATACTTATTCACACATAAGTATTTAACAGTAAAAAATATGACACACCATTAATACAGTAGAAAGATAATGTGTTCAGGGTAACTAAGCAGCGCCATAGCATCACCACAATACGTGCATCAGCTATTAGATAACAGCAACAACAAACGACGGCAGGCTTTCAGTTTCCACTCATGATGCTGTATTTCAATTAAAAAGGTTATTGTAGGTTATTGTAAACTGTATTTATTTTTATTTATTTTTCTTAGGTGAGAAGAAACATCAGAGGCCGTTGAAGGGCCTGGAAGTGAGTCTTCTAGGGATGAGAAGGTGTTCTGCTGGATGGCTTTTTAAAATGTTTTCTCCACAGTCATCTGCTTCATTTACAATAATTTACAACAATTTTTGTCTTAGAAGTCTCTCTTTGATTTTATAAACTGACATGATTTCTTGTTCTGTTATAAATGCGTGTTGTTCTAGTCCTTCAATAAGACCATCATACATTTTCACCATGTCATCTATAGGCACTTTTTCTGCAGTGTTAATATCTTATCATCACTATTACAGTATCATGATTACCTTGATTCAGAACCATTTCAGCTATTTCACCATCGGTCAATAAAAAAACTAGAGCCTCCTTATCCATGTCAAAAACATTTTTGATATCCACCTCTTCCAGCTTACTGATAGATTCTGAAGATAGCCAGCCTGGGTGACAAGAGCAGAACTCTGTCTCCAAAACAAAATAAAACAAAAAAAGAATTTTCATATTTACTCTTCATTGATCTAAGGATTCCCTGGCAACAGGGCTAAATCAACAAAGTCACATTTGGGTGAAAGTATATGATATGAATACTATTTTTGATGAGAATTTCAGCTGGGTCATGACACACAGTTCTCAAAGAATAACAAAATCTTGCAGCCATCATCTAGTCCAGCTTCCTTGCAGTGAGCACAAGCTACTGGTATAAAATATTTGTGAAACCAATCAGAAAACATATCCCCTGAGACCTGCCTTTTTGTTAGCATAACAATGGACTGGTAAGAAATTCCTTTTCTGAAAACAGTGAGGACAAGCTTTTGCCTATCACAGCAAGTTTACACTTATGCATGTCTGCTCTATTAGCACATCCCAGCACAATTATTCTGTCTTTGGCATCCTTAATTCCTTTAGGGGCTGTCTCACCTGCTGTAGACCATGTCTTTCTGGGACAATCATGCCAAAACTGTGATGAACTGAAAATTGAAGGGAACTGTGTATTATAGAATGTAAAGGGAACGAGTCAGTATTAAGACTTGTTCCAATGTCAGATTTTCATCAGCAATGACCTTGGCAAACTCACCAAGGAATTTCTCTGCTGCTTTGTGATCAGCAGATGCTTTATTACCACAAATCTTTAAAAAGGTAATGGCGTATCTTTAGTTAAGTTTCTGCAACCAGCCTGTTGAATATTCACAGTTCCCTTCAATTTTCAGTTCATCATGATAGATCTTCACTTATTTCATGATAAGCATACCATTAAGTGGCATGTGTTCACTGCTATGTAGATGTATCTCTACACATTTGGGATCTTTACTTTTAACATGGTGCAGCGTATTTCTACTTTTCATTAACTTCTCTTTCACTTGTGGCATCATATCTGCACTCAAAAAGTTTTGAATTTGGGAGCATTTCAGATTTCAGATTTTCATATTAGGTATGCACAAACAAATTAGGTATGCTCAACCTGTACCGAAATAGTTCCAGTGCTTCCCTGAGTTCTTCATTGCACCTTGAAATACCAGAACAGAATGTGGGAGGACAGGGAGCAGGATTTGATTCTGTCCAGTTTTGTAGAAGGAATAACAATCGCTACACACGCCCAGTAAGCAATGGAAACTCAGTCAAATCATCACCTTCATCTTTCTTTTATTCTTTAAAATGGTCACAGTGGTGCTCAGAGGTGTCTTAAACACAAAATTACTTTTGCTAGACCTTTTTTTTTTCTGTCTTCACAATCTGTACCCATGCTAGCTTTTTTAACATTAACATAGAAGATGAGTTTCCTTCCAGCGTACATTTGAAAGCGGGGAATTTTATGTAACGCAAATAAACTTGGAATTTTGTATCTCATTATATTTTAAAAAAAGAGAAAAAAAGAAAGACATACCATCTAGGAATATGAATACATTTTTACAATTGCTTTGAGATTCAGAGCGTGCATTTTTTAATACTTAATATCTTAAGTTGTTTTCTTCATTTCCACTGAAATTACTCTGCAAGTTCAGTTTATTTTTTAAACCATTTTTTTTTTGCAAATCAGTGGGACAAAATTACCATATCTTTCAGCAATATAAGATAGTTTTATAGCTTAGCACTTGAAAAACAACTCCCATCAATCACTAGCGGTAACTGAGGCACTTCATATACCAAACAACTTAAGCTGAAATTGAAACATCACTGATTGGTGACAAAACAATTTTTGCCTTGTTAGTTTCTGGCATGTCTTCTCATCAATAGGTGTTAAGTCTAAAGTAAAGTCAATCTTTGGCCCTATTTAAAATATTTCTAGGGCCTAGGAGGTGGGTGATGGAAAAATCCTGTACACTTATTAAAAACTACAACTGTGGCTGGGCACAGTGACTCATGCCTGATTTCCTAGCACTTTGGGAGGCCAAGACAGGTGGATCACTTGAGCCCAGGAGTTTGAGACCAGTGTGTACGACATGGTAAAACTCTGTCTCTAAAAAAGCAACAAAAATTAGCTGGGCATGGTGGCACATACCTGTAGTCCTACCTACTTAGGAGGCTGAGGCAGGAGGATCATTTAGCCCAGGAGGTGGAGGCTGCAGGGAGCTGTGATTGCACCACTGTGCTCCAGCCTGTATGACAGAGTGAGACCCTGTCTTAAAAAAATAAAGGATAACTGTAAATGTTTTCCTGCAAATATTGCCTGAGGAAAACTCCTTAAGGTCATTATGATCTTTCTATCACTTTCACAAGAACTATTTAGTGATTTTATTAAATATAAATTGAATCTGCTAAGTAATAAAAGGACATGTTGAAAGGAATACAGTTGTTTATTCCTTGCAATTTGGCACTATATTAACATCCAAACCAGTTATCCCTGAATCCCCAAAAGAGGAAAATCTTCTGTAATACTACTTTCTGCCAAAGTGTTTATTTCTGTCTGGCAGTTAGGTAGAAAGTTATTTTTGTGGTGAAACATTGCTGAGACAGTATTCTACAACTTTATTGTAAGCAGATACCAATCTTCAGTATAATAAAAGCTGAGCTCTATATGAATGAACTTAATTTTTAATCCATATTATAATATGTATAAATGTGTTGTTGATACATATTTGAAAGGAATGAATGGAATCATATTTTAAGTACTTTTCTCAAGCCAGTAAACAATTTTTTTTTCATTTCTTCTAATGTGAGAACAGCCAAGTTTACAGTCAACATCACTAGAGAAATACCAAGAAAGAGAAAGAAGAGGGATAAATAGAAGATGTGCTATTAGTTTATTTATTCAATCAACAAATATTCATTAAGCATCTTCTCTGTGCCAGGAAGTATGCTGGATGCTGACGCATTGTGGTGTCTAAAACTTTGAGTCTAAGGAATAATTTGTGATTCCATGAAGCTAAATAGTAACTTAAGAAGGCCATTCCCCACATCTCCTCTAAGGTCTGAAGAGAAATATTCTCAGACACATGAAATGAGTCCCATTTCCTCTCTGTCTGCAACCTATTTTTTATTATATATTTATCTGTTCTTTTCCAACAAAAAAAGTGAATTGTGGATGTAGATTACATTGAAACCATGGTCAAAGTGAAGCATTTCTTGTAGGTAGTATTTTTTATTAGGTTTTGTAATAAATTATAGAGGTGGTGTTAAAAAATTGAACAGTTTATTAATGTGAACCCTCATTAGCATATATTAAATATTATTTATTAGAAAGTTAATAATTTATTAGTGTTTAAATTAATCATCAAATCACTTTACACAATTAAGTCTAATTAATGCAGAGAAATTTCAGAGGGAGGATGTTCTAAAATCCTCTCTTTTTTTTAAATTAAGGAAACAGCATGAGTCCAGGTTGTTACACTGTCCTTAAGCACAGCTCAATTATTGGGCAGAGAGGGAGTTTTACATAAAAGCATTTTCACTGTTTGGGCACAAGGATTGTCGGGGCTCAGGAACCAAAGTGCTTTCAGGGCAATCATGTGGTAAGATGAGAAATCAAAGGGTTCCTTGAGTGGCTGTTAGTTCGGGAGAAGCCCTCACAGGCAACTCTAACGTTCCTTCCTTTCTCTGTACCCAAGAGTTAAAAACTGCTGCACTAAACTCTAAACTCCTTGAGGACAGGAATGGTGTCTCATTCATTTCTGCATGCTGGTGGCCATAACTATATCTGACAATAAGATTAACTGTCAGATAGACAAATAATTTCTTCAAAAAATCTCAGGCTTTCTCATTTATTTATTTATTTATTTATTTATTTATTTATTTATTTAGAGATGGAGTCTTGCTGTGTTGGACAGGCTGGAGTGCAGTGGTGTGATCTCGGCTCACTGCAACCTCCACCTCCTGGGTTCAAGCAGTTCTCCTGCCTCAGCCTCCCAAGTAGCTGGGATTACAAGCACGCACCACCATGCCCGGCTAACTGTTCTGTATTTTTAGTAGAGATGGGGTTTCACCATGTTGGCCAGGCTGGTTTCGAACTCCTGACCTCAAGTGATCTGCCTGCCTCAGCCTCCCAAAGTGCTGGGATTACAGGTGTGAGCCACCACACCTGGCTGGGCTTTCTCACTTATTAAAACAATTTTTGAGTGCCCACTGAGTGTTAGATACTCTGAAAGTTAAAGTGTTATAAAATGAAAGGCAGCTGCAGTTATCTATTTCTGCAACTAAAACATGGGAACGCCTTGAATACCTTCTTAGGGCTATAAGGAATACATGAGATAAAGATACCTTAGTGTAGTGCCTACACATAGGAACCACTCTAAAATTTTAGTTATCATGATGTCTCAGGCTGTTGCATCACAGATGAAAATTATAGATATTTTTTCTCTTTTTGACAACAGAGATGTGAGAAATGTTGCCTACTTCATCTACCATTTTTCTAGGTGTATCTCTTGGATTATCTTGGGGAGTAGAGCTGGGACTAGGAGAATGCAAGAAGAGAACTAGAACCCCAAAAGTAAGGAAGAACCCACTGTCAAGGCTGTATAAGTGTAACTCTGCACCTCTAGGATATGGAGAAGGAGTACCTCCTTAAATTTTGTACTCTAGGTGCCTCCTTGACTTCCAACCCTATTGGAGAATCTCCCTTATATAGATGAGTCACCTTAGAACTACTGAGAGTACACTTCTTTCAGAGTGTGGGAAGCTATCCCCAATGTGTGAAAGAAGTGCAATACGACCATTTGGATTTTGAGCATTTAAGAGAAAACTGCTTATAATGGGTTAAAGAGTGGCCCCTCAATATTTGTGTCACCTGAAATTTGTAAATGTGGCTTTATTTGGAAATAAGGTCTTTGCAGATGTAATTAAATTAAGATGAAGTCAACATGGATTAGGGTGAGTCCTAAATCTAATATGATTAGAGAGAAAATTTAGACACAGAGACAGACACACAGGGAAAGGGCCATGTGAAGACAGGGTAGAGATTGGAATAATGCATCTGCAAGCCAAGGAACACCGAAAATAGCTAACAACCACCAAAGCCTAGAAGAGGCAAGAAAGAATTCTTTCCTAGAGCCTGTGAAGGGAACATGGCCCTGCTGACACTTTAATTTCAGAAGTGATGTCTAATCTCCAAAACTGTGAAACAATGAATTTCTATTGTTCTAAGACACCCATTTTTTTCTGTTTTATTATGGTAGCCCTGAGAAACTAACATACATACTCTTTAACCACTAGATGTGAGTCCCCGGTGAGAGAAGGAAGAGAGTGGTCTGGATCTGTGAAGTGTAGGACAGAAACAATCATGACTTAGTGTTGTGGGGCCTCCTATTTCCCTGGGAGGAAGCTATACATGCAAATGGAAAGACTGAGCACTAGGATCTGAACCCCTGGGAGCCAAGAGTGAGAGAGCTGTGACTGAACTTAGCACTGATCTGGCTAAGTTCAGTCCAAAGATGCATGAAGTCCCTGGTGGAATCTTGTCATCAACATCAAGAGCGTGGAAGAGCATCTTCTGATAGCTCTACAGGGCCTGTGGCTCATCAGAAACAAGTGCCAGCAAGGACCTGTGGGAACGGCAGGTGTCTCCCTGTCTCCCTGTCATACATGAGTATGAAGCTTGACTAACCACTCTCCCTTCCTTGGGCTAACTATACTCTTGGAGGTTCTGGGCAGTTTGAAGATGGTTTCTAATTGTACTTTAGTTCTAGTCTCCAAGACAGTCTTGAAGTATGAAAAGGAGGAACCACAGAAGGTTTTACAGAGAGATGACACCCACACTGAAGAACAAATAGGAGTTAGCCAACAGATGAATGGCTGGAGAAGCATTTCAGGTGGAGGAGCTGATAAAAGTGAGGGCCTAAACTTGGAAGAAAGATGGCACATTGGACTTCTGAAAAGAATTGAGAAAAACCAGAGCACAGACCAAAGTGTAGGAGTTTCAAACTATGTGATGAAGAAGTAAATGGTCTATGTGGCCAGCTGGGGAAGTGGTGGAGTTGGTAGAGACGAAGAAAAAAAAAATACTGAATCCTAAAACCAGGGCCACAATGGAGGTAACTGAAACTCCAAACGCATTTCCAAATCTAAATGGTTATTGTTTCATTAGCACTATTGTACCACCCTCCAGCTGCATTGTGAGTTAAATGGGTGTTTTTGGGCTAGCCTAGGAATTATAAAACACATAACCATATATTTTTAATGTTTCTATAGATTATTATCCTCCTGAAATCCAAAAAACCAACTTACAAAGAAGCCCGATCTATTTCTAAAAGGCGAGCTAGCTATACTAACTACCTGCCACATCCTGAAATGGCCTTGAACCTAGAGAGGGGTTGCAATTCAGTATAAATTATCCTCTGCTACCTTTGCATTCTGAATTGTTGATGAGCAAATTCATCACTTTTCTTTAATTTTCACACGCTCTTTTTCATTGAGATAGCCAGAAATGCCACAATCAATCTTGATAAAACTGATCTGGAGACAAGAACCAAAATACAATTAGAAACACTCCCTTACTCTCACCCCTATCACAAAGCTGTAATAGTGCTGGGCAGGGACTAGACAGACAACCCCTTGCAACCCCCTGACCATGAATTAGTGATCCTTGGTCCAGTGTCCAGAGGCAACTGTATTTTCATAGGAAAACCTACGCTTTCAGTTTTAGCATAAGGAAACTACAAGCCTGTGCTGCTAGACTCACCAGTAAAAAGCAATGGAGATTGAATAAGGATGATAGCGGCCTTCCTTGAATTCTCTCCCTGTCCATGAATTAAATCCTCATAGAGGTGAGACTCTCATCACCACACAGCCCCAGGAAAGGACATGATTGATTGAGTTCATATTATAATACCTGGTACTTCTCCAGCCTCTGGGAAAGAAACATAAAATAAAGATGCCTGTACCATGAAATACTCAAATATGTTCTTCAGAATTCAAGGACTTAAATTATTCATTGACTGGGGCATTTTTTTTGAAGGAGAATAAAAGGGAAAAAAAATACCCTAGTCTTTCTGTCACAAAATAAAATATCAGCCCTAATGTTCAAATTCACCCACAGAACACAGTACAATCCCATATTATAAACAATTTTGTAAAAATTGAAAGTATATGCAAAATAAGATAAACAAAAGGAAAGGAAAGCAACTGAGTGCAAGAAAATAGCTCACAGCAAGTGACATTTAGAATGAAAGATAGAAAACTCACACTATTTTGTTCTATGCTTAAATAGACCAAGAGCAGAAATGTACCAGAGACATTTGATAATCAATATAACATTACCCCAAGGGCACCATATACAACTATAATTTTAAAAACAAAACTCAAGGAAATGGAACATTTAAATCAGAAGAACTTTTAACAACAAAATAACCAAAAAAATGGTTTAATGTTCTTTTATATCAGGGAATTCTTAACTTAAGGATTATTTTTCACAGCCAGTTTTTGCCAAGCAATGAGAGAACAGAAAAAAAAAATATCTTAGGTCTTTCCTGTCACTGTAGCCTTCATAATCACCACAATTCAACATGACACCATAACTTGTAAGAAATTCTCCCCGGCATCCATTTAAGTGAACACTAATTGGAAAGTTCAGTGAACAGAAAAAGGCTGGGAACAATATATATTTCAACATGCTGTGCCCGATCCTGACCTTAAATGACAAGGAGGAAAAAAATAGTTCAACACAGCCTCTGCATTCAGTCCTGTATTGTGAAATCATGATGTGGATTAGCTCCAGGAAAAATGTCAGGCTCGTGGTGAAACCTCAATAAAACCTGGAAACTCCATGTGAATCAATCTGCTCCACACACACGGTTTTATAAAAGAGCATCTGGATCCCCTGCACTGAAGTCAGGAACTCCACAGGTGAGAGGCAATAATAAGACATTGCTGAAAACATGAGCTCTGAAGCCAGACAAACAAGGGGTTTAACCTTGTCTCTATTGTATTCTTGGGCAAAGAGCTTTGCCTCTCAAATTTGCTGTCTGTAAAATGGGGCTACAATTTATGAGCTATTGTAACAATGTCATGAGCTATTGTGAGGAATAATCTTGATGTAAATATAGCACAGCCCCTGTCACATGGTAAGTGCTGCCTTAATGATAGCTAGTGCATACTGAGGGGTTACAGCAAGTCACTGAAAAAGTTTTGTCTCTGACATGAGCTAAATATTATGATTATCCCCATTTTACAGAGAAAAAGGCTGAGGCGTAGAAAAGATTAAGTAGCTTGCCTATGGTCACACAGTTGTTAAGTTTAACCTGGCACAGGTTTAACCTGGCACTTAAACCAAACATTTTGGTTCCAGTTTGCACATACTACTTCTCATGTAGTTTTATTAAATAAATAATAGAATAAATGAATAAATCATAGTTATTACTTTTTTATTCCTGAAAATTTGATAAACTAATCAGGAAGTGATAGGCAGAAACACTATACTCATAAAATAAGATAGTATATAATTCATAGCTACATTTAAATCTAAAGCATCAAGCCCTACAAACAAGTGAAGACAGAAAGGGTTGTAAAATCCATTAGGAGAGTCTCTGGTTATCATTTATCTATGGTACTGCACTGGAATATCAACTTTATGGGAGCAGAAATCTGATGTGCTCTGTCTCCGGCACCTCAGTAAGAAGTGGTGAAAGGGTAAGTAGATGGATGAATGGGTGAGTCAGGCAGTGCCAGGGTCCAAGACCCCAGAGGTGCTCTGAGGTGTCTCCTCAGAGGTGCTCCATGAAGACACACCAGCTCCGTAGCTGGCCAGGTACGAGAAAGCCCACTGGGGCTCTGTGCAGACATAGCCACTCCAGGACTCACAGAGGCAACCCCTCTGTCCTATTGAGTGGGAAGACAGTGAGCAGGGTTTTCTCCAGCCACTAGGCAGCCTCAAGTAGACATTCACTGAATATGTAAGAGGTCTTCATTAATAGGCTTCTTCCACACACAGAACCAGAAACAAATCCAGAGTCTTTTTGAGGTTTGTGCAAAGTGCTATATGACAATACAGTGAGGCATCGGGATCACCCAGCTCTAAACCACCATGCAATTCAACCCTGCCCTTCTACAGCACATACCACATGCAAACTACAGACTTTGGAAGTGAAGAACTACTGAGCAGAAAGTATCTTTGCCTTGCTGCGATGGAGCCTTAGGGAGATAAGATGTGGGAAAGATCTCACATATTGGGCAGTAAAAGATAGTAATGAGTTGCAGGTTTCCTTGGTAGAAAAGAAGAAAGAAGTGAATGAATAACCCCAGAGATTGATTTCCCAAAACTATTTTTGTGTCACTAATATTCTCAAGAAAAAATAATCCAGTTGAGATTGTATGTGTCTGTTCATTGTTTGGTTTGTTAGGTGTTCCACGACACTCCTTTTGAGAAGGAGAATAGGAAGGTATAAGTTCAAACAAATCACAATAGGACCTGGTCCTTTTGAAGGGGTTGCTATAAAAGAGAACAAATTTATTTCAAGTTTGAATGTTTAAAAACCTAGATTTGCCACAAATATTCATTGAAATTGCCTCATAAGACATCTTGCAGGGCTCCTCCATGGGATCTGAAATTATGGAAGATGAAATCTCCTCTCACAGACCCCGTCCTCCGGGTATTTGACCCCCAAAGAAGAGAAAATAAAAACTAACACTTAAGGGGTCCTATATGTTGCCAGTCACTGTGTAATGCATTATCTTATTTGACCATGACAAAATACAAGAAAGACTGTAGTATGAGACCTGTTTTAGAGAGAAGCTAGGCAACTTGCTAAAGTTCACACAGCTCAGAACAGAGCAGAACTGGGCTTTAAAATAATCCTTACTTTTATCCATTAATTATTTTCCATGCTAGGCTGCCTAGGAAGGGATGTTTGACGATAATATTACAAACTAACGGAATATCTAAAGAAAGCATAACCTAATTTTACCAAACTTAGCAGTCCCTATTGTTTGAAGGATAGGTGTGACCAAAGGTGACCAGGCTATTGAGGCTCCCGTGCTTACCTTGTACATGAACCCCATGTCATCAAAAGGGGGAACAAGCCTCCCCTCCCCACCAAACTCACAAATGCTTCATGAGTTTTCTAGACTTTATGGATGGTTTTTTGGGGGAAAAGAAAGGGTCTCATCACATATCAGAAGTCTCTAAAATCCAATTTGAGCATTTCTTTTTCCCAGAAAAAAAAATCTTTCCAGAATGTGCAAGTCTCCACTCTCTATCTTCCACCTCCCAGCCCAGCCCTGAGCCCTAGTTTCCTGTTCCACATGCCTCTTAATATTCCCTTACCTAAACAAAACCCTGCTCACTGGCTAAGCAGAGGAGACTCAATGGGGGGAAAAAAAAACCCAAAAAACAAACAAACAAAACCTACAAAACTAAAAACAAATCAAAACAAACAAACAAAAAAACCGCCAAAACAACCAGGGGAATGAGGAGAGCCTTCAATCATCCTTTCAGAAAGCAGTAATGAAATGTGATATTTGTAAGCATGTAGTGTGTGCTGGACATTGTTCTTGGCCTTCAGGATACAACCATGAACAAGACAGCCTGGAGCTGATAGTCTAGTGGGGAGGACCCAGCCACCAAATAAGAAAGCCAATTTATCAATCCCATCATTGCAAGTGTTGGTAAGTGGCAAGAGGGACAACAGTATAATGGTATGATCACAAGGACTAGAATTGGTGGGGGAGAGCTAGTTTATATTTCATGGCCAGCAAAGGCTTCTTTGAGCAGAGGAATTTTTATCTGAGTCCAAACAGGGGGGGGCACAACCATGCAAAGATGGGCATTCAAAATAGAGAAATTAGCAAACACAAAAGCCAAGGGTCTGTCCTAAGAAGGAAAGGGAAGTTGGGGTGAAGAAAAGAGAATCAAAAGTGTGCAGGCAGGACCTCATGGTCCAGAAGAAGTCTGAATTTCATTCTCAAGAGACTCGGAGGCCTCTGTAGAATTTGAGCATGGCTGTGTAGCATTTTTTCCTTTTTTCTTTTAATTTTTAATTTTTTTTATTTGAATACAGACATCATTTCAAGAGACTGAATAGCATTTTCTAAAGGCTACTCTGACCACTGGTTGTGGAATGACTGTGAAGGGGGAATGGGTGCTCCCACACCCTCACACTCAGCCTGTTTGGCATTTGCTTTCATTTTGCTCAAGTGCCACAGGGCTTAGATTAGAGTGATCTATTTCTTTGTAAAAGTGGATGTATTTGTAATATATGCTCAAAGTAAGGCAACCAAATCTGCTGTGAGGGGCTAGGACAGGGGTGAAGGATGACTCTCAGGTTTTGAGGTGGATCAATACCAGGGGAGGATTAGTTGGTAGGTAAAGCGAAGAGTGAGGGAGGGGAGTTGAGACCAGAGTTTTAAAAACTCTATTTTCGCTACAGAATTTGAACTTTATTTGCTAGGCAGTGAAGGCGCTATCAAGCAATGTTTATTTGTTCTCGTAGTTTTTAATAAACTTTTTCTGAAGTAGGATTAACAGGAAAGGCTGGTTTTAGGGAATGCTCCCACCCAGAAGGGCATGTGTTTACTTTATTGCTTTGCTGTTGTCATCTTGAAATTCTTCATAATTTTATCGTTGACGTTGTGTTTTGTAAGTGAAGTCCAATGGAACAATGAAGTACATGTAAGAGCAGAGGAAACTCACAAAATGTGCGTGTCCATGTTTCTTGCCATTCACTTGCATATAGCATTCATGACACCCCATGAGCTTAGAATTTCAGTAGACCCAGGATGCATAGGAATTCAGGGTGTTGCAAGGTGAGTACTAGGTGAGTGTGTGTAGAAACCAAGATTCCAAAGACTGTTGGTAGAATGTGTGCATTTCAAAACATGAAATAAAATGTACTTATTATGTTACTATTGATGAACATTGAGGTAGCTTCCAGTTTGGGACTATTATGAATAGTGCCACTATGAATATTCTGGTACATATTGTTTAATGCACACATTTAACCATTTCTGTGGGGTATTTATTTACAAATGAAGTTGCCAGGTCATATAGTCAGTTTTAGTTGATAACAGCCAAATAGTTGTTCTGTGAATTATATAAATTCTGCATTTCTGCCAGGGATTATAAACATTCTACCTGTTCCTTGTTCCTGCCAGCAGCAATATCGTTCAGATTTAAAATGTTAGCCATCCTGGTGGGTGTGTAGTGGTATTTCATTGAGGTTTTAGTGTGTACCTTGCTAGTCTCTAAAAAAATTTAGCACCTTTTCAGATATTTATTGGCCACATATAGATCCTCTTTTATAAAGTGTCTGTTATCCATGTTTTTCCACATGGATATCCAATTTTATTACACACTTTCCTTTTCTTTTTTTTTTTGCCAGTTTCACTCTTGTCGCCCAGGCTAGAGTGCAGGTGCACGATCTCGGCTCACTGGAACCTCTGCCTCCCAGGTTCAAGCAATCCTCCTGCCTCAGCCTCCCAAGTAGCTGGGATTACAGGCACCCACCACCACACCCGGCTAATTTTTTGTATTTTTAGTAGAGACAGGGTTTCACCATGTTGGCCAGGCTGGTCTTGAACTCCTGACCTCAGGTGATCCGCCTGCCTCGGCCTCCCAGAGTGCTGGGATTACAGGTGTGAGACACCATGCCAGACCAATTACTTGCTTTTTCTAACTGTTTTGTAGGAGTTCTTTATATATTCTATACTACTCTTCTTTTGTCATAAAAATGTATTGCAGACGTCTTCCTCACTGTACCTTGAATTTTCACTTAAGTGTCTTAATTTTAATGCAGCTTGATGTATTCAAACTTTTTGATTAACAATTTTTCTGATTGTCCCTTTGGTTGTTCTTTCACATTTATCTTCATGCCCTACATAGAATTGATTCTTCACATATGTCATGATAGAGGGAGCACCATTTCATTTTGTTCCACATGGATATCCAATTGGCCTAGCACCATTTGTTGAAAAAACCATTCTTCCCCACTGCACAGCAGCACTATCTTTCTCCTAAATCAAGGGGCTAAATATCTGGAATCTCTTTATATGTATACCTGTTGAAAGAGTTATTTTTATCATGCCAACTTCTCATTGTGTTTGCAATTTTGTCAACGATTCCATGTCTATTTATCTATCCTTTGCAAGTAACATATTGTCTGGATTATATTTGACATCTTGAAGTGTATATTATTTACAAAACATCATTTATAAAACATTTTGATGTTTTATAAATATATTTTAATCTATCATGTATAAAACATATTGATATCTAGTATGATATATGATATATGGTGATATATGATCTATTATGATACATGATTTATTATATAAGTCAACATGTATTATTTATAAAACACATTGATATCTAGTACAGACTCAACTTTATTTTTCTTCTCTGATTGTCTTGCCTATCTCTGCCCCTCATCAAAGGTTTTTGATAAGCAGAAGAAATGACTATTGTGGGATCTTACCCATCTTTTAGTATCATAAATATCTTGGAAATGGTCTGAAGGAAGAATTGGTAATGACCAGAACACTAAGAAGAGTGATGATAAAAGTGTACTAGGATCTTGATATTAGAAGTGAAAATTAAAGGATGTGACAAAATATAATCAAGAGGACACATGCCTGATTGAATGTAGGAGGAGAGGGAAAGGGAGAAGTAGGATAACTGCAAGAGCTGAGGCCCAGATAGCTGAAGGATTGGTGAAAATGTTCATTGAAATAGGAAAGAGAAGACCAAGAGTTGCTTTCAGGAATGGGGGAAAAGACACATTTAACAGACAAGTGGAGTCTAAAGGATTTAAGGAACCATAGCTGCAAGTGTCCAGCAGGCAACTGGAATGGTGAATTCATGGTTGAGAGATCAGGGCTACACACAGAGAATTGGGTTTATGTGAATATTGATATGTTGTAGATTAAATGTAAACTCAAAGGGAGGATATGTGGAGAGAGGATAGGGGAAGAAGGGATAGTAGAAGACAGAGATTGAAAAAGAGACCCAAAGTAGAAAGATAAGCGGTTGACAGAAGAAGGAGGGAAAGAAGAAGGGACAGAGCAAGGAGAGAGGAAGAGAAAGAAAAAATATTTAAATTTGAGTTACTAGATAAGGGGCTAGCCATGTCTTTATTCCAACACCAAATCCATGTACTGATTCAAGTATTCCACTAGAAAATTATTTTAGTGGGACATTCTTGTGGCAGAACCTCTGAAACTCTGCCTACCTCGTGCAGTGCTGTTCTGTGCCTAACTGCCAGCTCCTTCCCAGCAGAAGAGCCGTGGGCTGATGGTAGAGTACGTTTTGGGCCCCTGTATTTTCCATCAATGTGTATGCATTTGAAATAACAGCAGGTCGTTGAGTACTAATTCCTAACATTATTACAGTGTTGTTCTGAAGAGGAATTAATGTGTAAATTGATTGACTTGAGGATCAGTGAAAAGTACATCACGCATTGTGGTAAATTATAAAAAATAATGCCCTGCTTCCTAATTGCTTTCAAAAATTTTTATGCAGTTGCTTATCTGTTTTTATTACATTTAGTCAAATTCTGTAATGTTAATGATTCACAAATAAAAAACATTAAATATTCCTGATGGCCTGTACACAAGGTTAATTTACACCCTGGAAGCCAGATGAGGTGTTAACTATATTCAGGTTGCACTTCAGTGGTTTGAAAGGTAATTGTTTTACATTCCCAGAGCTTAAAAGGGACTTCCAAAAATAGAGTAGGCTATCAAACACAAAGAGACAATAAAACACTTGAATTGTTGTTATCTTAACATTCCTTTCTATTCCGTGATTTATCTAGCACTAGTCAAAGTACTTTTTGCCAAATAAACAATAATGAAAGGTAATATTTTGGATAAAATTTTATCATCATTGATTAGAGTTTCGTAGCAACAATTTTCTTGAGTCAACAACACTTAGAAAAAACAGAAAAAAACTTCTTTTCTATTTTGGAAAACCCTAGTTATAAATTTAAAGATCTGAACCAGATTCAGCAGTAATGCCCATTCTTCTATAGTCTGTCAGATCCTTTGGGTGCAGGACATGCTACCCCAAAATATGACACCTTGACATTTGAGAAAACAGTAGAAGCAGGAAGGTCACTCTCATCTTCCCCTCATCCTTTCTCCCCTGAAGCAGGCTATGAAACTTAGCTGCTCTTCCCCTGGTGTAGGTCATAAAACCTTTATTCCATGGGTACCCACCATATACCTGGAGGAAAAAAATACCATCACTGAAGACACAGAAAAACAAAGAAGAATCTGAACACATGAGCCTTGCCAAGTCCCCTCCAGTGTATTACCATTGGATCATGCCCCCTTCTGCTGTTCATACTTCTGCATGACTATCCTTCTTCATCAAACTTACCATAAAATATACAGTTTTTTTCTCTTTCTTTGTGTCTTCATTTCTGAAGTCTCCTGTGTCATGTAAAACTTCTATTAAATAAATTTATATGCTTTTCTTTTATTAATTTGTCTTTATTATAGGGGTCTCAGTCATGAACCTGTGATGGGTAAAGAAAAAAATTGCCTCTCCCCTACAGGAAAAACAAGCTGAAGGCAAGTAGTGATGATTTTTTTGAGTGGCTTATACAAAAAAGGGCATTCCTTAACTTCGACACTGGAGGACAAATTTAAGCCAACAAGTAAGTCCCTGAGCAGCATTTTGCTCCCCTCCCCTTTTTGCTAAGAATAACCTTGTTAAGAATATCAATAAGTGAGGCTGGACTTGGTGGCTTACACCTATAATCCCAGCAATTTGGGAGTCTGAGGCCAGAGGATTGCTTTAGCCCAAGAGTTTGAGACCAGCCTGGGCAACATAGCAAGACCCCCTCTCCACAAAAAATACAAAAATTAGCTGCCTGCAGTAGCAAGTGCTTGTGGTCCCAGCTACTTGGGAGTCTGAGGCAAGAGGACCGCGTTGCAGTGAGCCATGACTGTACCACCGCACTCCAGCCTAGGAGACAGAGTGAGACCGTGTCTCTTAAAAAAAAAAAAAAATTAATAAGTGAACATACCACATTAACATTCTGTGACACACACACATTATACTTCATTGCTGTATCATGACTGGTAGTTTGATTACTAGAGCAATTGTCTCATGAGTCAGTTATTATGATATCTACTAGCCAAGGTGTTTCTACATAGTTTAATAGTTTTCAAGGCCAAAAAAATTGGAGTGTAGCAATAAAAATTATATTACAAAAGCAAAATAAAATAATTTGGCTGAAGAATAAACCCAGAATTATTTTGGCACTAAAATGTTTAAAATTCCTTTCTCTTAAGAGAGGTTTTTCACTCATAAAACCTCAAATAACATGTGTTGTTATCTTTGTGCTTTTGAAATAATAAAAGTGGTAAAGGTCAGGTACACATAGTCTTTGCTTGCCTTTCACAAACAGTTATTTTAAAATGTATGTGTGTGAAGGGGAGTGGTGTTATGTGCTTAATTTATTTTTCTGTAGTTACCTTGATTAATAAAAGTCAAATATATTCAAATTAGTCTTTCATACTTCAATATTAATTTGTTTTAAAAAATAATAATTAACTTTTTAATAGAGATGCTTGAACACAATCTAACAGACACTTTGGAAAACTATCTCAAAAGTTTGTTTTTCTAACCAGGGAACTAATCCTGAAAAAAATTCACAGCCCAATCAGCATCACTCGTGACTTTATAAAATCTTCTATGTTTTCAGGAATGCAACAGCTTGAGTTAGATGAAAATTAAAATTCTGAGGTTAAATTCAGTGTACTTGAACACTGTGTAAATTCACTGAGCTCAGGCACACACTTGTTTACTTGAGAACTTTTCAATAAAGTCCTTACAATATGCTTATGGCTCCACATAAGCTGTGAAAATCACAAATTCTAAAACTACGAATATCTTTTTGTGAAGTGGTACACTGAAATTAACACTACACTTTTTGAATAAAAGGCCAAGGTAGAAATGTCTCCAATTTTCTTGGCTAAGGAAATGCAGCTGAAGCTTTGTGTATCGTGTTGTTGGGTAGCAATTTCTTAAGGTAGCAAAAGAGTAACTTCCAGTCAAAGACAGAAAAAGTCATTCTATGTTGAGCATGCTGGGAAAAGTCTTCAACTTCATTCTTCCCTTTGACTTAAGAAACACTTGGCATGTTTCCTAATATTGCCTATTAGACTTTCCCCTGCTCTCCCCGAGAACACAAACTACATATTATTTTCAAATAAAGTATATCCCACTTGAGTTGTTTCCAACCCCCATTAATCTCTTAGAGAGCAGATATGAAAGTGAAAGACCTTTGTTATTTAATGATGATCATAATAATGACTAGCATGCATTACATGCTTACTATATGTCAAGCACAGCAGTAGCTCTTTGCCTATATTGTTTCATTTAATCCTCACACAAGGTAAGAAGTTGATTCCATATTTCATCATCTCTAGGAGGTCATCAGTGCATTATAATTTTTTTAAATACACAAATGAAAAAAGGGGGAAAATGCCATAAACTATAATGTAATCTTTTCTTGTCACTTCAAAGTTTTCTTCTACACGTGTTGAAAGAGTTCTTGTATCAAAGCAGTCTCTCCTTGCTTTGCAATTTTTCTCATCTATCTCAAGGGAGTTGCAATTTCTCCTGCCTTCGGTTCTATGGTTTGTTGTGATAAAGCAATCCTTCTGCTGTGCCTCAGTAAAAAACATATAACCCAATTTCAGCTACTTGTGGGTATGTTTCTTTCTTGGATGTCATAAAACACTTGTTTTTTTCTTTGCAAGACAATCTGGCATAATGATCATTTTTCTAATGATGAATACTTGCTTCGCGAATATCAAATCTAAACACCACTCCTCTGTTTTTGCATATACATTAACTTTTTGTCTTAAACCCAAATATATTGTTGAATTTATCTGAAGCCAATTTAAATGGAAAACTAATTCAGCACGTGCAGTAATGCAAATGCTCATAACTCAGGTGAGATAACCCTGACCAGTGATGACCAAGTGCATGTGTGTGATCAGGCAAAGCCAACTACATTTCCACTATCACATGTGCAACAGTGACCATAAATCACCACTGACTGTATGAGATATGAAAATGTAAAATATTGTGTTCCTTGGAATCTGTGCAATCCGGTGTATTCAAAACATTATACAATTGTTAAGAAGCTGAGTCAGAAATGTTGTACAAGAAATCTGACACTCGATTGCACTCTCTAAATTGCTACATTTACACTAGTTTTAGGAAAATAAAGAAAATAGATCCATTCCCTTACCTTTAACAGTCCCTTATCTATAACTTTGCTATAAAGTTGGAACTCAATATAACTTCCACTTCAGCTCTGTGGATTTAACTTCAAACCTTTGCTGCTGCTGCTGCTTCTTGTGCTTTTATTAAATAATGACACCAGTCTTGGTACTCTGCATAAAGGGGTAATGGTTTCAGGCTGGAGAGTTTATGATCTAAATTAGACAGGATAAAACCAGGAAAAGAGATGACAAGAGATTGTGAGGAGCTGGTATTGGTTTCAATTTGTTTCATTTTCACAGTGTCAATTTTCTTAATGCTTCCTCAATTCACACTTCCCATCTCTTTTCTCCTAATAATTTCTGAGATGCGTCAAGAAGTTAGTATGTTCCTTTTGTTACAAGTGAAGAAATCTGAGAAGTCTACCCATATTCACACAGCTAGTAAGAGGAAGAGATATATAGTTCTAGCTCTCAGATTATCCATGTATTCAGGACCATGTTCAAGAAAATTATAATCTTGTTGTTATATTTAATAAATGGATGAATACAATGTATCTGATCACACAAAAGGTCTCCTGCGAGATAAGAATTTGACCACACACCAGATCCCAAACATTTACCTTGAATTTAGTGAAAATACAGCAAGATGGGATGGTTTGGAGCATGTGCTCTGGAGTCAGCCTGTCTTGGTCCATATGCTGGCTCTGCCACTAACCAGCTTCACAAGTTTGGTCAAGTTATTTAACATCTCTACACCTCTGTTTTATTATCTATAAAGTGGAGATAATAATAGCAACACATAAGAGAAAATAAAAGGCTAAAATTATATCAATAAGATTGTGTATAGAGTTGAAAGAACGGTCTTCAAAATAGACAAATTCTGAGAAATATGTTATTAAGAAAAAAGAGGAAAATACAAAACAGAAACTTAGAAATGATGAGTAAAGAAATTTTGAGGAAAAGAGAAGGTGCTCTTTATTGTGATTTTAAACTTGAATTGACTACCAGTTCACCTTCAATTTTTATATAAGTTATTATTCACTTAAATATATCTCTAATCTTTCTAGTGGGCCCTCAAAGGGTTATCACTTCCCAGACACCTTCTTTTGCTCTCTGAGTAATTCTTCTGTTTAAATTTCCAGAAACATATTCACATATCATTTCCATAGTCCCAGTACTATTTGTTTATGTGCCTCAGCAAGTACATCTGATAAATGCACGTTTTCTTTCCTGAAACCAGGCTGACTTCTTGGTATTTGTGAAAACACTCGAGAGACATACTGAGCAAATGAATGCCCTT
Source organism: Pan troglodytes (assembly GCF_028858775.2). NCBI lineage: Eukaryota > Metazoa > Chordata > Mammalia > Primates > Hominidae > Pan > Pan troglodytes. The sequence goes on from NC_072411.2 coordinate 40,415,880, forward strand.
TGAATTTCCAGTCTTTTAGTAATGGAGATAGTTACCACCCCTTTTCAGGACTTTTAAAAAGCATGCCCACATGAAAGTAGCTTATGGAAAAGTAATATCTCATTTGTGATGGTGTTAGAGTGCTCCAAAAGGGTAATGGTGAAGAATAATTGCACAGCCGAGGTGAAGTATGCTAATTCAGCAAGAAGTTTGTTTTTCCAATAGGAAAATCTAGGCTTATTACATATCACAATGTCATATAAGTACAGCTACTGCACAATACACTCTTCACAGTAATGCAAGGTGGAAGGGTAGTGAATAATCTCAAGCATTAGGAAATAATAATGCTTTCATTTGTGGCGGACCATGATAGCGCTAGCTTGTCTTTCATATTTCCTTTCTTTGAATAATAGAACCTCTTTTCTACTCCCCATGATTCAAGGGGCTTTCAGTCAAGTATCCCCTCCCACCAGCCACCATATACACAATCACAGGAGCAGCAAGAACATGACCCAACATCAGAGCGCCCCTTCCCGCAGTCTGCAGTGGTTCAGGAATAGGCACAGGACCCAGGTCAGGCCAATCGGAGTCCTTGGGAAATTTCGACTCGAGCTAAAAGAAAGATTCTATTTTCTTTATGTTATGGTGTTAGAAGGATACAAGCTGAAGCTCTTTGTGGCCATATTAAGGTTTTGAGAGGAAAGCTATCTGGTGTAGAAGAGACTAAGGTACAAAGAAGCAAAGTCAAGCAAGCCTCAGAACATGTGACATTTCCAAAGACACCATTAACCTTCTCTACCTTGCACCCTTGGCATGCTTTTTCCCCTTGAATACCATATGAACAATACTCCCTGGAGTAGTCTTAGAAAAGAAGAAAAAAGCATCCAGGTCATTTTGAATACCTAGTTTCAGCCTTTTATAAGCACGTTTCTACAGCTTGTCCTTCAATCCTATAAAATACCCAGTATCCTCTCCAGTTTTGTCAGCCAATTAATTCCACTTGCCTTTTTAGATATTTGAGTTGAACTTCCTTCACTTGCAGCTGAAAGGGCACTGAATAGTGCAAACTTTCTATAACTTTACAAAGTGCTCTCATACACACACAGAGTTATGGTGTCTGTTTTATGGATGAGAAAACAAAGAGGTTAAGAATTTGTCTGTCACTATAATGGAGCAGAATTTTTTAATAGAAATTTTTTAAATAGAAAGAAAAAGCAGGAAAAAGGTGAGAATTATATCTGGGATTTTTTTCCATGTTAGGTTCAATGAGTTTTCCTCCAGGGTATATACTATGCCACATCTTTTTGTCTCCAAATTCAGGTCGGATTTAGGAGAACATTCCTTGATCCTCACTAACTCACTGCTGATTCCAGCTAAGTGCTCTTCATTCCTCCTGCCTACACTCTAGCCTGGAGAGAAGCTTACTATTGAACTGCAATTGTATTTACCAATACTTTTTAATAGTTAATATTTATTAAACACTTACTATTTCCCAGGCACTGCTCTAAGCACTGAATCTGTATTAACTCATTTAATCCTCAATAAATATTTGTAAGATAGGTATGACAATTATTTCTACTTAATGCATCAGGAAAAAGAGGCACAGAGGATTTTGTAACTTGCCTAGGTCACAATGCTAGATAAGTGGAATGTGGATTGGAATGGAGGAAATCACACTTCAGAGTCTGTGCCTTTGTCCATATGGTCATCACAGTTTGTTCAGATGGTCTGCCTTAGACTCTTGAATGTATTTTATATCACCTGCATACCTGGGTACCCTTTTTAATTCCCATTCTTATATTTTGGGTATTTCCTATCATATCATTTTTGTAGCCTGAGTGCATACAGGAGCTGATTGCTCCTCCTTTTTTTTCTTCCTTGGCTCAGTCTTCTTCTTTATATGACTAAAAGTAAACTAATGCTCATTGCATATGCCCAGATATTTGCAGCACTTGGTTCCACAAGCTGACAACAGGAGAAGAGTGGGCCAAATCTGAGCTGACTATGTACTGAACTAACATTGCCTAACAGAGACTACCCAGGGCACCCACAAGTAACAAAACTATTTTTAATATTTACTTCTCCTTTCTTCCTGTTGGCCTTCTGTAATATGAAGTACCACCCAAGATAAACTATTCTCTTTCTGAAAATTGTTAGGCCAGTTATCTGCTTTTGCTCACTGTATTGGGTAAGTTGCACTATATATGAAAATAGTTCAAATATCAAAAATAAATTTTTTTATTATTATTATAAGTTTTAGGGTACATGTGCACAACGTGCAGGTTTGTTACATATGTATACATGTGCCATGTTGGTGTGCTGCACCCATTAACTCGTCATTTAGCATTAGGTATATCTCCAAATGCTATCCCTCTCCCCTCCCCCCACCCCACAACAGTCCCCGGTGTGTGATGTTCCCCTTCCTGTGTCCATATGTTCTCATTGTTCAATTCCCACCTATGAGTGAGAACATGCAGTGTTTAGTTTTTTGTCCTTGCGATAGTTTGCTGAGAAAGATGGTTTCCAGCTTCATCCATGTCCCTACAAAGGACATGAACTCATCCTTTTTTATGGCTGCATAGTATTCCATGGTGTATATGTGCCACATTTTCTTAATCCAGTCTATCATTGTTGGACATTTGGGTTGGTTCTAAGTCTTTGCTATTGTGAATAGTGCCGTAATAAACATACGTGTGCATGTGTCTTTATAGCAGCATGATTTATAATCCTTTGGGTATATACCCAGTAATGGGATGGCTGGGTCAAATGGTATTTCTAGTTCTAGATCCCTGAGGAATCGCCACACTGACTTCCACAATGGTTGAACTAGTTTACAGTCCCACCAACAGTGTATAAGTGTTAGACCTAAAACCATAAAAACCCTAGAAGAAAACCTAGGCAATACCATTCAGGACATAGGCATGGGCAAGGACTTCATGTCTAAAACACCAAAAGCAATGGCAACAAAAGCCAAAATTGACAAATGGGATCTAATTAAACTATAAATTCTTAAATACTCCTTCCTCCAAGAGTTTAATTTTCCATCACTTAAATAAACCTAGTGACTCACTTATTAACACACTTCTAAGAAACAGACTCTATGGAAAAGAAAAAATAGTAAACTTACATGAAGAAACCTGGAAGTTACCATCTCACCCACGTGACCAACGTTAATATCACCAGTAATTAAAAATACTGATATCATGTATCCCCTCAGAGGATGCAATAAAGGACATATTACCCATGTGGCATTTTCCTCCCAAAATCTACACCCTTAGTCTAAATATGAGAAAGCTCCAGACAAATCCAAACTGAGGACCATTCTACAAACACCTGACCAGTATTCTGCAAAAATATCAAGGTCTTGAAAAACAAGAAAAGACTGAGGAACTGCCACAGATTAAGAAGACAATGGAGACACAATGACTAATTACAATGTAGTATATTGGATTGAATCCTTGAACAACAACAAAAATTACATTAGTAGAAAAACAGGAAATTTGAAGTAAACAATAATTTAGATAATATTATTGACAAATGTTAATTTCTTAATGTCCATGTTACTATGTGTATGTAATATGTTAACTTTAGGGGAAGCAAGATGAAATATATATGGGAAATCTTCATACAATCTTTGCAACTCTTTTGTAAACTTAAAATTATTTCAAAATTAAAAGTTAAAAAATCTCAACATAGGGTAAAGTATGTGCCATAAGGAAAACATGAAATGTTCTGGCAGAAGACTTTACTTGAGGAATTTCCTGGGAGATGGTAATATCTGAGATGGTCAAGGTTTTGGAGATGGGAGTGCAGAAAGAGCATTTCTTCAGCATTTTCATTCTACTGACAAACACATCTCTTTTCTCTCCCATCTGTTCTGTCCTCCTTCTTGCTTTCTTTAGTCTCCTTCCCAGTTATGTTGCGGATCAGAGAATTCTGTCTTCCTTGTACTGAGTTTATGCCACCAGGTTAAAAAATCACTAAAGATTTCTGGGAAGAGGTAAACCTCAAAAGAATGTACATATCTGCATCACTGACTTCTCAGTCCACTTTACATTACAAAGATGAAATTTTGACAACAGACTTACTGTGATAACTCTGAAGGTCATTGGCTATGATATTATTTCTGATAATGTACATATACGTGGCAATGCCATTTCTTTTTAGGTAGGAGACAAAAATCTCTCTGGTGAGATTTTTTTTCAAATAATGAAAGTTTTATATCTTGAACATGTATTCCTGGAAAACTAAGGATCTACTTTTGGATGTAAATTCTCAAGAGAGCATGGAGGATTGACTTCACCAAAAAAAGTAACTTTTTAAATCCAGTGTTCCCACTCAATGTTCATTTATTATTCATTTAATTATTCATTCAACATTCTTTGAGAACTTGTTGTATGACAGATCAGGAGATACAAATGTGATTATCTTGACCATCCCTGAAGCTGTTAGTCCAGTGAAGTTCAAAGATACAGTTCAGAATCCAGATAATTTACTGATCTACCTGTCGTCTATAATGGCCCATTAAAAGGATTATTGTAAATTATCTTATGTGATTGTACAATCCATGCCAATTTTTAAAATATTTAATTGTTGGAAGTAGAATGCAGAAGTGATAGGGTCAAAGGCTATGTCTTATCTTGAGTAAAATTGAAATCACCATATCTAACCTAAAACCAGAACAGATGTATTTTGTTCTATTCCCAAATCAAATTTTAATAACCTCAGATGCTTCATTTGTGTTTGATACATTTTGAGTTCTTGTCCATCCCTGGTAAGAGTAATATGGTTGTTGAAAGATCTAGGCACCTATTTATGGCTCTAAAAGGCATCATAGTATCCATTTACTTTACTTTTTTAATATCCTAAAGTTTATCTACAAAGTTGAATGAATTCAAAGTTAATTTGGATAACTTTTTTTCTGATCCAAAATTTAGTTCTGAATATTAGATGAGTTGCCTAATCTAACAAAGTCAAAGAAATTTTGAGCACAGATATACATGACATATTATCCTAGACATTCTATCAGACCCACTAGTAAAATTTCTTGGATCATTTCTTCTTAATATATGAAATCTTCTGAATAGTATAACCCTGTACTTCCTTCAACTAAGACTTGTCTAATGATCTCAAGGAAACTCTTGCCTAGACTCTTGCTTTATATTTAGATCTATTTCCACTGGTAAACCTTCTTGATTTTTCAAACATGGGTACTTAATAGTTTTAAATTATTTTCCACTAACTGAAAAAAAAATAACGTTTAAAAGAGATTATTGTGTATTACTAAAGAAATATGTTCATTTTCTAAGACTCTATTTGCAAGCAAATATTTTTATTTTAAAAAGACAAATTTTACACACCAGATACAGTGACTATAAAGCTCACTGATTTGTAATTAGTGACCTACATATGCAATTTACCATCTCTGAGACCTTAAACCTGTCCTAGGTGTAATTAAATGAGTAATGTATGTAGAAGCACCATAACTTTCAAGCGTCATATAAAATGATAATTTTGTATTATTTATACACATATTATTAGCATTCATTCATTCAACAAACATTTTATTTAGAACTCTTATTTAGAAACTAGGCATTATTTTCTTCAAGTGGCTTTTCCTAACCTTTTCCTGCCTACCTCCCCAGACTAACTCTGGTTCATCTTTATAATGTCATAATTTAGCTCATGATCTAAAACATAGTAAGTACTCAATAAATATTTATTAAATAATTTCAGGCATTCTTAGCCTTCTACTCTCTTCTACTTCCGACAGTATTTTCTAAATTAGGTTGTGTTAAAGTTACCCGATAACTCCCAGTTTCATTCCATATGACCTGTAGTCTTGAACATTTTCATTTTGAATCAGTTTAAACTTGGCAGCATTATTAAGGTAATTAATGCGCATTCATACTTTGAGTTTTATATCTTCATTTAAACTCCATCTCTTTTTAAAAATTTAATTATGGAAGGCCCACCATATGTTTAAAAGCCATCATGATTGTTTAGATAGGGAGAGACTGGTGCTCCCTCTGCTGGCTCTGAAGAGAAAAAAGATAACTGGAAAACCATTGCAGAGTTAGACTGACATTCTGGCCAAGGCTTGCCACCCAAAGGATGATTTTAGAACTCTGAGATGCTTTACTGAATTGACTATATAACCTGAACTACACTAAAATACCACACTAACACCTATGCTTGTCAGACATGAAAGAAATTATAGAAAGTGGTATCTTAAATTCAAGGTTAGAAAAGCTTTTTATTGAAAATAAATCTATATTCTAAAAGCCCTGATTTGATTATTATACAATTTATGTATGTAACAAAATTGTACTTGTACCCTATACATTTCAATAAGTAAAAAATAAATAAACCAAGAAGAATAAAACAGTAAAAAGCATAAAATAAAACTTGACAGCTGGTATTAAAATAATAGGTGTATAAAATAACAGTGATAATTTTTTCTAGGTGTGAGTAGTTGTTAACTTTGCAACTCCAACATATTATGTGTGTAGGGTATTTTACAGTTGTGACATAGATTAATGAGTATTATGCCAATTGATCCACACAAATAAATGCTTACAGTTAATAGGCCAATAATATTTCACCGTTGTTCCCTCCATTTGAAAGAGAGGAATGTCACCAAGGATGTATAGCTCTTCTACAGGACCAGCAAAATAATCCCATGACCACTTCAGATACTGATAGCTAAACTCTAATGAATGCTTACTATGGCTACACACTGTAACAAGGAGTTTATAAGCAATGCCTTCTTTAATTCTCGTAACAGCCCTATAAAGGAGGCATGATTATCATTCCCATTTTATAGATAAGGAAATTAAGCCACAGTCACTTTCCAGCCCAAAATTCAGGATGACACCCCAACATCCAAGGTAAATCATGTGAAAACTCACAGAAGCCAACTCAAACACAGGTGATAAGTTGCATGGAAATCACACACAATGTGGAGTACCATGAAATATTGACATACCGAAGTCTATTTTATCGACTAGAAACAAAATTTTTAGTGGTGAATATTACAAAAAAAAAAATATATATATATATGGGTACCAACCAAGGTATATTTGTATTGCATATGTTTAAATATAAAAGTAATATATACATAAACTCTAGATTTGAAGGAGGATCTTAGGTCCCAGAATGTCTTCAGCTCTAATAAACATGGACACCTTATGCCTTGCAAAATTATTATTCACTTATTAAATTTAACAAAAGCTAAAAATTCTTCAGATTATGTTTCAACTCTTTTCAAATCAGTCCTGGAAGTCTCCTCATCTCCTTCTACACGATAAAGATTGGCATGAATTAAAATCTTTTGAACCCTCCCCTCACCATTGGGTACAAGCTTTGTATTTAGGCTCAACATGTTTTCTCTTTAGGTCTTCAAACAGACTTTGCTGAAATCTTGGCTTTTCAAATGACTTGAAATATCATGAGCCACGACAGTAAAAATTTACATGGTAACAGAAACAACATGAGACTGAAATCAAAGACCTCTTACTGATCTTAATTTTGGGTCACATCATCCACTTTGCTTTGTAGGATTTATCCACAAACTCCTGAGTTTCTGTAGGAAATGCTAAATTTCTTTAACATCTCTAAAATGATACAGATCTCCACATTCTCAGAATACACAGAACTTTTCAGAAAAGGATATTTTACAAAGTTAAAACTATCTACAATGAACCCAATTACCTTATGAGGTGGTGAAAGGGCTTCATTAGCTGTCCAGATTGCCATTTTTGTGCTCATTGTTTATCTAGCTGCATACACCACTGAGTAAACAATCAGCAGCAGTTACCAAACTATTAAAATAACAGCAAATTATGAGGCAAAAACTTCAAATTCGGAAAATTCCACTCATAAACTTAATATTTTCTGAGCTTCTGAGAAGATACCAACGTGGTTAAATGTTTTAGCAATACCCCAGTGTTCTAGGGGAGGCTCATTTGAGAACCACGTCTTATGGGATTCATACTTTGATCCTCCACCATCGTCTTTCCTTCCATTGTTTCCCCAAAATAGAATCTACAGGAATTGTCATCACAAAAAAAATGCCACGTTGAATTGCTTTTAATTTTATTTTATATTTGAAGGAAATTGAATTAAATCAAGCACCAGTGGATTGGCTCAGAGAGGGCAAAGCATGGGAGAAAAAGGCACTGGTTGCCATACAGTTGGCTGAGAAGGAACCAGCTGAACCTTAAAGGATTGGTGGAGGTTGAGTGTGGGCTGCTGTGACAGTGTAGAATCCCTGGCAGCCCCAGACATGGGAGGAGCTGCTGCTCACCCCCAGGCTCATCTCCAGGCACCTCCATGAGGTACTCATAAAAAAGATGGGGGCACAGTGGGTAACTGGGGAGAGTCCCTCTTAGATGATACAGGCCAGGAGAAGGGGAAAAGCAGCCACTATGGGGAAAGCTGAACCCCAGCCACCCTGCCCAGATCATCCTCTCAGAAAGAACAAAAGCCTTGAGCCTCTGTAACAGAGGCAGAAAACCTTGTCACTCCCAGGCACAGGTTAAAAACCTATTGTTGATGACGGAATAAAAAAGAAAAATTATCTATCCCTGGAGGAGGGCCAGGAAACAGTCTTGGGCCCAGCCTCAGGATCTTATATTCATGCCATTAGAAGTGAGCTGTCACCAATGGGGAAGGCCAAGAAACTCTCTCCTATACCAGGACATCAGAGAATGCCCTCTTTCCCCTTCCGCTACCACCCCACAACCACACCACCAACATACGATTATCATACAAGACAGCAATTTCATTCCTATGTATTTACCCAAGATAAAGGGCTAAGTGCCCACAAAACATGTACACAAATGTTTATAGCAGCATTATTTATAATTGCTAAAAAGAACCTAAATGGCAACAACCTAAACTTCCATAAACTGGTGAATGGATGACAAACTGTGTTTTGGCCATTTGGTGGAATACTACTCACCAGTAAAAAGAAATGAACTATTGTTTCACGCATTAATGTGGAGGAATCTCAAGTGCTTTATGTTAAGTGAAAGAAGGCAGATACTAAAGATGATATGATATATGCTTCTCTTCTTAAAATATTCTAGAAAGGCAAAACTATAATGACAAAGACTTCAATGGTTGCCTGGAGGTGGAAGAGAAGGAAATTGACTACAAAGAGGCACAAAATAACTTTTGGAGGGGATGTGAATGTTTTATATCTTAATTCTAGCAGTGGTTACATGCCTATATACACTTTTCAAGTCCATAAACAAGGTGAATTTTATTTTATTTATTTATTTTGAGACAAGGTCTCACTCTGTTGTCCAGGCTGGAGTTCAGTGCTATGATCATGGTTCACTGCAGCTTGACCTCCTGGGCTTAAGCTATCTTCCCACCTCAGCCACCTAAGTATCTAGGACTACAGGCACACATCACCATGCCTGGCTAAGTTTTTAACTTTTTTTTTGTTTTGTTTTGTTTTGTAGAGATGAGTTCTCACTATGTTGCCCAGGCTGGTCTCAAATTCCTAGGCCCCAGCACTCCTCCTGCTTTGGCCTCCCAAAGTGCTGGAATCAGGCATGAGCCACCATGCCTGGCCTGATTTTATTATATTTAAATTTTCTCTCAATAAACCTGACAAATTATCAAGAGATATAGATCTAGCCTCATTTCTGTCATAGTCTGAGTGATCTTAAAAAAACTTTAGTTCACTTCAACAAGCTTTTTTTTAATTATTGTTTTACTTTACGTTCTGGGATACATGTACAGAATGTGCAGGTTTGTTATGTAGGTATGTATGTGCCATGGTGGTTTGCTGTACGTAGCAACCTGTCATCTAGGTTTTAAGCCCCGCATGCATTAGGTATTTGTCCTAATGCTCTCCCTCCCCTTAACCCCCACCCCTCAACAGGCCCTGATGTGTGATTTTCCCCTCCCTGTGTCCATGTGTTCGCATTGTTCAACTCCCACTTATGAGTGAGAACATGTGGTGTTTGGTTTTCTGTTCCTGTGTTAGTTTGCTGAGAATGATGATTTCATGAAGTATCTACTATGTGCCATGCCAGGTTATGTCAAAGAGATAAGCTAGCTGTGTCTCTCTAGGAACACAGAGTAATAAAATACTTCTTAAAATATTGTCAGCAATTTACAGATTAAACATGAAATCCTATGCAAAATAAAAATATTTAGCACTATATGGTAATGAATTACATCATTCGAGAACCTGTGCGCTGTAACTCAAAAGGATTTCAGAGGAAAATTTATAACCTAAAAGGCATTTATTGAAAAACAATAAAGATTGAAAATATATGCAGGAAATGCTTAAGAAGCAAAATGAAAACAAACAAACAAACAAACAAAAAACACTCAAATAAATAAAAGGAAAGATATGAGCAAAACAAAAGAAACTATGCATTAAATTAAACTTAATGAATTAAGTTATAGATTCCTTTATGCATAAATATCTCAGTCTTCAGTACAGAATATATACTGCTAATCACCAACAACTTATAGTATTCATCTCTTCCTAAACTAATTTGACCACTAAACCATGTGTGTGTGTGTGTGTGTGAGAGAGAGAGAGAGAGTAAAACGCCTGCCTTATATCTAACTGATTCATATACAAAAATTCAGAAAACATTGGTCTAATGGCTTAATTAAATCATGCAACTTGTCTGAGCTCAAATTTACCACTCTAGAAAAAAACTGAAATGTAAAAGTCTCTCATTTCTATTTCTCAAAATCTAATTGGTTGTACAGAGGAGAGAAGACAGTAAAACCGATATAAGAGATCCACAGATAAAGTTACATAAAGTGGCAAGGACATCAGCAGGATAGTGGGCTAGGACTCTCCAGTGCTCATCTCCCTGCAGAAACATCAACTCATTCAGCTACGCATGCACAAAGATACTTTCACAAGAGATAAGAAAACCAGGTAAAAGATTACAATGCCTGGGTGTAGCACAGAAACAAGAATAGACATATTGAAGAGGGTAGAAAGGACAGTTTTACATTCCTATGTCATCCCTTTCCCAGTCCTGGGCAGCAAAGCATGGAGAGAGCTATTCTCCAAGTGGGGAAAGGAGAGAGAATTAACTCCATATTTTGCTTCAGACCCAAAACCAGGCCTGCCCCAGTAAAATCCAGCACCAGGTAGGCCTCCATGACCCCAGACCCCAGGGTAGTAGCTGAAGATGGAGGTTCTAGGCCCACCCTGGCACCCTGGCACCAGCCCCAAGGCCCAAGCACGCCAGGTAGATTCAGTCTCTGGGCTGCCCCACTACCACCCCAAGCTCAGTAGTCCCAGGCTCCAGACTGCCCTCAGCACCAGGCCAATCTAGGTGACCCCAGGTCCCAGACCACCCCCAGCACTGAGCTCGCCCCCATGGGCACAGGGTTCAGGCACCTGCCCTGACATGAGGTTGCCCCCTACATTCCTAATAATCAGGCCAGGACCCAAGGATGAAGCCTCCAGGCCATTCCTTACAGCCCCAAGATTCAGGCTGGTACTGGCAGACTGAGCCTCCAAACCCACCCAAGCATCAGACAGAAACCTATAGCTCGAAGTGTCAGGCCTGCTCAGCAGACTTAGTTTCTAGGCCTTCCCTAACAGCAGGTTAACCCCAGCAGCCCCAGGCTCTAGGCTGACCCTAGCACCAAACAGCCCCAGCTACGCAGGCACACCCAGGCTTCAAACCCATCCCAATGCCAGGACAATCCCACAGAATCAGGTTCCAGGCCCACCCCAAGACCAGGCCAACCCCAGGTGGCCCAGGCTCTGGATTTCCTCTGGCACTGAGCTGGCCCCTATAGCAACCCTAGATTTCAGGCTTATTCAAGCACCAGGCTGGCCCCCACATCCCTGGTAATCAAGATGGTACACACGGACTCAGTTTCCAGGGTAGACCCTGTAAATACAGAATTCAAGCCCATCAAGTACCAAGCTAGCCCCTGTATTCCCAGGTGTCAGACCTGCTCCAGCTCCAGGTCACAAAAGCTATGCAAAGTAGATATGCAGGTCACAAAAGTGATATACAAAAGATAAAAAGTAAGAAATCAAAGGACAACACTAGAGAAAATTACTTAATCACAAAGGAAGACAGTAAGAGAGAAAGGAACAAATTATCTACAAAACAATGAGAAAACAGTTAACAAAATGGGAGTAGTTAATTTCTGACTTAATAATAATTACCTCAAAAGTAAATAGATTAAGTTCTCTAATCAAAAGACATACAGGAGTTGAATAGATTACCAAAAAAGACTCAATTACATGCTGCCTACAAGAGACTTACTTTGCCTGTAAGAAGGCACATAAACTGAAAGTGATAAGATGGAAAAATATATTCCTATATTCCATGCAAATAAAAATGAAAGAAAGCAGGAATAGCTATACTTAGATAAAATAGACTTTAAAAAAACCATAAAATGGGACAAAGGTAGTTATTATATAATGATAAAGGGGTTTGTTTATCAAGAAGATATAACAATTATAAATATATATGCACCCAACATCAGAGCACTTAACTATATAAAGCAAATATTAATAGATACAGAAGGAGAGATAGATTGTCACACAATAATATTAGAGGACTTTAACACCTCACTTTCAGCAGTGAACATACCATCTAGACAGAAAATCAATAGGAAAACATTAGACATAAACTACACATTGGATGAAATGGACAAAACAGATGTATACAGAATATTTCATCCAAAAGCAGCAGAATACACATTCTTCTCAAGCACACACAGAACATTCTCCAGGAAGGGTGATATATTAGGCCACATAATAAGTCTTAGAAAATATAAGTAGATTGAAATTATATTGAGTGTCTTATCTGATCACAATTTCTAAATCTAGAAATAAATAACAAGAGAAATTTCAGAAAATTCATAAACATTTGAAACTTAGAAAACATGCCCCCGAACAATCAATGGATCAACAAAGAAATTTAAATAATATCTTGAAATAAATAAAAATGAACAATATCAAAATTTATTGAATGTAGCAAAAGCAGTTCTAAGAGGAAAGATTATAGCAACAAATGACTACATCTAAAAATAAGAAAGACTTCCAAATAAACAACCTAGTGTTATATCTCAAGGAAATAGAAAAGGAAGAACAAAGCCCAAAGTTAGTAGAAGAAAGAGAACAAGAAAAGTCAAAACACAAATAAGTTTAATAGAAACTAAAAAAAAAAAAAAAAAAAAAATAGAAAAGAGCAACTCTTACAAGTTGGTTTTTTGAAAAGATACAATCAATAAGTTGTAAGATAGATTACGAAAAAAGAGGGAAGGCTCAAATAAAAAAATAGAAATGAAAGAGTACATGAACAACTAATGTCAAAGAAATTTAAAGGATTATAAAAGATTAATATGTACAATTATGTGCCAATAAATTGGATAACCTAGAAGAAATGCAAAAATTCCTTAACCTATACAGTATACCAAGACTGAATTATGAAGAATGGAAAATATGAACAGACAATATGAGTAAGAAGATTGACTCAGTAATAAAAAGTCTCCTATCAAAGAAAATCTCAGGACCTAATGACTTCACTGTCAAATTCTACCAAATATTCAGAGTAAATACCAATCTTTCTCAAATGCTTACAAAAAAATTGAAGAGGGAGAACTTCCAAACTAATTTTACAAGGCCAGCATTACCCTGATGTCAAAGCCAGACACAGACACTACAAGAAAAGAAAATTACAGGCCAATATCACTAACGAACGTAGATGCAAAAATTCTCAACAAAATACTAGAAAATAAAATTTAACCACACATTAAAAGAATAATTCACATGATTAACTGGTATTTGTCCCAGGTTGCAAGGATAGTTCTATATATGCAAATCTATAAATGTGCTCCAAAACTATCCATAGTAATTTACAAATTCATTGCAATCCCTATCAAAATTCCAATGATATTTTCCACAGAAATAAAACAAATCCTAAAATTCACATGGAAACCAATGACCCTGAAGAGCCAAAACAACCTTAAGCAAAGAGAAAAAAGGCTGAAAGCCTCACACTACCTGACTTCAAAATATACTGCCAAGTTTTAATAATCAAAATAGTATCATACAAATACTAACAGAATAGAGATCCCAAAAATAAATCCACACACTTAAATTTAATTATATTTGACAAAGGTGCCAATAACACACATAGGGAGAGGACAGTCTCTTAATAGTGTTAGAAAAACTGGATATTTACATGCAGAAGAATAAAATTAGACCCTTATCTTGGAACATATACAAAAATAAACTTAAAATGAATTGAAGACTTAAATGTAATACCTGAAACTGTAAAAGTATTCAAGGAAAACATAGGGGCAAGTTCCATAACATCAGTCTGGGCAATTACTTTTTGGTATGAACCTGAAAGCACATGCCACAAAAGCAAAAATAGACACATGAGATTATATCAAACTAAAAAGCTTCTGCACAGCCAAGGAGACAGTCAGTAGAGTGAAGAGTCAACCTGTGGAGTGGGAGAAAACATTTGCAAACCATACATCTGATGAAGGGTTAATATCCAAAATACATAAGGAACTCACACAACTTAGTAGTAAGAAAATAACCTGATTTAAAAATGGGCAAAGGCTATGAATAGACATTTCTGTTCACAGAAAGAAAATGTACAAACGGCCAACAGGTATATGAAATAATGCTCAATATCACTAGTCATCAGAGAAATGCAAATTAAAGTCACAATGAAATATGACCTCATACCTGTTAGAATGGCTACTACCAAAAGGTGAAAAATAACAAGTGTTGGTGAGGATGTGAATAAAAGGGAACACTTATACACTGTGGGTAGGAATGTAAATTAGAACAGCCATTATGGAAAACAGTATGGAAGCTTTTCAAAAGACTAAAGAGAGAACTACCATATGATCTAGCAATCTCATTTCCAGGCATATACACAAAGGAATTGAAATCAGTATGTTGAAGAGATATCTGTCTTCCCATGTTCATTGTAGCATTAGTCACAATAGCCAAGAAATGGAACCAAGCTCTGCACTAGGAAATAAAAAATCAACCTAAGTGTCCATCAGTGGATAAATGAGTAAAGGCAAAGGAAATGTGTGTGTATATTATATATATGTATATACATTTACTATATATACACTATTATTATATATAATATATATTATATATTATATATAGTATAATATATAATTATATACAAATATATAGTATAAATATACTATACTATACTTAGTATACTAAGTATAGTATACTAAGTATGGTATACTAAGTATACCATACTATATATGGTATACTTAGTATACTTAGTATACTATACTATACTATACTATAAGTATACTATACTAAGTATACTTAGTATACTATACTAAGTATACTTAGTATAGTATACTAAGTATAGTATAGTATACTATAAATATATAGCATAATATATAATTATACATAAATTACATATATAATAATAGTGTATATATAGTACATAATATATATAGTAAATGTGTGTGTATATATGTATATTATGTATATATGTACATATATGTATATATGCATATTTTTTCTCTTTTATATATATATACACATATATGTGTGTGTGTATATATATATACACACACACACATTTCCTTTTCCTTTACCCATTTATCAGCTGATGGACACTTAGGTAGATTTTTTTTTTCCTAGTGCAGAGCTTGGTTCCATTTCTTGGCTATTGTGACTAATGCTACAATAGTGTATATATAGTATATATGCTATATATACTATACACTATATATATACTATATATACACTATATATACTATATATACACTATATATACTATATACTATATATACACTATATATACAGTATATATACCATATATACACTATATATACACTATATATACTATATATACACTATATATACTATATATACACTATATATACTATATACTATATATACACTATATATACTATATATACACTATATATACACTACATATACTATATATACACTATATATACTATATGTATATACACTATATATATACTATATTCATACACACACACACACACACACACACACAAAATGGAATACCATTCAGCCATAAGAAGGAATGAGATCATGTCATTTGCATCCAGGTGGATAAACCTGGAGGAAATTATGCTAAGTGAAATAATCCAGGAAAAGAAAGACAAATACTGCGTGATCTCACTTATATGTGGCATCTTAGAAAGTCAAGCTCATAGAATAAAGAGTAAAATAGTGGTTACCAGGGGGTGAAGGTGGGGAGGTAGGGAGATGGGGAGATGTTAGCCAGAGGATCAAAATTTTATTAGATAGGAGGAATTAGTTCAGGAGATATATTATACAAACTGGCCTCTATAGTTAATAAGAATGTATTTTATGGCAAAGAGTAGATTTTTAAGTGTTCTCACCACAAAATATGTGAAGTAATGCATGCATTAATTAGCTTAATTTAACCATTCTACAATGTGTGTATGTATATATTTCAAAACAATATGTTGTACATATTAAATATATACAATATTTGTCAATTAAAAATTACATAAAGCAACAGATAAATCATCTTAAATAAAAATTTTAAAAAATAATAGCTGCATTATATGGAAACATTCCACAAATGAAAAGGAAAAACTGATCCACTAGAAAAGTGAGAAAAAGGAAATAATTTGGGGATTCACAGGAAATAAGCATCAATTACATTCATATTTTTTTAAAGGAGAAAAAGGCAATGCTGGTAGACTCCAGTTCACTCAAATCAGAAATATTCATCAAGCACCTAAGAACAAGTATATGTCAAATGGGCTAAATTTGGTCTGTTTCCCTAATCACAACTTTACCAACTTGTGAATCAAGTTCATTGTTACAGTCCCTCAACAATAAGAGTCAAGCTACCATAATTGTTTATTATTTTAAACTCATTTTTTCTCATACTGTTGTCAGTAAGATACCAGGTGAATTGAGCAGTGTCATTTTAACTAAACTAGTTCTACATATTTAGGAAATTCACCTAAAAATCAATTTTTAACCCAACACTAATTGAAACATTTAATAGATGCTGCTGCCTCTAAGAAAAAAATAATTCATAGTTAGGTAATAAAAGCATATTTAATGTGACTTTGACATGTGCTAAAAAAAGAAAAAATAGAGAAACTATTCACTCTCTAATGAAAATGGCTTCATAAAACTAAAAAGATTTGGTAATACTGAGCAACAGTCCATGAGAAACTGGTTATTAAGCAGTCAGTGCCTAGTTTGCTAGTTAATGAGGTGAGAAGAAACCAAGAGTGGTTAATAATCCCACAAACTGATCATAATCAAATCATTACAATGTTAATTATGGAAGTAAGAGGATTGTACCATGAAAATAAGAATAAATATAAAAATCACTGCTTTTGTCCTATATGTGTTATAATAAAGCATATTTTTCTAAGGCTAGATGGGGCTCAAAAAGATGACACTTTCTTCTGCAGAGTTGTATTTAAAAAAAAAAAATCAGGTTGAGTGAGTTTATTGATAGCACCTAAAATATTTCCTTATTTTCCCACCTAAGAAATACGTTTTTGAACAATTTTTGAGATATTTTGTTTCCTAGACATCATATATATTCACAGGGCAAGTCATTAGTAACACAAATTATCCTCCAATCGTGTTGGAAATTTAATTTTCTTTATTGGATTTGTAAGTTGGTTCTTATTCTCTGACTTATATTTTCAAGAGATAAATGAAATGTTTTCGTTCTATAATGTTGATAGAAATACTCTTGTTTGTTCATATGGCCCCTATGGATTTGTCTAATTACACATTTTAATAATAAACTAATCTCAGAACAATTGCCTCATCTGTCAATCTCCAGAGCATTTTTCTTTTGGTGAGCAGACTATGTTACTAAGACTTAACTAAATAAAGATAATATATTTCCACTATGCTCTGAGAAGATAAAAAGCTCCACAAATTTTTAAGTTCAAATTTACTTTTATCTGAACGTAAGTCAATTCATTCTTGTTAGAAAAATGTAAAAAGCCCCAAAAAGTATAGAGACCAAAAAGGATGATTATCATAGTCCCACAAATCAGAGGCAGCTACTATTAATCTATATTTCTTCTCATTCTTTGTATTCACCTCCTTTAAATGGTTAAAATTATAGAAATATTCTAATTTGTTTTCACTATTTTTATTTAAAATGATTTAAGAGTAAGCATTTTCCATACCATCTCTGGCTGCATGGTATTATATGAAAAGCATTAACTATAGTTTATTTCACTATTACGTTATTAACAGACTTTAAAAGTATTTCTAAATTTTCACTTTTTTTTTTTTTCTTTTTTTTGAGACAGGGTTTCGCTCTTGTCACCCAGGTTGGAGTGCAATGGCGCCATCTCGGTGAACTGCAACTTCCACCTTCTGGGTTTAAGCGATTCTCCTGCCTCAGCCTCCTGAGTAGCTGAGATTACAGGCATGCACGACCACACCCAGCTAATTTTTGTATTTTTAGTACAGATGGGGTTTCATCATGTTGGCCAGGCTGGTCTTGAACTCCTGATCTCAGGTGATTCACCTGCCTCGACCTCCCAATGTGCTGGGATTACAGGCGTGAACCACCGCACCTGGCCAATTTTCACTATTACATTATGAAAGATATCTTGGGTAAAATAAAATTGTAATAAAGAGCCCACGCAGAATCTGAAACAGACAGATTCAAATCCTCACTCAGCCATTTAGAAGTTTTGTTGAGAAGTGAAAGTAAGGTAAGTAAAATGTGCCATGTGCTAGACAAACAATGAATTAAGGCTATTGTTATAATGAAGCTTTTATAAATTTTATAATATTTTGCTATCATAGATGACCTGAGATTGGATTTCTAAGTTTATCAATGTAAGCATTTTTAAGAGTTTTCCTACGTATTGCAAAATTGCCTTTCAAAATGCCATCTACTTTAAACTCTCACCAATATTACATGAGCTGTGCGTGAAGCCTGAGCCTTAGCAACATTGGGCTATTCTCATATTTTCTAATTCAATAGGTGAATATCTTATGTCATTTTGCCTTTTATCTTTTCAAGCTCTAAATAACATTGTATGCTTTTATAATAAATTATCTGTTCATGTCTTTTGCCCATTAACATTATGGAGTCATATCAATATATGTAACTGCTTTAAATGTTAAGATAATAATTTGGCATATATGTAGTTAATTAACTTTTAGTTTTTCTACCTTTAAATTCTGTTCATAATACCCAAGATATTGAGAATTTTCATATTTTTCTATAGTTGAATCTATTATTATTTTCTTTTATGAATTCTTCCACCCTGATCCAGGAATTAGAAAATAATCACTTCTTATTTCTACTGGGTCTAATTAGGTTTGATATTCTACATTTACCTTTTTAATCCTAATAAAATATTTTTTGGTTTATGCTGTTAAATAAAAATACAAATTGAATTTTTCCCCAAGTAGCTAAACAATTGGCCAAATAAGATTTACTGAATAATCTTTCTCTTTCTCATTGTTCCACATCTCCTTTATGATGGATAAAGCTTTAGCACATAATAAAGCTTAATTTTATAAGGCATCAAAATTTATCAAAGATATGATCCATTATACCTGATCAGCTTTTGGAAGCAGATCTCTGATTAAAGATCCTTGCTGCGACCCTCACCCAAATTATCTCACATACCTATTGGGTTCAAGTGGTTTTCAAGACAATAAAGGAAGATGTACAAAGAACACAGAATAAAAGAATTCTACATTTTAATTTATGGTCTGATTTTTTCTTTTACTTTGCCCACATCAAACTTACATCATTAATGAAATGGAATGAGACAGAAATAGGTAACAGTTGCCTAGCATCTATAGTGTTCCAAGTCCCTTTAGCCCCTCAAACTTCATGAGGTAAACATTCTTCTCCTAATTTTGCAATTATAGAAACCCATTTAGTAATTTTAACTAAACTGCCCAATACCACACAGTCAACAAGTAGCTAAAAATGGGATTTAAACCTGGATCACACTGACTAAAAAATTATGTTGGTTGAAAATGGCCTTTAGTTGGAAAGAAAAATACACACACAAACACACACTCAGACAGATACTCTTTTTTCCCATGGTGTATAATATTAATCTTCAGAAATCACTCCAAAGGGCTATTAAATATTTGTCCAGTAGCATATACTGCAATTTAGAGTCTTTATACTTTTCAAGAGTAAGTGTATATTTGAAGCTGGAAGGATAAAGAGGTAAAAAGCTCATGGTTGGGATGAGGGAATCTGCAACAGAGAGTGTGGAATGTCCCATGGAAGGTTAATCTGCTGGTTAAATCTCAACAGATCACCAGTGTCAATGAGGACTATGTTAAGACCAGATAGTATGAGTTATAACTTAAAGGATGCAAGAATAGTGTGAAACAGAGTACTAATGAGCAATATTCCCTCTTTACTAATGCTACCAGTGATCGTTGCTTAAGGCCTTCAGCAACACAACCCAAGACGAAGGAGTCCAACAATCCTGATTATGACAGTTTCCAACATGAAATGACTGACTAAATTAGACTGAATCTTTAAATTTTATTTTCTGAGTCATGAAGAATAGGGATAGAGGTTCAGAAATTTAAATAAGCTACAGAAAATCATGTCAAAAATTATAATAGACACACACAGAACTGAGCACCATGAAAACTAGATGAAAAGAGATGACTGTAAGGAAGGCATAGCCAGGCTACAGGTGTGCTAGAAGTAAGAAGAGGAAATCAGAAAATCAGTCTTCTCTCTGTATCTCACAGGGACTTCAGATCCTTTCTCTTGGCTTCTCCTTAGGTAGCTGCCTGCTGCTGTCTCTCCTGGCCTCATCCTAGAAAAGGATGAAGAGCTGCTCTGCTGCTGACTGCAAAGTCACAATGTCATTCAGAAGTCTCCAGCTCATAATACCAGTGGCCCCTGCCACTTCAAATCCCATTTCCTCATTCCCTGCTTGGCATTTCTGACTTACGCACTCCTACCGATTTCTTACTCATCTCATTCTTCCTCTCTGCCAGCACTTTTCCCTCTATTTTGTATGCTGATGGAAATGTCATTTATATTGTATTTGGTGGAGATGAAACTCATGAATTCCTTGTCAGAATGGGGTGTGTGTGCACACATGTAAATGTTATACATAAGACTGGACATATGGACTCTTGTTGTAATCCACATAATATAATGGATCCATCTTATTATATGAGGTGGGTGCAATTCTCAGTCCAAAACTTATGTTTTGCAAGAACCGTAACATATGTCTTTTTCTACGACTCAGCTTAATTTCTATTTCGAGTTCCCATGCTGCTGTAGTGGTAGAAACTCAATGTTAACCAGTTTGTTCCCACACCCCTCTCTTTCTCCAGGATTATGCCAAAGTTGTAGAGGCTTGTACAGTGCCAAAAAGTTTGAGTGAGGCTCTTCAAAATCTTCCATTTTTCTACTCCATGTCCATACTAGATCCCTCCACACCAGTCCCTGCCCTGGGGCGTGAACTAAATAGATCACATCCATGAGGTTCCCTTCCCTGTGGCTCCCAGATGGATTCAGCCTTCTCTACCTGATTCTTTTCTTTCTAATTTCCAGAATCACACCCTCCTCTCCTCATTTCAGGCCTAGCAGTGGCAACAGCTCTGCTGCTACAAGCCCCAGGTTCCTCAACTCTACACTCTTGCCTACACCTTATAATCAGTCCCCTTTGTAAATAATTTCTCCTCAAATTATCCAACTATGAGGGCACCAGCTTTCCTGCTGTGACCTTGACTGATTCAATTCTAGATGTTCATTGTCCACATAGATTCCCAGATATCTTTTATTCTGTCTGGTACCTGGTTGTCAGACCTCAAGATTTACAACATCCCTTGTGTTTGTCTACCTCCCGCTGCAGGCCTTGTCACTCCCCTGCTGCTTTGTCCATGCCAACTTTGGCTCAGAAATATCTGTTGGGTTGTCAAGGCTCTATCTGCCTGGACCTGTGTTACTCTCTCCCTCTCTGAATCCAAGGTTGTAAAATACAGTGAGCTCCCTGTCTCTAGGGAAGATCCATTCTGCACACTTCCCACCCCTGCCCTGTCTACCTTATGCAACCCATACTAGGTGACAGGTTTCACTGGTGGGAGATGGGGAGAGGAATGAGGTGCATAAAATACTGGGAGAGGCAATATATATGTCCTAACATATAGAAGTTGTTAATTTAGGTATTTAAACATCACCACCTTGTAACAAATCCATGAAACCCAACATTTACATAGCCACTAGAACCATACAGCTTGTGGGTTCTGAGAATAAGAACTTAAACAGTTCTTTTGCCAAATGCCAGGCTTTTCATTCATATAGCAAATTATACTTTGAAAAGCACATTGCATATAAAAACTTACTGGATCCTCAGACAACCCAAAGAGGGCTATAAAGTGTACTTCATTCTATAGCTCAGAAACTGAGGTTTAGAGAGGTTAAATGGCCTGCCAAAAACTCACAGGCAGCTTTCCAGTAAATTATTTACTGTGAGTTATTACAATTGTAATCCTAATACTTGAAGTCAGACTGCCTCCCACCCTATATTACGGCTCTCATGAGATGACTGCAAGTGCTCTGTAGCTGCACGATATTATTGTCATATGAGAATATTCATGAGAATATGTGTATAAACTTCTTCAAAGTCAAGCAATGCATCTGTGGGCTTAGGCCACCAGGTTGTGGCTGCCTCCAGGCTGTTTCCAGACTCCCCACTTCCCGCCCTCCCTCCACTCCATCTGCTGCTTTTCCACCCCTTTCACACTCCCTGTCAATTTCCTGAATCACAGGTCCATTCAGAAGACTGTACAAAGAAGGAAAGAGGTAAGGAAGGGACCCTGGAGCAGCAAGTGAACCGCACCGAAATACTATGAGGTACATAAAGGAGAGGACGCTACTGGGGGCATTGAATTCCCACAATGGAGCCAGGCTGAAGAAAATGAAGAGATAGCAAAAACAAAAGGAATTTCAATTTAATTATGAGTCTAAGCACAGAAACTTGAGCCTGTGGACTGCAGTAGGGTGGGTGGGCTAGGTGGAAATAAGAAACCCTGGGTTATGGGCTCAGATCTATGGCTTGCTTATAAGGAACCTTGAGGAAATTAATTACTGGGCCTAGGTTTTCTTACCACTGAATGACTAGGTTATATTTGCAGTTTCTTCTAACTCTAATATGTGGTAAGATGTCTACCTGACACTGTAATTTTGTGTCTTTCATTGAAGCATAAAATTGCATCATATGGTTCAGCTGCCATTTGAACTTCAATGTCAAGTTTTGATGCTCTTGGGGAGTAGGTTTTTAAAAAATAGTAAGAATTTTAGCTGTAAAAGTATTATTTTGAAGTTAATCTTACTCCAATTTCAATATAAGAGGAAAAATATGACTTGACTTATTTCATTGTGATCACAGCAAATATTTCACTCATTTCCTTATTCATTTAGCCAACATTGAAGGAACACTCACTGTGGGCCGAGTCCTTACTGTACTTATCCTTAGGCAATCTGAGTCTTTTTAGTTGGGGGACAGAAACAATACAGAGTGGATAAGGCTGTGGGTCATTTTAGAATATAGGTAAACCCAGGATGGCATGGCAGGTATAAAAGAGCAAAAAGGGCAACTAGCCCGACTTTCCCATGAAGAATGAATAGGAGCCCATCCGAGACAAATGGAGTAATATGTACTGTGTTCCAGCAAGGAGTGGATATAGTCAAGGAATCATAGGGAAGTAGGAACAGTCTATCAAAAGGGCTGGATATTTTGATGACTAAATCATGAAAGTCTCTCATACACTGCCTGTAATTGACCTTATACAATTCCTTTGCTATTTGTTACCCTTGTGAGGTTTCCAAATGATGTGAATCTTATGGCAGTGCCTAGTATTTGTTACATCCTGACTTGTTCTTAGAAGCAAACATGCCTAAAGTCACAGAAAATCAGATACGAAAAGGACCTAATAAATCAACTATTCCAACCCATTCACTCAGAGAGATAAACAAATTGCTACTAGACTTCACAGCAGCAGGACCAAATCTAGTTACCGAATATCTGGGCACCTATTTCAATGATTTTGTATTTTTTCTACTGAACCTCCCTGCACTTCCTGCCAGCCTTTATGTAGAAATTCCAGGGAAGGAAGTCAAATATTCTCTGTCATTCTGTGAATCAGCTACCAATCATTTAGGAAGTATGCCAGACCATAGAATCGATCATGGCTATATTTCAGTTGTGCTACCATACACAGAATTGTGTGTCATATAATTGATATTTTGGTCAATGATGGACAGCATGTGCAATGGTGATCCCATAGGATAACAACGGAGCTGAAAAAATCCCGTTGCCCAGTGACATCATAGCACAATGCATTGCTCATGTGTTTGTGGTGATGCTGGTGTAAACAATCACACTGTGTTGCAAGTCGTGTAAAAGTATAGCACATACAATAACATATAGTACATAATACTTGATAATAAATGTCTATGTCACTGGCTTATATATTTACTATGCTAGCTTTTTAATCATTATTTTAGAGTGTACTTCTCATTCTTCTTATAAAAAATGTTAACTGTAAAATAGTCTCAGGTAGGTCCCTCAGGTGATATTCTAGAAGAAGTCATTGTTATCATAGGAGATGACTGCTCCACGCATGTTTCTGCCCCTGAAGATCTTCCAGTGAGACAAGTTGTGGAGGTAAAAAAACATTGATACTGATGTTCCTGACCCTATGTAGGCCTAGGCTAATGTGTGTGTTTGTGACTTAGTTTTTAACAAAAGAGTTTTAAAAGTCAAAAAAATAAAAATTTTAAAAATAGAAAAAACTTATAGAATAAAGATATAAAGAAAGACAATATTTTGTACAACTGTAATAATAGGCTCATATTTTAAGCTAAGTGTTATTACAAAAGAGTTAAAAGGTTAAAAAAATTAAAACTTTGTAAAGTAGAAAAGTTACATTAAGCTAAAGTTAATTTAGTATTGAAGAAAGAAAATTGTTTTTATAAATTTAGTGTAGCCTAAGTGTGCAATGTTTATAAAGTCTACAGCAGTGTACAGTAATGTCTTCAGACTTCACATTAACTCACCGACACCCAGAGCAACTTCTAGTCCTGCAAGTTCCATTCACAGTAAGTGCCCTGTACAGGCGTATCATTTTTATACTGTATTTTTTTATACTGTATTTTATACTATATTTTTACTGTGCTTTTTCTGTGTTTAGCGATGTTAGATACACAAATACTTACCATTGTGTTACAGTTGTCTACAGTACTCAGTATAGTCACATGCTGTACAGGTTTATAGCCTAAAAGAAATAGGCTATACCATATAGCCTGGGTGTGTAGTAGGCTATACCATCTAGGTTTGTATAAGTTCACTCTTATGTTTGCACAATGATAAAATCACCTAATGATGCACATCTCAGACTGTATCTCCATCATTACGTGGCTGTATTTATATGTTCAATATTTTGAATTTTTTTTATTTAAAACAGTCTTAGCTGAAAAGACTTATAAATGCAGACAGTGAATGAATATTGCAAAAATTCCATCAGAGCTGACTAAAAAAGTGAAGTGGCAGATGACACTGAACTCAGATTCCCTGATCATTTGGCAAACATTTAATGAGCACCTAATATGTGCCAGGCACTGTTCTAAGAAGTGAAAAAATGGAGCAACTGTAATAAGGCAGTGTCCTGGGCCACATGGTGCTTATCTACCGAGTGAGATAAAGCATAAGCAATGAAATGCACATTTTGATGAAGTCAAACAGTAACAACCGTATGACAAAGATTCAAAATACAGAAAGCGAAGAATGTTCTTTAAATTCTAAAGGAACAAAAAGTGCAATAAGAGGAAACTGTATTGACTCTTACTTCCAGAAAAGACACTTGAATACATTGAAGCCTTTTGCATTCACCTTCCTCTGTCACAAAGTCATTCTTAGAAACATAGTGGGAAGAGATAGGAGGCACTCTCAAATTTCTTCTGGAGTGTCAAAAACCACCCTCCTATTTCTTATCAGTTTGGTTTTGAGAGATATCAAGCCTCATCACTTTCTCCTCTAAATACAAGGGAGATCTTGTGTTTTTATATTATTTGGGCAATGGTTCTTCTTTGCAATACCTGTACTGCAGTTTCTTCAGGAACACAAAACAGAAGAAAACAGTCTACCTGTTTTGTGGGTTATATGTGAAGTGTAGGGGCCTCTTCTTTAACCATTTGATCCTGGTGACACATGGCTAGGGCATTTTCCATACCTGTAGGGGATCCTGAAGCTTTTAGGTGCATTGGTAGCCTGAGGTCCATGACTGCACATGGGCTCCCTTCCTTTCCCAAAACACCTAGGTTACAAAATGTTGCATTAAATTTCAGAAAGTTCATTGAAGACCATCAATAATAATCTTCCTGAAGACCCCTTCAAAACACAATCGTGTTTCTCTGCATTATGGAGAATGAGTTCTAACTGGCTTAGGCAGGGAGAATTGCAATCCAATAATGCACATGTTCAGAGGCCTCTTGGCAAAAGGGCTTTGGGCCACCAGTCTGCACTGTTCAGGGAGGAAAATTCACAGGGATGACTAGTAGTACTATTAACTGCTGTTATTAAAAACAAAAGAAGATACCAATTTTCTTAATTTTAAAAAGGAGCTTTAAATATATATGTAAAAATGGTTGCTCCTGAAATTCATAGAATAAATACAATGGAATCCTTTAAATATTAATTCTCAACTCTACCCATATATTAGGATTAGAAAACTCTACAAATGAAATTAAGAAACTAAGTAAATAAAGAGATATTCTATGTCTACGGATGGAAAGACTCAATATTGTTAATATGTCAGTTTTTCCTGACTTGATCTATAGAATCAATGTAATCCTAATCAAAATTCTAGCAAGTTATTTTGTGGATAAACACAAACTAATTCTGAAGTTTATATGGAGAGGCAAAAGACCCAGAATAGCCAACACAATGTTAATGGTAAAGAACAATGTTGAAGGCCTGACATTAACCAATTTCAAGAATTACTGTAAAGTTACAGTAAACAAGACAGCATGGTATTGGCAAGAGAATAGACAAAACAGGGTAGAAAGCCCAGAAATAGATCCATGTGAATATAGTCAATGGAAATTTGAAAAAGGAACGAAGACATTTAAAGAGAAAAGATAGTCTTTTTCAATAAATGGTACTGGGGCAGCTGGACTTCCACATGCAAGAAAAAAAATGAATTTAGACACAAATCTTACATCCCATACAAAAATTAACTCAAAATGGATCATTGACTTAAATGTAAAATGCAAAACTATAAAACCCTTACAAGATAACAAAGGAGAAAAAATAGATAACCTAGAATTTGGCAATAACTTTTTATATATAACAACAAAGGCACAATCTAGGAAAGAAATAACTGGATTTTATTAAAACTAAAAATTTATGCTCTGGAGAAAGGAGATGGAGTAATATGGCCTGACCAAATATAAACTTCTACTGATCATTACCCCTGACAGGAACACCAAATTTAACAACTATCTACACAAAAAATCACCTTCATAAGAAGCAAAAATTAGGTGAGTAATCACAGTACCTGGCTTTAACTTTCTATCACTGAAAGAGGCACTGAAGAGGGTAGGAAAGACAGCCTTGGATCACCAATGCAACTCCTCTCCCACGCCCTGGCATAGAGAGAATATGTGTGTTGTGGGGAGAGAGACTGCAGTGACTGTGGGACTTTTCCTTGGACCTTAGTGCTGCCCCGTCACAACAGAAAGCAAAACTGGGCTGAACTCAGATGATATCTATGGAGGAAGGGTTTAGTCAAGTGCTAGCCAGAGAGGAATCGCCCATGGAACTTGAGTTTCATCAAGCTTAGCCACCACAGGCTAAAGTGCTCTGGGGTCCTAAATAAACTTGAAAGGCAGTCTAGGCCACAAGGACCGTAACTCCTAGGCAAATCCTAACACTGTGCTGGGCTCAGAGCCAGTGTACTTGTTGGGCATGTGACCTAGTGAGACACCAGCCATGGCAGCCAAGGGAGTGCTCTTGCCACACCTCCCCAAACCCCAGGCAGTGCAGTTTGCAGCCAGAAAAGTGACTCATTTCTTCTATTTGATGAAAGGAGAGGGAAGAGTAAAGAGGATTTTGTCTTGCAACTTGGATGCCAGCTCAGTCACAGTAGGATAGGGCAGCAGGGAGAGTCATGAGGCCATTACAATACACCCTACCTCCTGGAAAATGTTTCTGTATACACCCTGAGCCAGAAGGGAACCTGCTGCCTTGAAGGGAAGCATCCAGTCATAGCAGGATTTATTCCCTGCTGACTAAGGAGCACTTGGCCCCTGAATAATCAGCAGTGATACCCAGGTAGTAAGTCATGGTCCTTGAGCAAGATTTTGAGACATGCTGACTTCAAGTGTGAAACAGCACATTTCAAGCCGTGGTGGCTGTGGTGATAGACTCTTTCTGCTTGAAAAAAGTAGAAGAAAGAGTAAAGGGAACTTTGCCTTGAACCTTAGGTACCAGGTCAGCCACAGTGGGAGAGAACATAGGGTAGGCTCTTAGAGTCTCTGATCCCAGGCCTAGGCTCTTGGATGGCATTTATAGATCTGCTCTAGGCCAGAGGGAAAGCTCACTGCCCTGAAGGGTGAGTCCTAGGCTTCGCAGCATTCACCATAAGCTGACTGAAGAGCCCTTGGGCCTTAAGGGAACATAAATGGTAGCCTGGCAGTACTCCCCATGAACCTGAGGTTGTGGTGGCCATGGGGTGAGGTTTCTCTACCTGTGGAAAGGGGAGGAAAGAGTGGGAAGAACTGAGTCTTACGGTTTCAGTGCCAGCTCAACTGCAGTACAACAGAACACCAGGTAGGCTTCTAAGATTTTTGACTCCAGTCTCTGGTTTCTGGATGGCACCTCTGAATGTACCTGGGGCCTGGAGGAGCTCATCTCCCTGAAGGGAGAAACACAGGCATGGCTGGCTTCACCACTTGCTGATTATAGAGCCCTAGGACCTTGAGCAAACATAGGCAGTAGCCAGGTAAGGGTTACAGTAGACCTTGAGCGAGACCCGGTGCTGTGTTGGCTTAAAGTCTAACCCAGCACTGTCCCACTGGTGGTGGCCACAGGGTTGCTTGTGTCACTCCACCCACAACTCCAAGCACAGAGAGACACTGCATTTGTTTGGAGAAAGTAAACGGAGAGAACAAAAGTTTCTGGTAATCCAGAGAATTCTTCCAGATCTTATCCAACACCACCAAGGTGGTACCTCTATGTGTCAGAAAGAACCACAGCATTACTGGGCTTGGGATGCCTCCTAATGCAGATAAAGTTTAGATCACAACACCCAAACCCCTTCAAATACTTGGAAAGCCTTCCCAAGAAGAATGAGTACAAACAAGGCTAGACCACAAAGACTACAATAAATATTATACCTAAGTCTTTAATGCCAGACACCAATAAACATCTATAAGCATCAAGAGCATTCAGGAAAACATTACCTCACCAAACAAACTAAATAAGGCACCAGGGACCAGTCCTGGAAAACAAAAGATATATGATCTTTCAGACAGAGAATTCGAAACAGCTGTTTTAAGGAAACTGAAAGAATTCGAGATAACACAGAGAGGAATTCAGAATTCTATCAGATAAATTTAACAAAACTATTGAAATAATTTAAAAGATCAGACAGAAATTCTGGAGCTGAAAAATGCCAATGGAATACTGAAGAATGCATCAGAGTCTTTTAATAGCATAATTGATCAAGCAGAAGGTAGAATTAGTAAGTCTGAAAACAGGCTATTTGAAAATACACCGTCAGAGGAGACAAAAGAAAAAAGAAAACAAAAACAATGAAGTATGCCTACAGAATCTGGAAAATAGCCTCCAAAAAGCAAATCTGAGTTATTGGCCTAAAGAGGAGATAGAGCAGGAGGAGTACAAAGTTTATTCAAGGGATAATAACAGAGAACTTCTCAAATATAGAGAAAGATATCAATATTCAAGTACAAGAAGTGTATGGAAAACTAAGCAGACTTAACTCAAAGAAGACTACCTCAAGGCATTTAATAATGAAACTCCCAAAGGTCAAGGATAAAGAAAGAATCTTAAAAGTAGCAAGAGAAAAGAAACAAATGACGTACAATGCAACTTTAAGATGTCTGGCAGCAGACTTTTCAGTAAAAACCTTATAGGCCAGGGGAGAGTGACATGACATATTTAAAGTGCTGCAAGGAAAAAAAAAAACAAAAAACTTTTAACCTAGAATAGTATATCTGGAAAAAATATCCTTCAAATCTGAAAGAGAGATAAAGACTTCCAGACAAGCAAAAGGTGAGGGATTTAATTAACACCAGACCTATTCTACAAGAAATGCTAAAGGAAGTTCTTTAGTCAGAAAGGAAAGGATGTTAATGAAATCACCAGAAGGTCCAAACTCACTGATAGTAATAAGTATAGAGAAAACACAGGATATTATAATATGTAATTGTTGTATATAGAACTACTCTTATCTCAAGTAGAAAGACTATAAGATGAAGCAATCAAAAATAATAACTACAACAACTTTTCATGACATAGCAAAATGAGATATAAATAGAAACAACAAAATTTAAAACCAGGGGGATTAAGTTAAAGTTAAGAGTTTTTATTTTTCTTTTTGCTTATTTGTTTATTTGTTTATAAAATCAGTGCTAAGTAGTTATCAGATTTAAATAATGGGTTATAAGATAGTATTTGCAAACCTCATGGTAATCTTAAACCAAAAAGCATACAACAGATTATGTAAAAAATAAAAAGCAAGGAATAAAGGAATAAAAACATACCACCAGAGAAAATCACCTTCACTAAAAGAAAGACAGGAATGAAAGAAAGAAGGAAGAGAAGTCCACAAAACAACCAAAAAACAAATAACAAAATAGCAGAAGTAAATCCTTATCAAAAATAACATTGAATGCAAATGGACTAAACTCTTCAACCAAAATACATAGAGTGCCTGAATGAATTTTTTTAAAAAGACTCAATAATCTATTGCTACAAGAAACACATTTCACCTATAAAGACACAGACAGACTGAAAACAAAAGGATGGAAAAAGATGTTCCATGCCAATGGAAAACAAAAAGGAGCTGCAGTAGCTATATTTACATCAGACAAAGTACAGTTCAGCACAAAAACTGTAAGAAAAGACGATGAAGGTCTTTATATAATAACAAAGGGTTCAATTTAGCAAGAGGACATAACAATTGTAAATATAAATGCATCCAACATTGGAGCACCCAAATATATAAAGCAAACATTATCAGAGCTAAAGAGAGAGATGGACGCCAACACAATTACAGCTGGCGTAATCACTCTCATAAATAAATCTTCTCATCAGCACATAAATCACTCTCAAGGATAGACCATACGTTAGGTCACAAAATGAGTCTTAGAAAATTCAAACAAATTGAAATAATATCAAGCTTCTTCTCTGACCCCAATGAAAGAAAACTAGAAATCAATAACAAGAGGAATTTTGGAAACTCTACAAACACGTGGAAATTAAACAATATGCTCCTCAATGATCAGTGGGTCAATGAAGAAATTAAGAAGAAAATTGAAAAATGTCTTGAAATAAGTGATGCTGGAAATATAACATTCCAAAACTTATGAGATACAGCAAAAGCAAGTACTAAGAGGGAAATTTATAGCTATAAGTTCCTACCTCAAAAAAGAAGAAAAACTTCAAATAAACAATCTAACAATGCATTTTAAAGAGCTAGAAAAGCAAGAGCAAACCAAACCCAAAATTAGTAGAAAAAAATAATAATAGAGAAGAAATAAATGAAATTGAAATAAAAATGCAAAAGACCAATTAAACAAAAAGTTTGTTTTTTGAAAAGAGAAACAAATTGACAACCCTTTAGCCAGACTAAGAAAAAACAGAGAAGATCCACATAAATAAAATCAGAAATGAAAAGAAAAACATTACAACTGATACAGCAGAAATTAAAAGGATCATCAGTGTCTACTATGAGCAACTATATGCCAATAAATCGGCAAATCTAGAAGAAATGGACAAATTCCTAGACATCAAGATTGAACCAGGAAGAAGTCCAAAACATCAAAAGACCAATAACAAGTAATGAGATAGAAGCCATAATAAAAAGTCTCCCAGTAAAGAAAAGCCTGGGAACTGATCGCTTTATTGCTGAATTCTACCAAACATTTAAAGA
Organism: Pan troglodytes; assembly: GCF_028858775.2. NCBI lineage: Eukaryota > Metazoa > Chordata > Mammalia > Primates > Hominidae > Pan > Pan troglodytes. The sequence goes on from NC_072411.2 coordinate 40,448,059, forward strand.
ACTAATTCCAATCCTACTCAAACTATTCCAAAGCATCGAGGAGGGAATACTTCCAACTCATTCTACAAGGCCAGTATTACCCTGATACCAAAATTAGCTAAAGATGCATCAAAAAAAGAAAACTACAGGCCAATATATCTGATGAATATTGATGTAAAAATCCTGAGTGAAATTCTAGCAAACTGAATTTAACAATATATTAAAAAGATTATTCATCATGAACAAGTGGGGTTTATACCTGGGATGCAAAGATAGTTCAGCATACGCAAATCAATCAATGTGATACATCATAACAACAAAATGAAGGATGAAAACCATAAGATCATTCCAACTGATGCTAAAAAAGTACTTGATAAAATTCAACATCCTTAATTTTAAAAAACTCAAAAAACTGAATATAGAAGAAACATACCTCAACATAATAAAAGCCATGTACAACAGACCCATAGCTAGTATCGTACTGAATAGGAAAAGACTGAAAGTCTTTCCCCTAAGATCTGAAACATGACATGGACGGTCACTTTCACAACTGTTTTTCAACATAGTACTAGAAGTCCTAGCTAGAGTAATCAGACAAAAGAAAGAAATAAAGGGCGTCCAAATTGGAAAGAAAGAAGTCAAATTATCCTTGTTTGCAAATAATATGATCTTATATTTGAAAAAACCTAAAGACTCCACCAAAAAACTATTAGAAATGATAAACAAGATCAGTCAAGTTGCAGGATAAAAAATCAGTATCATTTCTATATGCCAACTGCAAACAATCTGAAAAAGAAATTAAAAAGCAATCCCATTCACAAAAGTCACAAATAAAATTAAGTACCTAGGAATTAACTTAAACAAATAAGTGAAAAGCCTCTACAATTACAACTATAAATCACTGATGCAAGAAATTTAAGAGGACACAAAAAATGGAAAGACATTACATATTCATGGATTATAAGAATCAGTATTGTTAAAATGTCCATACTACCCAAAGCAATCTATAGATTAAATGCAATCCCCTATCAAAATACTCATGACAGTCTTCACAGAAATAGCAAAAAAAAACCCCAAAACTTATATGGAACCACAAAAGATCCAGAATCGCCAAAGCTATCCTGAACAAAAAGAACAAAACTGGAGAAATTATATTACCTGACTTCAAATTATACTACAGAGCTATAGTAAACAAAATAGTATGGCACTGGCATAAAAACAGACTCATAGACCAATGGAACAGAATAGGGAACCCAGAAAAAAGTCCATACATTTACAGGAACTCATTTTCAGCAAATGAGGACATACATTGGAAAAGTACGGTCTTTTCCATAAACGGTCCTGAAAAAAATGGATATCTATAGGCAGAAGAAGAAAACCAGACCCCTATCTCTCACTATGTACAAAAATCAAGCCAAAATAGATTAAAGACTTAAATCTAAAACCTCAAACTATAAAACTACTACAAGAAAACATTGAGGAAACTCTCCAGGACATTGGAGTGGGCAAAGATTTCTTGAGTAATACCCCACAAGCACAGGCAACCAAAGCAAAAAGGACAAATGGGATCACAGCAAGCCAAAAGGCTTCTACATAGCAAAGGAAACAATCAACAAGGTGAAGGGGCAACCCACAGAATGTGAGAAAATATTTTCAAACTACCCATCTGATAAGAGATTAATAACCAGATGATATAAGGAGTTGAAACAACTCTATAGAAAAAAAATCTTGTAATCTGATTTTAAAAATAGGCAGAATATCTGAATAGACATTTCTCAAAAGAAGATATACAAATGGCAGATATAAAAACATGCTCAACATCATTGATCATCAGAGAAATGCAAATCAAAACAGAGACATTATCTTACTTACTGTACACTTTCTGTACATTGGGGAAAGTACAGAAAGAGACTGTATTTCCCCAGTGATGTTTATCCAAAAGTCAGGCAATAACAAATGCTGGCAAAGATGTAGAGAAAAGGGAAACCTCCTACTCTGTTGGTGGGAATGTAAACTAGTAAAGCCACTATAGAGAACAGTTGGAGGTTACTCAAAAAAAAAAAAAAAGGAAAAACAGAGCTACCATATGATCCATCAATCCTATTGCTAGGTACTCAAAATAAAGGAAATGAGTATATAAAAGTGATATCTGCATTTCCATGTTTATTGCAGCACTTCACAACCACCAAGATTTGGAAGCAACCTAACTGTCCATCAACCAGTGAATGGATAAAGAAAATGTGGTACATATACACAGTGGATGATTATATACACATTTCAGCCATTAAAAAAATGAGATCCTGTCATTTGCAACAACATGGATGGAACTGAAGGTCATTATGTCAAGTGAAATAAGCCAGACACAGAAAGACAAACTTCACATGTTCTCACTCATTTTGGAAGCTAAATTTAAAACAACTGGACTAGTGGAGATAGAGAGTAGAATAATGGTTATCAGGGGCTGGGAAGGGTAGTGGGGGTGGGGGCTAGCATAAATGGTTAATGGGTATAATAAATAGAGCGAATGAATAAGATCTAGTATTTGGTAGCACAAATACAAGAATATAGCACAAGGGTGACTACAGTCAATAATAGTCAAATATAGTCAAATAGTCAAATATAGCACAAAGGTGACTATAGTCAATAATAATTTAATTGTACATTTTAAAATAACTAAAAGAGTATAATTGGTTTGTTTGTAATACAAAGGATAAATGCTCGATATGATGGATACCTCATTTACCCTGATGTGATTATTACACATTGCATGCCTGTATCAAAATATCTCATGTACCCCATCAATATGTATACCTACTGTGCACTCACAAAAAATAAAAACTTAAAAAACTTCTCTGTGATAAACATTGTCAATAGAATAAAAAGAGAAGCCTAAAACCAAAAGGAAGTATTTGCAAATAACATATCTGATGAAAGACTCTTATCCAAAACATGCAAAGAACACATAAAACTCAACAATAATAAATAACCTGATTTAAAAATGAGCCATAGACCCTAAAAGACACATCATAAATGAAGATATACAAGGAGCAAATAAGCAATGTCATAATCAGGGCAATGTAAATTAAAACATAAATAAGATACCACTACACACTTATTAGAATGGCCAAAATCCAGAACACTGAACACCACCAGATGCTGGAGAGGATGTAGAGCCATGGGAACTCTCATTCACTGTCGGTGGCAATGCAAAATAATACAGCCACTTTGGAAGACAGTTTGGCAGTTTCGTTCAAAGCTATATAAACTCTTACCATATAATCCAGCAATTGTGTTGGAGGCCAAAAGATTGAGGGTCATGATCAACTCAGTATATCACTGGAGGCTATATGAGTAAACAGCAAACAGTTCTTATAAATGCAGAATGTTGGCAAACTGACAAACTGCGTCTGCCGCCCAGAAGAAATGCGGAAGGCAGTCACGACCCAGGCACAAGTGTTGCTTGTGATTAGGCACATCTGAAGCCTGTTAGCAATAAATGAACCTGTGATCAATTAAGCAGCTGACCAATCATCACCTCCTCCCCGCTCTTTCTCCCCAGTAAATACGAAAGGCTGTCGAAGCTCAGGGGCTGCCTTTGCTCACCAGAAGCAGGTAGCTCTCTTCTTCTTCTCCTGACCCCTTCTTTTAAAACAGTTTCTTTTGTCTTAAGTTTTCATTTCTATGTTCGTCCCTTCATTTAGTCTCATAATAATGGTCTCAAGTAGTACCAGTAGTGACAGTCTCAAGTAGTAACTGTGGCAGTCAGCCACACAATTGCACTCCTTGGTATCTATTCAAAGGAGCTGAAAACTTACTTCCACACAAAAACCTGTACATGGATGTTTATTGCAGCTTTATTCATAATTGCCAAAACTTGGAAGCAACTAAGACGTCCTTCAGTAGGTGAATGGATAAATGATGGTATGTCCAGGCACAATGAATTGTTATTTAATGTCAAAAAGAAATAAGTTATCAGGCCATAAAAAGACAGGGAGGAAATACAAATGCATATTACTAAATGAAAGAGGCCAATCTGAAAAGGCTACATACTGTATGTTCCCAATGATATGACATTCTGGAAAAGGCAAAACTATGAAGATAGTAAAAAGATCAGTGGTCTCCAGGAGTTAGGGGATTAGTATAGTGTCATACTATAGTATCATAATCTGCATGGTGAGTATGTGTAATTAAAAATTTGTCCAAGCTCATAGGATGTGCAGCATCAAGAGTAAACCCTAATTTAAACTACAGACTTTGGGTGATGGTGATGTGTCAGTGTAACCTCATCAACTGTAGCAAATGTACCACTCAATGGAGGATGTTGGTAATGGAGGAGGCCACACAAGTACAGGGGTAGAGGGACATATATCTCTGTACCTTCTGCTCAGTTTTGCAGTGAATCTAAAACTGCTCTAAAAAATAGTCAATTTCTTAAAAAGAAAATAAGTACTAGTGCTATAATGTATATGAATCTTGAAATATTATGCTAAGTAAAAAGCCAAACACAAATAACCACATATTATGTTATTTCATTTATTCAAAATGTCCTGAAATGGCACATCTATAGAGACATATCTAGATTAGTGGTTTCTATAGACTAGGGTTAATGAGTAAGGAAAAGAGAAAGCTAATGGCTATGGGGTTTTGGCGAGGAGGGAAGATTAAAATGTCCAAAAATTAGTGTTGATGGTTGCAAGGCACTGTGAATATACTAAAAAGCACTTAATTATACAGTCTAAAAGGATAGATTTTATAAGATGTAAGTTGTATCTCAATCTGTTTTTTAAAAAGATCAGCCTCTAAAAATTTCTTCACCAGGAAAGTTCTATTAAGTGTGTAGTCAACGATAAGTGTGTAGTCACTATTAAGTGTGTAGTCACTTAAGCATGACATTAAGGTAACTTTTTTCAATCCATGGGCTCCACCCATTTCTTTTTTTAAACACTTTATTGGGGATGATTAGCATACAAAAAACTGCACATAATTAATGTGCACAACTTGATGAGTTCAGAGATAAGCGTATAATCTTGAAACCATCATCACAACAAAGGTTATAAACTTGAACTCATCACTTGCCAACATTTCTTCCTGCCATCTTTATTATTTTTATTTTTATGCATTTATAAGCATTTTCTTTTGTGGTAAGAGGTCTTAATAAACGATCTACCCTCTCAGCAAATGTTTAAGTATACTATACATTATTGTTAACTATGGGCCCTTCGTTGTACAGTAGACCTCCAGAACTTACTCATCTTGCATAACTAAAATTTTGTACTCTTTGAATGACACCTCTTCCTTTCCCCTCCCCCCAGCCTCAGATGACCACTATTCTGCTCTCTGGTTCTACGAGTTTTACTATTTCAGATTCCTCATAAAGGTGGTTTTATGCAGTACTTGCCCTCCTGTGCCTGCTTATTTCACTTAGCATAATGTCTTTTAGTTCCATTCGTATTATCGCAATGGCAAGGTTTCCTTCTTGTGTAAGGTTAATCATATTCCATTATATGAATATACCACGTTTTCTTTATCCATCCATTTGTCTATGGACATTTAGGGTATTTCTATATCTTGGCTATTGTGAGTAATGCTGCAATGAACATGACAGTGCAGATATATTTTTGAGATCCAGATTTCAATTTCTTTGAATAAACACTCAGAAATGGGATTGCTGAATCATATGGTAATTATATTTTTACTTTTTTAGGAAACTCCATACTGTTTTCAATAGCAGCTGCACCAAGTTATTACATTAATAATACATTAATAATACATTAATACATTCCCACCAACAGTGTACAGGGTTCCCTTTTCCCTACATCCTTGAAAAAACTTGCTACCTTTTGGGTTTTTTAAATAATAGCCTTTTAAACTGGTGTGAGGTGATATACCATTGTTTTGATTTGCATTTCCCTGACAATTAGTGATGTTGAGTACCTTTGCATATACTTATTGGCTATTTATATGTCTTCTCTGGTGAAATGTCTACTAAATCTTATATGTTTTTGATATTAACCCCTTATCAAATGGATGGTTTGCAAATACTTTCACCCATTCAGTAGGTTGTCTTTACTTTTTGTTGAGTGTTCTCTTCGTTGTGAAGAAGCTTCTTGGTTTGATATAATCCCACTTGTCTATGCTTGCTTTTGTTACCTACGCTTTTGGTGTCATATCCAAGAAATCATTGTCAAATCCAATGTCTGGAAGCTTTTACTCTGTTTTCTTCTAAGAGTTTTGCTTCAGGTTTTGCACTGAAGCCCTTAAATCATTTTGAGTTGATTTTTGTATATGGTATGAGATAAGAATCCAAAGTCATTCTTTGCCTGTGGGTATCCAGTTTTCCCAATACCATTTATTGAAGAGACTATCTTTTCCCCATTATGTATTCTTGATACCATCATCAAAGATTAGTTGACTTTATGTGTATAGTTTTGTTTCTGGGCTCTCTATTCTGTTTCATTTATCTATATGGCTGCATTTAAGTAAGTACCATAGTGTATTTATTTCTGTAGATTGTTATATATTATGAAATCAGAGAGCATGAACAGCTTTGTTCTTTATTCTCAAAATTACATTGGCTATTCAGGATCTTTTGTGGTTCCAAATAAACTTTAGAATTGGTTTTTTTCTATGCCTGCAAAAATTGCCATCAGGATTTTCATGAATATTTCATTGAATGTGTAGATTATTTTCAATAGTATAAAGATTTTAACAATATTAACTCTTCCAATCTATGAACACAAAACATCCTTCCATTAATTCATGTTTTTAATTTTTTCAACAATATTTTATAATTTTCAGTGTAGAAGTCTTTTGCCTCCTGGGTTAAGTTTATTCCTAAGTATTTTACCTGTTTTGATGCTATTGTAAGTATAATTTTTTCTTAATTTCCTTCTCAGGAAATTCCTTGTTGGCGTATCAAAGTGCAATTGATTTTTACATGTTGATTTTGTGTCCTGAAACTTTACTGAATCTATTTATTAATTTTTATATTATTTTTGTGGTATCTATAGGCTTTCTACAAATAAGATGACATCATTTGCAATCAGGATGATTTTTACTTCTTCCTTTGTCACTTGGATGTCTTTTATTTCTTTGTCTTGCCTATTTGCTATGGCTAGGACTTCCATTATTATGGTAAATAGGAGAGGCAAGAGTGGTATCCTTACCATGTTCTGGATGCTAGAGGGAAAGCTTTCAGCTTTTCACCATTGGTATGATGTGAGCTGTGGGCTAATCATAAATGGCCTTTATTGTATGAAGTCATTTCCTTCTATATATAATATGTTGAGTTTTTATTATGGAAGAGTGTTGAATTCTATCAAATGCTTTTCTTAAATCTATTGAGATTATAATGTGATTTTTACTCTTCATTCTGTTAATGTAAACCATCCTTGCATCCCAGGAATAAATCCTACTTTGTCATAGTGTATGATCCTTTTAAACGTGCTGTTGAATTTGGTTGGCTAGTATTTTGTGAAGATTTTTGCATCTATTTTTATAAAAGATATTAGCCTATAGTTCCTTTTCTTGTGGTGCCTTTGGTAACTGAATGATGCCTCAAAAACTGAATTTGGAAATGTTTCTTGTTCTTTTATTTTTTTTAAGTTTATGACAAATTGGTATGTCTTCTTTAAATGTTTGATAAAATTATCCCTGAAGCCATCTGGTTCTGGGCTTTTATTTATTGAAAGGTTTTTTTATTATTATTATTACTGCTTCAATGTCCTTACTTGTTATTGGTCTGTTCAGAAGTGCTATTTCTTCTTTATTCTGTGTTAGTAGGTTGCATGTTTCTAGGAATTATCCATTTCTTCTAGTTTGTTCAAACTGTTGATGTATAATTGTTTGTCAGAGTCCCTACAATCCTTTTGATTTTGGTGACATCAACTGCAGTATCTCTACTTTCATTTCTGATTTTATTTGAATCTTCTCTTTTTTCCTTAGTTAGCCTAGGTTTGTTAATCTTCTTTATCTTTTCAAAGAACAAAGAATTTCATTGATTCTTTTTCTATTGTTTTCCTATTCTGTATTTCATTTATTTCTACTCTATTTTTTTTCTTCTGCTAAGTTGGGACTTCATTTTTTCTTTTTCTAGTTTCTTGAGGTACAAAGTTACCTTGTTAATTTGAGATCTTTCTTCTTTTTCAATGCAGATGTTTATTTCTATAAACTTCCCTTTTAGTACTGCTTTGCCTATATCCCAAAAGTTTGGGTATGTTTTGTTTTTGTTTGTTTCAAGATATTTTTTAATTTCCTTTTTTATTTTTATTTGACCCAATAGTTATTTAAGAATGTGTTGTTTAATTTCCACATTTTTGTGAATTTTTCCAGCTTCTTTCTATTATTGATTTCTAGTTTCATTCCATTATGATCAGGTAAAATACTTTAAATGATTTTAATTTTATTGAATTTGTTGAGAATTGTTTTGTGATCTAGCATGGACTCTATGCTGGAGAATGTTTACGTGTATTTGGGAAGAATGAGTATTCTGCTGATATTGAGTAGAATGCTCTATATATGTCTGTTAGGTCCATTTAGCCTATAGTATTCTTCAGTTCTGCTGTTTTATTGATTTTCTATCTAGATGATATATCCTTTATTGAGAGTGGGGTATTAAAGTTACTTATGGCCAGGAGCAGTGGCTCACGCCTGTAATCCCAGCACTTTGGGAGGCTGAGGCAGGCAGATCACAAGGTCAGGAGTTCGAGACCATCCTGACCAACATGGTAATACCCCGTCTCTACTGAAAATACAAAAAACAAAATTAGCTGGACATGGTGGCACGTGCCTGTAATCCTAGCTACTTGGGAGGCTGAGGCAGGAGAATTGCTTGAACCAGGGAGTCGAAGGTTGCAGTGGGCCAAGATCATGCCACTGCACTCCAGCGACAGAGTGAGACTCCATCTAAAAAAAAAAAAAATTACTTACTAGTATTATGTTTCTATTTCTTCTTTCAATTCCAAAATGTTTGCTTTATATACTTAGGGTCTTTGATGTTGGGCGAATATATATTTATAATTGTTAATCTTTTTATAAAATTGGCCCTTTATCATCATTTAATGACCTTATTTGTCTCTTATGTAATTCTTTGATTTAAAGTGTATTTTGTCTGATATAAATGTAGCCACTCCTGCTTTCTTTTGGCTACTTTTTACATGGACTATCTTTTGCCACCCCTTCACTTTTAGCCTAAGTGTGTCACTTAAATTGGGTCTCTTGTACACAGCATATAGTTGGCTATTACCTGTTCTTTTAAATCCACTCAGCCATTTATGTCTTTTGATTGGGGAGTTTAGCCCTTTAAATTTAAAGTAATTAGTGATAGGTAAGTACACTACAATTAACTTGACATTTTGTTAATTGTTTTCTGTCTCTTTTATAGTTTTTCTCTTCCTTTCTTCCTCTCTTGCTATCTTTATTGTGTTTTGATGGCTTTTGTAGTTATATACTTTGATTCTTTTCTCTTTATCTTTGGTGTACCTACTGGAGGTTTTTTCTTATGGTTACAATAAGGCTTGAATTGAACATTTTATAATTGTGACAGTCTATTTGAAGCTGACAACATCTTAACTACAATTGCATACAGAAATTTACACTTTACTCCTCCACAACTTTATGTTATTGATGTCGGATATTACTTCTTTTTTATATTATGTTTCCATTAACAAATTTCTGTTGTTACAGGAATTCTTAATAATGTTGTCTTTTAACTCATTATAGTGTTAAAAGTAATTTATGTGTCACCATTACAACATTACAATATTCTTTGTTTATCTTTATATTGACCTTTATAGTGAGATTTATAATTTCATATGTCTTGGTGTTGCTGTTTAACTTTTTTTTTTTTCATTTCACTGTTAATACCTCTTATAAGGTAGATCTAGTGGTGACAAACTCCTTTAGCTTTTGTTAGTTTGGGAAAGTCTTTATTTCCCCATCTTTTTTTTTTTATTTATTTTTATTTTTTTTTGAGACAGAGTTTCACTCTTTCACCCAGGCTGGAGTGCAGTGGCGCGATCTCGGCTCACTGCAAGCTCCGCCTCCAGGGTTCACGCCATTCTCCTGCCTCAGCCTCCCGAGTAGCTGGGACTACAGGCACCCACCACCATGCCTGGCAAAATATTTTTTTAGTAGAGACGGGGTTTCACCATGTTAGCCAGGATGGTCTCAATCTCCTGACCTCATGATCCGCCCACCTCGCCTCCCAAAGTGCTGGGATTACAGGCGTAAGCCACCGCGCCTGACCATCTCTCCATCATTTTTAAAGGACAGTTTAGTTGGGTATAATACAGATACCCAGCATCAGCAATATAATACAGATTTTTTTTTTCCTTTCAGTATGCTGAATGTATCATCCCATTCTTTCCTGGCCTGTAACATTTCTTTCTTTTTAATAAGATGATTTTAAAATTTATTTTTATTTTTAAGATTAAGCATCCCCTTTGACAATCCAGAAACATAGTCCTTGCTCACTCTTTGGATACACACACCTAAAACAGTTAAAAGTGATTCCTCAATTTTCAATGACACAGTAGGAAAAAAGAATATGTTCTCAAGCAGCAGTTCAATTTTTCTGTCCTCTTTTCCAAAAAAATCTTACTTTGCTACCAAGCCACTCACCAAACTATAAGAAAAGACAATTTTTCAAAAAGCCAAGAAAACCCAGAAAAAGGAATAGGTATCAATCCAAAATTATCACCCAAAATACTGCCATTGCAAAAAAAAAAAAAAAAAAAAAAATGGAAGCCAAATTCCCATAGCTTGTTAGAGAAGATATTTAAAAAGAATTCAGAAAGTCAGGACTGGAACTACAGTGGTATAGACAGATTATACAGTCACTACAGGCATATACGGTGCTAAATGTGGATAATTCAAGAACTTTCAACTTGGGAATATATTAGGCTTTCTCCTATTCCAGCAGAGGAAATAAAAACAGACATTGCTGGAATTAATATTAAAAGTGTCCTTACAAACAGAAGGTAGGGCAAAGGTAAAGAGGGGGAATGTGGAACAAAAGTAGTAAAGACAAGTCATTTTGAATCTAGGCTCTGATGCCCAGGAAGGTTGAAAAGAACTTAAATTCTTCTGAGCCAGTATCACTAAATTCTAGATTTGGCCTGAAACCAGTGGATCATATACACCACTAATAAATATCAAGTGCCCAACAGTATTTGTGGTATTACAAAATATTTTTAAAGTATTATAAATTTCCATTCTGAAAAACAGTATATCAAAATAACACTGGACCACCCAGTCAGTTACAGAATACAGGGCTCCCTCCAAAGAGAACTGACTTGGCCAAAATTTAGGTTGGAAAGAATGTGAGTAACATGGAGTAAATTAGATCAGACTCGCAGTATAATTTTCAGAAGCCTTCTACCCACCCCTGTTGTAAGGAGTAGTACTGAGGGAGCTCCAACAGAATGCCTTAGAGGGATGCTTCTCAGAGACAAAAAGGGTCTCTAAGTTTAACTCTTGACCCCTCTTTTCCTACCTAAAGCTTTGGGGAGAAAATAAATATTTAACTATTCAGTGCTTTGCACACATTATATTTAATATTCTGTTGTTTCATTTTCTGAAGCTTTGGCTTATAATTTTGCTCAACTTACATTACATTAAAAATGTATGAATGCACCATCATCAGTAGTACCACATGAAAATATAAAACTTGTTCTTCCATATCTTCTATACAGGAAGAGTGAATAAGTAGTGCCATAAATATCCTGCAAGGCTACTTTGTGTACTTGACAAAAGATTAGGGAAAACCAATCCACTTCCATATCTTGAGCAGTCATTAACTAGTCTTCAATCCCATCTTCCCAAATATCTCCATTAACATCCACAGCATGAAACAGCCCATTAAAACATGATGAGGTAGGATCAGTGAAATGTTTGTAAGAGTCTGCTCTAGAGAAAGAACCCATGCAAATCCAACAGAAATATTGCATACAGCCAGTACATGTCATCTTATTACATTCATCAATTTCTCTATGGGAGTTCCACAACATGGCAGCTCTTTGAGTTCTTTTCTAGCCCCTCCTTACTTTCCATCTCTTCCAGTGCCTTCTGAATAACCCTCTTACGATACCTTTGTTACAAAAATCTTTTATTGGCCTCATCTGCATTCAGGGATTTATTTCATAAGTCTATTAATTTATCTGCAGTCACCTTACATAGAGAGACCCCATGGTAGGTCAATTTGCCCAAGGTACAGAAGGCAAAATTGCAGCTAGAGCAGATGCCCATGCTGCAGCCAGGATTCTGCATCACGGGCAGCTGGGCAGCATGAGTGGGGGCAGTACACCACATGTGCCATCCGGTTCAAAGTGGACTGGAGGAGAAGGCAGTGATAACAGGCACTAGCTCTTTGACCTGACCAGGAGTGGCCATGGAAGGACACTTTGGTTTTGGGCAGTTGAGGCATTGGACCTGACTATCTCTGATCTGGAGTTCAAAGTCGTCCTTCAGACAAGCTTTGCAGTGTACATACCTGCCCTCCAAGAAGTACATGCATTCACTGCCCAGCTTCTCACAGAAACATATTGCACAGGAAAAATTTACTATTAAAGCATTTTATGTGCTGAGCTTGATCAAAGTCCAAGATTTTCTGGATTAGACTTGACAGTGATTCCACATCCGCACAGCTCTCTCATCCACAATTTCCTCTTGGCCTACATTAGATCCAGCAGCTCCTCCAGTATCTAGCTCTGTGCTGGGAGAGGCTTGGACTGTCATTCTCTACACTTATTTCTGAGAACCCATCTTGAGCTCAAAAGGAGAGACAATATTCAAGTACACTAGGGTCTCTTCCTTAAGAAACTGCATCCAGGCAAAAAGGACCACGCTGCCATGGTGTTCTTCCCATAGGATGTCTACGTGCTTGCATAGAGCAGATAGCACTCACAAATATCTTGAAATTCTGTGGCAAATCCAAATGGAACCTGGTTTCTCCACTTTGAACAGACTCTGCTTTTCTAAATTCATCCCCATCATAAATACTCTCCAGGGCCAACAATTCACCCTCCTGAGCTTCTCTGTCTTCTGACAACATTTAATTTTCTGAGGAACTGTTAATAACAATCAGAAGAAAGAGATATTAACACTGCAATCTCTGTTTCAGTTCAGAGTGGAGTTCGTGCAAATCCCATTTATTCTCCAGCTGGTGGAGCTGAGACTGCTGAAGCTGGATATGCTGGCCTGTAACATTTCTGCTGTGAAGTCTGCTGATGGAAGTTCCCTTTTGTGTGAAAAGTTTCTTTCTCTTGCTGTTTTTAAAATTCTCTCTGACTTTTATAACGTAATTATAATGTTTTTCCAGTATACCTCTTCGGGTTCAGCCTATTTAGGAATCTTTGGGTTTCATGAATCAGAATGTCTATTTTCTTACCTAGATTTGGAATATTTTTAGTCATTTTTTTTCTTTTTGAGACAGAGTCTCGCTCTGTCTCCCAGGGTAAGGTGCAATGCCACAATCTCAGCTCACTGCAACCTCTGCCTCCCGGGTTCAAGCAATTCTCACATCTCAGACTCCCAAGTAGCTGGGATTACAGGTCCCAGCCACCACACCTGGTTAGTTTTGTATTTTTAGTAGAGGCGGGGTTTCACCATGTTAGTCAGGCTGGTCTCGAACTCCCGACCTCACATGATTCACCCACCTCGGACTCCTAAAGTGCTGAGATTACAGGTGTGAGCCACTGCGCCTGGCCCATTATTTTTAAAAATAAGATTTCTTCCCATTTCTCTTTTTATTTTCCTTCTTGGACTTCCATAATGGGTATATTGTTTCATTTGATGGTGTCCCATAACTCCCATAAGATTTTTCACTCTTTTTTGTTCTTTTTTCTTTTTGTTCTTCTGACTGTATAATTTCAAATTAACTGCCATTGAATTCACCGACTCCTTCTGTTTGATTTAGCCTGCTGTGAAATGAAGATTGCTAGTAAATTTTTCAGACCAGACATTGTATTCTTTAGTTCCAGGATTTCAGTTTGATTCTTTCTTATGGTTTCTATTTCTCTGTTGAACTTCTCCTTTTGTTCATGTATTGTTTTCCTGATTTAGTTTCATTGTCTATGTTCTCTTGTAGCTCCTTAAGTTTCCTTAAGTCTACTATTTTTAATTATTTGTTAATTTTTTTTAGATCTCTATTTGTTTATTGTCATTTACTAGTGTTCTATTGAGTTTCTTTGATGGTATCATGGTTGCCTGATTTTTCAGGATTTCTGTAACCTTTTGTTAATGTCTGTGCACTTGAGGAAGCAGTCACCTCTTCTAGTTGTTACTAACTGGTGTTAGCAGGGAAAGATCTTTGCCAGTCAACTCAGTCAGATATTCCAGGTATATAAACTGGCACAGTTCACAGGTCAGCTGGGGGACAGTGTTCACAGGCATGTGTGTCTTTGGTGGGCCTGTTGCAGGTATTTGCAGGGGGCAGTCCTACTGTTGGGGTCTGTGGCTGGCCTGGGCTGCCACTGGAGTCCACAAATGGGTGTGGCTACCTTCAGGGTCTATAGGAAGGTGGGGTCACCATCATGTTCACAGGTGGGCCTGCTGCTGAGTCTACTGCCACGAAGCTCCATTTACTTTCTTTGTGCCTTACACAAATTATGAAAGCTTATTAAGTTTGTAATTTTCCATCAGTTATGGAGATCATCCTTAAAGTACAGTTGTGACAATTTAATATTATATCATAGATAAAGTACCTGGCATGAGTTTTTGTCACTATTGTAGAATAAAATTACCAAGGAATGATGAGGAAAGGCTAAAATAAATCCCATGATACTGAATTACAGTCAGAGATATCAGCATAAACCCATGTTTATTTTAAAATATTTGCAAATAGATATAGGAATAATTATTGATATGTATGTATGCATGACTTAACATACATATACATATTTCCTAGCTTTGTGAGCAGAGAGGACTTAGAAGCAGATATTCCAATATCAATCAGCACATCTAATATCCATATCTTAATTACTAAATACTATTCTCCAATAAAAAGAATAAGAACTCCCTGGAGAAATGGCTGATTCTAGGACCAGGGCAGCAAAAATACAAATAAATCTGGGCCATCTTGTAGTGCCAGAAAAAAGAAAGTGCTTTAACAATAACAAAACAAAGGATGGGTACATATCAATAGGACATAAGAGCCACCTGAAACATTTTTAAATGGGCAAAGATGGAATAATTTTAACAAAATAAATAGAGATAATACTGGATTATGACCACCCAAAATTAAATAAATATCCAGTTCATACTGATCTAAACAAATGATTAAATACATAAATAAACTGGGGAAAATAAAAGAATATTCTTTAGAAAAGAATTTTAAAGAAGAAACAGAAAGGAAATTAAGGAAAAATAATATCACCATTACATACTATGATACAGGCTGGGAATCCCTTATCTGAAATGCTAGGAGCCAGAAGTATTTTAGAATGTTTTTTGATTTTGGAATATTTTTATTATATTTACTGGTTGAGCACCCCAAATCTGAAAAGTCGAAATTCAACATGCTGCAATGAGCATTTTGTTTTAGCATTGTCAGTGCTCAAAAAGTTTTGGATTTTGGAATTTTATATTTGGGATACTCAACCTGTGATGGCTGTAGGCAGGATCCATAGATGAATGCTAAAATTTGTGGGTGGATCTTTATAAGGAAAGAGTATATTTGCTTAGACTTAAAGTATCATGCTCAAAATATTTATCAATTACTGTGGTGGTTTTAACATTTGTTCACAAATTCCTCGTAAGTTTTCAGTGAAGAAAGCTTATATCACTAGTAGTAGTCATGTTGATATCACATACCTCTGATAACATGATATGACGCTATCAGAGAATGTATCACCTCTGTGATATTCTTCTTGCCCAGAACCTCAGTCAAATCATGAGAAAACATTAGAAAACCCCAAGCTGAGGGACCCTCTACAAATACCTGACCAATATTCTTCAAAACTGTCGAAGTAAACAAAGAACAAACAGAGACTGATTAGAGGAGACTATGATGATGTCATGATGACTAATGCAATATCTGATATCCTGGATTTAATTCTGGAGCAGAAAAAAGACATCAGTAGGAAAACTTGTGAAACCTGAATAAAGTCTGCAGTTTAGATAATATAATAGTATGCCAATGTTAAGTCTTGGTTTTAGTAAATATACCATGGTTACATAAAAGACTAATGTTAGGGGAAGCTGGATGAAAGCTATTCAGGCATTCTCTCATCTGCACAATTCTTCTGTAAATATATAATCACTTTAAAATAAAAAGATTTTTTAAAAAACTGCTGTATATCCTTAATAAATAATAGCTATTATCATAGCTTTCTAAGATGACTCCTCTTCTATTGATTATACAATCCACTTTCCCCTTTTCTGAGAAAAAACTTCCTCCTTGGCCTCCAGATCCCTTTGGTTATATTGGTGAGTTTCCCAGAAATCACATTAGTGAATATGGTGCCTCCTACTACATACCTCCTATGCCCTGCCCTGTCATAGTTGATTGGACCAGGAATGGGGCCCTTGACTGAAACTGAGCCAATGAGCCCCTTTCCCAGGGAATTTCAGATTCCAGATACATCTGTCTGACATCTTGACTAGGGAGATCTATTTAAGAGCTTTTAGAAGCTATTTTCTAATATCTTGCCTGAGAAGCGAAGAAGCAATTCTATAGCAAAGGAGCAGAATAAAACAGACATGCCCTGAGAGGGAGATAAATTGGTAGAGAGAAGACTACCTGGGTCACTGTGGAACTCCAGCCTTTAGTTCTGAATTCTACCTGCTTCCCTACCCTTAGATTCCACAAAATAACCACTTTCCCTGTTGCTCTTTAGGTATAAACTGGCTAGATTTGGTTTCTGTTAATACAATTAAAAAGTGTTAATATAACCACTTTGTAGAAAATGACACGCAATGCATCTAGACTCTATTTCCTGTTGTGTTTGCTTTCCAATAATTCAGGTCAGTAATTTTTTAGTCATATTTTATATAAGCTATTTGGTTAAATTACCTCTATGTTTACATGTATACCACACCTTTTCTATTCTGATCATTTGTTTATTCTGTGTTCACTCTCCAAAATGCCTTCATTTTATCTCACGCCCCAATTCTATCTATACTTCAGGGCTTGATTAAAATGTCATCTCTTTCATGCAGACTTCCCTGTCACCCACCCAAAAAGAGAAAGAAAAAAAATCCCATGTCCCCTTATCTGCACCTTTTGTGGCAATTATTTCTTTTTATTTGCATAATTATTTACATATATTTATTTTCTTTCCTCTTAGATATGAAGCTACTTGAGTTCACTATCCCTGTTCTTATTCAGGCACCATTTCAAGAAATATTTATATAATAATGTTAACACATACATTAATTTCAACTGCTTTAAATAAGACAGAAATGCAAGATATTAATAATATTCAACAGCATCTTTTTCCTATACTTAATAAGAAAAAAAATTTTAAGTAAAGTTATCTCACACATACTTCTAAAAATATATTGGAAAATAGCTTCATCACACTGGGTTTGGCAAAGATGTCTTTTTTTTTTTTTTTTTTTTTTTTTTGAGACGGAATCTTGCTCTGTCACCAGGCTGGAGTGCAGTGGTGCGATCTCAGCTCACTGCAACCTCTGCGTCCCAGGTTCAAGCGACTCTCCTGCCTCAGCCTCCCGAGTAGTTGGGACTACAGGAGCGTGCCACCACACCCAGCTAATTTTTGTATTTTTATTAGAGACGGAGTTTCACCATGTTGGACAGGATGGTCTTGATCTCTTCACCTTGTGATCCACCCACCTGGGCCTCCCAAAATACTGGGATTACAGGCGTGAGCCACCGCGCTTGGCCAGATTTCTTAAACAGGACACACAAAATAATAAAATAAAACTAATAAAATAAAAGTGAATACATTACACTATATTAAAATTAAGAATTTCAGTTGATCAAAAAAGTATAATTTAAAAATGCCATTAAGATGGGAGAAAATGTTTGTAATATACATAAAAGACTAAAACCCAGATATTTAAAAATGTACAAATCAATTTTTTATTTAAAAAAGGACACATTCTAATAGAAAAATGCACAAAGACTTGAGCAAGTCCTTCACAGAAAGGGATATCTAGATGGCCATTAAACTTATGAAAATGTGCATGACATCCATAGTCACCAGAGAAATAATGCCTATTAGCCACAGTGAGATACCACTTCACACCTGCCAGAAGAGCTGAAATGAAAAAGATGGAAAAAAACAAGTGTTGACAAAGTGGGTGAGGAAGTAAACCAGGAGGCATTGCTACTATGAGTGTAAGCTGATGCAATTATTTTAGAAACTAGCTCAGTATGATGAACTAAAGCTGAACACAGGCATAATTTATGACCCAGTAGTTCACAACAATGCATGTATACGTGTGTACATCAATAGACATGTATAAGAATGTTGATAGCACCATTATTCATCATAGCCAGAACCTGGCTATGTTCATACAGAAGCACATTATACAACATTCACACAGAGGCCCATTAAATAGCAATGAGAATGAACAAATTATTGCTAAACTCAAAATATATGGATGATTGTATAAACATAATATTGAGTGTTTGTTTTTTAAAGCAGGAACAAAGATTTTTCTACTGTGGGGTTCAGCTTACGTAAAGTTCAATACTATGCAAAACTAATCAGCGATGTTAGAAGTCAGATTGTGGTTATCTTTTTTCAGGTGCTAGTGCCTAGGGTGCTGGTATATTTCTTAGTCCAGAGACTGACTATACAAGTGTATTCACTTTGCAAAAACCCAGCAAGTTGTAAACTTATAATTTGTACACATTTCTTTATGATGGTTATGCCTTAATAAAATATTTTTAATAAAAGGTTTTTACACATTATTTGCAGCAACAATTTCACTGCCTTAGGCACCATGCCAAAGAGTTGTGTATGTATGAATTACATACCCTTTTAATAGCACAAAAACTATTAAAATCAATATTTTTATATTACACCTTTAAGAATTAAGAGGTAAAATTACACAGTGATTTATTCAGCAGTACAAATGGAAACAATAATAAGTGTTTATTGATTCTGAAATTATGGAGGCCTGAGAATTTAAATCAGAGTTTCAGTATGCTGAAGCAATTCATTTGTTCAAATCACCTTGGCATTTATGATTAGCTATAATTTGATTAATCGGGGGTATATGTCATCATCTTGCAGTGTGAAAGTATCCCCCCAAGTCTCTTTTCTTTTCCTTTGGTGTATTTTGATCTGGGGCGTTCTGGGACTGTCCTTAACATTATAAGCTCATTTGGAAAGGCAGATAATGCTTAAAATCTAGCCAAGTGGGTTATGGCTCCATTAAAACTATCAGAAGGATCAGTAGAAAGAAGTAATAAGAATCTATCTAGGCCAAGAAACAAAATCTGCTGTATGCTATGGAAATCTCCAGAAAAAAGGTGCTTCCTTCCCACCTCCAATCCATAGTGAACTTAAAACAATCCCTAGGACTTCAAGGCCTAGTACAAAAACATTTTGTTAGGTTTTCTGGGTTTCAGCGATTTTTCTCAGTAATTAGATTTAAGTTCAAATAGACATTGGTACGCCTGGAAGAATCACAGAAGGCACTACAGGGCATAAAGCAACAAGGAACTGTGCACCTCAGAGTAGGAGTGGTTGCGAGTTAAGGAAAGGAAAAGGGAGCCCTTTATATTGTATACATTTTTTGAGACTCAAAGATGTAAGTGATGGTTCAGGCCAGTTAACCCTGGCATGCTAAATATTTGCTAGTCACAACTCACCATCTTGTTCCTTCAAAATGGGCACTAATGTTATCAACAACCTTGCCATTTCACACACACCCTCAAAGAGTTCAGGCTTCTTCCTGGGTTTCATACTTTAGGGGTCTTCACAAATTCCTAACTCTCTCTCTCTCACACACACATACACACACACATACATACACATACACACACACACACACACACAAGTATACCTATTAAAAAGCACATATGTGCCTCTGCCACTCAAGACCCTGTCCTTGACACTGGCATCATGTCACTAGAACCCTGTACTGCTCAGTTCCCAGGTAATTGCTATTCCACACCTCTTGCCCTACAAACTCAACTGTGCCCTTATGTGGTGAATGTATGAGGACTGTGCTAATTCCAGTATCAGAGTCAGAAGCTGCCTCCCAGTTGCTGTGGATTGAATGTGTTCCTCCAAAGTTCATGTATTGGAAACAATCCCCAAAGCAAAAGTGTTGGGAAATGGGGCCCTTTGGAACGTGAATTGATTAGTGCCACCATAAAAAGGGCTTGAAGGAGCGGGTTCACTTTCTTCTGCTCATCTGCCATGTGGGGACACAGCAAGAAAGCCCTAACCAGATGCTAGCACCTTGATCTTAGACTTCCCAGCCTCCAGAACTATGAGAATATAAATTTCTGTTCTTAATAATTATATTCAGATGTCTTTGGTATTTTACCAATTTTTAGTTATGTAAAAACCATGGATGTAATTCACATATCTTTTAATTTGGTTTTATATGTGCTATAAAAGTTATATTAGAAACAATTGGAAGATAAAATATATGTTATGTAACAGCTTTTAGGATGATTTATCACATTTAAATATTAGCATATGGCATGTAGGCCTCCATTTCTTTATCTTGCTGCAGACTTCACAAATGTAAAACGAAGGTCTGCAATAAGTCAGATAAAACTCTATCACCTCATTAATACCATTTCTAGTTTTTAGTCTTCATATTTATTCTCTGATGTGAAGGTTATTTTTTAAAAAGTAAAAACAAAAGAATTATTAGGAGTTTTAGCACCAAAACCTAATGTAATATTATACCAGTAACTTTTTTATCTTCCTAAGTCTTTTAATAATCAGAGGTGGTTTTTCCTGTTTTCAAATGTTAGAATCTGATTATCTTTTAATCAAACATTAGTTTATTCATAATCATCTGCATTTTTATTTTTTATTTATAGGATACTTTATATGCATAATATTTCCCAAATCTGCCTAATCCTAAAAAGTCACATGGACCACTTCCAACACACAAATTTCTACATCCCAACCCATATCCATATTTCCTGTATTGAAATATCTAGGAAAGAGAAGCTTGTGTATCTTTTTTTTTTTCCTTTTTTCCCTCTTCTCCCCTCCCCTTTTTAATGAACACCTGAAAGGATTCTCATCAAAGAAGTCTGAGTAACACTGTTTTGTAAGGAAGCATTTTTCAGTGACGAATCACAGATTATTATTCAACTTCTCCCAGCTTGTTAGGTCAAAGAACAAACATAGGTCATCTCTTTTATGACCTAGAGTTGGGTCATATAACATCTGTCTCTCTGTCTCTTTTACTCTCTTTCTCTCTCTCACCCTCCTCAAAACCAAATGTCTTTTAGTAACATCTTACAGTTATTCAAAGCACTTTCACATCTATAGTATTGTCTTAATTTATTCTCAAAACCAGGCTATGATAGAGGTGTTATTACCCTCAAGTAGTAGATTGAGAGACTGGACATAGAAGGGCTGAGGATCCTGTTGACATCATCATGTATCTAGGCACAGATGAGACTAAACTAGGTCTCCAGTTCTAGTGTCAGTTAGCTCTTACAGTATGATACACAACCACAAAAACTCAGTGGTATTCAGCAAAGAGCATATAGTTTGGGTTCAAGTGCCTGAGACTGGGCTGGGGCAGCTCCTCTTGTGCATCTCATACTGGAACTCATGCTAGAGGCACCTGGGGCATAATCTTCTCCTGGCACTGCAGAAGCACAGTGCAGAGGGAAACAAGCCTAACCACTCATAAAAAATTTCAAGCCTCTGATTACATCATACTTGCTAATTTCCCTTTGGCTAAAGCACACCCAAGTCAAGGAGGCAGGAAGCACACTCTAAAATGCTAAAATGAAGCCATAGCAAAGGAATGAATCGATTATTTTACCAGAGCTAAGGAAAACTTTGCATCAGTTATTCAATCTACTTCACTCAAAGGCACAGTTCTTTCTACTAGATCATACTACTTTGACCTTCAAACTTTGACATTGGCTTATTTCCATGGCTTACCCTGGCTATTTTAAAATTTGCTACATAGGAAAAAAGTAATTTTACAAATAATGTATAATTAAAAGTTCATCACAAATTAGTGTATTACCTTATACAAAAATAATAAATATAAAACAAATGTTTCAGTAAATAAGAGAATATATTACTAGTTCAGCTTGCTGAGTCTACCATAAAATAATGTTTCATGCTAAAAGTTTTGTCTATTGTTTGACTAAACACTAAAGAGCTTTCTTTTAAGCAAATCCACAAGTAATAGTAGAATAGCTAAGAATTTGTACAGTTATGAAATATAAGCTTAGAAAATGAAGAAAATGTTTTTAAATGTTAAATTTCTAAGTCTATACCTTCAGGCAATTGCATATCTTGAATTTTGAAATTTTCTTTTTCAAATAATGACTAGGAAATTTGTTTTAAAAAGTCAGTTTCCTGTTATATTCTGTAGACAAATATTTTTCAGAAAAAAATTTAATATTAACATTTTAATCACTAAGCAGGAGTTATTAATAATGGAATTCCTTGAATGAACTATTGTTTTCAAAAGACACATATATACATTTTTTCAATTTAATTAATACTTAATCATAGGAAGCATGTTTTTAATTGGACAAAAGGTAGACTCTGGCATCATGAAATTTGGGTTCTAGTAGGTCAGTTCAAATATAGTTAGAGCACAGGCATAAAACTGACTCTGTTATCAAGTTGCTTGTGAAACATGTTGAAATAAAAGTGATTGTATTATTAGTCAAAATATTATCTGCCCCTACATTTGGGAGGTTACACTTTCACCTTATGAAGTATCAGGCATAGTTATTTGCCCAGCAGTGACCTCCCTGTGAATGCATTATACAACCCTGCCCTGCTGACTTCAGGCATATATACCTTGAGGTATCCCACCCTGCAGGAGGACTGTGTGTCCCTGTGATGGTGAACCCAGGACTTTTTTAACCAATGAAATATACTTGGAAATGACCTGGGCCACTGGAAGAAGATATTGGGTACCACTGTATGGTTATGCCATGCTCTGTTCCCTCTCTATGATGAGGCTGTACACATTTCCCATTGATACTGCTTCCTCTGCCTTGATCACAAGCAGAGATGTAGAACAAAGTTTCAGCTGACCTTTGATAAGCCAGCCGTAATGTGAATGAGAAATGAATCCTTGTCTTTGTAAGCAACTAAGATTTGGCTTAACATTCTACAGACTAAACTTATACTCTACAGCCTAAACTTACTGGTATAGAAATTGATCCCCAAAGTGAGTGTTATCATAACACAAAACCTGAAATACGTGGCATTAGCTTCACTGCTGGACAGTGGATAACCAGGAAACTTATGTACAGTGGAAAGATGTGACCCTTACCATGTAGTGGCAAATTGGAATAACTAGGAAGAAAGATAATATACGAAATGAGCTCATGGCTTTAAGTGGAGAGGTTGGGAGACATAATGTTAGGACCATTCTTTGGTTGCTATTGGATGCATTTGGTAAGGTACTGCAAAGAAATGAACTCAGAAAAGGACTGATGGCTTGTAAATAAGAGTCAAAGGAAATAAAGAGAGCACAGAAATTTGTGGGCCTTTCAGTTTTGAAGGATGCAACTGTTTTTCATCTCCAACTGGTAAAACATTAAACCAAAAGAGAAAGCTTTGGGTGACAAAGGCCAATTTGAAAAGAAGTTTCATGGGAAAGACAAAATCAAGCATGTGACCATAAAACCCATTGTGAAACTTCTGAATCAATTAAGAAATCAAACAAAAATCCTTTCAGTTAGACAAACGGCAGAAGGAGAACATACTAAGGATGTGCCTTCTGTGAAAATCTCATCAGCTTACAATGCCCAGAATTAATATTAGGAAAAGGAGCACGTATCAAGAATTGTTGATGTAGGTATTGGTACAGGAACTAAATAAAATAAAATAGACAAAAGGCCATGTAAATTTTCGAGAGAGTTGTACTCAAAAGATCATCCAGTCTGGACTAAATAAGAATGACTGAGACATAAAGTAACTCTTGGTCCTGAACTTTCTGTGAGTAGTATATCATTTGAGGTTACGTCAGGAAACCAGACCCACTATATGTATCACAAGGAGAGCATCCATCGAAGTACAGAGAAACAACAAAAAAAAGAAAAGAAAAAGGAATAAGAGATTTAATATGGGAATTAGAGTTTATACAAACATGAGTGGAGCTGGAAAAGTAAAGGGGTTGGACGTAGAACTTGAGAAATTGTCACTAATGATTTTATCCTGATGTGCTGGCATGGGAGCACAAGTTGGAGCTTGCAGGAAAATATAAGTAACCTGTGTGTGTCACTGCCAAAGAGGAACTGGAGAACCTGGCAAAGAAGGAGCACAGGGAGAGTCTTGTGTAAGCCTCTGTGGATCCACAAGCCAAGATCAGGTGGGCTTGAGGCAGCTGTTGGTCAGTGTGGCCAGCCATCAAGATGAGATGGAGCAGCAGAGTTACAACCAGAGACTCACCAGGCACCTCTGCAGATGATGCCTGATGCCAATAACCTCCCAAGAATGATGTCCTCTACTCTTATCTGCCTTCCAATCTCACAAAATTTCTTTTAATGGACCAATCCATCTGACAACCATACAGAGAAGATTCTGAGAAATGTAGTTCCTAATTTTAGACAGGAGCCCAGGTGCTAAGTCAACAGTAGACAATTCAACACAGAAAGGAAGCAGGCTCAGAAGCAGCTGGGGGTGAGGGGAGGGCAAGGAGAGCATTTTCAAATGTGGCCAAAGATGATCATGAAAAACATAGGAACTCCCAGAAGATGGGGCTAAAAGTCATAGAATACAATGGACTGAAAATCTACTTACATGAACAGAGACTAGGTGACTAGGCTGTGAACTTGGAACAATTCTGCACTGCCCCCCAACCACCCCCCTTGCCCTGCCACTGCACCCCCGGCTCAGTAGAAGAATCTTGCTAAATAGGATTTCAGAATATCTATGGACCAGTAACTGCTCTGTGCATCTTATTGTTCTCCTTTCCAAATAGAAGAGTTAACTGTCATTATCCTGTCCCTATTCTTCCATCCACTCAGTGTTTGAGTCATTTTATATACTTTTTAAATACAGCTTGACAGGTACCTGCAAACTGTAGCCTTCAGGCCAAATCTGGCTGTCTCCCATTCTTGTTAAGTACAGATGTCTTGGAATGCAGTTCATTAGGCTTTCTATGGCTGTTTTTGCATTATAAGGGCAGAGATGAGTAGTTCTGACAGAAAATGTAGGACCAACCTACAAAGCCTAAAATATTTACCAATCTGGCTCTTTGCAGAAAAAGTCTGTCAACTCATAAATAAGATCTACACAATGCAATTGGTGGCTGTTGCAGGAAGTCAGGGACCCCGAACGGAGGGACGGGCTGAAGCCACGGCAGAAGAAGATAAATTGTGAAGATTTCATGGACATTTATTAGTTCCCCAAATTAATACTTTTATAATTTCTTACACCTGTCTTTACTGCAATCTCTGAACATAAATTGTGAAGATTTCATGGGCATTTATCACTTCCCCAATCAATACTCTTATAATTTCCTATACCTGTCTTTACTTTAATCTCTTAATCCCATCATCTTCGTAAACTGAGGATGTATGTCGCCTCAGGATCCTGTGATGATTGTGTTATCTGCACAAATCGTTTGTAGAGCATGTGTGTTTGAACAATATGAAATCTGGGCACCTAGAAAAGGAACAGGATAATAGCGATTTTCAGGGAACAAGGGAGATAACCATAAAGTCTGACTGCCTGCAGGGCTGGGTGGAACAGAGTCATATTTCTCTTCTTACAAAAGCAAATAAAAGAAATATCACTGAATTCTTTTTCTCAGCAAGGAACAGCCCTGGGAAAAGAATGCACTCCCAGGGGCAGGCCTCTAAAATGGCCACTCTGGGAGTGTCTGTCTTATGCAGTTGTAGATAAGGAATGAAATATGCCCTGGTCTCCTGCAGCGCCCCCAGGCTTGTTAGGATTGGGAAATTCCAGCCTGGCGAAATTCTAGTCAGACCGGTTCTCTGCTCTTGAACCCTGCTTCCTGTTAAGATGTTTATCAATGACAATATGTGCCCAGCAGGACATGGAAACTCTAGTTAGTAATTCTAATTTTGCTCTGGCCTTGTGATCTTGCTCGCTCTGCCCCCAACTGTCTTGAGATATTTTATTGCCTTTGAAGCATGTGATCTCTGTGACCCACACCCTATTCGTACACTCCCTCCCCTTTGAAAATCGCTAATAAAAACTTGTTGGTTTGCAGCTCGGGGGCATCACGGAACCTGCCGACATGTGATGTCACCCCCAGAGACCCAGCTGTAAAATTTCTTTCTTTTGTACTCTTCCTCTTTATTTCTCAGACTAGCCTACACTTAGAGAAAATAGAAAAGAACCTACATTGAAATATTGGGGGCTAGTTCCCTCGATAGGTGGCTGTGTCTCTCAAGTCTCTCCTTTAATCTATTAGTTCCAGAGATGGCTTCATTGTAGTATGTTAATAATCCTTCTAACTTCTTTTTACCACTACATATTACTCCATCATGTGTATGTAACACAGCCTTCAACCAGTCCTCTTATGATGGGCTCTTGGGGTTTTCTAAGCCTTTTGCTGCAATGAGTAGCCTGTGCAAATGTCATCTTGTTTTTTCCCTCCATTTTATTCAAAATAGGTTCCTAAAAGTGAGATTTCTGTGCCAACTAATAAATATTGCCCACTTGCCCTCTGCTTGAAATTGTACATTTCTTTATTCCAACCAACAATGTATAAGCATGCCTCATCCAGCTAGCAGAGATACTGTCAAACTTTTGAATTTTGGCCAATCTCCTAAATGGGAAAAGGGATCTAAGTATAGCTTTAAATTGTTGAACCCTTTACCAATGATGCTGAATACCTTTGCAAATAGTTAAGGGCCATTTGTATTTTTTTCTATCTTACTTAAATCTCTTGCCATTTTTCTATAGGATTTATAGGATGTTTTTCTTCTCTATTGTTATAAACTCTTTGTATACTCATAGTATTAAACTTTGTCTTTGATATACATTGCAAACACTTTCCTCATTTTCACTTTCCTAGTGTTTCCTTGTTTTTGCCATGAAAAGTTTTTGGATGTTATTATTTTGAATTTTTATGCTGTCAAATTATTAATATTTTTCCTTACTGCTCTTGTATTTTGAGTTACATTTCCAAGAGTTTATCTTATGCCTAGGATATAGGTTTGCACCTATGATTTGTTTCAGTACTTCTTTGATTTAATTTAACTCTCTGGCGCATTTGGAATTTGTCCTAGTATGCAGTAAGGAGAATGAGACCAAATTTCTCTCTATTGCCATCTACTTATGCCAACACTAATTTATTTAAATAAGTTATTTACCCCACTAAGATTATTTTACACTACATTTGCGTATGTATTTGGGTCTATTTTTTCTTTCAACCTTTGCTATAATGTTATACTCTTTTAATTTAGAGATTTTGTAGTATGTTTTAATATATTTCAGGATTAGTCTACCTTTTTTGTTTTTTTTTTAAGGTTCTTATGTCTACTCTTGCTTCTTTTTTTTTTCCAAATAAACTTTATAGACAAGTTTTCTAGTTCCAGAAAAAAAAAAAGATGGCATTTTTATTAGGAGTGTATTAAATGTATTAATTAACTTAGAAATAACTGATATCTGTATTATGTCAAATTTTACTAACCAAAACATATCTCTTCTGGTTGTTCAACTGTACCTTTGAATCTTCCAATAGTGAGTTATAGTTTTCTTTACAAAGGTTGGAGACATTTCATGTTGAGCTTATGTATATATAGGTGTGCCTGTGTTTCTGTTTTTAAGCATAAATTGGGTCTTCAATTTTATTATTACTTTAAATAATCTCTCTCTCTATATATATATGTTTATTCAATTTTGTATGTCAGTTTTAACTCTGCAATTTTATTACACTATTGACTATAGTAATTTTTACATAGATTATTGATTTTTTGTCACATAATCATACCATCTGAAAATGGAGATAATTTAACTTAATGCTTTATTCTTTAAAATATCAACTCTTAATTATTGATTTTTAAATTAGATTATCCAGAAATGAAGAGGTCTGTTTTTACCTTTCAAAAAACTACACAAGAATCTGAGATGATACATTGGCTTTCTTTTCTTCCTTTGTTGTATTAATTAAATAAGTCAAATGCTAATTGAGTGGCAATTTATAAAACAATTTTACAGTGAAATCTTTAAAATATGTTAAAAGCTCTCAAGTTTAAAAAAATGTGTAACCTCAAGTTTGCAGGTTTTATCTATTACTTAATTGGAAAAGTTACAAATAGAAAAAAGGATCAGCTCTAGGCATAACTATCAAACGGTTAAAGTTTAAAGTTTTCTCTCACAATTTGTGACCCTTTCTTAAACCTCTATTTCCCCCAAGGATGTTTGGTTATCATATTCACCCCTTATACTCTAAGAACACTTATAAAGAAAGCCACCCAACCTTGGATATCCTTTTTATTCCTGTCCTTCCTGGCTCCCATCTAACGTAGCAGAGGCTGAGCTGCTATCAAAGTAAGAACTTTACCTAAGCACTACAAG
Organism: Pan troglodytes; assembly: GCF_028858775.2. Taxonomy (NCBI): domain Eukaryota; kingdom Metazoa; phylum Chordata; class Mammalia; order Primates; family Hominidae; genus Pan; species Pan troglodytes. The sequence goes on from NC_072411.2 coordinate 40,476,687, forward strand.
CATAACCTGACTCTGTTTAATCTGGCATGTAAATATGATTCCCAAAAGGAACCAAAAAACAAACAAACCAAAGCAAATGATATGGTTTGGCTCTTGTGTCCCTACTCAAACCTCATCTCGAATTGTAATCTCCACATGTAGAGGGCGGGAGGTAACTGGATCATGGGGATGATCTCCCCCCTGCTGTTCTTGTGATAGTGAATGAGTTCTTACAAGATCTGATGGTTTTATTAGGCAGATTTCCCTATTCTTGCTGGCTCTCTCTCACCTGCCACCATGTAAGACGTGCCTGCTTTTCCTTCCACTATGATCATATTTCCTGAGGCCTCCCCAGCCATGCAGAACTCTGAGTCAATTAAACCTCTTTGCTTTATAATTTACCCCATCTTTACACCAGTGTGAAAACAAATACAGCAAACAAACAAAAGCTAATGTGAATGAAGCACTGATGACTAAGTAAACTCAGAATGACTTTTCAGACTTTCAACAAAAATGGTATTTCTTTTTCTTTAGCTAGCACTCTTTCAACCAGCCATAAGGAGGGCCACAGAGTTTCAGGTATGAAAAATATAGTAGCCTCATTTGACTCACCTCCACCCCTTTCCCTTTACAGGCTTATTCTCCAACCAACAGCCCAATAACTGACAACAAAAATGACTGGCTGGACTTAGGACAGAAAATCTGTTCTGTGACTTCTTCCTATCTCCTTAGTTCCAATTGAAAATTTGAAAATGAGAACCTTTCAGTTCAAGTGGGACCAAGCTAGAACATGTGCAAAAATCAGTACAAATCCATTCTTGTGACTTCTAAAACATAGTAGATACTACGTGCTATCTATTGCATCAACGTGTTGATATGTTTATGTCAACAATATTATATTTGACTATGAAGGATACTACATTTTATTAAATATCCAGAGATTACCAAGGGGACTTTATGATCAATGTCAAACTCTACAGTAAGCTTTGTACATTCATTTTCTCTGGTATGCAGACATAGTTATAAGTAAAGGTTTTCTCCAACTTTGGGTAGAATCACTTTAAAAATTCAGAGTTGGCCAGGTATGGTGGCTCACGCTTGTAATTGTAGCACTTTGGGAGGCCAAGGTGGGCGGATCACCTGAGGTTGGGAATTCGAGACCAGCCTGACCAACATGGAGAAACCTCGTCTCTACTAAACATACGAAATCAGCCGGGCATAGTGGCAGGGGCTGTAATCCCAGCTACTCAGGAGGCTGAGGCAGGAGAATCACTTCACTTGAACCTGGGAGGCAGAGGTTACAGTGAGCCGAGATAGCACCATTGCACTCCAGCCTGGGCAACAAGAGTGAAACTCCATCTCAAAAAAAAAAAAAAAGAAAAGAAAAATTCTGAGTCAATAAATAAACTTAGAGAGTCTCGTATATTGTCAGTAAAGGTTTTGATGAGTTGGAATTTCCAGAACCCAAGAAATGAAAATGGAAGTGTAAAATAGTACTCATAAGGGAAAACATCAAACAGATTTCTCTTTGCCACGTATTTCAGCAAGTTTTAGATTTCAATTAGGGTCTGACTTTGGATTAAAGTTAAAAGTCATAGTATCAATGACTGAATCTCAAATTGCCTCTGAAATATAGTGACAGGCCCACCAAATGATGAAAGCACTTTCAATCACAAGGAAATCTTCCTTTAGGTTTCCTTCTCTGAACACTCCTTAATATTTAGCAAATATATGTGGTATTAGTGCTGATAGTATATAATATTTAAATATGTGTTGGTTAATAAACTCTTAGTTCTTAGAATTCAGAGTCTGTTGTATTTTTCTTGTGCTATCTACTAAACTTAATAAAAGTCAGAGAGAACAATGTGATGTTCAATATATGTAGAAGATTGATTTAGACCATTAAGTCTTGTGAAATAACAAATATATTCAAATTATAGATGAGGACCCAGAATTTAATCTAGAAACAGAGATTCAAAGGATTTTTAATAGACTTTCATGAGGCTAGGAATTATATTTTTCTTATCCTTGCCTGGTATTGTAGGAGTTCATAGCGCAAGGATTTTTTTAAAAGGCACAGTAAATATGTGCTAAATAAATTAATTAATGAGTTAATTTTGTTCTCAAACTTGGGTTTAGAAAATACTGAAAATCAGTAGAGACCTTCATGAATGTTATACAGAAAGGGAAGAAGGTCTTCAGACATTTTCTTCTATGCTGCATAAGCACAGATCTCTGCTCCTGTTTTCCCTCTTTCTCAGATACCTGTAACTTTTGCAAGTTAACTCCACACATCTGGTAGCTGATAAGTTCTAACTGACATTTTCCAGAAACGTTTGAAACACCAGTGTCCCTTTAACAATCCAAATGGAGGGTCTGAATAGTGGACTTTAAGCACGAAACGAACGTAGGGTTCTAGTGTGGGGTGTACACGCACAGGTGAGAAAGTCAGCTTGAGGTTCTGTCTCCAAACCTTATAACAGCCTAATGAGGTAGATACTATTATCCCCTTTTAAAGATGCAAACACTGAGACTCTGAATGGTGTTTCTCAAAGTGTGGCCCTGGACTGATAGCATTAGCATCACCTGGAAACTTGTCAGGCAGATGCTTGGGCCCATTTCAGACCTATCGATTCAGAGACTCTGGGATAGAGCCCCACACATCGTGTTTCAGCAAGAAGCCTGGGTGATTCTGGTGCATACTAAAGTGTCAGAATCACTGCATTAGAGAGCTTAAATGATTTGATTTGCCCAGGGTCCCACACAGATGGGAAAGGCAGAGCTGGTAACTGAATCCAGGCATCGAATGCCAATATCTCACTTTATTTCACCCCATTTCCTCATGTTGGAGAGTCAGTCACCCTCCACTCTCTCAAAAGGCCAATCCTGTGCTAGAGCTGAAATTTAACAAGGAAAAAGATGAAGCCACTTCCTAGGAGAGACTCACAACTTCAGAATGTTAAAGACTCTTAAAAATCAGTTTACATATAAAGTCCAAATAAGTATATAATCTTCCTGATTAAAATGGAACACATATAATGGTTTTTGCTATGAAAATATAGAGATCAGGAAGGACTTTTCACTCATTTCATTCAGAGCTTTCTCTAAAATTGTTGTTTATAGATCTTAAAAATGACTTTCTTCTCTTTATCTAATCTGATCCTGACAATGAGTAGATGTTTAAAAGAGGTAAAGTAATTCATAGTAGGATACATGTATTTCGTGTCTTAATAGCAATTTTCCCTTTCTTGACCTGAGCTGACCTACAAAATTCTCTAAGAAGAGAACAAAAAGTAAAAAAAAAAAAAAAATACTCTGAAATGACTTTGTTGGAAGTAGCACAGTACATTGGTTAAGAATCTAGGTTTTGGGCCAGGCAGTGGCTCATGCTTGTAATTCCAGCACTTTGGGAGGCCGAGGCGGGCAGATGACCTGAGGTCAGGAGTTCGAGACCAGCCTAGCCAACATGGTGAAACTTGTCTCTACTAAAATACAAAAATTAGCCGGGCGTTATGGTGAATGCCTGTAATCCCAGCTACTCAGGAGGCTGAGGCAGAAGAACTGCTTGAACCTGGGAGGCAGAAGTTGCAGTGAGTGGAGATTGCACCACTGCACTCCACTCCAGCCTAGGTGACAGAGAAAGACTCCGTCTCAAAAAAAAAAAAAAAAAACAAAACAATCAAACAAACAAACAAAAAAACTAGGTTTTGGAATTAGAATCACCTGGATTTGATCCAATTCTGACAACTTACTATGTCCAATAATTTATTTAGATTTCTCGTGCCTCAGTTTTACCATCTAAAATGAAGATAAAACTACACCTACTTCATAGAGTAGTTGCAAGAATTTTATGAACTTAAAAAAAAAAAAAACTAGGTTCTGGAATTGGAATCACCTGTATTTGATCCAATTCTGACAACTTACTATGTCCAATGGTTTATTTAGATTTCTCGTGCCTCAGGTTTACCATCTAAAATGAAGATAAAAACTATACCTACTTCATAAAGTAGTTGCAAAAATTTTATGAACTAATACAATGAAGCACTTAGCACAGTTTCAGCACAGAGTAGATGCTTAATAAATGCTGGCTTATTGTTATTAGTGTTACTACTATCATTAGCCATGTGAAAATACTACAGCTAAGCTCCAGGTTTGCTATTTGTGCATATAGTTATTCATTCAACACGTTCCTCCCCTTTATGTCATTCCTCAAGATGTTTTGTAGGGCCCCTTTAATTTTCAGTAGGTATTTCTTCTGCCTGTGTTTCATCTCCCCGAGGACACAAACCCACACATTCACACACCCACTCATTCTCATGACTCAGGTTGTCACACTCACATCCCAGAGTCTGGGCCTTTTTACCAAAGCTGATTATAGGAGTGAAGATAACTGCAGAAGATCTTTTCCCTGAAAGTGTCCTTGCCACCAATCATCGCCACCTGTCATTTTTAGTGATTCTTTGGTGTTAAGATGAACTATTTCCTCACCACATACCCCTTTTTAAACAAAAATGCCACGAAAATGGGTAACTTACTAAATCATCAGTGTAAATAAATTATCGAATTGAATGAAAGAAAAATGTAGATCTTGAGTATGTTGGATTCTTCAGGGAGAGGAAGTAAAAGTTCTCCAGTGGGTGACTGGAGGTGTCAAGAGCAAACCTGTGCATTAGACATTAGTCTGTAAAAGCTGACAAAGGCCTTTGCCTTTGAAATCAATACAAAGTTGCAGAAGTGTCTTTCTATGCACACATTTTCACCTGAAAAATGTTAGCTCCATGATTTACCCAGGATCAGGGTAAAAATACTGAGCGCAAATATCTGCAGTCATATACACAGCAGTGTCATATGGGTAACCTCTAACTAGCCTAAGCAAACCAGATAAATAGAATGATAATAAAAGAGAGAATATATAATTTCACATACATGTACCTCCATGAAACCTTTAAACAGAACCAAATACACAAAGACTCCAAAAATTTAAATAAAGATAGTCAGTACCAATCTTTCCACCTAGACATATTAACCCAGCAACATTGGTCTAATTCATACCATAGAAGTACCCAACCTAGGCAAGTTCAATGCTAACATTAAGGAGACAAACAATCATGATGGTTAATTTCATGAGAGTCTCTTTTGAGAGTAAGGAGTCTGGGTCCTCATTAAATTAGCTGACTTTATATTCCCAAAGTTGCAAAATTAGCATCTCCACCCTCCCAAAGCCATCACCGTGTAGCATGGCCAATTACACTCAACAAGCATCAGCATGTTTGGGCTTTAAAAGCTGCAGTCAGTTGCTGTAGATGAGTTGGGCATGTTTCCAATGCCTTCCTAAGTATGAAAATAAACATATATGGGAAACATTCAGTGAAGCATCTGACAACCAGTTCAGACTGGCACCTTTATCCCTTTCAGTTTCATCTGTCTCTCCCAGTCAGTCAAATGACTAGGCACCAGTAGTGCTGTGGTGGGGAGGGGGCTGGTGGTCCCTGCAGAAGTCCAGGTGTTTTGCCTAAACACTGATTATGACAATGTATCCTACGATGGTAGGCATTCTATCTGCAAAAGCCTGATAACTCTATCAGACTCTGCTCGATCAAGCGACTCCAGAGGCCCCCTTTTCATCTTCAGCTTGAGGCAGATCTCAATGGGCTGAAAGAGTATGAGAAACTGAGATAAGTGCAGGCTACAATTACAGAGATATGTCTGTGCTGCTGCAATTAGAGTTGTGTCAGCGCTTCTATTAACCTTTGCATTGCCAGCATTTTCCCATTTGGAATTCCAAGTGAGTAATAGCATTTAAACTAAGAAGAAACACAAGCCACTGCCTGAGTTGCAGACCCGTGAAAGGGGTGAAAATGGACAGCAGCGATAGGACAGTATCTATTGAGCTGCTAAACAAGCCAAGCAGGGATTGGGAAAGTTTACGAGAGTGGCTCCCACACCACTGTTTTTTTGTACTGTGATGTTGAAACAATTTCTGGGGATAGGGTGGACTATTACTGTGTCACTGAGAGAAGCTGGGCACTGGTAGGATCTCAATAATTTACTGGGCCTTTCCCTTGCCTGTATTAGATTCCCTAACCAAATACTCCTTTTAAACAGTTTAGAATAATGATTTTCAGCTGATTTTGAAATGAAATATACAGAATTTGTGATTATCCAATGAGTTTAATAACTCTTTGTATTTATGCCCATTATGGCATTCAAGCCTCACAATAATCTGTATGATGCATGGAATATGTGTTGTTATGTCCCATTGATAGAGATTGAAGATAAAAAGCAGAGAAGCTAGGTAAATTGCCCAGAATCACACAGCACATTAATTGCAGGACCAACACAAACCCAAGTCTATTAATTAATATCTGGAATAGATTACATTAGTTTTCACCACTAAGGAATAGAAAACTAAAGTATCTTTTCTTCTCTATACCACAAACCAGCCGTCAGTTGCTTCATCAAAAAAAAAAAAGAAAAGAAAAGCTCTGGTTTTGAGAAAAGTTTATCATAATCTCCACTGAGAAGTATTTATCAATTGTATTATACATAACACAGTTTTTTTTACTACCCTCCTCAAGCACCTAAAATCTTTTTCACTAAAATTATTGTTCACCCCTTTGTTATTCAGCTCTTAAACTCCATTAAAACTGAAAACAAGACAATGATCTTCTCCTAGAAACCAGATTCTGTCTCTCCTCCATATTTGATTTGCTTCAAGTATCCAAGCATAAAATTAAAATGAATGATACAGCCACTGTCTTTTTACTTACCCCCATCTGATTCTCTTGCCCCAAAAGCTTAGTCTTAGGAATGTAGAAATGGAACAAATTTGAGTTTGGTTGATTATTATTTTTTTATTAATAGGATTAAATATTAATTATGTTAAACTTTGTTTATAAATCTGGTTTGGAATGCTGTTTTCCCGTCAAAACTTAAGGGCAATTTCAAGTTTATCTGGCCCAGTGATCTGACTGACATTTCAGCTGTATGTCAAACCAGTTTGGATTGTACAGGCCTGAGTTGATTATCAAGAAATCTAAGGCTAAATTTCAAATAGCTTTGGGCTAACTGAGTGATTCCCAAACTTGCTAAAATAAAAATAACCTGGAGCTATTGTTAAAAACATAGATTCCCAGACTTTTCTGGAATCTACAGTTTTAAGATGTGCCCCAGGTGACTACTTCTCTCAGCTACATTTGGGAAACATTGTGCTAAATGTTCATTTTAAGTGGAAACCAAAAATAAAGCAGGGATTTTTATTGACTTTTTAAAAGATCTTAGAAGCTCCTCTTAAATCAAGAAATTCAAATTAATGTTTGTCAAGAAAACTTGGGAAAATAAAGACATTATCAAACATGGTCATCGCCTACTATACACATATTTCAAGAAGTTTTTGTTATAATCTTTCTGTAGGCATCAATTCTTTCTAAAATTTGTATCACCAGCAGCTAAGCCAGGTCTACACACTGTGCTTGGTATAGAATGCTTAAAAATATTTCATTAAAGAATGAATGAAAAAAATGACTCAAGTCCCCACTTCTTCAAGAAGTTCACACTCATCTTTCCAACCACCTGTGATATCTTACCTCTCTTTCTCATATGCATGTTATAAATAGAGCCTACAATGCACTTGATCCCATTGTATGCAATTGTTCCTCTAAGGCAGCACATTGTGGTAAAAAGAAATATGACTTTCGGTTCAGGCACCCATAGACAAATTTCTTAACCTAGAATCTACATGTGGATATGATAAGTATTTTACAGGGTTGGTGAGGGGATTCAATGAGTAATGCCCACCAAGTATTATGTATAACCTCTTTAAAACTACCTAAGTCTTCTTATACTTAATACAATGCCAAAGTCACTGCAAGAGCTTGGTTTATTCTATTTTCCTTCCATTCTTCCTTCATTGAATAATCTACAAATCCTTCAAGATCAGGGACCAAGTCTTACACTTCTTTATATTCCTTTGCCTCTATCCTTTGTCAGTTATTCTGAGCATATATGTTCAAATAATTGCGAATTTAGAAAGATCAAAATGAAATGGCACAGGAAAATAACAGTACAGAAATAAAGAGAGAGCACTGAAAGAAAAAAATACTTAAAAAAATTAAATGCTGGAGGCCAGGCGCGGTAGCTCACGCCTGTAATCCCAGCACTTTGGGAGGCCGAGGCGGGTGGATCACGAGGTCAGGAGATCGAGACCATCCTGGCTAACATGGTGAAACCCCGTCTCTACTAAAAATACAAAAAAAAAATTAGCCGGGCGTGGTGGCGGGAGCCTGTAGTCCCAGCTACTCAGGAGGCTGAGGCAGGAGAATGGCATGAACCCGGGAGGCGGAGCTTGCAGTGAGCCGAGATTGCGCCACGGCACTCCAGCCCAGGCAACAGAGTGAGACTCCGTCTCAAAAAAAAAAAAAAAAAAAAAAAAAAAAAAAAAAATTAAATGCTGGAAAGAGTTGTCTTCTCAATAATTATCCCACGCACCATGGAACTAGCCCTCAGTGCAGAATTAGAGTTGACATCCTAAGACGGCCCAGCAGGAGTTGTTTCTCACAGCAGTAATTGTTTGCAGTTTTGTTCACTTCCAGTAACTTAGATTTCAGAACAAAGAGTAAATGTTTGATTTTTACCTACACTGCACAGTATTCTCTCTGCAATATCATTTTTATTTGCTGAGGCTTTTCTGCTTATCTGCAAAGTTCAAAGTTTCTTTCAAATATAATTCATGTAATTTTTAATCTTTAAAGTCAAATGGAGAGGAAAAGTAATACTATATACTGCCTGTAGCCCAGAATTCTCCACATTCCTAGCTCCAAATAAAAACTAAAAACAAATGGGAAGACATGTTTTTTGTTAAATTTTTTTAAATATTTTTTATTTTTTGAGACAGGGTCTCATTCTGTCACCCAGGATGGAGTGTAGTAGTGCCATTATGGCTCACTGTAGACTCAACTTCCTGGGCTCAAGTGATCCTGCCTCAGCCTCCTGAGTAACTGGGACCATAGGCAAGCACCAACATGCCTGGCAATGGAAAAAATAGTTTTTCAGGTTGCTTTCATTAATTAACTAAAGTAATTTAGAGCTAAAAACCCACTAGAAGTCTTTTTACAGATGAGTTCCAAACTGAGACCTAAAGAAGGTAAGTGAACCACCTAAGAACAAATCAATCAAAATTCCAACCAGGAGGAATAATTTATATCTAAAGAAATTTATAAAATCATTACATTTTAGACCCACAAATGGTCTTAGAAACACCCAGGTCTAAAATATCACTCTCAAATAGAAACACGCAATACAACATTCCTGATGGTGCTGCCTGAATATTACCTCTGAGAGTTAATCACTTGTCACAATTAGACAGCTCATTCAATTTGTGAGATATTTTGTTTTCATATCTAGCCATAATATCTTTCCTTCTACTCTTTGTTCCTGGTTCTGTTATTTGAGAAACTGGTTAATGCTGCTTCCTTTTCTCTTTAATATTTTCACATTTCTTTTAGGCATTATACTCCAGATTTTTTAATAGTCAAATAATTGTATTTTATTATTTTTTAATTTATTTTAAGTTCAGGGGTACATGTGCAGGTTTGTTACACAGGTAAACTTGAGTCATGGGGATTTGTTGTACAGATTATTTCATCATCCAGGTGTTAAGCCTAATACTAATTGGTTATTTTCCCTAATCCTCTACCTCCTCCCACCCTCCACCCTCCACCCTCCAATAGGCCCCAGTGTGTGTTGTTCCCCACCATGTGTCCATACGCTCTCATCTTTTAGCTCCCACTTATAATTGAGAACATGCAATATTTGGTTTTCCATTTCTGTATTAGTTTGCTAAGGATAATAGCCTCCAGCTCCATCCATGTCCCTGAAAAGGACATGATCTTGTTCTTTTTTATGGCTACAGAGTATTCCGTGGTAAGTGTGTGCCACATTTTCCTTATCCAGTCTGTCACTGATGGGCATTTGGTTTGTTTCATATCTTTGCTATTGTGAATAGTGTTGCAATGAAAATATGTGTGCATGTGTCTTTATAACAGAATGATTTATGTTCCTTTGGGTATGTACACAGTAATGGGATTGCTGGGTTGAATGGTATTTCTGTCTTTAGGTCTTTGAGGAATTGCCACACTGTCTTCCACAATGGTTGAACTAATTTACACTCCCATCAGTAGTGTATAAGCATTCCTTTTTCTCCACAACCTCGCCAGCTGTTATTTTTTGATTTTTTAGTAATAGCCATTCTGACTGGTGTGAGATAGTATCTCATTGCGGTTTTGATTTGCATTTCTCTAATGATCAGTGATTTTACTATAAATTTTTAAATATTTCATGACCTTGGTCCCCTCCAGATATTCTGTAATTAATATTGATGAAGAAAACAATAGAGAAAAAAATAATTATCCGAACAACCTATATTTATTGAGCGTTTTCTATGATACGGCATTGTAACAAATAATTAGCATTTACTATCTGTTTTGTCCAGTGCTCTATCCACAGCACCCAAAACAGTGCCTGACATACATTAGGCATATGATGAATGTTGGTTGACTGAAGCCACCTTCAACAAACCCTTCAAAGTAGGCATAATTATTCCTATCAAAGAGCCAATATATATCACAGTTGGAATTTGAAGATAAGTCATTTTGACTACATAACTTGATACATGCAATTAACCATTGTGCTTTAGGCTTACAAATGTTCTTCTCTCAAATTGATTCCATTTATTAACTATTACAGTAAGTCCTCACTTAACATCGTCAATGGATTCTTGGAAACTGTAGGTTTAAACAAAGAGATATTCAACAAAACTGATTTTATGATAGGCTAATTGATATAAATAAGAGTTAAGATCCTGTGGCATATTTCTGGTCACAAAAACATCACCAAACTTCTTAATAAAGACCCACTTCTAATAGTAAACATTGAAATAAATGTGGCCTACATGTACATTTCAGAAAGATTAATAAAAACAAGTAAGATAATTACTTAAATCTAATTTTTAGTGAATCAGTGAGTCACAGCAGTAGTAGTCGTGGTGGGTTCAATCGAGAAATAAATGTTTGCAAAGTGAAAGTTGTAATGAGCACCTCCAACCACCACACAGTCCAAAAAACCATAAATATGGTATGCTCACTGAGTGCTTTTATGCCAAATTGTTTATTGTCCTGGATTTGTATGATTATTGTATACTTTACTAATTTTTATTTTACCATCATTTCTATTCATTCTTCATTTTCCAACCTGATTATTCCAGTTCAGGGTCTCAGGTAGCTGGTGCCTTTCCTGGTAGCTCAGGGCACCAGGAGGGAACCAGCTTTGGACAGGACACCATTCCACTGTGGGGCACACACATGCACACACACACAGACACACACATATACATACACTCTCTCAGACTGGCATCATTTAGACATACATGTTAACCTAACATGCACAGTCTTGGTATATGGGAGGAAACATAAGTACTTGAGAAAAAAATCCATGCAGACATAAGAAGAATATGCAAACTCCACACAGACAGTGACCCTGTCCCAGAATTAATTTTTTTCATTGATGGCATAATAAAATGACTTTGCACAAAACGATGTTATTTGAGGATATGCTGTATAAGTAAAAGTTCTGCATCTAGAAGTGGACTGTATAGTATTCCAGAATGCTGTTCATGGGAGTTGATTCCTATAATATACAAATAAGCTGTTATTTCTTGATTCCTGACCCCTGCAAGCTACTACTCTATTTCTTTTATTCCTTTTTCAGAAAAATCCTTTAGAGTTATCTGCCTTGCTGTTTCCAATTCCTCCTCTTCAGTTACCTTGTAAAACCACTTCATTTACTTTCTCCCCAAATCCTCCATGAAAATTGTTCATTAAGATCTTCAATGACTTTCACTGTACTAAATCCAGCAGTCCTAGTTATACTTATCAGCCACATGAAACACAATTCATCCCTCACTTCTCTCCAATACACTTCATTCCCTTGCCATCCAGGACAACTTTCTTGGTGTCCTAGCACCTCACTGAGCACTCCTTCTCAGTCTCAATCCTCTTTAATCCAGAGCTCTTGGTATTAGTGTGCCCCAGGGCACAGTCCTCTTTATCTATACTCACTCCCTTGTGATCTCATTCTTTCTCAGGGCTTTAAACACAATTTCAGTGCAAAGACTCTCAACTGTCACATTCCTGCCCATAACTCTCTCTCCACTGCCTTATTTTAATGTCCAACAGAGAACCAAAACAAAATTCCTGCTCCCAACCATTCCAAACCCACTCTACCCACAGCCTTGCCTGTCTCAGTTGATGGAAACTCTATCCTTGCTGAAGGTCAACACTCTTGGAATCAACATTGACACTTCTCTTTCTTTAACATATAATCTGTCAGAAAAATCCTAAACCTTGATTGTTTTCTTTTTTAAAAATCTGATCATGTCACCCTTCCACTCAAAACCTTGCAATGGCTCTCCACTTCACTTAGAGTAAAAGCCAAGTCCTTAACTGGCCTTTCATGTTCTGCCTGATCCATTCCTCTGTTACATTAAACATCACCCTCATTAGCTCACTTAATCCTTGCAAAAACCCTATGACCGTTTGTTATCCCTACATTGTAGATAAGGAGACTGAGGCTCAAAAAAAGTGTTTTTTTGCTTTTTGTTTGTTTGTTTTTTTGAGACAGAGTCTCACTCTGCTGCCCAGGCTGGAGTCCAGTGGTGTGATCGTGGCCACCAGGAGTTGCTCAAATCTCTGCAACCTCCACCTCCTGGGTTCAAGTGATTCTCCAGCCTCAGACTCTCAAGTAGCTGGGATTACAGGGACATGCCACCATGCCAGGCTGGTTTTTGTATTTTTAGTAGAGATGGGGTTTCAACATGTTGACCAGGCTGGTCTCAAACTCCTAGCCTCAAGATTCACCCACCTCAGCCTCCCAACATGCTGGGATTAAAGGCATGAGCCACTGGGCCAGCCAGAAGTTAAGTATTTGATCTAAGATTAAAAGACTAGTGAATGATATAGCCAAGATGTGAACTTAAGTAGCGGTACTCTTTATCATTCCATTCACTGAACCAAGAAGAACAGACGTTCATTGCAAAACCCCAAGGAGGCAAAGAAACAGATGGTACCTGGTACCTCTAAAAATGAGAGGTGGATGTAGGACTAAAAACAGGTAGAGTCATTGAAAATCTGATTAAAATTTTAGTCTTCACTTTGCATAGACAGATCCTCTCCAACCTTGGAAGAGGAACTGAGACTTATATTATGGTAAGGGAGGGCCAGAGAGATACAGAACTGGGGAATACTGGACATAAAGAGCCAAATCATTCCCCAGTCTAAAATGAGATCATATTTTTCCTTGTATTTCCCATAACTTTTTCCATGAACATTTCAAAAACAATTTTTAGAACATTAGCATGGAGTAGTATAGACCTGGCTAAACAGTTTAGTCCAAAAATAATGAAAATGACAAGTCTGCATTCAAAGACAAACTACTTAATGACTAATTTTTTTAATTGGTTCTAGGCTGAGACCTTTGTATAACAAGTTTCAGCCTAGAGAAAAATTTTTATGCTGTAGTTATGAACTGCTGATAATAGAAGATTTAATGGAATTTCAAATAGGCCATTAATTGTAACATGCCAATATAATAACAGGAAGATTAAAATATGACTAAACTAAACAAGTTCAATACAGCTTAAGGACTTTGTTTGAAATTAAACTTTCCCAAGTATATATTTTGATATCAAATCTTGAAAAGTTAAATACTGAAACAGCAAAAGGTTTTTGCGGCAAATTTCCATAATATTCCTGAATAGCTTACTCTAACAACTTTGCAACCGTATGAATTAGAAATTAGATCAAGCATAAAATAAATTGGGATAAGACAGTTTTGTGTGTGTGTATTTATAATTTCTTATCCTTTTCAAAAGAAAATTCTGTGAAATGTGATTCTTGAGGGTAAATTTTGAGGTGTTTGTGACTTTTAATTTATTTCTCACAATATGGGGTTGCAAAACAGTAAAAAGGATTGGATGGAGTATTGTTGTTGAGTATATTGAGTGTAAACCTTGGAAAGGACAGATGGTGTATAGAGGGATTTCATTCTGTTTGGGGAGAACAAAGAAAAAGATATGGTGGTAATAGCTACTGTGTTGTTTTTCTTAGGATGGTACCATGTTGGAAAGAATTACATAGATTCCAGCTGTATTTTGTATTACCATGTGTATACCAAAAAGACTCGCTGGTGGGTTGGATGTGGGAGGTGAAGAGAGGAAGAGGTTAAAAATGATGAACAATGCCGGGCATTGTAATTCCCAGCACTTTGGGAGGCCAAGGCAGGCAGATCACCTGAGGTCAGTAGTTCAAGACAAGCCTGGCCAACATGGTGAAACCCCGTCTCTACTAAAAATACAAAATAAGCCGGGCATGGTGCTGCACACCTCTAGTCCCAGCTACTCAGTAGGCTGAGGCAGGAGAGTCGCTTAAACTCGAGAGGCGGAGTTTGCAGTCAGCTGAGATTGCACCATTGCATTCCAGCCTGGGTGACAAGAGTGAAACTCCACCTTAAAAAAAAAAAAAAAAAAAGATGAACAAGTTCCTGGCTTGAGCAACTAACAAAATGATGATGTCATTTGCTGAAAGAAGATGAGTAGAGCAAATAAGTTCATGGGGTGTGGAATCACAAGTTCTGTTTGGGACTTCTAAAGTTTGTGATGCTTGTGAGTCATCCAACAGGTGAAATCAATTAGGATGCTAAATATCCAAGTCTGGAGTCATTATCTCCACTAAACTAAGGACATCAGCAACAGTGAACACAAAGTTGGTCAGATTCAACATTATATAAGCACAGAGTAGGTGGTCACCTTGAAAATGCTATGACGTAGTAGCAAAAGTCTAGTAGGAAAGTGAGGAAATCTAGATTCTTGTTTTTTTCCTCATTCCACTATCTAGCTGTGGGATTCATTCTAACTTTCTAGAACTCACAATGGTGCAATTGTTTATAATATACACTCCCAATTCAGAAAACTGGGGCCAAGTTCTAGTTGTGCCTGTTACCAGCTGCGTAACTTCAGAAAAGATAAAATATTTGTCCCTCAGTTTCCTCATCAATAAAAGGGGGATATCATTATAACTATTTCATAAGATTGTCTTGAGCATTAAATTACCATGTGTGTTTATGCACACATATACACACAAGCATAACTTAAGGTTGTTTCTGAAACATAATAAGTGCTAATTAAGTGTTTGTTATTATTATAAGATGGATTAGATTATAATAACATCTTTTAGATTTTATCTATTAATAAGATCCTTTCTTCTAAACAATATTATGTAGAAACTCAATATGTAAATATATATATAAGTAATAAAGAGGGAATCGCTACGGCTGGAATGTAGAACCCATATCCTACCAGCTTAACAGTTTCCCCTCCCTTTTCCCTGTCAATAGCCTCAGTAGAAGATCTAGAAAACTTCTGATTCTCTTTTCTGAAAACCATCAGACTAGATAATCTTTCCAAAGTGAGAGAGAAATAAAGATGTTTTCAGACATAGAAGCAATAAAGAGTCTAAAAATAGATCCTCACTAAAAGAACTCAGTGCTTTGGCAATAACAGTAGTGAAGCTGGAGGTTCAGTCCGTCTTACTGGAGGGATGCTTCTTCTCTACTCCTATATTCCCTTCCATATGGTGGGTCTTCCACTTGCATTACAGCCCGGGGCTTCCTCTCCCCACCCCACCCCCAGCTCACTAGTCCTCCTCTGAGAAAAGTATCTTAATATGATGGGAAAATTTGAAAGGAGAGACTGGGTGTAAGCAGTGCAGCCACTTCCTCTCTCCTTCTGCTTGGGAGCCAGTTGTCTATAGGAAGAACCTTATGCTGTGCTGCTTCCATATGGTACTATCCGGGCACATTGCCACCCACTGTCAGGGGGCTTTTGCTATCATCCAGAACTGCCTGTGACGTGGTTTGTATAGTTATCTAATTCTGGGGACTGGTATTAGAAAGCCCACTTGTCCACCAGTAGGCAATTTTTCAAGTATCAGCTCTGTCGGTAACAAATATCACATTTGGGTCCCCATATGCCTTACACTTTTGTTTTTGTCTTATTTTTAATGTACTCAGAACTTGGATGACAAGATGTGTGCTATTTAGAAGACCCCCTTGACCTCCAATAGTGTGGGGCAAAAACAAAAACAAAAAAACAGTGAACTCAAAAATACATCAAATACGCTGGCAAATTCCTGAGATAAGAAGGTTCCAGATCACAAAAACAAAAGTTATCATGCTAAAGAGGTTGGATTTTATCCTGTAAGGAGTCAAAGGTCATTAGAACACTTTAAAGAAAAAGTAAATGGCCAGATTGGTATGTTTGATTATTTTCTCAGACAGGGTCAACACAGAGAGAAGACAGTACTGAAAACTGGCTAGCATCAGGTTAAAAAGAAAAGGCAGCATTTTCTGAAGGCCAAATTCACCTGCTTTATAACTTTGTCTAAGGCTGTCTCAAATGATGATGTCATGTTTTCCCAACCTACTATCTAATTTTAAACAGATGGTCAGCCTGTTCCATAGATTTCATTAAGTCAAGCAATCGGATAAGCAAATCTTGAACTGCATTGGGATCTTTATCACGCTGTTTCAAAGATGCTTTACAACTTTCCATTTAAAAAAAAAAAGAATGAAGTAATGTTGTTTCTCTTCTGATTTCCAAAGTTTACATTTTCATGGCATATACATGATACATTATTATTTAGAATTTTATTGTGTAATTTAAAAAGGCAAAATACTGATAATCACAGAGTGATAGCTTAAGAACTAAAATTTGTGGCTATAAAATAGGTCACAAAATTCATTTATCACAAAATTAGCACAATTTTAAAATGTTGATGCAAAACAGATGTATACTACATTGCAGCATTTGTTTTCTCCCTGCATACAATTTGTTCTTTTTAGTAATTGTGAGAATATGTCAAGTACCTAATAGTACCTCTTAGCCATAAGCTAGGCCTTAAGCTCATACTTGGTTCCTTGCCTTTCTGAGTCCTCTCTTTTTGTGCCATTCCTCTGAGAAGAATGCTTCCAGCAGAACTGATTTTGACATAGAAGTAAAGTTAATAGTTTCTGCTACAAACATTTATTAAGTTCCATAGTCAGCTAACACTGTCCCGGGCACTGGGAATACTGTAATGAATAAGCAAGAGAGGACACAGTCCATGGTTCGGGAAGATCAAAGTCACACACAAGCAAAAGCAGTAGTAGTAACACGCCATCCTCAATTCCTAAGGGTTCCCCCATCCCGACGTCCTATCAGGAAATCCCCTGATGTGTACACTACCTGATGAGGAACTTTGTTGAGGAAACACAAGAAAGGGAGGGAAAGGATACTCACCTGCCTAGGCAAATCAGCCAAATCACCTGAGATGACAAACATCATAATCATAGATTGCCCTGCTTCCAGGAGGAGCCATTTGGTGACTTAAATCATTCAGCTGTTTCGTTGTTATTCTTCGTTTTATTGTGTTTTCTTCAACACAGCTGCTAAGTACTCCCTTTCTTAGCAGGGAAAAAAGTGCAGGCCTAGCTATTTCTAAAGTCCAGCCATTAGTTCCCTAGGAAACAAAATATATTAATACGAAAACTCTTTTAGTAAGAAAAAGCCTACCCAAACTACTTGGAAGAAACAGACTCGTCTGGCTTTCTCGCTGGGAAGTTCCACCAATGAACTTCAGGCATGGCTAGATCATAATGCTCAAATTACGTCTTAAAGATTTGACTTTCCCATTCTATCTCTGTTTTTCTCTGGGCAGATTCTTCTCACATAGTGGCAAAGATGACCACCAGCAGCTCTAGGCTTCCATCATCTTTACAGAAAAAATGCCTATCCCTCGCCCTCCCCACACCAGCAAACTGTCTCTTTCCTCATAGTTTCAGCAAAATTCCAGGGATTGTCCTCAAGAGAAATGCTAGAAAGAAAAAATATGTATATCCACTTTAAAAAAAAGTATATCCACTTTACACAAAAGTCCTGTAATATTTTTAAAGACTTTTAAATAAAGAGAACAAAATAACAAAAAAAAATCAAATTACAATGACAAAAAACTATACAGATTAATGTTTTTTATAGATCCCCCTCTGGAGTTTATGGAAATGTCAGTGGAATTAAGCCAGCTATTTCTTAGCTCCTTTCACTGACTCACTTCTTGTTGTACTGTTTAGAACGATCTCTGCCTAACTTTGTTGTTTAGGTTCTTGTTTCCAGGATAATGCTCATAGGTTTTCCCAACTTCTTGGTTGCCATCCTCTCTTTCTAGTGATATAGCCAACAATGAAATTATGTAGCCACTAGTTATAGGTAATAGATCCAAAGAGAGCCAAGTAAGACTTGTATCTTCTCAGAAAACTACAGGCTTTCTAGATCTAAGGTCTTCTGGCTTCACCTAGAAAAGTCAATTTACTTAATTCCTTGATGCTTGACCTATGCTTTACTCCAATATTTTTTTAAAAATGGTTGTCAAGCACAGAGCTGGAAATTTGTCTCTATGGGACTGGAACATAGAAAGCTGGTGCTGGGCTTTGAGAAACCCTCACAAAAGAGGACAGAGACCAGGCACTCTAAGGAAGATGAAGATTATACACATTCTCTCAATCTGGGCGGGCCTCTTGCCCCTGCCATTCTCTCAGGCTGTAGAAAAGTGGAGACAATGAAAAGTAGTCAGCCCACTACCTGTGGCTAAGAGGAAAACAAATTCTTCTCATATGGTAGGAAGAATGCACCTGTACTGTATCAATGGAGAATTACCTGGGCATGATCAAGATTAAAATAAATCTCATGGCAGAAATAAACAAATATTTAATGCAAAGTAAAAGGACCCAGCTTGGAAGAAATTATAGCTTAAAAATGAGATGGAAATACCTCACAGTTGCTTTAAGCTATAGATGAATTTAATAAGAATATAAATTCAAGGGATTTTAAAAATGAACTGAAAAATGAGTTGATCAAACAACAGTTTGAGATCAAAAAGAAGTTTGTCAGTCTGAGCAAAAAACAATTAAAGATGGATAACATTGTTCTCAGGCCATAAAATTCATTGGCTCTTCTCTCTTCTTTCAAATAAAATAGGGCTTAGGAACTCAGGAAATAAAGCAGACTCATTGTTTGAAGAGCTTCCCTAAGATACCACCTGTTTCCTGCTTTAAAGATAATACACCTTCTCTTCAAATTAGGAAAGATCAAGGCTTCATGAAGACTTTGGTGGAAACTTGGCAAATGCACATGTGTGCCTGCACACGCACTCACCAGTGGAAAGGAGTAAATATTTGAGACCTATTGAAGAGTTAAAGTCTTTGTGTTCCTTCAGCAACATCACATAAAATGACAAGTATGCGCTGATCATTCTCACTGGCCAACCCCTCGATACCATTGCCACCACTACCATTCTCTGACCTTCTCTAATATGCTGTGGTCTGGGAAAGCTGACCCCTGAGGACTTATCACCCTTGTTCCTTTGTCCTTGGGCTTCCAGTTGGGCAGGAGATCAGAAGGTAGGAGGAGGGAGAGGCCAAGATGTTTTTCTCCAGTTTTTCCCTGCTGCTTTGTAGGTCTCTGGCAGCAGATATAACACTCCACACTCTGCTGGTGTGAGAGGGGACCCTCCTTTCTGTGTTCATTGTCAGTTGACTCCAGGAACTCTACCTCCTCCCCTTGTGCCTGCAGCAGCTTCAAGCAGTGGTTAGTCTCTGGAATCTCACTATTACTTATTTTTTTCTCTTAATCTCATTCTTACCTCAACAGTACTTCTTAATTTGTCTAAATTTTAAGCAAATAGGGCAAATTCTGTTTCCTCACAGGATCCAAACTGAGTTGCAAATACAGATACTGACTGGCCAAATTGAGAAAAATGAATAATTTCAAAGGAGCAAAGAAAATAAAAAAGGTTCTGATAAATATAGAATTGTTCTCATAGGGAAATGGCTAAAGATAATAATAGTGAATGTAAAAAAGAAAAGAAGGAAGAGAAGGAGGACCGATCTAAGAGATTAGGGGGAAACTAATATATAAGAGAGTTAGATAAAAAGGATCTAACATAGATACTGGGTTGTAAAGCACCAAACAAATACAAAAAGTTATTTGAAAATATGAAACAAGAATAATTTCCCTGAATTGAAGGCAAATGCTGCAGACTGAAAGAACACACTGAATTTGAAAGAAATTTGACGCAGAGCAGTCAACGCCAATTTATATTCTAGTTAGGTTATTCTCCTTATGCTAGTTGTGCTACTATCAAGCATTAAGGAAAAGAATTCAAACAAAAAAGACCAAAAACACCAATCACTATCACCGGGGAAGTAATCACACTGGCCTCAGATTCCTTGACAATTGGAGATTGGTTGTACGGATCTTCATGGTTCTGGGAGGAAATCATAGTTAATAGTACATTGTAATAGTCCTATTATGTTAAAAATAATTTTTAATAAAACTAGGAAGGTAGATAGAATGAGATGACAGAACATATGTGACTGTTAATGTCCTCATCATTTATAGCAGGGAATCACTATTAAAACTGAGAACTTAAAAAAAAGACTCCAATTCCAACCTTTTTTTTTTTTTGAGATGGAGTTTTGCTCTTGTTGCCCAGGCTGGAGTGCAATGGTGCGATCTCGGCTCACCACAACCTCTGCCTCCTGGATTCATGTGATTCTCCTGCCTCAGCCTCCCAAGTACCTGGGATTACAGGCATGCGCCACCATGCCTAGCTAATTTTGTATTTTTAGTAGCGACAGGGTTTCTCCATTTTGGTTAGGCTGGTCCCGAACTCCTGACCTCAGGTGATCCACTCGCCTTGGCCTCCCAAAGTGCTGGGATAACAGGCGTGAGCCACCGCGTCTGGCTCCTCCAATCTCTTAACATTTGTGTTTTTCCAAAATTTCTTCCACAGTCTTAGAGGAATATTTTACATTGAAAGAAAAAGAAATATTTATTTGAAGCTTACACTTCCATCAGGGTGTTTGGGAAT
The DNA here is from genome assembly GCF_028858775.2 of Pan troglodytes. NCBI lineage: Eukaryota > Metazoa > Chordata > Mammalia > Primates > Hominidae > Pan > Pan troglodytes. Next base: position 40,497,677 of record NC_072411.2, read on the forward strand.
TTTTGTTTGGTGTGTACGTATGCACATGTGTGTTTGGGTCATAAAGAAATTTGCTTGTTTCTTTTTCACTTTAAAAAAAACATCTGTAGGCCAGGTGCAGTGGCTCACATCTGTAATCCCAGCACTTTGGGAGGCTGAGGCAGGCAGATCACCTAAGTCAGGAGTTTGACACCAGCCTGGCTGACAGAGCGAAACTCCGTCTCTACTAAAAATACAAAAATTAGCCAGGCAGGGTGGCACATGTCTATAGCCCCAGGTACTCAGGAGGCTGAGGCAGGAGAATGGCTTGAACCTGGGAGGCAGAGACTGCAGTGAGCTGAGATCGTGCCACTGCACTCCAGTCCAGACGACTGAGCAAGACTCCGTCTCAAAAACAAAACAAAACAAAACAAAACAAAACAAAAAAACTATAATAGGCCAGGCATGGTAGCTCACGCCTGTAATCCTAGCACTTTGGGAGGCCAAGGCAGCTGGATTGTTTGATTTCAGGAGTTCAAGACCAACCTGGGCAACATAGCTAAACCCCATCTCTACAAAATATTAAAAAATTGTCTCGGCATAATAACATGCACCTGCAGTCCCAGCTACCCCAGAGGGTTCCTTGAGCCCAGGAGTTCAAGGTGGTAGTAATCTATGATAGTGCCACTGCACCTCAGTCTGGGCTACAAAGTTAGACCCTGACTCTTTAAAAAAAAAAAAAAAAAAAAAAAAAAGTCGTCTATAATATAATCATATTTTAAAGCATTTCCTTCCTGTCTAGCTGTCTATTTTTTAAAGAAACATGCCTGGATAAAGTTCATCTAATATTAACCAAGTTTCTTCTTATGTGGTGAGATTTAACTGATTTTTAAATCTCTATGTTTGTAGTTTTTGCAGTGTTTGAATTCCTTCTAAAAATACACTTAGTATTTACAAGAAAAGATAGAATAATTTATTTTATTAAAAATAAGACTGTAAACAAGACAAAATATTAACCAACAACTATAAATCTCTTTATGGAGGGATATGAATCATCTTAGTGTCCTTCTTTTACTTTTTTCTGATTGACAAATAATAATTCTATATATTTATGGGGTAGAATGTGATGTTTCAATACATGTATACATTGGGAGATGATCAAATCAGGGTAATTAGCATACCCGTTACCCCAAATGCTTATCATTTCTTTGTGGTGAGAACATTTAAAAACTTCTCTTTTAGTTATTTTGAAATATTTAATACATTAACTATCGTTACCTTGCTGTGCAATAGAGCAGCTAGAACTTATTCCTCCCAGCTGTAACTTTGTACCTGTTGACAAATGTCTCTCCTTTTGTCCATCTACCTCCCCCAACCCAAGCCCCTGGTAACCATCATTCTGCTCCCTACTTCTATTTTTTTCTTTTTTTTTTTTAATTTTAGCATCAGAATTACTTGCAAATCTGCTCTCTCCTTCTATGAGCTTGCCTTTTTTAGATTTTACGTATACATAAGATCACATGGTATTTGTCTCTCTGTGCCTGACTCATTTCACTTAACACAATATCCCCTAGGTTCATCCATGTTGTTGAAAATGACAGAATTTCAGTTTATTTTTTAAGGACGAATAGTATTCCATTATGTACATATGCCACATTTTAAAAATCTATTCATCCCTTGATGGAAAGTTAGGTTGTTTCCATATCTTGGCTATTGTGAATAATGCTGCAATGAACATGAAGTGCAGATGTCTCTTTGGCATACTGATTTTAAATTCTGTGAGTATATACCCAGTAGTGAGATTGCTGGATCATATGGTAATTCTATTTTTAGTTTTTAAAGAAATCTTTATATTATTTTCAAAATGTCTACTAATTTACAATACCACCAAGAGTGTATAAGGGTTCCCTTTTCTCCACATCCTCACCAACACTTATTATCTTTTATGTTTCTGATAATAGTCAATCTACAATTGTGAGGTGATATCTCATTGTGGTTTTAATTTGCATTTCTCTGATGATTAAATATGTTGAGCATTTTTTTTCATGTATCTGTTGGCCACTTTAAGAAGTGTCTATTCAAGTCCTTTGCCCATTTTTAAATAGAGTTGTTTTCTTGTTATTGAGTAGTTTGGGTTATTTATATATTTTGGATATTGGCTCCTTATCCCATATGTGATTTGCAAATATCTTCTCCCAATCTGTGGATTGTCTCTTCTCTCTATTAAGCTTCTTTTACTTTTTAATAAAAGTTTGTTTCATGTCTTTGCAAAACAAGTTTCCAGACTTCATTTGAGAATATGCAGGAAAGTTCAATAATTTGTGACAGCATATTGCAGGGTAAAGAGTACTCAAGCTTTAGATTGAACCTAAGTTAAATATCAATTATCTATTGTTATGTCGTAAATCACTCCAAACTTAGGTAGCATAAAATAACTACTATTTTATATACTTATGACTTTGTGGGTCAAGTAGTTAGGCAATGTACAATGATAATAACTTGTTTCTGTTCTTTGATGTCTGGGACCTCACCTGAGGTTACTTAAATATCCAAGAACTGGCTGGAATGGCTCAATGGAGGCCATATGTCTGGAGTCTTGGTTCTGACTCTTAGCTTGGGCTCCTCATATCATGGTAGTCTCAAGGTTCCAAGAGGAAGCATTACAAAGAAGACAAACTCCCTAAGTCCAAGAGCTTAGTAAGCCTCTATTAATATCATGCTTGCTAATGTCCCATTGGCAAAAGCAAGTCCCAACGTCAAACCTAGACTCAATGTGGGAAGGGCATACACAAGAAATTTGGATCTTGGCTCTATCATTTTTGACCTTGACAAGTAATTTTATTTCTCTGAGTCTCAAAAGAGTTTTCTTTTCTGTAAAATGATGATAACAATACCCAATTCACTTGGTTTAAGGGATTAAATGAGACAAAAGTATAGCTAACAGAGAACCTAAGAAATAGTACAAGTTTAATAGATATTAATTTTCATAATACTTATTATAAAAACATAAAGGGTACTTTTGTTTAAAAATGGTTGCACAGCTTATAAACTTACCTTTTGAATAAGTTTTATACAGTTTTGATTAGCACCATTTTAAATCTGTTTTTCAGTGTTTTTATTTACTTTGGGTCCCCCACACAAATTCTGTAAGTCCTTCTATGCAATGGTTACCTTATTTTCTATTTCCTTTGTTTCTCATCTTAACTTTTATTTTTATAGGCTTCTAATCAAAAGTACATTTTCCATTAAACTACTTGGAGGACATCTTATTTGATCTTCATGCAACCTTATGATATAGATAAAGTACTATCTTCACTTCACAGTTGGGGAAATTATGGCTGAGAAGGGTTAAATTAATATCTAAGATCATCCATTAGCATAGGCAAGACTATGTCCAAAGTCTCAGTCTTCCCAGTCTTCAGAGCTGTAGACCATAATATATCTTTCTAAATTCTCATGAGCCTCTTAAGAAATCTATGTGAACATTCCAGAAATGTTAACATTGCAATGTTTCTACAATCTTTTCATATGTTGATTTGCTGTCTAATAATAGAAACAGAATCCACCATAGTTAAGAGAACCTAACTTACTTTCTCCAGATATCAGATGCAAACCTGTTATAATATTAGTATGTATTTAACATTGTAAGAATATGCAGGAAACTTCTGGCTGTAAAAGGGCTCTTTTCTTTGTATTCAAATAAAAAAGGACTTAGAAGCTCACCGATTAACTGGAGAGTGTTGAAGGGAGACTCCTTAGAATATACCTCTTTCTGCTTTGTTTCCTTTAATTAAGAAAGATCAAGGTCTCATAAAGATGCCAGTGGAGGCTGGGTGCCGTGGCTCACTCCTGTAATCCTAGCACTTTGGGAGGCCAAGGCAGGCGGATCACCTGAAGTCAGGAGTTCGAGACCAGCCTGGCCAACATGGTGAAATCCCGTCTCTACTAAAAATATGAAAATTAGCTGGGCGTGGTAGTGCGCACCTGTAATCCCAGCTACTTGGGAGTCTGAGACAGGAGAATAGCTTGAACCCCGGAAGCAGGGGTTGCAGTGAGCCACGATCGCGCCATTGCACTCCAGCCTGGCTGACGAGAAAGTCCGTCTCAAAAAAAAAAAAAGAGGCAAGTGGAAGCTTGATATTTGCAGATGAGTCTCACATACCAACACACATTCATTCATACAAGCATGCACACACACGTACACATCAGCGGAAACGGGTAAATGTCTGATATCTGTATACTGATATCAAATGTTAAATTCTGTATAATCTTTTACAAAAGTAACACAAAGATTGAGGAGGAGTACAAGATTTTGTGTACCAATTAGAGATCTTCAGTTGCAATGAAAAAGGCTAATACTGGCAAACTTGAAAAATAAAAAAGGACTTACAGAAAGGATATGGGTGGCTCACAGAAGCAAAGTAATAACTGCCGAAGTGTGCTCAGCAAAGAACCCAGGGATGCAGGTAGCAAGAGCCAAGTAGCAGGAACTACTCTGTGGTTTTATTAGGTCACCTCTGTGGGGATGAATTAGCTCTGTTTTTCCTATCTTTATATCACTCTTTTTAAAAGTTAAATCTTGAGCAAGAATGTTTGGTTGGTCCTTATACTCACCCCTTGGCCAGGTGAGGACAGGGGACTTAGACAGTTAATAAGACTACAAACATTGGGCAAAAGGTAACTCAAGAAAGGAAATCATGGTATTATAACAAGAAGAAAAGAATGCTGGACCACTAAAAATTAAATTACAGACCAAAATGTCTTGTTTAGATTTAAAACATTTTATAGAAGGAGATATTTGCCTCAGATAAACCCAGTAGCTAAGCTGATTTAAGATTATCCCATTTAATCATTACAGAGACTTACGTTAGAAAGTTCTCAGTACATCAGGTTAGAATAATTTTATATTATTCTCTTAGTATGCTACTTACAGTTATCTGTTTTATTGTTATTAAACCTGTCACTTAAAAACATAAGCAGCACAATATAGTTCATTCCAAACTACACTTTCTTTCATCTCATAATTACATTAGAAAACACTACGCCTTCTGCTACAATGAGATAATACAATTCCTAGGTGTTCAAAGACACATGGCAAACAATGCCTAAAAGGCAATGTTATCTTACAGTTAAATATGCCTACCTCTGAGGGTTTTACCACTGCTAATGTGCTCTTAGAATTCTGAAAGAGATGTACTATAAGAATGCCAGTGATTGGCAAATCATTACATACCAAATACCTAGAGAAAAATGATAGTAAGAATTCAAAACAAGATAGTGAGTATATTTTGAAATGAATTTTGAAAAACATACATGGAAATTAAAACCTTTTCTGCAAACTGCCATAACTGTTTTCCTTGATTATAATGAGACATTGGCAGAACTAAGTATTTGATATCTATAATCATTTAAAAGATGAAAAAAATGGCATATAGGAGACAGGACTAACTTGCAGCTCCACCTGAGATGGATAGAACAGCATGTGGAGACTCATATTGTGAACTTTTGCTCTAAAAACTACCACAGGAACATATCAGAAAAACCAAAAGAATACAAGAGACCCTTTGAAAGAAGCAGGTTGCTGCTGCAAACTCCGTGAGACAGCCAAAAAACTGAGTGCCCAAAGTGTGAGAGGGGAAAGTCCACCTTCTAACACACACTCTCACTGGGGAACCTGTCAATCCAGATCACAGGAGAAAGATCTAACCTTACCTAGATCTGAAACAAATGTAGAGAGCCAAGAGAAATACAAAAGTAGAAGAAGCAGTGGGAAGAGCCCTTTAGGCACTGCCAGTCCTCAGGGAAGCCATTTCTGATTTTATCTCACAGGGATCCTTGGGGAGGGCTGCCAGTGGAAATGGGGGAAGGATCACAGGGAGAAGGAAACTTCTAGCAGATCTCTGTAATAATTATGACCGAACACGAATTTTCCTGGACACAATTGGGTGGGTGGGGGTAAAAGGGAAATGCAAATAGGAGCACAGAAGCCATGGCCAGTAGGTAGGGGTGGGGCCTGAAAGCCCTGCTTACTTTCTTAGCAGGAAAGCTTGTAGCCTGGGGCAAGATCTCAGCCCTGCTCACAGGCTGCCTGGATATAAACTCGGTGCTGTTGATGGGGCATGATGGGAGTGAGATTGGCCTTGCTGGCTGCATGGGAGTTGGGTGATGCCTGTCACTGCTAGCTTTCCCCTACTTCCCTGGTGATCTGTATGAAACAGAAGAGGCAGCCATAATCTCCCTGAGAATATAACTCCATTGGCCTGAGAACCACACCCCCATACCCCAGGGCAGCTGCAGCAAGCCCTGCCCAAGGAGAGTCTGAGCTCACACCACCTAAACCTGCCCCTACATGATGGTCTTTCTCTACCAGCCCTGGTATCCAAAGACAAAAGATAATCTCTTGGGACCTCTATGGCCCCACCCAACACCTGAGAAACCGGAATACTTATTCAGGCAACCTTAGGGCAAGCTTGTATCAGCTGATGCTCTTTTTTTTTTTTTTTTTTTTTTTTTTTTTTTTTTTCTGAGATAGAGTTTCGCTCTTGTTCCTCAGGCTGGAGTGCAATGGCACGATCTTGGCTTACCGCAACCTCTGCCTCCCGGGTTCAAGAGATTCTCCTGCCTCAGCCTTCCCGAGTAGCTGGGATTATAGGCATGCACCACCATGCCCAGCTAATTTTGTATTTTTAGTAGAGACGGGGTTTCTCCATGTTGGTCAGGCTGGTCTCGAACTCCTGACCTCAGGTGATCCACCCACCTTGGCCTCCTAAAGTGCTGGGATTACAGGCGTGAGCCACTGCGCCTGGCCCAGCTGATGTTCTCTTGAAAGCACCATCTCCTGGCTGGAGACCAACCAACGGCTAGCAAAACTAGCACTCAAGAAAACCAGTGCACTAAACACAACTACAACCAAGGACCTTCGCAGAGTCCACGACACTCCCTTACTACCTCCACTGGAGCAGGTGCTGATGGCCATGGCTGAAAGACCTGAAAACCAATCACATCACAGGACTCTTTGCAGATACTCCCCAGTACCAGCCCAGAGTCTGGCAGCCCCACTGGGTGGCTAGTCTCAGAAGAGCAATAACAATCACTGCAGTGCGGCTCTCAGGAATCCCCATCTCTAGGGAAGGGGGAGAACAATTGGACAAAAGAATCTGAACGGCAGCCCTTGAGCCCCAGATCTTTCCTCTGACATAGTCTACCCAAATGAGAAGGAACCAGAAAAACAATTCTGGTAATATGACAAAGCAAGGTTCTTTAACACCCTCAAAAGATGACTTTAGCTCACCAGCAATGGATCCAAACCAAGAAGAAATCTTTGAATTGCCAGTAAAAGAATTGAGACTGTTGATTATTAAGCTACTCAAGGAGGCACTAGAGAATGGTGAAAACCAACTTAAAGAAATTAAAAAAAAAAATACAGGATATGGATGAAAAAATCGCCAGAGAAATAGCATAAATAAAAAACAATTAAAACTTCTGGAAATGAAAGACATACTTAGAGAAATGCAAAATACACTGGAAAATCTCAACAACAGAATCAAACAAGTAGAAGAAAAAAAACTTCCAAGTTTGAAGACAAGGCATTTGAATTAACCCAATCTAACAAAGAAAAAAGAATAAAAAAAAAAAAAAAGAACGAAGCCTCTAAGAAGTCTGGGATTATGCTAAATGACCAAACCTAAAAATAATTGGTGTTTCTGAGGAAGATGAGAAATCTAAAAGTTTGGAAAACATATTTGAGGGAATCAGTCAAGGAAAATTTCCCTGGCCTTGCTAGAGAACTAGACATCCAAATTCAAGAAGCTCAAAGAACACCAGGTAAATTCATCACAAAAAGATCATCACCTAGGCACATAGTCATCAGATTATCTAAATTCAAGATGAAGGCAAGAATCTTAAGAGCTGTGAGGCAAAAGCAACAGGTAACCTATAAAGGAAAACCTATCAGATTAACAGCAGATTTCTCAGCAGAAACCCTACAAGCTAGAAGGGATTGGGGTCTTATCTTTAGCCTCCTTGAACAAAACAATTTTCAGCCAAGAAGTTTATATCCAGTGAAACTGAGGTTCATAAAAGAAGGAAAGATAAAGTCTTTTTCAGACAAACAAATGCTGAGAGAATTCACCACTACCAGTGCCAACTGGTAGACTACATACACTACAAGAGCTGCTAAAAGGAGATCGACATCTTGAAACAAAACCTCAAAACAGAAAAAACAGAACCTCCTTAAAACATAAATCTCACAGGGCCTATAATACAATACACAATGAAACAAAAAGGTATTTAGGCAACAACTAGCATGATGAGTAGAATAGTATCTCACATCTCAATACTAACGTTGAATGTACATGGCCTAAATGCTCCACTTAAAACATACAGAATGGCAGAATGGATAAGAATTCATCAACAAAGTATCTTGTTGTCTTCAGCAGACTCACCTGACACATAAGGACTCAGATAAACTTAAAGTAACGTGGTGGGAAAAGATATTCCATGCGAATGGACACCAAAAGTGAGCAGGAGTAGCTATTCTCATATCAGACAAAACAGACTTTAAAGGAACAACAGTTAAAAAAGACAAAGAGGGAGATAATGATAGAAGAACTAGTCCAACAAGAAAATATCACAATCCTAAATATATAAGCACCTAACACTGGAGCTCCCAAATTTATAAAACAATTACTACTAGACCTAAGAAATGAGGTAGATAGCAACACAATAATAGTAGGGGACTTCAATACTCCATTGACTGCACTAGACAGGTCATCAAGACAGAAAGTCAAGAAAGAAACAATGGACTTAAACTATACCCTAAAACAAATTGACTTAACAAGTATTTACAGAACTTTCTACCCAACAACTGCAGAATATACATTCTATTCATCAGCACATGGAACATTCTCTAAGATAGACCAAGGTGCATCTTGTATCAGCTGAATCTCTCTTGAAAGCTCCACCTCCTGGCTGGATAGACCTTGTTTTGTGGCTAATACCATATAGGTCACAAAACAAGACTCAATAGATTTAAGAAAATCAAAATTATATCAAGTACTCTCTCAGACCACAGTGGAATAAAATCGGACATCAACTCCAAAGGAATCCTCAAAATCATGCAAATAAATGGAAATTAAATAATCTGCTCCTGAATGATTGTTGGGTCAATGAAATGAAGATGGAAATTAAAAATTATTTGAGCTGAACAATAATAGTGACATAACCTATCAAAACCTCTGGGATACATCAAAAGCAGTGCTAAGAAGAAAGCTCATAGTATTAAATGCCTACATCAAAAAGTCTGAAGGAGCATAAATAGACAATCTAAGGTTATATTTTAAGGAACTAGGGAAACAAGAAAAAAACAAACTCAAACCCAGCAGAAGAAAAAAATAAAAAGGATCAGAGCAGAACTAAATGAAACTGAATCAAAAAAATCTGTAAGACAAATGAAACAAAAAACTGTTTTTTTTTTCTTTTCTTTTTCAGATGGAGTCTGTCACCCAGGCTGCAGTGAAGTGGCATGATCTCGGCTCACTATAATCTCTGCCTCCTGGGTTCAAGCAGTTCTCCCTGCCTCAGTCTCCCAAGTAGCTGGGATTACAGGCACCTGCCATCATGTCTGGCTAATTTTTTTTTTTTTTTTTTTTTTTTTTTTTTTTTTTTTTTAGTAGAGACAGGGATTTGCTATGTTGCCCAGGCTGGTACTGAACTCCCAACCTCAGGTGATCTGCCCTCCGCAGCCTCCCAGTGTGCTGGGATTACAGGCGTGAGCTACGGTGCCTGGCCAACAAAACTGGTTTTCTGAAAAGATAAAGAAAATTGATAGACCATTAGTGTGATTAACCAAGAAAAGAAGAGAGAAGATCCAAATAAGCTAAATTAGAAACGAAATGGGAGATATTACAACTGATACCACAGAAATACAAAAGATTATTCAAGTCTACCATGGACACCTGTATACGCACAAACGAGAAAACCTAGAGGAGATGGATACATTCCTGGAAAGATATAATTCTTCTAGTTTAAACCAGGAAGAAATATAAACTGTGAACAAACCAATAACAAGCAGCAAAATAGAAATGGTAATTTTTAAAATCACCACCAAAAAAAGACCAGGACCAAATAGATTCAGAGCTAAATTCTATCAGACATTCAAAGAAGAATTGGTACCAATCTTATTGACACTATCCCAAAAGACAAAGAGGGAATCCTCCCTAATTTCATTCTATGAAGCCAGTATCACCCTAATACCAAAACCAGGAAACAACATAACAAGAAAAGAAAACTACATACCAATATCCCTGATGACTATAGATGCAAAAATCCTCAACAAAATACTAGCTAACCAAATACAACAGCATATCGAAAAGATAATCCATCATGATCAAGCGGGTTTTATACCAGGCATGCAGGGATGATTTAACATACACTAGTCAATAAATGTGATACACCACAAAGGATTAAAAACAAAAATCACATGATAACCTCAACAGACGCAGAAAAATCATTTGACAAAATCCAGCATCCTTTTATTATTAAAACTCTCAGCAAAATTGGCGTACAAGAGACATTTCTTAAGGCAATCAATCCCATCTATAACAAACCCACAGCCAACATTATACTGAATGAGGAAAAGTTGAAAGCATTCCCCCTGAGAACTAGAACAAGACAAAGATGTCCACTCTCACCATTTCTATTCAACATAGTACTGGAAGTCCTAGCCAGAGAAGTCAGACAAGAGAAAGAAACGGCATTCAAATTGGTAAAGAGGAAGTCAAACCATCGCTGTTCACTGATGATATAACTGTATACTTGGAAAACCATAAAGACATGTCCAAAAAGCTTCCACATCTGATAAATGAATTCAGTAAAATTTCAGGATACAAAATCAATATACACAAATCAGTAGCACTGCTATACACCAACAGAGGCCAAACTGAGAATCAAGTCAAGAACTCAATCTCTTTTATGATAGCTGCAAAAAAAAAAAAAAAAAAAAACCACTTAGGAATATACCTCTATTGGTCCATTTTCATACTGCTGTAAAGAACTGCCCAAGATGGGGTAATTTATACAGGAAAAAGATTTAATTGACTCACAGTTCGGCATGACTGGGGAGACCTCAGGAAACTTACAATCATGGCAGAAGGTGATGGGGAAGCAAAGCACCTTCATCACAAGGTAGCAGGAAGGAGAAGTGCCCAGTGAAGAGAGAAGAGGCCTATATAAAACCATCACATCTCATAAGAACTCACTATCATGAGGTCAGCATTGGGGAACTGACCCCATGATTAAATTATCTCCACCTGGTCTCTCCCTTGACACATGGGGATTATGGGGATTACAATTCAAGATGAGATTTGGGTGGGGGCACAAAACCTAACCATATCATTCTGCCCCGGGCCCCTCCCAAACCTCATGTCTCTTTTACATTTCAAAACCAATCATGCATTCCCAATAGTCCCCCAAAGTCTTTTTTTTTTTTTTTTTTAATACTTTAAGTTCTGGGATACCTGTGCAGAACATGCACGTTTGTTACATAGGTCTACACATGCCATGGTGGTTTGCTGCACCCATCAACCTGTCATCTACATTAGGTATTTCTTCTGATGCTATCCCTCCCCTAACTCCCATTCCTCATCAGGCCCCGGTGTGTGATGTTCCCCTCCCTGTGTCCATGTGTTCTCATTGTTCAACTCCCACTTACGAGTGAGAACATGCGGTGTTTGGTTTTCTGTTCCTGTGTAAGCTTGCTGAGAATGATGGTTTTCAGCTTCATCCATATCCCTGCAAAGGACATGAACTCATCCTTTCTATGGCTGCATACTACTCTATGGTGTATATGTGCCACATTTTCTTAACCCACTCTATCATTGATGGGCATTTGGGTTGGTTCCAAGTCTTTGCTTTTGTGAACAGTGCTGCAGTAAACATACGTATGCATGTGTCTTTATAGCAGAATGATTTATAATCCTTTGAGTATATACCCAGTAATGGCATTGCGGGGTCAAATGGTATTACTGGTTCTAGATCCTTGAGGAATTGCCACACTGTCTTCCACAATGGTTGAACTAGTTTACCGTCCCAGCAACAGTGTAAAAGCGTTCCTGTTTCTCCACATCCTCTCCAGCATCTGTTATTTCCCTACTTTTTAATGTTCACCATTCTAACTGGCATGAGATGGTATCTCATTGTGGTTTTGATTTGCATTGATCTAATGACCAGTGATGATGAGCTTTTTTTCATATGTTTGTTGGTCATATAAATGTCTTCTGTTTCTTTTTTTTTTTTTTTGAGATGGAGTCTCACTCTGTCGCCCAGGCTGGGGTGCAGTGGCACGATCTCAGCTCACTGCAAGCTCTGCCTCCCGGGTTCATGCCATTCTCCTGCCTCAGCCTCGCAAGTAGCTGGGACCACAGGCACCTGCCACCACGCCTGGCTAATTTTTTGTATTTTTAGTAGAGACAGGGTTTCACCGTGTTAGCTAGGATGGTCTCAATCTCCTGACCTCATGATCTGCCCACCTCGGCCTCCCAAAGTCCTGGGATTATGGGGGGGTTTTTGGTTGTTTTTTTTTTTTTTTTTGAGACAGAGTTTTGCTCTTGTCACCCAAGCTGGAGTGCAGTGGTACAATCTTGGCCCACTGCAACCTCTGCCTCTGGGGTTCAAGCAATTCTCCTGCCTCAGCCTTCCAAGTAGCTGGGATTACAAGTACCCACCAGCACGCCCAGCTAATTTTTGTATTTTTAGTAAAGACGGGGTTTCTCCATATTGGCCAGGCTTGTCTCAAACTCTTCACCTCCAGTGATCCACCCGCCTTGTCCTCCCAAAAATGTCTTCTTTTGAGAAGTGTCTGTTCATATCCTTTGCCCAGTTTTTCATGGGGTTGTTGGTTTTTTTCCTGTATATTTGTTTAAGTTTCTTGTAGATTCTGGATATTAGCCCTTTGTCAGATGGATAGATTGCAAAATTTTCCCCCCATTCTGTAGTTTGCCTATTCACTCTGATGACGGTTTCTTTTGCTGTTCAGAAGCTTCATTCCAGCACTAACCCAAAAGTCCAAGTCCAAAGTCTCATCTGAGACAAGGCAAGTCTCTTCCACCTATGAGCCTGTAATATCAAAAGCAAGTTAGTTACTTCCTAGATACAATGGGGGTAAAGGTATTGGGTAAATACAGCTGTTCCAAATGAGCGAAATTCGACAAAATGAAGGGGCTCCAGGCCCCATGCAAGTCTGAAATCCAGCAGGGCAATCAAATCTTAAAGCTCTGAAATGATCTCCTTTGCCTCTATGTCTCACAACTAAGTCATGCTGATGGAAGAGGTGGGCTCCCATGGCCTTACACAATACCTAACCAAGGAGTTGAAAGACCTCTACAACGAAAACTACAAAACACTGCTGAAAGAAATCATAGATGACACAAACAAATAAAAACACATCGCATGCTCATGGATGGGCAGAACCAATAATGTCAAAATGACCACGCTGCCAAAAGCAATCCACAAATTTAAAGCAATTCCCATCAAAATATCATTATAATTCTTCACACAACTAGAAAAAACAACCTTAAAATTCATATGGAACTAAAACAAAAAAAAAGCCTGCATAGCCAAAGCCAGACTAAGCAGCAAAAAAACAAATCTGGAGGCATCACATTACCTGGCTTCAAACTATACTACGAGGCTATAATCACCAAAACTGCATGGTTCTGGTATAAAAATAAGCATGTAGACTAATGGAACAGAATAGAGAACCCAGAAATAAAGCCAAATACTTACAGCCAGCTGATCTTCAACAAAGCAAACAAAAACATAAAGTGGAGAAAGTACACCCTATTTAACAATTGGTGCTGGGATAATTGGCAAGACACATGTAGGAGAATGAAACTAGATCCTAATCTCTCACCTTATACAAACATCAATTCAATATGGATCAAAGATTTAAATCTGAGACCTGAAACCATAAACATTCTAGAAGGTAACATCAGAAAAACCCTTCTAAACATTGGCTTAGGCAAAGACTTCATGACCAAGAACACAAAAGCAAATGCAACAAAAACAAAGATAAAAAGGTGGAACTTAATTAAACTAAAAAGCTTCTATACTGCAAAAGAAATAATCAGCAGAGTAAACAGAACCCTCAGAGTGGGAGAAAATCTTCACAAACGAAGCATTCAACAAAGGAATAATATCCAGAATCTACAAGGCAATCAAACAAATCACAAGACAAAAAAAAAAATCCAACCAAATACAAATAATCACATCAAAAAGTTGGCTAAGGACATAAATAGACAATTATCAAAAGAAGATATACACATGGCCAACAAACATATTTTTTAAATGCTCAGTATCACTAATTATCAGGGAAATGCAAATCAAAACCACAGTGCAATACCACCTTACTTCTGCAAGAATGGTCATAATTAAAAAATCAAAAAATAATAGATGTTGGCATGGCTGTGGTGAAAAGGGAACACTTTTACCCTGCTGGTATGGAAAAAAAAAATGGAGATTCCTTAAAGAACTAAAAGTAGATTTGCCATTTGCTCCAGCTATCCTGCTACTGGATATCTACTCAGAGGAAAAGTCATAATATAAAAAAGACACTTGCACACGCATGTTTATAGCAACACAATTCGCAATTGCAAAAATATGGAACCAGCCCAAATGCTCATCGATCAACGAGTGGATAAAGAAAATGCAATATATATACATATACCATGAAATACTACTCAGTCATAAAAAAGAATGAAATAATGTAATTCAAAGGAACCTGGACGGATTTGGAGACCATTATTCTAAGTGAAGTAACCCAGGAATGGAAAACGATGCATTGTATGTTCTCACTCATAAGACGGAGCTAAGCTCTAAATGATACAATGGACTTTGCAGATTCAGGGGGAAGGGTGGGAGGGGAGTGAGGGATAAAAGACTATACATTGGATACGGTGTATACTGCTTGGGTGATGGGTGCACCAAAATCTCAGAAATCAGCACTAAAGAACTTATCCATGTAACCAAACACCACCTGTTCCCCAAAAACCTACTGAAATTTATAAAAAATCATTTAAAAGATGGAATAAGGAGCTAGGGTTATTGGAGTCATCTCTCTACCTCACTCCCTGACTTTGTTCAGGGAATGAGGTAGAGAGATGAAATTCTGTGAGTTCTCTAGCAGTTTTTCATAAGGGTGGATAAGAACTCAGGTGAACCTATAGGGTTTTAGAACTTAGAGAACCTAGAAGTAAAGAGTTCTTAGAAATCATCCAGGGCAAACTCTTCATAGAACAGTTTCTTTCTTATCATTCATGTGGTTTATAAGTCTTATCCAAAGATAGTAGCAATCCTAGTCATGCTAATTCTAATTCACTACTTACCCATAGTAGAGTGGAAACTTTTACCAAAATATCTAGAAACAGTTTTAAATTGTTTTTCTCTACCAGGATGCCCCCATGTTGAAGAAAGTAGGCAAAAACTGTGATAAAAATATGAGCTAGTCCTTTCTCTTTTGAATGCCTTAAAAACACCCAAAGAATCTGTGAGCTGGTAGAAACCCAAGAGGCTACTTCTTTATACATTCTTTGTCTTGTTCTGAAAAATAATTTACAGCAGCTTTAGAAGTCAACTAGTAAAACCTTATTTCCCACAGAGGAACCTTCTCTATGACATCTCAAATTGATATTTTCTTTTATTCTTCAAAGATGAAACACATTCACAAGTATCTTTCCATTGATAAAGCTGATTATTAGAAAAAGAAATCTCCCCTATATGGATTTACATCCTCTTTCCTAGAATATACACTTTATTTAATACAGTCCACTTTTAGGACTTCTTTCAAGATCATAATCTGTCCATAATCTTCCCAGCAACCCTAGAAATTTTTCTTCCTATATCAAAGAAATGGCCTAACAGAATCACTTGTCCACTGTCAAAAGTAAGTTGCCTCTTCTGATTCTGAATCAGCATCAGAATCACTTGTTGTACCAATTCATAGGCTCCACTACAGACCTAAAGTATCGGAATCTCTAAAGATAACATCAGAGAATCTACAACTATTACATATCAATAAAAAAAATAAAAACAGAAATTTTTAGACATGAAGTCCTTGCCCATGCCTATGTCCTGAATGGTAATGCCTAGGTTTTCTTCTAGGGTTTTTATGGTTTTAGGTCTAACGTTTAAGTCTTTAATCCATGTTGAATTAATTTTTGTATAAGGTGTAAGGAAGGGATCCAGTTTCAGCTTTCTACATATGGCTAGCCAGTTTTCCCAGCACCATTTATTAAATAGGGAACCCTTTCCCCGTTGCTTGTTTTTCTCAGGTTTGTCAAAGATCAGATAGTTGTAGATATGTGGTGTTATTTCTGAGGGCTCTGTTCTGTTCCACTGATCTATATCTCTGTTTTGGTACCAGTACCATGCTGTTTTGGTTACTGTAGCCTTGTAGTATAGTTTGAAGTCAGGTAGCATGATGCCGCCAGCTTTGTTCTCTTGGCTTAGGAAGGACTTCATGTCTAAAACACCAAAAGCAATGGCAACAAAAGACAAAATTGACAAATGGGATCTAATTAAACTAAAGAGCTTCTGCACAGCAAAAGAAACTACTATCAGAGTGAACAGGCAACCTACAAAATGGGAGAAAATTTTAGCAACCTACTCATCTGACAAAGGGCTAATATCCAGAATCTACAATGAACTCAAACAAATTTACAAGAAAAAAACAAACAACCCCATCAAAAAGTGGGCAAAGGACATGAACAGATACTTCTCAAAAGAAGACATTTATGCAGCCAAAAAACACATGAAAAAATGCTCACCATCACTGGCCATCAGAGAAATGCAAATCAAAACCACAGTGAGATACCACCTCACACCAGTTAGAATGGCAATCATTAAGTCAGGAAACAACAGGTACTGGAGAGGATGTGGAGAAATAGGAACACTTTTACACTGTTAGTGGGACTGTAAACTAGTTCAACCCTTGTGGAAGTCAGTGTGGCGATTCCTCAGGGATCTAGAACTAGAAATACCATTTGACCCAGCCATCCCATTACTGGGTATATACCCAAAGGACTAGAAATCATGCTGCTATAAAGACACATGCACATGTATGTTTATTGTGGCACTATTCACAATAGCAAAGACTGGGAATCAACCCAAATGTCCAACAATGATAGACTGGATTAAGAAAATGTGGCACATATTCACCATGGAATACTATGCAGCCATAAAAAATGGTGAGTTCATGTCCTTTGTGGGGACATGGATGAAACTGGAAATCATCATTCTCAGTAAACTATCGCAAGAACAAAAAACCAAACACCGCATGTTCTCACTCATAGGTGGGAATTGAACAATGAGAACACATGAACACAGGAAGGGGAACATCACACTCTGGGGACTGTTGTGGGGTGGGGGGAGGGGGGAGGGATAGCTTTAGGAGATATACCTAATGCTAAAAGACGAGTTAATGGGTGCAGCACACCAGCATGGCACAAGTATACATATGTAACTAACCTGCACAGTGTGCACATGTACCCTAAAACTTAAAGTTTAATAATAATAATAAAAAGAAATTTTTAAAAATTATACTTTAAAAAGACCAGAGAATCTGCATTTTAAATAAGCATATTCTGATTCTTGCATACACTTAAATCCTTGAACTAGTGCCTACAGGATAGGGATACAAAGCTAATATGGATTCAACCATCTTAAAACTAACTCCTAGAAAAATGCTCTCATTCTACAAGACAAAAAGAGCATCGTTATCTGAAAGCTCCATAGTCCCCAAAGCAATACATTAACATAGCTATAGGAATCCAGTGTTTGGCTAGTACTTACTCGGTCTGTTGGGGGCTAATTGTTCAAGGGGTTGCAGTCTTCATGGAGAAAGTACACAGAAACAATGAAGAATAAACTAGCACCAGATCCAAAAGGTTGGGGGTGGGGGCAACCCTACGAAATGTTGCTCTCATTTTACTCCATGAATATGAACAATACTTCAACATACTTGACATTTAAGGAAAGCTTGGTTTATAATAAACTTTGGATTCTTGAGAGGCTTTTATGAAATTTTGTCTTTAGTAGCACAAAGTAGGGTTAATCCAATTCTATAAGCCTTTAACCAATACTCTAGAGTGCAGTTTGTTAAGAACCTATGATTGAGTTCTAGACTAACATACCAAATGTATCTCAGGGTTTAATCCTTAGATGGCTCTTCTTTTCTCTATCTACATTCAATCCTCTGGTATTCTCATGGCTTTCAATATCACCTATACTCTGCTAACAGCTAAATTCTCTAGTTCAATTCTCTTACCTGAACTCTAAATTCATACCCAATTGCCTATTTGACATTACTGCTTGGATATCCAATATACATCTCAAACTAAATATTTCTAAAACTGAATGGTTCATCACTTTCCAAACCTGGTCCTTTTGAAGGCTGTGCCATCTTAGTTAACTGCAAATATATCTTTTCAATTGCTCAGGCTATAAACTTCAAGTCATCTTTAATTTCTCCTTTTCTTTTTTCACCCCAAATTTGATTTTTCAACACATCTTCTTGGCTCCTTCTTCAAAACACATCTAGAATCTGACTTCTTCTCACCATTTCAACCTCTACCACTTGATCTGAGCCACCATCTTCTCTTGACTAAATCGATTGTGATAGATCTCTAACTGGTTTCCCTAGTTCTATGCTGTCCTCGCTCTAATCCATTCTTTACCACAAAACCCAGAATAATCCATTTAAAACTAAGCTCAAAGATATCATTCCATTACTCAAAATTCTTCAGTGTTTCCTCATCTCACTCACTCAGGTTAAAAACCAAAATCTTTACTATGGCCTACAAGACCCTACATAAATCTGGCTCTTCATGACCTCTAAGATTTCATATCAAACTATTATGCATCTGGCTCATGCTGCCCCAGTACTCCTAGCTCTGGTCTCCCAATGATGTCATCATGTTCCTGCCTTAGGGTCTTTGCACAGGCTTTCCTCAGATATTCTCATTGCTTACTTCTTCGCCATTTTAAGTTATTGCCAAAAAATATCACTTTCTCAGTCAATAACCCCCTGACCACCCTGTTTAAAATGTACTTAGTGCCCAGAACTACTTACCCTTTTTTCTGCTTTGTTTTTCTTTCATGTAATGTCACCTTTTAAGATACTCTATAATTTACTTTTCTTTTTTTTTTTTTTTTTTTTTTGAGACAACGTCTTGCCCTGTTGCCCAGGCTAGAGTGCAGTGGCACAATCTCGGCCCACTGCAACCTCAACCTCCTAGGCTCAAGCCTTCCTCCCACCTTATAATGTACTTTTTCACTTTTATTTATTATCTACCTTCTTCCAGTGGAATATATAAACTCCACCAAAGCAATCATTTTTGTCTTGTTTTTTATTTCCCCTCTCTCTGTCTCCACTGTTTTATTTCCAGTACCCAGAATAGTTCCTGGAACAAAATAGGTTTTTAAATAAATGATTTTTAAGTGACTCAGTTAATAAATAAAGAAGTTTAACTGGCTTTGTGGCCCTGATAGGACAGGTCACTTAACCTTACATCCTGTGTATCCTGATTTGTAAAATGTGATTCATGATTCTTATTAAGGTGTCTTCCACACTGAAATTAAAGTGATGCTCACAGATCCATAGTTATGGAAGGAAGCCCAGTGAAGTTCTGGGGCACAGCCTGGCTGTTTGAAGACGATTGTAAGCCAAGCTGCTGTGGCCATGAGAAAGGCACCCAGTGGTTCCTGTGATAAAGACTGAGTTTCAACAGAACTTGGTGTTAAGGAGAATCTGAGGTTGTACTACCCTCTCTAAAATAGTCATAAATAAAATCTGTCTGGTGGTTTCATCTTTATATCTTTTTTCTGCTTTGGGCAACCCAAGCCTTGTTTACTGCCTCTACTCAGCATGATTTTGTAAATGCTAGCCACACTACAGAGTTTAAAGGTATGAAATATCTAATTAAAATGAGACTTCTGGTGGGAATAGCTTTCAGAGAGTAGTAATATGACTAGACAATATTTAACAAAAAAAAAGTCTGAGTCTAGGAGTCAAGGGAACTGGATCCTAAATCTGGTTCTGTCACTGTGTGACTTCAGAGAAGTCACTTAGCCTTTATGCCTCAGTTTTCTCATTTGTCAAACCGGGATTTGCCAGCCCTCAAAGGATAATTGTAGGGATTGCATAAAATAACAGATAAAAAAGTACTTTTAAAGTTTACAAATGCCCTGCAGGTTTCATCCTTCTAAAGCACTAACGATGTGTTATGTTCTGAAAATGACAGAGAATTAAATGTGATCTTCACTCATAAAACTAGGAGATACAATCCTACAGGTTCACAATTTACCTAACAGGATATGACATGATCACTGGGAGATACTCCAGAAAAGAGGCTGTTGACAGAGTGGAAAAGTCAGGCATATGCAATTATAATGTTGAATCCAATCATCATCATGAGTTCAGGGTAGATATTTATGGATCATTATGGAGACCAGGAGGAACCTGACATTCTGAGTGGGTGGTAGAAGATTTTCTTTGGAGAGGTAAAGTTATCAAAGACAAAGTCACTTCCAACTTAAGAAGCAGATATTTTACAAGCTGTACAGTTCATCCATTTAACAGGCCCTAGCATTTGCTGCATACAGAAATTAAGTTTGGTTGACATGAGAGCATACTGGATATTCTGAGTGCCACACTTGGTACCAGCACAGCTGTAACCAGGACAGATTGCAATAAGGATACTTTTTTCTGGCTCCACAGATACTGACAAAATCCATGTTTTCTTTTTCCAGGGCCCAGCTCAGAAATCAGCGCTGATCAAATAAAGCACACATTCCCTTTGGCACTAAATTTGACTCGGCAGCGTCTGTACAGGGATCCTGGCAAGTAAGAGAATCATTTTTCTAAGCCATGGCCAGTCCCTGGAAGTGAATCTAATCATAGTATGGTGTTCCAAGAGGGGAAGTGAGAAATTTTCAGAGATGGGCAGAAGGGAAGATATAAGAATAATCATAACAAGATTCTAAGGGGGAAAGCCATATTGAATTAAACTTTAGATGATCTACAGCAGCTCTGCAGTGCCCAAATAAGTGCCTATAATACATGTGTTTATTAATGAAAGAATGAAACCTAGTCAGGGTCGGCTAAGTATCTATAATTGTATTCGTTTGGTTGCAGAACCAGAACATTCAGCCTTTAGAATCACTGGGGATTGGCTCACCGCTGTGTGGAAGCACAACTGTTATTTCTGAATGCCATCCACGTGGCTCAGCCACTGAGATGAAGCACCATTCAGAAGAAGCAAATGTGTGCTCTATGTTTCACCCAGTCTGATTTGGCCAAGATCACACAGATAGGTTCTACAAAGAAAGCACTATTGCCATTATCATCGAAATACAAATCTACTTTTGGAAGACAAGTGCCTTATAAATACACCAATTGAAAAACAAGCAAAGTGAATTTAAGCTACGTAAGTATGAGGAGATTCTTTAACAGAAATGCCCTCTTCTAAGTTTCTCTGCCAAATCTTCTTACTACATTTAAAGTTCTCAAAACCCTTTTGTTTCATGTCCTTGATTCTTGTCCTTTCAATGACTTTAGCTACTCTTTAGTACTTATACAGAGAAACTTCTCTTTTATGATACAGTCAGGGAATGCAATATCCCAGCTCTACAATATTCTGGCTTCTGGAAAGATATGCTTTTGACATACCATATAACATTTTCAACAGGTTTCGAACAATAATAATACATGATATTCTATTACATCATATTATATTAAATCATATTATAATCATATATGGGTACTTGTGCTGAATGTAGTATAATCTTCTCCTGGTGACTCATCAAGTATTTTAGGATCATGGTTTGTCTGTTTTATTGATGCTCACAAAAGCAAAACAACTATGCCAAAGTGCTGGTGAGTGAAGCATTATATTGAATAGATTCCTGCTAAACCCGAGAACATCTTTGCCCTGAAACTATCTGGTATCTAGATAGCTCATGGTAACCCTAGGCATTTGCTGTCAACATAACAAGATCAGTTCTACTTAGTTTCCCAGATCAAACAAGATCAGTTGTGCTCTATTTAGTGTATTGTTTAACGTCTTCCTGTGATTACATTCATTTATGTTTTAGGTTTTTTTTCACAATAGACTCCTTCTTTTGTTTTCATTTCAGATTGTCTCCAGGCTCCAAGATTTTATTTTTTCATAGCAATTTCTTCCCCTCAATGCTTATTTTAATGCTATGCACAATGAATTCTTCAAAAACTAGCCACTAACTGGTACTTACTGGCTACGTTTTGTGAAACAAAAATTACAGGAGGCCATTGTTTTAGGATGGAATTCCTGCACTAGTCCCTAACAAATTGGACCAAACCAAAACAGGGTCACCCATGCTAAATGGCACATAATCAAACTAAAGCGTTAAGAAATCAAATAGATCCCAAATGGACCAACTTTTCCTGAAAATAGGAGACTCCAGTCTACCTGAGTCAGAGTAATAAGGAAGTCCTCTCTCTTTGAACCTGCACAAAAAAGTAACCTGATATTAAATAATCAGTTATTTTTATTCTTTTTTTTAGGTGGGGTCTCACTCTGTCACCCAAGCTGGGGTGCAGAGGTGCAATAATGGGTCATTGCAGCATAGAAATACTAGGTTCAAGAGATCCTCTCCCCTCACCCTCCCGAGTAGCTGGGACTAACTACAGGCACACACTACCACACCCAGCCAATTTTTTATTTTGTTTTTTGTAGAGATGAGGTCTCACTTTGTTACTCAGGCTGCTCTCAAACTCTGGACATCAAGCAATTCTCTTGCCTCATCCTCCCAAAGTGCTGAAATTATAGGCATGAGCCACTGGGCCCAGCTCCACTCAGATTTTTATTTATTTTATTTTATTTTACTTTATTTTATTCTATTTTTTTTTTATTTTTCAGATGGAGTCTTGCACTGTCACCCAGGCTGGAGTGCAGTGGTGTGATCTTGGCTCACTGCAACCTCCGCCTCCCAGTTTCAAGCGATTCTCTTGCCTCAGCCTCCTGAGTAGCTGGGACTATACGCGCACACCACCACACCTGGCTAATTTTTGTATTATTAGTAGAAATGGGATTTCACCATGTTGGCCAGGCTGCTCTCGAACTCCTGGCCTCCTGATCTGCCCACCTCAGCCTCCCAAAGTGTTAGGATTACAGGTGTGAACCACTGTGCCCAGCCTCAGTTATTTTTACATTGCTCTTTTCCTTGTCCCCACTTTACAAAACCCACTGTTCTGCCATTGCCCAGTGGGAGCTTTACTCTATCTTGAAGAATAGAAGCTGCCCCAATTCATGAGCCACAGATAAAAGCCAATTCTATCTATAACTAAATTTGTTGTAATTTTGTCTTTTGACAATTTTATGTGGCAAAAATAGCCATTGTGCTAAGTGAATAACCAAAATGTTCTTGTAAATAACATAAATTTGTGGTTTCCTAGTATACTCTGCAGAGCTCTGGGATTCTCTAGATGTGCTTCACTGACCACTGTGATATAAGGAGGCGGCTAAACTCATGTCACTCTGCGCATCCCATATCCTTCAAGCTGAGCAACTCTGTCCTAATCCTTTTTCTTTTTATTTATTTATTGAGACAGGGTCTCACTCTGTCATCCAGACTGGAGTGCAATGGCTCCATCACAGCTCACTGCAGCCTCGACCTCCTGGGATCAAGCAATCGTCCTGCCTCAGCCTCCTGAGTAGCTGGGACTACAGGCATGTGCCACCACACTCGGCTAATTTTTGTATGATTTTAGAGGTGGGGTCTCCCTATGTTGCCCAGGCTAGTCTCAAACATCTAGTTTCAAGCAATCCTCCTGCCTCAGCCTCCCAAAGTGCTGGGATTATGGGCAAGAGACACTGCACCTGGCCCTTGTCTGTTTTATACAGTGGGTTTCTACACAAGATTGTGTGTAAATGTGTTTTATAGCAAAAAAATAGTTTGACAATTAGTAACATTGACCCAGCTGCTAATTGACAGTGAATATTTCACTTCAGTGACTCTACTTGTTTGTTGACAAAGCTACTACTTAGCAGGGGCAGTGATATTGTCAAGTCCTGTTTGTGTGTGTGTGTGTGTGTGTGTGTGTGTGTGTGTGTGTACAAATATTTTTAAATGCTTACCAATGGTTCAATACTGAATAAAGCCTATGTACTCTCAATGATTACTGTCCAAAATAGCATTATGCAAAGTACTTAACTGAGCTTCCACCTTATGATTCTAAAAGCTAAGAAAAAATGCTTGTCGCTCTTTTGAAGATATGGGTTATAATTATTGGAGAAGCACGTTCACATGCAGTTTGACTCTTCTCCACATTGGAGTAATTACCCTGCATTGTAGCTGGACTCAGGGGATTTTGAACGTAGTAATGAATTGCTGCGAACCTTCCAAGAAATACAGAACCATATGTCTCAGGAAATGGGTTGGAGGCTGTAGCTATAGATAAGAACGTGGGAAGGGAATGCTAGTACTTCTAAAGCCAACTGTGTAAGGTTATGAATTGAAATTCATTGCTAATGTGGATGAAGCTGGAATGTATTTTTCCCATGATGTTTAGTGTGGAATTTGTCATAGTAGCAGGAAATTGGATGCTAAACTTTTAAGTTGCTTTCCAGTGATTAAAGAACAGAATGTCCAGATTCTTAGAATCTCCATACTAGAAGTTCAAATTTACATGTAGCTTATGTTATCTGGATGGCTACAATTATAAACTCTCAGAAGCTTAGGCCAGATCATAAAAAGGCCAAAATATGAGAATGAAACCATTGAGAATTAAAATACAGAAGTTGAAAATCACCAACTGTAGAAGTTTCATATTCAAGAGATATTTTCTTTTTCCTGAGGAGACATTTTCTTTTTCCTGAGATCAAAATCCAGTCAAATAATCAAATGTAAATAAAAAAATATAACAATCAATCAAATCCATCTGTAGAAAGGATGGGATGTGTTTATAGAAGCCCAGTAATTCAAACCAAAGCTAGAAAAGGTGGTATCAAAACTAAAGATTTATAAAAATTTGTACTATCCAAGAAGAAGAGAGACTATATCTAGGTCACCTGAGGTAAATTCTATCAATAAATAAGGGTGGTTCACCAAGCTTACAGCCTGGTAAGACAATATTCCAGATCTCAAGCTTTCTTACAGACAGGAGACAATCTTTCAGATTTCAAGAAAGAAAGAATAGATAAAATAGACATCTACAGTCAGTTGACTTTAAGTAAAAGAGATAATCCTATATCATCTGAGTGGCCCTAATTCAATCAGTTGAAAAGCTTCACAGCAGAATGGTTTCCTGGAAGAAGAAATTCTACCTATCAGCTTCAGCTTGATACATTTTGGACTTGTCTCACCAGCTCCCACAACTGCAGCCTGGGTGACAGAGTGAGACTCTGACTCAAAAAAAAAAAAAAAATCCTTAGTATATATTGCCTATTAGTTCTGTTTCTCTGGTTGAACTCTGACTGAACTTCTCCATTAGTTGCCTGACAAAGGCAAAGTCTTCATCAAAAAGAAGCAAATAAAGAAAGAGGAAGACTAGTTTCAAGCAAACAGAGGATTAAATTTAAAGGAGTGATAAAGGGAATCCACTGATGATGGTAACTGACTAAAAATCCCTGGGACAACACTTGTGAACCGTATTCAATAGGCTGTCTAACGTCCACAAGGTAAACAGGAACAGATACTTGCAAAGTGAAGTTTACTCACACGTGTCAGATTAGTGGAAGTTAGTAGCTTGAGAGGAAGACAAAAGTCAGAAAGAATTAAAAACCTTATTGACAGTAATTCTTAGTGACTAAGACAAAAGTTGCCCGGCAGTTCATTGGTGGAACCACAGAAGTCTGTCTGGAGTTCACTGTAAGCCCAGGAAGCAGGGACATCAATGAGACTGTTCTGGAGCCTTGCATGTGCCATAATTATGCTTTTGCCTGAGATTACTATTAATATAAACTTCACATTCCAAAGAAGAATCTACTCTCCATTACAAAATCCCAAGGTAAAGAAAGTCTGAGCAATGAATGCTTCACCATGGTTTCTTGTATTAGAGAAAATGAAGGTTTCTGAATAGCATTTAAAAAATGATCATGGAAATATGCCAGGAAGGAAAAGGTTTCCAGGAGGCAAAGGGGAATTAAAACATGTGTTGATAGAAAAATGTGTTTAGTTGATAGAAAGAAATTCAGAACTATTCAGGTTGTGCTGTGGAGAATAAAACTTTCATACCAGAGTGACAACTTTGATATCTCTCAACTATCAGAGTCTATAAAGTAAAATCATGTTATTTAGATATCAGCAGCATGTTTTTGGCTCAACTTAGTCAAAGACTAAATTTAATGCAACTTTAGATGTAAATTAGATTGTTAGGGAAAGGAATGCCTTCTGAAGTTCTGGGTAGTCCAGAAACCATCAAGTAATGAAATTAAGCAAGGAATTAAGAGCAGTGCATTCTATTAGACCTCAGGTAGGTTTATGAAATTTCATTTAGGTGAGTCATAGATGCAGAAGTGCATGAACAAGTTATAAATAGTAGTTATGGCTCTCAAGGATCAAACAAGCAGTGGCTTCAGGGCTTTAAAGATATTTCTTGTACATCATGATCTGAGGATTCTAATGAAAGTTGGAGATACAATGCCTTATTCTTTAGTGTATTTTGTCTTACAGTAATAAAAACAAATGCATTTATACGTGTATATATGGATAAGCACTATAGTATTACAAATTAGGCAGACTGAGACATGAGGCATCCTGGTACCTTAGCAATTTGTATCAATAAGAAAGGAGCAGAAGCTGAGACTTTGAAGAACATAAGACCTGCCAATCTTGAACAGCTAGCTTCTGGGGGACTAGCCAGGAATTCCAATGCCCAAAAATCAAAAGATATGGAAGCCGAATGCTGAGTAACTAAGGGTCCCCATCAGTCAGGTAGGGAAAGCATCAGAAATCCATCTGATGTTGATTATAACTCTTGTCACAGCAACCTTCTTGCCAGGAGCCAGGATCCACAGGAGAGAGGCTTGATACAAGCCACATAGGGAGTTGGAGTCACAGCCAAGCGAATTGCAGCTTGAGGAGTATCTCAAGCCCAGCAAGGAAAGCGTAGCAGATTCATGATCTGAATTAATATGGTGGGTAACAGGGGAGAAACAAAAACCCTGCAACAAAAGGTTTACATGCTCCAGGAGCTTGGCAGGACCATACCAATTACAAATCAGGAATAATACTTCTAGACTGTCTATAGGTGGTGCTAAGAAAACTGCTTTTACCACCTGACCTGGTTAGGCTCTGCTAGGAAACTGGAGTCACTGGGGGCAGCCTGAGAGGGGCATTTTTGACTTTAGCTGGATAGACCTGGAGAATACAAAAGTAAAGAAAATAAGTTCATTAAGGACAACAGGCACATATCTCTAACTACATAAAAAGAAGCGATGCGAGTCCTATTTCAAAGCTATTATATATGCTGTGTCCAAGGAACCCTTGTCAGTAAGGAATCAGAGTTTTTAATGAATAGGGTTATGGGAGTCCTATGCTATACATTTCTGAGCAGGTGAATGAAAATAAACTCCTGCACATTTACTCAGACAGATATTTGTTCAGTGTGGTAACAGGAAGTGTTATGTTTTGATCTCAGTAATAGTTCATGAAGCCTACTGGACAATCATGGAAATGATGATCAAAGCAAGGATATAAATAATCTATACATCTATACTTTATTTCTCCAGTAGAGTGTGAAAAAAAAATCTCATTAGCCTTTGAAAAAACTTGAGAAATAAAAGCAGATGTCTTAGGCCGGGTGCGGTGGCTCACGCCTGTAATCCCAGCACTTTGGGAGGCCAAGGCAGGTGGATCACCTGAGATCAAGAGTTCGAGACCAGCCGGGCCAACATGGCGAAACCCCGTCTCTATTAAAAATACAGAATTTAGCCGGGCATGGTGGCGCAAGCCTGTAATCCAAGCTACTGTGGAGGCTGATGCAGGAGAATCACTTGAACCCAAGAGGCTGGGGTTGCAGTGAACCGAGATCGCACCACTGCACTCCAGCCTGGGTGACAGAGCGAGACTCTGTCTCGAAAAAACAAACAAACAAACAAAAACAGATGTCTGAAGAAGTCATCAAGAAAAGCAACCAGTCAAAAAGAGATTTTAAACAGATACATCTTTAATGAAGTGGCTGAAGGTGTTTTTGTTGTTTTGTTTTTTCCTGCTTCATCCCAACTGATCCCACAGAGTGTTGGTGGTAGGATGTTGAATGGCAGGATATCAATCAGCACTTTTCCAAGTCTGAATGGGCTGTCATTCTACTTTCTTTGGTAAGAGAAGACTTAAAGTGGATGGAAAAATGCCTTGGCCTACCAAAAGAGCTTTATTCAGCAACCCAATCCAATTACTTTCCCCTCAGTCCACAGATACAGCAAACCTGGACCTGGAAAACTTGGAATACATCTTCATCTGTCCCTCTGATATACTTTCAAAGGAAAAACTATGAAGTCACCCCTTATAAAGGCTGTCCTGATTCACAGAATATTCATTCAGTGGCTTTTCTTTATTTCATTTCTCAGAGTTCTACTATTTAACAACAAAAATTAAAATTAAAATATCCTTTAGTAGTTGGGATACTTTTTTTTTAAGAGGATAGGTAACATTTTCTATCTAGTTAATGGTTTGGGGATAGACAGGCACATCATTTCTAGGTAAATAGATCTCCTACAAAGAGTCAAGTAATTTCTGTAACTTTTAACTTTTAATTTAACCCTAATATAACAGCCAATGGTTTTAGTGCTATAAGAGGTCTGAAAAGATTATCTTGCCCTATCCCCTATATTCTAACCAATAAAAGATAAGTAGACACATGCCTTCATTTTATGGAGTTCAATGCTACGCTCAGGTCTCACAGTAAGTAAGAGGGTAGAGAATCCAGGACATGTTTACCTCATGGGGAGAGCCTTGATCTACCACACCATGCTGCTTCTCTTCTAGATCTGTGGCTGATTTAAGCTGTGTTATTATAAACCAGGCCATAGACATTAACTCAGTAATTGAGTTTTGTGAAATTTCCAAGCTAGATGAAGGTGATTAAAGAGTGTCTTCTCAAAAACAACTTTATTATTAAAATTTAAATAGGTCTTGTAAAGTAAGTGTGGGTAATAATACACATTTTTCCTCTTAGTAAAGCAGTAAATAATAGGAGAGTCATTGTTTATAATTTGTAATATTCTCATACCAATGCTTATAATTATACAATTCCTTTATATCACAGTGAATATATTCTGGTTGGGGATAAAATTCAAGTCAAGACTGTAATCAAAGAAACAACAAAAAAAATGAAATCACTATACAGAAAGATATGGTAGCACATGCTGGTGAAGTGTGGTAAAAAAATTTGCATGTGTTCCCTGTGCCCCTTGGTGGATAAGACTAGAAGACCTGATAAAGAAGGATATAGGAAACCTAAAATGGGATATTTCCAAATTGGAATAATGGGCTTTACACTATGCTACCCTTATTCCAGAGAAAGCCATCATTCTCCACCAAACATAGCTAAGCCAAAACCCTCGTTTTCCGAGGTAGCAGATTACCACATGGTATGCACTAAGAAGTGAGAAGTGGTGTTTCTGCAGATACTCTGAAGATGGTTGGGTGGTGACTCAAGCCAGCCTTTGAGAAATCCTTATTTCCAATGGAAAAAGTGGGGATATAGAAAATACAGTTTACTTTCAAAAATACATCTTGCGCTCAGTGGCTCACGCCTGTAATCCCAATACTTTGGGAAGCCAAGGCAGGCAGATCACTTGAGGTCAGGAGTTCAAGACCAGCCCGGCCAATATGGTGAAACTCCGTCACTACTAAAAATACAAAAAGTAGCTGGGCATGGTGGCGGGGACCTGTAGTTCCAGCTACTCGGGAGGCTGAGGCACAAGAATTGCTTGAACCTGGGAAGCGGAGGTTGCAGTGAGCCAAGATCACATCACCGCACCCTAGTCTGGGCATCGCAGTGAGACTCCATTTCAAACAAACAAACAAAATACATCTTGTTATAAAATGTTATTAAAGTTATTGAAGCATATATTTCTGTGAAATATTTTTAACATACATTTTATGAAACTAGAGATTTGATTTTTTACATTAACAGTGTAGACAAAGACCTCTATCTGGTAAATTATCATTTCTAATTCCAAGTGCATGTGACCATACATATTCCTATATTATTTTAGAATAAAATTTTTTGGTTTTTATATTGCTTGTAAAAATGCAGATATTTTATAACAAGATCTACAAATTGATTTTTCAAACACTGTGGTAACAATATTTAAAGGCAAATTAATATAAACATGATATGATTGATGATACTTAGAAATATTTTTATTTTTCAAAAGTGGTAGTCTTTTAAATTTTACACTTGTAGGTAAGAATATTTCTGGAGAGCATGTCTAGACTGATTTATTCATATAAGTGTTATTTTATACACTGGTTTGTTCCTAAAAGAAAGTAAGGGACATTACAAAGGTACAAACCGTATGAATTTATGTTCAGATGGCTAGGTTAATTCAAGGAAATACTGTAGACAGTTGTATTTGTCAGTATAGGGTAGGTTATACTTTGGTTGAAAAACATATATTAGTAGATTAATAAAACAAAATTTTGTAACTTGTTTACTATAAGTCTGTTGTAGGACAAGGTGACTCTTCAGGCTAAAGTCCTTCATCCAAAGACTCAAAAAATTGATGCTGCATTTATCAGCTTCCAGTGGGTTTCAGAGCATATCATTTTTGGTTTTGTCAAAAATTTTTTTAAAGAATCATTTAAATGGTATATGATGCTATCAATTCTAAATTTCGTTCTAAGCCACAAGCATCTATTGATATAATGTTAGGATATATATTTTTTTGTTTTCTGTTTTTGTGTTTTAGGGAGGATGATGCCTATATATATTTGCACATTGAAATTGTTTCTAGAATAACAAATAACTCCATGTCAATGCTTACTAAATTTTTTTTGTGTGTAATTTTTTTGTTAAACCACTTTATTGAAGTATGATTGATATATTAAAGGTCATAAATATTAAATGTACACAACATGATGGGTTTGGAAGTAGGCATACACCCATGAAACCATCACCATAATCTATGCCATAAATCTACACATCACCTCCAAAGTTTTCTCCTGCCCTTATTATTATTGTATGTGTGTATGATAAGAATATGTAACAAAAAGTCTACCTTATACATTACAGTATTGTTAACTATATGCATTATACTGTACAGTAGATCTCTAGAATTTATTCATCTTGTATAATTGATACTTTGTACACTCTGACTAATACTTCCCCATTAATACCTCCCCCCAGCCCCTGCCAACCATCATTCCACTCTCTGCTTCTATGAATTTGACTATTTTAGATTCATCATATAACCGAGATAATGCAGTATTTGTCTTTCTGTGTCTGGTTTATTTCACTTAGAATAATATCTTCTGGGTTCATCCATGGTGTTGCAAATGGCAGGATTTCTTACATTTTTAAGGCTGAATAATATTTCATTGTATGTATATACCACATTTTCTTTATCTATTCATCCATCAACAGACATTTAGGTTGTTTCCATTTCTTGGCTATTGTCGTGAACCTAGTAATACAGATATCTCTTCAAGATCCTAACATTAATTCCTTTGTATAAATACCAAGAAGTAGGTTTATTGGATCATATGGTGGGGTTATTTATAATTTTTTGAGGAATCTTCTTATTGTTTTCCATAGCAGCTGCACCAGTTTACATTCTCACCAACAGTATACAAGTGCTCCTTTTTTTTCCACATCCTGGCCAATACTTCTTAACTTTTTTTTATTATTAATACTCCTCCTAATATGTATAAGGAAATATCTCATTGTGGTTTTGATTTGTTTTTCCCTGATGATTAGTGATGTTAAGCACTTTTGATATAAGTGTTGGGCATTTGCATGTCTTCTTTGGAGAAATATCTATTGTGATCCTTTGCCAATTTTTAACCAGATTATTTGTTGTCGGGCTTTTGGAGGATTTTTTTGGTATGGAGCTGTAAGTGTTCTTTATATATTTTGGATACTAATTATTTATACAGACATATGGTTTGCAAATATTTTCTCCTATTTTGTATTTTGCAGGATAGGTTTGTCTCTCACTTCATTTGTTTTCATTCATTGTATCTTCACAATATTTATACTTGTCACATTGCTTTCTAAGTGATATTTGAAAAGCGTGTTTACATGGTATTCTTGCAATTGTAAAATCCTCCCAGAAAAACTGAATCTTTTATATTATCATGCCTTATTTTCCCTCCCTTTAAACCAGTTCTATAAGCATTTAAAACCAGTGACCTTGATAGGGATTTAAAGTGATACCATCTCACACTAGTCAGAATGGCGATTATTAAAAAGTCCAGAAACAACAGATGCTGGTGAGGATGCAGACAAAAAGGAACACTTTTACACTGTTAGTGGGAGTGTAAATTAGTTCAACAAATTAGTAAATTAGTTCAATTGAAATTAGTTCAATTGTGGAAGACAGTGTTGTGATTTCTCAAAGATCTAGAGGCAGAAATACCATTTAACCCAACAATCTCATTACTGGGTATATACCCAAAGGAATATAAATCATTCTATTACAGTCCGGGTGCAGTGACTCATGCCTGTAATCCCAGCACTTTGGGAGGCTGAGGTGGGCGGATCACTAGAGGTCAGGAGTTTGAGACCAGCCTGACCAATGAGTGAAACCCTATCTCTACTAAAAATACAAAAATTAGACAGGTGTGATGTCATGTGCCTTTAGTCCCAGCTGCTCAGGAGGCTTAGGCATAAGAATCACTTGAACCTGGGTGGCAGGGGCTGCAGTGAGTCGAGATCGCACCACTGCACTCCAGCCTGGGGTGACAGAGCAAGGCTCAGTCTCAAAAAATAAATAAATAAATAAACCACTCTATTATAAAGATATATGCACCCGTATGTTCATTGCAGCACTATTCACAATAGCAAAGACATGGAATCAACCCAAATGTCCATCAGTGATAGACTGGATAAAGAAAATATATACCATGGAATAGTATGCAGCCATACAAAGGAATGAGATCATTTCCTTTGCAAGGATATGGAGGGAGCTGGAATCCATTATCTTCAGCAAACTAACACAGAAACAGAAAACCAAACACTAGATGCTCTCACTTATAAGTGGGAGCTAAACGATGAGAACACATGGACACAGGGAGGGGAACAACAAAAACTGGGGCCTTTCATGTGGGGAGGTAGGGGGAGTGAGGCCATCAGGAAGACCAGCTAATGAACACTGAGCTTAATACCTAGGTGATGCAGAATTGGAAAAAACTACTTTAAAGTTCATTTGGAACCAAAAAAGAGCCTGCATTGCCAAGTCAATCCTAAGCCAAAAGAACAAAGCTGGAGGCATCACGCTACCTGACTTCAAACTATACTACAAGGCTACAGTAACCAAAACAGCATGGTACTGGTAACAAAACACAGATATAGACCAATGGAACAGAACAGAGCCCTCAGAAATAATACCACGCATCTACAACTATCTGATCTTTGACAAACCTGACAAAAACAAGAAATGGGGAAAGGATTCCCTATTCAACAAATGGTGCTGGGAAAACTGGCTAGCCATATGTAGAAAGCTGAAACTGGATCCTTTCCTTACACCTTATACAAAAATTAATTCAAGATAGATTAAAGACTTAAATGTTAGACCTAAAACCATAAAAACCCTAGAAGAAAACCTAGGCAATACCATTCAGGACATAGGCATGGGCAAGGACTTTATGTCTAAAACACCAAAAGCAATGGCAACAAAAGACAAAATTGACAAATGGGATCTAATTAAACTAAAGAGCTTCTGCACAGCAAAAGAAACTACCATCAGAGTGAACAGGCAACCTACAGAATGGGAGAAAATTTTTGCAATCTACTCACCTGACAAAGGGCTAATATCCAGAATCTACAAAGAGCTCAAACAAATTTACAAGAAAAAAACAAACAACCCCATCAAAAAGTGGCTGAAGGATATGAACCAACACTTCTCAAAAGAAGACATTTATGCAGCCAATAGACACATGAAAAAATGCTCATCATCACTGGCCATCAGAGAAATGCAAATCAAAACCACAATGAGATACCATCTCACACCAGTTAGAATGGCGATCATTAAAAAGTCAGGAAACAACAGGTGCTGGAGAGGATGTGGAGAAATAGGAACACTTTTACACTGTTCGTGGGACTGTAAACTAGTTCAACCATTGTGCAAGACAGTGTGGCGATTCCTCAGGGATCTAGAACTAGAAATACTATTTGACCCAGCCATCCCATTACTGGGTATATACCCAAAGGATTATAAATCATGCTGCTATAAATACACATGCACACGTATGTTTATTATGGCACTATTCACAATAGCAAAAACTTGGAACCAACCCAAATGTCTAACAATGATAGACTGGATTAAGAAAATGTGGCACATATACACCATGGAATACTATGCAGTGATAAAAAAGGATGAGTTCATGACCTTTGTAGGGACATGGATGAAGCTGGAAACCATCATTCTCAGCAAACTATCACAAGGACAAAAAAACACTGCATGTTCTCACTCATAGGTGGGAAT
This sequence comes from Pan troglodytes, assembly GCF_028858775.2. Taxonomy (NCBI): domain Eukaryota; kingdom Metazoa; phylum Chordata; class Mammalia; order Primates; family Hominidae; genus Pan; species Pan troglodytes. Next base: position 40,532,317 of record NC_072411.2, read on the forward strand.
TGAACAATGAGAACACTTGGACACAGAAAGGGGAACATCACACACCAGGGCCTGTCACGGCATGGGGGGAGTGGGGAGGGATAGCATTAGGAGATATACCTAATGTAAATGATGAGTTAATGGGTGCAGCACACCAACATGGCACATGTATACATACGTAACAAAACTGCACGTTGTGCACATGTACCCTAGAACTTAAAGTATAATAAAAATATATATATATATAAAAACTACCTAGGTGATGGGTTGATGTGTGCAGCAAACCATCATGGCACATGTTTACCTGTGTAACAAACCTGCACATCCTGCACAAGTACCCTGGAACTTAAAAGTTGAAGGAAAAATAAATAAATAAATAAATCTAGTATTGATTTGGGTTATTTCAGTTTGTGTCCTCCAAATAATATTTGTTCAAAATAAAGTAATTTAGAAAATGCTCTAAAATGTGAAAGACTTACAAGAATGTGAATGTAAGACAATATCCTTTAATTTTGAGGAATACTTTTGGACAAAGTATTAAGAGTCTATTATGTGCTTGGCATCATACTAAATAATAAGAGAAATATAATACAAAGAGCCTGAAAGAGATCAGAAAGCTGGAGATGTGGGTACCTCATTGGTATCTCACACACTGTGGTGTGCATGCCATTTTGACTCAGAAGGCAGTGGTTGGCTTTTCTCAGAGGGTGATATCATGCTGATTGCTAAATGAAGAAGAAAGTGAACAATGTGAAATTTTAGGGGTAGGACATGAGGAGGCAAGGTGTGAATCATACCAGGCCAAAATGGCCATAACATGGGGTCTAGATTTATGTGTACCAGGAAGCAGTCCTTGGGGTATTTTTTGTAGGGATGTAGTATGATCTGATTCATATTTTTCACATTGCACCCTATCTTGTACATAGAAAATAATAGTGTCTTGGTGGCAGAGTGGAAGGAGAGATTTAGTAGGAGGTGAGGGTTTAGTGTAAGTGGGAGCTGAGAGAAGGAGGCTTGGATCAGTAGAGGAGATGAAGAGAAATGGACAGAATTCCATAAAGAAATTCTAAAGACAGGCTGGGCGTAGTGGCTCACACCTGTAATCCCAGCACTTTGGGAGGCTGAGGCGGGCAGATCACCTGAGGTCAGGAGTTGGAGACCAGCCTGGCTAACATGGTGAAACCCCATCTCTACTAAAATACAAAAATTAGCTGAGCGTGGTGGTGCACACCTGTAGTCCCAGCTACTCAGGAGGCTGAGGCAGGAGAATCGCTTGAACCCAGGAGGCGGAGGTTGTGGTGAGCCAAGAACGTGCCACTGCACTCCAGCCTGGGCGACAGAGCAAGACTCTATCTCAAAAAAAAAAAAAAAAAAAAAAAGAAAGAAAGAAAGAAAAAAGAAAAAGAAATTCCAAAGACATAACGGACTGGGAAAATATTTGAACCTCATATTGCTTTTCTACAGATCAGTAAGAAAAAGACTGATAACTGAAAGTAAAATGAACAAGGAATGTTAACAGGCAGTTTGCAGAAAAGGAAATAAAAAATGCTAAATATATGTTAAGCTGTTCGATTTCACTCTTAATAAGATAAATGAAAATGAAAAGTACACTGAAATGTATATTTACTAAAGATTAGCAAAAAGAAGAGAGTTCAATAGAATATAAACTTGGGGAGGGTAGAAAGAAATATTCTCATACATTTCTGGGGTGAATGTAAATTAGTATACTGTCTGTGAGGGACAATTTGCAGGTATCTATCACAATCACACAAGCACTTATTCTTAGACCCAGAAGATTCTCCTCATTGTAATTTATCCTAGAGATAAACCTTTATTCTACATCCTATAACAGAGGCTGTCAGTGCTCTGCTCACGTTCATCAGATCTGCAGCCTTCTACCAATGACTCTCAGAAGCTGGTGTGTATTCACTTCAGCTACCTCACTCTTGAGGTTAAATAATTGTGAGGAGTGTGTTTTTCTCCTTTCTCAGATTTCCTCATTTGAGCTTCCCATAAGGTTAAACTCCAGTTGCCCATGGCAGTACCTTGGCTCGATACTGCATTGGATGACTGCCTTCTTTTCCCTGGATCACTTCCCTCTTCCTTTACTGGTTTTCCCAGTACTTCTGAATAAATTACTTACAATCAAGATTTGTTTCTGGAGAAATTCAACTAAGACAATCAATCCAAGCCTTTTCTCTGAATGTTCTTTCTACTTTTAGATTCCTAACAGGGGTGCTACTGGCATTTGGGTAGCATATGTCCATGTCATATAATCTTGCCATTACCTTTCAGGATGTTTAGCATGTCTCTTCTTTGGACACAGAATTCCACTAGTTACTGTGACAGCCAAAAACTTAATACATGCATTTCCATATTTCCACGTGTCTTTCTCTCTCCCCTGGAAACACAGCTTTTCCTGTAGCCCTCTCAAGTAGAGCCAATGTCTTCTCTCAGATGCCACATACCACTAGGCCAGTGGGGGGCTCCTTACTGCTTCCAGATCATTTTCTCTTCTTCCCCTAAAACTCCAGCTTTTAATATCATATTTTCCCACCATATTGCTATGATTCACTGTATTTCCCTTGACCACTCCTCCTTATTCCTTAAAGATTTAGCCTTTAGCTGATTGACATTTTATCAAACACTATTCCTATAATAGTTCTTGGTGATTGTAATATTCATGTGGATGATCCTTTCAACTCCAAGGCCTCTCAGTTCCTTGACTTTCTCTCTTCTCTTCTTCAATGATCTTATCTGTCCTTCATAAGAGAACCTCCAGAATCTCCTACCAAATACCTACCTGTATCTCTGCATCTGTGCCCACCTACTGCCTTCTTTTCTGTTACTATAAATGAACACCCTGTGCCTATCCAGACCAACATGTCTTCTAGTTCTAATCCTATACTTTCCTGCCCACTGAAGGATATAATTCTAGCAATTCATCTTGCTCTACCTGCGTCCCAAATTTTTCCCTCTTCATAGCAGTCAAATATGCTGCAATTCTGCCTATCTGAAAATAATAATATGCTCAACTGGTTTTTATTCTACTTCACTGGCTACTTTACCACAACCTACTTTGCTAGTTTTGCCTTGTCTCTTTGATTCTAACTATTGGAGGGCCCCCAGGGCTAAGCCCATGAACTTTTCTCTATCTATGCTGCTTACATTATGATTTTGTTAATTTCTGTGGCTTTCAATATCACATATAAAATGAAAATTCCAGAATTTATTTATCCAGTTTGATCTCACCTCTAAATTCCAGACTTATATATCCACTATCCTTTTTGATAGCTCTATCTGGTACCTGATAAATAGTTCCAACTGGAAATTTTAAAAACCAAATTTATATCCTCCTATCCAAACATGCTCACTCAATAATCTTCTACTTAGGAAATGGCATACTCATCATTCCATTTGCTCACACCAAAGTCCTGGCATCATTTAATTTCTCTTTCACACTCTACATCTACTTTATCAGTAAATCTTTTTGGCTCCATATTAAAAGTATAAATAGAACTCAATCACCACTTACACCTCCATTGCCCCCAACTTTCTAGTCCGAACCATAATCCTTCTTTAAAATTTCAATAGCCTCCTGATTGGGTTCCCTATTTTCATTTTCCCCCACAGTCTAATTTCACTACAGAAGTCAGAGTGATCCTTTTAAGACTTAAATCAGATCATGTTATTACTTTGGTCAAAACTCTGTATCTTATTCGGAATAAAGGTGAATGTTCATATAACAGTTCACAAGACCAGATAGAATCTAATCCCTCAGGCACCATTCCAGTCTCCTCTTTAACCTCTGAATAAATAACTGGAGAATGGAGACAGGTTCCACATAGATTTTTGGAGGCAGAACTATTAAGACCTGCCAGTGGATTTGATGAGGTAGAATTAGGGAAAGAGAGCAATAAAACATGGTAAACAACTCCCTAGTTTTTGGCCTGAGCACCTGGATATATGATTGTGTGTTAACTCTCATGGGAAAGACTAGGGCAGGAGTAGGTATGGGCCTACCTAATGCGTATTTGTAGGATGTGGTTACAGCAAGTAGATCCGAATTCTGTCATATACATGTTAGGCTTTAGGTACCTACTGGACATTTAAGTGAAGATTATGAGTATGCAGCTATAAAGTCTGGTAAGAGAAAACTAGGTGAGTGTATTTCATGAAATCTATAGAAGATGCTGCTGTTACTAAAAGGATGCAATGTTGAGAGATTTTGATGCTGCTGAGAGATTTAGGAAAAACTGAACAGAGGCTGACAATGAATTAGATACATTCAGGTCATTGGTAACCTTGTGTAACCTTATTAGTGGAAAGATGGGATGGGTTAGGGACAGAATAGAAGGAGTGAAATGGAAGAGAGCTTATACAACTAACATGGTAGTAGAAAGATAAATTGATTCTGATTGCATCTATTTTTAACCATCATTGTTGTGATATAATAAACATACCATAAATTTACCCAGGTAAAGTATACAATTCAGTGGTATTCAGTGTATTCAAAAGATTGTACAACCATCACTACCATCTAATTCCAGAATATTTTCAATACTTCCCAAAGAAACCTCACCTTTGTTAGCAGTCACTTTCCAATCTCCCAATCCCTGCCAATCACTATCTTCTTTCTGTCTCTATGAATTTGCCTATTCTGGACATTTCATGCAAGTGAAGTCATACAATACATGGGCCTTTGTGTCTGGTTCTTTCGCTTAGCATGTTTGCAAGGTTGTAGTGTCTGTCCATGCTTTATTCCTTTCTATGACTAAATATATTCAATTATTTTATGGATATACCATATTTTATCTGTTTATCAGATGATAGACATTTGGGTTGTTTCTACCTTTCGGCTGTTAAAGATAAGGCTGCTATAAGCATTCATGTATGAGTTTTTGTGCGAAAATATTTTCATTTCTCTTGGGTACGTCCTAGGAGTAGAATTGCTATGTCATGTAGTAACTATATGTTTAGCAATTTGAGGAACTGCCAGACTTTTCTAAAGTGGCTGCACCATTTTATATTCCCACCAGAAATTCCAACCAGATTTGGGTCTTTTAAAAATATATTCCATCTCTACTTAGCTTTTTGAACATTTGGAACATAGTCACAATAATTGTTTTAGTGTCTCTCTCTGCTAATTATATCATCTGTGCCAAATTTGGGTCTGTTTTGATTGACTGGTTGCTCTCCCCATTATGAGATATGTTTTTCTTTTTCTTTGCATGCCTGGTAATCTTTGATTGCATACATACTTTGTGAATTTGTTGGGTGCTGGATACTTTTGAACTCTCATAAATCTTCTTGAGCTTTGTTCAGGTATGATGTTAAGTTACTTGGAAACAGTTTGATCTTTTCAGATGTTGCTTTTATGATTTGTTTGGCAGGTTGAGAGCAGTTCTCAGGCTAGGGCTAATTATTTCCCACCACTGAGGCAAGACCTTCTTGAGTACTTTATCCAGTGCCGATGAATTATGAGTTTTTCCAATCTGGCCGGTAGTGGGAACAGACACTATTTCTGGCCCTATGTATGTTATGGCCACAGGTTCTCTCTACCTCCTCCAGATGGTCCTTTTCTAGGCCTCATGTAGTTTCTTCATAGTCATGATCAAAATTCTTCTGAATACTTAACAGAGATCCCTCTGCAGACCCCCAGGCTTTACTCTGTGTAGCTCTCTCTCTCCTCTATCACTCTTTCCTAAGAAATCTCACTGCGTTGATCTTCCTGGACTCTCAGCAATGTTGCCTCAATTCACAATCATAACTGGGCTTCACCTCTGTTCTCCTACCACATGTCACGACCTGAAAACTCTCTCAAATTAGTAAACTGGGGCAATAGTAGGTCTCATCCATTTTATTTCCTATATTTCAAGAATCACCATGTCCATTGCTTGATATCTAGTGTCATAAAAACCACTGTTTCATGTCTTTTGTCTGTTTTTGTTGTTGTTTAGTTGTTACAGATAGGAGGGTAAATCTAGTTCTATTACTCCACCTTGATCATATATTTTTTCTAAATCAGAGATAGCAGGGAGGACTCTGAAATGGCCTATCGTCAATGCCTTTCCTTCCTTATTTATGATGAGAATGAGAGCTTTGACTCAAATCATTTCTATGTATATTTACATAGTTGTTTCTCAGATCTTAAAAAACAGATGGGGCAAGCACTGATACCTCAAATAGATTTCTTTTTTGGAAACAAAATATTCCACTGAGGAATAGTCATTTATAGTATGGGATGCTAGCCCAAGCTTTGTCCTGGCAGAGTTTACAGATCCAAATGTCTGCACAGAGGCTTGACAGATGTGAAGCGTAGGCCAGATGTAATATGTGATGAACTGAGAACATGACAGTGAACTGGAGAGGCAGGCTTGGTCCAAAGTCCTTCAAATTCAAAAGCATGATGGCAAATAAAAGTGCCCTAACTTTCTGACTGAACTTAATCCCACTGTCTGCATCCAAAACTCTGACCACCCGCCTCAGTTATAAGATAGTTTTTATTTATTTATTTTTCACCAACCACAATAAGCAGCACTGAATAAGATTGTTTTATTAAAATATCTTGTACAAAAAAATCTTTAAAAGAGCAATACATACTATTAATTTTTGTACAGTGATATTATTATTAATGCCCGTAAGTCCTTCAAAGGAGGCTCACTGTCCCCCAAAAGAAGATTAACTAGGAGAATGCAAAATCATAGATGAGGAAATAAGTGTAATTTTCCTGAAGCAGTAAGTATTTTACCAATCTCAGAATGTTTGTCCACAAAGCTTAGCAATATACTCATGTCAAGGACAGTAGTTACATCTCTTTTATCTTCCCAGCAAAAAGTAACTCTTTTACTACAACCAGTTTCACCTGTTTTGCAACTTGCTTTGGTCAATATTTTCTTTAGCTGGGAAGAAAGCTAACTGACACAGTGGAGATGAAAAACTGGTTTTAGAAACCTATTGATATAAGCTAGAAGAGACATATTTGGAGAGCTGGAATCAATATTTTAAATAGAATAATTTCTAGACTTTACATAGTTATACTTTGGTTTCCAGTTCTCTAGAAATTAAATGGTAGCTAAGACTATCATATTAGGAATTGAAATATGAATGATTCTACAGACCATGACTTGGCTGTGATGCTCATAAAATTCTAAGTCCTGCAGCTACTCAAGGTAGTGCATACAAGTACAAACCCAGAATATCTGAGTCAAGAGTGAAATATATGTTCCTACTAATATTCAATCTGAGTTACCTTGCCTTTTAAAGGACATCAAAGGATTTCAACATACAGTAGTCAGATATAAAGTGTTAGTGTGTTTTTTTTTTAACACCTAGTAAAAATAACAACGTTATTAATTGTAAGAAGAAGAAAGGACATCTTGGTTAGGTAGTCCGACCACAATACTTAACAGAAAGATTAGCTTCTCCAACGTAAATACTTAGTAACACACACCACTGCTGTGACAGTCACCACTGACTTTCACTGTAGGGTTTTTGGATCTTTAAGGTTATATTTTATGACTGAACTGCATTTTTAAAAGACTTTTCCCAAATAATCTATGAAAAGCCAGACTTCTTTTAATTATTGTTTGTTTTAACAACTTATATCAAAAAGAAGGCACATCTTTCCAAGAAGGTTTTGTTAAATCAGTGGTTTTCAATTTGGGGCGGTTTTGTCTCTTTTTTTTTTTTCCCAGGGGACATTTGGCAATGTTGAGAAATGTTTTGTTATAACTAGACAGGTGGGTGCTACTGGTAGAGATGCCACCAAAAATCTTACAATGCACAAGACAGCTCCCTACAACAAAGAATTATCCAACCTCAAAGCTCAATAGAACTGAGATTGAGAAATCATGTGTTAAATCAAGACTGTGATGTTGTTAAGCTTCTGTATAAATTCTAGTTGAGAAATACCTTTGTGGTAACTTTTAAAATTACAATTGTTTCAAGGAAAGCAACTAATTTAGGCTTATTTACTATTTCAAAATAATAACGTCTTATTTGCTCAGCATTTTATCGTTAAAAAAATTTTTTTTTTAAATAGAGACAGGACCTCTCTATGCTGCCCAGGCTGATATTGAACTCCTGGGCTCAAGTGATCCTCCTGCCTTGGGCTCCCACAATGCTGGGATTATAGGCATGAAACACCATACCTGGCCTTTTCTTTTTATTTTCTTTTAGCCTTTTATCTTTTGCACAATCCTTTCATATGTTTCATCTCATTTTCTCCTCATAGATTTGTGGTGAAATTATCTTTTTTCCTGTTCTGCTATCAAGGGCACTGTTGTGCAGGACAAGGCTATAGGATTCAAACAAGCCACACTGATTCACATTCTGAATGAAAAACCCAGTGCTCTTTTGCTATCCTATCCTACAGCAGTGACATTCTTGTTAAGGACACTATATGAAAAGAAATTTAAAAATAAACAAAAACAAATCATTGTGTACCTCTGGGGATGTGACCCCAGAAGATAGGTGTCATATGCTCTAAGAATGGAGGAAGCAGGAGAGACACAGGTTGAGTATGGGAGGTGAGGAGCAAGCATGGGGAGTAAGAGGTGGAAAAAATAATGACATTACTAAAGCCATCGGGGGAAGCACAGGCAGATTCCTAAACTGAATGTGACTGCTTTCCTGTGAAAATCATTCCTTCTCCCCTAAGCAGGGTAAGACCCTTACGAAAACACAAAATGGATAAATCTGCTGAATTCAACTAGAAAAACAGAAACCACACTTATTTCTTCAAACAAAGAATGTGATACAAGGAATCTGTTGCACAGGTGATGGAAAAACTGAGAAGAATCCAGGGGAAATTCTTCCCCAGAGAAGCAACCACAGGAAACTATTACACTTTTAAGTAGGTGGCAGGAGGAGGTAGTATTGTCAGATCCCAGGGCTGATTTCATGGTAGGCCTGTCCAGCAAGAGAGGGAGCCGCTGGGGAGACAGCTGCAGGGGATGGTGCCTAAGGCAGAAAGAGATGGGGAGATACATTGGTTTCTCCTACCCTCCAATCACCTGACAGTGCTCCCTGTTAGCCTAGCCCAGTAGGAAGCCAGTTGACACATGGGTCTGGAAAACAGCCTGTAGAAGCCAGCTTAGATAAGGACAGAGAAGGGCAGGGGAAGAGTATTTTCCAAGACTAGCAGGCTAGTCATCACATGTCCCACGGAGGAATGCCAATGGAGGAACACCATGGATTGGTTCAAGTGATCAAGTAAATATTCCAGGAAGTTAATCATGTTTTCTTTCAAAATAAGATGTTTTAAGTCTATCTTGGACCAAACAATTAAATAACTAAAATTAAAATCAAACTCAGAAGAGAAAGAGTATTTGACAAATGAAGCATGGTACCTTTTTGTATAAATATCCAGGCCTTTTAGGGTTAAGTGATTACCACAGAGAGAAAAGTTTTTTTAAAATAGAAAATGGAAAGAAAACAGCTCTAATAGGGGGGATTTTGTCACACCTGTTTTGCACACAGTAGGCTCCACAGTCAAAATAGAGGCAAATTCTTGCTGAGCTTTTGACGACATGAAAATAAAGGCATTCATCACCTTTCCTCTCAAAATTGCAGACTGTAGCAGAACACCATTTTTAAAAGGCTAGTCTAATTTCCTTTCTGGGGGAAAAAAATGAGAAAGGAAACTAAAGAGACAAAAATATATAATTGCAGACTCTCCCTCTTAACTGGATCACTGTGTACCCAAAATATGTGTAATTTAATTTTAAGAAATATATTGAAATTGCAGAATCACTAGTAATTCAGTGACCTCAGAAATCCTGGAACACAAAAGCCAACTATTAATGGCTATTTCAACTGAGTAATGGTTAACATTTACAAGAGACGTAACCTGGGGTAATTGCTGGGGATATTTTGGCTTTCTTGTACATGTTCTTAATCTGCATAACTGATCAGAAAAGCCACAGAGAAGTGTAGCAGGGATGCCACATGTAACTGACTCATAAAAGGCTCCTTTAGAGAAGGAGACACTCAAAGCACAGGGAAATGTAAGCAGGCACCTTAAGTAGGAAAATGTGAAGTGCGATTTCTGGTAGCTGTCCTACTTGGGACACAAATGGCCTTTGCTGGTCAGTCCCAGCAGGCAGGGCAAGACTGAAGCACCCAATATGCAATCCCAGATCAGGGCTTTGAAGGGGGCTGGGGCTCCAGAGAGCCAGATGAAGCTGCAGCCTTAAGAGAGTCCAGTTATCATTTCTACAGGGTCAAGCAAACAAATGCCATAGTCCAAAGTGGCAGTCGCCTGGGGGCAGGGTCCTCAGAGATGGAACAAGGGCTTGAAAGGGAATCTAGGGGCTGGTGAAACTCTTGAAATCCAGGCAGGCCAGCTTGCTTTGGGAATAAGGGGAGTGTTTGTCTGAGAGCTGCTGGCAGAAGGTGAGTAGCCAAGACAGGGGATCAGGCAAAGAAGCCCATTAGGATATAGAAACTGGGCAAGAGAGAGATTTAAGTGATGATGGGGGTGAGGGGCTTGAACTGCATCATAGAGACGTGTGTGTTTGCTTTCCTCCCAGAGGCATTTTTCTAATCCTTTAAGGCTCAAGTTCTCACTATAGGTGCAGTGCCCAGAGCTCATAAGCATTTCCCAGTCTTATCAAATTGTTTGAGAGCTGGACAAGAAAATGGCCTGGCTCTAAAACACAAAGCAAATTATAAAATGCAATTAATAAATGTTTCAAGAGGAAAATTATATGAATTCCTTTAATTTTCATAACAAAACGTCGTGCTTTTCATGTGGGATAGGACTACATTTTCCAGTGTTTGATAGGATGTGGGATGAGGCCTCTGAAAGAATATCCAGGGTTTAGGTAACCCTTGAATTCGCCTTTCTTCTGCTTGGCATAGTTCAGGCAGGGGAGGTCCAATGTGTTAAGACTTCAGCAAGGTTGGGCAAAGAGTGGAAGGCAAAAGCCCAAATCACCATAGCCAGAAATGTGGGGGAGGGGAGTAGAAGAGACTGGAAGGAAGGGTGTCTGGGACAGTTGCAGAGGTTGGCTCGACTGAGTGCTGAGAGATGCAGGCACAGTGCCCCTGAAGATGGTACGGTCTGGTTTCTAATTTTGGAAATGGTCATACCAGGGTTTCCAATTCGGCAGGCATGCTATCAGTGAAAGACTGAAGTGTAGGAGAACCATCTGGAGGCCAGTGGCCATTCAGTTTGTGTAGGGGTATAAATACAGAATTGACAAAAGCAAGACAGGGCTTAGTTTCTAAAGCGGGGAAGCAGCAGAAGGGAAGTGACGACTGAACAGGAGAATCTGGTTCTTCTGAGGCACCAGACCAGTGGAAAATCAGTGAGTCAAGGAACACTGAGGTCCAGAGGTTCCAAGGCTCCTGGGTTTACTTAGTGTCTGATTGGCTACAAGGCAATTTCAGGAACACCACAGAAGGTCAACCAATGAGAATGGACTTCCAGATTGCTTGTCTGGGAGCAGGGCCTAATTCTATTCTATATGCATCCTCGTTGGGAGGAGGGACACCTGAGTCTAAGTGAAACAAGGGGTGATCCAATCTGAGATTACCCTGGAGACAGGACCCCTTTGTGTGTCCAGAGAAATAGGCATGGAACTGCCATTTCTTGAGTCAGGTTCCAAGGTGACTGGGGTGAAGTGGCTCCAATTTAGGAGAAGGACACAAAGACAGGAAACCACCCAGTGCGCACTGCAGGGGCAGATGTTTAAACAAACTCTTCTAGCCAGGTACAGCCCTGATAGGGAGGAGGGTGTGTCTCTCTGAGAAGACCACAGACCCTGACCTGGAGACATCGTGATGACTGAGCAGAGATAAAAGAGGAGGAGACCGATCAGTTGCACCTCTAGAGCCAATTAGGGCTGGTGCAGAGGCTGGTGGCCTCTGGCTGAACAGAGTGGAGAGCTTTAGACTTCCCCTGGGTCTGTATCCAGGTTCCAGGGCCAACCACAACTCCTCTTTCTCTGTTACCTGAGAGCAGAGAAGGGGCAGGGCCAGGGCGCCAGCAGGAGAGAGCTTAGCTGGCCAAGCTGAAGAGAGAGGTCATTAGGGACTAGATCATGGCAGCAGCGACTGCCTGGATTCTGGCAGAATAAAAGAATTCCAGCAACAGTAAGTGACTTTGGAATAAGAGCCCTCAGCTGATGCCTGGAGGGATGCTGTAGGAGTTTTGGATAATCTTGTAGAAGAGATCATTTTTATTGTTTTTCTTTTATTACACTATGAATAGAGGACCTGCAGGTAGGGTAGCCAAGACTTTTCCCAGATGATATATTCCCCAGCAGAAGTACTGCTATTTCTAATGCGTGAGGCACTAATGATAAAGAATCTATGGATTACTAGCATTTCAAGAGCCTCAACCACGTTTTAAACCTAATTCAAATGAATATTTAACTCAATGGCTATAAGATGTGGCAGTATGCCAACCATTCAACTTATTCTTCACATTTTTCACAAGAAAAACAACAAAAATCATCTCTCCTATAGACCTGACTGATTGATTATCCAAAGAACCAAAGCAGTAAATTTATGAATGTATATTTAATTTGAAACAAAGAAGCATTCTGAAATATTTGACATAATGTGACTGGGAACATAAAGGTAAGGGTGTTGGCCAGGCACTGTGGCTCATGCCTGTAATCTCAGCACTTTGGGAGGCCAAGGCAGGAAGATCACTTGAAGCCAGGAGTTCCAGACCAGCCTGGGCAACATGGTGAAACCCGGTGTCTAGAAAAAATAAAATGAAAAAAAAAAAAATCAGCTGGACTTGATAGTGCATGCCCGCAGGAGGCTGAGATGGGAGGATCCCTTGGGCCCAAGAGGTCAAGACTGCACTGAGTTATGATTGCACCACTGCCCTCCAGCCTGGGTAACACAGCAAGACAGAATGGAACGGAATGGAACGGGATGGAATGGGACGGGGAAGGGATGGGGAAGGAAAAGGAAAAGGAAAGGAAAGGGAGAGAAAGAAAGAAAGAAAGAAAGAGAAAAGTAAAAGAAAGGAAAAAAGGAAAGGAAAGGAGGAAGAAAGGAAAGAAAAGAAAAAGAAAAGAAAGAAAGAGAAAAATAAGAAAGAAAAGAAAGTAAGAGAAAGGAAGGGTGTCAATGAAGGACTTAAAGGACTTAAAAATGGTCCTGTTCTCAGAATTCAGGGTAGGCCCTGTTCTGAGTTTCCTGAGAATTCTCTGGGAATGATTTTTGAGTGATAAGTACATCAAATGTATGGGTCCTTTTTTGCCATGGGCATCACTAGACAAGGCTTACAGGTGGAATTGCTTGAGTTCTGAAGTTTTTAGTATCCTTAAGAAGTCAGTATCATACAATATAAAAGTACTATAAAACTAGGAATTCACAACAAGGTGAAAAGCCAGAGGCAGAAAAATGAAGACATGGCAAGAGAGAATGAAATTACGTGTACAATAATTTACAAGTTATTAATATTAAACAAGGGTTTGGTATTTCCTTCCAGATTTATTTATTTACAGTAAATTCACTGTAATATTTATTACAGTGAAAAATAATCAGCAAATAAGTTGTCATTTCTTTCCACATTGATTCCAGAAGCTAAATGTCATTTTAATTGTATAAGTGTTAGCTTATGGAAGTTGGGACTGAGTTTGGTTTCCTTGAAGAAAATTTAGGAAAGAAGGGGATAATGATTAGAAAAATATGTGGGATGCCAGCTATGGTGGTGCGCATCTGTAAGTCCCAGCTACTCAGGAGGCTGAGACAGGATTGTTTAAGTCCAGGAGTTTGAAACTGTAGTGAGCCATCATCATGCCTATGAATAACCACTGCACTCCAGCCTGGGCAACAAAGGGAGATCCTGTCTGTTTAAAAAAGAAAAGAAAAGAAAAAGAAAAAGGAAAAAAAAAAGTGGAAACCAGCTTACTAGCAAAGAGCTTGGTGGACTGCATTAAAACGTGTAGGGGCATTAGCAAAATCTCCAGAAGCAGCGAGCCCAAAAAGTACATCACCGAGGATTCATAAAGTATTGCATGCTTGCTAACAAGCATATTCCTTGCTTTTTTATCTCTACATGGAAGACAATAATGGATTTGTGAGTTTTGTATAGCTTCGATTTGGACAACTAGAATTGGAAAATTATTGTATAAACCAGATGGTGGTATGGAAGGCAGTGGTGAGTCCATCGTGCCTACACAGCCATGAAATGGGAGCATTTGTGGTGTTTAATTTAGAAGAGGAACAAGATGCTACAGTCACTAAAATATCAAAGTGGGAAGCTTGATTGGTTCTTCAGGCAGAGCCTCATAGGGTTGGGTCATGGAGATCCAGAGTCTGAGGCTCATCTGTTTATTAAATTCAGAACGGCTGTTCTGATCATCTTCACTAACTGCTGACATAATTATAGGAAGTAGAACTTCCAAGTTGGCCATATACACTGAGGAGTATAAATAGTTTCCTATAGAAAATCAACAATAAGTAGCAAAATAAATATGCAAAAGTTATATGCATGTTTTTTCAGTAGGCTTTTAGGCAGGACAAGTTGGGTGATCCTAATGGTTAATGCCTTAAACGAAGCAAGCCCAATACTGACCTAGCAGAGGCAAACTGTGCTCTACACTAATGACAAAGCTGTTATTTCTCTATTTTAAAAATTTATTTACGGCAGCAATAAATGAAAGCCTATCATATCTCTCTAGTTTTCCAATAGGTATCCAGTAAGTAGGAAATCAAATTAAGAAGGTAGTTCTTTAGCAGACTGGTAATAAAGCATCAAGCTTTAGTAAGCTTTAATCCAAACTTACTGACCATAAAACCATCTTTTACTTTGCTAAGCCATCACAGTTTTGTTAGCATTACTTACAAGCCATATTCACTCTTACTATTTACTATCATTTTATTAGTGGGTAAAGTCATTGAATACTGCAAGCAAGACAGGAATGGTGTGTCCTAACACTTAGGGTAAGGAGATCAAGCCTAGGGAAAAGACTCTCTGAGAATACCCTGAGGAGCAATTTGACATCCTTGTGGTGGAAGTTTATTGAATCAGTTCCCAACTTCAGCCCAGTCAACTGTGAAGGGTCAGCATCACTCTTAACTTCCAATTGGAAATGTACTTGATGGACTTATAACTTAATTCTATGAGTGTATTATATTTACTAGGTGTCTTATAATTTTTAATTATTGGAAGAGAGGGGGTGACATACTACGAAGGGATTGAAAGAGCTAAAAGGCTTAGTCAAAAATTACATGTACTTTTTGCTGTATGTCACATACCATAAAGTTAACACGGGTGCACAGTGAGTATAGCAAATCGTTTCAACTGCTCTTTGCTGGTGTTTGGAGATGGTTAAATGTTTACACAAATATTTCCTCTCTCCACCAACTCTTCCCCCATTCCCTAATGCTCACTTCCACTTCTGTTTTTTAACTTTTGGAGTTCCTTGATCTGCATAAACATTCTACCAACTCAGCCCAAGGCAACTTTGAATTTTACGGTTACATTGCTAATTTTATCTTTATCTGAAAACTTTTGGCACAGATTTTGTCTTAAAGCACGTTTTGTCTTAAATAAGTCAACAGGATTGCTAATGTAAGGTCAGGTGCTAATCCCAGCACTTTGGGAGGCAGAAGTGGGAGGATCACTTGAGGCCAGGAGTTTGAGCCCAGCCTGGGCAATATGGTGAGACTCTGTTTCTACTAAAAATACAAAAATTAGCCGGGCTCACGCCTGTAGTCCCAGATACTTGGTGGCTGAGGCACATAACTGCTTGAATCTGGGAGGTGACCCAGGATCGCGCCACTGCACTCCAGCCTGGGGTACAAAGCGAGATCCTGTCTCAAACAAACAAAAAGAAAAAAGAAATAAAAAAGACAGCTAATGTAGTATTAATTTGAAATGAGGGGGATCTGCCTGTCCAGTATTCAAATCCCAGTAACCTCTGGATGAATTACTTGCCATTTCTAGTTCTTGTCGCTTAATTTTAAGATGGAAATGTCTACGTTGAAGTTTTAGAGAGGTTGTTGAGAGAATAGAGATGATACAAGTCCATGCTTAGAATACTCAGCACATAGCAAAATAATAAATATTTTCCCTCTGCCCTCTCTCTTTTCTTGGAAAGCCAGGTAAGCAATGAGAAGTTGGTTTATGGCCAGGTGTGGTGGTTCACGCCTGCAAATCCCAGCACTTTGGGAGACCAAGGTGGGAGGATCCCTTGAGCTCAGGAGTTCGAGATCTGCTTGGGCCACATAGCAAGACCTCGTCTCCACAAAAAATTAAGATTACCTGGGCGTGGCACATTCCTGTAGTCCCAGCTACTTGGGAGGCTGAGTTGGGAGGATCACTTTAGCCTAGGAGGTCGAGGCTGCAGTGAGCTGTGATGGCACCACTGCACTCCAGCCTGGGTGACAGACAGCCCTGTCAAAAACAAAACAAAACAAAAATTGCTGACGTATGCACAGTTACAGTAAAAAGAGTTGGGATCCTTGAATGACGTTCATGTCTGTTCTGGCAAAGCCGGGATTGTTGGTCCCCTAAACTTCTTTAAAGAAGTTTACTCCTGGTAGCTCGATTAAGTATCTTTGTCCCATGGCCGTGGGGAATAAAAAGTTCAGTTGTCACCCCCTTTTTAAACTAAATGTCCGAAGAGACAAGGCAATCCCATCCTCTCTTCACACATTTGTGCACGTGCAGCTTTATTTCCCACCGTGCGGTCCCAGGAGGCCGCCTGGTCTTCTGCACTCACTTCCTAGGCATCCCTGGCCGCCCCTCGGCAGGCTCTCCTTCTGGCCTGAGACTTCCAGCTGAGCCTCATCCCCTCCACCTGAAAACTGCTCCATGGGGCACTTCATCTACCTGGAAAGTTCTCGATTTCCAACTGGAGCCTGTATACTGCTGGTTGTGTCTCAGCAGTTATTACAGCTCTGGGCTTACAACGGGAGCTTAGCAAAAGTTCCACCCTGGCTTCCTAGACTGCTACAGCTCCAAGAAAAATCCTGTGCGCACAAACGGCCGCCGCCTTTGGCGTCTCCCGCGGATTAGACCAGTTAGGAGGTCTCAGCAAGCTTTTAGGCAGGACAAGTTTTACGCCTGGCCAAATAAGGGTCAGGCTAAGCAAGGCGCCTCCGTGCGCCTAGCCAGAGCGGTGCCGGCTGCGGAACCTGCCCCGCCGGGAGCCTAGTGCCATGCAGCGGCGGCGGCGGCGGTGGCGGCTTCCCAAGCGCGGCGGCAAATCCGGGCCCGCCCGGAAGTGCCCGGCGCTGGAGGAGGGAGCAAGGGCCCAGGAGCCGCCGCCGCCGCCGCCGCCGCCGCCGCGCGCACGCGCCCTCGCGGGCTGGAGCCGGGGCTGGAGTCGTAACTCGGAAGCCGGAGCCCAGACGGGCCCGCGGCGGGGGGGTGGGGGCTGCGCGGGGGCGGGAGTGGCGGAGGTGGCCGCCCCTGGCGGCGGGTTTGTTTATCCCGGGGAAGAAGTTTAGGAGCGGGAGATAGGGAAGGAGGGCGGGTCGGGGAGGAGGGATGCGGTTCGGCGGAGGCGGCCGCCACAGGGACTTGCCGCCATCACCCCTGCTGCCACCACCGCAGCCTCGGGCTCCCAGGGCCGACACGGCCGCCGCCTCAGCGGGAGAGGAGTCTCCACCGGGACTGACCGCTGCCGCCCAGCACGTCCAGGTAGGCGCCCCTTCCCCTCCCCCCAGTCCCCGCGGCAGCCCCAGGCGCTTGCTCCCCTCCCCCGGCTCTCCGTAGACCGGCGGCCTCCTGCTCGCGCCTCACTGCGCCCTCTGCTCTCTGGGTCCCGGACCCCTGCTCGGGCGGCGAGCTCCGGCCTGCTCTGGGGACTACCTCCCACGCCCCCGGACCGCCCTTCCCTCGCGCGGCGGCGCCACTTTCCCCGGGGTTGCCCCCAATCCCTCCTTGATTTCCCAGCCTCCACCTTCCAGGATCCCCTTTAGTTTTACCCCCGGGCCTCGCCCCTTCTTTTCCTCTGGCTTCCCTCCTCCTCTATACCTGTATACCTCCACGCCTGCCCCTTTTTACCTGAGTGCTGCCCAAAGGCAGAAACTGCATGCTCTGCCACCGCGCAGCGTCCACTTTCATACCTCCTCATCCCGAATACAGACACTTGAAACTCTCGTCCCTGTTAGCCCATTTTAGGCAGAGTTCTCAGCTCCGCAGACCGCTCAGTACCTCCAGTCCGGTGGTCATGCCTTTAACCTCTCTTTAACCTGCTTTCTAATACATTTTTGCTCATTTATACCAGAGTACATCAAGCTAACCGCGCGGTTCGGGATCCAAGTCTTCAAAGAGCCCACTTGTATTCCTGCTGCTCTCCTTTTTCCTAATTCTTTTTGAGTCAATGTATTTGTATATTGATTCAACATAACAGAAAAGGGAAGGTAGCATTTTCTCTCTCAAAGCAGTCACACAACCCAGTAGAAATAAGATTCACCATCTGCTTATCCTAACTTTCGCTTGTCTCTTTGCTGACTGAACTCTGTCATTCAGTGATTCTTTCCAGGCTTCTGATGCTTTGTCTATTTTTGAATAATCTTGGGCCTAGTTTGACCCATTGTGGTACTCACTTTCCCACTTGCAATTGAATCCACTGTTTCTTGGACTAGAAACTGACAGAGGTAAAAGGTTCATACCTTGAAAAATTACATCTGCCACAATGAGATTGGTGGAATATTTCAAATTACCATTTCATCATTCTTGTGAGAAATGTTGCCTAGTGGTTAAGAACTCTTCTCTAGAGCTCAGACTAGTATAGTTGCCGGGGTGTAAACCCTTGCTCTGCCATCTACCAGCTTTGGCTTTGGGGAAGTTACTTAATATTTCTTCGCCTCAGTATACTTACAGCTGTAAAATGGGGTTATGATATTACATCACAGGATGGTGCTAGTAATTGCACAAGTAAATACAAGTAAAGTACTTAAAACAGTACCTGGCACAGGGCAAATATCTGATAAATGCTATCATCACTTCTTGGTTTGACTTGATCTGGCTTGTGGGTAGATTAATTCTAAGACAGGAAAGTGGGAATGGAAAGCTACTTTCTTATTCTTTGACATTTAACATCCTTTTTTGATATAGATAGCATGTATAATTTGTTATTGTATAAATTAATTCCTTCTGATTTGAAAACTACAGGGTTTTAGCCCACCATTTTCAAGGCAGCTAACTACCAAGCTACAGATAGGTCAGTCCTTATTTCAGATGTCTATTTGGAACTTCTACAATTTTACCTTTGTTTTGAGAATAAACAAAGTGAAAGTACTGTGTATAACAGATTCATCATACTGGAAAATGAGATTTTACAGATAAAAATTTTAGTACTGTAAGTTAAATACTCAAAACTGGTGGTATTCTTCATACTCATCTGACCTTTATCTTCAATCAGTACTCGAGATAGAGCTTTGGCTTGTCTTCATTCAGAAGACTGGTGGCCGTTTTCTCTTAATGTGTTATGTTCATTCATATTCACATGTCTTCTTGGCTTGGTGTTTACAGAATTTTACTCACTTTAAAAAATGCTGACAGTTTTTGCCGTATTTGCTTACCTCTTGTGCACTGTTGCTTACTTATTACATTTTTAAAGGACTCACATTAAAAGATCTGAATAGATATTACTTTTGTGTTGTTTTAAATAGTAAAAGTTTGAAATCACTATTTGCTGTCCTAATTATATGTAAAAATATGTACATATGTAACTATCAAAATAAAAATGTTTTTCCATTTATGGTTTAAAATCATTCTTGTGCCACCATGGAGCATGTTCCATACTTGGGGGTGACACTGTTTTTGGTAATGCTGTTCCCTGACCTAGAATAACCTTTGCTCTTTCTCCTGCATATCCAGGTTCTACCTGATTTTCATCTCTCACTGCTTCCACATAGTTCCTTCCAACATTTAGTTTCTTGGCTTTCCTAATGTCTATATCTGCATTTTTGGCCATGAATTTATATAAACAGTGCAGGTTGAAGAAAAATAACTCCCCTAGAATCAGACTTTTAAAGCTTATAGAACTTTGAAAGGGTGGGATAAAATTGACATTTAACATCTACTCTATGCCTGGCACTATTTCTTGGTTTTGTAAATATTCTTTCCAAAAATATTTAATGAGCATCTACCATGTGCCAGGCATTGGGGATACATGAGAGTGGCCCTTCTCAACCATGTTTCTGGGTGAAAATCAAACCCTAATGCTCTGAGGCATCTAAGCTATGTAATGAATTATCTCATCTCCTGTGCACCTAGAATAGTACTAGCTATGTACCGTTCTTGAGAGAACTAAAGCAGTAGTTACTCCAGTTTTTGTGGGGCTTAATTTCTGCAGAGCCCTAGTTGAGAAAAGCTCCTGTACAGAGAAGAGTAATATGCAGTCTCTGCTTTTTTGTAATTTTATTCTGATGTGGCACTGACAGGCAGTTTATATGTATTAACTTATTTAAACCCATAATAATTCTTTAATAAGGCTTTTTTATTCCTATTTTACAAATGAGGAACTTGAGAAACAGATTACTTAACTTCTGCAAAATCAGACAGTTGAGAAAGTTTTGCAGCTAGGCAGCATAGTTCTCATCTATTACTCTTTTGCCTCTCACACCTTTCACTTCCTTGTTGATTTACTTTAGAGAAGACTCACTTCCTTGTTCATTAGAGAAAATTCTTCACCTTTCTGAATATCTTATTTATTTTTTATAAATTTAAGCTTCACAGCAGAGTTTCCTTCTCTTTTCATGTTGTTTAGTGAAGAAAGTAAAGGAGATGTAACTCTTTTAAAGCACTTCATCAAAAGTCTTATGTCAAGCCTTATATATGATTAAATATTGAAGGCATTTACATTTAGTGGTCATGCTCACTGTTTTGTTTCCTTACTTGGATTTGTTCACTTAACAAAAGTTTATTAACAACCCATCTGTGCCAGTCTCTGGTGACATGTAATAGAAAGAGATTACTTGTATTCATGGAGGCAGAAGTCTGTTTGGGGAATAAAAAAAAGAAAAAAAATTATAGGCCAGGTGCCTTGGCTCATACCTATAATCCCAGCACTTTGGGAGGTCGAGGTGGGCTTATCACTTAAGGTTAGGAGTTCAAGACCAGCCCGGCCAACATGGTGAAACTGTGTCTCTTCTAAAAAAAAAAAAAAGTTAGCTGGGTGTGGTGGCACACACCTGTAGTCCCGGCTACTTGGGAGGGTGAGGCAGGAGAATCTCTTGAACCCCAGAGACAGAGCTTGCAGTGAGCTGCACTCCAACCTGAGCAACAGAGTGAGACTCTGTCTCAAAAAATAATAATAATAATTATAAAAATAATTAGTTACCATTACTGCTACAAAGGAAGATCATTGTGAAGAACAAAGGCACACCAATCCATTAGGGAATGCTTCTCTGAAGAAATGACTTTTAGACAGAAACCTAAAGGATGAACTGTAGTGACCCAAGTGATGTTGGCAATTTCAACTTTCTGGACCTGGAAGGTCCAGTAAGAACTGAACTTTAGCACGTGAGGTTGGTTGATGGGGAATAGACTGGAGCAGATCACCATGGCCAAAATCCACGCTAAGCATTTTGTATTTAATCCTAAGAGCAATAGGAAGCCACCAGAGAATGTTAAACAGCTGAATAAGTTACCCAAATTTTTGCTTTAAAAAAATCAGTTGGCTGCTCTGCAGAGAACAGGTTGGAAAGAGGCAAGTGTAAATACAGGGAGACTAATTAAGTCATTGCTTCTCAAACTTGTCTGTGTTGAAGGACCAATTTTGTTTTAATTTTCTATTCATTCTGGTATTTAGTAACACACAATAAGATGTTTGTTTTGGCAGTGTCAAATTGCTGTAAACGTTCCTAAATGCTTTCTCTAGGTTTCTATATTTATTTCATTTCAGACCAGTAGCAAAAGTTTTTGGACCAGTGTCAGTGCACAGATCACAATTTGAATAGCGTTGAGATTAGCTGTTACAATAATGTAGTCAAGAGTTGGTGGAACCTTGGTTCAGGATGGCAGTGATAGAGATAAACTAGCCTGATTTGACAAATAAATTTTGGGAGGAAAAATTGATAGGATTTAGAGATGGATGAGATTTGGGGGTCCTGGGGAGAGGAAAAGGCTGACTTCCAGGGCCAGTAGTTCTTGTGCCTAAGGTGAGAGTACTGGGGGAGGAGCAGTTTTTTATTTTGTAGTTTCAGGGAAGGGGGAGGTATTGGTCATTTTTCAATTGGACACTTACTAAACTTGAGACTGAGACATATAAGTAGAGATGCCTAGTAGCAATTGGATGTATAGGTCTGGAGCTCAGCAAAGAGGTTTGGACTGGAAATAAATTTGGGAATAGTGTACAGTTTATAATTGATGTCTGGGAGTGAGGGATGAGATTGCTTAAGGAGATAGTATGGAGAAGATAAGGGGGCTTATGAGTAAGCCCTGTGAATCTTTCACGTTTGAACTTTGGTAGAAAGAAATGGAACAAAAGAGGCTGAGAAGGAAGAAGCTAGAGGTTGGAAGAAAATTTTGTTGGTATCACTGAAGCCAAGGCAATAGACTGAAAAAGAAGGGAGTGGCCAGTTGAATATTTTGAATGCAACTGGGAAATTAAGTGGCAAACTAAAGAGCATACGCTGAATTTAGCAACATGAAGAAAATTTTATATTTCTGGTTGTCAATACACCCAATAAACTGTTTGATGATGAATTTTGTATTAATCTGCCAAAGTTACAATCCTAAATTAAAATAAAATATTAAATCTATAATATGAACCATGTCTGTCTTCCTGAGTTCAGACGTGTTTTTAGTATCATCTGGCTGTTCTATAAGTATCTAAAACTTTTCACAGCTTATTCATTCATAGTATGTATTTTTTAAATACTCACTATTTATCAGACACTGAATGCTAGACTTCTAGGTATGGGATTAGAATTCAGAGACTAGGGACCATGAACGATTAAACAAATATTTGTTTTTCTTGTGTGATTAGTGCTGTCGTGGCAGTTTATTCAGGTTGCCTTGGAAGCACAGAGCAGGGGCATCAGGGGAGGCTTTCAAGGAAAATGACCCTTGAGCAGAGTGTTTCTGAAAGTCAAGTTACATAGGTGGAGAAGGCGAGTTAAACATAGGTGGCAGAGGAGTTTAAAGAAATGATACTCCAAGTAATTTGAAAGCCTGCAAAGGCAGAAATTGGGGCTAGAGTACACGGGTAGTAGGTTGGAGAGGTTGGCCATGCCATTTAAAGGTTTCTCACTTGAACTTGTATCTTTTTTGGATTTTTTTTATTAATATCCTTACCACCCATATAGTCACTAAACGTGGAGGTATCTTTTTAATATCTTTAAGAATTAAATATTTCTTTGTTTTAGTATTTATTGCCCAAGGTAGTGTTTTATTTTTGCTAGTTAGCTTTACATTATATGTATTAAATCTATACTTACAGGTTCATTCAATAACTGATAGCATAAATATTTTAGTTATATTCCAGTGACTTATTATGGAAGAAATTTTATACATGTAACTTTTTCTCTCAATTTTAGGGAGTTTAAAAGGAAAGCCTTGCTAAGGATTGGTGAAGATGTAGTACTAAACCTTGGGTATATGGTCAATGATGGTGTTTCTGGGCTCAGTAGAATGACAGCCATCCCCTGATAGCTTAAATGTTATTTTAGGTGGTTGTATTACATCAGAAAGTCTACAAATCCCTGGACTTTTCTCTTGGACCATGGGTAGAATACAATTTATCTATAGACATGGATAAACTTTTTGAAGAATACTGTAGTTGGCAAAACCTTAATTGGCAAGGGCAGGGTCTCATAGAAAATAATGGGATAGAAAGGAAAATTATGTTAAAATTAATTTTATTCTTTATTTATTTATTTTTTACTTTTTTGAGAAAGAGTCTTGCCCTTTTGCCCAGGCTGGAGTGCAGTGACGTGATCTCAGCTCATTGCAACCTCTGTCTCCCGGTTCAAACAATTCTCCTGCCTCAGCCTCTTGAGTAGCTGGGACTACAGGCACAGCCACCATGCCCGGCTAACTTTTGTATTTTTAGTAGAGATGGGGTTTCACCATGTTGGCCAGGCTGGTCTTGAACTCCTGACCTCAAGTAATCCTCCCGCCTCGGCCTCCCAAAGTGCTAGGATTATAGGCTGAGCCACTGGGTCTGGCCAAAGTGAATTTTAAAAACACAGTAAATGAAAAGTTCTAGAAGACATCCACTTTATTTTATTTTTTGGCAGAGACGGGTCTCGCTGTCTTTCCCAGGCTTGTCTCAAACTCCTGGCCTCAAAGGAATTAAGAAAATTATAACTTTAAAAATTTATTTTTACTAGTTCATACTGGCTTTAAAATCTTTTGCTCTTGCCTTCTCCTTGGTTTTAAGTTTTGTTATGTCTTATATAACAACTGTGTGCTTTTCATTATTTATTATGGCTCTTACAGGTACCCTTTTAGAGGCGTTTTATCTTTTATGTTGAACATAACTATAGCTCCTGTTTGGTATTCTTTATACCTGCTTATATGTTCTAAAAGAGGTCAGGATAATTATTAGCATTATATTCTGAATTGTGTAATACATGAGACTAAACTTTACATAGGTAAAAGCTAGCAGATTAAAATGATTTTTTTATTCTTAAGTATGAAATTTTTGCACCTCAAACCATGGTTGGGACAGGTTAGATAGGAGATACGTATATGTATATATACCTAAAGTGAAAGTATGATGAAGATACTCATCTCTGCAATACGAATATATTTAGAAAATACTCCCCTTCCCCCAACACACACACTTCTTTGGAGTTGGTGTATTTGCTTTCATCCTATAGTAGATAAATAAGTAAAAATATTTAGGGTTAACAATTAAAAACAAAGAGGTGTTTTTATTTTCTGCAGAACTGAAGATTAATAGTATATCTAAAAAGTAGTATGCTTTTGAAATATTATTTTATAGGTATGAGCTGAGATTAAATTCAAAAAACAAAAATAACAAAATATAATGTTATATTTATTGACAAAGAAAATACCATTGTTTCCTGTTTGGGTATGTTTTCTGAAGCAAATTTAACAATTTTTTTCTTGTGTAAAATAGATTTGTATCTCCCCTCCTCGAACCCCCCAGTTAGGTGATTTTTTAAAAAAATAGATTGTATGTTTTCGAAGCTGTTTTAGGTTCACTGAAGAAGTTGAGCAGAATCTACAAAGATTTTCCATACATCCCTTGCACCCATACAGACATAGCCTCCTCCATTATCACCATTCCCCACCAGAGTGACCCATTTTTTAAACTGATGAATCTGCATTGACCCATCATTATCATCCAGAGTGCATGGTTTACATTAGATTCATGGTTGGTATTGTATAGTATATTCTATGGGTTTGGACAATTTTTATGACATCTATCTACCATTATGATGTCTTTCACAGCCCTAAAAATCCTCTGACCTAGGTCTATTCATTCTTCCTTCCTGCAACCCCTGACAACCATTGATCTTTTTACTGTTTTGCCATTTCCAAAGTGTGTAGCCTTTTCAGATTAGTTTCTTTCACTTAGTATTATGCATTTTAAGTTTCCTCTATGTCTTTTCATGGCTCAATAGCTCATTTCTTTTTAATGCTGAATAATATTTTGTTATCTGGATGTACCACAGTTTATCCATTGACCTTTGTTATTTACAAGTTTTGCAGATTATGAGTAAAGCTGCTATGAACAACCTTATGCAGGTTTTTGTGTAGACATAAGTTTTCAGCTCTTGGTAAATACCAAGGACCATGATTGATGGGTAGCATGCTTAGTAAGAGTACGTTTAGTTTTGTAGGAAACCACCCAACTGTCTTTCAAAGTGGCCATACCATTTTACATTCGCATCAGCGATGAGTGAGAGTTTTTGTTGTTCCACATCCTTGTCAGTATTTGGTATTATGCTGCTGTTGGTTGAAGTAGTCTATAGATGTCCATTATGTCTAGTTGATTGATAGTGTTGTTGAGTTCAAACTTGTCCTTACTGATTTTCTACCTGCTGGATCGGCCCATTTCTGTTAGAGGGGTGTTGAAGTGTCCAACTACAGTAGTGGATTCATCTATTTCTCTTTGCAAATCAGATTTTGCCTTACATATTTTGATGCTCTGTTGTTAAGTACATATAAATTAAGAATTATGGAGAATTTACCTCTTTATCACTTTATAATACCCCTCTTTATTCCTGATAACTTCCTTCACATTAAAGTATAATTAAGTGATCTTTAAGGTAAAGATTGCAATAGTCTCAAGGTGTTTTTTCAGCTGTCATTTGGATATATTTTTTAATGTTTTAGGAAATTCCTCTGTAGTTTTTATAAGACAAAAAAATGAAATAAAATTAACAGTGAGTATAAATTTGTTCTGAGATTGCTAAAGCAAGTACAAATACAGGAAGCTACCAAATGTCTAAATGAATTTAATTTCATTTAATTAAATTTTTTTGGTGACAACACTTAGGATCAGTTTAAACCTTTACTAACTGTTTAGGAATTAAGTTTTGGTAGAAAAGCTCAAGTGGGGCATGGACACGCACTAAGCAGATTTGATCATTTCTCATTGTATTTAAAGTGCAACCTTTATCCTGCATGTAGAATTTAAAAATAAAAATAATAAATGAAGTACATCTTTTAAAACATGAAAATACTTTTTCCTGTAAGCATTTTATCAGTGGCGTTTGAGAACTGGCTTGAATTGTGGAGTATCTTGGTTTATGCGTTAATATTGTTGATGATTTTATTTTCTCAGGTGTCTGATTTATTTTTACTGTTGTCTCTCTGCCTCTCCCTACCCCCAAGTGTTTTATCAACAAAAATTGCATCTTTAAGTTGTGTAATGAAACCAGTATTTTTTCTTAAGAGGGTATACCAGGTGTATTCGTACATGGGCCTGAGAAACTGACAGCTTTCTACAGTGTAAAGATAACCTTTACATCAAATTTCCTCATAGATTATTTTATTAAAAGAGAAGAAGTACCCTTTGTAAAGCACTTGTGTCAGACAGACACTGTGTTGAGTACTTAAGACATTTTATCTCATTTACTTCTAATCACTAACCCATGAGGTATAGATAATACCATAATTTTTTGAATCACAGTTGCTGTCAATTACCAGATGGATTATTATTTTATGTACCCCAGAGAGAGAGAACTGCGGATTATAATTGTAAGATGCTATCAATTTCAGAAATGTTAAAATGTGACAAAAATAGCTGTCTTAGAATTAGTGAAAGGTGGAATTAGTGCTACCTTGTTTTGTGGTTGTCACTCAGGATTCTGAAGACAACTCACCTCCCAAAATGAAGTCAAGTCAGGACAAACGTAGGTCTGCTTTACTCCAGAGCTCTCCAGGCATCAGAGCATAGAGACTAGGAGCATACAGCCACCCTGCCATTTAATAGCTGTATGACTTTAGGGAAGTTACTTAAAGTCTTAGTTTTCTCTTCTGTAAAATGGAAATGGAAATGATAATGGTAAAACCATATAGTTGTTATGAGAACTGAATGAGTTGTATATACATTTATAATGTGCTTTCCATGAGGTTAAATGCTTTGCATATATATTGGTTAATTAAAACAGTATTGTTTCTGATCTAAGTAGATGCTTGCTTAAAAGGGAGAGGAAAAGAGCCTTATCAAATGGTTCATTGATATTTTGTGCACATAATGAATATTAAAGTATTTTATTGATTTGTCTTTTAAAATTAATGTAAGATTGCAGTCTTGACAATTTTGACATCTAAATTACATTTTTATTTTCATAAAAATAATACTGTATAAAGTTTTAGCTGAAATCTGCTTTCCTTTCATCTCTGTTATGACATATTTAGTCAGAATATTGATGTGCTATGATGGATATCTTGAAAATAACCTGTGATATAGTTGGGATTCCTGTCAACCTCATAAGAAACTGATTCAGAAATTTTTTTAAAGGGTTTCAGTATTATTGACGCGTGTTTTAATTTCAGTTAAAATATACTGCTTTTTCATTGCACAGTGTATAGAGGAAAGATAATACCGAGACAGTTTTTGTAATAGTTTTATATGCACATGATTTTGTTGGTTCACCTTGAGATTTAAAATCTTGTCATCTTGCTGAACCACAGTTCTATAAAAATAAAATATAATCTTTTCGTATACCCTGATAACAAAAATGGGTTAAGACCTTCCTTTGAACTTCTTGCTTTTTCCTTCATTCCCACTTTTGCTTTGTTTTCATTGTTTTTTGTTTGTTTGTTTGTTTATTTTGGACTCACATTATTCATTTACTTCACAAGTAGTTGTTGACTGACTGTTAAATGCCAGGTCCTGTATTTACAGTGATGAATTGGAAATAGCCCTTGACCTGGAAGAACTCACTATTTGGGATTTCTTAAGTGTCTAGTCATTGAGTACTTAGGCATGGTGCCAAGGACTTTATATATACATCTTTTGTTTTAATCCTCGTAACTACACTGCTAAGGTAGGTCAGTGCTTCTTGAATGTTTCTATTAAATAGATGGCAGAGAAGAGGAAATTCTTGGGGAATCAAAGGGAGGTGACAGTCTGAGTGTGGTAATGATGGTGGTGAAGGGGGAGAGCTTTGATGTTAAAATTGTTTTCAATTTAGTGTTTTCTCTTACAAATGTTTTGAGGCCATGATGGCTCACGCCTGTAATCCCAACTCTTTGGGAGGCCAAGGCAGGAGGATTGCCTGAGGCCAGGAGTTCTAGACTAGCCTGGACAACATAGCAAGACATTGTCTCTATAAAAAATTTAAAAATTAGGCCGGGCATAGTGGCCCACGCCGGTAATCCCAGCACTTTGGGAGGCCGAGGCCGGTGGATCACCTGAGGTAAGGAATTTGAGACTAGCCTGGCCAACATGGCGAAACCCCGTCTCTACTAAAAATACAAAAATCAGCCGGGTGTGGTGGCACACACCTGTAATCCCAGCTACTCGGGAGGCTGAGGCAGGAGCGCTTGAACCTGGGAGGCGGAGGTTGCAGTGAGCCAAGATTGCACCACTGCACTCCAGTGTAGGCGACAGAGTGAGATTCCATCTTTAAAAAATGATAAAAATAAAAATAAAATTAAAAAATTAGCCACATGTTGGTGTTGTGGTGCACGCCTGTAGTCCCAGCTACTCAGGAAGCTGAGGCAGGAAGATCACTTGAGCTCAGGAGTTTGAGGAGGCAGTGAGCTATGGTCTTGTCACTGCGCTCCAGCCTAGGAAATAGAGCTAGACCTTACCTCAAAAAAAAAAAAACAAAAAATTGGCTTTTGCATTCTGTTAACATACCTTTCTTTGTTTTGATATAAACAAATTTTTAATGTAAAAAAATTAATTAGCATGAGGGAAGATTCAAAAAAGTATCCTGTCCCAATTTTAGGGTAGAGGGAATATGGTACTGGGAGCAGGATTTTATTATACACTTCAGGGCATCAAGGGGGCTCATTTATTTGTTAAACTTTTTTTGCTTTTTTATTTTAAGTAAACTTTTGAAGTGTAACATGCAAAGACATGCACATATCATCATACAGCATGTATGGTGTTTTATCTTGGCTTCTTACCTTAAACATACATACATGGTTATGTGATCTATAAACCCCGAATATCTGAAACAGGTCTCAGTTAATTTAGGAAGTTTATTTTGCCAAGGTTGAGGACCTGCGCTGGGGTAACAGCCTCAGGAGGTCCTAAAAACATGCACCCAAGGCAGTCAGAGCATGGTTTGGTTTTATACATTTTAGGGAGACATGAGACATCAATCAACATATGTAAAATGAATATTGGTTTGGCCCAGAAAGGCAGGACAACTCGAAGCTGGGAGAGAGGGCTTCCAGGTCATAGGTAGATAAGAGACAAATAGTTGAAACCGTTTGAGTTTCTGATTTGCCTCTCAGAAGGAGGCAATCAGATATGCATTTAGCTCAGTGAGCAGAGGGGTGACTTTGAATACAATGGGAAGCAGGTTTGCCCTGAGCAGTTTCCAGCCTGACTTTTCCCTTTAGCTTAGTGATTCTGGGGTCCCAAGGGTTTTTTCCTTTCACAGATTCAAGCATGTTGCCTGTAGCAATAGTTTATTCTCACTGCTTCATAATATTCCACTGTATGACTCTGTATATCATGATTTATCTGTTTTACTGTTAATGGACATCTAGGTTGTTTCCAGTTTGGGGCCATCATGAATAGAGTCCCTATAAAATATCCTTGTATTCCTGTCTGTGCATGTCTTTTGGTCCCATGTGTGCATTTCCCTGGGTAATGTACCTTGTAATATAATCACTGGGTCATATGTGTGCCTTGTTCAGTTTTAGTATAACCCAGTGATTTCCAAAGTTGTTGTACCAATGTATAACCTCATCAGTAGTAGATGAGAATTTCTAGTTGTCCCACATACTCTGGAACATTGGCTTGATATTCTGTCTCATATATTTAGCCATTCTGGTGGGTGTAACATGGTATTAAGTTGTGGGTAGGCTATTTTCTCAAAATAAACATGATTCCTTTCCCTACTCCTACCCTTGGTCCCCTCCTTTGTGAACACCAGGGGAAAGTGGAACAGACACCTGTATATTTTCATAAAACCTATCAGATGATTCTGGTCACCTTGCCAGTTGGTAAGATGCAGAATATACAACAAATTTAAGTATAATTTAAGGAAAATGAGATGGTCATGAAAATTATAGCTCCACAGTGTAGTTTATTGACTTTCTGACAAATAGTGCACTTCTAACTTGATAAACATGGATGAGTTTTAAGATTTTGCAAGCTGGTGAAAAGTTTTGTAGGCTTTTTTATTTGACTGAGTGAGTTTGCAACATTGACCCAAAGCTCTAATTACACAATGCTGGAATGCGCTTGTTCTTACTTGACCATCTACCCAGATTGCAGGTTGTGTTCATTCATTATTCTGTGGGGTTTTGCTACAGTTTAAAGAAGGGAAACACTATATGAGCAGATCTTTCTCAATTTTCAGAACTTGAAAAAAGTTGGCAGAATAAATTTTACCATTTCCTCACAGCATGCTGTGTGTTTTTATGTCTAATTTCTTGTTATTTGTGGAGTTTTTCTTTTAAATTTCACAGAAGTGTTGCTAAGCTGTATTTTTTGTCATTTTGTAGTGAAAATCCAAGAGTGCAAAAAATATTTTTCCCTTGAATCCTTTTCAGTGTTAGGATTGTAATTCTTTTCTCATTCCTTAATCATTGTAGATTATGTTAGAATCGTATGTAGGGAAGTGTCATTCCTGTACCTTTTGGGGATAATATTTGTTGATTTCTTCTTTTAAGATATGCACATCGACTCTTAACTCCAGATAAGCTCATAGTTTTCCCTTTCTACATTTTATATGCCTAACTTTTTACAGCTATTATTTTTATAACTGGCTTCATTTCTTACTGCTGCAAAGTACTGTTTTAAGGTAGAGCAGCCATTTGGTAAATACTTGTGCTCTACATATTCAATAGTATTTACTGATTATTGCTAGTCACAGGACTATTGGAATTATTAGCTCATCATCAGAAGAGCTAAGATGTCATTCATTATTTGTAAGATTTTTATTTTGGAATAAACCTGTTTGACAGCAATTAGCTAAAAAACAAAAAACAGAAGTACATGTTTAGTGAAAGCATAACTTATGAAGCTGCTATTCTGCTTTTTAAGATTTTTTACAGCATTGTTCATCAGCTCAAAGAAGCAGATAGTGGGTGGTTAGATTGATATGGAGTGGAGGGTTTACAGGATGGTTGCGGTAAAAGAACAAAGGAGTGAAATGTTAACCATGCTTGCTAGAGCGTGTTTGAAGTCGTGATATATTGTGGGTTTGAGGTTTGACAAGGAAGGAAGTGAAGGCATAATGGGAATAATGACTTAAAAAAAATGGGAAGAGGCTAAGGAAGTATTGGTAATAAGAGATATTTAGGGATTAAATTGGTGACAGAACAGGAATAAGGTCTGTTGTAAAAGATACACTGAGATTTATTTTCAGAGTTGGTCAAGCTATTCTAGCTAATAAGTTTGTTTGGAAAAGATTGCTATAATGTTATGTGGGTGAGATCATTCAGGAATGTCAAGGAATTTGATGCTGGTAGGTTGAAAGTCCACAGGGTGCACTCATCCAAGGTGATGATAGAAATAGTGAAGAAAACTGTGGAGGGAGACAAGTACTGATGAAGTCCTTAATAAGGGAACCTAACTACCAGTAGAAGAGGTGAGCCCATGATAGCCAGGGAAAAGAGGGGAAGAGGGTATAGCATTTGACTCACACAGTTGCCAAACAGTTTTGGAAGAAGGCTGGAAAAGTGGTCTGGAAACAACATCAGGGAGTTGAAAGAACTCTTAATTGCTCCATATTCCTTTTTTCTAGATCCTTCACAGGTGTAAGAAAAGAATATTATTTGAGCAGTTCTGGTTTATCTGCTTTAATTGGGTATTTACCTCCTTGACCTTATCTTCATAATCTTTGTTTCACCAGTGCCTGACCTATTTAGGTACTTTATAAATGTTTGTTCCGTAAATGCTAGACAAATGTGAAATTGTGCCAGTGTCCTGGAATTCTAGAACAAAGAGCATTGCTTAGACATTTAAAAAACTGATTTGAAAAGTAGTAAAAGAACTGTTACTTTAACACAATTATATTTTCAAAGTATGGAATTAAGTACCATAACTATGAGACATGTTTGTGTTTACAGGCATAATACGGGAAATAAATTACATAATTTTTTACATAAATAGGTGGATGACAGGTTCTTGATGGATTATAGAGGGTGGTTGGGATGTTAGAGAGAATATTCTTGATTTTTAGAGGTTGGCAGGAGTATTGTGGAATCGATGCATATCTTTTAGAACTTCCGACAATTATTACACCTCTGATCTCTGACTGCTGCTTACTTTGTTGTTTCCTTTCATTGGAGCATTAGGCTTTTGAGGATCGAATCGTAGCAGATTAATTTTGGGGCAAGATGGGTAAAGAAATCTTCAGTAATTTTAAGTAAAATATTTCTTGCCGGGTGCGGTGACTCACGCCTGTAATCCCAGCAGTTTGGGAGACTGAGGCAGGAGGATCGCGAGGTCAGGAGATCGAGACCATCCTGGCTAACATGGTGAAACCCCGTCTGTACTACAAATACAAAAGATTAGCCAGGTGTGGTGGCGGGTGCCTGTAGTCCCAGGTACTTGAGAGGCTGAGGCAGGAGAATGGCGTGAACCCAGGAGGTGAGCTTGCAGTGAGCCAAGATCGCGCCACTGCACTCCAGCCTGGGTGACAGAGCGAGACTCCGTCTCAAAAAAAAAAAAAAATCTGACCTAGGCCAGGGCACGGTGGCTCATGCCTGTAATCCCAGCAGTTTGGGAGGCCGAGGTGGGCGGATCACCGGAGGTCAGGAATTTGAGACCAGCCTGGCCAACATGGTGCAAAAATACAAAATACTAAAAATACAAAAATTAGCTGGGTGTGGTGGCGCACACCTGTAATCCCAGCAACTTGCGGGGCTGAGGCAGGACAATCACTTGAACCCGGGAGGCGGAGGTGGCAGTGAGCCAAGATTGTGCCATTGCACTCCAGCCTGGGCAACAAGAGCGAAACTGTCTCAAAAAAAAAAAAAAGAAAAGAAAAGAAAGAAATTCTGACTTGGTAAATGAAGAAGGAAGAGAAATAATGAAGGCAAATGACTCTATTATGATTTTGTTAAAAAAAAAAAAGAAAGAAAACTTTGGAAGTGGCGGAAGCTTTAATGAAATGTTTAGCCAAATTGTTCTGAAACAGAAAAGGTTGGGGAAGAATGAGAGAAGGGAGAAGGAGAGAACATAGTTTTTATTATAGATGAATTTGTTTTAAAACTAAGGTAAATTTGAAAAATGCTTAGGGTTAATATTAGTAGATCCAGAATTTGCAATAACTGTGCAGGAACTACCCTAAGTATAGACCTTATCTCCTGTAATACTCCTGTAATATGACTTTTATGAGTGAAGAATTATTCTCTTTCTGAAAATGAGAAAATTAAGGGCCAGAAAAGGAAAGTAACTTGTTCAAGAGTATAAAACCTAAGTTTCTTTAATTTACAAAGTTTTATACACAGACTTTACAGATACATTTCAGTGAGTTTCGAAGGAGGTATTCACCATTGTAACAACAGCCAAATCAAGATATAGATCATTTCCATTACTCCAGAAAGTTCCCTCAAAGGTTATACAATTCCTAATGGACATGTTAGACATCAGTCTGTCTTTTTCCAACTGCACATCCACATTGCTTGTATTAAAAGGCAGATTGGAGCTACTAGAGATAAGCAGTTGTGAGAAGAGCAGAGTTAATAGCTGGTGTATACCTGATGGAGAGCCAAGCAATTAAAGTTTAAACAGCAAGAATAAAACCTTTAAAACTATATTTGGACAAATTTAACTCTGCTGTCTTTCATAGTTCCCAAGATTATTTCTATTTTGTAAACAAGCTCTATCTTTGAGTTTTATATTGATACTCATATGAATAATTTATTGAGTGCTTTCTATTTACCGGACACTGTACTAGGTGTCTTCTGTACATTCCCATTCAATATACCAGTCATTTGAGATAATTACCATTTATTATTCCCATATTATAGACAAGAAAACTGAGACCCAGAGACCTTACACTGCTTTGGGATTGAACCCAAGTCTGATATCAGAAACTAAACTTTTAACTGTGATGGTGTTCTCTGGATCATTCTGTAATACTAAATTATTTTTGGTGCTTTATTTTAGAAGGCATTAAATTATGTACTGTTTTGTAAACATTAATTCTTTACTAGTGGTTGACTTCTTATCCAGTCAGCATATCTTTGCTTACTCTCTGTCACATTCTATACTAGGCAGTGGTTGCATAAAGATGGAAATATAGTAATCTCAAGGGGCTTAGCATATTTGATGAATTGGAAAAAATCATAGTGTTTTCACTTAAAAATTCTGGATTCAATTTCTGATTTGTTGGGCTTTAAAAAAAAAAACAACTCTGTGACCTTAAGTAGCATTGCTTTTCTGTGTTTCAGTTTCCCTATATGTAGAATAGAAGTAAATACTTAACAGGTTTGTCTAGAGGATCAAATGAAATACTGTATGTGAAGAATAAAGTTTAGGTGGGAGGATCACTTGAGCCCAGGAGTTCAGGACTGGCCTGGGCAACATAGTGTGACCCCGTCTCAAAACAGACATAAAATTATGCAGGTATGGCATGCACCTGTAGTGCCAGCTACATGGGAGGCTGAGGCAAGAGGATTGCTTGTCTGGGAGGTCAAGGCTGAAGTGAGCCATGATCATGCCACTGCACTCCAGCCTGAGTGACGGTGTGAGACTCTGTCAGAAAAATAAAATAAAAAATAAATTTTTAAAAAAGTAAAGTTTTAAGGTGTAAAGCAAACTCTTACAGATTATTGTACTATTAACTACAATACATTTGATTAATCCTGTATGGGTGGCATTTTTTGTGAAAGTTCCAGGTAGCTAGGGAGTAATTTTTACCCAGGAAAATGGTATAGGGACAAAGGGTGGTTAGTGAAAGTTTTACGAAAGAGGTGACATTTAAGATTAAAATGCAGTGTTGGTGCTTAAAGAGATAAGGTTAAATTATCTGTCACTAGTTGAAATAACCTCCTCTATGAGCTGAGTAAAAGAATGTTACTATAGTTTATAAACTAGAGCTTGAATTAAATTGACTAAAAATTTTGTTATATCAAAAATGTATACTTTTCTATTCCATAATGTTTTATAAAAGACTAATTATGCATAGGTAATTTCTGATTCCTTCTGTCTTTTAAGAGCTTTAAGCCATTGCTGAAATTTGCAAAACTTTGTAGGCCAGTGCTCAAGTAAATTTGTTTTTAGAGACTATAGTGAACTTGAAGGTACTGCTTTGGCATTAAGAGTATCTGGATGATCCTGTTCCTTTTATCGTGTTTGTGTTGCTTAAAAATATATACATACCTGCGTACATACATGTACACAGACATACATTTGGGTCACAACATTTGGTTTCAGCTATTTGTAATTTTTACCAAAAAAGGCATGGTCAGGTTTTGCTATTTTGTTTATTCACTTAAGCACATTGGAAGTTGTAGAAGATTTTATCTGGAGGACCTCTGAGAGCTAGTTCAAATTATGAGGTTAGAGGCTGTCTTTGTGTTGTTCTTCCTTGTTTCTTCATGGCCTACATTAGTGTAGGTTCCCCCAAAATACTCAAATGGGTCAATGAATAAGAGAGAAAGAGAGTGAACAAATGAATGAATGATTTTTTAAAAAAAGAAGAGGCTGTGCAACTTTCCGTTGTGAGTAGTCACCTAACTGCTAGTCTGGCCCATTGTAGTTTACTACCCTGTTTATATATTACTATAATTTGAAATCTTACCTCTTATAACTGTAGTTATAAACTGTGATGCTAACTGAATAAAGTTGATTTTTAAAAATCCTAATACTGTATAAGACTATTAACATAGGTACACTGGGCTTCGTCTTTTCTTATATGCTTTGTTTATACAATATTATTAATACATAATAGAAAAAATTGGACTTGTCACAACTAGCATGCCATATAAATGTAGTTGTTTGCAAATGATGATTGTAAAAAATGGTTTCCAGAGATCCAGAATATCTTTAATATGTTATGCTATAGGAAAAGTAATCAGGTACTGCAGTGACCTGTAGTTGGTATTTTAAAAGAAGGTAATTGCAGTGTGAGGAAATTATTTGGTGATGTTGAGTAAATCTTAAACTAGTTTATGAATCTGTATTAACTTATGGTGGAACTGGACAGAGTTTAGCAATTCTTGCCTCCAGTTCTGTCTATAGCCAGAAGCTCAGTGATGTGCCAAAGAGTACATAGCCTGAAATGTGAAATGGGTAGAAGTAGAATCCAAGTATCTCAGCACATGGACCCCAGAGCTTTTTTTTTTTTTTTTTTTTCCATTTTTACTGTTGCCATGGAAAATGACATTATGCCTATATCTAGAAATGTTGTTAGATGATTTCTTGCTTTTAATCTTTTCTTTGAAAATACATTAAAGCAACAGAAATGAAGTGATTTTGTGGCGTTATATTGTGTACACAGGGGTTCACTCTTAGTTTAATTTTTAGTTGTTTTTTGTGTGTGTGGGGGAGAACCCTGGTAGTAAGTGACAAGGCAGCAGTAAACAGAGGCTCTAAATCTTCTCTTTTATAACAGCATGTGTTAATAACTTTTAGGAATTATCAAGTAGAAAAAGAGTTGTTCCAAAAATATCTGGAAGTCTTTACCCTTGTAAACTTTTCATGTATCTATAAAATGTAATTAAAACTACCTCCTTGCTTTCAGTGTTGGAGAATGTTGTGGATTTCAAAAGAGATTCTCTAACATTGGAATAAGACCCCCCAAAAAAGAAGTTGAAAGTAAGCCAGTTCCTTAGCATAGTATCCAAGTGAAATGGAAGACTTATTCAGAGATGGAGGACAAATGAACACCTGGGGGAATGATGATGAGTTTTTTGTGTGTGTTAGCGGTATTGACAGCTTCTTAGTTCAGCCTTCAGACTAGAACAGAGGTTCTTAGTGTGAGATCCCAGGACGACCTGAGACTTTGTTAGAAATGCAAATTTGGGAAGCTGACCTGGACCCGCTGAACCCTTAACACCCGGATTGAAGCCCAGCATTTTGTTTTAACAGGCCCTCCAAGGTAATTCTACTGCACACTTAACTTTGAGACTTACTGCCCTAGAAAAACAGAAAGCCTTAAGGTCTACCATTGTAATCACTTGAGGGGGGATTGTTGCTTTAGGACCACATGAAATTGCCAGTATTCTGCCTTTGACATACAAAAATGTCAGTGTCATGTAATTCAACCTGATACAATTGACTGAAAAAACCTGTCAGACTTTGAAGGGAGGTTGCCTTTTGCTTGGGGCAGAGAGCTCACACTACAGAATAGCTATTTCACTTATGCCTCAAGGACCCAGGTAAGTAAACTATAAGGTAAATGAGGGTATTTGTTCACCCCCACCCTTTTTTTAAAAACTGGGGTCCTGTGTAAATATATTACCAACGCCAGTTACTTCAGTGTACACATCCCTCCCTTCCTTTCCCCCAGCTCTGTTGGCTTCCCCTTTAAATAGAAATATATATAACTAAGAAGAAGGAATATTTTTTCCTGTCCTTAGCCAATTTTTTTTTCTTGAAGGTTCAGCTGTTGCCATTACTGCATGTTTAACCACCCCCTCTTCTTGCCCCTGCACATTCTTTCCTATAGCAGTGGTGTCCAGCTCTGCCACTTAGTCTAATCAGTCTTCTGAAAGACACAGCTGTTTCTGTTTCAGAGACGAGCCTATCCATTTAGTACACATTTTAGTCAACTTTAAGTAAACTGGTTTTGAGTAATTAAAACTACAAGATGGACTTTCTGTTTTCACGTGTAGGTCAAAATTAGCTATTCCATTAATTCTCTCAAAACACGTAGCAAGCCCCCTTCCTTTTTCATTTTATTTTTAAACCAACACTGAGTGTTGTGCTAGGCTTTGCCTTACAGAAATTAATAAACTAGAGATGATATTATACTTAGGTAATACCACAGCCATGCACATAAACTCTATAGTAAAAGACAATAAATGAGGTAGGCTAATGAGGGTGTATATTAGTCCGTTTTCACACTACCTATAAAGACATACCTGAGACCGGGCAGTTTACAAAAGAAAGGTTTAGTTGGACTTACAGTTCCACATGGCTGGGGCAGCCTCACAATCGTGGCAGAAGGCACATCTAACATGACAGCAGACAAGAGAAGAGAGCTTGTGCAGGGAAATTCCCGTTTTTAAAACCATGAGATCTCATGAGACTTACTGTCACAAGAACATCACGAAAAACACCCACCCCCATGATTTAGTCATCTCCCACCAGGTCCCTGCCACAACACCTGGGAATTATGGGAGCTATAAGATGAGATTTGTGTGAGGACACAGAGCCAAACCATATCATTCTGCCCCTGGCCCCTCTCAAATCTCGTATCTTCACATTTCAAAACCAATCATGCCTTTCCAGCTGGTTTTGAGTAGTTAACCCCCAAAGTCTCAACTCAAAAGTCCACAGTCCAAAGTCTTATCTGAGACAAGTCCCTTCCACCTGTGAGCCTGTAAAATCAAAAGCAAGTTAGTTACCTCCTAGATACAGTGGGGGTACAGGCATTGGGTAAATATAGCTGTTCCAAATGGGAGAAATTGGCCAAAACAAAGGGGCTCCAGGCCCCCATGCAAATTCAAAATCCAGCAGGGCAGTCAAATCTTAAAGCTTCAAAATGATCTCCTTTGACTCCATGTCTTGAATCCAGGCCATGCTGATGCAACATCCTTTGGTCTCAAACAGTTCTGCCCCTGTGGTTTTGCAGGGTACAGCCTCCCTCCTGACTGCTTTCACAGGCTGGTGTTGAGTGTCTGCGGGTTTTCCAGGCGCACGGTACAAACTGTCAGTGGATCTACCATTCTGGGGTCTGGAGGATGGTGGCCCTCTTCTCACAGCTCCACTGAGAGGTGACCCAGTAGGATTATGTTGGGGGAGGGCTCTGACCCCACATTTTCCTTCCTCACTGCCCTAGCAGAGGTTCTCCATGAGAGCCCCACCCCTGCAGCAAACTTTTGCCTGGGCATTCAGGTGTTTCTATACATCTTCTGAAATCTAAGCAGAGGTTCCCAAACTTCAATTCTTGACTTCTGTGCACCTGCAGGCTCAACACCACATGGAAGCTGCCAAGACTTGGGGCTTCCACCCTCTGAGGCCACAGCCTGAGCTGTACCTTGACCCCGTTTAGTCACAGCTGGAGCGGCTGGGACCCAGAGCACCAAGTCCCTAGACTGCATAGGGCAGAGGGACCCTGGGCCCAGCCCATGAAACCATTTTTTCCTTCTGAACCTCCAGGCCTGAGATGGGAGGGGCTGCTGCAAAGGTCTCTGACATGCCCTGGAGACATTTTCCACATTGTCTTGGAATTAACATTTGACTCCTCATTACTTATGCAAATTTCTGCAGCTGACTTGAACTTCTCCTCAGAAAATGGGATTTTCTTTCCTATCACATTGTCAGGCTGCAAATTTTCCAAACATTTATACTCTATTTCCCTTATAAAACTGAATGCCTTTAACAGCACCCAGGTCACCTCTTCAATGGTTTGCTGCTTAGAAATTTTTTCCACCAGATACCCTAAGTCATCTCTCTCAACTTCCAAGTTCCACAAATCTCTAGGGAGGGGCAGAATGCCACCAGTATCTTTGCTAAAACGTAACAAGACCCACCTTTGCTGTAGTTCCTAACACATTCCTCATCTCCGTCTGAGACCACCTCAGCCTGGATTTCATTGTCCATATCATTATTAGCATTTTGGTCAAAGCCATTCAACATGTCTCTAGGGAATTCCAAACTCCCTATCTTCCTGTCTCCTTCTGAGCCCTCCAGACTGTTCCAGTCTCTGCCTGTTACCCAGTTCCAAATTCCCACATTTTCCTGCCTCCTTCTGAGCCCTCCAGACCGTTCCAGTCTCTGCCTGTTACCCAGTTCCAAAGCCACTTCCACATTTTTGGGTATCTTTTCAGCAGCACCCCACTCTACTGGTACCAGTTTACTATATTAATCCGTTTTCATGCTGCTGATAAAGACATACCTGAGACCAGGCAATTTGCAAAAGAAAGGTTTAATTGGACTTACAGTTCCACGTGGCTGGGGAAGCCTTACAATCATGGCAGAAGGCAAAAGGCACGTCTCACATGGTGGCAGACAAGAGAAGAGAGCTTGTGCAGGGAAAGTCCCGTTTTTAAAACCATCAGATCTCATGAGACTCATTCACTATCATGAGAACAGCATGGGAAAGACCCGCCTCCATGACTCGTCTCCCATCGGGTTCCTCCCACAACACATGGGAACTATGGGAGCTACAAGATGAGATTTGGGTGGGAACACAGAGCCAAACTGTATCAGGGTGGTACAAGTGTTTCACATGAGCTGACTGGCAGTCAGTAACTGATTTCAGTTTTCCAGATAATTGACATACTGTGTTATATACTGCTTTTTTTCCTACTTAATAGTGCTTTTTTAAAAATAGAAGTTGTGGCTGGGCATAGTGGTTCACACCTGTAATCCCAGCACTTTGTGAGCCAGGATGATTGCTCAGGGCCAGGACTTTGAAACCAGCCTGGGTAACAGCAAGACCTGCATCAGTATAAAAAGTAGAAAAAAAAAAAACAAAAAAAAATACACAAAAAACAATTAGCAAAGTATGGTGGCACATGGCTGTATTCCCGGCTACTCAGGAGGCTGAGGCAGGAGGATCTCTTGAGCCTGGGAGGTTGAGGCTGCAGTGAGCCTTGACTGTGCCACTGCACTCCAGTCTGAGTTAGAATGAGAACCTGTCTCAAAAAAAAAAAAAAAAAAAAGTTGTATCAATTTTTGCATTACATGAGAGAGTAGAGACAATAGGGTATCATCCATTCTCACCTTCACTCCCAGTTTTATTGTGCTTGCTTTTACTTGTGTTAGTGGTTTCTATAATGTTCTATATGTCCTTTATTAGCTCTAGATAGTATTACCCATGTTTCTGAATCATAGTCTTGTTCCTTTCCTTACTCCTTCAATCTCCCAGTTTTAATTAGTTGTTAATTTTGCATCATCAAGGTATTTGCATTTTGTTCTGACTATAACTTTTTTTACTTTTTAAATCAATTCTAATGATTTTTTAAATCTAGAAATAGATGATTATATGAATATTTACTTTAGAACAAAGTGGAATGGACCCACAGAGTATGAAATGTAATCCTGTGTACATGAAAATTTCATCAATTGAAAATTTTCCAAGTGGAAAATTCTAGTGGATTCTCATCTGATTGTTGTTGTTTCCTACTTTTCCTCTAAGGTTATTCAGCTCTGTTGTCTTCACTTCCATGTTTTCTTCATTTGGTTAGAGCTGTGGTCTTTAAAATGAGACATGCGTGTAAAAGGCACGCAAAATAATTTAGGGGAGTATCAGGATTTATTAGAAATTGTGTGTTAATTTTTATCTGTAATTTTTAATTTTTTGGTATGTTTTACAATACATATATTAATATAGTGATGTATATATTTTATAAAACTATACTGAGAGTATATTCTGATTTTTTTTACTTGTAAGGGTGTGCCATACAAAAAAATTTAGAGTTTAATTGGGTTCAGAATACATTTTAAATATAGGATGTCAAACTTTTCAAGTATGTGTTGTCTGAAAATGTCCTTTATTTGGTCGTCATTCTTAAATAGAGTATGGAATTTTTTTTTTTTTTTTGAGACAGCGTCTCACTCTGTCACCCAGGCTGGAGTGCAGTGGCACAATCTTGGCTCACTGCAACCTCCACCTCCTGGGTTCAAACAATTCTTCTATCTCAGCCTCCCAAGTAGCTGGGACTACAGCACCTGCCACCACACCCGGCTAATTTTTGTGTTTTTAGTAGAGACAGGGTTTCGCCATGTTGGCCAGGCTGATCTCAAACACCTGACCTCAAGTGATCCACCTGCCTCGACTTCCCAAAGTGCAGGGATTACAGGCAGCAGCCATGGCACCCAACCTGAGTATGGAATTCTAAGTTCAGCTTTTTTTTTCTTAACAGCATTTA
This sequence comes from Pan troglodytes, assembly GCF_028858775.2. NCBI lineage: Eukaryota > Metazoa > Chordata > Mammalia > Primates > Hominidae > Pan > Pan troglodytes. Next base: position 40,574,843 of record NC_072411.2, read on the forward strand.
CCCCTTGCCTTAATACAGTATTCAGATTTTAGTCTGACTTGTTCCTTTGTAGATAACATAGAAGTTTTAGGATTTTCTTTTTTTAATGAAATTTTGTAGTTTTATCCAGATGTGTCTAGTTATAGATCTTTTTTCAGTAATCATTCTTGACAGTTGATGAGGCCTGTCTATGAACTTGTGTCTCCCTTCAGATTATGGAAATAATCTTGTGTTTTTCTCTTTATATATCTCCGTTGTTCCTAGTCTTACCTTCTTTAAGATCACCTGTCAGATCAATACTGGACCTCGTCAATCTGACCCACAGTTCCCTCATTTCTCATATTTCCTATATTTGTGTTTTTAATCTGTCTCCTCAGAAGTCATCTTTATCTTTTATTTTCTACTCATGCATCAGTTATGACTATATTATTATTTATCTTGCATATTAAACTTATTTTGTCATTTATTTTTAATCAAGAAGTCTTAGTTTCTGACCACTTTTTCAAAGCACCTTGTTCTTGTCTTATTCAATTGTACTTTAAGAGAAATTTTTTAAAAGTATACCATTCAGTCCCCTGAATTGTCTCCATTTCTATGAGAGTTCTTTGTTAATTTTTTTCTTCCCATTTTGGACCTTCTCTTTTATCTATTAGTTTTCCCCAAATGTCTGTTATCCTTGGCTTTCCGTTCATATATTAGGATGAGGGACTGTGTTGCTAAAAGATGGTATCTGGCTGTCATGGTTTTCAGGGCAGTTGTGTAGATCTGTTTCCCCAGCATCCTCTTCCTTGAATGGGAAGGTTATGGACACTTTCGGTATAAGTGGGCAAGGTGTCTCAACGTGATGACTTCCCTGAAGTTGCATGCGTAAGCTGGGAACTGTTACACATGTCAAAGTAAGGAGGGCTTTATTTTGTGTGGGAGAGTGCTCTAATACTATTTGATTTCTGTTAGAAGTTATCTTTTCTCCTTATTTTTCTTCGCATCTCATTCCTAATGTCTGCTATGATATTGAGAGTTAGTCCAACCTGTATCCTGTTTGTCTCTCAGGAATTGGCGCTCTCACAAGAGACATACCCAGACAGGTGTCCCTCTTCCTTTAGAGGGCAATTGTTGGGCTTTGGCGTGATGGTAAAAGCTACAACTGCCACCCTTGGGGAAGGGTAGAGCCCCAGCTGTCTCATCTAGCCTAAATACTGTTTCTAAAATAATTACTCTGAGGCTTGCCACTTGGCCTTTTCCTGCTCTTTGTGTATGTGATGAAAGGTTAGTTTTTCTTTGGGCCTCCTTGAAAGAAACATGGATACTTACAGTACCCTGGATTGTGATTTATCTACCTTTATATCTCTGCTAATTTATTGCCGTTCCTCTGACTTGAATTTTTAAAAATGTCTCATGTACCAGTGTCACACCCTTTCTTATTTTCTAACGTTGTTATTTGTTTATTTTTTTGTAAAAATTTGTTGTCATCTCATTGAGTATCGTGTTGGGAAATAAAAGAGATTGATAAATGTGTTCATTTCACTGCCTTGAACCATATACATTTTTCTCAAAGTTCCGTCTTGGGTGCAGTATATGACTCAGGTATCTAGAAATCAGAAAATTACTAGAAAAACTGTATACTTTGTCACATATGAATTGACAAGACAGTATGACTCCCTTTTGTTCTGTGTTATTAAAACTAAGCATTATCTGTTACTTACATGCTGGAAAGGACATGTCTTAAAGAATTTAGTGTAAGCTTGGACTCAAATCCAGTCAAGCACTGCCAAATTTTAGTGCTAAGACTTTGGGTAGGTTACTTTGCATTTTTGCGACCTAGTTTACTTATCTATAATATTGACAGAGGCAGTTATTATCTTCTTCTTAGAGTTAATTTGAGAATCAGTTAGATAAATACTTAAGCCTGGCATATTGAAAACCTTTAGAAAAAATCTGTTCTCATGGTTTTTAAATTGCCTCTCTTCAGGAAAATGTTATTTATACATTTTAGATAGCCCCTTCCTTATAGGACAGATAAGTTTCTGCAAAGTTGGCTGTGAAGCAGATTATTATAAAACAAATTTCAAAATAGTTCTCTTTGTAATATTTGGGGAGAAAAATTATGAGTTGAAAGCTCTTGGTGAAGAAGTTTGTTAGTGGCTTGCTGGAATGAGTAGAAAGTATACTTGCAGAGAGAAGTTAGCTACTAGAAATGGTTGTCCCTCTTAGGAAGCACCTGCTAGAATAGTAGAGCTCTTTGCATAATTGGGCTCATAGGAAGCCAATAAGTAATACCCATCTCGTATCATTTTTCTCTGTGTACTTCTATAAAGCCATAATGAATATGATGTATTCTTTATGGCCCTTTTGAATATGTTTTTGACCACCCCGTTTCCATATTGTACTTCATTGTTACCTTGGTCATAAATGAACTGTTTGTGTAGGTATGTGTGTGTGTGTATGCATGTGCCTGTGTGTGTGTGTGTGTGTGTGTGTGTGTGTGTGTGTGTGTGTTTGCGCGCGCGCGCGCTTCTGGACTCTCCTTTTTCATTAGTCAACTTCTCTGTTTTTCCACTAGTACCATTCTGTCATAATTACAGTTGCTATATTTTAGGTTTATGTTTTCTACTTCTAAGTCTTTCAACTTTGTTGTTCATGATTGCTTTGGTATTCTTGACCCATTTGCATTTCCATGTAAGTTTTAGAATCAACTTGTCAGTTTCCACAAAAAGCAGCATTGGGATTTTTATTGTTATTACATTGAGTTTATATGTTAGTCTGAAAATATGTACTTTTTTAAAACTTTTATTTTAAGTTCAGGGGTACCTGTGCAGGTTTGTTATATAGGTAAACTCCTGTCATGAGGGTTTGTTGTACAGATTATTTCGTTACCCAGGTATTAGTTAGCCTAGTACCCATTAGTTCTTTTTCCTAATCCTCTCCCTTCTCCCACGCTTTACCCTCTAATAGGCCCCTGTGTATGTTGTTTCCTGCTATGTGTCCATGTGTTTCCATCTTTTAGCTGCCACTTGCAAGTGAGAACCTGTGGTATTTGGTTTTCTGTTCCTGTGTTAGTTTGCTAAAGATAATGGCCTCCAGCTCTATCCATGTTCCTGCAAAGGATATGATCTTGTTATTTTATGTGGCTGTGTAGTATTCTGTGATGTATGACATTTTTTTAATCCAGTCTACCATTGATGGCATTTAGGTTGATTCTATGTCTTTATTGTGAATAGTGCTGCAGTGAACATATGTTCACTGTGTGTGGACACATGTGTGCATGTGTCTTTATGATAGAATGATTTATATTCTTTTGGCTATACCCAGTAATGGGATTGCTGGGTCGAATGGTAGTTATGTTTTTAGGTCTTTGAGGAATCGCCACACTGTTTTCCACAATGGTTGAAGTCAGTCTGCATATATTGAAATTGATGTCTTTACAATAATGAATTTTCTAATTCATGAATACTATATATCCCTCCATTAATTTAGCTTACCTGTACTTTCTCTTAATATCATTGTGTAGTTTTCAGTGTAAAGATGGCATCCTTCATTAGATTTATTTCTAGGAAGTAGACTTTTAAATTATACTTTGGTATCTTTTAAAATTTTTGTTTTCCGATTGTTGCTAACATAAAAATATAATGGATTTTTATATGCTGACTTAGTATACAGCATCCTTGACAAACTTCCTTGTTATTCCTGTTAGTGTGTCTGACTTAAGCATGTTAACTGTGAATAGTGACCATTTTCTTTATGCCTTTCCAATTCTTATGCTTTTCATGTATTTATTTTTGCCTTAAGGTACTGGATAGGACCTCTAGTACATGTTGAATGGAAGTGGTAGTAGTGGTCTTCTTGCCTCATTCCCGTGTCTCAGGGAAACCTTACTGTAGAGTGTGTGAGTGTGTGTGTGTTTTAAGACACTTTTAAAATTAAGGATTTATTCCTGGTTTGTAGCGTTTTCATCCTAAATGGGTACTGAATTTTATCAAATGCTTTTTCTGCAACTATCAAAGTGATCTTTTCCCTCCTTTTTCTGTTAATGGGCTAAATTACATTAATAAATTCTGATTTTGATCTAGTCTAATGGAGTATTTGGGCTTATGTATAAATGTAATTATAAATAATATAATTATATACTTATTTACAATCTTTCCCTTTTTCTCTCCTTTTAAAAATCTATTTTATTTTTAGTTATGCTGTCTTTTCTTGTAGTGGTTACTGTAGAGATTACAGTATACTTCATGGAGTTACTTGAGCTGCTGCCAATCATTATTTTTACCCCACTTCCCCAAGAATGCTAAAACCTTAGAATACCTTTTTCCCCATGAAGAACACTTTTTACTCCATTTATCCCTCATGGTTTTTACATTACTGTTGGCATGCATTTTAATTCTACTTATATTTAAGCCCCAAGATATTACAATTTTTCGTTGGCCAGTTTTGGAAAATTCTTACTTACCTCTTCAAATATTGCTTCTCTCTTTTTCTTCTGTAACTCCACTAAGTAGGTGTTAGACTCTTGCACTGTGTCTCACGTTTGCCTTAGGCTCTTTGTAATACCTATATTTTTTTCTCTGGTTTAGTGAAAATACTTTCATTGATCTTTTAAAAAGTTTTCTAGTCTTACCTTTTGCTGTTTAGTCTATTCAACTTATATTAAGTAGTAATTTCAGTTATTTTCCAGTTCTAGAATTTCCATTTGATTCTTTTAAAATTAAATTATTGGTAAAATTCTGTTGCCTGTTGGGTTTTTTTTTCCTCCTAGCTTTTATTCATAAGCGTCTGTTTTTTGGCAGCCTGATAATTTTTGATTGAATAACTGTCATTGTAAAAATTGTAAAGGCTCCAGATGATAATCTTTTAGACAGGATTTATTTTTTCTTTTCTTAGACATGTTAGTGTGGGAGCTGATAACTTTTATCCAATCAGGGACTAAAGTGAATCAAGACTGTTTTAAGGCTATTTGTACATTTGATTTGTCTTCATACAGTCTAGTTTTACTTTACAGGCATTTCAATTTAGAGTCTTAAATTCTTGGGACACTGTCTCTGGCAAATCTGAACTCTAATCCTTGTCTTGTTTGCAGTATAAGACGTCTGAAAACTTTGCCTCTTGGCTTCCTGCTGCATGCAAAGTCAGCATTTGGCAGAAGTCTTAAAGAGCACCTCACCAGGATCTTAGCCCCTTGGGTATCCTGTTTTATCTCCAGCGCCGTAAGGCCAACAGAATCTTTGCTGATAGTTTCACCCCATGGCAGTGGCTCTGTCTGGGTAAAGTGTGGATTCTCGCTCTTGCGTTATGCTTAGAATCTGCAAATATTCTTGGGGAGAAAAGTGGCTGTAGTCTGTCAGCCCTATTTATTTATTTATTTTTGTTCGCTTTTTTTTTTTTTTTTTTTTTTTTTGAGATAGAATCTCGCTCTGTCGCTCAGGCTAGAGTGCAGTGGCACGATCTTGGCTTACTGCAAGCTCTGCCTCCCGGGTTCACACCATTCTCCTGCCTCAGCCTCCCGAGTAGCTGGGACTACAGGCGCCTACCACCACGCCCGGCTAATTTTTTTTTTTTTTTTTTTTTTTTTGTATTTTTAGTAGAGACGGGGTTTCACCGTGTTAGCCAGGATGGTCTCGATCTCCTGACCTCATGATCTGCCCGCCTCGGCCTCCCAAAGTGCTGGGATTACAGGCATGAGCCACAGCGCCGGGCCTTGTTTTCGTTTTTTACTTCTGTAATGACTTGAAATGTCAGCCCACCTTTAGGTTGTTCTCCCTTCTCTAGAATCTTGTGACCTTTTGTCCTGATTGCTTGAGCAGCTCTAGATACCTTTAAACATACTTATTTTTATTCAAGTTTTTCTATTTCTCAGCAGAATTTAGTTTACCTGCTAGTTACTCCATTATCCCCAGAAGCAGAACATCCCATGATAGCCTCTAAGTACTTTTTATATACATTAATTGTTTTGATCATTACCAGGCTTATCTCCCCTGCCCATCTGTACCATCAACTGTCACCAGTAAAGTTTTACTTACTGTTTCTACTCCAGTACTCACTTTGTGCTAAGGGTGTGTATATGTATAAAATTTCCTATTATCCACTCAGCAACCATAGGGCAATGAGGTGCTATAATAATTTAATAAACAAAGGAGAGGCCCAGTATCTGTAAGATCACAGAATTCATGGCAAAGCACTGATTCACATTGGTCTCAGTATATAGCTCTTGTTATTAAAGTCTATGCTATTGTTTGTGGTCTTTCTATAATCTTGTTTGCTTCCTATAGAATACAGCTCAGGGAATATCTTCAGGACATTCTCTCTGTCCTGAAGTGCTTCATTATCACTCTGTACAGTACTCTCTCATATTATCATATTCAAAATATCTCCGTGTCTGTATCCTCTACTATGTCATAGTTTTTGCCAAGAGTAGGGAATGTGTTTTATTTATCTTCGTACCCCAGGTTTCGTTAGAGTGCATGATATATCTAAGCATATAATAAATGTTTATTGTATTTCCCTAAAGTCATCGTATACTTAATTTGAATAGATTTAAGAAATTTATATGTGTATTACTATTTTATCACCTTTATAAACACTTATTAGAATCTTAATTATTCTCCCTGGTACAGTCTTAGCAAAACTGTTGAACATTATATGTTATATATTATATTAACTCTTTTTCATCATATATATAAAGTTGTTTTGACCTCAGGCAGTATTTTGTTATAACATCCTGAAGCAGTTCAGAGGACTTTTAGCATAAATATGGTAGTATTTCAAAATTGTAATTTACCATTTGTTAATTGTAGAATTAATAAACAAAAATACTGTATGTATAATTAAATCACAATTGATTAAGCTACCTCCTAGAAGATGAATGAGCTGATTGCAGATGACAATGAAAGACGTAGCTCATAAACATCAGTCTCATTTTATAACTGGATAAAATTTTGATAATGCTCTTTAGACAGCATGATTTTTTTTAACCCTACTTTGCTGGGTAATTTATATATTTTATTGGTCTAGAAGCTTGATAGCTAACACATTTGATACACTGCAAAATTGAAGACATTTTTTAAAGAAACAATAGTTTTTCCTTTGGGTGATTAAAAGTAACGATTAGTACTTTATTCTCTAATAGTGGCTAATATAGACTCAATAGTTATAGAAGATGTTTTATAGAGTTGACCCTCTGTATCCACCGATTCTGCATCTGAGGATTCAACCAACTGTGGATCAAAAATATATGGGAAAAAAAATTAACAATACAACAATTTAAAAAATCTAATAAAACAGCACAGTATAACAACTATTTACATAGCATTTACATTGTATTAGGTGTTAAGTAATCTAGAGATGATCTAAAGATACCAGAGGATATGTGTATATCAAATGCAGATATTATACCATTTTGTATAAGGGACTGGAACATCTGTGAATTTTGGTATCCATGGGAGTCCTGGAATCAGTCTCCCATGGAAACAAAGGGACAACTTTGATTACTTTTTAATCACAAAAGAAATGTGTATATATGTGCATATGGACTTCTATGTGCAGGTATTTTTTTAAAATGAGGCAAAATTCGTATAACATAAAATCTATCATTTTTACTTTTTTAAAAAGTACAGTTCAGTAATGGCTTAGTACATTGACAGTGTTGTGCAACTAGCACCTCTGTCTAGTTCCAGAACACTTTTATCAGTCCCAGAGGAAACTCCATAACCAATTACTTACCATTTCCCCCTCCCCACGGGCCTGGCAACTACTAATCTGCTTTTTGTATGTATGGATCTGCCCAATATTTAAAACAAGTGAAATGATACAATGTGGCCTTTTGTGCCTATCTTCTTTCACTTAGCATAATGTTTTCAAGATTCATTCATGTTGTAACATGCATCAATACTTTATTTCTTTTTATGACTACATATTATTTCATTGTGTGACCAGGCTTAATGGCTCACACCTGTAATCTCAGCACTTCGGGAGACTGAGCTGGAAGGATCCCTTGAGCCCAGGAGTTCAGGACCAAACTGAGCAACAGTGAGATCTTGTCTCTATAAGAAATAAAATTACCCAGGTGTGGGCAGTGAGCTGTGATTGCATCACTGTATTTCAGCCTGAGTGGCAGAGCAAGACACTGTTTAAAAAAAGGAAAATTCATTGTGTACATGTACCACATTTTAAAAATTAATTTATTGCTTGATGAACATTTGGATTGTCCATCAATGGATGGATTATTAGCTAGTAACCTTTTGGCTATTGTGAATACTGCAGCAAAGAACATTTATGTCTCAGTCATTTGAACACCTGTTTCCAGTTCTTTTGGATATATACCTAGGAGTAGAATAGCTGGATCATGTGGTAATTCTATGTTTAATTTTTTGAGGAATCCTTAAACTGTTTTTCACAGCGATTAAACCATTATACGTCTCCACAAGCAATGTCCAAGGATTCCAGTTTCTCTACATCCTCGTCAATGCAGGTGATTCCCCACTCCTTTTTTTTTTTTTAATAGCCATTCTAGTAGCTTTTTTTTTTTTTTTTTTTTGGTCTTTTTCAGCATTTTTACTGTGATCCATGTGTTTGTGAGTTTCTTTGCATTTAACCTACGTGGAGTTGATTGAGCTCCTTAAATGTGTATATTATTGCTTTTCAATAAATTTGAGAAGTTTTCAGCCATTTTTTTTAGTTATTTTTTTCTGCTGCTTCTGTCTTCTCCTTCTGATACTCCCATTATATACATGTCAGTGTGCTTAAAATAATGTCCTACAGTTCTCTGAAGATGTTCATTTTTCTTCATATTTTTCTGTCTGGATTGTATAATCTCTACTGATTTGTCTGTAAGTTCACTAATTCTTCTATTTGTTCATATCTACTGTTGACCTCCTCTAGTGAATTTTCATTTCAGTTATATGGTTCAGCTCCAGAATTTTTATTTGGTTCTTTTTAAAAAAATAACCTTTACCTTTTTGTTGATATTCTTTTTTTTTTTGTGACATTGTCATCATACCTTCCTCTAATTATGATTTCCTTTAGTTCTTTACACATACTTATTAATGGCTATTTGGAATGCTTTGTCTGTTAAATCCAACATGTAAGTTTAATCACAGTTTCTGTTATCTGTTTTTTTCCCCAGCATATGGGTCATACTTTCTGTTTTTTCATGCCTCGTAATTTTCTATTCAAAGCTGGATATTTTATGTAGTAAATTGAGAAATTCTTGGAACTGGTTTCTTCCTTCCAGTGAATGCTGTTGCTTCTTGCTTATTTTGTTTATGGACTGTTTTAGTGGAGTCTGTTTAGTGCCCCCCCCCCCCCACACACACACACACGCACACAGTGTTAAGCCTCTGATGTTGCACCTCTGGGGAAGCAGCCTTGGGTATTCCCAGTTACCCTGGGTGATGGTGGTTTGGCAGGGCTCTCTTTTTGCCTGACTACTCACATCTGTTAAGGTCCATTAATCTAGTGCTAATTGCACTGTTTTCAACAATGCCCTGGGGCATTATGTTGTTCTGCAGACTCATCAACTTTGGTTTCCTTTGAAGAAATAGTTCCCTAAGTCAGTGCTTGAAATTTCTTCTGAATCCAGGTGGGCTCCTCTCAGCTGTGTCTTTTCCTGTTTTTTTTTTTTTTTTTTTGGGCAAATCAACTGTCCTGTAGTTTAGCCTTTGTATCCATTGATTCTTCCAGTCTCTTCTCATTTGCCTCTCACAGCCTCTACTGTTTTTCAGATCATGCTTGCCTGTTTCCTTGCAAATGAACTTCTTTTCTCTGGGAAGAGATTAAAAGCAGTCTGCTTTATGGTCCACTTCTTTCCACAGGCAAACATCTCCAAGCCCAGGCTCTGGAGTAAGGAGGAAGGAACAACAGTATTTCTTTCCCAGTGTATCTCTACTGTAGGAGCTGTGCTGGAGGGAGGCAGTAGCCTCAGTTCTTCTTATCTTCACGCTCTTGGTATGGAACCCACAGTTTACAAGCCAAGACAGCAGTGATTGGTACCCCGACAGCATCATGCCCAAAGTAGAGCCTCCACCTTTCCGGCAGTGACAGATTTGAAGAAGGGAGCCAGCCCCTGTAACATCAGCATTAAGTAGCTAGAGGTGTAGCAGCATGAGCCAAACAAACAAACAAAACCCCTCAGACACCGAGTTGAGGAAGGAAAGGACTTTATTCGGCTGGGAGCGTCGGCAGACTTACATCTCAAACAACCGAGCTCCCTGAGTGAGCAATTTCTGTCCCTTTTAAGGGCTTACGACTCTTAAGGGTGTCCACGTGAGAGGGTCGTGATCGATTGAGCAAGCAGGGGATACATGATTGGGGGCTGCATGCACCGGTAATCAGAACGGAACAGAACAGTACGGGGATTTTCACGATGCTTTTCCATACAGTGTCTGGAATCTATAGATAACACAAGCAGTTAAGTCATGGGTTGATTTTTAACTACCAGGCCCAGGGTGTGGCATCGGGCTGTCTGCCTGTGGATTTCATTTCTGCCTTTTAGTTTTTACTTCTTTTTTCTTTAGAGGCAGAAATTGGGCACAAGACAATATGAAGGGTGGTCTTCTCCCTTAGAGGCAGGATGAGAAATGTTGACATCCTTCCTGTCACAGCAGGACATTGACTGGACCTGTTGGAAGAGGGAACACAGTGCTTATGGCTACACCAGTCTAGAGTGGAGTTTCTGACTCCTTGAGTTAGGACAGAGCAGCTCCTGGTTCAAAGACCACAGACTCTCACTTTTCTCATAGTCTCTACTAAATTTTCTTGAATAAATGTTTCTTCATTTGTTCTGTGCTTCCAGCAGTGTTTTTATATTTTTCACCAAATTTGCTGGGGAGTATGTCCATGGAACTCCTCAAGTTGTCACGCCGAAAGTTTTTTTCATTAGTGGTTCAGTCTCTGCTGGTTATGGGGGTCTGTTCACATTTTCAGTTTCTTCTTGAGTCAGTTTTGGTAGTTCCACATTTGTGAATTTTAAAATTTTTTCTTCTGTTACTGATTTATAGTTTCATTCAACTGCAATCAGAGAGGATACTTTGTATAATTTAAATTTTTTTAAATTTGTCGAGACTTGTTTTGTGGCCTAGGTAGCATATGGTCTGTCCTTGAGAACATTCCATATGCACTTGAGAAGAATGTGTGTTCCACTGTTGATGAGTGAAATGGCTGTTAGGTCTAGTTATTTTATACTGCTGTTCAAGTCTTCTATCTCTTTATTGATCTTCCTCGTTCTCTGCATTATTGAATGTTGGGTATTTCTGTCTCCAGCTATTATTGTAGAATTGTCTATTCTCTCTTTAATTCTGTTAGTTTTTGCTTGATATAGTTTGGGGCTCTATTATTTGGTGTATATATGTTTGTACTTGTCATACCTTCTTGATGAATTGACTCTTTTATCAATAGATAATATCCTTTGTCTCTCGTAACAATTTTTGACTTAAAGTCTGTTTTGTCTTATGGTAGCATAGCCACCCAGCTCTCTTCTGCATGAAATACCTTTTTTCATCCTTTCACTTTCAACCTATTTTTGATTTCCATACACAAGAACCCTTAAAAATATTCTTCCAGTCTTTTCACATTGCCTATCTGTTGGATCACTTCTTCAGTGCTTAGCCAGGCCATTTGCAACTCTGCCTTAGTCTTCACTTCCTGTTGGCTCAGCAATGTCAGCCAGCTTAGGACCTTCTTACCTGCTTTCTTTTTTTTTTTCTTTTTATTATACTTTAAGTTTTAGGGTTCATGTGCACAACGTGCAGGTTAGTTACATATGTATATATGTGCGATGTTGGTGTGCTGCACCCATTAACTCATCATTTAACATTAGGAATATCTCCTAATACTATCCCTCCCCCCTCTCCCCACCCCACAACAGACTCCGGTGTGTGATGTTCCCCTTCCTGTGTTCGTGTGTTCTCATTGTTCAATTTCCCACCTATGAGTGAGAACATGCGGTGTTTGGTTTTTTGTCCTTGCGATAGTTTGCTGAGAATGATGGTTTCCAGCTTCATCCATGTCCCTACAAAGGACATGAACTCATCATTTCTTATGGCTGCATAGTATTCCATGTTGTATATGTGCCACATTCTCTTAATCCAGTCTATCATTGTTGGACATTTGGGTTGGTTCCAAGTCTTTGCTATTGTGAATAGTGCTGCAATAAACAGATGTGTGCATGTGTCTTTATAGCAGCATGATTTATAATCCTTTGGGTATATACCCAGTAATGGGATGGCTGGGTCAAATGGTATTTCTAGTTCAAGATCCCTAAGGAATCGCCACACTGACTTCCACAATGGTTGAACTAGTTTACAGTCCCACGAATAGTGTAAAAGTGTTCCTATTTCTCCACATCCTCTCCAGCACCTGTTGTTTCCTGACTTTTTAATGATCGCCATTCTAACTGGTGTGAGATGGTATCTCATTGTGGTTTTGATTTGCATTTCTCTGATGGCCAGTGATGATGAGCATTTTTTCATGTGTCTGTTGGCTGCATAAATGTCTTCTTTTGAGAAGTGCCTGTTCATATCTTTCACCCACTTTTTGATGGGGTTGTTTTTTTCTTGTAAATTTGTTTGAGTTCTTTGTAGATTCTGGATATTAGCCCTTTGTCAGATGAGTAGATTGCAAAAATTTTCTCCCATTCTGTAGGTTGCCTGTTCACTCTGATGGTGGTTTCTTTTGCTGTCCAGAAGCTCTTTAGTTTAATTAGATCCCATTTGTCAATTTTGTCTTTGTTGCCATTGCTTTTGGTGTTTTAGACATAAAGTCCTTGCCCATGCATATGTCCTGAACGGTATTGCCTAGGTTTTCTTCTAGGGTTTTTATGGTTTTAGGTCTAATAAGTCTTTAATCCATCTTGAATTAATTTTTGTATAAGGTGTAAGGAAAGGATCCAGTTTCAGCTTTCTACATATGGCTAGCCAGTTTTCCCAGCACCATTTATTAAATAGGGAATCCTGTCCCCATTTCTTGTTTTTGTCAGGTTTGTCAAAGATCAGATGGTTGTAGATATGCGGCATTCTTTCTGAGGGCTCTGTTCTGTTCCGTCGGTCTATATCTCTGTTTTGGTACCAGTACCATGCTGTTTTGGTTACTGTAGCCTTGTAATATAGTTTGAAGTCAGGTAGAGTGATGCCTCCAGGTTTGTTCTTTTGGCTTAGGATTGACTTGGCAATGCAGGCTCTTTTTTGGTTCCATATGAACTTGAAAGTAGTTTTTTCCAATTCTGTGAAGAAAGTCATTGGTAGCTTGATGGGGATGGCATTGAATCTGTAAATTACCTTTGGCAGTATGGCCATTTTCACGATACTGATTCTTCCTACCCATGAGCATGGAATGTTCTTCCATTTGTTTGTATCCTCTTTTATTTCATTGAGCAGTGGTTTGTAGTTCTCCTTGAAGAGGTCCTTCACATCTCTTGTAAGTTGGATTCCTAGGTATCTTATTCTCTTTGAAGCAATTGTAAATGGGAGTTCACTCATGATTTGGTTCTCTGTCTGTTATTGGTGTATAAGAATGCTTGTGATTTTTGCACATTGATTTTGTATCCTGAGACTTTGATGAAGTTGCCTATCAGCTTAAGGAGATTTTGGGCTGAGACCATGGGGTTTTCTAGATATACAATCATGTCATCTGCAAACAGGGACAATTTGACTTCCTCTTTTCCTAATTGGATACCCTTTATTTCTTCTCCTGCCTGATTGCCCTGGCCAGAACTTCCAACACTATGTTGAATAGGAGTGGTGAGGGAGGCCATCCCTGTCTTGTGCCAGTTTTCAAAGGGAATGCTTCCAGTTTTTGGCCATTCAGTATGATATTGGCTGTGGGTTTGTCATAGATAGCTCTTATTATTTTGAGATACTTCCCATCAATACCTAATTTATTGAGAATTTTTAGCATGAAGTGTTGTTGAATTTTGTCAAAGGCCTTTTCTGCATCTATTGAGATAATCATATGGTTTTTTTCATTGGTTCTGTTTATATGCTGGATTACGTTTATTGATTTGCATATGTTGAAGCAGCCTTGCAACCCAGGGATGAAGCCCACTTGATCATCATGGATAAGCTTCTTGATGTGCTGCTGGATTCAGTTTGCCAGTATTTTATTGAGGATTTTTGCATCAATGTTCATCAGGGATATTGGTCTAAAATTCTCTTTTTTTGTTGTGTCTCTGCCAGGCTTTGGTATCAGGATGATGCTGGCCTCATAAAATGAGTTAGGGAGGATTCCCTCTTTTTCTATTGATTGGAGTAATTTCAGAAGGAATGGTACCAGCTCCTCCTTGTACCTCCGGTAGAATTCAGCTGTGAATCCATCTGGTCCTGGACTTTTTTTGGTTGGTAAGCTATTAATTATTGCCACAATTTCAGATCCTGTTATTGGTCTATTCAGAGATTCAACTTCTTCCTGGTTTAGTCTTGGGAGGGTGTATGTGTTGAGGAATTCATCCATTTCTTCTAGATTTTCTAGTTTATTTGCGTAGAGGTGTTTATAGTAGTCTCTGATGGTAGTTTGTATTTCTGTGGGATCAGTGGTGATATCCACTTTATCATTTTTTATTGCGTCTGTTTGATTCTTCTCTCTTCTTTATTAGTCTTGCTAGCGGTCTATCAATTTTGTTGATCTTTTCAAAAAACCAGCTCCTGGATTCATTGATTTTTTTGAAGGGATTTTTGTGTCTCTATTTCCTTCAGTTCTGCTCTGATCTTAGTTATTTCTTGCCTTCTGCTAGCTTTTGAATGTGTTTGCTCTTGCTTCTCTAGTTCTTTTAATTGTGATATTAGTGTGTCAATTTTAGATCTTTCCTGCTTTCTCTTGTGGGCATTTAGTGCTATAAGTTTCCCTCTACACACTGCTTTGAATGCATCCCAGAGATTCTGGTATGTTGTGTCTTTGTTCTCATTGGTTTCAAAGAACATCTTTATTTCTGCCTTCATTTTGTTATGTACCCAAGTAGTCATTCAGGAGCAGGTTGTTCAGTTTCCATGTAGTTGAGTGGTTTTGAGTGAGTTTCTTAATCCTGAGTTCTACTTTGATTGCTCTGTGGTCTGAGAGACAGTTTGTTATAATTTCTGTTCTTTTACATATGCTGAGGAGTGCTTTACTTCCAACTAAGTGGTCAATTTTGGAATAAATGTGGTGTGCTGCTGAAAAAAATGTATATTCTGTTGATTTGGGGTGGAGAGTTCTGTAGATGTCTATTAGGTCTGCTTGGTTCAGAGCTGAGTTCAATTCCAGGATATCCTTGTTAACTTTCTGTCTCGTTGATCTGTCTAATGTTGACAGTGGGGTGTTAAAGTCTCCCATTATTATTGTGTGGGAGTGTAAGTCTCTTTGTAGGTCTCTAAGGACTTGCTTTATGAATCTGGGTGCTCCTGTATTGGGTGCATATATATTTAGGATAGTTAGCTGTTCTTGTTGAATTGGTCCCTTTACCATTATGTAATGGCCTTTTTTGTCTCTTTTGATCTTTGTTAGTTTAAAGTCTGTTTTATCAGAGACTAGGATTGCAATCCCTGCCTTTTTTTGTTTTCCATTTGCTTAGTAGATCTTCCTCCATCCCTTTATTTTGAGCCTATGTGTGTCTCTGCCTGTGAGATGGGTTTCCTGAATACAGCACACTGATGGGTCTTGACTCTTTATCCAATTGCCAGTCTGTGTCTTTTAATTGGAGCATTTAGCCCATTTACATTTAAGGTTAATGTTGTTATGTGTGAATTTGATCCTGTCATTATGATGTTAGCTGGTTATTTCGCTCTTTAGTTGATGCAGTTTCTTCCTAGCCTCGATGGTCTTTACAGTTTGGCATGTTTGTGCAGTGGCTGGTACCGGTTGTTCCTTTCCATGTTTAGTGCTTCCTTCAGGAGCTCTTTTAGGGCAGGCCTGGTGGTGACAGAATCTCTCAGCATTTGCTTGTCTGTAAAGGATGTTATTTATCCTTCACTTACGAAGCTTAGCTTGGCTGGATGTGAAATTCTGGGTTGAAAATTCTTTTCTTTAATAATGTTGAATATTGGCCCCCACTCTCTTCTGGCTTGTAGAGTTTCTGCCGAGAGATCAGCTGTTAGTCTGACGGGCTTCCCTTTGTGGGTAACCTGACCTTTCTCTCTGGCTGCCTTAACATTTTTTCCTTCATTTCAACTTTGGTGAATCTGACAATTATGTGTCTTGGAGTTGCTCTTCTCGAGGAGTATCTTTGTGGCATTCTCTGTATTTCCTGAATTTGAATGTTGGCCTGCCTTGCTAGATTGGGGAAGTTCTCCTGGATAATATCCTGCAGAGTGTTTTCCCACTTGGTTCCATTCTCCCCATCACTTTCAGGTACACCAATCAGACGTAGATTTGGTCTTTTCACATAGTCCCATATTTCTTGGAGGCTTTGTTCACTTCTTTTTATTCTTTTTTCTCTAAGCTTCTCTTCTCGCTTCACTTCATTCATTTCATCTTTCATCACTGATACCCTTTCTTCCAGTTGGTCGCATTGGCTACTGAGGCTTGTGCATTCATCACGGAGTTCTCGTGTCTTGGTTTTCAGCTCCATCAGGTCCTTTAAGGACTTCTCTGCATTGGTTATTCTAGTTAGCCATTCGTCTAATTTTTTTTCAAGGTTTTTAACTTCTTTGCCATGGGTTTGAACTTCCTCCTTTAGCTTGGAGTAGTTTGATCGTCTGAAGCCTTCTTCTCTCAACTCGTCAAAGTCATTCTCCATACAGCTTTGTTCTGTTGCTGGTGAGGAGCTGCGTTCCTTTGGAGGAGGAGAGGCGCTCTGATTTTTAGAGTTTCCAGTTTTTCTGCTCTGTTTTTTCCCCATCTTTGTGGTTTTATCTACCTTTGGTCTTTGATGATGGTGACTTACAGATGGGTTTTTGGTGTGGATGTCTTTTCTGTGTTAGTTTTCCTTCTAACAGTCAGGACCCTCAGCTGCAGGTCTGTTGGAGTTTGCTGGAGGTCCACTCCAGACCCTGTTTGCCTGGGTATTAGCAGTGGAGGCTGCAGAACAGCGGATATTGGTGAACAGCAGATGTTGCTGCCTAATCGTTCCTCTGTAAGTTTTGTCTCAGAGGAGTACCCGGCCTTGTGAGGTGTCAGTCTGCCCCTACTGGGGGGTGTCTCCCAGTTAGGCTACTCGGGGGTCAGGGACCCACTTGAGGTGGCAGTCTGTCTGTTCTCAGATGTCCAGCTGCGTGCTGGGAGAACCACTGCTCTCTTCAAGGCTGTCAGACAGGGACATTTAAGTCTGCAGAGGATTCTGCTGCTTTTTGTTTGGCTGTGCCCTGCCCCCACAGGTGGAGTCTACAGAGGCAAACAGGCCTCCTTGAGCTGCAGTGGGCTCCACCCAGTTTGAGCTTCCAGGCCGCTTTGTTTACCTACTCAAGCCTGGGTAGCGGTGGGCGCTCCTCCCCCAGCCTCGCTGCCACCTTGCAGTTTGATCTCAGACTGCTGTGTTAGCAATGAGCGAGGCTCCCTGGGCATTAAGACCCTCCGAGCCAGGTGCGGCACATAATTTCCTGGTTTGCTGTTTGCTAAGACCATTGGAAAAGCACAGTATTAGGGTGGGAGTGACCTGATTTTCCAGGTGCCGTCTGTCACCCCTTTCTTTGACTAGGAAAGGGAATTCCCTGACCCCTTGTGCTTCCCGGGTGAGGTGATGCCTCGCTCTGCTTCGGCTCACGCTCGGTGCACTGCACCCACTGTCCTGCACCCACTTTCCGACACTCCCCAGTGAGATAAACCCAGTACCTCATTTGGAAATGGAAAAATCACCCATCTTCTGCGTCGCTCACACTGGGAGCTGTAGACTGGAGCTGTTCCTATTCAGCCATCTTGGCTCCACCCCCCACCTGTTTTCAAGCATGTGTTTGCCCCTGGGCATACCCATAGCTTTCTAGATTTCCTGGAATATGTGGGAGCTTTTCAAAGCTTTTATTCCCCAGCTTCTTCCTTCCCACGGTTTTTTGCCTGGTCATTGCTTGTGCCAGCTCTGATTCCTTCTCTAGGTGGCTATAACTAATACATTTGCCTCTTAATGCTTTTGATAAATGCCATATCCCAGAATGCTGTCCCCTACCTCAGGGAAGCTCCAAGGCAGGTGAAACTGGCCCTTCAGTCAGTCCTTCAGGGAATTGCCAGACTGGTCAAAGTACATTACAATATGTTTTAGAATAAGGTCCATCTTGCTCTCTTTGGTACCAGCACCGTATACCAGGAATGAGGGCAAGTGACTTTATATCAGCATCCTGTATCAGGAATGAGGGCTGATGACTTGGGCGGACCACCAAACTAGGGGAGGGAGCCATAGTAAGCAGGTTTGTTAAAATGCCACAGCCCTTTCTCACTGAAATTCAGTAGCTTGTTTCTTCATTAAGCATTCCCTTAGCTGTTAAGTTTTGTTTTTGGTTTTTTTTTTTGAGACGGAGTCTTGCTCTGTCGCCCAGGCTGGAGTGCAGTGGCGTGATCTCGGCTCACTGCAAACTCTGCCTCCCGGGTTCATGCCATTCTCCTGCCTCAGCCTCCCGAGTAGCTGGGACTATAGGCGCCTGCCATCACACCCGGCTAATGTTTTTTTTTGTATTTTTTAGCAGAGACAGGGTTTCACCGTGTTAGCCAGGATGGTCTCGATCTCCTGACCTCATGATCCGCCCACCTCGGCCTCCCAAAGTGCTGGGATTACAGGCATGAGCCACCGCGCCCGGCCAGCTGTTAAGTTTTTGATTCAGTTCCAGAGTTTCAAACAAGCTGATTCTGACCATTTCACCAGCTATTCATTTCTTTTGTGGACGGATGGAGTTTTGGAGCTCTCTACTATTTTGTGACATCTATGTGTATATACATTTTTACATATCTACGAATTTCTACCTATATAGTTTAGAGATTCATATCTATGAATCTCTATGAATTCATATCTGTGAATTTTTAAAGAATGTCAAGGAATTTATTGGTATGATAATCAACAATTCAGGATACAGGTTACTTCTGGTAAAGAGAGGAAACATGATAGTGGTAGGGACACACCAGGATGGTGGGTACATGATTGTTTGACATGTGATTCTTTTTTTGTTTTCTGAATATTTGAGATTTTTATATAAAGTTAGATAGTTGTGTGTGTCTATATGACTTACATAAAACATTGTGACATTGAAGCATTTTGTTGAAGTAGAAAGTCTTGTGTATGTTTATTTGAATAACAAATCTTGCTTTCCCTTTAATAAGTAAAAGTAGGAAATATCACACTTGAAATGCTTAAGACTAGTTTATATGATGGAATAGGGGAGAATCTTTTACTTATTTGTTGATGTATATAGATTGATTGTCTTGTGTTTTTCTCTAGATCTTAGTTTCATTGTACCCTCTCTGCAACCTTTTTCTGTAAGAATGAGAATAGGAAGGCCTGAATGTTAGTAGGTAGTTGATAGTCTGCTGTTTTTATTTTCATTTTTCTTCTTATGAAGAGGAAGAAAAAAATAGAATCCTGGAAATAGCACTGAAGTGGACTTTGGGAGATCTTTGTCTTTGTTCTTTGTTCTAATATTCATTCAACAGTGTAAATTTGGACAGTTCTTATTTTCTGTGCCAGTCCTCATTTGTAAAATAAGAATTGGAACAATAGGTAAGGCCTGTTTAAGCTTTGTAAAATATAGAAGGGCAGCATGATTCTATGGAAAGAGCATTGACTTTGGAGCCAGGCAAATTTGTGTTCATCTATTTTCTAATTACTTTAAAGTAAGCTTTCTAAACGCTTTTCTCATCATTAAGATGGTGTATTAACACCCATCTCACAGAGCTACTGAAGAATGAACAACATATATAATATCTTGTAAAGTGCTCACACATACAGTCTGTTCACTCAGATTCTCCATACCTTTATCTTGTAACTACATCCTTTGAAGTAAAGCTGGAGAGAAAAACAAACAAAGAAATTCTTGTAATCTTTTATGTAGCTTGCTTTTATTTTTTTATTTTATTTTATTTTTGAGATGGAGTCTCACTCTGTTGCCCAGGCTGGAGTGCAGTGGTGCGATCTTGCCTCACTGCAGCCTCCACCTCCCAGATTGAAACAATTCTCCTGCCTCAGCCTCCGGAGTAGCTGGCATTATAGGCGCCCGCCCCCATGCCTGGCTTATTTTTGTATTTTTAGTAGAGACAGGGTTTCACCATGTTTGCCAGACTGGTCTTGAACTCCTGGGCTCAAGTGATCCGCTTGCCTCAGCCTCCCAAAGTGCTGGGATTACAGGCGTGAGCCACCGTGCCTGACTGTAGTTTGCTTTTATATATGAATTACATTTGAAGTGTATATGAAGTATATTTTTATATATGAGGTCTGTTGTGAGTTATACTTCAGGAAGATAATAACTCTTCTAGAGATATTGAAGAACTTTCTCTTTACCCTCCAGGGTTTCTAAAAGTTTTTTATTTATGTTTTTTGTTAGTATTAAATTATAATAGTATCTTTTTATAAAAGCTTAAAGATTCAGGTTAATGTTTTCTTTGATTTCTTTCAATTTACCTTCTACCCCAGGATCTATTACTTAAACAGTAACATAGACACAAGATCTTACGTATTTTCTGTAGTCCATATGAGTTTGAAAATAACCATGTTTTCCACTACTTTTAAAAATAATTACTTATATTTCTGTATTAATTAAAACATAACACATTTATGAAATATGAATAAATAAAAATAAAAAAATCTCATCAGCCAGAGATAGCCTTTTAATATTTAGATGTATTTGACATTATCACTGAAATGCCAAAGTGCAGCTCAGTGCCTCCACCTGCCAGTCTGTTTTTCTTTATGCACGAGTACCTCTATATACTATTTATATTTATAAAAGCAATGTCTTGTTAGGCATACTGTTTGATTTTTTTTAGATATGTAACATATCCTGAACACTTTTCCCTGTCATTAAGAAAATTTAATACACTCTTAATGGTTGCACATTTTCCATGTATTAATATTGCAGAAATATACTGTGCTCAGAATTATCTTTTTCACAGTTATAATCATTTTCCTAGGATGTATTTACAGGATGAATCTGACAAAATTTCTTTTGATACTAATTATAAAATTGATCTATAGCAAAGCCTTATCCTCAGTATAGTGATGTCTGCTTCTCTGCAATTTTGCTGGCTGTAGGGTTTGACGGTTTAAAATAATCTTGGACAGTGCAATAGGTAGAAAACGTTATGGGTTCTTTTTCTATTTCATTGATTACAAGTGAGGGTAAACTTTTTTTTTTTTTTTTTTTGGTAATCATTCTTCTGTGAAATGCTTGCTCATCTCATCATTTTTGTGTGTGTGTGAATGTTTTTGAAATCAATGCAAGTTGCCAGAAAACATATAAATGCTTTCATGGACATCAAATAACACCATCTGCATTTTTATACTTTTAGAAATTGGTAGCTTATATTTTAGCGTCATTCCCTTCTTGCCAGAAATCTCACTATGAAATAATAAGGGAGATTATTATGCTATTTATATTCCCACAAGAAAAGTATGAGAGTGCCTCTCCTCTTACACTCTCTCACTCATCTTTTGGATTTTTCCTAGTTTGATAGGTAAAAAGTGGCTTTTTAATTTAGTTTTAATTTTTATTTTTCTAATTATAAGTTTCTTTCCTGTGAGTTATTTGCTTATTTTCTTATTTGTAAAAATTCTTTATATATTAAGAAAATTAGTTATATGTGCTATATGCATTTCAGATAGTTTTCTTTGTTTATTGTTTTTGAAATTGGTCATAATGGTTTATTTTATCAGGTTTTTTTACAGTCACTGGCAAAAGTATTGACCAGGACACATCCCTCTCATATATTACTAGAGATTTTTCTAACAGATAAGTCTAATAATCATTACTCTTTCAGTACATTTATTTAATTAACTATGAATTTGCCTATAATAAATATTCAACTTTTGTTTCTGCTCCTGTTTCTACTCCCAAGTCTGTAGAAAACAATAGTGGTCTGTCTTGGAGAATGTTCCACATGCACTTGAAAATAATGTGTGTTCTGCTGTTGATGGGTGAAATGGCTGTTAGGTCTAGCTGGTTGTTTTACACTGCTGTTCAAGTCTCCTATTTCTTTTTTGATTTTCCTGGTTCTGTGCATTATTGAATGTTGGGTATTGCTGTCTCCAACTATTATTGTAGAATTGTCTATTCTGCCTTCAATTCTGTTAGTTTTTGCTTGATATAGTTTGGGGCTCTATTATGTGGTGTATATATGTTTGTACTTGTCATACCTTCTTGATGAATTGACCCTTTTATCAATATATAATATCCTTTATCTCTCATAACAATTTTTGTCTTAAAGTCTGTTTTGTCTGTGGTAGCATAGGGTTCTGCAGACTTCAGTATATATATTGTCATGTAATCTTGAAACCCTCTTACACCTCCAGAGTGCACTACTTATGTAGCTTATTCTGATTGTGCCTCTTTTAGTAAGTTACAAAGCAGCAGCATCTGGTCACTAATATCCTGGTTAGGTTATGAAGAGGTAATTATGCATACCATTGGATACAGTACAAGAACAGCTACCTGGGAGGAAATTTTATGACATAGTACGTCTCGGCAAGAAGCACTCTGTTAGGGATGAAGTCTTATCAGAGAACCTGTTGTCTGAGATAGACGTGGAGTTTTGTAGAAAGTCTGTATTTCTTCTTACAGAGTATTCATTGCCTGTTACATTCCATTCTATGTTTTACTTGACGAAAACTTCTGGAGTCTGACAGATGGGTAACTAGTATTTATAGTTCTAACTTTGCAAACCTTTTGGTTTTCATGACTATGTCAATAAAAAGGTGAAGGAGGGTGAACCAGATATTAACTGATGTCATTATGTTTCCATGATATTTTGTGATTTTATGTATATGCTCTTAAAACTATATGTTATTTTTTAATTTGTGATTTTTTGGAGAACATGCCTTTACAAAATAATCTTATCTATAAATACTAAGTTTGTTTAGATTTCAAGTGTCACATGTTACAAAAACTTACTTCTTAAAATCATTAAATTTATCTAAAATTCTCACATGTTCCTTCATAATCTAGTTTGGGATAGTAATTGTTTCATGTCTGTTTAAATATATCTTCCCTCTTGATTCTGTCGTTTAAACTTTTTAATCAGTACATCAAACTTCTTTCCTTTGTAGGTAAGGTACTCAACTGTGTGGGGTACTACATAAATCCTGAAAGACTACAATAAAGTGGTGATGTCTCGGGAACCCACCCCACCTCTACCTGGAGATATGTCTACTGGTCCCATAGCAGAAAGCTGGTGTTACACACAGGTACATGCTCTTAAAAATCCCTCACTTTATGTCACTTATAAATTTTACAGTATGTTGAGAATAGTATTGTGAAACACTTTGCCATAGTTATTAGAAGTGTTAGAAGACTGGATCGTAGGATGTTGAACATGTAACAAGTTAAAAGTATTACCGTCATCATTATAAAAGTGGTTTTCTGAATCTCTTAGGTTAAAGTAGTAAAATTTTCCTATATGTGGACCATTAATAACTTCAGTTTTTGTCGAGAGGAAATGGGTGAAGTGTTAAAAAGTTCAACATTTTCATCTGGCCCAAGTGACAAAATGAAATGGTAAGATTTTTGTTTGCTTTGAATTTTTGTTTTTTGTTTTTGATGTGATCATCAGCTGCTCATGATTTTGTTGTTATCATTGTTCCTGAATGAGTATTAATGTAATTTCATATTAGATTGGTAGTATGTTCCTAATAGTGTGGGGAATTATAAAGAACTGTGAGGATGTTGACAGGAGTGCTGTTTGTGACATTAACACATGATTTCAGTGTTCTCTCTCTCTCTTTCTCTCTCTCTCTCTCTCGAATGCTTTTCAAGTATTATATTCCTCCATGTGAGCTTATTGTTTTATTTTAGGTGCCTGAGGGTAAACCCAAAGGGATTAGATGATGAAAGTAAAGACTACTTGTCCTTATATTTGCTTTTAGTCAGCTGCCCCAAAAGTGAAGTTCGAGCAAAATTCAAATTTTCCCTTCTGAATGCTAAAAGGGAAGAAACAAAAGCAATGGGTAAGTGATTTGCAAACTAAGTGAAGACATTTCTGTATAACTACATATTATGACTTCTTCTGCACCTTTACCTAGAAAAGTCTGGGACTTTTTTCTGCTAAAATCTACTTAACCTGAAACTTTTAATTTGACCATTATTTAAATCCAGCATAGAGCTATAATTATTTTACTGAGTCTTAGACTTCGTAAAACATGTAAAAATGATTAATAATATTACTTCTTCATGTCCTAAAATGACATCCAGTTGTCACTTAGAAAAATAGTTGCTGTTAGGGCAAGGTGCCTGGTTCAGTGCTTGGCATATATAATATGTGCTCAGGAAGCATTTCTCTCTTGCCTTTTTTGCCAGGTAATAAAATCTGAAGAACAATGAGAAAGAGATAGAGTGCCCTGATATTTTGTCACT
This sequence comes from Pan troglodytes, assembly GCF_028858775.2. Classification (NCBI taxonomy): domain Eukaryota; kingdom Metazoa; phylum Chordata; class Mammalia; order Primates; family Hominidae; genus Pan; species Pan troglodytes. The sequence continues at coordinate 40,599,250 of NC_072411.2, forward strand.
AGAATTTTTTGAGCAGTAGATTGAACACTGATTGAAAGGAGCCATTTTTCTTAGTTTCAGGGCCTACTAATTTCAGTCCAAAATTCACACATATAGCCAGCTGAAATGCAGTAGCCTTGAGCTTCATAATAGAAGAGTGATGTAGGAAATGTATGTTGTGTATGGCAGGAGAATAATATTTTCTAGAAATGAATTGCAGAATCAAGTAACGTGATTACAGAAAATTCACATTCACATACATTTTTAAATAACGTATTGCTAAAATAATATGTATTTTCACATTGTCTCACCTTAAGATAGTGGAGTATTTCAGGTAGATTGATTACTGATTTTCCACTTCCATTTTATTCTTTGTATAATAGATGATGAATACTTTCTGTAGAGGATCTTGTTTACTGCCTAGTATATAGTTGTTATAGACTACCTTAGGCATTTGAAATACTTGCTTCAGATGTTTATTAAATCTATTACAAATTACACAAAAAGCATCTTTTGGACTTTTATGAAAAATTCTTTTTAGGGGAGAGGAGGTTATGTCTAGAGACTTAGGAATGATAAAGGACTTTCTTTATCTTTTTCACAGGTTCATGGATTTTTCTATAGTTGAATAAAAAATCGGTGGGATGAGTATGTCAGGAAAGCTTAAACATGCCTTGATATTTAGAACATCCATTTTTGAAGGGAGAAGCAGGAAATAAGATGTATGTTTCTTACCAGATTCTGATATTAGATGATTAGTGTGCCTATACCAACATATTTTGATCCTATTTAATTGTCTTTTAGGGCCAATCTTAGATTGTTAAAAAGATCTCTTCCTTCTCCATGTGATTTGATCTGACTTTTCTATTTGAGATCCAGAAGTCTGAAATTGAGCTCATTGACAATGGCCAAAATTGAGTAGGCATATGGAGTTACTGTTTCTACCTGACTTAAAACTCTTATGACATTTGATTTATAAACACAAATATCTGTAACTTTTATGATGGATGTATTGACAAGTCCTGTTTTCACACATTTTATTTAACTGTGTTACCATGTTTAAAAAGTCTCTTGGATATTTATTTTATTTAAACTCTATTCTGTTTTCCACCAGAAAGCCAAAGAGCATATCGATTTGTGCAAGGGAAGGACTGGGGTTTTAAAAAATTCATTAGAAGGGACTTTTTGCTTGATGAAGCTAATGGTCTTTTACCAGATGACAAGCTTACGTTATTTTGTGAGGTGGGTACATCTTTTATTCTAAGAACCCCATGGTTTATTTAGTGATATGGCAAAAGTATAAACTGGATTAATAACACTTTAAAATTAAGTAATTGGTATAGTTGATCGAGTTTCATTTGTAAATTCTTGACTAGAAAAAGCTTAGAAAATTCTTGACACAAATCAGTGTAATGACCCAGTCTGGAAACACTCTGTCATATTTCTAGCTATAATTTGTGTGTACACTTATACTACAACATACTACATCCTTCTTCCTCTTGAAAAGATTGTGAATGTGAATATGTGAACATTCCTAAATATTTTCTTCATTCTGAGTAACTGACATAGATGGTCAATTTTTAAAAAATTTTCAGATTGATTGTATTAAACATTATTACTGAGAATTTATCAGTTTGAACCCGAAATACCTGGAAAACATTGAGAAGCTTTCTCATTGTTCAGGCGGTTGGATTAATCTAATTAAATAGCATTCTAAGAAATAGTTCTCAGATTTTTAAGATATGCCCGTGTCTATTGACAAACTTATAAGGTGTAATTATGTGCACAGAATGGGATATTTTGAAAGTTACTAGCATTGCCTCTGCCAATAATGTACACTTACGATTTGTCCTAATTTGATGTTTGGATTTGCTTTTGTCATGTTATCATTAGGTAGTTTTATCTATATGAATTTTTGAGATTCACCTTTGGACTGAATTCAAGGATTATATTTTTAACCAGTACAGTTTATAGAGAATATACATCAGTAACAATTTTATCAAAATGTTTAAGGCAGTTGATAATTTTCATAAGAAAGATAGTTGAAAAGATTTTTATCATGTACTCAACATTAGATATATTTCAACAGATTATCATGGACAGATGAGTGTCTTAGGAATATAATAACTTCTTAACTATAAGCTGTAATCTTTTTATAGTAAGTGTATAAGATTTCTTGGCAAGATTACAAACTAATTGTATGACATTATGTCAGAAGAATAATTGAAATATGCCCCCAGAGACTATATAATTGCATCTTATTTTTTACTTAGACAAGTTAAATGAACTGTATGATGATTATTATGAATACAATTATTTGGTTGACAAACACATAGCACAAGTCTTATCATTAAATAACTGGGAAGAAAACAGTATTTGTTGCTGATCAGCAGATATTCTAAGTAGTAGTCTAAATAAATATAGGTTATGCTATATAAAATTTTTAGCATCCTTACTGTAGAGTCTTCCAGAATTTTAGCAGTTATCCTAAATTTCCACATGTAAATTGTTTAAATGTTAATTTAGAACAGAAAGGATCTTAAAGGCTATTTAATCCAATTTTAACAAAAACAAAAAATGACCAGCTAAAATAGTTTTAGAAATGAACCTTTTTAGAAAATACCTTTTTTTTTTTTTTTTTTTTTAGAATTGAAATAGTGTTTGCAGATATTTTCCTAAGTACACTGTGCTGGAACCTAGACAACCAAGAAATTCAGAAATAAGGCTGAAATTAAGATTTTTTTTTTGTATGCTTGGTATCCATATGCTACATGCTAGTGACCCCCAAAAACAAAACCCAATATGACATATATTTTAAAGTTGCCATCAATCAGATTCATTTTTGGATCCTGAAATATACATCTTTTTGCTGATATAGATATTTATACCCTGGGCACCGTATTTAGCATAGGTGGGCAAAAGGTACTTTTAACTAACATTCTTCATGCCCTCCACTGTTTGTTCCACCCCGCTCACGGATGCCCTTCCTTCTACAGAATCTCCAGCACTGCTTGCAGAAGAGGAGGAAGCATTGCACTACCCTTCCTAAAGAACTGCCTCCTCCCCCTCCCCTGCAAGTGGTGCTGTAGACAGGTAAGGCAGTTGGGTGCTACCCTTTTTGCACAAAACGTAACTTAATCTTGCAAGTTCCCTACGGTGGTTAAAGTAGCCAGAGATAGAGATTGGTAGCAGTGTAAGCAGCTCTGCCCTCTTTCCCAAAGTGACGCAGAAAATAGGAATTGAGAAATAAGTAGGAAAACTAGAAAACTGGTTAGTTTAATTTATCTTTTGAAATTCAACAGATTTTAAATACTCAGTCTACAGACCCATACCATTTCATGATGTACAGGAAAAATGTATGTACAGATAAAACATATATAAACAAATATTTCATGAGGTTTAACTAGCTCCTTTTTAAGGACACATCTTTTTTCCCATCCTGTTTGTCTTTTGCTAAGATAGTGTCTTAGTCCATTTCGTGTTGCCATTAACAGAATACCTGAGACTAGGTAATTTTTAAAGAACAGAATTTTTATTGGCTCATGGTTCTGGAGGCTGAGAAGTCCAAGATTGAGGCTACATCTGGTGAGGTCCTTTTTCTCACATCATAACATGGTGGACATCATCACATGGTGAGAAAGAGACAGAAGAGGTGAGGGGAAGAGTGGGGGTTGTTGGAGGGTAGGAGGGTGTGTGTGTGTGTGTGTGCGCCAGACTCGCTTTAATAAACCCATTGTCTCAGTAAACACATTAATCCATTCATGAGGTTAGCGTCCTCATGACCTAATTACCTCTGAAAGGTCTCACCTGTCAACATTGTTGCATTGGGTATTAAATTTCCAACATATGATCTTTGTGAAATACATTCAAATCATAGCAGAGAGCCTTTCTGTTTTAAAATAATTATATATGATAGTGGGAGGAAGTTGGGATTTATTTTCTAAAAAGCCCTTTCTTGGCAAAATGAAAAGTTGACTACCCTATTTCTGTCACCAGATTTTTTTTTTAAAATGACACCAATCTATGAAAATCAAAAAGTCTAAAACTCGCTATTCTGGAAGATATTCATGTGAAATTCGACTGTTAAAAGTTTCTCCCTTTGGAGCCGGTGTGGTGGGTGTTTGGCTAGTTGATTAAAATGGCAAAATTGTAGTACTATTTAGCATTGGAAATTCCTGGCTTTTAGAATTAGTTGGAAAATTCAGATTTCGAAAACTGGAACCAATAGTTACCTTAGCTCTACATTAGAAGAGACCCAAATTTTTCAGGATAGTCACAGATTAGATCCCCCAAATGTTCCTTGTCAGTCTAAACTATATTCTCTGAGTTGAGCCAAAAGCAAATTTGAAAAAGGGCTGTCAAATGACTTTGAGGTTTTGCTTTGCAACATTTAACAATTTTGAAGATTGCACATTTGCCTCTTTTTTTTTTTTTGAAAGAAGCATAACTTGGACCTCAGGAAAGAATCTCAGCCTTTTTCCTGAATTTTTTATTCTAGGTTCCATTCAGTAAGAGCATTCATTACCTGCATTTAAGTATGTAATAGATAAAACCAAATTTTTAACATTTTCTTAAATATAGGTGTCAAGAAAATAATCAGAATCCATTGCATATGTCAATTTTTAATTAGATCATTAATTTATGTTCTATAAGAAGTCTCTTGAATACTCTTTGGAGTATGAAGTATTAATTATGTGTCTTAGTTAAAATTTGTGGTTGCTGTGATAATACTGTGTAGATAGGTATGTCAGTAATACAGATCTTCTGAATTGTTCTTGCTTATACAAAATACAAATATAACATCAATATCTGTGTCTGATAATATTGTCTTTATTTTTTAATCCTTTTATTACCTGATTTTTTGCCAAATTTCTACATTAAATACATTATTTTGAATTTAAGAGACAGTAAGTAGAATTCAAGAAATCATTTCTGAAATTAAATACATCATCACATTTTGTAACTCTGCTGTATGTATCATGCAAGCCATTGAACAGATCCAGTTTTTTCTGTCTAGAAATTTCAAGAGCAGTGCTTGATATGAACAAATAAATGCTGTTAGGGTCTAAGGACCTGATCCCTTACGAAACCTTGAATATTAACACCAACATTTTTTGTGTCTATATCATTAGGTTATAATGTGTAGTAGAACAGGGCAGTTGGGTAAGGATTAGTGAAACTTTTTTATAGTTATTAAAATTTTAGACATAACTTGATTAAAAACTTGATAAGATAGCACCTTTATTGGCAGATTTATTTATTTATACAATATCTTGTGGCTCCCATACTTAGAGAAACATCTCCTAAGATTGTTGTAATAAATGCTTTTTGGTCATAATTGTGTTAATTTTACTAATTTTTAAAAATATCAGAAAAATATTGTATGAAGAGCCGTAAAGAAAGGAATCTGGGCCAGGCACGGTGGCTCACGCCTGTAATCCCAGCACTTTGGGAGGCTGAGGCGGGTGGATCACGAGGCCAAGAGATCGAGACCATCCTGGCTAACATGGTGAAAACCCATCTCTACTAAAAATACAAAAGATTAGCTGGGAGTGGTGGCGGGCACCTGTAGTCCCATCTACTCGGGAGGCTGAGGCAGGAGAATGGCATGAATGCAGGAGGCGGAGCTTGCAGTGAGCAGAGATCGCGCCACTGCACTCCAGCCTGGGCGACAGAGCAAGACTCCGTCTCAAAAGAAAAAAAAAAAAGAATCTGGAGATTTAGGTCTAGTCTTCCTTTGGTACAAGCCAGCACAGTGTGATTTGGAACACTTTGTTTACCTTGTCTTTATCACAGTTTGAAATCTCTTTGTAAAATAAGATGAATAGATTAGATGATTTCTGTGACACATATGATTTCAAAAGGTTAATACGTAAATTGAGGGCAAAAGCGGTTAATAAAAATATCCTCAGAAAAATAAAGATTTTCTAGTTTTTCTTTAGAAGTGTGTATTCATTCACATGAGATATATGTTTGTATGTCTGGATGTATTGGGACTTCTAAGACTTAATCTTCTCCAAACATTTTACATTGGACCATTATTAGACTTAGTTAGCATATTGGTAGTTTAGCAAATTTATTTATTTATGATTCTGTTTTCTGCATAGTTTACTGTATATATGTGTGTCCTTATTTATACTTTTATCTAATAAAAGCCTAATGAAATATTGTTAAATTAATGCAGCTATCTATTGCTGTGTAACAAATGATCCCAAAACTTAGAAGTTGAAAACAGCAGTAGATAAGTAATGTAGCACTTTTTGTTTTGTTTTGTTTTTTAAAAAAGTCATTTACTTTGAAACATTTACTAGTTAAGGTAGTATTTTCTTTAAGTGTATTTTTTTACATGTATTAAATGTAATGTGAAATTTTTAATAGCATAGTAGAATCCATTTTTTTAAAAAGTGGTCTGCAGCCAGGTGGTATGGCTCACTCCTGTAATCCCAACACTTTGGGAGGTCAAGGCAGGTGGATCACTTGAGGTCAGGAGTTCAAGACCAGCCTGGCCAACATGGTGAAACCCCTTCTCTGCTAAAAACTACAAAAATTAGCTGGGTGTGGTGGTACACACCTGTAATCCCAGCTACTCGGGAGGTCTGAGACAGGAGAATTACTTGAACCCAGGAGGCAGCGGTTGCAGTGAGCCGAGATCACTCCACTGCACTCTAGCCTAGGCAACAGAGCCAGACTTTGTCTCAAAAATAAAAAATAAATAAATAAATTTTTTTAAAAAAGTGGTGTGCAAGACTTAATAGTGTTTTAGGATATTATTCAGTATGTGGTCATCTTTTATGGGAAATAACTTGATCCATATTATATTGGAATCTCCATAAAAATAATACTGTAATCATACCTTTTATTGATTATTTCTTAAGTAAATAAAAGTCTGCAAATCGAACTAAATTATGTTGCTCTTGCTGTTGATCTTCCATAAAAGATTTTCGTGAACTTTAATAATTACAGTTGCTTTTGTGGAAGTTTTTGTACCTTAAAATTTAAATCAGTTTAATATGTATTTAAATTAGTTTTACTAGAAGTGAAACATTAGGAATAACACTTTAAAAACTTCTCAATTTGCATATCATAGACTGTAATTTTATCACTTTTTATACGGTAAAAAGTCATTTTGACTTCTAAACAAAATACTATGTTTATGTACATATAGTAAAATTTAAATGTAGGTAGGTTTGAAGTGTAAGAAAATAAAAAAGAAATTTTTTTCTCCACCTCACAAAGATGTACTTTTGTTTGAGTTTATATCATATTGTGGCTTTTCTATTGAGAAATATTTTTGTAATTACTTTAATAATCAAGGATTCTAACCAATTGATAAGCCATTTATTTATATAGAATAAATTGAAAAAGATCTATATTTCTAATTTTTTCATTTCTCTCCTTTAAATTGTGTTTTTAATTTCAGTTTCTGGATATTAGAAATTTTGATTAGGAGTACATTGAATTATCCAAATAAGCTTAAACATAAAAAATTGAAGTATGGACTTAAACTAATTACTGATATTACTTTGTGAAAGTGTTTTTCTTGCTGTCCCTTTTTTATTAGGTGAGTGTGGTCCAAGATTCAGTAAACATATCAGGACATACTAATACAAATACTTTGAAGGTGCCTGAGTGTCGTCTAGCAGAAGATTTAGGTAATCTCTGGGAAAACACAAGATTTACAGACTGCAGTTTTTTCGTGAGAGGACAAGAATTTAAAGCTCATAAATCTGTGCTTGCAGGTACTTTCTACTTATGGGGTAATATAGTACATTTAAAAAAATGCATTTATGCATAAAATAATGATACATAATCTTGTTACAGCTCGATCTCCGGTTTTTAACGCCATGTTTGAACATGAAATGGAAGAAAGCAAAAAGGTAAACATGGCTTAAAGGCTAATATTTAATTTATATAAACGTAAAGTAGTTGGGTGTATGTTTTAAAAGTAATAGTACAATGTTCTCATTGTCATACTGTGATAAGCAGGGAAAATTTTTACAAACAGGAAAAAAATGTGTTCTATAATAGAACAATAGATGTAGCTCAATGTGGATGTGCAGTCAATATTCCAGAGAACAGCTATTTTTTATGCCCTTCTGGTAGGTAAATTGGATAGTTGTTATCCAAAAGGATAGTTATCCAAAGGACTATTCTGGTCCATAGCTATTTGAGAAGTCTCTGTTCAAGGTATATATTCTCCCCTTGTAAGACTTTCTGGATTGATTTTTGGAATCTGTTTTCTAGCAACAAAAATAACATAGATGACATCAGTATTATTGTATACCAACTGTAATCAGGATGTTACCTACTTGACTTCCCCAGATGTTTCTCTTTTACTTGTCATCATGAAATGTAATTATGTTAGATATCAGAGGTTGATTCTTTGCTGTTTGCATAACTTGTGAACCATAGGGCTCCAGCTGGACAACTCTAGAGTTTTTTCATGTGGCTCAATTTTATTCTTTCGGCAGAACTAGATGCTGCAATAAAATAACTGCTTTCTTTCTCCAAGTTTTGGTTTGGGGAGATGCTATGATCAGCCTTCTGATCACTTCCAAGTTGGGAGACATCAATGATGTCATATACTATTGACATCAAGGGGTCAGAAAAATTTGCTGTCATTTAGTTAGATATTTAGCTTTATTGATCTCAGCAAAGAAACTAAATACAAAAACACGCAGTAAAAAAGCACTCTTTGGACTTGACTATTTTTCAGGTAAGCAAGGAAGTGCCAGTATATGATAATACATGCCATTTTTGCAAATGGGAGAATTCTGAGGTAGTGGGCTTTATTGTTACCTCTAGTACCTTGCCCTACTTTTGCTTAATTCTGGGAATTAAGAACTGTTTGTTACAGGATCTTAGGTGTTGTATTAGGACCTAGGGATTCAACAAAGAAAGGGTTAATAGCCAGTGTCCTTTAGAATACTGGTCAGAAACTTAACACAGATGTATTTTATTTGGCTTATAGTTTTCTGTTTGTTTACTTGTTGTTTTTTTTTTTTTAACTGTTTTTAATTGAAAAATTGGGGCTCCTTTTTCCACATGGTGGTGCTTGGCTTGGTCTGAATATCAGGATATGGGCTCTCCAGCTGGTCATGGTTCCCACCTCTCCGATAGTGTATGCTTTTCCTCTTGGACTTGTCCACTTCACTTTGCCGAAGTACTTAATGAAGTTTACCTACCTCAATTTTAAAGTAGAATTTAGAAATATCTGTGTATGTATATTTGAGTTATACACTGTTTTAGTGTAGATTTAGGGCTTTTAAATTACTGTCAAAGATTCACTTTGGTTCATTTGTGTGTACTTTTTTTTTTTTTTTTAACATTTTTGTGTTGTTTTTCGATATCAGAATCGAGTGGAAATAAATGATTTAGACCCTGAAGTTTTTAAAGAAATGATGAGATTCATTTACACAGGGAGAGCACCAAACCTTGACAAAATGGCTGACAACTTGTTGGCAGCTGCAGACAAAGTAAGTAATTAGGTCTTAAGGAACCAAAATATACCCTCAAGCTTGATTTATATAGAAAGCTGTCATCAAATGAAAACTCCAAATAACTCGTATTATTTGTAGATGGCTCTTGAAAGCTTTATGAAATAGCATACAGTGGGGTAATCTGGAAATGAAATTTTTTTTTAAAAGTCATGATGTGAAAGTATCTTGAGCCAGAAGGAAGTGGCTTTTTTCATGGGAGAGTAACCTGTAAACTCAGTCGTTTTGAGTGTATATGGACTTCCATTTAAAAGAACACACACAGTGACATATATAATTTTCAGATATTTTTAGTCTTGAGATATAGTGCATGACCTTTTTTAAAAAAAGGAAAAAATATTGGATATTATGTAACTTAATTCTCTCCACGTAGAGATTGTTTTTTTATTATGACAGCATAGAGCAAAAACAATATTAATAATTTTATAATACTTTTTTATAATGATGATTTTTTTGAAGGTAGAGAAACTGCAAAAAACATCAGAAAAATCTCTAAGCCAATGGTTCTCAATCCTAAAAGCACATTCAGTATACAAGTTCACATATGCATGTATGTATGTATATATGTACGTATGCATGTGTATGTGTCGATGGATGGTATGTGTGTGTATATATACACATCATTTGAAAAATGTTACCATTGGGGAAATTGGACCAAGTGTGTATATGGAATCTATTTTTTCTGACAACTGCACATGAATCTATGACTGTCTCAATAAAAGCTTAAATTAAAAACACCATTTACAATAGCAGCATCATCAGTATTAAATACATAGATATACGTTTGAAAAAAGAGGGTTAAAACCTACACATTGAAAATTACAAAGGTATATTATGTGATGCTGAGGTTTGGGGTATGATTGACCCCATCACCCAGGTAATGATGATAGTACCCAATAATAGGTAAGTTTTCAGCCCTTGCCCCCCTCCCTCTCTACCCCCTCAAGGAGTCCTCAGTGTCTGTTGTTCCCATCTTTATGTCCGTGGCATTACACAGTATACCTTTGTAACAAACCTGCACGTGTATCTCCCTGTTTCTACAATAAAAGTTGAAAAGAAAAAAAGAAAATTACAAAATATGCCAAAAGAAACTCAGGAAGACTTAAATAAGTACATAAATCTTGTCCATGGACTGAAAGTCTCAATATTGTTAAAATGTCAGTTGTCTTTAAAACTGATAGTAGACGCAGCATGTTCCTCTCAAGATCCTAGCAGTCTTTTTTCTTTTTTTTTTTTTTTCAGAAGTTGACAAGCTGATTTAAAATTTTATTGTAATAACTTTGGGGAAAAAAAGAATAAAGTAGAGGACTAACACTACTTGATATCATGACTTACTATAAAGCTTTAGAAATTAAGACAGTGTTGTATTAGTGTTAAGATGGGCAAATAATGGAACAGAATAAAGAATATGAATATGAAAATAGACCGTCACATTATGAATATTTAATTTTTGACAAAAGTGCAAAGACAGTTCAGTAGAAAAAGGATAATCTTTAAACAAGTGGTGCAGGAGCAGTTGAATACCTACATGTGCACCTCAAACCATGTATACAAAGTAAGGCAGGCCTCGCATGGTGGCTCACGCCTGTAATCCGAACACTTTGGGAGGCTAAAGTGAACAGATCACTTGAGGTCAGGAGTTCAAGACCAGCCTGGCCAACATGGTGTGAAACCCTGTCTCTACTAAAAATACAAAAATGAGCTGGGTGTGGTGGTGTGTGCCTGTAATCCCAGTTTCTTGGGAGGCTGAGGCAGGAGAATTGCTTGAACCCAGGAGGCAGAGGTTGCAGTGAGCCAAGATCATGCCACTGCACTCCATCCTGGGCAAAAGAGCAAGATTCCATCTCAAAAAAAAAAAAAAAAAAAAAGTAATGCAAAATGGATCATAAACCTAAAAATCTAAAACCTCTAAAAGAAAACATAAAAGAAAGTGTTTGTGATGTTAGGTTAGGCAGAGATTTCTTAGCTGTGGCACCAAAAATTCTGTAAAAGAAAAAAAATGATAAAATAGACTTCAATAAAATTTCAACTTCTTTTCTTCGAAAGACAGAATAAAAAGATTAGCCACAAACTGGGAGAAAATATTTGCACAGCAGATATCTAATGAACAACTTTTATTCAGAATATATCTGACTTTTGTATTCAGACTATATAAAGAATTCTCAAAACTCAGTTATAAGAAAACAATGTTATTTCTAAAAGTAGACAAAACGTTTGAGCAAACATTTTCTGAAATAATGTCTGAAATACATAAAAAGATATTCTAGTCAAGCATGGTGGCTCACACCTGTAATCCCAACACGTTAGGAGGCCTAGGCTGGAATATCACTTGAGCCCAGGGGTTTGAAACCAGCCTATGCAACATAGTAAGTCCCCATCTCTACAAAAAAAAATTTTTTTAATTAGCCTGGTGTGGTGCCATGTGCCTGTAATCCCAGCTACTCAGGAGGCTGAGATGGGAGGATTCCTTTAGCCCAGGAGGTCAAGACTATAATGAGCCCTAATTGTGCCACTGCACTCCAGCCTGGGCAACAGAGCAAGACCCTGTCTCAAAAATGAAAGATACTCAACATCATTAGGTCGTTAGGGAAATGTAAATTTAAGCCATCATTAGATATTCCTGCACATCATTATAATGGCTAAAAGTACAAAGACCATACTAAGTGTTGTCAAGGATGTGGAAGAATAGGATTCTCATGTTAAAGACACGGAAAAATTAGGGCTCTCATGTGCTGTTGATGGAAATGTAAAATGGTACAACCACTTTGGAAAAGTGTTTGACAGTTTCTCAGAAAGTTAAACATAAACTTACACTGTGATCCAGTGAGTCCAATTTTAGGTTTTTACCTAAGTGGAAAGAAAGCATATGCCCATACAGACACTTGTATATGACTAACAGCTTCAATTGTAACAGCCAAGAACTGGTAACAACCCAAATATTCATCAGCAGTTGAATGTGTAAAACATATTGTTGTATATCTATGTATGATGAAATAAAAAGGATTGAACTATTGATAGGCAATAACATTCATGATTCTCAAAATAATTATACTGAATGGAGTCAGACAAAAACAAATATGTAATATGTTATTTCATTTATAGAAAACTCCAGAAAATGCAGACTAATCTATAGTGATAGAAAGCATATCAGAGGTATCACCTAGGGTGGGGCAAGAGGGAAAGATTACAAAGAGGTAGAGGGAAACTTTGAGGGACAATTGGTATATTTATTGTAGAGTTAATGATGGTTTTATGGCTGTATAAACTTAGCAGAATGTGAACCTTATGTGTACTTTATTGTGTGTCAGTTATACCTTAGTAAAGCTGCTCAACATGTTATATAACATACACTAATACCTGCAAGAATGTTTAGTGGTTATGAATACGATTTATTTAACGTTACAATGAATTCATCCTTCAATACTGAGTGGTGGCAACATGCAGTATACTTGGTGGTACACATTAGTGTTTGAAGTAGTAGAGAAGAGAAGTATATTTATTAAGAATATTGAGTAATAAGGTAGCTTTTTAGAATAAATCCTACTTCAAAAATACGCTTATGCAAATTGCAGTTTCCTAAAGAAAATTAGTCTTTCTTCTAAGTGCATTCGTTTATATTTACTTCATATTAGGTTAAAACAGTAACTTAAAGAATTTTAAAATAATCTTAAATAATAATCTATTTTACCCTTATTTTCCAAGTTGCAAATGTATCATGTATTCAGGAACTTAGTTGGAGTAAATGTTTAATGGTTATGTTTTCATTTTGGATAGTATGCACTGGAACGGCTGAAGGTCATGTGCGAAGAAGCTTTGTGTAGTAACCTCTCAGTAGAGAATGTTGCAGATACCCTTGTCCTTGCAGATTTGCACAGTGCAGAACAGTTGAAAGCACAAGCCATAGACTTTATTAATAGGTAAGCTATGCTTGTATTTCAGTGGGCATGACACCTTCAATATTTTTTCTCTGGACTTTTTTTTAAGTATGTTTAAATCTTCAATGCAGGTGCAGTGTACTTCGACAACTTGGGTGTAAAGATGGGAAAAACTGGAACAGCAAGTAAGATGACATCAGTTTCTGACTCAAAGTTGCTCTACATAAGTGAGATTAAGTGTTTGCATAGCCTTTTGTTCATCTACAATAAGTATGAATCCAAATGTTACATGAAGCAAACTGCCAGTTATTAAAAACAAACAAAGACTACTTAGTGGATTCCTGAGGCTATGCTCCCTTGTAGGTCAACTTCTAGTGCAACCTCGGATGGATGCTGTAATATCTTAAGCGCATAATGCCATGTAGTATATAGCAGAGTCCAGATATTGCTAGAGATCTAGTCCATGCCCCTTCAGAAAGCATTCCAAAAAGTGTGGGAAATAATTCATTTACTCCTATGAGGAATGTTACCCTCCAGATTTGCTGAGAAAGCCTTTACATTTGAAGGCTGACTCACTGCTTCTTAGGTTAGCCAGGTACCTTGAGTAATATGCTATATTAGGCTAGCTTCCTAATAGTCCAAAAATGGTAGCAATTTGATATTCTCTTTTCCCTAGTGAACCTATAAGGGGTTGGATAGTTGCTATATCTTTCTAAGACTGGATCTTGTGAATATGAACATACTATTCTACTTTTTTCTCTTCTCTTACTTTTCATGACTTTTATATTCTTTGTTATTATTTGAAATCACAATGGGGAAAGAGGTCAATAGGTTGAAGTGTTTGCGTCTGCTTTTGATTAGTTTTGCCTATAAACCCTTAAATTTCCTTTCCTCAAATTATCAAAAGTTGATATAAGAAAGTGGGAATTTTTTTTTTTTTTTTTTTTTTTTTTGAGACAGAGTCTCACACTGTTGCCCTGGCTGGAGTGCAGTGGTGTGATCTCGGCTCACTGCGAGCTCCGCCTCCTGGGTTCATGCCATTCTCCTGCCTCAGCCTCCCAAGTAGCTGGAACTACAGGAGCCCGCCACCACACCTGGATCATTTTTTTGTATTTTTAGCAGAGACGGGTTTTCACCGTGGTAGCCAGGATGGTCTCGATCTCCTGACCTCATGATCCGCCTGTCTTGGCCTCCCAAAGTGCTGGGATTACAGAAGTGAGCCACCGTGCCCGGCCAAAAATTTTTAAAGAAGGAAATGAATTAGTTTGTTGACTTAATTATTTCCCATTGCTTTAATCTGTTTTGATATATGTTAAGTTGTTTAACTGAGTTCATCTTATTAGTTTGTAGATTCTGTTTTCTGAAAGTAAAAAGTAGTGACTACTTTAAAATTATTGGATGTCTTGTATAATACGTTGGTCAGTGTATGCTAATATGATATCATTATGGCATTTGATCCTAGAGAAAAATTGTTTTGAGTTTAAAGTATACTATATTAGCATCAAATGGCAATTTATGATCCTTTGTACTTAGCCATTTTCAAGCTCTAGTTTTACTCTAAGGAAATACTTCACGTTTTATAACTTTTTCAGTGTCAAAAAAAAGTAGCTTGTTTTGTACCCCCTTGGAGAAGCTGTATTCATATTCATCAATAGATATTTATTAATAAATGAAAAAGGTGTAATTGGTATCTATGTGATTCTAAACAACTAATTGAAATTTTGAACACAATGACACACTGGTATTAGGCTGATGCAAAAGTAACTGCAGATTTTGGCATTACTTTTAATGGCAAAAACCACAATTACTTTTGCACCAATCTAATAATTTGATGTTTGCCAACTTAAAAAATTGTTTTGTTGGTATCAGCTACTATTTAGTTCAGCAGACATTACTCTAGCATCTTCCGTGTTTCAAGTACAATGCTAGGGTGCTGCATATAAAAAAAATTTCAAGGGAAAATTCTTGGTCTTGGGAAAGTTATCTAATAGAGATAGATATATAAATATATCATTTCATTATAATATGGTAAGTAATACAATAGAAGAGAATATGTACAAGAACTTGACTAACCCTGGAAATTTAGAAATGGCTTCCTGGATATAGCTGAGTCTTAAAACACAAATAGGAGTTAGCAGAAGTAAGAAGGAAGTAGCAAGCATTGCAGACAGAAGGGACAGCATGAACCAAAGTATAGAAGCGTAAAGTAGTAGTTGATCATTCATTTGACAGATACTTATCCTTTATTATCCAGTAAATTCCCAAGTCACAGTGCACAGTATAGAGAATACAGTGGTGAGCATGACATATATTTTCCCTGCCTTCATGGAGTTTATGGTCTAGCAGCAGATTAAACAGCTAATTGCAGTAAAGCGTGATGATAGGGAATATGTAGCATACCCATAGGAGCATATAGCAGAGACTTAACCTAATCTAGGAATCAGAGCACAAAACTAAATGCCGGAAATATTGTAGAGGTTACCTTGGTGAAGAAGAGGGAAGAGAGGAAGAAAAGTACACCCCAGAAAAAGGAAATGAGATGCGCAAAGTTTTAACAATGAGAAAGAGCAGTATAGTGTGTGTGTGTGTGTGTGTGTGTGTGTGTGTGTGTGTGTGTGTGTGTGTGTTTGTGTTGCGGGCGGGGGGGGAGGTAATGAGAAGAAGCTGGAGAAAGTAGGCAGAGATCAGACCCTGAAAGGCCATGTAAAATAACATTAGAATTTTTAGATATTCAGAGTAGTAGGTGTCCAGTAAAGGGTTTTCACCCAGAGTGGGACATGATTAGTTTTGCATTTTTAACAATCTCTGCATGCAGGGTGGAGAACAAATTGTGGGGAGGTTGTGGTGGCAATAGTAGTTGAGAAACAAGGTTGAATACAGGTAGACCAGTTGGAAAGTTACTGGAGTAGTCCAGGCAAGAGATGAACGGTGGAAATTAGACTTGATTGGTGACAGTGGGGCTAGAGAGAAAAGAAAGTAAGAAATATTTTGAAGGGAGAATCTAATATTTGGATATTATTTGGATGGTAGATGGCATAAAGTAGAGAATTGAGGCAAGGAAGGGTAACTAGATTTGTTGCTTGAGCATTTATTTACGGTTATTGTTTGGTGAGAGCATAGTGTACATAGGGTATAATAAGCAGTTCAATATCAGAGTATAAAATGCCAGATCATGGAATGGGAGGTAGGAAGTGGGGAGTAGAGTAAGAAGCCAAACATAATATGATGCTGTATTTCTCTTTCTAAAGAACTTGGATATGGGCAGTGGGAAACAATGAAGAGGGCCTCATATAGTCATATTTGTGTTACCAAGGGAACATTATGGAAGCTTGGTTTAAGAGGAGCAGGAGACTAGAAGACCACTTAGGAGTCTGTTCTCATAATCCAAACGTAAGATGATGTGGGCCTTAAACTGGGATTCAGGACATCTTTGAAGCCTTTCAAACCTTAAAATAAGGTTTTGATGATTGGAGAGGAGAGTCTAGGGTGAGTGCCAGATTTCCAGCTTGCATCACTGGATGATGGTGGAAGCTTTAGGTGACTGGAAAGGTAGGAGGAAGAATTTGGGGTTGGGGAGAGGGATGATGAGCTCTCATCTGACAATCCTGAATTTATGGGTCTTGAGGCACATCCAAGTGAAAAAAAACAAGTGGCTGCGAATGAACCTTGTGTGGAACCCTAGAATTTAGCAAATCAGTAGTTAACATCATTGAATTTCATAGTTAAAATTGTGAAGAGTGGATGAGATAGAATTAGTAATGCATGTTAAGGGAGGAGAGTAGAGTCCAATATTTGTAACTCAAGAGAAAATCTGCCTTATAAGAAGCATGTAAAAGAAGAGAAAGGGACTCTTGAAAGAGCTGGTACAGAAATTGTAACAATGAGAGTTGAACTATAAAGACCCACGTCACATACTTTAAGGGAGCAGAACTTCCAGAAAAATTTAATAGTTTCAGTTGCCACAGAAGATACCAGTAAGATAAAGATGGTATTTTAATAAAAGCAAATGATTTGAATACATAGGTAAAAAGCGTTCAAATATTTTGAAATTTGCAAGTTTTTAAGAAATTAACAGTGCAACAGTGCATTTTGAAAAGTATTCTTTAGTAAATATCTTTTAATTCTATTTTTCAGCCAAGCAACCGACATAATGGAAACATCAGGGTGGAAGTCCATGATTCAGTCTCACCCTCATTTAGTAGCAGAAGCCTTT
The DNA here is from genome assembly GCF_028858775.2 of Pan troglodytes. Lineage (NCBI taxonomy): Eukaryota > Metazoa > Chordata > Mammalia > Primates > Hominidae > Pan > Pan troglodytes. The sequence goes on from NC_072411.2 coordinate 40,616,814, forward strand.
CGAGCACTAGCATCTGCACAGTGTCCACAGTTTGGCATTCCACGCAAACGGCTAAAACAGTCCTGAAATCTTCCATGAACAGTTGAAAAATGGAATTGACTTTCACTCCTCCAGGTCCAGAAGGATTCTAATACACAAACCATAAGCAAGAGTTGTTTCTGTTATTTTGTCCACAGAACAGAAGCTGAAAAAGCATATTGCTTGCATTTCAGGTGGATAATTTATGGTTTATTCTTCAGCTTTAAATTAGACTGATTAATTCACTTCAAGGCCTTAAATTATCTTCAATGACTTCTCTTGTTCATATAATACTTTAATTTTTTTTTATTGTGCCTTGTCATTTTGACCAAGGCTATGCAGGATTGCACTAGCTCCATAATGCAGTAATATTGATAACTGAAGATATTAAGTTTCAAAAGGATCTTCCATTATTTTGCAAAAAGAAAAATGAATTTTATAGGGTTTGTCCTATGCTATCTCAAAGTTTAAGTTCTCTTTAAAAGCACTTGTATTGGAGATTACCAGTAATGTCTCCAATCTAAGTTCTATAAATATGGGAGAACCCTCTTACCTTCAAGGTAAGTTATGGCAATACACTGCTTCAATTCTAATTTATTTTTCATTTCAGGGGGCAAATATGCAATGAGTTGGCCCAGATTTTTAGTGACATTTATGATGTTTGTCTTGTATGTTAACTGTCCAACAAACTGTGGGTTTATTCTAAGTTTACAATTATTGAGAACTGATTGAGGTTAAGATTTCATGAAGAAAGCATGTATTGTGTGGAAGTAATTTTTTTTTAATTTATACTGACCTACATTTATATGAAGAATTCTGTACATGTTAAAAGTAAGGATGACCAAATGCAAATTTAATGAGTGGGCCAATTAAGAAAGATATATATGCACTTTTACTGTGTAACTTTTGTATGCTGAATGGTACATATATTTTTTTGCTTTTGAGGGAATTAATAAGGTATAATTAATTGTGTCTTAACTTTTCAAAGAAATTTTTAGATGGAGGCAACTGGGATGTTTGTGATAATAGATGAGAAAGACATCCTTGATTGTAGTTAAATTGATTTGGATTACAGATATTCATTATTGAATTGACTCCTGTTTTCTCACACTTTGGAAAAGACACCTGAACAATAAATGAATCCTGGATAGTCTACTCTCCTTCAAACAATGAACTGATACTTGCCTTTGGGAGATGCATACAAAAGGAGAGAACCCTTAGACTATGTCAGGTCACACTAGGAACCTCCCCTCACTCCCCGTTTTTCTTCATTGTGTTTCAGTTACTGTACTAACATTGTGGATGATACTGAAATTCTGCATAATGTGAACAGGATAAACTATTTATAAACTGCTTTTCATGGGCCAGTTCTTTATTATAAATGAATTTTAGCTTTAAATGCATATACACATTCAGTGTTTGATAGTTGTGTTCTTAAGGGAGGTTTGTTCTGGTGCATTGTCCTGGAGAAGCAGAAGCAGTCAGTGTTGGGGTACCACATCTGACTTACTGTGGTGGTGACAATGTGCTTCTTAAGGGCAAGATTTATATTTGACCACAAGGGAAAAAGTGTGTCACTGGAAAAAAACGCATATACCTATGTTTGCAAACATAACTATTCTTCAGATTAAAATTTGTATAATTTGTTTATTTAATGTTTGAATTCAGGACAAAAGAAAAAATGAAGCTTGAGGTGTTTTCAAATAGACCTTATTTTTGCTATCTCTTTGTTAGGTGTTAACTGAAGCAATTCGAATATGTCCAGATTCATTTGGATTCATATTTACATTGAAAAAACTCAACTAAGCATTTGTTATCCACAACAACCTAGAGTTTAAAAAGATCGTATTTTCACCTGTCTTCATTACTTTCTATGTAGTTTCATTCTTTGTCGTGGTAACTTAAATTTGAAATTGGAAGAATCTCTTGGGATAGAAGAAAGATTCTTACCTGGTGATGGAACTTCATCCTTCATCCTGTGTAAGAGTATTATGGGAAGTAGAAATTCACTTCCTTAAATCCATCGTAAGATTGAGCCTCAAGTTTGCAATATACAATTTTAAAAATACACGTACATACATACATATGTATACATTTCCAGTTTAAGATTTTGCGAGGGTCTTATAAGAAAACAAAAATTCCCTCAGGCTATAGAATTATGTTGTCATATATCAGAAAAGTACTGATGTATCCATTTATATCCAATGCGCACCACACCGGCACATTGTGATTTAATTCACCGCTTGAATCTATATTTCTAACCACAGTGACTTCAGTAAAAATACCGTATAATGAACATTTCAGCTTCTTCTTACTTACTCGAGAGTTTATTGCAAATCTTAAGGATTTTATTATAAAGATTTTTTTTTAGTTTGGTAGCACATTTTGTACCAAAAATGTCAAACACTGTGCTGTAAGAATATCCATGTTTGTAGAAATGTCCACTTTTCAGATAATATAATGCCTACCATTATACTAACAGAATCATATGGTAGTTGATTTATTTTTTTATTTATTATGTATATTTTTGGTATTGTGGGTTCTTGAGGCAATGATAAAAACACTTAATGTATTCTGACATGAGTGCTCTAATAGCCTCCTTCTCCTCATTTTTAAACTGCATACATTACTTTCAAAATAGGTATAAATATTCTGTCCCGCCTTTTGAGCTATTAGCCTGTTCCTGTTTCCCTTTGTCACCTAAGCAAGGCTTTTTCTGAGAAGGTAGTGAATGGTTTCAAATGTTGCATACTATAAGAATAATCACTGGGTAACTGTTGTTTAGACCAACACTTAGAAATACTATATTTGTGCCTTTTCATTTTTAATTTTAATGTGTGTTGATATTTGGAGCACAAATAATGAAGGTGCCATAATATGGCTTGCCAATGTTACCTCCTTGAATAGTCATGTGTCATTGTCTTGAATTGGTAATTGGAGAACCTTGCATGAAATATGTGATCGTGTGTGTGTGTGTGTATGCGCGTGTGTGTCTGTGTGTGTGTACATACCTGTATTTGCTTGGGGCTTGTGTGTGGTATGTTACAAAGAGTGAATTTCTGGAAATAGAAATCAGTTAAATGTTGAAAGTTCAGGTTAGCAGAAATATTTCATTTAAATATGCTTTACTTTGGAGGACAATTGATTAACAGAGGAAATGATAATTTTCAAAAATGTGATCAATTTACTGCATGATGAAATGTGAAAACAGTGCCTTTTTAGGACATCAATTATAATAAAATTGTTTTAAAATATTAACAAAGATCTCAAAAAGTTGTCATGAACATTATTCGTTTATTTTTAAACTGGATCTAAATAAGAGCTTAGATGGCCAAAATTAGAATTAATAATATACCCATTTAAATTTTGTTCATAAATTTAAAATCTTAATCAGAATTCTTTATAAAATGTGGGTCATAGATATGACCCAGTGTTACTCAAATAGAACAGGGATTGTGAAAATCCAGCTCAACATACTTAAGTATACTTGGCTTAGAGCCAAGTATACTTGAAGAGGTGAATTATTCTGACTTGGACATGCATGCTCTTTGATGGATAAAATAAAAATATTCAATTTATTCTTACAAAAGAAGGTGGGTGGGTGAGTGGGTTCGTTTTAGTGTTCTCAGATTATAAAGACAGCACTTTCCGCACACAAAGTGTATTTTACAAACCTTTTTTATACAAATTAATGAGCTCTACTTTATTTAAGTGTTCATGGAATGATGTAAATTTTAGGTCCAGTTGAACAAATATTGAGTGCCTACCATATGCAAGACTAACTCCTTACTAGGAATGAAATCACACAGTGTCTTCTGTTTGCAGTATGTGAACTTTATGTTTGAAAAGAAATTATTATATTTAAATTTTTTTGTTGTCAGAGTTTATCATTGTATACTGTAACCCAGTAAATTTTGCATTCAGTTTTAAAAAATGAAGATGTAACTTACCTGAGTCTCATTTTTGAAAATGAAATTCTGCAAAAATTATTTAAAAATTAGTTCTTGGGGAAATTGATTTTCAAGATTCAAGTGTATAAAAACTTATATTGAACTTTTCAGCCTCGTTTTTAATTAGCTGATGTTAATGATAAGATACATAATACATGTATCTTGTTGCTGAAAATATTTTTTGCATTTCAACACATTGAGTTAAAATAAAGTTGTTACTACTTATTCAAGATTAATGGGCTTATCTTGTGTTTATTTGAAGAATACATACTCTTCTTTTTCAGGTTGGTATGATGCTTTGCAAAAGAGCCATGTATTTGATATGATAAATCATGCATAGTAATTGTCTTTTCTACATAGGGGAGCTCTTATTTTTTGGAACCAATTGAAGACATTCTTAACTGTAAAATATTAATATGCATTTATTTTAATATGTATGAACCATCAATACTGGATGACTTATTCTAATGCTACGTACCATTAATGTAACAGAGATCACGTTTTCCCTGTCATTCCTATCCTGTCTTAATTTCAGTTATCCCAGACAATTTAATCATTTGATGCTATCAAAAAGCAAATTGGGGCAGGATATTCCTGAATCAGTTTAGTAACAGTAACGCAATTAGTGCTTTAAAATTATGGCCAATATAGTAGTAGAAAGGCACAGTGAAAAACCTTCCATGTACCTCAGACACACATACATGCACTGAATTTTCCCTAATAGAATGAAAGAGGGTTGAAAAATTTAGAACATCATCTATGCAAGTATAGTAAAGTAACATAAGTGGTTAATAATATTCTAAATGTTACTAATGAACTCTGTGTAACCTTTTGCTTCCTCTTCTGCTGCAGCCAGTCCCCTTAATACTTTGAGAACACTGGGATGTGATGTCTCCGTCTGCCACCCCAGAATCATTTGTTCCTACGAGAAGGCCAAGAGTGGTACTTGCTTTGATCACTGTTTTTAAATAGAAGACACATTGGTAGAAATCTTTCACATAATATGTTGCTGCTTTTGGGGGGGTGTTGGGGAGTACCAGAGAGGTCTGCATGCATCTGCAGTGTACACTGGCAAACAAAAGGTTTGTCATTCCCGTTGTCCTGTTGTGCTTCCTTTCCACCTCTCCCTGGCTGTTCCCCCACCCCCTCGTTCCTTTTGTAAAGGATGCAGGTGTAGTCTTGTGCCAGTCTGTGACATAACACCTGAACAATTTCTATGGTATCCTACCCATTTGCTCAGATTCAAACCAGGCCTTAATCGATAACAAGCAAAGAGAAAAAAAGGTGGGATTTGTAAATAACAATTACAGCAAAAAAAAAAAAAAAAAAAAACACTGAGAACTCTGCTATTCTGCTTAAAATAGATATATTACCATAAGGAGAGGTTTTTAGAATGTGTATTTTATAAAGTCCTAAAAAAATTGTGATGGTCATTATAATAGGCAAAGATGAAAAATGAGAATGGCATGAGTTGAAAAAAGGTACTAAAGTTAGATGCATTAAATTTGATCAACACCAGAAATGATAAAGCAGACATTTGAATCAGTAGAAGACAAGGTTGAGAAATGTTTCCAGATTATGAGGACAAGAATAGAGAGATGAAGAAAAAGACAATTCAGTTTAATTTATATTAGCAGTTAATTAAATGGAGTACCTGGCACTGTGTGGAGCTGTTTGCAGTGATAAAGTGGAAATAGTCTGTGTGTTCATGAAGTTTATTTTCTTGAAGAAAATGCAGTCATATAATAGCATGTGATAATTGTGATAGGAATACAAGAGGAGCCCCTAGCCTAGGGGTGAGGGTGGAAGTCCCAGATGGCTTTTCTGAGTAAGCGATGTCTAAATTGAGATTCAGTGGAAATTAAGCAGCTTAGTGAGGGTGTCATCCAGCCCATTATTTGAAGTCTTAGAGGCTGACCAAGGTTCATATAGAACATTTATAGAAATGAAAATGAAGATGGCTATATCCTACTGTGTAAAGGGAAGAAAGGACTAACATAAACCAGTAAGACAGGGTTACAGTTTATTATAGGCCTTATTAAAGGAACCTGACTTAACCTGGGAGGACTGAAGTGTTTCAAATGGGGGTGTGTCATGCTGATCAACAATCTATCAATCTTTATATAGTTTGGAGGGGGCTTTTTCCATTAAGGGGAGATTTGAAAGGAAACACTGAAACAACTTGAAAATAAATTGTGTAGGTAGAAGGGAGAAAGAGGAGTTAAGAGTGGCTTCCAGGTTCCAGGTTTTGCGTTTGGCTAACTGGGTGGAGGGTACTATTGTTCCCTGATACAGTAATCACAAGAATGGGAATATTTTGGAAAAGAAAATTTCATTTGGAGGCTGTTGAACTTACTGTTCCTATGGTGCCTTCTGTTCCTATGGTGATTCAAAGATCAGATGGTTGTAGATGTGTGGTATTATTTCTGAGGGCTCTGTTCTGTTCCATTGATCTATATCTCTGTTTTGGTACCAGTACCATGCTGTTTTGATTACTGTAGCCATGTAGTATAGTTTGAAGTCAGGTAGCATGATGCCTCCAGCTTTGTTCTTTTGGCTTAGGATTGTCTTGGCAATGCAGGCTCTTTTTTGGTTCCATATGAACTTGAAAGTAGTTTTTTCCAGTTCTGTGAAGAAAGTCATTGGTAGCTTGATGGGGATGGCATTGAATCTATAAATTACCTTGGGCAGTATGGCCATTTTCACAATATTGATTCTTCCTATCCATGAGCATGGAATGTTCTTCCATTTGTTTGTGTCCTCTTTTATTTCGTTGAGCAGTGGTTTGTAGTTCTCCTTGAAAAGGTCCTTCACATCCCTTGTAAGTTGGATTCCTGGGTATTTTATTCTCTTTGAAGCAATTGTGAATGGGAGTTCACTCATGATTTGGCTCTCTGTTTGTCTGTTATTGGTGTATAAGAATGCTTGTGATTTCTGCACATTGATTATGTATCCTGAGACTTTGCTGAACTTGCTTATCAGCTTAAGGAGATTTGGGGCTGAGATGATGGGGTTTTCTAAATATACAGTCATGTCATATGCAAATGGACAATTTGACTTCTTTTCCTAATTGAATGCCCTTTATTTCTGTCTCCTACCTGATTGCCCTGGCCAGAACTTCCAACACTATGTTGAATAGGAGTGGTGAAAGAGGGCATCCCTGTCTTGTGCCAGTTTTCAAAGGGAATGCTTCCAGTTTTTGCCCATTCATTATGATATTGGCTGTGGGTTTGTCATAAATAGCTCTTATTATTTTGAGATATGTCCCATTGATACCTAATTTATTGAGAATTTTTAGCATGAAGCACTGTTGAATTTTGTCAGAGGCCTTTTCTGCATCTATTGAGATAATCGTGGTTTTTGTCTTTGGTTCTGTTTATATGCTGGATTACGTTTATTGATTTGCATATGTTGAACCAGCCTTTCATCCCAGGGATGAAGCCCACTTGATCATGGTGGATAAGCTTTTTGATGTGCTGCTGGATTCGGTTTGCCAGTATTTTATTGAGGATTTTTGCATCGATGTTCATCAGGGATATTGGTCTAAAATTCTCTTTTTTTGTTGTGTCTCTGCCAGGCTTTGGTGTCAGGATGATGCTGGCCTCATAAAATGAGTTAGGGAGGATTCCCTCTTTTTCTATTGATGGGAATAGTTTCAGAAAGAATGGTACCAGCTCCTCCTTGTACCTCTGGTAGAATTCAGCTGTGAATCTGTCTGGTCCTGAACTTTTTTTGGTTGGTAGGCTATTAATTATTGCCTCAATTTCAGAGCCTGTTATTGGCCTATTCAGGGATTCAACTTCTTCCTGGTTTAGTCTTGGGAGGGTGTTTGTGTCAAGGAATTTATCCATTTCTTCTAGATTTTCTAGTTTATTTGCATAGAGGTGTTTATAGTATTCTCTGATAGTAGTTTCCGGCCAGGTGTGGTGGCTCATGCCTACAATCCAGCACTTTGGGAGGCTGAGACAGGCAGATCGCTTGACCCTGGGAGTTCAAAAACCCCATCTCTACAAACACTGCAAAAATTTTGTATTTGGGGTCATGATGGTACGGGCCTGTAGTCCCAGCTACTCGGGAAGCTGAGTGGGAGGATCGATTGAGCCCAGGAGGTTAAGGCTGCGGTGAGCCAAGATCACACTACTGCACTCCAGCCTGGGTGACAGATTGAGACCCTGTCTAAAAAAATTAAAAAGAAAAAAGACACTTTCCGTGTGTGTGTGTGTGTGTGTGTGTGTGTGTGTGTGTGAGAGAGAGAGAGAGGGAGGAGGAGGAGGAGGAGCAGGAGGAGGAGGAGGAGGGAGAACTGTTAACATTCAAGCATAAAAGAACTTAGCACATCAAAGTCTTGATCAAATCCATTGCTCTTGGGATTTAAGGTTTTAGGCTGAATGGACAAGTGTTTCCTTTTAGTAATAATTATACAATTGAGCCCTTATTTGGTATAAGATACAGTGATGCCAAAAGAAAAATACAAAAAAAGACATGTCCTTTACTTTAATTCACCTTGCTGACAATTAGAGAAACAGTTATTAATTAATAATGATCAATCTTGCTAGATATTTATAAAAAACAGACTTTGTTCATTTTCTCTGTTGGTGTCCATTTTCTGTTTCATCAGTGTGTCCTCATTTAGCTTTATTACTTACCCTTTGTTTCCTAGCTTCTTAAGGTGAAGGCTTAAATCATTGATTTTTATATAGTTCTTTTCTTATGAGCATGTAAAGTTTTTAATTTTTCTCTACCTGCTACCTTAATTACATTATATAATATTTTGTTGTATGTATGTTCATTATCACAAGTTCAAAATATTTTCTAATATGCCTTGGGATTTATTCTGTGGCTCATGGATTTGCCTTCTATATTTGGGAGAATTTTCCTAGGTATCATAGTTTTATTGATCTCTTACTTAAATCTGTGGTGGTCAGATAATATGCTCTGTATAATTTCAATCAGTTGACATTTGTTGATACTTGTTTTATGGCACAATATGCTCTATGTGAAGGTTTTATATGCATTTGAAAAGAATGTGTTTTCTGCAGTTAAGTGTTGTGTGTTATAAATGACGATTAGGTAGAGCTGATTGATAGTACTATTTAAATCTATATGTTTACTCATTTTTGTTTCCTTTTTTCCAGCAATTACCGAACAATGGTGTTAAAATCTCTAACTTTATCCATGGATTGGTTTGCTTCTCCCTTTAGTTCTGTTAATTTTTTATTTGTGTATTTTGAAATTCTGTTATTAAGGGCACACATATTTAAGGTTATTATGTCTTCTTGATTCATTGATTTTTTTTAATTTTCACAAAAGATCTTTATCAATAGTGAGACCCTCTTCATTTTTGAGTTACTTTAATGATTACTGTTGTCACATCAGCTTTTTATACTGTTTTAAAAGTTATCTTTCCCCATTATTTTACCTTTAGTTTACTTCTCTCTTTAAAAGTGTGTTTCATGTAAATAGCATATAGTTGGATCTTGCTTTTTATCCATTGTGAAAATCTCTGCACTTGGAGTGTTTACTCCATTTCAGTTAATGTGATTAGTTTTTAGTTTGGGTTTAACTCTTCCATCTTGATATCTAGTATTTATTCCATCCATTTTTTATTCCCCTCTTTCTCCTCTCCTGCTTTATACTGAATGAATTGCACTTTAATGTTCTGTTTTATCTTGCATGTTCAAACTTTTGCTACAATTCCTTTTATCTGTTTTCAAGTTACCCTAAAGATTACAATAAGTACCTTTAGCACAGTCTATTTCAACTAATGCGACACTTCACATACAGCAGTCTAATTCTGTTCAACCTTTTGTGCTTTTATCTGCTTATATTTTACTTCTACACATGATATAAAACACAAGATACGTTTTTTAAATTTAAAATAGGCAAGAGTTTTTAAAGTACATTTAAAACATATATTTATACATACGGAGTTTTGTTGTTGTTTTTGAGACGGAGTCTCGCTCGCTTTGTTGCCCAGGCTGGAGTGCAGTGGCACCATCTTGGCTCACTGCAAGCTCCACCTCCCGGGTTCACGCCATTCTCCTGCCTCGGCCTCCCGAGTAGCTGGGACTACAGGTGCCCGCCACCACGCCCGGCCAATTTTTTGTATTTTCAGTAGAGACAGGGTTTCACCATATTAGCCAGGATGGTCTCAATCTCCTGACCTCGTGATCTACCCACCTCGGCCTCCCAAAGTGCTGGGATTACAGGCATGAGCCACCGCACCTGGCCCTTTTTTTTTTTTTTTCTCACAAAAAATGTCAATTACATTTACCCAAATATTTACCCTTTCAGGGCTCTTTGTTCCTTCTTTCAGATCTTTATTTCCTTCTAGCATAATTTCCATTTAGCCTGAAGAATTTCTATTAGCATTTCTTCTACTGAAGCTTTTGTGTGTCTCAAATTTCTTTTTATTTCTCCTTCATCTTTTAAAATTTATTTTTTCTTTCTAAAACGATCAGAAAGAATCCATTTTTAAATGACCATTTCACTGGATATTGAATGCTAAGTTGGTAAGTGTTTCCCACCCTGCCCCCTACAAGACTTTAAAGATGTTATTTCACTGGGTCCTGGTCTCTGGGTTTTTTTTCGTGTTTTGTTTTGTTTTGTTTTGTGGTGGTTTGTATTGTTCCACTCTGTGTAATATGTGGTTTTTTCCCCTGCTTCGTATGCTTTTAAAATTTGTTCTTTATCTTTGGTTTTCAGCAGTTTTACTGCAGGTACGATTTTCTCTGGATTGATCCTCCTTAGGATTTCTTGAGCTTTTTGGATATATAGTTTGATGTCTTTCATCAGTTTTCAAAAAAAAATTTTTTAATATTTTTTCTTCCTCATGCTCTCTTTCCTCTCCATCTGTGACTCCAATTATGCATATATCAAATCATTTGATATTGCCTCACATATCTCAGATGCTCTGTTTTGTTTTGGTTTTCTTTTTTTTATTCTTTAACTGGTTTGTTTTTCAATTTGGGTATTATCTATTGACCTATTTTCAAGTTCACACATTATTTCCTAAATCGAGTCCAGTTTGCTGTTAAGCTCACCTAATGAGTTTACTTCCAGAATTTCCATTTGATTCTTTCAGTGTTCCAATGCCTCTACTAAAATTTCTTATTCTCTTCATGCGTATTGTTCATCTTTCCTGTATCCTCAACACTTTTATTATAGTTTCAAATCTTTGATAATTTCAATTTCTAGGCCATAGCTGGGTCTTCTACTATTTCCTATCATAACCATTTTATGTATGTTGTCAGACTTATTGGCATAAAGTTGTTTGTTCATTATATTCCCTTTTTGTTAACCTTTAATGTTTGTAGGACATGAAGTAATAGTGCTTCTTCGTTTCTAATTTTGGTACTTTTTTCCCCTTTCTTGATTGCTCTTGGTAAACGTTTATCAGCTTTAATCTTTTCACAGGTCAATTTTGTTATCTCTTGATTTTTTTCCTGTTGTTTATTACCTATTTTATTGATTTCCAACTTGTCTTAATTATTTCCCTCTTTTTCATTATGCTGTTTAATTTTTTCATTTTTTTCCTAGCTTTTTAAGTTAGAAGCTTAGATCATGGATTTTACACCTTTATTCCTTCCTGACATAGCATTTAAAGCCATAACTTTCCTCTAAAAAAATCTTATAATAGCATCTTACAAATTATTTTTATTGCATTTTCATTATTGTTCCATTTCAACCATTTTCTAACTTCCTCGTGATATTTTTCTGTTATCATGGAGTTATTTGGAAGTGTTTTAGCTTGATTTCCAAATAGCTGGAATTTTTCTATATAGCTCATTTTTAATTTTTATCTCAATTCTCTGGTGGCCCGAGGATATACTCTAGCCATTGATATTTACTGATGCTTGTTTTAGTACTCAGCATGTAGTTTCTCTTGGTAAATGTTTCAAATGCATTGAAAAGAATGTAACTGTCAGTTGTTTTCTGTAGCAATCCACAAATATCTATTAGGTCCAATTGATTGGTAATGCTATTCAAATGTATACTTTACTAATTTTTGTGTGCTGTTTTCTATCAGTTACTGAGAGAGGGATGTTGATCTCACCAACTATAGTTGTTGAATTGTTTATTTCTCCTTTCAGTCCTGCCCATTTTATTTCTTATATTTCAAGCTCTTTTTATTAGATACACATGCATTTAGGATTTTTATGTTTTCCTAATGAATTGATCTGTTATCATTAAATAATACTCTTCTGTATCCCTGATGACACTCTTTGTCTTGAAGTCTACTTTAGCAATATTAATATACACTACCTTTTTTAGGCTTACATTCTGATGGTACACATTTTTCCACACTTTCACCTTTCACTATCAACTTGATGTTTTTATATTTACAGTGAGTCTTTTGTGGAAAACACATATGTTGGTCTTAGCTTTTTATCCAGTCTAAGAAGCTTGCCTTTTGATTGGTGTGTGTAAACTATAAATATGTTATGTAAATGTTATTGTGTAATTACTGATAAGTATGAATTTGCATCTACTATCTTAGTATTCTTTTTTATATGTCCCGTCTGTTTTTCATTCTTTTGTTCGTCTCCTCTCTTATGTGTTTTTTAAAAAAGTTTTCAATATCCTAATTTATTTATTCTGTTTCCTTTTTAGCTATACCTTTTTTCGTTTTTAGTGGTTATTCTAGACATTACAATGTGTATCCTTAATGAAAAAGATTAGTTTACTTAATGTTGCATCATTTCATGTAAACTATAAAAAATATACAACTGTTTAATTTCATTTATTGCTTCCCCACCCTTTGCACCACTGTTGTCATACACTTTATTTTTAAATACATTATAAGCCCTACAATATCCTGTTGTAGTTATTTTAAATAGTTAATGTATTTTTTAAAAAATAAGAGAAGAAAAATGAAAAAAAGGTATGTTCTATTTATCCACATATTTACTATTTCAATGCTCTTTACTTATTCCTGCACATCTGAGTTTCCATGTAGTATTTTTGCATGTATTTATAGAGCGCTGGCAGGGAGTTTGTGAATAAGTTAATGTTTGATAAATAGAAAACTAAAACAAATATACAAACAAAAATACACCATCAAGAAATAGCCATATCAACAAGTTTGGAATTTGGAAAGAGGAAGGTAAATTCCAGAGTGAAGAGTTCAGAGTTGGCAGGGTTTGTCTCCAGGAAGCAGGAAGTGACAAAGCATGGAGCTGCTTTCTCAAAATAAGTTTTGTTTTACTGTTTGACTCTTTATATTATGTACATGTACTACTCTGATAACAAACAAAAATTGTTAAGCTAATGGGAATATCCAAGTGAGAGGGAGGGCATGAATATACAGGAAACAGGCTAATGGGTTGTGTATAATTTCATGCACATTGTGATGGTATTCAATAAAGTAAGAGACCTTAAATAGGAGAAAGGATAGTTACTCTTGTCCATTTTAACAAGAGGGAAGGAGAGTAGGATCAAAGTAGGTTATGGTAGGTTTTGTTAATGGTGGCAAATGTCCAGGTTACGATCGGTGAATCCGACCGATCTGCAGCAACCTCAATTCTTGCCTCCTCAGAAGAAAGAATTCTACTTAGTGTCAGAAGGTAGAAAAAGCAACCGAGGCAAGTTTCAGAGCAGGAGTACAAGTTTATTAAAAAGCTTTAGAGCAGGAAAAAAAAGAAAAGTACACTTGGAAGAGACCCAAGCGGGAACTGTGAGGGTCAACTATGCCATTTGACCTTTTGACTTGGGGTTTATATGTTGGCATATTTCCAGGGTCTTGAATCCCTTTTCCCATGTTTCTTCCCTCAGGGTGGGTCACCCACACAGTGACCTGCTAACACTTTGGAGGTAAGCATGTGCAATGTGTTTACTGGAGTTGTAAGCATGCTTGACTAAAGCATTCTTCCCATTTCCAGTGGAATGCCCCTGGAAGGTTATACTCTGCCATTTTGCTTCTTAATGTGCATGCTTGTGCCCACTCACCCAATTCCTGAATATTTTATTGGCAGCTGCTGATTACCAATCTCAAGTGTTTTTATCTATTGGGAAATTGCCTCTCCTTGGCACTGGCTGGACCAGTTATCATTTTAGTATGACAACTGCCGGCCCATCAGGAAACTGCCTCCTCTGGCACTGGCTACAACCAATTGTTATTTTAGAAAGTGTGATAACTGCCGGACCATCATCTAATGGTCACCTCTGACATTTCTGGTGGTGGGATGGGGGGTAGGGCAGTTGGTGGGGAACCCTCTCCTGCCCCACTCCTGCCTGACTAGCTACCTACTGTAACAGTTTTGTATATATGGTAGTAGGAAACAGGTGTTCTGGTTCTGTTTTCTCTATGAAGAAATCAGCATGAGAGTGAAATGAAAATGCAGAATCAAAATGCTTTTTACCTGAAAACTAACAGTGATAAGATTTCTTTTTCATTTTCAAACTTTTGATTAACTTTTTTTTAGTTATTTTTGTTATCATGTTCATCCTTATAGCCTTATATGTTACTTCTTAGTTTATTTTATCTGTATTTCCTTTTAGGGTTTCTCCTTTCCTTCCACTTAGTCTCAGGTTTATTTTCTGAAAAGACATTTGTAGGCTTTCAAAGGTATGTTCTTTTTCTGCTCTCTGAATAACCCAAATCAGCTTTATGACTGTCCGAGAGCTGTTAGCATCTGAGGAAAAAATCATAATTGTCCATGCCATCTCTGTAATTTCTGAACCTCTTCTGAGCTTTGGATGGTATATAGTCAAGATTTCAAACAAGCTTAAAATCCAATCGTGGGTATAGAGCAAAAGTCTCCTCCTGTGCATAACTTTCTGTCTTAATGAGCCAGATAGATATGTTTTGTGCCTGGAGGAAGGATTTGGTAAATCTGATAGTAGTGACTAGAGAGATCTGCATAGATATTGAAGGGACACTCAATCTAAGTCGGATGATTAGGACTTGGGTCAGCCAATCAGTTGTATTTCCCTGCTCTCAGCACATACTGATTTAAACGGAGCTATTGGGAATCAATGTCTGCAATTGAATCTTTCACTGCTTACTGTGTAATCTTGGTCAAATTACTTATCCCCTGAGTTTATTGCCTCATCTTTAAAAATGTTGATAACTTTACTATCTCATAAGAATGTTGTGAGGATTGAATGATAGAGTAGATGTGAATGCAGCTATCTTTTTTTTTTTTTTTTTTCTTTTTTTTGAGACTAGAGTTTCTCTCTTGTCCTCCAGGCTGGAGTACAGTGGCGCCATCTCAGCTCACTGCAACCTCCACCTCCCGGATTCAGGAGATTCTCCTGCCTCATCCTCCTGAGTAGCTGGGATTACAGGCATGCGCCACCCACACCCAGCCAATTTTTGTTTTTTTTAGTACAGACGGGGTTTCACCTTGTTGACCAGGCTTGTCTCGAACTCCTGACCTCAAGTGATCCACCCACCTCATCCTCCCAAAATGCTAGGATTACAGCCGTGAGCTACCGCGCCCAGCCTGTGAATGCAGCTATCACAACTGGCAAACATGCAGGTACATTCTGACTACTGGAGAAAACAGCTCTCAGTTGCCCTCCACCACCAACTGACACTTGGTAGTTAACATAAATAACAGCCTGGTCAACATGGTGAAAACCCATCCATCTCTACTAAAAACACAAATTAGCTGGGCATGGTGGCACTCGCCTGTACTCCCAGCTACTCAGGAGGCTGAGACATGAGAATCACTTGAACCCAGGAGGCAGGGGTTGTGGTGAGCTGAGATCACATCACTGCACTCCAGCCTGGGTGACAGAGCGAGACTCTGTCTCAAAAGAAGGAAAAGGAAAGAGAGAGAAAGATAGAAAAGAAAAAGAAGAAAGAGAAGGGAAGGAAGGAAGGAAAGAAGGGAGGGAGGGAGGGAGGAGGGGAGAAAGAAGGGAAAGGAAGTCAGGCAAGAAATTGTTCTTCGGGGAGTCAAGAGTTTTTGCCTTTCATTGAGGCCACTGGCAATCAGTTTGAGGTTCTGATGTGGGAAGTGTGAAGACAAAATAAAGATGACACTAGCATAGGAAAAGGGAAAGAGGCTGAGATTGGGAATAGGAAGAGGAAAAAGCAATTCCAGGACAATAGGTGCTGAGGTCCCATCTCAAGTTCATGGCCATGAGCACGGAGGGTAGGAGCAGACCCAATATTGCCCAACTGTGCTGATGTGCTAGCACGAAAATGTAGGTTTAGAGTGAAACTAATGAAACTTCAGCTTCAAGGCTCATCACTGCACACATGAGCTCCTTTAAAGGCTCTGGGAGGGATTCTAGTAATGCAATTGCATATTCGTATATTTTCATAAGATTTACAAAATAAAATATTTTGACTGCCATTGATTAAGATGTTGGCCTCTATTCACTCCCCAACTTTCTGTCACTCTTCCCCTAGTGTTGGGGAGGTAATGGAGTGGCTACAGGCGTTAAGAGGTTCCAACTAAGGAAACTTGAGTTGGAAATCTATTTCTGCTGTGTTTTGTGGGATCTGTGCATGTGGGGCACACAACAGGTTTTAGGAATAATCTTGCCCACCAGGCTAACTCTCTGAAACCATGTAAAAAAGGTGAAAAGCTAGATGTTGTGCATGATATAAACATGTCCTCTTGCAGCTGGCATTGAAGTAAATGGGTAATTAAATAGAGAAACAATGTTTGAAATATATGGAGCCAAATGGCCTGTGGGAAAGCCTTCCAACTCTCAGATATGTAACATTTCAAGAGGTAAATTCAATTCTCATTAATACCTAGACAAAATGGAAGTTGTGTTCTGTAAGTATATTTTCAGAAATGCACATATATAATTACCAATGCATAATCATATTTTTCTTTTTTGATGGAATTTGTGTGAAATTTATCACATTTTCTATGTATGTAGGGCGCAAAGCCTGTACAAGTACTCCTAACAGCTGTACAGCTTCATGACATGCGAAGTCATGTTTTATGCATCTTAACATACTGCATCTCATTACCAGTAATAAGTTGTGAAGGCAGAAGTTTTTTAAAAAAACTATCAGTCCTGTAACACAAATTTCATCAGCCATGTTTCAGACTAAATTTTGTTTCCATTACCTTTTTAGAGAT
Organism: Pan troglodytes; assembly: GCF_028858775.2. Classification (NCBI taxonomy): domain Eukaryota; kingdom Metazoa; phylum Chordata; class Mammalia; order Primates; family Hominidae; genus Pan; species Pan troglodytes. The sequence continues at coordinate 40,633,834 of NC_072411.2, forward strand.
ATTAGAAAATTGTCAGTATGAACAAGTGCCCTTCAAAGGTTTTATGCCAAACAAATTGTGGGAAAAGAAGAAGTATAGTGTATATCAGACAATTAATAAAACACTGTGTTGTTTACATTGATTTTGTGATGTCTATGTCAGCTTTTCAAGGTTTGTAATTTATTATAATTCCTTTTCTCATTTGAAATCTTCACTTTTCTAACTAATTTTTTTTATAATAATTTAGTTTTTTTATAGAGGCCCCTAAAAATGTATAAACTTCAAGCCTCACAATACCTTTAATGGCCCGTGACAGTGAGAAAATGCAAGATAGGACAGGTGTTCTGGAAAGGGACATTAGTTCACTCCTAACACTGCTGAGAGCATCTAGTTTATTACTAAACTTGAATGAATCATTCCACAGATGGGACTACTCTCAGAAATTGACTTCTTTGCTTTTAGTGCCTAGCTATGGACTCTCTAATTCTGCGTAATGGATCAGCTGCATCCTAGAGCAGATGTTGTCCAAAGCCTTTGGGTATCTTTGTGCTTAATGACTTTCTCTTTCAAATGAGCATGAGACTTCTCAAGCCTTCCTGTTTCCTTCTAGCAATATGGGGCAATCAGGACATAGGACCTTGAGACACCAAAATAAAAGTTTGTGATGTTCTCTCTGTTATTGCTCCAAGGAAACACTTTACCTTAATTCTCTCTCTCTTTAAAAAAAAAAAAAATTAGGGTAAACCAAGGAAATCCCACTTATGTTTTACTAATTAGAAGTTGGGCTTACATTTTTTCTGAAACAGAACCAGGTGCACTGTGTTTCAGTGATTACAAATGCAATATTAATATTGCAGATATTCACAAGGTAATATTTCAAATGCAAACTCCTATTAAGAATGTGTTCAATTTATTCTGCTACTAGCCATCAAGAATCTCTGTAAACTTCCATAGATCTTGTCATTAATTATACATTGAAAATAGTAAGGAGTAAACTAGGCTTCCACTGTGATTTTTTTTTTTCTCATGGAATTCTAAAGAGCAAGCCAGCCCAATAGATTGATTTACCATAGGATTAATTCTCATTTAAGGGACAGTTGTCATACTGCATTGGGTAGTTTCCTCTGATCTTTTTTCAGAGTTTTGCACTTATCAATCTCTTACTTTCTAAGGCCAAGTCCCTTGATGTTTCCCTAGGAGAAAAATGGCTTTCAATACATAGACAGTAAAGAAAAAGGTGGACAACTTCAAATCAATTTAAAGAAGAGCTAATTATTTCAAATTTGACTTGCATCCATTTATTTATTTATTTATTTATTTATTTATTTATTTATTTATTTTTATTGTGGTTGAAACAAGCTGCCTTTAATAAGACCACCTATGTTCTGTTTCTCAACTCTCAGGAAGTTGACTTCCTGAGCTGGGGAATGAAATGCCAGAAGAACAAATAGATGAAGCTGCAGCATCTTACTGATCTGTAAATTCAATGTTCCTCACAGCAACTCTATGCCTTCTGCCTGGATCAGGTATCTGCTCGTTTGTGTGTTCCAATTGGGCAGCATCTCATTTCTTCCCTTTCTCTCCAAAATTTTCCTTCATTTTATTTTTTGTAGAAAGGCCTTTAAGTAATGGCTATCTTTATTCCTTTTGGAGCTCGTGGTATAATAAAACATTTACCTCTGTATTTCATCTACATTTAAGTTTAGTGATTTCCTATCTTCTTGGTCAATGCTTGTACCTCTTAGGGTTCTGAGTCTGTTCTATGAAAAAGTTGCTCAGAACCTCTCCCAAAATTGCCTTGGTTTAAGTGACCTTCTGCTTACAATGTTCAAACCTTTTTTTTTTTTTTTTTTTTTTGGCTGATCCTTACTTTTTTCCCCTCGATTTCCCTGTTCTTTATTATTCTCCCTGGCCACACTTCTGCATTTTGTTGTCATTCAAGAAAAGCTGGAGAGAGAAAAATTACCTGGTAATTCTTATCCTCTCTACTGGGAGGATAAGGTGGGACTCATTCCACCTTGACAAGATGACTACTGATGACATCAAACAAGAGGACAGATTCTGCCTAGAGACCATTGGGATCCGACGCTGGGTTGCAACCAGTGGTGAAATTAGAACATCACACTTAACTAGGAGAGACTTTGCGAGCCAGTTATTTCAGACCAGTAGAAGTGAATTATCGTGAACTTAGAGTAAGAGGGAAGTATTTCTTAAGTTTCTCTTGTAGTGAACTGGAGTTTATCTCTCTGCTTCTGGGAGAGGTACCAATGTAATCCTGCTTGAAATGTCATTTTGGGAAAATATTCATTCATGGCACAGAAAAGTTTGAAAACCCTTGGATGAGATCGTATATTTTTCCAGCCACCTGAAATTGAGGTTTAATCTGTATTTTTATCTGTGTTTAATGCACATTCCTCACTTCGTCCCCAGGGTTCTCCTTAATAGTTTATTTCCTGAGTCTTCCTCCACTTACTCTAACCAGGGATATATCTTCAAAGGTCCAAATGACAACAAAATTTTGTGTATATCTTGTCTCTTTGATAACACACTCAGTGTCCTTCTCTCTCTTATGTTACTGTCTGAACTCAAGGCTTAATTTATCAAATTACATCTGACTACTATTTAGGTCCTCCATTTTCTTAGATAGGGAAGATCACCAGTTATACCAACTATAATTATTTTTATACCACACCTTTTACAAGTAAACTTTATAATACTATAGGAACTTTAAAAATTAAAGAAAAACCAAGACAAAATGTGTCAATCATTAAATAAGTTTTTGAGATTCCAGTTAGCCAAGGCAAAAAGAGAAAGCTAATGAATTAACATTATCCAATGTTAATGGATCGTATCCATTACCAAAGGAAGGCATCAATTCCTCAAATAGCATTTTTCTAAATTTTGATTTCTTAATGTAATTGATAGATTACAACATTTCAATAAACCTAGCATCTCCCATGTTCTCCGATACTCTCATATATCTTCAGAATCTATAAAATGGTAATAATGTAGTAGTCTCATTTTATCCAAGGGGCATATGTTCCAGGACACCCAGTAGATGCTTGAAACCATAGATAGTATTGGACTCTACATATTCTTTTCCTATACATACATACCCATGATAAAGTTTAATTTATAAATTAGGCACAGTAAGTTTGCTGAGGATAACTAACACAGAAACAGAAAGCCAAACACTGCATGTTCTCACTTATAAAGGGGAGCTGAACAATGAAAACACATGGACACAGGGAGGGGAACAACACACACTTGGGCCCTGTCAGGGGGTGGGAGTGGCAGGGAGCGAGAGCATCAGGATAAATAGCTAATGCATGTGGGGCTTAATACCTAGGTGATGGGTTGATAGGTGCAGCAAACCACCATGGCACACATTTACCTATGTCACAAACTGGCACATCCATGTATCCCAGAACTTAAATAAAATTTTTAAAAATTAGGCACAGTAAGAGATTAACAATAATAACTAATGATAAAAATAGGACAGTTATAACAATGTGTCAGCACCATTACTGTTGCCATTATTAAGTAAAATAGGTTTATTTGAACATAAGAGCTGCAGTATGGGACAACATATCTGATAACTGAAATGGCTTTTATGTGATTAATGGGTGGGAACATCTACAGCACAGATAAACTGGACAAAGAGAAGATTCACATCCCAGCTGGGCTGGAGTGGGATGGTGTGAGATTTCATCAAACTACTCAGAATGGGGTGCAATTTAAAACTTATGAATTATTTATTTCTGGAATTTTCCATTTAATATTTTTGGACTGAGGTTGACCACAGGTAACTGAAATCACAGAAAGCAAAACCGCAGATAAGTGAGCTGGAGGTGGGGGACTACTGTAATAGTAACTATTAAAAATCAACATTTTTGTAGGTCAGAAATAGTTAAATATTGCCAATTTCTCGTAGGTTAACCCCATATCTCATGGAGTTAAAAAGATCAGTTATATAGAGAAAAGTTTATCCCACGCCATCTCCATCTAAACCTAATGATCCTTTCAATGGTTTATTGTATCTTCTTCCAGAATATCTGTACATCAATGTAAGCAAATAAAAATATCTATTCTTTATTTTTCTCCTTTTCTTGGAAAGAGTACACCATATTCACCGTTACAGGTCTTGCTCTAAAAAAAAATGTATCTTATATATCAGTAGCTTTCTGTCACCCTCCCTCCTTTTTTTTTTTTTAATAGTGTAAGTATTCCATTTTAAGAATGTAACATGAGATACTTTACCAACCCTGACTGATGACTTTCAGGTTTATGATATTTTTTGTAAGATGACTACTGATAACATAAGACAAATGTTTTGCTATTATAAATAATGTTGTAGTGAATAACATTGACATTATGTCTATGTATGCAGATTGTATGATTAAGATAAATTCTCAGAAGCAGAGTTGCTGAATCAAATGGTAAATATATTTGCAATTTTGATAGTTACTGCCGCATTGCCTCCACACAGCCAGTTTCTGCTCCTACTGAGTATTGAATGAAAATGCCATTTCTCCACAGCATCATCAACAAAATGTGCTGTAAAATGATTGAGCTTTTTGCCAATATGATAAGGGGAAAGTACTGTTTTAGTATGGTTTTAGTTCGTATTTTTATTATTATGAATGAAGCTTAGTATTTTTTCATTTAAATATCATTTGTATATTTTTCCCCTAAAAAGTTTATTCATCTTTTTTCTCCCTTTACTTTTAAATTATGGATCTTAGTCTTATCATTTCCTGGGAGCTTTCTGTATATTAGGGAAATTAGCACTATGTTTCTAATATAAATTGTAATTATTTTCCCCAGTTATTCACCTATATTCTGACTCTGCTTATGTTTTTGTTTTACCGAGTGCAAGATTTTATTTTTATGGGTGTGAGCATATATATTTATCTGTTTTTTCTTTAATAGAGTTTAGATTTTGAGTCATAGACCTTACTCCAAGGTTATAAAAGATTTTGCTATGTTTTCTTCTAGTATCTTTATTTTTCAAAAAAGACATTCAATTATTTGACTCATATAAAATTTTTCATTTTATAGAATGTAAGATTTGGATCAACATTATTTCTTTCTTAATGTGGCTAGTTTTTCCATCATCATTTATTGAAAAGCCCAGCTTGTCAGCCTTGTCAGGTGGCATTTCAGATGCCACCTTAATTTATGTCTGTCTCTGAGTATTTATTTTGTGCATTGCTTACTCTGCTTAATCTTTCGCCTATAACACACTGTTTTCATTATGGAGAATTTATCATCGGTTTTAACATCTGGTTAAAACCTAGGCTCTTTCCAATGCTCTTCTTTTTTAGAGTTTTAGAATCACCTTTTTTAAGTTATTTGAAAAGTATCCTCTTGGTTCTTTTGAGATTACATTTCTAAATTAATTTAGGGAGAAGTAACATTTTTGTGATGAGTCTTTCACTCAAGAATACCTTTTTATTTGCTTAAGTCTCCTGACCTTCTGAAATGCTTGCCTCACATAGGACTTATACAGTTCTTGTTATTTTTACCCCTAAGCATTATATCTTTTTTATTGCAATTAGAAATGAGATTTTTGTCTTCTATGACATTTCCTGACTTGTACATTTTCTGATTTCATGGTATACATGAAATCTATTGATTTCTGTATATTAATTTTATACTCTGCTACCTTATTGAATTCTCTTACTGCTTGTAGTAGTTTTCTAGTTGATTTTTAAACTCCCCAAATATTAAAATCACATAATCAGAAAGCAGTGGTGGTTTTATCTCCTTTTTCATTTCATATAAGCAATATATGACTATATTATCATTGTATAAAAATGTCAAACAACCTAGAAATATTTTGAATCACAAACTAGAATCTTTCCTAATTTCCCCAATCAACTATCTTTCCCAAATGTAACCACTCTTCATCTAAAGCTCTATAGACCTATTTCCATTTCCTTTATCTACATAAAACCATACATGTTTGTTTTATATTTTCATATTTGGAATATACTTTATATCCTATACTTTTACATAGTTTTCTTTTAAAATATTTTTTGAAACAACCACAAACCTACAGAGAAGCTGCAAGCACAAAACAAAGAACTTATTTTACTAACCACTTGAAAGTAAGCTACTGACCCAATAACTCTGAATACTTTAGTGTGAATTTCCAACATACAAGGATGTTATGCAATAAAATCAAAATCAGGTAATCAACATCAATGCATCAAGACTGTATATATTAGTTAGGTCAGGGAAAAAGAACCAAAAGGATAAGTGCATGTATATAAAGGAATTTATTATAAAGTATGCACTCCCATGACTTTGAAGGCTAAGTCCCACAGTCTTCTGTCTGCAAGCTCGTATAGTTTGAAGACCTGAGAACCAGAGAGTTGATGATGTGGATTCTAGTCTGAGTCTGAAGGCCTGAGAACCAGGAGCATTAGGGGTAGGAGAAGATCAACGTCCCAGCTCAAGCAGTCAAGTAGAGAAAGAATTCGATCTTCCTGCACGTTTTGTTTCATTCAGGCCCTCAGCAAACTAGATGGTACCCACCCATATTGGGGAGGGCCATGTGCTTTAGTCAGTCCACCAATTCAATTGCTAATCACTTCCAGAAACACCCTTAAATAACATTTTACAGGATATCTGGGCATCCTGTGGCCCGGTCTAGTTGACACGTAAAATTGACCATCACACCATCTAATCTGGGACCCCATTCACATTTCAACGATTATCTCAATATTCTTTGTGGCAAAAGGAGCCAGTTCAGTGTCACATGTTGCAATTAGTTGTGATGTCTGTTTACCTTCCTTCAGTCTTTCCTTGACTTTCATGACCTTGACATTTTTGAAGATTACTGTCAATTATTTTGTAGAATGTCCCTTAACTTAGGTAGGTCTGATTTTTTTTCCCTCATGATTAAGTTCAGATTACACACAGGAAAACAGGGACATTGAACATTTTTAAGTGCTGTTGGTTATCTATATATTTTCTTTTGTAAAGTGCTTGTTCAAGAGTTTTATCTACTTTAAATGTTTTTATTTTATTGTATTTATGATTATTAATTGTTTTTATTAATTTATAGTAATTTTTATATTCCAGATATAAATCCTTGGCCAAATATACCATTTAAGAAAATCTTAGTCTGTGATTTGTCTCTTCATTTTCTTAATGGTAACTTTTGAGGAACAAGAAGTTTTACATTTTGATAAAATACAATTTTTCTATTTTCTATGGTTAGTAATTTTTGTGTCCTGTCTACAACAATTTTTGTCTACCCTACATTCATGTTGACATTTTTTTCTGTTTTCCTTTAACACATCCAAATTCTAGATTATACATACGGCTTTATGACTCATTTTGAATTGATTTTTGTGAATGCCATTGGGTAAAGTTTCAAGGTTCTTTTATTCTTTTTAAATTTAGAATGGATATCCTGTTCTGTTGATCCTAGTGCCATTTTGTTGACAATACTCTTCTTTACCCCCATGAATTGCTTGATACCCTTCTGCTGTCTTTGTTAGGGTAAAATTCATATAATATAAAATTAACCATTTAAAAGTGTACAGTCCAGTGGCAGTCAGTGCCTTCCTGAGGTTGTGCAACCATTGCCTATATCTAGTCCATAAATTTCCCGTTGCTCCCAAAGGAGACCCCATGTCCATTAAGCAGTCACTCCCCCATTCTGCCTTCCCTGATACTTTTTTTTGAAAATCAATGAGCTGACCAATATGTTCAGGTCTCGATTTTGTTCTACTAACCTATATATCTAGTCATATGCCAGCAAAGCAAGTTTTTGGTCACTGTAGCTTTATAGCAAGTCTTAAAATCATGTTGTAAGTTTTCCAACTTTATTATTTTTCAATATTATCTTGACTACTCAAAGTCCTTTGTATTTCTCTATAAATCTTAAAATTAGCTTGTCATTTTCTATTAAAATAAAGCCTGGTAATATTTTGGTTCAGAAGGTATTGAATTTATAAATAAATTCAAACTTTGAGAAGTATTGACATCTTAACGATATCGAGCCTCTGAATCTATGAATATGTTATATTTACACACTTGTTTAAGTCTTCTTTAACTTTTCTCAGGGAGTTTTTAGTTTTCAGTGAATGAAGCCATTTAATCCTAGAGTTTTCTTTGTGAGAATGTTCTAATTACACATGATTTTAAAAATAAATCTAATGTTATTCTCTATTTCTTCAGTATATTTTGGTAAGTTGTGTTTTTTAAATGTATTTCTCCAGTTCATGTGTTATTCAATAGTTGGCATTATGTTGTTCTTAACATCCTCTTTTTATCTCTTCAGTATTGGCAAGCTGTGTCATAACATTCCCTCTTTATTCCTACAATTGGTAATTTGTGTTTTATCTCTTTTTGTCTTGATCCAGTTTTGCTAAAGGTTTATCAATTTTATTAATATTTTCTAAAAGTGAACTGCTTGTTTTAACTTTTCATATTGTTTTCTATTTCCTTACCTTTCATTTATCTTTATTATCTCCTTTCTTTTACTTACTTTAGGTTTGACTTTCTCTTCTTTTTGTAGCTTCTTAAGGTGAAATCAATTGAGCTTTATTTTATGGCCTTGCATAAAATGTTTCATCCTGGTGAATGTTTCATGTACATTCTGCAGTTGTTGGGTATAGATTTCTAAGTTCAATATAGAAACAAACCTACATGTCAAGTTGGTCTATTCCTTAGATACTTAATACATATATAATTTATTTCAATACCTGGTAAGAGGTGGGTATCTAATTTTTTTCAAATATATACCCCTTGTTTTAATATCTGTCACAGTTGATTTGAAATGACACCTTTTTCATATCATTACTATCCTCGACTTCTATATTACTTCTTGGGAGTCACATACACAATTACCTAATATAAGAACTGCCATAAAGAACCAGTCTTACCAATAATTTACTAGAAGTGTATTTATTTATTTATTTATTTATTTATTTATTTATTTATTTATTTATTGAGACAGCTCTGTCGCCCAGGCTGGAGTGCAGTGGCGTGATCTCAGCTCACTGCAACCTCTGCTGCCCGGAGTCAAGCGATTCTCCTACCTCAGTCTCCCGAGTAACCAGTAATTCAGGTATGCGCCACCTTGCCTGGTTAATTTTTGTATTTTTAGTAGAGATGGGGTTTCACCATGCTGGCCAGGCTGGTCTCAAACTCCTGACCTCGTGACCCGCCCGCCTTCCAAAGTGCTGGGATTACAGGCGTGAGCCACCGCACCCGGCCCTTAGGGTATTTTATAAACAGACATAATTCATCAACACCATTAGTTCCTCTTTGCTTCTCCATGGTATTCTAACCTATTATATATATATGTGTATATATATAATATACAATGTAAACATATATGTTTAAATATTTGCATATTTTATATATTCTACCTTATATATATTTTAACTACAAAATTACTAGATATGTTTAGGGCCATGCTAAAAGCCACAGCAACCCAACTATATAACAAATCACTATGAAATCAATGACAAGGACAGCACACTTTTATAGAAACCATGATTTTGCTAAATAAATGCTCAACCTATAATAAGTAATTTGAATTGGCTTGAATTGCTGACATCTTTTCTTAACTCCTGGAGATAATACTAGTCAGAGTGCTGGGGTCTTCCTCTGATTGAACTGTGAATGAGTTCATAACATGTTCCCTTGGAAGAACTTGTTCTTTTTAGCTTGGTGCATCCCTCTGAGCTTAGCTAGCAGGAGTAGAAAGCACTATTCCCATGAAAGAGATGGTGTGAGTAGACCATGTTGGCTGTTTGGGTGTGGGCATGTGGTAATTGACTGACAAATGCTTTCTCTGGCCTCTGGGCTTTTTATCTTTTCCTCAGCCACCTTGGATAGAATTAATTATTTTCTCTTAGAGGCTTAGAACTTCTCTCTTAAGATGTTGATCACATACTGGTTTGTCCTATTATTTGAAGACATGACCTACTCTACCTACCAAAATGTTCCTTTAGAGGCCAGAGGCCATGTCTTTATCATAATTGTAGGTGTCACTGAACCTGGCCCTCTGCTTTAGCAGTTGGGAAGTGTAAAGATTAAGCCCTCTGCGGGCACACTGACTCACACCTGTAATCCCAGTACTTTGAGAGGCTGAGGTGGGCAGATCACGAGGTCAGGAGATCAAGACCATCCTGGCCAACACGGTGAAACCCTGTCTCTACTAAAAATACAAAAATTAGCTGGGTATGGTGGCACGTGCTTGTAGTCCCAGCTACTTGGGAAGCTGAGGCAGGAGAATCACTTGAACCTGGGAGGCAGAGGTTGCAGTGAGCCGAGATCACGCCACTGCACTCCAGCCTGGCGACAGAGAGAGACTCCTTCTCTGAAACAAAAAAAAAAAGTAAGCCCTCTAGATCACCAGAAAACAGGGTCGGAGACACAGTGCTAGGGCTGTCAAGCACGGATGCTGCTTTCCTTCCTCGGAGAAGGGTGTGGCCTATATGATAATGTATTTGGCTCCAGAACCAGCTCAGTCTGAACCTTTTAAACAAGAATGCCAGGATTGTCAGAGTTATTGTGGACTGGACAATGGAAGTCCCAAGTTTAAAAGGCAGTAGGAAGGCAAGTATTCAAGGTGTTTTCTGCTCAGGATTCCTAACCAGGTCAGAGAGTGTCACCAGCAGCTGTGCACCATCTGTGAGTCAAAGCTTCAGGGAGAAGCTCTCCTAGACAGGCTGTATCTGATTCTGCTCCATACTGCTGCCTGGCTTCCCTTAATGTCAGGCTCCTTGGCTGAATAAATTAGGAATTTCAGGTCTATGTATGTAGTATTTTCCCACCAATCTCTAATCTGCATGAAATGCCAGAAAGAAAATTGAAAGCACTGTGGTAAAGGAGAGAAGAGAAGCTGTAAAACAATGAAGTGTGCCAAATGAGACTATAGGGAAATCCAGCTGGATGCCTAGACAGAGTGTGTGTTTTCTCTACTTAACTTACTGGATGAAACAGTGGCAGTGGTTGTTAGTGGGGGTGGGGGGAGATGATTGTAAATTAGGGGGAAAAATTGAACCAAATAGCTACTTTGCATTCAGCACACAGTAAAAAAATATACTCAGAGGAGCCCTCGGTTTTAAGAACCAATTGATCAAGGCACGTTTTGGCTATGAGTAAAGAGCCACATATGACCAAAGCTGTGTGCAACAGCAAAGCACAGCAAACTGTGGCTGCCAAGACTTCCGATTACACCATTAATAAACTTCATGTCCTTGCTTAAGTATCTCAAACTCTCTAGCACTCTGTTTCCTATTCTACTAAGGGAAAGCTTGAACCAGGCTCTTTTAGTCCATTTATTTGTCTCCTAAAAGTCAAACACAGTGCAAAGACATGAGCAGACTATGATGAGCAGACTATGATGAGAGAGTCCCTGCTCTTGAGGTCACATTCCAACCAGGAGAAAGTTCAGTATCTATCTTTATACACAGCCAAATCCAATAAAACTTTATCAAATTCTTTTCATTTAAAAATCCTATGACTTCACGGAGGAAATGAGATTAATAAAAGTAGCTTGAAAATTAAAAGCACAGTACTAATGCAGGTTTTATCATCATCACCCCAAAACCTGAAAAAACCCAATTTACATTGAATTTGCAATTGATTCATGGTTTTGTTCTTCACGAGGAAGAAAAAGTTGCAGACAGTATGTTGCAGCAAAGATTTATGCAGAGAAAGGTGTACCTCTGTTTATGGAAAAATAGTTTATTATTCATTTATCCACTCATTGCTGGATGTTTTAAACAGATTTGTATAAACTTTGGGCACCATTTGGATATAGTTAGTGGTGGTTTAGCTATGGCGTTCCAAATATACCCCCTTAAATAAAATTATCTCCCATGGCAGAAAAAGTTATGTCTGCTCTTGGTGTGAATATAAATAAGTAGTATTAGAAGACAGTTTGGCAGATGCAACCAAAATTTCTACCAAAATGTTGAAAAAGAGTATAATTTGTAACCTAGCAATTCAAATCCTATTCAAAGGCAATGTACCTGCCAAGGCATATATATAAGGCTCTTTGGTGCAGCACTTTTAAAAGCAAAAAGGAGAAATGGCCTAAATTCCAGAACTACAGGAATAGTTAAAATGCTGGGCCACTGAATCCAATGAAATACATCTAGAGATACAAATGTAAAAATATCTCATGGCACATTACTACATTTAAAAAAAGCAAGTCACAGAATAATACATAATTTTTTACTTAATTTATGTAAAGGAAGCTATACACATGTCTATATACACTAAGCTATATCCAGTAGTTACCTGAAAAAAAAAAAAATTCTAGTGAAACGTAAAAGAAGAACTTAGTTTTTTGGGGGTTTTTTTGACTTCTATAGTTTTGTGTTTCTTGACTCTTTTAACATGAGAATGTTGTCTTTTATTACTTGTCAATGATTTTCATTTTAATAATTAAAATATAGAGAAAAATAGAGTAATGATTCATGTTGCCTTGTTCTGTCAAATTAAATGCTGTGCAAGAATACAGTGGTTAAGAACGTGAACTTTATATAGTCAGACTAACCTGTAATCCAAATCTGCTCCTAATACTTATCAACTATGTGACTTTGTGTAAGTCATGCAACTTCTCTGGTTCTCCATTTCTTCATCTGTACAATAAGGATAATAAATGTAAATGAGATAATTTGCATAAAGTATATAGCACAGTATTTGGTATGTAGGAATTATTTGAAAAGCAGTAGCTGCCTTTCTTCCCCTTGTCTTTTTAAAAATTATTTATATCACCCTCATCATCACAAAATGATTTCAATTAAGTATACACATGGACTTTTAAAACTCACTTTACCAGTATAGATATGTATATGCATACTCATATGCTGTGGGGAGGTCCTATTTCATGCATATGTTTAGAATGGCCACTTTTTTCCATTAAGTTCCTATGGTACTGAGCCAGCGAGCCATGAGCTATACTGAATAAAGTCTCAGGGAATTGACTTTTTGCAGCATTACCCTAAGCCCTGGGTAGGACAGGCTTCTGCCTTGGGCTCTGTATGTTAGAGGACCCACATCATCAAGTCCCTGAGACGCCAAATTGTATACCCTATATCCTTGAAAGAATGGTTATTTGTGAAGATTTGCGGGCTTAGTCACTGCCAACTTTGGAAACAGACACTAATTTGGAGTTTGAGGAGGATTTGGGTGGCAGGAGCACTTGGTAAGAGAAAAGTCAACTTAATTAATTTATCCAGTCTTCCCTCTCTGATATCATGAGTGCTCTAGATTTTTGTCTAACAAAGTATCTTTTCATAGTAGTGTTCAGCATCTATTTTCTTATTTCTCTTTGTGTTCTAATTTGTGATTCAGGAAGGACCCATGAATTAACACTGTGCTACAGCACACATGGTAACTGAGGAACATTTTGTAATATATAATAATCCAATAAGTGTATAAATACACACATATATAAATATATAATACATATATACATTATATATAATAATATGCACAATATATATTATATATCTATATAATGCCAGAAATTTGATATCACCTCTTTACATTAGCAACCAAAAGGACATTGAAAGCTAGAATTCTCAAGTTTTAATTTTATACGAAAAGTAATAAAAATCAATAAAACACAAATATTAAAAACAGCTTTTCTTTGCTTTTTAAATGTTTTATGTTTTTAATGGACAAATAATAATTGTACATATTCCTGGGGTATGTAGTGATGTTTCAATACATGTAATGCAGAGTGATCAGAACAGGGTAATTAATTAGCATATTCATCATCTCAATCATTTATCATTTCTTTATGTTGGGAATGTTCGATGTTTTCCTTCTAGCTATTTGAAACTATAAATTTTTAGCTATAATCATCCTACAGTACTATAGAACACTAGAACTTATTTTTCCTATCTGGCTATAATTTTGTATTCTTTAACAGATCTCTCTTTCAAAATAAAAGTTAATCAATGACAAGCCTCCGAAAATGGTGCTAACATGGCTGATAAAGGAAAAGGTGCACAAGCCAAGAGTTTGCTCCAAATCTATCTTTGTACTTGGCACTCTTTTGTGTAATTCCTTTGTGCTTATTACTAGGAGGCATGGCCTTTACTGTGCCCTTATCCATGACATTATTGGGAATAGTACATAGATTATATGTAATATTTTCTGGTTCTTTTAAAATATGAAATGTTTTGATTAAACCTTACAGCATCTCTTGGACACATAAAGAAATACAAGTTGCACCAAGAGAGTTAAGCAAAAGATGCTCAAAAAGAAAATTGTAGTCATCACAGAAAATCAAAGTAATTTATAATTAGAATAAATTTTATAATTAGTATAATTTGTGCACAGTTATTTGGTATAAATGGATGGGTGCTATTAATAATGCTAGAAAAAGTTTACAAAACCCTAAACAAATCTAGTCTTTTACTTTTAAAAGATTTAACACACACACACATTATATGTATATAACATATAGTATTTTAATTATGAAATGTATTTTTATAAGTAATAGAAACTACATGTGAGTTACCCAATAAAAATGACATATCAATAAAATATAAGAAAATTTGAAGTTGGAAACAAAAATGACTCTAAGGAGAAACAAATAATATGTGCAAATAATCCTGAAACTAATTTTTTGTATTTTTAGTAGAGATGGGGTTTCACCATGTTGGCCAGGCTGGTCTCGAACTCCCAACCTCAGGTGATCCACCCGCCTCGGCCTCCCAAAGTCCTGGGATTACAGGCATGAGCCATCGCCCCCAGCAACAACAACATAATTAGTACATTTTCTGAAATAAAGGAAAGACAGTAAATTCTGTGAAATAAATATATAATAATTTATGAATTTTGTATGTCTTTATTACTCATCCTAACATCATCAGCCTTTCAACAGAATACCCAGACAGACCATCTGATATTTTGCCAACTTTCAGTTAAATAAAAACCACAGCTTTCTAATACCTATAAAAATTTTGTAGTAATGAAGGTGTATTTGTCAAAATAGGAGAACAGAACATATTTGGCTTAACAATTTGTAGCATGAAATATAACTTTGAAATAATTGGACATATGCTTCTTGGGTCTCCATTTATGTTCTTATCCGGAGCCCTGAAAATTTTAGGGGCGGGCTGATGTGTTATACTTACACAAGTGACCCTTCTACCCATACAAGGAGCAAATAATCATAAGTGTTGCTGGTCTTACCACAGGGAAAGTAAAGCATCCTGCTGGAGTGAGGAGTGAGGCATTGCTGGTTTTCTACAGAAGCACTGGAGCGTTTCAAGCCCTTGGGCTTGATTCATGACATTCTTTCTGTCTAAGTGACTATAGAGGAGGAAAATACCCTCTCCCCCACATTCATCCAGACACTTCCTATTCCCTCTTCATGTGCCAGTGTTGTGGTGTGAATTGTGTTCCCTAAAAAGATATGTTAAAATTCTAACTCCCTGTGCCAGTAAATGTGATCTTATTTGGAGATACGGACTTTGCAGATCTAATCAAGTTAAGATGAGGTCATACTAGAGTGGGGTGGGTCCAAAATCCAATAATTGGTGACATCATAAGAAGACTATGAGAAACACACAGAGACCCAGGGAAGAGGCCATGTGAATGAAGATGGAGGCAGAGACTGAATTTAGGTTCCCACAAACCAAGGAATGCCAGAAACCACCAAAAGCTGGAAGAGGAAAAGGAGGATTCTTCCTTACAGACTTCAGAGAGAGCATGGCCCTGAAAACACATTGATTTCAGACTTTCAGCCTCCAGAATCATGAGAGAAAAAATGTCTGTTGTTTTAAGTCACAGCAGCTGTAAGAAACCAGTACAAGTATCACTGTGTTTTAAGCCTGTGGGCCTGACTCATGAGTGTCTATCAGAAATGCCCTGTCCTCTATATTCACTTAGATGTTTCATATTTCTCCTTTGCATGTCATTCATGGCTTTCAGGAAGACTTTTTTGGCAGCCCAGGGCAGGTCTGGCTTTAGGCTACCAGCAGCCCAGGGCAGGTCTAGCTTTATGCTGTCAGATGGAGTGGGCTATAAGTAGAATGTGACCAGGCTGATGGTGATGCTGCTGCTTCTAGCCTGGCATCATACTGGTTTTCCTCTGCAGTTGAGAAGAGTCATATGCAAGCTCGTGGCAGCAGCAAGTCCTCCTAATATGTCCCTGGTATCAAACTAACTCATTAGACTGTGGTAGCTGTGGTTGACTCCTGGTTTCTCCCAACTCCACCCTTTTGGCAGGCAGCAACCCTGGCCAGCAGCTGCTCATGGTCTAGGAAGGACAGCTGTCTTAACACCCATTCATCTGTAGAGAGCAGCCTTTTGGATCAGCGGATGGCTCCACCAGATGCTCAGCTTGTTTTCAATTCTGGAGTCTGAAATCCCCAGTGCCATCTACCTGGCATCAGTCTCAGGTGCAGCATTTTCAAAAGGACCCTGATGTCAGCAGCTGCTTGTGTGGGTAACACTAGGTGAAATCATCCACTTATGTTCTCAGGTTAAGAGTTGATTAGGCCAATTGTATCCAGATCATTTTCCCTTATGAACAATGGCAGCTGCATGGCACATTTTTCAAAAATTTAGTCTAAAATACATGAAAAATATACTGTTTTCCTTTTTCTTGGAAATGGGAAAATAGATTTGGACTCAGTTCCTGAATTATATTTTCTCTCTCCCTGGGTTTCAATAGCAAGCCTAATGTAACTGTGTGTAAAAAGAAGTATTTTAATTTGGAGGGAAGGAGTTTGCCCTCACCACAAATCAACATTCTTTTCTCCATAAAACACTTGAGCTTGCATATGCAAATGATCCCCATGTAGGCATAATAATTAGTCATTCTTTCACAAAGAAATAATTGATGAACATTGTGGTATATGACAGACAGCATTAAGATACGTCAAGATTCTTTTGGATCTCTCAGCTTGTCAAAAAGCAGATGTCGATTTTGTGGCCTTGCTGGTAAAACATTGGACTCTTTCTCTTGGTGCACAATTTAGTCACCTTCTATAATTTGCTTTGAAATGAACAAGATCTGGCATAATATATCTTCTATTTAATGAGCAATATTACAAACAGGATTAAAAGAAATGGCTATGAAGCTATTGTCTTTGCAAATTGAATTTGGCAAGAGACGACTACAGACAAGTAATGAACTTTCTAGATACGTCACAGGGACAGATCATCATACTCCGGAATGGCATAGCTTTCTTTACAAACTTTAGTAAATGTATGGGAGAGCTTGTCATTCAAATACTAACAATTACAGAGATTCTAGGATGAATTCCAATAAGCTCATGTGGTTTAATTTTAGATGCAAACAGAAAGAAATCATTATTCACATAATTTTTGTTGTTAACCTTTTGGAGTAAAGTTGACAGAGTTGGAAAATCTGTACATTTAAAAAGTGTTACTGTTTATGATTACTGCGTTAGTCTGTTTGGACTGTTATAACAAAAATATCCTGGATGGGGTTGCTTTAACAACAAACATTTATTTTCCACGATTCTGGAGGCTGGGAGGTCCAAGATTGAGGTGCCTGCAGATTCTGTGTATGGTGAGGGCCTGCTTTCCAGTTCACAGACAGCCATATTCTCACTGTGTTCTCACAGGGTTGAAGGGCAAGGGGCCTCTCGAGAGTCTCTTTTTACAAACTGTGCTTATCCCATTTATGAGGGCCTCACCTTCATGACCTAATCACTTCCAAAAGCCCTACCTCTAAATACCATCACATTGGGGATTAGGTTTCAACATATCAATTTTGGGGGAGCCATAGAGATTCAGTCCATAGCAACTACTAATGTTAATAATAGCAGTTACCATTTACTGAGTAGTTACATATGGTAGCCACTCTATTTAGTGCTTTCCATTTAGTCCTCACTGCCATAGAAAAGAGATAAGTAACATTGTTATTCCCATTTTCAAATTAGCAATGTGAGTGTTTTAACCATAAACTTGTCCGAGATCAAGAGTTAGAAAAGAGAAGAGTCAGAATTCCACGTGTGCCCCATGACTTGAGATTCTGCACTTTTATTTGCAGGGTGAAACATCTCACAGTGGAAGAGGAGCATTCTGTGTTGAGAATTTCCATTGACGAAGCCAACTGAGTGGCCTGATTCCCTTGGACCAGCAATCTAGAGCTAGGGAAGATGTTGCCCCAAGGAAGAGGCACAGCAGACACTTGGCTCTCCTCTTGGGTTTCTGCTTTCTCTGAGAAAACAGAAGTTTGAGGCCTCTAGAAGCACTGCATTCCCTCCAAAGGGAGGTTGTAGATACATTAATTAATATGATTTTAATTCAAAACTTCCTGAGGCAGATAATTCTAAATGATTATCCCAAAAATATTTCCAACACCCTTCTTTTTACCACCCACTGGCCCCCAAATCCTCAATTTTCCAGTCTCCCTTGAGCTAAGTGTGGCCCTATGACTCACTTCCAGCCATGAAAACAAGTGCAAATCTGTTAGGAGTATGTTCTGGGGCAATTTTTGCTCTCCTGATGAAGACAAAGACTGTTGATCCACTGAACCCACCCAGGTAATCACTTACTTTGTTCTTGTTCTAAGAGAAAAATGACCCCAACTATTAAAGTTACTGTGAGTTGATTAGTTTGTTTCTACTACCAAATATATTCCTAACTGCTACAGCTTTCAATATTTAATCATATTTAAAATTTTTCTTATGCAGATTAAATAGGTCAACAGTCAGGTAAGGTAATTAGCATAATATTATCACCATTTTAAAGGCAAGGAGGAGGAGGCAGGCATGGTGGCTCACATCTGTAAATTCCAGCAACTCCAGAGCCTGAGGTGAGAGGATTGTTAGAGGCCAGGAGTTCAAGACCAGCCTAGGCAACATAGAAAGACCCCCATCTCTACAAAAAATTTAAAAACTGTGCCTGTAGTCCTAGCTACTGGGGAGACTGAGGCGGGAGGATCACTTGAGCCCGGGAGTTGGAGGCTGCAGTGAGCTATGATCACAACACTGCCCTCCAGCTGAGTTACAGGGTGACATCCCCATCTCCAAACAAAACAAAACAAAAAAGGAGAATACAATCTAGGGTGACATAGCTACCAGTGTAAGAGCTGGAGCTGGTATTCAAGCCTTCCAGCTCCTGCCTGGGTGCGCTTTAAAACACTTAGTGAAGAGGCCTGAGTGGTAACCATCAGGGATGTGGATGCTGTGGGTTTTTTCCTCATCTTTTCCATTAGATCCACATAGAACTCAAATATCACTGCAGATTGATTTCAAACAGGGAAGGAAAAAAATACATTCGATATCCCCTGAAAGATGAAGGGAATCATTTACGGAATAGAGAGAGTTAGATTACCAGATGTAATGAATATGCAAGAGAATTCTTCAAGCACACAGAACAGAGAAATGGAGAAAAATGAAAATAAACTTCTATTATGGTAGTGAATTGGCTAAGGAATTAGCACAGGCAAAGGGAAAAGGAAATCACCTAAATATTTCAGTGTGCTCATTTTATTCAAACGTAAGCAAAGAGAGCTTAATGAATGCAGCCTGAGTGGAGAGAGAGAAATGAAAAAGAGAGAAAGAAAAAATAACGAGGAGAGAGGAAGAAAGAGGATGAGAATTTGAGATAACTCTAAACTGGAGCAACCATGTGGATTCCTTAATTGGAGGAACCAGGAATCAACATACATAATATAGATTTCCACCTTTTCTTCTTCCTATCAAGAAATCTAAATGGAGTCTTCAAAAGGTTCCTGTTTTGGGAGGGGAACAACACACACTGGGGCCTGTCGGGGTGGTGCTGGGGAAAAGAGAGCATTAGGAAAATTAGCTAATGCATGCTGGTCTTAATACCTACTTGATGGGTTGATAGGTGCAGCAAACCACCATGGCACACGTTTACCTATGTAAGAAACCTGCATATCCTGCACATGAACCCCAGAACTTATAAAAATAAAAATAATTTAATAAAAGATTTTGTTTCAAGTCCTTTCACTGGCATTTGGAGAAAGTTGAATGATGTTCTATGTTGATGGCTGCAGGCAGTCAACTTTGTGATGTAGACAGAGGCTTTCTTTGGCAAAGTTATTAACTCCACATAGCCTGATATCTAGCTAGCTTTGGCCCAAGGGCATTGAAATTTAAATTTAAAAAGCAAATGTTTGAGAGGCATAAGCCATTGCCACTCAAAGACTTACCAAATCAGAATGTTCCATAGACGTCTAAGCCAAAAGATGGGTAGAGGACAAAGAGTTTGGGTGTGAAGGCAGTGACACAAGTTTGGAGCGTGAGGCTCTGATTAGCAGGCCTGGCTGCAGTGCCATGGAAGAGAGGGTTAAAGGTATTCAGATGAGATGCACTACCTGGCTCAGAGGACAGAGGGATGATCAAAGAAAAGTTTGTCCAGCCCTATCCAAAGTGGATTTGTTTTAAAATCGTGTAATGACTCTGATCCCTGAAAGATCTCATCTACAACACAAGTTGTAGTTACCATTTTCATATCAGTGACTCACAAAAGTATATCTCTTGTCTGATCTTTTCCTTTGAGCTATATTCCTTGGTTTCTGCTGCAGAATGAATAACTTCAGAAGCTTAGTGGTTTATGACAATGCTCACAGGTCTGCAGATCAGCTAGGCAAGGCACTGCTCAGCTGGATTAGGCCAGACCCAAGCACCTGGTTGTGTTTGGGTCAACAGTGCATCTTAATTCTAAGGCTTGGGCTAGAGGGGCAGTGGCTTGCTAAAGCATGCTCTTCTCATGAAAGATCACAAGAGGACAAGCCAAACATGAAAGCATGTTAAAAGTCTCTGTTTGCATCTTGGCCACTAACCTTCTACTGACCAAAGTAAGTTTCAGGGCCAAATTTAAAATCAATAGGTGGGGAAACACACCCCTCCCACTAGGAAAGTTACATGGCAAAGACTGTGAGTGTAAAATTCTACTGCAAGCGAGTGAAGAATTGGAAACAAAAATCCAACATGCCACAGAGCTCTAACCCCATTTATCTAGGTGCCTAGGAGAGACAAATGCATTTGGATATCTCTAAGTCACTTTAAATTCAACATGAGCAAAACTACACTTATGATCCATCTCCTCCTCACTCCATACATGCACACACAGCCCATCCCTCCTTCAGCTTCTTCTGTCTTGGTGGATGGCACCACCATCCATGCACCTACCTGGATAAGCCAAACCCTAGAGTCACCCTTGACATCCCTCTCTCCATC